>NC_140592.1:456355676-458755676 GCF_964204655.1 Triturus cristatus | reverse complement strand
TTTACTGCTTCCGCATCTCTCTACGCTGTTTGACGATTTGTGCGTCACCGGCCACTTGCCTCCCACCATGAGGGAGGCTATTCTGGTAGCCATCCCCAAGCCAGGCAAGGACTTGGAGGAGTGCAGCTCGTATCGACCACTATCTTTGCTGAACGTTGATACTAAACTATTCGCGAAGGTGTTGGCCACGCGACTTGCGCTGCTCACTCCGGAGCTGGTCGCTCCGGAGCAGGCGGGGTTTGGGCCGGGCAGGAACCTCACGTACAACCTTAGGACGGTGTTTGGTGTATTGCAGCATGTTCGACAAGACTCGAGGGCTCTTGCAGTTTTCCTTGATATGGAGAAAGCTTTTGACTCTGTAGAGTGGCCCTTTATGCGACAGGTCCTGACCAAAATGGGATTGGGCCCGTTTTTTTTGCAAATGATTGGGGTGCTGTATAAGGGCCCTACTGCTAGGATTAGACTGGGTGATCTGGTTACGGACGCTATATCGATTTCCAAGGGGACGCATCAGGACTGCCCCCTTTCCCCCATACTATACGCCTTGGTGGCAGAGCCGCTGGCTCGGGCCCTGCGTGAGTACCACAGCCTGAGAGGCGTTAGCTTTCCATCGTATCGTATAGTGGTCTCTACATATGCAGATGATACTTTGCTCTATGTCAGGGAGCCGGAGAGCAACTTGGCACCAGTTCTGAGGGAGGTCGTGCAGTTTGGGGCGCTGTCTGGGTTAAAGGTCAACTGGAACAAGTCCATTGCATTTCCGCTGACGTTGTCCACCGCTCCGTTTGAAATGGAGTACCCACTGCAGTGGTCGGACGATGCTGTCAGATACCTTGGGATCCAACTGCACAGGGATTCTGATGTAGTTTTCACTGAGAACTATGGGAGGGCCATTAATAAATTGGAGGAAGACGTGGAAACATGGGTTGGCCTCCCCCTTTCGCTTATGGGTCGAATATCCATCGCCAAAATGGTAGTGTTGCCTCGATTTTTATTTTTGTTCTCCAATATCCCAATAGTTTTGCCGCGTACCTTTTTTGCTAGGCTAACTCAGTTACTGGTACGGCTGGCGTGGGCGGGGAAGCAAGCCCGTGTGAGTTGGAGCATCCTGACGCTGCCGTACCACATGGGGGGCCTAGGGGCGCCCGATATGGAATTATATTACAGGATCGCACAGGGAGCACAGGCGCATGCCTGGGTACATGGCGAGGACGCGATTCCATACCTAAAACTAGAGAGGCTGTTTGCAGCTCCTCTCCCGTTACCCGCAGTCATATTCGAGACAGCCGATCGTAGAACTGGTTTCTTAGATTCCTTAAATGCTACTCGGCATGCATGGCACTGGCTGCTTAGGCAGACTGCGGGGGCGCTGCTGTATTCTCCGGCCATGCCTCTTGAATGGGCGGTGTGGTTGTCCCCTTGCAGGGGCAGTGGCGTTGTGCGGTCCCTGCGGGAATTAGGCATACACTTGTTGGGTGACTGGTTTCAGGACGGTATTGCCAATACGTGGGAAGACGTGGCGTCGACATTGGTGACCTCTACTCCGCTACAGCGATTTCAATTTCATAGGGTCAGAGGCGCATGGCGCCAACACCTAGGCGAGGATATGGCCGAACCCCCTGAGGTTCTGGAATTATCGTATCTCATCAAGCACAAAAGCCCTCGTGGGATGATGTCCAAGTTATATTGCTTGGCGATGTCGCAGAGATCCCAGAAATATACAAAAGCCCGATTGGCCTGGCAGGGGGACCTGGACACGGTGATAGATGATGCCATGTGGTCATATTGCTGTGCAGGTATACGTCGTATTTCATTGCATGGAAAGCATAGGCTTGTACACTTCAAATTCATAAACAGAGTATATTACACGCCGGAAAGGCTGCACAGATATGGCCTTCGCGAGGGGTCGGCATGTGAAAGGTGTGCACACCCGGATGCAGACTTCATGCATTTGGCGTGGTACTGCCCCGGAGTAGGCAAATATTTGGAGACTATATTTCGACAGATCGGAGAGATAGCTGACTTGGAATTAAATCTGGATCCAGCGGTGGCACTGCTGGGTCACTCGAGGGGGCTCCCAAAGGCAGCACGTAGACTAGTAGACATGGGCATGCTGATCGCCAAGCGCAGGGTGGCTATATGTTGGATGCGGGGCCCTTTGCCCACGGCGCAGTGGAAACGAGACGTGCCCTATTGCTGCACGCAGTCGGAGACGTTTAGCGAACTGCTGCCTCCGAGAAGCAGACCTAAGAACTTTTGGGGACTGTATGCTGAATACCTCGGGAGGGGTGGCACGGGGGAGAAGCCTAGGGTTGGGGAAGCAGAAGACCCGGCCCTGGAGGCGGCGAGTGCTGGTCCGAACTGAGATGAGCTCTGTGACGTCTGCTGGAGCTCCGAATACTGCTGTATAGAGGGGGGCGTGCGTCTCGGGGAAGAGTTTGAGAACTAGAGGTCATAAAAGGTCATCTGGTACTGGGTAATGGGTCTCGTTTTGGTTAGATATAATAGGCCGGTTTAAGAGCGTGGCATGACAGGCATGGCATGTGTGTGGGAGCTTTGGGAGCAGCTGACAGGATTTCTCGACGGGAGCGGGTGGGGGGGAGAGGGGGGTTGATGTTAAGTTTTATGTGTTGATTTCAGAAGAAAACTTTGTAGCCCCTAACAGGAAATAGACTAGGAGGAATGGCGAGATGGGCTTCACTTATTGATAGAGATGTCAACTTACTGCATAAGAAGACAGTGATGCCCAGCCCCCGGGATGTGGGATAAGCTGTGTTGGGTAGTGCCTATCAGTAATGAAACAGCCGGCCTCCGGGTTGTAGGCGAGTAATAGTGTAAGCCTGAGTGAGTTTTCATCAAAAATAAATAAATAAATACAATAAAATAAAAATAAAAAATAACGTCAAATCGGCTGAGTTTTCCATCCAAAGGGGTACGAGGCAGGGATGCCCGTTGTCCCCCTTGCTTTTTTCACTTGTTCTAGAACCCCTTGCATGCCTGATTAGAACCCACCCAGACCTCACAGGGTTCTGTTGTATGTTACTAATTTTACTCCCAATTATTTTGACGGTAACTGAACAATACGGCAGATAGGCAGGATATAAGATTTACTGGGGAACGTCAGTCCTCTACCCAATAGCAGGACACGTTGACATACAGTCCATACCGGCACATCTTCGGATGACCCAGGAGGGCTTTAAGTATTTGGGTCTCCACATCTCTGTAGATGTGACAAGCTGCCTCTCACATAACATTCAACGAGTCTTAACAGATTTTAGGAGTGATGTGGCTCGATGGCGACGCCTCCCCCTGACACTGTTCGGTAGGGCGGCTAGCTTTAAAATGATCCCCCTGCCTAAGTTACTGTATGTCCTCCAAAATACGTACCATAAAATACCGGATGCAATCTTCAATACTATAAATTCCAAGCTGCGCACCTTGCTGTGGGACGGAGGACACCCCCAAGTGTCACTCCGAATGCTACAACGTAGCTAATACAACGGAGGAATTGCTCTACCAGATATTAGGGCATACTATAGGGCGGCACACCTAGTGGTTCTCAATGAATGGGGACATGCACTGCAGGACCACCCCACATACACCCTAGAGAGTCTCCAATTTCACAAACGCTCACACTTTCACTACATCTATGGGGGGCAAGGGATTAGAAGCCTTCTATCCGCAACGCAGAGTAATTGCGGCATGGAGAGAGGCCGATCGGGAGATGCGCTGGGACAAACAGCTAACGAAATCCACACCACTATGGGAGGGTAGACGCCTGCCCAAGCATGTAAAGCTGCAGGGGTTTAAGAGATGGGACGCTATAGGCATCACTACCCTGGGAGACATAACGCGGTGGGGCGCTCTGATGACGTTTGCAGACCTGCAAGCGGAGTATAATTTGACCGATACGCAGCACTACAAATATGTTCAACTCTGACACGCATGGCTGGCGCAGAAACCAGATATCACAGAGCTCCCAGAATATGCCCTGTTAGAGGGTCAGTTTTCACAGGAGGGGATACAGGAGAAAACAGTCTCCTGGACCTATAAGACTCTAATAAACAATATGCCTGACAGACTTAAGACACTCCGGGGCAAGTGGGAAGACCTCGTAGGTCCACTAGAAGATATAAACTGGGAGATGTCCCTGATGCACCCCAGAGAGGTGGTGATTAATCTCAGACTTCGATTGGTCCAGTTTAAAATCCTTCATAGGGTTTACTATGACAGGGCGAAACTGCATGCGATGGGTAGGGCAGAGACACCAGAGTGTTTGCGATGTCACACAGAAAGAGGCTCCTTCATTCATATGTTATGGGATTGTCAGCCGATACATTGTTACTGGATGCAGATAGTGCAAGAGTTAAACAATGTATTACACATACAAATCCCGATGAACCCCAGAAATGTTTTGTTGGGCATCAATATGTATGTTGACATTTCTAGATATCAACTTTTACTTAGCAGCCTGGGTCTTATAGTGGCTAAACGAGATATAGCTAGGTACTGGGGAACACCCGATCCTCCCACACTGAAGGAGTGGAGGTCGGGTATGGATATGTATATGGGAGCTGAAAAAATGATCTATAAAGCAAGGGGATGCCCGCGGGAATTTCGGAAAATCTGGCAACCATGGCTGAGCTATTACAATTTAGAAATGGAAGAAGACGGGAGAGAGGCGGAAGCCAGCATCTGAAACAAGGTGGGGGTGGGGGTTCGCTCCTCTAAGCCTACACTCCACTAAGAGATCTGTGAGCTATCCCATACCGGGGGGAGGAACTACCGCCGGGGTCCTAAGGGAGAATTGTACTCCTGCTACTATTGGATCTTTATCATATGCAATCTTTGTCACCTGTGACAGATGGACGCTGACCGAGATATATCTGCTGAACTGTTTTGATGTTTTGTTAAAAAACAATAAAAATATTTCACAAAAAAAAAGAACTACCAAACGGACCTTCATCCACAACAAAATCCTCGCCAACTCTAGCAACTCCAAGGAACTCTTCAGTGTCATCCAGGAATTCACCAATCCCCGCAGCGAAGCCATGGACATCACCCCCTCACAGGACGTCTGAGACAAGCTAGCATTTCCACCTGAAGATCAAAAACCTCTATGACAACTTTGTCGACCATACTCCCGACTCTGCAGCCGGCCCGCCCTCCAGCCACACCAGCCAGCCCACCATCTCCTCCTGGACACCAATCATGGCCGAAGAGACTGCCTCGACCATGAAAGGCATCCACTCAGAGGCCCCCACTGACCCCTGCTCACCGCAAATCTACCACAGAGCCGCCACCACTATTGCACCCAAACTACAACGCACCATTAACACCACCTTCGAAACTGGCACCTTCCCAGATGACTGGAAACTCGCAGAACTCAGGCCCCTGCTCAAGAAGCCCTCAGCAGATTCCACGGACCTCAATAACTACCTGCCCATCTTGCTTCTCCCCTTTGCTGCTTGAGTCGCAGAGAAAACAGTTAACGTGGAACTGACAAGATTCGTAGAAGACAACACCGTCCTCAACCCGTCTCAATCCGGATCCTGAAGCAACCACAACACCGAGACCGCCCTACTCGCCACCACAGATGACATCCACGCCCTCCTCGACCAAGGCCACACCTCAGCCCTGATTTCACTCAACCTATCAGCAGCATTCAACACCGTCTCCCATCGCAGACTCGTGGCCAGACTGCATGACTCTGGTATACAAGGAACCGCCCTCGACTGGATCTGAGCATTCCTCACCGGCAGAAGCCAAAGGATTAGACTGCTGCCCTTCCTCTCTGATCCCACGGAAATCACCTGCGGAGTCCCACAGGGGTCATCACTCAGCCCGACCCTCTTCAACATCTACTTTGCCCCCCTCACCGCCATCGTCCGACAAAACGGCCTCAGCATCGTATCCTACGCTGACAACACCCAGCTCATCCTCTCCCTCACCCAGGACCCCACCACCGCCAGACTCAATTTCAAGAAAGTATTGCAGGATGTCGCAGCCTGGATGACCAACAGCTGCCTAAAGCTCAACTCTGAAAAGACAGAAGTCCTCGTCCTCGGACCACTCCTTCAGCATGGGACGACACCTGGTGGCCCATTGCCCTCGGCAGCCCACCGACCCCCACAGACTATGCGTAAAAGCTCTGTATCAACTCATCCCTCTCCATGAACCGACAGGTTAACGTCATCGCCTCCAGCTGCTTCAGCACCCTCCGCATCCTCCGTAGGACTTTCAAATGGATCCCCCCGAGGCAAGGAAGACAGTTACCCAGGCACTCATCACTAGCAGACGGGACTACGGAAACACCATCTACGCCGACATAAACAAGTCCCTACTCTGCAAACTCCAGACGATACAGAACACTGCTGCCAGACTCGTCCTCTGCATCCCTCGACATGAGCGCATCAGCCAACACCTAAGGAAGCTCTACTGGCTCCCCGTGGAGAAGGTGGCCTTGCATCTGTGCCATATCTACCATAGAAAAGAATTCGCAACCTGGATCGGTGTATGGAGTATGAAACAAAAATTAAGCTAAAGCTTAACAATAACAAAAGAACAAAGCCTAAAGCATAATAATCAACAGAACATGATGGCTTGTTGGTGCCCATCATCCCTGTAGCGGGGGCGACTGTTGGGAAACCCCCCCCCCCCCCCCCCCCCCACTGATTCCTTTCTTATTTCTTGGAAGAGTGATTGAATATCTCCCTTCTTTGCATGTGAGAAGAGATCAGTCGGGGCACGCCATCTTGAAATACCGCCCAGGCCACCCCCTCTCTATGTGATTTCTAAGGAAAACAATCGTAAAACTGGCAAACCAAATGAGATGCATGTTCAAATAAGGCTGGTTTCCATGATTTTTTTATATTTCATGACCCTTTCAGCAACTTCCCATAACATATCCTAGAGCATACAATAACCTCTACTTGATACTCAGGTGTGTCATCAATCATTGTAGCAAGTGGAAGAGACCCTCTGTCAGAAGTAGCAGAATTAACCCTGGAAATTGATAAAACAAGGTGTATTTGCTGTTTTACCGGGAATAGTAATCTGACTGCTGCCTTTGCTATTAACCTTATGATCCTGAAGAGGCCTACAAATTTGAGTGTAAACTTTGGATGCAACCCAGGAAAAAAAGAAGTGTTTAGGGGAGCCAAATGTATCCACAGGGCAATAGGAAGGAGAGGTGGAATCAGCTTGGGCCTTCACTGAATGCTGTTGTACTGTTTGTTGAATGTATACATCAAAATGGTCGCACACTGCTGACCTACCTGCGTGTTACCCCAAAGAACTGTGGTCCCTGTAGTCAGCGTCGGCGGATACACCTATGCTCGTGTCGTGAGTGCAAGTGTGAATAGCGTTAGCCATCCCTGGACACGTGTTTCGAGGTAGTTGCCTCTCGTCAGCAGGGAGTAGGAAAGAGTGTAGGGTTGCAATGTAAGCTGCTAAAATCATTATCAGGTCTAGTACCTCTCGTAGCAACGCAGGTGCGTAACCTGAGTCCGTCGACTCCCCGGCTCAGAGAGCCACTAAATAGTTACATCAAAATGGTCGCACACTGCTGACCTACCTGCGTGTTACCCCAAAGAACTGTGGTCCCTGTAGTCAGCGTCGGCGGATACACCTATGCTCGTGTCGTGAGTGCAAGTGTGAATTGCGTTAGCCATCCCTGGACACGTGTTTCGAGGTAGTTGCCTCTCGTTAGCAGGGAGTAGGAAAGAGTGTAGGGTTGCAATGTAAGCTGCTAAAATCATTATCAGGTCTAGTACCTCTCGTAGCAACGCAGGTGCGTAACCTGAGTCCGTCGACTCCCCGGCTCAGAGAGCCACTAAATAGTTACATCAAAATGGTCGCACACTGCTGACCTACCTGCGTGTTACCCCAAAGAACTGTGGTCCCTGTAGTCAGCGTCGGCGGATACACCTATGCTCGTGTCGTGAGTGCAAGTGTGAATAGCGTTAGCCATACCTGGACACGTGTTTCGAGGTAGTTGCCTCTCGTCAGCAGGGAGTAGGAAAGAGTGTAGGGTTGCAATGTAAGCTGCTAAAATCATTATCAGGTCTAGTACCTCTCGTAGCAACGCAGGTGCGTAACCTGAGTCCGTCGACTCCCCGGCTCAGAGAGCCACTAAATAGTTACATCAAAATGGTCGCACACTGCTGACCTACCTGCGTGTTACCCCAAAGAACTGTGGTCTCTGTAGTCAGCGTCGGCGGATACACCTATGCTCGTGTCGTGAGTGCAAGTGTGAATAGCGTTAGCCATCCCTGGACACATGTTTCGAGGTAGTTGCCTCTCGTCAGCAGGGAGTAGGAAAGAGTGTAGGGTTGCAATGTAAGCTGCTAAAATCATTATCAGGTCTAGTACCTCTCGTAGCAACGCAGGTGCGTAACCTGAGTCCGTCGACTCCCCGGCTCAGAGAGCCACTAAATAGTTACATCAAAATGGTCGCACACTGCTGACCTACCTGCGTGTTACCCCAAAGAACTGTGGTCCCTGTAGTCAGCGTCGGCGGATACACCTATGCTCGTGTCGTGAGTGCAAGTGTGAATAGCATTAGCCATCCCTGGACACGTGTTTCGAGGTAGTTGCCTCTCGTCAGCAGGGAGTAGGAAAGAGTGTAGGGTTGCAATGTAAGCCGCTAAAATCATTATCAGGTCTAGTACCTCTCGTAGCAACGCAGGTGCGTAACCTGAGTCCGTCGACTCCCCGGCTCAGAGAGCCACTAAATAGTTACATCAAAATGGTCGCACACTGCTGACCTACCTGCGTGTTACCCCAAAGAACTGTGGTCCCTGTAGTCAGCGTCGGCGGATACACCTATGCTCGTGTCGTGAGTGCAAGTGTGAATAGCGTTAGCCATACCTGGACACGTGTTTCGAGGTAGTTGCCTCTCGTCAGCAGGGAGTAGGAAAGAGTGTAGGGTTGCAATGTAAGCTGCTAAAATCATTATCAGGTCTAGTACCTCTCGTAGCAACGCAGGTGTGTAACCTGAGTCCGTCGACTCCCCGGCTCAGAGAGCCACTAAATAGTTACATCAAAATGGTCGCACACTGCTGACCTACCTGCGTGTTACCCCAAAGAACTGTGGTCCCTGTAGTCAGCGTCGGCGGATACACCTATGCTCGTGTCGTGAGTGCAAGTGTGAATAGCGTTAGCCATCCCTGGACACGTGTTTCGAGGTAGTTGCCTCTCGTCAGCAGGGAGTAGGAAAGAGTGTAGGGTTGCAATGTAAGCTGCTAAAATCATTATCAGGTCTAGTACCTCTCGTAGCAACTCAGGTGCGTAACCTGAGTCCGTCGACTCCCCGGCTCAGAGAGCCACTAAATAGTTACATCAAAATGGTCGCACACTGCTGACCTACCTGCGTGTTACCCCAAAGAACTGTGGTCCCTGTAGTCAGCGTCGGCGGATACACCTATGCTCGTGTCGTGAGTGCAAGTGTGAATAGCGTTAGCCATCCCTGGACACGTGTTTTGAGGTAGTTGCCTCTCGTCAGCAGGGAGTAGGAAAGAGTGTAGGGTTGCAATGTAAGCTGCTAAAATCATTATCAGGTCTAGTACCTCTCGTAGCAACGCAGGTGCGTAACCTGAGTCCGTCGACTCCCCGGCTCAGAGAGCCACTAAATAGTTACATCAAAATGGTCGCACACTGCTGACCTACCTGCGTGTTACCCCAAAGAACTGTGGTCCCTGTAGTCAGCGTCGGCGGATACACCTATGCTCGTGTCGTGAGTGCAAGTGTGAATTGCGTTAGCCATCCCTGGACACGTGTTTCGAGGTAGTTGCCTCTCGTCAGCAGGGAGTAGGAAAGAGTGTAGGGTTGCAATGTAAGCTGCTAAAATCATTATCAGGTCTAGTACCTCTCGTAGCAACGCAGGTGCGTAACCTGAGTCCGTCGACTCCCCGGCTCAGAGAGCCACTAAATAGTTACATCAAAATGGTCGCACACTGCTGACCTACCTGCGTGTTACCCCAAAGAACTGTGGTCCCTGTAGTCAGCGTCGGCGGATACACCTATGCTCGTGTCGTGAGTGCAAGTGTGAATAGCGTTAGCCATCCCTGGACACGTGTTTCGAGGTAGTTGCCTCTCGTCAGCAGGGAGTAGGAAAGAGTGTAGGGTTGCAATGTAAGCTGCTAAAATCATTATCAGGTCTAGTACCTCTCGTAGCAACGCAGGTGCGTAACCTGAGTCCGTCGACTCCCCGGCTCAGAGAGCCACTAAATAGTTACATCAAAATGGTCGCACACTGCTGACCTACCTGCGTGTTACCCCAAAGAACTGTGGTCCCTGTGGTCAGCGTCGGCGGATACACCTATGCTCGTGTCGTGAGTGCAAGTGTGAATAGCGTTAGCCATCCCTGGACACGTGTTTCGAGGTAGTTGCCTCTCGTCAGCAGGGAGTAGGAAAGAGTGTAGGGTTGCAATGTAAGCTGCTAAAATCATTATCAGGTCTAGTACCTCTCGTAGCAACGCAGGTGCGTAACCTGAGTCCGTCGACTCCCCGGCTCAGAGAGCCACTAAATAGTTACATCAAAATAGTCGCACACTGCTGACCTACCTGCGTGTTACCCCAAAGAACTGTGGTCCCTGTAGTCAGCGTTGGCGGATACACCTATGCTCGTGTCGTGAGTGCAAGTGTGAATAGCGTTAGCCATCCCTGGACACGTGTTTCGAGGTAGTTGCCTCTCGTCAGCAGGGAGTAGGAAAGAGTGTAGGGTTGCAATGTAAGCTGCTAAAATCATTATCAGGTCTAGTACCTCTCGTAGCAACGCAGGTGCGTAACCTGAGTCCGTCGACTCCCCGGCTCAGAGAGCCACTAAATAGTTACATCAAAATGGTCGCACACTGCTGACCTACCTGCGTGTTACCCCAAAGAACTGTGGTCCCTGTAGTCAGCGTCGGCGGATACACCTATGCTCGTGTCGTGAGTGCAAGTGTGAATAGCGTTAGCCATCCCTGGACACGTGTTTCGAGGTAGTTGCCTCTCGTCAGCAGGGAGTAGGAAAGAGTGTAGGGTTGCAATGTAAGCTGCTAAAATCATTATCAGGTCTAGTACCTCTCGTAGCAATGCAGGTGCGTAACCTGAGTCCGTCGACTCCCCGGCTCAGAGAGCCACTAAATAGTTACATCAAAATGGTCGCACACTGCTGACCTACCTGCGTGTTACCCCAAAGAACTGTGGTCCCTGTAGTCAGCGTCGGCGGATACACCTATGCTCGTGTCGTGAGTGCAAGGGTGAATAGCGTTAGCCATCCCTGGACACGTGTTTCGAGGTAGTTGCCTCTCGTCAGCAGGGAGTAGGAAAGAGTGTAGGGTTGCATTGTAAGCTGCTAAAATCATTATCAGGTCTAGTACCTCTCGTAGCAACGCAGGTGCGTAACCTGAGTCCGTCGACTCCCCGGCTCAGAGAGCCACTAAAAAGTTACATCAAAATGGTCGCACACTGCTGACCTACCTGCGTGTTACCCCAAAGAACTGTGGTCCCTGTAGTCAGCGTCGGCGGATACACCTATGCTCGTGTCGTGAGTGCAAGTGTGAATAGCGTTAGCCATCCCTGGACACGTGTTTCGAGGTAGTTGCCTCTCGTCAGTAGGGAGTAGGAAAGAGTGTAGGGTTGCAATGTAAGCTGCTAAAATCATTATCAGGTCTAGTACCTCTCGTAGCAACGCAGGTGCGTAACCTGAGTCCGTCGACTCCCCGGCTCAGAGAGCCACTAAATAGTTACATCAAAATGGTCGCACACTGCTGACCTACCTGCGTGTTACCCCAAAGAACTGTGGTCCCTGTAGTCAGCGTCGGCGGATATACCTATGCTCGTGTCGTGAGTGCAAGTGTGAATAGCGTTAGCCATCCCTGGACACGTGTTTCGAGGTAGTTGCCTCTCGTCAGCAGGGAGTAGGAAAGAGTGTAGGGTTGCAATGTAAGCTGCTAAAATCATTATCAGGTCTAGTACCTCTCGTAGCAACGCAGGTGCGTAACCTGAGTCCGTCGACTCCCCGGCTCAGAGAGCCACTAAATAGTTACATCAAAATGGTCGCACACTGCTGACCTACCTGCGTGTTACCCCAAAGAACTGTGGTCCCTGTAGTCAGCGTCGGCGGATACACCTATGCTAGTGTCGTGAGTGCAAGTGTGAATAGCGTTAGCCATCCCTGGACACGTGTTTCGAGGTAGTTGCCTCTCGTCAGCAGGGAGTAGGAAAGAGTGTAGGGTTGCAATGTAAGCTGCTAAAATCATTATCAGGTCTAGTACCTCTCGTAGCAACGCAGGTGCGTAACCTGAGTCCGTCGACTCCCCGGCTCAGAGAGCCACTAAATAGTTACATCAAAATGGTCGCACACTGCTGACCTACCTGCGTGTTACCCCAAAGAACTGTGGTCCCTGTAGTCAGCGTTGGCGGATACACCTATGCTCGTGTCGTGAGTGCAAGTGTGAATAGCGTTAGCCATCCCTGGACACGTGTTTCGAGGTAGTTGCCTCTCGTCAGCAGGGAGTAGGAAAGAGTGTAGGGTTGCAATGTAAGCTGCTAAAATCATTATCAGGTCTAGTACCTCTCGTAGCAACGCAGGTGCGTAACCTGAGTCCGTCGACTCCCCGGCTCAGAGAGCCACTAAATAGTTACATCAAAATGGTCGCACACTGCTGACCTACCTGCGTGTTACCCCAAAGAACTGTGGTCCCTGTAGTCAGCGTCGGCGGATACACCTATGCTCGTGTCGTGAGTGCAAGTGTGAATAGCGTTAGCCATCCCTGGACACGTGTTTCGAGGTAGTTGCCTCTCGTCAGCAGGGAGTAGGAAAGAGTGTAGGGTTGCAATGTAAGCTGCTAAAATCATTATCAGGTCTAGTACCTCTCGTAGCAATGCAGGTGCGTAACCTGAGTCCGTCGACTCCCCGGCTCAGAGAGCCACTAAATAGTTATATCAAAATGGTCGCACACTGCTGACCTACCTGCGTGTTACCCCAAAGAACTGTGGTCCCTGTAGTCAGCGTCGGCGGATACACCTATGCTCGTGTCGTGAGTGCAAGGGTGAATAGCGTTAGCCATCCCTGGACACGTGTTTCGAGGTAGTTGCCTCTCGTCAGCAGGGAGTAGGAAAGAGTGTAGGGTTGCATTGTAAGCTGCTAAAATCATTATCAGGTCTAGTACCTCTCGTAGCAACGCAGGTGCGTAACCTGAGTCCGTCGACTCCCCGGCTCAGAGAGCCACTAAAAAGTTACATCAAAATGGTCGCACACTGCTGACCTACCTGCGTGTTACCCCAAAGAACTGTGGTCCCTGTAGTCAGCGTCGGCGGATACACCTATGCTCGTGTCGTGAGTGCAAGTGTGAATAGCGTTAGCCATCCCTGGACACGTGTTTCGAGGTAGTTGCCTCTCGTCAGCAGGGAGTAGGAAAGAGTGTAGGGTTGCAATGTAAGCTGCTAAAATCATTATCAGGTCTAGTACCTCTCGTAGCAACGCAGGTGCGTAACCTGAGTCCGTCGACTCCCCGGCTCAGAGAGCCACTAAATAGTTACATCAAAATGGTCGCACACTGCTGACCTACCTGCGTGTTACCCCAAAGAACTGTGGTCCCTGTAGTCAGCGTCGGCGGATATACCTATGCTCGTGTCGTGAGTGCAAGTGTGAATAGCGTTAGCCATCCCTGGACACGTGTTTCGAGGTAGTTGCCTCTCGTCAGCAGGGAGTAGGAAAGAGTGTAGGGTTGCAATGTAAGCTGCTAAAATCATTATCAGGTCTAGTACCTCTCGTAGCAACGCAGGTGCGTAACCTGAGTCCGTCGACTCCCCGGCTCAGAGAGCCACTAAATAGTTACATCAAAATGGTCGCACACTGCTGACCTACCTGCGTGTTACCCCAAAGAACTGTGGTCCCTGTAGTCAGCGTCGGCGGATACACCTATGCTAGTGTCGTGAGTGCAAGTGTGAATAGCGTTAGCCATCCCTGGACACGTGTTTCGAGGTAGTTGCCTCTCGTCAGCAGGGAGTAGGAAAGAGTGTAGGGTTGCAATGTAAGCTGCTAAAATCATTATCAGGTCTAGTACCTCTCGTAGCAACGCAGGTGCGTAACCTGAGTCCGTCGACTCCCCGGCTCAGAGAGCCATTAAATAGTTACATCAAAATGGTCGCACACTGCTGACCTACCTGCGTGTTACCCCAAAGAACTGTGGTCCCTGTAGTCAGCGTCGGCGGATACACCTATGCTCGTGTCGTGAGTGCAAGTGTGAATAGCGTTAGCCATCCCTGGACACGTGTTTCGAGGTAGTTGCCTCTCGTCAGCAGGGAGTAGGAAAGAGTGTAGGGTTGCAATGTAAGCTGCTAAAATCATTATCAGGTCTAGTACCTCTCGTAGCAACGCAGGTGCGTAACCTGAGTCCGTCGACTCCCCGGCTCAGAGAGCCACTAAATAGTTACATCAAAATGGTCGCACACTGCTGACCTACCTGCGTGTTACCCCAAAGAACTGTGGTCCCTGTAGTCAGCGTCGGCGGATACACCTATGCTCGTGTCGTGAGTGCAAGTGTGAATAGCGTTAGCCATCCCTGGACACGTGTTTCGAGGTAGTTGCCTCTCGTCAGCAGGGAGTAGGACAGAGTGTAGGTTTGCAATGTAAGCTGCTAAAATCATTATCAGGTCTAGTACCTCTCGTAGCAACGCAGGTGCGTAACCTGAGTCCGTCGACTCCCCGGCTCAGAGAGCCACTAAATAGTTACATCAAAATGGTCGCACACTGCTGACCTACCTGCGTGTTACCCCAAAGAACTGTGGTCCCTGTAGTCAGCGTCGGCGGATACACCTATGCTCGTGTCGTGAGTGCAAGTGTGAATAGCGTTAGCCATCCCTGGACACGTGTTTCGAGGTAGTTGCCTCTCGTCAGCAGGGAGTAGGAAAGAGTGTAGGGTTGCAATGTAAGCTGCTAAAATCATTATCAGGTCTAGTACGTCTCGTAGCAACGCAGGTGCGTAACCTGAGTCCGTCGACTCCCCGGCTCAGAGAGCCACTAAATAGTTACATCAAAATGGTCGCACACTGCTGACCTACCTGCGTGTTACCCCAAAGAACTGTGGTCCCTGTAGTCAGCGTCGGCGGATACACCTATGCTCGTGTCGTGAGTGCAAGTGTGAATAGCGTTAGCCATCCCTGGACACGTGTTTCGAGGTAGTTGCCTCTCGTCAGCAGGGAGTAGGAAAGAGTGTAGGGTTGCAAAGTAAGCTGCTAAAATCATTATCAGGTCTAGTACCTCTCGTAGCAACGCAGGTGCGTAACCTGAGTCCGTCGACTCCCCGGCTCAGAGAGCCACTAAATAGTTACATCAAAATGGTCGCACACTGCTGACCTACCTGCGTGTTACCCCAAAGAACTGTGGTCCCTGTAGTCAGCGTCGGCGGATACACCTATGCTCGTGTCGTGAGTGCAAGTGTGAATAGCGTTAGCCATCCCTGGACACGTGTTTCGAGGTAGTTGCCTCTCGTCAGCAGGGAGTAGGAAAGAGTGTAGGGTTGCAATGTAAGCTGCTAAAATCATTATCAGGTCTAGTACCTCTCGTAGCAACGCAGGTGCGTAACCTGAGTCCGTCGACTCCCCGGCTCAGAGAGCCACTAAATAGTTACATCAAAATGGTCGCACACTGCTGACCTACCTGCGTGTTACCCCAAAGAACTGTGGTCCCTGTAGTCAGCGTCGGCGGATACACCTATGCTCGTGTCGTGAGTGCAAGTGTGAATAGCGTTAGCCATCCCTGGACACGTGTTTCGAGGTAGTTGCCTCTCGTCAGCAGGGAGTAGGAAAGAGTGTAGGGTTGCAATGTAAGCTGCTAAAATCATTATCAGGTCTAGTACCTCTCGTAGCAACGCAGGTGCGTAACCTGAGTCCGTCGATTCCCCGGCTCAGAGAGCCACTAAATAGTTACATCAAAATGGTCGCACACTGCTGACCTACCTGCGTGTTACCCCAAAGAACTGTGGTCCCTGTAGTCAGCGTCGGCGGATACACCTATGCTCGTGTCGTGAGTGCAAGTGTGAATAGCGTTAGCCATCCCTGGACACGTGTTTCGAGGTAGTTGCCTCTCGTCAGCAGGGAGTAGGAAAGAGTGTAGGGTTGCAATGTAAGCTGCTAAAATCATTATCAGGTCTAGTACCTCTCGTAGCAACGCAGGTGCGTAACCTGAGTCCGTCGACTCCCCGGCTCAGAGAGCCACTAAATAGTTACATCAAAATGGTCGCACACTGCTGACCTACCTGCGTGTTACCCCAAAGAACTGTGGTCCCTGTAGTCAGCGTCGGCGGATACACCTATGCTCGTGTCGTGAGTGCAAGTGTGAATAGCGTTAGCCATCCCTGGACACGTGTTTCGAGGTAGTTGCCTCTCGTCAGCAGGGAGTAGGAAAGAGTGTAGGGTTGCAATGTAAGCTGCTAAAATCATTATCAGGTCTAGTACCTCTCGTAGCAACGCAGGTGCGTAACCTGAGTCCGTCGACTCCCCGGCTCAGAGAGCCACTAAATAGTTACATCAAAATGGTCGCACACTGCTGACCTACCTGCGTGTTACCCCAAAGAACTGTGGTCCCTGTAGTCAGCGTCGGCGGATACACCTATGCTCGTGTCGTGAGTGCAAGTGTGAATAGCGTTAGCCATCCCTGGACACGTGTTTCGAGGTAGTTGCCTCTCGTCAGCAGGGAGTAGGAAAGAGTGTAGGGTTGCAATGTAAGCTGCTAAAATCATTATCAGGTCTAGTACCTCTCGTAGCAACGCAGGTGCGTAACCTGAGTCCGTCGACTCCCCGGCTCAGAGAGCCACTAAATAGTTACATCAAAATGGTCGCACACTGCTGACCTACCTGCGTGTTACCCCAAAGAACTGTGGTCCCTGTAGTCAGCGTCGGCGGATACACCTATGCTCGTGTCGTGAGTGCAAGTGTGAATAGCGTTGGCCATCCCTGGACACGTGTTTCGAGGTAGTTGCCTCTCGTCAGCAGGGAGTAGGAAAGAGTGTAGGGTTGCAATGTAAGCTGCTAAAATCATTATCAGGTCTAGTACCTCTCGTAGCAACGCAGGTGCGTAACCTGAGTCCGTCGACTCCCCGGCTCAGAGAGCCACTAAATAGTTACATCAAAATGGTCGCACACTGCTGACCTACCTGCGTGTTACCCCAAAGAACTGTGGTCCCTGTAGTCAGCGTCGGCGGATACACCTATGCTCGTGTCATGAGTGCAAGTGTGAATAGCGTTAGCCATCCCTGGACACGTGTTTCGAGGTAGTTGCCTCTCGTCAGCAGGGAGTAGGAAAGAGTGTAGGGTTGCAATGTAAGCTGCTAAAATCATTATCAGGTCTAGTACCTCTCGTAGCAACGCAGGTGCGTAACCTGAGTCCGTCGACTCCCCGGCTCAGAGAGCCACTAAATAGTTACATCAAAATGGTCGCACACTGCTGACCTACCTGCGTGTTACCCCAAAGAACTGTGGTCCCTGTAGTCAGCGTCGGCGGATACACCTATGCTCGTGTC
This sequence comes from Triturus cristatus, assembly GCF_964204655.1. Classification (NCBI taxonomy): domain Eukaryota; kingdom Metazoa; phylum Chordata; class Amphibia; order Caudata; family Salamandridae; genus Triturus; species Triturus cristatus. The sequence goes on along the minus strand of NC_140592.1, from coordinate 458,738,166 downwards.
GTGAGTGCAAGTGTGAATAGCGTTAGCCATCCCTGGACACGTGTTTCGAGGTAGTTGCCTCTCGTCAGCAGGGAGTAGGAAAGAGTGTAGGGTTGCAATGTAAGCTGCTAAAATCATTATCAGGTCTAGTACCTCTCGTAGCAACGCAGGTGCGTAACCTGAGTCCGTCGACTCCCCGGCTCAGAGAGCCACTAAATAGTTACATCAAAATGGTCGCACACTGCTGACCTACCTGCGTGTTACCCCAAAGAACTGTGGTCCCTGTAGTCAGCGTCAGCGGATACACCTATGCTCGTGTCGTGAGTGCAAGTGTGAATAGCGTTAGCCATCCCTGGACACGTGTTTCGAGGTAGTTGCCTCTCATCAGCAGGGAGTAGGAAAGAGTGTAGGGTTGCAATGTAAGCTGCTAAAATCATTATCAGGTCTAGTACCTCTCGTAGCAACGCAGGTGCGTAACCTGAGTCCGTCGACTCCCCGGCTCAGAGAGCCACTAAATATCGCCATGTCTCGGGCGATATTTTAAAACCCGGGACATGTATCGGGTCTAGAGATCATCAGTTCAACAAGTACTTACTTGCACCCACTGGGGTGAACCACTCAAGAACTCCATCAGAGATCATCAGTTCAACAAGTACTTACTTGCACCCACTGGGGTGAACCACTCAAGAACTTCATGTACCAGCATCCCTTGGGGCGACCCGGAGGAGGAGCTAGCGGAGTGCGGTCCATTGCGGTTGTTTATAAAAATGGCTACTTCGAGCTTTGAGCTGACGAGCTCCTGGACGACGCACCTGCGTGCCTGTGCGGGCACTGAGGCCCTTGATGGTTGCTTGGCGGCCCTCTCTTCCACCCCTAACTATTTTCTCTACTGAGGAAGGAAGTTATCCCGAAACCCGAGCCATGTCTCGGGCGATATTTTAAAACCCGGGACATGTATCGGGTCTAGAGATCATCAGTTCAACAAGTACTTACTTGCACCCACTGGGGTGAACCACTCAAGAACTCCATCACAGATCATCAGTTCAACAAGTACTTACTTGCACCCACTGGGGTGAACCACTCAAGAACTTCATGTACCAGCTTCCCTTGGGGCGACCCGGAGGAGGAGCTAGCGGAGTGCGGTCCATTGCGGTTGTTTATAAAAATGGCTCCTTCGAGCTTTGAGCTGACGAGCTCCTGGACGACGCACCTGCGTGCCTGTGCGGGCACTGAGGCCCTTGATGGTTGCTTGGCGGCCCTCTCTTCCACCCCTAACTATTTTCTCTACTGAGGAAGGAAGTTATCCCGAAACCCGAGCCATGTCTCGGGCGATATTTTAAAACCCGGGACATGTATCGGGTCTAGAGATCATCAGTTCAACAAGTACTTACTTGCACCCACTGGGGTGAACCACTCAAGAACTCCATCAGAGATCATCAGTTCAACAATTACTTACTTGCACCCACTGGGGTGAACCACTCAAGAACTTCATGTACCAGCTTCCCTTGGGGCGACCCGGAGGAGGAGCTAGCGGAGTGCGGTCCATTGCGGTTGTTTATAAAAATGGCTTCTTCGAGCTTTGAGCTGACGAGCTCCTGGACGACGCACCTGCGTGCCTGTGCGGGCACTGAGGCCCTTGATGGTTGCTTGGCGGCCCTCTCTTCCACCCCTAACTATTTTCTCTACTGAGGAAGGAAGTTATCCCGAAACCCGAGCCATGTCTCGGGCGATATTTTAAAACCCGGGACATGTATCGGGTCTAGAGATCATCAGTTCAACAAGTACTTACTTGCACCCACTGGGGTGAACCACTCAAGAACTCCATCAGAGATCATCAGTTCAACAAGTACTTACTTGCACCCACTGGGGTGAACCACTCAAGAACTTCATGTACCAGCTTCCCTTGGGGCGACCCGGAGGAGGAGCTAGCGGAGTGCGGTCCATTGCGGTTGTTTATAAAAATGGCTCCTTCGAGCTTTGAGCTGAAGAGCTCCTGGACGACGCACCTGCGTGCCTGTGCGGGCACTGAGGCCCTTGATGGTTGCTTGGCGGCCCTCTCTTCCACCCCTAACTATTTTCTCTACTGAGGAAGGAAGTTATCCCGAAACCCGAGCCATGTCTCGGGCGATATTTTAAAACCCGGGACATGTATCGGGTCTAGAGATCATCAGTTCAACAAGTACTTACTTGCACCCACTGGGGTGAACCACTCAAGAACTCCATCAGAGATCATCAGTTCAACAAGTACTTACTTGCACCCACTGGGGTGAACCACTCAAGAACTTCATGTACCAGCTTCCCTTGGGGCGACCCGGAGGAGGAGCTAGCGGAGTGCGGTCCATTGCGGTTGTTTATAAAAATGGCTCCTTCGAGCTTTGAGCTGACGAGCTCCTGGACGACGCACCTGCGTGCCTGTGCGGGCACTGAGGCCCTTGATGGTTGCTTGGCGGCCCTCTCTTCCACCCCTAACTATTTTCTCTACTGAGGAAGGAAGTTATCCCGAAACCCGAGCCATGTCTCGGGCGATATTTTAAAACCCGGGACATGTATCGGGTCTAGAGATCATCAGTTCAACAAGTACTTACTTGCACCCACTGGGGTGAACCACTCAAGAACTCCATCAGAGATCATCAGTTCAACAAGTACTTACTTGCACCCACTGGAGTGAACCACTCAAGAACTTCATGTACCAGCTTCCCTTGGGGCGACCCGGAGGAGGAGCTAGCGGAGTGCGGTCCATTGCAGTTGTTTATAAAAATGGCTCCTTCGAGCTTTGAGCTGACGAGCTCCTGGACGACGCACCTGCGTGCCTGTGCGGGCACTGAGGCCCTTGATGGTTGCTTGGCGGCCCTCTCTTCCACCCCTAACTATTTTCTCTACTGAGGAAGGAAGTTATCCCGAAACCCGAGCCATGTCTCGGGCGATATTTTAAAACCCGGGACATGTATCGGGTCTAGAGATCATCAGTTCAACAAGTACTTACTTGCACCCACTGGGGTGAACCACTCAAGAACTCCATCAGAGATCATCAGTTCAACAAGTACTTACTTGCACCCACTGGGGTGAACCACTCAAGAACTTCATGTACCAGCTTCCCTTGGGGCGACCCGGAGGAGGAGCTAGCGGAGTGCGGTCCATTGCGGTTGTTTATAAAAATGGCTCCTTCGAGCTTTGAGCTGACGAGCTCCTGGACGACGCACCTGCGTGCCTGTGCGGGCACTGAGGCCCTTGATGGTTGCTTGGCGGCCCTCTCTTCCACCCCTAACTATTTTCTCTACTGAGGAAGGAAGTTATCCCGAAACCCGAGCCATGTCTCGGGCGATATTTTAAAACCCGGGACATGTATCGGGTCTAGAGATCATCAGTTCAACAAGTACTTACTTGCACCCACTGGGGTGAACCACTCAAGAACTCCATCACAGATCATCAGTTCAACAAGTACTTACTTGCACCCACTGGGGTGAACCACTCAAGAACTTCATGTACCAGCTTCCCTTGGGGCGACCCGGAGGAGGAGCTAGCGGAGTGCGGTCCATTGCGGTTGTTTATAAAAATGGCTCCTTCGAGCTTTGAGCTGACGAGCTCCTGGACGACGCACCTGCGTGCCTGTGCGGGCACTGAGGCCCTTGATGGTTGCTTGGCGGCCCTCTCTTCCACCCCTAACTATTTTCTCTACTGAGGAAGGAAGTTATCCCGAAACCCGAGCCATGTCTGGGGCGATATTTTAAAACCCGGGACATGTATCGGGTCTAGAGATCATCAGTTCAACAAGTACTTACTTGCACCCACTGGGGTGAACCACTCAAGAACTCCATCAGAGATCATCAGTTCAACAAGTACTTACTTGCACCCACTGGGGTGAACCACTCAAGAACTTCATGTACCAGCTTCCCTTGGGGCGACCCGGAGGAGGAGCTAGCGGAGTGCGGTCCATTGCGGTTGTTTATAAAAATGGCTCCTTCGAGATTTGAGCTGACGAGCTCCTGGACGACGCACCTGCGTGCCTGTGCGGGCACTGAGGCCCTTGATGGTTGCTTGGCGGCCCTCTCTTCCACCCCTAACTATTTTCTCTACTGAGGAAGGAAGTTATCCCGAAACCCGAGCCATGTCTCGGGCGATATTTTAAAACCCGGGACATGTATCGGGTCTAGAGATCATCAGTTCAACAAGTACTTACTTGCACCCACTGGGGTGAACCACTCAAGAACTCCATCAGAGATCATCAGTTCAACAAGTACTTACTTGCACCCACTGGGGTGAACCACTCAAGAACTTCATGTACCAGCTTCCCTTGGGGCGACCCGGAGGAGGAGCTAGCGGAGTGCGGTCCATTGCGGTTGTTTATAAAAATGGCTCCTTCGAGCTTTGAGCTGACGAGCTCCTGGACGACGCACCTGCGTGCCTGTGCGGGCACTGAGGCCCTTGATGGTTGCTTGGCGGCCCTCTCTTCCACCCCTAACTATTTTCTCTACTGAGGAAGGAAGTTATCCCGAAACCCGAGCCATGTCTCGGGCGATATTTTAAAACCCGGGACATGTATCGGGTCTAGAGATCATCAGTTCAACAAGTACTTACTTGCACCCACTGGGGTGAACCACTCAAGAACTCCATCAGAGATCATCAGTTCAACAAGTACTTACTTGCACCCACTGGGGTGAACCACTCAAGAACTTCATGTACCAGCTTCCCTTGGGGCGACCCGGAGGAGGAGCTAGCGGAGTGCGGTCCATTGCGGTTGTTTATAAAAATGGCTCCTTCGAGCTTTGAGCTGACGAGCTCCTGGACGACGCACCTGCGTGCCTGTGCGGGCACTGAGGCCCTTGATGGTTGCTTGGCGGCCCTCTCTTCCACCCCTAACTATTTTCTCTACTGAGGAAGGAAGTTATCCCGAAACCCGAGCCATGTCTCGGGCGATATTTTAAAACCCGGGACATGTATCGGGTCTAGAGATCATCAGTTCAACAAGTACTTACTTGCACCCACTGGGGTGAACCACTCAAGAACTCCATCAGAGATCATCAGTTCAACAAGTACTTACTTGCACCCACTGGGGTGAACCACTCAAGAACTTCATGTACCAGCTTCCCTTGGGGCGACCCGGAGGAGGAGCTAGCGGAGTGCGGTCCATTGCGGTTGTTTATAAAAATGGCTCCTTCGAGCTTTGAGCTGACGAGCTCCTGGACGACGCACCTGCGTGCCTGTGCGGGCACTGAGGCCCTTGATGGTTGCTTGGCGGCCCTCTCTTCCACCCCTAACTATTTTCTCTACTGAGGAAGGAAGTTATCCCGAAACCCGAGCCATGTCTCGGGCGATATTTTAAAACCCGGGACATGTATCGGGTCTAGAGATCATCAGTTCAACAAGTACTTACTTGCACCCACTGGGGTGAACCACTCAAGAACTCCATCAGAGATCATCAGTTCAACAAGTACTTACTTGCACCCACTGGGGTGAACCACTCAAGAACTTCATGTACCAGCTTCCCTTGGGGCGACCCGGAGGAGGAGCTAGCGGAGTGCGGTCCATTGCGGTTGTTTATAAAAATGGCTCCTTCGAGCTTTGAGCTGACGAGCTCCTGGACGACGCACCTGCGTGCCTGTGCGGGCACTGAGGCCCTTGATGGTTGCTTGGCGGCCCTCTCTTCCACCCCTAACTATTTTCTCTACTGAGGAAGGAAGTTATCCCGAAACCCGAGCCATGTCTCGGGCGATATTTTAAAACCCGGGACATGTATCGGGTCTAGAGATCATCAGTTCAACAAGTACTTACTTGCACCCACTGGGGTGAACCACTCAAGAACTCCATCAGAGATCATCAGTTCAACAAGTACTTACTTGCACCCACTGGGGTGAACCACTCAAGAACTTCATGTACCAGCTTCCCTTGGGGCGACCCGGAGGAGGAGCTAGCGGAGTGCGGTCCATTGCAGTTGTTTATAAAAATGGCTCCTTCGAGCTTTGAGCTGACGAGCTCCTGGACGACGCACCTGCGTGCCTGTGCGGGCACTGAGGCCCTTTATGGTTGCTTGGCGGCCCTCTCTTCCACCCCTAACTATTTTCTCTACTGAGGAAGGAAGTTATCCCGAAACCCGAGCCATGTCTCGGGCGATATTTTAAAACCCGGGACATGTATCGGGTCTAGAGATCATCAGTTCAACAAGTACTTACTTGCACCCACTGGGGTGAACCACTCAAGAACTCCATCAGAGATCATCAGTTCAACAAGTACTTACTTGCACCCACTGGGGTGAACCACTCAAGAACTTCATGTACCAGCTTCCCTTGGGGCGACCTGGAGGAGGAGCTAGCGGAGTGCGGTCCATTGCGGTTGTTTATAAAAATGGCTCCTTCGAGCTTTGAGCTGACGAGCTCCTGGACGACGCACCTGCGTGCCTGTGCGGGCACTGAGGCCCTTGATGGTTGCTTGGCGGCCCTCTCTTCCACCCCTAACTATTTTCTCTACTGAGGAAGGAAGTTATCCCGAAACCCGAGCCATGTCTCGGGCGATATTTTAAAACCCGGGACATGTATCGGGTCTAGAGATCATCAGTTCAACAAGTACTTACTTGCACCCACTGGGGTGAACCACTCAAGAACTCCATCAGAGATCATCAGTTCAACAAGTACTTACTTGCACCCACTGGGGTGAACCACTCAAGAACTTCATGTACCAGCTTCCCTTGGGGCGACCCGGAGGTGGAGCTAGCGGAGTGCGGTCCATTGCGGTTGTTTATAAAAATGGCTCCTTCGAGCTTTGAGCTGACGAGCTCCTGGACGACGCACCTGCGTGCCTGTGCGGGCACTGAGGCCCTTGATGGTTGCTTGGCGGCCCTCTCTTCCACCCCTAACTATTTTCTCTACTGAGGAAGGAAGTTATCCCGAAACCCGAGCCATGTCTCGGGCGATATTTTAAAACCCGGGACATGTATCGGGTCTAGAGATCATCAGTTCAACAAGTACTTACTTGCACCCACTGGGGTGAACCACTCAAGAACTCCATCAGAGATCATCAGTTCAACAAGTACTTACTTGCACCCACTGGGGTGAACCACTCAAGAACTTCATGTACCAGCTTCCCTTGGGGCGACCCGGAGGAGGAGCTAGCGGAGTGCGGTTCATTGCGGTTGTTTGTTGAATGTAGTTTATGCGATGTAATAAGCGTGAGACTGAGGGTATTCCAGAGATGATGCTATGAGGGGCAATATACTGGGTTGGATAGCATACGTGTAGTCAAAGAGGGATGTTCATAATGAGCAGCACAGGGAGTTATTATAAAGACATCCTGCAAGATATATCCACTGTGACCAGTGTGACTGGTGATTAGTCAGGAAATACCTAAGGCACTCTTTTGTAGAGTGATTTACTCTCTCTGTTTGTCCATCCATCTGAGGAAGGTAACTAGTGGATTTGAAATGTACAGGACCAAACTTCTTTATTAGTTCAGTCGAGACTTGCGCAGTGAATTGAGTGCCCCTGTCAATGATGAGGGTATCCGGAAGGCTATGTAAACAAACAAAACAATTCCAAGAAAACTTGGGCTAGGTTTGACTTCTGTGGAGAGAGACCAGCAGGCATTACAAGCATAGGTGTGCTTCATTGATGGTAAATATAATACATTCTTGCCTGGGAGGTTGGCCTGTACTGTTCCTACTGGAGCAGAATCAGGTCAGAATTGCAAAAAGTTTGCATCTTTTTGCAGAAGCACAGATAGCAGAAAACAATAGACTACATAGCAGCCCAACTAATTATCAGTGACTGAGTTTAATACAATTATTCCACCCATAATTTGTGTTCCTTTTCTCGTGAGATGCCCTGAGTGTGACTAGTATGCTCAGGCATGAGTTTTACGCCTCACTGTGGCAAAAGACTCAAGCTGCAGAATCAAGGCTGATTTACAAGAAATTAGGTCCTGTCTTTAATGTCACAGTGAGGGGGAAAAAACGATGCCCTAGAGTACAGGAAGGACTAAAATATGTTGGAATAACCTGTCCGCTGTATTTTTTTTTGTTTTGCAGATTTATATAGCACAAACTCGACCTGAAGTTATTGGAGCGCTTTACATGAGCACCAGTTACATTACACAAGGATATATTCATTTTTTGGTAGGCACGGGGAGATTAAGTGATTTGCCCAGAATCACAGGATGTAGAGTTGACCCGAGGCTCGAACCCTGGTTTCCCAGCTCCAAAGTTGGCAGTCTAGCCGTGAGACCACATCCTCTCCCCCAAGTGAATTACAAGTGAATTATATCATATGGCACTTATAATAAGGTGAACTGAATATCTACCACATTTGTGGCAAAGTAACCAACCCTTCTGGCAAACTCTAAATCAAGCACAGAGTTTCTAGTATTTGGGGACCCAGCATCTATCTAGACGACGGAGCGGTGGTCAGATAAAGTTTGCCATGCGCTGATGCCTGTACACTCCGCTTGCAAACTTAGACAGATGCCCCTATTACAGGACCATTAGTAATCGTGGGAGGTATTACTGCTCATGGGAGTTCCCATATTGCATGGTTTGGTTTTTCTCTGATGTGGTATTTCACAACCACTCTGAATTCCAAGGGGATAGTGGTGCGTGTTCTCTGGGTTTCTGGGCTGCAAAACCGGAAATCGTGTGGTTTTCCATGCAGAAATGTCACCATCCCTCCTAACAAAATGTGTGTGGGCAACAAATGTGAGTGAGTGTGTTATTTACACACCACCTGTATTCGGATACTAGCGTAAACACCTGTTTGTGCCTGAGTCAGGAGTACCGCGTGTCCTTTAATAAGAGCACATTGCTTGCCTTGCATTTGCCAAAAGGTCAGTCTATTAGTGAACTGAACACTCCCCTAAAATCCTGTATGACCTTCGCCATCCCTACCTTTGCCAGTCACCTGCACAAAGCGAAAGAATTTGTTTATAGTAGATTACAAATGGCCAAACATGCCTCTGATATTGAGTCTCAGTATGCTTCGATAGGAGAAAAACAGGAACTAAAAAAGCTCAAGAGAAGAAACCGGTTGCTAGACATTTGGTAGAGGAGTGTTGTTCACAGGATTTATAGGGAGTCAGTGAATTGATGAAAGTGCTATATATGGTAGCCCTGAGTGCTATATATGGTAGCCCTGAGTGCTATATATGGTAGCCCTGGGTGCTATATATGGTAGCCCTGGGTGCTATATATGGTAGCCCTGAGTGCTATATATGGTAGCCCTGGGTGCTATATATGGTAGCCCTGAGTGCTATATATGGTAGCCCTGAGTGCTATATATGGTAGCCCTGGGTGCTATATATGGTAGCCCTGAGTGCTATATATGGTAGCCCTGAGTGCTATATATGGTAGCCCTGAGTGCTATATATGGTAGCCCTGGGTGCTATATATGGTAGCCCTGAGTGCTATATATGGTAGCCCAGAAGAGCCGAAACATCATGAGGAATTCTGAAGAGTAGCCGTGAGAACCTAAAGTAGGCAAGGCTGGGCCAATGAGCTAATCTGTGCTCTAATTCTGTTATCATTCAACATAAGTATATCCAAATTACTTTGTACACTTGTCTAACTGTGTTTTAATTCTCAGATTTACAAATATATGCTGCACAGTTTCAGTCCAGTCTCTGACCAGTTGGCAGGCAGAAGGCATGATGAGAAAATTACATTCTCATAGTGACACAATGCATGAGAGTGATTGAGAGTAGAGCTGTCCTACACTATTACTGGGCAATAAATTAAATCTTAAAATAGTCAGATCAAAATTAGACGCAACCCTGACGTAAGTATTTAACATGTGCAAAAAAACAGACAGTCAGTCCCTCGGGCCAACAAGAAAAATTGCAATCAGTTCTGTTATATTTATTTGTAACCATAATGTGGAGATGAGAACACACGTCGCTAGTTTTTCAGATGTAAACAGGCTGTTGCATTTTCAAAGATGCATTCCTTTTCTTCGCGAGAAGGTCTTGTATATGACGAAATCCTTTTTTATGGGGAGGGAATCCTCCACTTAGCCAAAGTTTCATTGAAACAGAAAAACCTTGACTGGGTTTAGTACCAGGTCTTTGTATCTGGCTCTTAAACTGTTGATGTCTTTAAGCCCCCACTTAATCATTACAGGAATCAGGGGACCCCCACTGGGTATTTCTTGGAATCAAAGGACCCTGGTCTAAGCAATTTCCATTATTTGAATCGCAAAACGATACACAAAAGTATGGGAACATGCAATCATCATACAAATAACCAAATGATGAAATATTTTGTTTAATTCCCAAACAAATATAAATATATCTTTTTTTTTTATTTTAAAGGGAAAGTTGAAGTTTTACTAACGGCCACCCAACATCAAACTATGTTCTGTTTGACTCCCCCACGAATCAATCTGAAGATACCAACTTACATTTTAGTATCCAATTTCAAATCCCTTCACAGTTACAGAAAGTTAAACATTTTACATTTTGCTTTTATATTTTTATACACCTTATTAAACTGTAAATAATATTTAATTTGTTTAAGCAGTCACGAACCCCCAGTGGTCACAGGACCACTGGTTAAGAACCACTAATCTAAAGGAACCCCAAGTATATATTGTCTTTCTCAGTAAATTCATGCTTAAGGGTCTATCTTCGGATGTTCCTTACCTGGCTTGAAATGATTTTGAGTGTCTGAGTCACACCTATAACCACGTGCCTCATCTTCCAAGAATAAAGCAAAGAAACCACTTCTCATCAAACAGTACACCAGTTTTCTATTCACAGAATCCACAAATATCTTCATTACACAAGAATGTTATTTTCTGCCTGGATATATTGTCAACGTGTGCATAAGTTGTCTAATGCGGGCACCCAGAAAATGCAACTCGCAGAACGATTAGAAAAGAATAAAAATAGGACCTGTGTGTTCTGACTCTGTCAAATAAAGTTGCTGCCTCATCGATTCTCAGACTTGTCACCATTTCCATGCAGATATTCACAAAAAAATGATCCGGACTATTTAAGGGGACAAAATGGCTGTGTGAAAAATCACAATGCATACTACAGGTTCTGATTTTTGTGTTCTGGTTTTTCCTGGTTTACTTTTCCCAATGGGGAACGATAATTATCGTGATCGACACCGTCAGGATTCACGCAGCACTCCGAATAAGGCCTTTAAGGTCCTCTTTCAGAGCTGACGAAATGTGGCACTGGTGGCTGTAGTGTCTTGTGAGTTAGGGATGACAGGACCCTTTTGGTCCATGACGGACTCCGTAGAAAAGTGACATACGTGCTTGGCTGTGGGTGATAGACCATGTGAGGTAGAATGTTCAGTTCAGTTAATGGTTTCATGCTTAGTATAAAGACATGTAATCTCAAGCTCTGTGTGTGTGTGGCATGATCATTTGTATGTACCCGGGCTGGGAATGACGCTACAACTGGTGACGAGATAGGGGATTATGAAAACCCAGCAACTTGAGGAAGCAAGAGCGCTCTCCCAGAGAGTTTGTTGTGGTTTAGCAAATTGCTTGTGCATGCCACATGTGCCTCAGTCGGAGTGAAAATTGACAATTGGCATAAGTGGAGTCAAAGCGCCACTTCGGCCGGGGCAAGGCCTGTGAAGAAAGTGAAGGCATAGAAATAGAGAGAAATAGATATTTGTTTGCCATTGGCAAGAAATATGCGAGTAAAGTCGAGACAAGAAATACTGCGCCACAGCATAACACAGAGCTGTCATTCATGCAGTACGACAACGCTAAAGGCAGTGACTACCAGGTACAGAGAAGCACCAAAGATAGTGATCGCAGATCGCAAGGAAGTGTTAAAAGAGGCTAACTCAAAGAAACGCTAAAGGCAGTAGAAACCAGGTACAATGCAAAGAAATGAAAGTGGTGAAGACACCGTGCAAGAAACAAAACTGCTACTTACCGCCAAAGAAGAAGACAGCACGTCACAGCCAGTGACGACCCAAATGTAAGCACACGGCTAGTGCTTAACGAAGATGTCGGTCCAAGAGGGCAGCCAACGCATCCTGAGCTGGCTCCGGTCTCACGAAAGCAGAACGTTCCACAGGTTAAGATGCTGCCACATTCTTAAAACCATTGTCTCCCTTCTACACTGCCCAAAAGCAGAATATCAGTGATAAATGGACTGCCTTGATCGAAACTCTTGATGATTTCATTGATGCGTTGGAAAAAGTAAATGTTAGAAAGATCATTAATATCTGAAGAATTTGACCAGTGAAGGAGTAAAAGAAGTGACAAAAAATACCACAATGTGAAGAAGTGGCATACTGTCAAATCAAAGAGGTGTTGTAGGAAAGGATATGCTTTCGTGGTTACCCTCACTTTTTGCTTGGTGTCAGTGTGTTTTCGACATATTCTGCTGGGATACTGCCAAACTGGAACCCAGCAACTGTGCTTTCTCCCCTAAATTGACATTGTAAGTACATTTATACCTCCACAATTGGCTACTGGAGTACTCTTGTACGTCCCTAGTATATGGTACTGAGGTACCCAGGGCATAGGTACCCCAGGGGTTTCCCATGGGCTGTAGAAAAGTATTGTGCCACCTATGGAAGTCCAGTTAAACTTTGACACCATGCCTGCCATTGCAGCCTGTGTGAGTTAGTGCTTGCACCTCTCACAACAGATATAAGTTTCCTTATATCTGAGGTCACTGCACTTAAAACATATCAGTTACCCCTAAGGCAGGCTCTTCAGTCCTGAGGGCTGGGTGCTTGGTTACAAGTGTGAGGGCACCCCTGCATGAGCAGAATACCCCTACAAACTCCGGAGTTGATTCTCCAGGCTTTCTAAGTGCGGTCAGCAATTTTAAGACATGTAGTGGAAATCAGTCATTATGAGATGTCTAACTATATACTGGCTGTGCCCAAACTAGTCATGTTTGCTATCAAACATGTTGGAATCATATACCAACACTGATTCCAGTGTTGGAAGTATGATACCATGTACTGGGGGGCTCCTTAGGGGATCCCCCCTGTACTCCCGGTAACAGCCCTTCAGGTTCTGCAAGCAGGCTAGTGCTGCTGCCGACCACAGATACGATTCTGCCCTCCTGTAGCTGAGCTGAGCTTGAGCAGGGGAAGGTAGAACAATAGGTTTCCTGTCACAGGTAGGTGTGACCACCTCCCAAACAGGACTTAGTGCATTGGACTGGGATGGGGTGCTTGCCAGCACCACCAGATTCCTTTGAAGAGCATATTTGGTGCCCTCCTTGCATACTCCAGTTTGAGCCAGTTCAGGGAGCCCTTGGCTCCCACTCTGGCATGAAACTGGACAAAGGACATGGGAGTGTCGTCCCCCCTGTCCAGCCTCTCCTCTGGGAGGTCCCCACGAGTTGTTCCAACCCTTTCCTTAGGGTACTTAAGGGATTACTAGTGGGTGGGTCCTTAGATTCGTCGTGGGACAAGACCCAGCCCTGAAACTATGTCGCTCTTCAATCGTCTGGACACTTGGACTTTGTTGGACTTCGACTGGAACCAAGACTGCACCAAGGAAGACTCTTACTGCTACTGGTCTCACTGTTTTTCAAGTCTTTTTCATCGTCAGTGTCTGTGCTTCACCCAGGTTCTTCAACAGACCTGTGGGCATCAAGGACACCCAAAGAAATCCCCCTTGGAGTGAAGGCGTAACTCCCCTGCATCTGCAGGCACCTCAACACGGCTGACCAGTCAGCTAATCCTGACGTCCTACTGACTTCCCGAGGCTCAGCAACACAGGTGGTGGTTCTGCAACTCCCTTGAGACGTGACCTGACCTCTCTGAAATTTTGAGGCTATTATTACTCGTCGTAACCACTGGGACTGAACCCCTGTGCCATTGACAAGGCTTGTTGGCTCTGCACTCCAGACGCTTCAGCCTCCAGCAACTCTTCCCTCCAAGATCAGAGTCCTCACTGTGTCCTCAGCACCGTGGGCCTCCATTTTTGGTGAGCTGCTCGAGGTCCTCTTGCGACCCCTGTGCCTTTGGCCTATGGGTCCTACGGAGGGTCTTCTCTTGCTTCAGTGAGCGCCTCTGCTTGCTGGGGGCCTGCTCCCACTCTCCTGCTGATGATGCGCATCTTGGACCTTGCTGGTCCAAACATTGCTCCTTTTTCATCTTCGACGCCAGTTGCAGCTACCAAGGCTTGTTGGTGCTCCCGCGGGACAACGAGCACCTAGTCACTGACATCCAATGTGGGACAGCTCGTGCATGGCTCCTGGTCTTCCTCAGCATGGCCTGGTCCTCACAGCTGCAGAAACAAGGTCACCTTCTGCTCTTCAGAACCTCCAGACATTGGTGGGGATTGTGTCTCCGTGCCTACTGGTCACATCCAAGTGGCATAGACTCAGTCCCCTTTGCTTGCAGGTTCTTTAGTTCTAGAATCCACTCTTGGATTCCACCGGAACCTACACAATCTTCTCCAGAGGCATCTTCTTTGAAGTCGTCAATTGTTGTCTATGGCAGGTTTCAACGTAACTTCACCCCTATGCACCCGGCTTCCCTGGTGTAGTCTGGTTCCCGGGGCAACCATGGGAGGGGCAGTTCTCCAACCTTATATCTTCTAAAGGGTGTCTTTGAGGTCCGCTGAGTCCTTCTTCTTCAAAACTGCAACTTCTCCATTGGCTTCCATTGAGTACGCAGCTGTTAAAAATAAAACTTACCTAATGCTGCTCTGCCACCTCACGCCTCCGAGCTCCTCTGCTTCCTGGTCCCAGTAGCCACTGGGTTAGCCTCAGAGACTCCCTGTGCAAACCCTGCCTGCATGAGAGCCGCGTGGAGATTGGCCTAAGCAGGCTTGATGCACAGTTAGCAGTGCACATCATTTTGCCCCCTCACATGGCTTGGCCCTGCCCACCCCGACACATGCTGGCTCAGCCAGCAGCTCAACAATAAAACAATATTATTTTATTCTTCAGATGCTGGCTGAGTCAGAGGGGTAACGCTCCTCTGCCATTGCGGGTCAGCCGCCGCTAAAGCCTTATCATCCACTGCTCCTCCACATGATGTAACTATGCTGCGATCCTTCCTTGGTATGACCAGTTACTGATCAAGGTATATATGCGACTTTGCCACTGTAAGTGCCCCATTGATATGCTTAACAAAACAAAATGTTCCATCTCGATGGTCATATGAATAAGAACAAAGCTTCAAGAAAATCATGCGTGCAATTGAAAACTCCTCTGAAATGGCATACTTTGATCTGAAATTGCAGACGAATGTTGTTGTTGATGCACACCCAGTGGTGTTGGGTGCCATCCTTGCCCAGCACACTGGACATCCCAATGCTCCAAGATACATTGTGGGTTATGCTAGTCGGAGTTTGTCATCGATGGAACGTGCATATTCACAACCTGAAAAAGAAATCCTCGCTGTGTTGTGGACTTGTGAGTATTTTCATGTGTTCCTGTATAAGAAAGCATTTCATGGTTGTCACTGAGCACCATGCTCACCATTTTTGTCAATCCTAAAGCCAAGATCCCTGTCGCATTTGAGAGGTAGGGGTTGCGACTGCAGGAGCATGACTATATGATTGTACATCGTCCAAGAAAAGATCAAAACCCTGCTCACTACTTCTCATGTGTACCAATAACGTGTCATGGCACCACTTCGAAAGCTGCTGATCTTATGTTAACTTCATCGTGAAATCCAGTACCCCTGCTGCAAACAAATCATCATGCCACAAGCACTGACAGAGATTTGCTAACACTCAAAGACATTATTACACGTCAATGGTGGTGAAAACATACACAGCTTCTTCATGATGACTTTGAATACCAGAAATTCAAAAATGTGCAGTAAGAACTTGCAGTTACCCCAGAAGGCATCATCTAACGAGGGTCGAGCATTGTCATAACTGAGAGTCTGAGACAACAAGTTATTGAACTGGCCAATTAGGGACATCGTGATTTCCTCATCTTGATGAAAGAGTTAAAAAAGAGTTAAGGGCATTTCATTTGTGCAACTGCTTGTCATCAAAAAGAACCCTGCATCTGTTAAACAGGTCTGATCTTCCAAAGCATGCATGGGAGAAGATGGCAATTGAATTCTTTGGATCCCTTGACAATAGACATCTACTAGTAATTGCTGATGAATATTTCTGTTTTCCCCTTATGGAAACTCTGTCCTCAACCATTCATGACAGAGTCATTGAGGGATTGGAAAGTCTTTTTGCAACTTGGGATGTTCATCTTATTTTGAAATCTGACAATGGCCCGCCGTTCAATAGTTGAGAATTGAAAAAGTTTCTCACTCTTCTAAATGTGCAGCATCAGAAAAGCACACCTCTCTGGCCACAGGCAAATGGTGTGGGGAGGTTTATGAGCATCCTCAAGAAGACCGCTCAGCGCGCTGTACTGGAAAAGCTTAAACTCAAAACAATTCTTCAGTCTACGCTTCGTGCATACAAGTCAACTTCCTGTTCTACCATGGATGAAAGCACGGCCACCTTAATGTTTGGGAGAGCCAGAGGAACCAAATTGCCTCATTGGACCACTGTAAGACCTATTGACACTGATAAACTTCGCACTACTGATTAGTCTCACAAACGCAAAATGAAGACCTATGCGGAGAGATGCCGCTGTGCTGGGAGCACTGTTTTAAAAAAAGGGGACCAAGTCATTCTCCGGCAGAAACAGAAACACAGGTCTGATGCTCCATTTGATGCTGCCCCACTGAGGGCTGTGACTAGTAAAGAACACATGGCGACTGCGCATCATCCCGGAAAGTCTGTTATATGAGATTCTTCCCACTTGAAGCTCCTGCCTCGACATTTGCCAGTTTCAGATGTCAGAAGTGAGACTTATCCACCTGAGAATCCGGAGAGCCCAATGGCTTTACCAGTGTCTCTGTCACCAGTGCCAGTTTTGGACACTTCTCCTGTATCTCCGCCTCCTCACATGACAAGATCTGGATGATTGATTTGAGCACCAACACAACTTATTGAAGAGTTGTGATGTGTATATGTATTATTTGTATTTTTTATTTTAAAAAGGGGGAAATGTACTGGCATATGTACAAGTCCCTATCGCCATCACAACGTTACTTTGAGTGACATTGTGGTTGCAATAGGGGCCTGGCCTTATTTACGAGGCAGCGTTAAGCCACTTAACATGGCTTAACTCTGCCATGTAAATAAGCCCCCTTTCACGCTATGCTTAGCGTGAAAGGTGTGGGCGTTGCAGTGGGCGTTCCACCACAACACCCATTGTTTTTGATGCTACCCCCTATTTACAAAGGCAGCATAAATAGGAGGCAGCGCCAAAATTAAGATCAGGAAAACCTGGTCTTAAGTTGGCAAAACAAGGAGAAATGCTTTATTTCCTCTCGGTTTTGCTTTTTCCATGTGTGCCGCCTTGTGCCATACACATGGAAAAACCAAAACGTCTTGGATTGTTTATGTGTAGGAAGGTGACCCTTCTCGCACATAAACAATCCTTTAAACAAAATTAAATTTTGTAACTTGCATGTGTGCTGCATTAGGCAGAAACACATAGAAGTGACAAAATGGCATTTCAGG
Organism: Triturus cristatus; assembly: GCF_964204655.1. Classification (NCBI taxonomy): domain Eukaryota; kingdom Metazoa; phylum Chordata; class Amphibia; order Caudata; family Salamandridae; genus Triturus; species Triturus cristatus. Next base: position 458,720,722 of record NC_140592.1, on the reverse strand, counting down.
ATTGTTTATATGCAGGAAGGGACACCTTCCTACACATAAACAATCCTCCCCTGCATGCAGACACCCTTGCACTACAATGCAAGGGTGCCTGCGTTGGTGCTACACTGCTAAGTGTTGCACCAGCACGGGGAAAACGCAAAGCTGCACCGTATCCTTGTAAATATGGTGCAGCCTTGCGCTTCTGAAGTGGATGAGTGAGGCGTTAAGCCATGACGGCTAACGCCTCTATCCGCCATTTCCTTGTACATATGCCCGTAGTGTGTTCTGAGTTAGAGATGATGGGACCTTATGGTCCCTGACGGACTCTGTAGAACAGTGATGTAAGTGCTTGGGTGATAGAATTCCTGAGGTAGATTGTTCAGTTAACGGTTACACGCTGAGGAATGAAGACGTGTAATCCCAAGCTCCATGTGTGGCGTGATCATTTGCATGAACCCAGGCTGGGGAGGACCCTACAGCGACTACAGGGTTACCAGTTTTGGCCGGTATCATCACCCTATTTACCAATCATTTCAAGTTTGGCGTCCCAGATGGGAAATAATAAGTGGGTCCTGGAATTACCACTGTGCATACCACGTTTTTCATGGATTCCGGACCATTTTCTTTTCACACTTTCCACCTACAAGAAGCAGGTGGAATATGGTAGTGTGAAATGTGAGCTGAAAACACTTTGGTGTTTACAGGTGCAATTCTGCACGGATACAACCCAAAATTACAGCAGGGTACAGTGGTCACCCAAGTCAGTGCAATGTAAACATTGCATTACATACTAATGAGATATACGCTTTGCTTTGCATATTAGTGAAATTGAAATATATAGCTTTGGCGCGAGATTGGTTTTTATCTGCCTCGGATGTGGACATTCAACTACATCAACCAAGGCAGAAAAGCATTTGTCAGCTGGGTGGTTTCCTTTCTGGAGGAGGACCTCTTGGGAGTGAGTTATTGGGAGTTGCCTTGGTGTGGTCTTTGTTTGGGAGAGGGTTTCATAAATCATGTGTTACTGGCATGCCTCATCTTCTACTGATGGCTGCAGTACATTGAGTTCAGAACATTTTCCATTACACTGTTTTTGAATTTAATTTGTGAATTAGATGACAACAGAACAACAACCGCTAAACACCCAAAAGGTAAGAAACTGGTGTGGTCTGAGCGTAGACCACTCCAGTGTATCCAAGCTCCACGAGGGAAAAGATTCACACAGACGTAAATTCGTTAATCACAATTCATTCTTTCTCTGTTAATAGCGCGGTGGGTTAAATTATTTAACGTCCTAACCGGTCAATAGTTTCCGCACTAAAAGCATGTGACCCAAAGGACCAGTTAACATACTAACATCTCAACTCGCATTAACCCAGAAGCAAAACACAAGGAGATTGACAATGGAATTCAAACAAATAAAAAAGTGGTTAGGCACCATTACAATTGCTTAACAAAAGCTACATTTGAACCAATTTTAGTATGATTATTATTACATGTAATCGGTTTTAAGAAGCTTATGGAACAAAGGAAAACAAAACAAAACTAATAGAAAATAAAGTGTAAAATTGGAAGTGGATTTAAATCATTGTCTGGGTTGTGCGATTCTATTAAGTCAATTACAGTACCTAAATATACGAAACACACATTATGCGTAAGTTTATATAAAAGTACACAAATTTTAATAGGTGCAAATGTTTTTTTACCTTCTCCAAGTTAAATTGAAAAAACAGCCAGACAAACATAGCAATTTGTAGTAGAAACAAGAAAGTACCAGATTTGTTATGCTCAGTTTCTTTTTTTGAAAAACTTTACTGTGCAGAAAGCAACAGTACAAACGTGGGCCTACAACCACCAGGGCCGGCCGCTAGCACATGCATGCCAATTACGTGACGTCACAAAGCAGCGACTGATCCCCAGAGGCGCATTAGGATTACAAAGTTATGCTCGGCAACAGAGAAGTTAGGCAGAATACTGATATTTTAAATTTAGAAAAAAGGAAAACGAACAAAGAAGAAAAACAAAACTCAAGGCGAGAAACAGTCTAGACAGTGTCAAGCGCCGACGGGGGGACCCCACCCTACCAGGTAAAGAATCAGGAGGTCAATAAAGATGACCGGGGGGGGGGAGGGGGAGGCAGCGGGGAGGCCAGAACAATCAGCGTAAAGAGTACAGTACTCAGGGAACCCCAGGATCAGGGGGACAGGGAAATATCAGAAGTATCTTCAAAAGGGGGCGTACAAATGTTACCTCAGTAGGCGTTCCACTGACCCCAAATTCTACCCCACGCCCCAGGCTTGCCCCGCACCAGATATACCGTCTTCTCCCTGAACATACACCAGTCCATGTTCTCCTTCCACACTGACACGGTGGGAGGCCGTCGGGAACCCCAAAGCTGCGCGATATCCCTCTTTGCAATCATGTTCCCAAGTGCCGCCCACCGGGCCTGGGCAACGTTATAATCATTCGGCTCCCATACATTCAGCAAACATCGACGAGCCTCAGGCAACAGAGCAACCCCAGTGACACACTCCATTACCACATGCACACGGCGCCAATAAGCCGCAACCTCGCGACACTCCCAAAGGATATGAAGGGAGGTGGCACTCATACCACAGCCGCGCTTACACAGCCCATCCGAAGAAAAACCCATCGCAACCAAATGAGGACCCGTCACATACACACGGTGAAGAATTTTAAGCTGGACAAGACGGAGACGGGCAGGAATGGCGACCTCTTTCGGGGAAGACAATGCAGACTTCCAGTCCTCGTCATCCAACTCCAACCCGTCTCCGGTCCAGGCCTCCCGAAGATGTACAAAGAGGTCCGCCCGACTGTTGATTAACTTCTTATAAATCAAAGAAATCGTACTATCGGGCAGATGACCATCAAGTATACGGTCCTCGAGTGGTGAAGCTACGGGGATCGTGGTACCGACAGCAAAGCGTGGCGAACCTGTGCGTACCTGAAGAACTCCCTCTCACTCAGCTCATACTCACTCTGAAGCGCCGCAAAGGATTTGACAGAACCTTTCACCCAGAGATCACCCACTCTGCTAATGCCAATCATATCCCAGTTCTCAAAACCTTTCGTCGTCCAGAGGCATCCCAATCAGTCCGACGCAAACAGGGGGGGTCGCTCGTGTCATTCCAACGCATGGCCACATTGGCATCCCTCCACGCACGCACTGCAATCTTAGTGGGTCCCGTTAGGTTCCTCCCCGCCGTCCGAGAATAGAGCGCTCAATTGAAGTTGCCACCAGGCAACTGATATTTATCCATCTCGAAAGCCGGATTTGGGCCGGGTGCATACGTAGCATGGTTGACAGTGGACAGCTGGGAGGCCCAATAGTACCTCCTGATGTCCGGGAGCGCAATGCCCCCGTCATACCAGGGGAGAGTCAGTTTTGCAAGAGCGATACGAGCGCGACCGTCCCAAATAAGTCTCCTCTATAGACCCTCCACCTCCCGGAAGTAGGCCGCTGGAATAATATCAAAGGAGTTCTGGAGTGCGTAAAGAAATCGGGGCAGGGACATCATTTTAAAAAGTGCCGCTCGACCGAGTGGCGACAACGGCAACCTACGCCAGCGAGCCACGTCCAACTTTAGTCGTCGGAGAGGAGGAAGGAGATTATGCTCATGGCGGACCGCCGGGTCCAACGATACGTAGATCCCCAAGTACTTGAAACCGGATTGCGAAATTTGAATGGGAAGCCTATTCGGCAAGGGGGGAAGGTCACCGGAAATAACATACACACAGGATTTGGACCAGTTGATGATCAGCCCGGAGTTTTTCCCGAAAGAAGTGAGGACGTCAAAAAGGACATTAAGAGATTCACGCGGGGAGGTGAGGTACAAAAGAATATCGTCGGCACTGAATGCCCTTTATCGACGGTTCCCATCGGAGCCAGGCTGCGAGCGGTTCTAAAGCAAGAGCAAAGAGCAGGGGGGACAGCGGACATCCCTGCCTAGTACCCCTCCCGAGAACGAAGGGCTGGCACACCCTCCCATTGACAACAACCTGAGCCAGCGGATCTGTATATAAAAGTCTGACCCAACTAATAAATCCCGGCCCGAAACCGAACTTCGCCAGAGTGGCCCAAAGATATGACCATTCTATCGTATCAAAGGCCATCGTGGCGTCCAAGGAAGCCAAGATGGCCGGCTCGGAAAGAAACTCCGCACTGGCAAGAACGCCATGCAAACGCCGCAGGTTGAGAGCGGTGTTCCGGTGCGGGATGAAACCAGATTGATCCGGATGAATCAGGTCACAGATAACAGCGAGTAGGCGATTAGCGAGGACCTTGGCGAGGATCTTTGGTTCAGCATCCAGTAGGGAAATGGGCCTGTATGAGGCACAACGATCACGAGGCTTGCCCTCCTTGGGAATCACAACTATGGTGGCCAGCCGCTGGTCACTAGGGAGGGAACCAAGCTCACGCGACTCCAAAAACATATCACGGAGAAAAGGCGTGACTTTATCCGGACACAATTTCTACAATTCAATGGGCAATCCGTTGGGGCCCATAGCCTTACCAGTACGAAGGGAACGAATCGCGATAGCAATCTCGTCGGCTGACAACGATGCCTCCATGCACTCTCGATCCTTTTCAGACAGGCAAGGCAGCGCAATGTCCCTCAACAAGGAACGAGAGTCAACCTCATCTCTGTCGGACACCGGGGAGTAAACCACATGAAAATAATCAGCAAAACACTCCACAATCTCGCCAGGGTCAGTCACACGCACACCACCAGAATCCTGAAGCACAGGGACCACGCGGTTCACTCTCTCCTTCTTATCGAGCCACGCAATCTGTTTACCCGCCTTATCCCCAACATCATACAGTCTACCTTGCTGTTCCCTGTACAGTGTCTTGGCAGCGTCAGTAACAAGGGATTTGTATTCGAACTGTTTCAAGCCAAGGGCGTGGAGCCTATCCTGGGTGACACCCGAGTCTAGCTCAGCCTCCAACTCCAGTATTTCAGCCTCTAGCCTCACAACCTCCCAATTCCTAGCTTTCTTGGTCTCAGCTATTAAAGAGAGGGCCTGTCCACGAATAACAGTTTTGAAAGCTTCCCACAGGGACACGGAGGACAGGACAGACCCCTCGTTCTCCAGGAAGTAGTGGTCGAGCGACTTAATGAGGCTGTCGCGAGTCCCGGGGTTGCGCAGATGCCAAGGGTTAATAGGGGCGATCCGCCCCGCGGCTTGCGTCCCCGTGTCAAAAAGCAGCCACACAGGGGAGTGGTCTGAAATGCCCCGGGCCAAGTGTCGAACCTCCCCAACGTGGGTGGACTGGGCCGCGGGCATGAGGAAGTAATCAAGCCTAGAGAGACTCCCATGAGCCCCGGAGTGGAAGGTGTATTGACATTGCGTCGGGTGCATTAACCTCCAGCAATCCACCAGACCGAAGGTGTCCAAGAACCCACCGAGCCATGATTGGGAAACGGGAAGGGCCCTGGGGGGGTGACGATCCAGATTGCCGGATAGCACCGAGTTAAAGTCCCCACCCATGAGGAGAAGACTATTGGGGAGTTCCAACAACAGCCGGCCGACATCCGAGAAAGTAGATGTCTGGAGGCCTGGGGGAACATATATCGTGACCAAGGAAAGGGTCTTGCCCTCCCACCTCCCAGTTAGGGCAGCATAACGCCCTCTGTTGTCAAGGATGACCTTATCAATCTCTAGTGGGAGGGAAGACCGGACAAGAATACCAACCCCTCTGGAACCAGTGGTGAACCCAGAGTGTGCAACCAATCGGTATCCCCACCTGTTCATAGCATGACACACATTGCCAACCAAATGCGTCTCCTGCAGGAGTACGACATCAGGAGTCAAACGACGCAAATATTGCAATACAACACCCCGTTTGATACGATCCCCCAATCCATTGACGTTCCAAGCTATCAACCTCAACCCACTACCCCCCATCCCCACAAAAGTAGCAGGAGTCTCCCCACAGAGAGCAGGACACCAGAAGCAAAGAAAGAACCAATATGCCGCCTTGAGAAAAGAAAACACAAACACAAACCCCCCAACCAAAACCCATTACAACTCCCCCCTCCCTGCACCCCTGCAAACAACAAAACCACCCCAAAATGCAGTGTGCCTGTCGCCCTAACAATCCCATTCTACAAAAAGACCCCGGAGGAGGAGAGAGGCCCGTCTCCACCCGCCACCCGGACGCAAACTACTATAAGACAAAATATACAAAAAAGGAAGAACCCAACTGAGCAATGTCCGATTATCAAGGTTAGGGACCGAAAGATCACTTCTGTGGAGGCTCACCACCTTCGGCACCGCCAGGATGCCCCGCTCGATCGCCCCGGCCAGGCAGGGAATCCAACCAGTCACTCACATTGTCCGGTCATTCAAAAAAGAAGGTCCGTTCCTCATGTTCCACTCGAAGCCTGGTAGGGAAAAGCATAGCATACTTCAAGCCCAGGTCCCGAAGACGTCGCTTAACCCCCTGAAAGCCCATCCTCTGTCTCTGCACAAGTTGAGTGACGTCCGGGAAAAAATTGACAGAGGAGTTTTCAAATTTCACCGGGCCGTGCACCCTCGAGGCCTGCAAAATCGCATCACGGTACCTGAAATGAAAGAGTTTAGCAATGATGGGCCTCGGGGGAGCGCCAGGCTTGGGCTTGCCGCCCGGAACACGATGTGCACGCTCCACAGCGAAGAACTTGCTGAGTCCAGAAGGGGCAAGATGAGTAAGGATTAGATCTTCAACCAGGAGGTCAACAGAACGAGTCTCAGGATTCTCCGGAACACCTATGACGCGGATGTTGTTGCGTCTTGCCCTGTTCTCAAAATCGTCCAGCCGATGGGACATCAAGTAGTTGGCCGATTTCAGAGCGCCAAGGTCTGTTAAAAGTCCCGACACACCGGCCGTGAGGCTGGAGGTCTTCAAATCCAATGACTTCACCTTCTCATTAGTTTTGGACAGGTCAGCCCTGATTAGAGTGACGTCAATGGCGACCGTGTCAATTTTACGAGCCGGGGCCTCATACTGCTGGCCGATGGTCTCCTTCATGCCGGTGATGGTGCTGGAGCAGAGTTTTCTGTTGAAAATTTATCGAGTTTTAAGCTCCAGTTTCGTCTAAATGTTAAGTTTTTTAAAACACTAATTAATAACAATTAATTAATAGTTTGTTTTGTCTAGACTAACTAATATCACTAACGAGAGAAACTACACGTGGGATGCATTTATGTTGCTTAATAATAGTGTGCGGTTTATTCACAAATGCTATTTGTTTTGTGTTTTGTGCGTTTAAAATAACGTGTACTAATGCTTTATTGTGTTGCAGAGGGCTAGATAAGTACATACACATAAGGGTATTAGAGGGGTTAACACTGTACAATCATTATGATGTGGTAACGTTGTTTTTGTCTCTTTTAATTAAGATGGTCCGTTTTGGCCTAGATAAAGATGGCTGCCTTTTACAGCCTGCGCTCGAGTGAACGAATTTTGATGAGAGGGCCTTGCTGAACATGGTCGAGAGTCACCTGACCACAGTCTTTGCCTGGTTTAAAAGTTTTCCGTGAGGACAGCAGCTCTGGGCGCGGGTCCAATTGCCCTTGGACAAGGATAAAGTCACAATGAACAATGACAATGCTGCGGTGGCTCTGCTAGAGATATCAAGGAAGAGCGTCTTCGAAAGAAACATTTGCAAACTTGAGTTTCCTTCTTCCGTCTTTTTATTTTTGTGATTTTTCCTGAGCAGAGATTTTCTAAATGTATCTAAAGACTTCCTTTCCTGCTCGCTCTGCTCAGTGGCTCAACGGATATTCAACATTTATTTGTTACTTTGATTTGTTAGTTTTCCTATAAAAATGTTAGACTAGAGAGGGTCCATGTTCGTTGCGCTCTTTACATTCATCGCGTTCCTTGCGGTCATCGTCATCGCGTTTGGACTTCATGCTGAGGACGACAGCTCGAGAGACTTTACCGAGAGACCTGTCCTGTCCCATTTAGCTAGAATAGGTAATTATGAGAATAACGATTTTGCTAATGATTAACTTTACTTTTGAACTAATTTTAGATAAACAAGCATTTGTTTGAATTACAGTGTCGGGTGTTTATTCTTTGTCATTTATTGAGTTTCAAATGTATTTCTTATGTTCAAAATCATGACTCAAGGCAATGTCATTATGGTCGCATTGACCTCATTGTAGATGCAGATTGGTCTAGGTTTTCTCTCCTATATTCAGTGTGGATAGAGTAATAGCGTGAATTTAGTGATATGGGCCCTAGTGTATGATGTGTGATTGCGCGTGTGACTGTAGATTTACTCTGTCCGTGGAAGCTGGGAGAATTTATATGCGCCGATCTGCAGCAATGGCGCCCATAATGTCCTGCAGGGACAAGTCAACAGGGGCAGATAGGTCTTCTCTGGCGTCCTCCGGGGTACTGCCGGAAGGCCCGGGGGATCCTTTGGCTTGAGTATAGCAGTCCATAACATTTGTCTGGAACTGTCCCCCACGAAGAGACGTCTTGGTCTTCCGCCTTTCGGTTTCACCCCTGCCCGCCATGGTGGAAGATGCACCCTGGAGGGGCCCACAAGACCGAGTGAAAATGGCCGCCGGCAGGTCGGGCACCAGCCGGCCAAGAAGCTGGCTCGTGGGGTCCAGAGAGAGGCGCGACTTGACCCAGTACGCTGTGATGAGAAGGCAGCGATGACAACAGAAGGAGGCTGGATTGGTCCCCGGCCGAGCGAAACAGGCCCTCGATCAGACCACGCCAGAAACCGAAAGCGAAACCGAAAGTGGGGACACGGCCACTGAGGAGGTCCCAATGCCGTTGTTGTTCAACTACGCCCCGGCTCCACAGATCACCAAGTCCCCGGCACGGCCTCAAGGTGGGCCTAAAAAGTTCAAAGTGCCGTAATTTCGGTCGCCCAAGTCCGATTCAAATTCTGGAAAGAGTTATGGACTCAGTCTAGGTTCGCCTTCAAAAGTCTGTCCAAGAAATCAGGATATCATCAGGATAAGTTGCGAGGAGCGGCGAGGGTCCGGGGAGCCCTGTGCTCACGCGACCATCTTGGATGCGCGCTAAGCTCCTCCCCTATGCTCAGTTTCTTGATATGTTTATGGAAATTCAAAGCACTGAGTCATTGCTTTGTGGGTGTTGAAAGTGACTTGTGGTGAAGGGGTTCAGATATCAGATCATAAACAATCAAAAAGAAGTGGGAACACAATTTCCAATTGTAGGATCTCCTTTGGGATGATTGTGAAACCTTTAATGGGTTGTGTTCTGTCATCAGCAGTGTCCCTCTGACGTACTTATAGCCGATAGTTATATCATAGGGTCTAACCTCCACCAGGAGGAATAGTCTCATGAATTTCAGAGACAATTTGTGATCCCAAAAGGTTGATAAAGTGTATTAAAATTACCTCCTACCTCCAAAATGTATTAAATATATATATATATATTTAAAAGGGGGGGATGGGTATTGGCAAGTTTTAATTATTAAAAAGGATGTGTTTAGGAAATATTATGTCCCACACATCTATGTGAAATAGCAAGTCTACTTGCGCCTTCTGTGGTCGGTGGGTTTCGTCAGGACCTCTGATCGGTTTTATGGATCCCTCTACGTATACTAGGTGAGACTCTTTACCTTGTTTCTTCAATCATGTACTCCAATAAAGAGGATCTACACAGGTATTATATCCTCATCTTATGGGTTGCCCTTTTTGGGCTTCATAAGATTGCGAGAGGCGTACGGGTAAAACGCTCCTTGTACTTTGGGAACCCCGTACTTCTAGACGTCCTTCTCGTCCTAAATGTCAGATCAGCCAGAGATTCATATATATCAGAGGATCAGCTCCCACACTTTTCCTTTCAATGAGCATCTTTCATCAAGGCTATTAGTGTAGTAATGCCTTAAAGTGAAATGCCAGCAATGGATTTTGATAGTAGCCAAGGTCCCAGCGCAGAGATGAGGCTGTGTGGCTCTGGAAATTGGATTGGAGTTCGTCTCAGAAGTCAGTCAGACTAGTCAGTCTGACCAACTAGTTCTTGTAGGTGCATCGATTCCAGATTTTGTGTGGGATTTTGCACTACGGAACACTCTTCCTACCTGATGGTGTGTACTCTGAATATCATTCCCAGAATAACGTGGGTACCAGTGGCAGCTGACAGGAAGTGGGGGTTGGAAATAAAACAAGAAACAAAAACACTTACCTTTCCGCTGCCGCCGTCTCTCCGTCATTCATTCTCTTCCCGGCAAGTCCGGAACAAGGAAGCACCTGGTCTCCCCATAGCCAATCACAATGGTGCAATGCAGCATTGTGATTGGTTCCCGTAAGCCAAGAACAATTGTTACTTACCTGTAAACAGATGGTTCTCCAGTATTGGTGTCTTTCATAGATTCACATGCTTGAATATTCCCCGTCGTCGGAGTGGGAGTCCCACGGTAAATAATATAGCAATATATATAGCCATAATATAAGTAAGTAATAACATCAAGAATGTCCCTATATGAAATTTCCATAGAGATACATGGAAAGAGAAAAAAGACATTCGTAGTCTATCTCTGTCATTATGTTAGTCCAAACTACGGCCAATCAGGCGCCAGCTCCTCTCTAGAACCTTCTCCTCAGAGCTCCTCACCTCAGATTTTCGTAGCACCAAAGTGACCTTAGAGTGTATGAGGAGAAGAGAGCCTCTGAAGGGAGGAGGGAGGGTCGCATGTGAATCTATGAAAGACACCAATACTGGAGAACCACCTGTTTACAGGTAAGTAACAATTGTTCTTCTCCAGTATTGGGGTGTCTTTCATAGATTCACATGCTTGAATATAGAATAGCTAGCAGTAACAATCATCATTGTTTCCATGATCACACAGCTTTGAAATTATAATGACAATCAATCTTCTTATGCATATGACAGTACTGAATAACTGTAATTGTATAAATGCATCATATGTCAATTATAAATGGAAACAATATGGAGGCGGGAGGAAGAGGCTCACCTTATTTAAAAAGATTGCGTAGCACTGCCTGTCCTACTGCAGCGTCCTCTTCGCTTAAAGTTGCCAAGCAGTAGTGCTTAGTAAACGTGTGTCTGGTCGACCACGTAGCTGCTCTGCAGATGTGTTGCAAAGGTACTCCAGCAAATAAGTCAGTAGATGATGATACTGCCCTAGTGGAGTGCGCTCTCACTGAAGACTGTAGGGGTTTGTTTGCCTTTTGCTGGCAGAAAACAATAGCTGCCGAAATCCAGCGTGCAATCGTCGGCTTAGTAACCTGACGTCCTTTATGACAACGTCCATATGCTATAAAAAGTTGATCAGATTTTCGAAACAAACTTGTCCTACTGATGTAGAATTTTAGGCATCGCTTCACGTCCAAAGAGTGCAATCTTTGCTCTGCAGGTGTCTGAGGATTGGCAAAGAAGGTCTTTAATATTACTGGTTCATTAATATGAAAATCAGTAGGCACCTTGGGTAGGAATGATGGATTGGTGCGTAACACTACAGCATCCGGTTTGAACTGCAGGAACGGAGGTTTGACGGTAAAAGCATGAATGTTACTGACACGACGTGAAGACGTTAATGCCAGAAGTAGTGCGACCTTCCAAGTTAGATATTTTAAGTCGGCCTTGTGAATGGGCTCGAACGGAGGTCTCATCAATTGCACCAACACAACGTTAAGAGGCCACAACGGAGGAGGGCGTCGAATTGGCGGGAATTTCCGAAACAAACCTTTAAAAAATTGACGGATTATTCTTGAGGAACAAAGGGAATTTGATCCATCCTGCCGGAAACGGGAAATTGCTGCTAGGAAAACCCGTAGGGTTGCATAAGACAGTCCAGAATTAGCTAGGTGCAGGAAAAAAGGTAGTGATTGATGCGCCGTGGAGTGTATCGGGTGGACTCCGTTAGAAACGCACCAGTGGCAGAATCTTCTCCATTTGAACTTGTACGTCCTGATTGTAGAGGGTGCTCTTGCTTGGGCCAAAATATCCCTACAATCCTGCGGGATGTCTAGATGGGCGAACTCATGGTGTTCAGGTTCCAGGCAGATAAGCTCAGTGAGGAGGGATTCGGATGGCAAATTCTCCCTTCGCTCATTGTGAGCAGATCTGTCCGATGTTGCAGGAGGATTGGTTGACATTGGGACATCAGGAGAAGTTCTGAGAACCACGCTTGTCGCGGCCAGCAAGGGGCTATTAGAATCAGGTGGCAAGGTTGTCTCTTCATCTTCCAAAGGACCCGAGGTATGAGGGGAATTGGAGGAAAGGCGTACGCAAATAGATTGCACCAGTTTATCAAAAGGGCATTCCCCAGCGACTCCTTGTGGGGATGCCAGCTTGCATAATTCCGGCATTTCCGGTTCTGCGGCGTAGCAAAAAGATCCAGTTGCGGACGACCCCATAGTTGGAATATCCTCTCTAGAGTGGGTTGGTGTAATTGCCACTCGTGGGTCGACGAAGAGGACCTGCTCAGGGAATCCGCTAGGACATTGGATACTCCTGGCAGGTGTACTGCTGTAATCATGACTTGATGACTGAGAGACCAGTCCCAAATTCTTTGAGCTAACCTGGACAGACTCGGGGATTTTGTTCCGCCCTGTTTGTTCACATAGTGCATACAGGTTGTGTTGTCTATCTGTATTAGCACTGATTCTCCTTGGATCAAGGGCAGAAAGGACTTTTGAGCGAGATAAATCGCCATCAACTCCAACCTGTTGATGTGCCAAGTTCTTTGGTGTGTTGACCATCTCCCTTTTACCGAGAGATCCTCCAAATGTGCGCCCCATCCCTCTAATGAGGCGTCTGTCGTGATTGTCCAGTCCGGCGGCACCGACAGAAAAGACGTGCCTTCTGTCAAGTTGGCTGGATTTGCCCACCATGCGAGTGCTGACCTCATTTGATCTGTGACACGTACCATGTCGTGGAAAGAGCCCGTTACTTGACGCCACTGAACATCCAGTGCTTCCTGAATAGGACGTGTTCTCAGCCTGCAATGGGGAACTAAGGCAATGGAGGATGACGCCATCCCCAGAAACGATTTTAACAACCTCACAGAAACTGACTCTTTTGACTTGATCAAAGCGACCAGCCGTAGAATCTTTTGCAGACGCTCTTGGGAAAGAAACGCTCTTGCTGATACCGTTTCCAGAGTTGCTCCCAGAAAATCCCTTTGCTGAGCAGGATGAGGTTGGGATTTCGCTGCATTTATGGACAGACCTAATGAGCGAAACACGTTCTGGCATAGAAGTATGTGTTGTCTTAGGTGAGTGCTTGACTGAGATTTCAGGAGAAAGTCGTCCAGATATGGAAAAATTTGCACTCCCTGAAGTCGCAGAAAAGCTATTACTGGAGCTAGTACCTTCGTGAACACACGAGGGGCCGAGCGCAGACCAAACGGTAACACTGTGAATTGGTAATCGTGTTGACCCACTCGAAAGCGCAGGAACTTGCGATGCCTTTGTAATATAGGAATATGAAAATAGGCATCCTGGAGATCTATAGTTGCCATGAAATCTTCCTGCGAGAGTAGACGCAAGATGTCTACTAGCGTCATCATACGAAAGGATTGGCTCTTTAGGTATTTGTGCCCTTAGATCGAGGATGGGCCTCCACTCTCCGTTCTTCTTCGTGATCAGAAAGAATCAGGAATAAAAACCCTTTCCCCTTTGAGATACTGGCACCAATTCTACAGCTCCCTTCTGCTTTAGAAGTCGAACTTGATGCAAAAGTTCTTTCATGTGAGCAGGTGGTGGTCCGGAGGGTGGTGTGGGAGGAGGGAATTTGGTGAACTCTAAGGCGTGTCCTTTTTTCACAATGTCCAAAACCCAACGGTCCCTTGTGATGGAGGACCATTGAGAAAAGAACAGAGAGATTCGACCTCCAACCCTGCATGTCCGGAAAGAGTCACTGTCTTTTAGATGCGTTTCCTCTGTATGAGGATTTCCCTCTATACGACTTGGAGGCCTGCTGTCGTGAAGATTGCTGTTGCTGGCCATTCGAATATCGGTTGGATCCTTGATTATAGGGTCTGTATTGATTACTACCCCTTCGAAAATTGGAGGAGGTGCCGCGTCCGCGTGCACCACGAAAATTTTGCCTTTGAAATTGTAGGTTTCCTAAGGATCTAGCTGTTTCAGTATCCTTCTTTATGGACTGGAGTGACTCATCAACGTGACTTCCAAATAACGCCTCGCCGTCGTAAGCCATGTTAAGGATCATGGACTGTACCTCCTGTCGAAAGGATGTTGATCTTAACCATCCTTGCCTGCGCAGAACAGCCGCTCCGGCAAGCTGACGGAACCCCGTGCAGGCGATGTCTACTGCACAATCAATTATCTCCGCCGATGCTGTTTCTCCCTCTTGAAGCAACTTCATTGCTTCTGCCTTAGATGGCTCCGGCAACTCTTGCAGCACATCTGAAATATCAGCCCACACTTGTCGGTCATAGCGACCCAAAATGGCCAAGGCATTAGCTGCTCTAACCACAGTAGAGGCCATTGAAGAGAACTTACGCCCTATGGCGTCCATTCGACGTCCGTCACGATCCGGTGGTGCGGTGACAGTCGACGCCGGATTTTTTGCCTTACGTTGCGCTGCCTGCGTAACGACTGACTCAGGTTTAGCCTGTCCCGTGAGGCATGCTGGGGTTCCTATTGGTGCCTTATATTTCTTCTCTAATCTAGGCACCTGTGCCGGCAAGGTATTCGGTGTTTGCATCAACTTCTTGCCTTCTTCCCAAATAAATTCCACAATAGGAATAGCATGAGTCTGTTTAAAAGGTTGACTCTTAAAATCATACAGGAAACAATCTTCCTCTCTGCGCTCCGTTGTCAGTTTAAAACGTTGCGCCGCCCTCTCCATTAGTTGGTGAAAATTCGCTATGTCCACTGGAGGTGAATCCCCTGTTACTATCTGAGAGGGGGATGGAGTTTGTGCTTGGTAATTGTCCCACTCCGCCATATCATCGTCATCGTTATCCACATCCCCACTATCATCTGGGATTTCACCCTCTTCTGTTTCTTGAGGGACTTCCTGCGGAGGCTCATAGTGAGGCAACACTCTCTCTGGGACCTGTCTTGGTGGTGCAGACGGTAGCTGAGGTAAAGGATTTACATTTGGTATCGGTGGTATAGTTGTTGGAACCACAGGAGTTAACGGGACCTCAGAACGCTGTGGAGATAGAGGAAAGCGTTGATTGTAGTCGTCCAACATGCGTTGGAGATTAGTTATGAGCGACAATGGAAGAGTCGCCGTTGCATGTTTCACAGGCAGTTGCTGTATGTAAACTGGGTCTTCACCCTCACTGCTGACATCCTGGCATTTAATTATCAAGTCGGATGGGCTTTGCGCCGTTCCAAAGGACTCCGGTAAACCCTCGGACTCCTGATCAGAATCCGTAGCAAATAAAGGGGAGGGAGGCTGCGCATCCCCTACAGGAATAATCTCTTCCTGCCTATCGAGGCTAGAACCAGTTGGTAATGGTGTCAAAGGAACCTCAGTGAATGATGAAAGCAAGGCTGAAGTTGCATGAGGTAGCTGTTCCCTCCTTGACCCTTGGGCAGACGATATCTTGTTCACCTTTATCTTTATGAAAGAACCTGCCGTCGACTGCTGCATGGTATGCACTGTGGACGTCTTCAGCGAAGGCCTCGTCGACGGAGCTGTTGATAATGGAACGCTGGTCGACGGAATAAACGTCGGCGGAAACTGTGCCAACGAAATCGACGTCGACGGAGCCGCCGTTGACGGAGCCGTCGCTGACGAGGCTTTAGTCGACGAAGCCACCGTCGACGAAGCCACCGTCGACGATCCCGTCAACGGGATCTTCTTCTTCTTCGTCGACGAAGTGGACGCCGACGAGATCGACGACGTCTTCGTCGACGACACGGGTTGCGTCGACGGTACCTTTACCTTCTTCGTCGACGACGATGTAATGGGCAAAATAGAAGTCACCGCCCTTGAAGTACTGATGGTCACCGTTGACGAGGATAACGTCGACAGAACACTCGTCGACGACGAAGCAGCCGATGTCGTCATCAGAGTCACCGTCGACGAGCCAGATACAGCAGATCTCGTCGTCGGCAGCATCGTCGACGAGGCGGACAGTCTTTTTCCTGAGGACTGGGAAATAGACGCCTCTACAGCCTGAGAACTATGTCCCGAAGGCGACAAAACAGTAGGTGAGACTGCAGAAGTGGCAGCTGACAGTTTCTTTTTCTTGAGGAAAGGAGATGGTAACTCCTGCACACTACTGCGCTTAGAGGCTGTGTGAGAACGGCCAGAAAGAAGACTTTCCATGTCAGACACTGGGTCATCTTTATCCTTCAGTCTCTGAAGCCATATTAAGAGACGGCCTTCTCTGTCCTTTAAAGTCTTTGTAGAAAAAGTTCTACAAAATTTACATTTTGCCACTTCATGATCTGGGTACAAACAGTAAATACACTTACTGTGTGGGTCCTCAGAAAATAAACGCAGCTTTCCACACGAAGAACATGGTCTAAACAAAGATTTCTTACTTGAAGACATTCTGACTGACAAAAACTGAGCAGAGCTCAGGGAGACTCCCTGTCACACGACGTGCGGTAGAAAATCTGAGGTGAGGAGCTCTGAGGAGAAGGTTCTAGAGAGGAGCTGGCGCCTGATTGGCCGTAGTTTGGACTAACATAATGACAGAGATAGACTACGAATGTCTTTTTTCTCTTTCCATGTATCTCTATGGAAATTTCATATAGGGACATTCTTGATGTTATTACTTACTTATATCTCTGTTTTTATATGATTACTTATGTATATGTATATATATATATATATTATGGCTGTATATATTGCTATATTATTTACCGTGGGACTCCCACTCCGACGACGGGGAATATTCAAGCATGTGAATCTATGAAAGACACCCCAATACTGGAGAATCACAAGTGTTGTGATTGGTCTGAGTGCCGTGGTTCGACGCTCAGATGAGGACTAAGGGCTTGGGCATATTTGCCACCAGGCTGTATGGTGCACCCTGGTGGAGAACATGCTACGTTCGCATGACGCTTTGGCCTGGCCAAGACTGCCGGCCAAGAAGTCATGCGCGCTTTGAGGGGGTGCATTTACCACTCCTCCCAGGCTCCAACCCCAGCCTGTCCCGCCCTAACCCAGCCCCGTAGCAAAGAAAAATAAAATGATAATGACAAAGTTATTATCATTTTCTTCTTTTTTTCGGCTCTCAGAGCAGTAGGGCGACGCTCCTCCGCCTTAGGGGAGGAGCGGCCCTGAGTGGGAAACAATACTGAGAGCAAAATATTTACAAAAATGTTGACATGTAAATAAGTCTAGATTTTCTACACCACATTTATGCCTATGCATAAAATATATCTCAAGAGAGAAGTAAATGTGGAATTAGGAATAGCAAATCTATACTTCCCTATATGCACTTATTTTTTGATATATTATCCCTCGATATTCTGTCTGCAATAATCTTCTATTACAATATTCTGTTGTCAGTATTCATTAGTACAATCAGCACTTACTCCTCAGACACACTTTAGGGTTATTACTAAGGAACACCATTCCTGTTTTCAACACTGAGTAGTATTTATATTTGATGCTACTACTGCTACTGAGAAAATAACTATACACAAGCACAATAACATTTTTAATCTCTGTCAGTCGCCAAATATACTTTTAAAAAAATGAGTGTTCATATTGAATCTAAAGACATGTAACAATCAACATACTCAGAAAACATTTCAAAATGATATGACAGCTTGTAGGATTTCTTGTTTGTAAAGGCACACTGAGAGACCAGATTTACAGCTTTTATTTCAAGAATACCCACTACTGGAGCATAAGAAGCAGAATATCTTTGCTGACAAGCTCAAAGTGCAAAGATCATAAAAAATATTACAGCCACTGCTGCGGTGGCGGACCCTCTGCTAAGGTGGAGGAGCGTCGCCCCACTGCTTCGAAGCAGTGCAAGAAAGGAAAAATTAAATGATAATAACGTAATGTTATTATCATTTTATTTTTTCCCTCTGCTGCAGTTTTGTGCGACCGGGCAGGGCGGGGCTGTTCTGCTCGCAGGGCAGGGGAAGAGTGGTGGAACCCTCCTAAGTGCGCAATGACTGCTTGGTTGGCCCTCTCAGGCCGCCCAAAACAGTCTTGCGCACTTCGCATGTTCTCCATGCAGGCTGCATTACAGCCTGCGTGGAGAACATGCCCAGGCCCCCAGTACCTGGCTGATTCACAATGCTGCATTGCAGCGTTGTGATTGGTCAGGGGAGCCTGGGTGCTGACCAATCACAAAGCTGCATTGCATTGTTGTGATTGTCAGGGGAGCTTGGCTGCCTGCTTCCTGTTCCGAGGAGAGACGACAGAGAGAGTGAAATGCGGCAGTAAGGTATGGTTTTCAATTTTTCTTTAATCCCATTACACAGCCCCCCTCGCCCCGCCACCCTTGATATGTGTCGGCCGCTACTGCACTAATCAGATAAAAGCTAACTGTTTAAATTCTTGCAAATCTGAAGGTATATAAAAGAATACGTTGACAAACAAAAATGAAATGAAAAGAAAAAAACGGGTGAATTAAGAAGGTATTCTATCGCACATGAACAGAGTACCAGAACATTTAAGCAAAATATAAGAGATGGACCTCTGAGCTCAATGCTTTAAGCTATCAGTTCAAACACACTGTCTACATCTGGCACTCTACACATAATTTACCACCCGCTGATCATAACATGTGATTTTGATGCACAAGTTTGTGAATACATTGCGTCCTGCCAGATATCGTGCTCCTATAACAAAAGTTTCACACTTTTTACATCATTAAGGGCCACATGTTTGCGAGCTTGTAAATTTACTTTTTTCAACTCGCAATTAGGAAATCGCAAAATCCTATGTACAACAGTGTGTTTGACACTGTTTGTGATTCCCAATGGGTCACAAATGGACCTGCCTCATCAATATTAATGAGGCAGGTCGCAACTTTGCTACCCATTGGGAATGGCCAAAATCACAGGGATGGTGGCCTGCTGGGGTCAGGAGACCACCATGTCTGTGAGTGCTTTTTCAATAAAGCAATTTTTCTTTTTCTTTTTAACAGATACCCATTTTCCTTAAAGGAAAACGGAATGCGTTTCATAAAGAAAAATCAAAGTTTCAGTTACATTTTTTTAAGAGTATGCAGTGGTCCATGCGACCACTGAACCACTGCCTGCTCTTAAATAATATTTTTGAAACTATTCACAAAGAGGACGTTTGTGACTGGCTTACCACCCACTTGAAGTAGGTGTTAAAATGTGAATGTTTGGCGACTGCATTTCGGTCGCAAAACATTCATACATCCCCCTGTGACTTGCTATTAGAAAGGGATGCCCTTAACATGCCCCTTCCTAATACTGACTCGCAAATCCTATTTTGCTAGTCGGTAATAGGTTACCGAGTCACAAAATAGGGTTAGCACATATCAAAAGGCTATTTAGTGGTCGCAAACGGTCAGATTCTCCTTTTGCGACCCCTAAAACCTTTTGTACATGTTGGCCTAAAATCTTTAATTGACCTTCAGGATCTACATAGACACTTCATGTACCTACACATAATAAGGGACACATCTTGGACCTCTTTATAATGAAAACTGACCATGTGCATTGCATTCAACCCATAGATGATGATTGGGCCAACCATGCTCTTCTACCCTTTCTGCTAATGCTTCATCTTCACACATATGTCTCCATCAAACCTCTGAGTAAATTCTGGAAATGGCCTTTCACATTAATCTCGTCACAAGATCTAAAATGTCTTCTACCTTACAAAGATGTCAATATCATTTCCAATGCCACCAACACTATGGCTCTATTAAAAAAGGTAAAATAACTGTCCTTCACAACAATGGTTAACACAAGACCTTAGCTCAAAAAGACACATCATGCACAAGTTGGAAAATCAATGGAGAGCTCCCAAATGCTCTATCTTTCTAACCAAACTTAAGGCCTTATGAAAAGAATACTGATATAATCACCTGCACTCCCAGTTCTTAAAATCAGCTAAACCAGGACACTTTTTTTAATTCGTACACACCAACAACTTTCCCATCGCCAACACTTCGCCGGTAACAACAGCAATTAAACCTAATTTGTTTAAAGATTATTTCATGAACTAAACCTTCTAAATCCTGTACTTCGCATCTCTAAACATCTCCATCATAGAGGCACCTTCCAAAACACTGTTAATGTGGGATGAGTTCAAACTAAACCCAGCAAACAAATTGCTGAAAATTATCAAAAACCTCAAACCAACCCTTTACTTCAATGATATCATCCCGTCGAACATCACCAAAGACAACTTCTCCGTCTTCACAAAAGACTTGTTCAAGATATTCAATGTTTCCCTCAACCAAGAAGTCTTCCCCACCACACTGAAACAGTCAAATCACACACATCTTGAAGAATCATAGCCTGAACTCAAACTACCCTTCCAACTACCGACCTCCTAAAACTAGGCAAAGAACTGAAAAATTTGTCTCTCTTCAATTTAAAAACTTGATCCAAACAGCTAATCTGCTCACAGTTCATCAATCAGGATTTACAGCTGGTATTAGTAATAAAACTGCCTCACTGTAAAATACTTGATCTTATCCACGCATTCTTGATGGCGGCAACTCATCTTCTCATTCTTGGGGACCTAACTGCTGCTTTCAACACCATCGACCTTACACGACTGACTGTTCTTTACAATCATTGCTTTGGTATGGTTCTCAAATGGTTTGAATCCTACCTATGAAACTGCTCCCAAACTGTGAAATAGGACAGCGATATAGCCAAACCTTCTCCTATCATCTATGGTGTCCCCTAGGAGCCTATTCGCTCATATACGTGGGGCATCCATCCCAAAGATGCCATCTGAGATATCCATCCTCCAATATGCGGATGTAAATTCTAATCTTGCAGTTATTATTTCCATTTGCAAATTATACGCTGTGTCCTTTTTAGATTGTTTTTTATCATTTCAAGGATAACTGTGCAAATGTTTATAATGGACACATTTTTGTATTTTTTTATGTGGACCTCAGCTCAATTGCAAAACATGAATAAATAATTGAATTGAATTGAATTGATTGTGGTTGACATCCAAATCTACCTCAAGGCGTGACATTTACACTCTTTGAACTCTACTGCTGACAATGCAATCTTGGATGTATGAGAAATGCCTCTCACTAAACCCACAAAGAAACTGATTTCAGCCTGTTCCTCCCAAGGTTTAAAAAAGCCTTCAGTTAGACCTGTCAGCCCTTTGGGTGGTCCCTCCTCATCATTATTTATTTTGTCCCACTTTTGCCTCAAACCCTGTTAGTATTTTTTTCCTTTTTGGGAACCACCAGACTTTTTAGTATTGATGCAGATTCAGGGAGCCATTTTATCTACCCCTGGAACTTCTGTCTGAGGGCCTGGAGCACAAAATGGTGGCCACCTGTGACATCATCAGAACCCACTGGAACCTACCAGCACCTTCCAGAACATTCCAGAACCCTGTGACAGTTGGAGGCGGTTTGGAATGTTGGGAAGCTAAGCCAGAGTTGACAGTTGGAGCTGGCAGTTGGCACCTGACTGGTGAAGAGAGAGGAGCAGAAACCTGAAGGAGGAAGGAGTGAGGCAGCAGGGGTGGAAACTTGTGCCTGGAGTGGGGTCCATAAACCCACCCTTGATACTAGTCCCTACTGACTGAGCCCAGCCTGGAGCCCTGTGTGGGAAAAAGCAAGAAAAACCATCTTAAGGACCTGGACAGCAGGAACAGGCCTTAGAAGTAAAGAAAAGCAAGAATCTGACCTGTTTATTGGTTTCCCTGGAGTCCGTCGTCGAGAAGCCTGAGACCTGGAGCCCGAGGTGGAGAAGCGGCGCTGACTGGAAAGCAGACGTCGTACCCGGAGCCGCCAGAGGTTGAGAGAGGGCGCCGACGGAGGTCGTGGAGAGTACCAGAGGTCGAGGAGGAAGTCACCCGAGGTCGAGTGAGCGGCGTCGACGGGGGAGTGAAGTCCGCCCTCCGGAGTCGCCGGAGACCGAGGTGAAGCGTGCCGGAGGTCGGGAGTGGAGATCGCACTCCGGAGTCGCCGGAACCTGAAGAGAATCGTGCCGGAGGTCGGGAGTGGAGGTCGCACTCCGGAGCCGACGGAAGTCGACATCGAGCCAAGACAGCCCGACGTCATCGAACCGGAGGCCGACATCGAGCCGAGGCCGCCGACATCGAATCGGAGCTGCCCGAAGTCGACATCGAGCCAAGACAGCCCAACGTCATCGAACCGGAGGTCGACATCGAGTCGAGGCCGCCGACATCGAACCGGAACCGCCTACCGGCGTCGTCAAGAACTGACATTGCGCCGAGGCCGCCGACATCGAACCAGAGCCGCCTCACGGCGTCGACACGACTCCAGCGGCGTCGGAGCTTCATAAAAAGGGCAGTAAGTGGAATAGAGGGCGCCTAAGGCCCTGTGGAGCCCTGAGAGACTAACCTAGGGTGCTGGAACCAGCTTGATTGTGCCAGGGGTGAGCTGAGACTAATACAGAGGGGTTGTGTAGTGTGGGAGAGCCAGATCTCTAGATCCCCCCTTTTATCTACCTCAGTTTAGGCCTCAGCCTTGTCCAAGCCAGGGAGTATACCCCTCAGGCCATCCAAATCTTTACAAGCTGGGATTGGGTCAAATCATCCCATAGTACCTCAGGAATGTGAACTGATTTACAAGTGTCACTGTTGGCTTTTATTATTTATTGAGAGCACTGTATTTATTGTATTTATCCTATTTATGGCCTCACAGTATTTATTGTTTCACAATATTTATTGTCGTACAGTATTTATTGCCTCATAATATTTAATTGCCTGTAATGTAATGCACTTATATTTATGCCTTGATTATTTATGATCTACCTTATTTATTGAATCGTTAAGACAGTATTTATTTGACGTACCCTTCCACAGAGAAAGCCTTGTGTACTGTGATTGTATTATTATTTATTTAATCAGCAACTAAGAGAAAAGAAGATAAAGAAATATATTTTCAGTATAATTTTTAAGGTGTAGTGTCGTTTTTGGAACGGATGCACGCATGGTTATTGTATGGGTATTGCGTATGCTTAACACGGTGCCTGACCCCTGACCACTCGAGCCAAGCTACCACTGTGTATGTCTAGAAAGACCCCGTTACCACCACCCTTTCCGGTGTGGGAGTGGGGTTTTTCTAACACCTTCAAAAAGAGACATAGACAGCAAACTAAACATCCTGGAATTTGCCCTGTCATGCTCCTCAACAGTCTCTTTCCTTGGGATCACCTTAGTTACAAACCTCTCAATAATTCCCCATGTCAGCAAGCTTGCCAAATCAGCTATCTTTACCTATGCTTATTTAAAGAAGTTTAAATCGCTCTTCTTCCTGTCCCTTCTAAAAACAGCAGCTGCTGCCAGCATTCTATCTAAGATTTACTTAAGCAACGCTAACTCTGGCAGGCATCTCTCAAATTGTGCGCATGCCTCTAAAAACTATCCTACATTCTAGGGCTAGCATTGCGTCTTTAGACCCCGAAAATTTGACGGCATCACATTTTATTCTGACTGAGCTACACTGGTTACCCGCCAAGTCAGAATAACGTTCAAACTGGCGTTTCTAGCTTACGAAGCTATCCACCGCAACTCTCCACCCTACCTCACTTCCCTGTTCAAACAATTGGGTGGCGTATGAGAATCAAGAAGCAAAAACAATCTACTACTAAACCCACCGACCTTCAAAACAGGTTCAGAACCACTCATTTTTAGGTGTTGCCTCGCTTTCATGGAACTCACTTCCAGCAGACCTAAGAGTAAAACCCAACCTATTCCATATAAATATCTGAAAAACCTTCTCTTCCAAAAGTATCTTTCAGGATAAGCAAACCCATCTACTCACATACATCCTACATGCACTTTCTGCTCTCGATATAAGTGATGTTGTCTACATTATCTGCACCTAAATGTGATTGTATAATTAACTTTCTCTATAGAACTTGCATCCTATTGTCCTTGTAAACTGCTCTCATAGTTGTTTTATGTACTTCACATACAGTTGTTCTATGTGAAGCACTTTGATACCTTTCTGCGCTCTGTGGTATAGAAAACCAGTAAAGAAATACAAATATGAATAGATTCATAAATAATTAAATATTGGACTTAACTCTGGAGAGATTACAAAGAATATCCCTGTGCTGGAAGAGTTGGCTTTTTAACATCCTGTTGTAGAATAGGAAAACAGCAGTTGGACGCCCTTATTTTTAGCTTTCAATTCTAAGACACGCCTTAATATGGAATCAAATACTGCTCTTCTATTTTGCAGAAACATTTGAAATTAATAGAAGGCAGAGTGTTGCAGATATTCTTGGAGAAGCTCCATTCTCTTTTGGTAGCAACATTGGGGTCGATTACGATGTCGGTTGGAAAGGCTCCGTATGGCATTCAGTTCGTCAGAATCCGTGTCGGAAGCCTTGTTTCCGACTGACTCAGAAACATTTCCGACCAGTCGATTACGATGTTTGGAAACACTTCGGACTGTCCAACTCGGTTTTGACCCGTGTCCGAATGGCATTCGGAGACACCAAGTCGGTCGGAGTCGACTTGTGCGTCCCTACGGACTGCGTTTCCGACCGAGTGATTACGATGTCGGATTCGAACAGCCTTTCCGAATCGGTCTGTCCGACACGGATCGGCTGTCGGAATCCAACTTTGGGGGCCTGTAGCAGGCCCCCCTTCACCCGGAACGTGATAAAAAACACAAGGGAAACCCTACTCACAACGAACCAGGGTAAATATTGTATGTCAAGAAACAAAGGTTCTTGTGCAAACAATAATGAACTATGTTGATAATGAAAAGCACAATGGCAATAATAATGGGTCATATGGATTTCAGACAGAAAGGAGGCCGAGTACAATATGATTGAGTATTTACAGTTTATATCAATTTTAAAGAGACGTTACATATATACAAACAAGTAGTGCTTAGTGTCCCCAGTGTACAATGGAACCAAAAGACGAACTGGTGAAAATTGTGACATTTACAGCTTGGTTTCCAACATTCAGAAAACGACCATTTACAATTCTTAGGTATACTCAGACACTGTGTTGAGTAACCAGTGCTGATACAATCATTCGTTTTTTTATACGTCGATGGCGTTTCGACCCTTCTAATGATGAAGGGTCTCTTCAGGACCTAATATTATAGGGACATCTGGAGAAATAGTAACAATGCGCGCAGCCACGTGTTAGAAGTGAGGAACACCGGTCAAGTGGAAAGGAAATGGAACTATACTCACACTGGACCCAGCCGGGTAATCAGTGTGGGGGAAGGATGAAAGGGAAGACGCGGAGGAAAGGCTGGCGGTTGAAGATGAGACAGGGGGATGCGGCTGTCTGCGGATCAGAGCTTGGGAGGTATTGTCCGTTAAGGCCTCCAGTGAATGTGGGCCAAGTCAAAGGTTGCAATAATGTGGGCGCGGGAACAGGATGTGTCCCGTTCTTGGATATCTCCCGATTCAATCGGTAACCGACGCGTGCAGTTGCTACGCGTCACCTCTGAAGCCTCTGTCTTCGTATAAAACATCCTGTTGTAGAATAGGAAAACAGCAGTTGGACGCCCTTATTTTTAGCTTTCAATTCTAAGACACGCCTTAATATGGAATCAAATACTGCTCTTCTATTTTGCAGAAACATTTGAAATTAATAGAAGGCAGAGTGTTGCGGGTATTCTTGGAGAAGCTCCATTCTCTTTTGGTAGCAACATTGGGGTCGATTACGATGTCGGTTGGAAAGGCTCCGAATGGCATTCAGTTCGTCAGAATCCGTGTCGGAAGCCTTGTTTCCGACTGACTCAGAAACATTTCCGACCTGTCGATTACGATGTTTGGAAACCCTTCGGACTGTCCAACTCGGTTTTGACCCGTGTCCGAATGGCATTCGGAGACACCAAGTCGGTCGGAGTCGACTTGTGCGTCCCTACGGACTGCTTTTCCGACCGAGCGATTACGATGTCGGATTCGAACAGCCTTTCCGAATCGGTCTGTCCGACACAGATCGGCTGTCGGAATCCAACTTTTGGGGCCTGTTGGAGGGCCCCCTTTCCCCGGAGGCCTCCAGTTGTGGCCCGTGGGGGTACCCATGGTTCCTCTCTTTTCAACCATGCATGGTGTAGCAGGCACCAAGGGGTGCCCACCACAGGGTGCACAATTTTCTGCAACCACCCCTTTTATCAATGGGAGCCTGTGTTGTCAGTCGGAACACAGGCTCCCATTGAAGTCAATGGGAGTCCGACAGAATGGTGTTTAGACACATCGTAATCGGTCGGACTCCCCGAATCTGATCCGGTCGGAAACCATTCCGAGACCGAGTCACTTGGAATGCTTTACACCCAACATTGTAATCGGCCCCATTGTGTCTTGAGTTGAGTACGTACAGTACTGAAACTAACATAGAAGCCCAAATCATCTGTTATTGGCATGGGTTATGACAATAAATTATACTTCATAAACTGTCTTAACTTAGAAGAGATTTCTGCAAATGGAAAGGACATTTTCGATTTAATAAACTGGTTGCAGATACTCTATTAATTTAGAATTTATTAAAGGAACAATTGAAATATTTGCATTCTGATTCTGTGAAAGCTATGGTGAAAAAGCACCAAGACAAGCTAATATATTTTATGATTTCATCACTCTGTGCAGATTGATAAACTGAAAGCATTGACTTCTATTTCAGTTAAAATTGGAATGCATTTCTTCTTAAAAGCAACTCTCCTTTTGCAGGTTGGAAGAGTCTAATAGTCCTTCTTTATGAACAATTCCTGAATTGTGGTGCAGTTTCAAGACATATATTTCATTTTCATTTTTGATAACTTTATTTCGGTCGGAGACCATAAAAGCACAGAATAAATAACAACAAAATTGCACATTTCATTAAAACAATAAATAATGTCAAGTTAATACAATAGTTAAAAATGTATTAAACTGATGTTATCAAAAAGACTCATTTGATAAAAGACAAAAATGTTTAAAGAAAACTTTTCCTTCTGCGCCAAAACCCATGTAAAAAGCGAGACATAGCAAAAACAATTGGGGGGTGAGTATCATATCTTAAGACCCTGCATGCAAGCATGCAGTGTCTAAACCCTAGGTTCTTGCAAATGGGAATGAGCCACTTTTTTCTTATTGAATGGTATGCAGGACAGAAAAACAGGACATGGCATATATCTTCACTGCTATGGTTACATGCCGGACAGGCTGCATTTTCTGATCTTGCCCATTTGCAGGTGAATACTCTGAGCGGTAAGGTACCATACCTCAACTGCAAATAAAGCTTCCTAGCAAGAGACGGATAAATTACATCAAGGAAGGCCGCTGCTCTTGTTTCTAATTTTACTAGGAGAAACTCATTAGTGAGTTTCCCCAAGGAGCTTAAACCATGTAGGGTAGCTAATCTCAGCTCCCTTATATGGCCTCTTAGATCAGGTTTAGAAATCCGTGTGCAGGCTACCTCCGGTAGTTCCCAGAGATCGGTCCTGCCGATCTTTATGCTAAGAGCCTTAATATAAGATAACCATGGAATGTTCTTACTTTTAATTAATGTCCAAACCTCTAAGAATTCCTCTCTAAAAGGTGCCAGTTCATGCACCGTCCAGAGCCTTTTCCAGTAGAGTAAGGGTCGGAGAATTGCCAAGTCTTCAATTGGCTCTAACCCCAGGTCGAGGCGTAGGGGAGTGAGCGGTGTGCTTACAGGAAGGCTCACAAGTCGCCTCATAAAGCCCTGCTCAACCAGGGTTAATTTGGCTATGTTTTTATGGCCCCATAATTCGGCCCCGTACAATGAAGCTGTTCTAGCTTGTAATCGGTATATTTCAACTACCGGAGCTGCTGGTTTATATACCGAGGCTCGCTGGACCTTGCAAAGGCCCCCTGCTATTTGAGACAGCCTCAGCCATGATTTTGCGATTTGAGGTCCCCAATCAAAATTCTCGGTCAACGTAATTCCAAGGTACACAAAAGTCCTGACTCTCTCAAGGGGGGAGCCATTTAGGGTGGGATTTGGACGAGTCTGTTTGGGAGGATTGAAGATCATGAATTTAGTCTTTTCTAGATTAATCTCCAAGCCTCTGGAAGTACAAAATGTCAGGAAACCATCCAAGATGCGCTGGATGCCCGATGATGTTTTGGATATCAGCAGAGTATCATCGGCAAACATCAAAGCGGGCACTCTACCGGTAGCCAATCTGGGGGCGTCATTATTAGCTACATCAGCCAGGTGAGTAACAAGACCATTGATGTATAGGCTGAACAATGTTGGAGCCAAGACACACCCTTGGCGCACTCCCTTCCTAACGGGAAAGCGTGAGGATAAATCGCCATGTCTCCCGCATCTAACCTGGGCGTAATTACCGCTATGAAATCTAATTAAGATATCCAACAGGTAGGGTGGGAGACCCATTTCTGCCAGGACTTTCCATAATTTTTCTCTTGGGACAAGATCAAAGGCAGCTCGCAGGTCTACAAAGATGAGGTAGAGACTGCCACCCTCTACTCTCACCGTTTTCCAATATAGAACCTGGAGCCGGAAGATCTGGTCAAGGGTTGAAATCCCAGATCTAAACCCTGCCTGTAATGTAGTCAAGATGTTGTTGTCATCCATCCATTCCTGGATTCTATCCAAGATAATCCTGCCCATTAATTTCTGGGTGGTGTCAATAAGGCTAATTGGTCTATAATTAGCCGGCTTTAATGGGCAGCCTTTCTTAAATATGGGAATTATCTCCGCGCCCAACCAAGTATCTGGTAAGGCGGCCCCCATCAGAATGGAATTGAATAATACCACCAAATACGGGGCCCAGATTTTTGGTTGGGAGCGGAATAAGTCCGGTGGTATTTTATCTAGGCCAGGTGCTTTGTTAGAAAGGAGCTTATTTATTGCGGTTTCAGCTTCTTTAAGAGTGATGGCCACAGGGAGTTCTATCACAGGAGTGGCTACACCCATCAAAGATGGTTGCGGCTGGCATACATGTGAAGGTGCTAAAATAGAGGAACGAGGGTGAGTCTCAATATTAGATATACTAGAATCAATTCCTCTCATCAGACTAGACTCAAGAGAAATGTCGGTAGAAAAAAGGTCATCCGAATCCCCATACAGTTCCCCAAAATGAGATTCCCAGACTTGTGGAGCTATATTTACAACAAGGGGTGGGGCTACCCCATTCCCGTCAGAATTCACAGTGGCCCAAAACGCCTTAGGGTCTCTACATATGAGAGCTAATCTTAGATCCTCCCATCTTTGCTCCTCCCAATCCCTCTTCCCCCTGGCGATAGCCTTCTTATAGTCTAGACGAAGTTTCTTTATGTTGGCCCTGTCATTACCTTTAATTGCCGCGAGCAAGTCCTTTTTTGCTTTTCTGCAGGGTTCCTTATACCAGGGGTGTGACCTAGACTGGTGTTGTTTGTTTCCCACAGGGTTAAATAGGCCCCTCAAGTTATTAACTAGGTGAATATGGATCTTAGTTGAATCACTCAAGTTGTCTATACTTACATCCCCCATTGCGGAAAGAGATGGCAAAGCTGTCTGATATACTTCCGCAAGTTTAGCAGGGGATTTCAGAAAATAGGGCCATTTTATTCTCCTCCTATTGTTAGAAAGGAGTACTGGGAGTATTGGGCTATTTAAATTGGGAGGAGGGTTAGTTAGACCAAAACTGCCCGGTTTCAAAGTTAGAACAAGGGCATTATGGTCACTATCTTGTCTAAGGTGGATTTCGAACTCTAATAAGTTACCCCAATGTCTTGCCTCCATTAATATATAATCGATATTAGAGTTTTGGCCTGGTCTGTTGAACGTGGGAAGGCCTGGGCAATCGGGTTTCAATCTCCCATTACAGGCCCTTAGGGACAGTGCAAGAGATAAGGATTTAATTTGAAGGACGAGCGGAGTCCAGGCTCTGACAGGAGAGATCTGTGGTTCACAAATGTGCCAGAACTGGTCTTCTTCGTCTGGCTCGCCCGTGTTAGGAGACTCGAGGGGTTCAAATTGGCAGTTAAAGTCGCCTCCTACTATTAATTGCGGTGGGGGGTCTAGAGACAATATAAAATGCTTTAATGCATCTATTACACCAGATTCTTGGCCATTCTTGACTGGTCTAGAATAGACATTTATTAAAGCAACCGATGGTTTGTCTTTTAGGGTTAAGAGGACACATTGAACATCCAGGGAGTTAGTTGGAATCACGGTTGCCTGAGCTCCCAAATGTGTCCCCACCCAAATTGAAAGACCACCCGAAGGCCTCCCTCTGCCACTTGTGGTTGCCAAAGTGTCAAAAGTGGCATAACCAATCCTCGAATTTTCCTCAGTGGCCCAAGTTTCTTGCATGAGGCAGATGTCATGAGTACCTACAAAATTACTCCATTCCAAGTTAAATAACTTGTTTTTTATCCCTGCCACATTCCAGGACAATATTTTTATTCCCCCGCCTTGTGCTCTATTTCTATTTACTGGGTCGCCAGCCGTAGGATCTGAGCAGACTTCAGTTGTTTGAGGGTTTGTTGCTATAATGGTGCCCACAAGATTAACATTACACAGAAGATCATCGGGGGGAACAACCAAGTCTTCATGGGTGGTTTGTTTTGTTTCCACTCTTGTGGTCAGGGGAGAAGATACTGAAGAAGATTCTAGAGTTCCACTCACATATCTATCCTTTTCTACGGCTGATTGGATGCCCATAACTTTATCAGGTTGGAGTACAGGGCTCAAGTTCATGACTGGTCAGTCCACCTCCTCCAACACACTGAATCTATTTTTTTGAGCAAAGAGTGACAACAAGGGCATATTCTGGGTCTCTTCCACTGATCTAGCGTACAATTTATTTTGGCCCCCCGCCCAACTTACACCCCTGATCTGCCCTACTCTATGCTGTGGGGCTGGATAGAAATGTGAGAGATGCAATGGGATGATTTGAGTGTTAGGTCTAAGGGGTGTCCTGTTGCAGATGTAATTTACAGCAAGTGGATGTCTAAAATTGACAATGACACAATTTCCTATGATGGACTTAGGAGTAGGCCCAATCCAATCTAATCTCCGAACACCCAGAATTTCTCCAGAGATGTTATAGGGGAGGGGGCTGTTTAAGTTGAACCAGTGCATACATTTGTTTTTTAGTTCTGAAAAATCCTCGTTCTTCCCTTTAGGTAGGGGGGGAACACCAGCAAGAACAACAACATACGGGAGAGAGTCAGGTGGCAAGTCAATGCAGGGTAGTGCGGTGTTAAGTCCCTCAGTAGAAGTGTTTCTATGCTCTCTAGCTTGATTGTCTGGACATTTTTCCCCCGCATTGGTAACCTCCCTCTGTGTTCTGAGACTTTCTGGGTCTATGGCCCTAGTCAGAGAAATAGTTGTAGCGGGAACAATCATGTCAGCTATTTGAGGGGGAGCAGAGGAGGTTTCAGTGGCGGCGGAGACGTTGTCGTCGGCAAGAGCAGGACAGGGGGGGAAGTTTGTGGAGTCTGTGGACGGCTTGGTTTTACCAAAGCCGGCATTGTTGATAGTAGAAACCAATCTGTCCAATCTAGACAGGAGGGATTTAAAATGGGAACCAAGTAGATGTTCAATATGGGCCTGGAGATCTAAAATCATGTGAGTGGCCCACAGAGGAGCCTGCGTGGGGGACAAAGTAGAAGGAGTATCAATCGATGCAGAGGAATTAATTGGAGGCTTGTTTTTCCTTAGTGTTTTATTCTTCCCAACCCTAGGTTTCTTGACTAGAATACGAGTCGCAGGAGCCTTATTAGGAGGAAGGTGGGGTGGGGAGTTGGGAACCTGGAAGGCGTGCGTATCGCTGGTAGTGGGCTGTGCGCAGGGTAGGTCAGCGAAGGAACAAATAAAAGAGGAATTAAGATCAAGGGCGTTAGTTGTAGCAATTGACACGTCCTCCACTATTTGGGAAGGGGGGGGAATTGCAGGAGTAATTGATAAACGCCGCTCTGTGTTTTCTATGGCCGAGGCCACGGCTCCGATTGTCTGCTGCAGCATTTTGTCAATAGCTGTCAAGCTTGGGAGGGGTTGCGCAGTTGTAGTCTGTTGCCTAGTTGTTGGCCGTGAAGTAGATAGGCTAGGATTTTTACCATTGCGTTTCATGGTTACAAACAAAGTGTAAAATACACACAATCGCGCAAGATATTACAGTAATTCCCTTAGGTGTTAACTAACACAGAGCTGTGAGGGGAGATACTGAAAAACTTGTGGTTCAGAATGTCAACCGATTCAAACACATAAGATGAGTTGGGGATTTGAAATGCGTATCAGGCTTGTGACACAGTACCTTGGTTGCTGCTATTTCCAGCTGCGATGATGTCAGTGGGGTGGCCCTGCCCTGCCTCCTCCTGCCCCGGACGGCCACAGATGGCCCGCCCTCTGCCCGGGCTCAGCCCGGCGCCGCCCGCGCGCGTCCAGCGACGCGGAGGGAGCCTCTGTTTTTGTAGCGCCTCCGGGCGCGCTGCTGGCCGGAAGGAAGGCAGGTAGGGAGCAGGGTATGACGGGAGCTGTAGTTCCCCCCCACTGCGGCCAACGAGGAAGTGGCGGCGAGGGGAACAACAGCGTCAGCAACCCGCAAGCGTCCTGGTGGTCCAGTGGTCTGCCCCCAATTGGTGTGCCTGTGCCTGGTGAGTCCGCCGCTAGTCCGGTTAGATGCCCTCTGCTCCACCGAGGGAGCCTCTGTTTTTGTAGCGCCTCCGGGCGCGCTGCTGGCCGGAAGGAAGGCAGGTAGGGAGCAGGGTATGACGGGAGCTGTAGTTCCCCCCCACTGCGGCCAACGAGGAAGTGGCGGCGAGGGGAACAACAGTGTCAGCAACCCGCAAGCGTCCTGGTGGTCCAGTGGTCTGCCCCCAATTGGTGTGCCTGTGCCTGGTGAGTCCGCCGCTAGTCCGGTTAGATGCCCTCTCAAGACATATATAAAACTTTGGGGCTGACTTACGGAAATTCAATTTACAGATTCCTAATTTGTGACTCGTATCAACTCGCAAATTAGTAAATGATAAATCTGATTTACATAGCTTTACCTTTCGCAAATTGTGATTCATTATCATTCTCTATTTTACAATACCGAGTCGTTAGAGAAAATTCTATATGAAGCGCAATTTGCGAATGTCTCATCTGGAGGGAATGTAGACCCCTCCCAATACAGGAAGTGAATTTCCTGGACCAGCTGAGCATAGTTATGTTTGCTTTCCAGCCTAGCAGTACCAACTTGGAAGATGTCCAGCCATGAGTCACAGAAGGAGAAGGAGAAGAAGCGGAAATAAACATTTAATAATACTGAGCTTGAGTTTTGGGTTGAAGAGTGTGGGGGAGCATGCCAGGCCCTTGAGGAAGGCTTCACTGTCTGTTGCTGAATCTACTAAAAAGAAGATATGGTCCTGGACACAGGACTGAATTAATACAGTGGGAGACACCAAAAGATCGGTAAAAGAAAGTCGCAAGAAATGGCACTCTCTCCACTCCTACACCAGAGAGAAGTTAGCAAACCGAAAGAAGGAGGCGGCAGCTACTGGTGGAGGCAAGAGTAAAGAACCACCACCCACCTTTATGGAAACGATGATTGAAACCACCTTGCATGCAGAGGCTATATTGGGCGTTTCTGCAATTGATACTCTGTCTCTGCATCAGCTATTCTAGTGTAGTTGTAATTGTTGTTTTTAGAAATATATATAATTATTAGAATAGCTTCTGTTTAAACATTAATAAAGAAAATATTCAAATGCAGGAATTTTTAATTAAAATATATACAAAATTAGACTAGTCAAATTAAGTTTAGACAACATTGTGGGGGAAATATATAGCAGTTTTTCTAAGGGTTGAATGCAAGACATTATCGGTACTGAAGTCAAGATGGTCTTCCGAAAAACAGTGACATGATAAAAAAATTGACATTTCTAGTATTATGGAGTTCATTAAAAAATTAATTGCTGATGTTTAATGTTATTTTTCCTGGAAAAGATAAATTACATTTGATCAGCGTAAGCATAGCAAATTTTCACAATTCAACAACAACAATATAAAAACACTTACTTCTATTCTGTTTTAACATGAAACAGATCAAACTACTCCAAACACCCTTCCTGAAACTGATGTTGGTCACACATCATGTCCTACTGAAGAATAACAGGCAGAATCAGTCACTGACATTTCAATTGACAAAGAAAGTGGAACAAGCAGTCAGCTGAACACAATGTTAGTACAATATAATCCAAACCAATCCAAATAAGCTTTATTCGACACATAGTCATAAAAGCACATAAAAATATGGTATTTACAATGAAAGTGTCACTCAATTGTACAAAAAAGCCTGTTTGGTCAATGGTTACAGTTTGTGTGTCCATAATAGTTCATGGATTCCTGAAGCAATCTCTGGGTTCACAATTAGTCAAACCTAACACAAACAATTCATAGCTTAAAATAGTTTATATAAAAAATTCAATTAAAATTCATAATAAGCACTGTAAATAGTGATAAATAATATTGGGGAACATTAAAATATGGTAATTAATCCAGTTGTCTAAAAATCAATAAATTAAAGAGTATATTAGCACAGTATAAAAGGGCACATTTTTAAATAGAAATGGACTTTGACCTAATTATCCACATCCATCCTAAGTATCTGGCAACTGCTAAGAATATAGGGGATGAAGTATTCGTACGCAATATTCTTTCAGCTGTCAGACTACATCTTGTCCCCAAAAGTTTACATACAGGTCTCAGCCATACCCTACGAGGGGTTTCGTAGGCTGGGCAGGCAAATAACATATGCGCAACTGATTCATTGGGGGCCAAACAACTAGGACACTTACTCTCACATGCTTTATTCCACCTCTAAGTAAAAGACCTTAGGGGCAGCGTACCCGCTCTCAGCTGAAAGTAGAGCTTCCTATCTAGAGGTTTGGTGACAGTGTCCCAATATGGTTCATAACTCGAGGTGAGTTTAAACTCCAGCAATTTTCCTGTTAAAGTGGATGCATCGCTGGCACTAAGGGCATTTAGTGTAACCATCTCCCAATATTTTTCTTTTAGGACCTTCTTTGTTGGAAAACAGGCTGTAGTAGGTTCGTCCCAGAGTGTTGACATTCCAATTTTGGCTAGGATATCTTTTACGCCACGTAGCCAACTAATTTTATGAAAGGTATCAGCTTTTATAATGTCCATGAAACCCTCGGCATATGGTGACAGTTCTGGTGTTGTCCACAATCTACGCCAATACAACACAGTGTGTAGCTTTGCAATATCATGGAGGGGTTTCCTCCCAAGATCGAAGAACAGCGGACAAAGTGGTGTGCTTTGTGGGAGATTGGTAATACCTCTCAGGAACTTATTTTCAGATACGCTTAGTTTTGACAAGTTCTCTAACCCCCAAAGTTCTACGGCAAACATTGCAGAGCTAACCACTTTAGCGTCATAAACTTGGAGCACTGGTCTGATAGGTTTCGTCAGAGACTTATTGTGCTCAAGGCGTAGGGCCCCTGACAGCTGCCGATGTTTCAGCGTGGCCATGTCAATCTGGTGGTTCCACTTTAAATCACTCTGTATGTTCACCCCTAAATATGTGAACTCCCTAACTTGCTCCGTGGGACGATTATTCATTAAGATGCTACCTTTAAAAACTTTATGTTGATTAAATGTCATAAGTTTCGTTTTCGACACATTGACTTCAAAACCACAAGCGGAGCAAAATTCCTCAAATACTATCACAGCTCTTTGGAGCCCACTCGGGGTCTTCGAAATTATCAATGTGTCTTCAGCGAACATTAAATCGGGATTTTGATCCCTGCTAAGACCGGGGCATCTGTATTCACCCTTGCCATACAATCAACTATCCCATTAATGAACACAGTGAACAAGGTCGGGCCAAAACGCATCACTGGCGCACCCCTCGCTCAACCAGAAAGGAATCAGTCACCTGGCCCTGAGAGCCCCACCGTATTTTTGCATAATTGCCCTCATGCAGTCTCTTTAAGAGCGTCAAAAGATCAGTGGGCAGCTCTAGGTCTTGAAGGGTCGTCCATAGCCTAGAGCGGGGGATGAGATCGAAGGCCGATTTTAGATCCACAAAGGCGGCATACATACTGCCTTTACCCAGATCCACCACCTTCCAGTATAGTAAAACAAAATGGAACACCTGATCAATGGTGCTTGTGTAAGCACAAAAACCAGCTTGCAGGGGTGACAATATACTATGCTCTTTAACCCAGTCATGGATCTTGTTAAGAATTAGTCTCCCCAGTTTTTTTTGTAGTGAGTCAATCAGACTAATGGGACGATAGTTCCCCGGCAATGATTTTTCACCTTTCTTATACACAGGGATTATTTTGGCTCCTTTCCAGGAGTCCGGTATTGGAGCTCGTCACGCAATTGCATTAGCCAATAGCAGAATGTATTTTCCCCATTTGACTTTGTCGTGAAGGAACACGTCGGCAGGGATGCCATCTGGTCCGGAAGCTCTCCCTCCAACGACAGCACTTACATCATTGATATTGAAAGCCTCATCTACAAAAAATACATAATTTGCCCCACCCACAGTCAACTCTAGGGGGCTACGTGCATATTGTGGTCCAAAATGTTTTACCCACTCTTCCTGTGGAACATGTTTTTTTTTTTTTGTTGTTACATATTTATATAGTGCGAACTCGACCCTGAAGGTATTGGAGCGCTTTACATAGCACCGTATTTACATTACACATTCAGGCACCGGGAGATCAAGTGATTTGCCCAGAATCACAGGATGTGGACGCAACCTCGAGGCTCGAACCCTGGTTTCCTGCACCAGAGGCGGCAGCGCAGCCGACGGACCATATCCTCTCCCGATCTCCTGGTTAATTGGAGATTCAGGAGTACAGTCTCTGTCCCACTTAATAATGGTCCAGAAGTGCTTACTGTCCTTCTTTTTGCTGGCCTCTTTTAGGTCCTGCCATCTCTTTTCATCCCAGGAGCGTTTTGCATTGGCCATAGAGTTTTTATATGCCTGACTAGCAGCACGTACTGCGGCTAGATCGCCACCTTTAATGGCCTTCCCTAAGAGAGTTCTTGTCTTCCGGCAGTCACTATTGTACCAGCGACAGGAATTCTGATATGTTGCCTTCTTTGTCTTGTGGGCTTTGAAAAAATAAGTTCTCAAATGTATAAAAAGGCTATCATGATACTGGGTGACGTTCTCCATACTCGTATTATTGAGATATGTGCTATACAGCGTTATTAGGGCTTGATCAACTTCCTTAGCTATTTTATCCAAGGCCTGTAAGTCTTCAACTATACTCAACCACTTAAGTCGTCTCATGTTATTCGTAGGGAACACATCATGAGAGTGTAATGCAGCCTCACTTGTGGACACATGTTCGGGCAGCCACCATTTGAAAGCAACACACAAAGGATTTTGATCACTTTCCAGTCGATCCCTCACCTCCATGTCGTCAACAGTATGCCAGAGGTTCAGGCTAACGAGTATATAGTCAATCCTACTTTTACTAAACCCGTTATTAAATGTATTAAGCCCTAGCTTATCTTGGGAGGTCCTGCCATTTAGTGCCCTGAGCCCCTTCTCTAAGCAGACAGAATGTATCTGTATTACCAGCTCTGTCCATTTTTTTATGGGAGCAAGCTCTAGCTTTGGAATTCCCCACTGGGCATCTTCTTCTTCAGTGAGGGGCCATTCCTCCCTAGTAAGTGGCTCAAATGTTGTGTTAAGATTACCTACCATAACTATTTTACTTTCTTGGGAGTGGAAATCAAGGAGCTCATCTAAAGCCGCTAAAACTTGAGATATGCCCCCTCTTGTTCCCCTCGCATAGATGTTAAAAATATCAATTTTACCTAAAGATCCCGGGTTTAATCTTAATGCTTGAATATCCTTGCTATTGGTAGAGAGTTCCTTAATACTAATGCCTAATGATTGCCGGACCCATATGGTCAAGCCACCCGATGGGCGCCCTTTTGCCCTTTTAACTGCCAGCACATGATCATTTAAAAAGCCTTGCCGATGTTGTACAGTTAACAGCCACGTTTCCTGGAAGCAGCAAATATCGAAGAGGTCAATAAAGGCAACCCAATCTGGAGAGAGTATTTTGGGGCCGATTCCTGCAATGTTCCATGATAACAGAGTGTCCCTTTTAAAATCTTTAGGGCTGGTTATTGGGTCCATGCAGTTCTCTATGCAATGGTTGCTAGACCTTTTTCGAGCCACAGGATCAAATGCATTTAATGTTAGATTTTGGACGGCCTCAATCGGCCCACTTTGAGTTCTACAAGACCAGGTCATTAAAGGGTCACTTTCCCTAGTTAATAGTTGGTCTACTCCACTGTCAGTACATGTTGTGTGCACACTAGTCAGTCAGTCATTACATTCGAGAGTGGAACTGCCTATTCTGTTTACCTGTCGTGCATGATGGTTATTAATGTTACCAGCAGGGGTAAACTGCCTAAACTGAATAAACGAATGGTCAGGGGAGCAGGTTCTGAATTCAAGTGTCAATAGGTTTTCAACTAAAGTTTCGCTCTGCAAAGTTAGCTCAATGCAATCCAGAGGTTTGTTGACAGAAGTGAGCCTACCCGCTTTCACAATATCCTCCTTTATTACGGAGCTACAGCCCCTTACATGCCGTATCCAGTGTATGACCTTATTAGTCAATGAATCTACGCTTTCTATTTTGTTTTGTCCCAGTTTTGGGACGTTCACCATGAAGATTTTTTGAGTTTTATAAGACTTAGTAGTTGTGCAAACCCCCCTCTCTTCATGGTTTACACTCAACCTGGTTGACGGTGTGCTAGTATTAGAGGTCCTGCCCAGCTGCGGCTGGCCCTGCTTACTAGTTGCACTAGTTCTCGTAGTAGTCGCTGCACTACTTCTAGCAGGGATCATTGTGGAGGAGATACTCTGCTTGGCCACTTCACTACGTGGGGGGGGGAGCTACTTTGCTCAATATCTCAGTTGCTCGCGGGATAGATGACTTTACCTGGGCAGGTGGCAAGTTGCAAGTAGTGTTTGTACTGCAGGTTGGGCAGTGGGTACTGGGAGACTATCCCTGCGTCAAAGGTTTGACCATAGATGTTAGATTCGCCACCATGGCTTTCACGGACCCCAATTCAGTCTGTAGCAAGTGGACTGCCCGAATAACCTTGTGGGTGTCTGGGATGTGAGTCTTTACCTGATTTCCAGCCTGATCTGTATTTGTGGCCATTGGCATGTGAATACTCTGCACACTTCGCTCCTCCTGGGAATCGGACAGAATGTCAAATCTATTTGTACAAATAACTATAGGGTCAATTGTTATCGGCTGGGCACCATCAGTTTCCAGAGGATTTACGATAATGACAGTAGGAGTTGACTCCCTGGCAGGAATTGTTTGACTCTTGCCCTTACTCTCCTTAGAACCCTTTTTGGGCTTACGAAACATATCAGGAATCACAGGACAATTGTCTGGACTAATCCTAATAGAGTGGTCCAGACTTATCAGGGGCGTGTCCCTCGCATGCAGTTTTGGCTCGCTCACCACTAAATCCTCACATTCCTCTATGAGTGTGTCAATGCGGTCTAGTACACAGTTGCTTGCTGCATTTTTAGGTGCCTTCCTAGCCTTTTTCCCTTTACAAATGTTGCCGCCCCCTCCTCCCCCTCCTTCCATAGTCTTCTTTTCCCCATCACTACTTGATAGTTTGGATTTTAATAAAATCTGCACAGTTAAGCTTTGATAAACTTTGGGCCGTTTGTTAAATATCAATTGTTGCCATAATGCGGGAAATGAATGACAAATGACACTAATCAGTACCTTGTTAAACTTGCAGTCTCCCGAATAGGCCTGCACTGAACAACGTCCAAAAGGGGAGGGGGGGGGGGCCTGCCCTGCCTCATCCTGGCAATGACGGGCAAGGAATATATACAAAATTAGACTAGTCAAATTATGTTTAGACAACATTGTGGGAGAAATATATAGCAGTTTTTCCAAGGGTTGAATGCAAGACATTA
Organism: Triturus cristatus; assembly: GCF_964204655.1. Lineage (NCBI taxonomy): Eukaryota > Metazoa > Chordata > Amphibia > Caudata > Salamandridae > Triturus > Triturus cristatus. The sequence continues at coordinate 458,680,742 of NC_140592.1, read as the reverse complement.
TCGGTACTGAAGTCAAGATGATCTTCCTAAAAACAGTGACATGATAGAAAAAAATTGACATTTCTAGTTTTATGGAGTTCATTAAAAAATTCATTGCTGATGTTTAATTTTATTTTTCCTGGAAAAGATAAATTAAATGTGATCAGCGTAAGCATAGAACATTTTCACATTTCAGCAACAACAATATAAAAACACTTACTTCTATTCTGTTTTATCATGAAACCGATCAAACTACTCCAAACACCCTTCTTGAAACTGATGTTGGTCACACATCATGTCCTACTGAAGAATAACAGGCAGTATCAGTCACTGACATTTCAATTGACAAAGAAAATGGAACAAGCAGTCAGATGAACACAACGTTAGTACAATATATTAAACCTCTTGATAATTCAGGTGACAATCAGGAGCAACGCATGCCATCAGTACCTGTAGTGCATAGAGGAAGAAGACATCTAAGACAGACTGTGAGGTCTAGGAGGCAAGACATCTGTGAGACATCACCAACACTGGTGCAGGTTCATGTATTGGAAAAAATACCAAGTAATCAGCAGTTAGCAACATCCAAATTAAGAAGAAGGGTATGAAGATTTGAGAGAGTCATTACTGAAGGCAATTATGTTATGAGAGTAGGCTTTGAGATCTTAACTTTAGCACAAAAATGTCTGGCTACACAAATGGTACAAGATTCTGCTTCACATAGGGATCAATAGAGGCACACCAACAATTGTCTACAAACATTTGGATGTTCTGTGGAAGGGTTGGCTACAGTAACATCAACAATATGTAGGAAAACTGCTAACCCGCAGACTGAGATAATACACCACAGTGATGATGTTGCAAAGAACCTTGAACAAATAACCAACACCCTTGAAGAGATGCAACCTGCAAATGCCACAAAGTGGTCACTCAGGTCTGTTGGGGAAATTGAGGAGGGCTCAAGTGTGGGCAGCATGTCCATGGGTGAGCCTGCTACATCTATGAACACCAGAAGCGAGAGTGTTGAATAGCAAGGAAGACACAGCCAGCGTTCTCCATCAAGGTCAAGTAATGGACATCACAGGCATAATTAGTCCTATAAGCTTTGGCAGCACATATATAGAGAGTAAATCATTGCTTTATTTTACGTACACAAAGTACAAACAACAATTTGATTGAAAAAGGACATTATAGTGGATATTTTGCCCATGTTCTGCATAATCTCTTAATAAACAGAACAATGTTTCTTTAGTATGTATCACATTTTAAGTTATGTTATTATTTACATGTGTAAAGAACCTTTTCAGTTACCTTAAAAGTATTTATTAGTCAGATCATCTCGACGTGCACTCTCCTCTGCTACTCTTGCAACATCCGGTCCTGGAGGTGTCAAGCGAGGTGGAATTTCTTCATCATCCTCTTGGGAATCATCACTTGCTGACTCCATGGGTAGACTCCTAAGCACAGCTAAGTTGTGTAGCATAGCACATGTGGCAATAATCATACAGCACATTATAGGGTAATATTTCAGGGCATCCCCACTTTTTGCAGATATTGAAACCTGCCTTTAAGTAGTCAGAAGGTTCTTTTTACAATGCTCCCTGTTTGTCTGCGGGCGGCATTAGATCTCTTTAGTATAGGGGCACTAGGTTCTAAGAATTGATTCATAATCCAAGGCCTCAAGGAGTATGCCCTGTCACCTAAAAATTAACACAACTGTTCTAGTGAAAATAATGTAATCAGCTTTTAAAAATAAGCAGTAATGCTAATGAAAAATGTCTAATAGCCAGCTGTCTCCAAACTCCCCTCTAGATAGCCGCTCATACAGTCCACAGTGTCTACATATATGGGAGGTATGTTTGCTCCCAGGGTATCGTACAACTAGGTTAGTAATCAGAGTTGCATTATATACTACTTGTTTGTTTAATGGATTTGGCGTTTACATTTATGATTCGCATTATCAGTCACAGAGGGTAGGCAAATTCAAATATGAGTACCACCTACACAACGAAGCGGGGAACAACCTTTACAACGCAACTTTTACAACGCACTACCATTACAACAAAACTGTTACAACGCGAGTGCATTGACAACACAGGACATTACAACGCAAGTCTTTACATCGACTTGCACTAGATGGCGTGCTAACATTAAAAATAGTGTAGTTTACTATCCCAACACCTCCCCTACTGTTACGTGGACTGGAGTTGGAATAGTAAATTACACTTTTTTAATGTTAGCACGCCATCTAGTGCAAGTCGATGTAAAGACTTGCGTTGTAATGTCCTGCATTGTCAATGCACTTGCGTTGTAAAACTTTCGTTGTAACAGCATGCGTTGTAACAGCATGCGTTGTAACATCATACATCCCAACGAAGCACTTCTGGAAAATGTGCTACATCATCAATTTTACTACTTTCTAACTGTGCAGGGGAGCTAGGGAAAGAAATGTGGAATTTAATTTGAGACAACATTTCCTCTAGAAAATTGGGGAAAACTCTACATAAACTACTGAGAAATGTCACCTGCAACCTCCACAATGAGTTGGTAGCTACCAGAAGCTAGCAGATGTAAACTACAAAATACCAGAATATGTGTACGTATTATAACATTGAACAGGCTAGGTGTACTTAATACAGGGTGCAATTCATTACTCAAACTAAATATAACCTCTTTGGTAAACCTGTCTCATGCATACACCTCCTCATCAGTTTGGTCAATCAAAGTCACCCTCTGCCTGGCTATCCTTTTTTCCTCTTCCACCTCCTTTGTTGAGCTCCCAGAATTCCCCCTTCCTCACCACAGCATAGAATGGTTACTTTATGAAAGATTGCAAGGCATTTTGAGGCCTCTTTTATACTTTGCACCTGGTTACCGCCTGTTTCAAATCCATTGTATTTTGCATGTGCAAAGACACATTGTTTTTCCACAAGTTTCCTATTTGCCAATGTTCTGTAAAACAAAATAGGGGCTCGTTATTTGGAACTCACTTTCAGCATCTGGGTAATTTATATCGCAATAATAGGAAATCAGTATTTATTCAGTGTGGTGTGCAATTTTAGGAAAGACTAATTTAGAGTCTTCGCACGTCCTGAACATTATATTTAGCGATCGCTAATCAGTTTGTGAGTGTTTACGGATTCGCAAACCTTTTGTAAATTTGGTCCCAAGGTCCTCATCTGTAGTCTGGCGACCATTCCATCAGTCCTTTAGGTCAAGGGAGGTATGCACTCCAGTCCACTGGATATATGCTGACCTCAATACTTTGAGATCTCTGCCAAGCAGAAGATCTTTGTGCTCTCAGGGGAGCTACAAGGTTTTGAAACTTTGCTGAGCAGCTGCAGTGTTTGATACAGGTGCTTAGCATAGTTTTCGTTCTTCATAAACAAACTCCTAAAGCAGAACTTTGTTACTGAGAAGCAACAATTAAATATCCCTGACGCTCTGGGAATTTTCGCCCAGTATGTGGGAGTCGTTTCTTTGGTTTCCTGTTCAAGAGAACTAGGCTTTTTCTGGCAGACTCAAACAAGTATGTTGAAACATCTGTGCTGAATACACTTACTGTCGTTTTATTTCACTAATGTAGGATATTTTATTCAATTCCTGCTTTCTCCCTTTTCCCTGTCTTTCTCTTTCTTCTTCTTTCTCTGGTGAAGAAAAATAAGCCCTATTCCCTAGAAATGAGTGCCGGTTCCCACCAGCTGCAACCACCAAGACAAATTAAGCACCAGTGGCAAACTCTATTTAGGCAGACAAAGATAGTGAATAATAAATCTTTGGCTGACAGAATTTGCCAAACCATATTTAGGGAGACCAGGGTGTTTACAGAGACCTTAATGATGTCTCTATTTGCACTCAGAATCATTGTGTGTCCTAGACCAACACAACTGATTCATGCTTGGCTGACTGGGTTCCAAAATATCAGAGTGATGAATGTTGAAAACTACCTACCTTGGCCATTTTCAAACAAGTGATTAATAACCCCAAGATTTGGTAGCCTTTTACCAAATTTCTGAGACAATTTCCCTAGTGTGAATAGTAACTAGTAATTAATTTTGTAGGTTTACAATGTCTCACTCATGCTAGAATTGTGAGTAGTTTTTATTCTGCTTCTGATATTGTCGTTTCTTCTTTAGTTTTGGACTAAGGTACATAGAATTTGTACAGTAACTCTTAAAGTGTTCAGTCAGTCAGAGATGGGTGGCCACCCATGCAGGATGACTACGAGGTCGCCTTGGGTGCTAAGTTAAGCAGAGCACCAAATTCAACCCAAAAAATCTAATTTCAAAATTGAAAATTTTAAAAAAGTGAGAGTGCTGATTGTGGGTTAATGTAGGACGCCAACAGATCTAGTGCTGACCTGACAGCCAAGCAGCACTTATTGCCCTCATCTGGGTGACACACAATGGAAACTGACCAATTTGGGGGACTCCCCCCCCCCCCCCATAGAGTTGCACTGCTCCTTCTAACCAAGACTAGGCTCCAAAGGATGCATGTAATACAGTGTCTGTTCAATGACAAAGCTGGTCAGCATCTGTGTTCCTCTGCAGGGCGAAGAGATGTTGCTATCTTGTTCGCCCCCGCTTGTAATCAAAATGGATATAGGGAATGGTCCACAATTTTATCAATCTTGAGTAACTTAGTATCCTTAGGTACCCCAAAAAACACAGTATACCACGATGTCAAGACTAACAAGTATAACAAACCAGTTAATGTTTAATTGCAAAGAATTAACTGAAAAACAGGCAAGAAAAAATATGAAAAATGGATCATAGATAGTGATACTGTGGCTCTTGATGACACAAAGGCTCTTCAAATATCCCTGAAGCCAATTTTATTAGGCTACAGCTATTCTGCCATAGGTATTACTCCCCGCGAAATAGATATCTGCTCCCCATTTTAAAGGCTACATTTGTTATCAATATAGAACCGCTTTTTTGCACTTACAGCTACTGTTAGACCCAACTGTTATTTTAGCTGTTGTGTCTTTTATAAAATGTGCTTCAAAACTGAATGCTGCTATATATGTATAACTGTTCATATATCCGTACCAACGTATAATGCTCCTTGTATATTGTAGTTTTAATGGTAATCCAATATGAAACTGTTTTTTTTTAACTGCATATTCATTCAAAGTCTTTTTTATGATGAAACATTTATTGTTAATGGTTTTATTCTGTACTTTTATGATTATTAATTAATAATCGAATAAAGAAATAGAAATTAGGCTCAAACAAAATCTAGCATAATTCCAATTTTTCAAATTAGCAGATTTTGTGTAATTTGTCCCCCATTCTTGGTTATGCGTATTTGCATAGTTGTTGCCTGCTGGACAATGGTTCAAGCTGAAAATGTTTTGCAAAAGACTTATGTTTGCTGCGGCTGCAAGACATTTTCTGCTCCAATCAGCCCCACTCAGGTATCTGGACTGAATTTTGTGTGTGAACCAGACAGGCAGCAAAAAGGATTTTATGTAACAGACGTAAATTTCACAAATGACACATATTTTGGCAAAGAAAGAAATTCAGGATTTTGCCCACTATTAATTCCTATATAAAGCTCTCTTGGTGGTTGAACTAATTAAAGTTTCAGACAGGACTGGGCTGTGATTCTATTTATGTAGCCCTGACATATTAGTGGTGGAGCAGGGCCACATTATATGTTCATAATCTTTTTTTTATTTTTTAATCTATTTTATTGAGTTTTAAGTTACAGTACAGCATTAGGTATACAGGATCAAGCACTGTTTGGGGGAGACATCCAGCAAATATGGCTCAGTGCATACATACATTAGAGTGACAGTTTGTGCCTAGTGTAGTAGGCAATGCAGTCAAGGACAGAGCTTACAAGTACTTCTACGAGTTGACAGAAGCAACCAGGCGCATGAAGGAAAAAATGGATAATGAAGGTGGGTAAGTACACACAATGATCATATCTTTATCCTGCACATTAAGAGTCCTCCAAAGCAGGAGCACTGGTGAGCGTCTATTACCACATGTCACTGCATGTATTGTCTCATAGATCCTGCAGGAGTGCTGGTGTTCAGCCGTAATTGGGTGTCCATCATAGATTCGTAATTAGAGAACAGAAATTGAAAAGTGTGCGTATAACAGGGAAGGGGAAAAAGAAAAAGAAAGGAGAGGGAATGCGCTACACATGTAACCAAATGAACAGCCCGTATCTCCCCTCTTCATTTCTATGCGCAGAATTGCCCACAGCTCATGCAGCTAACAACGTCCGGCTACCATCTCATACCCAGGATCTGCTCCTATTGAGTGTCACAGTTAATCTGTGCATCTCTGCAAGAGAGTGTTGTGGCTCATACGCTACAGCTGCCCGCAAAGCCGCTCGCTGTCTAAGGCTTGTGTGCCAGGGGGGTCCGAGGGAGATGTGTCGAGGCTGCGTTGCAGCACATTGTATATAGTGTCCCAATATGTGGCAATAGGGGTTTTCCGCAATCCCAGGGTCTCCTCACGTTTAATGGCTAAACCGTCCGCTTTGGCCCATGCAAGCATAGAGTGTCCCCAAGCTTGTAGGCAGGGAGGGTCTGGTGTCTTCCATCTTTTGCTGATCAGCCGCTTGGCTACTATCATTCCCAGATCTATGAATCTGGATGTAACTTTCGTGTTAGGGGTTCTGTGAAAATTATGTAGCAAATATGTGGGCCAAATGAAAGGCAGTTCCCGGTCAGTGCATTCTTGTAGCATGGTGGCCACTTCCCTCCAATATGTACCCACCCTTGGGAAAGTCCAGAACATGTGTAACAAATCAGCCCCTGTCTCCTCACGGTAAACAGACATAATATCGAATTCAAAATATCGACAGGACAGAATATCAAGTTTTTAATATAGAATGGACAGAATATCGAATTGCCAAAATATAGTGGTGAAGAATATCGAAAATCAGGTAAGAAATAAAATATCGATTTAAATAAATTAGAAGTAAGTAATATCGACAGTCATAATATAGTTGTTAAAAATATCGAAGTTTTTTATAGTGTTTTAAGTGTTAGTATATGTGTTAAAAGTATGTATAAATTTTGGAATGAAGGTTTGAATATTTTTAAAGTAATGAATTTTATGTTATTTAATTTTTGTGTAATTTAATTCCGTAGCGGGTTGTGGGTTTATAGGGGATTAGGGTGGGAAGTAGTTTAATTATAGTACATTAAATAATAATTTTTAGGAATTATTAATTATTTTTCATTTAATCTTGCGTTTTACTTCTGTAGCGGGCTGTGGGTTTATAGGGGAATAGGGTGGGAAGTAATTTAATTGTTATTAGGTAATTATTAATTGGTATTGAAAATTAATTGGTTGTTGATTCATTATTAATTGGTAAATAATTTGTATTAATTGGTAGTTAATTAGTATTAATTGTTTAATTGATAGTTATGTTAATTGTATTAATTTATTATTTGTAGTGGGTTGTGGGTTTATAGGGGAATATGGTGGGAATTAATTTAATTGTAAATAATTAATTATTGAAATAATTTTTGTATATTGATAATTAATTTATTCTTAATTAATTATTAATTGGTATTAATTTGATTTATTAATTTTTGGTATTAAAACTTAATTGGTTGTTAATTAATTATTAATAGGTTATTAATAAAAAAACATTGGTATTCATAATAAAGTAATTATTAAATATTGTTTGATTGGTAATTAATTTTAATATTTTTATTTGGTATTAATAATTTATTTATTTTTAATAAAATATTAAATTATTATTTTCCCTACTATTGCACTCACTGGAGTGGGAATAGTAATTTTTACCCCTACGCTATCCAACGCTTTCCCTACTATTGCACTCACTGGAGTGGGAATAATAATTTTTACCCCTACGGTATCCAACGCTTACCCTAGAGTTGCAGTCACTGGAGTGGGAATAGTAAATTTTACCCTCCCGCTATCCAACGCTTTCCCTACTGTTGCACTCTCTGGAGTGGGAATAGTAATTTTTACCCCTACGCTATCCAACGCTTTCCCTACTGTTGCACTCTTTGGAGTGGGAATAGTTATTTTTACCCCTACGCTATCCAACGATTTTCCCTACTGTTGCACATTTTGGAGTGGGAATAGTAATTTTTACCCTCCCACTATCCAACGCTTTCCCTACTGTTGCACTCTCTGGAGTGGGAATAGTAATTTTTACCCCTACGCTATCCAACGCTTACCCTACAGTTGCACTCACTGGAGTGGGAATAGTAATTTTTACCCCTACGCTATCCAACGCTTTCCCTACTGTTGCACTCTTTGGAGTGGGAATAGTAATTTTTACCCCTACGCTATCCAACGCTTTCCCTACTGTTGCACTCTCTGGAGTGGGAATAGTAATTTTTACCCCTACGCTATCCAACGCTTTCCCTACTGTTGCACTCTTTGGAGTGGGAATAGTAATTTTTACCCCTAAGCCATCTGACGTTTTCCCTACTGTTGCACTCACTGGAGTGGGAATAGTAAATTTTGCCCTGCCGCTATCCAACGCTTTCCCTACTGTTGCACTCTCTGAAGTGGGAATAGTAATTTTTACCCCTACGCTATCCAAAGCTTTCCCTACTGTTGCACTCTCTGGAGTGGGAATAGTAATTTTTACCCCTACGCTATCCAACGCTTTCCCTACTGTTGCACTCTTTGGAGTGGGAATAGTCATTTTTACCCCTACGCTATCCAACGCTTTCCCTACTGTTGCACTCTTTGGAGTGGGAATAGTAATTTTTACCCTCCCACTATCCAACGCTTTCCCTACTGTTGCACTCTCTGGAGTGGGAATAGTAATTTTTACCCCTACGCTATCCAACGCTTACCCTACAGTTGCACTCACTGGAGTGGGAATAGTAATTTTTACCCCTACGCTATCCAACGCTTTCCCTACTGTTGCACTCTTTGGAGTGGGAATAGTAATTTTTACCCCTACGCTATCCAACGCTTTCCCTACTGTTGCACTCTCTGGAGTGGGAATAGTAATTTTTACCCCTACGCTATCCAACGCTTTCCCTACTGTTGCACTCTTTGGAGTGGGAATAGTAATTTTTACCCCTACGCCATCTGACGTTTTCCCTACTGTTGCACTCACTGGAGTGGGAATAGTAAATTTTGCCCTCCCGCTATCCAACGCTTTCCCTACTGTTGCACTCTCTGAAGTGGGAATAGTAATTTTTACCCCTACGCTATCCAACGCTTTCCCTACTGTTGCACTCTCTGGAGTGGGAATAGTAATTTTTAGCCCTACTCTATCCAACACTTTCCCCACTGTTGCACTCTTTGGAGTGGGAATAGTAATTTTTACCCCTACGCTATTCAATGCTTTCCCTACTGTTGCACTCTCTGCAAAGTGATGTGGTGAGATTTACAATCCAACGTAAATCATGATTTGCGTTGGATTGTAACCCAAAGTAACGCAAAGCTGCGCAATGCACTGCCTTGCGAAACTTTGCATCAAGAAAGCGTTCCATAAGTGATGCATGGATGTCCCCATGAAATTACCGGACCTGCAGTATTATGCTTGGGCCTTTCAATTGTCCTACTCCAGAATGCTTTTGAAATCACCAACTAGCTCTTCTATAGGATTAATGTTTCAGGCCATGTTAGCCGGGGCTGAACTACCATCTCAAGGATTTTTGTTTAAGTTTGGAGACCAAAAGTTCTTCAAGAAAGTTAAACTAAAGACTCTCCAATCTATGGCCAGACTCTGGGCACAGATTAAAAAGAAAATGGGGTTGTCCTATTTTTCAAATTATGCCCCTGTGTGGGACTCCCCGGGCCTACCATTGTGTTTGATGGACGGGTTGGCGATTCCCTTGAACTATGCTGGAATTGCAAGGTGGGGAGAGCTGTTGGTAAAGGGCTCAATGGTGACATGGGACGAACTGCGGGACAAGGTAGGCCCCGGGCATTCGAGGTTTAAATATATGCAGCTTGATAATTGGGCCCAGGCTCTTGTTAGGAAAGGTGTCCCGCTGGGAAAATTCAGCAACCTGGAATATCAGCTTGTGGTAAGGCAGGCGGGCGGTAAAGAGGTGGCCTTTTGGTATTGGAGTATCCTGGAGGAGGTGGATGGAGACTTTAATCTCCCTGATCAATTATGCGGGGGGAGATGGGCTGTCACTGTGAGCAATTATGGGTAATTTCATTTACTCTTCTACATAAAATAGTTAAACCCGCATGGCTAAGGCGCAACCACCTGTTTACTGTCCACCGTGCATACCTCTCTCCTCTACGACTATCAAAATTTCTGCCAGGAAAGAAGTGTAACAAATGCAATCTCCCTGAAGCATCAGATATACACATGTTCAAGGACTGCCCTTCTATCTGTATTTTTTGGGAGAAAATAAAGGTGACGTTGGACTCCATACTTAACTCCTCCGTGTCCATCACCCTGTTACTAGTTATTTTTGGTATAGATGAAAACATTCTTGGCCAGGCAAGATCCTTTCTGTTTTTATGCTATCCTTCTGGCAATAAGACAAATATGCAGGTTTTGGGTTGACGCCGCTGCTCCATCACACGAAGATTGGCTGACATCCCTATATGATACATCTAAGGTTGACCTGGCTAGATCTGCTAGCAAAAAAAGTTTGGCTTTCTGGGACTTATTGGTAAAGTGGAAATAGGTATGCCGGGGTTTTTTTTTTTCCCCGGGTCCTATGACTATGCCTACTTTACTCTATGGACCTTGAACACCGGTCTCCCTGTTCAACGATTCGGCCCAACAGGTTGAAAGATACCTTGATGGAGTAACCTTGCTAACTAGCATCCCTCCTCGTGGACTTATCTTCCGCCATTCTCTAAATTGTGTCTTGGAACGAGAGTTAACTTTAAAATCTGGTGCTGTTTTCTCAGTTCGTGACACACAAGGTGGATGGTGTTTCCTTTAAGAGGGTAATGGCAAATGAGGACAAAAAAAAAAAGAAAGCGTTCCATAAGTGGTGCATGGATATCACCATGAAACTACCATTCAGATTTTGATGCAAATCCCTATCTACAAAGCAACGTAGACAGGGACTCGCGCCAAACTCCTGTGCTTCCTCGTAACAGGAGCAACAGTTAGAAGTATTATAATTTCTCCTTGTTTTTCCCACTTTGCGTATGTATTGCATTGTGCAGCACACATACAAAGCGGGAAACGCCTTAAACATAGTTTTTGTACTTGAAGAGATCCCTTCCAGCACAAAACCTATGCTTCACACAATGCACAAACCCTTGCACCATGGTGCAAGGGGGCCTGCCTTGGCGCATGGCAGCCAAAAGTGAGCCAGCGCAGGCAGAGAGCACAACAGCACCACACCTTACTAGATATGGCGCTGGTCTGCTCTCTCTCTCGTTCACACAACGCAGCACAGCAACTTTACTTGCCGCCCTATGTTGGGTGACCTAAATGTAGATCTAGGCCATAATAGTGGCCCTTGCATTTGTTGTGGTGCAAGAAGAGTTTTACATACAACATTCTGGTGGCTAAGAATCTGTCAATAGCAGTGGTGGCTCCTTCTCTATGGCGGAGGAGCGTCGCCCCACTGCTTTTGAGCAGTGCAAAGCACGAAACATAAAATGATAACTTTGCGTTATTATCATTTTATGCTTTGCGCTGCTTTGTGTGCGGGCGGGGCTGCTCAGCTCTCGGAGCAGGGCAGGGGAAGAGTGGTTTGCCCACTCCTAAGTGCGCAATGACTGTTTGGTCGGCCATCTCAGGCAGCCCAAACCAGTCGTCATGCGCACTTTCTCTGTTCTCCATGCAGGCTGCATTACAGCCTCCATGGAGAACATGCCCACACCTCCAGCCCTTGGCTGAGCGGCTCTCATATCAATCACAACGCTGCACTGCAGTGTTGTGATTGGTCAGGGGGCCCTGGCTGTTCTTCCTGTTTCAAGACAAGGAGAGCAGGAGCAGAGACGCAGGACCGGCGTACTGGTACTTTTTTTTTAATATTACGCACTCAACCCACCCCTGCACGACTCCCCCCCCCCCACGACACCCATGCGCCCTCACCCCCGCGAGCCAATGCCGGCCGCCACTAGTCAATAGTGCCAAGAGAACCTTTCTAGCAAATAATGCATTAACAGTCTTTTGTTGGTGTGGGCCTGCTCAAATGTAATATTGCCGACTTTCAAATAAATTTCAGGAGGTGGAGCATTTTGCGTTCTTGCTTGAGTCTCTAGCCAGCCGTGTGTGTCCCTGGGTACATGCAGACTGACTGCACTTGTAAATATTTGAAAAGCCACTGCAAGCAAGAACCCTTTCTGTCTCAGACTGCAGCCAAAATTGCTATCGATCGTCCGTGCTGGCCAAGACAGAGCAAGGGGCCTGTTAAACGCGCTGCACAACCCGTGCTTCACAAGTCAATAGCCTAGGAAGCTTGATTGAGCATTTCATCCCTCTAAGACGACAGTGAGTGTTGAGCCCCTCTGAGAGATGTCTGGCCGAGGGAAAGTCATGTTCAAGCGCCACTGTCTTTAGTCTATCTCACTCTGTAATACCAATACAATCATAATACCATTCTAAGATACAAAGGGGCATATTATCAAGCCCAGCATTATAATTATCGTCGCTTTAGCGGGAGAAAACTGCCGCCAAAGCGGCGATAATGGGCTTGATAATATGCCGCAGAGAATTCCCATAGAAGCCCATGTTGATACCAGAACATGGGCTTCTATGGGAATTCCCAAGGGCGTATTATCAAGCCCATTATCCCCACTTTAGCGGCAGTTTTCTGCCGCTAAAGCGGCGATAATTTTAACGCCGTTTCTTGATAATATGCCCCATGATCTTCAATATACTCTAGGAAAAAGTGGTCTTTATTTTCTTATTACAATCTAGTTGTAACCTCACTTCTCACCTGTAATGTGAAAATTACATATCTTGGCTACTGTTAGGAGATATGTTTGGCAGTAAATCAGTGTACTGCACTATTTTAGGGGGATATTATCAAGGACGGCGTTAAAAATTATCGCCGGTTTAGCGGCAGAAAACTGCAGCTAAAGTGGCGATAATGGGTTTGATAATATGCCCTTGAGAATTCCAATAGAAGCCCATGTTCTGGTGTGAACCTGGGCTTCTATTGGAATTCTCCAGGGCATATTATCAAGCCCATTATCGCCACTTTAGCGGCGGTTTTCTGCTGCTAAACCGGCGATAATTTTAACGCCGTCCTTGATAATATGCCCCTTAGTTTTCAAGAAAAGTTACCACAGATTTTGAACTGCAGTTGCATTTGAACGAGACATTTAGCTGCTCAAAGTATTTTTGTAACCAAATACTGGATGCACGAGACACTTTTCAGTGTAAGAACATCATAATCTCTACAGGACATAGTGAGAGTATTACAAGTCGTTTTGGAGTTATGTGACTCTATAAAGGGAATAAGCCTTTGACCTGATTGCTCTATGTAGTCACCGAACTTCGGCTATAAAATACTAAAAATAAAAAACACTAACAAAACTATGCGTCAAGGATAGTCAACAAACTCAAGGAATGCCCATAATATGGCGCCATGCCCTGGCTGCTGAATGCCTGAGATGATCAGCATACAAAAATGGGAGAGTATGTGGCCTAATGGCTAGGGCAGTCAACCTCAAATCTGGGTAACCGGGTGTGAGTCTCTGCAATGATGCTCAACATCCTGTGATTCTGGGCAAATCACTTAATCTCCCTGTGCCTAACAAAAATGAATGTGTCCTTATGTAACGCAACTGGTGCTCATGTAAAGCGATCTGAAACCTTCGGGTCAAGATCACGCTATATAAAAGTGCGGGGAAAAAATGGATGGCCTTCGAATGGCAGAGGTGGCTAGTATATACCAGGGATAAGCACAATATATGCCAGCGATAGACATCACCATCAGGTGCTTGATGCAGTCACCGTATAGCAGCTCTTCCCACAGTATTCCACAGACCCCTGGCTAACAACATTCCATCAATGTTTCCTTAGGTCAGGGATGGCAACTGAGTACTGGATATGGCCATCAAGCGCCTGGGGTGGCCACCAATTTGCACCATGAATGGTCATCTCTTTTTTGCAAAAATGATGGACACAGCATATGACATTGATGGCTACAATAAAGTACTGAGGCCATCAGATCCCTTGGTTATCGCCCTCCACCATATTCCAGTGACGGTTGCCAGATTCGAGATATGCCCATTACTTCCAAGGTAACTTATCCACATCACATTCTTGGGATTGTCATGGTATGCAGTGAATGGCACCAGTTGCCAGATACCCTCATATGACCATGCAGTCTCTCACATAATGCAATCGCAAACATGGGTGTATGGACACAGGTACAGATCAAGATAAGCCCAGGGACACACAATGACACCGATGCTCCAACACAGATGTGTACGCACACACTGTCACACAGACACGCACAGATGCGCACAAGCTGTGCTCCCTCCTCTAGCCGAATCAAGCCCTCTGCTTCCTTCTTTTTTCCTTTTTTATGCCTACTTTGGTTCTTCCGGTTCTCACAGGCTGTCTCAGTGCGACCCTGTAGTACTGCGTATGAGTGAACAGTGTGAGTGCCCAAGTAGGACCATAGGTACAAGGGACATGCGTACTGAGGTAGTCCACAATGAGGCCTTAAAATGCCTACCCAACATCCTGCCCACAGCATTGCCATTGCCTAATTAACAACCGGTGGCAGTGCTTAAAGGAAGAGAGCAATCTCCAAAGGGGCAGGAAATGACCGAACAATTATGGGCATTGATCCAAGACAGGATTCCCATCTTATCCAGAAGAGAGGAATCTGAGATGACAGTTTGGTTTAACCCGTTAAGTGTGCCTGTCGGCCAACGGCCGTCGCGAGCACTACCTCAGTAGTGCTGCGCACATTCGTTGGCCAACGCGGCCCCGCCCACTTAATGGAACGCCATGCACCGCGGCGGAATGTGCCCCGTGGTAAAGGGGTTAAAGAGAGCTAGCTACCCAGTCACTCTGGGGTTGGTCATGGTGGATGGTTGACATTTCCATCGACAGCCCATCCTTGCTCTCACACCCGCAAAAGTGGTACACCCTTAGAGGGGAGTAAAGCCACAGGTGCAAAGGAGGGAGACATATATATCCTGAATGTTCTTTCATTCTGTTCCACAGAAAAAATCATCCCTGAAAGAGATCCCTTGTGTTTATTAGATATAAAGTTATCTAACTTGGTGAAAACATCTCATTTTGGGGCTCCGCCAACTTCGGTCCTGAGTTAGTTAAATAAATGAGAAGTAGTCTATTGATTCCGGGCTTTCTTATTTTTGAATGGTCACGCAGTCCCAGAAAAGAAAGCAGCTCTTAGTCTCACCATGGGAATCCACTGACCAAGCTGACTAGACTGCTCAAGAGCCAGAGCAGCCATGGCGGAACAATTAAAGATAAGAGAGTGACGGCTTCAACGTGTAGGGTGATGCTGCAATGGCTCCAGTAGAAGTCCAATGCTTGTTCGATAAAGTTTTGGCTAAGACTTTAACCATGCTGCAAAAGGTGACCTTAAAGGAGGTCAGGATGATGAGGTGGACAGGCAAGAGATGGGAGTCTTCTACATCCTCGTCATTTACTATGAAGTCTTCTGGCTCGATGATTGACTACGGACCTAATAGCAAGTAACTTCACAAGAAGAACGCCTGGGTGATTATAGCCCTCCTCAGAGAGAACCTGGGATTTCTTTCAGTGGGGCCAGCATGAGGCACAACTAGTGATTTAGTCCCTCTTGTTGTTACCCATTACTGCCCTGCTTACCCATCATGATGCAGTTAGGAACCTAATCTTGAATGGAAGGACTTGGTTAGAACATACTTTGGAGAATGCACAGAACATGGTGCCACACATCCTGCAGATCACCTCAGTCTTGCCCGACGTTAATGGAAGGCTCTTAGTTACAACTAAGACATTGCTTCTCCAGATGGAGTTGACATACTGTGTAAAGTGAGTTTAAGAAGTGTTAAAGTTGTATTACCTTTTGTGAGTGTGCTGATACATATGTATCCTATACACCTCAGTCAGTGATGAAAGACTTTGAGAGGCATCCTGGAAAAGATCTTGCTAGATGTCACATTCAACTCTGAGATTTTGATGGACTAATGGTGACTGCCCTGTTATGGGTGAAGAACTGGAAGGCAGATGTGACAGGACTGTCAGACCTCATGATAAGATGCATCCTAGAACAAACACTGTTCAGTCCACAACTGGAAGCTGTTGCCATCAAGGTGTTCAATCAAGGCAAGCACACCTGCCCATTGCATGGTGAAGTCAAGGAGATCATCGCTGCATCTTCATATGCTCATCCGAATGTGGAGGGAAGTGAAGTTCCAAATTCTAGGTGTGGATACAGCGAAGGCTCAGCCTTTTAGCCCAGATTTTTTTTTAAAGTTTGAACAAATACGAGGAAACTAATAATCTGCATTATAGTAGGTGAGATGGTACATACCACTAAAAATGACCTAATAGTGCGAAAACCTTTTGACCGTAAATTGTTTTGTCTATCAGACAAAATGACCTGGATTAATTGTTTGGGCTATTAAAAGCCAATGCAGTGAAGTCAGTTCTGATTATATACAGTCTAAATGGTTCAGCTATTAATAGACCCTATCCGCTGCATTTTGAATCAATTGTAGATTATGAATGGATGGTAAAGGCAAATTTCAGTGTAAAAACAAAATCTAGCTCACACAAGCAAATTGGCTATCATCACTTTAATAGAAGAATGTGCTTCACAAGCCATTGATGAAAGCTGATGGACTAGCAGGTTGATCAGTGATGGTGTCGGCGAAGAGGGCCCGGGGGGGCGGGAGGTCTGTAGGCGAGGGTGCCGCGGAGTGTGGCTGTTCAGCGTCGGGGAAGGTATCCCTCGAGGTCGAGGGAGATTTTGTGCGCCATGGTGAGCTCTCCTCCCTGGTGGTTGGGGCGATCCTTCCTCTGGATCTTGTATCCGTCCGGGATGGCGATGGCGATGTCAGGGGCGGAGGAGGCATTGGTTCAGGTTTCTGTAAGGAAGGCGACATCGGGTGAGAGGGTGCCCAGGATATTCCAAATCTCTGTGGCATGTCTGTGAATAGAGCGCACGTTAAGGAGTATGCATCTTAGGGCGTCGGCGGTGTTGGCGGCGGGGGCAGTGGTGAAGGTCTGGCGGCAGTGGCGGCAGGAGAACAGGCCGTGGGTCGTGTTCAGTGTCGACTGCTGGCGGTTGTTGTTTCTTACGGGGTTGAGTGAGAGGAGGGCGGCTAAGTCGTAGCGTTGGATGGTCTGAGATCCAGGGTCCCTGGCGCTAGTGGCAGTCGGGTCACGGACGGGCGCAGACGGACTAGCCTTTGGCGCACCCTTGGGGGAGGGTGGAGAGGGGAGGGGAGGGAAGCTCAGCTGGGAGGCGGGAGCGGAGATGGCAGGGGGGTAGGGGCTGCGTGGGTAACAGCGGCAGGAACGCAGGGACGGAGGAGTACAACACAGGGCACAGGCAAAATGAAAAACAGTAGCACAAAAGCACAGTTTAATTTAATAGCACAGTAAAACGGAATCCCAACTTACAAGAATGCACAACACTGCAATGCAAAGGCAGAGGTCAGGGGCACCACACGCGACGGCAGGCAGTGGGCCTTGAATGCCTTCAGGCGAGGTGTAGGCGGCACTGGCAGACCAGCGGAGCTGCAGGGGAAGAGAGCGGGGGGCCCTGGCCAGGAGGTCAGAGGTCCTGCTCCCTCTGTGCATCTATGTGGACGGCTAAGATATTCACTGTATTCGTAGGCTTTGGAAGATAAACTAGTTCTTTGGGCCAGACTTTAAATTCCCACAGTGAAATCTAATTGCAAGGTTATAGAATCTCCACAATGTTACTATTTAATTTAATATGTTGCAGCACATGCAACTCACGATGGCTTTTAGACATTCCAGAATGACAGGCCTGATTATTTCAGTTTTAATTGGATATAGCATACACAAAAATGTCAACGCGAATGATTGAATCGAAGTGGTCCAAAGACTCTAGGAGCACCGGCGTAAATTAATGGTGCTCCTGCTCCACCAAACTAGGAGTTTTCCCCGTTCTATTTAGAGGCAGAGAAAGCACTGGTTTTCCAGCGCCGTCAAACCAAAATGATATTCCGCGTGCATATTTAGTGCGGGGAATCATTCATTAGATTTCCCCTCCCAGGCAAGGAAATCACTCAAAGCTCCCAACACATAGGGGGAAAAAACTCCCTGCATGTCAGGGCCATTGTTTTTTTATTTTTTTTAAATACAATACAGCTTTGTGAATTTATTATTGAAAACAAGATAGTAGAGTGGTCGCCTCAACCATTGCAGTGGTAGTTCAAGGAAGGCAGCGAGATCAAAATCTAAATATGGCAGTCCTTCACCAGCACAACTGAGGCATAGTCTGTACTGATTTAGTGGGTGGCAGGCCCCCAGCCAAACTATCATGCCCTAAATCAAAAGGTAACTTTGTTACAGATAATCCCAGAATA
Organism: Triturus cristatus; assembly: GCF_964204655.1. Lineage (NCBI taxonomy): Eukaryota > Metazoa > Chordata > Amphibia > Caudata > Salamandridae > Triturus > Triturus cristatus. The sequence continues at coordinate 458,662,329 of NC_140592.1, read as the reverse complement.
CAACATGTGCCAATAATACTTTCTCTTTGCACATAAAGTAATTTAGCATTTAAATAGTAACAGGAATTTTCTTTTACACTAACATAAGAAACCTTGGTCACTGATTCCTGCCCACATTGTTTGTTTGTCCAGCTTGTTGGGGTGTGACTACATCCCCCCGCCAATTTTTGGTCACACGGAGAGGCGGGGTGAGAGACACCAGAAACACCCAAAAAGTGCGCCTGGCATCCCACAGCACTGGAGACTTTGTTCACCAATTCCTGTCCACATTGTTTGTTTGCCCAGCTTGGTTTATTCAAGGTTTATTCAAGAAATAGGAAGGGTTTTCTGTTATTATCTTACCAAAAATTGATGTTTCCCTAACACTGGAATGTTGCTGTGTTGCCATGACTGCCCATTGTCTGGAGGGTTCTAGGCTTGTCAGTTTAACGTCCTCCAGGCAGGAGAGCAGCGGTGGCTCCTGTATGCTGTATTTTGGAATAAACACGGTTTAATCCCATCCTCGTCACCAAAATAATGAAGTGTTCCAAGCAGGTAAATATAGCAGGACCAGGATGCGATGAATTTTACCGTGTTTATTCCAAAGTACAGCATACGGGAGCCACCGCTGCTCTCCTGCCTGGAGGATGTTCAACTGACAAACCTAGAGCCCTCCAGACAGTGTGTAGTCATGACAACACAGCAACATTCCAGTGTTAGGGAAACATCAATTCTTGGTAAGATCATAACAGAAAACCCTTCCTATTTCTTGAATAAACCTACTTTTAACCTATTTGCCTAATAAAGGAATGTGTAGAAAATGGCAACACGTTGACCCCAATAAAATGTTTGTTGAATAGATTAACAACAGTCACACAGAGATTTTGAATTGCCTTCTAGAAAATGCTGATCAGTTAACACACAAGACAACTTCATCAAGATTTGTAAATCAATCTCAGACATGTTACAGATAGACAAGCCTCAGTTGGACCATTCTGTATATTCCTGGTTTAATTCTGAATGTACAAATACTTATAAAGCTTTAAAAGAATTCACTAATACAATACCACAAGATCCTGTTGCGGTCAGAGCAGCGCGAAATAATTATACTCAAGCTACTGAGAAAAGGTTGAAATAGGATCCAAAGCTTGGGATGATTTGGAATGTGCAGCCTGCTCAAAAGATAACAGGAAATTCTGAGAGATTGTAAATCGCCCTTTTTTTACCCAAAATTCTCCTACAGGCATAGAATATCATATTTTGGAGCACAAACGGGTCCTACATTTCACAAAAGTATTTAACTAAGTAACTCATTAAATATTGCCTTCACCATCAGTTGACCCTAGTGTTACACCCACTGCACTTGTAGAATTTAGTAAGACTATCTCGGTGGGGGAACTGCAAAAAGTCATTTTGAGCTGTCTGAGGGGTAAGACCTCAGGCCCAGATTGGGTCCCAGCAGATCTCTTTAAATTTAATTTAGATTTCTGGGCCCTTTGATTGCAAATGTTTTTAGGGCTAAAATACTAAGGGGTCCGGTTGAGTCATGGAAAGAGTCAGTTAGGCCCAGGAAAATTAGGTGATTTTTCCAGAATCCCAAGATGGTGAGCAGATGCTGGGACTTGAATCTAGTTCCCCACTTTGAAAAGTTGGCAGCTCTGGACACCAGGCCACAACTCCTCCTCCCCTGATTCTCCCTTAGTTGCTAATCTTGTGGTTGTTACTGTTACTTGGAATACAGAAAGTTGCTCTGGAATGAATAGTTCCTGTGGTCCTTGCACTCCATTCTTTCCTTAGGTATCTTGGCTTAAAGACTTAGAGGTTATATCAGCAAAAGTAAGGCTTATTGTGGAAATAGGCTGTCCATTTATTTTGATCCGTTCGGGCACCCTTTGATCCTCTTTTCATAAGATCATCACGGAGGTTCCTTTTGTATTTTTTGTCAGCACAAAAGGCTTAGCTTCGTCAACTGTGAACTAATCTGCCTTCTTCGTTTTCTGCAGTTCAGCTTCCATGTGGGTTTGTCTGCCTCCAGTGGCGGCTGGCAGCTATGGCAGTGGAGAGGCGGGTGTGTAAAATAAATAGTTTAAAAAACAAATTTAGAAATGTAATTTGTGAATAACAATTGATTTACTCTTTTGTGGGTGAGTGTTTATAGTAACCTGTCTCAGCCTAAATCCCTCCTTACTTTTCTCTATACTCCTCTAATTTTGTACTAGATATTCCTCATTTTCACACCACTAACCCAGACCCTTCCCATATTTACTACTAAGGGAGTGATTCCGATGTCTCGTTTGGGAACTGGGACCGAACGTCCTCCTTTGTCGGTCCCAACCCAGGAATTAGGATGCGACCGAACACTGTCCCGTCACACTCCTATTCTTCACCATGGGAGCATGAATTCCGACCGGAATGCATGCTCTCATAGTAAAGACCTGAGGTGCAGTTCATCCCTGCACTTCGTGGCAGGCTCTAGGTTCAGGGATCAATGGGGGGGAACCATAAGTGCCTCCTAGAACGCCATCCGGCAGCCTTGCACCCATAAGGGCCTGCTGGGGGCCCCCAAAGCGAGATTCCCACAGCCTTTCTGTGTCGGAAAGGCCGGCACAGAAAGGCTGTGGGAATCCTCTATTGTAATCCCTCGGCCGGAAAGAGCCGCCGAGGGATTGATGGAGGATTTCCCAATGGCAGCCAGGCTCTCCGAGCCCAACGCAAGCTATTCCGAAATCCGGTTCGGATGCCTTTCCGACCAACCCCATCAAAATGGGTCGGTCGGATAGGAATCCAACAAGCCGATTCCGATGCGGTCGGAACAGCTCCAACCGACGGTTGGAGCAGTTTCCGACCGCATCAGAATCGGCCCCTAAGTAGTAAACTTACACGTGTGAAGATGTATACATAGAAAAGATCTCCTACCTGTAGTTTTGTGCATTCATTTCATAGTAAGTAGTACTACTGTAGTACCAGTTTATGTTCTATAAAATGCAGTTTGTGAATCCGGCCATCAGTATAGCCGCAGAGCTACATACTTCAGAACAGGAAGGCTGAAGTTTCGGTCCCAGCATCCCCACTTTGTCAAATTTTGTGATTCTGTGCAAAATGTTTCAGAATCATGCAGGGTTACCATGGGGGCTGCCCGGGGTAGGTACCATTCATTCATGGCGACTCTATTAACCCAATCAGGTTTAAAGCCTGATACACTTTTCTCAGGTTAAAATGGGGAAAAATTTCGGGGTTTTGGTTTTAACTAATGTTAAAAACACTCAAGATGCAATTCCAACCTGTTCTAAAATGCCTGGATGGATTATTGTGGGGTAAAGGCCCAGGTGCAAGTGCAGTTTGTCACTGATTTCACATTTCGAACTCCATTTGCCTCCGATTAAATATTCACAGTGGAATTGTATATAAGCCGAATAATATCCATGTGACTTGGTTCACTTGTCTTACAAACGTCTGGAAGTGCTTAGAGGCAGTCCAGTTTGTGTGTTCAGTACAAGGAAATGTAATAATTCCTATTTTATCCAATGCAAAACTCCCGTCTCTTCACACATACTTTTGTGGTTCAAATGAACCACAATATTACAAAGGGAACAGTCACTGATTTTGTTATGCATGACTTGGGTACAGTTTAAAGGAGACAGTACACAGCAAACTTACTTCACATCAAAGAAAGGAGGTACCATTGTGCTGTGCTCATTTTTAACCGACTCTGTCGCAACCCCAACTTTTTCCCAATCCTTACACTCGGGCCTACTAAATTGCCCCCTTTACGCAACACCGGGTACTCCCCTTTTCTAAACACTTAAGGCAAATTCACAAAGTGATTTTTGGCAGTAACAAACGTTTACATCGGAAAATGGCAAGTACCTAGCAAGTGTAAATCGATTTACTCCTGCACGTGTGCGCTGGCGTCCCACAGTGAGCAATGATAGGGGAGGTGCAAACCTGCTTTTCTTTTTTTTTGTGTGGAGTTTTATATAGCGCGAACTCGACCCGAAAGTATCAGAGCTCTTTACATGAGCATCAGTTATGTTACAGACAGACACATTAATTTTTGTCAGGGACGGGGAGATTAAGTGATTTTCCCAGAATCACAAATTGTTGAGCGTCCCTGCCGAGACTCGAATCAATCAATCAATCAAAAATACTTGTAAAGCGCTCTAATTACCCGTGAGGGTCTCAAGGCGCTGACGGGAGGGGGTGCCACTACTGCTCGAAGAGCAAGGTCTTGAGGAGTCTTCTGAAGGTGAGCAGGTCTTGGGTATGCCGTAGGTGGGTGGGGAGGGAGTTCCAGGTCTTGGCGGCGAGGAAGGAGAAGGATCTGCCACCGGAGGTCGTTCGTTGGATGCGGGGGATAGTGGCGAGGGCGAGGCCGGCGGAGCGGAGCTGGCGGGTGGGGGTGTAAAAGCTGAGTCTGCTGTTCAGGTAGGCTGGTCCGGTGTTGTGGATTGCTTTGTGTGCTTGGGTGAGGAGCTTGAAGATGATCCACTTGTCGACGGGGAGCCAGTATAGGTCTCTCAGGTGGGGGGTGATATGGTTGCGGCGGGGGACGTTGAGGATCAGTCGGGCGGAGGCGTTTTGGATGCGTTGGAGTCGTCATAGGTGTTTTGCCGGGATTCCTGCACAGAGTGCTTTGCCGTAGTCCAGCCTGCTGCGGACGAGGGCCTGTGTCACTGTTTTTCTTGTTTCGGTCGGGATCCACTTGTAGATCCTGCGAAGCATGCGGAGGGTGTTGTAGCAGGAGGAGGAGATGGCGTTTACCTGCTTCGACATGGAGAGGGAGGAGTCGCGGATGAATCCTAGGTTGCGTGCGTGGTCCGTGGGTGTCGGTACTGCTCCCAGCGTGGTCGGCCACCAGGAGTCGTCCCAGGTGGAGGGGGTGGGTCCGAGGATGAGGACCTCCTTCTTGTCCGAGTTCAGCTTCAGACGGCTGCTCCTCATCCAATCGGCGATGGTCTTCATTCCCTCGTAGAGGTTGGTTTTGGCGGTGTGCGGGTCCTTGGTGAGGGAGAGGATGAGCTGGGTGTCGTCGGCGTAGGAGATGATGTTGAGGTCGTGCAGGCGGGCCATTTGTGCGAGGGGGGCCATGTAGATGTTGAACAGCGTCGGGCTGAGGGATGATCTCTGGGGTACGCCGCAAAAGATGTCGGTGGCTTCGGATCGGAAGGGCGGGAGGCGGACGCTCTGGGTTCTGCCGGAGAGGAAGGACGTGGTCCAGTCGAGGGCCTTCTCTTGGATTCCGGCTTCTTAGAGGCATGTTATTAGTGTGCGGTGGCAGACCTTGTCGAAGGCGGCTGACAGGTTCAGGAGGTTGAGGGCTGATGTTTCGCCGTTGTCTAGCTGGTGCCTGATGTCGTCTGTGGCGGCGATGAGGGCTGGGTCAGTGCTGTGGTTTCGTCTGAATCCGGACTGGGACGGGTCTAAGATGTTGTTGTCCTCGAGGTGGCGGGCCAGTTGTGTGTTGACGATTTTCACGATGACCTTCGCCGGGAACAGGAGCAGGGAGATGGGCTGGAAGTTTTTATGGTCCGTGGGGTCCGCCTTGGGCTTCTTGAGGAGGGCGTTGATCTCGGCGTGCTTCCAGCTTTTCGGGAATGTCGCTGTCTCGAAGGAGGTGTTGATGACCTTCCGTAGTTGGGGTGCGATGGCTGCGTCTGCTTTGTTGAATACGTGGTGTGGGCAGGTGTCTGACGGTGATCCAGAGTGGATGGAGTTCATGATCTTGCGTGTCTCGTCGTCGTTGACGATGGACCAGGAGGTCAGGTGGTTGGTGCGGGTGGTGTTCGCAGGGGGGGTGGTGTCTGGCGTAGTCGGGGCGGTCGTGGTGTTGAGGCTGTCGTGGATGTCAGTGATCTTGTGGTGGAAGAAGGTGGCCAGTGAGTCGCACAGTTCTTGTGCGGGCAGGATGTCGTTGGCGTTGGTGCTGGGGTTGGAGAGTTCCTTCACGATGCTGAAGAGCTCTTTGCTGTCGTGTGCGTTGCTGTCCAGGCGGTCTTTGAAGGAAGCTCTCTTGGCTAATCTGATGAGGTGGTGATGTCTGCGGGTGGCGTCCTTGTGGGTTGTGAGGCTGTCCGGTGTGCGTTCGTGGCGCCAGTTCTTCTCCAGTTTCCGGCATTCACGTTTGGAGGTCTGGAGCTCTTCGGTGAACCAGGTGGCTTTCTTGCTTGTGTGGTTGTTGGAGGGTTGCTTGAGTGGGGCGAGGGTGTTGGCACAGTCGTTGATCCACTGTCTGAGGTTGAGGGTGGCGGCGTCTGGTTCGGTGGGGTTGGTGGGCGGGCTCTGCGCAAGGGTGGCGGTCAGCTGGTCTTCGGTGACTTTGCTCCAGCAGCGACGGGGCAGCTGTTGGGTGCGGTGGTGCGTAGTCGGTTTCTTGAAGGTGAAATGGATGCAGTGGTGGTCGGTCCAGTGGAGTTCGGTGGTGTGGTTGAAGGTGACGTGGGTGCTTGTGAAGAAGACGGGGTCGAGCGTGTGGCCGGTGGCATGGGTGGGAGCGGTGACGAGTTGTCTGAGGCCGAGGTTTGTGAGGTTGTCGATCAGGGTGGCGGAGTTGGCGTCGTTGTTCTCGAGGTGGAAGTTCAGGTCCCTGAGGAGGATGTAGTCTGTGGAGGCGAGTGCGTGGGTGCTGGCGAGGTCGGTGGTGGAGTTGGTGAACTGTGCCCGGGGTCCGGGGGGTCTGTAGACGAGGGTTCCTCTGAGGGTGGTGTTGGGGTCGGTGTGGATCTGGAAGTGCAGGTGTTTGGCGGTGTTGAGGGTGTCATCTGCGTGGGCGGAGACCTTGAGGGTGGACTTGTGGGCGATGGCTATTCCTCCTCCAACTCCGTTGGTGCGATCCCTGCGAGTGATCTTGTAGCCGTCCGGGATAGCTATGGCGATGTCGGGCGCTGAGGAGTCGTTCCACCAGTTCTCGGTCAGGAAGGCAACTTCAGGGGCGGAGGTGTCGAGCAGGTCCCAGAGCTCAACGGTGTGTTTGCGTGCGGAGCAGGTGTTGAGGAGTATGCAGCGAAGGTAGTTGGGTCCAGTCCTTGGAGGTTTGGTAGCTCTGTCGCAGGTGAAGCTGCAGGTGCGGCAGGAAAAAGGTCCATGGGTGCGTTTCGGGGCGGCCTGGAAGCAGCTGTGGTCTCATCCGGCGTTGAGTGCGAGGAGGGCGCTGGCGTTGTATCGGAGTCTGGCATCATGGCATTCGCGGGGTCCAGGGGTTCTGGCGCTGGGCGCGGTCCAGGCGCGGATCGGCGCAGAAAGGCTTGCCCCTGGTGCGCGGCATGCCCGCTGCGCGGCTGTGCAGCGGCCGCCATATAAGGCGGGGAGGGAGGGAGGATCAGCTGGGAGGCGGGAGCGGGGCGGCGAATGGACGGCGGGGGGGTGGGGCCGCAGGGGAGCAGCGTCGGGAACGGCAAAGGGATTACAGAAGAGAAGGGGGGGGAGACGCGCTGGACGCAAAGGGAAAAACCACTAAAACACAATTACAAAATACAGAAGGCACAAAAGCACAGAGTTACAGCAGCACAAAAACGGGGCAACAGTAAACTTTCTCATAGTAGCCACGAAGCCTGCGACTGTCACATTCTGGGAACGTTTATGAATTCTCAAAAGTTAAACGAGTTCTCGTGAAGATATGCACTTTTTTATGCAGGGTACATCTAATTTCGGCCGAGGAGAGATCTAAGGTGTGTGTAGATAAAACGATTAATACATTTAGCGGGAAAGTCGGAAGAAGAAGTTGCACACATGAAAACTCATCTATTCCTTACTCGATAATGATGGATGTCTAGATTATATATAGGCAATATTCAATACCCTACTAACAACATCCCCATGTGTATATTTTAAAGGATGAATCATGAAGTCATGATGTCTTCGCTCGCGGTGTTTAACATAAATATCTCGCTTCGGCGCATCCATGTGGGACAATGCCCCGAACTAATGAGCCTCGGCTGATGATGACGAGGGCAAGTTAGACAGCCTGGGTCACGAGGGAGCGCGAGCTCAGACTTCAGGAAGAGGCTGTACCGTGAAAATCCATTCGTGGTCTGAATTTTAATGCATTGCGCATGCGTCATTGCCTCTAAGGAAGTCTCCTAGGAATTGCTATAATTTCCTTTTATTGGGAGTCTCAGCCGATGGAAGGGGCTGACGTGAGTTCATCCCAATAACCTAGTCACCAATGTGCTGGCCTCTGGTACAGAGCTATGGACAGCAATAAACACAGGAGGCCGTAAATATTCGGGGCTGCCGCTGCCGCACAAGATGCGAGCAATGATGTGAACTTGATCATTGAAGGAGGAACTGTATCGGCAATCTATCCAAATACAATTGCAGCTCCCTGAATTATTTCCATTCCTGATTTTTGCCTTTCCTGCTGCAGTTTCGTTTTATTTTACTGGTCTAGTAAACCACTGCAATGTTATGGTGATTAGACAAATTTGGTGTACCCCGTATGAGTTGCAGTGTTATGTGTTGTGTTGGGCCCTAGGCCCTCAGGCTATACAAAGGACTGACGCAGACTCATGGTTAGGGTAGTGGATCACTGGCCCCGGGCACGTGCGCCCGGGCCCTTTTATTAACAGGGTCACCTGACTGGTGACGCCTGTGGTGGGTGGGTGTACAGTGTCTTACATCAGCGGTGAAACACTAGAATGCATCTAGCTGGATGCAACATCCCTCCCAAACTTTAATGAAAAACCAAACAAAAGTCCAACCTGTAATAAAACACAGAAGTAACACACCAACACCACGTGAGTCTATATGGGCCGTCAGCCAGTCAGCGCTGGAGCCTCAGACCGCCCGGTCGGGATGCCTTCAGTCGCTTTGGTGGTGTTCTTTAGACCGGCCTGGTCTCGCGGTGTCGAAGTCTATATCTACAAGTTCAATGTTGATGCATCTGGAGCTGTGGTGAGATCCACTTTGGTGTCAGAGACGATCTCTGTGGGTGAGGCCTTCCCGTGGGGATTACGTGCTCGGTGACCTCCTTACTCCTGACTGCTGATCGACGCTCGACCTGCCTCCCTCGCCCAGACTCCTCTGCCACTGGAGCCTCTTGGGTGGCTTTGCTCGCTGGCTGTCATGGGACCGTGTGGACCGTGCGGGGCTTCGTGGGAGCCGCGCGAAGGCGTCGCTGAGGAACTGCCAGCGGACTCACAGCCAAGTCGCTCATGTAGCCTCCGAGGGTGGTGTCGTTGTCTGGGCATCCTCGCAGTCTGGACTAGGGTTCTGCACCTTCCTCTGGTGATCTTGCGGGTGACCAGTCTTCAGCCGTGACCTTCGTGTTTCCTTCACCTGACGTGGAGCTGCGACCGACACATCTCTCCTACTCGGACTCCCGTCGCACGGGAGCTCCGTTGAGGCCCTTGTCCCCTGGACTGCCACGTGACCGCGTGGGCTGTGCGGGCCGTTGTGTAGGCCACGCTTAGGGGTCGCTGCAGAACTCCCAACAGGGCCACGGCCAGGTCTTGTGTAGTCCACAAGGGCGGTTCTTCCAATGGTCGGGTGTGCTCGACTTCGGCAGGCTGTAGGTTGACTGGGGTGTACAGACTGTTCCTGGGTGATTCGCCTCGTTGCGCTCCGGGTGTTCGGGGCGTGTGTGGATTCACACGGGTGGTGCGATGCTCCTTGTTGATGATGCACCTGGGAGGTGGTAACAGGGTGTTAGTTTTCTTCAGTGGGCAGACAGGCGGTGATTTTCCGTCGGGGTGACCTTAGGGAGTGAGAAGGACTTGATGGACTTCGTGGCACCTCTCCGTTGACTTCAGGCCGGTGCGTTGCGAGGTGTGGTGCTATCGATACCAGGCAGTCGGTGACAGGTGAGAGGACGGTCGAACTGCGAAGCGTGGGGCCAGGACGCAGATTGCGCTTGCTAGCGGCTTACGGTAGGTCCTGGGGCCAGGACGCAGATTGCGCTTGCTAGCGGCTTACGGTAGGTCCTCCCGCGGAGCTGTCTCCAGTGACGTCTCTGCACCCCGGTGGCTGGCTTGTGTGGATGAACACCTTTCTGCGTGCTGATGCGAGTCCTTGGTCCTGTTGCTCTTCTCTGTTACATCGTGCACCCCTGTGTTGGTCGTCTGCCCTGCGGCGTCATGCCACTGTTCTGTCCTCCCTTGCGGAATGGCATTGTGCCATGCTCTTCTCCTTCTTCTGACCAGACTCTTCTTTGGATGTGGCGTCCTGCCACCTGTCACATGTTGCTCCACATGGACATTGCACCGGTCGCGTCTCTCTTGTGACGATCTTCCTTTTCTGTTGCAGCCTACTGCAGGCCTGTCCTGTTGGTAGGACTTGCGTGTACCTCTTGGGGACTTCCCATGGCACCAGCCCCTCCTCAGGGATTTTTTTTTTGCAGGATCCCTCTTGTCCGGACTGTTCACTCTGTGTGAAGGGCTCCTTGCCTGCTGTGCGCTGTGACGTCGGGTCATGTGTCGCTGTGCTGTAGGAGTGTCCGTTGCCGTGGCGGCCTGCCACGTGTGGTGTGCGACTCCTCTCTGGCTGTCTTGGGTCTCTGCCGACTCCGTCTTGACGCAGTGCGAGGGAGGACACTGTTTCCTTCGGCCCACTGCGGGGCTTCGCTGGGGCGGTGGAGATGTAGGGGACCTCCCTACAGTGGTGCTTCTTTCTTGCGACCGTCTGGCCGGTCGGCTTTACTTTTGGCGCGCATCCGACAGCGCTCTTCATGCGCTTCACAGGACGCGGCTTCTGTGGTGCGACCATGTGGCTGGTCGGCTTGACGAGGTGTGTCACGTCGTGTGACTGCCTGTGTTCGCTGCCTTGTCAGGCGCTGGTGCACACTCATCTTCGTACCGTCGTGGTACAGCTTCAGTGTAGCGTTGCTCCTTGTACCACTGGGTGTGTCTCTTCATCCGTACCCGTCAGTGTCATTGGATACTTGCTGCGCGCATCTTCGTCAGTGGATTCCTCTCTTGTAGGCGCTGTTGCGTACCTTCCGCGTCCGGGGTACATCTGTGCTAAGTCCTTTAGCTCTCTCGAGGGTTCGCTCCACTTGATGCGGCGACAGCGCAGTCCTCGCTGGGGTGGATGTGGCTTGACACCGTTCTTCTTTCTTCCTCCTTGTCGCAGTGGGATGGTGCTGCATCCCTGTGGCACACTGTCTTTTCTTCCGTGCGCTTCTGTCGCGTTCCTGCGCATTCCTGTGCGCCTGTCGCGTTCCCGCGCGCTCACCATCGCGCATCAGTCTGACCTTGCGGTGCGTGCCTTGCTGCCTTTTCTTCCTTACGCTGCAATCCGTCGGTCTCCTGTAACTGCTGGACTTCTTTGGCTTGCTGCAGGCTTGTTTATTTCTCTTGTGCTGCAGTACCACCAGTGGCCACTAGATGGCAGTGTTACGTTAACCGTCTCTCAGCAGCACCCTTCTTTGCTGCTAGACTTTCTAGGCTTTGGTAGAGTGCAGACGGGCTGGAGCCACAACAGAGCAGTGAAGTGCAGGACACGTGGCTGGACAGCAGGTAAGTCTTCTTTTTCCTCTTTGTTTATTGAGATGCAGAGGGCACAGGCATTGTCAGTGTTTTTGCGAGTTGGGGAGGGTGTTGCTGCCTCCCGCTGATTTATTTAGTGCATTCGGGGCTTCAGTGGGTATGTGGGCAGTCATTGGGCTGCTCTGTGACGAGGCATCACTCCTTGGGGCAGATTGGCAGGCAGGGCCCCCGCGCACATGTTGTGGTGTACCTTTGGCGGCACTGGCCGCTTGCCTGCAGTTCCTTTCGTGCCGCTGGGGTCCTGCGAGGTGGGGGCATCCTTCTATGGCCGGCGGCGGCCATTCTTGCACTTTGACGATCGCCCTCCCTGCCCGCGGCAGCTTCCTGCCATCTTCACGCGGCAGGGAGGGGGTGCCGGCATGTTCCCTTATGCGGGGTAGGCACCCGCTGGTTTGACTAGTACGGCGCCTTTTTCTTGGCAGCGCTGGCTGCCTGCCGACGCATACTGCTGCGGGTGGGCTCCGCTTTACTTATTCCGCTGCGGGCCGATAACGCTGCAGGCCGTGTTTCCTTCCCGGGCCGCGCTGGGGGCTTGTACTCACTTCGGCTGCCCGGGGTACCTTGCGCTTGTCTTTTATTAGCGCGTCACTCACCGGGATCTCCTCCTCACTCTCGGACGCGGGGTGGGCTCCTGCTGCTCAGGGGTCACTCAGAGCTTGCCGTTGCGGCGGATGAAGGCACGGGGTAGGCTCCCGCTGGCTTCCTCGCGCGGCTCCTCTCCTTCGGCTGGCGGGCCTCTTCTTTCCATGCGGGTGGGCTCCGCGTGGTCGCGCCACTTGCTGGGGTCGCCGCCGATGCGGGTGGGCTCCGCTCGGCGTGTTTCTAACTTCAGGGCACCTCCGGGCACAGCGGCGGGGTCGGGGTGGGCACCCGACCTCCGCCTAGAGAATCACGGCGTTGCGGTCGATGCGGGTGGGCTCCGATCGGTCCGCTTATCATCGGGGCGCTTCTCCCCCACCAGGGTCACACCGGCAGGCGCCTGAGGTGCGGGGTGGGCTCCCGGTCACCTCGGGGCGTGCTGCTGGCTCCGCCTCACCCGCAGGCTTCTCGGCGCGTCGCGCCTTCCCACAGGGGGGGTGTCCTCACTGGGGGCATTCCTCTCTCCCCCCTCGTTTTCCTTTCGTCGGTGCGCCGATCGGGGCTGCACACGCGGGGTAGGGCACCCGCCTCGTCGCCATTGTTGTGTTGGGCCCTAGGCCCTCAGGCTATACAAAGGACTGACGCAGACTCATGGTTAGGGTAGTGGATCACTGGCCCCGGGCACGTGCGCCCGGGCCCTTTTATTAACAGGGTCACCTGACTGGTGACGCCTGTGGTGGGTGGGTGTACAGTGTCTTACATCAGCGGTGAAACACTAGAATGCATCTAGCTGGATGCAACATTATGTATGTAAATAGCGTGTCCTGTATTTTGCTCATAGTGGGCACTATTCATGAAATTTTTAATACATTTGTACCTGTAAAAGTAAACCTAAGTTTGTGCGCAGGTTTACTGGGTTTGGGAATTCACAAACATACCCAGCGGTATGCTTGGAAATTGGTTTTAAAGTAAATAATGAGAAAAGTGATGGAAGGAATGATTGAAATAATCTCAGCCACTGGTAAATTCTCTGAGCCACAGCCTAATCCATTGTTTTTGGCCCACTGTGCCGCTATAGATTAGACCAAGTAATATGCAAATAATCCGTGGTCCTGCTGCAAAAGAAACAGTCCAACCCAAACTGCCAAGACAGAGCCTCTCTGAACTGGAACACAAACAATCGAAGACTGGTTTTAGCCTCAATGGGCCCCTTCGGTAGGGAGTAGTTTGGTTCCAGTGTCACAGTGAGCACAACACCCACATCTGGACATATCCTTTGCACATGGGCCAGAAAAGAAAGAATATAAACAAGTGATGGCTCGCATCCTTGAATTAATCTCAGTGACTGATAATTAATTAGAGCTGCTTCCCAATCAATCATTTTTTTTCCTCAGAGTGCTACTTTAGATTAGACATAGCCATCTGCAAATCAGCCTTGGTCCTGCACCAACAGGAACAGTCCAGAGTGAATTGCCACAGGAAAGTGCCACACATAGCTGGAAATTTGTCACCAAGAGAGAGGGGACCTGGTAGCCCATTGGCTAGTGACCGCATTATCCGCCAGGGCACTTTCTAGGCATACATTTGGCACCCCTGGCACCCTGAATGTCAGATCATGCCAGACATGGAAAAAGGACCAAAGAGAGGCTGCGCCGCCTGCTGGCCTGCACCTGCCACACATTGGGCTAGTGAAGAGAAGACAATGCCTGGGATCCTAACTTTGGGAAAAGGCGCTCCCAAGCACCAGACCAAAGAAATGACTCCAAGAAGCCTGGTACTTTTTACAATCACTGAGATTAGAGGAGATTGCCTTTACTGTTTACGCCTTCTTGAGGTTGGTGCTCAAGGCAAAGAAATTGCATGGGTAGTTCTGTCCATAAGGAGGACACCTTTGCGCACAGTAGCTTTAGACTCATTTTTATCTTGTTTCATATACTGATCAAACAATTTTTATTGCTGTGTTGTATTTCAATCTTTGCATTTTGAGCACTTTAATGGCAGATGTTTCATCTTCGCAGCACAACACCATGTATTGAACTTGGTGTTTGTACCTTGTGTGCACCTTGATTTTATCTCTGTGGACATTGCTTTAACTTGCCATGTTTTATCTCATTATACATTGCTTTTGTATTTTACTTTAATGGTCTATTTTAATACAACCAAATAAAGTTGATTTGACTTTGACTGTGAGTCTGAGGGATCGGTCGGCTGACCCCCTGGAACCAGCTCCAGGGCCATCAAAGTTGAAGTAGCCCAACTCCGTAAGCCAGCAGCCACTCCAAAAGAATTGCAGCTGACTGCTGTTGGGCGCAACTGTTCCCCGACAGCCAAAAGTTGCATCAGAGTCAGCCAGACCAAAGAGTGTCATCTGAGTCCAGATTGGTTGCACAAGAATGACCCTAGCTGCCACCAAGGGATATCGCTGGGACCATTGTGGATGGGTACCAGTAGCCCAGTAGCAGTTGGCCTTTTACTGTCTCAGAGAGGACTTCGAGGCACCCTGACCTCTGTGAACAAAGTCAACCCACCTGACCCATGGACCGAGAAATAATCAGAAAGGCACCCCTATTGACTGTGGGAAAGAGGGAAAGGAGGTTAACCCCTTCGCTGCGGCGCGAATTCCGCCGCAGCGCTGGGGGGGTGAGGGTTGAGCGCGGCGCCGCCATGCTCATGACGGAACCACGCCGTCATGAGTCACGGGCGAGCTGTGCTCATGATGGCGTGGTTCCGTCACGACTCCGCCCACTCTCTAATTCGCCCGCACAGGCGGGGAATTAGAGCTGCGTGGGAGGAGCGGCCGCCACTTGCCGCAGCATGACGAACCACGCCGTCATGAGCACACGCTGCCCGTGGCTCATGACGGCGTGGTTCCGTCATGAGCGCACAAGGGGTTAAGCAATGGTGGGCAGCAGTGTGATGGAGAAAAACAGGGGGGCAAAATGCAGGAGAGAAATAAAGCAGCAGGAGGAAAGCAAGCCACAGGGAGAGAGAAAGTGGGGGCGGGCATGCGGACATTCAGGGGGAATATATGAAGGGTCATGCACTCCGATAGAGTGCAGAAAGTCAGATGCCACAGAAACATATAAAAAGGATGTCATGTGAAGTCAGCAGTGTATAGATGCACTCACTTCAGCAAAAAAAGTGTGCAATACGTACACGCAATGGGCTTGTCGAACACTACACTAGAGCGGAAAGCAATCGAAAAAGGATCAGAGAAGTGGAATGAACATGAAAAGCCTTCCATTCAGTAACAAACTCTATAGGGCTGATTCACAAAGGCGTGAAAGAGTATGGATAAGAGTACTCCTCTAGTATTATCTCCAATATTTATAAAGGTTTGTGACTCAGCCCCATAGTGTATGTTAAAGTATTGGTTACAATGTGTTTGTGATAGACAGCTAAAGATATCTGTAGCAAGATAGCAAAAAGTTACGTGTAAAATACTGAATTTATTTTCATGCACTGAGAATTGCTCTAGCTGCATTCCAGTGCATTGTTTTTGTCCACAATCCCAGTTCAGAAAGAGCCAGCCACATGCAAATCAGACTTAGTCCTGCTCCAATGCATTGAGACCAGCTTGAACTGGCAGATGAGAACACACGCATCCCCAGACAGGTTGAGGTCTCCTTTGGTCTCATCAGTGATGTGCCGCATGAATCCTATCGAGCAGTAAGCACGGTATCCATGTCTGGGCATACCATTTGCACTTATGGTGTTTGTTTTAGAAAAAGAAAAAGTGAAGGGTAGAGTGCTTGATTTAATCTCAGCCTCTGGGAATTACTTGGGCCTCATCGGCTACATATGTTCTAGTTACATTGTGCATGATTAGCATGAAAATGTATTAAGACTTTTCTTGTATGAAGTGATGCTTCACAGAGGTAGACACTACTTTCCTGTACTAGATGAAGCCCAACGCAACCACTTCCTTGATCCCCTAACACCCAAAAGACAAAACCTAGCTTGCAAAAAGAACAGAGTAATATTCTTTATCAGTGGGAATGCTATCACATGCCCTATGAAATAATATAGTTAAGAAAAATTACAACATCACATTTGAACACTGGGTCGAAATCACAAAGGAATTTTTGGCCGTAAACATACATTTGCTGTCAGGACTTCACAAAAGGATTCCTGTCAGGCTTAGGTGGATATACTACTGGGGATTTCTCCTTCACGAGTGTGGAAAAATCTACACTAGTAAATTCTAGGCAAGGCTTGGGTAGTGGGCCAAGCAAGGAGTGGTAATCCTTATACGTATGTGACCGCCCACACTTGTACCTTTGTGGGTCTTAACAACCACTGTAAATGGTTGGAAGTAGCTTCCCACCCTGGAGGGAAAGGGGAATAGATCACCCATAGTTTTCCTGAGGTTAGAAGTAAGGATGGGCAACAAATTCTGCTCTGCCGGCGGAGTTGGCAGAGTTTTGGCCACTCCGCGTTACAAAGGTAATGCAGAGTTCCGGCCAAATTTAGCCAACTGCCACATGGCAGAGTTTTTTCTCACACGTGGCTGGCCAATCGTAAGTCAGTGAGCACGAGTGAAAATTGACATCCGCTAGCGTGATTTTCGGGCACTAGGAGGGCACCTTGCGAGATTTTCCCAAAGAGGGCAGTCGCGGGTGGTGGTGACCGTTCACAGTGAGAAAGCTGCAGCTTGAGAAGAAAATATACTGGAGCGGCAGCAAAACAACCTCTAGAAGTAGAGCCCTTGGGCAACCCACGTGATGCCGTTCAAGCTGATTTTTCAGCGTAGTACAAGCCCCAGGCACTAAAAATCAGCACGGAGTGCCGGTTTTTCAGCCCCATTCATGTAACTCCACTGTATCTCGTCTGTGAAATTTCGCAGAGTGAAACTCTGCAAGTTCCACCCACCCTAGTTAGAAGGGAAGGGCTTTCTCCATCGGGGAATAATGTTTTCGGGGAATGTGCCATAGAACTGAAACAACATCTTACTAACACGGCCCAGCAAGACTGAAACTGGTTTGGGGTTTCATTTGTTCCTGTCTAGACGTGCTAGGGCCCACTGTTCTTAGAGGCCCACTGTACCTCAATTAAAATTGTCTTTTACTAGCCAATCAGGGTCATTAGCCTAATTTATTTGCTTGGACTAATGTCCAGTGTGCCGTAGCTATGTCATTGAAAGTCTGTCTCACTACATATCCACCAGACCTGTCCCACCTGTGGCGAATGCAACCGCCCAGCAGCCTCTGCTAAGAATATGTACTTCGTCGCTAGACGTGAATTTCCGAGCTACTTCTGAAGAAGGACTCGAAGATATACAATTTTTCATTCAGCAACGCAAAGTATTTTGTGCTTTATTCACTTCATATTGCAAGAGAGGGTGACATAAAAAGCACAACAGTATATGTGAATATTTAATATGGAAAAACATCAATGTGATTTTGCCTTGAGGCAGAACCTTGTGTGGCTCAGAATACATCAGTTAACAAGAGATGAATACTTGGGACGTGGGACGTGGGACATGGAAGTAGTATATTACAGATGTCCTCAGCTAGCCTTCCCAAGCAGTGCGACCAGTCAAGTTTGTGATTGAATAAATTACAACTGAATGCTATGGATCTTATTTATTTCTGAATGGGATCTCCTGTTTAAGTCGATGCCACAGCTTTACTGTGAAGCTGTCATAGCAAAGGGTGTAACTGGTATTACAAGTGTGGTTCGTGCAATAAGACTCAACCACAAACCTGTTATAGCTTAAATTGCCACATTATTAGGACAGGCATGTAGTTGTCAGCATTCAACTATTCGCAGAATACAAAAACAGATAAATATCCTCGCTAATACGTAATAAATCCTGATTTCCCCCCTCATTAAAAACCCCAATTTATGTAACATGCCACAAACAACTTCCCATACCCCGCAAGGTCATTCTTTCAACTTCATTTGCAACCCTTCCTTTACGTTCCCCAATCTCTGCAACCAGGTGAGAAGCAGATAGGGATCACACTGGCTTACCAAATCCCTCCTTTAGCCTAGCCTCTCCAGTCACCTCCCATGGCCTGACCCCCACTGACCCCCAATGACATCTTCTTACTGCTCAGACCTAAAGCGAAATATCAGCCTATTTGTCCCCAGAATTTTTTGCCGCACCAGTAGCGCAATGGGCTTGCCCATATTTACAAGGCCACGTGAAGTCACCCTGCAAGACTTTTCATAGCCCTGTAAATATGGGCCCCTTTCAAGCATTACTCTGCACGAAAGGAGTGTTCCATGGGTGTTGATGTGGGGGCTCCCATGCAATATCCATGAACCTGACACATTCCCAGATTCACAACGTTTTGTAAAGCTGAGAATGCATCAGAATCGGAGGCGTAGCAGTAGCGCAACAAGGAGAAATACTTTTATTTCTCCTCATTTTTTCCAATTTCTATGCATGCTGCATTCTGCAGCACCCGTAGAAAGAGGAAAATGCCATCAATTCTTTTTTTTGTTCAGGAACGTGCTCCTTTCTGCACAAAAACAATCATACCTGCAACGCAGGCATCCTGGGAACATGACGCAAGGGTGTCTGCATCAGTGCAGGGCAGCTGTTTGTGCGCTGGCGCAGGGCAGAAGGACAGGAATGCGCTGTATTTTGTAGATTCCTGGCATTTTACTTTGATGCACGGCAGCGCAGCAGGAAGGCTTGCTACGCTGCCATGCGTCAAAATATAGTAAATGAGGCCTGTAATTTTTTTATTTTAGCGCACGGATACTGGCCGTATCCGAGGTATTCCAGAGCAAAATCTGCCAAAATGGTAATGAAGTCAAAGTGGTCAATGTGTGCAGTTAGTTGCATATCTATGAGTTCCCTGGTTCATGCAATTAAAGAGCTAACTTGCAAATCAAGGTTAGGATGGTCGATCACTCAAATGCCTGGGTGCGGCACTTGCCATACTAAGAGGGTGAAAATGATTTTACAGTGGGTAGGACCCTCTGAATGACGTTGAATTGAGGGAAAGAGTTAGGTACTCCAGCCAGTACGTTCATTTACGTACTCAGAAATTTCCCAGAAGCCTGGAAGGCCAATCCTGGTTCACAATAAAAAAGCAAATATTTGACATACAAGGTTATCGTCGGCTGAGGATTTTGCCATTTTTAAGGATGAAATGTTAGCTTAATTTGTGTATATTTAGAGAAAGACGCTTATGTATTCAAGAGTCGTTAGCTGCCTCTCAGATACACAAATGAAAGATATCCTGAGGTGGAGACGGAAATGATAATATTTTAATGTTTTGCAGCATTTTTATGGCGCTTTATACCCTCAGAAAAGACATGCTTCAAACATTCTGTGGGAATAAGTGAGAGCGAGAGGAGAACTAGTTTACGGACAGCCTTTTCCTAAATCATCTTGCTTCCGTGCCACTGAAGTTCATGTGAACAGATCTGATTCTACATAAGGGCTTGTACATGCGTCTCGCCCAGTAGATTAGGTAACATTACATAGATGTTAAAAAGCAGCTAACAGGCGCATCGGTGTTCAAACAGCATGTCCTAATCTTGCTGAATAAGTCATCAGATGTGCTCTTGTTGAACCTGCTCCAAGACTCCATCTGGAACAAGCCCCGGCGGCTGTGTGAGCTTTCACTGCTCATCATGGCACCCGCATCCGACAGGCTGCAGCGCGATACAGGCGCCGTCCTTACTGAGGCGGGAAGAGGGAAAAGGCACTGGCCATGAACTAGTGCCTTATCCCACTCTACTCCACTCCAATCTACTCCACTACAGCCTACCCCAATCTACCCCACTCCAGTCTACCCAACTCTACCCCAATCTACCCCACTCCAGTCTACCCAACTCTACCCCAATCTACCCCACTGCAGTCTACCCAACTCTACCCCAATCTACCACACTACAATCTACCCTATTCTACCCCACTCCGCTCTACCCCAATCCACCTCACTCCACTCTACCCCACCCCACTCCAAGCCACTTACTTTTAGCCATGCTGAACAGCAGCCACACTGGTGTACACTATAGGGAAGACCTACTGGGTTTGCCAGTGCTTGTTCTACTTAGCTTCACAGATCTATATGAGTGCTATATGAGTTCCGTTTGACAACTGTATGAGTTGTATATGGGTGATGATTGTATTCAGTGTCCAGTGCACCTTAGCCACCACACCACACAGCGAAATGAGAAGTCAGCCAATGAATGGGCAAGATCAGATAAGTGATCGACAGACGCTTCTTTGTTTGAGGAATCTTCTGTTTTTCAGATAAAACAAAAGCATCAAAACCCAGAATCACTCCAAGTGTTACTCTTGACAAGAACTTCTAGCAATAGTGCAAATGAAGCAGTTGTTATGCTGTGTGTCAGTACATATTATAAAGCATTCACCTGGTATACATTGTATACATTTAATTGGCTGTACTTAACTTTCCGTTTCACCTTTGCAGGATATTCAGGCTTTCCACATGCCAGACTTTAATTACACCAGTACTGCAGACACCTCACTCATAACACAAACTATAAAGTTAATAAAACTAGAATAGAGTATGGATTGGAATATAAGACTTTCCCAAACACAGGTGACCTACTAATCTCCCTTACATATCTGCGATGGTCAAGCCAGCGGGCAATTTATAAAAAAAAAACATTTGGTAAATTCTGAGGGTTCTGCTTTGACTGGTCCAAATCCATTGTTTTCCTGATGATTCAGGAAGTAGCTGTGAAGGGGCATTCCTCTGACTTATGTACTGAATTTCAAGATTGTAACTATTCAGGAGTGCACAATAAATGAATGAAACAATCTGCAGAAAATGCAATATGTCCACCTATTTAGATACATTGAGACACAACATGAGAATATCAGTCAAACTAAATAAGAAACAAAACAGATATCAACTGATTGTGAAATGTTTTGTGATAACACCTTCTTTATATAGAAAAAAAGTTTCTGCAGTATATTTCATAAAGCTATTTTCATAGTTTTCTTAGTTCCAAGAAAATAGATTGCTTCTGGAAGTGATCGTTCTACATAATGAGACGTGGTGACAATACTAGGCACAATTTTAATTAGTTTAATGTTGTATGAGAATATACTGTAATAGGAGAAATCTATGTAATGGATGAATCGTTCTTTGTTATAGTTTGCCGCACTGGAAAAGGTCTGGTGTTTATAAAGTAAAATGCATTACAGTTAAAGAACATTACTCTCTAAGCCATCTTCCCATATTGTCCCTATATAGTTTTTGCCTCTATACAGGTATTGCTGACATGCAATTCACCACTGTACACATATTGCCTTTATATTGAAATTGCATTTATATAGTGTAGAGGCGTTGAAGCATACGGATATTACATCCCTACAGATTTCCATTTTGTTAAGAGATCTTTATTCCAAGACATCTCACACCATGCGCAACAGACAAATCACCACGGGGCATATTATCAAGGGCAATATCGCCGCTTTAGCGGCACTTTTTGCCCCTAAAGCGGCGATATTTTTATCGCCCTATTAGCAAGCTGTTGCTAACAGCTGTTAGCGACAGTTTACAGGCAACAGCGTCCGTTTGTTTTCCACGTTGCCTGTCAGCGATGAATATCGCTAATGACATGCAAAGTAGGCGTTCCCTTACATCTCTACGTGGAAATCCGCGCTGACACGGCAGCGCAATATTAGCAAGCCTCGAGCAAACCCGCGAAGCGATAAAATAAACTGCGCCAACCGCGGTTATCGCGGGTTTGCAACGCCTGCTTTGAAACTGACTTAGCATACTTATCATGGCAGGTGGATTGTACGGCTGAGGCAATGGTGCATATTATCAAGAAAAAGCGATAAATATCGCATTTCCTGATTTGCGCGATTCTGTTTGAGGTCGCTATCGCATGATTTGATCGCCCTAGAGATATGCGTTGATAATAACTCGATATCTCGGCGATTGAATCCTGCGATTTGCAGCGTTAAATAGAATCGCGCAAAGCAGGAAATGCGATATTTATCGCGTTTCCTTGATAATATGCCCCACATCTTTCTCATCAGTAATCTTCCATTCAAGCACAAAACACATTCCACATCCCTGGATATGTTGCCTCTCAATCAGTCCAAGTCCCTCATACCCAAGACATTCTCAGTTTCAGTGGCCCGAATAAAAAAATGTAGATACATATTATGAACATAAACTAATTTCTAAGCATCTTATCAGGTGTGTATCCCTCTTCCCAAATATTTTACATAATCCTCTGAATTCCTCAGCATTTTTCTAACAGAAGGTGACAACCATTTAATTTCTTCATCCATCCTTTCAGGAGTAATGAAATCTTCCACAGAATATAAAGTTTTCAAGCTGTTGTGACAAGAATGATCATTTCTATTGAGGACACGGGGCGAGGATCATGCTTCTTTTTCCATGCCACTTTATTACACAGCAGCCAGTAGAAAAACAGTTAACAACACTTAACATGACTACATTACCCATAAAACCTGGTACTTCCCATAGACCAACCCACCAATCAGGGGTCATCTGGCCCTATAAAAGAGAGCGCTGACATCACACGTCCCCTTTCTTTGAGACTTTAAGCGCACGTTGCATCAGTAACGTCCTCCAGGAAGTGTAAATTAACGAAGTCCAACACCAAGACTGTAAGTCCCACATTCAAGAAACAACTTCAACTGCAGCACTGGAAGAAAAACTTTAATTGTTGCTCATCAATCTCCAGGTGTCAAGGGACCATAGAGCACACACCTATTTGCTGCCTGGATCTGCAAGAGAACAAAAATTGTAACCACTGCCACTAACCAGAACTTGCAATAAGTGTGAGACAACAGTACGTAGCTCATACTTGTTAATGCCGCTTATGCGCTACCTCAGACAGGGTGGGACAATTCTTGCGTCCGTGTCTTTAATAGAATTGAAAATTCTTGATGTGATGACTTGAAAATGTTATGTTCTATAGAAGGACCGAAGGCTTTGGAATTCTACTAGTTTAAAGCTGCACCATCACTCTGGAGGCAACGTCTATAATGGGGTTATGGTAAAACAACTTAAATGTGGAATCTGACGACCATCCATAATGTCCTCCAGCCTAGAGCCCAAAGCAAAAGCTTTGGAAACCATGGCTGCCCTAACTGAGTGGACTCCAAAGATGGAGTGATCAATATCTGCCTCGGATAAAATTCATCTAACCCACCTAGCCAGGGTAGCTACGGAAAGCGGCTTAAAGAGCTTTTGCGCAGCAATCAACAATTGACCCCCCCCCCCGATCTCATCGAAAATCATGCATGCAATCTTCATATGCCTTCAAACATTTTACAACACATACTTTATGATTATGAGGAAAAGCAGGATAGCAAATAACACCAGAATTCGTTCTAGTACGATTAGAGATTTAAAAAGCCACTCCAGAAGGACAAAAAGAAGCAGTGCTTTAACAGAGTCATCAATTTGGCTGATAGTTACTTATGGTAAAGATTCTCGTTCACTGGTCAAGTTTGCAAGAAGAGAAGCACCACATCCACATCCCATAGATCAGAATACGTAGCCCGCAGGGGGTGAGTCAATTGCACCCCCTTGAGCTATGTGCAAACCAAGGGAGGATCCCACACTGATTTACCTTCAACTGGGGGTGTTCGGCGGAAATAGCTTAACGGAAGTTGTTAATCGATCTGTAGGCTAAGCCCTGAGAAGCCAGCTGAGCTAGAAAATTCACAATCATTGAACAGTCTGCCCCCAGGGGATCCACACCCCTCTCACTGCACCAGTTAGCCTAACGCTTCCATGCGAAAAAGTATCTCCTGTGGGTACCTGGAGCACAGGATTGAATGAGGAAGAAAGAAGCTTCCTCTAAAATGTCTGTAAAGTGGCATCATTTCCTAAAACTCTCCAAGCCACCAGATTCAACTGCCCTGACGGTATCAGAGGATAAGTCCACCCTTCCAGATCTGGAAGGAGATCCTGGAAGGTGGAGATGCGGATCAGTTTGTCCCAAGACATTTCCAGGAGAATCGGAAACCAGGCCCAGGATTTCCATAGGGACCTGATCAAGCCTCTGAGCCTGAGCCAGCACCTCAGGATCATGATGAAGGGAGGAAACGCATAATGAAAGTTTCCCAACCTAGACTGCAGGAAGGCTTCTGAACTCATTGCTAGGGGGTCCGGCTTCCAACCAAAGAAACTGGAAACTGAGCATTCAACCGGGATGCAAAAAGATCCGCTATACAGGGGCCCCACAGCTGATTAAAGGAACAGAAGTCTCTGGGATGAAGTTTCCACTCGCTCGAGTCCCTGAAGAAACATGAGTTCCAATTGGCCATCACATTAGTGCAGCCCGGAATATACTCTGCAGTCACTGAGATCTGATTTTGAAGGCAATAATACCAGAAATCTTTGCCGATCTCTGCCAAGGGACACAAACTCGTACCTCCCAAGCAGTTGATGTACCTCACCACCGAGACATTGTCCATGCTGAACTTGAAGAGGGGAAAGTGTCTTTATAGCAAAATATCCTGTCAGAAGCTCCAGACAGTTAATATGAAGCTGGAGTTCCACCTGGGACCATCTGCCTCCTGTGGAGATTGAACCACAACATGCTCCACAGCCCCACCTGATGACATATGACTCTATGATCATATCCAGAACGCTGGCAATTATGGCCCTGCCGTTCCAGGCGTCCTCATGGTACAGCCACTAGGTTATCTCCCGCTTCACCTCCTCCAAGAGGGGAATCTTTTCAAAATAAGCAAGTCCTTTCCAAAGATGGAGGGCTTTGAGACGATGTAGAGCCCTGTAATGAAGAGGGCCGGGAAAGATTGCTTGAATAGAGGAGGCTAGGAGGTCCACAATCCTCGCCAGAATTCACAAGGAGATCATCAGAGCAGACAATGCTCGTCTCAAATCATTCTTCATCTACAAAGCATCCTAGTACCGGTTTCGGGGTTTCACCCCTCTTCAGCCAGGATAGCTTGATTCCAGTGGCACAGTGAGCCCGGGACCTACGTCTAGGCATACCCGGCGCACTTAGGGCGAGAAAGCAAAAGACACACAATTGATGGACGGAAGACAGAACAAATCAAAACATTCATCCCCAGTCAAGAGATCTGGGTTGATTCCATCATTCTTTTGCTCACCATGCCACCCCAGTGTTTTGCCAATGTGCAACATTCCGTCCAGCATCTTGTGTGTTTTGCTGTTCGCCCTATGTGGGAAGGGCATGCTCAGACGTGGGTCCCGTGCTCACTATGCCACTGGAGTCAAGCTATTCTGGCTGAAGAGGGGTGAAACCCCGAAACCGGTCCTAGGATGCTTGATTCCGGTCCAGGGAAGACATGGCTTGGCAGTTCGGGCTGGACTGTTCCCATGAGGCACAGGGTCAAGACTGAATTTCATATGGCCATGTCTGAACTGGTGTGGCATGGTGAGCAAAATAACAATGGATTAAACCCAGATCTGTGACTGGGGGTGAATGTTTTGCCAATGTGCAACATTCCGTCCATCATCTTGTGTGTTTTGCTGTTCGCCCTATGTGGGAAGGGTATGCCCAGACGTGGGCCCCGTGCTCACTACGCCACTGGAGTCAAGCAATCCTGGCTGAAGAGGGGTGAAACCCCGAAACCGGTCCTAGATGATTGATTCCGGTCCAGGGAAGACATGGCTTGGCAGTTTGGGCTAGACTGTTCCCATGAGGCACAGGGTCAAGACGGATTTGCATATGGCCATGTCTGAACTGGGGTGGCATGGCGAGCAAAATAACGATGGATTAAACCCAGATCTGTGACTGGGGGTGAATGTTTTGTCAATGTGCAACATTCCGTCCATCATCTTGTGTGTTTTGCTGTTCGCCCTATGTGGGAAGGGTATGCCCAGACTTGGGTCCCGTGCTCACTACGCCACTGGAGTCAAGCTATCCTGGCTGAAGAGGGGTGAAACCCCGAAACCGGTCCTAGGATGCTTGATTCCGGTCCAGGGAAGACATGGCTTGGCAGTTCGGGCTGGCAGGTTCCCATGAGACACAGGGTCAAGACTGATTTGCATATGGCCATGTCTGAACTGGGGTGGCGTGGTGAGCAAAATAACAATGGATTAAACGCAGATCTGTGACTGGGGGTGAATGTTTTGCCAATGTGCAACATTCCGTCCATCATCTTGTGTGTTTGCCTTTCTGTGGATCCTTGGCATTTAAAAAAAAGAGAAAACAGACATGCTGGGATCCAGTTCGGGCATCTCTGCCACCTTTACAAGAAGAGAGGGTCGAGGGCATTCCACCCTCAGCTTGGACCCCACCTCTCTCTCAAAACTCTTATGGAGATGTTTTTGCACATAACTAGACACATCCGAGGGAGAAACCACTTTCCAGAGCGAAGACACACAATGTCCTCGGGTTCGAAATCCAAACAACCCGTTTGGTTGTCATAGGGTCCGGTCTCTTGATGCTTAGTTTTCTTGAGACACTTAGCTGTAAGGATTGAAGACCATCTTCGGAGGAATCTGACTATGCGGACTGTGAGGAGACATTCTCTGGAGCAGAAACATCCAGAGGTTAGTGGTTGCGCTCAGTAACTCGGACACTCCGTACCCATGGTCCAACAATACAGCCTGGTACAGTTTATTCAGCTTATCAGAGAGGGCCAACCTCTCTGAATTGATGACTGCGGTCTCACAGTCCTCTGCCAGACGAATCTCAGAAATTAGTGGCACTCTAGGGGGTGCCCAATTCCCTATGCGCATAGCGCTTTAATGGCTTAGTAAAATGGCACAAAGCTCGGATCAATTGCTCTATTTAGGAAATCTTGCACAGAGTTATCCAGAGCCTGAACTAAGCATGCTTCCATCTGATAGAAGTAATAATACTCTGGGTATTCCTTGTAATACACCTTCTCTGCCTCAGAGAAATTCGCTATGGTGGAGGAGCTATTTAATAATAGCAATCACAATGCCTTCAGAGAAAGGCAATCTAAAGGGTGGCGACCCGGGACCGGTCAATGGAAGAATGCTTGGTGAAATATCCAGGTGGAAGGAGCGACCTGCAACCCCTCGGGTGGAGCCCTGCAGCGTATTTTACAGCCCCGTCAGGCATGAGAGGAGTAACTGTAGCAAGAGACAAGGCCATCAGAATGGTCAGAAGCACAGCCATAGGTTCTCAAAGTGATTTTCCGAATTTGAATGAGGGTGCAAGAAACGGCGGATGGGCAAGTCACAATCAAAAGAGGACAGCGAGGGCTGGGCTCCCGCTCTACACCAAACCAGAACACGCATTTGCAATGCAATCGGTTTTGCCTTTGGGACCTTATATGTACTTAGCTATGCAGCACATTAGCCTGGTGCTGAAACATCTACTGTTCTTTAACATGGAGGGAAAGTAAGCACCAAACTGCGGAACACGCCAGGTATGGGAACACATGGAGAGAATTACTGCCTATCAGTGGGGAATTGTATAGTCCAAAGCTCTGTTCTTAATACAAAATCAGCCCATTCGATGGTCATATCACTGAAAATACAAAATTTGAAAAAAATATTATTGTCTCCAGGAGCTCGTTGAATAAAAGTTTCTATGGCCTGGAATCTAGGGAATGCCAAAGTGAATCTGGTATTTTACCGACCTCTGTTGGTAGCAGGGCCAGACAGGGACTCACAACCGGCCCTGGCAAAGTGCTCGGCCGCCACCCCCGGGGTGGGGGGCTGCCGCCGAGCTCTTTGCCAGGGCCGGTTTTTGGCCGATTTTGTTATAGGGCCGTTTTTGCAGCTAAGCGGCCCTGTAACAAAAACGGCCCCCAGGGGCCCAAAACCAGCCCCCACCCGTGCGGCGCACCGGGGGATTGCCCGGTGCCTGCTACGGCCAGTCCGGCCCTGGTTGGTAGTTTTCTATCAAGAAAGTTAAACAGAGACAGTTGCCAGAAAAATAAAAAAAGAAAGTCCCTAAGCAGAAAGCAGTTCTGCTATTTTACTGACCTTACTGGCCATTTTCTTTCAAGACAGTTAATTGGAGGCAGTTGAACAAGCAGAAAGCAATTCTGGTATTTTACTGACTTTTACTGGCCGTTTTCTATCAAGGCAGTTAAATAGAGACAGTTGAACAGAAAAAAAGTCCCGAAGCTACGGCGGAAGCAGGCAAGTCCTAGGGCTGATCTCCAGATCCCACAAAGTACATACAACAGATCTTCCAGACTAGGCTCGACCTAAGAGGGGGAGGTAGGTCTCCCGAGCCTTGAAGACCCAATGAAAATTAGGATTGTGCTCTACACATGTTACTCTGCCACAGTATTTGGTCCTCCCTGTTGCATAGTTCCAAAGGCCCTCGTTAAAGTGGACATGGCAGACTTGTGAAACAAAAAATAAAATGTTGTTCCTGACTTCTCTTTTCATTTGAGGGTTAAATAGCCCACTGGGTGAGAGGGCAGACATAGCCTTTCAGATGCAAATAGGAACATCTCACTACCATTGGTCTAGCATTAACACTCCTTAGGGAAAAATAGGCACGCAAATAAAAGACATTGTTTCCAAGGACAATGCGAGCAGCAGAGACACTATAAAAGATAAATTAATGTGCAGGCACCCCATTTCCCGAGCGAGTGCCTGTGAACCTGTCTTGTAATTGTGCAGCACAAGCTGCCCCGCGAGGGAGGCCTGTGAGTGATGACCTCCGCTGTATCTGGTAGAGCAGAGGGTTCACTTCACCCTTGAAAGAAATACTTCGGGGGAGATTCTTAAACAATTTGCGATGGGTTACTGTCACAAAAGTGATGCTTCCCAGCACAAAATGTTTTTTTCTGATTCACTTTCCGGTGCAAAACTTGTTTTGTGCTGAAAGTACCCTAAAAGTAACACAAAGCAGCGCAAAGCACTGCTTTGTGTTACTTAGCACCAAGGGGGAGTTACATGGATGATACATGTGGGTTCTCATGTAATCACCCATGTCTTTTGATGCAAATCCCTATCTACAAACAGTAGACAAGGTTTAGTGCCATAAGTTAACGCCATTTGGAAGGAGGTGTTAAAACGAGAATTCTTTTTATTTCTTCTTTCTTTTCTGACTTTGCATGAATGCTGCACTGTGCAGCACACATACAAAGCCGGAAAAGCTTTAAAGTGTGTCTAAGCATATTATTTTGTGCAGGAAGGGTACACTACCAGTATAAAACCTACGGTAGACTAAGGCATGCAGACGAGCACTATGGTGCTAAGGTGTGCGCCTGGTGCACCGCACCTAAAATCTGCACCAGCGCTAGGGGGAGACGAGGCGAGAGCTAAATCTCTGTGGATATGGTGCTCTCCTGCTCCCTCCCTGTCACGCAACGCAGCACAGCTTTTTGGGATGCCTCACTGTGTTCCGTGATTCTTTTGAGAATCTGGGCCTTCTTGTCTGAGAAAAAAGCCGTGTTTGAGTAATATATTTTTCATTCTGCGTGCCAGGAACCTGGCAAGACCAGTCATGCATTTGTTGTGTGCCTGAAGGCGCTCAGGGGAAACTGCATTTTTGATAACTACAGCTACAAAGAGGCTCTTAAGTCACAAATACAATTACTACTGGGTGTGAATAATCACCATCTCGGAAAAACTGTTGCAGATGCCTAGGATGAGGAAGGAAATTTAGGCGTTGCACCGACCACCTGATAGGGCTGACAAGAGTGATATTCGTGCCAAATTGATAATTCGTTACAAGCACGCTGAGACTCCACCGTGAAGCCTGCCTGGTTAGAGGTTGACAGCTTGTCAATCGACAGCCATAAAATGAGTGTACCTGGTGTGGCTTCAGGCTCAGAGGAAAAGTCTAGAATCGCTAGAAAAGGAATCAGTTCTTGCCCACCAGGTATCAGCCCTTCAAAGAAAAAATGGAAGTTGGACAGGCAGTCATCTGAGACACAACACTGTGGTCTCCCAAGTTTGAAACATTCAAAGAGGTCAAAATATACTCCACCAGGAGCAGCATTTTAATGGAGGATGACATCGCTGAACTAATTTTGGACTTTCAAAAAAAATGTGGTAAAAATCCATTATCTATCAATACAGCGGCCACCATAAATCTGATGATGGATGTAAAGTTTGCAAAACTGCTGGATGCCCCCCACCAATGTCAATATTTATGCAGTGGCATCTTAACCCCTTCCCTGCTCATGACGGAACCACTCCGTCATGAGCCACGGGTGCCGTGTGCTCATGACGGATTGGTTCCGTCATGCTGCGGCCGTTGGCGGCCGCTCTGCCCACGCGGCGCTAATTCCCCGCCTGTGCGGGCGATTAGCGCCGTGGGCGGAGTCATGACGGAACCACTCCGTCATGAGCACAGCTCAACCGTGACTCATGACGGAGTGGTTCCGTCATGAGCACGGCGCCACCGCAGTGCCCCCAAACCCCCCCCCGCGCCGCGGCAGAATTCCCGCCGCGGCGAAGGGGTTAACGCCCCCGTCGTTCTTCAGCCGTCACGGGGCTCCAATCGGAAAAATCTCACCAGCACAACCCACCAACGTAAGCGCAGGGATCGCCACGAGCGGCCAAAGGGCTAGCTACGCCACTGTATTTATGCCTATGGTTCATTCACGCAACTCCCCTGTAGACACAGCAAGACAGATTTACTCCATTTTGACGTACCAGAGCGCAGCAATCAAAGTTGCTGCACTGCGTCAAAGGGTAAGAGAACAAGCTGATATTTTTACTAAGCACTGTTTTCACTCTTCCCAGCCACTGTTTAATTTGATCAGATGGTTGCAGGTAGGGCCCACTGGCAATCATTTTTGGGGACCCGCACTTATTTTTCCTTAACAGACTTTGATCTAGAGCAAGAGAGAGAAAAACTACAAAAGGGGGAAAGAAGAAGGAAAAGAAAGATGGAGAAACAGTGATATAGTGAGAAAGCAGGAATGAAAGAGAACCATGAAAGAACAGTGAAACAAAGATGTAGGGAGTGTCTGGAAAAGGCATGAGGTGTAATATAGACTATGCAGCCTTGATATTCGGAACCCGACCTTTGATAGTGCCAGCCGCGGGCTTCTTTGCAGAATTGTAATCCATATTCTCTTTCAAATTAAGAACTGCGCCCAGTGCTGACATACGTAGACTGCCATGCCTCAATGCACACATGTTGCACAATAGAGCAAAGGTGAGTGTGATCTCTCAAGCCTAGATTGTGTACTGCAAGGGGACTTGACAGTGTAGCACACATGCAAAGTTGGAAAAATGTGGAGACTTTCAAATGTTTCTCAAATGTTACACTTGCCTGAAGTAGGTGTAATTTTATAGCACAAATCTCTGACTGCAACTGTTTGTAGATTTGGAATCGCATCAAAAGCCATGGGTGGTTTCATGGGAGCACAAATTAACCACTTATGGTACATCCCTTTGCCTCAAAGTTGTGCAGTGGAGCATATAGCGCTACTTTGAGTTACTTTAGGCAAGTGCCGAACATAAATCATGATTTGCATTGGAAAGTAGATCCCACCACAACGCTTTGGGCCACATGCATGAAACTCACAATTTGTAATGACCTATTGGTGAGTTTTACTGCATCACAAATAATTAATCACTAAATGTGATGTACCAAAACATACAGGAAATACCGATTCCCTAATAGGGATTTCCTAAAAATCGCAAACGCAATTAGGGAATCGTTATTTGTAATTGCAACTCCATTTGTTCCCATAGGCCTCAAGGCCCATAGGTGCGAATGGTCTTGCATTACCTAAACTGCGATTACCTATTTGGTAATCGCAAATTAGGTAATGCAAAGGAAAGGGTGTACTGGGGCTTAAGGCCCCCCTAAAACCGCCCTCCCTAAAAAAAAGGTGCTCAGGTAATACACACACATGCCCTAGGGGCATGTGTGTGCCACTTGGCATTTTGGGGAATACCTTTTTTGCATTTTCCAAAATTGCACATGTTTACCATTGAATTGAAATCAATGATAAATGTGATTCCTAAATGCACAGTTCGCATTTAGGAAAGGCTTCTTACATGTGCATTAGGGAATCAAAAATTGCGATTCCCTATTTGCATTCGCAATTTAGGTAATCGCTAAAAGTTGTGATTACTTAAATTGCGGATCCCAAATCCGTTCGTACATTCAGAAAGGCCATTTTGTATTTGCCAACGGGCGAATTTAGCGATTCGCACCGTTTCCAAATGCAAAATACTTTGATACAAGTGGACCTTTGTGCCAGATTTGCATAACAAAAACCCAGCACAAAGTGTTAGTAAACCTGGGCCTTTTTTGCTGCAGGCGTTCTCACAAAGCTCAATAAGGACACTTTGACGTGTATTTAACCGAGGCCGCTGCTGATGCTGGAAGCCTGCTAAGCTTTCGGTCCATGAACAAGTTGGGTCTTCTTCAAGTACTCTGGTGACGAATCACAAGAGCAGAGACCTCCTCATTTTCAACCTTCCTAAAGTAATTCCCAGATCTTTTACAAAGATCAGCCAAATTAAAAAGATAAGGCTGCACAGCAATGATTCTGAAGGCCGGTTTATTAGCACTTGTGAGGAATATTGTTGATTGGTCAAAAGCAAATGGAAGCTAAAATCAAATTCTTGTGCAGGAAGTCATCATCAAGCACGTTATTTGTCCCTGATTATCCAATGCCCAAAATACCGTCTGGAGGTCAGATTCGTATATGTGGTTATACGTCATCCCAATCTTGCCATACAAAGGCAACCCTTTCTGACCTCACTTATTGACGATATAGCACACCACCACATTCGGGTGATGTTTTTCGCCAAACTCAACTTAGTAGGCGAAAAGAGCTGCCTTAAACCTGTGTCCACCAATTTAAAAATCTTTTGTGATTAAAGATAAGGAGTACATTTTAACAGGAAAGAGCAGCAATTTATGTGGTGTAGCGTTCTAGTGGCCAATACCACGTGACGTCCAGAGGCATGCTGAGAGCGCCGGCGGCGAATTCGCGCTGAGTGTTCTATACGCGTGAGCGACCCCGGCGCTCTACCTCTGCATTATGAATAAAGGTGTCTTCTACACGTAATCCGGTGCGGCGTCTCCTTTCTCGCTGGAACAGCGCACTACAAATTGTCGACGAGGCTGGTGCTCGAGTCGCGCTGTGCAGCACGTACCACGTGTGCGCATTTAAGTGGGCCCCGCGATTGGCGTGGACATTCTCAGGAGGAGGGAGAGCGTGGCAGAGGGATCTGGGGCATGCGAGGCGCCCCCCACTGGTGATCCAGGCTCCCACATCCTAGAAGCAGCATCAGGCAGGTGCTGAAAGCCTTTAATCAGAGCCCTGCAGCCGGCAAGCCGGACCTCCAAGGACCAGCTCCTCCACAGTAACTGCCTGGGGAGTGTGCTTGCCTGCCTCTCTGGGGAGTGGATCATCACCTGGGACCTCCCACACCCACTAGCTGCCACATCCTACAGCCCCACCACAGACCCTGCTGAGCACCCTTGGAGGTGAGCCCTGGGAGCTGATTGCCTACAGGAATCTCCCCAGCCTACAGCCACGCCTTGCGTCTCCTCAGAGCACCCACAGGGCACATACAGGGTCGAGGAGTGACGCATCTCCGCCACTCACCCACCGGCCCCTTGAGCAGAAGTGTCAGGAGCACACACAGTCGACGGCCAAGTGCACCGGACTGGTTCGGCCCATATATTCGGCTAGTCATCCTCCTGCATCTGCTGGTACACATCTCGTGGACCCCGGCCCCATCTCCCAGCCAGAATGTGTGCGTAGACATTTTCCCTCACCAATCCAGTCCCCTTCCTGCCAAAACCGGGTGATTCAGCCATGAAGTGGGACGGCTGGAAGGGTTATTTCTTGAATTATTTGTCTGCTCTGGAAGACGAAGGGGAAGAGGCGTTTTCTAGCAAACGCAGGACAAAAATCTTCTTGCATAATCTGGGGCCGGAGGGTCTTAGGGTATATGAGAACATGGTGAAGAAGACTAGAACCCCCAACGACGACGACGTCTTCCAGCATGCGTTGGAAGACTTAGACAGTCACTACCAACCTGTGGTCTGCACTGCCATAGACAGCTATAATTTCTTCCAACGGAAACAAACTGACACTGAGTCAGTGGAAGACTACGTAGCTGCGCTGAAGCGGTTAGCGGTCACATGCAAATTTGGCCACCTCCACAATGATCTGGTACGTGACCAGATCATAATGCACACTGTAAACACAAATATACAAGAGAAATTGTGGGTTAGCGGTGATGCCCCCCTCAACGAGATCATTTCCATAGTGAAGAAAGCTGAACTATCTAAAATATGCACAGCTGCAGCGAAAAAAGACAGCGAAAGTAAGGCTACAGTTTGCAAAGTGACTGACACCAAAGCCCACAATGCCAAAACCCCACCCATGGTTGGGGCAAAGTACAACAGGAAGCCCACGTCGAAAGTAGTAGGACCCCACAAAGCACCAAGTAACCAAAAGACTAGTTGATACAGGTGTGGCAGTCAAGCACACGTAGCCAATGACAGACGATGTCCAGCATTCCGTCTTAAATGCTCCTTTTGTGGGGTGATGGGCCATTTTGGGAAAGTGTGTAGACGTAAACCTAGCAACTCCTCTGTCAAATGCGTTATGCAGGATTCAGACACTGAAGGGGTGGAGGGAGAAGCAGATGAAGACAGTATTCTATGCATAGATGACCAGATTCTGGGAATGGATTGCAAGAAACCCTCCTGTTTATTGTCCATTGGGGGAATACAGGTTTCCATTGTGGCAGACTCAGGGTCCCCCTACACCATCATTCAATGCAACATTTGGGAGAGGGACTTCATGCACACCTTAGGCACTCACCTACACCCCACGGACATCCATCCTGTCACCTTCACAGGAGAGAAGATCCCCATGGTAGGCTTCCGCACACTCCGATTTGAGTTCAAGGGGAGGTCCTCAGTTGGCAAACTGTACGTGGTGGAAAAGGGACCCTCTATTTTAGGGTGGGTAGACCAAGGGGCGTTAGGGATTCAACTTAATCCAGGAGGTGCAACCCAAGTCCTCATGACAGACAATCCACCAACACCGGAGGGTGGGACACTAAAAGACAACTTTCCTTCTGTCTTCGGTGGCACCATAGGCAAGCTCACCAAATTTACCCACAGAATTTGCCTCAAGGAAGGGGCCACACCAGTATGCAATAAAGTACGGAACATCCCGTTCAATTGCAGGGAGGCAACTACAGCGCGCCTGGAGGACAATGGTGTGAAAGAGCCCGTAGAGAGTGCTGAATGGTTGGCACCCTTGGTGGTCGCACGCAAGCCCAATGGGAAAGTGCATCTCTGCATAGACCTCAGGGAACTGAACAAAAACATCATAGTGGACAAATTTCCGTTGTCAAATATTAATTAAATGTTGGCCCAGACCAAGGGAATCAAATGGTTTTCAACCATCGACCTCACAGCGGCGTATCACCAAATCTCACTGCACCCCTGAAGTAGGAAACTAACATCTTTCATCACACCATTTGGATGCTACAGGTTCCAGCGGATGCCATTTGGCCATCGCGTCCGCTGTAGCCGTGTTTCAGAAATTTATGCACAGCTTATTCAAAGACATCAGCGAAGTGCAATACTTCCAGGACGACATCCTGATCATGCGGCAAACCAAACAAGACCATGATGAGAAACCTGCAACAGTACTACGGATTCTATCGCAGAACGGCCTCATGGCAGAATGGGAAAAATGCAAGTTCGGCCTTCACTCCATCACATACTTGGGCCATGAAATAAGCGACAAAAGGAATAAAGAAGAAGTTCGTTCATTCCTAGGATTGTCCGAGTTCTACAGCAAATGTGTGCAAAATTTTGCCACCAAGACACACCACCTGCGTCATTTACTTAAAGACAAAAATGCTTTCAGCTGGTCGGCCGATTCTAATGCGGAATTCCTACAAATCAAAAATGATATTTGCGATGCCGTACCTCTACAAGGATTCAACCAATCGGCCCTCTCCATCCTCACCACGGACGCCAGTGACAAGGGTCTGGGAGCCGTCCTGTCGCAAAGGTCCACTGAAGGCGCTATGACCACTGTCAGTTTTGCGTCCCGCTCCCTCGCCCCCAATGAAGAGAAGTTCAGCGTCATAGAGAAGGAGCTGCTGGCAGCAGTCTGGGCAATGGAAAAATTACGACAATTTCTCTAGGGTTCCAGGTTCCTCTTCAGGACGGACCACAAGCCGCTAGTTAAAGTTCTTACATCCAGCGGCCATGCCAGCGCCACACCGCGCATTGCAAAAATGACTCTCAGGTTGTTGGACTATGTGTATGATGTTGAATACCTACCAGGGAACAAAAACAAAGTGGCTGACTACCTCAACAGATAGGCGGCAATTGACGGAGCGCAGACAAACTCGGAATGGGACGAGTACACAATAGCATTCATAAATGACCAGGAAGAAGTCATCAGTGCGCAGGAATGGAAAGCAGCGTACGAGACAGACCCCGATCTTGAGAACGTGAAAAAGTTTGTCACGCAGGGGTGGCCAGAGAAAAAGCGCTTGACACCGGCCTCCGGAAATTCTGGGAAGTGCGGGAGGAACTGTCCATCAGTGAGAATGCCATATTCCTCTTAAGAAGGGACAAAGTGATTCCTCCGTGACAATTGGTGGAACAACTACTCACAATCCTGCATGAAGGCCATTTAGGAATAGTGAAGACAAAGAGTCGAGTCAAACACTCTTATTGGTGGCCCGCAATAGACAGCCATGTTGAGAAGCACGTGAGGGCCTCTCAAGCAGTGCAGCAATGTAGACAAATCACAGTCCATGCTATGACCACCTATGGCAAAGTTCACCACTCCCACCGGCCCATGGGAAGAATTGTCAGTCAACGTCCTGGGTCCCATCCTTGACTCATGGGGCGTACCCAAGTATGCCATTTTGTTAATGGATCGATACTCCAAGTGGCCAGAAGTGGAGCTGTGTGAAAAAGCGGACCCGGATAGGATCGTAGCTTACCTCACTGCCACA
The DNA here is from genome assembly GCF_964204655.1 of Triturus cristatus. Classification (NCBI taxonomy): domain Eukaryota; kingdom Metazoa; phylum Chordata; class Amphibia; order Caudata; family Salamandridae; genus Triturus; species Triturus cristatus. The sequence goes on along the minus strand of NC_140592.1, from coordinate 458,625,443 downwards.
TTCTTGAGAGAGGGAATTCCAAAGACCATCACGTGTGACAACGGCCCCCCAGTTCACATCAGACAAATGGACTGCATTCATGAAGAGGAATGGCATCGTAACTAGACATACCCCGGTGTACCACGCGGCCGGGAATGGCCTCGCGGAGAGGTTCAACAGCGTGATCATGGGGTCCGTCCAAGCAGCCATCAGTGCAGGGAAGAACTGGGAGACGGAAATCAGACATACTGTATGGGCTTAGCGCATCACTCCCACAACGACCGGATACAGTTCATTTAAGATTCTACGTGGCCGGGACCCGTGTACACGGGGCAAAACATTTTGGCTGAACCTTACAGTACAGAGTAAGTGGTCTCCAACGGTTGTCCGAAGCAATTTGGAGAAGGCCCAGAAAATCTACACGGACCACTACAACAAGACGCACAGCATGAGAGCGGTCTCTTTGGAAAAAGGGGAATGGGTCCGAGTGAAGCTGGCCCAACTACGTAGGAAAGGCGAAAGCAAGTTGTTAGACCTCTCGCTTCTTGTACAGTTTGCTGGCATTCCTAGGTTGCTCAGGTGCCTGTTTTGTAGAAACTAAGACACTTTACAGATAGTCCCTTACATATTCTGTAGGCGGAGTTTGAACACGCCCCCAACCTTTTAAATTCAAACCAATCAGGGGAACTGGTGCTTCTGAATCTGACTCCACGCCCCCTTCTCCTCTTCCCAGCGTTTTTAGGTCTCGCCTGAGCCAGCGCTTTAGCGCTGCTCCGGCGAGAGCTATAGAAAACGGGGATTGGGAAATGCAAACGAGTGCTTTTCAGGCCCCCAACTACAGTGCATGTGCACCGTGCGCGTGCACCATTTGGCAGCCTGCGTGTACATTTCACGGGCGCTTTGATGTTCTCAGTGAGCCGCGCGGCCACTGCGAACATCAAAGCGCCCGCGAAATGTACACCATTTGCCACCCCTCCCTTTTCCCACCTCCTGCTTGTTTCACAATGGCGACAGTGCCTAGCTCACCGGAGGGTCAAGCCCTCACACACCCTATAAACGTCTTCATTGCTTGTAACATCCTGACTCGCGGTCACCACTTTCGGACCCTCACACCCCCTCAACACTCACACCGATGCATTTAACCATCACCACTCGTCATCTTCAATCCGTCGTTCACCCCTCTTTTAAACCTCACGTCAATTCGTCCCTTAAACACACTGCTGTGCCCTCTAAGTTCAACACCTTCTGTCATACACCGCTCCTAACACCCGTGCCGCAGGAGTCAGAATTCTGCCATCTCTGTTACCCTCACACATCAAGGCTCCCATAGGTCTGCGTCTGAAGCACTTCATTGAGCCAGCAGGCCCTCGTTCTACCTTTACTAACCCTCATACCCTAACCACATGTATTGTGTATATCATAACTTCTTACTCCCACGTAACAATGACTTAGGGATAGGGACAAAGTTAAGTGCATCACTGTTTCGTTAGGGTACGTGCATTATGATGATGATGGAAACAATGGCCTATAATAAACACGTGGCAATGGCACTTGCTGTATTGTCGGGCGGAGGAATGTTGCAATGTGCATTGTACGCTTAAGACGCACATCGGTATACCGTTCAGTGTTTCGTTTGCAATGTCAACATAAATACACTGAAATATAAAATAATAACTTCTAAATGCCAAACAGCAACTCCTAACTGTCGTTTCACCTGGTCTAACCATCACACCAACTCACCCAGCCACCCCCATACTACCTCTGGTCATTCTCATACCGCTAAAACCCCTCAGACTAATAAATCACCACTTCCGGCTGCCTCGTCCATTCTCTGCTCCTTATACCGGCTCTTTCAACATTCGTACCACTGAGTCTTAAAACGTATATCACCCTTTTCTCCCCCTCTTCCAACCTTCAAAGCCATTCATTCCACTTCAAACACTTCCAGCCATTCCTTCCCAATCTTGAGCTGACACTTCCCAGCGCCTAGAGGCTGTCCAGTACACGACGTCAGACAAGAACAAGCATTTACAATGCAATAGGTCTCGCATTTACGCGGGTTTGAGCTATTGGCATTGTAAATGACAATGCATTTATTTATGTTTTGGGTTTTTAAAACATAAATAAAAGGCATTGTCATTATACAATGCCATTAGCTTAAACTCACGTAAACGCGAGACCTATTGCATTGCAAATGCTTGTTGTTCCCTTCCCGTTTACTGAGCTCTGGTGAATTGTCTGCTTATTCCAAGATACCAACCTTCGCAAGTTATATTAGTTCTGACCTTGAATCTCGACTTTCAGATAACACCCAAAACATCTGACTCACGACTACTAACTCGACGACGTTGACAGTGAGCGCTTCCAGGTCAGGTATTTTTTGATTGAGTGCGTGTTTTCCTACACCCGCGGTCGCGTCACTCTTTACTATATAAGCGACCGCGTTTGACCTTTCCTTGTGGTGAAATACATTGTACCCTTTGAATGCGCGGTGCGCTGAAGACTTTCCCTTTTACCGCATACCCTGAGTCCTTGTACACGCGGTGCGCGTTTGAATTTTCTTTTGCATTGGACACCTTGTTTCTTTAAACGCGCGGTACGCGTTTGAAGTTTGGGCTGGATACATTTTTCAGTAAACGCGTGGTACGCGTTTGAGGTTTGGGCTGGATACATTGTTTCTTTACAAACGTGCGGTACGCGTTTGAATTTTTGGGCTGGATACATTGTGTCTTTGCACACGCAGTGCGCGTTTGACTTCTGTTTACGAACAGGTAGATAAGGTGTGTGTCTTTAAAAGTGCTGAGTGCATTTGACGGCCTGTTACTTTTCTTTTACGAGTGAGACTCATTTGCTCTTCCCCACTTTAAGACTTGAGTATCAAAGTCTTGATGAAGTTTTTATTTTTTATTATTTTCTCATGAATTACTGACTCCAGCCTTTGAAGGAATCATGCACTCACTACATATCGACTCCTAGCTGTCCCTGTATTGCTTTCAGAGATGTCCAGCCGGTAAGAGATTGTCTAGCTTTTATAAAACAGGCACTGAGTCTTACTTGTGTTCTTTGAGGTGGGAGGGCAATTGTTTTATAGTTGTTCTGTTGTTTTCCCACAGGTTCTTGCCCTCCTGCTCCTACTGTTGACCTGCACCTGAGGGAACCGGCTGGGGGATTGAGTCATAGTCACACCTGCGCAGTCTCTCCCCACATCTCCTTGGGTCAGTCCCTTGGTATATAGCGTTTAGGTGTTGTATCTGGGTGCTGGCTTGGGGAGTGTGGGGAACTTCTCTTTGCTCCTGTGGATTGGGCTGCGATCTTTGCAACAGGTTAGTGGCATCGGCAACACAAGTTCTGTGAACCCTTGCGAGTCAAAGAAACCTACTCGAAATCCCCCTTATTAAGTGATGGCAAAATATGGTCCCACAGTAGGATGGCCAAATGCAATAAAGTGATTGGATGGAACAAGGAAGACTCCACAACAAGCACCAGAACAACCAGTTGGGAGTCCGATAACGAGGAGGATGGACCAGATAATGACACACAGAGACACAGTACAACAAGAGACACTGAAGGCGAAAGTAATAACATACAAGAACAGAGGAGTCCAGAGGACACACGACAGCTCCGGCCACAAGAACGCCACAAAGCCTTGAAGCAGACACTACGCAGCAAAACCCGACAGCTCTCGATGGCGACCAGCAAGAGAGTACAGGGGAAACCAGAGCACGCACGAGGGATACACACACGACACAAGTACCCACTACACGCACCCGCACAGGCAGGGCAGTAGTGTTGCCAAAAAGATATAGAGAATAGGATATGTGACTTCCCGCAATGTTATGTATCCTTTTTTTCCCTTTGTTCCCTACCCCCATCACAATTCATTGACATGCTTTAAGGTACCAGAACCTTTGAATGTCACTTCTTTAGCACCACTGTATGGTTCACAGTTCACGTTGTTATTATTTTTTAAAGGGAGGAAATATGTGGTGTAGCGTTCTAGTGGCTAACACCACGTGACGCCCAAAGGCATTCTGGTAGCGCTGGCGGCGATTTCGCGCTGTGTTCTATGCGCGTGAGCGACCCCGGCGCTCTCACTCCACATTATGAATAAAGGTGTCTTCTACACGTAATCCGATGCGGCGTCTCCTTTCTCGCCAGGACAGCACACTACAATTTCCTTTTCAAGGTATTTTTTCCTAAATGATCCCCTTATTTGGGTAAATCATTTCCTGGATCCCACGTTTCTAGGCTGGGCTAAGCATCCCAAGAGATAGCCTTCTTCATATGTGCCCTAAAAGTGCCAATTGCGCGTTATATAAAAGGTAGATGACATAATATAGCTGCGAGAGCCATGAAGGTATTAACTTCCTCTGCAGGGACATGCATCTTTGTGCTTTAGTGGTTGAGTGCTGCACTCTGCTGGAAGTATTGAGAATCGAATTTCTTTGACCATTGAAAAGCAATTTCAATGCTTCTACTACCTAATAATCTTTATATATTATGGGATTGTCATCACGGAGACACAAAAACGGAATTTTGAACACATGAGCTCGGTCAAACATAGAGTTACTGTATCACTGGTGCACCTCGTTGCAGCGCCACCTTTCGAGGCTTAATCAGCGTGAAGAGCAGTACAGTATGTATTTCCGTGGGCAGATATTATATTGAGTCCAGTTATGTATGAAGGGGCATATTTACAAGCCCCTATCACCACCAGAACATAATTTTTTTGGACATTCCTGAGGCAATAGCGGCTTTGTCTTATTTAGAAGGTGGTGTTAAGCCACTTAACATGGCTTGACGCAGCCTTGTAAATATTGTCCCTTTCACGCTATACTTAGCGTTGTAGGGACCTGCTGGTCACTGTTCTAGTTGTTCTAACACCAGCCACTCCCTGAGGGCTGGCTTACACCCACCCCACATCCATCCACCACAAGCGTCACTGGACATGTAACCCTGTTAATAAAAAGAGCCAGGCGCACGTGCCCTGGGCCAGTTCCACTAACTAACTAACTGGGTCTGTGTCATGATTATTCATGCATGAGGTTCTAGGGCCCTACAGCATTACAAGTGTGAAAGGCGTGGGCAATTGGTGTTGCGGTGGGCGTTTTGCTGCAAACCCATTAATTTTGACACTGCCCCCTTTTTACAAGGGTGGCGTAAATAGGAGGCAGCGCTAACATTAAGACCAAAGAAAACCTGGTCTTAACATTGCAAAATGAGGAGAAATGCTTTATTTCTCTTGTTTTTGGGGTTTCTATGTGGGCTGCATTATGCAGCACCCATAGAAACAGCAAAACGCCATGAATGGTTGTTTATGTGCAGGAAGGTATCCCTTCCTGCACATAAACAATCATTACAAAAATGTCGATTTGCAACTTTTATGTGTGCTGCACAATGCAGCACACATAGAAGTTACAAATCAGCATTAGGGATTGTTTATGTGCAGGAAGGGACACCTTCCTGCGCATAAACAATCATTCCCTCAACGCAGGCACCCTTGCACTCTGCTGGCACTAGGCAGCTTACTTTAGCGACAGTGCTAGGGAAAACGCAGGGGTGTGCAGTATCTTTGTAAATACTGCGCATCCCTTCGTTTTCGGAATGGCAGAGTTTGGCGTTAACATTTTCTGCTTAAAGCCACGTTCCGCCAATTACTTGTAAATATGCCCCTTAGTATCTAGGACACGGATCAAGGAATAGGACAGATTGATAGAAGATGTAATTTACTATTTTAATATTGTTTTCCTCTGTGTCTAAATGTGTTGAAGATCCCTGGGTTTTGCTGGGGAGAGGATATAGCCTTATGGTAGAGCGGTCAACCTCGAAGCTGGGGAGCCGGGTTCGAGTACCGGCAACGACGGTCAACATCCTGTGATTCTGGGCAAATCAATTAATCGCTCCGTGCCTAACAATAATGAATGTGTCCTTCTGTAACAAAACTGATGCTTATGTAAAGCGCTCCGATACCTGCTATCTCGGGACTAATCCGTGCTATATAAAACTGGAAAAAACCCGAAAAATCTGAGGATTTAAAACCTTGCCCTTTTCATAATATTATTCCTTTACTCTCTTACTATGTGTAGTTTCTTTACAAAGAGGGTGTATAAAGAGGAGATTTCAAGGTGGGGGGGATGGCATCTGATCTCTGTGATGCAAATGATGGAGCCTGTTCAGAGCCAATGTAGACAGTAGTTTTGTTATTGTTTTTACATTTCTCCCTTCAAGTTTTAAATATGAAGTGTGATTTTTTAAAAGGCTTCATGGTGCACTTGAAGTTTATCATGCAATGTTTAATCCATGATTATCTCACTTTTGTTACAGTTGGTTATTTAGTAGTTAGTATGGGTGTGTGGGTAGGAGTAGGCATGTATATATTATCTTGCCCTATATAACAAGAGACGATTTATTTCATTTTACTCAAAGCTTTTTTTATTACAATTACTATGTATGGTTGACCCAATCCATTGGAAATCTTGCAATGTGAAGGGCCTTAATAACCATTTCCGTAGAAAGAATGGTTTAAACAATCAGAACAGAAAGAAAGCCGATATTGAATTTCAAAACATATTTATTAAAAAAAAGTAACGCTGTCCGTATGCTTAAAAAACAATGTACTTCAGGAGACTCAAGTTATCATAGCTCCAAATGTTAGGGAGTTCTATTATATTCAAAAAATATGTTTGCCATGAAATTTAGAAAGTAGTCACCGACCCAGAAGGAAGATATTTATCAGCAAAAACTATTCTGGAGAGAAAGGTTATGCACCCAATATTAACTCCCACTCTATCCAATGCAAAACCCATTATGGGGGTATATTAAGGTGGTCTTTGATCCAGCAATTGACAGTCTTGTAAAACGTTTAGTTTGAGGGCTTTTAATGTAGTTGGGCAGCTCTAAATTCTGACTACATGATGAGTTCATCCAGATACACAGGAATAAACCCTCTTCTCCCCAACACAGCTCGTTTTCCAGAATAGATTGTTTCTTGTAGCCGATCAAGCTAGTATCAAATTGGAGTTTAGGTATTGATATAAATCAGAATGCACTGCTCCTGGATATTTCCGCAAAACTACACTGTTTACCAAAAAAACCTGGGAAAATCTCTATAGATGAATATTACTTAATTTTTTGGGCAACTGATGCAGACCTTACGGACCTCACATTATATGGATTGACTTTTAAGGCTACTCTAAGGGGTGACCCTATCAGTTATTATGTTTTATATCCAAAAAAAATATATTAGATATTAAACTGGAAAGGAAGTTCAAGTCTTTAGAGAAATTGTATCATCCTGCTTAATCTAATAATCTTTTACAGAATTTAGTGAAGTGAGTTGCAGAATAACCTACATTTAGTGCTATCATTACAAACTGAAAACAACATTTTCCTACACTAAACAATACTACTGGGAAAGGGGTAAAAGGTCGGGTAGTCTCCTGGCCTTCTGATTAAATAAATTACAATTCAACAGGAATATCATATCAATTAAAAATGAGGAAAATAATGTGAAGCCTAACAAGGATATTAACATTTCTTTTATCAAGTTTTATGCCCATGTATTTGATTAAAAAAGTGCTTCCTACGACTAAGTGTTTTTTGCTTATATTATGGTGCCAAAACTTGAGGTTGAAGAATCTTCCTAGTTACATAAGGAAATGCAGTTTCAGATTTGTCAGAGGCAATTAATGAACCAAGACACAATAAAGCCCCTTGTGTTACAGCTGAATTTACTCAAAGATTTTCTGCAGAACCCTTACAGTTTCTGTGCTCTTTGTTCAGCATATGTATCCTTGACACAGATCCACCAGCCTGTATGCAAGAAATTTGGAAACGTCAGATTGCTAATTCACATTACGTTCCTTCTACGTGTAAGAACTTCTATCCCATTTCTTTGTTCGATGTTAATACTAAACTGTTGGCCTTAATTATGACCAACCGCATTTCGGGCAAGATGCAACGGGCTATTAATCCTGATCAAATCAGTTGAAAGGGAACATTGCCAAGTCAAGTCAATAAAACTTTATTCGGCCACGTTCTGGCTATAAAAGAACAATTACACAGGAAGAGAGCCATAGAAATAGAGTTCAAAACTACTGTACATGTGCAAATATCAAGACATATTTTGAAGGTTCATCATACAATGTAAAGCATTTCTTGTTCAGCCTGATAAAACCTAAGTCATTACTATGGACAATCCATATTTTTCCTTCTACGTACTGCACCCGACAAAAAGCTAACAACCCCATTGCATATCAGTGGGGACAAGAGCATTTGCAGATAGATCAGGGCTGGTCTTACTTGTGCAAATGGCAATTTTTTAAAAGAGTTAAAATATCTTTAGATCGTAATTCATTATAAAAACCACAGAAAAATATAAAATGCACCAAATCTTGTTCTGAAAAATTATCACATAAACAAGGCTTTAGTGTCCCTACCTTTGAGAAACCCTTGGGTACTGTAAGGAGCCAATGAACACAATTACATCTAAATCTAGATAAACGGAAACAATGATGTAGATTATTGATAAAAGAGACTTAAAATCAAATAGTGTCTACACCTGGGTTTACTAAGTTCATTTGTTTCTCTTTCCATTCCTCTCTTGTTTAGGAACTGATTTTTTATCTCTTTCACTTCTTCAAAATGCAGCTGTCTAGGTTGATTAAAAAGCTCGGGACGTCCTAGGGCAACATGGTAGCGATAATGTGAGACTCCTAAATATCATTGCACTGCAAAAAAATCCCAACAATGACAATCTATTTTGCCTTTGAAAAAGCTTTTGATATGGCTACTTAGTGCCATTCACAGTTTATTTTATGAAAATTTGGCTTTGGTAACAACTTTCTAAAGTTCTTTAAAACCCTATACACACATGCTAGAGCCAGAGCGTGTACTAATGGTAAACCTTCTGAAAGTACTTGCTTGTTAAAGGGGACTGGGCATGGGTATCTGCCAGTGCTTACTTTGTGCTGGTGTTTACTGGTGCTCGGCACAATAACTTGTTTGTAAACACCATCAAGTAGTTATGAAAATCTACCACATGGTGGTGCTGTGTCTGTATTTGTTAGCAGAGTTCATTAATCGAGGGTTTAACTATTTCATATAGCTTAAAAACTTGATAAAAACTAGTTTTAAATCTCCAGTATGAAGTGACAGTGGGTACTGCCAGATGCAGTGGGCCAGTGTGAAATATAGTGTGACCTGGCACTTCTTTTTTTTTTTTTTTAAACAAATTAAGCACTGGTGTCTTCTATCACCTTTTTTACAACCTTGTCATAGAACCTTTGCCCATTTCTATCAGCTAAAATATTATTTTTCAGGGATTTCAGTTTGGGGATAAAGAGTTTTTGATGCTTCTTTATGACGATGACCTGTTGCTCCTGACAATAAATCCAGAAAAAGAAGGTATTTACTTGTTAGAGTTAATGAGTGCATTTAGAAAATGTTTTGGTAAAAAGAACTGAAAGTCAGACATATACCTTGCTATAAGCAACTGTTACATGTCACTCTTAAAGAAGGAGTGACATATCTAAGGATTCCATGACACCTGAATCTGTAAGATATAATTAATAAAAATGTATTTATTTGTGTATGAAACAATTGTAAGGGATTGCTCTAAGTTGAACGGGTTACACTTAAGGTTGTCAGGAAGTATCAATGCTCTAAAAATGTGCATCCTGCCATAGGTCCTCCATGTTTTGCAATAACTCTTGCTTCCATTATTATTGTAAGAAATTCAATTAAATTGTGCACTAGTTGTGAGGGTGAATGGAAGCAATCTACTGACCATGGGCAATTTTAAAGAAGAGGGAAATTGTTGGTGGATTTAAGTTTCTTCTCTAGTCCAGTACTTATAAAAGCTTTTCTGATTAAAAATGTATAATGTGAATCAAAGTTGACAGAATTTCAATACGGATTTGTTTTGTATTGAAGATGTTCTACAAGGCCTGTTCGTCAATTTCTTCTACCTAGCATGGATTAAGTATCACCTCCTTATAAGACATTGCCATTTGAGAAATGTACTAAGACTCCATTGATAATGTGTTCCTTATCATAATGAATAGTAATTATACATCTTTTGTATATGTGCCGTTGACCCTCTGTGATACAATCGGATGTTGAAGCTCATCAATAAATCCGTTTTCTGGAAGTCTTGGATGTGAGCAGGTATTTTCAATGTCAAAGATGAGCAGCAGGACAATCCGATGTTCTTTTAAGGACTTCTAAAATGTATGTACAAGATAAAAAATAAGGAGCACTCAATATGATTCCCAAGAAGAGTTCATAACCCATTTCATCTCTACCCTTTCTAATGTTTTACTTCATGAGCCTGCTTTCTCTCACGCTATTAAGACCAACTGGCTTAGCTGCAGCATGATAATCACTCACTTTTTACAAGATGAAGTCAGTTTGGATCTGGAGCAAGCCTTTTTTTAAAACAACTTTCAGGGCAGGCATAGATGATTTGGGTTCTGGTTTAAAGTTTTCAATCTGGCCAATGATTTCTAAGGCAATTTGCAGGGTTCCTGGGACTAATAGCAGTCTTGTTTGCTTGTTTAGTCATTGTCAAAGTTCTTCATTCCACAGAGCCTTCTTCAGGTCTTCCTATTGTCAGGGCAGTGCGTCTGCTAGCAGAGCACTCCAGCTCCTCGTCTCCTAAAGGTCACATAGGCAAAGTATCGCTGGAATCCTCACATTGCTCCAGCTTATGGGAGAACCACCCCCAGAAAAGATATGCATGATCTCCCCACTGTACAGGTGATGTACAATGGTCTTGGCTTCTCTTTATGCCACATTTGAAGCAGAGGTGCAAAGCCTGTCTCAGTTATAACGCTGCCATTTTCAAAGGGATAAATTCATCCTATTGTCTTTGTCCGCTTGTTTATGTGTGCCGCAGTAGCAAGGAGTACATAGTCAAAGCAGTCTAGACTGCTCAAGGTGTTGATGTGGATGTGTTTTAGACAGAGCCCAACAGAAGACCACTGTTGAAAGGTGACAGCTGACAACACAGCAAGGGCTTCATAACAATGTCAGGCGGAAACTTTCCGCCTGACACAGTCTCGGATTCGGAACCGACCAACTAGAGGACGGCCGTTACGCCCGACCGACTACAATGCGACTAAAATAATTTATTTTCCCTCGTCATCTGTCGTACATATGTGAAATCCCAAGGAATTATGTTGGGTGAATGGATGATACTGGCAGATGTATCTTTTTTTGCAGTTTTATATTGTGAATCTGGCCCAAGGACTTTGGGGCACTTTATCTTGGAACCAAACTTCATTGCAGGTGTTTTTTAGGTACAGTTGATTAAATGATGTGCAGAAGATCGGAGGAAATTAAAGCAAGGCCAGGGTTAGAACCTACTTCATATGTTTTAAGATTAGTAGCTCTGGCCACTAGTTCACATCTCCTCTCCAAACGTCAGTGAAATGAGAATCTGTGGGTGCTTCCAACTGATTTTAAATAGCCATGGGGCCCAGTTAGGGTGGACAACCATCTCACATTCTGCAGCTCTTCACAGCGATCCGGTCTCCTGTCCTGCTGCCTGCACAGAAGCATTGCAGGATGCCCCTTGTCCCTCAAATGATGTCCCAGGGCTCGACCTATTGTGGATTCCGCTCATCTGGGCCACGTACCCCTGCTGCACTTGCCTCTCAGTGGTAGGTGTGGACCAGCAGTCAAGGCCATGGGAGGGTGTAGATACAGGTCAGTAAACACGACTCATAACTCAAAGTGCAAACAGTACGAGCCAATCAATGTCCAGCAAAATATTTGCTTTAATAAGAAAGAGTAGTATTTCATTCCTAACTCTACACATGAAAAGAGACGCGGCTTCAGTGCAACATTCAAATGCAATAACACACTCCCCCTTGAGGTTGGACCTCTAGTAGTTGTCAGGTGAATCCCTGTCACATCCTCTTTCATGTAGTTTAGGGTTATTAGGGTTAGGGTTATTAACATTCACTGGTGGCTGCATCAGGGAATGCAAACTATTAGGCCGTACTCAAGAGTCCCCTTTTGACTCTCCAGGATTTCAGTCAAAAGTGTCTATGGTGCCACAGCACCTTTAGCATTGAATCCTCCATAGCCCCAAAGGTCCTAGATAAAGTTTCATCTGCTCCTGTAGCACAGAAACATTCAGCATTACAGCGGGTGCCCTCATCACGGTTTCTCGCGAGAGCCAATCCTGCTCAGCGAAGTCAGGCTGCTCGCGGTACATGCGGCAGATTCGGGGGGCGCTGGTTCACTCTCCAGGGTGGCTCGGCTGATCTCCTTAGCAATCAGAGCAACTTCCAGTTCTCAGGTATGCAGTAAGTTAAGTTCTCCCCGGTGGTGGAATTCAGCTCCTGACTGGAGTCCTGCGAGGACGCACCGCACTCCTCAGTATCTTCCTTGTCCACGGGGGTCAGTCAAGGCAGATCCTTCAGTGTGGTTAGACCCACCAGTCACAGCCTCACTCCAGTCCCTGTCGACGGCCTGATGTCTTAAATGATTTATTCCTGGAAACAGGGAGTTGATGCAGTACCTACTGTGCGCAGCTCAGAGTCCTCAGGAGTGATCACACACATGGCAGTCCCTCCTGGCATATGAGGTTGCCACTCAGGCATTCACGAGTCCTGGCATGCTGGTTAAACAACTTATACACAGGTGGCCCTCTCTGGCATACGGGGTCCCCGCATTAAGGAAGTGTGGGCTTTGCACAAACAGCCCTTGACACTAAGCTCAGTCAACAGCAGCCTTCTCCTGGCATATGGAGGCCACCAAAAACAGTCTTACTTATGGGCTACAGCCCGATCGGTGCACAGCCAAATCCACACCCAGCACAGGGAGTCCTAATAGTAGGGCTCGCCACTGAATCTCACTTCTTCCAATACTTTCCTCTTCCTCCCAGAGCACACTGGTCTTGGCAAGGAGGCAGGCGTTGGTGCTTCAGGCTCTAGGGCAGGTGGCCACTTCTCCTTTTCATCTTCTCTATATAGAAGATGTCTGTCACAGCAAGCTCAACTTCGAAGCTGATTGTCCACAACACAATTCATGGGAGTAACCAGAGTTCACACCTGGATGGCAGCCAAAGTTATATGTGCTTCAAAAGGTTAATCCCATACCCCCAGCTCTACTTTTATGATTCTCTCATAAGTCCCATCTCCTTTCCTGAGATGTGTCAAGCCGCCTTCCTTGTGATCTATCACTGAATCAAAGAGCAGTATCTTGAAATTTAAAAGGAGTATCTACTTTTTCCCTCCAGTGAGTTCCCACCCAGCTCACAGCAATGAGCAAATCTGTCTGGGGGATTTCTCTCACCCTCATGTCTTTACCAGGCAGGCCTGGGCTTCTCAAAAGGGAACCCAGAATCCTCCAATGTACAATTGCGGACACACTCACTCAGTGTACATTCATAGCACTCTTTTTGTTCCGCACTAATACCTTTATGCATTGTACCCTTAATGAATACATGGATTTAGCACACATGTGAGCAGTTCAGCACTGATTCTTTTCTATGTTTAACCAGGGTGTGTTATTATAAAACACACACACTGCCAATACACACACTCAGTATGTGTGCTGCATAACTCTTCAACCTCCGTGTATTGTACTTCACTCAAGCACACATACACCCAGCACATGCATTCCCTGCGCACGCACTGCAGAGAACTACATCTTTTTTTTTTCTTTCTAAATGTTGTGTCCTCATTCTGCCAATTCTCTTATTGGTAGCACTCTTTTCCCAATTGCCAAAGCATGGGTTAGAGCCATTCCATCCAAGAAATAAAACTGTTTCCTCTTCCAACCCTTTACCGGTGTGCCCGTAGCAGAGAGGGTGCCAGAACCGACAGCAATTATTTGGCTTAATCATTGGACCTCCTGGAACTTTGACTCCAATCAACCAGCATTGTCCACACTTTCTACTGACTACTAGGATCACAGGCCATATCAAACTGACTTGTAGAAATTATATGTTTACACGGTCAGAAAAACGGGGAGAGACTCCAGATTTCCAAGACCTGCAACTCTCTTGTCTCCCCAATAGGATCGTGTAGAAAATAAATCTGGAGATGACAGTGTTAGGTCGGGGAGGACAGTCCTGACGAAGCCCCAAAAATATAAGCATGGGGCTTACCCTGACTTGCAGGCCCGTTATTTCAGTCAAAAACGTACACAGCTCGGTCCAATAGTCAGTGATCCTGGGGCATGTCATAAACATATGCATATCATCCGCCAGAGGGTACATACATCTTGGGCATGCGTAATGAGTTCCTGTGAATCTCGATAACTTTGCTGGAGACCAATATACTCTGTACATAGTAAAAAGGTGATTACGCTTGAGAAAAGCGGGTTTCACCACCGCTCGGAGTATCGCAAAAGAATCAAGCCAGACCTCCTTAACATTTAAATTGACTAAATCTTCTGCCCAAAGCTATAAAATATCTGTGTCTATGTCATCATCCGCCTCTAGCAGAGTGAGATACCACAAAGTAACTTCCTTTTTAATAGGGCCAGCCTGTTCTAATCGCCTGGTCTAGCCAGGAGTACTCTTCCTCCTCCTCCCAAACCTGTCTTGCCCACCAGGAGGAGACTTGGTGGTATTTAAATCTAGTTAATTGACCCCTGGTGCAATGACTCAGGACTTCCCAGCTGACCAAAGATGACGCCGATTTGAGGTGCCCCTCACCGGGACAGCCCTGAAGATTTTAAGGGAAGACTGAGCAGATCTCTTAGACACCCGGGGGTTCCTTGTGAATCCCAAATCTGCGCCCCGGAAGAATAGTAAGGAACTCCTAGATTTTTCCAAATAAATACCCAAGTTCTTAAGGCACCCTGCAAAATCTTCAGCCCCACTTTTTTAAAGTACTTTGGATCTCCATATTTAAAAAGAAACTGACCTTGTCCCTCCCTCAGTACACTTAACATTGCCCCAAAAAGTATTCCTAAGGGGGACCTGTCCACATTATTTAACAGCATACGAAAGTTCTTGAAATGGAATGCATACCAATATGTCATGAGATCAGGGAGAGCCCCCCCCCCCCCTTCTCCAGCCTCCTCCACCGCTTTTTCCAGTATATCCTTGATCCCTTGGAGGACCAGATAAAGCTACCAATCTTCTCCTGCAATTTAGCTACTTCTGCTTTGTCAAAAGATAAAGGTATAGAATTCAAAACAAAAGTGATCTTGGGGAGAAAAATAATTTTGATAAGGTTAACCCTACCAGATATATATTTAAGGGTAGGTTCGCCCACCTTACCAACAACCTCCCAATCTCCCGACTTGCCTTCTTCCAATTAACTCTAAGAACATCTGCTAATTTCTGCGTAATTATAATACCCAAATAACGCATTTGCGATTTGACCCCCGGGGTTTGCCTTGGCTGGTTCCATTACATCATTTCGGTCTTCCCTCTGTTTACCTTATAATCTGACATTTTCCCAAAGAGTTCCACCTTAGCCATTAGATTTGGAATAGCCACCTCAGGGTTAACTGTATAAAGTATAAGATCGTCTGCATACAAAGCCAGCTTTGCCACTAGACCCGCTAACTTGAACGGAAATATAGTAGAATCCGCTCTAATCAGGGAGGCGAATGGCTCAATATAAAGATTAAATAGAAGCGGGGACGGGGGGCACCACTGTCTAGTTCCCTGCTTTATATTAAACCAATCCGGTAGCTACCCGTTGACCAAAACCCTGGCTCTAGGCAAAAAGTACAAGTTTTGGACAGCCCTTACTATGATCTGTGGAAACCCAAAGATCTTTAAAACCTCCCAAAGGTAGGGCCAGTGAACTTGATCAAACTCCTTAGCGGCATCAACAGCTATAGCTGTTACGGGTAGATTATAGGCTTCCGCCAGATCCACAACCCCAAGCGTCCCGAAGGTAAGCTCATTGAGCTTCCTCCCGGGTATAAATCCTCTTTGATCCTGATGAATAACCCATTTAATAACCTGGGCGGCCCTAGAGGCCAATATCCCCGAAAAAACCTTATATTCGGTGTTCTAAAGCGATATTGGCCTATAGGAATCCACTGCTAAAGGGTCTTTGTTGGGTTTCAGGGTCAGCGTTACTGTGGCCTCAGCCAAAGACAACAGAGCTTTTTCCCCTTCCAGCAATACTGTGTTAAATAGGCATTTCAACACTGGTACTATACTATCAAGGAGTATAGAGTATAGAGTAGATCTCAAGAGGCAGACCATCGGGCCGGCCGTCTTCCTCCTTACCATCTTCCTCATCTTCCGTTATCTCAGCCATTAAGGACCTCTTTTGATCATCTTTTAAACTAGGGAGTTCAGCCAGGCCTCTATATTCTCCCTCCCCTGGCAAAATATCGTCTTTGTATAGCCCACTCATATATCTACGGGCTTCCGTGCCTATTTCTGAGTTGGTATCTAGTAAAACTCCTGTTTCAACATCCCTTAGATTAAGAATTACATTTCTAGATTTATCAGATTTGGCTTTCCAAGCCAAAAGCAAGCTACTCCTCTCTCCGTACGCAAAATGCTGCAACTTACTGACCCTCCATCTATCCAATAGCCTTTTTCTCACGTTCCCCTTGATATTTCGCTTGGAGCTGTTCTAACTCTTTACCGAGCAAAGACACTTTACTGGAGCCCTCCAATGATGCCTTTTGGAGCTCCTGTTCCTTACACCTGATCTTTTTGGAGTGTTCCTCCTCTTGCTGTTTCATAGCTGGCCTCTTTCCCACCATTATAGAAGTCCCTATAACCCTTCGAAAAGCATTGAAGGCATCCCAGATGACTTGAATTTTTGCTGATCCCATATTAGCTTGACTGAAGCTTGACTGAAGCCTCATCTCTTATACTTAATACCACCCCTTCAATTAACAGTATAGTTCTATCTAAGGTCCACCTTTTCATGCCAGACGTACAATAATGCCTGAGGGACAAGAACACAGCTGAATGATCTGAAAGAATGGTGGGGAGATGTTTAACCTCTTCAACCGATGTTAATAACTCCTGATCTACTAAGAAATAATCGATACGAGAGTGGTGGCCATATTTTTTACTGTAAAAAGTGAAGTCTTTTGTTTCCCCCATCTTACTCCTCCAAATGTCTACCAAATTCAGCTCTCGAGTTATGGTCTTAACTACCGCCGATGTTCTAGGGGGACTGGCATATTTAACTTTAGAAGTTCTATCCAGATCCTTTTTTTGTACAATAATAAAGTCACCTCCGATTATAACCGGAGCAATAGCCAGTATGAGACATGCTTCAAGCTTAATTAAAGCATCTAAAGCATCATCATTCGGACCATAATAATTAGCGCAGAGTATTGACAGCCCCTGTATCTTCAGATTGGCAACCAACCATCTCCCGAAGTAGTCTGTCTGACAGCTTTCTAACTTTATGCCTAAATTATTTTGTATAATGACCACCACACCTTTTGTGCTGCCTCTCTGGTCCGAACAAACTGCTTCCTGGACCCAGCTTAATTTATTAAAAGCGGTACCACACTCATCCCGTTCTAAATGAGTTTCCTAAAGCAGAATAACACTAGCCTCCCTATTCTTAAGGAATTCAGAAACCCGAGCCAACTTCTTCCTGGACCTCAAACCATTCACATTTCAGGATATAAAATGAACCAAGTTTATTTTACTCATTTCTACGGTACGATCCCCAGCTCCAGAAAGACATTACTCACGTCACGTGATCGGGGAACATAGCGGCCGGTTGATGCCGGTCGTGAGAGCTCCTGAGCGGAGGAGTGAAGAGTCCATCGGTGTAAAGCTCATGGATAAGGGTAATGACTTGGTTGGCGGTGGCAAGGAACAGTGGTGAGCATAAGTGAACTCAGCAGTTTTGTTCTGCATTAGCGGCGCGTATGGGCACAGGCACGGACACGGCAGCCAGCCCCTCCCCTCAGGGGAATTGGTGCTGGGCGGCGGCGTTTCTGTAAAGATCCCGCGCATTGACGGCGTTGACCAGGCTTAGGCGGGGCAGAGCCTATACAGCCTCCACTGGATCTGTATCCTTGGAGGCAAAGCACAGTAGAGGCTGCAATTCAGATTTCAGGGAGCCGGCAGTAAGTCGAGAGTTATCAACTTTAGGTCTCCCTGACGAGACTCGGTCACAGCAACAGCGTTACAGCAGCAAGGTCAAAGTAAAGCGGGGGCAGATGGAAAATGACCTTCCTTCCCAGGACTTCCCTTCCTGCATGAATTTGACAAATGAGGAGTTGGATGGTGATAGTTATAGAGGAGTCATCCCACAGGTTCTTATAGGGGAGAAAAAGGTTACAGAATTTGCTGCTGCTAGAGAGGCACAACTTCCGCCTGTTAGGAACAGGTATCTTTTACGCTCTGTGCCCGCGAAGAAAGGTGTTGCTGGAAGAGCAAAGGTCCCTGTAGCCAGAGAGCTCCAAGCACAAACCCCTGTTAAAAAAGTGGCCAGAGGGACTAGGAGAACCAAGAGTTGCGGACCACAGGAGGCTGGTTCATTTCCTAAACCTCCCCCCTCCCTTAGGTCTTACTTTAAAATCATGGAGCAGGTTGCGGCTTCCTCAGGGGTGGGGAGGCTTGAGGGAGTAATGCTGTGGAACGGCCATCCCAGGTTGAACCGTTACGGGTGGAAAATTGTTTTTCCCCACTGGCAGAAAATTGAGACGGTATCATACCTGATGCTCAAGTAGCTCAGGATGGTATAATGGGTAGGGGGGCTGAAGGTAACAGTCCTAGCCAGGGCAACGGTAAGAGCTCCGGGTCGGATCATCGTCTTTAAGAAAAGTCTCCCTCAGGAAACCAGCTGGCAGATCTACTTTTTACCCTGAGACAAGATATCCTGGTTAAGTTCGAGACTTCTGAACATAATCAAAAGGGCATTCAAGAAAAATGTGGGATACTCGAACAAAAAATAGATGGAATTGCCCAACAGACGTCAGCTTTTTTTTTTTTTGAAAATTCTTTTTATTGGCATTTGTAGTAAACACATTGCAAATTTATGCACATATGGAATTACAGTAAACATGTGCCCTTGGACCAGCGTATACAGATGTTGCTATTATAGTCAGCGGATCTCACAGGCTTAGAGTATCAAGGGCCCTGCCCTATCCTGTGTCTGGGCCCACCCCCACTGACGTGCGCTGTGGATGCCGCATTACATGAGGGCTGCTATATGGATCCATATCCCCTGAGTGAGTTGTCCCTCTGGTCGTTGAAGCGCGGCCAACTAATTACTATTAACGAACTGGGGACATGTAAACTGGGGAGTGCACCATATCTGGGATTATAGACCTTGTGAGACTAACGTCGCAGAGCAGTGTCCTTGCCTGTCGTCGTGCTAAGTTTTCGCATACGCGGGGAAGGTTCGAGGGAGGGGAGGGGCAGGGGTCGATGGCGGGAGTATAGATCCCCGTCTGTGCATGGGCCGAACAGGGTACCAGTTACAGTTTAAGTTTAGGGCCCACCGGGTGCCCGGGCCTCCTGGTCCCCGCCCTCTTGAGTCGCGGAGGCCTCCTGAGAGCCAGCTATTCGCGGGCCCGCCGCCGGTGGTGTTTCTTCTGTGAAGGAATGCATCAGCATCGCCCAGGACAGGGAAATCGGGTGTTTGCGGTGTCCCCAGGCTTCCTCCGTTCGAAGTAACGTTTCCTCCGCTTTCCCCCACTTCTTAACTGCCCCCACCCATGCCGCCAAGGGAGGTCCCTCCGGCGCCTTCCAGTGCATAGTAATGCATCTTTTAGCCAGGATAAGTCCCAAGAAAGCAAAACGCAGCTCCACCTTCTTATTCTTGTGTCGCCCATGTATGCCTAAGGCGCTGGCCTCCCATGTGTATAGGTCCTGCAACCCCGTAACTGCACGAATGGTGGTATGCACCGCTCCCCAATAATTATGAAGTGTCGGACAATCCCATAGCATGTGTATGAAAGAGGCAGCCGGTTCGAGACACCTAGGGCAGGCGAACGGTGTATCAGGAAAGTATTTCTGCAGTTTTTCAGGAGTGAGGTACACCCTGTGTAGGATATGTAACTGTATGTTCTTCAAGCGGTAATTACGGGACACCTTTTTTGTGTATTCAAGGGCCCTGATCCATTCCCTGTCGTGTAGTGGCCTGCGAAAGTCCTGTTCCCATTGTTCCCTGAGGGGTGCAAGTGTGGGTTGCCTTAGGGTTCGTACGGCCTTGTATATCCAAGTAACTAGGTGTCGCCCGGGTCCCATCTGTAATATCGCGTGGATGACCGGGTGTGTGGGGGGTTCCGTATCAATCACTCGCCACTGTGTGCGACAGTCTATGAGAAGCTGTCTATGCCTCAGGAACTGACCCCTAGGGAGCTCAAAATCCTCCACCATCTCGTCAAATGTCCGTAGGCGCCCCTCAAAATATAAAATCACCACCTCCGTCACGGCGTGGTCTGTCCAGATTTGCAACATGCTCTCTGTATACTGTGCTCTGCCCCTGGGGTACCCCACCAACGGCAGAAGCGGAGAGTACAGAAGCGCCGCTCGGTCCAGACGATGAACACGAGCCAGGCAGGCCCGCGCCGTGCTGACTTGTAGGGGTCCACCCGAAATCGCCGCTGCTCCTGGCAGCAACATACGGTGAATCGTGGAGGTTGGAATACGCCCTGTAGCAGTGGTCAGCTCTCCCCGTGCCCGGTCCGCTGTCCAGCGTGCCACCCATTGCAGCTGTGCGGCCAGGAAATACGCCTCGAACGATGGGGCCGCTAGCCCACCCTGGTCCAGGGGCAGTTGTAATTTCGCCAAAGCAATACGTCTGCGGCCAGAACCCCAGATGAGGGACCCCAACAGGGTATTGAGCTCGCGAAAAAAGGAACGTGGGGGGACCACCGGAAGGTTGGAAAAAAGATATAACAGACGCGGCACCAGGATCATTTTCGCGACCGCTATCTTCCCCAGGACCACCAGTGATAGATCCTGCCAAAAGTGAATAGAAGATCAGATGCCACCCATCACTTTTCGGTAGTTCCCCTCATATATATCCTTCGGTGTATGATATAGTCGAACTCCTAAATATCGTACCGCCTGGGGGCTCCAGGAGAGATCCACACTCCCCATTCGCACGCGGCATGGGGCCCCGTCTGGTGTCAGGGGATAGACCGTGGATTTAGTCCAATTGACCCTGAGGCCCGCTACCTCCTCAAAGTCGTGTAGGATGCGTGATATTGAAGTCAGGTCAGCTGCGATGACCCGGACATATATGAGTACATCATCAGCGTACAATGATATCGAGTGGGTGGAATCTCCTATTGGGATGCCCCATTCCTCCCCCGCGACACGGAGCGCGGCTGATAGCGGTTCCATTGCTATAGCGAAGAGCAAGGGGGATAGCGGGCACCCCTGTCTGGTGCCACGACAGATCGGAAACGATTCCGAGATCATGGGACCTATCCGCACTCTAGAACTGGGTGCGAAGTAACCAAGCCTAGTATAAGCTTGCAGTCTGCACCCTATGCCCATGCGTCGCAAGACCTGAAACAGGTATGCCCACGAGAGAGTGTCAAACGCTTTCTCGAGGTCTAACACCAGACACGCCGCCCGTGGAAACCGCTCCCGCACCTGATCCTGTACATGGAATAGCCTCCGGATGTTATAAGAGGTGTGTCGTCCTGGGACGAACCCATTCTGATCCGGGTGTATTAACTGCGGAAGGATTGTGGCATACCTGTCTGCTAGGACCTTTCCATAAATCTTGTAATCCGTCGGTAGTAACGCTATGGGTCGGTAAGAACCCATTTGGAGAGGGTCTCTGTCTCAACATACGTCAGCTTTAGAAGGCGAGGTGAAGTCATTGTCAGCTGCAACGGCTGTGAACACCAGTGAAATTGTGGGTCTTAAAAAGCAAAATAGGCTGTTGCAAGAGGACCTGGAGAGGCTTGAATTGCAGGCTAGGTGCAATAATGTGCGACTTTTGAATATCCCCAAAAATTTTGATTATAATGACATCAACGTTTTTGTGAGTAAGCTGTTGGGAGGTCTACTTCATGATAGGTCGGATATTGATTGGGACAGAGAGATACAAAGGGTGCATAGAGACCCGTTCAGTTTAAACCCTGAGAGGAAGACCCCAAGGAAAATACTGATAAACTTTCTCTCTTTTTCGGTTAAGGAGTTAGTGTTGGGGTGTGCCATGAAGGATCGTTTCTTGAAGTTTGGAGACCTCAGTTATCAAATACGATCCGATGTAGGTAAGAGAACAGCCCAGAGACAGTGGGAACTGGGCAAAAAAATGAATGATTTACGCAGTAAGGGGGCCCAGGTACAGATGAAGTTCCCTGCAATGCTGAGGATAATGTGGCGGAATAATATGTACAACATTAGAGATCCAGAAGAGGTGGACTCTCTTTTGACGCAGATGGAAGCTCAGAATAAGAAGCTGAATAGGGAGTTGAGGATTTATCTATGTATGGGTAGAACTCTGACCCCAGTCATGTTTTTCTTTACTAGTATTAGTTATCTTTTTCTTAGCATTTTGGTTTGGATTCCCCCTCCTCTAGCCTGGGGGGTTCCCGAAAGGCGATTTTTTTCACCTAGGGATAGGAAGGAGGGTTCCCCAAGGTGGGTGGGTGGTGATGTACACGGGGTGGTGGGAGCATGGGGGAATATAGAAAAAAATGTCTTTGTTATGTCATACGTCAGTGTGGTCCTAATTACAGGGGGTCATTTGATTCTTTTCAGAGGGTGAGCGGATTATGAACACAGTACTACATCTCTCATGTAATGTATTCCTCTCAGGCATACATACACTCAGTACCTGTATCAACCATCCATGTATTGCACAGTACTGCTCCATCCTTGTACTGTACACTTCCCAGGCACACATACAACGAACACAGAGTCACCGCTCCTGCGCTGCGCAGCACTCCACATCTACCTGATGTTGGCCAAGGGCATGTTAAGCGCATAGCAGCTGCAGTTTTAAAAAGGTGAGTGAGCCTGTAGGCCTTACTCTATTGACACAGGGTAAAAAGGCCCTGTTCACTACTAATGAACACTACGCGGTATGCTGCCACTACCGCACTCGTGTTGCTTAACTCCTGGTGAAGGCAGTAGCCTTCTACCACTATGAGGGCAGTGCTTTGGGTGCCCCTGCCGGTCCAACAAGACCACAATCCATGAGACAGGCCTATGTCATGGCACACATGCATGATCCGTGTTGGCCTCTTACAAAAAACTATAAACATTAGGGATCCAGACAACAGTACAGTTGGGCACTCAGGGCAGGGGTGCATGTCTTTATCATGCAGAGGACTTTTCTGTCCGAACACCACCATATTGCATGTCAGTGGTTATACTATGAGACTGTGCACTTCTCCCCAACCCCCAGGTAATATCTAGTCATCAGCATCATAAAACTTTTTTCGATCTTAAAGAAAAAGTTCATAAAAGCTCAATACATCATAATTAAAAAGAGTAGGTAAAATTCCATTAAAAGTTTTTTCAACCTAAAATACAAGGAATTCCGAATACATCATAGTCTGTTTAAATATCTGGAGAGTAATTTTTCCTTTTCTTTATACAGGCCCAGAGGAAACCAGCTACCGCAAAACTAATAAACGGAATTTTACGTTGTTTTAGAAATCTAAGCGCCACTCTGCACTGTCTAAAATGATACTGTCTCAGTGTCTGTAGTGTATATCTCGCTGTTTCCGCTTTGTACAAATCACAGAATATAATTATGTGAAGGTCTGATTGTTCTGAAGTTCCATCGCAAGGACATACAGACAAATCGCAATGCTTAAATGTTCTCGCCAGGAAACCCACCATCAGAGGAAACAAATTCATAAGAAATGTTACTAATATGTATTGATGCTGTAAGGTCTGGATTTCCTCTATATAACAGTAATCTCCCTCCTCTAAGACCAGGAGATTGCGATATATCCTAATTGTTGATTTGTCTTTGTTTAACTCCACTCTTTCTCCCACCATCTTTGACAGGAATTGTTCCTTTAAATGGTTCTTGGACACTTGCAGACATTAGTTGGGGTTTTCAAACAACTCCACCAGATCTAAAGAATTCAATGTTAACCTTACATAATTTAACCAGGGGTGGCGTTAGGGAGGCGCAACTAAGAGAAATGAAAATATTTCTCCACGTGCTTTCATTTTTTTATGTGTGCAACACACATAGAAAAAGGAAAGCGCCTGAATGGATTGATTTTGTGCAGGAAGGGTCCTTTCCTGCACAAAATCAATCATACCCGCAACGCAGGCACCTTTGCACGATGGTGCAAAGGTGCCCGAGTTAATGCACGGCAGCTCATTCTGCACCGGCTCAGGGGAAAAGGACAGGAATGCACGGTAACATATAGACACAGTGCATTCCTACCCTTTCCTTTTGCCGTAGGGCAGCGCAGCAGGGAGGCCTGCTGCGCAGCCCTACGGCACAAACCCATAAAAAGGCCCTAAGTGCATCGGCTTGGGACTGATGGGGTGCTAACTTTGTTTATTTTGTTTTTTTATTACAACTATCCTTGAACATAGGGGTGTCACTCCTGCAGGTCAGGGGCCCCACTGTGAGGTGCTGGGGTGGGAAGTGGCTTGAGGGGGTATCTGTGGCCGAATGGGCCTAGTTGAGTAGATTCGCTTGTAAGGGAGGAAGAGTCAGGGTCAAGGGTTGTTTAGCTGAGTTTCTTACTTTTCTTTCCTAAGTGTTTTTCACTTCCCTTTGATGTTTGGCTGAACCAAAAACTGAGTTGTTGCTGTGGGCAAGGGAGTAGCCAGAAAATTAAAATACCCCCCACTTTGAATCAAAGCACTGTTGCCACCATGCAAGCGAAGTAAGTGAGCTAGACTTTCCCTGGAAAAACTTCCTTGACTTGGCAATCCAAGCATCTACCAGTTCATTCTTTCAACCTTTCATTGAACAGCTGATATCCACCATTTCATCTTTCTGTTGTCCATTAATTTTTTCAACTGTCGTTCAATTGTTTACCATTCCATCAATATCTAGGGCATTCCATCCAACCATACATTCACACAGCCATCATCTATGCATGCATTCATCCAAACATCCATTCACCAATTCATCCACCCTTTGACATACTCATACATCAATAAATAAATGTAATCATCATTGAACCTTTTGCCTATCCATCTGTTCACACTCTTACCTTTCCATTCACTTTCAACCTTTTATCCACCTAGCCATCTATCCTTTCACCTTCCATCCATCAATTTATCCTTAGTCTTATGACTATTCATACCTTTCTTTCACCCTTCCTCCCAACCTTTCTTCATTTAGTTTTCAATCTACCCTTCTTACTTTGTTTCTTGCTCCCACTTGCTTCTCTATTTTATTGTCTCTGTCCTTTTTCCAATTTTTTTAAAAATGTATCTTCCTTGTCCATTTTACTGAGGCTGCTATTGCCTTATAGTCATAATTATGAGCTTTGATCTGCTGCTTTGCAGACAGATGAAGCCCATAAATAACTCCACCCCTGAAGCAGCGGTTACAGCCAGGATTCACAACGCCCCAATCATGAGTGCTGTTCTGTCCTTTTTGGTGCTATTGTCACCTAAAACTTTTAAAACGAATATCTCCAGTTTTACTGGCTGGATTTTTGTCTTTGTTATGTCATTTTATTTTTAAATATTTTACTCTATTTTGTATCAGTTGGTTTGGTTGTTCTTCTGTTGTGTTTTCACGTCATTACTGTTTGTGAGTGCTGCATAATTCCTTTACAAATTGTCTCTAACTTAAGTCTGACTGCTTTGTACCAAGCTCCCTAGGCTTGGTTTATTTAGTGACTTTAGTGGTTCACCCTGACAAGGATTGTGTTTATTTTTTAAAGGGAGCTCCCACCCTTTTCAACTAACAACCTAATTTCTTACAATAACACAAACATGTAGCATGGTAATCATGCACTTAAACCACATATTTCTCAGTGAGAGCACTAATCTCATGTGAAAACTTGCAATCCAATAGAATAGAAGGAAATATTACTGCACAGCTATAAACAGGCCCCATGAATAATCACTTCATATTAGGTTCACAAATCGTAATGTTCCCGAAACTCTGGGGGAAATGCACAATGAAGTGGCGGAGCGTGTCGTTCGCCTCCTGGACTTAACGACGCGCTCCGCCACTTTGGAAACGCACAGCTGCATCATATTTACAAGAATGTGGTGCAGCCTTGCGTTTCCCCCTGCAATGGTGCTCAGTCTAACAACTTAGCACCAACGTGGGCACCCTTGCACCAGAGTGTAAGGGTGTCTGTGTGCAAGGGAGGATTGGTTATGTGTAGGAAGGTGTCCCTTCCTACACATAAACAATCCTAAAATGCCATTTTGTAACTTTCATGTGTGCTGCTTTCTGCAGCACACATGAAAGTTACAAAATGGCATTTTTTAAAAGGTTTGTTTATGTACAGGAAGGGACACCTTCCTGTACATAAACAAACCATGACATTGTGCTTTTTCCATGTGTGCTGCACAAGGCAGCACACAAAGAAAAAGCAAAAAAACGAGGAGAAATAATGCATTTCTCCTAGTTTTGCCAACTTAAGACCAGGATTTTCCCGGTCTTAATTTTGGCGCTGCCTCCTATGTACGCAACCCTTGTACATAGGGGGCAGTGTCAAATACAATGGGTGTTGCGGTGAAATGCCCACCACAACACCCACTGCACGTCCCATTCACACTAAACATAGCATGAATGGGTGCCTTATGTGCTTTATGTTTTTGCATTTATGTTTTTCATTAGGTTTATGAATTGTATATCATCTATTTGAGAGACGAGTATTGTTCAAGTCCTGATGAAGGTGGTATGTCAATAAGTTCACACCACCGAAACGCGTTGACGCTCTTTTTGTGTAATACGTTACATCCAAGGAACCGCTTGATGTCTAAGATTACCATGAGTTTTTAGACTGATGTTTATGAATATATGGATTCCACTTGGAGTAACTTCAATATGATGATTTGATTTGTTCACTTTTTGTCTGTCTCTCTTTGATTGTTTTTATATTTTTTGAATTACGTTTTATTTATTTGTATAAATGTTATGTTTTTAAACTGTATTTTATTGAAGCAAAATATTTGAATAAATATGTCTTTTTTTAATATTGAGTAAAAGCTCCTTATCCTTGTGTATATCACAATTGGTTTTTGGGTTCAAGTCTTTAGTGTTCCATTTGAGCTGTGTGGAAGTCTGAATGCATGAGATATACATAGTTGATTATATTCAATGAATAGAGGTTATTTCAGTAGTTCCAAGAGAATTTAGTTGTTTCTTTAGGCAGCGCTAAGCCACGTTAAGTGGCTTAACGCTGCGTAGTACATAAGGCAAGGCCCCTATCGCCACGGGAACGTCACAAAAAGTGACGTTCCCGTGGCGATAGGGGCTTGTACATATGCCCCTCTGTTTGCAAAGTTCAGAACACACCTAGAAATGGTGAAGCACAGAATCAACACAAGGGACTGTGAAACTGGTTTTATGGTTGGACAAGGTTTGCATGATCTTTGAGAAGCACAAGTGATAACAACGCAGAATATTGTAACAAAGGAGATCTCATTCATGCCAAAATGGTTACTTTGAAGCGATTTAAAACGGTCAGGGTTTGTGGCTGTAGAAGTTCACGGATGTGTCAAGTAGTTGCCCACCCCCTGCTCACAACACCACAAGCCAAGCAGTCATATTCAATGGAGCACATTGGACAACACCCACCGGATATACAACACGGCCCAGATAATGTAATTCAGCTACCACCGTACCTTTCTAATCATAATTATAATTTGAAATTCCCAAACAAAACAATTTACTCTAACTCTGACACACTCATGCACGCAACACAAAGCCAAAGCTATACAGCTGAGAAAGCACTACCATGTAACGAAACTTGAGGGTCCCCCCTGAAAGGTACTTGGAGAGATCCCCCTTAGGACTCAATCAGGAACTCTCAGGCCAGGGTACTGCGCTGAGGGAGGCCCCTGGAGATCGGGGCTCCCACCGCACCGTGGGGACCTATGTTACGCCACGGAACAGCAGGTCATACCACAGCAACACTGACAAGGTCCAGAGAGATTGAAACTGGTCTGGGGTTCTTGTATACCCTTTCTAGCGGAACTCTGGACCTGGAAGTTCACTATGGACGCATCTGACTGGAGCAGGATCAAATATCTGCATGTGAGGGAAGCTTGCACAGCTGCTGACTGCAGGAGTGTAACACAGGCCCCTGTAGCACGGGGGAGGGGGGCAGCCTTCCTTGGGGCCCCCAACCATTCAAAGAGAGCCCCATCCAGCCAAGACCGATGAGATCTGTGGGGCCTACCTGCAGAAGGCGCGAGGGGAGCCCGAGTGTGTAGTGTCGCAGTCTAGTTGACGCGCACTACGTCAGGGATAGGAATGCGCGTAGCGGCCATATTGGACGCTACTGCGCATGCGCGTTAGTCAGCGCGGCGCGAGAGAAGCGAACGGAGCTTGTAGCCCGGCGCTCTCTCGGTGAAGTGGATTACAAGTTGAATAAAGGCAATTTACAACGTTACAACTAGTCTCCTGTATAGCCTTGGGTAGCACCAGCCCCATACTGAGAGAGGTAACTTTACAGTGGCGACGAAGGTGGGATAGAGCGGACCCGGTGATCCCCAGTGAAGGAGGTGCCCCCCAACCAGCACATAGGAGGTAGTCCTACGCAGGGGGACGACACAACACGTGGAGAGCAGATCCAGGAGGTCGAGGACAGACTCCAACGCACCGAGAGAGCGCGGCAGCGGCGGACGGACGCCAGAGGAAGGCACGAGAACAGTAAGTGTGCCGTCCACGTGGTAGAAGACAGTCAGGGGCGTATCGTGTGCGGCAGCAGAGACCCTGGCGGAATCTGGTGGAGACGGCGCAGGCAGCTCCAACGAGATCCCAGCGACCCGAAGAAGAGGGGAAAGGACAGAAGCGCCAGGT
The DNA here is from genome assembly GCF_964204655.1 of Triturus cristatus. NCBI lineage: Eukaryota > Metazoa > Chordata > Amphibia > Caudata > Salamandridae > Triturus > Triturus cristatus. The sequence continues at coordinate 458,596,605 of NC_140592.1, read as the reverse complement.
AGCTCGAGGAAACAAGCGGACGTCAAGATGAGTGCGCAGGCATCAGAATTAACGACGCCGGTTCCGTTCCTCCCACGGCCAGGAGATCCCCAAATGAAATGGGAAGACTGGAGGGAGTACTTCAAAAATTACCTAGAAGCGCTGGAAGATGAGAACGAGGAGGCGTTCTCCAGCGCCAGAAGGAAGAGGATACTCTTGCACAACCTGGGACCAGAAGGCAAACGGGTATTCCAAAACCTAACACCGGTCGCCAGGCAGGCAGCGGACACCGACGTGTTCATACACGCCCTGGAAGATTTGGACAACCACTATCGTCCTGCAGTATGTACCTCCATCGACCGCTACAACTTCCAGCAGAGGAAGCAAGAAGCGGGGGAAACAATAGACGATTATGTGGCGGCACTGAGGAAACTTGCGATAACATGCAAATACGGGGTTTTACAAGACTAATTCATCAAAGACCAAATCGTGATGCATACGACAAGCAAATCAGTGCAAGATAAATTGTGGGCGAGCGGGGACGCGACGCTGAAAGACGTGATCGCCATTGTGAAGAGGGCAGAGCTGATCAAGCGCTGCGCAGAAGCAGCAAAGAGAGATCAAGCCCCAAGACTCACGATAAACAAGGTAGACGACTCGGACCAGTATGGAAGAGGAAAACCGGCGCCTGGAGACTATAGAGGATCATACAAGGCGAAAGGAAAACCGGGACAGCCGTGGAAGCCAGACAAGGGAGAAACGGCGAGATGCTACAGATGCGGGAGCCCGAGCCACGCGGCACATGACAAACGGTGCCCCGCCTTCAGGGCCAAATGTGCATTTTGCGGCCTGGTCGGCCACTACGAGAAGGTGTGCAGAAGGAAAGGGAAACAACGCGCGGTGAAATTCGTGGCGCAGGACATAGGTGAAGAAGAAGACGGCCAGGAGGAAGACGACGAAGTCCTGTGCGTGGAAGACCAGGTACTGGGCATCGAGGGAAAAAGAGCGCGCAAGCCCCAGTGCGACATGCTCATTGGAGGAGTAGGAATCACCATAGTGGCGGATTCGGGGTCCCCTTACACGATTGTCCAAAGATCGGTATGGAACGAGAGGTTCGAACCCACACTGGGCCCACGCCTGGATCCACCCGACATACGACCAGTCACCTACACAGGGGAACCCATCCCGATGGTAGGATTCAGGAGTCTGCCGTTCCAGTTCAAAGAACGCAGCGCCCAATGTAAACTATATGTCGCGGAGAAGGGACCATCAGTCCTTGGGTGGATGGACCAAGGAGAGTTGGGCATACAGCTGAACCCAGGAGGGGACATCCAAGTGCTGGTGACTCTGGACGGAGAAGAGTTGACAGCAGCAAAATGGCGGAGCGGACACCCGAAAGTGTTCGGCGGCAAGATTGGTAAACTTGAGAAGTTTACCCACAAGATCGTCCTCAAGGAGAACGCCACCCCGGTGGCGCATAGAGTAAGGAACATACCGATCGCAGTGAGAGAGGCAGTACAACAGGAACTACACCGACTGGAAGACGGGGGAATCACCGAACCGATCGGCAGCGCGGAGTGGTTGGCGCCACTGGTGGTGGCCATGAAACCGTCAGGCAAGGTGCGCTTATGTGTGGATCTCCGTGAATTAAACAAATGCATCGTGGTAGAGAAATTCCCCTAACCGCGCATAGAGGAAATGTTGGCCCGCACGAAAGGCGTGAAATGGTTCTCCACCATCGACCTGCAATCGGCATACCACCAGGTGGTGCTGCATCCCGCGAGCAAGAAACAGACGTCATTTATAATGCCGTTTGGATGCTATCAATTCTGTCGCATGCCCTTCGGACTAGCGTCCGCAGCAGCAGTGTTCCAAAAGCTGATGGCCCGCCTATTCAAGGGTATAGAGGGAGTGCAATACTTCCAGGATGATATCCTAGTAATGGGAAAGGAGCTAGAAGACTACGACGAGAAGTTGGAAGTGGTGTTAAAGATCTTGGAGGAACACGGTCTGACGGCGGAGTGGGAGAAGTGTCATTTCGGAATGACATCAGTCACGTACCTGGGGCATGAGATAGGAGAACACGGGATAACACCGAAGAAAGGGAACGTGAAGGCCATCTGTGACGCGCCCCCGCCCACATCCAAAGAAGAAGTAAGGTCCTTTCTGGGAATGGCGGAATACTACAGCAAGTTTGTCCACCATTTCGCCACGAAAACACACAACATGAGACAACTCACGAGGGACAAGACGGTGTTTGATGGACGGAAGAGGAGCAAGAAGAATTTGACACAGTGAAACGCGAAATCAGCCAGGCGATCCCGCTGCATGGGTACGACCCCCGGGGAAGATCCATATTGATGACGGACGCAAGCGAAAAAGGGCTAGGAGCGGTACTCATGCAAGAAAGGCCAGAAGGTGGGACGGAGACGATCAGCTTCGCGTCCAGAACATTGACGTCTCCTGAACAAAAGTTCAGCGTAATCGAAAAAGAGATGCTAGCCGTGGTCTGGGCCATGGGAAAGTACCGCCAGTTCCTGTGGGGCACACGTTTTCAAGTGAAGACAGACCACAAACCCCTAGTGAAGGTTTTGACGTCCTGCGGCCATGCTAGCGCCACACCCCGGATTGCAAAAATGACGCTGAAACTCCTGGAGTACAGGTACGACGTGGAGTACATTCCGGGCTCGAGGAACAAGATAGCGGATTACCTCAGCAGGGCGTCAGCAATGGAAAGTGCCACCAGCGGCACAGAGGAAGAAGACGAGATGGTAGCCCTGATGGACGATCCGGAAAAGACCATCAGTAAACAGGAGTGGACAGACGCGTATGCAGCAGACGGAGATCTGGGCGACATCAAGGAGTACATTATATAAGGGTGGCCGGAGAGGAGACGACAGAAGCCCAAGGTCCGGCAGTTTTATGAGGTTCGAGAGGAGCTGTCGGTGGGGAACGACGGAGTGTTCGTGTACAGAGGGAACAGAGTGGTACCACCGGAGAATATAATACCGGACCTGCTATCCATATTACACGAAGGACACCTGGGAATCGTGAAGACGAAGGCCAGGACCAAACAAACGTATTGGTGGCCGGGGATGGACATGCAAGTAGAAAGGCACGTGAGAGACTGCGCACAGTGCCAAGGAGCGGACAAAATACTAAAGCCAATGAGGCCGGCACTAGGGAAATTCGCGATTCCAAGCAACCCATGGGAAGAGGTTGCAGTGGACATCTTAGGACCCATACTGGACGATCAGGGGATACCGAAATACCTATGCGTATTAGTGGACTAGTACTCAAAGTGGCCAGAGGTACACATCCAAGAGGTCATGGACACAGACACAATATTGCGCTTCCTCAAGGAGGTGTTCCTCAGGGAAGGCATCCCCAGAACGATAATCAGTGACAATGGTCCCCAATTCACCTCGGACAAATGGTCCAAATTTGCAGAAAGGAACGGCATAATACTCAGGCACACGTTGATTTATCATCCGTAGAGATGTTTAATAGGGTCCTCATGGGCTCCATACAGGCCGCCATCACGAGGGGCAAAGACTGGGAAAAGGAAGTACAAAGCACCATCTGGGCATACCGCATCACCCCCACCGGTACGGGGTACAGCCCCTTCCAAATCCCACGAGGAAGGCAACCATTCACCAGAGACAATGTTGCTTGGCAAGAGAAGACAATCACCAGCAAGTGGTCTCCAGCGGTCGTACAACACAATCTGGAACAGGCACAACGCATTTACACGGAACACTACAACCGCAACAGAAAGGTGAAGGAGGCAAGGTTGGAAAAAGGGGAGTGGGTCAGAGTGAAGCTGGCAATCCTAAAGCGAAAGGGAGAAAGCAAGTACTCCCCACCCCTAAGAGTGGAAGAAGTGTACGACCGAGCAGCGTTGCTCAGTGACGGAAACGTGTGGTCCCATGACCGCATGGCCAAGTGCAACAAAATCTTACAATGGCCCCGGGAGGACGCGGAAGGGGCGACACCATCAGAAGGCACGACAAGGGGAGCAAGAGCTCCTAAGGGAGAATGCGGAGAGAACAGGAGAGAAGAACAAGACGGAGAGAGAGACATACAGGATGGATGGACCCCAGAGGAAAGAGCCCGGGAAGACAATGAGGATGGAGTGAGAGAGGGCCAGGGCACTCCGGAAGGTAGAAGAGGGAGCCCGGTTGCAGAAGGAGGTCAAGAAGGACATACCACCCCGGTAAGACACACCCGGGTTGGGCGAGCAGTGGTGAGACCAGCCAAGTTCAGAGACTATGAAATGGACTGACCACCTGGGTAGGCACATTGTGGTGTGTGGTATAAAAGGGGGAGATATGTAGTGTCGCGGTCTAGTTGACGCGCACTACGTCAGGGGTAGGAATGCGCGTAGCGGCCATATTGGACGCTACTGCGCATGCGCGTTAGTCAGCGCGGCGCGAGAGAAGCGAACGGAGCTTGTAGCCCGGCGCTCTCTCGGTGAAGTGGATTACAAGTTGAATAAAGGCAATTTACAACGTTACAACTAGTCTCCTGTATATCCTTGGGTAGCACCAGCCCCATACTGAGAGAGGTAACTTTACAGAGTGTCCCACGCGGGCTCCCCTTGCCCCATTCTGTTGGTAGGCCTCATTATTCCGCGTTACGCCACTGCCCGACTGCTGTGCCTGTTCAGCACGTCCAAGGGAAGCTTGCGCTGCTGTCTTTGTTGTGCGCATTGCTTCCCGAGATCCTGTACAAATCTAAACAGCCACCCATTCGATGTCGCTTAAAGGCTCTTGAAGCAAGAACACTCACATGTACGGATGCCCTAAAACACAGGGGTGCTCAGCATGTGCAACGTGCCCACATGCCTGCTAGACCGATTTTCAGACAATCTCATAAGATAAATACAGTTAATCATTTACAGTTGGTGCATATTCTGAAAATGTGGCATGGGAGATCGTTGTTGAACACCTCTGCCTGTTGGTTCCCCCTTTCTTGATACTGAGGGCTGCAAAGCTGCTTATGCGCTATATAAAAAACTCCATAAAGTAATAAATGTATAGCTCAGTACATTGCCTGGCCTAATCATATAGCAGCAATATCAACCCAGTCACGTTGAGGCCTACGGCAGCTCAAAAGTATGTTTGCGGACTTTTGTTGAGCGCTTCACGGCGCCTGGCAGTCATTTCCAAACACTAGCCCGCCTCACAGATGATAAACATGGGAGTTGGTGGAGGGGGGCATAGGGCGCATCAATGTGGTCTTCTGATATTTATGTTGGGTCCAATAAATTAAAAAAACATAATGACATACCTGTCAACTTGAAGGAGGGGGCGGAGCCTTGAAGGGGCGGGGCATCGTGCCAAGAAGTACCTAGGAGGCACTTTTGCACACCCCACTCCGCCCCCAAGCCCCCTCCCTCCCCCCCCCCCCCCCCCCAAAAAAAAATTCTTGGTGAGGCTGGTGTGTTTTAACACCCCTTAATGGACGCCGCCAGTTCAAAGCCTCTAGAAAACGAGCTCGAAAACCACTATTTACAGGGGTTTTAATCTCGTTTTCCCTGCCACAGTGAGATATCGGCTCCTCAACCTGTGACCGTGCGATCTGGCGTGCGATCTGGGAGCCGATATAGGGGGTCACGCTGTAGTACAGTGTGAGTTGGCACTGTTTAATGATTGGCTGCGAGAGAGGGCAGACAATATCAGACGATGCCAGATGCTAGGCTGCAGGATGGAGATCGGCGTATCAAAGCTTCCAGGCCTGCTCCCGCCCATGACACACCCACGTGACTGCAAATGGCTGTTGGTGCTTAAAGGGACAGGCAGGAATATAGCTGTAAACTGATGTGGGAAAAGGCGACCCAATTCTGTCTGTTTTTGTCGCTTAGACAGATAGGACAAGCTGAACAAAACGAAGTGGCCAGCTCTAATAATGCACCTGCCATATCTACTCATCCTAAAACACTCCCCAGTTCCAAGCACACCCATAAACAGTATTATTTCAATCATGTGTTCCAGAAGCTTCTCCAGTGTTCTTTCCGGTGGCAGATCTTTCTGCACGTATTATTAGGGTCTTGTGTTCTCTTCGGCTGCTTCTGCATAGCTCAGTGTGGCTCGTAAATGATATTGTCATAGAGTTCACAGTTCAGCCACATGCTGCGCCATTCGTCTAATACTTTCTAATGTTATCAACATCTGAAAGATGAAAGGCTGCGACGGCCCCACATGGATCAAGCTCTGTACTTTGTACAGGTAATGCTTAACACAAATACATCCAACAAACACACCCATAACCTTTTACCTCATACGTTTCAACCAGGGCCACTGCAATTATGAAGTAGAGGAGGGCCAAATTATGCAGCCGGGTTGAGTAGATTATGCACAAGAAAAGGCAATTTAGGCGGCACACACAATGCAACACATTTCGTCAAAATATTACTTCATTATTTTGCAATTTTTACACTTGCTAACACTGCCTGGGCATTGATTGCACCGCATTAGTACAAGTTTAACACCCCAAAATAACTTTTGAACCGTTTAAGGTACAAACAATGTTTTTTGTTAAAATCTGCAGATTATGCAACAGGTCAAGGGTGTAATGGGCTCCCCCGCAGCCCCTGTGGTGCGGGGGCACCGCAGTATTATGAACATGAAGGGGGCCCTCATAGCTGTTCTGTGCAGTGCTGTGAGTCTCTCTAAACAAGCTGCGGCGTGCAGCATGCTCAGAGCGGACTTGTGCCGACCCAGAAGTGAGCAGAAACAGATTAACAACCGTTTTGTCTTCAATACCATCATGGCTGGCATCGTACAAGAGTGGGCGGGCCACTCAGTGAGCGCGGCCTCCACAGGGCACCGCTCCTCTGAGAAGCGAAGACGCAGCACAGAAGAAACAGGGACAAAAATAAGTACGGTTGTCACCTTTTCCAGAGAAAAATACCAGCCCTTTGTTCACTTTTTAATATTCTGCAAAGGCCCGGCATATCTCTTAAACAGAACTGTATGTGAAATTTTCTGTATTTATTTTAATGTGGCCTTTCTGTCTTTGTTTACTTAAATTATCAGTTGGGTAATCATGGCAGCTCTATGTCACATTTCAAAGTGTTTTCTTCTTACAATAACTGTTCAAAGTATGTTCTGATAGGGGAATAAAATTACACTTTAGGGGATTTTTCTAATTTTTGTATCGCAATAAAATACCAGTCATACCAGTATCTATCTATCTATCTATCTATCTATCTATCTATCTATCTATCTATCTATCTATCTATCTATCTATCTATCTATCTATCTATCTATCTATCTATCTATCTATGTACATGTGTGTTTAGTATGTTTAAATCTAGCTTTGTATGTATATATGTATATTTAGATATCAATACACACATACATACAAAGTCTGATTTAAACACTTTAGCCAAATACTGCTTTGCAATAAAAAGTAATAGGACAAATTAATTTGTGTGGCAAAGTGCAGTGTTTGCTTTTCTGTATCATCTCCAGGTATGTTCAGCAGCTGTGGTGCTGGGGGCACAAGGGAGAGCAGGAAAAATAGCATTGGGGCACAGACCCAATTTTATGTTATATGTATTTGTATAGAACATTGTCACCCTTTGGGGTATCTAGATGTTTTGCAGGTGTGTGAGGCTAATCTCAGGGCGGGAAGCCAGAGCTTCAACGTCTTGCATAATTCAGGGACAGAGGAGCAGGCTCTAGTGTGAAGTGGGAGGACATGCCACTCTTTAGGAGGGATGCATGCGAAGGCTCAACCTATGGATCTGCTTCTGTGGATGCGTGGGACATAATCTAGTAAATTGGGGTGGACTGAATTCAAGAAGTTTGATTTCAAGGAATCATGCGGGATTACATTAAAATTTCACCAGATTCCACTGAATTCCATGACGGGGAGGAAGGAGTGGGCATTTGGCACTATTTTCTTAGCCCAAAAATGGATGTGAGAATGCATTTTGCCTAAGAAAATAGCATGGCCAAATACTATTCCGTGCTCTTGCATACTCTGCAATGATTAAAGCCTTTAATCACTGCAGAGTATGTAAGGGTACCAAGTAGTATGCAGTGGTTTCTAAACTTGAAAAAACTTGAAAAAATATACTTGTTTTATAGAAAGACAGAAGAAAATAGAGTAAAGTATGAAAAATGATAGAAGAAGGAAAAAGGAAGCAGCGGTGGAAAAGAAAAAGAAAATGGGAAAAAAGTATGAAGTAGATACATGTAGAAGGAAAGAGGTCATGAGGTACTGGAAAGGTGATCGAGAAAGGAGAGGGAGGATAAAAAGGAGGGACGAATGATGAGGGTGACAAAATAGACTGCGCATGAGACAGCATAAAGGAAGAGCAGAGACAGAAAGAGAAATATGGCATAATGGAAAGATAGCAATGAGATTAGAGAGAAAAAAAGAAGAGGTGAATGACAGAGAGGATGGTAGAAGAATGGAGAAAACTTAGGATGGTCAGAAATAATGGAAAGGAAAGAGATGGGAAGCGAAAGGGAGGAAAACTATAGGAAAAAGAAAGAGTAATGGAGAGTAGAAATTTGAGTGTACCTACTGAGAGGAATGCATAAATAGTAAGGGCAAAGAGAAAAAGAAAAATGAAATGGGAGAGGACAGAAAGGGGAAAGAAAAGATATTGGAAAGAGAGATTTGAAAAATGAGAAGAGACTGAAGACGAAAAGAGAAAAGATATGAAGGACACACATTAAGGAAGAAAGAGGATGGGACGTGAGAGGTAGGATTAAGATATGGAGAAAGGGAGAGGAGAGATTTGAACATAGAGTAAGTGTATGCAGAAATAGAGAGGGCAAACAGAAAGGAATGAAGCCAAGCTGTGGAGATGAGGTAGAAAGCAGAAAAAAGGCAGGAAGAACATAAGGATGAGTGAGAGGGATGATGGGAAGGAAAGAGTGGAAGCATTTGAGAGAGAAGAGAAAGTGAAAAAAATAAGAAGATGAGAAATGCAGATAGGAATTGAGAGACTTGTAACCACAGAGGTGCATTGGGTGCTCTGGTGCTCAGACGAACGAGGGGCACACTAACCAAATTACGGTTTGTCTTTAGTAAAGACCTTAGCTGCAGGTGGGCTGATGTTATGGAAATCCAGAGATTTCTCATAACATGCTGGTATCTCTGAAATGCTCGTAGGGTTAGAGTCTAGTAGACTCTTCCTGCATATAACTAATTCTGCCACAGCCCTACCAGCATTTTAGAGAAACCAAATCAGTTAGTGTCCACAAAACCTACTGTAGAGTCACAGGTAGTGCTACAAGACAGTGCAGATTACAAGTGCAAACAACATTCATACTTCAAAACTTCAAGATATGCCAGACCTGTTCATCAACTCATTTGGTACATTTCACACTCGTTCTTCAATACATTTAGTAAAGTGACCACAAGACCTGCTAAGACTTTCTTCAGTGCTACCCCAGGTCTACAGACAGCTGGGAAGGCTATCCCACTCTATGCCACTCCACTCTACTCTACGGCACACCACTCCAGTCTACGCCACTCCACTCTATGCCATTCTACTCTACGGCACGCCCCTCGACTCTACACCCCTCCAATCTAAGCCCCTTCATTCTACGCTCCTCCACTCTACAGCCCTCCACTGTACATCACATCACTCTCTGCCACTCCACTCTATGACAATATGTTCCTCACAATTGCCATTCCACTCTACAACTCTCTATGCCGCTCTACAGACTACGCAATTCACTCTATGCCACTCCATGCAACTTTACTGCACTGTACTCTGACACACTACTCCACTTGACTCAACTACACCATTTTATGCCACTTAACTTAATGCCATTCCACTCTACAACTCTCTATGCCGCTCTACACACTACACAATTCCCTCTATGCCACTCCATGCAACTTTACTCCACTGTACTCTGACACTACTCCACTTGACTCAACTACACCATTTTATGCCACTTAACTTAATGCCATTCCACTCTACAACACTCTATGTCACTCCGCTAATGATCTGAAATTTGCAGAATATTTATGCAGTTATGAAATAGAATAGGACTGGGAATCAGTGGCGTGACATAAAATGATGGGGCCCCCTGCAAAATGTGATGAGGGGCCCATCGTCTCCCAGATCGCTCAGATATTCATTGGTCTTGGGCTCAGTGGGGTAACCCTGAAGGTTTGGGGCCCCCCTGTGCTGGAGGTGGCCTGCTCGGGGAAGCAGAGTCACTTTCCAGAGCATTTACCTATTTCTAAGTCCATGCCATTGCACGCATTCTGTAATTGCATGGCTTTTGGAGATGAGGGGCCCCCCTCCAAAACAAGGAACCCTGGGGGCTCCCTACATTGCGGGGGCTGTGGAGCCTCCGTTACACCTCTGCTAGGAATTGACTTCTGATGACTACAATGAATGATCGTAGAAAATAAGGAAGGTGCCACTATACTAGCAAAGACCAATGCCCTTACTCGTAGCCCCATCTCCCCGAGTTATTCTCCCCAGTTAGTTTGAATAAAATGGATTTCTTCTGGCCTAACATAAGAACAGCAAGGGCACACCAATCAGACTCAAGAATAAAGCAGTCCATTACGAGACCCACTTTCGCTAAGAGAACATTTTACGTACATAACGCACACCTGGACAATTAATCGCCTTGTTGTCAATATTTTGCAATGGTAATGGAACACACTAAAAGCTAAACAACTGTTATTGTTGCTGTAGGGTGTATATACCCTGTTTGAATATGAAAAATCCAGTAAAAAGGTTTACAATAAAAAAATCATAGAAAATAAGGAAGTCAAAATACAGCTATTTAAAATATAATGGCAGTGGCGGCTGGTGAATCTGAGAGTGGTGCGTTGAGAGGGGGCACATCTTTATGGAGGTCTGTGGCGATTTACAGTGCTTCTTTTTTTTGTGGTGTTAAATTGGTTTTCAGGCTGATTGACAGAAGCGAGTTACATATGTAGGGGCCAGGCAAAGTTCTTTTCATTTTAACAGCCGAGTGCACTGTTTGCTGGTAGCAAGAAAAATACTCAGTTTTTCATTCCAAGGTGTGATAAGGTATTGGAGTGCTTTACATGAGCACCAGTTACGTTACACAAAGACACCATTCATTTATTTTTAGGCACGGGGAGATTTAGATTAGATGATTTGCCCAGGATCACAGGAGGTTGAGCCGACGCTGAGATTCGAACCTGGTTCCCCTGCTTGTAATTTATATTCAGTCACACATTTATAGTTAGCACCCTTAAACAGCGTTAGCCCACAGCAGCTGTGGTCAAACACTGGTAACGGCAGCATACCATAAAAACACTTAGGAAACATATCCATAAACAATCAATAAAACCTATTTTACTTTTTATTTCACACTTTGACCCGCCTCTTCTCTGACTTGGAGTGTGCTTGTAATTTCATCCGGGCCGGGAGTGGGACATTTCCAGTTGGTGAGGTGATGGGTGGAGGGGTCCCGTCTGCAGCGCTCCCTCATGTGCAATGCCGTTACTGGCGGCAATGCACATGAAGAGGGAAGAGAGCGCAAGAGCAGAAATGGCCAATCCTGGATGGCTTCATGATAAAGCCATCCAGTGATTGGTCATGCTCCCCCGTGCTACCTCATGCAGGATTGGCTTGGACAGGTGCACTCAGCACTTATTAGAGGCTGGGGGCTACGGCTGAGACTGCCCCCGGCTCCCTAATTGTGTTGGTGGAGAGAGTGCTCTAGTGCGCATGTCAGGTTGGCCACAGAGAAGCATCCGGCCAGCCCGATATGCACACAGAGTGGACTCCAGTCGGGACCCGGTGAGTTCAGAGGGGGCATGTCTAGATTCAACTGCTGTCAGTTAGTTTGAAGCCCCAACCCGCAGGCCCGCATGCACTGCCCTTCTCACTAAAGATTTAGGAACTGTAAGCGACTGGGCCGCGACACGGCTGAAAAAAGCTGATGCCCCCTCCATTTTGTATTTATATTTATTACACATATACTGATATTTAATACAGAGGTTGGGGGGGCACAAATATGACGTGGCAATGGCCCCACACCCTAATAAAGGAACCTCCCATGGAAACGACAACATTTTCTTGAGGGCTAACTTGGGGATTCATGTAACAGGATAAACTGCAGGAGGGATCTAAGATGTGTTGCAATTAAATCATGACTCAGAGTTGTTTTTGAGATTGTTTAGCAAGGTGCTCCATCTTCTTCCTTTCACAGCTAGAAAATTGATTGTTTAGGCCCTCATATTTTTTTTTTTAATGCAGATTTATATAGCGCAAACTCTACCCGAAGGTATTGGAGCGCTTTACATGAGCACTGGTTACGTTACACAAGGACACATTTAGGCACGGGGAGATTAAGTGATTTGCCCAGAATCCCAGGATATGGACGCAACCCGAGGCTCGAACCCTGGTTTCCAGCACCAGAGTCGGCAATCTAGCCGGCGAACCACATCCTCTCCATGCACATGTTATTGCGCCTCGACTACAGGAATGCCTTGTACCTTGGCTTGCCCCGATATGTGGTCAGAAGATTGCAGGCTGTGCAGAACGCCGCTTCCCGGCTCCTGATGAATAGCCAGAAACATTAGTATCCCAAAATGGCTCTGGCAGACCTTCACTGGCTTCTGGTGGAGCGACAAGTGCAATTCAAGACCTTATATGTTATGCACAGGGCATTCCACAAAAAAGGCTCCTCCTTGTAAAGACCTCTAGCCTCCCCATATTTGCCCAGGAGACTTCTCAGATCTTCCTCTTCACATTTATTAAAGGTCCCCAAGATCTGCAAAACCTGATGGGGTGGCCGATCAATGTCCTTGCTGCCCCCTAAACTCTGGAATACCTTACCTTTAGAGTTACACCTACTGGAGCATGAGCTTTCCTTCCGTAAAGCCCGAAAAACTTGACTTTTCAGGAGTTAAGCCGCCTTCTACAGTGATCTGACAATTTGCAATGTCTGTTTTAGGGCTGGGAAGCTGCACTATATAAAAACTCTAGACTAGATATTTTAACAATGTAAATGAAATCTAGTGTGGTGGAAGTTTGATGTATGTAATGTAACATTGAAATAGGTACACACATGTATTTGTTTTTGTTTGTATCTGAGTTTTTAGGTAACTTATGTGGCCATGAAGAAGCAATCAAATTGTGAAACCTTTGTTGGCCAGCGAATGTAATAAAGAGCATGGACTGATTTGGGGGAATTGTGCTCTCACCTTATAATTTTGAAACAATCTGTGTGAGCATATGTTGTCAAGCTGAGATACATGGAGGGTGAGAGGCGCCGCTCTATATTTGTGAATGCACATTGGAAGTATGCATCTTACACTGAGGGCCACATTACATCTCCATCTGCCCATAAGAGTAAGCTCTCCAAGGGCGGAGCCAATGGGGGCTCTGCTGTCTGAAAGATGTCAGTCTGCCCAACTCCAAATACGGCGGGTGGACCCATGCTTTGAAGATACATTGTGCACACAGTGTTGTAAGACTGTGTGCCTGTGAAAAGGACCCTGATGTGGGGTAGTGATTAGGTTGATCCCCTTGGTTGTTGTGAGGCTTCCCCATTTCACCACATTGTTTTATCTTGGGCAAGTGCCTTTGGCGCCAGAGTCATAAAACCCAAGTTAAAATTATTGGACAATCATTCACAGAATCCTAAAAGCCATGGAAATCTGCAATTCTCATCGTTTTCTCAGAGTACACACAGGCATAAAACTCAAATAATACAGAATTTCCAAGTGGTGAAATAGTCTTCATACACAAATTATGCAAAAAAAGCTTTTTTGATGCTCTTTTTTTTTTGTATTCTACTCTCACCACTATAAAATATGAGGATTCTACCCTTTCGCACAACGGAAAAGCTCTTAGGGTTGAATTTGACCGGTGCAAGTTTGTCGGTGTTTTCAGGGCGTGTGCTACCTAGTGGCAGTATGTGAATATACACAAACTTAAAATTTTGTGACTGTTCACATCCTCCTGCATTTTGCTCCTACCACAACGGCCCACATCCCCATCCTCCTGCATATAACATTTGGAAAATCCACCATACGGGCGGATTTTCTGTTTGCAATTGTAATTCTACCTAAGTGGAATACCCCCTTGTACATTGCTGGTTATTAGAATATTTACATCTCAGTTATTCAGTGTTCTGTGCCAAATCCGGTCACACTAAAACAACTTCCAGGATGAGACAAGGCAGGGGAGGGAATATAACAAGCGTAAAAAAGCACTTGCGTTGCACAATCTACGAACAGTGCACCAAACTGGCCAACAGTATGTAATGGGATCTCCCAGCTCCGCTCTCTCTGACCTTCAAAGGGAGATCAAGTTGACACCAGGATTCTATAGGTCGAGTTAAGGGTGGTCAGGGATGGTGACCACCTCCTTCCAGGTCATTACGGACCCAGTTTCCAGTCCTGGACTTTTGTGCCATACTCTCTTGCATTCTGACCTGGACTAGGGAACCAAAAGCGGCTCTAACAAAAAAGCTCAAACCAGATGAACTCCCTCCACGCTCTATTTCTCTCTTTCCATCAATCCATTTTTTCTCTTCTTCTTTCCTCTCTTTCGCCTACCACTCTGATCTCTTTCTCTCCACTTTCCTCCCTCCCCGCGTCTCTCTCTTTTGCTTGAATCTCCACTATGCCTGCTGAAGTAATCCCCAAGGAGCTCGGTGAAAGTGACAGCGGCATCAGCAGTGACCCTGGGCTCTCAAAACCACCCTCCAGTAACCCCAGCTCATCCGTGAAAACCCTGTGGAATAACAGGCCTGTCCCTTCCCAGTTCTATGATCTCGTTTTGCTTCCACTGAACTAATTAGACTAACATACCTGGGATCAATGATTTCTAAGTGAACATTTAAGGACTGGAGCCATTGTCTGTAATGACCTGGAGTGAGGGGTCAGTCTATCCCAGCAAAACCGACTCTCCTGACTCCGGTCGTGTTTTGTGTACCTTACTGGAGTTCTTGGTGGTTCAAAGGTTAACACTATGTGCCTCCTTCCAGGGTCCTCAGCCGGCCTGGAAACGACAAAGACATTCATCCATGCCAATGGTCAACAGCTCTTTGATGAGCTGGAGGTCTAGGCTGCCTCTCAGGGTCCCAAGACTGGGAGATGAGTCTGTCACTGTTGTGTGCTGTTTCTCTGCAGCCCTCCTAGTTATCTCTTCATGGTGTAGCTTGTGGCTCAATTCAACCAAGACAGCACCCTTGTCTGACTTCTTGCCCGGCAAGGCTTTGGTGGGCAAGCTTTAAGCACATTCCACTGTCACGATAATGGTTCTTCGCCCTAGATTGCGGTCTCATGTAAGAATTCTTGGAACCCTGATTTTATGCCTTAGTTTTCCACAGAAATAGGCACGCCCAATCCTTGGATCAACATTGATTTTGCCTCATTCTGCAGCATTTCCACTTTAGACTCAAGTCACAATTGATGAGTACGAATAATTCTCACATCTCTGACGACCTGTGTGCAAAGTTTTAGAGGGACATTAGAAGTACTTCTAAGCTGGGATGTTAGGATTTTATTAGGATACCCTTAACATTTCTTAGAATATTTATAACACCACAATACCAGCAATTTTCAGCACCAACAGAAAAAACATTTCCGCGAACAACTATGTCTTACACATGTAAAGGCCTAGTACCAGCAGGTCTCAGCAGCGTTGGAATGCTTTTAATGCTCGTAATGCCACAGTACCATACTTGTATAATGGGAGAGTATTACCCCTTTTCAATACAGTAGCTACTCTTTTCATGGAAAATATAGGACTTCTCAACAGGGCTTCACTACCTATAAATGGACACTAATAATACTTATCAGTTTGGCTACAAAACCTTTATTAATACATGGCTAGTGCTTCTTGGCAGTCACAGCCGAGAGCCCAAGCATTGAATGGATATAGTCCGAGCTCCCCTCCCACCTTTCATAACAGATATTATACACACTACTCTATAGTGTGAAAAGCTTGCACTGTTGTGTGGGAAATCTTTTCCTAGTGCCCTTGTTCACCACCATTCAAGGCCTCTTCTATGTCTGATAATTCACTGATATTGTCCAAACTCTACCTGCATTCTAGATGCAAAATCCAATTACAAAATCTCTAGATTTCCACGTGGAATAATTATTTCATTAATCAACAAGCATTGGCATAGCCAATAGGTCTCGCTTTTGGGACCTTATAAGTATTTAGTTATGCAGCACAATATCCTTGGTGCAATAACATCAACTGTTGCATGGCTAAAAACTTATAAGGTCCCAAAGGGGAGACCTATTGGCTATGCCAATGCTTGTCTTTAGAGGCCTGGCATGCAGTTTTAAATGTAGGCTGGTAAGAAAGGTGCCAACCCGAGGGGCAAGGTCTAGAGAGAAATAAGATAGGAAGAGAGGTGAGTTATAATGAGATAGCACAAATAGAAAGGTGAAGCACAGAATGACAGGTCAGGTAAACAAAGTAGCGAGGCAGATAGAGGCAGGTGGGATGAAAAATAGAAAGATATGAGAAGTAGAGAGAAAAGAGGTGCAGATGAGGTAGAGAGATGAGGCTAATACAGAGGAAAGGCGAGGGAGAAGTAGAGAATGGTGAAATAGGGAGAGAGAGACAGAGGTAAGACATATGTAGTAAACGAGCGAGACATTGGAAGCAGAGAGAGTGAATGGAAACAGTGAAGGAGATAGAAAGAGAGATGAAAGCAAAGGGAGTGACAGATGGAGTGGAAGAGGTAGAGAGAGCATTGTAGAGAGAAATACATAAAATAATGGGAAAGGTGAGGGAAAGAAGACATCAATATAAAGAGAGACATAGAAGGCCAATAGGTGAGGTAAGAGAGAGGCTAATGCAAGTAAGCACACAGGATGTGGTAAACCAAAGTGTGCTTCCCAAAGCAGAAAACTCATGGCTGTGCAAACATCATGCTTGACTCAGACAGACTGCCTGCAGCAAGGGTAAGAAACAATGCAGCCACCTTCCATAGGCGGAACAACCAGAACAGGTAATAATGCAGGTGAGCACCAAGCAAGATAAGCAGATATGCAACGCCATGAAGGGTTTAAAAACACACTAACCGTCCAATGCACATGAATATATCCATTTTTTGTACAACTAAACAATCTGTTGCAGCAGGGCTCATAGATCGGAAGAGTGGACAGGACATCCCGTGCAGGTGAGCACAAGCATTCCCTGGCCGCGAACACATGCACTAGGAGCATGGACAAACCATCCCTAGCAGGCAAGCGCCATAACAGTTCAACCTGAATGATATTCACAGAAGATGTGCATCTAAGGGCGAGGGGAAGACTGCAGTGAGGGGCCAGAGAACATCTTCCAGGGCTGTGAACATTCTCAGCTTAAAACTGAACTGCTGTGCATGGAGACTTTATTTGGGCTAGGTGTATAGGGCACACAGAACTCTTCGACCGTGCATCTCCAGCATGAGCACCGTACAAAGAAGGCATGTGTATGAATGATAGAAGTGTCACAGACGTATCAATCCTTCAGAAGTTGGTTAAGCACAACTACGCACCCGTCAGGGTCTCAAGGCGCTGGGTCACCCCCTCACGTGAGCTAAATGACGGGTACAGACAGGCCTTGCTGATGCTAATTGCGAGTTTGTGCATCATGTCTGGGGCTTGTGTGGGTATGCACATCCAGCAGGTAACCGATGGATCAAAGTAAGATCGCCCACAAGGATGGAGATCAGAGCAAGCACAATGTAGATGAATGAAAAATCTTCATCTGAGCAGTTAAGTACAACCATTGCAATTAAAACAAGCATTGGCATAGCCAATAGGTCTCGCCTTTGGGACCTTATAAGTGTTTAGCAATGTAACAGTTGCATAACTAAATACTTATAAGGTCCCAAAAGCGAGACCTATTGGCTATGCAAAGCGGTCGCGAAAGTGATCGCATCACGATCACACATCAAAGCGGCCGCGCGGCCGGGAAAGTGAAAGTAATCACGGTAAAGCGCGCACATGCACTGTAGCACTAGGCTGGCCTGGTAGCACTTTTTGGAGCCCCCTCAATAAGTCTCGCCAGACCAGCGCATGCGCTGGGTCAGGCGAGACCTAAAAATAGGTTAAGGAAGACGACAAATGTAAGTCAATTCATCCAGGCATTTGTTACAATCGTAAAACCAGATAAGAACTAGGATTATAAAGTCCATGGCATCGACGAAAAAAATTGTTACGCAGCTAAAAACTAAAAACACATACAACAATATCAAAGCAAGCACAATGTATGAAAAGCGCTGTCACACCTCACGCAGTACGCGCACAAATAAAATGTACAGACAACTCTCGCAGACATGTGGGATGGAAACACCTAACAGCGTGAACATGAGGGAGGCCAAACGAAGAGAGCATGTGCAGGAGAGAGCACCACGATGATCCTGAATGACACTGAGCAGACCTTACATGCAGCCAAGTAAGGAAGGAGACAGTCACCTGCAGGCTGAGCGTATGCAGGGAGATAACAGATCCGTCATATTTTGCAGGCAAACATTTGTAAACATAACACAGTAATTCCAGATGCACATCAAGCATTGGAAGGTAACAGAGACTGGCCCTTCCAGGCAAGGATCACGCAGGACGACACAGATCATGCTTTGCAGGTGTGTATTGCACATGGGGAATAACACGGCCTGCCAAGTGGGTAATGGACAACACACTGAGCGCTCGATTGGGGCACAAATTGCCTCCCCCTTTAAAAGTATGACAGCGAGTTTCAGCCATGTGGGAATCACCATAGCAGACTAGCCCCTGCTGTCAGACGCCAGCACGTGCATGAGAGAGGGAGGCACACATGCAGCCTCGCTGGGCTGTGTATGAGCTTCACAGCTCGCTCTTTCCCAGGTGCCAAAGCAGCATACATAGAGATCATGTCTGTAAACGCCGGGAGGGAGCACAAACAGACCACCCCATTGGGAAAGAGCAGCCTGCGCGCTCAGGGAGGCGTCTGCGTGGAGGCGCGCAGGGCTCGGGCATGCCGTCCCCTGCGGGAGGGAAAGGAGAGGGAGGGTACGCAAAGGAGAAGTAGAGTACGCATGACGCAAGAACCGGAGAGGTGACAGGAGTCTTAACACAACGGTGACAGTGAGGGCAGCAACCGATACCACATGGTGGCAAATACATGCCGCCACCAGACTCTAGTGTGTTATTGTGCGCAACTGCACATGGGGAAAAAACAATCCGTGCACATCACGTGGTTGCCCTTTAGGGTACACATGGCACACTGTCGTACGTGAAGCAACGTACTAGTCTTCCTAAACTAAGGACAGTCCTCTTTCCATCATGTGTGCCTCCTGACGTCACTGGCCAATCCGGTGTCGAGGATGGCTGTGACGTCAGGGGGCGGCGGGAGGAGGGCAGAAAGAGCGCGAGGACGCTAACCGGCGGTTGTTGTACCCGCTGCTCCTCGTGGGCCGTAATATCGAGTGTAATCAATAAAAGAGACTCAGATGTACCTGTAACCTGTCTCGCCTCCCTCATTCATGCCACTACAAATGGCGACGAGGGTTAAAGCTATAATTACGGCCCACGTGTGATTCCTTTGATGCTTGATGTGCCGGTGTTGCTGAATCGACGCCGTCCTCTCCTCGCTTGATCCGGCGCGCTGGACCCCATCGCAGATGATTACTTATACCTGCCCTTGCCTGCTGTGAGGAGGTGCTGTTCTGCCCCGACGACCCCGTGGGCTGCCTTGGTGAGCTGCTGTGGGGGGAGCGCTGTCCCTGCTGGTCCATGGTGCTTCCAGTCCCCTGAGGCTGTGTTTGCTTGCTGCTGCGCCTGGTTCCTGCCTCCCTGCACCCGGGGTGCCCTTCTGAGCTGCGTGGGAGCTGTCTGTGTGCTGCGCTCCTGTTCCACGTGTGCCTGATCGCCTGCCATGGCGCAACCCATCAACATATGTGTGCCGCCCCTCTTTCTGGACTCCCCTGGTAAGCCGTGTATGAAGTGGAAGGGGTGGCTGCGCGCATTTGAGAATTACATCGTCTCCATTGATGGTGAGGGGTACAGCCCTGCACGCAAGAAGTCGCTTCTATTCGGACTGTTGGGGAAAGCCGGCCAGGAGGTTTTCGACAGCTTACCCGTTTATGCGAACCCTCCGGGGGCCCTTGTCCCTCTAGATGTGTACCAGGAGGCGGTTAAGCGGCTCGAACTGCAATACTCTGAGGAGGGTAATATCATGGTGGGGCGCCATAAATTTGCTTTGCGGAAGCAGGAGGAGGGTGAGACTATCGAGGAATATATTGCCTGTCTCCGTGTTTTGGCGCAAGACTGTGAATTCGCGGAGATGACTGATACCTACCTCAGGGACCAGGTGGTGTTCTACTGCCATTCCAAGAAGGTGCAGGAACGGTTGCTTTCTTGCAGGAACCCTTCGCTGAAAGATGTGGTGGCCATTGCGAAGGCCGTTGAACGTTCCATGGTGTCCACGAAGGAACTTGCGAGCACAAGTCAGGCTTCTAATGTGTTCTTTGTGCAGGACAAACATAAAAATGCATCCAAGGCCCCAGACAGGGCGGCGAGTGAGAGAGGGGGGGGCAGGAAGCCGTTCGCTTGTTTTAGATGTGGGTCGAGGGACCACCTAGCGGATAGCAGGTCTTGCCCAGCCCTGTCCAAAAGTTGTTCTAAGTGCAGGAAAGTGGGCCACTTCGCGGCAGTATGCAAAGCTAGGAGACCTGGCGGGGGCATGAAAGTGAGCTCGGTGAGCGACTGTGATGCTGATGCGGATGCGGACATTGTACTGTCCATTGATGCCGAGGATGGTAGAGTGAAGGGGCCTATTGGCTCTGTCCTGATCGGTGCAGTTGAGCTGCCATTTACGGCTGATTCTGGTTCCCCTATTACCCTGATATCTGATACCACGTATGATTTGAAATGGCAGGGTGTGAAATTGCATGAGACAGATGTGAATCCGAAGGCCTTTGGGGAGCAAGACATAGAGATGATGGGGTACTTCTGGGACTCCCTCACCTTCAGGTGGCGAACAGTGAGAACGAAGATCTATGTGGCTGAGAAAGGGAGGAGCCTGGTGGGGTGGAAGGACCTGGCAAAGTTGGGCGTGATGCTAGTCCCGGGGGCGGACGATCCCATAGTTCTGAGGGACGATTGGGTCGGCTACGTGCAGCCGGATGACCTGCCTGAGGGTTTGGCTGGGGTCATCAGCAAATTTGAGTCAGTTTTTGATAACAAAGTAGGATGTGTGAGAGGATTCGTGCACGCCATTAGATTGAAAGAGGATGCCGTGCCAATAAAACACAAGGTCAGGTCAGTTCCCCTCTCTGTCAGGGGGGAGCTAAAGGCCGTTCTAGATAGGCTGAAGTCGGAAGGAGTGATAGAGGAAGCAGGCGCATCAGAGTGGGTGTCCGCAATCGTGGTGTCCAAGAAGAAGAGGACAGGGGACATTCCGCTGTGTGTGGACCTGCGATCCTTGAACAGAAACATCCTGGTGAACTGCCACCCTCTGCCCAACATCCAAGAGATCCTGTCTTCTACGTCTGGATCGAGGTTTTTCACTTTGATAGACCTGAAGTCCGCGTACCACCAGGTCTGCCTCACGGAGGAGTCCAAGGCACTGACCACCTTTGTTACCCCGTTCGGAGCGTACAGGTACGTCCGCCTCCCGTTCGGACTCGCTTCAGCTTCCGGTGTCTTCCAAAGGTTGATGGATCTGCTCTTCGGCGACATGAAGGGCGTTGAAGCCTTCCAGGACGACATTTTAGTCCACACGGCGGATGAAGAGGAGCACCTGGAGCTGCTGGACATAGTGCTGGGGGTGCTGCGCGAAAAAGGGATGACGGTCTCCAAGGACAAGTGCAAATTCATGGAGGGCAAGATCGATTACTTGGGGCACGTGCTGACTGCGGAGGGCATTGCGCCTAAAGATGATTTGGTGAGGGCCATACGTGATGCTCCGTGTCCCGGAGACAAAGACGCCCTGCGATCATTCCTGGGGCTCAGCGAATACTACTCCAAATTCATGCAGGGATATGCGTCCATCGTGGAGCCTTTAAGGAAACTGCTGAGGAAGAACGAAAAATTTGCGTGGGCGCAGGCCCAACAAGCTGCTTTCGACGCCGTCAAGCAGGCCATCGTGGCGGCTCCAGTGCTACAGCCGTACAACAGGGCATTCCGGAACGTGATCACAGTTGACGCCAGCGCCAAGGGTATTGGCGCGGTGTTTTGCCAGTTCCAAGGGAAGAAGGAGAACACAGTCGCTTTCATTTCCCGGTCACTGAGTGACGCTGAGACACATTACAGCACCATCGAGAGGGAGACGCTCGCATGCATGTGGGCCGTGGAGAAACTAAGGAACTATCTGTGGGGCATGGAGTTCGAACTAGTCACTGACCACAAGCCCTTGATCTACATGATGGACGGCGAAGGCCGCGGCAACGGGAAGGCCAGCTCGAGGCTGCTGCGTCTGCTGTCCAGGCTGCAGGAGTATCACTTCGTCAACAGACACATCAAGGGCGGCCTCAATTGCAGGGCGGATTGCCTGTCGCGCATGCCGGTCAATGGCGAGGAGGACGGTTCCTTGGATGACACGGAGTGCGTGGTGGCGCTGGTGGACGCTACGGCCATTTGCGAGGGATCCATTTCGGAGGAAGAGTGGTTGGCGGCCCAAGAGAACGACATGACTGTGCGTAGGGTGATGGACCACATAACGGCTCGTTGGCCCCCGATCAGGAACTTGAACGGTGCGCTCCGGAGTTTCCAGCAGGTTAGCCCCGAACTGTCCATCGAGGGCGGCTTCGTGAAGAGGCATGAGCTATTTGTGCCGCCGGAAGGGTTGAGAGAAAAACTAATCAGGATAGCTCACAGGGGTCACCCGGGCGGTACTGCCACGAGGAATCTGCTCAAGCAATACTACTGGTGGCCAGGGATGGGCGGCGATGTCGGCAGTTTTATCGACCGCTGCGGGCCGTGCTTAAGGGCCGACAAGCACTGGAAGACGGCGAAAGGTACGCTGCAGCTGGTGGACATTCCTGCTGGTCCGTGGATCAAGGTCGCCATTGACTTCGCAGGCCCATTCACCCTGCTGCCTGACGACTGCAGACATCTCATTGTCCTCACGGATTATTTTTCCAAGTGGATCCACTACAAGTTCGTCAGGGAGGTTACCACTGAACGAGTGGTCAAGGAGCTGAAGAAGATATTCGCTAGTGAAGGACAGCCGAAGGTTTTGGTGTCCGACAACGGCACACAACTGGTTTCCAGGCAGATGAAGGACTTCCTGGACAGATTGGGAATCAAGCAGGAGAAGACCCCGCTCTACAGCCCTAAGAGCAATGGGCAGGTCGAGCGGATGAATAGATTCTTGAAGGAGGGTGTGCAGCAGGCGGTGGCCTCCAACTTGGATGTAAAAGCATCTCTGGCGGACAAGGTGCACACTTTTCACAACACGCCTAATGCAGTCACGGGGCACACTCCATTCTATCTGATGAGGGGGAGAAGGTGTATGAGTGAGCTTACTCCCAAATGTAATAAGTGGTATGACATGAGGGAGGAACATGAGAATATACCTGATGAGAGGTTGAGGGTCAGAGAAAGAATTGTGGCTAAACAGGAAAGCAACAAACGCTATGCAGATATGGTGAACAGAGCCAAAGTTAAAGAGGTAGCGCAGGGGGATTGGGTATTGGTGAAGAAACCTACCAAGGTGATGAAAGGAGAGTCTGTCTTTCAGACCCCTGCACGTGTGCAAGGAGTGACTAAGGGAGCTGTCTGTTTGGAAGGAGGGGGATGGCGTAGCAAGGACGACATTGTCAGGCTCAAGGCAGGCCAAGAGGAAATCATTATGAGAGGCAGCCAGGTGCGCGAGACCGAGAGCGATGATAGTCTGTACGAGTGGCAGGTTCAAGAGGACAATGATGGTGCCACTGGTGATGGTGTGAGTGGTAATACGCCTCCCATACTAGGGCGGACTGCACACGGAAGTGCAGACCGGTGTGAGAGTACGTGGCACGGCCGAGGGGATACCGAAGGCCGTAGTGACAGCAGCCCCACATCAGTGAGGAGTGACAGTCATAATGTGATGAATGCAAGCCAAGGTGGTACAGGCACCTGCGGTGGGGGGTCCACCCTGCATGTCACTCCCCGCAGACCAACAAGGCACATCAGGGCGCCAAAAAGGTTCGAGGATTTTGTTATGAGATGATCGTTATGTATAATTTTCAATTTGTTAAGAAAGGGAGATGTCGTACGTGAAGCAACGTACTAGTCTTCCTAAACTAAGGACAGTCCTCTTTCCATCATGTGTGCCTCCTGACGTCACTGGCCAATCCGGTGTCGAGGATGGCTGTGACGTCAGGGGGCGGCGGGAGGAGGGCAGAAAGAGCGCGAGGACGCTAACCGGCGGTTGTTGTACCCGCTGCTCCTCGTGGGCCGTAATATCGAGTGTAATCAATAAAAGAGACTCAGATGTACCTGTAACCTGTCTCGCCTCCCTCATTCATGCCACTACACACACATGTCAGCCTTAGGAAGTTAAATTGAGTAGTATCGGGTGCAGGTGGGAGGCGTGCACCCTTTCCCCGACAGCACCTTGCATAAAGGTATTTTCTGATGCATGAATGAACTACGCATTTCACCTGAGAAGCGAACCAGCAGCCCTGCATTTCCTGGTGGCGCCTCGCTCTCAAAGTAAAAAAAAAAAACGTATTCCTGCCTTTGTCTGTCTCCAGTGAGCTCCCACACTTTGTAGAGAAGAAAGCATGGCTCAGGGAAGTGCCCAAGTATTGACTTTGTAATCTTTTCTAAACACTCAACCCCGAACATGCAGACATCAATGCTCAAGTGAGAATGTTTTTGATGGTACCGAGGTCATTAAAGGTAGTATACACGGACACATGCAGAGTGAGTGTCTCAACATGGAATAGATGGTAAAGGGAGGACGCACGCAGACACACACCAGAGAGCCAGACTCTATTGCCACTAGAGATGCAGGTAAAGGCAATATATTGGAGAACACCGAAAGGTGTCTGTCTGCAAACAGTGGGAGAGAATCAGAGCACACCAAGAACCACCAGGAAGAACAAAAGGAAATGGAGATGGAGCTATCTCGTTCTCCCCAGCGGAAAAGCAGCAAGAGGTATTCCAACGGAGTGCTAGCTAGCGCGGCCGTGAAAGCGAAAGTGATCGCAGGGCCGCGCTCTGTGGTGGGGGTGGGGCAGAGCGAGGCACTTGGGAGAGCGCTCTCAGGCTTTTTGAGCCTTAGGAAGTTAAAATGAGTAACGGCCCATCAATTGACTGCTCCTTATTGACTTTGTGTCGAGTCCACAATTGACTTCACCCTGTGACACCTTTGAGCCGCCTGCAGCTTTCCCCATCGATAGGTCTAGCTAAGGCCCACCTCAACTATGGCTGCCTCCTTTTTAGGTCTCGGCTAGCGAAGGCTGCGCTTGCGCAGTCTTGCTCGCGAGATTTAACGTTTTTTAGTACGGGGCTTGAACCCGCCCCTCTTCTCCATTGGCTGGCTTCCTAAACGGAGGCCAGCCATTGGAGGAGAGGGGCGTCTGCCCGTTTAAGCCCCGTCTTTTTCGGATTCGGGGGCGTGTTTTTTACTTTCTTTCTCTCCTCTGGAATGTAAACATTCCAGCCAATGGGAAGAGGAGAGAAAGAAAAACACGCCCCCAATCCAAAAATGCCACTGCGTTTCTCCGAGGCATTTCTGCTTGACCTCAGAAAAAGGCGGTGGTGTTCATGGCGTCATCCCCGTTGCTCCTCGGTCTAAACACGGTCCCTCCAGGGGCCCTTCAGATGTCCTTGTTAGCATGCTTCTGTTGCCTCTGACGTGGCTGGTATCACCCTCCTCCTTCTGCCCTCTTTTACAGCACCGTCCGTGCCTACCCACCAGCACCGCAACACAAACCTCGCACACACCATCCCTCCCACACAACAGATTCGCCGGAAGACCACTTTAATTAATTTTGTATGGCGTTTGCAGGGTTATTTCGTCCTTCATGCCGAATAATTCTACAAGCACAGGTAACGGAAAACCACTGTAAAGTGGTTTGAGGCGTGTCATTATGACGTCGAAAGACGTATTTTACAGTGAACTGCGAAATATTCCCATGGTTCACGGTTCGCTGGGCAATACAGGGTTTCATACCACTGCATTTTTCAAATGTAACATGCACTGTATTAGAATTTGTGTGTGGGGTGCAGGGGGCATTATTTTAATATGTTAGATCGCTGGCCTCACACACACTGCTGAGAAACATGTCCGGCAGCATTCCTACTCATTCTGTTTAGGGTGCATACATTTCTGCGTTTTAGCTTCGGTTTCAGGGCACTATAGGTTAATTCCATTTCACGATGCCTTGGCTGCTCCGGTTCCTGACTTTCCTTTTACAACTCATTGCATGCACGTGTGATGGTCGAATGGCTTTGAATAAACTACAAGTCCCAGAATGCATTGATGTGGCAAATAAAAGTAGGTCAGAAAACAAAGGTTTTATTGCATGGAACCACAAAGTATTCCTGATTATTGCAAATCTATGCCGAGGTTTCTTGACCGCCCTCTCCATTTCTGCCAGGTTCCTATGCTTCCTCGGCGCCCCCATCCAGGGGTTCTTTCTTCCAGGCGCCCCCACGCAGCAGTTCGTTCAGGACAAGATTTGACCAATGCCACATATTTTCCAGATCTCAAATTCCTGTTCTTTGGATTTCCAATTTCAAAGGCTCAAGTCCTATCCACTCTGTGTAATGTTAGGCTGAATCATACATCCATTGAGTGACTGCTTCATGCCACATCGTCCACACATGCAAGGAATAACAGGCATTGTCAAATACAACAGGTCTATCTTTTACAAGCTGGTGCAATGGATATTTTTTGTAATACTAGTATATACCACAAGCATTAAAAATGCAATAGGTCTCGCCTTTTATTAAGTTAAAGCCATTTGCTTTGCGATACAATGCCATTAGCAAAGCAAATGGCTTTAACTTAATCAATGCTTGAACCCGCCCCTCTGGCTTTGTGTGTGGCTCTGTGTGTGGGTGCAAATGCAATAGGTCTCGCATTTGAGAGAGATTAAGCTATTGACATTGTAAATAACAATGCCGTTTCTTTAAATGTTTTAAAAACAACAACATAAACAAAAATAATGTCATGAGCAATGCCAATAGCTCTAACTTTAACAATGCTGAGACCATTGCATTGTAAATGCTTGTTTCCTGATGAAGGCGCTGTCTTATTTTGACCTAAAGTTTACAATGTTGATCTTAATGCATCTCTGCCATCAGATTGATAAACTGTCTCAAATATGTATAAAACAATTGATGGTTGCCCTTGTAATCTATGGGGGCCACTAACTAGTTCTACATGGTCTATTCTCCCGCTTAGCACCGAATTGTTCCTAACTTGTAAAAATGTATATCACATGCTGTTTAATCTTACAGCATTTGAAAGTACAATGGTATGTTCATCCACAATAAGTCTTCCTTTATTTTTGTACCTAAACAAAGCATTTAAATTTCTATTCACTCATGCATGCACGCAGTAATAAATCTTTGCAAAGATATACACGAATATATCTCCACAGACATTTCCATACAGAACATGTTATTTTTATTGGGGCCTTTGTGCAGCCCAAAGGAGAGAGACATCCTTTGATATGGCTCTGGCCACTAATGAGTGTGGCTGTGTAGTGCACTTTTCACTGGATGTGCCGGGCATGCTGTCCAGGGCGGAAGAAACACCACATCTTCCGATAGCGATCTGCATATGCAAGATATGGGACTCGTGGAAGTCTCAGGTCCGGGCAAATGGTACATTCCGATGCGATACACCTCTCCAATTCAAGAGGGCGGACCGAGGCACGCCCCTCCTCACAGGACTAAAGGAACAAGGCAATGGCTGAAGCAAAGCAGCTTACACACAGCTCTCCTGCCAAGGGGGTGGCCTGCATGAGAGAGCAAGCAAAAAAAGAAGGAGCAAAAGACAGAAAGACAGACAGACAGAAAGACAGGCGGGGAGAAAGTCATAGAGAGGGAGGGACAGAGATAGAAAGAGTAGGAAGGTAATAGAGAGTGGGAAGGGCGGGGTAACAGAGTAATAGAAAGACAATCAAAGTGGGAAGGGCAGGTGCGCGCGGCTTAAGCTGTATATGGCATCTACAGGAAGAGATGTCCGACCTAAAAAAAAGGAGGCGAGTGGTGCGCGTGGCTTGAGCTGTATATGGCATCTACATGAAGAGATGTCCGACTCTCCACCTTCCCACCAGCAAGATCACTTACCTGTCTGTCCACATGATGCACAAGGCGGCCTCGTAGGTCAAAAAAATACAGCACCCAGGAACCCAGGCAACAACGCGGAAGTACCAGCAGTCAACAAAGGGGCGGTGTGGTGTCGTCAGTGGACGCATGCGAGAGGCATAACAGACAGACATACACTGCGGCATAAGTAAACAAGCACAGCAAGACGAGACCTAAAAAAAGGGTGCGAGTGGTGCGCGCGCGAAGGGAAAAGTGAAAGCAGGCTGGCGAGTGGTGTGCGATGTGCGCGTAGCATGACGAGAGAGGAAAGCCATATGGTGCCTCTGCTCGTCATTGTGCGCGTAACCGCACGCTCTAGGCCAGCCAGCTTTTGGTAGGACTTTTAATAGCCCACACACTAAATGTCTTGCAGAGCAGCGCATGCGCTGGCTCAGGCGAGACCTAAAAAGGATTGGCAAAGCCAGCATCTTTGGCCTTGGCAAGCACGATAAGCTGTATGATGGTTAATGTTTTCTTTTTTTTGTTTTTTTATTGCCTCCATATGCCACATAAATGAAAGAAAAGAAAAGAAAATATGTGACCACCTAAGCACGGACACACATACTACAAATTTAAAATGCAAAAAGCATTCACTGATATAGCTGTTGTGATTTTTTAAAAGTTACTACTATTTAATTTCTGTATAGGCACAACACAGCTGACGTAGATGTACATGAGCAAGGGGAAATTATTATTTTCAGAGTTACGTAGGGAAAAGTCAGGTCTTTAAAGCTTTCCTGATTTGCAGCAATTCCGTTGACCACCTAAGAGTGGGTGGCACTTTGTTCCACAACTGGGCCGCCTTAACTATAAAGGCCCCACCACCTTGTCTTATCTTATGAAATATATTTATGCAAACAAGATTTGCAGAGCTCGAGTGAGGATATCTCCCAGGAGTATATCCTTTCAGTCTATGCTGTGGAGGCACACGACCCTTGCCATGTAGAGCCGTAAACACAATACACAGGGCTTTAAAGAAGATCCCCTGCCTCAGTGGAAGCCAATGCAACTCCCTCAGTACATTGGATGCAGAGGATCTACAAGGTCTCTTTAAGGCACGTTTGGGTGCTGCCACTTGGACTCAATCCAGTCTATTGATCAAATAGTCAGGAGCTTAAAGTAATAGGGCATTGTAGTAGTCTAACCTACTAAGACGGACAATGAGAGATTTAGCTTGGATAGGTAGTAAGGTTAGCACCTTCCTGATGTCACGGAGGAGTGCAAAACAGGTACGTGCGATTTTAGTGACAATGCTCTCTAGGGATAGCTTGTCGTCAAATAAGACCCCAAGATTTTGAACTGTGCACTAGGGTTGCAACTCCTCTCCTGTTGAAAGGGGCAAAAAGTTGGGGGAAAGATAATGGTGATTCTGCTCGCCGAGCATCATAGGAATTCACTTTTATCCTCATTTAGCTTGCAGGAATTTAAATTAATCTAATTAACAATGTCCAAGAAGCTGTTTTTGAATGCCGACACCACATCCTGCTAGCCATTATTGAGGGACAGGCTCAGCTGTGGATCATCCGCAGAATTGACCAGCCTGATGCCATGCGCCTCATACAGACGTTACACAGGACTGGGCTGAATGCCGAGCCCTGCGGGACTCCTTGTTGCAGGCATTTAAATTCAGAGCGATGGGGGGGGGGGGAAGTAAATAACAAGCATTTCAAGTGTGTTATGAATTTTATTATAATAGTTATTATTTAGAGACAAGAATAAATCACCACCTAACCAAGCATTCAAAAAGCAGCAGCATCATTGGCACTTAAACATTTTATGACTTTAAAAAAGCATAAAACAAGTCACCACGTAGCTGGGCACCCCAAAAAAAAGAAATACTGGTATTTAAAGTTAATAAACACAATTTAAACCAGCTTTGCGACTGAAGATAAGGGAACATTTTTTAGGTGGATGTTAACACTATGAACAGACTTTGTAGAGTCACTCAAAGCAAAGGGAGCCAGTGGGTAAAATTAGTTGATTCATTGTCCCTTGTTGTATGCTGAGGTGAGGAGAAAGAAATGTGAATGGCAATTTAACGAACCAATCATGAAGCTCTCTGATCAAAGGCCACTCTACATATGTATATTATGGGTACATTTTTGGCAACAAAATAGTCTGGTGAGACAGCTAGAGCTGTTTCAGAGGCCTGAGCTAAAAAAAAGCAGGGGCAAGTCAGGTACAGCTTACATTTGAGTGACGCTGCTTTAGCCCTGCAACTTTTCCAGAGTCAATTGATTGTTGTGAAATGTAGATTGTTGGGTTACCGTGCCTGCTGTAGAAACCCCTATTTAGTTTGGCGAATCCACATTTTAGTCTTTGTAAAATCATTTGGTAGAATATTTTGACTCTTGCAGTCATCTGTACTTATCCTAAAATTGAGAAGTTCAAACCTCTGTCTCACCCAACTTAGCCTTCCATTTCTCAGAAAGGCTGTTCTAGTTTTATTTAGTTTAATCTAGACAATATCCCAGAGTAGCTGGAATATGTTAAAATGTATAGTACTAACACTTCTCATCGAGGCTACTATACTTTTAAATGAATGGACGTCATTTACGAGTCACCATGGGTTGCAGCTGTGACCCCTGGCTTGTCTCTTGGGACCCCTGTCACTTCCTTTGTGACCCCTATCCTCAAAGTGGCAAAATCGGTGCCAAGAACACAGGGGCTGCTACACATTCCTTTTTTCTTCTTGTTTTACATTATAGTAATAATTGTATTAGGCACTATTAGTGTAATAAAAAATGGAGCCCACTTAGCTGGAAGGGGACCTTTGATGGCAGCTGTGGCAATTCTGGTAAGTTAACAATGGTTTAAAATGTATGTTGTTTGCGTGCCTGCGAGTGACAGTAGTTTTATGTGAGAGACAGCGTGTGCATGTGTGAGCATTTGTCTGAATGTGTAATCATCTTTGTGTGTGAGTGAAAGTGAGTGAGAGTCAGTGAAAGGTAGTGAGTGAGATTGTTTGAAATGAAGGCCCAGTTGTACTTTTATATGATGAAAGCCAACGCTGCGCCAAGATTGCCTCAAAGGAAGAGAGAAATAATGCACCACCTCTACTAAGACATGATGCATTTTTTCTCTACCTGGGCGCTTGTGCACCTTTGACAGCCACACACCAACGCACAAACCCTTGCACTATGGTGCTAGAGTGTATTGTCTGAAGCATCGCAACAATGTCTGCCTACCACTGCGATGGTGCTGCTGTGCTGGCAAACCAGCAGGTCCTTCTCAGTGCTTTGCTGCCTTACTTGTTGGCACGGGGAAATGCTGTTGGGAACCAGGGGTCCACATCTTCAGCCCCTAATGTGTGTGTGCCTCCGTCGGCTCTCGGACCTTCAGCACCACCCTCATGTTAGGCACCACAGACATCAGAGGAGGAAGGTGTGGACTTCAGTTCTTTACATACACAAACGACCCCGTAGCATATCTCTGATCCACATAGCCAGTTTCTCCAATGCCCTGTGGTAATGCCCATGCCAGTGTACCTCTCAAAAGGGACTGTCGTCTATTTACTTGCCCACCTGTTGATCTCATCCCTGTGTGGACTGTTTCTGTGGACTTTATTTCATAATGACACTTGGATATTCCTCCTCACTCGAACATTCCTCTCCTCAATATGTCCAATGACATGTATTCCCCTGGACTGTGTCTGGACATCCAATGGCTCACTAACTATATTGGTCAGTTGCTCCTTGCTCCTTGGTTGTCATGTAAATAAATCTAGTTTCACTTATCAGCATGTAGAATTTCTGGTCATGAGTGGAGTAAGTAGTCCATGGTGGATGTGCTGACTCTCAAGGCACTATCTGACATCTACAGTATAATATGGGTCAGAGATCCAGGGGTAAATATGCACAGTGCGTGCAAAATAGTACATATGATCCCTAACTACTACCATACTATCAAGTCATATTCCAAGGTCAAATGCATGAAGTGCAACAATAGTCGATCAGTAAATGTTAAGCCTAGATGTAGGATCTGGCCCGGTGGCTAATACAGCAAACACAAGGAGATGATGGACGGAGCGCTGAAACTTTTCAAACACTCACCCCCAGTCACAGATCTGAGTTGAATCCATCATCATTCTTTAGCTCACTTTGCCACCCCAGTTCAGACACAGCTATATCCAAATCAGTCTTGACCCTGTGCCTCATGGGAACAGTCCAGCCCGAACTGCCAAGCCATGTCTTCCCTGGACCGGAAACAAGAATCCTGGGACCGGTTTCAGGCTAACAGCCCTCTTCAGCCAGGCTAGTTTGAATCCAGCGGCAAAGTGGGCAAGGGACCCACGTCTGGGCATACCCTGCCAACTTAGGGCGAACAAAGCAAACACAAGGAGATGATGGATGGAGTGCTGAAACTTTTCAAACACTGGGCTGGGCATACCCTGCCAACTTAGGTGGCTGATACAACCATACATACTAGCCAGGAGACAACTGTGATGCTACTACAATTTTGTGCAATGGAGGGTGTATACGTGACTGCCATCAGTGTGGCACTAGACACATCCTAGATTAGTCACAACTGTTTTACTTCATCATTCATACAAAACATGTTGCATCACACACACACAGTGCAACATTACGTTAATACCTGTTTTGGCCTGTGTGTCCATTCGCAGCAATAGAGTGATTTACAGTGACCATTGAATATCCCTTAACCCCTTCAGCGCGGCGCGGATTACCGCGCTGTGCTGAAGGGTTCTTGCGCGGGCGGGGCCGTGACGGAGTGGTTCCGTCACCCGCACAGCACGACCGACGCGCGTGACGGAACCACTCTGTCACGCGCATCGAAGGGGTTAAGTGACTCCATTGCAAACTTCTAAATTTTGACTCCTTAGGTACTCCACCTACTAACACACATGTTTACAAACACTGGCAGCAACTCCAACAGCATGTGCTTAACACAACCTAAGCAGATGTAAAAACTGACAAGCATAAAATAAGTAAGCAGTTGTGAAAGTGTAAAACAGGGTTTATTTAAAACACTATTTATGTAAAAGTTTAAAAACTAGATCCTACACGAATCTTACTTAATCTAACTGACCTACACTATTTTAACTTAAAACTAACCTATTCTGCCTAACCTTAACTTATCCTACTCTACACATATCACAAAAGGCAGGTTAAAAATCAGCCTCCCATAACATAATTGCACGTGAGAATAACATCAACTACATCCACACATATACCACCTAAACATGAAAAGCTAACCAAATATATATTTTTTGTATTTTTTCAAAATTGTAAATATTTTCTATAAACACAGACTAAACATCAACCCACCGCCCACTTACCAAACCAACCACTCATATACTCACCTAAACACAAATCACTAGTAAAACTATATATAAACACTATACCTAAACTAACCTACCCCTATACTAATAACTATCCTAGCCTAAGCTAAATGTCTATGCTATAACATTTATTTTAAAAAAAGAACTGGGGAGAGCATGAAAGTTTGAGGTAGGGCCTACATCTGTTACTCCATGTGGTACACAGCTTTCTGCAAACTCTTCACCATCTGCAGCAGCGTCATCAGCTGCAATTGGAATCTGGCCAACTTCAAATGTATGTCCTGTTGGCCCTTCTGCAACTGTTGCAACATGTACCTTAATTGCTGGAATTGTGTACCACCCGGCTCCCGGCTGTGCTGCCACTGCTGCTGCGGCAGAGGAGGCTCCGGGTAGTGGGCCAGAGTAGGTTTCGAGTAGTGGGTCAGAGGAGGTTCTGGGTAGCGGGCCAGAGGAGGGTCGGGGTAGTAGGTCAGAGGAAGGTCGGGGTAGTGGGGCAGAGGAGGGTCGGGTAGTGGGGCAGAGGAGGGTCTGGGTAGTGGGGCAGAGGAGGGTCTGGGTAGTGGGGCAGAGGAGGGTCTGGGTCGTGGGGCAGAGAAGGATCCTGCAACAAGCCCTGGTACACCACCATGTCCGTTTCTTGCAGGGCGGCTGGTTCTTGCCCTCTTCGGGACTTCATGTCCCAGAGCTAACGACACCCAGCTCCCTTCTGCCCTGACTCTATCATAGGTCTCCCCCATTTGCCTGTAGGCCTTTCCCACCTTCCGGATGTGCCAATCTCTTTCCAGCCGGAGCCAAAATCCCTTTTCCTCTACTGGGGTCATGTTGATTATTGGAGAGAAAGAACACATGAATCAGACAAAGCTCATTTGTCACACTTGACCACATTTACATGCATCATTCACTATTTGCAGCACAAGTGGCATGGGCTGCCTACCACACTTACATCTATGTAATCTAGAATGATCAACCATCATGAGAAGCATAACCTTCAGTGACAGGCCTCATTGCCATGCAGCCATGTGCATATGAGGACAGATATTGGAATATGCTGTATTGTACACATTGAATTGTATACATAGTCCATCTATGTGATCCCTGGCGTATGTCATGACACGTGCCCGAGGATACAATCTAGGGCCAAACAGCTAAGTGAAATGAGTGATGTGTAGTACACACAGACATATTGTGATCTACCTCACATTCAACACAGACTTGTAATTCTTTTCATAAAGATTGACACATGGCCATGCCCATACCACAATACCATAGATCACCTACTGAAAATTAAACAAGAACATTGCTCCATGTCATACCCATAGTCTGTTCCAGCATTCTTGTACGGATTGTTACTTAGAAGAACATAAACTCATATTTATTCCATGTGATGCGTGTGTACAAGCATGCCTTAGAGTGCACATTGGTGAGTGTTTAGAGCTGTATCTGTCAGGTATTTCAAGAAATTGTTGCATAAAGGGGAATCCAGGTGATAATATATAGATTCCTGCAGCATTTTGAGTCATGTGTAAGGGACTGTATCGTTACAACACAGTGCATACATACCTGTGGGACCTTGCACACGGCCTTATGTCTCACCAAAGTCTACAAAGTAATAGAAATGTCCCTGAGCTGGTGACATCCAGCTCCCTACTGCCCTGGAGTATTGGAAGTTTGGTGTGGGATTTGTGTTACACCCCAACCATACCTGTGCCCTGGCAACAATATGACTTGGGAAAACATACTGTGTCAGGGAGTTCACAGCCTAGAGCATGCAACATTTGTGTCACATACTTGGGGTAGCAAATTGGCAATTGTGGAATATAGTGTGGGTGACGGATAATTATAATTAGGGCTCCCGGTTTTCCATTTTTACGGATTTATACATATAAATACAGACGGAAAACTGTATTTCCTTCGTCTGTATTTATATTTAGTAACGGCAAAATACTAGCAAATTTTGCCGGGCTTCAGTGCACAAGACATCACGTGTGATGCCAGACACAGGGAATGCGCGCAATGCTGCGATGCCTGTCTTAAACAGAATCATCCCGGAGCGTGCTGTGAAGGAAAGTTTGAGGACTGTGGAGATGCAGGGGCTCTAAGAAGGGGTGAAAAAAACAACAAAGCCTCGTTAACAAGTGAATGGTCTTTTTAAAGACCTGTGAAGTACTCGGTGTGGCTGGCAGCTCAAACACTGTTGTGCTCCACGTGAATCCACATTTGTGTACCATGACAACCTGAAGGCATGGACAGCGTCGCAGGAGGGGGTCCTGGGGAAATAAACAGCTCGACGGGGACGTCTAGCACTTGTTGATGAATTTGTGGTCCAGCATGCTTTCGTCTTCCCCTTTTGCACATCTGTGGCTCTGGCATGTGGCCCGGGGGAGGACATGCAGCCGAGATGAAGCAATCTGAGCCAAGACACAGACGAGAAACATCCATATCTTTCGAGAGACAGATGAACATCTGCGTGGGTGGGAAACAGAACAAATTCCAGACCAGTGTCTGTCCCTCGATTCAGACTGGGCATCACTGCAGATGGCACCCCACAATGGTTTATTGCCCCATACACTGTTCTCAAAGGAACTCGTCTGTACGGATCCACGCCGTAATGTACCAACCTATGCTTTTTTACTCAAGTGAAATATTCCGATCTGCTCGTGTTTAAAGTGCCAGCCAAGCCTAGGAAGTGGTGAGAACTGAGCGTTGCTCTGATTGTTCTGCGGGGGCTTTCTTCCTATGTCACTGGTTCCATCCCAGCCCTAGCGGACTTTCAGAGCCAATCCATTTCCAAGAATTATGTTACTATATGATTATTATTTTATTTTTGAATTTTCAAAAAAGAGAAAACAAATACAATTGAGATTCCACCACGTTTCCAATTATGGTAGATGTGTGCATTGTCAATTTAAATAAATGTGGAAAAATACTGGCTATAGCGTCGTGTTTTGCTTGTAGCAAAAATAAATGTGGAAAAATACAGAAAAAAATACCCCAAAAATAAATATGGATAAATACAGACGGAAATGGCAAAAAAATAAATACCATAAAACCGGGAGCCCTAATTATAATCAATTACCATCATTGGGTTTGGGGCAGGTGATGGCACGTGCCATAAGTCTCTACACCACAGCTGACACAACAGTAACACCGCATATTAAGAGGCATACATCATGTGGGCATGCACACATTGCTAATCATTCCATATGGAAATTTGGGCCTGTCATTAGCACATAGAACGCTATCCTCCTCCTGTCATGAATCTACATGTGCGATTCAGCTCATCTCCGCAGACTGATGATGCCCCTTGCACATCTCACAGCAAACCATTTCAGCAAACACACACTGTCAATCAGGTAACACTCACCTGTAGCATTGGCATATCTGAATGTCACAACCTCTGCAAGGGTGAATGTGCTTGGTCCACCTATAAGACAAAATCATGGTACACAGCTCTGTGAGATGCTAAATATTTACACTGTGTAAATATGACGCCCAATACATTGTCTTCACACACGCCTGGTATTGTCTGTACGTTGGACTTGTAGCACAAGGTACAGTTGGAATGCCCTAATGATGGACATATGGATGCCATGTTGTAGTGTATTCAGATTATAGTAGGCACATCATATATGAGGTGCAAAGAGTACAGACAAGGTACAAAACCAGCCTAGATTGTAAAACGGTGCTAGGGTGCCTGGCTTTGATGCCTATATGAACAGTCCAAATTGATTGTCCACACTCTGCATAGTAGGGCAGTGTTGTAGCCTTCTCAAGTTCATATGTAAACTTTACCAGCCTACACACATCAGACTATAGCCATTCTTGTTTGTCTCCTTTACTTAGCTCCTTACATGTGACCAGTACACTCTAAATGAACAGTGTTCAATCACGGCCCAATCAGACTCATAAAGGTATGAGGATGTAGTTATGTAACACAGACATATGTATGACTATTTTTGGGGGACACATACACCCTGTCCAACCTGTGGCCTGATGACATGTGAATGCACACCCGTGCATCAAATATGTGGGGGGCACACAGTTTAAAGTCAGTAATGACCTAGCAGGCTGGGTGACACTACACCCTGCACAGTGCAGGAGTGGTTCTTCCTCACCTATGGGCCTCCCCTGCACTGCATTGTCTGCTTTGCCCATTATGATGGCCTTGTGAACAGGCCCCTGTGTCATGTTCAGGGCCTCATTTACAACATTTTGACACACAGCAGCGCAGCAAGCCTTCCTGCTGTGCTGTTGTGTATCTAAAGAAAACTGCAGGAATGTGCTGTATCTACAAAAAACAGAGCAGTCCTGTCCTTTTCCCCTGCGCTGGTGCACAATGGGCTGCCATGCGCTACCGCAGGCAATCTTGCACCATGGCGGAAAGGCGTCTGCATTGTAGGGGTGATTGTCTTTGTGCAGGAAGGGATACATTCCTGCACAAAAACAACCACAAAAGGTGTTTTCTGCAGCACAAATACAAAAAGGAAAAACAAGGACAAATAAAGGGATTTCTCTTTGTTGCGCCTCCCTTACGCCTCCTCTGGGGAGGCGTAGGAATCTGACGCATTCCCTGGTTCACAAACCTTGTAATCTGAGAATGCGTCAGGTTCCATGGATGTTGAGTGGGAACACCCACAGCAACACCCATGGACACCCCTATCTGAAAGAAACACGTTAGTTAGATTCCTCACCTTAGAATATCCCCAGGCGTCAGACTGGATCCGGAAGATTTTTCGTCAGCAATACCCCTTGCGCGTCGCTAGGCGTCGTCTGCGGCTCCGCGTCCGTCGTCGGCGTCGTGCTCTGGAATGACGTCGTTGGAGTACTTAGACGCCGCCCTCGCGCGCTGACGTCAGTTCTTCCTTTTTCCGCACCATTAAGCGCAGATCTGGGAGAGCTTCCCCTTTAGTCAATTTTTGACTAACTTTTTTGACTCTTTTTGGTCAATTCTCGACTTTGGTGCCGGTAGGATGCCTGGTTTCAAGGCCTGCGACGACTGTCACCGACTGATGTCGGAGACCGATCATCACCGCCGGTGCCTGTACTGCTTGGGCCTCGACCACGACGCGGCGTCGTGCTGCGACTGTATGGCCCTGACCTCGAAAGCTAGGCGGGAGCGGTCCCACAAGCTTCTCGAGCTTCGCCACTCGGCTCCGCGTCGCTCT
The DNA here is from genome assembly GCF_964204655.1 of Triturus cristatus. NCBI lineage: Eukaryota > Metazoa > Chordata > Amphibia > Caudata > Salamandridae > Triturus > Triturus cristatus. Next base: position 458,557,941 of record NC_140592.1, on the reverse strand, counting down.
CGATCCCGGTCCAGGAGGAGGTCCAAGGATCGGTCGCGGAGCCGCACTCGACATCGTCACTCATCTGGCTCGATGTCTTCGGGTAAGTCGAGGCACTCCAAGAAGTCCAAGAAGCGACACCGCTCTTCGGACTCCCCTCGCCGGTCGCGCTACTCGCCCGAGGGTCCGGATGGTTCCACCCCCGCGGCTCCGCAGGAGCCGCAGGCGCCGCGCAAGTCCCCATACCCGATGGTCCCTGGGACTGACGCGACGCCGGCGGAGGTCAGTGCCTTCCTCTCGGCCATGAGGAACCTGGCCCCGCCGTCGACGCCCGCTGGCGCGCCTTCGGGCCCCGCGGACTCGACTGGGCGACCTCGCATACCGGCGGCTCCGCCCCCGGCGCCGTTGGAGGCTCCGGCCCCGACGCCGCAGGTCCCCGAGGGGCCTGAGCCTGGACCCCCGTTGACGCCGGTCGACCTCATTACGCCTCCTCCGTCGGTGCCGACACCGATACCACCCCCGACGCCGGCTCCGGTCGACGTCGATCACCGGTTCAGCCCCTGTCCGGTCCCGATGCCGATGCGGCGCCGCCCGACGCCGCATCCGACGCCGCTAGAGACACATATTGTCTATCGACCGGCTCCGATCATTCCTCTGGTTTACCAGGAATCGGATGACGGGGGCGACTGGCCCTTCAGAGCCAACTTGCACAGGACTGGGCAGATGAACTGGGGGAGGCCAGTGGGTTGGATACCTCACCAGACACTGGATTCATCTCTCCTCCAACTGTGGCTTCGGAGGAGGGTGCAGCCTTTTCTGTGGTGCTGCGCAAGGCGGCCGAAGCCCTTGGGCTCGAGCTGCCTGCCGTGGCTGTGAGGACTAACATCCTCACTGAGGTGCTTTAGTCTGCCGCATGCTCCACTGAGCCTCTGCTGCTATTCAATGAGGCCCTCACTGATGTTCTGCAGGGCACCTTGTCCAAGCCCTCCACAGTCCCTCCTGTGGATAGGAACATTGCCAGGCGCCACCGCCCTGCTCCGGGCGACCCCAGTTTTCTGTCCCAACACCCCACCCCCGAGAGTCTGGTTATCCAGGCCTCTACCTCCCAATCCTCCTTCCCGCCTGCTCCTCCGGACCGGGATTCCAAGAGACTAGAACAGTTTGGTAAGAAGCTGTTCTCTTCGCTCAGTTTGGGCCTGCAGTCTTTGAACACCGCCTGTCTCTTGGACCGTTATTCCCACTCTCTGTGGGATACGGTGGAGGACGTGCTGCCACTGTGGCCGGAGGAGGCCCGGGCGTGGCTTTCCTCGGCCCTGGCCGATGGGAGAGATGCAGCGCGCCATGCAATCCGATGTGGGCTTGACACTACGGACTCGCTGGGTAGGGCGATTTCTACCACGGTGGCGCTTCGACGTCACGCCTGGGTGCGGTCCACGTCCTTTTCAGGGGATGTCCAGAGCACCCTCATGGACATGCCTTTTGATGGCGCTCGCCTTTTTGGTGGGAAAGCGGACAGTGCGCTGGCTCGCTTCAAGGACTCCCGGGCTACGGCCACGTCCTTGGGCCTCTCGACCCCGCGGCCACAAACTTCCGCTTTTCGCTCCTTTCGTGGCCAAGGAAGGGGCACCTCCTCCCGTCCGCCTAGCCACCGGCTGCAGAACCAACCTGCACGCGGTCGCGGGCGTGGTTTCCGCCGAGGCGGTACTGGAGGACGACGCGGTCAGTCCACATCCACCCCGGCAGCATCCGCCTGAAAGCCTTCCTAGTCCGAGCTTTCAGGCCCATTCCACGCCAGTGGGCGGCAGAGTTTGCCATCACCTGCTCCACTGGCGGTCCATCACATCGGACAGGTGGGTGCTGCAAATCGTCCGAAGGGGCTACACCCTCCCCTTCGAGACGACCCCTCCAGCCATGCCACCGCAGCACCACCGTATCTCGGGGGATCATTTGAATCTTCTCCACGAGGAAGTTTCGGCCCTCTTGGCCAAGGGGGCCGTCGAGCGCGTTCCGAGCCCAGAAGTAGGTCATGGTTGTTATTCCCACTGCTTTCTGGTTCCCAAGAAGGGCAAAGGGGGCCTACACCCTATCTTGGACCTCCGGAACGTCAATGCCTTCCTCCGGAAGGAACGGTTCAAAATGTTAACTTTGGCTCAGGTTCTAGCTGCCCTCGACCCTGGAGACTGGATGGTAGCGTTGGACTTGCAGGACGCATATTTCCACATCCCCGTCCTGCCGGCCCACCGGCGTTACCTGCGGTTCACAGTGGGTCAGGAGCACTTTCAGTTCACCGTGCTTCCCTTCGGCCTTACCAGTGCCCCTCGGGTTTTCACGAAAGTGATGGCGGTGGTCGCAGCTCATCTGCGCAGATCAGGGGTTCCAGCCTTCCCCTATCTCGACGACTGGTTGTTGAAGGCGGGCTCGCGCCAGACAGTCGTCTCCCACCTTCAGACTACGGCGGATCTCCTGCATTTGCTGGGGTTTTCCATCAATGTGCCGAAGTCACACCTGAGCCCCTCTCAGAAGCTCCTTTTCATCGGAGCGGTTCTCAATTCGGCGCAGTTCCGGGTTCATCCACCGGAACAGCGGGTCCGGGATATACAGGCCCTGATTCCCATCTTTTGGCCTCTATCCTGGGTTTCGGTCAGGCTAGTGTTGCGGCTTCTGGGGATGATAGCCTCCTGCATCCTACTAGTGCATCACGCCAGGCGGCGCATGCGGGCTCTGCAGTGGGACCTGAAGTTTCAGTGGGCCCAGCATCACGGCAACCTGTCCGACCATGTCTTGATCTCGGAGGGCACTGCACAGCAGTTGCAGTGGTGGCTCACGGACCGCGATTGGGTCACGGGCAAGAGCCTCTCCCTACCCCTACTGGAGCATGTCGTAGTGACGGATGCGTCCCTCCTGGGATGGGGTTGCCATATGGGAGAGGCGGAGATCAGAGGCCTCTGGTCTCCGGCGGAGTCTCGCTTCCACATCAACTTGTTGGAGCTGAGAGCGATCCGACTTGCACTGAAAGCCTTCCTTCCCTCTGTCCGGGGAAGTGTCGTGCAGGTGTTCACGGACAACACCACCGCCATGTGGTATTGCAACAAACAGGGCGGGGTGGGGTCGTGGATCCTTTGTCAGGAGGCTCTGCGCCTCTGGACATGGCTGGAACACCAGGGCATCACCCTGGTGGTTCAACATCTGGCGGGCTCTCTGAACGCCAGAGCAGACGAACTCAGCCGCCGCTGCATGATGGATCACGAATGGCGTCTGAACTCCGAGGTGGCGCAAGGCCTCTTTCAGCAGTGGGGAGAGCCTTGGTTAGATCTATTCACCACCGACGAGAACGCGCAATGTCAGCAGTTCTGCGCGTTGGAATTTCCAAGGCGGCACTCGCTCGGCGACGCTTTTCGTCGCGAGTGGAGTTGCGGTCTGTTGTACGCCTTTTCGCCTATACCACTTCTGCCCAGAGTGCTGAAGAAGATCAAGCGCGACCGGGCCCAAGTCATCTTGGTGGCTCCGGATTGGGCACGAAGGTACTGGTATCCCGAGCTACTCAGTATGTTGACCGATCCTCCGATACGTCTGCCCCTTCGGGAGGATCTTCTGTCGCAGCAGCAGGGGACGGTCCTCCACCCGAACCTGTCCAGCCTCCACCTCCTTGCGTGGAGATTGAGCGGTGGCAGTTGAGGCCATTTGACTTGCCTCCTGAAGTCTGTGATATCATTCTGGCAGCCAGGCGTCCCTCCACAAAGACGGTATACGCCTGCCGGTGGAACAAATTTGTGGCATGGTGCACAGCAAAGGCTGTGGATCCCCTTTCCGCCCCTTTTTCTGAGGTTCTCCTCTTTCTTCTTTCTTTGGCCCGGCAGGGCTCTGCCCTGGGCACCTTGAAAGGTTATCTTGCTGCTCTCTCTGCCTTCTTACGGCTTCCAGATCAGCCCTCTCTTTTCAAGTCCCCTGTAGTGTCACGCTTTCTTAAAGGCATTACTCACACGTTCCCTCCTGTCCCTTTCGTAATGCCTCAGTGGGACTTGAATCTTGTCTTGACATTCCTGATGTGCGCTCCCTTTGAGCCTCTTCACAATTGTCCTCTTCGTCTTCTAACTCTTAAGACTGCTTTCCTGGTAGCCATCACCTCGGCTAGACGGGTGAGTGAGCTCCAGGCTCTATCGTCCAAGCCTCTTTTTCTATCTGTTCATTCGGACAAGGTTGTCCTTCGGCCTCTTCCTTCCTTTTTACCGAAGGTGGTGACCCCCTTTCATCTTGGGCAATCTGTCACCTTGCCCATCTTCTTTCCGCCTCTGCATCCTTCCAAAGAGGAAGAGCGGCTCCACCGTCTGGACCCAAAACGTGCGCTCTCCTTTTATTTGGACCGCACTAAACAGTTCCGGGTGGACGACCAACTTTTCGTTGGCTACGTGGGTGCAAAGAAGGGAAAAGCTGTACACAAACGGACCATCTCCTGGTGGGTCGTTTTATGTATAAAAACCTGTTATTCCTTGGCAAAAAAGGACCCGCCTGTTGGGCTGCGAGCCCATTCTACTCGGGCCACAGCGGCTACTACTGCTTTGGGACGGGGAGTCCCTTTGCAGGACATCTGTCAGGCGGCGACGTGGGCTTCGCTGCACACGTTTGCCCGGCACTACTGCCTAGACAGCCAAGTCCGGAGGGATGGCTTCTTTGGCCGTTCTGTCCTCCAGAACTTTCTGGTGTGATCTTGGTTCGCAGACCCACCACCGGGGTTGGTATTTCTTGGGTGTCAATTCTAAGGTGAGGAATCTAACTAACGTGTTTCTTTCAGATGAACAAGTTATTTACCTTCGGTAACGATGTATCTGTAAGAAACATTAGTTAGTTAGATTCCTCACCGACCCACCCATCCTCCCCGTTCTGCGAACTGACAACTAGGGATAAGGCTATCCCTTTCAGGGCCCTAGAGTTTTTTGGCACCAGTGTCGGTATCGTGCATGGCTCTGCGTTCCTGGCGCGGAAGGCTATGTACAAGAACGGACGTCAGCGCGCGAGGGCGGCGTCTAAGTACTCCGACGACGTCATTCCGGCGCACGACGACGGACGCGGAGCCGCAGACGACGCCTAGCGACGCGCAAGGGGTATTGCTGACGAAAAATCTTCCGGATCCAGTCTGACGCCTGGGGATATTCTAAGGTGAGGAATCTTACTAACTAATGTTTCTTACAGATACATCGTTACCGAAGGTAAGTAACTTGTTCTTCACGTAGAGTAATGTGCAAAAGAGGGCCATATTCACAAGGCCATGAAAAGCCATGCAGAGTGGCTTTACGTGGCCTTGTAAATATGGGCAGGAACACTGCGTTGCCAGTACGTCCAAAAAAGTGATGCAACAATGGTGCAATGGGCTTATCAATAAGCTCCTCGGTGTCTATATTTTAGTTAGCACGTATCATGCCATAGTCACCTATATACATATCTGGCCTTTTCAATTACAAAAGTGTTAAGAGTATTTAGCTACAGGCAAACAGCGACAAGCTCATGGTATATGGGACCTTACCGACATTCCCTCCAACTTCTAGACCCAGGTGATCAAGGAGATCCTGCTCCCGGTTCACAAGTCTGCCCACTGGTGCTTGTATTGTCTGAGCTTCCGGTCCACACTAAACAGTCTTTGCATCTGGAAATGCACCTTCGCCCACTGGTGCCGCCTCTCCTGGGTTGGGTCCGTTAGTTGCACCTGCCTCCCCTTCCTATCATGTTTGGCAGGTATTTGACAATGAGCTACAGCAGGTCCTCAAACTGCCCCTCGGTCAGGTTTCTGGCCCTGCCCGACATTTCCCTACACCCACATATCACCCAAATACAAATAAACCACTACCCCTACCCCCTACAACTATGACTAATACTCCTATTTAGACAGACACTCCACAAACCACTACACAAAACAAAACAAAATACAAAAACAGTACAAATATGACAATTTAGGGACATGACACAAAACGCGCAAACAACTCAACGACCAGAAAACACCTTTAAACTCGCCACTAAACACCTCCACCACCAAGAACAGACAAAAGGCCAGTAAGTGAAAGTGAAAGAAACTTCACACTTCCTGGTTTGTAGCATGGCTGAGCCATTACATCATTTCCTGTGTAGATGCGACACGTTTTTGTTGTCTGCATAATTTTTCTAACTAAATATCTGTTTTTTTCTGTCACTTCGTTAGGCAAATGTTCAAGTCGCTAGTTATACTATGGGCAAAGCATTGTTTTTGATGCTGTGCCCTTGATGGTTGGCGTGCAACATGCGTTGTTTCCACTCATACGTTACAGTTAGTACTAAAGCATCTGATTACTTACAAAAGCAACATATAGTGATTTGCCCAGAATCACAGAATGTTCAGCGTCATTACCGAAACTTGAACTCAGGTCCCCAGGTCTGAGGTCGAGCGCCCTAGCCGTAAGGCCAACTCCTCTCCCTCCACCTTTCATGCCATTGGGTCATTTCTCTTAGTCCAATGTCACTTTTAATGGTCATGGGTGACTTTCCATGCCGCAAATCCACGTTTCCCCCAGAAAAGTCACCATTCATTCCATTACCTAGTGCGATGTCACTTTTAGTAGTCATGCATGACTTTCCATGCCAAAAAGTCACATTTACTACAGAAAGCTCACCTTTCGTACTAGAGTGTCACATTTGTAGTATAGTGTCACCTTTCTTTCTAGAGTGTCACCTTCCCTACTGAAACAGGTTTGTTTACTGGTACAGTGCAATGGAATTGGTCAAAGCACAAGTGACAAACAACACTCGACAATGCATGGTGCATTGTTTTAGGGGGTTTGATGTTGATGCCTGGCATCCAACCTGATTGTACACTTCTGAGAGCTACTTCTAGTTGACAGAATGTGTGGACGTTGATATTTCCAGGAAATGTGACATGGACACAAAGACATGTAATAGTTTCAAACATTTATTATCATGTTGAAACTTCCATTCAGGATGCTTCATGGTTCATTCACAAACATGTTTTATGTTAAAAAAAAATGTGCACAATGTGTGCACGTCTGCGATTGCCTGCAGCTGTATTCTGGATGTCTCAGGCATCGACAGCCTCCTCTTCATCAACATCCTCCATCAGGTCCTGAAGTTGTAGGTCACCATCCCAGGGGCCATCAGTCTTCACACAAATGTTGTGCAGTATTGCACAGACCAAGATGATCTTGCAGATCGTTAGGGAGGAGTAGAGCAATCTACCCCCCGAAATGTCAAGGGAATTTAGACCCATGCTTTGTGCTGTCTACGCATACAAATTAATAGTTAAAAAAGACATAGTGGATTGTCTTCATATATTCTCCTTTCGAGCCATTTTCAATTAGGAATATTGTTGTTGATCATGTATATGAATTTCTGTGTTTTTAATGATGTTATTAATTATTGGTGTTGAAAGAAAACCTGTACAGTTTTATATTGATTAAAAAAAAATATATATATATATATATTTTTTTTTTTAATTGTAGACTTATAAGTGCCTTAATTAATTTTGAACAAATTGGTAAGTGAGGTATGAGTGAGGAATGAATATTGTTATATCGGGTGTGAATTGTGTGATATAAGATCGCATCCAAGTGGAACATATTTTTTAACTCTACAGTTATTGGACGCTCCATCCCTTTGGATTCAAGAGTCCCCTCTCCTTGATTTCAAAGCATCAATCAGTTTGTACAATAAGCGTACAAATCATAAGGAATACAGAAAGGAACTCAGTAAAGTTCTACTGGAAATCCATCATATATTTGCCTTCTAAGAATGGGAAAAGATGTCTCTAGCACAGAGAAATCACATCATTTTATAGGACTTTAAACAAAGGATTTCATACATTTACTAGACAAGCACATGGTTCCCAGGATTTTTACCAATAAGGAACAAGCCGAAAGAAACGTTTTACTTCAGAATACATTTGGAGATTCTCTCACAATGTTACTACGTAGACTCAGACGTTCCCAGAGTTTTATACATGTGACATGACTTGTTACGGAGTATGTTATTTAGTCTAAGACAGTTAGGTTGTCCTTGGATAGGTACATCACGTTTAATTTGGATGGGAAAGTCTTTGTCTTTTTATTTGCAAAGCCTACAATCCTTTATTACAACAAACTAATAACAGCATATACAATTGTGTGGTATACTACTGCATCACATACTAGATGGAAAGCTCGATTTCTCATACCTTGTGTACGATACTTTTAAGAAACAGATCTCACATGACCATTGTAATTGTAATTGCATTTATATAGCGTTTACTTCCCCTGACGAGGCGTCAAATCGCTTTTTCAGCAAGTAGCACGCTACTCCGGAACCTATAAAGGATTAGTGTTGAATTAGTGTCAAGAATTCCTGTCATGCGAGGGGAAGAAAACGGTAACCAGCGAAAACGGACTACATCTCCCAGGATGCTTAGCGGTTGAGAGGTTATGTAAACAGGAGAGCTGTTACATAACTCCAGGAAAACACGCCCTTATGGAAACAGGAGAGCTGTTACATAACTCCAGGAAAACACGCCCTTATGTAAACAGGAGAGCTGTTACATAACTCAAGGAAAACACGCCCTTATGTAAACAGGAGAGCTGTTACATAACTCAAGGAAAGCACGCCCTTATGTAAACAGGAGAGCTGTTACATAACTCAAGGAAAACACGCCCTATAAAGGGAGGAACCGGGAGGTACAAGGCTGTCGGATATTGTGTTTACACCGACGTACCTGCTTCGTGAAGAGCAGTGTTCCGGAGTGGTGCTCCAGTAAGGCAAGAACGGAGGTAGGTCGAGTCGTTACTCCCTGGGCCGTGTCTTGCCCCATCGTCACCTGTGAAGGACCCGGAAGCTCTACCGGTCCACCATTGAGCTTCGCTTCTTGACTCGGCTGAGTCAAAGCGCAGTGGCGCTTTTGCTGGTTGGAGTCGTAACTCCCAGCCAGACCAGAGATACAGGGACTGCCAGCTGTAACGCACACCAGGAGGTGTTTGCCGCGTTACAGACTCGGAAGTCCACAGGATCGATCGAGCGGCTGCTCTCGGTTCAGTCTTCTTGCTATTTGATTGGGGTATCGGTGACGCATCACCAGGAGGTGACTCCGCGTACCGGTGCAGTCTGAGGAAGAGGTTGAGCGGCTGCTCCCTTCAGGTAGAGACCCCGGCTGGGTGTTTCCCTGACTCCTCGATTCTCCCCAACACTCTTCGTGCCCCTCACAGCCTACCGATTGGCATTGTCGGCCATTTCATTTCTGCCCTCTGTTGGCATACGCCGGGATCGGCGTATATGCAGAGGACGGTTAGGACCATCCGTGCGGTGGGCTGGTAACGTACTTAGCCTGGAGGATTCCAGTGACTATAACTTTTGTTTATCTTTGTATTATTTTTGCCTTCATTAAAATAACTAACCCTTCACAAGTGGTTGCGTCCTCATTATCGTGTCTGTTAAACGATCCTGAGGCGTTCAGGGCGTTACAAAATATCCGACCTTAATACACTAACTGTCTCCCGGTCGATAACAGACATGGCAACACTTGATGATGTGCTGGCTGCTTTAGCGACCGTGCAAGTTGAATTGGCTGCCTCTAGGCAAGAAACAGCCGATGTAAAAGCCAGACTGGATGCTATCCACTTGGACCCGCTCACGCCCAGCACCTCCCTCACGGACCAGACCCCTGCTGTAGTAGTGGAAATGCCGGTAGCCGTCCCCTTGGCAACACCGGAGAGGTACAGTGGGGATCCTAACACAGTGCAGGTATTCCTCACACAAGTGGCGCTACATTTATCGTGCAAACCAAAGGCGTTCCCCACGAGTCAGGCTCGTGTGGCTTTCCTTATTTCCTATTTGGCTGGAAACGCGGCACAATGGGCCGTACCTCTGGTGAGCAGGGACGACCCCATCTTATGTGATTGGGGTGCTTTTCGCGAGGAATTCCTGAAGGTATTCGACAGAAGGGCTGACTCGTACACGGCGGACCGTGAAATGCTTGAGTTGAGACAGGGATCCAACGACCTGGTGCAGTATCTCAACGTGTTCCGACGGCTGGTTGTGGAAACCAAGTGGCCTGTTGCTAAACAGACGGCGCTCTTCCATCACGGGCTGTGCGATGAGCTCAAAGACGCCGTGGCTCATATTGACCCTCAACCCAAGACATGTGAGGGCCTTATCAACCTGGTATTACGGCTGGAACATAGGCTAAGTGAAAGAAAAGGGGATCATGGGAGAAAAGGAAAACCCCTTCCATCCTATGTGACGGTGGGAAGTCCTGAAACTTCCACCGCATCCAAGGGAGAACCCATGGACATCGGCGCAATACGAGCGAGCCTCACAGCCGCGGAGAAAGAGTCACGCCGTAAACAAGGATTGTGCCTATATTGTGGCAAAAAAGGCCACTACGTACGGGAATGCCCCGCCAAACCGAAGACGTCACGTTATCGGGCCAACCGGTCGGTAACAGCCGTGGTGGACATACCGGCGGAAAACTAGAGGACTCCCAGACCAAAGAAGGGGCATCTCGGAGTCACTCATCCATCCCTTCACTTTCCAACTCGGTCACTAAGGGACACCGACACCTGTTTCTCACGGTGCACGTGGGAGTGCATGACCAGTGGATACCCGTTGTGGCCATGGTGGATTCCGGGGCCACTGGCATGTTTATGGACCACAACGAGGCATGCAGGCTAGGGCTAGTGCTTCTTCCCAAAGCTGTACCCGAAGACGTCTATGCTGTAGACGGAAGGCGATTGGTGACGGGGCCCATCGGGCAGCACACGGGGGTCCTTCCGATGCGATATGGGAGGAACCATTTGGAACAAATCGATTTTAACATCATCCGAGCGCCCCAATATGGCGTCATATTGGGATTGCCGTGGCTACAGAAACACAACCCCTCTGTGGATTGGCCAACACATCGCGTCGAAATGACGTCACCGTATTGCATCCTGCATTGTGGAAAAAGAACGGAATCCCTTGACGCAGATGAGAGCGGGAGTCAGACGGTGGCTACAGCGGCAGAAAAAGATGTGGCTCTCCCCCAGGCTTATCACAGTTTTGAGGATGTATTTGATGAGGTGAAGGCGGAAGTGCTACCACCACATAGACAGTTTGACTGCCAGATCGACCTGGTGCCAGGGGCCAGCGTTCCCAGCGGCAGGCTGTATGCCCTGACGGAGCCTGAAAACGTGCATCTCCGGGGGTACCTGGATAAACTCCTCAAGCTAGGATTCATCCGCCCGTCCAAGTCTCCGGCCGCCTCGCCACTCTTCTTCATCCCGAAAGCTAATGGGGAGCTGAGAGCCTGTGTGGACTTTAGGGCATTGAATGCGATAACCATAAAGAATCGGTACCCCTTGCCTCTCATCAGTGTACTTCTGGAACAGGTCAAGAAAGCTCGTATCTACACCAAGTTGGATTTGAAAGGGGCATACCATCTGGTGCGCATGAGGGACGGAGACGAGTGGAAGACCGCCTTTAAGACCAGGTTCGGCCTTTTTGAGTACCTCGTCATGCCGTTCGGTCTGTGCAACGCCCCGGCAGCCTTTCAGTACTTTTTGAATGAGGTATTCAGAGAGGAGTTGGATATCTACGTGGTCGTATATATCGACGACATCCTCATCTACTCGTCCAGTGTGGAGGAGCACGTACACCACGTCAAAGCGGTGCTCCAAAAGCTGAGGGAAAACAAGCTGTTTTGTAAACTCAGCAAGTGTGACTTCCACGTCACGTCCGTGGAATTCCTCGGAGTGATGCTGAGTCCAGAGGGACAGGCGATGGCAGAACGAAAGATCAAGGCGGTGAAAGAATGGCCGGTGCCCCAAAGCGTGAAGGACGTCCAAAGTTTCATTGGCTTCGCCAACTTTTACAGGCGGTTTATAGATGGATTTTCAGGATTGGTGGCCCCAATCACACAGCTACTGAGGAAGTCCAAGGAGTTTGTCTGGTCCCCTGAAGCGAACACAGCCTTTGAGGCCCTGAAAAGCGCCTTTGGTAAGGCGCCGGTGTTGGCTCACCCCGATCCGGATCTCCCCTACGTGGTGGAAGCGGACGCTTCGGATGTGGCGCTGGGAGCTATCTTGTCCCAACGCAACCACGACACAGGGGTGCTTCATCCCGTTGCGTACATGTCCCGCAAACTCAACGACGCCGAACGCAACTACCATATTGCGGAGAAGGAGCTTCTTGCAATCAAGGACGCCTTCACCGAATGGAGGCATTGGTTGATGGGGGCAAGACATGTGGTATCGGTGTACACGGACCATCGGAATCTACAGTTCATGACGGCCGCAAGACACCTTTCTCCCAGGCAGCTGCGGTGGATGATCTTCTTTGCGGGGTTCAACTTCCGCATCACATATCGGCCGGGGACGGAAAACCGGAAGGCGGACGCCCTGTCCCGTCAATCTGCAGTTAAGGAACCGTTGCCTGCGACCGAGCGTTCCATCATTTCCCCGAGGATGGTATTGGGGGTTATCCAACCGGATACTTTCCTGAGGGGAATAAAGAGAGGGATCAGGTCGTTCGCATGGCGGAGGTGGCTCCTCAGTCACAGAGAATGGCAGCTGAAGGACGGGATACCCCTAAAGGGCAGGTGCCTATTGATACCCACGCCTAGGCTAAGGAAACAAGCATTCACCTGGTGCCATGACTCTCCATGCGCAGGTCATTTGGGCTTTGAAAAAACGGTGGCTAGCATGGGACGGCATTTCTGGTGGCCAACCATGAGAGTGGATGTCAGGAGGTGGGGACAGGAGTGTCCTACGTGTGCTACCATGAAGGCCGACCATGGCCGAACCCAAGGGCTCTTACATCCACTTCCGACCCCGGATAGACCATGGGATAGCATATCACTGGACTTCGTGGTGGGCCTACCGGTAGACCAGGGGATGACGGCAATACTGGTGGTGGTGGATTACTTGACGAAAATGGGGCACTTCATCCCCTGCAAGAGAGTCCCTACGGCCGGGGAATTGGCGTCACTACTTCTAAAGAATGTGGTACGACTGCATGGATTACCTGGGGTGATCGTGTCGGACCGGGGGTCGCAGTTTACTGCGCAATTCTGGAAGACTTGGTGCACTGCGCTGCATGTTAAGACCGCCCTGTCCACCAGCTACCACCCTCAAACGGACGGCCAGACCGAGCGCCTGAACCAAACGCTCAAACAGTATCTGCGATGTTTTGTGGACCAGGGCAGGGAAGAATGGGTCGACTTGCTATGGGTTGCAGAGATAGCCTATAACAACGCCACTCACAGCTCCACACAGTCATCTCCGTTCTATAGCAACTATGGCCAACATCCCAGGTTCTTGCCATTTCTACATCCGTTCAGAGAGGACAGGATTCCCGCCACAGCGGACAGGGTGGCACACATAAAAGACACGTTGATGCGCTCAAGGGCTGTCCTAATAGAGACCAAGAGAAAATACAAGGCTGCGGCAGACAAGAAGAGAAGGCCCGGGCCACTGTACCGCACTAGAGACTACGTCTGGATATCCACAAGAAACATGAGGTTTCGAAAGAACAGTGTGTTCCATCCCAAGTACATGGGTCCCTATCGAATTGCCAAGTGTATGAGTCCCGTGAACGTGAAGGTGTGCTTGCCCCAGTCCTTGCGGATTCACCCTGTCTTTCATGTATCATTGCTCAAACCTGCACCCTCCAAGCCGTCTGGGACACCTAGGCCGGTATGCGTGGAGTCGGAGGTGGAGTATGAAGTATCGGGCATACGGGCGTCCAAATGGCGCAGGGGGAAGCTGTGGTACCTGGTTGCGTGGAAAGGCTATGGCCCGGAGGAGCAATCATGGGAACCGGCTGAAGGGGTTCATGCTCCGCGCTTGGTCTCCTTGTTCCATCGGCGTTTTCCTGCCAGCGCTGGACCCGTGGGGAGCCGCTGAGAGGGAGGATGTACTGTCAAGAATTCCTGTCATGCGAGGGGAAGAAAACGGTAACCAGCGAAAACGGACTACATCTCCCAGGATGCTTAGCGGTTGAGAGGTTATGTAAACAGGAGAGCTGTTACATAACTCCAGGAAAACACGCCCTTATGGAAACAGCTGTTACATAACTCCAGGAAAACACGCCCTTATGTAAACAGGAGAGCTGTTACATAACTCAAGGAAAACACGCCCTTATGTAAACAGGAGAGCTGTTACATAACTCAAGGAAAGCACGCCCTTATGTAAACAGGAGAGCTGTTACATAACTCAAGGAAAACACGCCCTATAAAGGGAGGAACCGGGAGGTACAAGGCTGTCGGATATTGTGTTTACACCGACGTACCTGCTTCGTGAAGAGCAGTGTTCCGGAGTGGTGCTCCAGTAAGGCAAGAACGGAGGTAGGTCGAGTCGTTACTCCCTGTGCCGTGTCTTGCCCCATCGTCACCTGTGAAGGACCCGGAAGCTCTACCGGTCCACCATTGAGCTTCGCTTCTTGACTCGGCTGAGTCAAAGCGCAGTGGCGCTTTTGCTGGTTGGAGTCGTAACTCCCAGCCAGACCAGAGATACAGGGACTGCCAGCTGTAACGCACACCAGGAGGTGTTTGCCGCGTTACAGACTCGGAAGTCCACAGGATCGATCGAGCGGCTGCTCTCGGTTCAGTCTTCTTGCTATTTGATTGGGGTATCGGTGACGCATCACCAGGAGGTGACTCCGCGTCCCGGTGCAGTCTGAGGAAGAGGTTGAGCGGCTGCTCCCTTCAGGTAGAGACCCCGGCTGGGTGTTTCCCTGACTCCTCGATTCTCCCCAACACTCTTCGTGCCCCTCACAGCCTACCGATTGGCATTGTCGGCCATTTCATTTCTGCCCTCTGTTGGCATACGCCGGGATCGGCGTATATGCAGAGGACGGTTAGGACCATCCGTGCGGTGGGCTGGTAACGTACTTAGCCTGGAGGATTCCAGTGACTATAACTTTTGTTTATCTTTGTATTATTTTTGCCTTCATTAAAATAACTAACCCTTCACAAGTGGTTGCGTCCTCATTATCGTGTCTGTTAAACGATCCTGAGGCGTTCAGGGCGTTACAATTAGTATAGTGAAATATGAAAGTAATTTGAGTGGTGGGTAGGTTAGTCAGTTATTTGGATTCAGAAGGATAGAAGAGGAAAAAAAAGGTTTGTATTTATATAGCGCTTGTTACCCCTGATGGGGTGTGAAGCGCTTTTTTGGCGAGTAGCACGCTACTCCGGAAGCCCATAAAGGATTAGTGGTGAATTAGTATAGTGAAATATGAAAGTAATTTGAGTGGTGGATATTAGTCAGTTATTTGGAGTGAGAAGGATAGTGGAGGGATAGAAGAGGCAATAAGCTTTGTATTTATATAGCGCTTGTTATCCCTGATAATGTGTTGAAGCGCTTTTTTGGCGAGTAGCACCCTACTCTGGAACCCATAAAGGATAAGTGTTGAAAATTAGTATAGCGAAATGTGAAAGTAATTTAATTGGTGGATATGTTATTCAGTTATTTGGATAGAGAAGGGTAGCGGCAGGATAGAAGAGGGAAAGATGTTTGCATTTATATAGCGCTTTCTACCCCTGATGGGGTGTTGAAGCACTTTTTTGGCGAGTAGCACGCTACTCTGGAACCCATAAAGGATTAATGTTGAATTAGTATAGTGAAATATGAAAGTAATTTGAGTGGTGGATATGTTAGTCAGTTATTTGGATTGAGAAAGGTAGGGGAGGGATAGAAGAGGGGAAAAAGTTTGCATTTATATAGCGCTTTTTCCCCTGATGGGGTGTTGAAGCGCTTTTCATGTGTGCAGCAAATCTAAACATGCAGTTAGCCAAAGATAACACCTGGCAGCTTCTCAAGATGAACCTTTGTCCCATTGAAGCGCTACCCCTGGGTCCCTGTCCATTCACTGGTGGATCCTTCCATGCAAGCCCCCAGGAAAATGCCATGGTTGGTGCTAAGCACCAGCCTCCCTCCCTCAAGGCATCTTACCTTCTTACCATTCTTTCAGCCTAATCCCCAATACATTCTGGCCTAGGCAGAATTCAGACGCGCCCATCCATTCACCCGGCTAATCGCAAGTTTATTACATGCACAACAGCTGCCAGGTGCTGGTCGTGCACTGGCACCTAAGGGAACCAACAGTCGAAAACAAAATCAAACCTGCCAACTCACACGGTCACCTGGTGTGGAGCAGATATCACATGGTGGACGGGGAACACAAACCTAAAAGCATAGTATTAAGAGGCGTGAGAACACACCCAAGACATGGCAGCAACCTTAGCAAGGATTTTTAGGTGGAGCCTAGCGCAGCGCACTAAGAGAAGGCCTCTTGGAATCACTTCAGACTTTCTGCATACTCGTGCGTGTGGTGTTCGATTTTCCACACATGCTATTGGCCTTTGCGTGTGGCTTTCAAAAATGAAAGCACGCAATTGGCCAAAAGCGAGTGCATGTCTCACCTGTTCTGAAAATGTTTACTCCCACAGCGTTTAGCCGTCGGTAGCGAGCAGCAGCGCGCAGTGTGCCATCTGTTGTGGATCATGTTTCATTTCAAGACCTTGTAGCTTTCCTTACAAGGCGCGTCCCCTCCACCCCAGCCAAGGGACAGACCCCATCGCCACAAGAGTGCGCGCTCCTTTTTCCATCACTCGCATTTCATCTATGTCAGCACTCTCTTCCTGCACCGTTATCTTTGTATTAGTATGTTATTGTCAAGACGTTTGCTGTACTCTGTAGTTGGCCTCTATAGTCGTCTCTTTTTCGGGACCATCTTAAAAATTGACCGCACCTTTTAACATTAGCTTTTTTTCATCACTGTGGTACGCGCTTCGTTTCACACCTCTGCGCAGCTGTGGTGCTTGCTACCTTTGACATCTCTGTATAGTGCACAGCTGTGGTGCGTGTTTCCTTTCCCCACATTGCTTTTGGTGCTCGCTCGATCCAGGGGCGTAACGCAGGCCCTTGCTGGGGGCTTAATTTGAGCCAGTGCGCACATGGGCACTTAATTATTAGCACTTGCTTTTTGTGCGTGCTTGCTGGCACCGGCTGATAAATAATGCCTCTGCTTAGCTGTGGTGCGTGCTACCTTTCACATATCTGCACAGTGTACAGCTGTGGTGCGTGCTTCCTTTCCTCCCATTGCACAGTACACAGCTTAAAAATGTACTGAACCTTTTAACATTCACGTTTTTTCAGCACCGTGGTGCGTGCTTCCTTTCACACCTCTGCGCAGCAGTGGTGCGTGCTACCTTTGACATCTCTGTACAGTGCACAGCTGTGGTGCGTGCTTCCTTTCCCCCCATTGCACAGTACACAGCTTAAAAATTGACTGCACCTTTTAACATTCACGTTTTTTCAGCACCGTGGTGCGCGCTTCCTTTCACATCCCTGCGCAGCTGTGGTGCATGCTATCTTTGACATCTTTGCACAGTGCACAGCTGTGGTGCGTGCTTCCTTCCCCTCCCCCCCCATTGCACAGTACACAGCTTAAAAATGGACCTCACCTTTTAACATTAGCGTTTTTTTCATCACCGTGGTGCGTGCTTCCTTTCACATCTCTGCGCAGCTGTGGTGCGTGCGACCTTTCACATCTCTGCACAGTACACAGCTGTGGCGAGTGCTTCCTTTCACCCCACTGCACAGTAGTGGCACGTGCTCCCTTTCACAACACTGCACAGTGCAGATATGTGGTGTGTGCCTCCTTTCACCCCAGTGCACAGCTGTGGTGCGTGCTTCCTTTCACCGTACTGCACATTGCACAGCTGTGGTGCGTGCTTCCTTTCACCCCACTGCACAGCTGTGGTGCGTGTTTTCTTCACCCCGCTGCACGTGCCCCCTCCATCACACCCACATGGTTCTCTTGTTTTCTGTTTAAATAAACAAATTTCACACACAGATGCCCAGGTTTCCGAAGCATCACTAAGCAGCACCTCTGCATCACTCAGCACCACCTAAGCACCAGCACAGCACCACCTAAGCACCTTATCACCACAACAATATTAGCATTGACACAGTTAACACCTCCTCATCAGTGCACCACCACCACCAGTGCAGCAACAAGTCACCATTAGCACAGCACTACCTCA
This sequence comes from Triturus cristatus, assembly GCF_964204655.1. Taxonomy (NCBI): domain Eukaryota; kingdom Metazoa; phylum Chordata; class Amphibia; order Caudata; family Salamandridae; genus Triturus; species Triturus cristatus. Next base: position 458,539,937 of record NC_140592.1, on the reverse strand, counting down.
GATGCACTGGAGCAACACCTCATTATCAACACAGCACCATTTCAGCATTAGCACAGCACCACCTTCACATCAGGGCACCACCACCAGTGCAACACCAGCTCAGCACCGGCACAGCCCCACACCAGCAGCAATTCAGAACCAACGCAGCACCACTTCAGCATCAATACAGCAACACCTCAACACAGAACAAAAACAACATCACTTGGCACCACATAAGCACCAGTTTAGCTATACAACATCGGCATAACTCATCAATACAACATCACTCAGTACCACCTATGTATCATTCAGCATCACATAAGCATCACCTCGGAACCAACGCACCACCACTTCAGCATTACCTCAATATCATTCCGGATCACCTGAGCATCACCTCCGCCACTACTCACAACCACCTCAGCCTCACTCCACACCACTTGAATTTGGCATAAAAATTTGACATCTATTAATTCTCCACAAATAACTCTCCACTACTCCTATCTAATTAAAATACTATTTCACAACATCCACCCTCCCGCTGTTTATATCCCACACCTAACAATAAAAACTATAACAAAAATTAATTACAACAAGCAAGGAAAAATTTACAGTATTGCATACACAAATAAACTAGAACAAATTTTTTGTATTAATTTTGTTTTTTAGTACAATACTTCAGTTGTGTATATTGTTTTTTCGGTTAGATATAAGGTGACAGAAATAGTAATAACACTTTTTTTATTATAACTTATCAATTTTCAACATGCTGCACAACATTCACAATGCTCTACAACACATTAAAAACGTTAACAAAGCCAATAGCTCTGTCTAAACACTTATAACGCCCCAAAGGCGAGACCTATTGGCTATGCCAATGCTTGTTTCTTGTTTTTTAAGGAGTGGGAAAGAGGGCAAAAGTGTCTTAGGTACTTACTCCCCAAAGGCCCCACCCCCCTCTTCATACGTTGATTTTTTTTATTTGTTTTTTAGTTGTCAGGTCTACACATTGGTCATTTGCTCTCGCACCAGCGATTAAGCACTCCTATGACCCGACGGCAAACATTCACCCCAGGGGACTCGGTTTGCAGTGACACTGCATAGCTCAGCTGGAAAGTTCTTGCGTCCTGAGGCATTAGCCAAAAACATGTTCATTTTGACTCCTGTTTCGGCTCAAATTGTTTAATATTCATGTATCACCTAAAATGTCCATCATACGAGTTATCATGGGCGTCCGCAGGGGGGGGGGCAAGGAGGGGCGCTTGCCCTCCCCTGGAGTACCCCTCCTTGCCCCCCTGCGGACACCCATGCTTTTATGGATGCCTTTTGTCCGTAATTTTAGACCCTGCAGGAAGCAGAGCTGTTCCCTGCCAGAGGCCTCAACTCCCTGATGGGGCGCCTCGCACTCCTCCTCGCAGCCCCTCCCGCCCATTGTCATTCTGTCTGTGGCTGATTATCACATACAGAATGACAATGGCCAGTTTGAGCTGCAAAAGCATACATCCCACCCTGAACCAATGAGGCAGCTCAGCAGGTTGGGTATGCGCTGCCGAGACCAGCGGACAGAGAGCAGTGTTGTTTGTGCCATGATCGGGTTTTTCTCCCTAAGGCCATGAAACGGAACAGGCTCTGCCTCGAGTGCCACTTGACCTCACCACTGCTAGAGGTGGTGCGGAAATACACCCACCCCCTTCAAACTCGTGCTCAATGGCATTCTGGTTCGTGCAGTCCTTTCCTTAATCAGCCATAGGTGAAAGTGCAGGCTGCATCCTAAGGGGAAGTGGCAAACTAGGTCTGGACACCAAGACCTCCTTTTAACACTGTGTAGCCTGAGAGCAAGAGGTCTTCTGAATGAAGTTCGGGGGGGGGTCGATGCATTATCCTCCCAAGTCAAAAATTGAGGTTGCAGCATTGCCCGGATTTCAGATCCCACTAAAACGTACACAGTCACGTGTCAACAGCCGCGGCCCGTGGAGGGAATTCCGTGGGGTGGTAGGGCGGGGAGGGGCAGGGTGGGGGGTTCTAAAAACCAGAATATGGATAATTGCAGGTAAGTAAACAATTAAATAAATAAAACGAATTTCGTTGCGCGCCCTGCATCGCATTTTGCATTTTGCGATGCAGGGCGTGCAACAAAATTTGTTTTATTTATTTAATTATTTACTTACCTGCAATTATCCATATTCCGGTTTTTAGAACCCCCCACCCTCCCTTTCCCCCCCGCCACGCCCTACCGCCCCACGGAACTCCCTCCACGGGCCGCGGATGCGTGTCAATAACATATCTATCTGCCAGTATGCACCCTATCATGTCTGGCAGGACGTCTCAACCCTGTGTTTCACTGCCTTATATCCCTCTGTACCCCACTCCCCGCGCTCACTGTCTAAAATCACTCTGTACCCTACACCTCTCGCTCACTGCCTTATATCCCTCTGTACCCCACACCTCGCGCTCACTGCCACAACATATCCCTCTGTACCCCACACCTCTCGCTCACTGCCTTATATCCCCCTGTACCCCACACCTTGCGCTCACTGCCTTATATCCCTCTGTACCCCACACCTCGTGCTCACTGCCACAACATATCCCTGTGTACCCCACAGCTCGCGCTCACTGCAACATATCCCTCTGTACCCCACACCTCGCGCTCAGTGCGTTATATCCCTCTGTGCCCCACACCTTGCGCTCACTGCCTTATATCCCTCTGTACCCCACACCTCGCGCTCACTGCCACAACATATCCCTCTGTACCCCACACCTCTCGCTCACTGCCTTATATCCCTCTGTACCCCACACCTCGCGCTCACTGCCACAACATATCCCTCTGTACTCCACACCTCTCGCTCACTGCCTTATATCCCTCTGTACCCCACACCTCGCGCTCACTCCCACATATCCCTCTGTATCACACTCTTCACACTCACTGCCTGATCGCTCACCTTACCCTGCCATTCATCTTCTACGTGTTCTCTCCCCTTTCACTCGTTCTACGTCTGTTCACCCCTTACTTCTTTTAGTACCTTACTCCTTTCTCACTACCTCTACTTCTTTTCCTCTTCAGTAACATCTCTCTGACACATCTCTGCACTTCCTTTATATCAACGCACCCCTCTACCTCACCTTTCTACCTCAGTCTTTATTATTCCCTCTTCCTCAGCTATCTCTACCTGGCCCTCTCACGTTCTACGACTGCGTTATTCTCCCCTCTCCAGCTTTGATTTACCTGTCTCTGCTCCTGAATCTTTTTCTTCTACACCTCACTTCTTTGTTTACCCTTCACCCCATCGCTACCCTTCTGTTTGCCTCACTACGGTCTTTACCCGACTCACCCTTCAGTGCCTTTTCCCATTTCGCCTCCCTCCCTCACAGAGCTCTCCTAGCATGCATCTGTTTCTCCCCTCACCACCATGCCTGCCTCTAATCCTCCTTACCTTTCTAACCAGCCTAACTTTCTACCTTCCTGTTATTCCTGGTAGTGAACCTTTCATTTCACGCCTCCGGTTGTATTACCTACGCATTCAAATTGAGTAGGTCATTGCTGTGCTCCCAACCTGACATCGAGACCCAGTCCCCTTGCCTCTCAACATGCTCAGATATAACAACAAGCATTGGCATAGCCAATACGTCCCGCCTTTGAGACCTGCTGCATAACTAAATACTTATAAGGTCCCAAAGGCGAGACCTATTGGCTATGCCAATGATTGTTTTACTCAGCTTGGCCTGAGCATTATCCGATCCTGATTGTCTGCATTTTAGCCCCGCCCCCTATTGATTAACATTAGCCACGCCGCTTCATTTGCCAGGTTAGCCCCCCCTGGAAAAATTTCTGCGGACGCCCATGCGAGTTATGTTGCCAAATACGCGAAGTTCAAACACCACTGAGTATGCCAACACACATTTCTGTGGGCTGCATTGTGTTTCATTGTGGCTTCAACATTTGGAACTTTGGAAGCAGGTTTTGTAACTTTAACTAGCCTCTGAACTGTAGATATCTGGTTCCTTTAAAGCCGCGGGTTATGAAACCGCACTCCCCTCAATCTAACTCCCACCCCTAAACACGCCTTAGAGGCGGGTCCCTGACTGCACAGGAAGTACACCGCACAACATGCTCCTGACACACTGAGGGTTGTCTGTAGCAGTACTACACATCTGGGAAGCCACTTGCCCGAGCCCTGTCACCTCGAGACCGCTCAACATGGCATCCCCGCCTAAAAACATCGTCATCTTCGGATCCACCGGAACGACGGGAAAGACGATACTGGAGCAAGCCGTCCAAGCAGGTGAGGAGCCGCAGGAACCTTACGTAACACACGAAGAAAGCGTCACGGTGGGGGGGGGGCTGAGGATGCACGTGCTCACGTCACGAAAACAAAAGTGTGACGTCACTGACGTGGAGTTCAAGGACGCCTCAAGTTCGGCACAAGGTCTTAAATGGAAAAAAGAGACGCAACGCACAGAGACTGGGAACAGCGCGCTGTGCATTACACAAGAAGCGACAGGGATTACAGGTGTGGGGGAGCATTCATTACAAGAAGAGACAGGTAGTGCACGTGCGAGGGAGCATTCATTACACAAGAAGAGACAAGCAGTGCACGTGTGAGGGTGGTAAACAGTTAGTTGGCATGTTGGCAGCGTGGTTGGTAATGAAGATCCGGCTGTATACACGGGCGTAGCTTAGTCAGTAAGGTTTTGGGGTGTGTGGTGTACTTCAGATTTTCCGGCAATCAAGCTTGCATATTATGTTAAAAATAACAGTTTACGACAAGCTGGGTCCATGAGAGGGGTTTAAGGGGCAGTGGAAAGGGAGAGGAATGCGGATTGGTATGAGTACTAAGTGAGAGAAACACAATATTTTGTAAACTAAGCAACATTTTTTGGACGTTCAAAACAAAGAGAAGTGTGTGTGTGTTTTTGTCAGTGTATGCCTGCAAAAATCCAAGGCGAAATCCGACAGACACCTCACCATAGTTGACTGAAAGCACATCTACCCTACAATTTTTCAAAATATAGATTTATTAAGGGGGTGTACTCCCTCAAACACCCCCCTGTGGAAACTTCAGTCACTTTTAGTTACTTGCCAATGAACTGTTCGTATAGCCAGGAGGATCAGATGATTTGCCCATGATCACACAATGTGTCAAGTGGCTGAGCTAGTACTTTAGTTTACGACCACAAACTTATGTTTGCTCATGGTAGCGGTCAGTACTTGAAATGGAAAAATAGAAGTACAGATACTCTGTACCAGATTACCTGCTTGTTTCTGAGAAGTGCCAGTACTCTCCAATTAAACGTGGTATATCACTCGGAGGTGCAAGGTACTCTCCCTCTCAAAATAAAAAAGTGGCGTTCTCAGTACCGGCCCATTTAAAGCACTGGTAGTGGTCATGGAAACTGCCATCTAACGTTTGTTTCCCCCTTAACGAAATATCCGCTCGCATTGCAGAAACAAAACATATGCAGTAAGAATTTGTATCTTCAAGGGAGGATGGATTTTATTGTATTGTCTTGTAATTTATATAGCGCTTACTACCCCAGATGAGGTGTTAAAGTGCATTGTGGTGGGTAGTACGCTACTCCAGAACCTAAGGTTAGTGGAATTCCTGTGGTAATTGGTTATTGTTGGTTATTTTTGGTTATTGGTATTAGTCTTGTCTTCCCAGGAAACTGTTCAATTCAATTTCTCCATTTTATTTATGGTACATTAAATTAATAGGAGTTGGGTGTGATCAATAATGCGACATTGGAATGTTGGGAGCTTTATTGAAAACAAAGGAGTAGCTATGGGCTTCTAGTGGTCAGTAGAAACTCGAAGCTCCAACATTCCAATGTTGTCTTTCACAGCTGTTGCTGTGAACAAAGGCCTCATGGAGCCCGAGGGGACTGTCATGAGGCCTTTGCCTTATTTGTTAGAACATTATGCCCACTAGTGGCGGAATGTTGTGAATCCTTATAGCCTTCCGTAGTTGGGCTATACCGGCATTAAAGGCCTGCTCCCTTGTTAAAGGCCTTTGGCTCTGGCTTTTAACACTAAAGCAGAACTTTAATGGCTAGTACGGCAGGCTCTAAAGGCTATGTTAGATATTGTTAGATTCCAAGGAATGGTTACAGAAATATAGTAGAAAGCGAAGCAGACATGCATGTGAGACAGTAGGCTACCCTCGCATAATAAGATATGCAGAGAGAGGATGGAAGGTAAGAAGAAGATCATTTGATACATAGGAAAGGGAGAAATATAGTGGGAGGAAGAGGATGTCATGCAATCTGAGGATGTTGCAAGTGTAAAAAGAAGGGTTGATTGGGGCAGGTGCTATATGCTGTTGCTTCTTTGGTTGTGCGGTTTGGCTGTTTTGTGTTGGTTAGGTTCTCCCTTGATATTAGAGTGTCATGCAGATTGAGTTGTGCGTGTGGTGAATTATATTACTGCCATTCTTTTAAAACGTTTTTATTAATGTTTTAACCAGCCTACAGCATTGTTGCACTTACCTTTTTTAAACGCATTCCTTGTTTTAAAAATCTGTTTGCTGCTGCACTGTGTCACTTTCGGGGGTGATAGCTTGTGGTCTGAAGTGTTTGGCGGGTCGCAGTCCTCAGTCCGTCACGGCATAATAGTGCCGATTGCTGCGGAGGGACAGACGCGACTCCGCCCACTTTCCACACTACTTCCGGATCGGGTGGTATATGTTGGGGGAGACTCGCCGGCCGCGCAGATAGAGTTGTGCGTGTGGTGAATTGTATTACTGCCATTCTTTTAAAACGTTTTTATTCATGTTTTAACCAGCCTACAGCATTGTTGCACTAACCTTTTTTTAAACGCATTCCTTGTTTTAAAAATCTGTTTGCTGCTGCACTGTGTCACTTTCGGGGGTGATAGCTTGTGGTCTGAAGTGTTTGGCGGGTCGCAGTCCTCGGTCCGTCACGGCATAATAGTGCCGATTGCTGCGGAGGGACAGACGCGACTCCGCCCACTTTCCAAACTACTTCCGGATCGAGTGGTATATGTTGGGGGAGACTTGCCGGCCGCGCAGCGGATGCGCGCAGCGGGCGCGCCGCTGGCGCGCCGAAGGCGTGCCTATGGCAAGCCCGTCCGCGTCCGGAGCGCGTCCAGCGCCAGCTATGATGCTGGGATCGTTAGAATGACCCACTTAAGGTGGCCACGAGAGTTACTCCTAAACCTTCATGGTGCTGTTTGTGGGAGGGCGCATCAGCTCGACTTGGCCAACTCCCCACTGCCACACTGCTGTAGAGAATGCGGGCAGATGCTGCTTCAAAGTAAGGTGGATAGGGAGGGTCAGGCTCCCCAGGGCTCCGTGCCTGATCAGAAGTCCTTAATTAGTCTAGGCTTAGTTAATTGTAGATCGCTACCTAAACATGCCGAGGAGATTTGGTCAACTCTAATTGAAGATAATTGGGATGCCCTGTTCCTCACAGAAACTTGGCTGAGTGCTGACGCAATGACCTCGATTTCATTAGCTACCCCGCCAGGATTTAAAATGTGTTTTGCTAATCGTGTAGGGGGAAAAAGAGGTGGGGGGGTGGCTATTATTTTTAGAGATTCCTGGGTGCTTACGTCCTCCGCCTCGATGCTTTTGCATGACATCGAAGGCTTACATGTTTGTTTCCAGATTAACCCCACATTTGCCTTAGCTGGCATTCTTATTTATAGACCGCCAGCCTGTGCAGCGTCTGCTTTACAGCTGTTATGTGATCTGATTGCTAAAAAGTCAGTGGTTTATTCTAATTTTTTGGTTTTGGGCGATTTTAATTTACACGTAGATGATCCAGATTGCGTACAAGCGTCGCAACTTGTGTCATCCCTAGAGGGGGTTAACCTTTTACAAGGGGTGCTCTTTCCGACACACACTGTGGGTCATACCTTAGACCTTATTTTTTCCAATATTAAAAATACTGAAATTGGGTCCCCACTTCCCCTTATCTGGTCGGACCACTCCCTAGTTCCCTTTTTAATTTCCCTCCCGACCGCTAAGTTATTAAAAAGCACCCAGCTGGTACATAAAAGAGACTGGAAGAAATTGTCTGTGGAATCCCTTAGCCCCATATTGAGGGAGAGTCAGCCTCAGCTGTCTCAGGACCCCAACTTGGGCGCAGTTATCCTGCACCAATGGATTGCGAATGCAGTGGAGGCTGTTGCACCAATTAGATTGGGGAAACCCGCAAGATGCTCACCCTCGGCTCCATGGTTCTCCACTTCCCTGAAAGAACAAAAAAGCAAATGTAAAAAACTGGAACGTCAATGGAGATCAGCTTGTTGTGATTCAGCCAAAGTGGTTTATAAAAAAGCTGTAAAAGAACTTCATAAGGCTTTAAAAGCTGCCAGACGGGATTCCCTTGTAGCTCGCATCCAGAATGCGGTCCATTCCGGCACAGAAGTTTTTAAAGTAGTCCAATCCTTTTTTAAACCTAAGGCTAGTGAGTTGGAGGTTACCGCCTCTGTCGGACGATGTGAAAAAATAGCTTCCTATTTTGATGATAAAATTTCTAAAGTTTATGATTCCTTTACTTCCCCCCGAGGCCACTGCGAAACTGGAAACATCAGCAGTTGGTGGGGAGAGGGCAATACTCTTAAATTTTATCCAGATTACGTACCATGAGGCGTTAGCAGAAACTCTGTAATGTAGGTCTGGCGCACCAGATGATCCCTGCCCTCCAAAGTTTTGGAAAATGTTAGCTCCATCGCTGACCGAGGGCCTGCGCCATATTTGGAATACCTCTTTAGAGACAGGCATTTTTCCCGACTCCTGGAAACATGCAACTCTTCTCCCCCTGAGGAAGAAAGTGAACGGCGACCCAGGCGACCTTAGTAACCTAAGGCCCATTTCCCTGCCCCGGGTAAGATGTTGGAGAAAATGGTCCAACGCCAACTGACCTCTTTTTTAGAGTGGAATCGGGCTTTACACGACACTCAATCGGGCTTTCGAGCAGGTTTCAGTACTGAGACCGCTCTTCTGGAGGTGGCAGAGTCGATAAAATGGTCATTGGATTCAGGAGCATCGGCTTTGCTGGTGCTCCTGGACCTATCCGCGGCCTTTGATACCGTAGACCATGTCATCTTGGTCCAGAGATTACAAGATGCGGGTCTTGGAGGGACGGTGCTAGCTTGGGTACAATCTTATCTTAGTGGGCGCTCCCAGAAAGTGGCTCTACAATCTTATGCCTCCAGACCTAAGCAAATTAAACGTGGCGTCCCTCAGGGCTCAGCCCATAGCCCCCTGCTGTTTAATGTCTACTTAGCTCCGCTCTTTACTCTGATCGCCAATTGGGGTGTCAAGGCGATTTCCTACTCTGATGACACCCAGCTGGTTTTTCCATTTAAGGAGAGGTTGGCAGACACTTTTAAGAACTTTAAGGGCTGCCTACAAGATATAGCGTGCAGGATGAATGCTAATAAATTAAAGCTTAATGCCGAAAAAACAGAAGTTTTGTTTTTCGGCAGCGGCTTAGCTCCAGATCCAGTATTGTGGTGGCCATCAGAGATGGCATCACCACCAATACCGGGTTCGTGCGCCAGGAATCTGGGTGTGAAATGGGAAGGAAATCTCTCCTTCTCTGCTCAAATTAAGCAGGTTTCGTCTGGCTGTTTTAGCATAATGAAAAATCTACGGCGAATCCTCCATTTTCTACCTGAGGATTGCCGGAAATCCATAGTACATGCCACAGTCACGTCCAGGCTGGACTATGCCAATAGTCTATATCTTGGCCTCCCCTAATATGCTATAGGACGTCTCCAAATGATTCAGAATGCGGCTGCGAGACTGGTGCTACGAATACCTTTCAAACACCATGTCTCTCCGTATTTGAAGAAGCTCCACTGGTTGAAGGTGGAGAAGCGAATCCAATTCAAGGCCATGATTCTGGCGTATCGAGCCTTAAAAGGAAACTGTCCTAATTACCTTAAGCAAAGACTGAGCATATATAAACAAAATCGGGTGCTACGATCTAATTCTCAGACTCTTCTACAGGCCCCTCGCTTTGTGAGGGCCCGTTTGGGAGGGAGGACTTTCACAGTGGGTGCAGCATTACTGTGGAACACCCTTCCAGAACCCCTGCGGAAGGCAAACATTGAATCTAGTTTTAGAAAAACTTTGAAAACATGGCTCTTTTAGTTCTTTAGTCCCGTTGGTTGCAACTCAGCTGCTTTCAGCGCCGGGACACCCCTATTTGGGGTAGCCGCGCGCTCTATAAACTGTAATAATAATAATAATAATAATAATGCAGGGGCATCTGTCTGTAGGCAGAGAGACCACAATTTGAAATGGCACTAGTTTTTGTGAATTCGACCATGTAGATTATATGATGTATTAAATTGGCAATGACCAGATCTTAACCATTCTTCTGAACTTTAAGGGATTATTATAGCTTTAATCTTGGTTTGCTAGGGAATTCCATAGTTTGATGGCTTGAACGGAGAAAGTAGTTCCATCTAACGTTTTCTTCTTGTAAGCAGGAAATATTAAACACTGTACCATCCTGAAATGTAAATTCCCCGATTGTGAGTATTTGGTGCTTTTTGATTGTAGAATTTTGGTCCTTTGCAGTTTATCACTCTGTGGTAATGCTTACTAGCTTGAAAGAGGATCTGCTTACAGTTGACTGCCAGAGTAGAGCCTTCAGAACTGGAAAGATGCTGGTTTGTGTATTTGCGTTTAGAAGTAGCCTTGCTGCTGAATTCTGAATCCTTTGCGGCCTTCTTATGGTTGAGAGTGGAATTCAGTTGCATAGTCCGGTAGCAAGATCAAGTTTAGACAAGATCAGTGATGGTGCTTCTACTTATTGGGCAAATCTAGATGTAAAAAGACCTGTTTACATTTCAGTGTGTATAAAGTTGATTGCGATAGCTTGTCCACTTGAGCATTCACGGGGAGCGTAAAGTCTAAGACAATGTCAAGATTTTGTAATTCTTTTGATATTTCTGGCAGAGGTCTCAGTTCATTTGGCCAAAAAGGAAGAAGGAAGACAGAGGATCATAATTTTTACATTTAAAGCGCATCAGTATTTGAAGCATTTAACTTGAGATCATTCTCCTTCATCCATTGATCTACGGCTATTAGGCGGGTGTTGAGATTTATATTTCCGATGTCCTTGTTTTCAGATTTGAGGATTATCTGTGTGTCAGCTGTGTAGTTGTAGACTGTGAGTTCAAAACTGTTGATATGGTCTAGTAGTTGTTCCATGTATATGTTATAAAATAGAAACAAGATTCTAAGTCCTTGTTGGACTCCTGTTTCTTTACAATAAGGAGTTGATGAAAAATGGGAGATGCGATTCCGGTATGTCTTGTTGTTTGGGTAAGAGAGAATTCAAGTATGAATCATGCTGCCGGTATAGACGTCTTTCGGTTTTAGAGTTATGGTTTCCTCGTGTACTTTGTCAAAAGCTTCTGAAAGGCCCATGAGTAGTAATGCAGCGACACTGTTTTTGCCAGCTGTGTTTTTTTAGGTCACCCCAAATTGCGATTAGGGCAAAATTGTACCCGCTTTCTGGCCCTAATCCTGTTTTCCAGTCTGAGTGTAGTTGGTTTATTCTGTGAAGTCTGAGATCGTGCTACATTCTTGCTCTGTCCATACGTTTCCAAAGGAAAGCTAAACTGTAGATTGGTCTGTAGCTGTTAAGATCTCGTGGGCTTAAGGTGTTCTTGTTAAGTAATGGGTGTATGTATCCCTTTTTTATTATCTCTGAGAAAATCCCTATGTTTAAAGAGTTTTTAATAATATTTCTGTCTGGGATAGTTTCAGATGTTGATAGAATCTTTTTCCATATTTGTAAAGAGTAGGGGTCTTATGATCAGCCAGCTGTGCTGTTGTTTTTCACCAATCCTGCAAATTCTGAGCACATACGTTGTTTTAATGTAGCAGGCAGTTTCACGATTTTTCACCGTTTTTATGCACTGTAACTGGCAGTAATTATAATTTGCTAATTTACTGATACCTAATTTAATGGGACTCAATTTTATCGAACTTAATTGGATGAAAGGCTAAGTTTATCTTACTAGGATTTAAAACCGTGACCTATTGGTAATACCGGAAACACTACAGAAACACATGTCCTTCCTTAACTGATTTAACACTGCTTCAGGGTAAAGCTCAACAAACAATGACTGTGGTGTTCAGGGGTTAGCCTAAAAGAAAGCTACAGTGTTATCCGTCCTTCCTGAACAGCCTCCTGGCATAGCCCAAAGGAACCGCTAGTGTGCCACCGTGTCACTTGTACCAACACCGCTTGTGGCACAGGTCAAAGGCCCACTGTGGCAGTGCCTGTCCTTCCTGAGCTCTCAAGCACTTCTTCTGGAAATAGCACCACGACTGTGGTAACTGGGGATAACCCTCAAGGACCGCAACTGTAGTATGGTGTACTCTGGTTGCTTCATCGCTACCTCTGGATGTACCCTAAAAAAGACCCTACTGTGGTACCTGTCCTTCCTGAGCTGATTCACAGCAATCGGAGAAACTGTGAACTCATTACTGCATGGCATAACTTTGGATGCCGGTTTGTTATGTTGGGTCTGCCAAGAATGTGCTTGAACTACAAAATAAGCATCCCACATCACTTTTCACCAGCCGGTGCTAAGCTCCACGTGGCCCGAGTATTCAGCGTTTTTGCTGAGCGCACAGTGACTCGGCAGAAATCGCCAACAATAAAATGAGTTGCCAAGTCCCACTGCACTCTGTTAACCCCCTTCTCTTAAGAAACTTTCTAATTTAAAGCGTGCAGATCAGCAGTTTGGGACTTCTGTAAATTCTGTTACATGAAACCCCTGAGCCCAGCAGCACTCTTGTGTTACAAGGACACGGGGCACTGTCGGCATTCTCTTTTCAGTTTGGCAGATATATTGTGGCCATCTTTAGATTCTAGGGTCCTTTCTGCTCAATGTGCCATTCTAAACAACGACAAACAGAGACAGTCATTGTGAGGACACTTGGTGTGCATAAAGTTGATCCCTGTCGTAAATTTCACAGAAATGCTGATAAAACCTTACAATAGTTTGTGCCCTGAGAAATTACAAGTGGTTCAGATGGATTCAAGAAGTTCCATCCATCACTTTTGTCCTCCCTAAGTAGCAATTAAGTGCAAGAGAAATAAAGTGCAAACACAGTTTCATTTGTGATGAGCACTCATTGTCCATCGTGAGGTGTTAAATGTTCCTAAAGCCCTGACCTTTGCCTCCAACATATTTGTATTCTTATACTTGTTCTGTTCTCCTTCTATTTACAGATACTGGAATCCAAAGGTATGTATGCTGTAAAGACTTGGCTGGGTGAACCTCACACATGTCACATGGGGTCAGCTGAGAGCTGTATGAAAGGTCACTACCACAGTTCTATTTTGATTCCACACTGATGTAGAAAATGCTGACGAATTATAAACTTCGTAAGCTGTAATTACCTGACAGAATTCTGGACTAAAATCACTGCAGCAATTTTTGACTTACTAAAGCTAGGCGTTGCATTAATGACGAAAATGATCTTACCGTCTTTGACGATACAGTAATTCAACCGCATAGTTTTTTTGTAATGCAATGAAGGGTGCAACTTTATGTATAGCCCTCGAATGGATTAACTGGCACCTTCCAAATATTGAGAATTGGTGGACTTTGATTTACCATATGTATGAAATGGAAGCAGCTTTGCAAACAAAGTCCGCCAGGGGAAAAGGCTGTTTTTATACGAAATGGGTGTAGAAGACTCTCTCAGTATAAAGTGTCCACCTATGGCGAGGGACTGTGCACCAGGCAAACCTTTGTGATAGTGTTTAGGGCCCTGAAAATCAAAGTTCTCAAGGGGGCAGCTGTGGAGAGCAGCTAAGGCGTATTCAGGAGGGGTGTAAAGCAAGTGCATGTACCTCTATAGTCAGTCAGTACGATTTCACAGGAAAGAACCACGTCAGGTGAGTATAAAATACTTTGTATTTATTGGTACACACTAGACACTAACTTGGTATATCTCATACCCAAAGATATCTACTACACAGAAGAAATACTTTAGAAATTGGTAAGTAGCATAGAAAAACACATAGGGCCCAACCGGGGGCCCAAAGCATATGCTAGAATAGTGGGATGTGAGATAGGTACCAAAACGGGACGAGTACTCAAGGATGGAAGACCTCAGAGGAAACACGGAACCACCTAAGGTGAGTAACAAGGGACCCTAAGGCGCCCTGGTGCAGAGTGGTTGCACAGGGTCAAACGTCCATAGGATAACCCTGGGAAGTCTCAGCTGGAATTTTACAGTTTTAGGATTTTTCTCAAAGGACCCCGAAGGAACCACTTGGATCAAGGAAGGTTTGAGAGCCACCCCACCCATGGATACCCCAGGAACCAGGATCCCTACACCAGGGAGCCCAGGTGCATAGGGGTAAAGTGGAGTCGGAAACGCCCATAGATGCCAATGGAGGTACGTGGAAGATCAGCAGCTACAGCGCCTCGTGTACCAGGCTGGTGGAATCAGGATGAGGAATCCAGATGAGAAGAACCTGAAAGCAGAGAGTACAAAGTCCAAACCTCCCGGAGGTGATCAGGAGCACAACACATGCCTTGGTTGGAGGTTCTAGCTGTAGCATAGTGAGAATGAAGCAGCAGCTATGGAGCCCAGGCGACTATGCAGGAGCACAGGTGCCATCCACGAGCTGTAGTACTCCGGTCGACAAGTGCAGGAAGGTCAGTGGCCAGCAGGACCACAAACAAGCCTTGGCAAACAACGGTTTGCGGGAAAAGATGTTGTGTTGCAGATCAGCAAGTTCTGTGGGACTAACCCAGAAAGGGTAAGCCACCCCTCAGCACACAGGAGAGCCAGAAGGAATTGCTGGACCCTCCTCAAGGACCCTCTGGCAGCAGGCACAGAGAGTTGCGAGGAAGCCTGAATATCACACAGGAGATGAAGGCCGAGGTGTAGAGGATTCAGGCAGGACATCGTTCTTGGACCTTGGCAGTGCTGGAGGTTGGGGCTTCTTGGAGCTTGAAGATCTTTTGAGATGAGAGCCAAAAAGCTTTGGTAATGATAATTAGACACTGTGCACAGGGAGGCGATTCATGTCGGCAGGAGAGGGATTACAGTCCGCCCAAGTTGCAGGAAAGACTGGTCCGGCCATCTTGAGAAACAACAAACCACACCTGTGTTGCAGAGCCGGGTGATGTCCATTGGACAACAGGATCAGCAAACTGGTCGACGTAAAGGTGCCTGCGGATGCAGGGAAGTGACTCCTTCAATCCAAGGGAGATTCCTTCCGGCTGGGATGCAGACTAAGTCCCTCGTGGCACGGAGGATGCACGGCCACAGAGTTGCAGAACTTGGGAAAAGTGCAGTGACAAAAATGCAGCAGGATCCTTCCCACTGAAGCAGTATTGTCTAAGGTCCTGGCTTCAAGAACAGCTGAGTTCCAGTGTCCGCCAACAGAAGAGTCTTTGGATAGTCTTCTGACAACAGGAAGACGGATCTAGAAGTTGTTGCCAGGACGAACCTAATGACCCACCATCAGGGGAGCCCTTAAGTAACCCTAAAAACAGGTAGGACCTCTTTGTTTGTGAGTGACCTATCAGAGGGGGCAGGGACACTACTCAGCCGTTCTAGCCAGTCAGATGCTCCCAGGGGCCAAGATTCAACATGGCAGAATCATGTGGTCACCTGAAGGAGCTCTGGGCACCTCCCTAGGGAGGAGCTGGACAGGGGGGTGTACACTCCCCTGTCCTTTATGTGGTTTCGCGCCAGAGCGGGTGCCAAGGGCTCTTGACTTGGGAAAAACTGGTTTATGAATGAAGGGCACCAACTGTGCCTTTCAATGCAGTCAGGTGGCGCCCAGAAGCGACCCCACCCAACTAATTCAAAAGGAGAGGTGGTCATACCTCTCCTTCACAGGAAATTCTTTGTTCGACTTCCCCTGCCAGTTAAGCTTATCAGCACAGGGCCAGAACTCTTTCTAGAGTCGGCCGCAGTGCGGCTGGCTGACAGACAGACAGACTCTGTAAGGCTACACAGGTAGGTATTGGGGGGTCCTCTAAGGAATCCCCCAGTACCTGGATAACACTGGAATCAGTGTCGTTGCATGATTTCAACATGTTTGATACCAAACATGACCAGGTTCAGGGTAGCCATTATGTAGTTGGACATCTCAACTTACCAGTGTCCACCACATACCTTATAAGGGCTGTCCTGCACTTACAAATCCCAGAGATGGAGTCTGGGGTTTGTAGGGTGCCTCTGCTTGTGCAGAGGTACCCATCCACTTAGAACCATGCACCCTGCCCTTGGACTGAAGGGCTTACCTTAGCAGTGAATTATAGGTTAAAGGTGCAGTGACCAGGATCTAAGGGCAACCTTCTATCCAAAGTGAAAGGTGCAAGCTACATTTCAAGTGTACGGCAATGGCAGCTCTGCAGAGAGTTTGCATGGGCTCCTATGGGTGGCATGATACATGCTGCAGCCCATAGGAGACCCCTGGTATACCAATGACCTGAGTGCCTCAGCACCATATAGTATCGACTTATAATGGTACCCAGGTATGCCAATTGTGGCGTGTACAAAGTACTTACCAGAGAATTTAGAGGAGAGAGCACTGCCACTGGGGTCCTGTTGGGCAGGATCCCAGTGAACTGCAGTCAAAACGCACTGACACCAGGCAAAAAGTGGGGGTGTCTATGCCAGAAAGATCCACCTTCCTACAATGGGGGACCATTGTTTGTTTTAATTATCGTCAATGAATTATGCTGAATAATGACTTTGATTTATGTAAAGGGACCTATACCGGCAATGATTCTCTATTACTGCAGCTGCGATTAATTGTGTATACATGTGTTTGCTCTTGTGCCAAATTAAAACAAAACTAAAAATGTACACTGATGTACATCTGAAGAGGCCTGGGGATTTATAGTGAGGAAACTATAGAAAGGGATAGAGAGGGCCATGCCCGTAGCCAATCTCCTCCCAGAAGAGGGTGGGATCGGAGACCTGTGTTGCCGGTTTCCCCGAGGACCATTGAAAGGACAAGAAGGCCTGCGTTGTGGTGAGACTGTATAGAGGGGAATGTACCGAACTGAGCACAACCATTATTGAACTGGGATATCTGCACCCGGAGCCTTCATTCATGCTGCACAGAACTCTAACCTAAAAAGGGACGGGCCTAGATTCATGAGAGAAGAGGTTTCTGGGAAGAATGGAAAGGGTGGGCCGCAACCCCAAGGCGCCATAGCCCAAGTGCCAGAGTTATCATTGTACCTGCAGCTATTATTTGTGTGGTATTCCATTTTAAGTGTACGTATACAAGTATGTTTCTTATCTGAGTAAAGCAGAGGGCAGGGCATTAATTCATTGTGCTGCTGGTTGGTTGTTGAGTTGTGAGTTTATGCACCCCCGCACTACCTCCCAGAGAAGCCTGTGACTGCTTGCCATTAATACTTGAGAGTAAAGTGCTGAAATGGTTGTACGTGGCCCAGTTTTCAGAGCCATGGAAGTACAGACCCCGGGACATATGGGGCAATCTATCCCAGGCTCCATGACTGAGGCCCAGTAGCCCCTGCTTGCCCAGTGGCCCACAAAATGGGTTCTGGCAATACTAAATGTATTCCTGCAGGGCAGTCCGTATTTCTTTTGTCGCCTTTCTCTAAAGAAACCATGTCAACTCGCTTAGCTCATTGTCCATCTTTGTGTTTAACTTGGTGGCCCATCTGGGATTTTTTGTTACGAGTTCCAATAGCAATGATAAGACTCTTCTGTTGCAGATCATGTACGATCCTTCTTTAGTCTTGCCAAGGTTACAAGTCGGCTGCAAGATGGGAATTAGTATAGGAGCGGAGTTCGATGCTCAGTAACCAGACTCAACATGTACCACTACCTGCAGTTCCACACTTACATCATGCATATTTTTTCCACAGAATCGTCACCCCTCAGGTTGAGTCAGACACACTGAACACCAAAGTCCAATGTTGCAGCAATTTGTCCAATGTTGCAGCAATTTCTATTTCTCTAAACTCCTTTTCAGGTCTAGCACATGAATGTCTCAAAGCAGCATTTCCATAGGCCAAAGGCTAATTGAGGTAACATGGACAGTGACGTAAGAAGTGGAATTGTCAACTTTGCAATTGGTTGAGCTGCCATGGTCATGCTTCAGCTGTGGAGTTTTGTGCCTGCAGAAAATCAGACCGACATCAAATTTATAATTTTCATTGGTTTTGAAATGTGTGTTGCTCAGGTATTAAAAATCAGAATGTTTACTGAAAGGTGGCAGTCCGATTCATCAAGTTTCTTACCTGTTTTTGCTTATCTCCAAATAATGATTTATTGCATGGGCTGTTTGTGTCTGAACTTTGCATTGTTGGACTTGTAATTTGGCTTTTAACATTCTAAGCTTAAAAATTGCACCATGCACAGTTTGCTGTGCAAAAAAGAAATGACAGGCCAAAGTTGTCTGTCGCTCATGCCATAGAGCACATGTTCGTATTCCCTACTGTTGCATTTCTCATGTGCCACACAGTGCATCCATAATGCATAGAGCCACGTGCACATAAACTGTGCATCACCTTGGGCACCCCTTTGGGGGAACACCCAGGATTGCTCTTGAAGTGCATCACCTAATGGTCCCTTGAGGCAAATCCCCCCCCTAGAAAGCAATGCACTGTGCTTGAAGTGCATTAAAAAAAGTAAGGGAACTGTGATACTGTGCGCAAAAGGGGCGGGGTGAGTGAGTGTGCGGCAGAGTCAAAGGCATGGCTAAAAACAAAATATATACATATATTCTTTAACTGTTTTCAGTCTTTCACCTTCAGGTAACAACATCTAAAACAGGGCACAACTTAAATAAAATATAAATGCAAGTTAAGTGGGAAATGCACTATAGTACTTTATGAAACCTCTATTAGTGAATGCACTGCAGAGGTCTGTGTCTGTAACAAGAGAGCCACAGAATTGAATCATGGTGGGTGCCATGGAGAATAGTGACGTGTATGTTTAGTGCTATGAGGTTCCATTCTGTGACAGAAAGCACTGTGTATATGTAAGTTATTATTTTAAACTTGTATTAGGCTGCTACAAAACGTGCAAAAGGATTAAGTTTAAAAAAAAGGCTTCCGAAATATAGATTTTAGTAATACTCAGACTGTACATAGTGCAATATTTTTATAACTGTCCTTTTTAAGCCCACACTTCACAACCCAGCTGATAACACAGATGTATTCTTTTTTGAGTGGTACTGAAGGGAGTTATCCGGAATCCTGAAGTGATTTCTTCAATTTAAGCCACTATCTGCTTCCAAGAATCCTTTACAATTGCAGATCAACCATTTGCACACATTTACATTTCTTTCAGGCAGCAGACACCCTGGCAAGAAGGCTTGTTTAGCTGTCTGCCCCTCACTTGGTTTCACAGCACAGGAGACTCACAGCCTAAAAACTTCCGCTGAAGCATTTCAACTGTCGGAATGAACCGTCCTGGGACGGTTGTCTATACACATAAAGTAGGGGTACTGCTTTTCTTTAATTAAAAAAGTATAGGCACGTCGTGCCCCTCAGATCTCGCCAACTTTCACTAATGGCTGTGCTCCTCTGAAACACAACACCCTATGTTCCCTTTGCGAGCACCACCGCATGATGCCTTTAGAATGCATCACACTGTGCTTCTCTGAGCTACACATTACCCTGTACTCACTGCTGCACTTTCTCTTCACCTCCTTGCTGCAGATCATCCAGTGCTCTATTTATGCACCATTTCTTATGCACCCTTCTGCAAATGGTTATGCATGACTGTTAGCCTGTATGAAATGATGCATTAATGCTTGTTGGTCTTTCTGTGCATGTGTACCAGTATGGTGTGTGCCTGTCTGCATGCACTACACAGAAGTGAAACCTGTAGAGTCTGTCAGTTCTGTTCATATAGTCTGGCCATAACTGAACAAACTATTCTAAAACAGTGTCTGCTTTTATCTTTTAGGCTACAACGTCACAGTGCTGGTGCGAGACGCATCACGACTCCCTGCTGACATTAAAGTGCCCAGAGTCATCGTTGGGGACGTATTGAATAAGAGCGATGTCAGCAAAGCAGTGGAAGGGCAGGATGCAGTCATCGATATCCTGGGCACTGGGACTGACCTAGGTAAGAACGCCTTGCTTGTAGTAAATAGGAATGTTTTGGGCTGCTTGTGTAGCTCCTCGTGCCACCTTAAGATGACCTCATTGTGCTGACAGGAGAAGGAGATGGAAAGGAGGACCTGGGAAAGGTATGGCTACAAGAGAATCAGAGTGAGGAAGGAGTCTTGTGAATGGAGTGGGATATTGTATCGGTTTGACTGGCCAGGATGGAGAGGTGTAACGCATGAGAGGTGGCTGGAGAGGTACTATAGCTAACAAGAGAGGTCCTAGGAATTTGTGTAATGCTGTTCTCTGCACCCCCACTGCGTCCGGAGTTAGACCTTTCATGCTGCTTCTCCTTAATCAGCTTAATTCCTGGACACCCCCAACTGAAGAGAGTTCTAGGCAGAGCACAGTATGGGGCTAGAAGGTAGCGTGCGCTCTTTTCCTAGGTGCTTTGGCTTCTGGTAGGCCGACGTGTCCGGGTCCAAAGTGGGCAACCTCATGAATGCCTAGCCTTGGGATTCACTTTGGTTTGGGAAGTCTATACCGGGCTTCCATATATAAAGAACTAATCCTGGACCAATAAAAAGATTTGGAGAAAAAAAAGAACTAATCATGGTTTGACTTGACGGCCACCTGTGAGGTTCCATTGACCCTCACCCTATGAAGGCTTGAGCTGGAACTTGCGAAATCTGCATTGTGAAATTCACCCAAGAATTTCTTGGGCAAATGAAGGAGACGGTCAAAACTTTATTTCGGTTACACAAATAACCATAAAAATGCATCAAATTCACATCGATAATATACTCCTATCATTCTATTATGCAAAATACAGCATAAAAACACCAGGAAACAATACAAAACCTAAACTCAGTAAAAAGATAAAAAGATCTCGTAAATCCAACAGCAGAGTGCGTCCAGGCCAGACCTTTTCGGCGCCTTCCTTCTACCAACTTCCAGCTACAATAGGGACAAGTAAAATACACATAGAAAATGGCAAGTGTTAACAGATGCCTCCAGGAACAATTATGAGTATGCACAAAGCAAGAAAATAAAAATTCATAAAGCCTATATAAAAACATTTGATAAGAAAAAGGAATCCACAAGATGTCCCAAAAGTGCTGATAATTAGAATAGCTTACATTTTCTCTTTTTTAATAGCACATTTAAACAAGTATTGGCATAGCCAATAGGTCTCGCTTTTGGGACTTTCTAAGTATTTAGTTATGCAGCACAATATCCTTGGTGCAACCACATCAACTGTTGCGTGGCTAAACACTAATAAGGTCCCAAAGGCGAGACCTATTGGCTATGCCAATGCTTGGTGTGGTTGTGTGTGTGTGTGGATGTGTGTGTGGATGTGTGTGTGGTGTTGTGTGTGGTTGTGGGTGTGTGTGGTTGTGGGTGTGGTTGTGTGTGTGTGGTTGTGTGTGATTGTGTGTATGGTTGTGGTTGTGTGTGGGTGCGGTTGTGGGTGCGGGTGTGGGTGTGGTTGTGTGTTTGTGGTTGTGTGTGGTTGTGTGTGTGCGGTTGGGTGTGGTTGTGTGTGTGCGGTTGGGTGTGGTTGTGGGTGTGGTTGTGTGTGTGGTTGTGTGTGTGGTTGTGGTTGTGTGTGTGTGGTTGTGTGTGTGTGGTTGTGTGTGGTTGTGTGTGGTGTGTGTGGTTGTGTGTGTGTGGTTGTGTATATGCTTGTGGTTGTGTGTGTGGTTGTGTGTGGTTGTGCGTGTGGGTGTGGTTGTGCGTGTACTTGTGTGTGTGGTTGTGGTTGCGCGTGTGGTTGCGCGTGTGGTTGCGCGTGTGGTTGCGCGTGTGGTTGTGTGTGTGGTTGTGTGTGTGGTTGTGTCTGGTTTTGTGGTTGTGTCTGTGTGTGGTTTTGTGGTTGTGTCTGTGTGTGGTTGTGGTTGTGTGTGTGTGTGTGTGGTTGTGGGTGTGGTTGTGGTTGTGGATGTGACAGTAATACTAAAAGCATCTCAAAATAAAGGAACACAAACATCGAGTTTGTGGAAAGAGAAAGCACATTGTAAGTCAAACGGGCGCAGCAAAGCATTAACACAATAGCGTGTTCTTTGATGTTTGATGTTCTTTGAACGAGAACATCAAAGGGGAGCCGCGAAAGTGATCGCGGGCGCTTAATGAGCATGACGAGGTTTGCCATATGGTGCCTCTGCTCCTAAGCGCGCGCCCGCACACATGCACTGTAGCTCTAGGCTGGCCATGGTAGCATTTTTTGAGCCCTCACAAAAAGTCTCGCCAGACCAGCATATGCGCTGGGTCAGGCGAGACCTAATCAAGAACAAATATTAACACAGATAGAAGGGGAGTTTAGTTGCTGCAAATAGACCAGAGTAACACCACATCTTCTAATTCCCTGCTCCCTAATAACTGGAATTAAAAATCTTTTAGCAAAAACAGAGTAAAATTGACAAACAAAAGTGAAATGTAACAAGCGCTAGGGGTCAGATTCATCACATGGGCATATTGAAACTTTATTTGGATCAAATTGGCCAGGAGAGAATCCTAAATGCCATCTCCCAAAGCCTAGCCTGGATCGGGTTAAGAGCAATCTATCTATAGTGCAAATAGGAAAGGGGGACCTGGGAAAGGTAAGGCTACAAGAGAATCAGAGTGAGGAAGGAGTCTTGTGAATGGAGTGGGATATTGTATCGGTTTGACTGGCCAGGATGGAGAGGTGTAACGCATGAGAGGTGGCTGGAGAGGTACTATAGCTAACAAGAGAGGTCCTAGGAATTTGTGTAATGCTGTTCTCTGCACCCCCACTGCGTCCGGAGTTAGACCTTTCATGCTGCTTCTCCTTAATCAGCTTAATTCCTGGACACCCCCAACTGAAGAGAGTTCTAGGCAGAGCACAGTATGGGGCTAGAAGGTAGCGTGCGCTCTTTTCCTAGGTGCTTTGGCTTCTGGTAGGCCGACGTGTCCGGGTCCAAAGTGGGCAACCTCATGAATGCCTAGCCTTGGGATTCACTTTGGTTTGGGAAGTCTATACCGGGCTTCCATATATAAAGAACTAATCCTGGACCAATAAAAAGATTTGGAGAAAGAAAATAACTAATCATGGTTTGACTTGACGGCCACCTGTGAGGTTCCATTGACCCTCACCCTATGAGGGCTTGAGCTGGAACTTGCGAAATCTGCATTGTGAAATTCACCCAAGAATTTCTTGGGCAAATGAAGGAGACGGTCAAAACTTTATTTCGGTTACACAAATAACCATAAAAATGCATCAAATTCACATCGATAATATACTCCTATCATTCTATTATGCAAAATACAGCATAAAAACACCAGGAAACAATACAAAACCTAAACTCAGTAAAAAGATAAAAAGATCTCGTAAATCCAACAGCAGAGTGCGTCCAGGCCAGACCTTTTCGGCGCCTTCCTTCTACCAACTTCCAGCTACAATAGGGACAAGTAAAATACACGTAGAAAATGGCAAGTGTTAACAGATGCCTCCAGGAACAATTATGAGTATGCACAAAGCAAGAAAATAAAAATTCATAAAGCCTATATAAAAACATTTGATAAGAAAAAGGAATCCACAAGATGTCCCAAAAGTGCTGATAATTAGAATAGCTTACATTTTCTCTTTTTTAATAGCACATTTAAACAAGTATTGGCATAGCCAATAGGTCTCGCTTTTGGGACTTTCTAAGTATTTAGTTATGCAGCACAATATCCTTGGTGCAACCACATCAACTGTTGCGTGGCTAAACACTAATAAGGTCCCAAAGCCGAGACCTATTGGCTATGCCAATGCTTGGTGTGGTTGTGTGTGTGTGTGTGTGTGTGTGTGTGTGTGTGTGTGGTTGCGGGTGCGTTTGTGGGTGCGGGTGTGGTTGTGGATGTGTGTGGATGTTTGTGTGGTGTTGTGTGTGGTTGTGGGTGTGTGTGGTTGTGGGTGTGGTTGTGTGTGTGTGGTTGTGTGTGATTGTGTGTATGGTTGTGGTTGTGTGTGGGTGCGGTTGTGGGTGCGGGTGTGGTTGTGTGTTTGTGGTTGTGTGTGTGTGCGGTTGTGTGTGGTTGTGTGTGTGTGTGGTTGTGTGTGGTTGTGTGTGGGTGTGGTTGTGTGTGTGCGGTTGGGTGTGGTTGTGTGTGTGCGGTTGGGTGTGGTTGTGGGTGTGGTTGTGGGTGTGGTTGTGTGTGTGGTTGTGTGTGTGGTTGTGGTTGTGGTTGTGGTTGTGTGTGGTTGTGTGTGGTTGTGGTTGTGTGTGGTGTGTGTGGTTGTGTGTGTGTGTGTGGTTGTGTATATGCTTGTGGTTGTGTGTGTGGTTGTGTGTGGTTGTGCGTGTGGGTGTGATTGTGCGTGTACTTGTGTGTGTGGTTGTGGTTGCGTGTGTGGTTGCGCGTGTGGTTGCGCGTGTGGTTGCGCGTGTGGTTGTGTCTGGTTTTGTGGTTGTGTCTGTGTGTGGTTTTGTGGTTGTGTCTGTGTGTGGTTTTGTGGTTGTGTCTGTGTGTGGTTGTGGTTGTGTGTGTGTGTGTGTGTGGTTGTGGGTGTGGTTGTGGTTGTGGATGTGACAGTAATACTAAAAGCATCTCAAAATAAAGGAACACAAACATCGAGTTTGTGGAAAGAGAAAGCACATTGTAAGTCATTACGGGCGCAGCAAAGCATTAACACAATAGCGTGTTCTTTGATGTTTGATGTTCTTTGAACGAGAACATCAAAGGGGAGCCGCGAAAGTGATCGCGGGCGCTTAATGAGCATGACGAGGTTTGCCATATGGTGCCTCTGCTCCTAAGCGCGCGCCCGCACACATGCACTGTAGCTCTAGGCTGGCCATGGTAGCATTTTTTGAGCCCTCACAAAAAGTCTCGCCAGACCAGCATATGCGCTGGCTCAGGCGAGACCTAATCAAGAACAAATATTAACACAGATAGAAGGGGAGTTTAGTTGCTGCAAATAGACCAGAGTAACACCACATCTTCTAATTCCCTGCTCCCTAATAACTGGAATTAAAAATCTTTTAGCAAAAACAGAGTAAAATTGACAAACAAAAGTGAAATGTAACAAGCTCTAGGGGTCAGATTCATCACATGGGCATATTGAAACTTTATTTGGATCAAATTGGCCAGGAGAGAATCCTAAATGCCATCTCCCAAAGCCTAGCCTGGATCGGGTTAAGAGCAATCTATCTATAGTGCAAATAGGAAAGGGTTCCTTTTGCTAGCGCGAGCACAATTTCTAAGGGCTGGTCTAGCCTCTGATGGTTTCATAAAATGTAAATCATAAATCAGTAGTCATGATTTTTCTCCAAGTGATTGATTTATTCTCAATTTGGATTATTTACGATATGCTTGATGGTTGTTGGTGAACTTCTTTACGGCGTTAAGAAACATTATCCGTCTTGCGAAGGTAGCAACCATAAACCCAATGCATTTCGGGTTCAAACCGAACCCTTCTTCAGGGGTAGCTCTTGAGACTGTAAATGACAAAAGGCAAATGAAAATGGGGTCCTCAATTGGCAAATGACAAACAATATAAGAAGTTATGCTAGAATATATGGATTACGAGAAAGCTATGTCCGTAGATGTTAAATATCACATGGTGAAACGACGCGATCAGAGTGATCAACATTTGAGGAGCACATGCCTTAAGAAGCCTCGGAAATACTGAAGTGCCGGGAGTCGGTGAAAAGGTAAACCACAAGCAAGAACGGGATAGGTGAAGTACACTACAACGAGCCCATGAGAAACACGAGTATAGCGGAAACCAAGTGCAGTGCGAGATATGCCTGGAAACCGGCGTGTCTTAAAGAAGTAGAAAGAGGCTAAAGTGTGAGCATATAGTTGCAATAGATGTAAGGAGGAAAGTTGCGAAGACGCGTGAAACTAAGCAAAGCAGAGCGTTGATACAAACAAGCCCATGCAAAAAGAACGTTACGAGCTTACCCGGAAGGTGCAAGTACATTCACATCCGGCGAAAACACGTCCGGCAGGAAAGCTGGCGTGTGCTCGTCTGAGCAGGAGGAGGAGTTTAAGTACAAAATAGAAGACGGGTGATCAACTCAAAGAATGAACATAGAAAGAGTGCGCAACGGGGTTGGTAGCAATTACATAGTGTAAAGCATATCGGATGTAACAAGTGCAGAAAAAAATGAGTGATGCTTTAAGGGAAATAGAAGAATAGGAGAGGTACACGCAAGGAGCATGACAGTGTTCACAAAAATGGGTTAAAAAGAAAACAAATAAAATACTCAAGAAGGGTACATGTGACAAATAGCACAAAAATACGTGATGCAAGGCATAACAATGTTCACAGGAAGCAGTTTAGTTCAATACGATCATTGAGTCCCAGAGGCTGCAGGGATTGCAGTTTTTTGGTCCAATAAAATTCTGCCCTTGCAAGAGATTTCAGAGGGTCAGCATCATTGCGAGTTTTGAGTGACTCTAAGACAGTAAAACGAAGCTGAGAGATGTTGTGTTTGGCTTCCATCCAGTGGACTGCGACTGTAGATTTCTCATTTTTAGTACGGATGTTACTTTTATGTTCTCCAATGCGAATCTTTATTTTGCGTTCTGTTCTTCCGACGTAGATTTTGCCACAAGGGCATTTGAGCGCATAGATTACATTAGATGTGTCGCAGGTGCTGGAGTGGCGTAGTTTTATTTTGTGGCCTTTGGTAGGATGAATAAAGAGGTCACCGGGAATTACATTATTGCAGTGTACACAGTTGAGACACCTTTGCATGTCTTTGAAAGTCGCGTTAGATATGGCAGATGGTGGGTCACGTCTGTGCTGAAAAAGTATTTCTCTTGGAACTTCTTCAATTTGCATTATACCATAGTTATTTTGAATGGAAGGGTGTTTTTTATGCCCAGAACAACGGAACATCCATGGGTTTTGCCGGAGCGCCTTCGTACGCCAATATATTCATGGCTAAATTAGAACATGAACATATCCTTGGAAACCACAAATGATCTCATAATTTGGTTCTCTACTAACGTTACATTGATAATATTCTAATAATCTGGAAAGGAGATCGCAGCGATCTCGAATGCAACATCTCAGAACTTAATCATATCCATGATCGAATCAAGTTCACTCATCAAATTAATCAACACAATATCAACTTTTTGGATGTACTCATTCAAATTACCCAAGGATCCATCCAAACTAAAGTGTACATTAAGCCTACCGACAGGAACAATTCTCTCCATTTTGACAGCTTTCACCAGTCTACTTTGAAGAAACATCTACCGTACTCGCAATTCATCCGACTCAAAAGAATCACTTCGGATCCCGAAGATGTGATTTCCATCACCAACAAATTTGCATATCAATTTTTGAAAAGAGGATACCCACCACAATTGTTGAATGAGGCTAAACACAGACTCACTATGATTGAACGCAACAGCTTATTACAACGCACTAAGAAAAAACAGACCAATCCATTGGTTTGTGTTCTTAAACATTCTACTCAAGCCACCAACATCAAATCTATCATCATGAAGCATTGGAACATCATCCAGACAGAACCTGATCTTTCCATCTTGTTTCCAGAAAAAACCATTTTTGCCATGCAGAGATCTAAGAACTTGAAAGAATTACTTAACCCACCATCTGCCATATCTAACGCGACTTTCAAAGGCATGCAAAGGTGTCTCAACTGTGTACACTGCAATAATGTAATTCCCGGTGACCTCTTTATTCATCCTACCAAAGGCCACAAAATAAAACTACGCCACTCCAGCACCTGCGACACATCTAATGTAATCTATGCGCTCAAATGCCCTTGTGGCAAAATCTACGTCGGAAGAACAGAACGCAAACTAAAGATTCGCATTGGAGAACATAAAAGTAACATCCGTATTAAAAATGAGAAATCTACAGTCGCAGTCCACTGGATGGAAGCCAAACACAACATCTCTCAGCTTCGTTTTACTGTCTTAGAGTCACTCAAAACTCGCAATGATGCTGACCCTCAGAAATCTCTTGCAAGGGCAGAATTTTATTGGACCAAAAAACTGCAATCCCTGCAGCCTCTGGGACTCAACGATCGTATTGAACTAAACTGCTTCCTGTGAACATTGTTATGCCTTGCATCACGTATTTTTGTGCTATTTGTCACTTGTACCCTTCTTGAGTATTTTATTTGTTTTCTTTTTAACCCCTTTTTGTGAACACTGTCATGCTCCTTGCGTGTACCTCTCCTATTCTTCTATTTCCCTTAAAGCATCACTCATTTTTTCTGCACTTGTTACATCCGATATGCTTTACACTATGTAATTGCTACCAACCCCGTTGCGCACTCTTTCTATGTTCATTCTTTGAGTTGATCACCCGTCTTCTATTTTGTACTTAAACTCCTCCTCCTGCTCCGACGAGCACACGCCAGCTTTCCTGCCGGACGTGTTTTCACCGGATGTGAACGTACTTGCACCTTCCGGGTAAGCTCGTAATGTTCTTTTTGCATGGACTTGTTTGTATCACCGCTCTGCTTTACTTCGTTTCACGCGTCTTCGCAACTTTCCTCCTTACATCTATTGCAACTATATGCTCGCACTTTAGCCTCTTTCTACTTCTTTAAGACACGCCGGTTTCCAGGCATATCTCGCACTGCACTTGGTTTCCGCTATACTCGTGTTTCTCATGGGCTCGTTGTAGTGTACTTCACCTATCCCGTTCTTGCTTGTGGTTTACCTTTTCACCGACTCCCAGCACTTCAGTATTTCCGATGCTTCTTAAGGCATGTGCTCCTCAAATGTTGATCACTCTGATCTCGTCGTTTCACCATGTGATATTTAACCTCTACGGACATAGCTTTCTCGTAATCCATATATTCTAGCATAACTTCTTATATTATTTGTCATTTGCCACTCGAGGACCCCATTTTGATTTGCCTTTTGTCATGTACAGTCTCAAGAGCTACCCCTGAAGAAGGGTTCGGTTTGAACCCGAAATGCATTGGATTTATGGTTGTTACCTTTGCAAGACGGATAATGTTTCTTAATGCCGTAAAGAAGTTCACCAACAACCATTAAGCATATCGTAAATAATCCAAATTGAGAATAAATCAATCACTTGGAGAAAAATCATGACTACTGATTTATGATTTACATTTTATGAAACCATCAGAGGCTAGACCAGCCCTTAGAAATTGTGCTCGCGCTAGCAAAAGGAACCCTTTCCTATTTGCACTATAGATTGGATGTTCACCACTAGGCGCACTTGGACAGTTGCCTCAGCGCTGGTAGCACTCCTGTGAACACTGATAACTGCTTCGAATGTTATACTGAGTGCACGTTGACACTTCGTTTTGTAAGAGCAATCTATCCCAGGTACTATCAACCCACTCTAGATTCGGCTCCAAGGCTGGGCTGGTTTGAAACATGGTATACTCCCCAATGGTTGTTTTTGATTTCCTCCCTTTGGCAATGCCATTGTTTAACCCAGAATACATTGGATTTAGTCATAGCGTAAAGATGAGAAAAAAGGGTTGTCAATTCCCTCTTAATATATTTGATCCAGGGGATTTTCAGACTTCTGTCACATGAAAGGCAGTCAGAAAAGACCTCTCTGTTAAATGAGGTGTGCATGTTCTCCCAAATGCAGCACCACAAAACCAAGGGAGCAAGTTTAATAATATCAACCACATATTCACCCCAAGCTCCTGCTGCGTAATAAAGGTTGAACAAGTAGGAGGGACACGCAAAAACCGCCTAATCACCCTGTTTGGTTCACTCTGCAGGGAATTTACGTTGGAATAGCCCTATATACCTGACTCATTATGAGGATAAGGAGACATTTGCTCCTGAAAACCTCCAACAGGGAGGCCAACATTGTTTCCTGGATACGGAAGGCTAAATTATGAATATATACCCTACCACACTCACAAATCTTTGTCGCACTTTAGCGGTACATGATCCCAAGTTGCCCATTGCATCAATAACAACGCCCAATTGCAAAAATTCCTGTGTGGAGACAACAGGATGAACTTGTAGATACACGCCTCACATCTGAAAATGCCTGGGACCAAATCCATGGTAAAAAATGTTGTCTGATTAGTAGCAAGACCAAGTGACCCCATAATAACAACAAACTCCTGAAACAGAATGTTTAGGCCATTGAAGGTTCTGGCGAGTAATACGGCGTTGTCCGCATAGAGTAAAACTGGGACCTTTTTGTTACCAATTAAGGGGGCGTCCGAGACTCTTTTGGAAAGGGCTGTGCCTAGGCCTTTAATATACAAAAGCTTAAAATCTGTACGTTTGCATGATGGACCTTACCTAACTGAGGCTAATAAATCATTATGCAGTGCCTGCAGGAATTCCACTAGGTCACCATCCACCCCCAGGTTAGTCAGAATATCCCAATATTTAGATCTCACCACGCTGTCGAAGGCGCAGGACAGATCCATGAAGGCCAGGCAGATTGAGCCCTGCTTAGCAGTGGTCTATTTACTGATCAACAGATGCAAATTCAAGCATTGCTCCACTGTGCCAAGCCCCAGGCGGAAACTGTCCTGCTCGTCCGACAGTGTGTCCGACTCCCTGACCCAAGTTAGAAGGCGTTCCAGGACTACTCTTCCTGCGAGCTTCACTGCGGACTCGAAGAGGGATATTAGCCGATAATAGCCTGGTTAATTGAGGGTTGCCTTTTTTAAATGGACACTATGAGGGCAGTATGTGGAGTCCCGATTTAACAAGGACATTAAAACAGTTGCACAGCAAGGGTGCACAAAATTCTGAGAGAGATTTATACGAGTCCATGGACACCCCATCCCGCACTGGTGCCTTATTAGATGGACAATTAATAGTAGCCTCCAGAATTTCTCCACGGGTGAATTCCAAGGCTAAGGGGAAGATCACCTTCTCCTCATCGAGCTGGGTGGGGATGTCAGAACCATATAGTACTTTGAAGTGGTTGACCCAATCCTCAGGGCTAATGGTGGTAATAACATAATTAGTTTTAACAAACAAGGAGTTAATGTTATTGGCCACAGCCCAGAAGGCCTTTGTATCTTTTTTTTTTTCTGCAGGCCATGACCAGCTTCCCCCAAGATTCATTGTGGATCTCTTTCCACCTGTTCATTGGGCAGCTTTATATTCCGCTCTGCAATGCTGCAATCCCTTGGCTTGATCTTCAGCGCCTTGTGTAGGTTCGCCGAGGCCTTCCTACAGGAGTGATCAAACCAGCTGACCTCATAATTCCTGTTTGTGATAAATTTCATACCAAAACCACTCCCTGCCAGTTCAAACTGGACAAAAAAGTTAGCCACGACCCAGTGATCATGAGAGGGAGTAAGACAGTTGAACTTCATGCTAAGATGGTTAGCACACAGATTTGACATAATGGCTTTCGGATCCGCATCCGAACCCGATCCAGCAAATCACGGGATACAAAAATATAATCAAAAACTGAACAGTACTCTCCCCTTTCAAAGGTGGCTTTGAAAGGATAAAAAGGGCCTAACAGTTTGATAACATTGGTGAGGTCAAGCGATTTAATAAGATGAAAGCGAGCCTGTCCCCTCAGGTCCCCGTGTGGGCTTAAACACTCAGAGCTAATGTAGTCCAACAGAGTATGTTCATTTTACTCATGTGTAAGCCCACGTTTGCATTAAAATCCCCCCTGATACCCTGTGTGCAAAAAAGCAAGTTTACGTTCAAGGCCTAAGATAAAATCTGACAGCATTGTAAAATTTACATAAAATCGGACTTGGTACACCCTTTATAAAAATTGATGAAAACAATGTTCAAGCCATTGGGCCAAATGGATAAGAAGGCTTGGGGTATAGCGCTATTAGAGCTAACCGAGCGAATTTTACATTCTAGGGTTACTTTAAACCATGCCATTAATCCTGCCCTTGCTCTGCCAGATGTAGATTAAATTGATGGGGCCATATAAGAAATGTAACCGTCCTGGCTAATGGTTTCAATGGCCCAGGTCTCTTGGAAAAAGAGGTCATATTTGCATATAAAAGCGTCCCAATTCTTGCTACTAACTTTGCTAGCCAGGCCAGCAATTTTCCAAAGAGTATATTAACATCTTGGCCCATGTCTCTTTGGCTCTCTTTGGCTATATCAAGTGATGGGCTGGGCCAAAGGGCGGAATAGCCAACACCACAGCTAACTTCCTCGACCAGGGGCTCCTCAGTCGCCTGGCAAACTCTATGTCAATCATTGTCAGACAGATCACCGAAGGGTGCAAATTGATTATGATCAGAAACGTTATAGGAAATGACTTGGCTGCCTTATGACAATGAGGGCTCTCCTGGGTTTGAGGGTATTTAGCCAGGTCTCGATAAAAATAACCAAGGATCAGTATCTTGCCAAGCATGCATTGACCTTGGTAGGAGGCCGTAATAAGGCCGCCTGCAATCAAGGGGTTTCAAAAACGTGGCAATAACATAATCTCCAGTGAATTCTCTGCATAGTCCCCACCCACCACACTCTCCTTGTCATAAAAACTTCATTAAATATTTTACCGTGATACCTGAGGTTCCCATGGATCCAATGTGTAGTTTTATTAATTAGCTCCACTGTAGTTTTAGTTGACTCTGGACGTAGGGTTGGAACATTGCTCATAGCAATAACATATGGGCAAGCTGCTGGTGGGATCTCGCACCTGGACGCAACCCCTGTGCTCCGCTCCTGCTTCATAGGGAGTGCTTGGGAGTTTCCCTGGGCCCTTGAGTCCCCAGCTTGTATCCTAGAAACCTCTTTGGGGGCTAGATGTAATTGGACCGACTATGCAGGCTCCATCTGGCATGCGTCCAGGCAGTGGCCTCCTCCCTCCCTCCCTCCCTCCAGAGGCCATAGCTCCTGGGTGGAACTAGATGATATCTTTCCAGTTGCTAAGTTTTCACTCCCTGATGTACCTTGGGCTAGATTTAAGTCCAGCTCACTTAATTTCTTCTCAGTATTCCCCAGGCTGGTCATGCTGTCCCTGTAGCTTAGAACCCAGAAGGGCCATAACTTCCTTGCTAAACTGGGCAAACATATCCCCAGTGACCTCTTTATTTGAACAAAGGGCGTCAGACCCCTGCAGGCCTGGATATTCTTAAATTGGCTGTATTTTTACAGTGAACCCCCTGTTTTTGTTTGGTACTCGGCGACGTTACTAATTTAACAGCCTGCTCATTAGAGGGAGAAGCACAAATGGTAGTGGTAGCCCCAGCTGCACAGATCTGAATGGACGTTTGATGCCCCGGGATTCCTTTACCCAAGACCAGATTGTCAACCATCTTGCTCGCTGGCACAGATTGCAAGATATCTGAGCCCCCAGTATCGATGGGTAAAAAGGCATTTGATAACCGCCTTTCAGAAATAATAATTTTGTTGATAAACCCCTTATTTATCTAAAAAAAATCTAATTTTTCTCACATTTCTGTGTGGGAATACCGTGCCAGCACAAATTTCATACCACTCAGCATTACTCTTAGTCTCCAGAGTAAAATGATACCTCACTTGTGTGGGTGGGCCAAGTACCTGCTACAGGGAAGGGACAAAAACATGTCGAGATTTAGGGGATATCACAGCGTGTTGATCAGCACAATTTATTTTTTATACATTTTTAGGCGGACTCTGCTTTAGGCACCCACACAAGTGCAGTGTCATTTTTATGAGGTGACCAAGGGCAACACTGGGTGGTAGAAAATTCGTGCCAGCGCAGTGCTGTGAGGAAAATGTATGTGTTTTGTGTTTTTTTTGCTAAATTTGAGGTTTGTAGGGTATTCTGCAGCGGCGGCTGGTGTTAATGGGCAAAAGGGGTGATGCCCTTCCATTCTGAGAAGAGAGGCAAGAAAAGAATTTAAAAAGCCAAGCAACATAAAAGAAATTATTACTTGCTGGCTGCCCTATTTTCAATGCTGCAGCTGTAATAAACTGCAGACGTCCTGCTGCGCATGTGCCTGTCAGGGCGAGGTCATCATTCGACTTGCAGGCACAAGCTACAGTAGTGACATCATGGCAGGGGTGTGCCGAGTTAGAATGCCGAGGATAAATCTGCTTTTGGGCGCTTTACAAAATGGCCCTGGGAGGAGTTTGCAGAACTCTATTTGTTTCAATGGCAAAGGGCGGGGCAGGCTGAGAGGCAGGACGAGTAGTGGGTGGCAATAATTAACAGTCATCACGAGAGGGGGCGGCTGTAGGAGGGGTGCAGCTGTCTGCACTCTTCCTTTCCTCATGTGTGGTGTGCTTTCACTTTTTAAAGCGTTATGCGGCCGAATGTGAGCAATGTCTCATTGGGATCGTTACAGTGTAGGCCCAAAAGAATACAGGTTGGCAGGTGCCTATTTTCCCTTTAACCCCTTTGCCGCGGCACAAATTTTGCCGCGGCGCTGGGGGGGTTTGGGGTGTTTGCGGCGCCGCCATGCTCGTGACGGAACCACTCCGTCATGAGCCACGGGCGCGCTGTGCTCATGACGGAGTGGTTCTGTCACGACTCCGTCCACTTGCATTGTTCACCCGCACAGGCGGGGAATCAGTGCCGCGTGGGCGGAGCGGCTGCCAACGTCCGCAGCATGACGGAACCACTCCGTCATGAGCACACGGCGCCCGTGGCTCATGACGGAGTGGTTCCGTCATGAGCAGGGAAGGGGTTAAGCTAAGTTGTAATTAATATACATAACTTTTGATAGATTTTTTTTATTTACGTGCAGTTATCAGCCGTGTGGTGTTCACGCAGGAGAGTTTACAGTTAGCAAACTGGACCCAAAGACAGTGGCGCGCATTACATGAGCACCCGGGGGCCGGGCTACATTAGTCAAGGTCAGATTTTTTTAAGGCTCCAGCAGTGTAAGCAATTTGCCCAGAATCACAGGATATACTGCACATAGCAGTGTCACGAAAGGGCTGCGCCTCCTGTGCAATTATGGTAGTTGGCCTCATACTGGTCATGTTTCTTAAATGTGACGTGCAGTCACAATGCTTTTCACCTTTTACCCTAATGCACAGCGCCAGTTACAGCACTGTGCATGAGGAGAGTGGAGAAGAGCTATCACCGTCCTCTGGTGCGCTTCGGCATTGCAGGCCCCTCTAAGTACGTGCTAACAGGCCTGAAGCATGTTTGCGTCGATCCAGGCCTGTGTTCAGGACTCGGCACCGTGCCGTGCACCGCTGCATTGTATTGAAACCGACCTCCGTCACACCTCATGCTTCACAGTGAGTTAAAAATAAAATGTATTGATAAATCAGTTGTTTTTATTTAGAACAATCCCCTCCCTGCTAGTCTGCTTAAATGGTTTTGGTTGGTCATACTTGATGATGTAGGCCGGTTCTGATGGCTCAATAAACATATCTGTTGTGGTGCCCCGAGTCACCAACACTAGGAGAAGGGTTTGTGGCTACCTATAGTGAGTAGCAATATTTTACAGTACAAAGGGTAGAATTACAACATCCTGTGATTCTCGGCAAATCGCGTAATCTCCTCGTGCCTTAAAAAGGGAAAAAAATATTCTGGCCTTTCGGTAAAGTAACTGGTGATCATGTAAAGCGCACTACTGCCCTTGGGGCGAGCTTGCGCAGTATAACACTGAATAAAAATATAAGCAGCTGTACTGTTTGTAATCTCAGCCAGCATCACTCAGCTCTGCTTACATGAATAGAAAGACAACACATCTCCAATATGTTTCCCTTGAATACAGGAGAATGGGGCTACGTCAGTGATCATATATTGACGTCTTGAAATCTGTGTACAAATATCACGGTGAAGCAGAGTTTAATTTTCAGGCATTATACAAATATATGCAAAAATCAAGAGACCATGGGTAGTTGTGGCAGAAAAGTTCGGATTCCATATTTGTCAGCCTTAACCCCTTCAGTGCCCATGACGAGCTGGACTCGTCATGGGCTGCGGTGGCGCTGTGCCCATGACGAGTCCAGCTCGTCATGAACTCCGCCCGCTAATGTTAAGCGCGGCACTGGGCGGGGAAAGGGGCGGGCATGCAAGGGGTTAAAGTTCCAATGCAGCTCCCAATGCAGGGGCATTAAATTAATTAATCTGTAGTTAAAAGGCATGAAAAATCAAGACGTGCTGAGATGCATTGACAGAGAGGCAGTGATAAAGTGGCAGACCTGGAAATGGTGAACTAAACTGCAGAGGAGATGTGTGCAGATGGATAGTATAGTTGTGTTGCAGGAGAAAACTGGGTTGTGTTGAAGGAAGGAACTAGTGATTTGTTAAGTGAGGGAAATAGGATGGTATTACAGTTAGAGAGTGTGCTGTGCTGAAATGCAATGCTTTGCTGAAGAGGGACGGAAGACCAGGCATGGTATAAGATACCAATCTACTTGCTGAATTGCACAGCCATCAATCCCAATCCTGGTTCCCTGCTTGACCAAATCGTGTGATCCTAAGCAAATACATTATTTCACTGACATCTTTTTTGTTTATTATCACAAGTGCAGTTTCAAAGACTTGAGTTAAGGATGTGCAGTGTGCCCAAAAGCTGTCTTGTGTTTAATTTAATAGCCTATAAAGTTGCTCTTCCTACAATACAAATCTAAGACACGTATACTGCGTACTTGACAGCTGAATGGCCTCTTATTTGACTAATGTCATTGTCATAAGGGATGGGGCAGGACTGTTTCTCAGGTTTAAAATAATCTGATGTGCTAAAGTGAATTGCTCCTACGTGTAGATAAACACATTTTAGTGAATTTCAAAGTCAATTTATTTACTTCTATAATGTTGGCCATATTTAATGCGCTAAGATACGGGATGATATTTAATTTTTTTAAATATTTTGAGATCACACATTTATAATTGCTTTCTAAACTTTCTCGCGTTCTCACAAAGTTTTTTGTTAAAATTAATTTTAAAAATGTGGCATTTCCTACTCTTTTGTTTTTCCAGTTGAACTCCCCACTTCCGCCCAAACACACTTATGATAGTCAGGCTCGTTTGCTTTGCTTGCTTGCTATGTCAAAGCCATGGCCAACTTTTACGCCTCACCGCTTAGAAATCTCACAAGCCACCACGGGTATTCTGGGTAAGAAAACATTAGGGGATCCACACAAGCCAAACCTCTCTGCACTCCCCCGGGTGTCTAGTTTTCATAAATGCCTGGGTTTGGTAGGTTTCTCTAGATGGCTGAGGCCCGCAACCACAAACTCAGGTGACCCCCCCCTTGCAAAACCAGGTTGTTTTGTGAAAAATTATTTTGATGTCACAAAATGTTTTGGGCCGTTAACCGTCGCACTTGGCCCGCCCACACAAGGGAGGTAGCAATTTTATCGGGAGACCTGGGGGAATACTGGGTGGTAGGAATTTTGTGGTTTCTTTTTGATTCTGAAAGAATATGGCACAGTAATGCTAGGAAATGTGTGACTTTAGTCACATTTTTAGGTTTTCAGGGCATTGTGGGTAAGAAGACTGGTTGGGATCCACAAGAGACACACCACCCTCTACTTCCCTGGATGATTAGTTTACAATAATATCTGAAGTTAGTAGATTTTCCATAGAGACAATGTACACCTTGGCAGAGAAAGATAGAAAAGACAAATATTACTGTACAACAATCTATTCCTCACGTACACACACATACTGGTTGGATTTGGCACAAGTGGGAGTGAAAGGTTAAAAATGTATATTTTATTAACAAGATTGCACAATAATTAAATGCCCTCTTAATAACTCAATGGTTGAAACAATGACTCGTGAGCTGTATAGCAGCGCAAGGCAGTAACCTCTTTAAAAGCATTCATACATCTTTCGTACGTGACACACACAAAATGATTCACACTGCCAGCCGCGGGCCAAGCACATTACAACACTCACATCAACAAACAATGTGGAGACCATGTATACTCTGGCAGAGAAAGACAGAAAAGGCAAATATTGCTTCACAACTGGTTGGATTTGGCATGAGGGTGAGTGCAAGGTTGAAAATATTATATTAGCAAAAGATTTTACAAAAATGAAATGCACTGTTAATAATTGAATGGTCAAAACAGTGAACCATTTACTTACAGCTTGTGGGCTGTAAAGCTGTGACGATGCACCAACCCCTTTACAGGCCATTCATTCACCTTCCATTTGTGACACACACAAGACCAATCACACCACCAGCAACAGGGCCAGCACATTTCACCGCTCATATGAACAGACGGCACAATTCTTGGGCCCATCACTTTCATATACCGACATGACTGACACAGCAATCACACCGGCTGGTGGCTGACAGTGTGTGTGTGTAGTGGCATTTGGGAAGCAGTGTGTGTAGTGACCAGCAGCAAGTCACTACTCACACACCGCCAGCCAAATGCTAGCTCACATACACTGCCAGCCAAGGGCCCATCCATGCACACCGCGAGCCAAGTGCCAGTCAACGCAGACCGCCATCACATTTTTCTTTTAACACAAACCAATTGGACGTAGAGACAAAACTATAACTACAAACACAACCGCTCTAAATACATCTCACAAATGGCAACCTTGAAATATGAACAAAAAATACGAAACGATACAGACCAGTCAGTTTATTTTTATTCTCATGGTTGCAACAAAAAACTCTGATGCATGTGTTACAATTTAGAACATGTGGGCACACACAGCCCAGGATTAGAAGGACAATCAGGGCAGTACATACGACTCTTCTTTTGCATACCTCTTCAGGCACAGACACTACATTTCTTAGTGGGAAAGTCTTTTTTGCCCGTAGGAGGAATGTGATCAGGAAAGTGGTAATCTTTCAATCTAGCCACATTCTCCCGTGCTACACATCTAGGAACGCTTGCCTGTTCCACTATTGCAGGGCTGCCTATCACAGACTTCTGAAACTGAACAAATGTCATCCTTGACTCTGGAGAACAATCCTTGAATACAAAAAAAGCATTGAAGGTTGCTGAATGGAATAGATAGCCAACTTCTTATACCAAAAGTAAGCCTTACGAACAGCAGTCTAAGGCTCCAGCCTCTAATCTACTCTATTGACACCTCCCATGTGCTTTTTGTAGTCTAAAATGCACACAGGATTTCGCATTTCAGCAACCTGACCCCAAACAGTCACAGGTGAATTACCTACATCATGGATGGTAGACCGCATGTAGACATCTCTCCTGTCATAAAATGTCACAGCCAGATGTTCATCTCTACGCAAGGCAATGCACTGTCCCTTCTCAAATTTTTTACAAACCAGCACTTTTGGGTAATTTTTACGGGTAGAGCTGATTGTGCCACGAGCAACAGTGTCCTCTTTGAACAATTCCCTGAACAATTGAACACCAGTGTATACGTATCTGCGTATAAATGGTGACCTTTGTTGAAATGTCCTCTACCAAATTCCCACACAATTTTCTCACTAACTCTGAAAGTGAACAGACCACCAGGGGGGTCAATACTGGAATCCCTACCAGTGTACACCCTGAAATATAGACATATCCAGTAGTACTCTCAGGCAGCATATACATCTTAATTCCATAACGTGCTCTCTTGCTAGGAATGTGCTGCCTAAAAACCAAACGGCCCTTGAATAGGACCAAAGACTCATCCACAGCTCTTTCTCTCCCTGGAACATAGATCTCTGAAAATCGATCTACAAAGTGATCAAGGACAGGCCGAATCTTAAAAGGACTTTCAGAATCAGGGTGATCTTGTGGCAGTGCTAAAGCATTATCAATAAAATGCATCATCTGCAGAAGAAGAACATACCTATCACAACACATGGTTGCAGGAAATATAGCTGTTGCCATCAAGGGTTAGTAGACAAATAACAAGACAGCGACTGCTTCCTTATCAAGCCCATCAAAAACTTAAACTCAGGAACTTCTTCAACTGATCCATCTTGTTAATATAATATACATTTTCAACCTTTCACTCCACAGGGTGGCTCTAGAGTGGAGCGTAAGTCTGCCACTATTGTCCCTCAAATAGTGTTCAGCATACAAATTAGTCTGGTCAACCATCTCATCCAAAAAGATATCGTCCATAAACAACTGAAAGAAAGTTATAGGCAAAATGTAGTCCCTCTACACCCTGCAACACCACTATAGGCAGGTAAACAACTGGCTGCACCATGTTTGGGGCAAACCAGAGTCCACCACTTCCAATGGGAAGCCTTTTAGCCCCAGACTGTAATCCAGATGGCTCTTGCTGCACTAACTGGCATATCCATTTCCTCTCTCTAAAAGCGGTCCTTCATCCGCTCTGAAAGATGATTCCTCTTGGACAGACGAGTCACTGCCAAGATCTTGGACTTCCTCCTCTGCTTTAGATGCAGAGTCACTCTCATAATCATGGTCATAGGAAGACTGTAAAAGCATATCAACAACCTGCAGAGCGGTAATCCTGTGGCTAGCCATAATCCTTACTAAGAAAAGTAACTTGAAAAATAAGTCAACAATACCCCAAACTGTTTAAAATAAGTAATCAACAAAGTGTGGCTTTATTAAACGGAAAGTAAAACTATTGGTAGTCTGAAATGAAAAGTCAATCAATACCAACCACACAAAGACTTATTTTTTTAAATAACTATACCACTCATTTGCCAGTGACAGCTAGATTCACCAGCACCCACTCTGCACAGGCACAACAAGCACCAATGAAATCCCACTAGAAAGGAAAAACAAAAGAAAATTACACACAAGGCAACACAATACACATAACGCACAAATGCAGGTAGAATTTCACACACAATAAAACAGAAGCTAAATATGCTGCTATTACAATATGATACTCATTTGGAGTAAACAGAACAAAAAACATGTTCTTACCAAACAGATGCAACTACACAAACTGCAGATCAACCAGTGATGAAAATGCAAGGAGGAAACTCAAAGCACAAGACCTTTGCACTAGAATAAAAAGGAGAAATAAAACATTGTGATCACAAATACAAATGATGACAAGAAATAAAATAGTTAACATTATAAAACACTATGAAGTCTGCCCATGTCAGCCAAATTCCACATCACACAGACCATCAGCCAAACTACAGTTCACACACAAACGTTCCCTGGTGTCTAGTGGCTTCTGCCCCCCCCCCCCCCCCCCCCCCTTGGGGACAGATGGGTCAAGAAATATATTGCTGAGCTGCCCCCGAAGGAGGCAGAAAAGGCCAAAACATTCACCCCAAAAGGGGCTGGACTGTTCCCATGAGGCACAGGGTCAAGACTGATTTGCATATGGCCATGTCTAAACTGGGGTGGTGTAGTGGGCAAAAGAACGATGGATTTAACCCAGATCTCTTGACTGGGGGAGAATGTTTGCATAGTCAGCTTTCCGTCCATCATTTGTTTGTTGTAACGCTTTTCGCCCTAAGTGGGATGGGTATTCCCAGACGTGGGACCCGTGCTCACTACGCCACTGGAGTCAAGCTATCCTGGCTGATGACGGCTGATAGCCAGAAACCGGTCCTAGGATGCTTGATTCCGGTCCAGGGAAGACATGGCTTGGCAGTTCGGGCTGGACTGTTTCCATGAGGCACAGGGTCAAGACTGATTTTCATATGGCCATGTCTAAACTGGGGTGGTGTAGTGGGCAAAAGAACGATGGATTTAACCCAGATCTCTTGACTGGGGGAGAATGTTTGCATTGTCAGCATTCCGTCCATCATTTGTTTGTTGTAACGCTTTTCGCCCTAAGTGGGATGGGTATTCCCAGACGTGGGACCCGTGCTCACTACGCCACTGGAGTCAAGCTATCCTGGCTAATGACGGCTGATAGCCAGAAACCGGTCCTAGGATGCTTGATTCCGGTCCAGGGAAGACATGGCTTGGCAGTTCGGGCTGGACTGTTCCCATGAGGCACAGGGTCAAGACTGATTTGCATATGGCCATGTCTAAACTGGGGTGGTGTAGTGGGCAAAAGAACGATGGATTTAACCCAGATCTCTTGACTGGGGGAGAATGTTTGCATTGTCAGCATTCCGTCCATCATTTGTTTGTTGTAACGCTTTTCGCCCTAAGTGGGATGGGTATTCCCAGACGTGGGACCCGTGCTCACTACGCCACTGGAGTCAAGCTATCCTGGCTGATGACGGCTGATAGCCAGAAACCGGTCCTAGGATGCTTGATTCCGGTCCAAGGAAGACATGGCTTGGCAGTTCGGGCTGGACTGTTCCCATGAGGCACAGGGTCAAGACTGATTTGCATATGGCCATGTCTAAACTGGGGTGGTGTAGTGGGCAAAAGAACGATGGATTTAACCCAGATCTCTTGACTGGGGGAGAATGTTTGCATTGTCAGCATTCCGTCCATCATTTGTTTGTTGTAACGCTTTTCGCCCTAAGTGGGATGGGTATTCCCAGACGTGGGACCCGTGCTCACTACGCCACTGGAGTCAAGCTATCCTGGCTGATGACGGCTGATAGCCAGAAACCGGTCCTAGGATGCTTGATTCCGGTCCAGGGAAGACATGGCTTGGCAGTTCGGGCTGGACTGTTCCCATGAGGCACAGGGTCAAGACTGATTTGCATATGGCCATGTCTAAACTGGGGTGGTGTAGTGGGCAAAAGAACGATGGATTTAACCCAGATCTCTTGACTGGGGGAGAATGTTTGCATTGTCAGCATTCCGTCCATCATTTGTTTGTTGTAACGCTTTTCGCCCTAAGTGGGATGGGTATTCCCAGACGTGGGACCCGTGCTCACTACGCCACTGGAGTCAAGCTATCCTGGCTGATGACGGCTGATAGCCAGAAACCGGTCCTAGGATGCTTGATTCCGGTCCAGGGAAGACATGGCTTGGCAGTTCGGGCTGGACTGTTCCCATGAGGCACAGGGTCAAGACTGATTTGCATATGGCCATGTCTAAACTGGGGTGGTGTAGTGGGCAAAAGAACGATGGATTTAACCCAGATCTCTTGACTGGGGGAGAATGTTTGCATTGTCAGCATTCCGTCCATCATTTGTTTGTTGTAACGCTTGGGATTATGATGTCTGCTTTCAGCAACCTTTCTGTGCATGCCTTTCTGACACAGAAAGGCTGTCGGAACTCGACTTTGGGGGGC
This sequence comes from Triturus cristatus, assembly GCF_964204655.1. Lineage (NCBI taxonomy): Eukaryota > Metazoa > Chordata > Amphibia > Caudata > Salamandridae > Triturus > Triturus cristatus. The sequence goes on along the minus strand of NC_140592.1, from coordinate 458,496,984 downwards.
CCCAGCAGGACCCCTTGGGTGCACGGCTTCCAACCAGCCTGTTGTCCCTGCATCCCGTGGTAGGCACCTTGAGGTGCCTGCCACGTGGTACAGGGTTGGACTGCACCTCCTATTTTACAATGGGAGCATGCATTCAGGCCAAATGATGGCCGGAATACATGCTCCCATTGTAAAGTATAGGAATGCGACTGAACAGTGTTTGTCGCATCCTAAATAGTCTGTCGGGACCGCTGACCGGGTGTCGGTTGGTCCCATGACCGAGACGATGTCGGGTGTAGGAAACTCCGTCCGACATTGTATTCAGCCCCATAGTGTCAGTGTGAGAAGGGACCATATGCTGTTGTGATTAGGAGAGCATAGACCATGGGGTTTTCTCCAGATTCCCTTGTTATTATGGCATAACTATTAAATGTCAATAAAATAAAGAGCAGCAAAAAACAAAATGGTGTGCTTCAAAATTTCCATTTTTGTGCCGCAAAATTTCCTATATCTATGCCCTAATATCCTGGGTGGTCTGTTTGTAAAGGGTTTCAGTCCTGGGTAATGAAACTTCTCAGCTTTGTGTGATTGATCATAATGCTTCTTGACATTAATATTTTGAGCAACATCCTTCCTTATGTGCATCACTTTGAGCTATAGTAATAGAATAATAAAAACACACAATTAAGTAATCTGTTGATTTATTTATATTTAATTTTTCCTGAAGCAGAATAAAGAATTATGTCATTGCACTTTCTTGAAGATCGAGAGGTTAGTACAAAATTGTATTACATGTAGAGAGGTATTTTGCTTAGAAAGGTATAGAAAATATGCATATTTCATTATCCCGGCAACATTGTAATGTTGCATAATTTATGGAATTTCATGTCACATTTTTAATCCAAAATTCCCTAAAGTACGCCATTATACCACGTCATATAATTTCTAGTCCGTTCTGGTAAAAATTCTATTGCAAGAGCATGGTAATAGAGCTAACAAAAACAACACAAGCGACTGTTGTTCGTGACGCTTTTTCTTGTGCTTTTTTGTTTTTTAGCGCAGAATGCATTCTCGTATACAAAATAGACACGTGGACGTACTTAGTGCTAAATGCCGGATTTGCATTTTGCATAATTGTGTGTAATTTTTTGAAAATTTCGCATAGTTACACAAAAGGATATTGCGTGTATTTCACAAACCCTTGAAATCAGAAGGAGCAAAAAGCTTGACATTTATAGTAATTGAGGAGCTGCTAACAGTGGCCAAGAGAATTAAAACATTTGGCTCTGAGAGATGGATATTTATTTGAGAGGTACATAAGACTCCGGTTTCGGAGGAAATAATGGAGCTACTCTAATCTCTCTAGGTGTATTGTTACAAATCTTAGGGTGGGTGTGGTTTTCCAAGCAGAATGTTTGCGCTGCGTAGCTTTCAGTTTCCCTAAGAAGTGGGCGTGTTCAGTTTCATGCTTTTAAAGATCATGTTTACTGATAAACATGCAGCAAGTTTCTAGGGGAACTATCTGAATTGTTTTAGTGCAGGAGTAATTTAATCTTGCTATTTTTGGTCTCGGATAGCCTACTGGGCTGCTGCTTGGTGGACGGTTGCAAGGATACCTGTGAGAAGGCAAATCGCAGAATGAAGTTGTGATTTAATATCCTCCTGGGCAGTTGCCAAAAATCATATTTAGAGACGAAAGGCTGTGGTGAATTTCGGTATTCTCACTCTGGAATAGACACATTTTGCCATAGATTTAACATTTAAGTATAGTTTTGAGTTTTGAAGGTTTCCCTGCTGTGTTGCTTTTGGGGTATTACCTGCTGATGCAGAATCGTATATTTTTAGTGGGGTTCAGTTTCACTGTTCCCTAGGTCATCCAGTCACTTATTAATGCAGACAGAGGTTGATGTGTTTTGATTTAAGCAAAGATATACTTCAGTGTCGTCGTTATATTTGTGTTTGGGAAGTCCAAGCAAATGTAGATCTCCCAGAAGCTCCATGTTTAGGTTAAGACTGTGGTAACTGGGATCGACTATTGTGCTACACCACCAGGCATGATACGAGGGAGACTCGTAACAAGATATTGAATTGCTTAATATGTAGTTTGGTTTTCCCTGAAGCGACTTCTGTCAAGATGAAAAGCTGACTATAGCTGGGACAGTGCCCGTGCTCATCTTTTCCCTCACTTGCATCAGCCTAACCTCCTTCTTGAATCTTCTGCGGTTTTCAGCTCAGTCACATTGCTTTTTACTTTCAGTGCCCCGTACACTTCACTTCAGAGTCCCCAGCTCTGGTTTTAGCTGTAGTGCTATGTTATGCGTATTTGTAAACGCTCTATCACCCCAAGGGTATCCTCGCACTGAGCAGCTCATTGTGCCTAGCCCTGCCTATGGTAGGTTGGTAATTTAAAATTCTAGTCTTCAGGTTCTTGCGGAATTCTGTTGAGAGGAGGATGCTCTGATATGGAGTGGGAGGTCATTCTACCCTTTAGGGATGATGTAAGAGAATGCCCATCCTCCTGATCTGGTTCTGTGTATGCATGGAATGTGTGCAAATGGGAGTCCTGTGGAGCGGATGTGCCTTGATAGTTGTTGGAAGGAGATGCAACTGTTCAGGTAAGTGGGGCCTTAGTTGTGTAGTGCCTTGAATGTGTGTCTGAGGGGTTTGAATTGAACATGTTTATGTACCAGGAGCCAGTGTAGTTCCTTGAGGTGTGATGTGAGTTATTTGTGGAAGGTTGAGGATGAGTCAGGCTGCCAAGTTCTGGATGGTTAGTGATCCCGGCGTAGAGGGTGTTACAGTAGTCCAATTTGCTGGTGACTAGGGCGTGAGTGACAGTTTTTCTAGTGTTGCTTTGGAGCAATTTGGAGATCTTCCTCTGTATCTTCAGGGTGTGGAAGCAGGATGCAGAGACGACATGGACTTGTGTGGTCATGTCCAGTTTGCTATAGATGATTATTCTGAGTTTTCTGGTGTGGGTTCTTGGTGTGGGTCCAAGTTCAACCGGCCACCAGTTAGAGTGCCATGGAGAGGTGTTCTTGCTGAAGATCACTACTTCTGTCTTGTCGGTGTTGAACTTGAGACAGTTGGCTTTCATTCAGTGAGTGAGTTAGTTCATGAAGGCAGTAAACTAGTTTCTTGTGTTGGGGTCTTTTCCGAGAGTATGAGTTGAGTTTGTCTGTGTAAGTGAGGATGTTAATGTTGTGTGTGCGAATGACTTTGGCCAGGTGGATCATGTATGCGTTGAAGATGCTTACTCTGCTTCTCTTGTTATTGCTGGGAAAGTTCTGTCCCGCCTCTAAGAAGAGCAACGGCTGAAGCCCAGCCTAGAAAGGCAATACTTAGCTGCTAGAAATTGGCTCTCTTGTGCTGGTTTGTAGTGATCAACACCGCTCTTACTGCACGCCATCCCTGCTAAGGGTGTGGCGCAAACTGCAGGAACCGTCCCTGCTTGCATTTGTGCATCTCTATAGAGGCAACTGCTTGCTTCCTGCCACTTGCCCTGTGTCCACTGCCTCTCAACCGACGCTTTGGTGGCTTGTATTAATTATGGCACACATGTAGTATACACTCTGCCTGTATGTTATCCCTAGACCTGGGAAAATGTACATTATACCAGCAAAATGAGTGACTTTGGCTTTGCGCAAAAGTGGCAGCCATAGGAGACTGGTTTGCACAGAAAATGCCTCACCATGAGATATTTTCTACTCAAACCACTCTCCTACTGGTGTCAGACCTGTCTTTTTTACACAAGTTACTGGCAATGCACTTTTTGTGCTAGAGGCGTAATGTTTGTTTTTGATGCTTTAATCCAGATACTGGCTGCATAATAACAGTCCCCCCTCATCAATTCACCTCACTTGCAAAGTAGTCAATGTGATATCCACGTATGTCCTTTGAGTTTGATGCAGTTTACGCCCTCTGTGGGATAACGTATCAACTGTAGATAGGTGTGTAACCTGAAGGTCACAGGTACCACTTCTGTATGATAAACTAGAGCCGTGATTGTTAACCTGTGGTACGCGGAAACCTGGGTGTCCTTAACTCCGACTCAGGGGGTTGCAACTGTTACGAAAATGCAATAATATTTGCAGCTTAATGAAGTATATATACACTTAAAAAAACAAATTAAAAACATTTCAATATTCTGTGTATAGGAATTTGAAAATGGACACTGAAAATGAAGGTAGTATCCTTATCTTGATTTGTGGTAGAAGTACAAGTACAGCAAAAGGAATCTAGTATGGACATAAGTGGCCGCAATTGAAGGATTGACAAAAAAGCATGCATTAGTGCAAAAAAAGACAAAATGATTTGCTGGAGTCCAGCATATTGCTTCGTCTTTTTAAAATGAAACTACATTTTGAAACTCTCCATCCTTACTATTAAAATTAAAAGTTTGATTTTTGCATATGTTTTTGTTTGCGGACTAAAAGTTCTTTTTCATAATGTTTGCAATTTTTTGTCCACTTGTTTCTGTTTTTTTGTATATTGTTTTGATGATCGAATTGTGGAAGTTGTTTTAGTACAGATCGCCAGCTTCCAGTAGCGATTCAGTGGGAGTCCATGGAAGTAAAAAGATTAAGAACCACTGAACTACAGAGTTAATGCATTTATTGTGAAACTTGTAGGTAGCTGGTTCCAGTCTTAGGGCCTTATTATGAGTTTGGCGTTGTGGGAGTGGGACCGCCCGCTCCTACGCAGCCAAACCCATGTACAAACCACCCACCAGATTAGGAGTTTTCTCCTTTATGGCGGGTGGTTCTTTGGTGTTCCCAAGGTGGTGCCTGAAGACCCGCCTTTATTTCCTCACCGCCACACTTTTCATGGTGGTCGCACCACCATGAAAAGTGTGGCGGTGAGGAAACTCATAATATGCTTTGTAGGGCTGCAGCAGCCCACCAAGCATATTGGGGCCTCAAAACTGCCGCAACACCAACAGGGATCTCTGGTGGTTGCGTTGGTCCCTGGGTGGCCCAACCGCCCTGGTTGCACCGGTACTGGGGCAGTCGGAAGACTGCCACTACTGCGTCCCCGCAAGTCTGACAGTCCACTCATAATAAAACCCTTAGTATGTGGGTTTATGTGCTTACTTGAAAGATCTGTGTGTGAGTTGGAGGTTGTAGATTCAAATCCAGGTAAATAACTCAGTTTTTTTTAATGTGACTCAAGAATAGATTAATGTTTTAATACTGGTATGAACAATGTATTGGAAATTAATGCATCCACTTTAGACATCTCTTTGTAATGCATGGGTCACAAGTACAGAGTATGATTTATCAGTGGGTTAAAGCATCAGCTGGAGAGATCAGGGTGCTGGTGCTTACCCTAAAACCACTTCTGGCAATGAAATGCTCATCCAGGTTGTTAGCCATGAACAAAAAAAAAATCCTTTCATTGGCATTAGACATGTGACGGTGATTGTTTTGTTATTAAAATCGTAGGTATTCCACAGTGGTGACTTGTTCATTGGGCATCACGCCTATTAGAGGAACATATATGTAGGCGTTCCTTGCAACAAGACGCGTCGTATGACAAAAACATAGTGTCAAGTGCTCCTTGATTTCTGAATTTGCAGTCAATAGAGTAGATGTTTAATGTATGGCCCATATGAGGAAAAGCTGCTGCCACCTGCCTGGCCTCATGCATGGTTCACTGCCTTGAAATGGCACTCCATTAAGAGCAAAGATGTAGTGTAATACTGACCAAAGTATTGGGACAGCGCATCGAGTGAACTAACTGTGACCTGAGGACCGACCACAATGTGTCCGACATACCCTGTACTTTTAAAGCTGAAACTCCTGTAAAGTGCCTCCCTTATCCATTAGAGTGGTGGTTCACAGCAAGGTATCAACTGCACCTCTGACATTATGATACCCAGCCTGTCACTGCACAGCCACATGCAACTGACAGTACAGCTTTGGTAATAGACTGAGCTATGGTGCCAGGACAATTGAGTCCTTGTTTGTTGTTGCGGGTTGACACCACTTTGCAGGTAGAGTGTCCATTGTCTGTCACTGATGTACAGTTCACTAATAAGGGGGACCCCCGGCTGCTAATAAGTGGCAGGTTTTACAGGGGAAATCACAGAACCAAAAGAATCAACAGAAAACCTCCTAGAATTCATTCTAAAGGGTCCTCAAGGGGATCCCAAAATGGAAAAAACAATGCCGGTACAGATGATTGCAAATAGTCAATTATTTGAATATAGAGAATTTTCTCATGTTCAATAAATAAAACGATAAAGTAATAAGAACAAATACAACTTAAATCCTCAAAACATATGGTCACACTGCATGGTCCCACACAGTCAATCACGCAGGGAAATGTTCAATCATGCTAACATCCATTAAAACAAACCATGACAACGTCCGGGTAAATCAACGGCCACATGATGGTTGGATGAAAGGATTTCAAGAATCATCCAAAGAGTCAGGGTAGTGTCAGTCCAACTACCCGATGCAATTAAACGCCAATGCGCGTTTTGGTGTTTAACCCCAGCCGGGGCCACACTTTCATCAGGGCGAAGATGGTCAAACAATACAGGGACCAACAATCAAACCTAGGTGGAGAAAACCAAGACGTGTGTCCCCAGAATTCTGAATGAGGAATCATAGGATAGTTCCGCTTCGGCAATAAACCAGCAAAAACAATTCGATGTGATAGATATCCGTTTTTCCTTCCAGTTGGCAATAACCGAGCAGGATGCCCACAAGCAGCTACAGAATGGACAGTATCAATCGTGCAGAATAGCAGGTAAGGGATGAACCAGTTTCTGAGGTCGCCGTCGGGGGTTTCTCTGACGGACGGAGCTTGATCCTCTGCCTTCCTGCTCTACCATCCGCTGAGCTATACGTGCCAGAAACACATCCCCCTCCCCGTCCGTCGGAGAAACCCCTGACGGCGACCTCAGAAACTTGTTCATCCCTTACCTGCTGCAGCCGGATAGGGATTAGATCCAGTTTATTCTTAATTAACAGAGCACAAGAAAATACACTGTGGGATACAGTCCTTTTTCCAGAGACATAAGGGTGAGGTAGTTTGTGACATTTAAACACAAGAAACAAAACATTCAGGCAAAACAAAAAAGCTTGTTAGAAAATATAAAGGATAAAACAAGCGTAATGATTGGCACAACCATGACACTAGTTGAAAGAAATAATGAGTGTGCACGTTGCTTACAGAGGTCGACGACGTTTCGATCCCATTTACAAAAATAGTGGGATCATCATCAGGACACACATTATTTGCCTAAACGACATATGTGTCTTAAAAGGATTTATATACAAACAATTTCGAGATGAAGGAAGGGGGAAGAAAGAAAAGAAAATACGTGTGTTAATTTAGAGATTTACTCAACGCTAAAAGTAAGTGGCGCGCTAGGGTATAGCTGAGAGGCCACGGGGTCGCGGTGAAAGGCCACGCAGAGAGAGTCTAAAGTGAGAGAAATTAAATAGATGGTTGGAGGGACGCCGCCGCATAAAGTTAATGCGTGGTGAGAGCTGACACAGGGGCTAGAGTGAACCTATGGATCATAATAAGGGGTGTCAAGAAAAAACAGGCGAATAATGTTCAAGGAACCGTGTTAACTGAAGCGAAAAAGATTTTGTGTGGGGAGCTCGATTTGGGTAAAAGGAAATTTAAGGATAAGGTCAAGGCGTGTTGGCGTATGGGGAGTGCGCGTGTAAGGGAAGGCAGAAAACATACCTCGATAAGTTGGGTTAGGTTTAGCAGATGCGGTTAGGAAACAATTGAATGATGCGAGGAAGGGGAGTGTTGGGAGCAATGACCAACTCCGGAACACCTGAAAGGGGGTAAAAACGGAGTGAGGTTGGTTGCAGGGGGAAGGTGATGAAAATAGAGACCGCATTGAACGTAGGTTCATACCTTATGAAATTGCACTTAATGCAAGGATGTGGCGGCAGGATCAATAGGTTATTCAGGGTAGGGGAACATCAATATTCCGAGGGTTTAGATCAGTGCGCTCATCGCCAATAGGGAGGGGAACCACCAGCCTGTGAAAAAAGGGTGATGTTAGGGGCTGGGTATGCAGTGGAGACCGGGGCTCCGCATGCAGTACGGACGCTTACCTAAGTAATGATGAAAGCCAATTTGTTTGGTGCGTGGGGGTACAAAACGGTGGGATACCGTTTGCAGGGAGCTCAATGGCTCAATGGTCCTGGCCGGTTCTGTGAACGAGGGCTTAAAAAGCCGAGCGCGGGAGTTCCTATCGTATTCAATTGAAAGGGAAGCTGGAGCGTGGACTGCGGCGGCCATCTTGGGGGAATTAAGTGTGCCCGTGACAACACGAGTAGTATGAATGTACGTGAGGTCGATAGAGTATATGTAAAGAGACATGGTTAAAAGCAGCCTGACACTTAGTAAGTTCAAGGAACAGTGTAATTATAACAATTATTTTTGTCACAGAAAATAAATTTCTTTGAGGCAAGGATAATGAGTGACATAGAAGAAAGACTAAATTGGTGCACATTCAGTCTGAATTAAATGTTTTTACAGTCTAAATCAGTTTATGAGTGGGGGGGGGGGGGGAAACAGGTTGTAACACATTGCATGTATTTAATAAAGGAATCACAACAAGGATGTCCAATCCTCATTTCTGTTCAGTCCATTTTTTTATGCTTTGGGTGCGCAAAATCCATTTTAGCTCCTCTTTATTAAGCAAGATGCCAATGTCACCTCCTCTTAGAGGTGGTTTGATCTGACTGATTATCGTCCATTTTATGTCATCTTCATTGTGCCCAGCACTTGAGAAATGTTCGTCCAGTGGTGCGTTGGCTGTTTGGCAGCGAATCCTGCTGCGATGTTGGTTGATCCTTAGGCGGGCTTTCTGTGTTGTTTGTCCAATGTAGATTTTTTGACATGGGCATTGTATCACGTAGATGACAGTACAAGAGTTACAATTTGTGAGGCATTTGGATGTGATCGTGACATTATTAATTACAAAGTCTTTACCTTCGATAGTGTAATCACAAACGCTGCACATACCACATTTAACATGTCCTAGAAGGGGGTCAAAACCCCACAGTTCAGTGAGAGTAGTGGGGGTTTTTTGAGTTGGAAGTGCTGCTCTAACGAGATGGTCCTTTATGCTGCGGCTTTTACGGAAAGCAAATAGAGGCCGTTCAATATTGAGCATGCCTGCGTTCAAGATAGACCAATGCTTGAGGACAGATTTACGAACAGTATTTGAGACGGGTGAAAATGTAGTTATGCATGCAATGCGGATGGAGTCAGTCTTTGGGTTTGGGAGTTAGGAGAACCTTCCTGGGACAATACCAAGCTCTTTTTAATGCGGTGCGAACCAGTCGTTTAGGATATCCTCGAGTATGGAGTTTAGTGGATAATATTGCAGCTTCACGAAAGTAGTCTTCTTTGAGAAAACAGTTTCTTCTTATGCGTAAGAATTGTGAATATGGAAGTGAGTCACGCAATGCTCGGGGGTGGTTACTGTTATATTTGAGCAAGGTATTGCGTTCAGTGGGCTTCCTATAAAGACTAGTGAACAATTCACCATTAGAATGATGGACTGTAAGGTCCAGAAATGGAATAGATGTTTTTCTGTGTGTAAGTGTGAAGTTTAGACCATGACAGTTGTTAAGCCAATGGAGAAAAAGGTTGAGATTTTTTTCGTTGTTGTGCCAAATCAAAAAGATGTCATCGATGTATCGCTTCCATAGGGTAATACCCATATTGAAAGGATTGTAGGGTGTGAGAATTGTGGACCTTTCGAGGTGGTCCATATATAGTATGGCTAGATTTGGGGCAAAAATGGCCCCCATTTAGGTGCCCTTCACTTGTTGATAAAATTCATTGTCGAATGTGAAGAAATTCCTGGTGAGACAGAGTTCCAGCAATTGGAGTATAAAAATTATAGGTACGTTATGTGGGCGAGGTCTTAACCCCTTCGATGCTCATGACGGAACGGTTCCGTCATGAGCATCGGTTGGGCTGTGCTCATGACGGAACCGTTCCGTCATGAGGACAGCCCCCGGGGGAAGCGCTGGCGCTCCCTCCCTTGTCCCTCGATCTTGGCCCCCTTTACGGGGGTGGCAGCGGAAGAGCTTCCGCTGCCACCCCCGACCCCTCCCGAGCCCCCCCACGCTTTCTGATGACGTCAGCGCGCACAGCGCGCGCCGGCGTCATCAGGAAGCGTTGGACGCGCTGGAATCCATTTCTTCCAGCGCGTCCGAGGGGAGCAGAGGTAGGTGTTTGGCGTCTGGTGGGGGCCGCGGCGGTGAAATCTCTAGTATTGAGGCATCGGGGGAGAGGAAAGAGTATTTCCTCTCCCCCGATCTCTCAATACAGGGCATTCCTGCTCCACGATCGCGCACAGCGTCGCGATCGTGGAGTAGGGATGCCCCACTAGACACCAGGGATTTTGTATTTGGAGTTTGGGAAGCGACCCCTTAGGCAAGGGTCGCTTCCTTGGGCACGATTATTTGGCAAAGTCTTTTCTGCCCCCCCTGGGGGCAGATCGGCCCGCTTTCTGCGCGTTTCTGCCCCCAGGGGGGGCAGAAAAGCCCACTAGTCACCAGGGATGCTGTTTTTACTATGTAGGAAGCGACCCCTTGGGCAAGGGTCGCTTCCTTGGGGGCAAATTTTGTGGAAGTCTTTTCTGCCCCCCCTGGGGGCAGATCGGTCCGCTTTCTGCGCGTTTCTGCCCCCGGGGGGGGGCAGAAAAGCCCACTAGACACCAGGGATATTGTTTATGCTATGTAGGAAGCGACCCCTTAGGCAAGGGTCGCTTCCTTTGGGGGCCAAATAATTTGAAGACTTTTCTGCCCCCCCTGGGGGCAGATCGGTCTTCTTTCTGCCCGTTTCTCCCCCTAGGGGGGGCAGAAAAGCCCCCTAGACACCAGGGATGTCTATTTCGTTATGTAGGAAGCGACCCCTTGGGCAAGGGTCGCTTCCTAGGGTGGTAAAGTGATTAGGAGACTTTTCTGCCCCCCCTGGGGGCAGATCGGTCGTCTTTCTGCCCGTTTCTGCCCCCAGGGGGGGCAGAAAAGCCCACTAGACACCAGGGATGTCTTTTTCTTTATGTAGGAAGCGACCCCTTGGGCAAGGGTCGCTTCCTTTGCGGCCTAATTTTTTAGAATACTTTTCTGCCCCCCCTGGGGGCAGATTGGTCGTCTTTCTGTCCGTTTCTGCTCTTTGGGGGGGGGGGCAGAAAAGCCCACTAGACACCAGGGATATAAATATTATTGTAGGAAGCGACCCCTTGGGCAAGGGTCGCTTCCTTGGGCCCCTAAATGTTTTGAAGACTTTTCTGCCCCCTCTGTGGGCAGATCGGTTTTATTTTTTTGCCGTTTCTGCTCCCATTGGAGGCAGAAAAGCCCACTAGACACCAGGGAATTAGTTCAATTAGAAATAGAAGTGACCCCTCGCTTCCAGGGTGCAATTTGTTATATGTATTTGGGTCACCTGCCCCGGGACTGAATAGCCTTTTTTTTCCTGCTGTTTTCTGCCTGACCTGGCACACAAACCGATTGACCATTTGGGTAGTGACATGGCATGTTATAATGTTTATTGTTATATGTTTTGTGATTTCCAATTGTAATGTTTTTTTTGTTTACTTTTTTGTTCTAGGTGAAGGCTTTTCTTCTGTTCACGGTGACATTTTGGTTCTGGTGGTTTTGCTGTTTGTGTAGTTTGGTAAGAGACTGTTTTTTTGTACAATGCAAATGTGTTTGATTTCTCTGCCTGTTTTTTTTTGCAAATGGTGTAATAATAGCAGTATGTTTGGTTTTTGAGTTTCAAAAACTTTTTGCATTGGTGCATGATGTGTATTTTGTTGTCTTGTGAGTAATTTGTTTTTTTTTCTTCTTTCTAGTTTGATATCGTTGGTCTTTGCTGTGTCACTGCAGAGTTTGTTTCTGGTGAGTGTAGCTGTCTCTTTTGATTTTGGATTGTATAGTTTTTGAGTACATTGATCTTATTGATATAAGGTACACATTTCTTTACTTACTTCGTTTGCACATTGTTGGTTGTTGTTGACTTGTTTGTGCAGTCTTCCATCTTAGTAGGTATAATGGCTAGCCGCAGGATGACTGCTCAGCAGGTTGTTGGTTTGCTGTTTGAGTCTTCCTCTGATATTGGGTCAGAGACTGACTCTGCTTCTGAGGGAGAGGGGGCAGGGGACGATTCTGGCAGTGAGTTTTCTCTCCGTATGGGGTCATCGGATGATGAAGATACTCTTAGCGCGGATGAAGTGCCTGTGTTAGAGGAGGAGACTGATGTGCCGATAGTGCGGCAAGAGGCATCTGGGCTGCAGCCTGCGGCTGCAAGGCTTCCCGTTGGTGTAGTGCGGCAAGAGACATCTGGGCTGCAGGCTGGGACTGCAAGGCTTCCCGTTGGTGTAGTGCGGCAAGAGGCATCTGGGCTGCAGGCTGGGGCTGCAAGCCTTTCCGTTGGTGTAGTGCGGCAAGAGACATCTGGGCTGCAGGCTGGGGCTGCAAGTCTTCCCGTTGAAAGTGATGACCTCTGGGTTGCCCCTGGCATGGTGCAGCCGGAATTTCCTGAGTTTACTGGTGTTCCAGGGTCTAGAGTGAATACCGAGAACTTTTTGCCTGTAAATTTTTTTCAGTTGTTTATGGACGATGTGTTTTTGGCAGAGATTGTTGAGCAGACTAATTTGTATGCCGAACAGTTTTTGAGGGACAACAGTGCCAGTCTTAAGCCACACTCTAGAGCTACCCGGTGGACTCCCACAAATGTTGAAGAGATGAAGAAGTTCTTGGGTTTAACTTTTTTGATGGGCTTGCTAAGGAAGCCATCATTGGCTTCATATTGGTCTAGCAGTCCCTTGATGGCAACGTCTATTTTTCCGGCAGTCATGAGTCGTGACAGGTATTTGCTTCTGCTTCGGATGATGCACTTTGTAGATAATGGTTTAGCGTTGCCACGAGATCACCCTGATTGTGACCGTCTTTTTAAGATTAGGCCTGTCCTTGATCACTTTGTTGATCGATTTTCTGAGATTTATGCCCCTGGTAGAGAAATTGCAGTGGATGAGTCTTTGGTGTTGTTCAAGGGCCGCTTGGTTTTTAGGCAATACATTCCTAGTAAGAGGGCACGCTATGGAATAAAGCTGTATATGCTGTGTGACAGTAGGACTGGATATGTCTCTAATTTCAGGGTGTACACCGGTAAGGAATCTAGGTTTAACCTCCCTGGTTGTCCGTCCACTTTTGGAGTGACTGAGAAAATTGTTTGGGAACTTGGAAGAGGATTTTTTAACAAAGGCCACCATTTATATGTAGATAACTTCTACACTGGTGTACGGTTGTTCAGGGAATTGGCCAAAGTGGACACTTTTGCTTGTGGCACAGTCCGCTGTAACCGTAAAGGTTTTCCGAAAGAACTTGTTTGTCAAAAGCTTGTGCGGGGACAGTGCAGTGCGTTGCGTTGCCAGGAGCTTCTTGCTGTGAAGTTTACAGACAGGAGAGATGTCTACATGCTGACTTCCATCCATGATGAAAGCACTGCACCTGTGACTGTTTGGGGTCAGGTCGCTGAAGCGCGCAAACCTGTATGTGTTTTAGACTATAATAGGTACATGGGTGGTGTTGACAGAGTAGATCAGAGGTTGGAACCTTACACTGCTCTTCGTAAGGCTTACATTTGGTACAAGAAGTTGGCTATCCATCTTTTCCACTTGGCAATGTTTAATGCTTTTGTTGTGTTCCAGGATTCTTGCCCTGAGTCAAAGATGACTTTTGTTAAGTTTCAGGAGTCTGTAATAGGCAGCCTTGTTGTAGTGGAACAGGCAAGTGTTCCTAGAGTTGGACTGGTGGAGGATGTTGCTAGATTGAAAGAACGCCACTTTCCAGATAACATTCCTCCCACACCCGCAAAAGATTTTCCCAGTAGGAGATGTAGAGTCTGTTGGCGAAGAGGTTTGCGGAAGGAGAGTCGTATGTACTGCCCCGATTGTCCCTCTCATCCTGCACTGTGTCTCTCTGCTTGTTTTAGAGCGTACCACACGCGAAAAATTTTTTGGGAGGATTCTTGAGTGGTAAAGTGAACTGGCTGGTCTGTATTCTTTGGATAATTTGATTCTGTTTCAATGTTGGTGTTAGTGCAATGTATTTAGTTGCTGATTTTCTGTTAGAAGATTTGTATCTATTTGCAATTTGTTTGTGTTTTTATTTTTTTCTAAAAAAATCCAAAATGTGATGGCGGTGTGTGTAGGCTTGCGCTTGGCTGTTGGTGTGTGTGGACTGGCACTTGGTTGGTGGTGTGCGTGGAATGGTGCTTGGCTGACGGTGTGCGTGGACTGGCGGTGTGCATGGACTGGCGGTGTGCGTGGACTGGTGCGTGGCTGGTGGTGTGCGTGGAATGGTGCTTGGCTGGCGGTGTGCGTGGCTGGTGGTGTGCGTGGAATGGTGCTTGGCTGGCGGTGTGCGTGGAATGGTGCTTGGCTGGTGGTGTGCGTGGAATGGTGCTTGGCTGGCGCTGTGCGTGGACTGGTACTTGGCTGGCAGTGTGTGTGGACTGGTGGTGTGTGCGGACTGGTGTTTGGCTGGTGGTGTCCGTGGACTGGAGCTTGGCTGGTGGTGTCCGTGGACTGGAGCTTGTCTGGTGGTGTGTGTGGACTGGAGCTTGGCTGGCGGTGTGCGTGGAATGGTGCTTGTCTGGTGGTGTCCGTGGACTGGAGCTTGGCTGGCGGTGTAGGTGGATTGGCGATTGGCTGCCGGTGTGCCTGGACTGGCGATTGGATGGCGGTGTGCCTGGACTGGCGCTTGGCTAGCGGTGTGCGTGGACTGGCGTTTGGCTAGCGGTGTGTGTCGACCGGTGCTTGGCTGGCTGTGTGTGAGTAGTGACTTTCTGCTGGTCACTACACACACTGCTAGCTGAGTGCCACTCCACGCAATCCTTCTGCCTGTGTAGTTGCTGTGTCTGGATTGTGGGCGTGTGAAAGTGATGGGCCCTTGAATGGCGCTGTGTGCCGGTGTGAGTTTTGTTATGTGATGGGCCCGCGGCTGGCGGTGTGAATGGTTTTGTATGTCTCACACGTATGAAAGGTGTATGAATGGCCTGTAAAGAGGTTGGTGCCTTGTCGTGGCTTTACAGCTCACGAGCTGTGAGTCAATGGTTCAGTTTCTTGCCCTTTCAATTATTACCAGTGCATTTCATTTTTTGTGAAATCACTTGGTAATACAATTTTATCTACTGAACCATCACTCACCCTCGTGCCAAATCCAACCAGTATGTGCGTGTGCTTGCGGGTTAGATGACTGTGCAGTAATATTTGTTTTTTTGAAGCAGGGTGTACCTTGTCCCTTTTTGGTGATTTTTGTACTGTGTTGCTTTTGTACCTGGTGGTGCGAATGGTCTTGTTTGTATCACGTATGAAAGGTGTGTGAATGGCCTGTAAAGCGGTTGGTGCCTTGACGTGGCTTTACAGCTCACGAGCTGCAAGTCATTGGTTTGGTTTTTTGTGAATTTAATTATTGACAGTGCATTTCATATTTGTGAAATCTCTTGTTAATAAAATTTAATACACTGAACCATGACTTGCCCTCGTGCCAAATCCAACCAGTATGTGTGTGTGTTTGAGGAATAGATGGTTGTGCAGGAATCTTTTTTTTTTGTTTCTCTGCCAAGGTACACTTTCCATGTAAGAATAACCCACCAACTGTAGATATTGTCGAAAACCTTTGGGAGTTCATGGTGATGTCTCTCTAGTGATTTGAAAAATATTTTTTATCCCCATTGTCCTGTAAACCTCAAATTGTCTGCCACATTTTCTTTGCAGTATTATTCCTAAATTCTCACGCTGTAGTAACAATAGGTAATCTGGTTATGCAAGGGGGGTTACTTTTGTTTTTTGCCCAGGGCTCGGCGGCCATCTAGGGAAACCTACCAAACCCAGGCATTTTTGAAAACTAGACACCCGGCGGCTTCCAGGGAGGTATGGCTTGCGTGGATCCCCCAACGTTTCCTTACCCAGAATCCCCTGCAAACCTCAATTTTTGCCCAAAAAATCACTTTTTTCACACATTTTGGGGTGGGAAAGTAGTGGCATCACCGGGCTCACACAAATTTACCACCACCCAGCGTTCCCCCAGGTCTCCCGGTAAAAATGGTGCCTCACTTGTGTGGGAGGCCCAAGTACCCGCGGCAGGCAAGGGCCCCAAAGGTAGTGAGGCCACCTCAAGATGGCCTATCGCCAAACCACCTGGTTTTGCAAGGGGGGTCACTTTGGTTTTTGGCCCGGTGCGCGGCGGCCATCTAGGGAAACCTACCAAACCCAGGCATTTTTGAAAACTAGACACCCGGCGGCTTCCAGGGAGGTATGGCTTGCGTGGATCCCCCAACGTTTCCTTACCCAGAATCCCCTGCAAACCTCAATTTTTGCTCAAAAAATCACTTTTTTCACACATTTTGGGGTGGGAAAGTAGTGGCATCACCGGGCTCACACAAATTTACCACCACCCAGCGTTCCCCCAGGTCTCCCGGTAAAAATGGTGCCTCACTTGTGTGGGAGGCCCAAGTACCCGCGGCAGGCAAGGGCCCCAAAGGTAGTGAGGCCACCTCAAGATGGCCTATCGCCAAACCACCTGGTTTTGCAAGGGGGGTCACTTTGGTTTTTGGCCCGGTGCGCGGCGGCCATCTAGGGAAACCTACCAAACCCAGGCATTTTTGAAAACTAGACACCCGGCGGCTTCCAGGGAGGTATGGCTTGCGTGGATCCCCCAACGTTTCCTTACCCAGAATCCCCTGCAAACCTCAATTTTTGCTCAAAAAATCACTTTTTTCACACATTTTGGGGTGGGAAAGTAGTGGCATCACCGGGCTCACACAAATTTACCACCACCCAGCGTTCCCCCAGGTCTCCCGGTAAAAATGGTGCCTCACTTGTGTGGGAGGCCCAAGTACCCGCGGCAGGCAAGGGCCCCAAAGGTAGTGAGGCCACCTCAAGATGGCCTATCGCCAAACCACCTGGTTTTGCAAGGGGGGTCACTTTGGTTTTTGGCCCGGTGCGCGGCGGCCATCTAGGGAAACCTACCAAACCCAGGCATTTTTGAAAACTAGACACCCGGCGGCTTCCAGGGAGGTATGGCTTGCGTGGATCCCCCAACGTTTCCTTACCCAGAATCCCCTGCAAACCTCAATTTTTGCTCAAAAAATCACTTTTTTCACACATTTTGGGGTGGGAAAGTAGTGGCATCACCGGGCTCACACAAATTTACCACCACCCAGCGTTCCCCCAGGTCTCCCGGTAAAAATGGTGCCTCACTTGTGTGGGAGGCCCAAGTACCCGCGGCAGGCAAGGGCCCCAAACGTAGTGAGGCGACCTCAAGATGGCCTATCGCCAAACCACCTGGTTTTGCAAGGGGGGTCACTTTGGTTTTTGGCCCGGATCGCGGCGGCCATCTAGGGAAACCTACCAAACCCAGGCATTTTTGAAAACTAGACACCCGGCGGCTTCCAGGGAGGTATGGCTTGCGTGGATCCCCCAACGTTTCCTTACCCAGAATCCCCTGCAAACCTCAATTTTTGCTCAAAAAATCACTTTTTTCACACATTTTGGGGTGGGAAAGTAGTGGCATCACCGGGCTCACACAAATTTACCACCACCCAGCGTTCCCCCAGGTCTCCCGGTAAAAATGGTGCCTCACTTGTGTGGGAGGCCCAAGTACCCGCGGCAGGCAAGGGCCCCAAACGTAGTGAGGCAACATCAACATTGCCTATCCCAAATGTCGCCTCACTACGTTTGTTGTCCTTGCCTGCCGCGGGTACTTAGACCTCCCACACAAGTGAGGCACCATTTTTACCGGGAGACCTGGGGGAACGCTGGGTGGTGGTAAATTTGTGTGAGCCCGGTGATGCCACTACTTTCCCACCCCAAAATGTGTGAAAAAAGTGATTTTTTGAGCAAAAATTGAGGTTTGCAGGGGATTCTGGGTAAGGAAACGTTGGGGGATCCACGCAAGCCATACCTCCCTGGAAGCCGCCGGGTGTCTAGTTTTCAAAAATGCCTGGGTTTGGTAGGTTTCCCTAGATGGCCGCCGCGCACCGGGCCAAAAACCAAAGTGACCCCCCTTGCAAAACCAGGTGGTTTGGCGATAGGCCATCTTGAGGTGGCCTCACTACCTTTGGGGCCCTTGCCTGCCGCGGGTACTTGGGCCTCCCACACAAGTGAGGCACCATTTTTACCGGGAGACCTGGGGGAACGCTGGGTGGTGGTAAATTTGTGTGAGCCCGGTGATGCCACTACTTTCCCACCCCAAAATGTGTGAAAAAAGTGATTTTTTGAGCAAAAATTGAGGTTTGCAGGGGATTCTGGGTAAGGAAACGTTGGGGGATCCACGCAAGCCATACCTCCCTGGAAGCCGCCGGGTGTCTAGTTTTCAAAAATGCCTGGGTTTGGTAGGTTTCCCTAGATGGCCGCCGCGCACCGGGCCAAAAACCAAAGTGACCCCCCTTGCAAAACCAGGTGGTTTGGCGATAGGCCATCTTGAGGTGGCCTCACTACCTTTGGGGCCCTTGCCTGCCGCGGGTACTTGGGCCTCCCACACAAGTGAGGCACCATTTTTACCGGGAGACCTGGGGGAACGCTGGGTGGTGGTAAATTTGTGTGAGCCCGGTGATGCCACTACTTTCCCACCCCAAAATGTGTGAAAAAAGTGATTTTTTGGGCAAAAATTGAGGTTTGCAGGGGATTCTGGGTAAGGAAACGTTGGGGGATCCACGCAAGCCATACCTCCCTGGAAGCCGCTGGGTGTCTAGTTTTCAGAAATGTATAGGTTTGCTAGGTTTCCCTAGGTGCCGGCAGGGCTAGGGTACAAAATCTACAGCTAGTCACTTTGCCAAAAAAAGGGTCATTTTTCACTCCAAAACCACGTTGCGTTTTGCGCCGTTTCCTGTCGCGGGCACTAGGCCAACCCGCACAAGTGAGGTACCATTTTTCTCGTAGGACTTTGGGGAACGCGGGGTGGGTGGAAATTTGTGGATCCACGCAGATTCCAGAACTTTCCATCACAGAAATGTGGGGAAAATGTGTTTTTTTTGTCAATTTTTTACGTTTGCAAGGGATTCTGGGTAACAGACCATGGTGGGAGGCAGTCAAGTCACCCCATCCTGGATTCCCCTGGGTGTCTAGTTTTCAGAAATGTATAGGTTTGCTAGGTTTCCCTAGGTGCCGGCAGGGCTAGGGTACAAAATCTACAGCTAGTCACTTTGCCAAAAAAAGGGTCATTTTTCACTCCAAAACCACGTTGCGTTTTGCGCCGTTTCCTGTCGCGGGCACTAGGCCGACCCGCACAAGTGAGGTACCATTTTTCTCGTAGGACTTTGGGGAACGCGGGGTGGGTGGAAATTTGTGGATCCACGCAGATTCCAGAACTTTCCATCACAGAAATGTGGGGAAAATGTGTTTTTTTTGTCAATTTTTTACGTTTGCAAGGGATTCTGGGTAACAGACCATGGTGGGAGGCAGTCAAGTCACCCCATCCTGGATTCCCCTGGGTGTCTAGTTTTCAGAAATGTATAGGTTTGCTAGGTTTCCCTAGGTGCCGGCAGGGCTAGGGTACAAAATCTACAGCTAGTCACTTTGCCAAAAAAAGGGTCATTTTTCACTCCAAAACCACGTTGCGTTTTGCGCCGTTTCCTGTCGCGGGCACTAGGCCAACCCGCACAAGTGAGGTACCATTTTTCTCGTAGGACTTTGGGGAACGCGGGGTGGGTGGAAATTTGTGGATCCACGCAGATTCCAGAACTTTCCATCACAGAAATGTGGGGAAAATGTGTTTTTTTTGTCAATTTTTTACGTTTACAAGGGATTCTGGGTAACAGACCATGGTGGGAGGCAGTCAAGTCACCCCATCCTGGATTCCCCTGGGTGTCTAGTTTTCAGAAATGTATAGGTTTGCTAGGTTTCCCTAGGTGCCGGCAGGGCTAGGGTACAAAATGTACAGCTAGTCACTTTGCCAAAAAAAGGGTCATTTTTCACTCCAAAACCACGTTGCGTTTTGCGCCGTTTCCTGTCACGGGCACTAGGCCAACCCGCACAAGTGAGGTACCATTTTTGTCGTAGGACTTTGGGGAACGCGGGGTGGGTGGAAATTTGTGGATCCACGCAGATTCCAGAACTTTCCATCACAGAAATGTGGGGAAAATGTGTTTTTTTTGTCAATTTTTTACGTTTGCAAGGGATTCTGGGTAACAGACCATGGTGGGAGGCAGTCAAGTCACCCCATCCTGGATTCCCCTGGGTGTCTAGTTTTCAGAAATGTATAGGTTTGCTAGGTTTCCCTAGGTGCCGGCAGGGCTAGGGTACAAAATCTACAGCTAGTCACTTTGCCAAAAAAAGGGTCATTTTTCACTCCAAAACCACGTTGCGTTTTGCGCCGTTTCCTGTCGCGGGCACTAGGCCGACCCGCACAAGTGAGGTACCATTTTTCTCGTAGGACTTTGGGGAACGCGGGGTGGGTGGAAATTTGTGGATCCACGCAGATTCCAGAACTTTCCATCACAGAAATGTGGGGAAAATGTGGGTTTTTTTTCAATTTTTTACGTTTGCAAGGGATTCTGGGTAACAGACCATGGTGGGAGGCAGTCAAGTCACCCCATCCTGGATTCCCCTGGGTGTCTAGTTTTCAAAAATGTATAGGTTTGCTAGGTTTCCCTAGGTGCCGGCAGGGCTAGGGTACAAAATCTACAGCTAGTCACTTTGCCAAAAAAAGGGTCATTTTTCACTCCAAAACCACGTTGCGTTTTGCGCCGTTTCCTGTCGCGGGCACTAGGCCGACCCGCACAAGTGAGGTACCATTTTTCTCGTAGGACTTTGGGGAACGCGGGGTGGGTGGAAATTTGTGGATCCACGCAGATTCCAGAACTTTCCATCACAGAAATGTGGGGAAAATGTGTTTTTTTTGTCAATTTTTTACGTTTGCAAGGGATTCTGGGTAACAGACCATGGTGGGAGGCAGTCAAGTCACCCCATCCTGGATTCCCCTGGGTGTCTAGTTTTCAGAAATGTATAGGTTTGCTAGGTTTCCCTAGGTGCCGGCAGGGCTAGGGTACAAAATCTACAGCTAGTCACTTTGCCAAAAAAAGGGTCATTTTTCACTCCAAAACCACGTTGCGTTTTGCGCCGTTTCCTGTCGCGGGCACTAGGCCGACCCGCACAAGTGAGGTACCATTTTTCTCGTAGGACTTTGGGGAACGCGGGGTGGGTGGAAATTTGTGGATCCACGCAGATTCCAGAACTTTCCATCACAGAAATGTGGGGAAAATGTGTTTTTTTTTTCAATTTTTTACGTTTGCAAGGGATTCTGGGTAACAGACCATGGTGGGAGGCAGTCAAGTCACCCCATCCTGGATTCCCCTGGGTGTCTAGTTTTCAGAAATGTATAGGTTTGCTAGGTTTCCCTAGGTGCCGGCAGGGCTAGGGTACAAAATCTACAGCTAGTCACTTTGCCAAAAAAAGGGTCATTTTTCACTCCAAAACCACGTTGCGTTTTGCGCCGTTTCCTGTCGCGGGCACTAGGCCGACCCGCACAAGTGAGGTACCATTTTTCTCGTAGGACTTTGGGGAACGCGGGGTGGGTGGAAATTTGTGGATCCACGCAGATTCCAGAACTTTCCATCACAGAAATGTGGGGAAAATGTGGTTTTTTTTTCAATTTTTTACGTTTGCAAGGGATTCTGGGTAACAGACCATGGTGGGAGGCAGTCAAGTCACCCCATCCTGGATTCCCCTGGGTGTCTAGTTTTCAGAAATGTATAGGTTTGCTAGGTTTCCCTAGGTGCCGGCAGGGCTAGGGTACAAAATCTACAGCTAGTCACTTTGCCAAAAAAAGGGTCATTTTTCACTCCAAAACCACGTTGCGTTTTGCGCCGTTTCCTGTCGCGGGCACTAGGCCGACCCGCACAAGTGAGGTACCATTTTTCTCGTAGGACTTTGGGGAACGCGGGGTGGGTGGAAATTTGTGGATCCACGCAGATTCCAGAACTTTCCATCACAGAAATGTGGGGAAAATGTGGTTTTTTTTTCAATTTTTTACGTTTGCAAGGGATTCTGGGTAACAGACCATGGTGGGAGGCAGTCAAGTCACCCCATCCTGGATTCCCCTGGGTGTCTAGTTTTCAGAAATGTATAGGTTTGCTAGGTTTCCCTAGGTGCCGGCAGGGCTAGGGTACAAAATCTACAGCTAGTCACTTTGCCAAAAAAAGGGTCATTTTTCACTCCAAAACCACGTTGCGTTTTGCGCCGTTTCCTGTCGCGGGCACTAGGCCGACCCGCACAAGTGAGGTACCATTTTTCTCGTAGGACTTTGGGGAACGCGGGGTGGGTGGAAATTTGTGGATCCACGCAGATTCCAGAACTTTCCATCACAGAAATGTGGGGAAAATGTGGTTTTTTTTTCAATTTTTTACGTTTGCAAGGGATTCTGGGTAACAGACCATGGTGGGAGGCAGTCAAGTCACCCCATCCTGGATTCCCCTGGGTGTCTAGTTTTCAAAAATGTATAGGTTTGCTAGGTTTCCCTAGGTGCCGGCAGGGCTAGGGTTCAAAAACTACAGCTAGACTCTTTGCAAAAAAAGTGTAAATTTTCAGTGTGAAAATGTGGTGTGTTCACCTTAGGTTTTGAGCCACTTCCTGTCGTGGGCACTATGCCTACCCACACAAGTGAGGTACCATTTTTCTCGGGAGACTTAGGGTAGTTCAAATTTGTAAAGCAACTGTTATTACCTGTTGATTTATGATGCATTTCTCCCTTCCAAATGAAAGACATTGTGTAAAAAAAAAGTCATTTTGAAAAATGACCAATAATTGTCATGCAAATATGAGTATTCCCAATTTCGAAAATGTGCAAATATGCACTGTTTCTGAACTCTGTAATTTGTTCCCATTTCAGAAATACATAGGTGACTTTCATACCGATTTTTCCAAGTATACATTTTCCCACAATAATTGCTATATACCCGGACCAAAAAAAAAAAACATTACAAAATGCTGCTCATTTTTCTACTCTGGGTTCGTTGGGCTCTTGATGAACCTACAAGTCCTATATGTCCACACAACCAGGAAGGTCTACCGGATGTAACGGTACATTGCTTTCAAAGAGATGTCATAATTCGAAGAAGTTACAGGTAAAAACGTTGACTCAAGAGGCTGCTTTTTTCAACAAATTTTTAATTTCTCCTATATTTGCCTGTAAATTTCTATAAAGAAACCTTGATGGATCTACGCAAATGACCCCTTGCTGAATTCAGAATTTTGTCTACTTTTCAAAAATGTATAGCTTTCCAGGATCCAGTATTGTTTTGTTACCCTTTTCTACCGTTAACTGGAAGGAGGTTGAAAGCACAAAAAATAGCAAAAATAGGGTATGTCCCAGAAAAATGCCAAAACTGTGTAAAAAATGTTGGTTTTCTAACAAAAGTCTGTCATTCCCTAAAAGCTGGAGAAATTGTGATTTCAGCCCCACAAACCCTTTTTTGATACCATTTGCAGAGAAAAACCCAGAAGCTTTCATTTGCAGCCCGTTTTTCACATTTTTCACAAAAAAAAAAAAAAATTGCTGTATTTTGACTAATTTCTGTGACCCCTCTAGGAGAATCCACAAACCCTGGGTACCTTTAGAATCCCCAAGATGTTGGAAGAAAAGGACGCAAATTTGGCGTGGATACCTAATGTGGTCAAAAAGTTACAGGGGCCTAAGCGCGCACTACCTCAAATAGCCCAAAAAGGGCTTAGCACAGGAGGGGAAAAGGCCTAGCAGCGAAGGGGTTAAATTCAAAGTGTGTTCAATGACTAACATTGCCTCTACCTGTGGTATATTTGTGTAGAGCGATTCCACATCTAAGGTGCATAGAATGTCTGAATTTACATTGAATGGGTGGTGCTCTACTAAATTAATCATACCCATGCTGTCTCTAACGTAGCATTCTGTATTTGGGACAAAGTCCTTAATGCAGTAATCCACATACTGACCAAGTTGTTCTAGGATAGACCCACAACCAGAGACTATGGGACGTCCAGGTGGTGCCATATCGTTTTTGTGAATCTTAGGAAGGGTATAAATCACCGGAGTGCGTGGTGATTTGGTATTTAATAATAGGAATTCCTTAGAGCTGAGAAAGCCTTGTGTCTTGGCATTTGTGGTGATCTGCAAGATCAGTTGCTGGAGTTCTTTGGTGGGATTAGTAGGTAACCTACAATAATGGTCAGTGTTGTTGATTTGTCTTACAATTTCTTCTTTGTACAGATCTCTGTCCTGCAAAACTATACCACCACCTTTGTCGGCCGATTTTTATAACAAGGGACTGGTTGTTTTTTAGTGTGTCTATAGCCTTTTTCTCCTCCAGCGAGAGCTTATATGGGATAAATCTCTTCTTGCTCTCAAGTGATGATAGGTCCTTGAGTACCATTTTCTCGAATGTGAGTATTTCGCTTGGGATCATATTGGCATTGGGGGAGAAAGTGGATGGAGGGCGCAAGGGAGTATTGGCAACTGTGGTGGGCGAGGGATTAAGTAAGAAAAAAGCATGTAGTCGTATACGTCGGAAAAACCTGAGTAGTTCCGTCTGTAGCTCCAAAAACTTGGGTTTAATCGTGGGAACAAAAGAGAGCCCTTTGTTAAGGATGGAGATTTTAGAATCGACAAGAGTATGTTTGGAGAGATTAAAAATGGGGATAGTTTGAATAACAGTGGTATTCTTTACCATTGGTAAAATCCCTGGCGGGTTTGTCGCTCGCCTGGAGGGTTGTACCATTGTCGTTTGTTGCGTCCCCGCCTGAAGGGTTCGCTCTGGCCTCTGCCTAAAAATTTTTGGTTTGGAGGCCGACTGGAAGTGCTTGGGGTCTCTCCTTGATCTGAACTATCAGAAGAATCGGCTGATGTATCGTAGAAGCCCACCAGGTTGTTGCGTCTATTAAATCTGCCCCAAGGTCTACTGTTGTGGGGGTTGGAGTATGTGTGGTTAGTGTAGAAGTCTTTCTGTAGGTAAGGATAAGTTCTCTCTAGTACGTACGATTTTATGTCCTTCTTGAATTTGAGAGATTTTTTATTTTGTTCTAGTCTGTAAAATTCGTCCGTCGTCTTTTGTACCTGTTCAAATAATTTTTTACATTCAGAAACTGAACTAGTGTCTTTTATTTGTTTCTCTATATCGTTAATTTCTTTAAGTTTTTTAATGTCTCAGCTGTGTCGATTCCTATTACCATCCAATGCCTAGAGCAGGTTGTCCCTATATAACTAAAATTAGTTATATATTTGGGGTTTGTCAGTAAATACTCCTGGTATATTGCGAACCTGTAGACCGACAGGTATAATATTGGCCTTGAGGTACTCGGTGAGCATGCGAATCATGAGTTGCAATCGAACACATTTTTTCTTACATTTTTCTAGTTGTTCCGTTAGTGGGATATTAACTGCACTTGCTGTTTCTGCAGGGTCTGTAAAAAGAGATGGGCCTTCTAGGATCTTTTTAATATAGTCATCTGTATTAAGTGGTGCGTGGTCTGACATACCAGTATGCGTTGAGATTTAGAGGAGAAATTAGAGAGAAGAAAAATGGAACAGGGGGTACCTATTGAGAAAGGGGAAGATAGGGTGTGTAACCCTTGCAATCCCGCGATTGCGCTAAATACGTGTTTTATAGAAACAAGGGAACCCAAAAAAGGTAAGCAAGGACCTTGGGTATCAATTTTTATCATGGACAACGGTCCTTGTAAGTAGTGGATAAGGTGAAATAATTATAGAATGGAATCAAATCTATATATTAACTATCCAGCCGGATAGGGATTAAATCCAGTTTATTCTTAATTAACAAAGCACTAGAAAATACACTGTGGGATACAGTCCTGTATCCAGAGACATAAGGGTGAGGTAGTTTGAAGAAATAGTAAGTGTGCACGTTGTTTACAGAGGTCGACGACGTTTCGATCCAGTTTACAAAAATAGTGGGATCACCATCAGGACAAACATTGCTTACCTATTTTGGGTTCCCTTGTTTCTATAAATCTCATCTCTCCATAGCCCCTCTCTCACATGTATTTCATTTGTGTTATAGTTACTCTCATACCAGTGTTGTGTGTTGGAGCACTTTACATCACACGCACACATACAGACACAATGAATCATACAAGTGTAAATCCTGGTATAGAAAATGTTAGATAACACAAAGGGGACTACAAGGGGTAGGATTCACATGTCATCCATACTGGTACACATTTTTTAAGAGTGCTTGGTCGCCCAGAAGCACTAACTCAGGATTCAGAATGTAATGCAGTGGTTAGCATTGGCATGGCTATTAAGAATTTATTACCAAAACACACCTTTTTTTTTTTTAACTTTATTTTTCATTTTACAAATACAAACACAAATTGACAATGATACAGCATATAGAGGCATACCGTTGATATTATTAGTAATACGTGATACAGGTGGTAGCATCGGGGGTAAAAAGGCACAGTGGGGGAACATATTCATTCATAAGCATAATAAAGTGATGAAGAAGCATGGGACAAACCAATGGCTCTCGGGGTGCATATTACTGGGATCGATCCAATCGCTCCTCAACATGGTTAGGGCAGGCGCCTACATCTGACCCACTTTCCCCGCTGTCAAGTGTATTCTGGGTGGAGGGCTCTCCCTCCGTAAACCCAGAGGTGAACATTTCACGCCAAAGCATTTGATCGGCTTGTAGATTCTCGTCCCTACGGGTAAGTTTCATATGTGCTTCTTAGGCTAAAGACCACTCTCGGACATCCTTGAGCCAGATCGGCACTTCCGGGCCTCCCTGCCCCATCCAAGTTATGGCTACCCTACGCCTAGCTAGTACTAGCATTAATTTTGGGCAGTTTATTTGGGAGTTTCCTTTTCTTGGGCCTCCGAACAGATGCAAGTAGGCAACTCAAGGGTTCCAGCTTCACCTAAAGGCCCGTGGCCACAGCAGTCCTGCCCACCACGTCCGCCCAAAACTGCCTGACCGCTGAACACTCCCAGGCCAATTGTAGAAAGCCCGCTTTCTCCATGCCACATCTCGGGCATCTATCCCCCCTGTCACATGAAATGCGTTTTAAGGATACCGGGGTTAGGTAGGTGCGATGCAGGAAGTTAAAGTGCGTTAGTTTAAATCTGGCATTACAGATGAGGGAGCCTATGTGTGCCCACTGTTTCTCATCCAACTGAACGGTTAGATCCCTCTCCCATGCAGCCCTGGACGGCAGCACCGGGGCGCGGAATCCTGTTTCACAGCTTTATAGAGGAGAGAGATTAATTTATGACCGGTACCACACGTGAGCAGGATATCTAGAGTTTGTGTTGGATGTGGAATGTCCGGTATTGTGGCCAGGTAATCTTGGACTTGGCCCTGCCCAAGGCCAAAGCTCTCTTCTGCCTGTTTGTAAGTAATAAATGTCTTGTTCGGAAAAAGGTCGGCAAGGACTTTGCAGCCACCCTCCCTCCAGGGTTGAAAGGACATTTACCTATAGCTATACCTATAGAACGGTCTATGTTCCGGGCCAACGCCTGTGTATCCGTCGGCGCAACCTGTATCCCCAGATATCGGAAACCCGCCCGTTCCCAGTGCAACCCTAGATCCGGTAGATCCCTCAGGGGTACCGAGGCCAGTCCTGCCAAAGGAAAGATCAGGGACTTGCCGCAATTGAGTCACAATCCAGACACCTCTCCAAACCTATCTAATTGGCGTATCAGTGCAGGTAGTGCGGCGTCCCGGGGAGACGCCATGTAAAACAGGGCATCGTCGGCATATAGGGAGATATAGGGAGATAACATGGCTCATGTTACCCAATCTAATTCTCCACTGTTCCATTTTTGTGCCCTGACTCGGACCGCGAATGGCGCTGTGGCCAGGGCGAACAATAGAGGCGAAAGGGGACACCCCTGGCGAGTGCCCCTTCCTAGTTGCCAGTCTTCTGTGTGAGGGTGTATTAGTCAAGCCTGTCCCAAATGTCATGGATGCGCACCCAGATGCATGTTCCCTAGCCCTCCCCTCTGCGTCAGGAGCCTCGCAAGACTGTGCTTCTAGGAGGTGTCGCTCCTCTTCCTGTAGCTCTCGTTGGAGCTGCTTACGAACCCCACATGTTAGACTCAAGCAGGCCCCTCGCACTACCACTTTCAAGGCTTCCCATTTCGTAGCCCGCGATAAGTCAGGCCCTTCCCAATTTAAGTCAATATTGTCAGTTATGGCAGTCTCAAGGTATTGTTTCCCTAACGGGTCCTCAAGTACCTCCACCGGAAACCTCCAAGTCCGGGGCCGAAGAATCAGGCCCCCTCAGTCGACCACACATGCCATAGGGGAGTGATCAGATAGGAAACGCACCTGATGCGTCACCTCAAAGGACATAGCCGTTTCTGGGTTTGCGACTAAGATCCTATCTAGCCGACTGTGAGTGTTATGAGTGGGTGAAAAGCAGGTGTACACTTTCTGGGTTGGGTGTCCCTGGCGCCATATATCTTGGGCCCCTATATTCCCCATACCCTCTCGGGGCTTCACCGTCATCCTCGATTTCGTGCCCTTACAGGGTGGGAACCTGTCGATGTCGGGGTCCAGAACACAATTAAAATCCCCCACCCAGATCAGTGGGACTTCTAGTTCTGACACCAGGACCGCCTGCAGGGTCTGAAAAAAGTCTGGATCGTCCGTGTTTAGGGCGTAAGTGTTGATTATAGCGATGTCTCTACCATCTAGCTTAGCTCTAAGGAGTAGCTATCTCCCATGGATGTCAGCTTCCACATACTGGAGGGCAAATAGGGTCCCCGGGGCCACCCACACAAGGACTCCCCTGGCATAAGTAGAGAGTGAAGAGTGGAAATCCTGTTCACGCCATTTCTTCGCCAACTTCTGAGCCCCTTTGTCCGTAAGGTGGATTTCTTGGAGGCATGCTATCGAGACCTGATGTCTGCGGAGAAAGGACAGAACCCTATTTCTCTTGGTACAGGTACCCAGCTCCCTCACATTCCAGCTTAAAAATGTACACCCCATGGATGGTAGAGCAACCAATCTCTGTGCATTCCTCGCCACGAATAGCTACATATACCCTGTGCCCCACATGCTGTGCATACAATATATACGAAAAACCTAGAACAACCCTCTAAGAACGCCCTCCCATAAGCAATATACTGACAACTATATATGCAGAAATGCCCTTCCCATGCTGGTGCCAGGACGTGCACAGCTGCCCCATCAGTCCAACAAAGGCCAAAAACTTCCCTGAAAAAAAAATGATTTAAAAAAACCCCTAGGTCTAACTCCCGACCTAGTCCAGCCACCTCATGGAGTGTTTCAGTGCCCCGAACCGCCCAATTTTATGTGTGTGCTGCAATGGAGCCAGTTCGCTTGGCGACTCCCACAGGAGGCATATGATATCTAAACATGAACGTGTTTCGTTTCGGGCCCCCCCAAGACATTCACCACAGGTACTTTCTCAAGAAGTGCTGCCCCATAGTCCCTGTGAGTCAATGGCCACTGGGCCACTAACATATGTTATGTTATGTTATATTAAAATGATTTCTATAGCGCTCTGTTACCCAGAGGTGTCCTGGCGCTGTGCACTATCCACCTGAAATTAACCTGTAGTTATTGCTGAAAAAGGAGATTATATGAATAGCCAAGTTTTTATTTATTTTCTAAAAGGGAGAAGCTCAGTGATGTTTCTAAGGTGGAAAGGCAAACTGTTCCATGCCTTTGCAGCACAATGGCAGAAACTCCTGCCTCCCCAATTAGATATGCCCCCCCCCCCTCTACCTCAAAAAGAAGGAAAAGAAAGGACATCAACTTCATGATGGGTCCGGAGTTGGTGTGAGAGGGTCTATGACAGTTTCTGGGACCACATGAGTGGGCGGCGGCAGAGTTTCTGGTACTAGTCCCATATCAGGAGTATCCGTCACAGTTCGTGGAGGAGAGTCGTCGGAGTCAGAAGATTCCACTCGCAGGGCTCCGTCATCCCCCACCATGATCCTCTGCCGCTCCGGCTGGGCATCGCTGACGGATCTGTTCCTGCGCCTGCCCCTGCGATTCCTCGAAGGCCTGGTCCCCCATGTGCTCCGGGGTCCCCCCTGTTCCCTCTGGGGGAGGGCATCTCCCCTGATTTCGAGCCACTCCCATACCGCTTTACCCTGGGATATCACCTTGAGTTTCGCGGGGTACAATAACATGTACTGTAGGTGCAGTTCACAGAGCTTTTGCTTGATGCCATGAAAAGATTTTCTCTGTTCCTGAACCTAGGGTGTATAATCCGGGTAGATGGAGACTTTGGCGTTGTCATAGGTGAGATTTGGCGCTTCTCTCGCAGCCTTTAAAATACAGTCTCTGTCTCGGTAGTTCTGAATTTTGGCGATGAGGGCCCTGGGAGGGGCCCCCGGCGGCGGCGAAGGTACCAGGGCCCTGTGGGATCTCCCCACCACAAAGACCTCTGACAGACCCGTGGGGCATAGCTTGGTGCGTATCCAGGTCTCCAAAAATCGATCCACATTCCCCTGCTCCGAGCGCACCGGAATGCTCAGGACCTTGAAGTTGCTGCGGCGGGCCCTTCCCTCCGCTTCCTCCGCTTGACGTTCCAGCGCTCCGGTATTGTTAGTCAGGTGAGAGACCTGCTGCTTCAGTGGGGCCACATCACCCTGAAGCTGTACGAGGTCCCCTTCCGCCGTGGAGATCTTGTCCGCCACTTTCCGCAGGTCCACCCTCAGCAGATTCACGTCAATGGAGACTGTCTCTATCTGCTTTTCCAGGGCGGTGCGGGACTCCTGTATCGCCTCTAGGAGCTCTGCTCGGGATGGCTCGTTGGAGGCGTCGCCCTCCCCCTCCAGGCCTGTTTGATGGGTAATCCGTTGCGTGGGTAGACGTTGTGTGGTATACTGCGTGATTGTGTTGGGGGCATGGGGCAGCCTGTCTTTATTCCATAATGGGGGGTGGGATGCACACCAATGTATTCGATGTTTTGCAATGTTTATCCAAGTGTTCCAAGAATGCGTGCAGAATGGTAATGTGGCATGCCCTAATGCCACTGTAACTAACAACAACTATTCGGAGTGTGGCAACCTCTTGCCCCCAACCAGACGCACAGGTAAATGACGCCCTCTTTGGCGATCATGTATGCCATATTTTCAACCATGTAATCCATTTAAACTTATTTGAATCTTCTTTAAACCTCCATTTCTCTTCTTTAATTCAAATCCACACTCGGGAGTATTGCTTTTTTTCAAGTTTCTAATATTCAAACCGTGCCCATCCGGACCTCTTGGAAGAATACGAATAGTGCAGCCTGTCTTTACCGATGGTACAGGTTTTGGACCAGAGGGCAGCCGACCTCACTTAACGTAGCTGAGGAACTCAGTCCCGTCGTACTCCAGAACTGGGCTGACAAAGTGGTCTCACAGAGATCCCGGGGCTGCCCAGCTCTATATGGCTGCTATTCCAGTGTTCATATGGCGGCTATCCGTTCCCCCTCACTTGCTAATAATGGCACCTGGAGCTCACTCCAACGCGGAGTACGTCTCCACGGCTGTCCCCAGGAAGGCAGACAGCCCGAAGGTCTCCACAGAGGCCAGCCACCCCCGAGGCATCCAGGCAGGCAAAGGCAGACCATGCAGGCAGTCTGGATGGGCGTCCCCAGACCCAACCACCGCCTACACAACTGCTCCCAGGCAGGCCCAACTCTCTTGTGTCACGGCAGCAGTCTCCCTACGAGGCTCCAATATCATCCCACCAGGGGCCCCCAAGGCCCAGGGGGCTACCGACCACCAGCAGCAAGGTCCGCAGGCGCCCCGCAAGGGGAGATCACCGGCCAGTCAGCCGCGTCACGCCACAATCCTTCACGGGCCTCGGCTGGACGCGGCCCACCACAGAGAGCCGCGCTCGATTTCCAGTATCCTCTCCCGCAGGATCCGTCGCCACAGCATGGGGGAGGACGTGACCGCCCAATGCTCCTGGGGGGCCGTTGCAAATCAATGTCCCTCTGGTACTCCTGTGCGGGGACGCCACGTGGGACACCCCGTGGTCCACGTCTTACCTAGGGGCCGGAATGGCGTAGCAGGGATTCAGCTCACTCTGGGAGGCCCCTGACGTCAGTGGGCGCCACCCCCGCATCAGCCGGGATCTCAGGAGCAGTCGGAGACAGGACCGCTGTCTTTGGTCTCCAGGCGCACCTCAGGTGGGTGTAGGACGCCACGTGGCACACCTCGCTTACCGCGGCTCACCCAGGGGCCAGTATGGGGACGCAGGGATCTAGCTCACTCCGGGAGGCCCCCGATGACAATGGGTGCCTCCTTCGCAGCAGCCGGGGCCTCGGGAGCAATCGGAAGGAGGATCGCCGACTCCGGTCGCACCTCAGGTGGGTGTAGTCCGCATCCACGGCCTCGCGTGATTTTGGCCCATCTGGCAGTTGGGCACGTAGTCGTAATGGCCGGTACCAGGCCGTCTATCGGGCTCACCCTCTCCCAGGGTGTCCCAACCGGTTGAAGAGTCCCAGCTGCACTCACAGAGCAGTCGTGGGCATCCGAGGGAAGGATATTACAGGATTTTAGCGGCTGGCTGGTCGGGAGCCGAAGGAGCTCACGTCCTGTCGGCCATGCTGCTTGGCCACGCCCCAAAAACACACCCTTTTTAGCAACATTAGGATAATGAAAGAATGGGAATAAAAATAACTTTCTAAACCGTGCCATGCAGTTTGCATGCAGCTCATTGGCAGTTCATAGCGCACTGCGCTAGATTACGTTTAGATGTTATGAATTGCACAGTAACAAAGTTATCTCTGTGACAAAATACATAACCCACTGAGCTATACAAATAAAATACTGGTCTGTGATATACATGCAGGCATATTAACCCTCTGCTCTACCTTTGAGTCAAAACTGCCACGAGACAAAGCTCCCATCTCTCTCCAGAAGGTACTTTAATCAGTAAAGTTAGCTTGACACTTTTATTGTTGCCTGAAAACTACTAGATATTTAAGGAAGTCTGCAGCAGGTGCTTTTAAAACTGCTGCACTGTTACTAAATCGATCCCCAGTAAGAAAACCAGCCCCCTACCCTTCCAGCCTCCATAGCAAATGGCCGATGCATGGTATGGTCACTGCTTACCAAAGGGAGTTCGAGAGGGTATTGTATTGGTCAGTGTGGTTGGATGTGCTCAGTGTTTGTGACAGGGAAAGCTTTGATCTTCGTGTTTATGAATGCAGCAGTGATGTTTGTTGCATTGGCGGCTGCAACAAACAAAAAGTAGTGGGGAGGGGAGCGAGGAAGGGGGAGCACAGGGAGTTTAATAATGGGGGAAAAAGGAACACTTACCTGAAGCTGCCGGCTGCCTTGCCAGACTTGCTACTTTAGTCTTTCCAATGAAGGTAAAAGTCACCTAGAATTAGGCATTGATGGATCTTGTTGGGGAGCAAATATGAGACTCTGATAGCTTGTTGTTGGGGAGTAGAATAAGACTTATTTTCATACAATGATATGGGAGTCCCTGTGACGGGGACCTGCCTACCAGGAGGGAGGGAGAGCTTTTTTGAAGAAGGAATACAAGGATAGGTTCTCCCAAAATGTGACTTCAAAGCAAATGAGGGTATACCTCTGACTAAACAAAACTAGAGTGCATCTCACTGATATACACCACGTTTGCAAATAATGCATAACCCTCATCCACTCTAGTAGTAGCATGCTTCATCATTGGGTTCATCCTGGCCCCTGAGAGTTCTACCATATGCCAGTGAGCTCTTTGGTTATTATGGTGACCGGGGTAAGCTAAGTATAATAAAAATATTTCATCCACACCCAGGTATCCTTTTATTAGTGGGGTGGATAGGCACAATATATAAACAGTATTGGGGACAGTGGAGGATATAATGGTCCTACGCCCCTCGTTGCATCAACATGTTTCTGTCCAGGGCATCCATCAAGGCGGGTTCCATATGCTGTCACTACCCTGGTGACAACCTGGGAATCTCTTTGGACTGCAGCAAGCGCTTCTAAATAGCATGTAAGGGGAGTATTGTACTTGCCTGATCAGTGTATGGCACCTGATCGACTGATAAGTGATACCTGTAAATGGAGACACAGAGATACATATTGTATTGTAATTGCATTTATATAGCGCTTACTACCCCTGACGAGGCGTCAAAGCTCTTTTTTGGTGAGTAGCACGCTACTCAGGAACCCATAATGTATTAGTGTTGAATTAGTAAAGTGAAATATGAAATTATTTGAGTGGTGGATAGATTAGTCAGTTATTTGGCTTGAGAAGGATAGTGGAGGTGCATAAGTGGAGATCCCGTGGTGCACATGCGAAAAAACACCAATGCGTGTAGTAGCACGGCTGGCATATTTGACACGTTAGGCATGCACTACTTATGGTAGTCATTGTAACTTACCCGTACAGGTGTATTGTTTGAACCCCCGGGGCTGAGGTAGGTTTGGCCCTGTAGTCAAGACACTGCTGCCCATACGATATCGGTAAACTGAGGATATTGCAACAAACAGACACATTAGTAACAATGAGGCCACTGCTCAGAAACATGGTCCCTTGGACCCTAAATCCACAACCCGGCATTGGCTGCCTGGAACGACTGTCCCTATACCAGAGTCTTCAAGGGTCCCAAAACCGTCTGTCTGCCTGCTTAGTTCTGCGCTCGCCTGGCGTTCTGAGCAAAGATAGCGGCTCCGGGACGAGTATTTTTACTCCCCAGGCTGATCCCATCTGTAACGGGTTATTGTCACATGGTGTGACGTTTAAGGCGTTATGTGTCCAGTGTGATGCGAGGCTGATGCGGGGATGGAGTTAATTCCCCTTCTTGTAGAAACCTGTTTGGAATCAGGGGATAGATGCGACTAATAACATCGCCGTGTGCAAATGATAATTACTGGGCATCGATCCTTATGAATATAGACAAAGATACCCACCATGCTCTTATGGGGATTTTGTTAAAAATAAAGTGAATGGCCATATGATAAAAAAAAGCCAGTTTAAAGCACAGTGGCAGGCGCTTACACCCATATTGCGTGCCGCAAATAATCATTACTGGATATCAATCCTTGTGAAAATAGATTAGGCTGTTATGGGGAGTTGGCAAAAAATAAAGTGAATGCCCCTATGATAAAAAAAAAAGCCTTGTTTAAGGGGCAGTGGTATGCGATTGCACCCATAGTCCCTCCTGCACTGAACTTTGAGCACAAGGGAATTATGAACATAGTTAAACAAGAGAAAATAGCTGAGAATCACATTGAATTAAGAGTGGTGTCAAAGCCATGTTAATTCCAGGGAATTGTTTATATTAATAGGAATACCATGAAAACTATAACGTTTAGGTAGAAGCTCTGTGTCAGGCGTTATAGTTGCATGGTTTCTCATTTAGGGGCCTAAGTGGCACTGAAGGAACTCGGCACAGAGCTACATTGCTATGGGGGCTTCTGGGCGGTATACCATGCCTGTTTCCCTCATCTGGAATGTACACCCACCTTTGCTCTCTCTCCCTCTCAAGGAGTCTTGAAGTGACCTCCGTCCGTTTGGATATTTTGTCAAACACTGTCCAGTACATGTCTCTATCAGTATGATTTTTTTCAAGGTAGTGAGTGGTGAGGTTAGGAGATGCTCTCTTGCACCAAATTGTGTTTTTATCTTTACCTATCCCGACCTTAATTTTCCTCGAGGTCATCCCTATGTAGAGCAGTCCACACAGGCATTTTATCAGATATACCACACTGTCACTTTTGCAATTGGTGTGTGTGCGTTGCTC
Organism: Triturus cristatus; assembly: GCF_964204655.1. Taxonomy (NCBI): domain Eukaryota; kingdom Metazoa; phylum Chordata; class Amphibia; order Caudata; family Salamandridae; genus Triturus; species Triturus cristatus. Next base: position 458,461,280 of record NC_140592.1, on the reverse strand, counting down.
CCATGGTGTAGGGTTTTTGAGTGTTTGATTAGGAGGCACACTGAGCAGTTTCCACAGGGGTAATGTTACAAATTCCACATGGTGTTACGTCACTCAGTGTTCTGTTTCCAGGTTTTTGTATGGACTAGCCTATCCCTAATGCTCCTATTTTTCTGAAGAAGAAGAGGGGGTTAACGAAGGTTAGCTGGTTTGATGTGAGAATCGGCTAGTGCGTATTCATAATCCTCTTAACATTGTGTGTTGTATGATTTTACATGGGAAACACTTTCATGGCTCTAACACCCATGCCAGACCATTGGCTCGGCTCGCCCTGTTGTTTTGTTGGCTCCCCTACCTCTGTATGGAATGGAGAAACATCTTCAGCCAGAGGAGTCAAGTGTTCAATTGAAGCCACATTAAGCATTAATGTGGACCACTTCTCGCGGGACTTGTGTCCTCATTTCTATGAGGAGGAAACATTCCCAGTTAGTCGGTGCTAAAATCTGAAGCGGCTTCACAGGATTCCTGAAACGGGGACGTTTCTCTCCGCAGACTGCCATAGGGTGTACCATCCCTCAAGAGATCATAACCGTCGGCTGTATCCCCTGGCCACTTTGCTCTTGGCTTGACCTTCAGCCTTGCACTTTGTCCGGTACCACTACCTGCTGTAGGGACAGCCACAGGCACAGCTGGCGCCTGGCGCAGACAGTGACCTTCGATCACTCAACGTGTCCAGCATCCATGCCTCATACGCAATGGCTTTCGCACCATTCACTGTTGACATCATTTTAGCCTGAAAATTGCAAGGGACAGTATCGGAAATTAGGCGCTGGCGGGATTTTGACATGCTTTCCTGGTGGAGACAGTAGTAACATTTGCCTGTCACCCTAGAAACCTGACCAGGGACGGTTTTCCACGAAACGAAATAAATACAATTAAAAACCATACCCCCAACACCCATCTATCCCTCCTAAACCACTGTCGAATCCCATGCGCGTCGATTTCAGTCGCATTTTTGGGGTGTGTTCAGTGCATAAATTGCCTTTCAGATGGGCAATGTGTTTAAATATAGTAGCATCCTTGGGCAGTTTGTCTCAGTCATCATCAATCAGTCCGGATTTGTAGAGTGCAGCTAATAATCCGCAAGTGTATCCAGGCGCTGTGTCCACGCTGGGCCCAGTCGATGCGGGTCCGAGTTTGGTGGGCCACCAAGTGTCGTTCCACAGGAAGGTGATGTTCCCAAAAGTCAGCACTTCCATCTGGTCAGTGTCGAGCTTCAGGCAATTCGTTTACATCCATTCGGCGACGCTTGTTATGCAGTTGTGGAAGTTCTGGTAGTTAAGGTGTCTTTGGCGAGCGAGAGGATGAGCTGTAGTGTGGTACGCTGGGCTGGGTGTCGCCCGTGTAGTACGCTGGGCTGGGTGTTGGCCGTGTAGTACGCTGGGCTGGGTGTCGCCCGTGTAGTACGCTGGGCTGGGTGTCGCCCGTGTAGTAAGCTGGGCTGGGTGTCGTCCGTGTAGTATTTGAGGTTGAGGCCGTGGGTTCTGACGATGTCGGCCAGGAGCGTGTTGAACAGGGTGAGGCTGAGGGATGAACCTTGTCTGTATCATTAAACCCTAGCATTCAACTTTGAAAACAGGCTGGTGAACTATAATGTATCGACAATGAAAAAATGTAATGTGGACTTTACCAGTGCCTCACAGATTCAAAGTTCAGACTTAACCTCTGCTGAAACTCCCACTTAGTGTAGTCTAAATTTAATTGGAATTAATTAACTTAAACATGATGCATGATTATGTGGTTAGTAAAGACGATCGACAAAACAAATATAGACATGGAGTAGACTGTGGGCTTGTCAATGATTGAACGCAGGAGGAGGCTGTGTAGCTAGTAGCAGGCCCTGCTGCAAATCAGGAAAAATGCGCATTATGAAAGCTCAGCCAGTGTCTTGGTACATGGTGCCACTGCCAATGCATGATGTAAGATTAAATAATGCTGTGGATATCTCACTACTGGGGTATCTGTGCAGAGGCGCAACGCTTTGTGAGTATAGTGGTTGTCCTAATAAGGGGCAGCAGCGCTTGATACAAGTCAAAACTGAGGTACATTTTGAGAACCCAAAGAATGTTCCAGTACCGCGATGTCTGTGCATGGGCTTTGGGAATCTGGGGCATTGATTCAAGTTGTAAAGTGATCATTGTAGTGAAAGTCTGACTACGGGTGTGTATTGCATGCAGCATGTGTTTTTCAGCTTTCAAGTACACAATATAATAATCTTATACCTACTGTTATATTACACTTTTTTGTTGGGTTTGATAGGACGCAACCTAGTCAACAGGGATGAGGGTCTCACGGTATGTTATTTAAATAAGATCTAATGCTTCAACCACTTGTTGTAGCTCATCATAGTTCTATAGTACTTGGTTAATTTTGTAAGTTTTAGTTGATGGATATACTTATTTTGTCTTGTACTTATGTGCATATCTTGTTTGACTTTACTGTCCAGACAGGTGATACTGATGGGTTTAGCATTGCGAGTTATTGAAAAGCATAAGTGTGCTTTAGTTTCTGTTACTGCATTTGGACTGGTAGTATTGGAGCTGATAATAAGGCACTCAGCTTTGTTTTGGTTCAGTTTGAGTAGACATCTAGTTTTATATTTTAGCCATGCAGTCATTTATGAAGGCAATAGATTGTCAGTACGAAACACTCTAACTTAAATTCCATTCATGGGGCGTGCCAACAGCTAGGATCGGGAGCGGTGTAGTCCCGAAACAGACTTTGGTGCTCCGCAACTGTAGTCATTGCTTAAGTTAACTCAGTTTAGTAGCAGGTGATAAACATTCTTTGTAAGAATGACATGCAAGGATTGTAGTTTCAAAGCTTTAAATAAAGAATGTTATAAGATTACAGAAATAAACCATTAGGTAATTTTAGCTACAGAGCATATAAATCATAAGTACAAGCAACTCTGTACACTTCTTGTCAAATCCAGCATAGATTTGCCTTCTAAGAGTGTTGAAAGGGATCTCTTCCCCATAGAAATCTACAAATCCATGTATAGGGCTTTAGACCAAGACAGTCATAAATTCTGCATGAGTGCACGTTTCTCAGGACATGCACCACTAGGGCGCAAGCAATAAGAAACCTTTTTCTACAGAATACATTTGAGGATTCTCTCATGGTAACATGACATTGAATCTACAGACATTCTCACAGTTAGTTCAGCGGTCCGTGCTTAGGGCTCCATAACTTTTCTTCCACATAAGATATCCACGCCAAATTTGCGTTCTTTTTTTCCAAGATCCTGGGGATTCTAAAGGTACCCAGGTTTGAGGATTCCCCTGGAGGGGAAAGAGAAAATGGGCAAAATTTAGCAAACTTTTGAGTTCGTTGAAAAACATAAGGAACAAGTGCTTCAGATAAAAGTGTCTGTTTTTCCCCCTGAAAATGGCATCCACGAATGGCTTACTGTACTAAAGTCACCAGCTTTCAGGAACATGCAGAGCTGAATCAGCGAACTTAATTTTGTACAACAGTGTTGCCCTTTTTCTAAGAGGTAGCCTATTGTCCCTATTTTTTTGTGCTCTCAACCTACTTCCAGTTTGTGGTGGGAACCAGTGTGAAACCCATGGGTGAGCCAGAAGAACTATACATTTTTTAAACTTAGACAACATTCTGAATACAGCAAGGGGTCATATGTGTAGATCCCTCAAAGCTTTCCCAAGGTAAATTACTGTTGAAATAAAGAAATATTGAAAATGAGTTGGAAAAAAACTGACATTTCTGACATTTTCATCTGTAACTTTTTGTCACAATGGGCGATTTACAAAAGCAACATACCATTACGTACGCTAGACCCTTCTGGTTGCGGTGATTTATAGGGTTTGTAGGCTGTCCAAGAACCCATGGTACCCAGAGCCAACAACTGAGCTGCATCGTGCAATGGTTTTGCATTGAGTACCAAGTATAGACCATTTTATATAGTGAAATAGGCAGAGTGAAAAATGGGTATGTAGAAAACCTATGTTTATCTGAATGTGCACAAGATATGCAGTTTAGGAGCAGTGATTATTTGTACATCTATGAACTAGTGGGTACCTGTACTAGCTTAGGATTTAGAGGGTATTTTTCTAAATGTCAGGTTTTTATATATTGGCTTACATTTGAAAGGCAGAAATGCAGCTAAATCGAATTGGTAATAACAAATGTTCTACTATTCTATGCTCCCACAAGTCTTACGATACAAATCATACCTCACTTGTGTGGGTAAGCCTACTAGCTGCCACAGGAAATGGCTCAAAACGCAACATGGGCGCATCGCATTTTTCCACTGAAATCTGAGCCTTTTTTAAGTCTCGCCTGAGCCAGCGCTTTTGCTCTGCTCTGGCGAGAGCTATAGAAAACGGGGATTTGGAAGTGCAAACGAGTGCTGTTCAGGCCCCCAACTACAGTGCATGTGCGCCGGGTGCGCGCACCATTTGGCAGCCTGCGTGTACATTTCGCGGGCGCTTTGATGTTCTCAGTGAGCCGCGCGGCCACTGCGAACATCAAAGCGGCCGCGAAATGATTACTTTCACAAGTGAAACATTTGCCACCCCCTCCCTTACCCCACCTCCTGCTTGTTCTCATTGTAAATTCAATCCAAATCATTTCCTTTACGATTCCATACGTATTTCTTCACTAGCCCCTCACATGTTTTCTGATTTAATTTCTAGTGCTTGCCATTAAAGCATGACTACACATCCCAAAATTCAATACTACGCTGATTTTTTATTTATTTATCGCAAACTCGACCCGAAGGTATCAGAGCGTTTTACATGAGCACCAGTTGCGTTACAGACTGACGCATTCATTTTGTTAGGCACAAAGACATGCAATCATCTGCCCAAAATCACAGGGTGTTGAGCATCCCTGCCGGGACTGGAACCAGATCCCCCAGCTTCCAAATTACAAGAAGCAACACATTGCACATCACTGCTGCAGCCACAATCTGCTCTGCACATAACACGCTAACGGCCGCAGCGAAGAATTAAAAACTCTCTCCAGTCCAAAAAATATGCCTTATATTTTTACTTTTAAAAAGGGAGACGTGATCAGGTCATCAACAGTTTTTCTTAAAGATGAGCCTCCTTCAAAAGGGCCTCACCTTATCTGCGGCTGCCTCTAAGAGTGTTTTATAGTGGGATTACAAAGCTCTTTCGTACTGGAAAATAATGAATACAATACATATGCTCACGGCTAAATCTTCCGGAATATCAGCGCCACCCAAAAAGCACAAGTCTGCTTGGCTGTTACGCCACCTGGTGGTTGTAATGTGTTAGGAACTTTACAAGTAGGTTGAATTCACGGTACGGGGAAAAAATTATGCAAAACGTAGAAAAATATTTTTATGGCCGAACGTCCCCAATTTGAAGCTCTAATTAAAATGTTTCTTTTGTTTTCGGATCACCTATCTGCGTCACTGTTAACAAGTCATCTGGACAAAAAAAAACTGAACACACGAAGGGTCACAAAAAACCTAAGTACGTTTTTGTATTTTTTTCAAATTAGAAAGGGGAAAAGCAGCATTACACACGAGGAACGAGATAAAATGCTTTAGATTAGTGAAAGGGGCATCCCGGCATTCTACTTTGTAAAGGATACTGTGCAAGTAATGCCATGGTAAGAATGATTTTACAGTGTGTTATGGCGGGCTTTTATTGCCACCAAGTTCACAATGCTGGTGGGCCGGCGCTTAATCCCTGGGCAGACAAAGGCCTAAATAAACACAGATCCTTCCCTGGGAAACAAGCATTTGCAATGCATTAGGTCTCGCATTTACGCGAGTTTGAGCTATTGACATTGCAAATAACAATGCCTATTGGCATTGGCATTTACAATGCCATTAGCTTTAACTCGTGTAACTGCGAGACCTATTCCATTGCAAATGCTTGTTTGCAATGTGAGTAGCTCTAGATTTTGGACCCTAGGCCAGCCGGCATGTAGGGAAACATAGGCAACCCGTACATTTTTGAAAACTGGACACCAAGGGGTATCCAGGGTGGGCTGACTTGTTTGGCTCTCACCACGTTTCTTTACCCAAAATCCCTTGCAAACCTCAAACTTTAAAAAACAAATTTTCCTCTCATTTCTGTGATGTAAAGTTCTGGAATCTATGGGGATCACACACTTCTGTCCACCCGGCATTCCCCCAAGTCTCCTGATAAAAATGGTACCTCATTAGTGTTGTGGGTAGGCCTAGTGGCCGCCACAGGAAACGGTCCTAAACGCAGCATGAACGCATTGCATTTTTCCTCCGAGAACAGGCCATTTTTTTCCAATGTGGGTAGCCCTAGTTTTTGGACCCTAGCTCAACCAGCACCTAGGAAAATCCAGCCAAACTGTACATTTTTTAATACTAAATACCTAGGGGTACCCAGGGTGGACTGTCTTGCGTGGCTCTCACCACATTTGTTTACCCAGAATCCCTTGCAAATCTCAAACTTTGACTAGAAAAAAGCATTTTACTCACATTTCTGTGATGGAAAGTTCTGAACCCAGAAACTTCTATCCACCCAGCATTCCCCCAAGTCTCCTGATAAAAATAGTACCTCACTTGTGTGGGGGGGGGGTCTAGTGCCCGCTACAGGAAACGGCCCAAAATATATTGTGGAGACATCAAAATTATCTAGTTTTGCAAGGGGGTAACCTGCGTTTTTGTCCCTGGGCTCGTCCTCCATGTAGGGAAACCTGCCATACCCAGATATTTCTGAAAACTAGACACCCGGGGAGTCCATGGAGGTGGTGTGGCTTGTGTGGTACTCCAAAGTTTTCATACCCAGAACCTCCTGCAAACCTCAAATTTAGCCCCCAAAAAATCTAATTTATGTGCTGTGGGATCACCGGACGTAGACAAATTTCTTACCACCCAGCGTTCCCCCAGGTCTCCTGATAAAAAATGGTACCTCACGTGTAGGTGGGCGAAGTGCCTGCGACAGGGAAGAGCCAAATCATATTGTGTAGACATCAAAAACGACCTGGTTTTGCAAGGGGGTCGGTCACCAGTTATTGGTCCCGGGCTCGCGGGACACTAGGGAAACCTATCAAACCTAGACATTTCTTAAAACTAGACACCCGAGGGAGTCCAGGGAGGTGTGGCTTGCATGGATCCCCCAATGTTCTCTTACCCAGAATCCCCTGCAAACCTCACATTTATCTAAAAAAAAAAATCACATTTTCCACACATTTCTGTGTGGGACCACCACACCAGCACAAATTTCCTACCACCTGATGTTCCCCTCAGTCTCCCCATATGGGTATGGGTTGGTGCGTGATTGACTGTATGGATGTGTGAGGGTGTCTGAAAGGCTGCATGATTGAGTGACTGGGTGTGGAAGTATGCTTTATGTGTGAGTGGGAGTTTGGTTAAGTGAGTTGGTGAGGGTGTGAGTGGAGAGTATGTGTCTGTGAATGGCTGTATAGGTGAGTGAATGGGTGTGTGAGTACTTGTATGGATGTGTGAATGGGTGTGTGTGAGTGTGTATGCGAGGCCCACGCAGTCCCTGCCGGCTCCCTCCCTTCTGCGGGAGCCAGAATTGCTTTCAGACACGGGGAGCGGCTAAACATGCAGCAACCTGTGTCTGAAAGCAAATTTTCTGTTTCCCTGCTCGCTGAAACAGATGAATGCTCTACTTCCAGCAAGCCAGAGCATTTCTCCGCTCTGGCTGGAAGCGGAGTGTTTGCTATAACTTGGCAGGAGCCCTAAAGCTCCCACCAAGCCACAGCAAAAAGCTACGTCCCGGTGGTCGGCACCCTGAGGCATTGCAGGAGCTAGTCTTAGGAGGTGGTGTTCCCCAAGGCCATCTATCGCTCCAGGAGGGGGCCACATGGCCCCCCCCCTTCGTTGGAAGTGGCGGTCCCCGGGCTAAGAGCAGCAAATGAAGGCGAGCCATGTGGCCCCTCTCCCATTTTTAAAAATTAATTTGGCCTGGGGGGTCCATAAGGCCCCCGTTACACATTAAACAGCCCCCGGGGAGGTGGTGTTCCCCGGGGTTGCGAGGGAAGCTGTATAGCCCCCCTTATTAATTTGAACAATAGCCCCAGGGAGGCGGCGGTCCCCAGGGAGGTCCCCAAAACCCCCCGCCCCCAATCGCTAATCAATAAGCTGCGGGGAGGTGGCGGTCCCCGGGGCACAGGTGGTCCGTGCAGCCCTGATTTGTTTTGTTTTAGCCCGGAGAGGTAGTGGTCCCCCGAGGCTGCAAGGAAGGCTGTACTGATCCCTGCATTAATTTGAACAATAGCCCCGGGGCCACCCGGGGGCTAAACAATAGAGAAGCACTTTTCTTTTTTTTTTCTTTTTTTTGTGGTGGGAGCAGCAGCGCCAGCGTGACTTCCGCTAGTTTTCTTTTTAACTTTTTTTTTTTTTTTTACCCTGGCCTCTTTGCCCTCTTAGATTCTCTCTCCTCCAAAGAGGCCTAGGGGGTCAAAGAGACGCGAAAGCATTTCTGTCTCCCCCAGGGATTTTTTTTATTTTGGACAGCCATCCCTGTTGTCACCAATGGCAGTTCCATGCACCAGGGAGGTAGTGTGTGTGTGTCGGCAATTTGCAAAATGGCCAAAAATAGAAATAGGACTCTTAAGTTTCCTTCTACCGATGGGCTCATAATGAGTTATTTGGCAGCGCTCACTAACATAGAAAATGCCAAAAATTATGCATTGAGAGAAATTTCATGCAATTGTTATACACAGTATCATTTAGGTTAATTAAATTGCTTTCTGTTAAGGTCTGCTAACTAATTCTGCACTTGAACGTATCAAAACGTTCTTCCCTCTGTATTCAGTTGACCCTGTCTGGAAACTGGAGCATGTGCTAAATGTGCTGTCCCTGAAAATCTGGGACACTTGGCCACCCTACCCCAACTCAGCAATGTTAATCAAAATATGGTTTGCAACATTTCACTACTGCCACTTTGATATTGAGCTGGAGGAATATAATATTGATTAGTAATTAAGGGACTGAATTTACATCTTGCAACAGCGAGGGAGTATACATGCTTCCAAGATAATTGCCCACCCGCCAAATGTAAAAGTATGCGGACCTTAGGTTTAATCATGGCGGAGACTGCTCCTTCTTTGCTGTGATTAGACCCCACTGACGGCCCTGCGGAGTAAGGACCATCAAAGGCAGAACTCTAATTCTATCCGCCTAGTTTTTACTGCCCATCACCGACAGGAAATCCCTGGCAATAAGGGGCAGTAAAAACTGCTAAATGCCCCCCTGTCCATGGGAGAATACTTCCATGGTGAGGGGAGATTTTTTTTTTTTTTTCAAGAAGAAAACTCCACTTCAGGATTTTCTTTTTGAAAATAAAAATAACAGTTTGGTGCACGGTTCTGTCATATTGACGGAGCCGTGCAGCAAACTGTAAACAGCATTGACACATGACAGTGGTTCCTGCCAATGCTTTAGAAATTACCTCCAGCGTGGCGGTCATTTCTAAATTTGGCAGGTGGAACCTCTATCAGGGTGATGGAGTAATTTAATATGTTTCCCTGATGGAGAACTGGGCGGCCTTCCCTTATGTAAATTAGGACCTAAGTCATGGTCAACAATCTCATTTGCTGCAGACTGATCCAGAATTCCTTTATCAATGTAACCACAAAGCAACCAACAGCAGACCAAGGTCAAGCACTTAAGTGCTATTCAATATGCATATTTGGAGTAGGTGCAACGTCTTCCAGCATCTGCTGTTGAAAGATGCTGTTTAAACATGAAGATAAGAAGAAGAAAAGGAAGGTGCACTCTATCAATAGTCGTAGGCAGCAAAAATTTGTATTTCACAAAGTCTTTTTCTTTTTTCTTTTTATTTGAAGGTGATTGGTACAAAAACGGCACACAGCCAACGCGTTTCGTTCCCTTGTGCCTTGGGAACTTCGTCAGGGCAATAAAGTTTCGACTGATATTCAAGGGGTGAACCCCTCAAAACATGTGGCGACAATCTTTATATATCCAAAAGTACTTCAGTATGGTTTGAACTTGCATGGATGTCGATATCCATCTCCGAATACAGCGACTTTTACACTTGTCGTGATACGGATAACCTTTGGGATAATTCCCACACACTCGGGACTACTAAATCTCCGAAGTGTCCTTACATTTGATGCTCGTCTTGCACCTACTAAGGTCTTGACTGCAAGTTCAAACCATACTGAAGTACTTTTGGATATATAAAGATTGTCGCCACATGTTTTGAGGGGTTCACCCCTTGAATATCAGTCGAAACTTTATTGCCCTGACGAAGTTCCCAAGGCACAAGGGAACGAAACGCGTTGGCTGTGTGCCGTTTTTGTACCAATCACCTTCAAATAAAAAGAAAAAAGAAAAAGACTTTGTGAAATACAAATTTTTGCTGCCTACGACTATTGATAGAGTGCACCTTCCTTTTCTTCTTCTTACCTTTGTTATCAATGTGTTAGGTTAGTTGTTTTGTTACACAATTTTCTATAATTTTCACAAGAAACGCGAGGCCAGTGATGGCACTACCTTTCACTGTTGTCTGGTTCACCTTTAGGGGTTTTTTTTTTTTTTTTTATAAAAATTTTATTGAACAATAATTCGGTTACAAGCACGGGCCTACAACCACCAGGGCCGGCCGCTAGGTACAGAATGAAATATACATTTATCAAGGCTGCAGTCAAGTCCCGGGGCGCAGCCCCGTAGTGGCTCCGGATAGTTCTAAAGGAACAGGAGACTTAAGTCCAACAGACACAAAAACTAAAAGAAAAACAAAAGGCGAGGCATAAGGGCAAACAGTGCGGGTCAGGCTTCCTCCGGGGAACTCCAGTGCAGACCATTAAGCAGCCGGCAAAAGGAAGGAGTACCGGGAGGCTGGGGACGGGGGGGGGGGGGGGGTCAAGGGAGATGAACGTCCATATGTGGTTATTCCAAAAGGTGCCAGGAACCATCAAGGGTCAGGGGGACATGGCGATATCGGTGTCCACCAGGGGGGGCGTACAGATACCCCCGCGATACGCATTCCATTGCCCCCAGATTCTACCCCATGCCCCCGGCTTACCACGGGCCACATACACAGTCTTCTCCCTGAACATACACCAGTCCATATTCTCCTTCCATACTGACACGGTGGGCGGCCGTTGGGCGCCCCAAAGCTGCGCTATATCTCTCTTGGCAATCATGTTCCCCAGGGCCGCCCACCGAGTCTGAGCCGCGCTGTAATCATTGGGCTCCCACACATTCAGGACACAGCGACGCACCTCCGGCAGCAGCACAACCCCAGTGACCTGTCCCATAACCGTATGGACCCGGCGCCAGTAGTCCGCCACCTCGCGGCACTCCCACAGGATATGGAGAAAGGTGGCGCTGAGCCCACAACCCCGCTTACAGAGCCCGTCGTCGGAAAATCCCATCGAGACCAAGCGAGGACCCGTCACATACACCCGGTGAAGAATCTTAAGCTGTACCAACCGGAGACGGGCCGGAATGGCGACCTCCTTGGGGGACGACAGTGCAGACTGCCAGTCCTCGTCGTCCAATTCCACCCCATCCCCCGTCCAAGCCTCCCGGAGGCGCACAAAGAGGTCAGCCCGATGATTAATCAGTTTTTTATAAGTTAAAGAAATAGTACTGTCAGGGACATGTCCGTCAAGTATGCGGTCCTCGAGGGGCGAGGAAACCGGGATCTTGGTCCCCTCCCCAAAGACCGAGAGCAGGGCGTGTCGAACCTGGGCATAGCGGAAGAACTCCCTGTCCGTAAGCTCGTATTCGGCCTGGAGCACCACGAAAGTCTTAACCGTGCCCTTATGCCACAGGTCTCCCACTTTGCTGATACCAATCGTATCCCACTGGTCAAACCCCTTCGTAGTCCAGAGGCTGCCCAGGCGGTCGGAGGCAAACAAAGGAGTAGCACATGTTAGTCGCTCACTCCAGCCCGTGGCCGCAGTGGCAGCCCTCCAAGTCCGCACCGCAATCTTAGTAGGACCCGTAAGGGTCCGGCCAGCCGAGCGGGAGTAAAGTGCCCTGTTATAGTTCCCGCCGGGAAGCAGGAACTTGTCCATCTCATACGCCGGATTCAAGCCAGGCGCATACGTGGCATGGTTAATGGCCGATAGCTGCGAGGCCCAATAGTACCTGCGAATGTCAGGAAGCGCGATGCCCCCGTCGTACCAGGGGAGAGTAAGCTTAGCAAGAGCAATACGCGCCCGCCCGTCCCACACCAGTCTCCTCTGCAGGCTCTCCACCTCCCGAAAGTAGGCCACTGGGATAACGTCGAAGGAGTTCTGGAGTGCATAGAGGAACCTGGGAAGGGACATCATTTTGAACAGCGCGGCCCGACCCAGCGGGTACAGGGGCAGCCTGCACCACCGGGCCGTGTCCTCTCGCAATCGCCGGAGTGGACGCAGGAGATTCTGCTCATAGCGAGCCACCGGGTCCAGCGAAACGTATATCCCCAGGTACTTAAAGCCGCTCAGAGATATTTGGATCGGAAGCCGAGGCGGCAGGAGAGGAGGACCACCAGAGATAGGATAGACGCAGGATTTAGACCAATTGATCGTGAGACCCGAATTGTTCCCAAAGGAAGTCAGAACGTCAAAGAGGACGTTGAGCGACTGCCGCGGTGAGGTGAGATACAGGAGAATATCGTCCGCATACAGCGAGACCCGATCTTCGAAGCCCGGGGCCCACCGGATCCCTCTAAGCGAGGGCTCCCAGCGGAGCCAAGCAGCGAGTGGCTCCAGGGCGAGAGCAAAGAGCAAAGGGGACAACGGGCACCCCTGCCTCGTGCCCCTGCCGAGGGCAAAGGGCCGAGAGACCCGCCCATTCACCACCACCTGAGCCATGGGTCCCGTGTAAAGAAGCTTCACCCAGCCAATAAATCCTTCCCCAAAGCCAAATTTAGCCAAGACAGCCCAGAGGAATGGCCACTCGATGGTGTCAAAAGCCATCGTGGCATCCAAAGAAACCAGCACGGCCGGTTCGGAGAGGAGCTCCGCCCTGGCCAGGGCGCCGTGAAGACGCCGCAAGTTAAGAGCGGTGTTGCGGTGCGGGATGAAGCCGCATTGGTCCGGATGAATAAGATCGCACACGACGCTCAACAAACGATTGGCAAGGACTTTCGCCAGGATTTTAGGCTCTGCATTTAGCAGTGAAATAGGCCGGTAAGAAGTACAGCGGTCTCGCGGCTTGCCCTCCTTGGGGATCACGACTATCGTGGCCAAACGCTGGTCAGCCGGAAGGGAACCCGCCGCAAGAGACTCACGGAACATGCGACTGAGGAAGGGCGCAAGCTTATCAGGGCGCAATTTATATAGCTCAATGGGCAGACCGTTGGGACCCATAGCCTTGCCCGAGCGAAGGGAGCGGATCGCGGTCGCTATTTCATCCGCCGACAAGGGAGCGTCCAGCCGCTCACGGTCCTCAACGGACAGGCCGGGCAAGGCAATATCCCTCAGTAGAAGGCGAGAGTCGTCCTCATCTCTGTCAGTCACTGGGGAGTACACAGCCCGGAGGTGGTCGGCGAAACATTCCACAATCTCATCCGGCTCAGTCACACACACACCATCCGCAGCACGCAACTCCGGGACCACACGATTCACTCTCTCCTTTTTGTCCAGCCACGCAATCAACTTTCCCGCCTTGTCCCCGGCGTCGTACAGTCGACCCTGCTGCTCCCTATACATAGTTTTGGCCGCGTCAGTGACCAGGGACCTATATTCAAACTGTTTCAGGCTAAGGGCATGGAGCCCGTCCGGAGTGACATTCGCCTCCAAGGCCGACTCCAGCCCCGAGATGTCAGTCTCCAGCCTCACCACTGCCTCACTCTTGACCTTCTTAGCTACCACTATCTGGGAGAGGGCGTGTCCGCGGATCACGGTTTTAAAGGCTTCCCACAGGGACATTGCAGACGACACCGACCCCTCGTTATCAAGGAAGTATTGGTCCATAGCCTTAACCAGGCTGTCGCGAGTCGTAGGGTCTCGCAGGTACCATGGGTTAATGGGAGCGATCCGCCCTGCAGACCGCGACCCGGCGTCAAAAAGAAGCCACAGCGGAGAATGGTCGGAGATACCCCGCGCCAGGTGCCTGACCTCTCTAATCCGACCAGTCTGCGCCGCGGGCATAAGGAAGTAGTCTAACCTAGAGAGACTCCCATGCGCCCCCGAGTGAAAGGTGAACTGACATTGGGTCGGATGCATTAATCTCCAGCTATCCACCAGGCCGAAGGTCTCCAACATCCCACCCAGCCATGCCTGGGCAGCGGGGAGGGTCCTTGGTGGGTGACGATCCAGTTCACCCGAAACCACAGAATTAAAGTCCCCGCCCATGAGCAGGAGGCTGTCCGGAAGGTCAAGCAGCATTCGACCCAAGTCAGTGAAGGTGGAGTTCTGGAGGCCCGGGGGGACGTAGACTGAAACCAGGGTAAGGGGCTGCCCCTCCCACCTCCCAATCAAACACACATAGCGCCCTCTGTCATCCGAGACTATCTTAGTGATCTCCACCGGAAGGGAGGTTCGCAGGAGAATGCCCACCCCCCTGGAACCAGTTGTGAAACCAGAATGGGCTACGAGGCGATATCCCCCCCTGTTCATTGCATGACAAACATTACCAACCAGATGCGTCTCCTGGAGAAACACCACATCAGGAGTCAAACGACGCAAATATTGCAGCACTACACCCCGCTTGATACGGTCCCCCAACCCATTGACGTTCCATGACATAAGCCTCAACCCGTCCCCCCCCATCCCCTCCAATAGATCAAGGGTCCCCCAGCCTGCAGCACAGTTCCCAGATGTGGACAAAAATCAATACCTCGCCCTGTAAACAAAAAACACACAACAAAACAACCCCTCCTCCCCCCCAACCCCACCCCAAGTCCAACTCCCCCCACCCTGCACCCCTGCGGGCCAAAAAACCCCCCCAACTTGCAGTGTGCCTGTCGCCCCACTAACCCCATTCTACGAAAAGACCCCGGAGGAGGAAAGGGACCCGTCCCCGCCCGCCCCCCTCACAGGTCCTGGTGAAACACAATATACAAAAGAAGTAAGACCCAACTGAACAATGCAAAACGGCAAAATCAAGGACCAAAAGTCATTCTAAAGGGGACCCGTCACCTGCGGTGCCCGCAGAGGGTCCGGGACGGCCACCTCCGTCCGGCAGCGAGTCCAGCCAGTCACTTGCGGCCACAGGAGAGTCAAAAAAGGCTGTCCGATCCCCATGTTCCACTCGGAGTTTTGCAGGGTAGAGCATCGAATACTTTAGGCCCCGCTCGCGGAGACGACGCTTCACCCCTTGGAATCCCATCCGCTGTTTCTGGACCAGTTGCGTGAAGTCCGGATAAAAATTGATGGTCGAGTTCTCGTGACGAACCGGGCCGTGGGTCCGTGAGGCCTGCAGAATAGCGTCGCGGTCCCTGTAGTGGAATAGTTTGGCCACGATAGGCCTCGGGGGGGCCCCCGGCCGTGGCCGACCGCCCGGAACTCGATGGGCCCGCTCCACGGCAAAGAACTTACTTAGGCCAGCCGGGGACAACTGTTGCAGGATAAGTTCCTCGACCACGAGGTCAACCGGGCGGCTGTCGGAGGACTCCGGTACACCTATGATGCGGATGTTGTTGCGTCGGGCCCGTCCCTCGAAGTCCTCAAGCCGCCGGGCCATATGATCGTTGACCACCCTGATGTCTCCAAGCGCGGCCCGCAGATCCGACACCTCCGCACCGAGGGTGGAGGTCCGTGTATCGAGGGCCTGGACCCTCTCGTTAGTTTTGGAGAGGTCGGCCCGGATCAGGGTTACATCAATCGCGACGGTGTCGATCTTACGGGCCAGGGCCTCGTATTGCGTGGCGATGGTTTCCCTGATGCCAGCAATGGCGCCCATAATGTCCTGCAGGGAAAGTTCCGTAGAGACGTTCGTGCCTCCCCCTGCAGCGTCCGGGGGGAGGCCAGCAGCGCCAGGGGACCCTCTGCCCTGGGTGTAGCGGTCCATGTTGTTGCTCTGGACCGCTCCCCCGCGGAGGGAGGCCTTGGTCTTGCGCCCCTCGGGACCCCCTTTGCCCCCCATGTGAACACGGTCACTCAAGGGGACCTCCAATCAAGAGGTGTAAGGGCACCAGCAAGAAGACCTCAAAATGTCGGTATAGGGGGTCCGAGGCGATAGGCACTCTAGTGGCAGGTGGAGGAAAACCTCGTGCAGAGGCCCAGGAAGCACCTCGCCACCCCGAGCGCACCCGCCAGCTGGTCTCCTGAAGTCAAAAACCGAAACCGAAAGTGGTGGATCGGCAACTGGCACCGCGCTGAAGCCGCTGTTGTTCAATTGCAGCCCGGCCCCACGGGTCACCTTCACCCCGGTCACCTCCGTCGGGTGGGTCCCAAAAGTTCCGACGACGACAACTCAGGATTCCCAGGTCCGAGTTGATTTTTGAAAAGAGATATGTGCTCAGCTGGTCTTCATCTCCCAGATTCCATAAACCACATCAGGATATTCTCAGGATAAATTCCGAGGAGCAGAAAGGGTCCGGGGAGCCCTGTGCTCACGCGACCATCTTGGATGCGCGCTAGGCTCCTCCTCCCACCTTTAGGGTTTTTGAGGATGGGCCTAATATCTCCTTTCTTCAGGGAGGAATGGACAGATCCTTGACCAAGGGTGTTGTTAGTGATGTCTTTCCAGAGTGGGAGGAGAGAGATGAGCTGACCGATTTTTGCTAGGTTAGAATGTAGGTGTAAAATGAGTGCCTGGAGGGTTTAGTAGAGGAGATTATGTTGTAGACAACCTGATGTGATTGGGTTACAAGAGGTCCAGTTCTCTGAGTCTGTTTGAGATTCTGGTATAGACAGAGTAGGGTTAGAGGTAGATGTGTTAGAGATAATAATATTTCAGTCAGCCTTTGAATGAATTGTCCAAAAAGTCAGCAAGTTTAAAGCAGTGATTATTAGAGTTGTGGCTGTGGTTGGACATAACAGTTGGTTGGGCTTTAACAACTGCAAAGAGTTTCAGGTTTTTCTATATTGTGCTTTTTTTGGTCGTGCAGAAATTTGTTTTTGATGCCTAGTAAGTTAGATTTATGTTGCTTCTGGATTGTTTTAGTAATGAAGGGCAATAGTTTTTTTTCCTCCACTTGTGTTCTTTTTGTGCTATTGTCTTTCTTGATAAAGGGGTGTACCATGCCTTTGTAACTTTATTCCTGATTCTTATTTTTAAGAGGGTGGCTAATGTGTCCATCATTTTAAGTTGAGACGCTTTGTAGTGTTCGGTTAAGTCCGCATTTGCTTTCTCTTTCTCTAGAGAGACTTTGGATTAAGTTGTTGTTGGTCAAGGGTTGTTGATAGAGAAGAGATGAAAGTGCGAGCTGACCAGTTAATTTGTATGTGGTATTCCAATGCTATCATTTTAGGGTCAGTGAGGATCACATCCGGTTTGGCAGCCTTGTGATGAGCAGGCTGTAGTGATGGGTGATCTAGGTTAGAGAATTTACCACATCACCTTTATTATAATCCGAGTGCAGGTTGGAATCACATAGCAGCAGGATATCTGTGGAAGAGAGCTGCATATTTGTCTACTAGTTTCTGAATGACTGAGTTGCCACCTGGAGGATGGTACATTATTAAGATATTGATTTGGCTAGTTTTGGATATTTGAATGTTTAAATGCAAGCATGTGAATGTGTGTTTTGCAAGGGAGTGGAGGAGGGCATTTAATATGGTCTTTATGGATAGAGGACTACGCCACCTGCTCTTTGCACTTCTCTTCGCTTCTTTGCATTGTATTTAATATGTTTTTTGCAACTAACAGTATTAACATATGGTGAGCTAAGGAGTGGAGCCCTTGTTTCCGTTAGGGTGGTCATATTAAGTTCAAGTAAATCTCAGATAGCAGTAAAATTTGCAAGAGCAGATCTACATTTAGGCAGGCAACATTTGATTGTTACTCTCTGCAGATTCACGCTGATCATTTCCATTTGTGTAAACTGTGTGTGGTCATGATGACATGGGTTGATTGCAGTGGGCTTGGGTGCTCTTGGTTGTCCTCCAGACCTCAGGATTGGTGATTTTATTGTCAGGTTGTAACATGGCAAGATATCAACTAGGGATAGGGGTTGTGTATCTTTTCATTGTGAAAAAAGAGAGAGACTTAAAAAAATGAAAATTATTGGGTACTTTTATTTATTGAAGCTGGGTACGATTTCAGGAGGGAGAAAGCTAAATAAAAAACATTTTGGCTTTAGAGTCCTGAGACACCCGCCTGAATTAGGTCTGTTCTCATGTATGAAATTGGTTATTGGTAAATATACCATGAGACTGGCCACTTCTCCATTCTTAAAGGCGATATTCAGTGCAATTTTTTAACCACCGACTTGCTAGCAGCTTTTACTCTGATTTTGAATATTCCCAGTCTTGCCAGAAAAAGTAGAGGAGTAAGTTCAAACAAAATGTGACTGCCCAAGAGCACCCAATTTGTCCAAATGGGAAGCTAGGATTAAAAACAGTGTCTTCTAGTTCCACATTTCCATCTAGTCTGCTAGAGTACCACTGGGGTGGGTGGCAGTGGTTCTGATGGCAAGGCCAACAAGCACTCCTTCCCAGGGAAATGTCACTGTATTGAGGGCCAGCCCAGCTTTAGAATTCAATGTTTATTTCCAGCATGATTAGGTGAAGTCACAAAGCGTATAGTAGATGTCAAGTATCCTCGTTCCAGGGATACATTTACCCACTGGACCAGGTCCTGTGGCAGTAAGTGGTTACTGGGCAGTATGCATGGCAGATACCAGTATTTACCATTGGTATTTCGCTCTTTGGTCCAGAAGGGATGGGTGTGGTGAGGTCTGGTGTTGATGCTGATGGACAGGAGGCCCAGGGAGGCCTCGTTCAGTGGGTCCGAGATTTCCATAGCATGTTTGTTGAGTGAGCAGGTGTTGGGGAGCATGTATGATGTCAAGGAGTGGGGTGTGAGTGGGTATTGGTTTGATGGTTCTTGAGTGTGTGGGGTTATGGGTGCTGTTGATGTGGTCGTGTGGATGTTGGAACAGTGGGTGTGGTGGTGCAGGTGAATCGGCAGGAGGTGCAGGCTCCTTCTGTGTTGTGTGATGCAGCGTGATAGCAGTGTGGCTAGCACCAGCTGGGATTGGTGTCTTGGAGGAACACAGCAGGGTAATGGTGGGCGGCGGAAGGACCATGGTTTCTGAAGCTGGGAGCGTCCAGGTGCAGGCTGGCATAGACAGGATTCCCTTTGGCACTCCAGTAATATGCCTGCTGTATGTCCACGGTTCAGCTGACATTAAGTAGGTGTAGGGAGGGTGGAGGAGTGCATGGGGCGGAGGAAGGGTTGGATTGAGATGGTAGTAGGAGGAGGCAAAGCAGGAAAGAGCAGTAGCTGTGAGGTGCAGGGAAAGAGTGTAGGGGTGGAGGGAGATGGAGCAGAAAACAGGCGGGAAAGTGGACAGAGGCAGCAGGCACAGAGAAACGTAACAGTGGCAACTCGCACAAGAAGATAACTGTGGCAAAACAAATGGGCAGGAAAGACCGGCAAGACAAAAGGCACAAAGCAGTGGCAAACAAAAGGGCACAAAAGAGAGACTAGCAAACAAAGAGCATGAAATAGTAGCAAAATGGGCACAAAAGAGACTGGCAAGACAAAAGGCACAAAGCAGTGGCAAACAAAAAGGCACAAAAGAGAGACTAACAAACAAAGAGCATAAAACAGTGGCAAAATGGGCACAAAAGAGACTGGCAAGATAAAAGGCACAAAGCAGTGGTAAAACAAAACCGATGCAAAACAGTGGCAAGACATAGGGAAGGAAAAAGAGAAAAGTGGTGAAACAGGCGCAAAAGAGAAACAGTGGCAAACAGAGTCAAAAGAACAGTGGCACACAATAGTGAGTGAGAGCAGTGTGAAAGGAGGAAGAGAGCAAGAGGGCACAATGGCGCGAGAGAGAGGAACAAGGCAGGAGCTGGGTTCGCAAGGGTCTAGACCAGTCTGAGGACTGGTCACAGGTATGTCTGTTTGGGTGGGAAAGTGCTTAAAATGTACCGCTGAGATCTTCATTTTTAAAATTAGACATTGTGTGGCGAACCGCCCATTGTATTCGTTGTTCTGTAATGTGTCTTCTTCAGAAAGAAAAAAAAGTGACTTAAATATCTGCGACATGAAAAATATATTAGTCTGCCTCAGAAGGTCTATACACTTTACTAGAGGATTAGGTGTTGTATTCTGTACAGTGTGTTCAAATCCTTGTTTTAGCACTTGCTGAATTATAGTTAGTTGCTAATTTACTATTTATTGGCGAACAATACAAGTTTCTAGTTCACACTGTATATTGGTAGTTTGTCTTGAATGAAGTGAAACACTGTTTACACCTTTGGGACTTGAGAACTTCAGCGATCTGTGGTACTGGACACCTGAGTCACAGATTCAAGTGGCTTTTTTAAAAACGATCAGAATGTTTTTCCTGTCCTCTCCATCTGATAAACTCACTCCTCTTTTTCCCATGAATCTAGGTCCCACCACAGTGATGTCTGAGGGCACCAAAAATATACTGGAAGCGATGAAGAAACACGGCGTCAGTAAAATTGTCGCCTGCATGTCATGTAAGTTCCGGCGGAAGCACCGTTGCATTCTGTTTTGTCTAGTAGAAAAAATCTGCTGTAATTTCTTTAGTAATTTACATCATGTCTGAAACTAAAACTATGATCTGTTCCCTTCCCAAGGAGCAAGATATCATTTGATTGTGTTAGAGTTTAGGCTTCCATCATTTGCATTTTGCTGCATAGATCAGCAAACAACATCATTTTCAACATTTGAAATATAGTTGTTTTTTAAGAAGTAGCTTATTGTAGTTGGGAACTCCGATTTACCTTAATCTAAATACTTAGTAGGCAGATCTTCCGACATGTCCACTTTCACAAAGTCCTGCTGAAATCTCATCCTGCATTTGGTGTACAGTTAAGAAGTTATTTTAACCAAAAATTAGCATCAAACCAGGTACCCCACACCGTCAACCTTTCCTGTGGCGTCCTTGAAACCTTGATATTTTCAGTGCAAGAATCGAGGGGGCAATCGACAAAGGAATTGTGTTGGAAGTAGTGGCCATTCCGCACAACGAAGGGGGTGGGTGCAGCAATAAGACCAGAACCTTCAGTCCAACTTGGGGATTTTATGTCAAGACAGGAGGCTAACATTCTGCATAAACCGTTTATTCACTCTTCTGAGCAGCACTTAAAAAGGTTCCAAAATAGAACTTTGAAACATCACAATACAATAGAACTCTCAGCCCCATAAAAGCCCCTTATCCTCCATTGTCCTCCTCTTTTTTGTTGTTGCTGTTTCTGAGCAGATAAGTATATTTATTTGTTCCTAATATTTAATATAGTTTTATAAACGTGTTTATTGGTAAGAGTTGTTTTTGATATTTGTTTAAGTTTACCCAATTTATGGGTAGAAGTGATTAATTTGTTAGAAGATCTATATTTTGTTATGGGGAAGTATAAGTTTTTCTAAATAATGTGGTGTGTATATTAACTGTGTAGCCATTAGGATAAAGTAGAGCATTTTTTTTCTTTTTCGCCCTTTGTGGTAAGTATTTGGCAAATATTTGTGGGATTGTTTCAAAAAGGAATTAAAACAGGAGTTTTACCTCGAGTGCGTACGTGAGGAATGGTTGATTTTGTCCTTGCGTTTGGGCCCGTTGAAGTGCAGTGCCTTCGATTGCTGTGCGCAAGGAGATTGTTATTTCTCCTCGCGAAGAACGCGTGTCAGAACGCCCTGCCGAACCTTGGTTAGACACTCACTTGGTGAACGCAAGCTTTTATTTCTTAAGGAAATAGTGTTCTTTGTGGACTGTGGGATGTTTGTCCGAAGGTGGTAGGCCTTGTTTTACAACATTTAGCCTTATTTTGTTGGGAAATAGGCTTGTGAAGCTCGTTGCTTGGAAACGAAAAGCTCGGGGCAGCGGTGTGACAGAAATATCGTCAGTTGAAGTCGGATTTACACATTTGAGGTGAAAATGTTGAGGAAAAAGAGTCAATTGTGAGAGATTGGTTTTGAAATAGAAACTTACATTAAAACAAAGGATATTTGGTGAGGTCCTACTAGACGATATAGAACAACCAGGGAGTGAGTTTTGTCAGGAGAGCATCATAAGGAAAATAATTGCTCAAGAGTTGGGCAGTGCATTTCAGGAGTCTGTAAAACAGGCTTTACAGAAAGAGCGGGAGATTGTCCGAGTTAAGGACGATGAATATTTTTCAGTCCCTGATTAGGAGGATTTGCGGAGAGGACCTGTGGGTGAATGCACAAGGAAGAGAAAACATGTGAAAGTGACATCAAGTAAGAAGGGAGTCCTAGGTGGCTCAGAAAGACAGGGTGCCCGAAGCGGCACACAGAAATGGCAATCAAGCACTGCGAGTGATGTACCATCGAATATGATGGAATTAAAAGGAGGGTCATCCAATTTGTATGAATGTGTGTTGGATTTGGATTATAATGATAATTTTGATGAGGTATTTGGAGATAAAATAGATGAAAGGTCAAAGAAAGTAACAGATCCTATGGGGGAGAATCTTTTTGATCCCCGTGATATAAGACATCCCGAGGACATAATTGGTGGCCTTTGATCATGTGTCAACACTGGATCAGGAGGCCCTTAGAAAAAGAGGAGATCAATATAATTAAGGCATATTATTCTTGGCGGCTAATCGATGATAAAGTGACAAAAAGTCTGAATTTAGATCCAGAGTTGATCAGTTATTTTGTTCAAATTGGGGCGAGATCCTAGAAAACGTTTGGAGAGATCTCTCAAACAATGTCAAGACAGGCTCCTAGATATTCGGGGGACGTTGTCAAGAATGTTTGACTCGGTGGAAGATGCTTACCTTAAAGGAAAAGATCTGAATAGTGATTTGTTGAGGGGATGGTGCCAACAAGCAATATGTTTTAAGGCTATGCTAATGTGGGCCTACTAGCAGAGTGATGGAAAACTGTTGTGATGCGCATTAACACAAAGCTGGGTGATTTGGTCAAAAGGAAGACTAGAGAGGACGACAAAGGCCTTTTATTTGGCGAAGATATGGTGAAATCCTTGGGAAAGTACGTGCAAATGGTACCAGTTTAGATAAGGCACTTTTCAGTATGAACAGAGTTTTCAATAGGGGTAGTTTTTCTGGGCGGGCTGGAAGGAGAGGCAACCTTTCAGCTGCACCAATTATAAGAGCTATTATTCTGGTTACCAAGCAAATGGCAATTATGGTTTCAGAGGAAATCAAGGAGGTTTCTATCCCCAAAGGGTAAAAGGAGGAAAATATATATCGAACAGAGGTCGTGGGCAAATGTTCAATTCAGGACAAGGTGAGTACAAAGACCTTTATTGTTTTTATCCCCATAAAGGTGGGAGGAAGCTTAAGATTGTTCCACGATCAGTAGAGACAAATAACGAGAGATGTGTGGATTTTAGAGGCTGTGAGAGGATATCAAATAAGAGTTTGTAAGTCTGCCCTATCTGGTAAGGGAGCCAAGCGAGTTGGAGTTCAACAAAGAGTTGGAACACGTTGTGATAGAGGAGATAAAGCCGATGTTAGCTAAAGGAGTCAATATTGAAGGTAGAAGAGGAGAAGAAATGCTTTGTGAGTACAGTTTTTTTCATGTGGGGAAAAGGGCAAAGGATGGAGGCCAGTAACAAATGTAAGAAATTTGAATCAATATGTAGTGTACAGGCATTTCAAAATGGAAAGAGTGCAAATGTTGCAAGACATGCTGCAGGAATAGTATTGGATGGTGAAATTGGATCTCAAGGATACCTATTTCATAATTTCAGTAGGGAAAGAGAGCAGGAAATATCTGCACTTCAGGTGGAAAGGGGTCTTATACCAGTTGCAGTGACTTCCGTTTGGGTTATCTGCAGCCTCTTGGTGTTTTTATAAATGTGTTGACGTCTGTAGTAGGATATTTAAGGGAAAGAGGAGTTCAGATGATGATATACCAGGACGATATCCCGTTGATAGGGCAGGATCTAGAGGAGTTCAAGAGCCAGCTGGTTCTTGTGAAGGATTTGTTGGAGAATTTGGGATTCATAGTGAATATGGAAAAATCTATTTTGATTCCAACACGGCAATTGGAGTTTTGGGGTTTGAAGTGGACACAATGTCTTGTTAGTTGCAGTTACCAGGGAAGAAAGTGAGAAAGATGAGACGAGAAGTGAAAGACTTGTTCAAGAAAGATGAAGTGATGTTGAGGGAGTTAGCTTGAGTCATTGGCCTGTTGTCTTCATCAATTCAGGCATTTTTTCCTGGACCATTACATTACCGGGCATTAGAGCAGTTGATGATGTTTGGTTCTTTCCCGAGGTCGGATTAGTTTTGAGTCAGGATACGAAGGCAGAGTTGCAATGATGGAAGGAGAATGTCGACACATGGAATGGAAATGTGATATTTGGGGTAAAACCAGATTTCATTTTGGAATCGGATGCAAGCAAATTTGGATGGCGATCTTGTTGCTCCGGTCAGAAAACGGGGTGTATGGATTACATTCGAAAATCACATCAAAGAGTCACATAAATCGTCTGGAGATGAAAGCACGATTCTTTGTCTTGCAGAGTTTCAGGAGACATTTGGAAGGTCAATATATCGGCAGTGACCTATATAAACAAATTAGGAGGAACAAGATCAAAGAGGTTGTTGGATTTAACTCGGGAAATATGGGAATTTTGTTTAGGACACAAGCTTATCCTGAAGGCAGAGTATTAACCTGGTATATGCAATGTAATAGCTGATTGTAGTTCAAGGAATTTGGCAGATTACAGCAATTGGAAGCTGAGGGAGGATTTGTTTCAGGAGATTTTAGGTCCCTTTGGGGTAGATCTTTTTGAGTCCATATTGACAATTCATTACGAAATTATGTAAGTTGGAGACCAGATCCACGAGCAATAGCAGTGGGTGCTTTCACTTAAAATTGGTAAGTAATGAAGGGTTATGCATTCCCTCCCTTTTCAATGATAGAGAGGGTGTTAGTTCAGGTGAGGAAACAAATGTGTCAGGTAGTGTTGATGACCCCGTTTTGTAAAACACAAGTTTGGTTTCCAACTCTGTTGGAGATGGCAGTCGACATTTCATATTTAATTAATTTGTGCGAAGGACTTTTGAAAGGAGTAGAGGAAGCGGAACATCCTTTAGTATTAGTGGGTTTGCTGACCTTCTACTATGGAAGGTGTCAGGAATTCTGGAAGATTCTCAGGCCTTTCGGGAGCAGCTTCAGAACTGCTCAATAAGTCTTGGGCACCTGGTAGAAGGAAGAAGTAAAGAGGAGCTTGGTGAGTTTGGGCACGTTGGTGCATGGAAAGGGATTTGAATGAGGTAGAAGGGGTGAATTTCTATCAAATAGGACAGTTAATCATTATAAGTCTGTTATAGTGGCAGGTCATTCTTTGGTACAAGGGCTTTCTACTGGAAGAATCCCTTTGGTGTGCAGAGTAATGAAAGGAGTTAGGTTGCGATGGCCGCTAAGTATCCAACGTTATGGGATGTGGATGTAGTACTCAAGCTATTTGAGAGTTGGCCAGGAAACAAATATTTAGGTGTACGGGAATGGACGTAGAAGTTGGCAGTGTTGCTGTGTTTGATTTTTTTCCGGAGAGTGTTTGATATTAGGCCTTTGGAGTTATTTGGTAGGTTTTATCAAACACATGGAGTGCTTTTTGAAATCTGGAAATGGATCAAGACTATATCTGGTTCCATAATTTTTTCCAAGTTTTGATTATATCCCAAAGTTATGTGTTGTGATGTGTTTAAAAAAGTAAAGTATGAGTGTAGAGTGTTATGGAAAAGAGATGCAGGGGGAGATCAGTTGTTGATCTCTTATGTCCAGCCATTTAAAGGTATATCAAATGCTACAATTGCAAAATGGGTGAAATCGATGATGAAAGAAGTGGGCGTAGATTTGTCAAAATGTACAGCTCATTTGGTTAGAAGGGCCATGGCGAGCAAAGTGTGTATGTTAGGAGGGTGGTTAGAAGACGTGTTAAAAGCAGCGGATTGGTCTAGACACGTTGAGGAGGTGTTATTTTAGGGCTGTGGAACATGTTTTAAGTTATGCCTTGAAAAGCTTTGATCATGCACAATGCTAGCCTCCTGTCTTGACATAAAAGGATGATTCTTATAGATTGACTGAATAAAGAATCGCGATTTTATTAAAGCCTTGGAGGCTTGCATTATCCCACCCACCCACGCTTCCCATTGAAGGAAGTTCTTTATGGTGGTAAGAAAATTTTGAATGGACAAGTATGTTTGTTGAAAGTGGAATAGTTAAAGTATGGCTGTTTAGAATTTGGAGATTTTTGGTGATTAAGAAAAGTAGATATAGATATAGGTTTCTTCTTGATTTATTTCTTTTTTCGACTTCATTATATGCAAAATGATAGTATGGCATAGGAGTGATGAAGAATAACTGTTAGCTGGAGCAATCAATTAAAAGAGGAGAACAATGGAAGACAAGGAGCTTTTATGGGACTGAGAGTTCTATTTTATTGTGATGTTTCAAAGTTCTGTTTTGGAAGCTTTTAAGTGCTGCTCAGAAGAGTGAATAAAAGGTTTATGCATAATGCTAGCCTCCTAGTTTTTAATAAAACTGCGATTCTTTATTCAGTCAACCTATAAGAATAGTCATTCCACAGACTCCGTTCCAGACTAACGATCTTTTTAGCGTTTGGCTACAAACAGATTGGGCTTTAACTTTTAGATTTAGCTGTCACTGTTGACTTTTGCACTGCCAACCAAAACCCACTTCTATTGCCAGTTAGTCATGCCTGCAGGCACTTCCCACCAGTTCTTGTTTCACACACTGCCTGCCATTGCTAAAGGCATTTGTACAAAATATTGAGTTTTAAATATCGGGAGACAGAAATATTAGGAAAAAAAAAATATGGGGAGTGGCCAACATGGCGGATGTGTGCTGAGCCGACTCCGTCCAGCCCGCCGAATATCCACCGTATATCCTGACTTCCTGGATCTATATTCGCACAACTGGACGTCTCTGTAGCGCCGCACTGGCCACATAATCACCCGGTGTAGGTTGGGAGCCGGTGGCTTATTGTGGTGGTGAGATTCGGCTGTGGCGGGGGAGAGGCCTAGCGGTCGGCGGTGGAATCGCGCACAGTGTCATCGGAGGCGACTGGGAGATGGGTGACGTCCTTGGCCAGCCCGCCGGAGCAGTCAGTGGCTGGGGGAGTCCCAGTATTCCTTGAAGGCTGCACCAGCTGACCGGGGTGTGTGGCGCTGCGCCGCCGTTCTGCGGCGCGGCCTGAGGCGTCATCGGATCCGAGGGGAGAGACCCGGCGGCCGGATCGGGCCACAAAGGTGAGGCGGGGCACTGAAGGCGAGGACTGTGGTCCGGGGCTGGGTCCTCTAGCAGTGGGGGTGCCCGGTGGAGACGGCGGCTGGTGATAGGGGCGGCCGGCCTGTTCTTCGCGGTGCCCCCTCTTTCCCTCCCCCGCCCCCACCCCCAGGAATCGGCGGCACGATCGGGCGGCCGGGGGCTTAATTCGGCGGTCGGTCAGGCCGCATACAGCTGGCCCACTCCCCTTGCCGCCCCCTCCCCCGCCGCAGTAGTGGGGAACTGGCGGCGCAACCAGGCCGCATGGGCAGGTGCTGGGAGACCCGCCATTTGGAATTCGGCCTCATCCGTTTCCCCCAGAGCCATTCCGGGTTGCGGGGGCGCCCACATCAGCAGTGGATCGGACCTCATGGGCATCCGCTAGGCCCCTGGGACTGGTGATTGCTGTTGCCGGTAGTGGGGACACTCGACTGGAACGCTTGTGGGCCTTTCCTGTGGCACCACCGCCTAGGTGGACCGCCTCCACGTGTCTGCGGTCCCCGGAGTGTCCTGTTGGTTTGGGTATTGGGACATCTGCTAGCCGGTACCCATTTGGCGGTCGGGTCGTGGGAGCTGGTGATCTACGCGTTGTGCCATACCCGGTTCGTTCTGGGCCTGCCGGGGGAGCTCCAGAGGCAGCCATGACGAGAGATGAAGGTGGCGGCGGCACGACTAAGCAGGGGCCCATAGACCAGTTTACAGGCTCAGGGCGGCGGCTGGGGCCTCTGGGGGCCATGCCGGACACCGCGGCCCTCATGGTTGCCATCACCCAATCCAGGGACATATTGGATGCAAAAATAGGGGCAGTTGGCTCGGACGTGATGCTGTTGCAACAAGACCTGCGCAATGCAGTGTCCCGTATCACCGAGGCCGAGACCCGTGTCTCGGGAGTAGAAGATGTCACGATGCTGAAGCAGAAGGTTGCAGCGATGGAGACTGTCCAGAAGGGTCTTGCGCTCAGAGTGGAGGATGCAGAGGGATGGGCCTGACGTAACATTCTCCGATTTGTTGGGTTTCCCGAGAGCTGCTAAGAGGGTAACATGGAACGATTCCTTACGAAGTGGCTGGAGAGCTGGCTTCCCTCTGAGGCTATATCCCAATGCTTTGTGGTGGAGCGGGCCCACAGGGCACTTATGCAGAAACCCCCGGTGGGGGCTCGCCCACGGCCAGTGATAGCAAAATTGTTAAATGATCTGGATAGGAATGCGGTGCTGAAGCAGGCCCGAGCCAAAGAACCTCTGCTATACAACAATGTACGCATCCTTATATTTCCTGATTACACGAGGCAAGTCCAGCAACAGCGTCAATCGTTCATGGCAGCGAAGACCCGCCTGAGACACCTTAAGCTTCCATACGCCCTGTTGTTTCCGGCTCGCCTCCGGGTGGTTTTTCGCTCCCGCACCCACTTCTTTGACACCCCGGAGGAAGTGTTCAGGTGGACAGATGAAACCGTACGGGTGAGGCCACATACGCCACCTGGAAGAGAATCCGACTCCTCCTCGAGTGAGGCGGCTCGGGGGGGGGGGGCCCCCGGGGTCAACGGCAGAGGAGTAACAGACGATCACGATCCCGGCGGCGCTCTCAGTCCTGCGGTACCTCCTCTCGGGAGGGCCCTACACCAGGGCGACAGACATTGGAACCCTAGCATATGATATCAGGGAGGTGTTGCAGAGCCATATTGGATGTTTTCCAGGGAGTCCTGAAGTGGGCTGGTCTCTCCGCTAGGATTGTGCTGGTGGGAGGCATGCCAGGAGGACATGGGCTGTGAGTTGGGGATCCATTGGTTGGAGCAGTGTCCATCCCCCCGTTGGGGCTTGGGGACTGGGGACTAGCCCTGCCGCAACAGATACTTCAGTGTTTTTGAGGTATGGGATGGGGGTTTGTTGGGTGGGGGTTGTTTATGTTCACAAATCGCACTTCCAATACAGGCCTGTTACAATCTACACATACATCAGCACAGCTCGTCATCAGTGTTGAAGGAGGTTGCACCCCCTCATGGCTAGGGTACCCGATAGATGGCAGGTGACCCAGGACAGCCTCCGTATTAGCTGAAATGTATGCGGGGCCCTGGATAAAATTAAACGTGGGGCCATACTCCATCAGGCGAATAGGGTGAAGGCCGATGTTCTCATGCTCCAAGAAACGCACCTTATGGACACGAAGGCCCTTTGCTTGCAACGCTATGGGTTCCAACAGGTCTTCCACTCCGGATTTTCGAGGGGTTCGCGGGGAGTGGCGATTCTGGTGCATCGTAGGGTCCCTTACACACATGTACAGCAGTGGACCGACACACAGGAGCGTTATCTGTTTATCCGGTGTAAGATTGGAGAGGACCCTCCTCCCCCCCCCCCCTTCAGTGGAATCTGATAGAGAAGCTGCAATCCCTGTGGGCTGATATGCCGGACGTACTGTCCGCAGTGGGCGGGGACTGGAATGACGTTATGGACTTGGTTAAAGATAGGACTGGGATTGGGAGTAGCCCCAGGAGCGGGCTTCCCACAAAACTACACTCATTGGTAACAGGCCTGGACTGGGTCGATACATGGCGGCATACTCACGGAGATTCCCGGGGATACACCTACCTTTCGGCGACCCATAAATCTTTCTCCAGACTTGACTACATTTTCGTTCCCTGGGCAGTGGTTGGTAGGGTGGCGGCGGCGGAGATTTTGTCTCTGGGCCTCTCGGATCACTCCCTGGTATCAATTGAGCTTTATATGGGCAGGGGGAGGCAACCATTCTGGTGGCGCCTCTCAGTGTGGCACTTGCAGAACGAAGAATATGGGACTCACATGAGCGAAGCAATTGCCCAATACTTGACGATAAATGAGGGGTCCGTTTCCAGCGCCGCCACTCTGTGGGAGGCGTTGAAGCCCACTCTCCGTGGGGCAGACATATCCTGGTGCCCGGCGGCTCGCAGGAAGCGTAGGGAGGAACTGACTCGCGCAGAGGTGGACGTAGAGGCACTCGAACGCCAGAATCGAGAGGCAGGGAGTGACCAGTGTGTGCGACAATTGCTTCATGCCCAACAGGCCTGTGCCGCCCTACTGATGGACGAAGCACGCCAGGTTTGGCTGGCGACACGCAGCAGGATATACCGGTGGGGGGACAAGTCCATCAAGATGTTGCATCGACTTTCTCAGGGCACATTCCATTCCCAGGTCCTCCCGGGTATTCTGGACTCGGTGGGAACACCGATTACAGACCCTCCTGCCATAGCAGGGAGTTTCGCCACATACTACGCGGATCTCTATGCCTCCCGGGAAAGTCAGCCGGCATCCACTATTGAGAAGTTTATAACGGATTTACCGCCCAAAGCGGTGTCGGATGAGGTGCGAGATGAGCTGGAGGCCCCTTGACAGAAGAGGAGCTGGGAGCGGCCCTGGGAGAGCTCAACCCCGGGAAAGCACCTGGACCCAATGGGTTTCCCAGTGAGTTTTATCGCCGCTATAATGTACAATTGGCCCAGCATTATCGGGCGGTGGAAGAGGAGGCCCAGGAAAAAGGCCTGCTCCCCCAAGTTTGGAGGCATGCGGAGGTGGTGGTGTTCCATAAGCCCGGTCGTCCCCCAGAGCAGCATGCCTCATATCGCCTCATATCTCTCTTAAACGTGGAGGCAAAAATTCTGGCAAAGGCGCTCGCCAATTGCCTTTTGCCCCATATTACTACACTTGTACACCCTGATCAGGCGGGAGTTTATGCCTCAGAGGGCAACCAGACACAACATTAGGAGGGCACATGTGGCGGTCGCAGCTATTCGACAGACTGGTGAACCGGCGGCGCTTCTCTTAGCGGATATGGATAGGGCTTTCGACTCCCTGAGCTGGGTCTACCTCTTCGCATTGCTAAGCAGACTCAATCTGGGCCAACGTTTTCTCTCCTACATAAAACTCTTGTATACGGATCTGATGGCATCGGTACAGGTTGCGGGCGCAACCTCCTCCACCTTTTTTATTAAAAGGGGCACACGGCAGGGATGCCCCCTGTCCCCGTATTTATTCGCCCTAGCCATGGAGCCCTTGGCAGCGTGGGTGCGCATAGATGCACAGGTACGGGGCTTTGAATGGGCCCTGGGTCTGTCCGATAGGATCGCGCTATGTGCGGACAATGTCCTCTTCTTTCTTACTGCAGTTGACAGGACGGGGCCACGGCTTCTGCGTATCATGCAGATCTTTGGGGAGACGTCGGGTCTGTACATGAATCCCCGCAAATCCACTTTGTGGGCTCTGGGGGATCGGACGAGATCTTTCTCTTCCATCTCCTTCCATCCTTTTTACCTCCCCTGGCAGTACCTCCTTGTCCTGGTTCACTCCTCGGCTTCACTCCTGCCTCCCACCAGTGCCATGTGCTGCTCGTTACCAGTTACTGCAGGGACCATGCTACGTAGGTGAGTATCACAGGAACTTGGCACAGTCACTGGTGCCTCTAGTGCATGTGAAATGAATGAGAGAGACTGCTTAGGTGGGATCTACACACCACTGACATGTTCTTCATTCATAGCTTTCATGTGTTCCTCATTTGGAGGCAGCCTCATTTCACCCACTTTTTTACTTTAAAAAATGGTAGCACTGTCGCAACAGTTGGTAAACCACTTGACAGTACCCAAGAATCCACTTATTTTTTTCAGTTTGCACATCGCCTTTGTGATGAATAAACAGAAGTTCTTGGTTAGGGTGCAATACATTGACCACATTTTCTTGTAACCCATCCCTTGTTCCAGTTTATTTTATGTGTGGTGTTTAACATTTTAGTTTGAAATCTTTTTATCGAACCATGAAAAAGCATGATGCAGCAAGAAAGAAGGCCCATCACACGGGCTGGCATCTAACATGCTCCTTCGCAGAGCATCAGGGTAACCCCAGAACAAACCCTCCTCCCTCCACCCTTCCCCCCTCCCACCTCCCCCAAGGGAATAGCTGGACAACAAAATATAGGGGGCAAAAGCAAATCCCATATCCAATTGCGCATGACCATAGTGCTTAACTCACGATTTGATGCAGTTCGGGAAGGCGTAAAAGTCGTAGGTATCTAGGGCAGAACAATTAACGGAATTCAGTGCACAATAAGGAAATAAATGGCTGCCAAATTTCTGCAAAGGAAGCCCCATCCCCCTGTAGCATAGAAGAGATGCGTTCCATACCAAGCACAAACCACAGACGGTGCAACCATCCCTGCAAGGTTGGTATCCTATCCGTGCCCCAGTGTGACAGAATGTGTTGTAGTGCTGCCCCTAAGGCTATGCCTAATTCTTTCCCTTTATGAGATTTGAGGGGAAAGGTACAGACACTCCTAAGATCACATAGGCGGGTAAGCGTAAGAGCGTAGTGTCAAGTGCTTATCTATGTCGCCCAGCACTTGCGTCCAGTAGGAGGCAAGGAGCGGGCATTCCCACAGAAGATGTAGGAGCGTGCCTTCAGTGTCACAGCCCCTCCAGCAAGTAGGGGAGTGATTTGGGTCATATTTATGAAGTCAGGAGGGGGTGAGATACCAATATGTCATGATCTTAGTGGCTGTCTGTTAGAAGGTGGTTCTGACACTATGGGCCGCCCAGATTTTTAGCTTTTTAAGCACCTAATTGTTGAGCTTTTACTGTGGGGGAGCCTCATAAGTTGGGACTCACCCACAGTGAACTCAGGATGTAAGAGACTGCATGGGGATTTTACCGGTGTCCCCCTGGCTTGACCAGGCCACTGTGCAGCATCTGGAGTAAGGGACACCGGGCTGGTTACATGCAGACACATGTGTACATGCATGTGCACCCGTGTACGGGCTGCGCAGGGGAGATTCCTAGCATGCGCATTCCAGGAGCAGCTACAAAGTGAATGGTGTGGCAGGACTTATGCAGAATTGGGTGGTGACATGGAATAGGCTTTCTCCAGTGGGAAGAAACATGCCAGGGAAAGTCAGTGTGCTTTACAGTGTTTATTCCATTATTCTCTTATGGGGATAGGGAGCACATGGGCTAGTTACACTTTCCTAAGGCCTACAGATTCCAGACACGCACTAAAGTCCACTGTAGCTGATGTGAAAAGAAGTGTTCTGCAGAGTCCAAAGTCATATTTGTACTGCTTTTGGGTCATACAGAACTGTCATATTTCTCTGAGCCAGCCATGACCAGACCCAGGCTGAGGGCTGACCTCAGCTGGATGGATTGATAACCTTTCTTCCACAAGCTAAGGCCTCCTCTCCACGAAGAGAAGATGGGTGGGGCTACAGGCTCATCCATTAGCAACTGTCACTGGGTGCCAGGCACCAGGCTGCACCAAGGAGGGAAGGCAGTGAGGGGGGAAGGAGTTGGGTTTCAGAGGCCCTGGATGACGCCATTTTGAACAAACCCAGAGGCTGGACAAGGAGGGAGCAGGGGCAAGAAGTGATGTGTCGTTGTTTGATAGGACCAACAGACTTCCTGCCAGCCCCCTACTCAACTTTTAAAAAGTGCTTGGACAGGAAGAGAAACTCTCTCTGGGGTGTGGTCTGCTGAAGCAGAAGGTGCTGGAGCCTGGTGCAATGGGCAGTTGGAAGGAAGAACCCCCTGACTGCCCCCAGGGTCCAGAAAAGCGCTAGAAGAAGAGTCCAGGACCAGTGCGCAGAAGCAAGGGCCTCTGCGCAGGGAGAAGAGAGGCCCAGGAGAAGAGCAGGCGAAAGGTTGGCACAGGGAGACAGTGAAGACAGCTCCCTGCTGAATCCACCCTCTTGGAGACCCAGAGAGCGAAGGAGATGGGGGGCACCACCAGGAGCAAGAAGACGCAAAAATTAAGAGGATCGGACCCCCAGGGGCTGAGCTATGGCCCCCGGAAGGTAGGCGACCTTTGACCCCTAAGAAGACCGACGACAAAGCACGTAGGGCTCCGCCGCCGGTCTCAGAGATGCCCCCGGGGTGGGTCAGGTCCCGGGGGCTGCCCCCAAATGAAGTGAAGCCCCCGTGGGGTGCCAGGAGCCCACCCTGGCCCCTGCTGAATACTAAGCCGGGGAGCACCGTCACGCTCCCCGTGAAGTTGTAGGGAAGGGGCCCGGGATCCCAACTCCGGGCCCCGTGTGTGATGGAGAGGGCGGGGAGCGCCGTCGTGCCTCCTGCGAGGAGGCCCCCAGGGGCCCAGCACCCCATCCCCGGGCCCCGAAGTAAAGCCGGGGATCGCCGACGCGCTCCCCGTGAAGTTTGACCCCTACGGGGTGCCTGGCGAAAAGGAGGAGGGGCCCGGGACCTCATCCCCGGGCCCCGAAGCTAAGCCGGGGGGTGCAGTCGCGCTCCCCGTGAAGATGGCCCGGGGCCCCATCCCCGGGCCCCAGAGAGAAGGCAGAGGCCAGGGTAGTGCCGTCGCACTACCCCATGGACTGGGCGGGCCAGCACGAGTCTTCCGGTAAGCGGGCAGACCCGAAAAGTGGAGCCGGCTCCCGCTGCAGCACGCGAGGGTGCTGGCCGTGCGGGGAGCCAGTGAAGACAGCTCCCTGCTGAATCCACCCTCTTGGAATCCCGGAGGGCGAAGAAGAGTGCTTCCAATCCCTAAGTGTCCTGGGGATTTGAAAGGAATAACCCCTCAAGGGCTCAGCCAACATTTTAACTCCTCTTGGGCTGGAACTTTCTTTCTACAGCTGGAGGAGGGTTGAGAAATGCATAATGGAGTGAAGGGCTGAGTAGGGGATGTCTAGAGAAGGGCATCCCCTGGAGGTGAAGAGATGTAATTGCACCAGAAATACTTTTACTAATGTTATTTCTTTTAGAGGGACTGAAGGTCACATGTGTAATGTGAAGTACTTGTGTGAGGTGATGTCATAAGCAAAGTGGGGTTATGTTGCCAGACATTCCTCCTAGGGTGTCTGGCTGTATATGCATAATCCTATGATTTTATCTGTGATGCCTTTAGGGGCTGCAATTGCAATGCATTCTAGTGATCCGCAAATGTGATGAGTACTGTCATTCTAAAGTGTTGCTTAAACATTTATTCTTGCTGCTGCGCTTAGGTGAAGAACCCAGACTGCTACCCTTAAGATATAGAGGTGCATACTTTATGGTCAGTAGGACATGCTCAGTCAGGGTTATATGTCACCAAGGCAGGGTTACCTATTTTAAATGCTTGTTGAGATAATGGGGGGGGGTTGGGGGGGTCGCCACTGGGATGATGCTAGTGCGCCGGGCCCTCGCCCCAGGTTATGTTCAACCAACTTCATTGGGGGCAAGATGATGTGCATACATGGGAGTGGTGGCACTAGACCCCACCCCCCCTGCGGGAGGGGTGGAGATGTTATGCAATGTCACAAAGTAATTCCAACAGCTTATGTATATTTGTAAATTGGTGCATAGTATTGAGTAGTGTGTGTGTTTAATAAATGTACTCTTACTTTTATAAAGCAAAGTACAGACTGGACAATCAATTACTGAGTGTCATTTTTGCGCACCTGCAAATGGCGATTACTAGCCCACACCACCTCCCTTGAGTAAGCCTCAGACTGCTCTGCAACGCTACCCTCTGAGAGTCCGACGCTACAATTGGGTGTTTGGTTCCCAGTGAAGGACAAATGTAGTCATGTTATTTGTGCAGGCCTCACAGATGCTGCCTCGTTTTCCAACACTGTCTAATTGCTAGATGTATTGCGTGCTGTGTGTCACGCTCTATAGTAGACGTCTGACCATTCTTGTGGTGTCAAGGTCCAGCCCAGCTCGGCCTCCCACTGTTTTTGGACAGTGGATTTAACCGCCGGTTCCTGGGGGACGCAGGATGTGATAGAGTTCTGTGATGAGTCGTTTCATAGAGTGTTTTGTAAGTAGCCAGCGCTCATACTGCGTGAGGGGTCGGCCGCGCCAGGACAAGTTTGGGGGTGTAGGGCCCAGTGTCGTTTTTGGAAGTAGTGGTAGCTTTTAGATTCGGGTATGTCATAGTCGGTTTTAAAGTCCTCAAAGGGTCGAGGGCTCTCTGTGTCGAAGAAGCACCCTAATGACCTGCGTCCTAGTAGGTCTCAGTGACTAAAAGCGTACCAGTCAAGACCTGGGGAAAAGTCTGGGTTTCCGGTGATAGGGGTGAGGGGCGACTGGAAAGTTATCAGGCCGTTGCTGGTAGCGGTAGCGTCCCAGGCGTTTAGCGTGGCGCAACCACCGGGGAACCATACAACCCGAGTGGCCTAGAAGCCTTATGGAGGAAGAGGACCTTCCAGAGAGCTTTTTGTGCTAGTGCACGCCCCATGAAGAGCCAGCTCTTCTCCGATTTGGGCTGAGCCCACTCTAAACGCAATAGCCTTATAGTAGCGATCTAGATCGGGAATCCCCAATCCCCCTTCTCCGTGGGGGCGAAAGCTCAGAACCCTGGCAATCCCCGGTCTCTTATCCGCCCAGACATAGTTGATAAACTCAGATTGGAGTTGTTTTAGAACCCCCTGTGGTGGCTCGATCGGTAGGGTCTGGAAAAGGTATATGACTTTGGGGAGTATGTTAATTTTAAGTACCGCGACTCTACCCAGCCATGAGAGATGAAACGGCCGCCAGCGCCTGATCTCCTGCCTGGTCTGTTGGAGCAACTGAGAGTAGTTCAGAGATGTCGTTTGAGCAATAGAGGAGGACAGGATGATACCCAAGTAGGGCATGGTCTTTTGATCCCATGGAATAGGACATGCATGGGTAAGAGCCGTGATGGTGGCCTGTGACCAGGAGAAGTCCAGTGCCTGAGACCTGGTGATATTAACTCTGAATCCAGAGGCAGCTGAGAACTCCTCCAGTTCAGCCAGGAAAGCCGGAACCGAGGTATGTTGGGATTCCAGCGTGGCGACAACATCATCAGCATAAAGGCTGATAGTAAGTCGCTCTCCCCTGAAAAGAACCCCAGGATTATCCCGAACTCGTTGGGCGACCGGCTCCATATAAAGGGAAAATAACAATGGGGAGAGCGGGCAGCCCTTGCGTGTGCCCCTGGAGATAGGAAAGGGGTCAGAGGTAAAGCCATTTACCAGGACAGTGGCCGAGGGGCAACGGTAGCCGCTGAAAACCCACTGTCGGAAGCAACGTCCGAGGCCTAACCCTCCAGAATAGTCTCTAGGAAAGGCCAGTGGACTCTGTCAAACGCATTCTCGGCGTCTATGTACAAGAAGACCTGCTCCTCTTGCTGCCGGTGAGATTTGTCCAAAAGATGCAAAAACCGCCTAGTGTTATCACTGCACTGTCTAGTCGCCACAAATCCAGCCTGATCAGGGTCTATCAATCCCGGTATCAGGGGTCCCAGCCGGGCCTCGAGGATACCCGTAAAGATGTTAAAGTCGCTATTCAAAAGAGATATCGACCTATAGGAAGCGCAAAGTTTGTTGTCCTTGCTGGGTTTAGGTAGTACTGCCACCGACGCTATGAACATTGTGGGAGGCAGCTCCGTAGCGTTATCTATGGCATTAAAGAGTCTTGTCAATATCAGAGCTATGTGGGAACAAAAAGTTTTATAGAAAAGGGCGGTGAATCCGTCCGGACCGTGGGATTTAAGCAGTTTAAGCCGGGCTATGGCTGAGATGACTTCCTCTATTCAAATGGGACTATCTAAAGTCGCTCCTTGATCGGTAGTGAGCTTAGAATGAGTTATGCCCTGACAATACTTTGAGGGATTCTGTTCAGGCAGAGGCTGTGCAGTGTACAAATTTGCATAAAAGTCTCTAAACGTATTTGCTACCGCGTCACCAAGCGTGAGCTCGACGTCTGTGTCAGTCAAAATGAGTGGGACTGTTGTAACCTGTCTCTGTGCACGCAATTTATGGGCTAGTAGCCGTCCACATTTGTCCCCAAAACATAAAATATATGCTTCAAGCGGAGTGCAGCGTGTTCTGCCCTATCGAGATCAAGGCTAGCTAACAGCGCCCTAGCAGCTTTCAGTTTCCTCCTGATGTGGGTGCCCCTGTCTGTTTGTGAATCCCTTCCAGCTCGAGCACCTGTGTGAAGAGGAGGTCCCAACAATGAAAAAAAGAACACCCCACAACATACAAAACTAAGGGACAGTACTTGAGTCAAAGTCAATGTCCAGAGCGTCTTGCTCTTGGTAAAGGGGAATAGTGGGATTCGTGGCCCAAAGCTCCCCGCTCCCACCAGAGAAGGCCCATGCAAGTCTCATCAGCATCTTCTTCTAGGGGAAGGTCATGTGGACAGCACACCAGAGCATCGTGTGGCAGGTGGAAGTCCTCTCCTACTCCGAAGATGCCCCATTGAGAGATGATAGCACTGCCTGCCGTTCTTTAGCCATAGTGCTTGGATCAGGTCGCAACACCGGGCTCGAGGGCTTGATGGTGGTCCAGCCATGGCCGCTTCGGCGCCTGCGGGAGCGCAAGTTCTGGCTGGGTTGCTCAGGGGCGGGTTCAGCGATGCCCAGGGGTTTTTAAGCCACAGAAGTTGAACAGATGTGCAGTAGTTCTCCTTTGTAGACGAAAATCAGTCTAAACGGGTGGCCCCACGAGTATTTAATACCAGCCTCACGGAGATGGAGCATAATTGGTCGGAAAGACTTTTGTTTGAGAAGTTTAGAGGCGGCCAGGTCCTGAAAAAGCATAGGTTTCTGTCCTTGGAATGTGAAATCTGGGTGTCGTCTGGCCTCCCGTAGGATCTTCTCCTTCAGTTGGTAGTCATGAACGCAAGTCAGGGTGTCCACCGGAGGCGCAGTTGCCGCTCATTGAGGGCCTACCCTGTGGGTGCGGTCCAGCTTGATCTGAAACTCTGGCGTTTCTCCTAAGATAGAGCGGAAAAGGCCCACCACCAGGGCCTCGATATCGTCATCGCCATCTCCGTGCGCCATACCTCGGATGCCGATGTTGTTCCGACGGGACATGTTTTCTAAGTCCTCGGTATCGGCCTGCAGGTCCAGATTCTGCTCCTGCAGCCAGAGGACTTCTTGCTGAAGGTGCTCAATTTCTTCGTCCCGTCCTGTCTAATGGTTTTCCAGGGTATGGACATATTCCCCCAGGGAGTCCACATCGCGACGTACGTCTTTTAGATCCACCTGGAGTTCGCGCTTCATTGCAGCTAGATCGTCACGGAGAGAGGAAAGGAGGGACTCCAGGAATGAGCGGTTGACCAGTGCCCCTGGGCCCTTGTTCTCCTCAGGGTCATCCGCGCGTCCCAGGCCCGTCTGGCTTTCGGGACGTGGGGTAGACTTGAGCAGTAGGTCCTTTACAGAACGATCCTTTCTGCCCTTGGGGGCTGCCATGGCGGGCGCGGATTCCGGACC
This sequence comes from Triturus cristatus, assembly GCF_964204655.1. Classification (NCBI taxonomy): domain Eukaryota; kingdom Metazoa; phylum Chordata; class Amphibia; order Caudata; family Salamandridae; genus Triturus; species Triturus cristatus. The sequence goes on along the minus strand of NC_140592.1, from coordinate 458,421,776 downwards.
CACAGCGCATGTAATAGTAGAGTACACAGGAGACCGGTGCAGAAGAGGGCCACAGAGAAGTGCCAAAGGGCGACTGCAGGCTGCAGGGTCAGGGCTACACGCCTCTGCACTCAGGCCCACACGGTCCTCCGGCCGGCCACAGAAAAGCCAGCAGGAGCAATCAGGCGCTTGTACTTGGGGCCCTAATCTTTGCTGCACCGACTTGGTTGCGCTGGCCTCTCAGCTTCGGTACATATGCAGCACACCGATGAGGGTCCCCGTTACCTCCCCCGGCCAGAGACCCCCGCTTCTGTGCAGGACACCATGGCTTGACCTGTCCGCTGGTCTACTGGGTCCACTGGAGGCTGTAAGAGGGTCTTACTGGCTGGCGCCGGTTATCTGTCCGCTAGGTCACCGGGCACGACCTGAGCCTCCTTCAGGGTTGGAGGAGCTGTAATCAGCCCCGTGGATTCCAGACTGATCGATGAGCAGGGGGGCCCGACTCAACACCCCCGCAGCGCGCGCTCACCTCCGACATTCCGTGAGCGCCGAGGCTGGAACTCCGGGGCCTCCCATGGCGGGCGGAGCAGCGCGCGTCCTCTCTCCTCCCGCTGCTGCCTGCCAGGCAGAGCCGTGTCGCTCAGAGTCCTCCAGCGGCTCCTCCAGCGGCCCACAAGCAAGAAGGCACCGTCAGCATTGTGCCGGACCCTGGATCCTGCGTGGGCCACAGGCGCGGGGACTCCTCCCCTGACTAGGCTGCAAGGATTGGGCCTACACCCTGCGGCAGCGCCGGGGCTTCGCCTGAGCGGCACCGCCTGTGTGTCTCTCGAGATGCCAGGCAGGATCTTCCTTTGCGCTGCCGTAGAGGGCGCCTCTGAAATTCACGTCGCGACAGCCCCGAAGGGTCACAGGGGCCGCCGTATGGTGCCGGCAATCTGTTCTCACGCCCGAGAACGCTGAGGGCTCCTCCAGGCGCCCAGCCGCTCCGCCACGCGCTTCTTCTGCAGCGGTGCAGTTGGCGCTGTAGCGGGAGAGCCGCTGCCTCGGCCTCTCTGTGAAGCGGCACCACGCCGGGTAGGTTCTCTGCCAGTACAGGCTCTCTCGTCCCGCTAAAGTTGCTTAGAGGGCCCGGTGGGAGCAGAGAGCTCCGAATATGCGTCCTACCAAGACGCCATCATGGCCACATCGTGCATAACATTTTAATGTTCTTGTTAGTTCAGCTTGGTGATCTGATTTGAAAGTGTGGAATACCGTTAATAATAATTGGAAGTTGGTTCTGTTTTTCAGCAACTTTTATATAGGTTGTTGTGTACTCCATGATAGATCGCACTCCTGGGTTCCTCACAGTTTGCCCTTACAGAGAATTAATTCACCAAAATTTGAAATATTTGCCAGCTCAATAGTACCTTTTATTAATACGAAGATGATGGGCTGAGCAAGATCTGCTTTGATGTGAACCTGTGATAAATACATGATCAACACAACAACCCACTTTCCTCTTTTTTTTCCCCCTCCTCCCCCTAGTGCAGTTGCACTTAACCAACTAAGTATACTTACTGGCAGTCATAGTGAAGAAAGTTGAAGAATGTCAGGTGTGGGCATCTCTTCGTGTGCGTGTGTGAGTTTTTTCGTCTTGATGCATTTTTATACAGCCCATGGCCTTCCCCTATTCATGCTTTAAATGTTTAAATTGGTGCTCTAATTTCTCATTCCATTTTTGCTCTCTTCAATTGTATTTTCTACGGCACGAACTACTAGTCATTTATTCCTTTTCTACTGTTTAACTTGCTATTTAATGCATGCTATTATTTTCTTTCTTGTCTTTTCATTAATTGATCATATCTTTTTCAAATGATAAAAAAGAAAAAACAAATTTAGGTCTAGCCTACAGTCACCTTTAGCTGTCTCTTGACGAAGACCTATAGTCTCGTGTGTGTGTGTGTATGTATATATATATCAAGGAAGAGAAAACGTGCTTTCAGGTGTGCGATGTGAAAAGAGCTTATTGCCACAACACTTAATGTGTTTCTAGCCAACAGGGTTCACGAACTTGGATACAAACTCTTAAGTACTCTGTATTACTTCATCTCCGAAACCTGAGACACAAAATTTCAAATAAGTCAACTCTGTTGAATATAATTATATAAGTGTTAAATATACTACTTAAATAATCCAACATATTGTGTGAGCAAAGGTCACATGCAGTCCCTGCTCCTACATAAATTAATCTCAGTTCTTCAACCTGATAGGGTTGTGTGAATCATGCCAACAAAATTAAATTAAGCCCAAGTGGACATTTACATACATTCTGGAAACCATGACACTCTTTTCTGTGTATCTCTAGATGGTTCAGTCATGTTCTGAAAATCCAACCTATATCAGTTCTACATGCTACAATGAAATTAATCTAAGGAGGGGAAGGGGTATATGTGGGGGGGGGCTTGTGTGTGTATGTACTCATGCATATATATATATATATATATATATAAAGTGCTAATGCATTGTATTGCACATAATTACTCCTAAAAATGTTTTATTCAGACAAGTGCAAAATTCGCACATCCTTCTTAATAGAATATATATAATGTTTTTCTTGAGCACCATGGCCAGGTTCAAAGTTCGCAAAAATACTTGATTAACTCTGAAGTGCAAGTGCATAATACTGCAATTGATCACTCCTTAAATATGTTTTTGTTCCTATGTGCAAATTCGAATGTCCCTCATGGTGGACCACAGGTCATCTATTTCCCGAAGCCCCGTGGAAAAGAGCAAGTGCAAATCCTATACTATTCGATTGATTCATAATAGCCTAGTCATACCAGTAGTTGTCTCATACTAAGTTCATTGTGTTGGTATTGCTTCTAGAAATTATATTAATTGAGAGTCAGGGACAACCGTGTGTGTAAAATGCTGTGCGGCCTAAAATCTCTACATCTTATACACAGAGAGCAATTGGTAAAAATGATATTAACCTCTCCGTTTCATCAGTGCCTAAAATTATATCTGTGAAGTGCAATATTATTTCTAGCGCCTGACGATGGCTCCTAAGAGCTGAACTTTGTGTATATCTATGTGAGAGAAGGAAACAAGCATTTGCAATGCATCGGTCTCGCCTTTGGGACCTTATATGTATTTAGCAGCAATGCAGCATATTAGCCTGGGTGCTGAAACATTTACTGTTTTTTAATATGGAGGGAAAGTGAGCACCAAACTGTGTGACACTCCAGGTATGGGAACACATGGAGAAAAATATTGCCTTTTAGCGGGAAATGGTATAGTCCAAAGCTGTGTTTTTAATATAGAATTAGGGCCTTCGGTGGTCATAACACTGAAAATACAAGATTTGATAAAAATATTATCTACGGGTGCTCGTGGAAGACAATTTCTATGGCTGTAATGTTCTTTGCATCGGTTATTGGAGTTCTATAGCACTTTGGCCTTCATTAAAAGCTGTGCGGAATACAGTGGGGTATTTACAACATCAAAGAAATCCCTTGCCCCTAAGTGGGGAGTTGTCCAAGATTTTATGTGGGAGAGGAGGCACAACATTTCGAATTGGTATTTAGCACACTGATTTCTGCATGTTGTACCTGTTTTTCCAGACCTTTTCTCAGCTAACTTTCAGCAGGATTGACTATGTAAGGGAAAAACTGTGGGGTGTGGGGTATGCAGATCTGTTTGTAGAGGGATTAGAATTTAGCCCTGAACTTGTAGTGAGGCCTTAAGAGCGAGGGCTTGTTTTCTGCAAAGTCTATTTCTGCAGAACCATTTTTTCTGTTAAACATTAATGTATCCTACATAAGTTCTCATAAAAGTGGCGATTTTTGTGCAGCAGGTCATAAGCCAAAACGTGTGCACACTAGACAAAATTACAAAGTTTTGCCCAAAACTTCATGAAGCTTGACAAAAATTCACACACCCCTGCTGAAGAAGGATGAATGGATTACTCCTTCCTCTGGTTGTTTAATTCACATCCGAGTGAAAACACAAAAAGAGCACTTATCAAAAATACTGTTCTCACACTGCACAGCATTCCTTGCTCTCTGTGGTAATCGAAGACTGCTGTCTCTGACGAAAGTGTAATGGACGCTGGGAGCGTTACTCCCTGGAATACAAATCCAGCCTGGCTTTGGAATGCTAAGGCCTGAAAGCTGTAGAAACCTCCACCCAGAGAGTCAAATCCCACACTGTGGCGAAGGAGAGCCAGGGGCTATCGACACCCCTCAGTCTCCATTGATTAAACCAACCCAGGCCGCGTTGGCATAACAAACACGATTAGCGGCTAAATGGGCGTGGGAGGGGTTGGGGTGCAGCTCAGAACCAGGTGGGGAAACGGGTTTGGGGCTTCTTTTGAAGCGAGGAGGGTGTATGCTGCTGGGAGCGGGGTTGCCTGAGGCTGTAGTTTAACTGACAAATTTAATGGAATAACTTGATTTAATAGTTCAGGGAAACGAAGTCCCGTTGCTCGCCCCAATTGTAAAATGTTTATTCGAGTTAATTGTCCAACTCAATGATTTGTCAGCAGTTGCAGTAATATACAAATTTTGTTGCATAAGCAGACCGCGCTGCGCGTCCTCCTTCTGCCCACAGGGGAGCCGTGGGAACCCCGGGCCATCACTCAGTGCGCCGAGCTCGCTCAGTGCGGCATCTAAGAGCCGGCGTGTTTGGGGGATCATGGAAAATATGTGATTATTACAGCTTTCACCTCCGCGCCGGCCACGCCCCCCTCGACGGGCCTCCAGATGTGATGGGGAAAAAATAGGGCTTCTGGCAATGAATCCCCCCTCCCAACCCCCTGTGATTTAGAACAAGCAGAGACATAATCATAATCAGTCTCAACTGAATGGCTCTGACAAATCTGTGCCTGGAGCAACCCGGGTTAGGAGAGCCAGTGTGAGGAGAAGGGTGGGGGGGTGGAGAGAGCAGGGCAGGCCGAGCAACTCCAGAGCCAGTGTGAGGAGAGGGAGGGGGCGTGGAGAGTGCAGGGCAGGCCGAGCAACTCCATTGTCTGCCGTGAGCTGGGTGCACCAATTAGAAACAGATGGCCCCTATAAAGATAAGAAATTGCTTCACGACAGCAGTGGAGCAGACGATCCAGTCCGGATGGGCCAAACGAAAGGGAGAAAGGGCAGTGGCCAAAGAGCATCCTTTTCAATGGGAAGCCAGCGTTTAGCATAAACGCTGACGCGACCCAATGAAAATGATGGGCGGGGCTTCAAGTCCCCTTCTGAAATCTGCTCTCTCACAATATCTCTCGCTGAGCGAGCAGCGCTTTGCGCTGCAACACCAGGCGAGACCTAAAAACAGCATGCACCGAGAAAGGAAGAGAGAATAAACCAGAAAGACATTGTAACAGAACTTATGGGGGACCCATAATCACTGAGACAAAGAGTTTGATCATTCACATTATATATATATATATATATATATATGTACTGTTTTCTGATTAGATGACTTGTGTCCACTGCTTGCATTCAGCAAACTTTTTCTTTTTCTTCTTGCACTCCATGGGAGTCTGTGTGTTTTCTTTCTTTCCCCTACATGTGCTTCTTCCATCTTGTATATCCCCATCTTTGTGTTGTTCGTCCTGCAGGTTTTTTGTTTAACTTTTAAACCCTCCTCCGGTTGCTCCTCAGCCCACCCTATAGTCTGTGTTCCCCCACCCATCTCAGAGGCATTTGTTTTTATTTCTTGTTCCTTTTTTGTTTGTAGGATCTGCTGCCAAGCTGTTCCTTTCTTAATGTCAAAATGGTGGTCTCATCATTCCAAATGCACAGGCATGCGTGGTGATGCATGCTCATGCATAGGTCATCACACTGGGCCGCTTTAGCATCATGACACATAAGCCTACATGCGTGAAGACTGAGCACATGTGCAGATTATGGTGTTCGGCAGCAAAGCAAGTAGATCCATATTGCTTTTAAAAGGCTGGGTACATCAGTTCTAACCCTGTCACCTTTTTCGTCTTTCCACTTGGCCTCATTGTATGCCTCCTTTCCAACTCCTACTCCGCTCCTCTTTTCAATTGAGAATATTTCAGAACTTTCAGATTTCTCAACCCCCTTCTCCAATTGTTCCATCAAAAGTAAGATTTATTTCTGACTTATCTTTTCAGCCTTCTTGTTCTGGGATATCGCTAAGGTACCGCCGCGCGCCCTCCCCGTGACTGAAGACCACATCCGCATGTATGAAGTCCTAAAGGAGTGTGGACTGGACTATGTTGCCGTGCTCCCGCCTCATATTGCAAGTGAGTTAATTTGTCGGTTAGAGGAGCATGTGTTAGTTTTGGGGAACTGTATCACTGAAAGTCAGAGGTTTTTTTTACATTAAATGTGAAGGGAAGAGGTGCAGACAAGAAGGCCTGATTTGATTTCCTAGCCATCTGGGTGCTTTATGGGTGCACTGGAGTAATAGATTGCCCAAAAGTATCTTTTGGCACAGGAATTATTTCTAGTTGTTTCTAGAGATCTTGTGTTCTTGAAGATGCCTTCCAGTATCAGTGGGGTTCACCAGGTAGCTCTAAGGCAACTTCAAGTGACCCAAGGGAAAGTGCATTTAATAGATTTAACTGCCACAAACAAAGGTACGCTTGAAATAAAGACAATGTCATTGATTTGCTGTGCTGCTTTATGGTGGAATTGGACACTGTGGACCCATACAGTAGTTCGCCAGTGAAATTAGGAACCTTGATTAGTAGATAATGTGGTCTTTTTAATGTTTCAGCCAACCTTTCCGTTTCTTCCCTTCTCCTCTGACTGGAATAACCTCTCATAAAACCTTTTATCAGTCGCCAAGGTCATGATGACCAATGTGGTTTGCAAATACTGCATCCAATTTTACTAATGAGTGCTTCCGTCATCCACTGGATTTGTTCTGGATAGAGTTATGTGGGAATCACACATCAGCTCCTGTACTTATCTTCTATTTACTAACCTTATATCCACTTACTGACAGTTAGTAATACAAATCTATGCCACACTAAGCATTTTTTCACCCCTCTATGTGCGCATCAGTCCCACCTTTGTATGCGCCATACATGGATGAAGGTGGTATATGGTATATCATGGATGGGCCTCATTCCTCCTGACTTTGAGGGTCAATGATCTGAGCTCTCCAAGCATGTGACAAGAAAAAGGACCACCTGGAATAAAGGTGGCTGTTGAGTACTAAACGTGCTTCTTCAAAAGAATAATAAAACATCTCCCAGGGTGGTTTGTTCCTTAACAGGCGAGTCCACCTTGTCTCCCTTTAGGAAGGGAGGGAATAGATGAGGAAATTTCCCTCCAAAAACAAGACATCGATAATAGTAAATGAAGTATGCACAGTCGAGTTTAGTATTCTATTTATTTTAACATCTATGTGTGCACGATGCTTAAAGGTGTAGTGATTAATTAAGGCAACAACCTCGATTTTTTTATGTGCCAGTGAAAACTATTCTCAAATGAGGGCACCTGGACCAAAGTAAACCAATAATTTACTAGATGTGTCGTTTTTTTCCTTCCTACCTTTCCGCACTTCTCTGTCCGCACAGGCATAGTGCTGTGTCGCGGTCACCAAATGGTTCTTGACAGTTTATCTCCAATGCTGTAACTAAAGAGTTAGGGCCTGATTTAGATCTTGGCAGACCCCGTCACAACGATGATGGATACCCCATCCGCCGAAATATAAATCCCATTATAACCTATGGGATTTATATTTTGGTGGTCAGGATATCCATCACCGTTGTGACAGAGTTACCCATCCGCCAAGATGTAAGTCAGGCCCTTAGTATTATCTCACCGATGGAAATGGTGAGCTTCACCAGTGTGGGCCATGAAGCTGGGAGTCTGCCCCTCCCACCATTAGTAGCATGAGGCGGGTCCAGGGTAAGACTTTTGATATGCTCTAACTTGGGACCATGGGATCTTAGATGTCTTGGTCCTTCAGATAGGACCTTCAGAAAGGTGCATACCTACATCCGGGAACGTACTTCTGATCACAGAAACTCTGACAATATTCACAGGTTTAGTTTATAAATATCTGTAGTCTGTTCAAAATATATTTAAAATATATCTGAGGAATGCAAGTCGAATACTGGCTAGTTTAAACAAGTTCAGAGTTAATTCACATATTAATTATCTTGATGTGTTCCAGCACGTTAGTTCTTGCTTTACTTATATTAAAATGCAGAATGCAGCCCTTTCCAGTCAGCACTTCTCAGGTGTTGGCGATGAAGTGCATTTTATTAATGCTGTGAATTTAGCATGTTTTTTATGCAGGATAATCTGTGAGCTTGTTTGGATCAACAAAAGACATGTAAACAATATACTGTATAATCCTGCTGCCACCATTGTATGTCTTCATAAAACTGATCTACTAGTTCCTCCCACAACAAAATAATCTCCTTCGCAAATAAATGGTAGTTCTTGTAAAATAATTTATTTTCTTTATCAGGGTTATTTCCCAGGATTTGACAGATTGTAGATGTTGCGGTATGACCATGAAACCCTAGTTTTTTCATCGGTTTGATGTAAATATCTTAAAAAACTTTGTTGGAGCTAATCATTTGTCAGTGAGCTAAAACAACTGAAGTCTTAACATTGATTGCTTTTTCACTGATGGAGTAATTCTTTGGAAAAATAAAATGATGGGTTGAGTTTTACCCACCGGAAAATTGAAGATGGGGCAAGTCTTAGACTACGCTGACCGCCGTCTATTCCCTCTCACTCCCTCCACACTGATGGTACTAGTGTTTACACATGGATTATACAGATTTACAGAATTAGTGCCGGATCCTGCATGCCGCTGTGGTCGAGTCCTAGATTGTGGGCATTTTGCATCTTCCAATTCTATAATTCTGTATTTTACTGTAAATGAGTCATTGATTCTGTGCATTACTGGGATTGCTCACAGATTCTACGTATTAACTGTGGATAATTTGTGGAGTCTGTACATTTGCTGAGGGTGATCGAAAGAATATGCATATTTACTATGAATAAAGCACTGATTGTGCACATTTGCATTGGTCCGCTCATGGTTCTTTAAAGACGGTTATTCATAGGTTAAGTTAATTTTCATCAAATGGATACCACATATTGCATGCTCAGTTGTGTTAATTCATGAATTCTGAATGCTCATTGTGGTCAATGTGTGCGCATTCACTGAGGAGACTTAAGGATTTTAATCATTCACCATTACTAAATCACAGATTCTGCACATTCACAGTGGATGATTCACAAAAACTATGCATTTACTGCAAATAAAGCATGGATCCTGCTCAATCCTTGTCCCGTTCTTGGATTCTGGGTGCTGACTAGTTGGCTACGGATTCTTAGTGGGGGTGTGGGAAATGTGAGTAATTTCCTTTTGCAAACTTACGCAAACAAATTCAGCAAAATCACGCAAATTGCAAATCCATCATTGCACGCTATTTGGTGTAAAATGCATCCTTTCATCAATTTATGGCGTAAGGATGCATTTAAACAAAGCACCACAAACATTAACTGCTTGCGTTCTGTTGTTCGCTTGTGATCACTAAATGTTTGTTGTAAATGGCAGGTATAGTGGTAATTTTTTTACCATGAATGGCACATAAGGGAAGTGGTATAACAAAGTAAGTTTCGCCCAGGCCTAATTCTAATCCTAATCCTTCACAGTTGACAATTCAAGCATTCTGCAAGTTTACATTGACTTAGGTCACAGATCTTGTCTGTTTGCTGTGCCGAAACAATTGGTTCTGAGAGTGAACTGTGACCATTTATTTAGAGGCTTGCAGATTTTTTATTTCTGAAACAAAATCTGATCTCGTCTCACTTTATTGTTGTTTCGCCCAGTAAACTTGCATGGAAGGATCATGTTGTTAGATGCTCCAATTAAATGTATATTAATACTTGTGATTTCACACTACTGTCGTGCAAGCGTTCCACAGGAGGTGGAAGACAGGTCTCTAGAGAAGGTCAGCAGATTTTCTGTAGCCTCTTGTTAAAAGATGAAGTTCAATACATTTGCCACCACAATAGAACAAGCTCAGCCGCATAACTTATTTCTATTGTTCCGGGGCAAGGTAAGCAATCATTTTCAAATCGGCCTCCGATTGCAGCAGAAAGTAGCGTGTACATTCGTAGACAAGAAAGGAAGGTACACATAAAAGCATGAAGAATGATGCATGGAGATGTTAAGAGATTTCCTTTCTCAGCCACTAGCAAGTACATTTTTGCCAGAACAGAAATGATGTAGTCCATTTTCTGAAAATTAGAGACCTAAATGATGCAGGGCTTTCTGCTCTTTGTTAGAAGTAAGATATTTTGGAAAGCTTACATACAAAGTATTGTGGTTGTCAAGCCTAGATGTTGAGCTCACAGAGTGACCACTGATCTTTAGTTTTAGTGTGAAAGATCGCAAGCGTAGAACGTAGCTCAGCATTTTGGAGAAAAGAGCATGCATCTCTTTGAAAATTTTCTTTGCAGTTGATGACTTTTATCTTGCAACGCCTTTGAGTCCTTTTCTGCAACTATTCCCACCGATCACATCTGGGCAGGTAAAGTCATCACAGGCCCTCTGCTGGTGGATTTGAGTGATGTGTGTGAAAACCATAATCTGGAACAGAGGATTGACAAGTATGATACCCTCCAAGTTGATGAGATATATCAGTGACTAGATCCCGGACCCAGAAAGCCACACTTAAAGTATGGGGGTGTCATGGATCGGGTTTAGAGGAATTCAGTTTAACCGAAATGTTGATCTGAGTTTTGAGCTGTTGTATTATTGTTCATAGACATTTAATGATTTTAATGTTTGTTTAATCAAAGACAAAGGTTTATTCATTTTAATAAAATTCTCTAGTTTGGTGTCCTTATCCTCAGTCTGCTGAGCCTACAAAGCATACACAGAGCAGAGCACAGCCCATGAACAAGGCTTCAGAATAAGGGTCAGCGAGCACGACTCGCTCCTGCTTGTCACAGAGAAAATCTGCTGCATCCATATGCAGGCAGTAGAGCTTGTGAGCATGGGCCTTCTATTCCAGGTCACGGCAGGACACGATGAGATGTAGAGACACTCCAGCATGTTGTTGGAAACACACTTCTGTTGGTGTGCACAATCACTCTTCCTCACAAAGGATGATTTTGTTTTTATGTTGGAGCAAACTAGGCTGGCTGAAAGTCTTGCATAGATACAGGCAACCCCTCCCAGGATAGCCAAAGGCCATGAAGATCTGATCAGTGCCTCGGGCGTTTTTAGTCTTTTAGAGATAAAAAGTTAAGAAGCATGCGCATCTCCAGAGAGTGCAAGGATCACTCGACTCGGCATGTAAGACAGGGTTCAGAAAAAAAAGGAAAAGAGTACCAACAGTTCATAGACGCCTCAGTGCACTTTGGGCATAAACCTTGAATTTAGGCGCAGTACCAGTTTGTCTTTTGAGAAACGGAGAAAGAGTTTCTTGATGTAATTATCTTGTATTATAGCATTTATATAGTGCTTCATACCCCTACATTGGGCACTAAAGTGCATCCTTTTTTAGGCAGGCACCATGCTACACTGTGAGGGAGTGCATGGCTGAAAGAGTTGTATTTGCTTTGATCCTATTGGAAAGTATTTTGGTGTTGTACGTAGGTGACCAGAGAGGTTCACTTGTGATGGGGTGCTGCATCTTGCAATGTGATGAAGGTGGAGGTGGGAGAAATACGTGCACAAGTAGAGGAGGTAAGGGGAAAGAGACGGGTAAAATAGGCTGTTATCTCGCTAGGATGGTCTGTGTTATAGGTACACCAGTTCCGTTACTGTTCTGAAAGAGGTCAGCATCAGAAGTAAAGCCATTTTCTTTGAGAGAAACTTCAAATCCACTTTGTGGATTGGTTTAAACAGTGGTGCTTTGAGTCAGCTTAGGGTTGGGTACAGCAAAGCTGCCACTTTGTTGCCTATAATACTCGTGTGCCTTCCCGGTCCCACATGGAGCCTGTTCCACGAGACAGATTTCTGCCCTCCTGGAGAGACTGGCCAATGACTCTCAGAAGGAGAACAATGAGGGATTGCAGGCCAGGGAGGTGTTACCTAACTCATGCAGGAAGGTGACAACCCCAAAAGGCAGGCTCCAAAGGGGAAGCCACCTTTGAAGGGTGATGTATCATACTAGGGAGTAGGGCTGCTCCATTGTTTAGGGATACAGGCTGGCATGGGGAGCAGAGAGTGGAAACCAGTTGCCAAACCGTTTCGCCCCAGGGGCATGTAGCCCTGAGGTAGCCACACCCCAGGGGTTGGCAAGGGCGGTCTGAACACAGAGAGAGGGGTCTCGCCATCTTGGGAGTGGACTGAACGGTGCATCCTTGGATAGCCAAATGCCACACTCCACAGGAAGTAGTAACAAGGTGGGAGGGAACCTGGTAAGCCATTGGCTACAAACTGTATCCTGACGTTAAGGCATTTTCCGAACATAAGAGAGGCATCCCTGGCTCCCAGACCTCATATCTCGACTGACTTGGAAGAAGGACCGAAGGACTTCCCAGCTGCATAAGGGACTAGCAAAGAGAGGCTGCATTGACGAAGAGTGCACCTGGTAGCTAGCGAAGAGAGGGACCGTGCCTACCATGTCCTGCTCAAAGAGAAGTTGTCTCCAGAGACAATTCAAGCCAAGAGTACTCAAAGGGTTAGCTGACTGGCCTTCTGTTGGCAGCACAGAGACACAATAGCTGAAGAACCCTGCTGGGGCAAGTTGGTAGCCCAAAGTCTTTACGCTCCTACCACCCCCACCATGCACCACCGAGTTTTAAAATCGGATGCACAGAGTTGCACCCGTGTTTGCTGAGCCCGATGGTGCTGTCAGAGAGTTTCTGGGACCCTGACAAAGCGAGTTATTGAGCCAGAAAGGATTGGCCTGTGACCGCGACAAAGGGCGACTGGTAGACCAGTGGCAACTGCACTTCAGCCAGACCGGATAGGGCTTTATGGGACGTGGACCCTGCAACCAGGACACCCCCCACCACCACCACCATCTTTGTGGACCGAGGAATCCCTGCAGGAAGATCCTGTCGAGCACATCCACTGAATCCTTCTAGCATCTTCAGCATCCTTCATCCCTTGCATCAGGACCACTGCATAGGAATCTATTGAAACACCGATAAATTGCCTGGAACTGCTTTTTCTGATAAGGTAACTGTTCTTGAGGACCTTGCTGGTCCCCCTAACTAGCTCCCTGCTAGAGTTGGTCACCCCAAGTGCTTTCAACCGACCGCATCGACTCTTACCTATGTTTTCCTTGAAAAAGTTCCTAAGTGTCCAATTAGTTGACTTTGCCAAGGCTTGTTTGCGGTTGAATGAAATGGCTTTGATTTATTATTGCTTTTAAAATATATATATCTGGAACCCTCCAGTGGAATTTTTTCATTCTTGTGTTTCAATTTAAAAATAGTCAAATTTATAAAATTGGCATTGGATGTCTTGAGTGTCATGTTGATTTCTTAAATTCTTTCGTGCTATTTAAATGCTTTACACTTGTTCCTCTGTGTAAGCCTTGTGCTAATTGCCACAGCTACCCAGGGTTGAGCAGAGGGCTTTTCCGACAAAACCTACTGGACCTAAAGTTGTTGGTAAGTGCATTGCATGGTGAGGTTGCTCAACCACACCATGTATTACACCCCATTTCCTCAGGGCCTTAGAATGGTCTTCCATAATTGTGGCGCCCCTGTTAAGTCTTGAGATGGTAGAAACATTTCCAACAGTGATGTAGTTTAAAGAAAGTTTCAGCTTTAAGAGATTTATTTTTTCTTATTGGATCCTGTTCCTCTAGTTTTCTTCTGGATTTTCATAGTGTAACTCCAGGCCATTGGTGATGTACTAGAAAGCATATTCCAGCACAGTCATGGTTGTACAACACTTGTAAGTAGACAAATAATCTTGAGCAGTTTAGGAAATTTTGAGTATCACTTTTTATGTAAAATTCCTCAAACTGCCACGTCGCATAATTATGCCAAAGGGACACCGGAACAAGGCAAACAACCATAACGCGAGCGGCTGTTGTTCACAACACTTGTGTATTTAGTGCTTTTTCTTATTTTTTTTTTGCATGATATTCATTCTTGTGCCATCTAAAATATTCTGCTAAATTCCTGTTTTGGATTTCGTGCAACTTTGCGTAATTTTTGTGTAATTGTTTTTAATTAGACAAAAGCAAATTTAGCACACCTCTCCTCATAAGGGATGGGGTCTCAAGAAGGGCATGTTTTTCACAGTATGGGCATTAAGAGCTCGAGAATGTATTTTACGTGCGAGCAGTGGTAGCAGAATCCACCGGTTTAATTTCCTCCATTGGGAAATTATTGTGAAGCAATTCAGATGGTCGCATCTACTTAGTATTTAGAGTTTGCCCTGAAGAGGAGTATTTTCAGAAACCAACAATCTCGGAATCAGGCCAGTAGAATTCGATCCCCCTTTGGCTTTATTTAACATGCCAGATTGCTGAAAACGGTGGTCGTAAGAGAGAAAAACAAGCATTAAAAATGCAATAGGTCTCGCCTTTCGTTAAGTTGAAGCCATTTGCTTTGCCATACAATACCATTAGCAAAGCAAATGGCTTTAACCCCTTCAGCGCTGGGCGAATTCCGCCGCGGTGCTGAAGGGTTCGAGCGCGGGCGGGACCATGACGGAACGGTTCCGTCATGAGCACAGCTCAACCGTGGCTCATGACGGAACCGTTCCGTCATGAGCATGGAAGGGGTTAACTTAATCAAAGGCGAGACCTATTGCTTGTTGTAAATTATACTATTTTTTAGGTCTCGCCTGAACCAGCGCATGCGCTGGTCTGGCGAGACTTTTTGTGAGGGCTCAAAAAATGCTACCATGGCCAGCCTAGAGCTACAGTGCATGTGCGCGGGCGCAGGAGCAGAGGCTGGCAAACCTCGTCATGCTCATTAAGCGCCCGCGATCACTGTCACTTTCGCCCGCGATCACTTTCGCGGCGCCCCTTTGATGTTCTCGTTCAAAGAACATCAAACATCAAAGAACATGTTGTTGTGTTAATGCTTTGCTGCGCCCGTTTGACTTGCAATGTGCTTTCTCTTTCCACAAACTCGATGTTTGTGTTCCTTTATTTTGAGATGCTTTTAGTATTACTGTTTTGTGACTTAAAGAACATTAAGGAAATGTTACTGTGAAACTGGACAACGTTCACAGTGTTTATTCCTGATCGCAGCAGCTGCTTCATGTCCGTTGCACCATTCAGGGAGTCCTTTCGTTGGCGCTTTCATGAGGATATGATGAGGAAGCTGGAAACTTTTGGCACATTCTCTTTAAAAGCACAGCATGTTTGCGACTGGTTAATTGATTAGACCTATGTAGCGCTTTAGATCTCAAAGCGCTATGGTGGGTGCAGCAGTTACAACTCATGAAATATGGGGTGTAACTCACAAGGAGGGGGCAGGTTTGAGTGCACATTGGCTGTAATCGAACTCTTAAGATGATGGGCTGTGTGTATCCATTATCAGCACTCAGTCTTCGCTAAGTGATCTTGTTTGTTTTGTTGTTGTGTTAATGCTTTGCTGTGCCGTTTGACTTACAACGTGCTTTCTCTTGCCACAAACTCGATGTTTGTGTTCCTTTATTTTGAGATGCTTTTAGTATTACTGTCACACACACAACCACAACCATACACACAACCACAACCATACACACAACCACAACCACACGCACAACCACACACACAAACAACCACACACACAACCACACACACAACCACACATACAACCACACACACAACCATACACACAACCATGCCCAACCACACACACAACCACGACAAAAGCGAGTACAGACGGAAAATAACTGGCTCCCACAGACAAACAATTTTGCGCTCATTTCAAATGGGGACAAACAGTTCATCCAGACAGCTGAAGCTTGATTAGCTGACATCATAGACAACATACCAAAATGTACCTGTGCATGTTCCATGCCATGGCATACATGACGTCATCAGTCAGCCAGGGTGTAGCTATTGTTAGTGCAGCAGGTGCAGTGGCACCGGGTCATGAGTAGCACACAGCGTACCAGTTGCTGTCGAGTTTTAAAGTGGAAGCACAGGTCATGGGGTCCATTTGCTGCAACTTTGCTATAAAAGTGCAGTAATTCACGGTCTTCGTCCTAACAGCGCTAAAATTGGTGGGATTGCTCAATCTTGTGGTGGGCAAAAGTAAAAGTACTAGTCCCGAAATACAAAGTATGGTTGAGTGAAACACAGCATGAACATGTCGCAACCGACTTGGCAGTCACGTGAATCCTGGTTAATCCAAACATAGAATTCAAACTCCCTAACTTCTAACAGTTGGTAAAATAGTAACTACTCTCGAAGTGACACACAGCCGAGTGCTAAAATGAAAGCCCTGCGCCGTTTTTGGTAAGAATGAGGTTTTACTTTGTAGTTAAGATCAGTATAATTGTGGGTAACAGTTTCCATCAAGCTGCTCTTATCTTGGAAGCTCTTTCAAATACGCACACACATGGTTGCTAAAGAAAGAAGGGTGCGCGCGCCAAGGAGTATGTGGTAGTGTGAGCAGTTCCTTTTAGTTTAAATGTGCATTTTATTGGCGAGAAAAGTAACAGTTGTCATCAGGCTACCCTTATCTAGAAAAGTCTTTGAAATGCACACACACATAAATGCTAAAAGGGTGCATGCACAAAGAAGTCTGTATCAGTGAGATCAGTTTATATGGTTTGTGTTTTGTTGTATTGAAGCTATAAACAAGGAAACATTCATTTTTAGTAGGCACAGGAAGAGTAAGTTGCTTGCCCAGAATCACAGGATGCTGAGCCGACGCCGAGACTGGACAGGTGTAATACACACGAAAGTGCTATGACCAGCTATCAGCAGTGGTTAGAAAACATAACAAGAATAATTGAGATCATGAACATCAAATATCACAAGTCTTCCCTCGGAAAGTAGCCACAGGTGTGAGTGCCCAAAAATCATCTTTCCTTGGCACATCATCAAAAAGCCCCTCCGTTTTAGACCTCTCTTTTTTTTAAAACATGTTTTTTATTGCAACATTTTCAGCAACATAACCATCGGGGCAACCGGCACCCCCTACAATCTCCGGTTATATTCTTCGGTTTAGCAACGCACACAGCCATTCAGCCCACATCCCGGGGGCCGGGCGGCATAGATGGATAGTTAAGCAATGGAACACAACTATCGCCTCACAGCGGTGCTTGGTGCATGCCCCATGGGAGCCTCTGCTTTTCTGTCCCACCAGCTACATTCTTCACCCAACTCAGTGTAGCATTGCCCTCCCACCTCAGGAACTCCCCCCCCTCCCATCCCGCCCCCCCCAACTGCTGCTGTTGCGGGCCCCTCCAGTGGTCCCTAACTCTAATTCGTGCCAGCTATCCGGGGTACATCTATTGTCCTCAGCCTCAAGGAACTCCGTTCTCCTCACGCTCCCGTTCCGCCCGCTCGAGCCGGCAATCCTGCAGGGCCTGCTCGATCTGCTCCCATGCCCTTACCCACTCCAGCCCCGCTTCATTGTCCGTCCTAATCGCTTGGCGCCTTCTGACTTCACTCTCACATCCAGACCATTTTAATAACTCGGAGATCCACCGCCCGATCGATGGGCCCTCCCGGGACTTCCAGTGCCACGTAATCTCTCTCTGGGCCAACATAAGCCCCAAGTCTATAAATTTACTCGTCACTTTTGTCTTTGCTGTGTGAGGGAACCAGAGCAGCAGGCACGCCCCCATATCAAACTCGACCTCCCTATCCGTCGCAGCATTCAAGATCTCTCCCACCTCAGCCCAATACGACCCGAGCTTCGGGCACCCCCACAGCATATGCTCTAGTTCAGCTCCCAGTGTGAAGCAGCGCGGGCAAGCAGCCTCCTGCACCTTAAAGTGCCGGCTAATCTTTCCCGGGGTCAAATACGCCCTGTGAACGATGAAGAAGTGCACCTGCTGAAAGCGGGCATTCCCGCTACCCTTCCATGTCCTCCGCATGATGTGGCTCCAGATCGTGTCCGGAATGGGTTTACCTATGCTTTCCTCCCACCGCTCCTTCAGTGCCGCAAGCGGCTCCAACCCCTCCTGCAGCAGTCTAGCCTGTAGGCATGTCACCGCCTTGATCGTGCCCGCCGCCATTGCCACGTACTGGCAGGTTAGCGCCACAGTGGGCTCCTCGAGCCCCTTCCTCCAGTGTTTCTGTATTGCCGCGCTCACCGCCGCGTGCAGGAGATAACTCCCATCTGGGAGGCCAAACTGCTCCTGCAGAGCCCCGAAGGGGGCCAGCGCCCCATCTATATAGAGGTCCCCCACCATCTGCAAACCCAGCTCCTCCCACTCCGCTAGCGGGGACCAATCGCCTCCATGCGGCAGCGCCGTCAGCATCCCCAGCGGGATCTCCGGTGCATAAGGTCTCATCGTCTTTGCTCTCCGCATGCCCCTCTGCCAGCATAGCCGGAGAGTCCTCTCCTCGATGGACAAATCTCTCAGGTCTAACTTCTGTTGCATGACTATGTAAGACAGGACATGTCTCTGGATGCCCGTCCCCCGTCCCGGCTCCGGGCCCCGGAATACCCTGGCCACATTCTGTGTCAGCACTTGTAGCTGCGCCGCCAGGTAGTACAACTCAAAATCGGGGACCGCCAGTCCTCCCTCTAGTTTAGGCCGCATCAGTACCGTCAGGGCTACTCGTCTCCGTCCCGTCCCCCATAGGAAGCTGATGATCTGCGACCTCAATTCTTTAAAGATCCTCTGCGGGATCCATATCGGCAGTGTGCGGAAGTAATAGAGCAGTCGGGGCAGGGCCACCATCTTCAGCAACGCGACCCGGCCCAGGACCGAGAGCGGGAGGGCAGCCCAGAAGGCCATGCATCCCTTCAGAGCCCGTATGCAACGCCCTACATTACCGTCCAATAGATTTTCGACATCGTGGTATATCCGGACGCCCAGGTAGGTAAAGCATTTGGCCTCCCATACCACGTCCCGAGTGGGAGGGCAATACGGGACCTCTGCCCGCAGCGGGAAAACGCAGGTTTTGGTCCAGTTGACCTTGAGGCCCGAGAGCTCGCCAAAGCGCGAGAGCATCTCCACAGCCCCGTCCAGAGCGTCCCCGGAGTCCTCCAGGTACAGCAGGAGGTCATCCGCGTACCGTTTTAGACCTCTCTTGGGCACAGGAGACGTGGTCCAATGGCTGAGTTGTGGGCTGTGAACGATGTCAAATCGTGGCTTTTCCGCTTCGCTAAACTGAGTGATCTTGGACACAACACTTCCGCCTCTGAAGCAGCACTGCCGCTGCAACCCACCGCCTGGCCTGATTTCTTTACTTCGAAACCTATAGGCCCTAATCCCATCCGGATGAAACACCCCTGAAGCAGGGCGTCTCCAGAACATGCACAAAAGACATTTAATCCAAAATAATTTTACATTTACTAGTAAACCTGGATGTGGACAAGCTAATATTGATCTACAAACATGTATTCAACTAAGAAACAGTCAGTTCAGTTTACTGAACACTGTAGAAAAACGTAGCAACTCCCCACACTTCCTCCTGAGCATTGATTATAGCTTTTTAATACTAGTGAACGCCGAAGCATTTAACGTATCATTTAAGGTAATCCTGGGCTATCGGAGTCTGATTAAACTGGGTCTTCATTTACTTGAATCCACTCTGCTGTTAAATATCTCCTTCCTGTCTCCCTCTGTTGTGCCGTGAGATGCTGGGTGGAGTGATGGCGGTGTTATCTGATGCAGGAATACAGTGCTAAAGAAAGCGGGTACGGGGCAACAGCGAGAGCTGAATAAAAGGGGGCAGAGGGTAGAAAAGATAAAGTAACCGAGAGATAAAGGAATGAAGAGATAACGTTTCCGAAGTAGAATGAAAGTGAGAGAAAAAGAGTGGGTAAGAGTGAGTTTCTGCAGCTTATCCGGGTGTGACCGTTGGAGTGAGGGAAGACTGGCCGCCCAGCCGTGGTAGGAGCGCCGGGAGGGGCTTCGGGCAGATCTGCAAAGAGTCCTGCATTGTGCCGCGCGGGCTGCTGGTTTTCCAGTCAATCTTGGTACTGTAGTGGGCGGTGCTGACTTCAGACTTCCACCAGTGGATACCCACATCTCAGCCTGCAGAATGCAACACGAAGAGAGTTCTGCAGGCGAGGGCAGCTGTGAACACCGAGGAGGATGCTGGCCAGTACTGAAAGTGCTGACTGTACAACCGAGAGAACCAAACTCTGATCCCAGCTTCCCACTTAAGTGCTTTGTGACCCTGGGAAAATGTCTGCAAAGGGTGGGTTAGGATAACTTGAAAAACAAGTGCGGTGCCACAAAGGCAGCCGCGTGTTTATTTTCGCATCGCGCTTTCACTTTAAGTGAAAGCGCGATGCGAAAGTAAACACGCGGTTGACTTTACCAAAGGCGAAAAAAGTGCGTAGGGAGTAATGAAGGGGAGAGTGACACGCCGTCGGTAAAAGATCAAATCGCGGTGGGTGTGGCCAAAACGAGACAAGGCGGCAACAAGGAGGGACTAAGAAGCCTCCTTTACAATCAAAAGTCCACGTTTTGCATGGAAGCTGACGCTAGCCAATTAAAAAGATGGGCGAGGCTTCAACTCCGCCTCCAAGAGCACTCTGATGCCGAGAGCAGCGCATGCGCGCTGCAATCTCTAGCCGAGACCTAAAAAATAGACAAGTGAAGAGGTAATTATGACATCTAGTGGCCGGTCAGAGTATACCATTGGCTTTAGACTATAAAGGAACCAACCACATTGCAGCAGGAGCTTTGCTGCTAATTTAAATAGGACAGTGATTGGGGTACAAAAGAGAAGGCAGTAGGAACGGAGAGATACTGATAATGTAGTGGTTCCTGGTGGGCAGCAATATCATAGCATTCGCTGAGGTTTCCAGATGCGGCCTGCATGCCTCATCTCTGAAATCACAGTAGGTTCTGATTCTGCTTTAGAATAGGTAGAGAGTAGCAGACATAGAGGCATATTTACAAGGCCCCCACACCACTGAAGTATTATTTTTTTACGCTCCAATGGCACACAATGCTGAGCCATATTTACAAGGCCACGCAAAGCCACTGTGTGTGACTTTTCATGGCCTTGTAATTATGGCCGCTTTCACACATTAATCTGGGTGAAAGGGGCGTTCGATGGGTGTTGCTGTGTGTGTTCCCATGCAACACCCATGGATTCTGCCGCACTCCCATATTTACACGGTTTTGTAAACCTAGGAATGTGTCAGACCCTCGTTAAAGTGGTGCAACAAGAAGAAATACCTTTATTTCTACTCCTTTTTTGCTCTTTCTATGTGTGCTGCATTCTGCAGTCCACATAAAAGGAGAAAAACACCATCAATGATTATTTTTGTGCAAGAAGGTGTACCTTCCTGCACAAAAACAAGCATCCCTGCAAGCAGGCACCCTTGTACCGTGGTGCATGGGTGCCTGCTTTGGTGCTAGGCAACCAATTGTGCTCCAGCACAGAGGAAAGCACAGGGATGTGTCATATTGCTGTAAATACGATGCATCCCTCCACTTTCTTAATGACGCAGCTTGGCATAGCAAGATGGCTTGTGCAGCGCCTCACTGCGTCATTTTCTAGTAAATGTACCCCTTAGAGTGCCTGTATAATCGGTTTCCAATAAATCCACAGATTCTAAATGCAGGTTGTAGTGTGCAAGTAGAGAGAAGGAAACCAAGGTAGATTGTATTTAATTGCAAACAACAAATTTCAAAACTAGTTTGAAGGTAATTTGGAAAAATCAGTAACCTTTGTTTTTGTATATTTTTATCCAGGTGACAAGCCTTTCACTGGAGATTACGGTATTTCGATCGAGGCCTGGGGTGGAAAAGTCATCTCTAAACCTGACCTGGCTCACTTCTTCCTCAAATGCCTGACCACAACGGAGTATGATGGGAAGCGCGTCACACTCTTCAAGGATTATTGAAATGTCTGGTACAGCAGCGACATTTCCAATCCAGACTAAAGGGCCCAGCATCTGTTGTGTCTGACATCTCCCTTCCTTCTTTGAGATGGTCCAGCCTTTACAGATTCTGCCTTTAGACATATGGTTCTTATTGTTCTTTTCTCTTTTATCTAGCATGCAGCAGCAATCGTGCTTATAAATAAAACATTCATTCTTTTTACAAACCTTCAAGATGCGTTTCTAATTCTGATATCTCAAACTGCTCAGCCTCTCTTTCCAGTATATAGATCTAACAGAAAAGTGGAGCAAATTGTGTCCTTGCCTCTTTTGTGCATGCACAAGTCCAGCAAGTGTGTTCAAAAACTCTTAGAATACTTACTATCAGTTATAGCATTTGAGTCACTTACTGGATTAAAAACAGCAGACTTCCAATCCATGGTGGCTGTAACGAGGACTGGGATTGGGAAAACATAGGTCTTTAACATCCTGTTTTTGCGACTCTGCAGGATTTGTTCATCAGACACTTGCTACTTGATTTCAGAAATAATGCTCGTGATTTTTGTGACCTGGCCATGAGGTTCTAGGTAGCTGGCGTGAGGTGCAAGCTGGACCATAACTGAAGACTGCAAGGTCTCGCTGATAAAATGCTCCTAAGTCTTATGGGTAATACTTAATGTAATCCAAATTTTTCATTGTTTCTGCACTCAAGTCATATTAAACTGCTGTATGTCGGATGTGTGTGTCTACGTTGTCTTTGCTGGTTCATCACTGTTCAGAACGTGGTCGAGAGCATAAAGAATAACCAGTGAGACACTCACTCAGAGATATGCATTTCACACTTGGCGTCACTTTCTCAAGCCCATTTCACAGTCATGGCCACGTAACATTATACTTATCAATTTATTAGCAAAGTACAGAACAAAAAGAGTGTTACTTATAAACCAAATATGATTATACATTTATAGACATGTCACAAAAAGGTATCAGACATTGTTCCTTTTCTATTTTCTTTTAAGTGGTTACATTAAACTTTGTAAATAGTCATTCTCCTCCACTCTCAGAATCCAGCTACTCCCCGCCATCACCCACCCACCAACACTATCACTATCCGATTGCATCTCAGTCTTCAAGCATCTACAGCACTTTTATGCCTTTCAGGTAGGCTTGCGGTATACAGCACAAACCTTTCTAGCTGTCCCATCAAGAATTTTCAGTTCTATTAAGCTGTCTGAAACGTAATGCAAACATCCAGCAGCCAATGAAAACTTTACATGTTACAAACTGTTTCCCATGCCCATTTTCTGCCTTGTCATGGGCCCCACCCACCAATCAGATTGTACATATGTCCTTAAGTATGAGAGACAACTGTCCTCCTTTTTCTTTGCTCAAAAGTAGAACATCCAAGATCTATCTCATCTTAAATTTAAAGGACATACTGCATGAATTAGTTTGAGAACGTTTCTTAACTGCAAAAGAAACTAGATTTGGAGAAAACGCTCTACCAATTAAGTCGAAAACATCTATATCCTATACCCTTATACATGATATCAGGCTTAACAAAATCTTTAATTTGTCAGACAACTGTTTGCAGGATAAATCTTCATTATCTGGCCATTTCTCCAAAAATGTAAGAACTATATTCACATGTCATAGAATTGTGTACCAAGGAGTGGGAGGATTAGCTAATCTAATGCCTCCCAGTAGCTTGCATTCCAGGGTATGTTGCCCTTTTGCCTCACCCTCCAAAGGATGATTTTCCACTCCAATAAATGACTGGAAATGATTTACTTACCTGTAAAAGGCCTGTTCCACCAGCTGAGATGAGAAGGGTGCTACCATATGCCACTCTGATTCCAAAGGATCCACACCCCGTTCGTTCCACCAGCTAACCCATATTCTCCATGATGAAGCATATCGCTTATGGGTATTAGCTGACCAGGCTTGTTGGATGTAAAAACTAGCTTGTTCGGAAATCACTGGCATGTTTTAACTTTGCCTGAAACACTCCAGGCTACAAGGGTTGTTTGCCCCGTGGGGACCAACTGATTAAGTTACCCTAACGGGTCCACCAGGAGTTCCCTAAAAGATGGAAACCTTATTGGTAACTCGCACAACAATACGAGTAACACTAGAAACCGTGGTTCAGCCTTCCACATTGGATTCACTAAGACTAGCTCTGCTCTCTGACGTCTCACCTGAGTCAAGACCCTGGGATCATCACAAACCGGAGAAAGGCATAGTTTCTGTTCCCAAACCAGTCCTGGAGAAAATCATCAGTAGCTCATGCTCTCTGATCCAGTTTCTAGCTGTAGAAAATCAGGAGTTGTTTGTTTAGTTGTGATGCAAACTGCTCCATCACATGAGGGCCCCAGATCTGATCCAGACTCTTGAAACACTTGAGGCAACATCCAATCTCTGTTGTCTGTCAAGTATTACGAATTCCAATCCACAATTCCATTCCCTTATTCTAGAGTATATTCCGTCACAACTGAAATGTTTTGTTGGAGACAGTAATGCCAAAAATCCTTTGCTATCTATGCCAACAAGCGGGATTTCGTTCCCCCAATCTGTAGATATACTGGACAGCCATAATGTTGTCCATCTATAATAAAATACAGCCATTGGTCTTCAGGGCAGGAAGACTCCTGATGGCTAAAGGCCCTTCCAGACGTTCCAAACAATTTTTGTGGCGACTCATCTCTGTCTAAGACCATTGGCCACCCATGGACACTGGACCGCATTCAGCTCCCCAGCTCCATATGCTGGCACCCAATTTGATCACCACCTTCAACGAACGACCAGTTATGGCCCTGACGTTCCAAGCCTCCATTTGGTCTCCAAAAAGCTTGGTATTTAGCTTCTAGTGACAGTTCCACTTGGTTCGCCTACGACAGGCCCATCTGAAGAGCCGGAGGCTTCTGGAGAGCGCTGTAGTTAAGTGGTCCAGGAAAGAACACCTGAATAAACTCCATCAGGCCCACTATCATGGCCAAGGATCTCAATGACACATTCTGGCTGGACACCCCTAAACTCAACTCTTTCAGGATCGTCTTCACTTTCTGTGAGGGCAACCAATGTTGTGCTTTCACTGAGTCCAGTTGGAAACCTAGGAAGTCTATTCACTGACTCAGAATCAAAAGGAACATTTGGATGTTTATACCAAATCCCAAATCCTGAAGTAAGGTTATCTCCCATGCCATGTGGGTAATCGCTTTCTGTTGATCTTGGGCCATAATATTTAGATCGTCCAGGTAAATTATCAAGCAAACCCCCACTTGCTCTGAGAGTTTCCAATACCAGCCTCATGAACTTGGTGTAGCACCATGGGGCTGACGAAAGATTTGTATCATGTTGCTAGCCAAAGAAATTGAAGAAAACTCCAGTGCAGCATGAAAGTCTATATCGTCAAGTAAGCATCCTAAAGATCGAGACGTTCTACTCAATCTCGAAGGAGGTTTCAGTAGATGGACACCTCCCATTCTGAAGTACCAGTACATTATAAATGCTTTGGACTCTCTTCAGTTCAAGACCACGCTGACACCTCCAAACCTTCTTTTCAACCAAGAATAGGATGCGGATGAAAGTCTGGGGAGGGGAAGGGATAGGCCAAAAGCTCCTGAATTTCAGAATTTTTAAAACTCAGTGCATACAGGAAAAAACACAGTTGCCTTGGCGGTAGGGGCCCCGGCAAAAAGGCCCTGCTGCAAACCCTTTTTTTAAAGACGGGCTTAGTCCAACAAGCTAAAGGTAGAGACCGATTTACTCAGATGCGTAACAAAGAGAGCACCAAATAATAATCCATAGTCTATCAGGTCGACTTCTGAGCTTGCTAGATGGTTCAGTTTGGGGTCAGTTCTCATTAGTATTGAGGATCTTCTTTCAGTTGAAATGGCACAGTTTGGTTTTCCCATCTGGCAGATTGCCATCTGCACCCGACTCACAAAGATGTCAGAGTCTATAAGTTCCGTCTTTGGCCCGATAAGCTGTCTCTAGAAACTTTAATACCCCAGCCATGTCCAGCATTTTATCTTTGCAATTCCTCAACATGTACATGTAAGACCTATAGAGTGCAGGTCAGTGTCCAGGGACCCAAGGGGGGGGGGAGGGGGGAATCCTCCTTTCGGAACTGAGAGCAGTAAAGAATAGGATTTCTGAACACAAAAGTAACATCTGCTGTCAGAAAACCACCACCAAACTATACACCCACTTTATGGAACACACACACCTCTCCAAGAGCCTGCGTTGGTTGATTCTGGAGGCACACCCACGCATCACGCAATCTGCACTATTTAGGATTGAACAACGCTGGGTGCATCGACTAGGCTTAGACCACCAGGGACTTAATGATGAAATACCATGGGGTTCTCTGTCCTAGGACTCTTTATAATGATGACATCTAGTCACGACCTTCTTGAACTATCAATGACAGCTCCTTGTACTTTTCAGTAGGCACTATGCAAAAATTGTACCAATAGCTTGTGACATGTATATAGGGTGTCTGTTAGCCTCTTGTATCCCCTTGTCCGACAGTTGTTACGAAAAGGCACTCCTTAATCCTGGTTGTGAACCTTCGTTAGACTACTGCACCAGGATATTACACTGATCTATTGGTCTAATTCTGGGAAGTGAACCCTTGTTTTGACTACTGCACCAGGATATTACACTGATCGTTTGTTCTAACACATTCGTGTAATAGCTACCCTCATCACAACTTTTCTATAATACAATGCATTTTGTATTTCCTACATGAATAGTCCATACTAGACTTGATCTGGGTGCATTGACCAACAACTATGTAACTTATAAGAACTGTGCCTCCTCTAATTATCATTAATACCAGGCGCGTTAACCTGTGGCGTTGCACCACTACCTTCTCTAAGATGGCCGACATGCTAGCACAACCTCCACCAGCATGTATTAGTAGCTCACATGACACGTCATACCACCAGCTTGATCGGATCAGCCTTCCGCTACCCGCCCACGGCAAACGGCTTGGCGTTTATAAGCGGCTCGTGTTGTCCGCTCTGCACCATCCCGGCTTCAGCACGGAGGGGTAGGTGGACTGCGCGGCTTCCAACGGAAGCAGGTAAGTATTTGCAAACCCCCGAGAGATGCCCTGTATTCGACGGCGACAAGGTGCAGGTGAGCGGGTTGCACCTACGGCTGTGGGGACTGGGAGTGTGTGAGTAGCTGAGCCTACCCCTTGGATCCTTTGAGGGTCCTTTACTCTATGTACTATGGCTGGGGACGGGTGGTGGGGCGGGCAGTTGCCGTATACGAGACCACTGACGGAACCCTAGGGAATGTCCAAGACTGGTGTGTGTGGTCCGTGCCCCACCCCACGCAACCCTCCCCCCCCCCCCCCGACGCCCTTGCATGAGGTTAAGAAGTAAATCCAGGGGTATGCTCCGTGACTGTCCCAGCACACTACCGTAGCACACTCTTTACCAACTAAGGTCCCAGCGAGGCGGGTCTATTTTTCTGTGATAAGTTAATACAGGACCTGCTCCATAAAGTGTAACTTTTTCTTCTATTGTCAAATAGACATCCTAATATAGATGTCACAAGTAGTGCTGTAGCAGATGGGGCGCAATCTTGACCATCATTAGGTGAGTCCTAGATTATAAGCTTCACCACTCCTCACCACAGCACGATTAACAACATACTTCGGATGCCATACAATCACCATGGATTTTACCACTGCAGCCATGCTTGTCCCCGTTTATATGTTACTATATGTTGTGATTGTTTTAACTATTTGACCGCTTGCACTGTGAAATTAACTTAATTGAACAGGGTCTCCACCCCGCCTTATTCAGCATGCGGGCAGCACCATTTTGGGCAATTACTTTTGTACAACTTAACATGTATTGTTTTTATGCTCTTCTCATGCAGGTTTGCCCTCGCACCTGCGGGTAGTATCCCGAACATCCTTGTGCACGCAGGTAAACTCCGCCATACCACCTTGATTTAATATATTTGGTTTAGTGGCACATTTTGCACTCCACTTGTTGTAGATAGTCACTTTTCACGGTCCTGAAGAAACACCGCCTGATCCTTTGGACTAATTGGCGTGAAACATGTCGACCATCCAGGAGTAGAGTGCCTCTTGACTCTTGATAGTTTGATAGTCGCCCCTCCTCACCATTTTTTAACCAAGCAGGGCTCCACCTAGAATAAAGTTGGTCTAAGGATCCCCTACTTGTTTTAATTTTCACTACTCAGAACATCTACACGCACACTAGGCCCCTCACACCCACGGCACCCATACGGCAGGAACAAAAGATCTCCGGCAAAGAGCCCCTTTATGGGTGCCCGTCGGGTATTGCAGCGCCGACTCGACGAGGAGCAAGCCCATATGATGAAGCACGACACCTAGCTTGCTGGGTGTGTGAGGGCCCTGGTTCCGAAAGGACGTTTATGCGGCGTCCGGGTCCTCTACCACCCCGCGTACATTGTTAGGGGTAACTCGTCCATCCAGCTGCTTGGAGTAGGAATTTGAGGTGGTATGGTAATGCCGATACTTGTAACACCAGTTGTTAAACAATGCAAGGGCTCATTCACTGCACTTTCCGACAGGAGCGAGGCGCAGCTTAGAATATTACCCAGGTGTGCTCCGTCCCCTGGAGACCTCGTATTACCTGTACTGCTTAGAAGTCAGGACGTGCGGCGTGTCTGACAGGAAGCCTGGTAGTCGGTCTTCCAGATATCTTTCAGAGCTCGTTGGTTGAACCTGTGTTGCTCCAGAAGAATTGGGCTGGTTCATTACAAGAACGGAGGCTACATTATGCTTTATTCCTTTAATGCAGTCCAAGAAGCCGCATACATCACAATATTAAATGGTCCCAGAACATTAGCAACACATAAGTTGACTTTACAATTACCTTCTACCTATGATTACCTCTATCTTTTTGTCCTTAGATACCCTTCTTGTGGCTTAACCCCACCCTGCCTCTATACCAATCTCCAATTTATGGAGATCACCTCTCCACTCCTTTTCCATACCCTCAACCCCTCTTACTTTCATCTGGCCTTATGCCCTTCCTAAAATTAATTACTATATCATATATTGCTTAGTTTTAAGTACTGTTTTATACATGTATATTACTTAAGTTCTGTATTCTTCATTTTGTGCTATTTGCTGGGAATTATTTTCTCCAGGTTTTGATTACCTTAATATTCTCAACGACGTAACCACAGCACGATCGCTGATCTTTGCTAACCTCTTTAGCCACCCTTTTTCATGCAATAAGAGGATCTCAATCTCCGATGCAGGCCGCGATCACCTAACGCAACACTGCATCGTGTTTAATATTTGAGGAAGGTTCATTGGCAACGGAAGCGCTACGTCCTCCCGTTGCCAGGAACCTTTCCTTTTCGCATTCCGCCTGGCCTTACAGCCGGCTGCTCACGTGCTCATTGCCATGACAACGGGCAGCAGCTGATCACTTGAGCACTCTGGTGTCAGTTGCTCATTTCACATTTGTGATCAGCTGCTACCAGAGAAAAGCAAATTATTTTTCGATTGATTCTGCGTAAAAAAAAGGGGGATTTACCTTACAAAGGCCCTGTATTAATACCATTAACCTCAGACTAAGATAGCTATTATTACTATTTCAAGCATCATTAATGCTATTAACCTCAGTACCAAAAAAGACCGATAGCTAACATTACCCATAAAGATATTATTACTACCTCTTAAAGATATCACTAAAGGATATTTGGCCCACTTTGGCATAATTAACTACTTGATTTTAAAAGGGCGTTCCTTCTAAATCAGTGGTTCCCAAACTTTTGACTCCTGAGGACCCCCATTGAGTCACCACTGGAAGCCGGGGACCCCAAGCAATTTTTAGGATTTCAATTTCAAATATTAAAACAGTAATTCGAAAAACATTAACACACGTGTGCACTTAAAACAAATACTCGAATTACTAATGATTTTAGGTGCATATTTACAAGCCCCTATCACCATGGGAACATCACTTTTTGAGATGTTCCCGTGGCGATAGGGGCTTCGCCTTATTTACAAGGCAGCGTTAAGCCACTTAACGTGGCTTACCGCTGCCTTGTAAATAAGACCACCTTTCACCCAATGCTTAGCGTGAAAGGGGTGGGCGGTGGGCGTTTCCCCTGCAACACCCATTGATTTTGACGCGGCCCCCTATTTACAAGGGTAGCATAAATGGGAAGCAGCGCAAAAATTAAAACCAGGGAAAACCTGGTCTTAACTTGGCGAAACACGGAGAAATGCTTCATTTCTCCCCGTTTTTGCAAAACCCCTTGGATTGTTTATGTTCAGCAGTGTGACCCTTCCTGCACATCAACAATCTTTAAAAAAAAAAAATTACATTTTGTAACTTCCATATGTGCTGCATTAAGCAGCACACATAGAAGTGTCAAAACGACATTTCAAGATTTTTTTATGTGCAGGAAGGGGGACCTTCCTGTACATAAACAATCTTCCCCTGTTAAGTGTAGCGCCAGCGCAGGGGAAACGCAGGGCTGCACCGTATTCTTGTAAATATGGTGCAGCCCTGCGTTTATGAAGTGGCGGAGTGTGTTGTTAAGCCAAGGAGGCTTACAACACTCGCCGCCACTTCTGTTGTATCTTATATTGAAAGAATTTGCAAGAAAACTAATAAAGTTAATGGGAAGGTTGGTGCTGCATCTCCGTGACTAACTTTTCAATGGTTGGTTTTATTTCGCAGTACGAGGCTCCTGCTCCTGCCAGGGCCAGACTGGAAATCCAAAGCAGCCCTGGCAAATGATTTCAGACCAGTCCCCATACCATGCACACCAAGTGCAATGAGTGAGCCTGACCACTACAAAGGGGGCTTTGGGAGGCTCTCTCCCCAAAACATTTAGGAAACAATGGTGCAGTCTACAACACATTTATCATTATATTGAATTGTATTACATTTTAAAGAATAGTAAATGAAGACCTGACTATGCACCAGAATACGACAATCTTTCTGGGGGATCTTCAATGATTCCCCCACTATCACCCTCCAACAGTGCTTCTCATCTCCCCACAGGCCCTCTGTCACCTGTATTTCATTTTTTATAGCATCTCTGATACCATTGTAGGATGTCAGAACACTTAACATCACACACATATAGAGACAGTGAATCATACGTGTTAATCAGTGTATAGAAAATGTTACATAAGGCAAAGGGGACTACAAGGTGTAGAATTCACATGTCATTCATACTGGTAGGCATTTTTAAAGAGTGCTTGGTCTGGAGAAGCACAAACTCAGGATTCAGAACATAACACAGTGGTTAGCATTGACTTTAACAATAAAAATGTATTTCCACCCAAATAAACCTTTTTTAGCAGCATCAGGATAATGAAAGACTGGGAGAAACATAAGTCACTAACTTGTACCTTGCAGTTTGCAAGCAGCTGTTTGATGACAGTTTATAGGTCACTGTGCTAGATTACGATTGTCACTTATGAACTGCACAGTAACAAAAAAATCTCTCTGACAAAAGCAGTAACTCACTGACCTATGCATATAAAATACTGTTTTTTAAAATGCATGGTACACGTTCTTTGCAGTAGGCATATTAACCCTCTGTGCTACATTAGATAAGTCGAAGCTGCCACTGGACAAAACTCATCTCTCTCCAGCAGGGACATTAATCACTGGTGTTATTGTGACGCTTTTATTGTTCTTTGAAAACTGCTAATTAAACAAGATACCTTGCAGTGCTTTCATAACTGCTGCCTGCGGACCCCCTAGGAATGTGTCGGGGACCCCTGGGGGTCCGCGGACCACAGTTTGGGAAACACTGTTCTAAATGACAGCTTATTCTCCCTATCTGCGCCATGTCTGACAGATTCAGATGACGCTTCCGCCCCTACTCCTAATATTGATAATGAAGCCCTTAAAAAAATGCTATATAAGTAAATGAGGTCTTGCATGATTTAGACCTTGACTCAGGTCATGTCCTCTAAAAGATCACTCCCCATTGAGAAGAATGAGATTCCTGAAATTTTAAGCCCACACTACTCTGACGATATCACCGAACTAAAGGGCTAAAGATTAAAAAAAAGTAAAAATGTAGATCAGGTGACCCCTAAGAGCACCATGGGAGGTCTTAGCACCTCATCAAATATGGGAGTTCTTAGCACCTCAACTATTAATGGAGGTACGGCACGACTTACTCGGGTGTCCTTGGCGGCACAAAACATCTTGGTGTCACTAGCGGCACAAAATATCACAGTGCTCACTACAATATGGGAGAGAACAAATTTAATAATGATGAATCCTCAGACATACCTGATGAGTATGTCCTAGATCTCGATGAGGACGATCAAGAATTTTACAGTCCGGAGGATGAACTCCCATCATCCTCAAAGGACAATATCCTTGACCACTTGGGGGAAGAAATGTTTTCTCCATTAAACCTTAAACACCCCAGAAGCTCCGAGTGGTCTCCAAAGCCACATCAATGGCACACCTCACAACACCAACCTGATCAGAGGCTGGAGCCAGAGGGCACTTATACTCCTTGGGAATGCAAACACAAGCCTCAACGCAGAAAGACGTAGAGTCGTTTTGACCAAAATAAATCCAAAACTCAGTGATATGGCAGACAGAGAGCCCTCACAAAACCCCAAAGGATTACTCTTTGGGGAAGATCTCAATAAGTCCTTGAGGAAGTATGTTTCTACATTCACCGCCTTGTATAAGGCCCAACAAAATGTGCGCAGAGTATTTAATCCTAACCTTTTTGGCCGGGCCGGAAGAAGGGGCCTTTCTTCCGGCTGATTTAACCAAAGGCCCTATTCGAGGTCCCGTGGCTACAGAAGAGGGTACCAGCAGTACAACACACCTCAATTCTACCCCCAAAGAGGGAGAGGACCCCGCACCAGAGGGTTTTGATCCCGCAGAACCACCAACTCCCTCAACTCTACAAGTGAGTGCTCCTCTCCCTTCTCCTTTCCCTTCTTTCCCCCAAAAAGTGGGAGGCAGACTCAAATACTTTTATCAGAATTGGAGATTGATCACTCAAGACCCTTGGGTTTTAAACACCATCAGGGGATTTATGATACTCCTACACCTACACAAACCTCTTTCCCGAGAGACATGCCTCTCTCTCCAGAGCAACAAAAAATAGTAGAGGAGGAGATCTCCATGCTTCAGAAAGGAGCTATAATAGAGGTCCCCTTACAAATGTTAAGATTTATAAGCGCACACTTTCTTGTAAAAAAAAAAAAAAAAGGACAAGGGTTAGAGACCTGTGATAAACTTAAGAGAACTAAACAAATATTTGGTCTACAGGCACTTCAAGATGGAGGGCATCCACCTGAGGGATCTACTACTAGAGGGAGACTGGATAGTCAAACTAGACTTGAAAGACGCTTATTTCACCATCCATATGGCCACTATCCACCAACCCTTTCTCCAATTCATTTGGAAAAACCATCTATACCAATTCCAAGCTCTTCCCTTCGGACTAGCCCTTTGGTGTTTCAGCAAGGTCATGAGAGCAATCGCCTCCTCCCTAAGAGAAAGATATATTTGCATGATCATTTACTTAGACAACATTCTTATAATGTCTCAAGACCTTTCACAAATAGTCCAAGACCTGAGGACCGCGATGGACCCCCTAGAAAGCTTAGGTTTTATCATAAACAAAGAAAAGTCAATCAGGACCCCTTCCAGGACTCTGGAGTTCCTAGGTTTCACAGTAGATACATCTAGATGTCTCCTTTTACTCCCTTCCAAACAAACTGCCAAAATCGGGAAGGAAATAAGACATGTCCTGAAATAACAAGATTTATCTCTGAGAGAGCTAGCCAGATTACTGGGTCTCCTCTCCTTCTCCATCCAAGCCATCTTTCCCGGTTCCCTAAACTATTGGGCCCTCCAAAGGGTAAAAGCGAGAGCCCTAAGATCTGGCCTCTGGTACGGAGAGCGGATTACTCAGGATCAGGAAGCCCAATCAGAACTATCCTGATGGCTCAAGAACCTAGACGTGTGGAATGGCAAAGCAATCTTTGGGTCAAAACCAGAATTTGTTTTAGAATCGGATGCGAGCCTCCATGGCTAGGGAGCTTGTCTTCTCGATCAGAACACAGGTGTTATCTGGTCACAGGAGGGATCCTCTCGCCACATAAATTACTTGGAACTAACAGCTGGCCTTTACGCCTTGATGAGCTTCAAAAACTCTCTCCAGGGCAGGTCAGTCATCCTAAAGATGGACAACATGTCAGTGGTAACCTATAAAAATCACCTGGGAGGCACCAAATCTGCGGACCTATCCAACTTAGCCAAGAAACTATGGATGTTCTGTCTGGAGCACAAGATCGCTCTCAAAGCGGAATACCTTCCCGGGAAATTGAACATTTCTGTAGACTGGAACTACAGATTCCTATTAGATCACAGCGATTGGAAACTCCAAGTTTCCGTTTTCAGGACCCTGAACAGGATTTGGGGTCCCCTAGAGATAGACCTGTTTGCGAGCAGACTAACTTTTCAATTGGAGAAATATTTCAGCTGGATGCCCGACCCGGGTGTTATGGCAATCAACGCCTTCCTACAGTCTTGGAAAGGAGTCAAAGCGTACGCCTTCCCTTCATTTGCCATGATTCAAAGAGTTCCTCAGAAAGTGAGACAGGATCAGTGCTTCCTTGTCCTAATAACTCCCTTTTGGCCATCTCAGGCATGGTTTCCCACTACTCTAGAACTAGCTTGCAACCCCCCTTCTTAATTCCTACCCAAGAGAATCTTTTAACAGACGTAGATAGAGGAGGTCACCCCCTAATTCAGAGCAGGACTTTAACCCTTCTTGCCTGGAGAGTGTCAGGAGATCCAATGAAATCTCAGGTCTTTCATCGACAGCTGCAACTTTCCTCGAAGAGTCTTGGGCCCCAGGCACTCACTACAGATATAACAACATATGGAGAAGCTGGGTAAGTTGGTGCCTGGAAAGGAACCTGGATTCCTTGGAGGCACCTATTGTTGACATAGTTAACTTCCTTGTTGAACAATTCGAAAGAGGTCTCAGCTATAGAACTATCAACTGCTATAGATCAGCCATCTCTGCTGGCCATGTCCTTGTCAACGGTAAAACTGTAGGTAAAAATGTAATTGTTTGCAGAGTGATGAGAAGCATTCGTTTAAGAAGGCCTCCTAAACCTAAATACGAAAGTCTCTGGGATGTCAACCTAATCCTTGATCTTTTCAATAACTGTCCGGATAATTCTCTCCTGAGTAGGAAAAACCTTTCCATTAAACTTGCTACTCTGCTATGCCTAATCTCATGCAAAAAGGTCTCCGATGTCAAAGCCCTAGAGGTTACGAATAGGTCCTATAATATGTTCGGTGTCAAATTTGAGATTCATAGAAGAACAAAGACTATGTCTGATTCAATCATTTATCCCCGTTTTGATTAATGCCCAAAACTTTGCATTGTGAACTGCGTGAGAGAGTATGATCGCAGAATGTTTGCTCTTCGTCCCCTGGGTATGAATCAATTACTTATATCTTTTGTTAAACCCCATAAAGGTATAACCTGACTTCTATCGCTAGATGGGTTAAAATTGTTATGAGTTTAGCTGGTATTGACTTAAAGAAATTTCAAGCTCACTCCCTTAGAGATGCTATGGCCAGTACATCTCTCTGGTCTGGAGGTAAGTTGGATGACATTCTCAAAGCGGCTGAATTTGCTAGCACTTTGGCACCACACTATTGCAAGCCTATCGAACATAT
This sequence comes from Triturus cristatus, assembly GCF_964204655.1. Taxonomy (NCBI): domain Eukaryota; kingdom Metazoa; phylum Chordata; class Amphibia; order Caudata; family Salamandridae; genus Triturus; species Triturus cristatus. Next base: position 458,386,198 of record NC_140592.1, on the reverse strand, counting down.
GTCTGATGTAGTTTTACAAAGCTACCAACACAGGGCCAGCTGGTGGCCCTTTGTGAGATAATGTTTGTTGCCCCCCCCCACGGGCGACCCCCACAGACCCCCTCGCTACCACCCTTTAACAGTGCCCCCTCAAGTCTCCATAACCACACTCTCTCAAATGTATTTAATTAGTTAAATAGTGCCACCTATACCAGTGTGGGGCGTCAAAGTACTTTACATCACACACACATTACACAGAGACAATCAATCGTATGTGTGTAAATTAGTGTATAGCAAATGTTACATAAGCCAGAAGGCTACAAGGTGAGTCACATGTCATCCATACTGGTATACAGTATGGTTTAAGGGAGCTTGGTCTGGAGAAGCACAGACTCCGAATTTAAGACATAACCCCATGGTTGGGGGTTACATTTAATAATATGGATTGTTTTTACCGAAATAAACCCTTTTTTAAACATTAGAATAATGAAAGATGGAGGAAAACACCATAATGCTCCAGTCTATACCTTACAGTTTGCATACAGCTCTTTGATGACAGTTATTAGTTCACTGTTCCATGTTAGGATTTTAACTTCTACACTGCTAGTAAGAAAGGGATCTCTCTGACAAAAGCACTGACCTATTTAAATTATATGCACTTTGTGATCTGCATGGTACATATTCTTTGCAGCAGGCACATTAACTCTCTGTGCTACCATAAAATTAGTTCAAACTTCCACTTGACTAAACTCCTCTCTCCAGGAAGAACATTAATCACCGTGTTATCTTGACATTTTTATTTTTGTATGAAAATTGCGGAGGCCAGCAATGCAGCAGAAGGTGCTTTTAAAACCATAAAATAATTCCAAACACGGCGCCCCCTGGAAGAGTCAGCACTCGGTGCGGTGGCACCGATCGCACCGCCCTAGAGCCAGCCCTATACCAACATGCATAATGTAGCCACCATTCTTGTAATGAAATTGCGATTCTCCTATTACCATGACTAGAGAATCTGGATTTCATTAAAGACACGGAGACTGACATTATCCCATCCATCCCACTCTCTTGGATGGTGGTCTTACAGTGTTTAAATGTTCATTTTATTAATAGTACTAGTATTATCTCTCTCCTCTCTATTAGCTTGTTAAGTTTTATACTATTTATTTAGTTCAGGAGGTATTTACTTCTGTCTCTTTTCAGGTAACCGTTCTTATCTGCGAGACGTCTGGCCTTTGGATTTACCATCGTTCTTCCTTCTCCTTCATATAGCTCATCCGAGGATCGTTTTGAAGTTTAAAAGTTTCAAGTTTCATGGACTTATTCTCTTCTCCACATTTAAAAGAGGCAGATTGTTGATGGCTCATTCCTTGTATGTGTTGCTAATGTTCTGTTCTGGAACCTTTTAATATTGTGATGCATGCGGCTGCTTGGACTGCATTAAAGGAATAATGCATAATGTCAGCCTCCGTGTCTTTAATGAAATCCAGATTCTCTAGTCATGGTAATAGGAGAATCGCAATTATGGCCTGATGTAATTTTTGTAACGCTCGGGAGGGTGCGGGTGCAGGCTGGGACCGCAAGGAGGCCCAGCAGCTGCCGTCTCCGTGCTCTTGTAGCCACTTGATGTGGGAGGGGGCCATGAGCATTACGGCGCTCCTCCTCTCTCCCTCTGTAGTATGCCGATACTGCCCCAGCGAGCACGTTGGGGCGGATGCAGCCTGGATCCTACGTGGTGATGCACCTGGGGGGGCTGGCGGCATCAGGTCAGGACAAGGTCAATTCAACTAATAAGTAAGTACTGGGAGGCGGAGTGTAGAGTGTGGACGTGGTAGACACAAGGGGCACACCAAGGACCAGTCAAGGCATCATTTGTGCAGGTGTGGTGTTTTTTCTTACACACAGCTTTTTCTCCTCAGATTGGTCTCAGCGGCCTCCGTTTCCAAAGAGCGGCATGGCTAGCCAGGGCTCCCACACTATTTTCGCAGATGTCCCCTGTGGAGGATTCAATGCCAGGCGCGTCGCAGGATGCGCAATGGGCGGCGTTCATGCAGTTGGCCAAGACCAAGGGTTCGGTGTGGGCGATAGGGATCTTGAACTTGCACGAGCTGGATGATTCGGGGGTCGTCGTTGACGGTCCCCTTCTTGAGCAGCAGTCGAGTATGGATGCATGGCCTTTCAGGCCGAAACGGGCCCACAGGCCGACCAATTAGGAATTTCCCAGAGGTAGAGTGCAATCGCCACCCCCCTCCCCCCCCCCCCCGAGAAGCTGCTCCCATGACGTCCACTCCCCCCTTGCCCGGTGCTGGGGTCAGTAGCCATGACAGACAGTAGTGCGTCTCAGCAAACACCACTACCATGGACAAGATGGGTAAGCTCATGGACATTATGAGGAGTTTCATGGCAGAATTTAAATCCAGCACTGCAGGGCCCGACTTCCCGCCATTTCACAGCAGTCCAATCTTTGGTGAGGAAAGGGGACAAGCAATTGCGAAAGTGTGGGTGAACCAGTCAAGCGAAACCCAAACATCTAGCGTTGTCCCAGCATCGGCAACGCCGGCAATTCCTACAGATGTGGTCAAGCAGACGGGGCCGGTGTTAAAAACAGTCGTTACAGTAGAGCAAAGCAGTGCACCAGCTCACACCAGAGCTCTCACCCCTATTCCCCTCCTTGCACAGCCTGCGGCAGCTGTGGGTACGCTAGTTCCCCTTCCTGCAGCGCCCCCGCGACTCCTGCTCAAGGCTCCGCACCCCCTGCCGCCACCGGGGACTCCCAGATGGGACCACTGCCTGCACCTGTCACCCCGCATTTCATCATGTTCGCCCCTCTGTTGTCTGGTCGTTGCTCCCTAGCGTGGCAGGCCCTTTTAGAGCCACCGATGCAGAAGCCTCCTGTAGATAGATTGACTTTTGTACATACCTTCAGTACACTTTCAAACCAGATACAGAAAAGTATCAGACACCATTGGTGTTTGCTGAATTCCAGTAAAGAAAAGATTTCTCTCCCCTTGTTTGCATTCAAAAGAGGTAGTAACATCAAGGACAAATTGGTTCACACACGCCCCAAGACACCGTTACCGAGACAACTGGGTACTCTCTGGGGCTTACCGGCAGCCACGGGTCACCATCCTTGTGGCGAATGTTCTATCTGTCCACAGACCTCGCATTCAACAACAATTGATATAGGAACTAGTAAACCATGGGTTCAATATCAATTTACTAATTGTAACAGCAGCAATCTGATCTATTTGATCACTTGCCCGTGCCGGATAAACTATGTCGGGATGACTACTCGAAAAGTCAAGGCACGAATGCTAGAGCACAAAAGTACATTCAGATGCAAGAAGCTCACCACAAAACTCATGAGACATTTTAATGAACATCACGGACCAGAAGATTTCAAATGGACTGTGCTTGAAAAACCCAATATACCCTTATCTGTCAGTGATATCTCCAGATATCTATTCATTAAAGAGCAAAAATGGGTATATAAATTGCATAGTGACACTCTGGGTCTCAATGATGACATTCCCTGGGTTAGTCTTTAATCTGGTATAAGTTCCCCAAATGTTTCATAACACCATATACTCGTTGGTTTGGATATTTGTGGGTATGGTTTTGACTTGTGTTGCTATGTGGCTTCTGAAAAACACCTGTTGCTGTATCTTGGCCATCCTATGTATATCCTGGTCTTCACATGATCATCACGATATTTGAACACATGATGGAGTACATAGGTACATTTTAACAATATATGCCTATGGACAAGAGAGCCGGTTAAGCGTATGCCTATGATGAGGTATATATGGGAACATCACTTTTTTGAGTGCACACACCATGCAGAGAATGATCATTCCATTCTTAGTTGTATACCGTTCGTAGCCTTGGCCAATACAACAAGATCAACAGGGACGTTTGGCTAATTACCTCAATCTAACTACTGCTCTAACTACTACTATAACCCTCCTCTCACATGTAGTGTTAATTGGCTTTAGTGAGATTTAATACGGAGTGTTAATTTGCATCAGGGAGCTTGGACTCCGTAGATCGGACTGTCCTCTACTTTTGAACTACAAAATATTCACGCGTGACGTCCATTTGTAGTATTACGTTTGAACCCTGCTTTGAACTACAGAAGGGTTACGCGTGACGTCAATTCGTAGTCCAGCGGTGTGACGCCGTCTTTGATTAAGCGCGCGTTTTTCAAAACCGGAAATACACCCACGATAACAGGATGTATTTAAATCCGAGGAAGTTGTAACTCCGGTGCCTCCTTCCCAGAACTCGGTGGTAGACCAGAGGTACCGACGGACAGGTTAGTGTGTGACTGATGATTAATAACCTGATAGCGGCAAACAAAGTTATCTATCGCTAAGGAATATAACCCCCGAGACTGGGTCCCTGAGTATAGCGTTGTAGTAGCCCTAGATAGGTGAGACTGTACACTCGCTTACTCATGCCGTGATTTCACGTTATAACCTTCCCGGTTGACACAACGCTAAGGTTGCTTTCTAACAAAAAGGCGTTCTCTCCCCTTCTTTTTTGAAACAGCGATCTATTCTTACTGTGGTTTAACTCACATCACGCATGCTTTGACTGTTGGCCCACTTGTCTTTAGCCACACGAGTGGGTAGTGAGTCTAAAAATACATTGAAGGGCATCTATAATCATTATCCAGGGTGGTGTAATGGCGTGAACACCTTGGGGGTATTGAGTCTATCTCAATTAATAATTGAATTTTGATAGTGGGCTATTGAGGATATATAGCCATAAGACACTAACATTATATCCATGGAAATTAAGAGAAGGGCAGTATGCACATAGTAAGGTGTGCCTGCGCCTGTGTCTCTGTTTCATACAAGTATTTTCTGCGAGAAATGATTTTTACAATTTCTTGACCTTTGACTGTTTTTTTCTGTTTTAAGAGCGGAAAGGTAGTTCAGTGCGATTGATACGCACAAATTGATTTGTTAGGACTCTGTACTTCAGACAGGGTTTCTTTTTGGTTTATTTGATTGTTGAAGAGCCCCCCTTTTTTCTCCCCTCTTTTTCTGTAGAGCGGGGCCTCATCTTTACCCGAGGAAGGTTCCAGGGAGGTGAGGTTTGGGCCTTGACCATGCAGGGTAAGCGAAATATTAGAGCCATTTTGGGCATACCATTATGCCTGTAGGTCTCATCTCTGAAAGCACAAAGTATGATAATTGATTTATTTTTCTGTAGGTGATGATTGCATCCTGTAAATGAAGGTTTCGCATCAAGCGAGGTTGTATGGTTCTTCTTATTACAGTGTCTTGATATAAGAAGTTTTTTGGTTAATGTGCAGTAGCTGCGATTTGGTCCTGAAGAAAGCCTGGATCATTTCCATTTGGGCTGAAACATGTTGACCATGAAGTAGGAGTCATGGTGTTTTCTGCTATGAGTCAGTAGCGGAGACTCTGGTTAACTCCCTTTGTTTTTACTAGGTGTGAGGAAAGAGATATTGTCAAAACGCTTTACGTCTTTTCACATAACCTTTTTAAATCTCACTGCACTGCATCACATAGTTTTTTCACAGTTTTTTCTATGTTTCTTCAACACGCTGTGGCATCAATTGTTTGCCTTGGTTGGGAATGGCATTCACGAAGAGCGTATGAGCTCGCCACAGAGGGAATCCTTATGATCTAAAGGTTACCCTCATGGAGGTGGCAGATTACCACGTGATAACACTGATCTACAGAGCTTGACACTTTAGCTCTATCACAACGATATAATTTGATGGAAATCTTGCTCAGCTCGGTTTGCCAGGGACAAAAGAACAGTTATCCTTCTACCAGCATACACATCACCTATTGTGCTTCCTCTTAGACCCCCAGTCTATTTTTGTAGTTGCATTAGGTCCCCCTGGAGGCCAAGAAGGGATATGGCGGCGGGACTTAATCGATATCTTTACTCTCCTAATGCATGGACAGGATTGTCTGGACACGAGGAAAATGGGCAGGAAAGATGAGGAAAAGAAGGTTAAGTACCAAACGTGGCCGGAGAAAACAATCGAGAACTGGCTAGAGGCTTTCTCCATACTGTCAGCAGTTATAATGGAGAAACATCCAGAATTGGGCCCCGGTTTGTTCCAGTATTCCCAGGCCATTCACAACGAGGCCCTCAAGTGGGGAGGCATGGGTTGATATAACTACGACAGGGAGTTTAGGAAAAAGATGTCCATGTGCCCTGAGATGAGTTGGGACCAGAAGAAGGTTCAACTCTGGATGGAACATATGGGCAAGCACACTCTGCAGAACAAGGAATACCACACCAAATACCAGGGCGGGCACTCAGCAGGAAGGGGTTCTTTTCAGGCTGGGAGGTGTAACTTCAAACAGCCCTTTCGGGGCGCGCATGGGGGAGCGAACCAGAGGGGAGGTGTCAAACTCACGTTCTCAGGGACTTGTACGTTGTTCAATGCCAGATCCTGCTCCTGGGGCAAAGCATGTATGCTCACACACAATTGCAACAAATGTGGGGCTCCTCACCCGGCAGCGTCCTGTTATAGTAAGTGTGAGCAGGAGCCACCCAGTAAGAACAAGCAAGACAGTTGAGTTGGAACTGGACCCCTCCCACATACCCCCCTCCTCCCCTGGCACCATTGCACAGCTCTTTCCCTGTCCTTCCTGCCCCCCGAACTCATGCTGGCCTCCCTCCTCACTTGGACAGCGTCCCAGTATGCAGTCAAGGGCCCGTCTCCGGTAGCCCTGGATAACCTCATGCCATTACTCAGCCGTTACCCTAACAGGTAGGATGGTCAGCTGCTGTCGGATGGTTTTATCGAAGGCTTTAGGATCCCCTATGTCGGCCCCCTGGCAAGCCGGGAAGCAGACAACCTCAGATCTGCGAAGGAGCGTCCAGCAGTAGTACAGTCCGAGGTGGAAAACGAACGGGCATTAGGTAGAGTCCCCTCACTCCCTGATCTTATTCCACCCTGGGACCAAGGATCTCAATCCTCCTTATTGCCCCCTTCCTTTTCTCTTGTCTACTCTCTGTCTTGGACCATAAACATCTGGTACCAATTATCTCACAGAAACATTGGTTGGCCGCTATACTGTTCAGCAGGACCCATGTTAGACAAGCTAATTATAACATTCCAAAGACCTAGAGGTAGCCTGACTCCCTTCTTTTCCCAAGTCTCTGACAGCCACCCATATTTTGAGTTATTGTACAGATTAGCAATGTTTTCCCTTCCATTTTTTAGGTCTCGCCTACGCAGTGTGCATGCGCTGCATAGGAGGACCTTTAGCCGTCGTTCTGCTCTTTTTTGAAGCACATACTCGTGCTTGTGGCGGCATCCACCTTACGGGAACGCGCAGGGGCGCACCACAAGCACGAGTATGTGCTTTCAAAAAGAGCAAATAGCTGCTGCTTCGGGCGCGCGCGTTCGGAAGCATTCTCAGGGCGTCTCTTCTATTCTGTGCACTCCCCCCCCCAATCCCTCCCACTTGCTGATTCAGATAGATTCCAGTAAAGCGGGCTCAGCCCTTCATCCTTCCAAGGTTGCTCGAATAAGCGCTGCGCTTGCACACTGGAACCCATTCTTCTCAGTCCTGGATGATACTACTTAGGGTACTAGACCGCCTTCCCCTACAGGCTCGAGGATCCTTCTGGAAAGAAACCACCGTATGCCAACGTCTCCCTCACATCGGTCTCTGTATTCCGCGGGCTGGGCAAGACGTTCGCTCACCACAATCGATTATCATTATTCTTAACATCTATTTCTGATTAGCGGCATCTCCATCGCGTATTTTTCACTCTCCCCGCCACAAATTGCCCCTTTTCACAGCCAGTCTCTAAACTACGACGGCTCGTGACATCTTCAGATGTCTCTTTCTTCCAAGCCTCGTCTGACTGCATTTTTAGGGCCACATTAGATATATGCGGTACGTAATATCCATCTAGCAATACAGTCTCTTTTCTGCCAATATATTAGTTCTCAGTATTCCACTCACAAGGAAGGGTTAATGTAGAGAAGGGAATGGCGAGAACTCGACTTGGCCAATTAAATGAGAGATTCTCGTTTTCTCGATCGTTGATTGGGCGGACGGTGGACAATCGGGCTGTGAGCTGTTGCTGCTTCTCAAGGCCACGTGGGGGTGGGCCCAGGATCACCCATGTTGCTTATTGGTTAGCTACCCCCTCCTCTCTAGTATGGGCCTCACTTATTCTCTTCACTGCAGCTTCCTGAGCCAACCCTGTGGGAGGCGCTTGCATCGCCGCTCCCAACAGTCCCGGAGGGGTGGGGCATAGAAGGATTTGTGTGAGCTGCTGCTGTATTTTTTTTCTACCGATGATGTTAAGGACATAAATTGCAACATGCCCATAAAGGTCAGTAAAAACATGTCAAGAATAATTACAATATGAAAAACTCATAAAATGCCATTTGTACATTAGTTGAAAAGAACTTGTAAAGAATAGCCAGTGAACAAACATAGCATTCGAAGAGAGCATACACACAACAGACATGCCATCCATCCACATGTATGGAACCAAGAAACACATAGTCTGCTGGACGGTTAAAGATCATATAAAGGGCATGAACGAACATGCGAGTAGTTTACAAACCCAAAAAATAAGTGTTCAAAGACATAAATAATCAATATATGAAGATTATGTGCATGACATGACAAAAATATCCATATAATATACATAATACTTGTAATGAATTGAAGTGCAAAGATCGTTTTAAAACACATCAGTTCAATGGAAAAGAATCAAATAACTCAACTCGTTGAAAGAACGACTAAATAGACTGCCGAGTTCGGAACATTGATTTCAGACCGCTGGGCGTTCTCTGCAGAGAAGGTATCTTACATAATCGTCCTTATATGCATTTTTTTTGTGAGGTCGTTCTAGTGAATTTCGGAGGCGTTTGTGAGCGTTTCAGATTTTTAACGTAATTTGAATAATTTCAGATAATTCCAAGTTGAGCAAAACGATGTGAAAAAAACACAGACTGCACTAGAAATGTAACAATCAGGCCAGTCGAGGCAAAAGAAACAGATACGGCTATTTGGAAGCCATATCGGCACTACGGGGGTGAGGGCAGTGGCAGCTGCTGGCATTTGAAAGTGGTAAGGCGTAAACGTTGAGCCTGACTTTTGTATAGCGAGTGACATGAACAGGTTTCATGGACAAACCTGGGGTCCAGGATGGGTCCCTCTCCCGAGAAAGAAATGAAAAAAAGATTGACAAAAGGTACATTTCAAAGCAAATGAATGTAGCGATAAAGTAAGGCTTATAAAGCAGTGTGAAAGTATAGTCTTGAAATATTAAACGCATTAAAAACTGCCCCATATCTTACTGCATTAATATGTTGAGCAGTTATTGTAATGTATAAATTGATTGTACAGCGTGACAACTTTTGCACTTTAAAATGTATGCTTGCCCACTGTCTTGCACTGCATGCAGCATTAACTTTGGAAAAAATTCTCTAACCACCAGGCTTTGGGAAGCACCCACAGTTGCTGGTTGCAACCAGTCATATAGAAATATGTGCAGACAGGTCTTTAAGTGGGATGAAAAAAGTAGGGGCTCTCTGTAAAGGAACATGTCAAATACATGTCTGTGATTCCCATAGTGTGCCAAGCAACCAGTATTTTGGTTTACTGGTTTCTCTCTGAGATGTAATTGTATCCAGATAAATGACATAACAACTGATTTACACCTAAAACCTTTTACTACGATTGGCTTTGTCAATGGGTGTTGGCTGTTTAAAATAAATGAGTAACAACAATGATTTGTTATAAATAATTAACATTGGAAACCTTTCAATTCTGAAATGGTGAGTCTGTAAGTTAAATATTATTGAGGCATGTGGAAGGAGTTTTGGCCTTCAGTAATGTGTGCTTTATTTTAGATATGTATATGCATATCTTCAACCACCTCTCTTTCCTCTTCAACATCCTCTTTTCACTCATCCCCAAATGCACTTCCTTGCATCTCAGTCACTTCACTGCCCCAAGCATACACTGCACTCCCTCAAATGTAAGCACTTTATTTTCTCTTACTTTTGCTTTGCAAATATTTTGACATCTGTGTACCCCCTTCACACACACATCCACAGAATTTCAGTTGCAAATGGAATACATAAACATTGTTCTATGTGCTCTGCAGAGAGGCCACCCCACTGACACGCACTTAGTTTATCTTAAGCCTTATAAACACCTTGCATGGCTCAAGCCTCAAAGTATGCACAGAAAAAATACAGATAAAGAACAACATTGTAAAATAGCTAACTCTTGAGGAAAGCACGATTAAGTAAAGTATGAGAAATAAGAGAGGAACTAATTCACTGAAATGTATTGCCTCAACGTTTTTAACATTCATTGTTTGCAAGTCAATCCATGTTTTAGGCATCAGTGTAAACTTAGGGGCATGAAGCCATGGGCAGTTTTAATGTCACACATCAGAGAACTGTCCACAGTAAGCACGTATTTCTCACTTTGCTTGACTTGGATATTTGGATCAACTTCGCAAGGGAACAAGAACAAACCCTGCTTGTTATTTGGATCCATTTTGCGGTGGAACAAATGCTGCAGTTCCACTTCTAACGGGGCCAATGACGTGCAGTCCAGGCCTGGGGTGTCACAGTGGGGGACCTTAGGGTGATGAGGGGTCTCAGCACAATATACATAACAGAACTTTAGCTTGAAAACACTTACCATGCTCGAGAACAAGGCACTGGATCAGACGTGCTTGTATCCACTCTCACGTATGATGAAAGGGTATGATCTACGCCTTTGAATGGCAGATGTCTGAAATCACGCAGGGATGAAGTCTCTGACACCCGAAACCATGACGCTTATTGCGTCACTGGCCTACAGAGTGCATACAACCCTAGACCACAATGGCAATGAAGGGCTTTACAACAGAAAGCCTTCCATTCTGCGTCACAGTTTCGAAAGTTGATGTAATGCCTGGCTTCCGTCTTCTGCTTCAGAGTGAGGCAGGGCAGGCAGCCTGAAACAGACAGCCCAGGCCAGACTTAAACACATCGATTTATTTAGAGATATGATCGTTTCTCTAAATAGAATGATTTATTTAAGATGTTTTTATGTAAATGAAATGTGTAGGAATTGCAGAGGGGCGCAGCCCCAGAGCCCTAATGGAGAAACCGCCCCTGGGTGAGGGTTGACGCTGGAGGAGATGAGGGGGGCTGCGACTACTGGTTTTAGGCACTGACTCTTTGCCCTGTTTTTTTGTCTCATTACAGATAACGTTACATACACTAAGAGTGGGTTTTGAGACTGGCCCTTGCTCGTGATTGGATTGCTTCCTTGTCTTTTGCCATCCACTCCTCCTGGTTTGATGGCTTCCTCCCTATTCTTGTGTTTGCCTTGGAGCATTTATGCTTCACACTGCATTTTTCATTGGCTGAGTGTATTCTTCCACAGCTGATATCGAGAATTGCTATCTGCTATTCTTTTTTGCTATTTCAGCTTTAATACCTGATGAGAGGTATGTGATGTGTATTTGTAAAGTGCACTATCACCCACCCGGGGATCCTGGCGCTGAGCAGGTGCGTGTGCCTAGCCCTGCCTATGGTAGGTTGGTTAATTGAAAAGCCGCTTCTTTAGCTTCTGAAGAAAAGAAAGAGGCTCTTTTGTGGAGTGGGAGGTCGTTCCACGCTTAAGAGCGAGTGTATGTTCTGTCTCCCTTATGCTCTTTTCCACTGTCTCTCTACCCGTCAGGCAAGTCATCCTCAGTTCCAGATCCCCTACCAGTCTGCTTCCTTTTTGCACTCCTCATCCCATTAATTAGTACCCACACGCAACTTGAAAGTATAGAAAATATAAATCCAAGATGGCCGATTACTACTATCAGTTTTACCAATCCTTGTGCAGCTTTTGAAAAGCCAGTACTGGCAACCAACAAGTATTGGCTAAACAAGATTAACTGGCTTTGCCAGTGTTTATTAGGGACTGTTGTTTAGCTATCTCAGTGCCCCAGAAACCAAGGCCCATTACACTGAAGGTACATCCAGTGCTCTGCCATCAAGAGCAAGAAAGCAGAAATGACAAGCCATCCTGTCACCAGGTGGGTGGAGCTCTTCAAGACAGGAGGTGTAATGTAGGCTCTTGCTGCATCCTGTTGTGGGAGTGTGCTTATGATGTGACAATAAATTGCTGAGCACAGGCAACAATCTGTCTATTAGAAGGTAGCATAGTATGTTATTGTGCATGACCAGAAGAAAAAAATCATTTCTCGTGTAGGAAGTGCTTCAGAGAAAGCAAACATTTGCACATCACTTTATTCCCCCATGTGCTCACTTTTGCAAGTCACTTGCCATGCCAGTAAAGTTTTCTACATTCTATAGTATTATATTTCAAACCTAGTCACTTGTGCGTTGGTGCCAACAGCCTTCTGATACCAACACCCAGTTCTTACACATGTTTTGCATCCGAAATCTTGGACTGAAACGGGCGAGGGTCATTAACCTGCATCGTCCAGACTTTCCATAGAGCACAGGCACTTGTTGTGCAAAGAGACTAGAAGTCTTACTAAAGCAGCCTGGGAGACAATCCAAAGAGACATTTTTTTTTTTTTTTTTTGTTTTGTTTTTTATAAAAACCTTTATTTTCAAAAGTCTGGACACAGCTATTCAGCCGACAACCCGGAGGTTCGGCAGCTTCGATAAAGAGGAACAGAGACGCGTCCACAGTACAGTGAAGGAGGAGTGCAAAGATTCCATTTTTAAATAAACACAAAACACACTACAACCCCCAGCAAGGCAAGAACACTGAATGCCCATGGTGATAGCCCCCCAGGGGAGGCAGAACCCCAATCATCTACCAGTTACAGTACTGTGAAAAGAGGAAGAAGGGGGACAACAGAGGCCAAAGAAGTCCATTAACCATACTGAGCTGGAAAGAAGGTTAGGAGGAAAGCTGTTCCTCGGGGGGGATCCAAATCAGGGGCAAGACAAATTCCCCCCCTGTATTGATTCCACCGCCCCCAGATGACGTGCCACTTCCGAGGGCGGCCTCTAGCGCAATATACCGTCTTCTCCCTTAGCATACTCCAGTCCATATTTTCTTTCCACGCGGTCAATGTGGGGTGTCCCGCGGAGCCCCACAATCGCGCGATATCTCTCTTAGCGACCATGTTACCCAAAGTCACCCATTGGGTCTGTGCCTCATCGTGGTCAGTGGGCCCCCAGACATTCAGGAGGCAACACCGCGCTTCCGGCTGCATAGCAATGCCCGTCACCTCCCCCATCACTGCATGGACTCTCCTCCAGAATTCCGTAATGACACCACATTCCCAAATGATATGCAGGAAAGTACCCACCATACCACATCCCCTCCTGCATAGGCCGTCCTCCGAGAATCCCATGTGAACCAGCCTTGGCCCCATCACATACACTCGATGCAGTATTTTAAGCTGCACCAGCCTCAGACGCGACGGGATCGCAACCTCCTTAGGAGAGGAAACAGCAGACTGCCAATCCTCGTCATCCAACTCGAGGCCATCCCTAGTCCACTGGTCCCTCAGCCCCAGAATCATATCCGCCCGGACGTTGATCAGTTTCTTATAGATGAGCGAGATCGTGCTCTCGGGCATATGGCCATCAAGGACCCGGTCCTCCAAAGGAGAGGACTCGGGCACCTTCTCACCCTCTATGAGGACTGATCGGAGGGCGTGACGCACCTGAATATAGCGGAAAAACTCGGATGGCCCCAGCTCATACTCCTTCTGCAACTCTTCAAAGGACTTCACCCTCCCCTTAATCAGCACATCTCCGACCCTGGAGATGCCGATCAAGTCCCATTTGTCAAAGCCTTTTGTGTGCCAAAGCCTACCCAGTCTCTCAGATTCAAACAGCGGGGTAGCGAGGGTGAGCCTATCCTTCCAGCCCAGCGAGTCAGTTGCCATCTTCCACACACGCACCGCCACACCAGTGGGTCCCGTGAGGGACGAGTCCACCAAAGAGACATTTTGAATGGTGAAAGACCAGTTCAGACTACACCATCTTGAGACCAGGCTATGGTAAAGCCTTTAGTGCACTGTTGAGAGTCATACTTAAACTCTGATGCCTTTGTCCTCCCAGATGCCTGATCATCTGGGGGAGTGTGGAGCTCCCGGGGCTTTCTCCCTCTTAGTCCTTTTTCAGCTGGTGGCACATTGGTAAATGTATGCATTAGTGAAAGAGGCTGCATGAGAGATCTGACTTAACATTGCAAGGGGTAGGGGAGTTGTGCTGCCTGTCATGTATGGGCCGTGTTTCAATGTTGTACCTTTGCGCCAGCGTTGTTCTCTTGTCGCATTGCTGCACCTTGGCGTCAACTAAAGTGAAAAGGAATGAAAAACAGACAGCGTAACCTTCACCTAGCAGTGTATGGATGGATAAACACTGTGCGAGTGCAGAGTGGCCTTTGTGGAACCTGACTTGGTGTCATGCATGTGTGACAGAAACAGCTCAAAGCATGTCACAGACAGTATGCAGCTGTGCATATACACTAGTGTGAATAGACTTTGTAGTACATTGCACATACCTACCATGGAATGGTTAGTTTAAACCACATTTTATGAGTAGAAGAGGAGCTGTACATTGGTGAAGGTTGCTACCCTTGGGAGGTGGAATCTTCTAGTGACTTGCCCTGGAGTCCCAACATGAGCAGCAGAGGAGCAAGCTATAGGAATGGGCACAATGCAACCAGCCATGGTATATGCTTTGAGGTGTCCACGTTAGGAGTTGCGGAGAGCAACCAACAGGAAACACAATTATACAAGCAACCGTGCTATATGCTCTGAGGACTCCACCCAAAAGTGGCAGAGACCAACCGACAGGAATGGCCATTAATACAAGCAGCCATGATATATGCCCTGAGGATTCCATCCAGGAGTGACAGAGACCAACCCACAGGAATGGCCATTAATATAAGCAGCCATGATATATGCTCTGAGGATTCCATCCAGAAGAGGCTCTGAGCAACCAGTAGGATAGGGCATTTTGCCACCAGCTTTGGCAAGTATGCGACGCACATCGAATGCATGTTGGACTTCTGATACGCTCTTTGTTAATTGGCTCCCAGGGCAGATCATTAAATAAAACAGAATTATGGAAACATCTGAACTGAGAGCCGCGCAGGGTGATTGCCATGTTGCCAACCAGTTATAGAGATTCCCTTGCTTTCCAGATGTGTTTGTTCCATATATAACTACTCCTAAATAACACTTTTAAAAAAAATTCTGTTCATTAGATTTTCACAGCATCGTACAAACATACCACTGCGGCAGGCAGCGGTGAACCAAGAACAATGGAAACGAACTTGTAAAGGTACATGTTGAGATCAGATATCACATAACATGCACTTGTTGCACTAAGTTGTTGTAGGCCATTCCATAATTCTCCTTAATGACTATCTCAAGATCACGGTGTATCCATACACCTAAATACTTCACCGGAACTGTGGACCAGACCAAAGGGTATTCCAGCTGGGGCGGAGGCCTATTGAGTGTTAAGGGAATAATTACCGATTTTTCCCAATTTATCTTCAGTCCAGAGCACAAGCCAAAACTAATATATTCCCGAATAACCGGAGACAAATACTGCTGAGGATCTCGTATGAAGAGGACCATATCCTCCGCATACATCGAGATCCTAACCGGACGAAGATTAAAATTTAAGGCAGTTTCTCTATGCCGCTGTCTGATTTTGCAGGCCAATGGCTCCAACATGAGGGTGAAAAGGAGCGGGGATAGGGGGCAACCCTGCCTAGTGCCCCTTTCAATCCGGAAAGGCTCCGAGGTGAATCCACCCACCCTCACCCTTGCCGACACGTCCGTATATAAAACCTGAATCCACCTCGTCAAGACCGTAGGGTACCCCATTCTATGCAGTATGTGAAACATGTATGGCCATTCTATGGAGTCGAACGCCTTGGCTGCGTCGAGAAGGACCGCTGCCGCTGACAACTCCGGATTAAGGACATGGAACATTGAGAAAATAGTCCTCAGATTATGGGAGGTGGAACGCTCCGGAATAAACCCGGATTGATCGGGAAGCACCAGGAGAGGCATTAGCGGTTGCATTTTCGTAGCCAATATCTTAGCCAGAATTTTTGCGTCTAGGTTTATTAATGAGAGGGGACGATACGATTCACAGGACGTGGATGGTTTATCTTTTTTGAGCAGAGTGACAATCAAGGCCTGCCTGAGGGAAGGAGGGAGAACGCCAGAATCATGAGCTTCCGCGTACACTTCCAGAAGATGGGGCACCAGGATGTCAGCGTAAGATTTATAAAATTCCGCCGTTAGGCCATCCGGTCCCGCAGCCTTGTTATTAGGGAGAGATAAAATAGCATCACGCACATCCGTCTCGTCTATGGGTAGACTCAGATACTCTCTATGGGTGTCCGAGAGCCAGGCGCAGGCCACATCAGATAAATAGCCATCCCACCTCTGGTTTTCTACATGTCCGAATAGAATTGTCGGAATTGACCCACTACATCATGTGGAGTAAAATATTCCTATCCAGAGGAGTCAAGTATACGGTCAATCTGAGGATGACCAGCACGGAACTTTAGTTTGACGGCCAAGGCCTTACCCGGTCGACCCCCTCTCCCCGAAAGTGCGCGCCGTACGCCTCCTAGCAATGTATTTAGCCTCTGTCTCTGCTAAAGAGTTATATTCTGTCAGAGACTCCTGAATAGAATACGTGCTAGCAATTCTGCAGACGGGGCACTAAGATATTGCTCTTCCAGTTCGCCCAATGCCTTTTCAACTCTGGACAGCTGACCTCTAATGTCCCTGAGGATCCCCGCTTTGGTACCTATGCATACTCCCCGGATTGTCGCCTTAAAGGCTTCCCAGAGTACAGACTGGCTCTCCACTGAACCCACATTATCTCAAAATACTGAACAATCGCGGTTCTGACGGTATCGTTGTAGGTGGGATCGAGCAAAGCCTCAGCCCGGAACCGCCAGGTGAAAGGGCGACAGGGATTTGCTGGGACGCTGAGAGTCAAGACAACAGGGTTATGATCTGATAATGTGCGTGGCAAAGTGCGAACCGCTTTAACCCACCCATTAGCCTATCACTCAAGAACCAATAGTTCAATCTAGACCAACTATTGAAAGCCGGGGTGATGTGTGTGCCCCCAAGAGTCTCCGGATTACGCAGCCGCCAAAAATCAACAAAACCAAACTCCTCCATTGAGTGCCCCAGAAGGATTGGATTTATCTACTTGGGGGTTGAGGTGGGTATTCAAATCGCCTCCCCATAGTACAGCAGAATCTGGCCATGAGCGTAAGACAGCAAGCATATTAAAAAAAAGGCGTGGGGTTGTCCACTACTGGACCGTACATATTAGCAATCGTAACAACAGTCACAGCCAACTTGCCTTGCACCAGAGCCCAGCGGCCTTCAGCATCCACACTAGTATGTATAGGCAAAAATGGTATCCCTTTACGGATAAGGATAAGCACCCCTCTAGCATAGGTGGAGTAAGATGACGCCAGCCTAAAACCCGCCCACCTCCGTGCCACCCCGGGTTCAGAGCGATTGTGCATCTGTGTCTCCTGCAACAATGCAATGTGTATGGTATGTCTGTCTAAGTACGACAATACTTGGCGAATTTTCTTGGGAGTATTAAGCCCGCGCACATTCCATGTCATGCAGTTATACATCTCGCCCTTGAACATTACCTATTATAATCATCATCATAATGGCAGCAGGCGACAAATTATGGTCATACCAGGCAGTGCGGACTCTCGCTGGACAGCACAATCTGATCAATGTACCTTTGAACTTACGAAACACAAACCCACCCACCACCCACTTCAGCAACCCCAATTCGCCAAAGACAGTACCCATTAATAGAACCATCCCCAACAAAAACAAAATAGCCCAACATAGCTTTTGGGGTACACCCATTGGGGGGAACGTAGCGGCTGAGACTCACTCCCTGATGAAGACGGGAGCGGGCCGCCATAGTTAGGGACACAAACCTCCCCCGCCCACCATCCACCCATTCAATCAGCAAAGGAGATATCTACGAGCCGACAGCGCAACAGCGGGTAGGACCCATGACATCAATCTGCGGGAACTATGATAAATCCAGCATAGGAAAAGAGTCCCACCCTCCCCCTAGGCCCACACCATCAGTCAGTATATCAAAACCACATTAGCCAGCAAAAAACACAATTCCCCAAAACCAACATGAAAGAAAATAAAGATACTCAAAAGCCTGGAGGCTTTCCACGCCAGGACTGCAGCACACGCAACCCCATCTCTGTCCCATGAAGGCACCCATCCACCAAGCAGCGAGTGTCACAGTGTGCTGCAGAGGTCTGGACGAAGACGCAGCCCACAGCAATATACCCAGTCTACAGTTGCATGTCAGTCTCGCACCACTCAATCATCAACATCCGAAGTAGAGGCTGTAGACTGACGCTGTCGTCGTAAGGTTTTAGCATAGTCCCAGCCCAATTTGGAATTAGTGAATATTTTTGCATTGTCTTTCGGACGTATGCGCAGACTGGCTGGATAAAGCATGGCATATGGAATCTGTTCTTTCATAAGGAGCCTCTTGACCCCCTGGAACTCCTTGCGCGCCGCCTGCACCGATGCTGTAAAATCTGGATAAAACGATAAAACAGTTCCTTGATAGTTCACTGTTCCTTTTTGACGAGTGATGCGCAGTATGGTATTGCGGTCTCTGAAGCTTAGCAATCTAGCTATTATAGTCCTCGGAGGGGCAGAAGGAGGTGGACGTGCCGCCAGGGACCTATGAGCTCGTTCAATTGCGAACATACTAGAGAGGCTGTCAGACCCACAGATATCCCTCAGCATGGACTCTACATAATCTTCCAGTCGCCCAACATTGGTAGATTCCTGCAAACCTAAAATGCGCACATTATTGCGCCGTGAGCACGCTTCAATGTCCTCGTTCTTGGCCTGTATAACAGCCAACAGCTTTTCCATACCCACGGTCTTAGCAGTCACCTGCTGCAAACCGTCCCCCGCATCCGAAATCCGCTGCTCGGCCTCACCAATCCTCGCCGCGTGTTTATCCAGCTTGGATGAAAAATGATCCATGCGATCATTAAGCGCCTCTATTTTCCCATTAATAGCCTGTAAGCTGGTGTGGATGGCTGCCAATGATTTTTCCAGGACAGTGGGGACCGACGTCGGAGCATCCTGCTCTGAGTCAGAGGCAGCGGTTTGGGAGGATTTGCCGCCCTTGCGGAGCCCGAAGGTGAGCCTGGGCTGGTTCTTCAGCGGCTTGCCCATGGCGGCAGCAACGCACGGGAGCGCAGGAACCCCAGCCACCCAGCAATAGAATCAAGGACAGAGGACTCTTCCCCCCCCCACCCCCCCCTAAGTCAAAGGCAAGGCACTAGCTAGCGTGCTGCACTGTCTGTGCTGTGTCGTCCACCATCTAGCGATGAAGTCAGTGCCTACGAGGAGATGCAAACAGAAGTATGAGGCGCTGGACTAGGCTTCGCCAAACCCGAAGGACAGTTCAAAGCACTATGGCTACCAGCCCGTCTGTCCCCAGCTAGGCAGCGCAGGAGATCTGCCCCAATGTCTCCAGACACTCGTTCCAGCAGTGGGAAGCACCCCCGGTCACAGCATCCACGTGCTCCTAAATAACACTTCTTCAAACAGGCCACCGTAGAAAAATAGAGACCTGCATATATGAATTAGTTCATCAGGCCATTGCAAATGTGGCACAGTTCAACCCAGATTATTATAAACAAGCATTGGCATGGCCAATAGGTCTCGCCTTTGGCTAAACACTTATAAGGTCTTAAAAGCGAAACCTATTGGCTATGTCAATGCTTGTTTGCTTTCTCTGCATTTCTATATGTTTGGTAACACTCTGTGCCTTCTTTGTTCTGTACTGTATATAAGG
This sequence comes from Triturus cristatus, assembly GCF_964204655.1. Lineage (NCBI taxonomy): Eukaryota > Metazoa > Chordata > Amphibia > Caudata > Salamandridae > Triturus > Triturus cristatus. The sequence goes on along the minus strand of NC_140592.1, from coordinate 458,366,337 downwards.
CACTTGCACTTTGGGGGAGAAGGGGCTCACTGTATGTACAGAGTTTGTTTGTTGCTGCTCTTCTTCCTTGGCCAGCCAACAAGCACTGGTACCTACAAATATATTCAATTTGTTCCGGAGCATCTGGTGTCCTTCTTTCCATCCGGCAAGGGTGAAGATGTTCCAAGTCTTATTTGGCAGATCTCCTTTGTATCTTAAAGACAAACTACGCTACTACTGTCCCTCTCGTAAATTAAGATCCAGCGATAAGGCGCTGCTGTCCATTTCCCATGTCTGAGCCGCAAGATATGGGGGCAGAGCCTTTTCCTACACTGCTCCAACAATGTGGAACCAACTTTCAAGCTACCTTCAAGGTTGTTTGGATTTTGCTCAATTTAAAAGACTCTTAAAAACCTGACTAGGTGTGTTTCATGTGGAGGTCGAGAGCTGAGATACAGCTTGATGTGTGATTCGTTGCAATTTGTTAAATGGATATAACATAACATTCCCTGACACAAATGGTCTTCCTACGTTGGCAGTTGGGGACAAAACGCTTCACGCTGTGGTCACTTTGAGAAGTTGGCCTGGCATATGCTGGTCACTAGTTATAGTGGCCACCTTGCACCAGTCTAATTCGACTGTTATGGTAGATAGGTTTAAGACAACCTTTTAAAGAAAGCTATCCTAGTGGTAGCTGTGGAGAGCAGCCTTCAGGCTAAGTCTCAGAGGAATGTAAAGCAGCTTCTTTTACCTTAAAATCTCTTGAATTACCAAATGAAAGGACACCACACAGGTATATATCAAATATATATGCATTTATTTCTAGACACACTCTACTAATCTCTTTATGAGATTAGAAGCCAGGAGCACATTCAAATATCAACGTTTCACAATAAGTTAAGCACAAATATAGCTGGGGCCCTAGGGGTGTACCAGACCATATACTAAAAAAGAGGTTTAGGAAAGTGGACTTGCAGAATGACCAGGCCTAGGGCCTGTAGAATCGCTGGGGCTTCACTACTGCAGTGAAAGCAGGTAAGTAACAGACCCACGGGAGACGCATGCACTGTGTGAACACAGACGCGGGTTCCCTATTGATTATAATGGAGCAAGTCTCGGTTTGAGTTTTAAAGTTTTAGGGTACTTCGAGGAAGTCTATAAGCAAGCCACTTACAAGGTAAGTACTTCGAGGGCCAACACACACTAGGGCACCGGAGTGCACGAGTTACGTCACCCAGGGAAGCCGGGTGCATAGGTGTCTTTTGGTGTCGGGTCGCGTCGCTGTTTTCTATGGAGACCAAAGAAGACTTGCTGCTTGCGGCGACTGAAGAAGTGTCCGGTGGAATCTGAGGGTGGATTCGAGATGCTGAAGACCTGAAAATAGAAGGGACAGTGTTCACAGTCACTTGCCAGTGACCCGGGGCCAGGAAGATGGATGCCCACGGATGTCAGGTGATTTCAGGTGATCAAGGGTGTTTTGACTCTTCGCTCACGAGGTCCAGGAGAGATCGACGATGACCAGCAGCTGGATTCGGAGTGTCCCACGAAGTCTGCAGCTGATGGCGGTGTCGGCAACCGGATTGGAGCCAACAAGCCTTGGCAACAGCAAGTCTTGTGTAGAGTGAAGAAAGTCGATGGTGCAGACCAGCAAGGTCTGAGGGACTCACCCAGCGAGGGTAAGTGAGGGCAGGCCTGGAGCAACCAGGGGAGCCCTTTGAGTTGATAAAGTCTTCGGGGGACCCACAAGCCAACGGGCAAGGGATCGCAAAGACGCCTCTTGAGGAAATGCTTCACAGGAGCCCACGGTCACTCGGGACGGGGTAGGCCTCTGATTTTCGCTGCAAAACCTGCTGGAGGCTTGGGCCACAAATGGTCCAATGCACAAGTTCGTAGAACGTCGTGAAGGGGTTGCACTCGACAATAGTGCACGGTACCCGGGTATTGCTGTTCCTCGTCACTCAAGGGGTCCACTCGCCTCAGCTCTGCTGGGGATCCACAATGGCCGTCGAGAAGTCAGGAAATCCACTTCCGGGACTGCAGGGACTTCGGACTCCGGCGGGAGCGAGAAAGTTTGCAACCGTTGATTCAAGTTTTTGATGTCTGCCAAGCAGGGGTGTCACTCCTTGACTCCAAGGGAGATTCTTCTGTCTTCCAAAGGTAGTGGAAGGTCGAAGGGCCAGGATTCTTCTATGTAGAGCGTCATCCAGGGTAATCTGTTTTGCAATGGCAAGGTTTGCTATCTTGTACTGAAGATAGGGAAGGAATAGCTCTATGACCACTCTTCTGGGAGGGTCAGGGTAGGGGGTGGTTACACCCACTTCCCTTTGTCCAATTTCGCGCCAGAGCAGGGACAGGTATCCCCTGAACCGGTTTGAGCTGGCATATGCACAGAGGAGCCTACTGCTCCCCCTAGTGCAGGACTTCAAAGCACTCTAGAAGTGCACCCACCCAGCTCCAACACACTAAATCCTGTCTGGAAGGTAGTGACACCTCCCTGTGACAGGATGCCTATTGTTGGGCCTCCTCCACTGCGAGTTTCAGTCAGCAGCAGGAGGGCAGCCCAGTGTCTGTGCTGGTGGCATCCATTTTGTGATGCCAGGGCTCTTTCAGATTTCTGTCGTTTTACTACAGTGGGTACATGTCGTCCCCTCTAGAAGGGTGGGATCATGCTCCCACATCATGGACTGATGTGGGGGTATGATTCCAAGTTGTTTGTCACCAAACACGACATGTTTTGATGCCGTCATTCCAAAGTTAGCATTATAATGCACTTAAGAGTATATGGTTTAACCGCATCCACGAACAGCCATAGAGAATAGACTCTGGTAGCTGTAGAGGGGCCCTGCTCATGCAGAGGCACCCCCTCACATTGTAAACCAAGCACCCTGCCCTCAGGATTGATAGGGCCTGTAATAGGGGTGGCTGATAGGTTTATATGTGTGTGTATGGTGAAATATAGAAACCTATACCTCAGTGAGGAGTGCTAACACTACCTCACCCAGGCTGCAGTAGCAGGCCTGTGGTGTCAGATTTAGTCTGTTTCACAGGGGTGGCATAATACATGCTTCAGCCCCTGGTAGGCCTGTGAAGGGCCTATGCCCTTGGTACCTAAGGTACCATATACTAGCATAAGGTACCACAGTATCCAATCACTAGTGCATCTAATATGCACACCAGTCATTTAAGGGAGTAAGCAGATAGGCTGGGGTCCTGGATAGCAGGATCCCAGCCAAACTAGTCAAAAACCATTCAAACACCAGGAAAAAAGTGCGGGCAACCATGCAGTCAGAATCCACCTTCCTACAGTCACGATAGGCAGGGAAAGCTGGTGAGGCCGTTTTTTTTTTTTAGGGTATTGTAGGGAAAGGCCTGTTATAAAGCAAAGAAACTAAAGAAAAAGAAGGGAGGTAGCCTTAAAATCTAATCGGGGACAGGGAAAGTACATACACAAAAAGCAAACACGTCCCTATCAAACAATAGTTAATTACTACAATGCTGTATGGTGCTAGTGGTTGGAGTGAAAAATACAGAAGAATATTACAGTTGTACAATATCAGTGAGTCAAAGCAACTAATAATAAAAAACAAAAGATCAAAAAAATCATTGGCATATACAAATTAGTATTTATTTACCACATATATATATATGCATATATATATATATATTCACTGAAAAAACCATAGGTTTCACACACGTTATAGTTAGGAATTAGCATTTAAAAAACCTTGCAAATTCACTGAAAAAACCATAGGTTTCACACATGTTATAGTTAGCGGAAATTTTACTGATAAAAAACCAATGAAATTCCCCCGTTATAGTTAGTGCAGGCAACTATAACTCACGCGACCGCAATCTTCTGCTGATGCTAATACTGTATTTAGACACTTATTTGCCCATGTCTTCTTCCATACATTTTTAGCTATACATATATTACAAATATTTTTTTTTCATAAAGACACATATGTCATCAGCAGAAGATTGCGGTCGCGTGAGTTATAGTTGCCTGCACTAACTATAACGGGGGAATTTCATTGGTTTTTTATCAGTAAAATTTCCGCTAACTATAACATGTGTGAAACCTATGGTTTTTTCAGTGAATTTGCAAGGTTTTTTAAATGCTAATTCCTAACTATAACGTGTGTGAAACCTATGGTTTTTTCAGTGAATTTGTACGGTTTTTTAAATGCTAAGTTACTTTACGCCATTCGTGGCGTGCGCGCCCACTTAACGCAGTTCGTTCCATGCGCGCACGGTGCGCTTCGCGCACCGTGCGCGCACAGTGAGCACGCGGTGCGCTTCGCGCACCGCGCGCCCACTTTACGCAGTTAGTGCCGTGCCCACGTTACGCTAGATGGACCATGTACGCACGATGCGCTTCGCGCACCGTGCGCACATGGAGGACATATGATGCACTTCGTTTTGAAAGGTAATATTTTAATTTTTCGTATATGTTATAAGCCATGCACAAATGGTGCCTTTTCGGGCACCATTTGCACACGGGGTGGAGAGAGTGTGGATAATTTTTTTTTGTATTATTTTTTTTTTAAATATTTTAGTTTAACTCATCTTTAATAAGCCATGCACAATTGGTGCCCTTCGGCCACCAATTGCACACGGGGTGGGGAGAGTGTGGATAATTTTTTTTTTTTTATAATTTTTTACCGTACGCATACGGTAAGCGTAATCGGCGAAATTAGCGAAAAAATAAAAATTCCGTTTTTGGCCTTGGGGGATCTTGGGGGACTCCCTCAACATTGCTATGTGTGTGGGAGCTGTCTAAACAGCCCCTTTACATGTTTTTGTGCTTTATATTTTAAACATCACTCTCAGTGCGAGAGAGAAAATGGCGGCCGCCGCTTCCTGGTTTCGGCCGATTCGAATGTTTACTAAGATCTAAGAGCCAATCAGAATCGCGCTCGCGCACGCCACCGTACGCGTACGGTAAGCGTACCGTAAGCGCACCGTAAGCTGGCTCAGATATATATATTGATTTAAAGGCTATTTTCTCAGAATCTACTGAACAGATTTACACCAAACCTACAAAAGGCACTTCCTTGGCCTGAGGACTACCTCTCTGCCAAATTTCTAGTAATTCTGTTCAGCCGTTCGGGCTGTAGCCCTGTCTAAAGGTCCTATGGAAAAATGCATGGGAAAAACGCGTTTTGGGACCCCCCTTTTATCTCAGCCCCCGCTTGACGAATCCCCCCGAGACTTTCAGGGAAGGAGCGGAGCATAGCGCCCCACCTATTTTGAAAAATTCGCGAGGATTCGTCGACCGGTGCCAAAGTTATTCAAAATAGAATGTTGCGGATTTCCTATGGAAACGTGGTCCTAACTATAACTACCTACTGGCGACTGCCAGTAGGTAATATATTTATATATATATATATATACAATCAAAATTAAAAAAATATTTCATTAAAATACATTAAAATACATAATCACAAGAAAACAGTTGTCGACGCTGCGTTTCGGTGAATACGTAAATGTACACCTTCAGGACAGTTTTCTAAGAACGTTTAAAATGGTATTAGAATTCAGTATTACTAGATCTTCTGATGATACAATTTTTCAGAGTTGAGGGATTGAGAATGATCACCTCATCTAAAACCTTAGAATTAAAGGCATTGTCACCTTAGGTGCGTACATTGGTGCCACCGTTCTTTTATACTGCACTTGTTCTGTTCAAGTACAGTGATACAGAAAACCGGACATCCAATAAACCAAATAATGCGTCGCAATTGGAGTCCCAGGACGGGCTACTGTGCCGTTTTATTATCAATGCGACAAACAATTTGTTGTAGTCCTTGTGGCACTTATACAGCCGTAAGGATGCCCACCTTGTAAAAGTAATACGGCCTCCCTGCAACCAATGTACAGCTTCCGGGTCAGGATGTTATAAAGCAAAACAATTTTTGCTAAAGCTTTCAGGTGGTCACTAGAGCTATGTTGAGGGAGGGAGAGGCAGTTTGTAAGGTGTTAAAAACGCTTATGCAGACCTGGAGGGAGGGTTTCATGCTATCCCAATCATGGGTTGGCCTCACCAGGCCCAGGCGAGAAGCAGCAAGTGGAATGGCAGCTGCAGTATTGGTCTGTTCACCCCCCTAAAACTGAAGAATTAGGGATAACAAACTTCAAACTGAAGCACGTGGAGAAAACACTTGTGTCGTGGCAGAGCAACGCTCTCCCCACAATGGAAAACTCACTGGGAGCCGTGATGGACGAGGCGGCTGCGGCTCCTCGGAGTGGGCTCGCATGGCTGGTGTGAACAGGATGAGGCTGGCGAGAGTTGGGGGCCTTAGTCGGGAGAACGCACTTCAAAGCGCACTCTTTAAGCAGGATCAGCGCTGCCGGGAGTGCCTGCAGTTACAGCAGACGGGCAGCAGGTGGCACATGAACAGGTGTGCATTAAGCCTCCAACAGTGGCCTTAAAGGGCCAGAGTTTGATGCCAGTTCCTGCTGTAGACAGTGTTATAGAAGCTGGAAGTTTAATAACAGATGCTTGGCAGGCTAAAAGGAGGAGGCAGCTTGAGGGCAATGAAAGGGGTGAAAAGACAGATGGTAGAAAACCCCAAAGAGGTTGAACATATTAGTATGCAGTGGCAGGCGCTAGGTAAAAGCAAAAAACAGAGGTATATGCATAGCAGAGAACAAGAGAATATAGATGAGGATGGGGGGCAATATGAGAGCGTTCCTTTTACTATGACAGAAAGATTTCAGGAAGGTGATGGGCAATGGGTGTGGTTACTGGGAGCCAGGGAAAAAACACAATACCAGGCAACTAAAGCAGGTGAAGAGCAGGGGACCACAGTTCCATCAGTTTGGAGTGACATGAAAGACTACACGGAAAATGCTATATACAGAGTCCAAGCGAGGCTTGCAGACACCAGTCAGGTCTGAAGCTGCCTGCTGGCACCGGGCTGAAGAGAAGGTGAGGATTTCAGTGCATCCATCCCAACAGCGAAGGAGAAAAAAACAGACTGAAAATGTGTAATACCCCCCATAAAATAGATTGGAGAGAATTTGATGGTGGTGTGGGTGATGGCGAACGTTCAAGTGGAAGTAGGAATGTAGATGCATGTTGGGACAATGAGATTGAATTGGATTATGAAGGGTATGAAGAGGAACTAGAAAAAGGCAGGATGATGAATCTCAGAGACCCATGTGGACCAATGTAAAAAGAGGGGCAAATAACCTGTCCACAGAAAATTCTGTTTTTCTGGTATCCAATAGTGGAGGTATTGCAACAGTTTCAGAGCAAGTTAACTTGTGGAGCTTTAAAGATAGGTGAATGAGGTCTGAAAAAGTTGGGAGCGAAACGGAGTGTGGAACCAGGTGAGATGGGCTGGTGGAGTTGTTGGCATGTGAGGGATAAGCCCAAAATAACAGAGTTGGTGGACAAAAGTGTGAGTACAGGGGTGGACGACAAAGGCGTGGGGACTGATGAAATGGTGGGGGTCTAAATTGCCAAGCAACGTACATGATGGTGTTCTAAAAAACAAAGAAACAGGTAATGTAAGGAAAGGGGAAACATGTTAAAGACGGGGAGGTATAGACAACTGAAGTTGATGCTAAGTCAAAATCATACTGTTTAAAATGCTTGCCTTATAATGAGGTTGGCAATGCCAAATCTTTCATCAGCCATGAAAGAGAAAAAATGGAAGGGAGAATTTGTAAATGTATATAAGTAATTGATTATGGAAATGTAGACCAAGCAGGGATCCAAAGAAGAATCATGGGAGTTAGCAAAACACCCTAATGTGCCCACGAACATTGAGACATGGACGTCAGCATTTCTAATATGCGTGGGTGTCTATTGTGAGAAATTTCCAGACAGATCAGCGCCCATATTTAAGTTTATGGATATTATAAGGAAAGCACACATGGATTTTGGAGGATATGCGTGGCTACACTATGATGAGGAGATCAGTGCTAGGCTAAGCTTAAAGGTAGATAAACCATGGGATGAAGTAGATAATGAGCTGAGGCTGCAATAGATGTATCAGGCGCATCAGACTCCAACACTGCAAACCACCACTGGTCTTACAGTGCAATATCGGCCCTTTCTTGTTCTTGGAATAAGCAGATCACACACAACTCAGGAGATTGTTGGAGTTTTAACATGGGTTACTGCCCCAGGACTCCCTGCAAATACAAACACAAACGTGCAAGATGTGGAGGCAACATGCGGTTTTGTAATGCTTTGGGAAACAGACACATTTTAGATTCATGGGGCAAGGTAGAGGGATAGGAGAATAAAATCAACCTGGGCAAAAAGGCTTCTATGCTAATTAAAGTAGATATACTGACTTAATGGCTGGTATTTTATCCACATAGACAGGGGGTGTTGATTATGGAATAGGGTTTCAAAGGTTTCAGGCTGGGATATCCGGAACCAATAGCGTTGACATTTGCAGAAAATGTCAAATCTGACAAAGAGCTGCCGCAAGTGGTAAGCGAGAAGTTGTGTAAGGAGTTTGCTGAAGGGAGGATAGTGGCTCCTTTTGATTACTGCCCTTTACAGGATTTCATGATTTCCCCACTGGGCTCGCTACCAAAGAAAGCTCCGGGAGATACAAATGTATACATCTGTTGTCTTGGCAAGACAGCTCCTCTGTGAATTACTTTATTGCAAGAGAGGATACTATGGTATAATTTGCATCAGTAGATGTGGTGATGACATTGATCAGGTGGTGTGGAGAGGGTGCTGATGTGGCAAAATTTGACATAAAACCTGCTTTCTGGATGCTTCTATAACACTTGCTTGATTTCTCTCTGTTGGGCTCACTTTGGTGAAAAATGTATGTGGATAAGGTATTACACATGGAATGTACTGTGCCTTGTAGGTTATTTTAATGTTTCAGTACTTTTTTGCAATGGTGCTTTTACTGTGACAACTGACTATGAGTATGTTACACACCATTTAGGTGACTTCTTGTTTGTAGGAACTGAAGGTGCAGGAAGGTGTGACTGGCCTTACAGCAATTTCAGGAATTGTCAGAGGAGCTAGGGGTTCCACTTGCACCAGAAAAGACAAAAGGTCCAACCACAGTATTTGTGTTTTTGGGCATTGAACATGACACTGTCAAGATGGAGTCTAGATTACATGAGAACAAGATCAAAGAGTTGGTACAACTTTTGGATGAATCTAGGGATAAACCTAATTTACAGATTCAAAAAATACAGAGGTACTAGGTCATCTTAACTTCACTTGTAATGTATTCAGAGTTGGCAGGTAATTCTGTAGGAGGGTTGGCTTTGCTATGGCAAGGGCTAAACTACCACATCACATGCTCAGAGTCTCCGCTTCAGTTGGGGCAGATCTGGAAGTCTGGAGAATGTTTCTAAAAAGCTTCAACAGAGTAACCATGTGGTTGGCAGATGAGGATTTTCAAAGGCAGATTTAGATTTTCTCTTGCTGGGGCACGTGCGGATGGATTTGGCCATTTTTTTGTGAAGAAGAGTGGTGCTCAGAGCAATGGCCTCACAATTGGATACAAGTAGGCAGCAGTATTGCGTTCTTTGAATTCTTTCCACGATTGGTGGCCCTAACTTTGTGGGGAAATTACTTGGCTCACAAGACAGTGACATTGTATGTTGATAACACCATGGGGGTATCCCTGGTGAATGGGCAGAAAGCAAACTAAAAAAGGTTGCTGAATCTGTGGCAATGTTTCATGCTTCACTGCTTAATCCTCAGCATTGTATTTAGAGCCAAACATGTGCCAGGTGTGAATAATACAACAGCAGACACATCGCCTCGTCCACAAAGGCAGAGATTCTGTAGTTTGGCGCCCAGAGCTGATCCGAGGAAGACAGTGGTACAATAGAGATCTGGGAGTTGAGAGAGTGAAACCACTTAGTTTTATTGCAAACTTACTGACACAGAGTACTAGGACAGCTATTAGGCAGACGTGGGAGGAATTTCTAAGTGGTGGGGCAGTTAGAAGAGGTCAAAGCACTATTAAACAAGTGGAAAACATAGATAATGTAGTGAAGTTTATCATGCTAAATATCAATAAAGTTGTGTCACAGACTACAATTGCAAGAAAATTGTCAGGGATCCGTTTTTATGATAAATTCTTCTGGGATTACTAACCATCAGCATGTGAGATGGGATGGGGTATCCTTCAAGGATGGGCGAAGGAAAGAAAGAGGGCGGGCACGAAGAGGGACCTATAACCAGGAAGAAATTAGTCAGTGTGGTAAAAACTCTAAATCAGTTGTGTTAGCCAGAATTTGAAGCACAGTTAATGAAGCTCTGTATGTTATGGGTTTTATTTGGTGCATTTTTCATTTCATGGTTACTCACTAGAAGGTCAGCAGATGGTATGAGAGTGGAGGATGTTGAAGAACGAACTGATCATTTGTGCCCTTAAACGAAAAAATGCAAGACTGATCAAATGGGTAAAGGGGCAAGGATTACCCTATATAAGATTCACAACAAAATATGCCCAGTGGATGCTTGGTCAAGGTTCAAAGAAATGGGGGGGGAGCTTGTTTGGGCTTAATACTTTGCAATGTTTATAGAAAAAGACTGCTGGCTGTGCAAGTACTGGTGGTAATGTGAAAAAGGTTTGGTATGAATGACAGAAAATCCGTTGGAGTTTGGAACACATTTATTTAGAATTGGTGCAGCATCAGAAGCAAACAGATTGGGATTTTCATTTAGCAAAGTGATGACATGGGGCAGATGGTCTTCTGAGTGTTGCAAATGTTATATTAGGGATATTGAAATGCATTATTGAGTTGTTTGAATGTAATTATCAGACATTCTGTTGTAAAATGAGCTGCAAAAAATGCAGAAACCCGTCCTTTAAGGAACAATTTGGGGTTTCAGTCAACAGAAGTGAAGATTTAATGGTGGGGTAGAGGGGGATGACATTGGGTCATTATTATTACCAAGGCTATCTACGCTAGCAGGAGAGAGACAATGTTCCAACGTCTTGTTAATTCACCTTGGGGAGAATGATTTGGTGCAGTTATCTGGTAAAGGGCTATTGAAAGATATGAAGATAGATATGGGTGTGATTAGCTGGCAGAATGCGGTCAGCCACATGTATGATTTGGATTGCTTGGGTTGCAAGGAGCGTTTGGAGGGAATCTGTAGAGTACGCTGCAGTCGAAAGGGCCAGAAGGAAAATTAGTCAGTAAATGAGGGTTTTTTGCAATGGCAGGGGCATCAGGTGGTAGAACATGCGAATATCAAAAGTGAAGATTTTTTGTTTTATAGACAAGATGGGGTCTTCTTACCATTCATGGGAAATGAGCTGTAGGTGGGTCTGAGAGAAAGTCTGACAACAAAATGAATAGTCTACTCAAACATATTCAAAGCAAAGTGAGAGGTAATAAGGCCTTTGCACGTCCTCCCAATACAATCCAAATGAATAGAAAAAGTGCAACGGCCTATGAATTCTTCCCCTATAGTGGTATGCTTCATCAATGGTGCTTTTTCTCACCCTGTTGGGATATCGCTAGGGTGGGCTCAACCACTTCCGGGAGCTCTTATATATTCAAAACTTCTGAACACTTCCTGGAGGACCAGTTACAGATTAAAAACTGGCTGTGGATTTACCCAAACAATTTATTAATGGGAACCCATACTACTACGCCGATTGAGCCCACCATAGCAGTATTGTCCTACTAAAGTGAGAAAAAACGCCAATGATGAAGCATGCCACCATTAGGTGGGTGAGACTTTTTTAAAAATATTCCTGTAGTATATCGCATTTAAATACATATAGACAAAAGATTCATAGGCCGTTGCATTTTTTGTGTGTGTTAACAAAATTGAAGGTATCACATTGATGTTTATAACTTATTTTAGGCTGTTGGGCAACAGCCTACTGTTTCTCACTTTTGGCGGAAGCTGTTAGAGTGACAGGATGAAATAGTTTTTTTGCTGCTAAACCTCGTGGTGAGTGCCCAGGTGGGGGGGGGGGGCAGTAAAAACACCTTTCCAGGGTTTTTCCTGGATGTCAGGGAAGCATAAGGATTATGAAATGAGCCGGTCAAGTTGGGGCATGCCAGGGTGGACTTTGGCAGAGGTTGTGCAGGGGTGAGATTGTTGGGGCAGGTGTCAGTGTGTGGTGAATGAAATGAGAGGGGTATGATGAGAATAGTTTGGAATTGTTTCATGTTGGGGGGTGCTTAAGGGTGTGGCGGAGATAGTTGAGTTTTGTATTCGTGAGACAGGAATGTTGACATATGCATTATGTATGTATTTAAGTTTTGACTGTTCACTTGTCCTAATAAAGCAGCCTTTTGCTCTTTAATCTAGCTCAGTCAATATCCGTCATCCTCACACGATGTGAGCCCCTGGAGGTGGCCTCAATCAATCAATCAGTAGATTTGTAGAGCTCTCTTGTCACCTTTGAGGGTATCCAGGCACTAGCAGGTCGCAGTTGATTACCTGAATAGCCAGGTCTTCAGGGACTTTCGAAACTCTGAAAGCGTTTGGGAGGTCCGCAGATGAAAGGGTAGCTTGTTCCATGTCTTTGCTGCTAGGTAGGAGTGACTCTGCATGTGCTACATCGGATACGGGGTTAGGTTTAGAGAAAGGCACATGGAGCGGAGGTGTCTGATGGGCTGATGGAGGTTCCGGTGGTGGCTCAAGTAGGCAGGCTCGCAGTAGTGTAGGGCCTTGTATGCATGGGCCAGGAGCTTGAACTGGCATATGTTCTGTACAGGGAGCCAGTGGAGTTAGGGGGTGATGATGGTTTGTCTAGGGAGATCCAGGACAAGTCTGACTGCAGTGTTCTGTATGGCCTGTAGTCATCAGAGGAGGTGAGCTGTGATCCCTGCGTAGAGAGTATTACCGTAGGCCAGCCGGCTAGAGTTGAGGGCCCGGGTGATACCCCGAAACCAGTCTCTGGATGCTTGTATCTGGTCCAGGGAGGACGTGGCTTAGCAGATTGGGCTGGACTGTTCCAATTAGGAACAGAGTCAAGACTGATTTGCATAAGGCTGGGTCCAAACAGAGGTGACGTGGTGAGCAAAAAAAACAATGGATTTAACCCAGATCTGTGACTCTGGGTGAGTGTTTGATTTTCTCTGGATACCGTCCATCATCTGTGTGTCTTGCTTTCTCACCTTAAGTGCACCGGGTATGCCCAGACGCAAGTCCCGGGCTAACTGTCACTGGATTCAAGCTAGCCGGGCTGATGCCCCGAAACTGGTCCCAGGATGATTGTTTCTGGTCCAGGGAGGACCTGGCTTAGCAGTTCTGGCTGTACTGTTCCCTTGAGGATCAAGGTCCAGCCTGATTTGCACATGGCTGGGTCCAAACTAAGATGGCATGGAGAGCAAAAAAGTGATGGATTTAACCCAGATCTCTTGACTGGGGGTGAATGTTTGATTTGCTCTGCATTTCGTCCATCATCTGTGTGTCTTTTGCTAACTTGCCATACGTGCGCTGGGTATGCCCAGACGTGGGTCCCAGGCTCGCTAGCCTGGTTGGTAAGGGGTGATGCCCCGAAACCTGTCCCAGGATGTTTATAGCCCGTCCAGGGAGGACCTGGCTTAGCAGTTTGGGCTGGACTGTTCCCATGAGGAACAGGGTCAAAACTGATTTGCATATGGCTGGGTCCAAACTGGGGTGGCACGGTGAGCAAAAGGATGATGGATTTAACCCAGATCTTTGACTGGGGGTGAATGTTTGATTTGCTCTGCATTCCGTCCATCATCTGTGACTTTTGCTTTCCTTGCCCCAAGTGTGCTGGGTCTGCCCAGACATGGGTCCCACGCTCACTGTATCATTGGAATCAACCTAGCCTGGCTAATGAGGGGTGATGCTCCGAAACCAGTCCCAGGATGCTTGTTGCATCTGGTACAGGCAGGACCTGGCTTAGCAGTTTGTGCTGGACTGTTCCCATGAAGAACAGGGTCAAGACTGATTTGCATATGGCTGGGTCCAAACTGGGGTGGCATGTTGAGCAAAAGAATGATGGATTTAACCCAGATCTCTTGACGGGTTGAATGTTTGCTGTGCTCTGCAGTTCGTCCATCTTCTGCATGTATTTAGCATTTACTTTCTTACCAATAATTATGCACTCCTATGACCCGGTGGCAGCACATTCCGTTCATAGTGACACCATACTAATTGACAAGTTCCAGAGCACTAGCTCATTAGCAAATAACGTTGCATTTTGGCATCTGTATTGGATGAAAAATATTAGTATTCATCTAAAATATCCTTCGTACCAGACATGTTGCCAAACGCACTTACTTCAAACATCCCAAATATACCACCACACAATTCTGTAGTTTGCATTGTGTTTACATTATCGCTTCCACATTTGGAACTTTGGAAGCAAGCTTTATAACTCTCCCTAGCCTCTGAACTGTAAATGCCTTGTTCCTTTAAAACCGCGGATTACGATGAAGAGGCCCTCCCCTGAATCTAACTCCCATCCCTAAACACGACTCTCCCCTTTTGAGGCGGGTCCCTGGCTGCACAGATCAGGAAGTAAACCCCACAACATGCTCCTGCCACACTGAAGGTTGTCTGTTGCAGTACTGCACGCCCGGAAAGTCACGACCGATGCTCGCAGTGCTTGCTCGAGCACTGTCACATCTAGACCGCTTAACATGGCTTTCCCGCCTAAAAACATCGTCATCTTCGGAGCCACCGGAATGACGGGGAAGACGGTACTGGAGCAAGCCGTCCAAGCAGGTGAGGAGCCGCAGGAACCTTACGTAACACACGAAGAAAGGGGAGCATAGGGGCGTCGCGTGGGGGCTGCGGATGAACGTGTTCACGAAAACAAAAGTGTGACGTGGAGTTCAAGGGCGCCCAAACTACGGCACAAGGTCTTTATGGAAAAACAAGAGACTGGGAACAGGGAGGCTATCATTACTCGAGAAGAGACAGGGAGGACAGGTGTGAGGGTCGGGTGCATTCATTTTACAAGAGCCATGTAGTACTCGTGTGAGGGAGCATTCATTACACAAGAAGAGACAGGCAGTGCACGTGTGAAGGAGCATTCATTATACAAGAGACGTGCTCCTGTGAGGGAGCATTCATTACACAAGAAGAGACAGGCAGTGAACGTGTGAGGGAGCATTCATTATACAAGAGACATGTGCTCCTGTGAGGGACCATTCATTACACAAGAAGAGACAGGCAGTGAACGTGTGAGGGAGCATAGTGACCACACCGTCATCCGCTTCAGTCAACACGCATACACAGACGTCACCCAATGATTACACTGACACTTTATTTGTGGGTGAAGAACTGCTGCAGGTTTATTTCATACAACATAGTATGATAATAAAATTGGGTTATCTTACGGGCGATCCAGGGCAGGCAGCCCCTTGCTGCTCCGCCCGCCTGGTGAGCCAGCACACACGGTGGGTCGATGCCCGGCAGTGTGGCACATAATTATTTACAGATCATCCACTGGGTCACGTGATCTGTCTCCTACTCCCGCCCCTTCCGACAGGGGCGGAGCGTGTTGTGGCACACCCCCGGTTGGTCAGGCCCCCCAACCGCCCGAAGGACTAACGGGGCGCCGTCGCGGTCTTCCCAGAACCCCCTTCGGCTCCTGGACCTTGGCTCGGGCACCCTTACTGTGCCGGACAGGGGTACCCTTACTGTACCGCCTGTCGCAGAGGTACCCTTACTGTACCCGTCTGCATCCAGATCGCCCTGTAACTCCGCCACAGCTCTGGGGAGGCTACCGTCGCTGCCAGAGCCCCCCTTCCTCCCTTCGCTGTTTATAGGTGCCCGCCCCTGCGAGCCAGCTTTTAGCGGGCTAAATAATGGGTCCTGGTCTGTAACCGTAAATATACGGCATTAAGTTGCAACCTTACTCGGGCAGACTAACCACGAATGACTCTTGGCCCCAATGCCGCTCAGCTTAGGCGTGACTGGAGTTACTAGCCTTATAAGCGATGCCACTGCAGATCTTCCTATCGTAATTATGGGAAGATCTAGCACCTACATATGGAGTCAGAACTAAACCATAGCTGAATTCGTCAATCCATCGCTTCCCTTCATATCCTAGCACTAAGGTGTTGATTCCGCTTTGTCTACAAAGGTGATGTATAGATAGCGTCATGGTACCTGAAAAGCAGCTGCTGCTGCGGGGGATTGCATGATATCTTTAGCAGGACAGAAGATTTTTATGTAACTGCTAAATGGACGTATTCTTCTTTCATGACTCCGGATAAAGCCGATATAGCTGACTGACCTGCCGAAGGTACAACGCTCAGCTCGAGGACCCAAATTTGTGAACGTTTCCCCCCCTCCCTGGCTCCAAGGAAAGGCTGGGCGAGAAGGGTAACACCTAAATCTGATTTTCGGGCTGGAAATATGGCATCGGTGCCAGGCATTGGTGAAATAGGCGCTTATGGACCTGCCATCCCCTTAAGATTTTTTAATTGGCCAACTATGTTCCCAACAGCTACAGCACCATAAGCAGGGTGAAGGTAACGTGTGAGTTAACCACTTCACCTACATATATAAACACAAGCTGACATCACTGTTACCTAAATTTGCTTCCTTTCACATCGTATTAGTCTATTGTTTACTACAAACCGGCCCATATCTTAGCAACATCTCCCGGTTTTGGCCTCTCTACTTGCAAATTAAGTTACCTTAAATTGGACGCTGGAGTCTTATACTAGTCCCGCTGTTCTCCCACTCTTTTCTTACTCTCCACTGGGACAGCGTATCCAATTCCTTGCTTGTTGAATAGCAGCTAGCTTGGACTCTATTGCTGCTGAAAGGAGTTAATATCTTTGCCTACAGTCCGTGTTACACCGGTGTTGCAGTGTTGTAGGTAAGTCGTGGCACCGACATCATGGCTTGAAAAGGAAACTACTCATTGCTATAAAATAATTTGTTGTGAGCCCCAGTTATGATTTCGTTCCTCCCTGGCTCCAATGAAAGGCTGAGCGAGAGGAGCAACACCTAAATCTGTTTCTCAGGCTGGAAAATATGGCTTGGGTCACAAGGCATAAGTGAAATAGGCGCTTATGGACCTGCAATCCTATTAAGATTTTCAATTGGCCATATTAGGTGCCTTCCTGGCTTGAAATTGTGTTCCCAAGAGCTACAGCACAATAAGCAGGGTGAAGGTACGTGTGAGTTAACCACTTTACCCATGTATATAAACACAAGCTGACATCGCGGGTATCTCAATTCCCTTCCTTTCACATCTTATTATCCCATTGTTTACTACAAAATGATCCATATCTCAGCAAAATCTCCTCGTTTTAAGCATTCTACTTTGAAATTAAGTTACATTAACTTGGGCGATAGTCTTATACTAGTCCCGCGGTTATTCCAATCTTTTCTTACTCTCCACTGCGACAACGTATCGCATTCATTACACAAGAAGAGAGGTGGTGCTCCTGTGGTTGGCAGTGTGGTTGGTAATAAAGATTCGGCTGTATACTTCAGTCCCTACTAGTTACTTGCTGATGAACTGCGTCTGTCCGCGGCCCCCGCAGGGAGCCATTCCAACGGGCGGCCCTTTAGTGCCATTTGGACACAAACGCCACCCTACTGGCCAAGGGTTGGACTCAGGAAGGAGTCCTTCGCCTTGGTGCGCTAGGTGCGTCACTTCCGGCGGACAGAGGTCGGGGGAGGGTACTTATACCTCCCCCCACCTCTCTGGCGTCCTCTTTGCGCCAGACGTGCCGTCTGTGAAGCGGTGGACATCGAGGGGCAGAGTCAGACGGGTCACGTGTTACGAGGTGAGCATAGGGCAAGAGGATTTGGGGGTGCTAAAGCCCCTGCCCGGTGCCCCTCGATGTCCACATAGAAATTAAATTAAAGATGTTGCCCCTGTGGGGGGCCTTGCGCGCGCTGCAGAGTCCGGCAGGTCGCGAGGTGAGAGTAGGGCAAGAGGGTTTGGGGGTGCTAAAGCCGCTGCCCGGTGCCCCTCGATGTCCATATCAAAATTAAATTAAAGATGTTGCCCCTGTGGGAGACCTCAAGTGCGCTCGGGTCTGGAGCATTTGTGCCACGGTGTTTAATTCCCTCCCCTCAGTGCCGTCTTCTCTGTAGGGGGACACTTTGGCGCTTGGTACTCTAGCCCAGTGGGTTAGCGCAGATTTTAACGAGACCAAGGGTTCGTCGTCGTGCGCGCTGAGTTTGGTGGCAGGGAAGACCTTTTTGGCCTTTGTTGTCAGGGATTTAACGCCGTATCGGGCCCGGGAGCTCTTCGCCTGCGGTCCCTGCTTTGGTGTTGGTTTTGGTCGCCGGCTCCCACCCACACTCGTGGGAGTCGCGGTGGGACCAGCGCGGGAGCATCTGAGTGAGTCGCACTATCCACCCCCCCCCCCTCCTCCGCTTTGTGCCCCTGTGTGGGGCAGTAGATTGTCCCCTGCCAGAGATGTGCAGCTTTTGGACGCGCCGCTAAGCTGCATTGAGGCTCAGGGCGGGTTATACGGGTGATACGGGTTTTAAAATCACAGGCATTTGTCCATGAGTTGGCCGGTGCTATACCTCCTCCCCTCGCTCACCCGCTTTATGGGTACCCAGTTTCGGGCAGTCAGTAAATGTGTCCTCCGCAACAGCTCTGCAGCTGGCCCATTTGCATGTACCGCAAAGAAGCGGCCTTGGGGGAAATGGGGGGGGCGGGGTCGTAATCGAGGCTGGGTAGCTCCGCTGGTAGAGCGTGGGCTAGTCACACCAAGGTCGCGGGTTCGACCCCGTATGGGCCAATGTGTTCTCTTTTGGCCGCATTCCTCCACGGTGTCGTGTCGGGTCCAGGAGCTGCTTCTTACGGTTAGGTTAATTCATGCATCGCCCCCCCCCCCACTCCCCCAATGTTCAACTCGGCCATCGCCTGGCCTTTGCCTGGGCTGGTGTCTGCCGGGGGGGGGGGTGCAGCTCCCCCAATCCGGTGGGTGTTTAAGTTCATTCAATTTCGTTTCTGCTGGTATAAATAGTTGGGGCGGCATTCGGGATGCGATTATGGCGGACGCTGAGGCCATGAGCCCGAATGGGGAGGCATTTGTGTGGGAAAAGGAACAGCGACGTGGATTGTTTGTCGGATGCCTTCTCCCTGGGAGCACCCCCGGCCACGGTTGCGCTGGGTCCCGGCGGGATCCCGCGAGTGTGGTTTAGGGAAGGGCGGTGCTGCAGGGCGCTCGTTCTCTGCTCTGGCCTGGGGCCAGGGGTGAGGTCAGCCCAGAAGGGAGGTGTAGAGTTCCACGGTTGTTATGTTGGTGGCTGGCCGGGCGAGTAAGCCTTACTGACATTTATCATCAGGGTCGTTTGGTCACTCCTCGTGCAGGTTTTGTTTTCGAGTGTTTGCTGTCCGGGGATCACCCCCAACTGCGAGGTGCTCGTTCCCGGCGGGATCATGCAAGTGTTTTTGTGAGGAGCGGTGCTTCATTCATGGCACTCGTTCCCGCTATGGCCTGGAGCTAGGAGTTAGGTCGCTCCCCTGGTGGAAGAGCGACGATCGGGCAGTGTCTTCGTACATTGTAAGGTAACAGTGGATTGGCGACAGAGAGGTGGCGTTGACTCTAACTGCACATATAATGTAAGGCACACGCACTTGTGAGCTGTAATTTGTTGCTGCTTGCCACCGTGGTAGGACTGCAGGCCCAGTTCAGAGTACCGTCAGTGGCGCAGTGAGAGGAGTGTGTCGGCCAGTGCTGTCATGGCTTGTTGATTGATTCTTTTGGGCCAGCCGTGTGTTGGTGAGGGACGTCGGCATCCTCTGAGGTTGTGCACTCGCAGCTCTGCTTCTGGTGGGAGCGGGAGACCACAGCAGAGGGAGTGGAGGAGCGTCGGGGTCTAGCTTTAGGATTTGCGGTGAGCCTAGCTGGGTACCCTTTCTTCCCACACACCCCAAATCGTTCAAACCGCACCTGGCCTTTTGGTGGGATTTCAACAGTTGAACCCTGTTTGTAGTAAAGAGTGTTGTCGTAAGTGTGATTGGATCACGGTTAGGCCACCACTTTGGTGCTCAGGCTGTATACCTTGGAGAAGAAAGTGTATTCAGCCTGGCACCTGCCCCCGCCGACTGCCCATTACTCCTGGTGACGCGCATGACTGACTAAGCTAATCATGGGCACATGGGTCACGCGGCTGCCGGAGCAAGGCCATAACAGTGTGGTCAAATGTGAACAGACACAGCGCATGGATATACGCTTACTGATTACGTGACGGGACACAGTTCAATCTGCAGTTTGGGTCGTGCATCATCAAGATTTGCGGTATAATGGTGCACATATCAGATGCCCTTCGTTGTTTGGGTGCATTGTACGGCCATGTCTAGTGAAATGGGTGCTTTTATTCCTGTTCTGTGTGAGCTCTGTCCGCGGTGTCGTCACGTGAATATCTTTCAGTGCATACACCGTGGGAGTTGTTGAGGGTTTCAGAGCGGCTCCCTAGTGCTCGGGTTTGTACGCCAGCAGCCGCGCAACCCTGATAGGTGGGTGGGCCCTCAGCAATGGAATTGGATTTGGCCCAACTGCTGGCCTGGGGCATAGACCAGTCTGGCATTGGCAGGTGCCCCCAGCTGGGCGACATCAGCAGTAGTGGGGAAGGGAGAGAGAGCATGGCACATCGCAATCGTTCTGCTCTTAACCTACACACCACGGATAGCAATGTCTCCCGTCTGCATAGTTGTGTTATTGTTCGGCAGGCGGCCTTCTTGCCCAGGGAGCCCATTTTGCCTGTGGGGACGTTTTCCTCGTGGTTGGGTTCATAGCGTGATCAGAAATACAATTTTCGTCTGCTGCTACAACCTGGCAAGCCTTCCCTCCATCTTGCTATCTTGAATAGACATTATACTCAAAGAAATTTTTCGATAGTGTTGATGAACTCCACAACACATTTCATCACTGAATACCCCTTCATAGTGTTCTGTCGACTATCTTGTTCTGAAATGTGCAGGGGGTAGCTGGCATGGGTAGGTTGGATATGCACCGTATCATTTTTTTATTTTGCTCGCAGGAAAGTGTCATTCATAGTCTTTTGAGTGTCACTCACAGTTGCACTGAAATGATGGAAATGTCACACATAGCAATCTGAAACCTTGGCAGCTATGGATGGGGGCGGCTAGCTCTCGGTTGGCTATGCAACTGAGCTATAATTGTGGCTTATTTCTTCTTGTGCAAATAGAAGCATTGATTAGCCAATAGATGGGCTTGTTGTAGGTAGTGCTCCTTTTTTAGTAAATTTAGGGATGCAATGACGTGCTGAATATGTAATGTAACTGGCGCTCATGTATAGCGTTTCAATACCGTTGCATTCACATACACGTTACATTTATTTTATTAATAATGTAATTCTCAATACGCGTTAGATTAACGCCATGCATGGCGGACCGGTCAGGCTTTCCAGGGAGCGGAATACCTAGTAAATGCACGGTGTGCCGGTGGCCGGTCTGAATGCCATAGTCATTGCCTGAGCAAGCTGGGTAGCCCTGCAGACTAGTTTTAACTCTTAAACAATCCTTGAAGCTTGCTCAGGGCTCCCTCAGCTCTGTTGGTGTCTTTTATATTGGCCAGGTCCTGCTGGAACTCTTCACAGCTGTGTCTGGGACCAGGTGGAAGGTGTACACACATCGCCTTCAGCACCATGCTAAGCAAAGATTTAAGTTTAAGTGTTGAGGGTGATATTCCCTGGTCTTTTTGAGGGGCTCCATAGGTTAGGATGACCCAGCGGCAAGGAACAACTAGGGTAGTTTACGTGTGCATTATCAACCATGAAGCCAAGTATTCATCGCGGGGCAAGATCACACAAAGCATAGGATGAGAGTGCGGTGTCAGTCATATTGGCAATTTATGAGAATATGCTGATGAGTTTCAGAGAAAAGAGATGCACTCCTCTTCATCCTTATTTGTTAATCTTTCTTTGACCGTTGTGCTTTTGACGGCGTGCAAAACCTACTATGCGCTTCGTCTCTTTGCGCTACGACAATATATCCTCCACAATAGGAAACTTCTTACAGAATCCAACAGGCTGCACTGCCACACCTTGATTTGAATCAAATGAATCAATTTCTTCTATGTTACTTCATCCATTATTTTACCGTTCATTTTTCGTTTTACTCTTTTTAATCGTGTTTTTTGTTCAATTCATTTTACTCAATCTTTAAACGTGGGTATCTCACAAAGGCTCAGGAATCAAAAGTGGGTTCCACAAACCGTAGATTTATTAAAATAACCCAATGCATTTCGGGAAATCAATTCCCTTCGTCAGGGGCATATAATTATGCTTGTATTCACTTTGTTTTCGAATGATCCATTAAGCTTTTAAATAAAACCATTTCTTACAAACATTACTCCGTAGTCAAAATGAAGTGTTAAACTTATGCTAAATAGTCCGATATGGAAGAGAATTCCACTTTTGTCCTTTTGCCGTCCACAACATTCCGGTAATCCTGTTTAATTTCCTTTAAGTTCCTAATGTCTGCTTGTACTCTCAGTGTAATCTTGGGTGCAATCTCGTTGAGACGAATAGAATCATGCTGATGAGTTTCAGAGAAAAGAGATGCACTCCTCTTCATCCTTATTTGTTAATCTTTCTTTGACCGTTGTGCTTTTGACGGCGTGCAAAACCTACTATGCGCTTCGTCTCTTTGCGCTACGACAATATATCCTCCACAATAGGAAACTTCTTACAGAATCCAACAGGCTGCACTGCCACACCTTGATTTGAATCAAATGAATCAATTTCTTCTATGTTACTTCATCCATTATTTTACCGTTCATTTTTCGTTTTACTCTTTTTAATCGTGTTTTTTGTTCAATTCATTTTACTCAATCTTTAAACGTGGGTATCTCACAAAGGCTCAGGAATCAAAAGTGGGTTCCACAAACCGTAGATTTATTAAAATAACCCAATGCATTTCGGGAAATCAATTCCCTTCGTCAGGGGCATCTACAATATACAAGAAATAAAATTGTTTAGCTGACATCATCATCCTCATAACATCCTTCATTTTAAACTAACTACACTGTTTAATCAATTACAGCCACAGTTTCAAAGCATTTATAAAAAGCGTTAATCGTTGGAATACATAAGAGAACGCTTTCACAGTAACATGGTTTAAATTGTATCAGAAGCGTTTGCACACGCTGGAAGGGAAGGAAGGAATGATTTGTTCTATACTAAATGGAGTGATTCACAAACCAGGGTAAGCGTTGAGGGACGTATATTTGGTTATACGCGCATATGGTGTAGCGCACTGGGGGTGAATTGGGTGTTTAACAAAATGAAAATGAAAGGGTAAACAAATGAAATGAACATATCACAATTCTCAGAATACGATTAACGCTTTTTATAAATGCTTTGAAACTGTGGCTGTAATTGATTAAACAGTGTAGTTAGTTTAAAATGAAGGATGTTATGAGGATGATGATGTCAGCTAAACAATTTTATTTCTTGTATATTGTAGATGCCCCTGACGAAGGGAATTGATTTCCCGAAATGCATTGGGTTATTTTAATAAATCTACGGTTTGTGGAACCCACTTTTGATTCCTGAGCCTTTGTGAGATACCCACGTTTAAAGATTGAGTAAAATGAATTTAACAAAAAACACGATTAAAAAGAGTAAAACGAAAAATGAACGGTAAAATAATGGATGAAGTAACATAGAAGAAATTGATTCATTTGATTCAAATCAAGGTGTGGCAGTGCAGCCTGTTGGATTCTGTAAGAAGTTTCCTATTGTGGAGGATATATTGTCGTAGCGCAAAGAGACGAAGCGCATAGTAGGTTTTGCACGCCGTCAAAAGCACAACGGTCAAAGAAAGATTAACAAATAAGGATGAAGAGGAGTGCATCTCTTTTCTCTGAAACTCATCAGCATGATTCTATTCGTCTCAACGAGATTGCACCCAAGATTACACTGAGAGTACAAGCAGACATTAGGAACTTAAAGGAAATTAAACAGGATTACCGGAATGTTGTGGACGGCAAAAGGACAAAAGTGGAATTCTCTTCCATATCGGACTATTTAGCATAAGTTTAACACTTCATTTTGACTACGGAGTAATGTTTGTAAGAAATGGTTTTATTTAAAAGCTTAATGGATCATTCGAAAACAAAGTGAATACAAGCATAATTATATGCCCCTGACGAAGGGAATTGATTTCCCGAAATGCATTGGGTTATTTTAATAAATCTACGGTTTGTGGAACCCACTTTTGATTCCTGAGCCTTTGTGAGATACCCACGTTTAAAGATTGAGTAAAATGAATTGAACAAAAAACACGATTAAAAAGAGTAAAACGAAAAATGAACGGTAAAATAATGGATGAAGTAACATAGAAGAAATTGATTCATTTGATTCAAATCAAGGTGTGGCAGTGCAGCCTGTTGGATTCTGTAAGAAGTTTCCTATTGTGGAGAATTTATGAGAATATGCCAGAGGTAGTGACTATGACATCACAGACTTGATTTTTATGTTTGCGTAGTGGGGCGTCTGCCTTGGCAGTAACCGGACAGGGTGCCCTGGGTGGGGCAAAACAGTATATCAGTTTGGGGTTGATTATTGGTGCGTTAAACCAATTTTTACGGCCAGGGTGCCATAAGGTGGGAAGGCCACTTGGGGGCAGTGTTTCTCACTTTGGCTACACATGAATGAATAATGTCTTCATTCACTAATACCAATAATGGGCATTGCTCCATCCATCTCAGCAAGGTAGACCATAGTGGTTTGATATGTCCTTCGACTTTGAGCGATTCATTCAATGCTTTTCTTTCAAAGAACTATTCTCGCCAATTTTAATTCAGTAGTTTGTATGGCGCCTGTGTCTCGAATCCATCAATATTTGTTTGACGATCTGGTGACTTGCATTTAAGGGGCTGTCCATGGTTCTTTACGTGGTTAATTAAGGTTTCCAGTACACAAAGACACCCGTTGCTTAAGGCCTCATGCTCCCATTGCTTCACCCTTGGTTTGGTCTACCATAAGGGTGGCAGTCACTTACGTACAAACCGTCGGTTGGCTATGTTAGAAAGATTTTACACTCCTGAGCTATAGGACGGTGGCCCAATCGACCTAGTGAGTTATGTAATCCCTGTGATGTCATGATGAGTTTTGGTAGCACATGGTAATAGGGGCAGATGGTACCAAGTCTCTCTTGTATGGATGATAAGAAGGGTAATTAAAATAAACTGGTATACAGTCTCTTCTGTAGTGTGCCACTGTGGGAGTACGGTTGGCACATCAAATTTACACTGCCTCTGGGATAAGTCAGTCTCTGCCTAGCCACCTAGGGGCATCCGATGCAAGGGGCATCTGTTAGATTAGAGCCCTACTCAGAGGTACCGCCTTAAGAGCTTGGCGGTCTGCTAGCACCGCCTTTCAATGGAAGCTATTGTCTAGCGGGCTGCTCCGAGCAGACCATTTGCAGGCGTAAGTAACCGTATCAGCTGCCAGTTCAAACGTGCATCTTTCACTAGGTGATTATACATCCGTTGGAGTGTTGAGGAAGGAGCGCGGACGGTCGCAGGCTCGCGAATCTATTGTGGTGCCCTTATCAAGGAGGCATTCGCCTGTACATGAGACACACCGGATATTATGATTTCACCTGGAAACACCATGTCCACGTTATAGGCTCTTTATTTTGAGACGGACCACCCACGATACAAATAGTGGATCTACTGTGGGATTGAGACATATTCTTGAGTACGCCCTGACGAAGTTCAATTCTTTTAACGAAACGCGTTGGCTGAGACGTTCTTCACTTATATGGTTGGAAAACTACAATAAAGACTTTTTCTATGAACAAAATTGACCACTTGGTGTGACTGCAATTGAATATTTGGTGGTGCACTGCTCCAATCATTTTTCAATTTTTCTATCTGCTTGGCAGTCTGTATCCATTAACGGCGGATGCAGGAGCATTTTGATGCACACCTATTAAAACTATACTGTCATTTATAGTACATGGGAACAAAATAAAGAAGTGCGACGCTTGGAGTCCGCCGTTAGCTCTTGTCATTTTAGATTTTTATCTTTCACTAATTTACTCAGAATACTGCGACAGGAAGTAAGGCGGGCTGTTTAACTCTTGCTTCTACCTGCATTGGCACATCTTGTCAGGAGTGATTGTCAAAGGGATTGCACTTAAGCCAGGTAATGTTAGCACCCATCCACACCAAGCCAATTGTTTATGGCCACCCTGGGCCCCACTTACACAGCCCAGCAGTAGCCCCTTGTGGTTGTCAGTGCCATGAATTACTCAATGGAACTGAATAGGAGGTGTGTCCGTGGGTTACACCAGCAGAAGTTTGGGGAGAGTTAGACTCCACCCATGGTCAATGTGTAGGTTCAAGCAGTTGGAGTGGCACTCTTAGTTGACCAGGGGTTCGATGCTACACGAGGGCATTGCCGCGTTGCGGCCAGAGCACGGGCATTGGGTGTTTCCCAGGGGGCAGCAAGTGGAGGCAAGGCTCTTTCCAAATCTGGCACCAGAACACAAGGTAGTCAGGGCCAACTTGTCTGTTGGGGGTTTTGTGTAGGCACCTGTGTAGTTGTCACTCCAAGAAGGGGTAAGTTGTCTCCAATAGTGGGCAAAATATATAGATGTGTGTCTCTGACCTTACAGCTGTGTGGAGCCTGTCTCATTTAGAGGTACGCCCAGGTGAAAATTGTGTATTTAAGGTTTGCATGACCAATGCTGTTTGTGGTATCTCCTAGCGGACCCACTGAAGGTGTACTACAGCTAAACAGGGAACTGGGAATCTTGGTTTCCGTCACTTTGGCAGGTTTAAAGCATCCAGGGTCGGAGATGGACAGTAGATACTGTGCAGATGTGATCCGACGGCAGTTAGGCAAACGGGGTGCGCTGCGTAAGTGTAATTGCACAAAAGGGTGAGGTGTCTCCAATAGTGGGCACAAGACATATTGTTTCAAACCAGCTTTGATACCATTATGGTGTTCACCAGGATTTAGCAATCAAAGGGGTTTGTGCAACCGTCTGGTCAACGGGGGAAGTAAGTGCACCTCAGAACCAAGGGTAAGTGACATGTTCCTGCAGTTAAGCTCAAATGCCCGCCTGGTTAGCTATGGTAGCCTCGCTGGGTGGTGACACTGTCAGCCAACATAGTGTGCTGCCGTCCCAAGAAATGGGGAAACAAGATGTCAAGCACAAAAGGCTACTTTGTAAAAGAACATTTGGCACGTCCAATGATCAACAATGATTAAAATGTAATGGAGCAGGTAATTTTCCATCTATGTAGTTACCCAAGGGTGGGCAGTGTGAACGCCCCTGACCCCCTTTTCGGGAATATTCTAGGAGGGGGGGTTAGGTAGGACTTAGTCAATCCTTAATGTTAGGCACCATATCGTTCAGTGTGCACTGTATTAAATCAGACAGATTCTCTTAGCTGGTATGCCTAGGGAGTTTCACCACAGAGGGAACTGAGCTGGCGGAATTCCCATAAGGGATGCATGGCAAGGGCAGAAGGGCACCCTTGCTCATTGTCACATACTTCTAGTTATGAACATTCCTGTGTGTCATGGTTTAGAAAGCAAAGGGACTGCAAAGGTTAAGGATAATCCTCCTTGCCCGAATAACCAAGTAGGCAGGCGGAGCTGGGAACGGTTACCTAACAAGCGGGCTGCTGTCCCATTGATGGGGGACACAGGGGTTCAGGCACACACGGTGCTAGAAAGACGGCAGCTAGGTGGGATCAGCAAATAGATGGGGCAATGTGAGCCTTGGTGTCTGAAATCGTCCCGCCCAGAGTTGGTATGGGGCTAGGTCATGTGAGGCAGTGGAACTTTCCCACAGGAGGTTCAACAGTTCTTGGCACAGGTTCACAGGCCAGATGGTTCTTTGGTTTCATCAGACACTAGCTGATCAAGGCTAACTTCAAGGGCTATTGTGATATAGATGGGGTTCATCCATCACCAGTAGGGAGGGATCTCTTGAGCGGTCGCATGTGTGAAATGTGCTGTTTTGATGAGATCAGCAACTACATGGGTCAGTGTGAACTCTGGTGGTCTGAGATGATCCCCCGCAGAGGTGGCACGGAGCTAAGTCAGAGGAGGCCGTTGAACATCTCTGTAAGAGGGAACTGTTCATGGCGTACGTTCGCAGACCAGAGGGGTCTGGGTTTCATCAGACACAAGCTGATTCAGGCTAATGTTAAAGGCTACTTTGCTAAAGATGGGGTCCATTGTCACCATTGCCATCCAGGTGTACGCCTAGGTTAGGTTGACAAACATGGGGTGCATCTGTCACAGGTGGGCATGGACACTTGCCACTACAAACGCACGTGGCCCTAGAAAGCAGGTTACAGGTCAGAAATGAGCTGCTATGGGGGCTCTGGCGGCGACGGGGGCCACCTCCAGAGCTGTGGCGGAGTTACAGGGCGATCTGGAAGCAGATGGGTACAGTAAGGGTACCTCTGCGGCAGACGGGTACAGTAAGGGTACCTCTGCGCGGCACAGTAGGGGTGCCAGAGCCAAAGACCAGGAGCCTCAGGGCAGGTTCCTGGAAAACCGCAACGGTGCCCCGTTAGTCCTTCAGGCGGTTGGGGGCCTGACCAACCTGGGGTTTGCCCTGCTACGTTCCGCCCTGAAAAGGGCGTGAGTAAAAAGAGACCAACGTGTCACGTGATCTGGAGGAGAAGGATCACAAAAAGGTGTAGCACTGATTGGGTGTCCCACAGTGCTGGCTCATCAGGCGGGTGGGGCAGCATAGGTTGGTACAGCTGCCTGTCCTTGGATCGCCCGTAAGATAACCCACCATATTGCATACTTTTGTATGGAATAAACCTGCATCAATATCTCCCATAACAAAAGTGGTCTTGTGTATTTATTTATTCATGCATGCTCAGACAGTGGGTGGGGGGAAGTTGCCGATAATGGCACGATGCGGATGTCCACGGCCCCCGCAGGGGGCCATTCCAAAGGGCAGCCCTTTAGTGCCATTCGGACACAAACGCCACCCTGCTGGCCAAGGGTTGGACTCAGGAAGGAGTCCTTTGCCTTGACGCGCTAGGCGCGTCACTTCCGACGGACAGAGGTCGGGGGAGGGTACTTGTACCTCCCTCCACCTCTCTGGCACCTCTTTGCACCAGACACGCCGTCTCCCACCCTACCGCTTACCCAGTGTGGGGTTGGCAGGCAATGTACATAGAACGTTGTAATGTTTTTCTTTTTTCGTTGCAGGCGGAGTTACAGGGCGATCTGGAAGCAGACGGGTACAGCAAGGGTACCTCTGCGGCAGACATTTACTGTAAGGTTACCCCTGCGCGGCACAGTAGGGGTGCCAGAGCCAAAGACCAGGAGCCTCAGGGCAGGTTCCTGGAAAACTGTGACAGCGCCCCGTTAGTCCTTCGGGCGGTTGCGGGCCGGACAAACCAGGGGTTTGCCCTGCTACGCTCCGCCCTGAAAAGGGCATGAGTAATAAGAGACCAACGTGTCACGTGATCCGAAGTAGGAGGATCACAAAAAGGTGTAGCACTGATTGGGTGTCCCACAGTGCTGGCTCATCAGGCGGGCGGGGCAGCATAGGTTGGTACAGCTGCCTGCCCTTGGATCGCATGTAAGATAACCCACCATATTGCATACTTTTGTATGGAATAAACCTGCAGCAATATCTCCCTTAACAAAAGTGGTCTTGTGTATTTATTTATTCATGCATGCTCAGAATGTGGGTGGGGGGAAGTTGCCGATAATGGCACTATGTTCATCTAGCCAAGAGGATCACAATATATGCCCAGGGTCACACGATGTCCCGCCGGACCGGGAGGCGCAGCCGACTCTAGAGGAACTGTGGCTAACCTGGACGGCTCATGAAGGACACGGCAATGGATGGCGCAAAAAAGCGCGCCAAAAACAAAGGCTAAACTAGGACTTTAGTTAACGACCACAAACTTATGTTTGCTCATGGTAGCGGTCATGGAAATCTGCCAACTGAGAGCTCGTTTCCCCCTCGATGACAACCATCTCACATTGCTGAAACGAAACTGGTGCAGGCAGAGTTTGTATCTTTAAGGGAGGACAGATTGTATTCAGTTGTAATGAAATTTTTATAGTGCTTACTGCGCTTGGTGAGGTGTTAAAGCGCGTTATGGTGGGTAGTACGCTGATCCGAGACCTAAGGTGAGTGGTATTCTAGTGGTAACTGCTTATTGTTGGTTATTTCTGGTTATTGATATTAGGGTTGTTCTCTCAGAATACTGTTCCTTGCATTTCTTCTTTTTTTCTTTATTGTACATTACGTTAAGAGTTGGGTGAAATCATTCATGTGAGGTGCTAATATTGTTATGTTGTAAGAAATGGTTACACAGAAGGATGCTATGTGATTTGTAGGGAGAGGCATGGCCAGTTTACAGAAATATAGTAGAGAACTATGAAGAAAGGCTTGTGACAGAGTAGGCTACACTCGGACAAAAATGCATGCAGAGTGAGAGGATGGAGAGCAGGCCTGGCTCCCGGATTCGGGATCTGGGAGGGCAACGAAAGGAGCAGGGATGGGCCATGAGGAAGATTGGATTTGCGTAGCGTCTCCCAGGCGTTAGAGACCTGGATCTGGGCATGCTGGATGGTCTTATAGCTGCAAAGCAGTGGTTTCTTCATAGGGCCGAGGGGGCATTGACTCCCCGCTTGCCTGCAATTATATCTCACACATTATCCTGACAGGCAGGAGGTGTACTGCTGCGAGGCGTGGTTAATTCCGATGAACAGCTGGGGCTGTGTATCTGAACTGCGCATGTCGGGTAGGCCGGTATTTTGCCTGTGGCCAGCATGACATGCGCAGTTCAGGCTTTCCCAGTCATTGCTGCCGGGGAGATGGGGAGCCCCATCAGTCTCAGGTGGAACACTGCGGTTGTCTGTCCCAGCCAATCCTCGCACTGCTCTTATGCTGTTTACTATTAAAAACAGCATGAGAGCCCTGCTTTCATTGGCTGAGAGGTGTGGTACTAGTTTTCCCATGTCCAGCATGCACAGCTCTTCAGTGCAGCTGACAGCGCAGTTTATTTGACAGAGTCGGCCCGATGAGGAAAGATGATAATGTAAGTAAAAATTTTTGTATTTTTTCAGTCCTGTGTAATTTAAATTTAGCTGGTGCTCATGTAAACCGCTACCATGCTTTCAGAACGAGTTTGCGCTATGTAAATACAATAAACACTGGTAGCAGCTGCATGATGCTTTTAATGCCTGTGATAACCAAAATGTATCCTAGGAATGTATCACCATTTTTGAGAGACACCAGCCGCCACTGGAGCTGTATACTCTGCCTCCTGGGGGGAATCATGCTTACTAGTTTTAAATCTATTTCTTTTGTATCTAGGTTCCTTATCTCTTTTGAATCTCAGAATCACTCTCCTTTCTGTCTATTGCACCCTCCTTTGTCTCCGCCTATGCTACTTTCACCCTCTGCATCCTCCTGCCTCACCCTCGTCTCTCTTTACCTCACCCTCCTCTTTCGCTGCCTCACCCTTCTTTGGCAATCTAATCCTCCTGTTCTTCTGAAGTTTCCTCTTCTCTCTCTCCACCTCACCCTGATTAATTTCTGCCTCAGTCTGTTCGCTCTCTTTTTCCCACTATGCTTCCAGTTCCACCTTATTCTTCTGTCTCCACTTCATTCACCTTTCTTTCTCTGCTATGCCTGTCACTCACTCTCTCTCTCACCCGCCTCCGTCTCTTCACCCCGCTCCCCTCACTCCCTGCCTCACTCTCCTCTCTTCCTTACTCATTATCCTAATCTTTTATTGGCCTCATCCTCCACCATCGCTCTTCCCTACTCCTCTCCCTCTACTCACTGCCGTCTTTTTCACAGCTTAGGTCTATCAATCACCCCATTCCCATCACCCACATTTCTAATCGTTCCCCTGCTATATCCTCCTTTATCTCCCTCTAACACCATCTTCATCAAATTCTCTACTTATGTCATGCATCACTTTCTTACTCTCTAATCAGCCCTTCAGTCTTATTTGTTATCTTGCCTCCTACTCACTATTTTACTCTAATTTCATCCACTTCTTTCTTTACTATTCATTTTCTTATCCTTCCTTTTTAGGTCGAGCATTCGAGACCTGTTGTAACTGATCTTGTGTACTTAAAGCCAGCCCCCTGCAACACACTTGTTTTTTGTTTTCATGTCCTTTACAAATCCTTGCCTGCTAGTGGTCAGTCCTGCCTCTTTGTCCCTCCTTATTCTCTTTCATTCCTTCCAGGTAGCAGGGACTAAGTACTAAATCATTACAATTTGAATGTATTTATGCTCTTTGGGGGACTATTTTTTTCTTGGGTTCCTACTCAGCCCATTAGCTTCTTGCATTTTATGATCTTTTCAGTGCTCTGAGCTCTGACTTTCTGTAAACAGGCGTGGGAAGGCTCTCTGGTCGCACAGCTGCTCCCCCTTCCTTTCCATCTCGAGCACCATTAAAACCAGCATTTACAATGCAATGGTCTCTGCATTGTTAAAGTTAGAGCTATTGGCATTGCTCATGACATTATTTTTAGGTCGAGGGACCGTCCGGTCTGCCGAAGGCAGAACCGGAAGTCCGGAGATCTTATGATTCTTAGAGTGGCTATTTAGTCCGCCTCTCTTTTTGCCTCTCCTCCATTGGCTGGCTTCCTAAACGGAGGCCAGCCATTGGAGGAGAGAGCCGTCCCTCCAAATAGGCTCCGTCTTTTTCAGATTCGGGGGCGTGTTCCGTGCTCTTCTTTCCACTTTTTAGCCACGCCCTTTTTTAGGCGTGTTTTTCTCTCCTCCAGCCAATGGCAAGAGGCGAGAAAGGAAAACACGCCCCCGAATCCGAAACCACCGCTGCCTTTCTCCGAGGCATTTCTGCTTCACCTCGGAGAAAGGCAGTGGTGTGCTTGTTCGAGTGTGTTCTAAAAGCACAGCACAAGTTTTTGGGGGTAATTTTGTCCGCTAAACATCCTTATTAGCACTTCATTATTTTGAAACTGGTGACTTCGGCACACCTTTAGTTCTCAAGGACTTAACGATGAGGAAATGGAATCCTTTGTGCCCTTTTATCGGGTAATATGATGTCTTTGCAAAGGGAAGACAGTGAGTGACTGCCATGCTGCAGAATCGCCTTCGGTGTTTGCAGCGTGCCCAGCTGTATTGATTCTCAGCTCTCGCTGACCCCGCGCTCAGCAGACGCACTATTAAATCTTGAATGACACTGGAGACGGCCGTCTTTTACTGCGCAGTGTAGCTGCTGGGTGTGAGGGCGCCAGCTTCTTTTCCACCGCTGTCTTTAGCTGGTCGTGGAGAGCCACAACAGTATTAAATAAACAATTTGTCATATCCGGCAAATGAAGCTCTAGCTCTATCTTGGAATTTTATATTCTTCGTTTTGACTGAGGTTTCTAGTGAAAATACATTTTCACGCTAATCCAGGTTTAAAGTTACCATTGTGGCCCGCTTCACTTAATTGTGGTTTATTTTTATTTGATGGGAATTCCACTGTTTTAAATGAAAGGCTGATTTAAGATTTTTTGCCCCTGGCTTTGCAACTCAACTTATTAAAATTGAATATTGATTTTATTTACTATCTCTGTTGTAGATGGCACTATCTTTTCAGTCTGTCTTGTATTTTCACCGGATAGTTAATAAAGAAGTGCTAATTTACTCCGAGAGAAAAAAAGTCAGACTGGCTGGTTGCAAGGTTCTCGGATTTAAATACCCTTACAAATCTTAATTTTATAGTAAGGTTTCTTTCGTAGTTTTGAAAAAGTTGTAGTTTCAAGATGGCAGCCATATCAGTTCGCAACCTAGCGAACTACAGATTAGTGAGCGATCCACCAGTCTTCTCTTTCTTTTGTGTTTCTGTGGGTGGGACTTCCTCCAGGCAGGGCTATTCACTCACGCGCACTCGTCCTTTCCTCCTGTTCATGTTGTGGACAGTGCCAGACGTCGTTAAGGTGAGACACCGTAGTATTGAAGCAGTAAGTCCCTTGTCTGATTTCAGAGCACCGTGCTTAAGAGAGTAGGAGCACATCACTCTTGTCATGGACGGAGTAAGCAAAGGAGTTGGGTGCGACGCTAGCATGGCTTAAAACGACACGTCAGCAAACAGTGGTCTGGAGCAAGGGGGGGCTTGTTTTGATGTTACAAAGGGACTTAGTGGCCGTGAGACAGTTTCCCGGGATACTTGGTGACTGTGGTAGAGCACACAGACAGATGAATGGGAGAGGAAGTATGTTGGTCTAGGTAATGCATGGGTGGAGTGTTTAGGATGCAGTGACTGTAGAGGCTTCACACTCTTGAGGCTTGTGGTGATCAGAAACGAGGTGGCTGATGTGCACGTAATTTTATGTGTGGAGTCCTTACACAGTGCGCTCACCGATGGGGTTGTGTTAGGCGCTAGGTACACGTCATCAAGGGCTATGGGGCTGATCAGGCTATCACCAACTTCGGACATATTACATCTCTTTATGTTCATTTTTTTCGTGAGAAACCGTGCGGTACAAAACTAATGTAGGTGCACATGGAAGAAGACCGAGTAGTAAACCCAACATCTCTTTACATTTGTTTTGGCTGTGCATTTCGACGACACTCAATATCTCTCCAAAGTGATGCATTTTACATCCACAAAATGCTAAATCATTTCCCATTTGGCTGGCATTGGGTGACAGTCTGATCGGCGCCACTTGCACTGGTCTCCTTCGGCCCTTCCCGCCTCCTCCATTACCATGCACTCCTTGGCCCCTCCCGGCCATCACCTACCCCCCCTGCCCAATGGCTCCCGGGCGCCCCGCTGAAACTGTGACCCACCCAACCGGCCTCTGAAGGACGAAAGGCTTCGGGATAAATACCACACAACTCCTGCCTACCCCCAGGTCTTCCCCCTGTTGCTCCTGAGCACCACCGCGACCGACCCCCCGCTAAAGGCCGCATGGGTCCCCTATGCAACGGGCGAAGCCGGGGTGCAGCAGCAATCTGCAGCTCAGCTATCACCAAGTGCAACCCCCCCCCCCCCCCCGGCCCTCTCCAGCATTGCTCCCTGTACCGCGACCCTCATCCCTCCCCAGAGAGCGCTTCACCCTCGCCCTCCCGGCTCTTATGCACCACCGTGGCCCTGCAGTTGTCCGCACCTTTATGCCACCCTGCTAAACGGCCCCCCTCCCCTGACCCACCGATCCCCCAGCCCCCCTCCCACCCTCACCTCACACCATGTAGTGGGGGTGGCTCTGTGTGTGTGTGTGTGGGTGGCTCTGTGTGGGTGGGTGGCTCTGTGTGTGTGGGTGGCTCTGTGTGTGTGTGGGGGAGGGTCTGTGTGTGTGTGGGTGGCTCTGTGTGGGTGGCTCTGTGTGGGTGGCTTTTTTTGTAGGTGGCTCTATGCGTGGTGGGTCTGTCTGTGTGTGGGTAACTCTGTGTGTGTAGGTGGCTCTGTGGGTGGCTCTATTTGTGTGTGGGTTGCTCTGTGTGTGTAGGTGGCTCTGTGGGTGGCTCTATGGGTGGCTCTATTTGTGTGTGGGTTGCTCTATGTGAGTGGCTCTGTGGGTGGCTCTGTGTGTGTGGGTGGCTTTGGGTGTGTGGCTCTGTGTGTGGGTGCAAATGCAATAGGTTTCGCATTTGAGAGTGATTAAGCTATTGACATTGTAAATAACAATGCCGTTTCTTTAAATGTTTTAAAAACATAAACAAAAATAATGTCATGAGCAATGCCAATAGCTTTAACTTTAACAATGCCGAGACCATTGCATTGTAAATGCTTGTTGTTTATGTTTTTGTTTCTAAAACATTTTAAAGAAACGGCATTGTTATTTACAATGTCAATAGCTTAAGCTGTCAAAAGCAGTCCCAAAGCTTACACACAAGAGAAGAGATGGTATACACCTCTTAGCAATCCATACTGTGGCAGGAGCTGGTGCCAGGACCATGGAACAATAAAATAAATAGGTGGATTTAGTAAGGTCCGTCATTACTCGTGATATTTTCAGAGAGCATGGTTAGAATGCACGCTACGAACTCAACCATATTTGGGGGTTTAAAGAAGTGCTGGTGAAAGGATGCTTTCTTTGAGCAGTACAGGCTTTCACACACCCCCAGCAAGCTCCAACTCAGTAGGTCAAGTAAGGAGATCGTCCACAATCCATGTTTTCTCAAAACTAGGCCTCCATGCAGGGACACCTTTCATCCAGAAGTACCACTAGGAATGAACAATACAAGAGCCACATGATGTAGTAATCTCGGGCGCAAAGTGTTACTGGCCTGTCTGTACCCAAGAGGACAGAAGAGTGAACACGGCGTCCCCCAGCAAATACTCATAATTACATATATTATCTACTGGCGGTCGCCAGTAGATAATTATAGTTAGGACCGAGTTCCCATAGGAAATCTGAAAATTCTATTTTGAATAACTTTGGCGCCGGTTGACTTATCTTCGTGAAATTTTCATAACTAATGGGGCGCTCCGCTCAGCTCGTACCCTGAAAGTCTTGGGGTGATTCGTCAAGCGGGGGTTGAGAAAAAAGGGGGGTCCCAAAACGCGTTTTCGCCATGCATTTTCCCATAGGACCTTTAGTTGAAGGTACAGCCCGAGCGGCTGAACAGAATTACTTGAAATTTGGCAAAGAGGTAGTCCTCGGGTCAGGTATGTGCCTTTTGCATATATGGTGTCAATCTGTTCAGTAGTTCCTGAGAAAATCAAAAGTAAAATCACATATATCTGGGCGGAGCCTAACCACACATCTCACCATGAGATCTGATTGGCTGTCAGCACTTCATCCAAGAAGTGTTGGCAGCCATCTTGGGACCAATATACATGATAGCACCTCATTAAAAAGCATTGCAGTTAATAGAAGGTTTTAAGACTTTAGTTACATTATAAATTAATAGTTGATGGTACCATACTCATTTTAGGAATTGTGGTGTGTTCTATGGTGATTTTACCATGTGAAAAAGCTTTCTGCTGTGATATCATGAATCATGTTTGAGAGAAAACTATTTTCTCATGCTTTTCCCACAGAGGTTTGGAAGGTGATCTATAAGCTAAACTGAGAGCATATTTTCTGTAAATTCACATTATCTTTCTCAGTCATGTGAGAATGAAGTCTGACATTCTCAGTAAAACATGTACATCCAACAAGGGCAGAGACTGTCAGTTGATTCCTTTGTGTTCTACTGCAGCTTCCCAGAGTGTTCTAAAGAACAACTAGAGCGCTAACAGTCCTACTTATGACAAACGTATGGCACACCTGAAGCCATCATGGTTGGAATAAAGTAGTAACACTTAAAACATTTAATTTACAAAGGAACAAAACGAGGGGGTTCATTTTGCCATAGAAAGTATGATTAGTGCTGCAGAAAGAATATTGAGTGACTTCTCAAATCCTCTTCTATTTCATTAACAAATTCTGACATGCAGACTGAAACATGCACTTTCAATACCAGCAGCAGACTTCCCTGGTGAGCAGTAGCTTTACTACAGTGATCTAATGAGCAACTAGAGTGCTAACATTCTGAATTTATGGCAAATGTGTGACACATCTGAATGCCTTCTTGATGGAATCAAAGTAAAAAACTGAAAGTATTTCCTACTGAGGAGACTGTAGTAAATGAGGAAATTAGGAAACATCATAACAAATAAGTCTCCCAAAATGGCCACCAGAGACAAAAGAGCCCAAATGTAGCCCAAATATCACCCAGATGTAGCCCAATGACAGAATGTCCCAGAGTGTTCTAAGGAACAACTAGAGCGCTAACAGTCTTACTTATGACAAAAGTATGGCACACCTGAAGCCATCTTGATTGGAATAAAGTAGTAACACTTAAAACATTTAATTTACAAAGGAACAAAATGAGGGGCTTCATTTTGCCATAGAAATTATGATTGGTGCTGCAGAAAGAAAAATTAGGGCACATTTTGACTTCTCAAACGCTCTTCTATTTCATAAAACAATTCTGACATGCAGACTGAAACATGCACTTTGAATACCAGCAGCAGACTTCCCTGGTGAGCAGTAGCTTTACTACAGTGATCTAATGAGGAACTAGAGTGCTAACATTCAGAATTTATGGCAAATGTGTGACACATCTGAATGCCTTCTTGATGAAACCAAAGTAAACAACTGAAAGTATTTCCCACTGAGGAGACTGCAGTAAATAAGGAAATTAGGAAACTTCATAATAAATAAATCTCCAAGATGGCCACCAGAGACAAAAGAGCCCAAATGTAGGCCAAATATCACCCAGATGTAGCCCAAGTATAGCCCAATGACAGAATGTCCCAGAGTGTTCTTAAGAACAACTAGAGCGCTTACTGTCTTAAATATGACAAAAGTATGGCACACCTGAAGCCATCTTGATTGGAATTAACTGGTAACACTTAAAACATTTAATTTAAAAAGGAACACAATGAGGGGGTTTATTTTGCCATAGAAATTATGATTAGTGCTGAAGAAAGACAAAGTGTGGCACATTTTGAGTGACTTCTCAAATCCTCTTCTATTTCATTGAAAAATTCTGATATGCAGACTGAAACATGCACTTTTAATACCAGCAGCAGACTTCCGTGGTGAGCAGTAGCTTTACTACAGTGATCTAATGAGCAACTAGAGTGCTAACATTCAGAATTTATGGCAAATGTGTGACATATCCGAATACCTTCTTGATGGAATCAAAGTAAAAAACTGAAAGCATTTCCTACTGAGGAGACTGCAGTAAATGAGGAAATTAGGAAACTTCATAACAAATAAATCTCCCAAGATGGCCACCAGAGACAAAAGAGCCCAAATGCAGCACTAATATCACCCAGATGTAGCCCAATGACAGAAGTGTGCAAAACACTTATTTTTTGTGTATTTGCAGTTTTATATAGTTCAGACTTGTCCGGTATTGGAGTGCTTTACATGAGCATTGGTTACATCACACAAGATCAAATTCATTTTGGTTGTAGACATGGGGAGATTAAATGATTTGACCAGAATCACAGAATGTTGAGCTGCAGCAGAAACTCCAACCTGATTCCCCAGTTGCAAAGTCTGCAGCTCTGGAAGTAACACCACATCCTCTCCCCTAGGTGCAACATTTAATCAAGTGGTCAACTGGATAAAAAAACATAAAGATTACAAATAATTTAAAAGTTCTTTGTCGCTATTTGAAAACTCAGAAAATATGTCCTCATTTTAGTTTTTTAGAGCACTAACCATAATTTTGATGCAAATAAGACCCTCTCATATATGTAATTTCTAAAGGAAATACTCTAGGTATTACAGTTTTGATTACATCAAGATGACGTCAGGCGTTCCACTCTTTTGTAATAAATATAGAATGTTAGCAATCTAGTTGTTCATTGGGATACTGTTGAGAGGCAGAGACCAGGGGCACGGACTCTGAAAATTGAAGGCAGGTAGGAGAGTGCAGATGCAACAATTTGACCACACTGGGCAGGCAGCAAGGGCAGTGGCAGCACAACAGACTATGGAGGGCAGTGGAAAGGGGGGAAGGGGCAACAAACCAACAATACAGGACTGGCAAGAAAGGCTGTGGCAATATAATAGACCATTGTGGGCAGAAGGAAGAGGCAGTGGTAGTACAACCATACATGCCAACAGACCCGTTTCAGCCAGGAAACGTCCAATATTTTTAAGCTCAAATGGTCTTTATTTAATCTGTCTCCTGTCTACAATCTCCTCTTTTTCAATGTAACTCAAAGGGGAAAATCAATACCCCAGTTTTTTTTCAAAATCTCCCTCTTACCAAGTTCAAAATGTTCACAAGTATGGTACATTGGATCATGGTAGGCAGGAGGAATTGGGATAGGGATATGGACTCGGAAAACAGAGGACAGGAGGGACATGGAGAGGTGCACCAAACTGGCCCTACAGGGCAGGCATCAGGGTTTGCAGCAGCACAATACACCACACAGCGCATGCGGGACGGGAGTGCAGCACAACAATCCATAGAAAGCAATAGGGAGGGGACAGGACCATGCACATGGACAACAGAGAACAGAGGGGAAATAGGCAATGGTAGCTAGCTGACCATAATGGACAGACAGGAGAGAAAGCTGCAGCATAACAGACCATAAAGGGCAGGAGGGACAGATCAGGGGCATTATAATGGAACAGACAAGCCAGGAGGGAGGGAATAGGGGTCTGCACATGGAAACAGAGGGCTGGGGGCAAGGGGGCAGGGCAGGAGCAGCAAGATGACCATGGAGGTCAGGCAGGTTGGGCACTAGAGAAACAAAACACACCATGGAGAGCAACAATGAGACTATGATGGCATACACACAGACCATGGAGGGAAGGTGGGAGGTGGTCAGGGGCAGCTAGCTGACCACAAAGGGAAGGTGGGAGGGGCCATGGCAGCACAGAAGACCATGCATGGCAAGCGGGAGGGTTAGTGGCAGCACAATGGCTATGATGGGCAAGAAGGAGGGTGCAGGGGCATGCATAAAGGACCATGGAGGATAGAAGGGAGGGTCAGGACCTGGGCACAGACAAGAGAGTTCAGGGGAAGGGGCCTCACAACAGACCGCACGGGGCAGGCAGGAAGAGCAGTTGCAGCACAACAGACCAGGGAGGGCAGAAGGGTGTGGCAGTAAAATGAACCATGGAGGACAGGAGGAAGGGGATAGGGGCTTGGCATGTGGACAGGCAGGGTGGAGGTGGCAGGGACAGGTTACAGTCATCTGACAATGTTAGGCAGGTGGGAGGGGAGTGGCAGCTCAACAGAACTCTCAGAGTAGATAGGAGTGGCAGGTCCATGGAACATGGTGGGCAAAAAGGATGGAGCAGGGGCATGCACAAAGAGGGCAGGGGGAAGGACAATAGGGGCAGCAAGCTAAGCACAGAGGCTAAGCAGGAAGAGTGGACTGGTACATCATGCTAAATGGAGGGCAGTGGCAGCACATCAGACCATGCATGGCAGGAGGGAGGAGGCTAGTCCGTGGATTCAGACAACAGAGGATAGGGAGGAGGTGGATGGGACAGCAAGCTAACTGTTCAGAGAAGGTGGGTATTAGGAACTCTATTGTTTTTAAAATGTGTGTATGTGCGAACTACTTAAAATATGAACAAGTATGCAGCATAATCTCACATTTATTCAGGAAGAAGAGGACGTTTGTGACTGTGACTCCGGGCTCACTTGGCAGAAACACCCCCTGACCCTCCACCCCCATTGCAAAATGTAATGCCCGTGAAAAGGGTAGGTGGACGCAGTGTTATATAGAACATAGTCCTGGGAGCACGATTGAAAATGAAAACTAGATATAGTATATGGTATAAACGATGCACCAAAAAGTGTGATATAAGATGAACCGGGCGTGAAATATAATATGCAATACATTGTGCGCAATGACAGATTCATTGGAGAGCGCGAGATAGCACAGGCACTAGCAAGTGCTATGCGATATGCGCCTTGGAGTGTAATATGCACAGGGCAGTGTTGTGTAACCTAACTAGTCCCTAAAGTTGTAATATAAAATATGTGCTGGGGAGTGTAACGTTGCATATGCACTGTGACAAAGATATGGATCCCAGATTGTAATATGTATGGCATAGCACTGTGCGTTATAACATAGGCATCAAGGAAGGCACGTTAGATGGGGCAATATAACCCGTGTGAAGGCAAGTGTGGCATGACATATTCACGGGGTGGTGTTACAGTGCGCATGGGCTAGAGAGTGTCATAGCATACGCACTAGCTGGTGAAATACAACACAGAGGTGTGAGGCACTCGGTGGGCACTGGTGGGTGTAACACAGCATTGGGCTCAGCCAGGAGCACGCTGTGACTCTCGAGTGAGGTTCGTCTCCTTTCCAGAGAGTAAAATAAAAAGTATTACACGGCGGTGGATGTGTGTTGTATTAACCGTGAGGGGGGTTTCTTGCATAGTTTGGTCGAATTTTTGTAGAATCCCCTTTGAATGGCTTGGTGTGCGTGTATATTAAATGTGCCCGTCAATAGCTACCCATGTTTGTATAAATAAACGCCAAGGGTGTCTACTTGGAGAGTACCCACCGGCGGGGGCACCGGGATTAGGCACGGTAGGGCGTCAGACACGTCAGAGCTTCACTAGCGGTGTAAATACATTCTATGTGGATTCATTCTATGCATAGTCGCCTTTTAATGAATATCACGCAAATCGTCATGGTGATAGGTACATACGGTTTGTCCAGCATGTCCTAGGTGTTTCTATAAATATATATTTTTTTAAAATAATAAAAAACAAAGGCCGGCCCGGGGGATGGGGTCCCCGGGGCCATAAGAGGCCTGAGGAGGGGGGCAACGCAGCCCCCTCCTAAAGAATTTTTTTAAAAAAAGGCCATGATGGGGTCCCCGGGGCCGATTAAGGCCTTGGGAGGGCCAAATTTAATTTTTTCAACAAAAAAAGTTAGGGTGCAGACCCTGGGGGATGGGGTCTCCAGGGCCAGTAAATTAGAAAAAGAAGGGGGGCCACACAGCCCTCCTTCTTAAAAAAATAAAATAGATAAAAGACCGGCATCGCGCCGGAGGCCACGCGCCGGAGGCCACGCCCCCTCCTTGCAGCACTCTGCAAACGCGCCCCCTGGCCAGTTGTAAGTTGGGGAATTAATTCCCCTTCAATACTGAGGGTCCCTGAGGGCCAACTAGCCCAACAGGTATCTCCAGTATGCGCCAGGGAGCTGCGTTGCAGACAGGTGTTCTGAGGCCACGCCCCTTTTTTCACCTCTATGCAACGCAGCTCTGTGGCGCTTACTGGAGGTACCTAGTGGGCTAGTTTGACCCTAGGGACCCTTAGGATTCAAGGGGACTTAATCTTTCAACTTAGAACGGCCACAGGGCGCGTTTACACAGTGGTGAAGGGAGGGGACGGGGCCTGAGGAGACGTGTGCAAACACGCCCTGTGGTGCATTTTAAGTTGGGGAAATAATTCCCTTTCAATCCTGAGGGACCCTGGGGGCCAACTAGCCCACCAGGTGCTTCCAGTAAGCGCCACTGCTCTGCGTTGCAGAGAGGTGGTGCAGGCTGTGCTCCTTTTTACACCTCTCTGCAATGGCGCTTACTGGACATACATAGTGGGCTATTTTGCCCCTAGGGATCCTCAGGATTCAAGGGGACTTAATCTCCCAACTTAAAAAACGGCCACAGGGCGTGTTTAGACAGTGGGGAAGTGAGGGGACGGGGCCTGAGGTGACTTGTGCAAACACGCCCTGTGGCGCGTTTTAAGAGGTAGTTTTAATCCCCTGCCCTATTATATACTAGGGGCTTACAGAGGAGGTCATGCTGATCACAGGGGGACCCCAACGCATAGTGTTCCCTAGTGTATGTAGGTGTTTTCACTATATTCTGAGTGTCTTTTAACATAGCACTGGCTCTAGGACTGGTTAGTCAGACTCAGTTACCACCAGTATCCGTCTGAAAAAGTTGAGGGTACAGGATGATTTTTCAACAAGGCTTCTTTCTACTCTTCTGTTTGTTCTTTCTGCACGTTATCCTTCTTCCTGCACTTTTCTTTGTCTTTGAGGACTTCTGTTGCTTCTTTCTGCATTTCTTTTTTTTCTTTCTGTGCGTTATTTCTTCTTTCTTCACATGTCCTATCTCTGTAGGCATAGTTAGAAATTAGCATTTAAAAAACCTTTGAAATTCACTGAAAAAACCATAGGTTTCAGGCACGTTATAGTTAGGAATTAGCATTTAAAAAACCTTAGAAATTCACTGAAAAAACCATAGGTTTCAGGGGCGTTGTAGTTAGCTGGGCTTTTCACTTGTACAAAACCATTGAAATTCCCCCATTATAGTTAGTTCAGCTAACTATAACTCGCGTGCCCACAATGCACTGCTGATGACGTCACATATTACATCACTCATGACATGGTCAGTGACATCACTCATGACATCACTAGCATTTAAAAAACCTTTGAAATTCACTGAAAAAACCATAGGTTTCAGGGGCGTTATAGTTAGCTGGACTTTTCACTCGTACAAAACCATTGAAATTCCCCCGTTATAGTTAGTTCAGCTAACTATAACTCGCGCGCCCACAATGCACTGCTGATGACGTCACATATTACATCACTCATGACATGGTCAGTGACATCACTCATGACATCACTGATGACATCTCAAATGACATCACTGATGACATCATCCTTGTTGATACAGTGGCAGACCTCCTCTCCCCCTAATATAACCTTTGATACACACATTCAAAAATAGAAACTAACATTTTCAAAACAATGGACATACCAATATCAGTTACAACAACCTATTCAGTAATTCTAAGATCCACATACACATCCACTCATTCACCAACAGTCCTATAAACTCACTCATACATGTACTCACTCATCATATGTACTCATACACCTATACATCCTGTTACACAATGCCACTCATCCATAGAGTTACTCACACACATAGTCACTCATGCTAATAAAGAATCAAACATCCATTTACTTGCATATACAGTTATACACACACCACCACACTTACTTCTACAGAAACTTACACATACTTAGTCTTTTAAACAATCACTTATAGAAA
Source organism: Triturus cristatus (assembly GCF_964204655.1). NCBI lineage: Eukaryota > Metazoa > Chordata > Amphibia > Caudata > Salamandridae > Triturus > Triturus cristatus. Next base: position 458,321,978 of record NC_140592.1, on the reverse strand, counting down.
CACATACTTATTCATACAGGAACTCTTTCAATCTCTCACTCTCACATATACTCACTTATATACACCAATAGTCACATATACTAGTTTAAAACATATGTAGTTACTCATAAAGACACTATTGAGACAGTCATTCACTCACTAACACACCCATGCACACACTCATCCGCCCATACAGTCCTGCACACATGCTGTCTTCAACACAAACAGTGAGTCACTCATTCATGCACCTATGCACTACGTAATATGCCCCACCGAACCGTACAGACACTCAGAAACTCATACTGATACTCAAAAAACCAACTAATAACCTATATAGACACTCATGTAGCTACTCACCAACCCATGCAGCCACTTATACACAAAGTGAGAGACTGATACAGATATTTACATATTTAAACATTAATCACTAAGCAATGTATCCACTAAGATACACGTAATCAGTCAGTTATACAATCAATTTTTCAAAAACAAATCATCCATTTAGACACATATATATACCCATTTATTCTTCCATCGACCTTGAGATATACATATATAAAACATGTAATTTTCAGAAAAACACACATTCACTGGATGATGTCATCAGTGATGTCATCAGTGATGTCATTTGAGATGTCATCAGTGATGTCATGAGTGATGTCACTGACCATGTCATGAGTGATGTAATATGTGACGTCATCAGCAGTGCATTGTGGGCGCGCGAGTTATAGTTAGCTGAACTAACTATAACGGGGGAATTTCAATGGTTTTGTACGAGTGAAAAGTCCAGCTAACTATAACGCCCCTGAAACCTATGGTTTTCTCAGTGAATTTCTAAGGTTTTTTAAATGCTATTTCCTAACTATAACGTGCCTGAAACCTATGGTTTTTTCAGTGAATATATATATATAAATAAATTGCATCTCAAACACACGGTGTCAGCTTGTACATGAGAACTTGATTTGACATCCCCGTCCACTCAAGCACTAACCTAGACGTATACAGCAGCGTTTTAAGCCTATAATGTGAAATGTTCGTCCAGTTACTTAGTTGTTCTTTATTGATCGGTTAGACCTCGAATCAAACTCGGGGATGCAAGAATTGCGTCAATAATCCCGTTGATACTCAAATTATCGTTGATCATATAAAGCATAGTCTGCTCTTTCCTGTATTTTGGAAATGACAGGCCGGAACTAATACTGTGAGGGGCAGTAAACTATAGATACGAGAACAATACTGGATAAATTACTCACACATCACATACTGAGTTTACCTGTTAAGCAGTGCTAAGGAGGACGTAGAATTATACTATAATACTGAGTGGAAGCGCCTTACAAGCCTCCTATCGCACTGCACAGTACACCCACAAGGCCCCCTCACCTCGGAGCTGCGGCAGTGGTGAGAGCTCCACCACACTGCCCTGACTGCGGAACTGCGACGAGCCTTTGGAGCGCTTCTGGCGCTGCGCCTTGCGCACGGATTTGCGCGTGAATCCGTCCACCTTCTCCGATGCAGAGATAGCCGACATGGCTGCGGCTATGCTGGCGTCTCAGTCACCGACGGGGCGGCGCTCAAAAGTTGCTGTCCGCCCCGTTCTTTCGGTCTCTTCTCGTCCCGCACATGCCCCGGGGTACGTTCATGTCCGCCCGAAGGCTGCTGGCTCTGGCCCCCTTGGAACCTCCTGAACCGGCACCACTTGTCAGTGCGGAGTGGCCCACTCCCCCGGGCGTCCACTCCTGCCCTCTCCCGTTAGTCCCCGACCCCTTGCCCAATTCGCAACCACCACAGACCGGGCCCAGCGCTCGAGCACACTCCCAACCGACAACACTTCGAGTAGAGCCCGCGATGTAGATAGAGAGCGGACTAAAGCCCTGTCTGCAGCCACTGCTCTCCCCTGCGAAAACGCCATCTTTAACGAGTCAATGATCGACAGCAGACACACACGAAACATTTTATTAAATTAAAGATCAAATTAAATGCAAACATCGCTTCAATGAAATAGTTATATTCACGTATACAGCGATACGACATTTTTAAATGTTAAAAGGTTCCAACTTTTTAAAATAGATACCTGCCACTTATAAATGACTGCTGATGTTTGCTGAACGACGTCTTGTTTTTTCGCAACTACTGTTGCGCATTTCTCAGTCACCTTCTGACATGCACGCCTAGCATCCACAGTTCTGAAACCACTCTACAGCAGACGCCTTTGATAATGGGTCCCTTTTCTAGATCGACGGATGAGACTCCGAAGTAGGCTGTACCATGTCCTTTTCGAGAGTGACGCTCCGGGCAGCCAATCCATTCAGATCAGCCTGGAGGTTAACAGCGTCAAAAAAAGTAATATCACGCGGCCAGAGATGGGGAGAAGGTACGTCACAGAAAGAAGGCTGAAGACAATGTTGAGGGTTGGGCCTTCGGTTTCTGTGACAATCTTAGGAACGTGTGTGGTAGCTGCTGATGAATTTGCAACTTAAAGGGGCGTAGCGTTTGCGATAGGCCTGGAAGAGTGTAATTTAGGCACGTCCCGTTGATTGAGATGACACCTGACCAATCAAAAATAGAAGTGGGGGGGTAGGCGATCTAGTTTGAATACCGGTTTGTAGGTTGTACTTGTCTCGGTAGCTTGCTGGTGGTCTTGATTTTGCTTTTTTTCAATTAGTACTCTGGAAGGTTTCTGCGCAATTGCTAGCCTTGTGGGAACCACACCTAGGCCTTCGTTTTAACTTGTGCCATTAATGAAACTTTGTTCATGGAAACTTTTAGGAAGACGCGGTGCAACAAACGTAAACTGACTTGCCTAAAAAACGCTCCAGTTTTGAAAACTTACTGTTGGCAGAAACACTAATCCTCAGAAGTTTCTACAATTGTAGAGCTATAACATGGAATCTCTGCCATAAACTGGACCATTTCCAGCAGCGCCCCTGCTTACCTCTGCTTGCAGTCTCCTCTCTCTGCCATCTGGGAGCAGGGGGAGGGGACGAAACAGCGTCGGAGAAACAGTGCGTCATTTTCGGATTGGGGGGGCGTGTTTTTCTTTCTCTCCTCTTGCCATTGGCTGGAATGTTTACATTCCAGAGGAGAGAAAGAATAGAAAATACACGCCCCCGAATCCGAAAAAGACTGGGCTTAAACGGAGAGACGCCCCTCTCCTCCAATGGCTGGCCTCCGTTTAGGAAGCCAGCCAATGGAGAAGAGGGGCGGGTTCAAGCCCCACTACTCCAAGTCATTTAAATATCGCGAGCGAGACTGCGCAAGCGCAGCCTTCGCTAGCCGAGACCTAAACAGGCCTTTCATTTAATCAGCAAGGGTATGTGAAGCATTTAAAAGCACACTTCGACATCCTCCTTCCGTCTGCATGATCTCCACACCTACCCCTGCGTATGCTGCTTGATCTAACATATTGTTTGCAATGATGTTGAAAAGACGGTGTTAAAATCCACAACAGCTGTTCTGTTTTCCGTGGAGCGCATTGATTTGCTACTATTTACAACCTCACTTGGGTAGTCATACCTCTATCAGGGAAGACCAGCTGCTGGGTGAGAGGAGCATCATTCTTTGTCAAACGTATTCATTTGTTTAAAGTTGCTGGTTTGCGTTCATATTAAGTTGGACTTTGACATGGAGTTGTGATGCTTTCGGTTGAAATGTGTATGAAGCGAATCCCCACCGCATAGTAACTCCTGCGTTAGACTCATGATAGTTGTATAACCCGAGGCCACTGCTCCTTGCCAATTTCCATGGAGCCACACTTGCCAGATCCCCAGCCGCTGTGCCAAGCTCTGCCTCAAGTGCCCATCCCTGCTAGGCCAGCCCTGGCTCCTCGCCGAGCAGGCAGGCGTGCTGCTGAATACACAAGGTCAGGCGTCAGCCCTGGGTAATAAATCTCATTTTCATTTCAGACGCTGACAACGTCTGTTAGAGCAACCAGAAAGGAAACAAGTTTGATTTCCAGCCAAATCTGCTGAAATTGAGGGCAGCTGGGGAAACTGAAAGGAATCAATGCTAATTGCAATTCTTGTATATTTGAATTTACCAAGCTTCAAGCCTTATTTCAAAACTCCTGGGTTTCAATGCATATCTCTTCCTAGGCCGTCTTAGGCCTGCAAACACTGCTCCAGCAGAGGTGATGTTTTGTGTTTACTGCAAGGATCCTCTAGTGCGGATCTCTTGGTGACCACGAGCCTTTGTTTATGCCATTATTGGACCACAAGGGTACAAAAACACCTTGGCAGACATAACATTCGGTCTACATGACTGTTATTAAGAATTGTTTTCATCTTTGTGCTAATTTTAGATTTTTCATGTATGTCAAAATTGGGATGAAAATCGTTTCACTTTGGTATAGTATTGGTGATTGGGGCATTCTTGTAGGGGTGTCCAAAATGTGACACTGTTTTTTGTCAGGAACAAGATCCACGGCAAGGAGCTGTGGTACAAAGTGCATGTTTTTGTATAGGGCTGAGCTGGAGGATCGCCTGTTTCTGTGCACTCCAAGCGGTTGCAGACAGTGAAATAAAGTGATGTGTTTAGGATCACACAAACTGATGAAGTGTGCAAGCTAGGATTCAAATGTTTGTCTCATAAACAACTTGCCATTGACTTACCCTCTGGGTCACATTTCTCGCCTCTTCTGAATGAAGAAGCGGCAGTTTAATTTTATGGGTTTTTTCACATATGGGGAAGAACAACATTTAACCTGCTAAGGAACAGCAGTTGGAAGTTAATTTGAGATGCTCTTTAAACTTCTACAAGGCCCAGGCCCATCTGATTCCACGAAGTGCATCTCTTGGGCTTCCAAGAGGATTGTGCCAGGGTCACTGTGCTCCAAAGAAAGGACCTGGCCAAGGGCTGTAGGGCAGTGGGCCACTGCATCGGGCACGGACTTGGGGTGGCGGCACATGTTTTTCAAGCATATTATGGTTTTTAAACCACCTGCTGCTGCGTTGCTGGCCTCCCAACAATCTTCAGGGAACAATAAAAATGTCAAAATAATTCCGGTGATTATTTATTTATTTTTTTAAACATGTTTTTATTGCAGAGTTATAAACAAGGCATCCATTAAGTCAACCTGTACACGCATGTCATCTCAAAGCACATCCGTCGTTATAAAAATGCACACAGCCATTCAGCCCACATCCCGGGGGCCGGGCGGCGTACCAGTACAGTGACTCAGAGTATCATGGCGAACACCTCATAGAGATGTCAGGTCAACAGCATAATATAGTATCTGCTTTTATACCCATCAAACTCCCTCCCCAAAAACGCCGCCAAGTATATTCAGCCACTCAGAGTGGTTGGCACCAGTATTGTTCGTGTCCACAACATCAGGTCCACACTAGTGCCCTCCCGTGGTAGCAGTTCCTAAGGCCTATCAGTAATCACATTATATGTACCCAAGGAGCGCTGCTCTGGAACCCCGTTCCCCTGTAGTCATCAGTCATAGATCCTTTCTGCAGGCGCTCTTCTGATCACTACAGCAATACCCCATTAACTCCCCTCCCCCCTTCCCACCCCCCAACTGCTGCTGATGTGGGTTATAATTGTGGGTTCTGACGCTAAAGTTTGCCATTAATCGGGTTTTGCATTTGGTCTCCCAAGCCTCATGGAACCCCGCCCTCCGAATGTTCGTGTTCTTCGCACTCCAGCAGGTAGTCTTGCAGAGTCTGTACTATCATCTCCCAAGCCCTCGCCAACTCCAAGCCCTTCTCGTTACCCGCCTTGGCAGCCTGTCGCCTTCTGAGCACACTTTCACATCTAGACCATTTCAACAGCTCATTCATCCATCTCCTAACTGATGGGCCCTCCCTGGATTTCCAGTGCCATGTAATCTCTCTCTGGGCCAACATGAGACCTAGGTCAATGAATTTGATCGTTACTTTCGTCCTTGCCGTATGAGGGAACCAGAGCAGTAGACATGTCGCCATGTCGAACTCTACCTCCCGGTCAGTGACTGCGTTCAGAAGCTCTCCTACCTCAGCCCAATACGTCCCTAGCTTCGGGAACCCCCACAGTAGATGGTCTAGCTCGGCCCCAAGCGCATAATTCCGGTGATTATTGTTCTTCCTGGAGAGATTGGAGATTTCTCTAATGGAAGTAAGGTAGCTCAAAAGGTTAATATGCCTGCTGCTAAGAACGTGTACCATGCAGATCATGTAAATTGGTCAGTGCGTTGCTGCTTTTGTCAGAGAGATCCTTTTGTTACTTGCAGTTTATAAGTTAAAATCCGAATAAAGAACAGTGAGCTACTAGCTCTCATCAGAGAGCTGCATGAAAATTACAAGGTATAGATTAGAGCGTTAGGATTGCCCCCCCCCCCCCCTCCCCCCCAGTATTTCATTATTCTAATGTTGCCAAAAGGGTTCATTTGGGTTGAAATCAATTATTAGTAAAGACAACCCCTAACCATGGTGTTAGGTTTTAAATTCTAAGTTTGTGCTTCTCCAGACCAAGCACTCGTAAACTATACTGCCTAGCAGTATGGGTGGCATGTGACTCCTACACCTGGTAGTCCTCTGTCTGATGCAACATATCCTTTACACTGATTTACTGACGTATGATTGATTACCTCTGTGTAATGTGTGTGTGATGTAAAATGCTCTGACACCCTATACTGGTATGAGTGGCGCTATAAAACAAAAGAAATAGAGAGAGTGGTTATGGAGACTTGAGGGGCACTGTTAAAGGGTGATAGTGAGAGAATCAGAGGTGGAGGTGGTCATTGGGGTCGCCAACAAACATTGTCACACCGGGCATCACCAGTGCTAAAGCCGGCCCTGAAATAGCCTTTCTAGTTATGGAAGCTGTAAAAACCTACAGAGAAAATAGAGTAGGAGCCCAGAAAATGCGTACATGTGGGTGCATATCAAGTCTTGTTCGTTAAGCCCAGTTGCATCATCATGCAAATGTCCTGCTTTTGCAATGTATGGGATATTCCTGTGCTAAGGGATAGTCTGTGCCATGTATAGCATTTAATCATTATTTCAAGCTTCCTTTCCAGCGGCGCTACGTGACTCACTAAGTAATAAGCATGCCGTACAAAGTTCTACAGAAAAAGACGCGCAATGAAGTTCTGTTTTTGTATAAAGGTGGGGAGTACATATCCTTCCTTACCAAGTGCATTAAAGTTTGGCCGTTTACATCATGTAATTTTAAAAGTATTATTTATAGGCACTTTTGTGCAGCTCTCAACAGCACACCACATCATTAAACTCCACTGAATACCACTCCACAACACAAAATAAAATTCCACATAATTACACTCCAAACCACACGATCCCACTCCACATAATTCCAGTACACTCAACACCACATAATTCCACAGCACACCACGCCACATAATTTAAATCCACTCCACACCACAAATATCCGGGACACACAATTACACAACTAACTAATCCAGTCCAACCCACAAAATTCCACAACACATACACACACTCCATAACACATAAGTAAAAACATTGCCATTTACAATGCCAATAGCTCCAAGTCCAACAAATGCAAGGTCTACAATTCTTGTTTTCCTTACCCTCATCTTTTTTATCCTCACACTCTCCTCTAATTCCCCACCATTTCACATCTCTGCACCATTCTCATCACAATTTCCTCTTGTCAGGATTTTAGAAGTTTTGATTAAGTTCACTAACCCTTAGACCCACAGTAGTAGTATCTGTGGACCTGGATTTTTTAAAGACTTCTGACAAAAGGACACCCTCGTATCCACAGGTGCAAGTTAATTAATAGTTAATTACACTAGTGGACTAAGTGGGTTATGTGCTCTGCCTTTCAAAATTTGCCAAAACAGAATTATTTGAAGCTCAGATAAGTGTGTTGTTTATCCAGATCAGAGACACCTAGAAGCTCAAAATTGTTTTTACTGAAGGCGGACATCCAAATTTTTTTGACAGCGCCTGCTGTCCCGATTTTGAGTCAAAATTAAAGGCTTAGCAGGAATAGTTGAACTTATGAAGCCACAGATTGTAGGAGCATCTTGGAAGCAAGTACATTAGCCATCTATAATATCTTATTTGTTTAGGGCAGAGGGGTTATAGCAGACATATAATCCATTTCTATCTATGTGACAAAAAGAGAATTTGTTGGGAGAGTAAATTTACAGTTTAGTGAGACAAGAAAAAAGCACCTGGGTTATAGAGGACTGCACTGCCAAGACAAGTCACTGAAAAGTGGTGAAAATATTGCCCGCCTCTGATGGCCAGCTGCCAAATGATCATATATTATTATAATAACATTCACAGGGGTATGAGAGGCAATATATTTGAAGATTACTGCAGTATATACATGAAGTATGAAGAATTAATGAGTCCACGTTGATGCTTGTATTCCTGTGTTGTTTTTATTCTTGATGTGCTCAAAATTCAATACAGCCAACGCGTTTCACCCAGACACGGGCTTTTTCAGGGCAAGGTAAGAAATCGTTACAGCGCCTTAGGGCAGGATAGGTGTTGACGTAAGGTCTCAAAAGTTGGGTGACTTAAGTTCCATCAAATTTTGTTACACTAAGCTACCACCTCTGTATATTGGGGGTAGGTAGGATAGTGACAGTACATGTTGCCAGTGCTGCCACAGAATAGCTGCAAATACTGTTCTTGCACTGCTCCTGCCCATACTGTATCTGAGTTCTACTAGTGAAGCTTGAAAAAGTATTTTCAGTTCAGAAAAGTCAAATTGTGTGGCATTGGCAGTGTCTTTTTCATACAGCGCCAAAAGTTAAGAATAGGGTCAAGGCAGGAAGAAAATAAAACAAACCACTACCAAGATATACATTGATTGCACGCATATTTTCAATTACTTTTCTTGAGATGGCAAAATCTGACTGTTTCTGCCATATGCAGGGCAACTGTAATAATTCGAAAGGGAAGACCAAATTATGCGGCAGGGTGTCCTAATTATGTGACAAGAAAAATGAAATTATGCGGCCTAATGTGGCATATTTTGAAGCAGTAGTCACCATCTTCTCATTTTACACATGTTAACAGTGTATGGGCAAAGGTTTGACCTCATTTTTATCAGTTTGACACTTAAATACAGCAATCAGCAGTTTTTTAAAATGGGCTGGTACTGAGTACCGGCACTTGTTAGGTCGAGGACTATCCGGTCTGCCGAAGGCAGAACCGGAAGTCGGAGATTTATTGTTTCCTAGAGTGGCTATTTAGCCCGCCTCTCTTTTTGCTTCTCTTTCATCGGCTGGCTTCCTAAACGGAGGCCAGCCATTGGAGGAAAGAGCCGTCCCTCCAAATAGGCTCCGTCTTTTTCAGATTCGGGGGCGTGTTCCTTGCTGTTCTTTCCACTTTTTAGCCACGCCCTTTTAAAACAGCAGGAACACGCCCCCGAATCTGAAAATCGCGTTGCCTTTCTCCGATGCTTGTTTGGATTTTACAGGCAGTACTAACAAGACGAGATGCAAGTAGAAGTTAGAAATGTTTTGGTTTCTCATACCCAACATGGGGAAAGCTCGTGATGTTTCCACACGAACAGCTTTGGATCATTTGATGTCGGTATCAATATCACGTTGAATCATTATTTATATAAGAGCCCAGATCAAAATACAGCAATTACAAATAAATACACACATCACAAAACTTTGCTGTTCTGCGTTTAACTTACTATTATTTCTTCCACGTAATAATGAAAAAGACGAGCCTTTGCGTCTCAAGGTGCCCACAACCAATCAAGTAAGCTAAACCATATTTTACTTGTGATGGAAAAGAGTGATTGTCCTGGATTGGCTGGCGGACCTCTAGTCAGTAGATTGGCTAGAGAAGTTCCAGTCAACCATTCATTTGCTGTAGGGACTTGGAGACAGCACAGCGGTTTCCAATTGGTCGGGAATTCGTTTATTGTCTCGGCGATGTTTCAAACTTTGCACGTGCTACAACCTAAAAAAAAAAATCCCATTGCATGGTGATTATTCCCCGCCTTCATTCAGTGACAGTTCCTGGTCTCTTCACTGGGTGATTTGGCCTATCCTGTTCAGTCAGTCGTACGTAGCCGCGTACCAGAGGCACCTAAAAACACGCCGGTGGCTCTTGTGAGATGGGTGCCGGTTAGTAGACTTTTCCCCTCGGGTGAAAGCAGCTAAACCACCCAATCAGTATTCGCGTCACTTACGAAGCTCCGCCTGTAGGCCGGCCTCCCAGGGTGTGCTGCGCTATCGGTCCCTCCCTTTACTGCTGGTGAGCGCTGTGTCACTTGTTTGTGCAGGAGTTCGGCACATCTTGACTGCTTTTGTCCGGCTGGCCCTATTGCCCATTCATACACCTCACCTCTGGCTGGTGTGTCTGCGTGGTGCAGCGAGGGAGCGGTGAGTGACCCTGGCTTTGAACGCTTGTGATTGTAACCCGTACAAAGTGCAAGGCAGAAGCTCTTGCGTGGATATTAACTGCCGTCGTTCTGGAATCGCCTATTCCCTACCCCGGCTCCACAGATTCCCCTTTCCCTACCCTGTCTTAACATATACCGTTTTTTCCCTGTCCTGGCTCCACAGATGCTTCTTCGTTCCTGCATGGACCGCTTTGCCCGTCCCTCACTCTCTATCTACCTCACTCTCTATCTCACTATCTCACTCTCTATCTACCTCACTCTCTCTCACTACCTCACTCTCTATTTCAATACCTCACTCTCTCTCTCTCTATCTCACTACCTCACTCTCTCTCTGCTAATGCAATAGGTATCACATATGCAAAAAAAAAAAAGCTAATGCCAATAGAAATGACAATGCCATTTATTTAGGGATACAAAAATGATAAAAAAATAATGAGCAATACCAATAGCTCTACCTATAATATTGCCGAGACCATTGCATTGTAAATGCTTGTTTTTTATTCCCCCTTGAGTACTGGAACTTCTTTGTGCCCAAGGAAAACACCGGTACTGTCTGCAGCATGTCAGGATTTCCCAAAGAAATGGTGATCATATGAGCAAACACAGCATTTCTACTCTGCAGCATGTGCTCACATGATTATCATTTCACACTGGCAGTGACAAGCACTTTGGCGTCAGCACACCGTGTGACGTCACCAAACAGGTTACTGTATGGTGTGAGGGAAGGGAGGCCCTTTGAAATTGCAGTTGGCAATGGCTTTCCCTTTCTTCTTTGCATACAGCAGTAGGGTCGTCGACGAGGGGCCACCTTGAGCAGCAGCTACTTAACAGGTTTGCCTCCAGTGCCAACAGGGGTCCCAGGCCAGGATTTCTCCGTCCAGCACCATCCGGGACCCAGGAAGCAAGGAACAGATTTTGTGTAACTGGGGGTCGATGAGAACCCAGGACTCGATTCCTACTGCAGAGATCTTCAGGGCATAAAAAATGGCCAGTTAGACTCATCACTTTCATCGAGGCCAAGGCTGGTGCTCAGTGAGCACAATCTCGTGTATTATTGTCGGTCTGGTTTTAGTTTTGTTTTTTTGACATTCGTGTCGAGCTGTTAACCCAGGAAGCGGCACGGGATCTTGTAGTTCGTGGTGACCCCCCAAACAAGCATTGGCATAGCCAATAGGTCTCGCCTTTGGGACCTTCTAAGTATTTAGTTATGCAGCACAATATCCTTGGTGCAACAACACCAACTGTTGCATGGCTAAACACTTATAAGGTCCCAAAGGCGAGACCTGTTGGCTATGCCAATGCTTGTTTAGCAGTAGTAACTTGCACTCTTAAGTTTGGCTCCACTCCTTTTTCATGGGGCAGAGATGTGTAAGTGTACACTTTTGAGCAACTTTACACTTGGATTCTGTGAAAAAACGTAAGCAGTAAATTTACTTAAAGGTGTAAGAGTAAACTTACACAAGTAACTTACTCACAAGTGTAATTTACTTTTGTGAATAGTGCTGTGCAACTTTAGATCTCGAAGCTCCAAGTCAGCAGTGGGAGCTTCAGGTCAGATTGGAGTAAACCTAAGTTCATTCTTTGCCCGGTACGCACTTCCTACAAATAAATAAAAATTGCATAGTTTGCTATCTTGCCATGAGGCAGTTCATCTGCTGTGTTTTTACAGAGTGCATTTAAGCAAAACATATTGACGTTAATGACAGTAACGGTACAGATCTAAAAGAAAGGGAAGTTACTTGTTAAAAAGCCACATTTTAATTGGCTTTCCTAAATTTGATTAGGTTGGGTTTCAAGCATATGGTAGACAGTTCTATGCTTTGGCTGCTGCAACATTAAAGGATCTGTCCACCTAAGTTACTGTTATACACAAGGAATTCATCAGAAACAAATGGAGAGAACTGGATTGTTGGTTAGGAGGAGAGACAGGAAAGTATACAAGCAGAGTGTCAACATCGTCACAGAAAGAGGAGAGAGCATGTAGCGGATTGCGGATGATGATCAAAAGGAAAATCAACATCAAAAGTGAAAAGGTCAGAAGTGATGGTGGAGTAAAATGAGGGGCATGCAAGAAGGGTGAAAGAAAATGGCCATCCCACTGTTAAGACTGGAGGAAAGTGGTGTGTGACAGTAAGTAGAACAGGAAGTAGTAAGGGTGGCTGGACTTACGAAATTACAAAAGAATACTCTTTAATCAGTAACTCAAAGAAAGGAAAAAAGCAAGTAAAGGAAAAGTTAAAGACTGAATGTGGATTTTTTTACTAAGGGATTGACCATTCCAGACACTGATCAAAATGGTTTGGGAAAGGATGGAGAAAGAGATAGGTATGCCAATTATACTGGAACAACAGTGTAAAGAGAGACAAAGAGGAGCAAGGTGTGAATAGTGAGAATAGGGTAAGTGGAGTAAAGTGCAGGAAGTGAAGATGTGGATGTAAACAGACGCGAGATCAAGGACTAGGCAGCAATATATAAACATTACTGAAGAGGGAGGGTGAAATAATCAAATGGGGCAGTGAGAAGTTAAGTGTTCCCGGCTTCTCGGTCATCATTCACTAAAGGTAGATACAGGAGCAGACTTTCAAGACTACAGAAAGTGAGACAGGGACGTGTGAAAAGGAGAGGGTGCTTCTCCACAGAGCAGACTTGTCTTGCTCCCTGTATGCAGCAGAGGTTGTTGTAGCATTGTTACGCCCCCAAAGGAGACAGCTTTGGTGAGAAACGAACCAGACACCTCCCAGGAGAAGAGAGATATGGGCTGACCCTTTTTTTAACCAAGGCAGAGTAAACAGGGTACCCCCATTAAAAGAGGAGCCTGTGTTCATAAAGCTATTGTAAGGGACAATTGCTCCTCTTCACTGTAGTATTGCATCTAATATTATAAGGACCTATTACTTAATTTGAATGAGTCGATAAATCAACTTGCATAGATATGAAAATCAAGTTCCTGTTTCCTACATTAACTGATGGAACACTAGCAAAGAAGAGGGGCCGTTTTGGCTTGCTATACCTCTTGAGCAGCATCCATTCTCCACTGTTCCACCTATTTAGAATCAGGGGGTGCTCACGATTACCAACTTGAAAAGAAGAAAAGGGATTCCAGAAATGTTCAGTCATCAGTCTCTCGTGTTCTCAGTCACTTCTGGGGGCTAAAAGGTACACAATAACAGAGGTCACAGAACATTTGTCTAGGTGGTCTGTGGACATTTTCCCTGCACACCCCCGAGTTCTGTGTAAGGGAGTGAGGTGTCTTGCCGCCTCAAGAAACACTGGTAGACCATTTGTGGATATTTTCTTAGCCACCAAGGGTTCCTACGTGGGGCGCTTTTGTCAGTGTTTGCGTGGCTCCTCCATTAGGGACCACACAAGCGCAGCCAAAAAAATGCAGAGGATCTCTGGGGACAAAATACGAAAAGAATGGTAGGGTGGGAATTCTGGATAAGGCACGCACGGATTTCAGTAAACCGAGGCATGATATTTCATGGTGAATGAGGGGCGGACAACTGATGAGGGCGCGGTCAAAATCCAGGTGAAGTATTTTGATGATTTTGCAATCCTGTCCTTCGCAACACAAAAAAACCCATAAAAAAACAAACCTAATCGAGATTTGGAAACCCTTCCGTCATTTCGGCATGATGCTGATCTACCCGCGCCACTAAAAGCTCTCAACATTTAAGCTTTACGGGTAACTAGTAATTAGGTAACCTTCGCTAGCAAAGTGAATAGGTTATAATCGCAGTGTAAACATGGAAGGCTTTAATCCTCTGCCAGGCATCTAATATTTCAGTCACACAGACAAGAGGCGCACCGAACAGAACCCGGGGGCGCGCGCCGCTTAGGAACAAGGAAGCCCGCGCCGGGGTCCAGTCACCGCGCGCACCGTCAGTGCACTTGACGGACGTCAGAACACACTGTAATCAACATCAACAGCCTGTGAACATCAAGCGCCAATGTGCATTCATTAAGTGTCAGCCTCTCTCCACTACCCACGGGTGTGTCTCTGTTCTCCATTTAGCGCGCCAGTGGCAAAAAAAAACAAGCTTTGCCCACGAAAGTCATCGCGATCATGATCGCTGTGAAAGCGAAAGTAAAGCCATATGGCTGCATTGCGCGCGTGCACGCCTCGTGCACTGTAGCTCTATGCCAGCGGTAGCACTTTGAAAAGTCCCTTACAAAATGTCTCTCCGAGCCAGCGCAAGCGCTGGGCTCAGCGAGACCTAAAAACCGAGATGGAGTTAAAAAAGTGAAAGAGCAAAAAAATTGCCTTTAAATGTTTTTTTTTTCCTCTTGTCACAGAGGTCAGAGGTCGGCAATACGTCTGACACATTGCTGCTAATTGTTTTAACATGAAGTTTGATGTTTACTTTTATTTCTCTGACTGCTGAGTCAGTGAGAGGATTTTTAAAGTCAGTAGGATGTTATTTTTTGCTAACACACAAAAAAACGTAAACACCTGTCAAATAACTGTATAAATGTTTTAAATTAGAAATAAGAAAGGACAAATGAAGCAATACTTTTGTAACTCTGAAGTGCCATTGAAGAACTTAATATGATCAATAAACAGCATGATACTTTACAGCTTGATGTGCAAAAGATAAATATTTTATGGAACTAGTGCCTTAGAATTCATTTGTGCAGCAGGTGTAGTGGCACAGAGGCCTAGAGGGCTCACTGAACCCAGAATATTGCAGTATTTTTCAGGTCAAACAGGGACCAATTTCCTTCCTTGCACTCAGGACCATGACACACTAGCTATGCCACTGGTTGGAACCAGCTTCCACAAATGTTTGGTGTGCTGTATAGTTTTATTGGGAAAACTGCATGTCTGTGCAAATGTAGTTGCCATGCCAAAGGAAAATGTGCTGTCGCTAAATGACAGTGTGCTACTACACCGTGCACCACCTATTACATACCACCCGTTACCCTTTTTCTGCTCAGTGTGGCCCATTTGCTAAACTTTTTTATGAGTGTTGCTTGGATTTTTCACAATCTCTGTGACTTCAAAGATGCAAAAATAATTGCGGCACCCGCACCTTGAAAGTTGTTTTAACACCAAGCCTCTCAAACCATAGACTGCAGAAATGTATCGGTTATCACTTAGGCCAAGAAAATATTGATTCCTAGTAGATGGTTCCCAGTAGCCCCACCCCTGGTCCCACCACTAAACCCGCCCCTCAGACATAGCTCAATTTGGCGAGTACCTGCACTTTTCTCTTCCCATTTAAAGTACTGGCAATCAGCAACACAGAGGTGACCTGCCTCTTGATGATGAAAGGTCTGTTACTGTGTGGCAACACATGCTGCAGCATTGTTAGTAACTTTTGATTCTTTTGAGCTAGAATTTTTTTTGTTGTTAAAATTATGCAGAAGATGATGGACTATGTGGCAAGTGCGCCCATTCCATAATCGTGCGGAAACCACCACATCTAGAAAATAACAAAATCCCTACGGCGCATGCCAAATCCCATCTCTTTAGTACTGGGTAATGTGAGCTTGCGGGCCTCTTACGATGCAATAGACATGTAACATATACCCCTGCTTTTCACAAGTGCCTGTTAACAGCCACCATCCCCCAGGGACTTCAGTCTTGTCGCAAGGCACTTCAAGTAGGCCACAGCATTGGTGTTTGTCATGGAAGTTTAAAAATTAGGCTCAGAAAGCAAGGCTGCAGGTCCACATGGATCATTAAGAAGAAAAACATATGTTTTTCTGCTTGTAAATGGGCTTTGGGAGGGCCAAGAGCCTACCTTGGGAGGGCCTGGCCTACCAGCCCCCCCTGCTCGAACCGGGCCCGAGGGAGAGTAAGAATAGGATCATTTGACACAAAGGCCAGCAAGAGATATAGTGAGAGAAGCAGGATGTCTTGCAATCTGAGGACGTTGCAAGTGTAGAAAGACGGGTTAATGGTTGTCACACGTGGGCTGTTGCTTATTTGGTTTGGTTGTTTGAGTGGGTTTGGTTCTCCCTTGTATTACAGGGTCCTACAGGGGCATCTGTCTATAGGCAGGGAGACCAAAATTCGTGACGGCACTCGTTTTTGCAAAGGAGATCATATAGATTCTCTGATTTATTAAGCTGCCAATAACCAGATCTTAACCATTCTTCTGAACTTTAAGGGATTTTGAACAGCTTAAATTTTGTCAGCTAGGGATTCCATAGTTTGATTGCTTGAACAGAGGAAGTAGTTCCGTAAATAGTTTTTTTTTTTTTTTTTTAAATATTTTTTATTTTCATATCAAATAATACATATACAGTATCAGCAGGTGTACGTAAATAAATCCACAAGCAGCATTAAGCAAAAAAGAAAACATAACAATACTACATATCCCAGTGTCTGAGCTGAAGCAATACTCCATCCAACAACAACACACATCAAATCATAGTTAGGCTCTGTGTAAACCATTAATACAACTTAGAACTCTTCTAACCAGGTGGCTAATGCTCCCCAGACCTTCCTTCTCTTTCGTTTAGCCTGAATACCCTTGCGCTTATATAGAGCCATTTCAAATTGATATACATGCTGAAAGCGCCCTTTCCATTGCTGGAATGTCGGGTGAAGACTATCTAGCCATGCTGAGGATAATCACAGTCTATATACAGTCATAGCGATGAAGAGCAGTTCCGGCCCAGGCCCTGGATAGGTTTTAGCTACTCCCAGTAACATAAGTTGCAGGGACGGAGTGATCTTACTTTTTAATACATCCCCTAAGAAGCCCACAATGTCTAACTCTAGTTGTTTTAGGCTGGGGCAGAAGTAGAATATATGGACCAGGTCGGCAGCCGATGCATGGCATCTGGGACATCTTGTCCCAGTCCTGCCGCCCCATTTTGCAATCTTTGCTGGAGTTATATAAAGGTCATACACCGTTTTATAATGTTGTGATTGCAAATTCGAGGCATACATCGCTGTACCCCCTAGCTCCAGTGATTCCAAAAACCCAGAGACGGCCAGGTCAAGTTTCTCCTTCCATTTCCCATCCCGCTTCTCCAGATCATCAGGGACCAATTCCAATAGGCAACCGTATAGCTGAGAGATGGAAGGGATAACTTATTTTACCATTACTTCCAACACCGGTATTTGATCAAAGCCAGCTGTCCCCCCAACATTTTTTTTTTAAAAGTCCCTGGTCTGTAAGTATTTAAAAAAATCTTGTGATAAGACGTTGACTTTACTATGGATCAGTTCAAAGGGCGCAAATGAGCTCCCTACCAAAAGATCTCCCAGTCTACTAACCCCATTGCAGCCCCATCTATTAAAGCAGCTGTCATGGAAAATGCAGGGCAATTGCTCATTATGGGTCAGAGGAGTATATTGGCTATACCTACCCACCCCTGCTTTTTTCCGAACCAAAACCCAGTTCCTATATGCTGCATAGAAGGTCTTAAAGCGGGTTCGTTTGAAGTAACTTGGCTCAAAGAACATCATTAAACAGCCCTGAGCAGTCTTCCCAATCAGTAGCTCATAAATGGAAGGTGACCTGTTGCTGGTGTCCTGTACCATTGTCCGGTTACTAAACAATATCTGATAGCACTGCATAGCTGCAGCGAGATAATACAGCCTAAAGTTTGGTAGTGCCCAACCACCCCTTACTCTGGGTAAGCACATATAAGCATTAGCTCTTCTGGTTTTCCCGTATGCCCAAAAAAAGCTCGCTATTAACCTATCAATTTTCTTAAACCATATATCATTAATTTCCAGTGGGACAGATCTAAACACATATAATATTTTTGGAAGGAAAATCATCTTAATTAAGTTGCATCTTCCCATTATCGACAGTCTCAAGTTGTCCCATCTTTTAAAATCTTGCTTGGCTTTCTCCAGAATAGGGGACAGGTTTTTATCAACTATAACATCTACCTTTGAGGTGATACAGATACCAAGATAAGTAGCTTCATTTGTGATCCTACTGTCAGATGCTAGCGTGTGTCTGTTGATTAAGATTTGGGTTTTGGTTTTGTTTAAAAGGAATCCTGACCTACTCCTGAATTCTTCAGCCAGTTTCTCCACTGCCCTTATGGCCCTATCTGGATCGCTTGTAACTATGGCGATGTCGTCGGCGTAGGCGAGTGTCTTAGTATCCCACCCCTGTAGTATAACGAGCACGACATCTTGTGAGGCTTCTAACATTCTGATAAAAGGGTCGATAAATAATGCGAAGAGTAGGGGAGACATAGGGCAGCCCTGTCTTGTGCCCCTCTCGATTACAAAGGGTTCGGTTTCTTGTCCCATTATACTAAAATAGGCTGTAGGTCTTTTATATATTGCCTGGATTGCGTTAATAAAGTTGTTTCCCATTCCAATATTCTCCATCACTTTCCAGAGAAAGGCCCACAACACACGGTCGAAGGCCTTTTCTGTGTCCGAAAAACAGACCCCCCATTGGTTTAGCCAGGACTTCGGTTGCATCGAATATGGTAATGACCCATTGAATGTGGTCCGTAGTTCCCCTCCCCGGGATGAACCCAAACTGTTTATCAGATACAAGCTGATGTATGACCCGGGCCAATCGGGTAGCGAAGATCTTTAAATATAACTTCCCATCGCTGTTTAGCAGTGTAATTGGTCGGTAGGAACCAAGAGCAGTAGGGTATTTGTTTTGTTTTAGAAATATAATTATGTTGGCAACGTCCCAGGATCTGGGCTGTTGAGTCCCCATTCTAATTCCATTTACAAGGCTCAGAAGCTCCTGCTGAACTTCTGCAAAGAATATTTGATAGAATTCTAATGGTATAGAGTCTACCCCTGAAGCCTTCCCTGAGGGTAGGGCGAACAGGGCCAGTTGTAGCTCTTCTAATGATATTTCTCCCCCTATCATCAACCTCTCCTCATCTGTGAGTGTAGCTGAGCCCAACGGGCCGACTAAATGGCTGTCTGGTGATGCAGAGCCGTGAATAAACAGATCTTTGTACAAATTAGCAAAAAACTCCCTGAAGGCCTCCCTTATTTCTCCGGGTTCTGTAACTGTATTCCCGCTCATGTTCTTAACATTACTAATATTATAAGCCATGCTCTGCTGTTTTGCCCTGACTGCCAGAAACCTCCCGATACTATTGTATTCATAGCGATCCTGTTCGTTAGTCAGGAGTTTCCCACCCTTTTTCTCTGCATGATGTTCATTTAGACAGGCCATAGTAATAGCTATCTCATTTAAAACAGGAGCCGCGTCCCTTCCATTTTGAACAACACTAATTAATCTGGTTTCCAGGCTGCTTAATATTCGATATAGCTCTCCACAACGACCATGTGCCTTCTTCTGTTTAGAAATGCTAAAGCTCAGGGTTTTGCCCCTTATGCCTGCTTTGAAGGAATCCCAGACCATCCCCTCCTCGGCGCTTCCCTTATTTATAGAAAAAAAAAGCACTATCCAAGACCGCATATGTTCAACATAGTCAGGATCCAGAAGCAGCTCCCTTTCAAATGACCACTTTCTAGGTGCTCGAATCAGACCAGCAATTACCAGCTCAAACACAATCGGATTATGATCAGACACTACTCTAGGATATAAATCCACCCGTGCCTCTCTGATCAATATAGGTGTAACTAAGAAATTATCCAACCTAGCAAAACTGCCATGGGGGGCCGAATAGTAAGTATATCCTGGGTCTGGTGCCCTTAAGGCCTACCAGACATCTACCAGACCTAGCTCTCTACGCAAATGCCCAAGAGCATGGAATGATTGTGGCTTTCGTCCAGCATAGCTTTCTTCCGTATTGCAGAGCCCCCCTCTTGACCCATTTAGGTTAAGGTCCCCACAAACAACAAATGGACCAGGCCACGTTGGTAGTTCGGCGGCCAGAAACTTAAAGACACTTGGATCGTCCAGTACTGGGGCATATATTACACATAATGTAAAAGAACCACTACCGGCCTTACACTCCTGAATCACCCATCTACCCAGCTTGTCGGCTGTATTGCGGCCTGGGATAATTGAGGTACCCTTCACTAAAACAGCCACCCCTCTGGTCCTGGTTTCCTGTGTTGTGTGACAGATAACCTTTAATCCCAGAGTGTTCAGCAGGGCCCTGTCTTCTCTGGCGACATGAGTTTCTTGAAGGCAATACACGTCTGCTTTTAGGTAGCAAAGCTCTTCATGCACCCTCCTTCTTTTAGCCTTATCATTCAGGCCGCAAATGTTGATGGATGCCATACGCAGCCTAGCCATAGCTCAAGGAAGTTGTTTCAGCCATACGAAATAACCACCCATTAGAGCCTGATGTCTTACTCCAATGTATTACCGCTAGCACCACCTCTACATCTATACTGCCTGCTGCCCATCCTCTCTCCCCTCTACATTCGTGTGCATCAGACCTTTGCCTTCCCAAGGTCAGTAAATGCTGCCCCATCAGTACTGTTACAGCCATTTGCTGTATATTGCATATCATGCCATTGATCGAACTACCGTTACCCCTGCCCCATCCCCCACCCTCTCTACACCCAGCCACCAGACGTTGGTTTGTTACTAATCATTGGAAATCTATGCACTCTTTGCACTTCCAAGGCCCAATAGTTTTCTTAATGTAAGTAGGAATCATTAAACACTGCGCCAGCCTGAAATGTAAGTTCCTTGACTGTTAGGATTTGATGAGTTTTGATAGTAGAAATGTTGGTCCTTTGTTATTTATCACTGTGAGCGATGCTTACTAGCTTGAAAGAGGATCTTTCCACAGCTGGGAGCCAGTGTAGAGCCTTCAGGATTGGAGCGAGGCATGTTTGTATATTTACATTAAGAAGTAGTTTTGCTGCTAAATTCTGGATTCTTTGCGGCCTTCCCATGGTTGGAAGTGGAATACAGTGGTATAGCCCAGTACGTAATAAAGTTTAGAGAAGCTGAGTGAATTTGTTGATTGTACTTGTGGGTAAATCAAAGATGTCGAAAGACCTGTCTAAGTGTTTCATTGCTTAGAAAGTTGATTGAGATAGCTTGTCCACTTGAGCATTCATGGAAAGTGTAGAGTGGAAGACAATTTCAAGATTTTGTAATTCTTTAGATATAATTGACAGAGGTCCAAGTTCATTCACCCAGAAAGACAGAGGAAAAATGTCAGCATTTAACTTGAGATCATTCTACTTCATCCATTGATTTACGGCTGTTAGGCAGGTGTTGAGTTTTGATTTTTCGATGTCTTCGGGTTTTCAAATTTCAGGATTATCTGTGTGTCATCTTCATAGTTGTATAGGTAAGTTCAAAACTGTTGATAAAGTCTAGTAGTGGTTTCATGTATATGTTATAAAATAGAGGTGAGATTGTAGGTCCTTGTGGGACTCCTGTTTCTATGCAGTAAGGATTTGATGAAAAAGAGGGTATGCGATTCAGGTGTGACTTGTTGTTTTGATATGAGAGCATCCAAGTACGAATCATGCCACCTTTTAAAGACTTCTTTGAGTCTTAGAATTATGGTATCTTGGTGTACTTTGCCAAAAGCTACTGATGGATCCAAGAGTAGTAATGCAAATACACTGTTTTTGTCAACTGTGTTTTTTTCATGTCATCCCAAATTGTAAATAGGGCAACTTTTGTCCATCTTCCTGGCTGGAATCCTGTTTGCCAATCTGAGAGTAGTTGTTTTTCTTCTGTGAATTCTGAGATCTTGCTAAATGCTGCTCTGTTCATAAGTTTCCCATTGAACGCTTCATTGGAGATTGGTTAGTAGCTGTTAGGATCTTATGGGCCTAAGGAGTTCTTGTTAAGTATTGGGTGTATGTATGCCTTCTTCAATATCCCCGGGGAAATCCCTGTATTTAAAGAGATATTAATGATATTTCTAACTGGGATGGTTTCAGATGTTGATAGAAGAATCTTTTCCAAAATGTGTGGAGGGCAGGGGTCTTTAGACCAGCCAGCTGTGCTGCTGGTTTTCACCAACCCTGCAAATCCAGAACATATGATAAGTTGTTTTAATGTAACACTTGGTTTAGCAGCTTGTCGTTTCAATGCACTGTAAATGGCAGACATTATAGTTTGCTAACTTAATCATACCTAATTTAATGGGACTCAATGTTATTTGAATGTAGAAGGATGAAGGGCCAAGTTGGTCTTACTAAGATTCAAACTTGTTACCTAGTGGTAATACCAGAAACACTACAGAAATAAATGTCCTTCCTGAACTGTTTTAAAACTGCTTCAGGGTAAAGCTAAGCAAACCATTACTGTGGTACTCTGGGGTTAGCCCATAGGAAAGCTACAGTGATATACGCCCTACCTAAACAGTCTCCGGGCATGGCCCAGAGAACCGCTAGTGTGAATCTCCGAGGTTAAGGTTTAGTTGGAACGCCACGCGGAACTCGTGGCGTTCCAACTAAACCTTAACCTCGGAGATTCACGATTTTCCCCGTTAAGCCATCACTAGGTAAGGCGGTTTTCGCAGTATTCTCATCTTTAGGCTTGATTACTCTTCTGGTAATAGTTTTTGATAGATTTCCTCATGTTATTTTTTTCAGTAATCTCGAACCTCACATTACAGAGGTAAGCGTGCAACTATTTCTTACTTATCGTTATTGCGCTTCAGTTCAGCCAACATATTAGTCATGATCTTGAGCATTAGTGAACGCTCAATCTGTATGTTCATGTTATTTTTTACAGCTTGCACTTCTATTCTTACTGAGGTAAGCCCATTAGTTAGACATCTTAACAGTTCCGTTATGACTGATTATTTTTCTCGACACACTTATAACACAGGCACCACCACGCTTAACTCATTTCTTACCCTCGATTCCTTAGTGTACAACAAGCAGTAATCCAGCACAGGTAGGATATAATTACCATAAAACAAATTCAACTCCACAAACCAAAGTATGATCTTGAGCCACCAATGATACCATGACTGATACATATGTTTATGTTTATTTTTATTTCAGATACTCCCTGATGAAGGAACCATTCGGTTCCGAAATGCATTGGGCACACACTTATTAAAATGTAATGAAGTGATTATGTAATGTCTTGATGAAATCAAATGATGATGTAAAATGAAGATATATATTTTTTTGTGTGATATATGATTGAACAAAAACTTTATTAAGTTGTATTGTTTGATATAACAACAAGAGGTTGAATTTATGTTGTTATTTCCAGAAATAAACTGAACAAATTTAAAAGATTGGCATTAACATAATTGTGTACTAGCACACACCAGGCGAACAGTGCACAGCTTCCTACAAGCCAACAGCTTGTCATTTAACCGTGTTCTTCCAGTAGAAGTGGACAAACTTCTACTCTGCTGTCGCACCGCAATTTTAAACTCAGTTGAGTTGTATAGAAAAGAGACTACGAACGGAGTGCTCTCCCTACCAAATAACTTCTGAACTACAAAATAAGCATCTCACATCACTTTTCACCAGCCGGTGCTTAGCTTCATGTGGCCTGAGTATTCAGCTGTTTTTGCTGAGCACACAGTGACTCGGCAGAATTCGCCAACAATACCTGAGCAGTTGCCAAGTACCAGTGCACTCTGTTAAGCCCCTTCTTTTATGTTTAAATGTGTTTTGATTGTTGCGATAGTAAGCACATGGAGAGAGCTAATCATTTGCTGACGTAGCATCAACATTCAGCCACCGTCAACTGTTTGTGCAATTTATAACAAGAAACTTACCCCCAGATCTCCACTCTAACCACCCTCCCCTACCTCTGGGTGCCCGTTAAACTAGTATACCACCATGGACATATGACCTACATTCTTGCAGAGGTCTACCTCGGTCGAGTTATTGCGGTGGTTCGGTCAAGTGCAACAATTTTAGATACCTAGGGCAGGTGAGCTCTGTAAATTCCTGGCAGAGAAGTGTAATGACAGTTGTCAGATCTCCCGTAATGTGTCCCCTTGTAGTTTGAGTGTCAATGAAAGCCTTTCCATCCCCAATAGATGCCAGATGCGGTGGAGCCACGTCTGTCTGGTCGGGACTCTGTCAGTGCTCCAGAAGGCCATGATTGATTGTTGGGCCACCCCCATTTCCACTGCAATATGTCTGCCCCTTTTGGATTCAAGTGGGTAGGTCAGCGGGTTGGGGAGGCCCAGCACAACATATGAAGGGAATCGGGGAAGTTGAGTGTTAAAATGTGAATCAATATCTGCCAAGATCCCGTCACAGGATTGAGTCAGCCTGAGGCATTCCCAGACAATGTGCATTAGCGTCCCTGGGGAGTCATGGCATCTCCAACACCCATCACCCCTTTCAGGGTTCCCCCTATCAAGGCAGACCAGGGTTAAATACCAGTTGGTAACGATTTTTGTCGCAGATTCTGTGCTGGATGCATTTGACGCCGTGTGTCGCATCCGATAATAAATATCTCGCCACTCCTCTAGGGATAGTTGTCACTCCAATTCCCATTCCCATCTCAATTGGGCAGGGGCCCTAGTATCTAGATCCCTGTACATCAGCATCTTATATGTCGGATACGAAGTGTCAGGTTGATGCTTTGATGCTTTGCTTAGAAGCCATCTCTCAAATTTTGTGCAGCATCCCTCAACTCTGGGTGCATCAACCAGTGCCTAATCTAGGTATATATTGAAATCACTCTCTCTCTGGAATTGCATTGTCAGCCCTCAGGGTGTCGAACTGTATGGGGCCTTCTTCGACAAATAAATGGACTATCGACCTACATCTCAACATCTGCCACGCCCCGAACGCGACGCAATTCATTCCCGAGGTGAAGTCCGGATTCTCTACCATCGGAGTGAGCGGGGAGGGCAATGACAAGAGACCTTCCCTTCTAGCCACAGCATCCCAGACTCTGAGGGTGAGCTCCATGATCGGGGACAGATAAAGATTGGTAGGGCGGTGGGATCAGCTCATAAAGGGGATCTTCCACAGGGATGTTCCCGCTAGCGCCCTATCCATAAAGAGCCATCTCTTTTCTGATTCCGGACGCGACCATTCCACCAGAACCCTAGGTTGCGTGGCTTGGAAGTAGCACAGGATGCATGGAATGCCAAGGCTGCCTTTCGTCGGAGCCCGCCAGCTATGCTTGCGTCGCATTCAGGAGCGCCGACCCACCCAAAGTTTTGGAAAGCTCTTTGCAGGAACTGAAGCAAAAGCCAAAGAACTCCACCGCTGGATCTCCAACTGCGCCGACAAGCTTGCACCCCTCTGCCACCCCACCAAACAACGCCCCCTGAAGGCCGCCTGGTCCACCACCGAACTCCAAGAAGCCAGACACTCCTGCAGACGCCTCGAGAAAATCTGGCTAAACCGTAAAACCACAAAAGACCTGAACAACCACAAAAACGCCCAGAAGGAATACCACCGGCAAATAACAAGATCCACACCAACGCAACCAATGCCAAAGAACTTTTCAACGTCATACAGCAATTCACTAAACCCCCCAGCGAAGCCACAGACGTCACACAATCCCAGGAACTCTGCAACAAGCTCAGCTCCTACTTCCATCTGAAAATCAAGGCCCTCTATGACAATTTCAGCGAACAGACGCCGGGCACCACCCCCTTCCCCACCACCGACAACCAGCCAACCGTCACTACCTGGAATACCGCCACTGTTGAACACATCACCGCGACCATGAACAACACCCTCTCTGGAGCCCCCACGGACCCCTGCCCTACCACAGGGCCGCCGCTGCCATCGCACCCGAACTAGGACAGAAAATCGACGCCTCCCTCAAATCCGGCATCTTCCCAGACGACTGGAAGCGGGCGGAAAGTCAAACTCCTCAAAAAGCCCACGGCCGACCCGACGGACCTGAAAAACCACCGGCCCATCTCCCTGCTCCCCTTAGCCGCCAAAGTCACTGAGAAGCTCGTAAATGCACAGTTGACCGCCTTCATCGAAGAGAACGCCATCTTAGAGTCCTCCCAGTCCGGATTCCGCAGCAACCACAGCACCGAAACCACCCTCCTCGCTGCCACTGATGACATGCGCTACTCGACCAGGGACACACTGCGTCCCTCATCCTACTAGACCTCTCCGCAGCCTTCGACACCGCCTCACATCGCACACTCGCAGCCAGGCTCCACGATGCTGGGATACGAGGAACTGCCCTTAACTGGATCCGATCCTTCCTCCCTGGCAGAACCCAGAGGATCAGACTCCCTCCCTTCCTCTCCAAACCCACAGAGATCAACTGCGAAGTACCCGATGGATCATAGCTCAGCCCCACGCTTTTCAACATCTACATGGCCCCCCTCGCCGCCATTGCCAGACACCATGGGCTCAGCATAGTCTCATACGCTGACGACACCCAGCTCATCCTATCCCTCACGAAGAACCCCTTTGACACCAGACTCTGCTTCCAGGAAGGAATGAAGGACGTCGCGTCCTGGATGAAAGACAGCTGCCTGAAGCTCAACTTGGAGAAGACCGAGGTCCTCATCCTATGACCCTCCAACTCCGCCTGGGACAACACCTGGTGGCCCTCCGCCCTCGGAAGTCCACCCACCCCTACAGACCACGCAAGGAACCTCTGCATCATCCTAGACTCCTCCCTCACCATGACCCGCCAGATCAACTCCGTCGCCTCCACCAGCTTCAACTGCCTTCGCATCCTCTGAAAGACCTTCAAATAGATACCCCCCAAATGCAGAAAGACAGTCACCCACGCACTCATAACCAACAGACTGGACTACGGCAACGCCCTCTACGCTGGAATCAACAGAACTCTGCTACACAAGCTCCAAATCATCCAGAACGTCGCAGCCAGACTCGTCCTCGGCACACCACGACACGAACACATGACCCAACACCTAAGAGACCTCCACTGGCTCCCCGTCGAGAAGAGAGTGACCTTCAGACTTCTCACCCATGCCTACAACTCCCTCCACAACATTGAACCCAAATACCTCAAAGAGAGAGTCTCCTTCCACGTACCCAAAAGGAGCATCCGCTCCGCTGACCTCGCCCTGGCAGAGACCCCCCGCATCCGCAGAAACAGAGCTGGCGGACGTGCTTTCTCCTACATCGCAGCCAAGAGCTGGAACGAGCCCCCAGCAAACGTTAGATGCTCCCTGAACCTGCACACCTTCAGGAAGAACCTCAAGACCTGGCTCTTCGACTGATCCGGAGCTGCACCCCCCCCCCCACCCCCCAAGCATCTTGAGACCCTCACGGGTGAGTAGCGTGCTTTATAAACCCCTGATTGTTTGACTGAAAGGCGACGACCTCCTGGATAGTCGATGTGAGATGGGTCCCCAAATGCGAGATGCTCTACTCCCATCAGATGGAAACGGCCTGGGTGAGCTATTCCTTTGTATCTTGTGAGACCGTTAGGCTTAATGCCTGTGATTTGACAAGATTAATCTGAAATCCCGAGACTGCCCTGAACCTCTCAACCTCTTCCAAGAAATTTGGCATGGCCTCTCGGAGATTATCAAGGGAAACAATTACATCATCTGCATATAAAGTGATGCGATGTTCCTCTCCCCCAAAGCTTATCCCTGTGGCCTTTGGATCTTCCCGGACCCTCTGTGCGAATGGCTCCATGTAGAGCGCAAATAGGAGAGGGGATGGGGCATCCCTGCTGCGTGCCACGCCTAATTGGTAAGCTCTCTGAGCCCCTACCATTAACCCTGACAGAGACCCTCGGCCTCCCATACCCACTCAGCACCCATGAGCAGAACCTATCCCCTAGTCCAAAGCATTTCAGTACCGTTGCTAGATAAGGCCAATTTACGCGGTCGAAGGCCTTCTCTGCGTCGATGGAAAAGAGCATCATATCGCACTGAGAGTGGGGCACCTTGCCTATAAGATGAAGGATCCGCTTGGTATTGTCTGAGCACTATCTGCTAGGGATAAACCCAGACTGATCCGGGTCAAATAATCCAGGCATATGAGGGGTGAGGCAAGCCGCCAAGATCCCTGTAAACAATTTTGCATCGACATTTAGAAGTGATATGTGTCGATGGGACCCGCACAGTCCCTTATCTTTCCCTGGTTTTGCTATGACCACCACCAAGGCCTCTGTCATTGAGGGAGGGAGTATCACTGAGTTCATGATCGCGTTGAACACTCTAGTGAGGTGAGGGGCCACGAAGTTGCAAAAAGCTGTATAAAAACTAGCCAGGAAGCTGTCTGGGCCAAGGGATTTATGCGGCTTCAACCTGGAGATTGCAGCTATTACTTCCTAAATTCTGTTGGAGTTGTCTAGGCCTGCTGCCTGTTCCGCTGTTAGGCGCATCACTTTAGCACCTTTCAAATACTCATAGATGTCCTGGGAGGGGAGATCTTGCGCCGAATATAGATCCTTGTAGAAGTATCCAAACCTAGCTGCCACAACCTCGTCCCCCTCGATCACTGTCCCTTCTTCAGTTATCAATGCCTCCATCACGCTAGCCTTGCTCTGTCCTTTAATTTTATTCGCCAGCATTCTCACGCAATTGTTCCCCCTACGTCAAACACATGTTTAAGGCGAAGTATCGAGTACTCAGCACTGTCAAGGTATTGGCCAGCTAATTGCTTCCTAACCGCCTCCAGTTGTCGCTATACCATGGGCGCCCCAGTGCGATGATGTATGCGTTCAAGTTCCCAAATTTGTTGTTGTAGGTGTGTGCGCTTATCTCGCCTGACTTTGTTGTCTGCCGCTGAGATGGCGATCAACTCTCATCTAATCACTGCTTTCATTGCGTTCCATACCTTCGCTGTTGAGGTCTCTGGGGTATCGTTTACTTCCAAGTAATTCCTAATCGCTCTATCTACCTGTTAAACTACCTCTGGTCTGCGGAGTAGGGTTTCATGTAAACGCCATGATTGAGACTTTTGGTAATGAGGTGGGAGGATGAGGTCCAACTGGACCACCGAGTGGTTGTATAGGGAGTGGTGTTCAATCTCCACCGAGCGTGTCGGTGCCTGGACCTCCCTAGAACCCAGAAAGTAGTCAAGCCTGGCATACAATTTATGCACATTAGAGTAGAAGGTATAGTCTCTTGAATCTGGGTGTGAACTCCGCCATAGGTCCCTCAATCCCTTTTCCTGCAACCATAGGGCCCCCCATGGACTAACCGCCCTGGTTGCACGCTGCCACTGGGATGACTGGTCAAGTTCATTATGGAATACCAGGTTTAGATCTCCCCCTAGCACCACCCACCGGTCCTGTGTAATCATGATGTCTTCTACTGCTCTTTGCAAAAACTGTTCCTGTCCCTCGTTCAGGGTGTAGATGGACCCTAGTACGATGGAGTGAGAACCGAAGTGGACACGGTATCCCAAAAGGCATCCCTTAATCTCTGCTACCTTCATCCCCACCCTTCCTTGGAAAGAACAGGAGAATAGTAATGCCACCCCTTCCGTCTTGTGTGATAAGGAGAAGAATTGCTGCGGGAAGGCTCGGTATTTAAGTCTATTCCAGTCCTTACGTAGCAGATGCGTTTCCTGTAAAAGGCAGACATCTGCCTGGGACTATTCCAGGTAGGAAAGTATTGCCCTCCTCTTAACCGGATTGTTTAAGCCCTTGACATTTAGTGTCAGTACCCTTCGAGCTTTCACTAGTCACGCCATAATGGACTCCCAATTAGCCTCTGATTCATTCTTAAGAGCCCCCCCTCCATTCCTTTCGAACCATGTGGGGTTCCATCTGACCCATGTGGGGAATAAGATATAAGACCTGACTTCCTGTTGGGCACCAATTAACAATCCCCAAAACAATAACAATAACATTGAACAGCCATAGTCCCTGGATCAGGGAGGGAAACAAAAGGTCCATCCCTCTACCAGTGGTGAAGTCTCTGTGTGGGCTGAAGGTCAAGTCTTCAGTGTCTCATTCCGCCTCCCCATAGCTGCTCCCCCCCCTGCCGCTTGCCCCCCAACTCAAGCCATTTCACCTCAGGGGGGATTATTGGATGAGGTGTCTTCTGCAAGCTTGTCCAGCAGGGTTCTCCTTTCAGATGCCATGGTTGCCAGATCTGGGCCCGAAACCGCCCCCCCCCGTCTGGCGGGGTTTAGCCGCCATCTCCAACGGCCCTCTCATCTGTGTCTTTCGGGTTGCGTCTTTGGCCGGGACTCCTTCTGAGGCTCTATCTGAAGCAGTGTACATGCCACTGACAGGGAGCACATTTGATGGAGCTGGTCCTGCCATCGGAAGATCAGCCTGAATGGATGTCCCCAGGAGTAAGCCACTTTCTTGTCGTGCAGAAAGGTCGTGACTGGGCAAAACTCTCTCCTTTTCTGGAGTGTGGAGCCCGCAAGGTCCTGGAACAGGTGGAGGGCTTGGCCTTGAAACATCACTGATGGCGTTTCTCTGCCTTTTTCAGAATCCGTTCTTTCAAGGAGAAATTGTGAACACAAGTCAGTATGCCCAGTGTTCATGGCACTCCAGGACTCCAGCGACCTACTCTGTGCTCCTCGGCCCTGGGCAGCTTGCCCCACTCTGTCTCTGCTTCCGATCCAGGGAACCAGCCTGCTACCTCTGCGCAGATCAGCAGCGGTGGTCTATGGCTCCCTTATTGATCCGTCTGGGAGGCTCTCCCAGGGGGCCGAGCCTTGACCTCTGCTCAAGACTCTCGACTGGCCGAGACGCAGCCAGGTGAATCTCCATGTTCTCTCAGCCCGGGCCCAGGCCGGTCTCTCCTTTCTCCCTCCGCCGGGGGTCCAGACACTCTCTGGAGCCCTGCCGATATCGCCTTTTGCTGAGGTAAACCTATAACTAGGGCGGCGGGAAGGTCTCAGCGCAGCTGGGAAGGAGAGACGTAAACACACGTCTTACTCCGTCGCCAGGAATGTACTGAACTGAGCACAACCATTATTGAACTGGGGTATCTGCACCCGGAGCCTTGATTCATGCTCCACAGAACTCTAACATAAAAGGGACCGGCCTAGATTCATGAGAGAAGAGGTTTCTGGGAAGAATGGAAAGGGTAGGCCGCAATCCATGGTGTCATAGTCCAAGCGCCAGAGTTATCATTGCACCTGCTGTTATTATCTACCTGCTATTATTATTTGTGTGGTATTTCTTCTTAAGTGTACGTATTGAAGTATGTTTCTTATCTAAGTAATGCACATGGCGGGGCATTCATTCATTGTGCTGCTGGTTGGTTGTTGAGTTCTGAGTTTATACACCTCACACTACCTCCCTAAGAAGCCTTGACTGCTCGCCATTAATACCAGTGAGTGTCAAGGGCTGAAGTGGTTGTACTTGGCCCAGTTTGCAGAGCCATGGGAGTATAGAACCTGGGACATCAGAGTAAAACTATCCCAGCCTCCACAGCTGAGGCCCAGTAGCCCCTGCTTGCCCAGTAACCTACAAAATTGGTTGTGACAGTACTAATTGTTTGCCTGCAGGGTAATCCATATAATTTTTGTCACCTTTCGTGAAGGAAACCATGTCAACTGGTTTAGCCCATTGTCCATCTTTGTGTTTAACTTGGTGGCCCAACTGGGACTTTTGTAACAGGTTCTAGTAGTAATGATGAGGCTCTTCTGTTGTAGTTCATTTAGGATCCTTCTTTATTCTTGCAAAGGTCACAGGTCAGCTGCAAGATAGGAATTAGTATAAGATCGGAATTCGATGCTGAGCTGTCAGACCATGGCCGGACTGGCCAGCCAGGCAAGCGTGCAATCCCCCAGGAGGCTGGTGCTCCAGACCGCCAGTTTTGGCACTTGGAGGCCGGTTTCTGATTCCAGGAGTGTTGGTGCACGTTAAGCTATCCCAGCGGCAACTTGAAAGAGTTACTCTGATTCTGGTGCGCATTAGCACGTCTGCACCTGGGTACTCAAGTCATAATTTTTCCTAGGGCTGCTTTAAGTTCGCATTCCAGCTCTTTGTTAGACTCAACTCGTTCAACTGCCTGCAATTCCACAATCACATCATGCATACATATTCCACAGAATCGTCAACACTTGGGTTGAGTCGGCCACACTGAACACCAAATACCTGTGATGCAACAATTTTTGTTTCACCAAACTGGTTATTAGGTCTGGCTCATGAATGTCTCAAAGCAACATTCCTATAGGCCAAAGCCTAATGGAGGTAAAATGGACAGTGACGTGAGAAGTGCAGTAATTAGCTCTGCAATTTGTTGAGCTGGCAAGCAGTGGCGGCTCCTCCACTAAGGCAGAGGAGTTTAAGAAAAAATAAAATGATAATAACTCAGTTATTATCATTTACTTTTTTCCTTTTTCGTGCATGGCAGGTTTGCGAGGTGGGTGGGCGGGGCTGACAGAGCAGCCAAGGAGTTGTGAGCAGCCGAGGAGTTGTTTCCCACTCCTAACTGAACATAACTGTTTGTCTGGCCCTCTCAGGCCGACCATAACAGTCATGCGCACTTTCCCTCTTCTCTACCCAGGTTGCATTACAGCCTGGGTGTTGAACATGCCGAGGCCCCCGTGCCCCATCTGAGCACCGAGCCACGGCGCTCAGACAAATCACAACGCTGATTGGCACTGGGGAGCCTGGGTGCTTCCGGGCTGCTTCCTGTTCCGGGAGGCGGGGAGACGCAACCATGAGGAGCGGCAAGGAGGACACAGCAAGCAGGTAAGTTGAATCATTTTTTTTAATTTCACATCACAGCTCACCTCCCCCCACCGCCGCTTCTCCACCCTGATCGGTGCTGGCTACCGCTGCTGCCAAGGTCATGCTCCAGCTGTGGTATTTTATGCCTGTGCAAATTCAGACCTATATCATATTATGTTTTCATTGGTTTTGAAATATGTATTACACAGGTATTAAAAATCAGAATATGCATTGAAAGGTGGCAGTCAGCTTGAGCAACTTTCTTACTTGTTTTTGTATATCTCCAAATAATGATTTATTACATAGGCTGATTGTGTCTGAACTTTGCATTGTGGGACATGTACTTTTGTTATACCGCTATAAGCTTAAAAATTGCCCCATGCACAGTTTGCTGTGCAAAAAACAGATGACAGGCTGAAGTTGTCTGTCGCTCATGACATGGAGCACATCATCGTATTCCCTACTGTTGCATTTCACCATGTGCCACACTGTGCATCCATAATGCATGGAGCCATGTGCACATGAACTGCGCATCGCCTTGGGCTCCCCTGAGGGAGAACGCCCAGGATTCCTCTTGAAGAGCATCACCTCATGGTCTCCTGAGGCAAATCATCCAGTGCTGCCCTAGAAAGCATTTCACTGTGCTCCTCTGAATCACAACACCCTATGCTCCCTTGTGAACACCACTGCATGATGCCTTTGGAATAAATCACACGGTGATTCTCTGTGCTACACATTACCTTGTGCTCGCTGCTGTGCTTTCTTTTTTTTATATATATTTAAAATAAAAAAACAATTATTTGAGCTGATCAGAAACATTTTAATCACCAATTATAATTCATATAATGCTCAATGGGGAATATATAGTTATACATACATAGCAAACATTACAAGTAATACTTTCTTTCAAAATAGGACAGCTTAAGTTATAGTTAAAATGCAGGAAATCTAAAAGAAAATTGAAATTCATTATTAAGATTCCCTAAAAAAGTACATACAAGCTAGAGTAGAAAAATGTTCATTTCTACTGCTTCTTGCAAATACAATAAAGTGCATAATCAAAATACAAAAATCTAAAAAATGGAAATTCATCAGTGAAGTTGCTATAAATTATAATAAAGTGCATATAAATTGGATAAGATACATCACAATGATTACTTGCAGATATTGTAAAGTGCTTCAGGAAAACCGAATGCTGCTGTGCTTTCTCCTAAACTCCTTGCTTCATATCATCCTGTGCTCTATCTTGCACCTCATCCTCCGCCTCTTCTGCAAATAGTTAGGCCTGACTGTTAATCTGTTTGCAACGATGCATGTATGCTTGTTGGTCTGTGTACTTGCTCTTTATGTGCATATGTACCAGTTTGATGGGTGCTTGTTTGTGTGCACTGCACAGAAGTGAAACCTATAGAGTACGTCAGTTCTGTTCATATATGCTGAAAACTCAAAAAACACAAGGAAGTCACCCTTCTTAAGACAAAAAGGGACGGGGTGTATACAAAGTCTAGCACAGAACAATTCCCTTTTCACTTTTTGAATGTTCTAAATATCAGGAAAACCTATTTAAACAAGCATTTGCAATGCAATAGATCTTGCATCTACCAGAGTTTGAGCAATTGGCATTGTAATTAACAATGCCTTTTAATTGTGTTTTTTTTTTAAATAAGGATAAATAGAGGGCATTATCATTTACAATACCTATAGCTTGAACTCTCGCAAATGCAAGACCTATTGCATTGCAAATGCTTTAAGAGAGAGTGTGTCCTGCCTTTTCCTGCCGGCAAGAGCAGGCAGGACAAACCTCTTTAAGAAAATAGTGCTCGGAGGCTGTAATTAAAGCCTACCCAGCAACAACACGCGTAACAGGGGGCGTCCTCATGGGAGGTTACAAAATTGGAAAAGGTGGTATTAAGGAGGGACAGGTCGTATTAAGGAGGGACTACTGAGCCTATTGACTAATGAAAAGCTACAGTTTGCAATGGACAATGACTCAAGCCAATGAAAAAACTGGGCGGAGAGTGGGCGGAGCTTCACATCCATACCTTAATACAGCATGCCTTGCAGCGCATGAGCTACCCAGGCTCGACCTAAAAATAGTAGCGAAACAAAAAATGAGCGAAAAAAGACCTTACTATTGATTGGTATAAAACCAATCTTGTAAAATGCAGTGCAAAACCTTTGATAAAAAGTGACCATACCCTTACAATAATCTGAATAATATCTTTTTTCGTTCATTTTTTGTTCGGCTACCATTTTTTAAATAAGGTTCTCTGATATTTAGAAAATTCAAAAAGTGAAAAGGGAATTGTTCTGTGCTAGAGTTCATATATGCTGGCCATAACTGAACAACCTATTCTAAAACTGTGTCTGCTTTTATCTTTTAGGATACAACGTCACAGTACTGGTGCGAGATGCATCAAGACTCCCTGCTGACATTAAAGTGCCCAGAGTCATCGTTGGGGACGTGTTAAATAAGAGTGATGTCAACAAAGCGGTGGAAGGGCAGGATGCAGTCATCGATATCCTGGGCACTGGGACCGACCTAAGTAAGAATGCCTTGCTTGTAGCAAATAGGAATGTTTTATTGGCTGCTTGTGTAGCTCTTCGTGCCACCTTAAGATGACATTGTGCTGAAAGAAGAAGGAGATGGAATAGAGGGTCTGGGAGAGGTAAGGCTACAAGAGAATCAGAGTGAGGAAGGAGTCTTGTGAATGGAGTGGGATATTGTATTGCTTTGACTGGCCAGGATGGAGAGGTGTAACTCATGACAGGTGGCTGGAGAGGTACTATAACAAACAAGAGAGGTCCTAGGAAGTTGTGTGATGCTGTTCTCTGCACCCTGCACCCTCCACTGCGTCCAGAGTTAGACCTTTCATGCTGCTTCTACTTAATCAGCTTAATTCCTGGACACACCCAACCGAAGAGAGCTGTAGGGAGAACAGAGTATGAGGCTAGAAGGTAGCGTGTGCTCTTTCCCTAGGTTCTCGGGCTTCGGGAGGCCAAGGGGCCAGTGTCCGAAGAGGGCAGCCTCATAAATGGCTATCCTTGGCATTCACCTTGGCTAGAATAGCATATACAGGGCTTCCAGATATCATGAACTAATCCTGGGTTGAGTTTATGGCCAACTGTTAGGCTTCATTGACCCTCACCCTGTGAGGGCTTGAACTTGTGAAATCTGCAAACTGTAGGGCACGTACACTTGCTGTATTTGCCCAGGAATTTCTTGGGCAACTGAAGGATACAGATTTGCAAGGCTTGGGTCTTACAATTAGAAGACTGGTTGCATTTCTAGTGGGATGGGATATTCCAATTCAACGGTACGTTAAAATGATCTACGCTTTCGCTAGATAATTCTTAAAAGCAATGCAGGAATTGAAATCCAAGCTATCTGCGACACAGTTTATATATCAGTGTCTTCGATCATCGATTTGTCTCAGAAAAATGACTCTGATGTCAAAGCAAATTCAAATATTGATGTTATTTAATCAGGTATTGTTAAGGATTTACACGTTTTGTTCTGCCAGTAATGGTAAAGGAAACTCCTTCTGGAGTAAATACTCCACCTGTTAAGTCCAGAACTCTCACTTCCAAAGTACGTCTACAGGCGGATAAACATAAGAGCATACACAGCTTATTGACAACTGTTTCCTAGACAAATGAGAATTGTCTGGCCACCGTTCAAAAAGAGCCAGAACCATTGACACATCCCACAAAAAGGAATACTTAGCCTTGAGAGGATTAGCCACCTGGATACTATTAAGACGTTTATACATAACCGGGTGCATTCCAAAGGCATACCATCAACCTGTGTATGACCAGCAGAAATGGCAGATCGAAAATTATTCACAGATCTGTAAGACAAACCTGCTGAAGCCTTATGAGACAGAAAATTTACAATGTGGGATAACTCTGCCGCTACGGGATCCACATTCTGTTCCAGGCACCAACCCATCCAGCATCACCATGCTGAGGAATACTGTTTTCTGGTAGAAGGAGCTCAGGCCTGCCATATGACGTTTTAAGCTGTGTCCGAAATGCCTGGTAATTCCCACTGTTGCCTGAAAGCCTCCAGATCATCAGGGGCAACTGCCCCGACATTATCAGTGGGTGCAGTCTCCGTGAAGGCCCTCGAGCATAGTCTTTCTTGGAGAGACCACCTTCAGCCGGTGGAGATATCTTCGCAACGTGCTCCCCAGCACCAACGGCTGGCATCTAACTCTATCATCACCTCCGGTTGGGACTCAAAGATGCCCCAGCTGTTCCAGGCATCCATGTGTCCCAAACATCAGTAGAGTTTTTCCCTCACTTCCTCTGTCATGGGAATCTGCTCTGTATAAAACAGGCCTTTCTGAAGATGTCGGCGTTTTGGAGTGCCTGGTAATGCAGTGGACCAGGGAAAATGGCTTTGATTGAGGGTGCCAACGGCTGACCAAGGGAGCAATCACTTGTAAAGAGCCCACCAGTTGAGAAAGGACCAACTTCTTCTACTTCTTCATGTCTCACAAATTGGTTTTGGGAAGCCTCAGCTGTGCCAACTGGGAGTCGATCACAAACCTCAGAAAGTCAATCATCTGAAAGGGATAGAGAATCTATTTAGTTTTGTTGATGTGGAAACCCAAATCCTGTAAGAGAGATTTTGTCATCTGTAAGTGAAGGGCGGCCAATGAGCGGGACTGGGCCATGATGAGAATGTCATCCAAATAGACAATCAGGCGTATTCCCTGTTCTCTGAGAGGGCTACCTCTGGCTTCATCACCTTGGTGAAACACCACCGAAGAAAGCCCGAAAGGAAGGACCAAATATTCCAACCACCTGCCTCTCCACCGAATTGAAGAAATCGCCGGTGAGGAGGGAAGATGGGAATGATCAGATAAGCCTCCTTGAGGTCCAGCCAGACCATCCAATCCCCCTTCCGCAACATATCCACTAAAAGATGGATGCCCTCCATCTTGAAATGCTTGTACACAATGACATGGTTGAAGTCTCTCAAATTCAGAACCACCCTGTGTCCACCTCCCTCCCTTTTTCTGTACCAGGAAGACATTGCTGTAGAAACCCCCATTGCTGCTGTTGCAATATACCTCTGCCCGCTTCTGCAGGGGGGCTATTTCTGCGACTATAAAAACACACACTTGTAGGGAAAAATGTAACTGTTGAGAGAGTGACACTTGCTCTGGAGCCTGATAAAACTCCAGGCGAAAACCCTGAGCAGTCTGCAGTATCCAGGTATCTTGCATAAGAATCCTCCAAATGTGGAGAAAGAATTGAACAGGACCCGCCCAATGGAATTGCTGAGGTATTGAGAATTCTTACCTGCAGAATTTTGGGATTGGAATCCCGCTCTGTGACCGCTTCTGTTGAAGTGTCATCAGGAGAATCGTTGACCGGTGGGGTAGAATGTGCCACCCCTGGTAGAGTCTTGCCACTCTCCTCTACAACGACTGTATCCACCTCTGGAAGGGCCTTGGTAATAGTAACGGCCTGGCGAGCAGCCCCTGCCTCGCCAGACCCTATTGGAAAGGCCAGCCTGAACAACTCTTTTGATATTGGATTGGACCTTATCCAAGGAAGTAAAGGTACCCACATACTTGGAAACATCCTTGACAAACTTTTCTCCAAATAGGTGACCCACAGCCAAGGGACCCACCTCAGCCAAAGCGAGTTCAGTTAAGTTAGAATCCATCAATCAATTAATCAATCAGGGATATGTATAGCGCAGCTACTCACTTGTGAGGGTCTTAAGGCGCTGGGGGGATGGATGGGGGGGGACTGCTGATCTATCTGGGTTTAGTCAAAGAGCCAGGTCTTGAGCTCCTTCTTGAATTGGGTCATCGACGGGGATTGCCTGAGGTGGAGGGGCAGGGTGTTCCTGGTCTTGGCGGCAAGGTAGGAGAAGGATTTTCCTCCGGTTCTTGACTTGTTGATCCAAGGGATGGAGGCAAATGTTAGTCAGGCGGAGCAGAGGTGTCTGGCGAGAACGTGGAATGTGAGGCAGTGGTTCAGGAATGCTGGTCCAGCGTCGTGGAGGGCTTTGTAGGTGTGAGTAAGGAGCTGGAAATTGATTCTTTTGTTAACAGGGAGCCAGTGAAGTTCATAAAGGTGTTCGGTGATATGGCTTTGGCGGGGGATGTTGAGGACCAGACTTGCTGCGGCGTTTTGAACGTTCTGTAGTTTCCTGAGGAGTTTCTTGGTGATGCCGGCATAGAGTACATTGCCGTAGTCAAGCCTGCTGGTGATGAGTGCGTGGGTGACTGTCTTTCTTGCTTTGTTGTGGAGCCATCTGAAGGTCTTTTGGGGCTGGCATAGCATTTGGAAGCAGGAGGAGGATATGGCATTGATCTG
Source organism: Triturus cristatus (assembly GCF_964204655.1). Taxonomy (NCBI): domain Eukaryota; kingdom Metazoa; phylum Chordata; class Amphibia; order Caudata; family Salamandridae; genus Triturus; species Triturus cristatus. The sequence goes on along the minus strand of NC_140592.1, from coordinate 458,282,928 downwards.
ACGATTCATTGTGAGTAAGGAGTCCAGTATGATGCTGAGGTTGTGTGCATGGTCCGTGGTGGTGGTGGGGGGGGGTTCTCAGTGCGCAGGCCACCAGGAGTCTTCCCAGATAAGCACTTCTGTCTTGTCCGAGTTGAGTTTGAGGCAGCTATCCTTCATTCAGAAGGCAACAGACTTCATCCCGCTGTGGAAGTTGATTCTGGGGGCTGAGGGTTCATTGGTGAGGGAGAGGATCAGCTGGGTGTCATCAGCGAAGCAGACTATGTTGAGTCCATGGTTTCTTACGATGGCGGCAAGGGGGGCTATGGAGACTTTGAAGAGGCTTGGGCTTAAGGAGGAGCCCTGGGGCACTCCTCAGCTGATCTGTGTAGGTTCCCGAGCGGAATAGAGGTAGTCTGACTCACTAAGTTTGGCCGGAGAGGAAGGAGCCTTCCCCTGGATGCCGGCGTTGTGCAGTCTTGTGATTAGGGTGCGGTGTGAGACTGTATCAAAGGCGGCAGAGAGGTCTAGCAGGATCAGGGCTGCTGTTTCGTTCCAGTCGAGGAGGGTGGAGATGTTGTTGGTGGAAGCGAGGAGTGCGGTCTCGGTGCTGTGATTGATTCGGAAGCCGGATTGGGAGATGTCCAGGATGTGGTTCACTTCGATGAATTCATAGAGTGGGCGTTGATGGCCTTCTCGGCGATCTTTGCTGGGAAGGGGAGCAAGGAGATGGGACAAAATTTTTTGAGGTCTGGCGAGTCGGTGGACGGCTTTTTCAGCAAGGGGTTGATGAAATGAAATGAAATGGCGATTTATAGAGCGCGAAACATTCACCCGAGGGTGTCAAGGCGCTTACTCATTGAGACCAGATTTTGACTAAAGGTTTCGCAGGCACTTTAATGAATAAATAACCAGGTCTTTAACGCTTTTCTGAAGGCTAACAGATGTGTCTCCTGTTTCAATTTTATAGGTAAAGAGTTCCACAATTTAGTTTCGCCTAGTACAAAGCTTCTTCCCCCCAGGAGCATTTTTTCATCCTGAGAACAAAAAGATCATGTGCAGAGGATGAACAAAGATCGTGTGCTGGGATATAGGGTATCAAGTTCTGTTTTAAAAAAACCTGGTCCTATACCCTGTGTGGTCTTAAAGACAATACATATAGCCTTAAACTCAATATGTTTGTTTATTGGCAGCCAATGTAAGTCCTTGAGTGTCCTTGACACAGATCTGTGTCTTGGGATATTCAGCAAGAGCCTAGCCGCTGCATTCTGCACAACCTGCAGTTTCCATTTTTTCCGGAGGTTGATAAAGAGCCCGTTGCAGCAGTCGGCCCTGGAAAGGACAAGCACTGAGACCACTAATTTACGAAGCTCAACCGGGATGAAAGGGAGGATTTGTCGTAGGAGTTTTAACATATAGAAAGAGAGGGAGGTAACCTGGTTGACATGGTTTTCGAATGAACGTTTGGAGTCAAAAGTGACTCCCAAGTTCTTAACCTTGGTCACTGGCGTCGGTAGTGGCCCAAATTCCAGGGGCCAAATATCAGGTGACCAAAAGTTAGTGTGTGCACCGAAGAGTAGGACCTCTGTCTTTCTAGAGTTAAGTTTTAGACAGTTAGTGGTCATCCATTCCCCAACCTGACGGAGGCACGCGTGGAACTGTTTAATAGTGTCAGTGGGGGAACCTGACACAGAGACGATAATCTGGGTATCGTCTGCATAAGAAACAGCCGAAAAGCCCAAGGAACTAATCAACTTTGCCAATGGAGCAACATAAATGTTAAAAAGAGTCGGGCTCAGGGAAGAGCCCTGTGGCACCCCACATGGCAAAATAAAATTGGGCGATCTGAGGTTATCTAACGCTACAAATTGATCCCTGCCTGACAGAAAGGAGTTAAGTAGGGTAAGTGCATTCCCTTTGATACCAATTCTCCTTAGAACTTCCAAGAGCTTCTGATGGTTCACCGTGTCAAACGCGGCCGAGAGGTCAAGCAGCACAAGTGCTGCACTGCCCCCTGCGTCGACTGTTTGCCTAATCATTTCCGATGCTGTGATCAGTGCCAATTCGATGCTGTGGTGCTTTCAAAACCCGAACTGGGTGTCATCTAAAAAATCATTCCTTTCAATGTATTCTGTTAGGGCACTATTCATGGCTTTCTCAGCCATTTTCGCTGGAAACGGAAGTCTGGAGATTGGGCAGTAATTATTGGGATCAGTATCCTCCAGATTTGGTTTCTTTAAAAGGGGGAGCACAGAGGCCAGCTTCCAGCTGGTGGGGAATATGCCAGAGAAAAACATTTGATTGAAAATAGGCAGCAGGTGAGACGCAAAAGTCTCAGAAAAAAGATGAAAGATTTTTGGAGGACATAGGTCCAGTGGAGAGCCTGAATTAATAGATCTTAGCAGGTTAATTGTTGCTTCCATTGTCAGCGTCGGAATAGTAGATAATTCAGGAGAATCCCTGAATTCAGCGTCGGTCCTGTGAATGGTTCCGGCAAGCCGAGGTTTAACTAAAGCCTCTGGAACGACAGCTATTTCTTGATCTGTGGTTTTGGCGACCGCCTTACTTTATCTTGAAAAAATGTAGCCACCTTGTCACAAAATGCGTGAGTTTTTGGTGATTCAACAACCTCAGCGCCTTTGGCTAATCGTTTTACTGTCGAAAAAAGTTATTTTGATGAATTTTTTGCTGTCAGTATAGCCGTAGTGAAATAGTTGTTTTTTTCTTTAAAAATGAGTTTTTTATACTCAAGTAAGGCTGATTTATAATTAGCTTTATTTTCTGGGTCATGTGATGATCTCCACCTCCTTTCCAGATGGCGACATTTTTGCTTTTGTGTCCTAAGCTGCTCAGTGTACCAGGGTTCGGTAGGTCTGGGCCTGTGGCGAGAGATGCATTTGGCTGATAGGGCTTGGTCTATTGATCTCACCGTGTTTTCAGTCGTCGGGGATGGTGGCGGTCTCGATGGAGCAGTTGATGGTGTGCTAGAGTTCGGGAGCGATGGAGGTGGCAGCTCTGTGAAATATGTGGTGCGGGCAGGGGTCCGAGGGGGCTCCGGAGTGGATGCTATTCATAGTCTTGAGTCTGTCATCCATGGTGAGCGGGGTCCAGTTGAGCAGGGTAGGTTCGGGTGCGGTGCGGTGTGGTTGGGGGTGGTGGTTTCGGGCTCGGTGGCAGGGTCTTGAGCATCAAAACTGTCTTAGATCAGTCCTATCTTGTGGTGTAAGTAGGTGCTGAGTTTGTCTCAGAGTTCTTGGGAGGGGGGATGTCTGAGGTCTTGCTGCTGGACCTGGCGAACTCCTTGACGATAGCGAAGAGTTCTTTACTGTTGTGAGCATTGGCGTGGATTCTGTCTTGGAGGGCCATTTTCTGTGTGGTTCTGAGGAGGAGGTGGTGTGCGGTGGCAGTGGTTTTGAAGGCTGCATAGGTTTCTGGGGTTTTGTTGTTCCATCTCTTCTCGAGTCGTCTGCAGGTGCATCCGGACTCGCACAGGTCAGGCATGAGCCAGCTGGCTTTCTTGGTGTGTAGTTTGCCAAGGCCTTCTTGAGGGGGGCCAGGGTGTTGGTGCAAACGGAGGGATTTGTGCCTTTCAGTTGACACAGCACAATTATTGTTCCCCAATAAGCAGATAGCCAGTTGGGTCCAGCCAGCCAATATATCGGGGGCAACACGGTAGCCAGTTTCCTTGGCCACGATGGCCATCTCTAAAATCTTCGCTAGGGGCCCAGCTAAATCTAGCAGCTTGTCTTGACACCCACGCCAGGCGCAGTCGATGCCGTTCTTTGGATCTCTAGCACATTTCTTTAGGGAAGTCAACATGCTAGGGTCGATTTCCAGGCTCTGAGCAACCTTTTCAGGAATATCAGGCATGGGGCATTCTGCCCGAAGACTGTTGCGAACCTCCTTATCAAATCCTCTGCGTAGATTCTCATGGAGATACTCAGACAACCCTGAAGCGGGAGCCCAATAGGACAAACGTGGGTGGACAATATCTTGGGGGTTAAAGATAAAGTGATTCAAGGGCGTTAGAGCAAAAACTGGTGGCCTGGCTGAGGTAGTCTTCTTTGCCTTTTTCTTTTTAGGGGGATTCTCATGATCAGAATGAGTGGAGTTGGTATTTTTGGTATCAGTTTCGTTATTTTTATCAACATTGTGATTGGATTGTGCACCTGTGGAAGTTGAAGGGGCTGAGTACCCATGATCATCCAACGGGCCCTGTGGGAGGTTAGTAAGACCGTTGGCGTGAGACCACTCGGATGACTTGGCTTGCACCTTACTGGGTGCATCCACCGAATCGAGCATAGGGCCCGGTGTCGCAGGGTTTTGAAACCCATGACGCGTAGCAAAACTCTCCAATTGAGCGGTAATAGGTTGGAGAGCAGCAGCCAGAGCCTGGTTTACTGTAATGGGACCAGCAGTCTCATTTGTTCTATTGACTGACTGCTGGACAGAGAGATCTAGAGCGTCAACCAAATTATCCTCCAAGTAGGGCCCCTGTGGTTGTTCTTCATAATAATCATACTCTTCCTCCTCAAAGGGGGACCAAGCTTCTATTGCAAATGAATATCAGTAATATATAACACTGTGCCAAGTCTATCCCAAAGGGACCAATCAGGGGGGAGCCAACCCCAGTGCACCAGGGAGAAAGTCACAGGCTCGTCAGCAGAGCGGGCCCGATTATGGAAGGCACCAGCACTACAAACAACGGGGTGTGAGCCGTGATACTGTCCGCTTCGATAGCCCGACCAAGGCAAGCAAATACAGGATCCCCAACGCGGGATATTACGTTAACAAAAGCGATCATGGTCCCGCTACACGTGACATGTAGTCAAGGAACTAGGGCACAACATAAGCATTACTTGGTAAACATTTCAGCAATTACACATGAATAAATGTTATATGAGCATAAATAATGAGCCACTTATCTCGGCTCCAAACAGCAAAAAATGAGGCTCGTAACATGGTGATGGCTGTTCTTATATGGACTGCTGGACCATGATTGGTGGTTGTGAGAAGGGTACCATGGGAATTTAGTTTGGATTGTGTTAAAACATTATTCATTGGCTGCTGTGTTTTTGCAGTAAAAGAAAGAGAAACAATAATCGGAGCCTCCGTTCCTGAAATAGAATTGTTTTAGAGCAGGAGTAATTTCATCTTGCTTTTTTGGTCTCTAATATTCTTCTGGGCTGCTACTTGGTGAACACCTTGCGAGGATACCTGTGAGAAGGCAAATCTCAGAATGGAGTTGTGGTATACTCAGGGCCTGGGCAGTTGCTTAAGGTCATATTTAGAGGCGAAAGGCTGTGGTGAATTTCGGCATTCTCACTTTGGAATCGAGGCATTTTGCCATAGATTTAACATTAAGGTATAGATTTGACATTTGACGGTTTTCCTAATATGAGGTAGCTGTGTTTCTTTTGGGGTCTCACCTGCTGATGCAGAATCATATATTTTTAGCGGGGTTCAGTTTCCCTGTATCTTGGGTTATTCAGTCACTTATTAATGCAGACAGATGTTGATGTGTTCTGGTTTAAGCGAAGCTATACTTGAGTGTCGTCTTTATGTTTATGGTTGGGGTGTTCCAACATATATATGTTTTCTCGGACACCGTATTAATTAATTTGTGTTGTATGTTAACCTTTGTAAATGTCTCTCGTATGTCATGTATCACAGTCCTGCTACACCTATGTTAAATTTGTATGTATCTGTATAAGTATAGGTTATACAACAGTCCTGTATGTGCTTTTGAAGTGTTACTATTTGCAGTGGTTCACGATATATGATGAACAATATACTGTGTCTTAATCTCATATGTTGTTGGTGTCATAGTTTTTCATTAGGTAATATTTGAATACCTGTATGATTGATTCGTCTTCCTTGTGTCCAGGATCTCTCAACCAATGCTTTGGGTGGCGTATATTAATTATGGCGCACATGAAATGTACATTCTGCCTGTATGTTACACTTAGGCCTGAGAAATTTAAATTATGCCAACGAAATTAGTGACTATGGCCTTACGAATAATTGGCAACATTTCTCTAAATAATTACATTACGATTGGAGTGAGTCATAATGCAAGTATTGTGAAGTTTCACTATTATACACTGTGAACACCACATGCACGGATACAGGTCACAGTGGGGTGATAAAAAAAGCAATGTAACAATACCCACATTTGCCAAAGATCTTTTTGTCCTGAAGAATACTGTTGACCCATAGGGCAAAAATTGGTACAGCCGAAACATGTTGATGCAAAACAAATGGATGACAGGGGAATAAGAACTCTCATTCAGCCTATTAAATTAATTTCTAATTTTAACTCCAGTCAGAACATCCACGTATAAATCCCTTTAGTGGAGAGTTCTAGGTTGTTTTAACAGTCCCCTCTTTTTCTCACATTTTAGTACTCTGGTTGCAAAAAATGACCCTTGCTCTGTCCTGCTGTTGTAGAGCCCACCTTGGAAACACATGTGTGTGGGAATCCAGATGATGAAGCAGGCCACAAAATTATGGTTAATTCTGCCGGTAAATAAAACCAGACCTCTCTAGATTTGTGGGTATGGTGTCCATAACGTAGAGGAAATGTTTAATGTTTGCAACTATTGCATCTGGTGAATCGAGGCTGAGAGTGGTGTACAAGGACTTGTTTTTCCTGTGCTATACAGCGAGATTTGTTTACTTAGGGAGGATAAAGCCGAGGTATCAACAGTTTGCTCCCTACTGCACTGGATCTTGTCAACAAAGAGGTTTGCAAATTCTGTGCAATAGTTAGTGATGGCAAATTCGAAGTTTGAGTTGTATGATTTCATAATGACCTGCAGTTTGTTACTCTGTATTTAGCAGTATTCATTTGACTTTCTAGAAATGTATATAAATAATGCAATAAGTTGGTCTTCAACCATTGTTGATAGTTTTCCAGGGCCTTAAGTAGTGACGTGTCTGGGTCTTTCTCCATTTATAATACATAGAGCGTACCTAGTCCTTCTCTGAGTTTAGTGAGGGAGACCATCCTTCTTCGTCTGTGTTAGTTTTATTACTTTGCTTATCAAGGCCAGAAAGGGTATTGTATTGGTCAGTGTGGTTGGATGTGCAAGCATGCTCAGTGTTTGTGACAGGGAAAGCTTTGATCTTCGTGTTTATGAATGCAGTAGTGATGTTTGTTGTGTTCTCGTGCGTGCATATTTTGGTTTTGGTTGAGGTTTGTATGATTTGTTAGATGTTTTAGTAAACAATAGATTCAGAAAGGGGCCAAGCGAGTTTGATAAAAGGAGCTATTCGCTACAAACGTCGTTTGGGGAAGCAGTACTTGTAGAGTAGCCACTTTAATTTGCATCAGTTTTTAGGCTAGTTAGAGTAAGTTATGGTTGAGGAATGATGATGAAGTTTTGCCATTCTACTTTAGTCATTCCAATGAAGGTAAAGGTCACCCAGGATTAGATATTCCTTGGAAGATAGTCGTTTTGCCCTACAAATAAATGGTGGTATCCTGGTTAGGATTGTATGAGGATCTTTGTGGTGGATCTTGTGGTTGGGATCAGATATGAGCCTTGTGATGAACCTTGTTGTTGGGGAGCGGAATAAGACTTGTGATAGATCTTGTCGTTGAGGAGCAGATATGAGACTCCTGATGGATCTTGTTGGTGAGTGGAAAGTAGGCTGGTTGTGATGGGTCTTGTTGTTGAGAATTGATATCAGGCCCCTTGTGGTGCATCTTGGTACTGGGGAGCAGATATTGGGCTTTTGGTGCTGTACCTTGTTGTGGAGGGGATATGGGGCTTCTACGCCCTGTAACCTTCACTGTCTTATCAAACACATCCTACATATTGCTTTACACACATATGATTAATTGTCAATGTATAATGTGCATGTGTGATGTAAAGCGCTGTGACACCCTGCATTGGGATGAGCAGCGCTACAGCACCATAAAAGAAATAATATAAAATAGTGGTATTTACATTTTTACATGTGTGAATACTGGGACAGATTAATAAATCTGACATTTTTACAATGCATGCATATTACTTATATACAGGGACTGAATAAAGTCAAAAGCATTCCTCTTTTAAGTACCTGTGAAGTGATAAGCTGTGCACCTTCCCCTCCATTACATTTAGGTGTGAGGGTCTCAATAGTTCCTAGCCGGGATTCCCCAACAAAAGGAGGCCCGATGGCCACTTAACTGCCTTTGTTATGGGCCTAGCTGCAATCTGATAAGTCCACTCCTTGCTTGCACGTTGCTGCTCCGAATGAAAGCAGACAACGTGTAGGCACTGCTGAATGTGCCCGAGTGTCTGAAAATTACAATAGGACAAGTTTAGCATATTTGAGTGGGTAGACACCGTCTGTCTACCTGTGTGTACCCTCAACTTGTGCCCTGAATATATTAAATTGGAAAATTACATTTAGACATAACGTTTGGTTGTTTGGTTAGTAAAGACAATTGGCAAAACAAATGTAGACATGGAGTACACTGCCGGCTTGTTAATGGTTGACCGAAAGAGGAGGCTGTGTAATTAGCAGGGCCTGTTGCATATTGGAAAAGATACTCATTATAGAAGCTTAGACAGTGTTTTAGTACAGGGTGCCACTTCCAAAGTATGATACTTAGCAATCATTGGCAAAGCCAATAGTTATCGCCTATGCAAGAGCTATTGCCTTTGTCAATGTGTTTTAGCCATGCTGTACCCCAGCCTGGCTGCGGTTCAGCATGGCTAACAATTATTGGCGTAGAGGAGCATGGAGTGGCATAGTGTGAATTGAAGTGTCATGCAGGGAGCAGATGAGTGGAGTGGCTTAGAGTGGAGTAAAGTGGCGTAGATGGAGGTGCGTACAGTGGAGTAGAGTGTCGAAGAGCAGAATGGTGTATGGTGGAGTAGAGTATGATGGAGTGGCATTGATTGGAGGAGAGTGTCATGGAGTGGCTTAGTGTGGAGTAGGGTTTTGTGGAGTGGCGTAGAGTGGAGTAAACTGGACTGACATAGAGGGAGTTGCGCAGTGACAGCTGGTGACATTTCTAAATGGTAGGGCGTAAAATATGTGGAAGAGTTTAAAGTAGTGAGCCATCAAAAGGAGGGAGCCAAAATGACATTAGGGTGGTTTGAGGGTTGTCCACCTGAGAAAAGATTGCAAACGAGTGGCAAATAGCACACTTTAAAGCTAATTTTAATACAAACATTTGTGAAAAGGAAAGTTTATAATGCAATTCTAAATGTGTTGTCTTGAAATATTTAAAACATTAACGATTGCCCCAGATTGTACTGAATTAAATATGTTCAACAGTTCTTAGTTGCTTCAACAAGTCTTTCTGGGTGAGCTCAGTTTGTTGAGGATGTTTATGATGCAGCAGTATAGAGAACTCTGCTATCAGTGGTTCATAAAGGTATTCACACAACAGGCACACTCAATCCTTGGCCTCTAGGCAGAATACCTTGAAAATAGTAATGTCCAATTGTGAGATCGCACATAAAGGGAATCATACAGCTGTAAAGATTTGTACAGCAAGAAAGGAAAAGAGAATGTAGTGCTCACAGGTGAGTGGAGCAGGCATGTTCTGTGTGCACGGGAAATAGAAGAGTGGAGGCGATGAAAGGAAGTATGCACAAAAAGGAGATAATGAAAACTGTTGAAGAGGAAAATGACTACTTGAAAGGTATGCAGATGCAAGATTTCAGAAATATGTGGGAAGGAAAATGAGTGCATGTTTCAAACATAGAAAGACTGTTGAAGAAAATGGTGTGAAAAAGAGAAAGAGAGGGATTCAGGTACTCTGAAGACCATTGCCACTTACACGGAGCTTAGTAATATTTAATTCAAAGTGCTTCACTCCTTTTGGAGAACCCCTCCAGCTTTTATTCCACAAAGAGCCATTTTTGACCAGGTTTGTAAAGTCTCTACATAATTCAAAAAGTGTATTTATTAACATGCAGACATTTTTCACCTTAGTACATCAGATTATATCCGTGCTGTGAGAAGTATTTTTTTTTAACTGATAGTTTTCAAACATGATTTTAGATACATTCATGCTTCCCCCGACCCTGACAACAATGCCAATATTGAACATCGGGTGGCCTGGCTTTCTATTATACATAAATAACATTAAAGTTTATTAAATCAATGACAGGAGAAGGTTTTGTACAGCATACTTCCTGAAGTTATGTATTTCAAAATCCTCTTATATGTGATAAATAAGAAAAAGGAGAGAAAGTGAAATAAAACAACTGCCTAGGACCATACAATTTGGACAGCTGGGGAAGCCGAGATTGATCCAGGTTTTCTGGTTTCACAATATCCATTTCAGCCACTAGATGTACATGCTTTGTGTCCTTACCACCCATGCCCCCTCGACCGCCAGCCACCCTCCTGGCATCAATGAGGCCCTCGGTCACATCACAGACCAAACTTTTAGGCCCCTGGGAAATGTATGTGGGTACGTACCCATGACCTGGCGAATTGACTTGTTTTAATGGTATTAAAATATATATATTTTTTTCACAACAGAATTTCATTGTTAACAGCCAAAGCAGAAGGAATGCCTCACACGGCACCCACAATACATGTATGTAGTAACAAAGATGGACATCAACATTTTCAGCGTGATCACGACAATGCTCACACAAGGAAATAATTAAAAAGAAAAATAATAACGAGAACAAAGAACTGCGCCACGTTGCTTCCGTCAGACAGAGAGAACTGTTGCATACATATGGAAATGTTATGCCATTTGGAATAGCATCTAACAGATATATAGCACGTAGTCCAGTGCGCTAGATTCACAGCAATAAGTCTGCGATGTCCGGCGGGGGGGGGGGGCGGGGGGGAGGCTCCAAATATAGACCTCTATAGTCAGACCACCTCTTCCAGATCTTATAGTGTTTCTTGGGGCACACCCTCGCTTCAAAGACAGGGATTTCTAAGCCCATAGAGAAGTCTAAGCCCTTTTTCCATACCCCAAGCAAAGGCGAGGATGACTCCTTCCAGGCTCGGGCAATGTCACTTTTTGCCAATGTAAGGCCTAAAAATAGAAGGTGACGCTTGTACCTGTTGCAACCCAGATCCTCTGTAATATGGAGCAGGTCCAGCTTCGGGGAGGAGGGACAACCCACCCCAGAACCTCGACAAAGTAGGGCAGGACCACACCTTGTGTAGGAAGGTACCCTCCAACGACCCACAGCGCATACAATGTGGAGATGCAATTAGCCCAGCACGCCATAATCTGTGTCTTGTAAAGTAAGCTCTATGGAGATATTTAAACTGGACAAGACGCAGGCGGGCCGCGATAACCGCACTACGTGTGGACTCCAGAGCTTCCACCCAGTCATTTTCCTCCTAGGGGCCCAAATCTTGCTGCAATGCCTCTCTGATTCTATGTAGGGTGGTAGGTGTATTGTTAATGATCGTACGGTATATTTTGTGATCTTATGGTCTCCCAACTCCCCCATAAAGACCTTAGCCTCAACAGGGTTAAATGCGGGTAAAATTCGGGTATTTCCGTAAGGCGGGATATATAAGGGATAACGGCATGCCTGAATTGTAAATAGCGATAGAATTGTGTGTGGGGCATATCATATTCTGTTTGCATATCAAGGAAGGACTTGAGGATACAGCCATGTATAACTGCCCCCACTGTGACTATTCCAATGGCCCCCCTACCCGGAAAACCAGGCAGCTCTGCCAGCTCTGGTATTTGCCTATTACTCCATAGTAGAGTTTTCCTGGTGAGCCTCCCCCACCAACCCATCTGGCGGAGTGCAGATTTCCAGGTACGGAATATGGTAACGGTGGCAAGCGGCGGTTCTTTCAGCAGTGCCTTTGAATAAAGAGCCAGGCACTATCTCCCAGCAGCCAGCGCTCCACTGCATATGCCGGGTCCCCACGATCCCCATACCACCATTCATTAAGGACTAGAAGGTGGGAGGCCAGGTAGTATGTCTAAACGTCCAGAGTAGCCACTCCACTGGTACAGGTAGACTGGAAGCAGGTCCACAGCGCAACTCTGGATGCACCGCCCCCCCAAAGAAATCGGGCAAGAATAGCGTTCAGTTGGTGGAACCATGTCTGCTTGATCGGGGATGGGTGGCTCTGCAACTGATAAATAACGCGGGGGAGGGAAACCATTTAAAAAATAGCTCATCTGCCAAAGAGAGACAGGGGCATATGAGACCATACACGCATCTGGTCACTCACCTGCCTCCACAGGGGGGCGAGGTTTTTGGTCCACGCTACAGACTGGGATGCTGAGAGGAAGACATCCAGGTATTTGAAGCCATCTGGAACCACGAAGACTTCCTGCAACCAGCTGCTCAGCCGATCCCCACCCCGCAAATGATTTCCCCCAATTCATGTACAAACCCAAGATCTTGCCAAATATTTGAATAATACGAAGGAGGCGTGGGCCAGTCCAGTAAAGGTTGGTGAGAAAAAATAAAACACCATCCGCATTCAATGCTATGCGATCAGAAACCCCCAGTGCCCATTCAAACCTGCACATCTGGGGGTCCACTCGAATCCAGGCCGCCAATGGTTCCATAGCAAGTGCGAAAAGGTACGTCGAAAGCGGACAACCCTGCCGCGTCCCCCGTCTAATAGGAAAGTGTCTGGAGGCTAAGTCAGCTACCCTAACTGAAGCAGTTATATCTGTATAATATAAGCGAATAAACTTCAAAAGCTGGGGGGCAATATTTAGACAAGTAAGTAGGGCAAAAATATTGGTCCACCAGAAGAAGCGCAGAGGGGCACCCAAGTTTAGCAACCGCCCCTATAGCATTGTGCGTGCGTCTGATGTTGTGTCGTGTGGCACGACCCAGCATAAAACCTGCCTGGTCTGGATGAACCAGATCCGTAATGTATGGGACTAAGCGTTTGGCAATCACCTTGGCCAAAAGCTTGGCCTCCACATTGAGTAGGGAGATCGGGCGGTAGAATGAGAATTGTTCCGGGGGAGGCGTACAGGCTTCAGGAACACAACAATTTTGCCATGCCGCCAGTCAGGAGGGAGACACACTCTCTGCAGAAGCCTCAGGTATTAAAATTTGTGTGTGTACCACAATTCATAACTGCAAAAAATTTGCTTTCATATTTCTGATATAGTATTAAATATCTGCACAGTTAATTTACAGACATTTAAATGTTGTTGTGTGCTAGAAAAAGGCCTTTCCTTTTACTGCCCCAGTGGCCAGAAAGATTGGCACATAAACCCTGTCTCTTCGAAGTCAGAAAAAGAAAAGTAAACACAATGCTCCCTCGGAAGACATTCTGACATTTCTCCATTGTCTTTGAATGCACATCAAATGTGACAAGATATGAACAAAATTTAAAGACATGTTTACAGAAAGCGAGCACTCATGAAAAATAACGTAAACAAGCTATGCTCCGCAGGAGGGACTAACTCAAGCTGGACGACCTCATACAAATAAAGCCAGCAAATGAAATGCAAGCACAGGTGAGTTACAAAATTCAAAGCCAATGGTAAGCAATGGGTGGAATTCATTCTTAGATCAGCTTTCAAAATTTCCTCAAGACATCTTTAGCAAACCAGACAGATGCGCTGTCTGGTAGACCACAACTTAAAAATGGCCCTGTAAATGTCTCGCCACTGGATTATCGGTGCAGAGTACCGCAGAGGAGCAAAACAATGCATTGTGAGAATCGTGGTAGTTTTAACATGGTACAGCACAGTGTAGTGACCTGCTGGACAATAAATGAAGCAGCCCCTCCTCAGAGGCTGTACTAACCCCCATCTATCACAAATGTCAGCAGTCTGGTGACCCTGCCTATAATAGGGGCAGGACGCATGTTCTCATGTTACGCACCACCTAGTGTTCATGTCGTCCTTTATCTGAGCATGTGGGCCTAGGACCCAATGACATTACATTGGCAACGGGGACGCTTGCCCACACTGTGCCCTGACACCACTTCTCCATCCCGCTCCAGAACCACGCGGTGAGGGTGCGCCCAGCATTGCCCTACCAGATAAGACTGCCAGTCTGCCACAAAACACTGCACAGCATTTTAGCCCTGCCGAGTGGAGAAGGGTTGGGCCTGTATTGAGCTAAAGAAGCGCTTTCGTAGCCCCTCGAGATGTGCCACAGCCACTGAAGGAGCAGCCCAGACTCGTAAAGAGCTGACGGAGCTCCCCGAGGCCATGCCCCAGTAAGGGTAACTCAAGCAGCACCAGATTAAGCCTGGAGAAGCGTGCCCGCAAGACATGCAGTGCCAACACCCCAGCGAAAGACTGGCAGCACAGGTCGGTATGTTGGAAAACAGGCAGCGATACGGCAGAAGCTGGCTACTAGAGAAAAATCTTTTTTCTGATTCATAATATTGCGGATGCATCCCTCTGCTGTGTCCTCGCTTATCTGTCTAACTTCTCTGACTCTGCTGTACCAATTTGCTCTGTGTAATCAACTGTATTTTCATGTGTATCTTGTATTGCTTGAATTTGCTTGTATCACATGTATTTCAGAATGTTTGCTCCTTTTTCATTTTTAACTAATAAAAATACTTGAACTAAAAAAAGCAGCTCACGAGCCAAGGAGACCGTGTGCTGCCTCTCCAGCCCCCCACATCCTCCTAAACTAACTGATGTCCCTGTATGAGAAGGAGAAAAGGGTGAGCAGCCCCACCACAGCCTTTGTGCATAACCGGAGACGCTAATGATTACAGATCGCAGGCACCAGTTCATTATAGAGAAACAGTGCTTCACTATCGCCTGGAATAGGGCTGTCGAGTCTGATCAGAGCGGCAGCTTCCAGAATCATCGTACCCGTGTATGGCCAGCAGGGAGTAGAGCGTGCAGGTCAGTCGTGGCCGGCATGGCTCACGGGTGGGAGGGCGATCGCGGGGTTGCCGGACGGTGAGTGGTCGCCAGGGTAGGGGGGTCACACGGGGAGGGGGGTTTAAATACTAAAAAATACAATTAAAACTTACCTTTCCCTGGTCCTGCGTCTTCACTGCTCCGTCTGCTCCTGCTTTCCAGGAACAGGAAGCAGGCAGCCTCCTTCCCTCCCCTAAGCCAATCACAACGCTGCAATGGCAGCGTTGTGATTTGGTCGGAACAGTGCCCAGCCAGGTGCCTATGGGGAGGCCATTTTCTCCATGTAGGCTGCATGCAGCCAACATGGAGAAAAGGCAGAATGCGCATGACTGTTTTGTTCGGCCCCAGAGAGCTGACCAAACAGTCAGCGCCCTCAGCAGTGGGCAGGCCACTCCTCCCCCGTCCAAGAGCAGACCTGCCCACCCCAACCGAATCCTTCTGCTTTCTCGCAGTGCGAGAAACAGAAACACAAAATGGTAGTTTTACCATTTTATGTTTCTGCTTCTCGCACTGCAAGAAAGCAGTGGGGCGATGCTCCTCCACCCTTTTGGAGGAGCCGCCCCTGCAGTTCAGCTCAGATGCACACAGCATAGTGCTAATATCGGCAACAGTACTCCGTTATCATGCAGCAAAATACATCAATAAACCACACGACATCTTGTTAGTGGAGAAAATTGCTGCAGGTTTATTTGCATAACAAATATGCCAACATGGTGGGTTATCTTACGGGCGATCCCAGGGCAGGCCAACCCTTATGCCGCCTAATGAGCCAAATTACACCGTGGCCAATCGGTGCTTACCACTTATTGGGAGGGGCCACCCCTCCCATCAGTGGACCACCAGTCCACACCCTTACTCACGCCCCCCAAAAGGTGGGCGGAGCGTTCCAGGCAGCCCCCGGTTGCTCAGACCCACAACCGCCCGTAGGACTAACGGGGCGCTGTAGTTCTTCCAGGGGACAACGCTAAGACATCCCTGGGTATCCTTGGCTTAGCACCCTTGTTGTGCTGCTGCATAAAGTACCAATCGGTATTTTGCAGACTCTGGATCGCCCTGTAACTCCTCCTGCAACACAAAACAATAGGTTAGATATTTCCCCCCCCCCAATCCTCATATTTGTCCGTCCACAGGGTACGCGGTGGGGCGGGAAAGGCGAGACGGGCAGCGGTCAAGAGACTGCCCAGTGGGCGGGGGACAGTATATGTACCCCTGTCCCCCTCGCACTACCGGAAGTGGCCGTCCTTGGTGCCAGAGACCGCTCCCCCAAATCCCTCATCCGTTGCTCCACTTCAGAAGAAGCCATAAGTGTTGTGGGAAAGGAGCTATTCCTTCACTTGCTCTTGGCCATGCCTCCCGGAAACGGCGCCACTGAAAACGAGAGAGAGCGTCAGGAGCCACATTCTGCACCCCTTGAATGTGCTGAGCCCTGCAGTCAACATTGTTCTTTAGGCATGCCCTCACCAGCTCTCTCAACAGGCACAACACCAAGGGGCAGCTAGCTGACTGTGAGTTGATAGCTTGGACAACCGCTAGGTTGTCGGACCAGAACAAGACCCTCTTCGCTGCCAGCACCCCCGGCCAAAGGTGGAAAGCAATTACTATGGGGAAGAGTTCCAACACAGTGATCTTAGAAGTTATCTTTCTCTTGCGCCAAGCGTTCGGCCACCTCTCAGCACACCACTCCCTGTCCAGGATCGCACCGACCCCTCCCTTCCAGACGTGTCCGTGAACAACAACAGCTCCGTCCGTGCTGTTGGCCCAGGGTGCGCGCCAGATGACAGACCCATTAAAGGTGTCCAAGAAGTCCGCCCACATTAGTAGATCCTCTCTCATGCCTCTGCTCAGTTTCACCATGTGGTGCTTCTTTTTTACCGAAGCCATGGCTCTGGCTATCCTGCGCGCAAAGACCCTTCCCGCTGGAATTACCCTGGCAGCAAAATTGAGTTTCCCAAGGAAGCTCTGGATGAAAGCCAGCGGAGCCTTGTCCTTCCCTATAGCTAGACGAATCTGCTGACCTAGATCCCGCACTTTGTCTGGCGGCAGCCTGAAATCACCTAAAACCGTGTCCAGTTCAATCCCTAGGAACGTAAGTACCTGCACAGGGCCCTTGGTCTTCCTAGGAGCTAAGGGGACCCCGAGATGCTTCGCGAGGGTCTGAAAATCAGAGAGTGCCGCCTTGCATTCCTGCGTGCCATCCCGCCCAATGAAAAGGAAATCATCTAAGTAGTGGGAAACTCCTGCCACCCCAAAGGTTTCCTGTAGCGCCCACTGCAAGAAGGAACTGAATGCCTCAAAGAAGGCACAGGACACCGCGCACCCCATGGGCATGCATTTGTCCAAAAAGTACCAGCCATCTAGCCTAAATCCCAGCAGGTGTTGGCTGCTTGGGTGCACTGGTAGCAAGCGGAACGCCGACTCAAGGGCGCCACCCCGCACTCCGAGGACTGGCCGGCCGACACCGGGACTTGAACCATGAACCCCGTGTGTCTAAAACAATGACCCTGGCCGCGAGAAAATTGCTGCAGGTTTATTGAAGGCCATAGAGGGGGAGGAGCTGCCCTGCCCATGCCAATGAGAATCAGAAACGCATAGGATGCGGCATGGATCCCGGGTGGCATCGCCGTCATGCCTGTTCACGGGGGGGGGGAGGGGGCGCGAACATGTGGTGTCGTCGCCGGTTCCCCTCCTCCCCCCCCTAGACCCGGACCGAGCCATGCCTGGAGTAACTGCATAAATATATAGCGCAAACTCAACCCGGAGTTATTGGAGCGCTTGACATAGCCCCGTATTTACATGCCCATTCCCAGTGTCCAATAGGTACGTCGGTCCGCCTGAAAATCGTGGCCCCGCTAATATTCCTTGCCCCGGCCAGAGGGGGAGGGCGACGGCGGGTCGCCACCAGCCCAGGCCCAAGGCTCGCCTCAATGTCAGAAGCCCACCCGAAACAGTACTCAGGAGCCCACACTCCGCGGCCTGGCCAACACCGGGACTCGAACTGTGAGCCCCGTGTGTCTAACACAATCACCCTGGCCGCGGAAGGCCAAGCGGGGGAGGAGCTGCCCTGCCCATTCCAATGAAACGCATAGAAGGCGGCATGGATCCCCTAGACCCGGACCGAGCCCAGCACTCGCACAAGAATTGCATAAATATATAGCGCGAACTCGACCTGGAGGTATTGGAGCGATTGACATAACCCAGGCCCGAGAGAAATCACGGACTCACCCGGCAATCGACACCAGGCCAGGGACGGAACCGAGGAACCCCCAGCGTGTCCAACAGAGGACAAGGCGGCGTGGCAACTCGGCGCAACTAATCGATGTCGAGCGCCGCTGCTACCCCGTCACCCCCAGGCGAGCCTCCCGAGGTTCACTGCCCGCCCGGAACCAGGGAACCCAGCCGAGCGCCACCGGGACCAGGGGCAACCATGGCATCATCCTGTTCCAGGTCGACTCCCGCCGGAGGGGCGGGGGTTAGGACCGTCGCGATGCCGCGCACCCAGGCCCATTGCCGGAAGGCACAGGCCGCCCGAGCCCCCAAGCCTCGCCGGATACGGGAGGCCCTTAATACTTGCCGTGCAAATAAAAACCGCGACCGAGGCCTCGGCCACGTGAAAGCTTCCTCGGGGATAGGATGCGGGAAGCCCATGTAAATGCCGTGTCGTAAAGCGGTTGGGGCCCGCAGTAGAGGCCTCAGCCTCGTGGAAGCTGCCACGGGGTATACCACCCTTCTAACCCTGCCCACGTCCCGCACCACCCAGCTCCCCCACACAGGCCAGGCCAACCATATAAAATGCCCCGCGTGGCTGGCAGGCACAAATTGGGACAGAGTCCCCCTTACACGAGGAGACCCCAAGGTGTGGGAGTTGGGGGGGGGGCGGGTGAAATGCAACTAACCTCTAAATCTGGCAGCTCCGGACACGACACATCCAAAAGGCGAGACGGGCAGCGGTCAAGAGACTGCCCAGTGGGCGGGGGACAGTATATGTACCCCTGTCCCCCTCCCACTACCGGAAGTGGCCGGCCGGAAGTCCCCCTGGTCCCACGCCCAGGGAGCCTAGTCGGCAGACTCCAGTGCCTTCCTGTGGCACTAAGGCGGCCGCCCTGTTGAGGGTCCCCTACGTGGCCCCCCGGGCAGCCTTGGCAAGAGCAAGCCAGAGACCTCGAGTTGTCGTGCAGGTTAGACCAAACAGAAGATCACCTCTGTATTTCACTTTTGCCAGTGTGTCACCAGAGGGCGCTAGAGCACAGAGATGTCACATAACAGCCTCACCATAGTTGTAGTCCCGGACAGTGGTGAGAGCTCCAGTTCAGTCAATAGTTGCTCCTAAACCACCTTTCACCCTATATGCAGCAAGACGGCAGGCAGAGGGAAGGAAAAGACAGATAACTAGCACAATAGACTCCTGGGCTCACAGGAGTTGTAAAGAAGGAGTCTGTCAGCTGCAAAGCGTGTTCCCTGCACCGTTCTGCAACTGCCCCAATACACTCACTGCGGCTGTTGGTGGCCCCTGATGAATGACATGCTGATTGTGACGCTACCCCCTCGAGGCAAGGGGCAGGACTGCCCCATCTGATCACAGGCAGCAATCACAGACGGTTG
Organism: Triturus cristatus; assembly: GCF_964204655.1. NCBI lineage: Eukaryota > Metazoa > Chordata > Amphibia > Caudata > Salamandridae > Triturus > Triturus cristatus. Next base: position 458,263,538 of record NC_140592.1, on the reverse strand, counting down.
GCAATAGGTATTGGCACACCTACAGCACACTCCTCCCCTACAGCCCAACAGCAAAACAACAATTAACCAGGAGCAAAAAAGGCACACAAGAGACTGAATTACAGCAGGCCAAAACCCAGCTGTAGGCGCAGCATGCACAGGAGCATTTTGCTGCTGCAGCCAGTCAGCTTACCAAGAGAGCTCTGTAGACATCCCCATCGCTACACAGCCATCAGCTACAGCAAGGCCTGGGAGGTTTCCGCCGACACGTGAATGAAGAGGTACTGTAGCAATTCACCACCTGCGAACAGCCTCTAAACAGAGCTACAGGACCAGGCTGTCAGACACTGAGCCCACAGACTGAGACGGGGGAGGAAGGGACTCCACCAGGTCCAGAGACACAGAACATAACCAGGGAAACAACCCTCACTGAGGCAAGCTCTGCACCAGCTCATAGTCTTTAGCACAGATGAGCACCGCTATGCAGAAGAGGCAGCAGTCAAAGGTCCCAAGATGAAAGGCCCACCTAGTGGCAAACGGAAACCCAGGGGGAGTAAGAGAGGTGAGAGAGGTTCGGCCCAACCAGGTCGCGGCTGGAACAGGAACCCCTCTGCCTGTGGGGTAGCTAGAACGCTGCGAGAGTGCTTCCAGGTATGGATAGGCAGCACAACATGGATGCCATGCCATTGAAGCGCCACAGTACCAAATGGTCCTCGCTGGCCCCACCATAACCCTGCCTGAAGGCTCGTTCCTCTGAGGTGAAGAGAGAACCAGAGGAGCCGAGCAGCGAAAGGGAGGCGACTGCTCCTACCCTGGCCTCCACGTGATGAAGGTGTGGAGGCATCAGAGGAGGACATCTGGAGCATGAGTTGCTACCTATTAATTGCCCCCCACTAAAGAGACAGAGAACCCCAAAGACACCACATTGATCATCCAAGCCTGCCAGAAGGACACAGCCCCAGGCAGGAAAAGGACCAAGGAAAGCAAGGCCAGACCAGAAGTAGGTTTGAAGCACACAGCGCCGCAACTGTTGTCTAGACATTAGGGCCACATAGTCCTGCACCCTGAAGGCACACCCTGACACCCCACCAACCATGCCTGATAGCAGTGATGCCTCAAGGCACAAGTCCTTCATCACCCAGAGAAAGAAGGCAGATCCACAGCTCCCTACTGACACAGAAGAAGGTCACAGAAGAGGGAACACTAAAGAAGGTCCCAGAATAGAGAGTACGTGACACCAGGCTGGACGCCACACTGTGCTACAAGGAGAATTGGGTCAGCAACCATCCTTATTTTCACCAAGCCAGAGCCCAACACTCGAGGCCAGTGGCCGGACTACAGAGACAGCCGACCACTGAGTGGCGCTGAAGAAGAGACTTGACTAATGAGAAGTCTCAACAGCATAAATCAAATGAAGGTGCAGGCTGGAACACCAAGAAGGGCGAAGAGAAGGAAGTGCGACCTGCCAGTTCACACTAGGAAACCGCATGACCGACCAAGCCTGGAAAAAGAGAAAACCGGGTGGATCCAGGCCTGAACGTAGCTTCCACAACTGACTCATACCAATGGTGGTGAGTGCATCTACTGACACAAAAGAGCCTCTGATATGGTGCTAAGACGACATGGTGACAGCCCAGTGGGAGAACCAAGAGTAAGCCACACACACGAGCAAACAACGTCCCTGCCCTAAGTTTCCCAGTACAACGTCCAGCACAGTCACCGGCTGCCTGGCGCAGCATGCATGCCAAGAGATACAGATGCTTTGCTCAAGTAGAAGACAAAGAGCACTGGCAAGTTAGAGCCTCCAGGCTATAAAGGCCATCTGGTTTTCATCACTCCGACAGTCGATGAACCAAGGAAGAATCCATGTAGACAAGTTGTCGACACCTTTCGCACAGGTTCACCCCACTGGCAACAGCATCATTCCAGTCCCTGTTATTTGCATCATCACTGCCACTTATGGAGCATCGAACAACCTGAGTGGAGTCCAACCAACACTGTAATCATGCCAACAGGAAAGAAGCACCAATGACACTGACAATCAATCGACTGGCGACTACTTGCTCACCCCCACCCCCCCGCATCTTGAGCCCCGTGGCTAGAGCACATCTTGACCATGGCCCATCTACCCCTGCGGATGCACAAATGATTAGGCAGTGGCCTCTCAGCGGTCATGCAGCGGCCCACACGCAACCCCAGCATAGACCACATGCAGTCCAGTGGCAACTGATCCAGTGGGCCTCCACTAGTGCGAGATATAGACTTGACACTGCCCCACCAATGGATACCATGAGGGAGTGGGGCCTCAGAGCGCAGACGTCAACAGGTTGCAGAATGTTTTCCTAGTCACAAGACTGTTCTCAGTGAGTCAAGCAACGCCACCTGTCAAGCTTCAAAATGGACTCCAACAACGCTCCTGATGCACCCATTCTGAACTGCGGACACCAACCAGAAATCATCTGAGCATCAGCAGAGTGGACCAACTCTATATCATGGACATGACTTCAACCAGCGTGCTTCCAGAAGGTCTTGGACTTCTTTGAACCAGAATTCTTGTCCTGTCTCATGAAGATTAAATTATGAAGGTGAGCAAAGATGTCGTATTGCAGCCAGTGTTGTCAGTCCACTCATCCACTACTGTCCTGTTGGTTGGCTCTACAGACCTATAGACTCACTGGTGTCTAGTTTATGTTGTTTTGTTTCCACAAGTTTGATGCGATGTTCTTTTGTTTTGGGAGGAATGTAGTGTCCTGCTGGATACGTAATAAATCAGCCCCTCCCCTGAGGCTACACTTACACACACTCCACACCCATCCAAAACAGACAACACCAATCAGGTGACCCTGCCAATAAAAGGGGCTTGGTGCATGTCCTTGTGGCCAGTTGTGCACCACCTTACTATTGTTCGGGCTTTCTTTTCTCTGAACATGTACGCCTAGGGCCCAACGACATTACACAGGGCTCGATACAAGTCAAAACTGATGCACATTTTGAGAACTCTAAGAATGTTCTAGTACAGCAATGTCTATGCATGCGCCTAAATACAATAAATGGACTATGTGAACCTGGGGTATTGATTCAAGTTGGAAAGTGATCACTGTTGTGATAGTCCGACTACAGATTATATTGTAGCATGTTTTTTTCGGTTTTCAAGTACACAATCAAAATAATTTTCTACCAACTGTTATATTACAGTTTTAATGCATTGTAGAGGGTCTGATAAGATGCAAACCTAGTCAAGAGGGATCCGGGGTTTCCGGTATGTTATTTAAAAAAATAAGCACACGCGGGACTGGGTTAGGCAGGTAGGCCAAGGTTGCATTGCAAGACCACATTGTACCTGCAACTGGTGCACTTATCACATTGCAGTGCCACCAATCCTTTTACAGTTGTAGCAGTTGCTGAGAGTGCTGTTTTTTATAAAAGAATAAAATTCATTTTCCATAATCTTTTGCTACTCAGATTTAAAAGGGGCCCTGCTGGAAGACACAGAGCCGCAGTGGGGAGCTGGGTGACCGACTTCCCCAGCCCTTTTAGCTCCATCAATGGCATTCTCACAAAATATTGAGTACCCACTGAGAGACCCACTGCGCTTCAACTAAATTAATTTTATTAAGGTTTTTGTGGAGACTTGTGCATCAGTCTTAAAAGAGTTATGGGTACCAAATGCTTGCATTAAGCTAAAGGAGACACACCTGGGGAGGAAATAGGACTACTTGCATCATGCTCATCAACAAGGAGCTATGGCAGCTTCCTGTCAAAAGTACCCGAATACGCTACAGCCGGCCTGTCATGACCCACATAACCAGTGTCCTGCTTTCCTCAATCTGCTGTAACCATTAAAGTGTTGGTCCCATGCTTTGCAGTGAAGGGCTCCACTGAAAAAGACAACTCTCCTGTTTGAGTCTGTTTATTTATTTAAGGTTTTCCATAGTGTGGACATCTCCCAGGTTAACGAAAGGGAGCTTTATATATAAGAGAAGCTGACAATAGTACATTGGAAAAGAATGCAAAAGCTTATGAAAAAGGAAAGCTATAATACATCTGGGTAGTAGAGGATGAAATACTGGTATGGTAGGTGTATCTTAAGTAAAGTCATGATTATATGTTAGACAGCTGGTTAATGTTTACTGTATGTTGAGCCCGGGACCCACGTCTGGGCATCCCCGGTGCACTTAGAGCATCAAAGGCAAAAACAGTACATTGATGGGTGGAATCCTTGCATTCATCTCAGCCACTGGTAATCACTCAGGCCCATACACTTTGCTGGAGTATTAGGTTTTGTATTTTGTAAAGTGTGCTCCAATCCTTGGGTGTCTTAGCTTTTGCGGAATTGTAGTCTGTTACTAATTTACAATGTATTGGCAAAAAATAAAAGTTTCTAGTTCCCATTGAAGTTTGGCTTATTGCTAGTTTCAGTCACGGCTGGTGCAAGTACGAGCGGTGGGGCGGGGCAAGTCGACAGACGACAGAATAGGGCAAATGAAAGAAAAAAAAGAAAACCACTTACCTTGCACTTGCCCCATCGTCGACTCGACGATGCGGCAAGTGGCAGGTAAATGTTTTTATCTTTTAAAATTTTATTTTCCTTATTCCGTCGTCTGTCGACATCCCCACCCCACCGCTCTAATCTCCACCGGCCGCGACTGGCTAGTTTGTCTTGAATGAAGTGAAGCACTGCTTACACTTTTGGATCCTGAGAGCTTCAGCGATCTGTGGTACTGGACACCTGAGTCACAGATCCATGTGGCTTTTTTGAAAAATATCAGATTTTTTTTCCTGTCCTCTCCATCTGATGAATTCACTCCTCTTTTTCCCATGAATCTAGTTCCCACCACAATGATATCTGAGGGAACCAAGAATATAGTGGAAGCGATGAAGAAACACGGCATCAGAAAAATTCTCGCCTGCATGTCATGTAAGTTCCGGCGGAAGCACTGTTGCATTCTATTTTATTCAGTAGAGAAAATCTGCTATAATTTCTTCAGTAATACACAGCACGTCTGAAACTGAAAACTATTATCATTTCCCTTCCCTGGAAGGAAGATATGATTTGATTGTGTTAGAGTTTAGGCTTCCATCATTTGCATTTTGCTGCACAGATCTGCAAACATCATTATTTTCAACATTTGCAATATAGTTGTGTTTTTTAAGAAGTAGGTAATTGTACTTGTGAACTCTGATTTACCTTCACCTGATAACTTATAAGGCAGAACTTCTGACATGTTCAACTTTCACAAAGTCCTGTTGAATTCTCATCCTGCATTTGGTTTACAGTGAAGAAATTAGTTTAACCAAAAATTAATATTTGACCATGCATCCCACACCGTCAACCTTTCTCGTCACGTCCTTGACAGCCGGACTATGCCCTAATATTTTCAGTGGCGCAGTCGACAAATGGGGGATAGGTGATGTGTTGGAAGTAGTGGCATTTCTCTGCTGTGGCGAAGTGAGTGGGTGGGTGCAGCCATATGACCAGAACCTTCAGTCAAACTTGGGTATTCCACGGTCTCAGTACCAGACTGACGATCCTTTTTAGGTCTCGCCTGACCCAGCGCATGCGCTAGTCTGGCGAGACTTATTGTGAGGGCTCCAAAAAGTGCTACCAGGCCAGCCTAGAGCTACAGTGCATGTGGGCTCTACCGCGATTACCTTCACTTTCGCGGCCGCTTTTTTTTTGTTTGTTGCATATTTATATAACGCGAACTCGACCCGAAGGTATTGGAGCGCTTTACATAGCACCGTATTTACATTACACATTCAGGCACGGGGAGATTAAGTGATTTGCCCAGAATCACAGGATGTGGACGTGACCTCGAGGCTCAAACCCTGGTTTCCTGCACCAGAGGCGGCAGCGCAGCCGACGGACCACATCCTCTCCCCGCGATCGCGATCACTTTCACAGCCGCTTGGCATAGCCAATAGGTCTCGCTTTTGGGACGTTATAAGTATTTAGTTATGCAACTGTTGCATAGCTAAACACTTATAAGGTCCCAAAGGCGAGACCTATTGGCTATGCCATTGCTTGTTGCTTTTGGCTACAGACAGTTTGGGCTTTAGCTTTTAGATTGAGCTGTGTGTTGCAGTGCTAAAGAGTTTAATACCGGGCCAAGGCACATAGCAGATGGTCACACTGTGCCGTTGACTTTACATTATGTTATTGAAGTGGATGGACAGTACAGTTCTACTTCACAATTTTGCATGCATGGGATAATTGCACCAGGGTATTGTATTTTGCCATGTCTTTCAAATGCCTAATAAACAGTAGCGGTCCGTGGAGGGAGTTCGGTGGGGCAGTAAGGCGGGGCGGGGAAGGGTCAGGGTGGGGAAATGTAAACACCGGAATATGGATGAACGGAGGTAAGTACACATTTTTTTTTTTTTTTTTTTTTTTTAAAAAAGTTTTTATTGAACAATAATTCGGTTACAAGTATGGGCCTACAACCACCCGGGCCGGCCGCTAGGTACATAAGGAAATATACACATATCAAGGCTGCAGTCCGTTCCCAGGGCACTGCCCCGCAGTGGCTCAAGATAGTTCTCGAAGAACAGCAAGTGTCAGTCCAACAAGAACAGAAACAAAAGGAAAAACAATAAAAACAAAAGGCGAGTTACGAGGGATACCAGTGCGGTTCAGGCTCCCCCCGGGAAACTCCAGTCAGAACATTTGAGCAATCCACTAAAGAGAGGAGTACCGGGAGGCCGGGGACGGAGGGGGGGGGGAAGGGGGTCAAGGGAGATGAACGTCCATATGTAGTTGTTACAAAAAGCGCCAGGGGCCGTCAAGGGTCAGGGGGACATGGCAATATCAGTGTCTACCAGGGGGGGCGTACAGATGCCTCCGCGATACGCATTCCATTGACCCCAAATTCTACCCCATGCCCCCGGCTTGCCACGGGCCACATACACTGTCTTCTCCCGAAACATACACCAGTCCATATTCTCCTTCCATACTGACACGGTGGGCGGCCGGTGAGCGCCCCAAAGTTGCGCTATATCCCTCTTGGCAATCATGTTCCCTAGGGCCGCCCACCGAGTCTGAGCCGCGTTGTAGTCATTGGGCTCCCACACATTCAGGACACAGCGACGCACCTCCGGCAGCAGCACAACCCCGGTGACCTGTCCCATAACCGTGTGGACCCGGCGCCAGTAGTCCGCCACCTCGCGGCACTCCCAAAGGATATGAAGAAAGGTGGCGTTGAGCCCGCAGCCTCGTTTACAGAGCCCGTCGTCGGAAAATCCCATCGCGACCAAGCGCGGACCCGTAACATACACCCGGTGGAGAATCTTGAGCTGTACCAACCGGAGACGAGCCGGAATGGCAACCTCCTTGGGGGACGACAGTGCAGACTGCCAGTCTTCGTCGTCCAATTCGACCCCATCCCCAGTCCAAGCCTCCCGAAGGCGCACCAGGAGATCCGCCCGGTGATTAATCAATTTTTTATAAATTAAAGAAATAGTACTATCAGGGACATGTCCGTCAAGTACGCGGTCCTCGAGGGGCGAGGAAACAGGGATCTTGGTCCCCTCCCCGAAGACCGAGAGCAGGGCGTGTCGAACCTGGGCGTAGCGGAAGAACTCCCTGTCGGTCAGCTCGTATTCGGCCTGGAGCACCGCGAAAGTCTTGACCGCGCCCTTGTGCCACAGGTCTCCCACTTTGCTGATACCAATCGTGTCCCACTGGTCAAACCCCTTGGTGGTCCACAAGCTGCCCAGGCGGTCGGAGGCAAACAAGGGAGTAGCACATGTCATTCGCTCACTCCAGCCCATGGCCGCAGTGGCAGCCCTCCAGGTCCGCACAGCAATCTTAGTAGGACCCGTAAGGGTCCGGTCAGCCAGGCGGGAATAAAGTGCCCTGTTGTAGTTCCCGCCGGGAAGCAGGAACTTGTCCATCTCATACGCCGGATTCAAGCCGGGCGCATACGTGGCGTGGTTAATGGCAGATAGCTGCGAGGCCCAATAGTACCTGCGAATGTCAGGAAGCGCGATGCCCCCGTCATACCAGGGGAGAGTGAGCTTGGCAAGAGCAATACGCGCCCGGCCGTTCCACACCAGTCTCCTCTGCAGGCTCTCCACCTCCCGAAAGTAGGCCACTGGGATAACGTCGAAGGAGTTCTGGAGTGCATAGAGGAACCTGGGAAGGGACATCATTTTAAACAGCGCGGCCCGACCCAGCGGGGACAGGGGCAGCCTGCACCACCGGGCCGTGTCCTCACGCAGTCGCCGAAGTGGACGCAGAAGATTCTGCTCGTAGCGCGCCACCGGGTCCAGCGAAACGTATATCCCCAGGTACTTAAAGCCGCTCAGAGATATTTGAATCGGGAGCCGAGGCGGCAGGAGAGGAGGACCACCAGCGATGGGATAAACGCAGGATTTAGACCAATTGATCGTGAGACCCGAATTGTTCCCAAAGGAGGTCAGAACGTCAAAGAGGACGTTGAGTGACTGCCGCGGTGAGGTGAGATACAGGAGAATGTCGTCCGCATACAGCGAGACCCGATCTTCAAAGCCCGGGCCCCACCGGATCCCTCTAAGCGAGGGCTCCCAACGGAGCCAGGCAGCGAGTGGCTCCAGGGCGAGAGCAAAAAGCAACGGGGACAACGGGCACCCCTGCCTCGTGCCCCTGCCGAGGGCAAAGGGCCGAGAGACCCGCCCATTCACCACCACTTGAGCCATGGGTCCCGTGTAAAGGAGCCTCACCCAGCCAATAAATCCCTCTCCAAAGCCGAATTTATCCAAGACGGCCCAGAGGAATGGCCACTCAATAGTGTCAAATGCCATCGTGGCATCCAAAGAAACCAGCACGGCCGGTTCGGTGAGGAGCTCCGCCCTGGCGAGGACCCCGTGCAGACGCCGCAAGTTAAGAGCGGTGTTGCGGTGCGGGATAAAGCCGCATTGGTCCGGATGAATAAGGTCGCACACGACACTCAACAATCGATTGGCCAGGACTTTCGCCAGGATTTTAGGCTCCGCATTGAGCAGTGAAATAGGCCGGTAAGAGGTACAGCGGTCACGCGGCTTGCCCTCCTTGGGGAGAACGACTATAGTGGCCAAGCGCTGGTCGGCCGGGAGGGAACCCGCCGCAAGAGAGTCGCGGAACATGCGGCTGAGGAAGGGCGCAAGCTTATCAGGACGCAATTTGTATAGTTCAATGGGCAGACCATTAGGACCCATAGCCTTGCCCGAGCGAAGGGAACGAATCGCGGTCGCTATTTCATCCGACGATAAGGGGGCGTCCAGCCGCTCCCGGTCCTCAACGGACAGGCCGGGCAGAGCAATATCTCTCAGTAGGAGGCGAGAGTCATCCTCGTCCCTGTCAGTCACCGGGGAGTACACCGCCCGGAGGTGGTCAGCGAAGCATTCCACAATCTCATCCGGCTCAGTCACACACACACCATCCGCAGCACGCAACTCGGGGACCACACGATTCACTCTCTCCTTTTTGTCCAGCCATGCAATCAACTTTCCCGCCTTGTCCCCCGCGTCATACAATCGGCCCTGCTGCTCCCTATACATAGTTTTGGCCGCGTCAGTGACCAGGGACCTATATTCGAACTGTTTCAGGCTAAGGGCATGTAGCCCGTCCGGAGTAACATTCGCCTCCAAGGCCGACTCCAGCCCCGAGATGTCAGTCTCCAGCTTCACCACCGCCTCGCTCCTAACCTTCTTGGCCACCACTATCTGGGCGAGGGCGTGTCCACGTATAACAGTTTTAAAGGCTTCCCAAAGGGACAACACAGACGACACCGACCCCTCGTTTTCACTGAAGTATTGGTCCATGGCCTTAACCAGGCTGTCACGAGTCACAGGGTCCCGCAGGTACCAGGGGTTAATGGGAGCTATCCGCCCTGCGGACCGCGACCCGGTGTCAAAGACAAGCCACAGCGGAGAATGGTCGGAGATACCACGCGCCAGGTGCCTGACCTCTCGAATCCGACCAGTCTGCGCCGCGGGCATAAGGAAGTAGTCTAACCTGGAGAGACTCCCATGCGCCCCCGAATGAAAGGTGAACTGGCACTGGGTCGGATGCATTAGTCTCCAACTATCCACCAAGCCGAAGGTCTCCAACATCCCACCCAGCCATGACTGGGCCGCGGGGAGGGTCCTCGGTGGGTGACGATCCAGTTCACCCGAAACCACAGAATTAAAGTCCCCGCCCATGAGCAGGAGGCCGTCCGGGAGGTCAAGCAGCATTCGACCCAAATCAGTAAAGGTGGAGTTCTGGAGGCCCGGGGGGACGTAGACTGAAACCAGGGTAAGGGGCTGCCCCTCCCACCTCCCAATCAGACACACATAGCGCCCTCTGTCATCCGAGACTATCCTCGTGATCTCCACCGGAAGGGAGGCTCGCAGGAGAATGCCCACCCCCCTGGAGCCAGTTGTGAAACCAGAATGGGCTACGAGGCGGTATCCCCCCCTGTTCATCGCATGGCAGACATTGCCGACCAAATGCGTCTCCTGGAGAAACACCACATCAGGAGTCAAACGACGCAAATATTGCAGTACAACACCCCGCTTAATACGGTCCCCCAACCCATTGACGTTCCACGACAGAAGCCTCAACCCGTCTCCCCCCATCCCCTCCAATAGGTCAAGAGGCCCCCAGCCCGCAGCACCGCTCCCAAATATGGATAAAAATCAATACCTCGCCCTGTAAACAAAAAACACACAACTAAACAACCCCTCTTCCCCCCCAACCCCACCCCAAGTCCAACGCCCCCCACCCTGCACCCCTGCGGGCCAAAGACCCCCCCCAACTTGCAGTGTGCCTGTCGCCCCACTAACCCCATTCTACAAAAAGACCCCGGAGGAGGAAAGGGACCCGAACCCGCCCGCACCCCTCACGGGTCCTGGTAAAACACAGTATGCAAAAGAAGTAAGACCCAACTGTACAGTGCAAAACCGCAAAAGCAAGGACCAAAGGTCAGTCTAAGGGGACCCGTCACCTGCGGTGCCCCCAGAGGGCCCGGGCCGGCCACCCCCGTCCGGCAGCGAGTCCAGCCAGTCACTTGCGGCCACAGGAGTGTCAAAAAAGGCTGTCCGCTCTCCATGCTCCACTCGAAGTTTCGCCGGGTAGAGCATCGAATACTTCAGGCCTAGCTCGCGGAGACGGCGCTTCACCCCCTGGAATCCCATCCGCTGTTTCTGGACCAGTTGCGTGAAGTCCGGGTAAAAGTTGATGGTCGAGTTCTCGTAGCGGACCGGGCCACGGGTCCGTGAAGCCTGCAGAATAGCATCGCGGTCCCTGTAGTGGAACAGTTTAGCCACGATAGGCCTCGGGAGGGCCCCCGGCCGCGGCCGGCCGCCCGGAACTCGATGGGCCCGCTCCACAGCGAAGAATTTGCTTAGGCCAACCGGGGACAACTGTTGCAGGATAAGTTCCTCGACCACGAGGTCTACCGGGCGGCTGTCGGAGGACTCCGGTACCCCAATGATGCGGATATTGTTGCGTCGGGCCCGTCCCTCGAAGTCCTCAAGCCGCCGGGCCATATGGTCGTTGACCACTCTAATGTCCCCAAGCGCGGCCCGCAGATCCGACACCTCCGCACCCAGGGTGGAGGTCCGTGTATCAAGGGCCTGGACCTTCTCGTTGGTTTTAGAGAGGTCGGCCCGAATCAGGGTGACGTCGATCGCGACAGTGTCGATCTTACGGGCCAGGGCCTCATATTGCGTCGCGATAGTTTCCCTGATGCCCTCGATGGCACCCATAATGTCCTGTAGGGAAGGTTCCGCAGCGACGGTCGTGCCTCCCCCCGCAGCATCCGGGGAAAGGCCAGCAGCGCCAGGGGACCCCCTGCCCTGGGTATAGCGGTCCATGTTGTTGCTCTGGACCGCTCCCCCGCGCAGTGAAGCCTTGGTCTTGCGCCCCTCCGGACCCCCTTTGCCCGCCATGTGAGCGCAGTCACTCAATGGGACCTCCGATCAAGGGGTGCGCGGGTGCCAGCGAAAGGACCACAAACTGTCGGTGTAGGGGTCGGAGGCGTCAGACCCGCCAGTAGCAGATGGAAGCAAACCTCGGGCAGAGGCCCAGGAGGCACCTCGCCACCTCGAGCACGCACGCCAGCTGATCTCCTGAAGGCCAAAACCGAAACCGAAAGTGCTGAATCGGTAACTGGCACCGCGCTGAGGCCGCTGTTGTTCAATTGCAGCCCGGCCCCACGGGTCACCTTCACCCCGGCCACCTCCGTCGGGTGGGTCCCAAAAGTTCCGGCGACGATAACTCAGGATTCCCAGGTCCGATTAGAGTTTTGAAAAGAGATATATAGTCAGCTGGTCTTCATCTCTCAGATTCCATACACCAAATCAGGATATTCTCAGGATTTATTCCGAGGAGCAGAAAGGGTCCGGGGAGCCCTGTGCTCACGCGACCATCTTGGATGCGCGCTAGGCTCCTCCTCTCAAGTACACATTTAAATAAATAAAATGAATTTCGTTGCGCGCGCTGCATCGCATTTTGCGATGCAGCGCGGGCAAAGGAATTCGTTTTATTTATTTAAATGTGTACTTACCTCTGTTCATCCATATTCCGGTGTTTACATTTCCTCACCCTGCCCCTCCCCCGCCCTGCCTCACTGCCCACCGAACTCCCTCCACGGACCGCTACTGCTAATAAAGTTTGTTTTAAAAAAATGGGCTTATTGCCCCACCCTCTGCATTACAGGCATACACTACTTCTCAGTTTATGTGGTGACTTCAATATAATGCAACAACTTGTGTGGGCTTTTTGGTTTTTTTTGCAGTCTTATATAGCGCAAACTCGACCCGAAGGTATTGAAGTGCTGTACATGAGCACCAGTTACGTTACACAAGGACACATTCATTTTTTGTAGGCACGGGGAGATTAAGTGATTTGCCCGCAACCACAGGATGTTGGACTGACTACCAGACTCGAACCCAGTTCCGCAAATCCAAAGTCGGTAGCTCAGGCTGTTAGATCACATCCTCTCCCTAGGCTTTGCCACTGCTCGCTTTGTATTGCATCTTCTAGTTGTCCTGGTTTTCTTCTTTGTTCAGGTTTTACACGCTTTCATAGTATTGGCTCCTAGTGTCATTTACTGGTTTGATATTCACAATAAAATTATAAAATGGGCCATAGTGAAGAAAATCCGAGTCTTGCTTTATTAAAGAAGGCTTCCAGAGGCTTGCATGTCTGCTGTATTACACAGGTTTGCAAGGCATAGTGATAATGCTGTATGCAAATTTATGGCTAACAAAAAACAAGCATTGGCATAGCCAATAGGTCTCGCTTTTGGGACCTTATAAGTGTTTAGCCATGCAACAGTTGCATAACTAAATACTTATAAGGTCTCAAAAGCGAGACCTATTGGCTATGCAAAGCGGCCGTGCGACCGCGAAAGTGAAAGTGATCGCAATCACACATTAAGTGAAAGTAATCGCGTTAAAGCGCGCACGCCCGCGCACATGCACTGTAGCTCTAGGCTGGCCTGGTAGCACTTTTTGGAGCCTTCTCAATAAGTCTCGCCAGACCAGCGCATGCGCTGGGTCAGGCGAGACCTAATAAAGAGATTTGCTCTAGCACTCCTTGGAGAAAATGGTGACATACTTCACACATCCTACCAACGTTTAGAAGTGTACAAGAAAACTGCATTCAAAAAATGTGGTATCATAAAACATACACACCAAAGCGACCAGGCTAGGTTGTATCAGTCAAGTTTTACAGCATGGATTCTTTTCTGGATTCACATGCTGTGCAGATTCAGAAAATCTTTATTCCGATTAAATAAGCATCCGTAAAAGTTTCATAACAATCCATAGCATTTAAAATCACATAGTATAAAAACAAATAAAAGATGGTGTATATATAGATGCTGTTAATTAGCATTCATAGAGTAAGACAATATTAGCAAAATAATTATGAAAGCATTGTGCTACGGCCCTCGCCACAGATCTCAAGAAAGAGCCAACATGCATGATAATTTCATGACCTGACAATTGTAATAAAAAGGTAAAAGCTGGACCAAAGTGTCTAATATTACAGCATTTCATCTTTAAAAGCGGGATTAAAATGTTTTTTCTATCTTTCGTAAAAAAAAAGTACAAAGTGCAACATGGATTGCTCGGACTTGCCATCACAGCGGCAGGGGCTATCTTCTTAATTCTTCATAAAGCGTAACTGGAAGCACAGCAAATATTTTACTGTTTCTGCTCTAAAGCGAACTAATAAGGAGCGTTCCCAGCGCCCCGTGCATCGCCAAATATAGTTAGTGGGGTAGCCCTAATAAGGTCAAGCTCCGATAGGCAATGATATTGGTCCTCCCCTCTTCCTTGTTTAACCTTAGGACGCTCACAATTATGTAGTGCTTGTTGAACATGCTTTTTGCATAGGTTATTATAGGTTTCTGGCTCCATAAGAGCATGCCGCAGTCCAATTTTAAAATATTCTGATTTAACATAAGCTAACCAGGGAATTCTCAGAACTCTATCACATGAAAGGCAGTCCAAAATAATATCTCTTGACGAACTGGCCTCCTCGTTTCTCCAAATCGATAGCCACAATAAAGCCGGTCAGGCTCTGATACGGTCTTCTATGTAAGGCAGATCCAACTCCTCATGGCAAATTAGACTAGAGAATGATATGGGGGCTGAGAGGTGTTTCCTACAAAACCGATTTTCTTCACGCTGGATGGCCTCACATTTTGCAGTATCCCACACCTCAGCCCATATATTGCAATAGAAATACATTGAGACTTATAGATCTGCAATATCGGAATGAGTGAACCTCTTCCCTTTGGATGTGGGAGAGCACATACGGAGCCAATTAAACTTGACAATTTTGTTCTACGTTGCACGGTATTGGGTGACTAAGACCCTGTAGCAGAGAAGGTAACCCGCATGTATAAGTGTGGGTAGAAGCATGCCTTTAATTTTAGGTACATCTAAGGTGATAGTTGTTAAAAACGGTTGAAGCTCATTAATATATAAAATAAATAAAAGCGGTGCCAGCACGCACCCCTGTCTTATGCTGTGGAAAAAACCTATGTCACCATATACCTCTCCCTGAGTGCGAATTCTAATTCTCGCTTACAAGTCTTTGTGCAAAAAAGCTAGAAAGTGCACTAGAGCTTCATCCAGCCCACGAGAAATGAGCGTTTGCCATACCTTGGAGCGGTTGACACAGTCAAATGCTGAGGTCAAGTCCATAAATGCCAAATAAAGGGCGGTTTGTTTAGCAATTGTGTATTTGCCAAGTACTAGATTCAAATTTAAACATTGCTCGATTGTCCCTACTTTACTTCTGAACCCATGCTGACATGGATATAAAACTCGCTCAGCTTGAATCCACTTCTTAATTCTGATATACATTACCCTTCCTAGGATTTTGATCGTAGTGTCATTCAATTAAATGGGCCTGTAACATCCAGGTTGGGACCGGTCACCTTTTTTAAATATAGGTACTATGATAGATGTAGACAATGAAGCAGGCAATGGGGAGTGGACAGGATTATTAAAAATATTAGTCCACAATGGAGCTCAGAAATGAGTATTTCATTTTATCAAATCGATTGGGACACCATACGGGCCCGGCACCTTGTCACTAACTCTGCTTTATGGCATCCTCTACATAACATAAGGTTATCTGAAAACCTTTCATGTTGTTAGTATCCATTAAAGATACAACATCTGAAGCTGAAGGGGAAGCTGCATACATTTTGGCAAAGTGGGCCTCCCAAGTCCTACTGGGAGTATGGCAAGTGACCAAAGAAAGGGACTGATTTTTACGTTGCATATCTGAAACCGTCCAAAGGGATTTACTATCTTTCATAGAGACTGCCTATACTAGCTTGTCCCAGTGCTGTGCTAATACTTCCATCCAACATTTAGAGGTGACCTCTTTATATTGTTTACGTAAGATGGCCACAGCTGCATGGTCCCTGGGTTTGGTTGCAAGAGCCTGTTGCAACATGCGATTTGCCGCCCAGCAATCATGGTTAAACCATCTAGGAGAACTAACTATGGGGTGGAGAGACTTTGAGAGAGCTTTCCTGATATTTAAGCATAAATCATTAGATGCTTCAACAACCTGATGAATGACATCCTCTTCAATCAAATGAGCTTCCACCAGTCCTATATTCTCCTTGATTAATGAATCAAAAAAATGTGGCCGGTACGCGCAGTCTCCACAGCAATCTGTTGATGGCTGAAGGTTACTTGCTCCTTTATCTACTCTAAATTTCTCCTTTGGAGCTATTGAGAAGTCTACCTCTATAGGGTGGTGATCACCATAATTTGAAGCATATGAGAGTATATCTTCCAGGTTGAGTGTGATAAAAATATAACCTATTGTGAAGGGGCTGCCTCTGCCCCTATAAGTAGGTAGAGCAAAATCATATATACCTACTACCTCCATTACATTTACTGAAGCACAAGGAACAAGGTAGGACACCAGCTCCCGACTACTGGGTTCAATATTTGCAGGACGCGTGTCAGTGCAAGTTGTACTATGTTTAGGGGGGAGTGTTACATTAAAACCTCCTTCCAGGGAAAGGTAACCTGATTGACCTTTAGTGATAATTTCATCTGACAATATATTAATGTAGTCGAACAATACTGGGAATTTAGTATTCAGGGTATTGGTGACGTCATTGTTGTAGAAGTTAACTAAGTACAAACTCATGTGTCTCTTCAATAATACATCTTGGGAGCTATTATTTAGTGCCTCCAGAGTTTTGGCACAACCACCAATAGCTATGCTTGCCCACGCAGTTAAACCCCCCCAATGATCGACCATGGTAAGAAAGTGTGGCGGGGACTCTATAACACTGAAAACCATCAACCACAGAAGGTAAAATGTCCCAGGTCTCTTGGAACATAAAAACATCATGTCCCTTTGTAAAGGATAACCATTCTGGCAGACTAATCTTCGAACGAAAACCTGCAATATTCCAACTTAATATTCTCAGCAGGGTGGCTCATAAATCAACGCGAGCATCAGTAAAACGGGTAACACTGGGTTGGGATGGAGACACACTGTTGAGCTGGTTTCTCCCCTGATAGTCGTTCTATGTCCTCTAAATCACTCAGAGTTGTAACCCTATTTGCTCAGGTCAACGGGGACACCTGGTTTAGGGGGGCATAGGTGCGTGGGTAGGCTGGTGCTGGCCTGTAAAAATATCCTAGGGGGAGTGCAGTAACCCTAGACTCAGTGTGGTAACTATCTTCCTTCCTTCCCAATATGTTACGAACACAAGAAGAGTCAAGGAAATGTATTTCAATTGAATCTCTCTCAATGTCTTTTTTTAGACTGGCCTACCCTTCTCGCCAGGATGATCTCATTACAGTCCCTTGCATTAAAATGTTTATGCTGGATCAACCAGTAAACAGTTCTATTACAGAGATGGACCCAAGTTTCATGTTACTCAGATCTGAAAATGTAGCGCTAAAAGTAGAACGTATGGACAGGCCGCTGATGGTAAACTCAGTAAGTACTTATTTGGGATATGATCTTTCCCAATGGCTCAGCTGGTTATTATGTTTTGCTTTTTGGGGCTCATGCTGACTGTTGTGGCTTGATCAATAATGTTCATAGCCCTTAGCTGAGGGGCACCCACCGACTTGACATGCCTGTGTGATGCAGGTTTACGGTCATTTAGAGCCATTGCAGACCTCCTAGCCATTTCTTGGGAGTTACTGATCCCAGAGTGGCAGGAAGTACTTTGTACCTGTAATAAAGAACTTCTTCTATTAGTGCTGACAGTTTGTTGATTTAGGCAGACCTGATATAAGACTCTCAATACGGTCAAGTCAGCCAAATATTGATTTCAACTTCTCCAAAATAGTACTGAGTTTCACGCTTAGATCAGCACAATGTAGAGTATCCAGGGGTATGGCGTGCATCTGGGTTAACTGAGACTGAGTTTGGGGTTTAATCTACAACAAGATTTGGTCTTGTTGACTTTGTTGGTGCGATGCTTGCTTACGTTTACTGATCAAATCCTTCCCTGTGGGTCTTTTTGTCTTTACAGCTGGCCTTTGGCGAGTCTGAGCTGTGGTCTGAATAATGCGTGGACTAAGCAGCTCAGAAGCATTTTCTGTATTGTCGACTATTTCATCATAGTCACTGGTCAGAGAAGATGGTTGTTAATCCAGCTGCTGATTCAGGAGGCCCTGGAATGCTGTCATTTAAATTAATGCATCCCCCTGCATTACTTAAGAGTGGGCCTGGTTCTAAGGAAAGTCTGTGCTCCGCAAGTACAATCTCGTTTGAGATTATCCTTACTGCCCTCTCTAGCACTTTCAATGGTAACTGTTGGCCAAGACGCAGTGACAGTGCCAGACATTTTATGCTTACCCATAAATTCAGTGAATACAGAGGCCCTCACCTGCTCACTCAAGAAGTACAACTGCCACAGGAATCTCCAATATAAGGCCTCAAAGAGAATGGGCCCAGCCCAGCCGCAGACGGGCATGTGCCCGGGCGCCCCCCGCAATGCAGGACTCCTTAAGCGTGTCACTCCTGGGCCCTGTCTGGCGTCACTGGCATCTGGGGGACGTAGTCCCACCCCAGACCGACACATCAGTTCACAATGCAGGTACAGAACTGCTCAGACAACCCGTACTTTGGGACTACTTAGGTGCTCCTAAGCACATCACTCCCAGGCCCCACATGGCCTCACTGGCATCTGGGGGACGTGATCCAACCCTAGACTGACACAACAGTTCATAATGCGGGCAGGGAACCAACCGCCCAGACAGCCCGTGCTGCTGGACTCCTTAGGCGCTCTTAAGCGCATCACTCCTGGGCCCCGCCTGGCCTCACTGACGTCTGGGGATGTAGTCTCACTGCAGAACGACACAGTTCACAATGCGGGCAGGGAACCGCTTAGACAACCCTCACATACTCTGCATTATTCCCCCATCTAGTGGTGGGGTCCAATATTGCCTTTTTTTCTGAGAGTGTTGTTGACCACCCTAAGGTGGTATGTCCATCCCCTGTGTGACGTCAGAGGGCACCCCAGATTTCCTGTGCCTCGTAGCTATCTTCAGATTCTTTTTTCCACCCTTTCGTCTGTAAGCAACAGAAAAGCTCTGAAAGTTTTCTCAAGAAATCACATGTTTTTGAAATCAACCAATTCACCAAAGACCGCAAGAGGGAAGTTGACAAGAGAAGGGGACCCTGCTCTCTTCCACCTGATGGGAGACCCTGTCGGTACCAGCCACATGGTCAGAGAATGAAGGCAGGTAGGAGTCATGAACCCTCCTCCCCTTTAAATTCTGCTTAAACTACTACCACAAGATTGCCCACCGGGCTTCCCCAGGAGGTCTGCATTCTCTGTCTCCTGAAAGGCACCGAGGCATGTGCTGTGTTTGCACCCAAAACACTAGAGGTACTTCGAAGACAGAGGCTGGAACACTACATCACTATGGCCAGCACTCAGAGGACACAGGTTTCGCTGAAGGACCTAGGCCTGCCCAGCGACGTCGAAAAGAACATCGAAGAAGCCGAGACAACACATAGAGGGGAGTCTGGCCTGGAAATCTGTGCTGCAGACGCTGAGAAAAAACAAGCGGTGAAGGATGCTGAAAAGAAGTCTAAGGTAACAAAACAGCTAAAAAAAGGATCTGACCTAAAACCCTTGAACAATAAGTCACACAAGGCTGCCTCAGCATCAAACTCTCTTCGACCAAAACTCAGCCAAAACCCAAGGAGTATCACAGATCCCAACTGAGGAATACCGATGGAGGTTAGACACCGCTGAAACCCTCAGTGATTCCATCTGCTCGGTAGGGAGTGAGGGAGGAGACCAAAGCTCAAGAGACTGTAGACCAGTTGACGCAGAGACCTTGGCCGATGCTCAATGCCGAACAGAAAGCACTAAAGGTCGAAAGAACGAAGAGAAGTCTCAATGCTGAAATGGTTGCACTACTGCAAAGGAGTTCAACGACTACTTGAAGGACTTTCGTATCCCAGCCAATCCTTCGTTGTCGACCAAGGACAACCAGGCTGCCTTGGAGGCCCCAGTGACACCAGAACCTCAAGAAGAAGAACAGGAAGAGTTCTACAAACTCTAGGAGGTCTGAGACAGCAGGCTTCGAGGAAGAGTCCTGGCACGATCTCAACGCCGAGTCCCCAGAAAAAAGTGTGGATAGCTACCCTTCATGGCCATTGCCACTACACAACCCTTCCCTCTACAACAGCCTCATAAAGAGGACTGCAAAGGCTTATGGGGTCCAATTAGAGGACGAATAAAGAGAGTCATGTTTTCTCCTTGAAACCTTAATGCCATCAAATAAGGGGAACATTTATTTTCCCATGCTGCCCAGCATATTGGAACAGGGGAAGAAGGCATTTTGTGAACCAGTCACTGCAAAGGCTGTTACACCCAGAGTAGAGAAGAAATACAAGCCATCTTCTCAAGATCCCAAGTACATCCAGGGAAACGCTCCTGCGAATTTAGTCATTGTTGCAACCACCATAAGAGAAACAATGCACATACCTCCACAGGCCCACCGCCTAAATAGGAAAGCAAGAGGCTTGACCGGGTGGGAAGGAAAATAGAGAGGGAGGTGGCAACCCAGTGGCAGATTGCCATCTGAAACGCCCCGTTAAACAGGTACGGACATCAGCAATGGGATGATGTGGAGTCCCTTATACAACGCCTTCCAGAGGAGTACCAAAAGAGTGTCAAGGCAGTGATGCAAGAGGAGAGAAACACTTGCCTGAAATCCGCTTTGGACGCAGCAGACACTGCCAGAAGGCAGACATGCACAGGCACCACACCAAGAAATCATGCTTGGCTCAGAGTATCTGGGTTCAAGCCAGAGGTACAAGCCTCTATAATTAGCATGCCATTCTCTGGAGTCGCCTTTTCGGACAGGTAGTGGATGAATTCCTACAGCAACTCAAAAAAGATAGCGAGATGGCTAAGGCAATGGGGGTACTACAATTCAGGGGTTCTTTTAGAAGAGGAGGAACAGCATCCCAAAGGCCAACTGGCAGTGCACCATTTACAGCGGGCCATCAGCAACAGCAGGCACAGGGCTGATTACACCAAGCCACCCAGCAAGCCTCTTACCAACAATGGCAACACCCTGGTGGGCAGCCCTTTCATGGACAAGGAAGGAGAAGAAGCCAAACCCCCAGAGGGTAAGGAACAACAGCCAGGTGACTTGTCCAATAACAACACATGCCATCACAAAACACCAGTGGGCGGCAGAATAGGATATTACTCAAAGTAGTGGGAAAAGAATCACCTAAGACATTTGGATTTTGAATATGATACATCACAGATACTGCTTAGAATTAATCAAAGAACTGCCACATAGTGCCCCAAAACCAAAGAGTTTTCAAGGACCAGAGAGTATACTACTTAGAAGAAGTGAAGGAACAATTACAAAAGAAGGACACTGAAAGAGCGCCAACAAGGGAAGCAAACAAAGGAAACTATTCTCCCTATTTCCTGGTCCCAAGATCTAACTCTGAGACCAATCCTGGACCTCATATTCTTAAACAAATTCATTTGTACACAACACTTCAAGACGACGACACTCCAAGGAGTAATTCCACTCCTAAGGAAGGGCGATTACATGGCAACCTTCGATCTAAAGGACGCCTATCTATGCATACCTATGAACCATAAACACAAACAATACCTCAGATTTGTAATGGACAAGGTGCACTATGAATATATGATGTTACTTAGCATATCGTTACTCCGCAGGTATTTACTTCGAAGTTTTTACTTCGCAAATACCATTACTACGCATGATTTTAGTGCGCATGCTTTTACTTCGCAAATATATACAAATACATTAAAAATGCTTTTACTTCGCAGTTAATTATTACGCATACCATTACAACGTGTTATTGGTACTTTGAAACAAAAAATTAATCGTAATAGTAACCTATCCCCTGGCACGCACCCTGAACCCTAAAAATACCCCCCTACACCCCAAAACCCTATCTCACCCTGACCCCTAAAAATATCCCAGTACTCCAAAACCTAAACACACCCTGAACCTTAAAATTACCCCTACACCCCAAAACCCTAACCCACCCTAACCCCTAAAATTACCCCAGCACCCCAAAACCTAAACGCACCCTGAACCACAAAAATACCCCAGCACCCCAAAACCTACACGCACCCTGAACCACAAAAATACCCCAGCACCCCAAAACCCTAACCAAACCTGACCCCCTAAAATTACCCACCACCCCAAAACCTAAACACACCCTGAACCCCTAAAATACCCCAGTAACCCAAAACCTTAAATGCACCCTGAACCCTAAAAATACCCCCTACACCCCAAAACCCTAACCCACCCTGACCCCTAAAAATACCCCGGTACCCCAAAACTTTAATTTGCACAGTAACTCCAGTATGCGTAAGTAAGTAAGTGCTAATTAAGGTAACATGCGTAGTAAATGCATGCTAAGTAAATGGACGCTAAGTAATGGCATCAGCGAACTAAAATATGCGTAGTAATGGTAATACGAAGTAATGACCACGTAGTAAAGGTAGAATACCCATCAAAGAAGACAAGGTATCCATGTCTAGCCATACTTGGACGATTGGCTAGTATAGGGACAATCAAAACAAAAATACCAAAAAGACATTCAAAAAGTGATCACCAGACTGCAACCACTGGGCTTCACCACAGTAAGTTGTCACTACAACGAGAATAGGTAAAGGTGTTCCTGGAAGCAACCTTAAACTCAAGGACAGCACAAACATACCCAGTCCCAAAGAGAGCAAAGGCGATCACAGAGCAGACTCACCTCTACCAGAGGGGTCGTCTTTGACAGCGAGGACTGTCTTGAAGCTAATGGGCATTATGGCATGATGCATACCACTCATAATACATGCAAGAATGCACATGCACCTCCTTCAGGAATGGATATGCAACAAGGCACCGAAAGTTGGTAGAATCTAGTGGCTGTCATGTTATGTTTCATAGGGTACCCCAATATAGGCCCGACTATCCTCCTAACCTTTCAGCTACATTTGCCGTACCATTACACTATATAATGGGTTTTTGGTATTGACCTTTTACGTAGTTAAGTGCTGTATACAATGTAGGGTGGTTTTCCTCGAATACTAGCCTCATTAATTATGTATGAAGATTTTCAGAATCACAGCAGTATTACCATCTTCTGCATAAAAACAATGTATAAGGGTCATCCCTTCCATCATCCTCGATCGACATGACACAGCAAGGTAGATTTCCCTGAGGGTACCTTTTGGGTATATATACACCACATCTTGGCCCAGGGAGGCAGAAGAGAAAGACTTCCATACTGACGCAAGACGCTGAGGTTCCTGCACGCAGACCCTCCAGCTCGCAATGGTCTAACATCCCTCACGGGGTGTCCATCTCGAGACGAAGACGGGGTCCCACAGTCTCTCACTTCAGGCAATGGGGTTGGCTTCTGCCTAGGGGAATTCTTGGCTCTACACCTACATACATACTAGGTACACTTAGATACATCTAGTTAGGGTTGCATCATAGGAGTACGCATTATTACTGTCATGTATTTTTATACTTGCCTGTATTCATTGTTTTAGCACTATGGTAGGAATCTACAATCCTTTTGCTCTGTTGGTGCTTACAATCATTTATATCTGTTTCTGTCTAATGGTTGCTTCAGCACACCTATTTTACACTAGAATGACGCTGGTTCAACAAATACTTATTGAAAAACGTCCCCACCGTTTATTCTGTGCATCTCTCTCTGAGACAAAGTGAGCACGAGTGACTGAGCAAAAAGTACTGTACTGTTTCCACGATCTCTGATGGGACAGAGTTGTCATGTCCGATAGTTACCAAGAACTATTCTCTCCTTGGTAAGAGGAGTTTACAGTGGCACTGTGAGCTAGCTAGGTATACAGGAGAACATACCCGTGGGGGTGTCTGGAATCAGTCTGGACAACAATTCCACAGTCTATGTTGTCTAAACGCACAGATCCTATATAGGTTTATAGAAACTACACGACAGTCACAGCAAGGATTCAAAAGGGGATACAATTGTGAAAATCCAAAAACGTGACCATAGGGAAACCATTCAAAACACCAATTACAACTGTGACCATCACAAAGGATGCATCCCACAAAGACTGGGGAGCACACACAGGCAACCTGAAAGTGACAGGGGATCAACACGGATTCGCTGAAACACATCAACTACCTGGAAATGAAGACAGCTTCCCTAGCACTGAAGGCTTTCCAAGCAACCATTATAGACAAGACCATACTAACGCAAACAAACAACACAACAACCAAGTTTAATCTCAACAAACAGGGAGACACAAATTGTTCACCCTATGCAAACTAGCCGAAGAAATATTGAATGGGCAATGCGAAGGAAGATCACACCACTAACTGTCCACCTACCAGAAATACAGAACATGGAGTCAGACAAACTAAGCAGACAAGAAATCAGTTCCCACGAGTGATCACTAAAACAAAAAACTCTGGAGAAAATAATCAACGTCTGGGGGAGGCCAACAATAAACCTGTTCAGAACAGCCAAAAACTCAAAATGCCAGAACTTCAACCCACCAGTCATAAGGGAATGCCTGTCACTAAACTGGTCAGGGAGATTTGCATATGCTTTTTCTTCAGTTCCCCTGATACCAAAAGGTGCTGGAAGAAGCCAGACAACCAGGGACAAAAGTCATCCTCATAGCTCCACAGTGGGCCTGACAGACATGGTACTTGGACCTAATAAAGATGTCCAGGGGAAATATGGTAGCAATCAAAGCCGAACGGGATCTGCTAACAATGCAGGAGAGTGTACCACCTGGAGCCAGAAACTCTCAGCCTAACGGCCTGACTCCTGAATACCTGGAAGTCGGGCGTCTGAAACTACTGCCAAGGACAATGGAAATCCTTAAATGGGCAGGAAAAGCTACCACCAGAAAATGTTATGCTGCAAAATGGAACAGATACAGTCACTGGTGCACAAAGAACTGAAATATGGAGACAAGGACAAAACAGGAAGCTGTATTGATTTACCTCACTCACCTGTTAGACACCTGGTTAGCCTTTTCATCCTTAAAGTTACATCTGACAGCAATAGTAGCCTACACCAGGGGCACTTCACTGAACAGCTTCTTCACGGCACCCGTGGTGAAGATATTTTTTTGAAGGAGCTAAAAGGATTGCACCACAAAGATCAGTTCCAGCACTATTACGGATCTTAAATACCATGCTAACACAGTTAATGACAAAGCCATTTGAACCTATGCACAAGACGGATCTCAAATCACTTGCCCGAAAAACAGCGTTTTTAATTTACAGTCACATCACCACGCAGAGTGAGCAAGCTACAAGCAAATAGAGGAATCATACCTACAAATACACAAGAACAAGGTCGTTCTCAGAACTAACTCGCAGTTTTTACCCAAGGCGGTGACCCACTTTCATGTCAATCAAAGCATTCAGCCTCTAGTTTTCTTTAAAGAACCAAAGACACAGACTGAAAGAGCCCTGCACACGTTGGATGTAAGGAGGGCTTTAATGTACTATCTACAAGAAACGAAGTTTTGTAAAGGGAACCAGTTGTTTGTCTCCTTTGCCAAAGCAACCAAGCGTTCCCCAGACACTAAAGGAACAATCTCAAGATGGATAATGGAAACAATGCAGACTTGTTGTTCTAGGGCAGGGAGGGCACTGCCCACATGCCCAAGTGCCCACTCAACATGGAAAAAGGGCGCAACACTAGCGTTCCTTGCAAATGTACCCATGGACGCAATCTGTACAGCAGAGGCATGGGCGTCACCACATACCTTTTCAAAGCATTATTATGTGGACATTCAAATGAACAAAAGAGGCACAGGTGGGACAGAAGGTTCTACAACACCAGTTTTGCTAACACTTCCTCATTTCACCCCAAGCAACCTATGAGAAGGGATGCCACTACATAATCTAGTGCACAGCATGTGAATCCAGAAAAGGATTCATGCTGCAAAATGAAATGGTTACTTACCAATGGGAGTAGTTTTGCAACTTGAAAAGTTTTCTGGACTCCCATGCGACCCAATCGCCTCCTCGGAAATGGGAGATGATGCAACCAGTTAGAGAAGAAAAGAACAAGAAGGAAGTATACCAGAAAAAAAAGAAAAAAGAATCTAAAAAAGGCGACTATGCACAGTAACATCCAGTGCGCCGTCTGACATCACACAGGGGATGGACATACCACCTATGGTGGTCGACAACGCCCACAGAAAACAAAGTAAGACAATTCCGGACCTAACCACTAGATGGAGGAATAATGCACAGCATGTGAATTCAGAAAACTCTTCAAGCTGCAAAACTACAGCTACTGGTAAGTTACTGTTTCATTGCTGTGGCTTGAGAAGTGACTGGAAGGGCGAAGGGCCTTATTATTGCTAATGTAAAAAAGGTAATGGACTATAAAACACACAACTAATTGGTAAAGCCTCCTAAAATGATGCTGAAGACTGAACATGATTTCTGCGTTCTCTGTAAATCTTACTGTGAGTTGGTGTGTGACCAGGAGAAGACAAATTTGTTTTGATCTGTATCCATCACAAGCTCCTTGGTTTCTCCCAGTCCTACTTTTTACAACACATTTGCATAATTAATTAGAGGACATTTTGTGCTTGGGAAGGGAAAGCGTTCTGCAGCAGTGTGAACTACGCATTGCCAACAGTACCATATCCTTGTAGCCTACCAGTCTCAGCTCCTCACACTGCCCATCAGTGACAGCTTCTAACACTAGCCACACATGCCTTTTTCTCACACTGCCCACTGCACTGGAGCACAGTATCTCTTGCCTCCCACCAGTGCAGACCCTTCATACTGTCCATCAGTACCGGCTTCTCAAACTGTCATTTAAGAACAGTAACAGCTCCCCAGACTGCCCACTATTATTTGCTTCACACACTGCTCACCAGTTCCAGCTTATTAAGCTGTCAATAAGTGCAAGTTCCTGACATTGCTCACTAATGTGAACATACACTTGCCTGCCTACGCCTGCTGCTTACGCTACTCCTACTGCCCTCTAGTGAATTATCTTTTCACTGCCCACCGCTCGCTGCTCTTCACATTGCACATCGCTGCCTTCTGCTCACTCACCCTATCACTTTTGGTTCCTTTCACTGACCATGTTTGACTTTTCCTTTATCCCCTTAACAGTGCAGTCACCGCTTGTCTCCCACCTGGGACCACTCCTCCCACTGCTTTTGTTTGCTTTGAGCCTGATGAAGGAAAGTATGAGGGAGTTTAGTTTTGCCAGATGTCGCAGCCACTGATTTTCTTTCTAAACAGAAGTTTACCCCATTCATATTTGCTGTCTAGTCTTGGCTTTTTGCTTTGTTCTGTGACAAGTGCCTTAAAACCTTATGTTCGAGGCATGTGTGCTGTAGCTATACATGCTTTGCATACTCCTGCCATCTAGTGTTGGGTCCGGATGTTTGCATGTTGTCCGCGTCTCGATTCGGTCAACGAAATCTCCATTTCCTATCGGACAGTTTCGTGGGCGGGCTTTGGGCCTAACCGCGTCGGTCCAGCTTTTTATCGATGGATCGGACTCCATTCAAATTCTGTCCCTGGTGCCACGCTAAGTCCCCGTGTACCTACTTATACCAGGTGTGTAACTCTTGCTTGTCTCCAGAGAACAAGACTGCGACGCGTGCAATTCATTTCCATCAAGAAAACTCTCTGTGGTCGTTAGGCTCAACGCCAGGAGATGCAGCGCCAGCAGATAGAAGACATGCTGGATATCTTCGGTGAAGACTCCGAGCAAGATGACCCCGAGCCAGCAGCGGCTGAGGAAGAACAGGCCTTCGACGTGTTGGACTCCGAATCAGAGCTGGAGATAGACCTCACGTCGACGATGTGCCGCAGGGACAGGGTGATGTGAGTACAGAAGACCCCTTGCTCCATCAACCCATCCATAAAAAATCTAAGGCTTCAGCACCACCTCCGCCTTCTGGCCAATGTCGACACCGAGATGATGTATCTGACTCTCTTCCTCTCGGCTCAGCACCGAAACATACTGTTAAGCCTTCCGGCTTGGGACTGAGTCGGCCTAAAACCATTTCGGAACCGAAACCTTCAGATCCCAAGCACAACCTTGGTTCAGGGCCGAAACCTTCGACACTGAAAATCAGCAAAAAAACCTTCGGAGCCGAAATCTTCCGTGCTGAAAGGTCATTCAATCTCGGCTCTGAAACCTTCGGTGCCGATAACAAAAGAAGCCACTTCAGCACCTTTGGATCCGAAAATAGACATTGTACCGTCCAAATTGGACCCCAAGCAAAAGAAACTCTATATTAATCCTGACGCAGGACATATTCACGCCAAGGCGCCATCCAAGCTCAAGCTTCCCGATGAAGACAGTCATTATAAAATCCCTTTGAAAAAGAAAAATGTTGGTACTAGCCCTTTCCATCCACTACCATCATCTCCTCCTCCTCCCCAACTCTACATCCTTTACACATCACACCTCATCACTCTCCATTATCTCACCCTGGCGGAGACCTTACTGATGAGGAAGACACACACTTACCAGTGGATCCATGGACGGAATATACAATTGACCCTCCAATGGATAATGATCCTGACCTTTACCCTGCCAAGTCATCTCCACCTGATGACAATTTCTCTTATGAAGAACTCATTGCCAGGGCTGCACAATACCATGGGGTGGAGCTCCACAACGAATCCTTAGAGGAGGATTTTCTATTTGAGACTTTAAGATCCACACACAGGTCGAGCCAGACACTCCCTATGCTTAAAGGTATGATGAGGCACACAGACGAACATTTTAAAGACCCTGTACGTGCACAAATCCTCACTCTTAGAGTAGACAAGAAATATAAACCTTCCCCAACAGATCCAGTATTTATTAAAGGCCAGTTACCACTTGATTCTTTGGTAGTATCTAATGCTCGCAAGGGAGCTAATTCTCAAACTTCAGGGAATGCTCCTCCCCAGATACAGAATCAAAACTCATCGATGCTTCTGGCAAACGTGTAGCTGCACAAGCGGCCAATCACTGGTGCATTGCTAACACGCAAGGCCTTCTAGCCAGATACGATAGGGCGCACTGGGACAAAATGGAGCAATTACGACAATATCTCCCAGAGAAGCATACAGCCAAAGCTCAAGACTTATTCGAAGAAGGGAACTCAATTTCCAATTCTTCCATAAGGTGTGCTCTAGATGCTGCTGACCTCGCAGCAAGAGAAATAAATACTAGCATCTTACTCAGAAGGCATGCCTGGTTACAGATTTCGGGTTTAAACCTGAAGTCCAACAATTCATTTTAAATAAACTTTTTGATGAGCAACATCTTTTTGGCTCAGAAGTTAATCAGGCGCTCGAGAAAATGTAAAAGGACACTGAAGTTGCCAAATCTATCGGAGCACGTCAGTCTCCTTCAAACAAAGGTTCCTTTTGGCGCTCCTTTTACCGGGGAGGGTCCAAGTCAACAGCCTGAGTTCAAAACACTTCCTCCTACAGAGGTAATAACCAATCCTCTTCTCCAAGAGCATTTTTCAGAGGAGGTATAGGGGAAACAGTTCCAAAGGTAGGGGTAAAAACATCACACCCTGTAATTCCCCTTCGCCTAATAAACAGTGACTTCCCCACTGTTCCCTCCGAATATTCCACACCAGTCGGAGGAAGACTTCAACACTTTCTCCCCATTTGGGAATCTATAACACCCGACAAATGGTTGCTTGGAATTATCCAGCATGGTTATTGCCTGGAGCTTACCACCAATCCTCCAAATATTCCACCTCGTTTTCACAAATTGTCACCGGACCACCTCAGATTGCTCAAACAAGAGATGCAATCTCTATTACTGTAAGGAGCTATAGAACCAGTTCTACTTCAGTGCAAAGGATCAGAGGTCTATTCTCTTTACTTTCTGATCCCCAAAAAAGGACGGCTCATTAAGACCTATTCTAGATCTCAGAGAGTTAAACCGATACATACTGTCAGAGCACTTTCATATGGTGACCCTTCAAAAAGTACTTCCTCTTTTACAGCAAGGCGATTTTACATCTACTAGACTTGAAAGACGCATGCTTTCACATTCCAATTCATCCAGTTCATCACAAATACCTCATATTCGTCCTAGCAGGCATACATTACCAGTTCAAATTACTTCGGTTTGGAGTCCCCACTGCTCCCAGAGTGTTTACCAAATGTCTGGCAGTAGTTGCTGCTCATCTCAGAAGACTATGTATTCATGTCTTTCCTTACCTAGGAGACTGGCTCATCAAAGCCAGCACTTACCAAAGCTGTCTGCGACACACTCAGACAACAATACACTTACTTCATCAATCAGGCTTCACCATCAATGCACAAAAGACTCGCTTGTGTCCTGCATTGATGCAGTCTTATCTAGGAGCTACTATCAGCACTCTCAAAGTTCTAGCCTCTCCCAATTCAGCCAGAATTCACAAGATTCAGTCTTTGGTACTACAGTTTCACCCCAATCAAACATTACCAGCCAGAGTTTTCATGCAACTGCTGGGAATTATGGCATTCGCATTTCAATCGTACCTCATGCAAGGCTTCACATGTGTCCTGTAGAAGAATGTCTAGTGAGTCAGTGGAATCAATCACAGGGTCAATTAACTGATCTAGTGTTGGTAAGCAGCCGCACCCATCATTCTCTGCAGTGGTGGAACCCACTAAATTTATCGAAAGCGCGGCCCTTCATAGACCCTATTCCACAGACTGTGCTAACAGCAGACGCATTTCTCACTGGTTGGGGTGCCCATCTCCAACATTACACAATCCTGTGTCTGTGGAGCAACAATGACAAAAGTCTCCACATCAACTACCTAGAACGTCTAGCAGTGTTCCTAGCATTCAAAGCTTTTCAAACTCACCTTATAGGCAAAGTTGTCCTAGTCCACACAGACAACATGACAGCAATGTACTATGTACAAAAACAAGGATTGCCGACCTCCTCAGCAGACAAAGGCTGCAAGTTCGCGAGTGGGAACTTTATTCCCAAGTTCTTCTTCCCTACTTCCAATACTGGGGATTTCCACAAATAGATCTGTTCGCCACAGTAAACAACGCAAAATGCCCAAACTTTGCATCCAGGTTCCCACACCCTCTATCCAAAGGCAATGCCCTATGGATGAGTTGGTCAGGGATATTTGCCTACGCTTTTCCGCCTCTCTCACTACTTCCATTGCTAGTTCGGAAGCTCAGTCAAACATCACTCACACTGATCCTAGTAGCCCCCACATGGGCGTGTCAACCTTGGTACACCACTCTGTTAGAACTATCAGTGGTTCCACATCGAAAACTACATCTCACCTCCAGTCTCCTCACTCAGAGCCATGGAGAAATCAGACATCCAAATCCCAAGGAGCTCAACCTAGCGATTTGGCTCCTCAAGCCATAGAGTTTGGTTATTTAAATCTACCACCACAATGTATGACTATTTTAAAAGAAGCAAGAAAGCCTACTACCAGAGCTTGCTATGCAGCAAAGTGGAAAAGATGTGTTATCTATTGTAATAACAACAAGATCAATCCTCTAGACACTTCTTTACAAAATATTATCTGTTACCTGTTGCATTTACAGCAAACTGGGTTGGCTTACACATCTATTTATTTACACCTTGAAGCCGTGGCTGCATATTTGCAAAACAGATAGCATTTATCTCTTTTCAAAATTCCAGTAATCAAAGCTTTCATGAAATATTTGAAAAGAACTATACCACCAAGAGTTCCACCTGCGCCAGTATGGAATCTTAATAGTGTCCTTACAAGACTTATGGGTCCACCTTTTGAACCCTTACATATATGTCCTCTACAGTTTCTCTCACGGGAAGTGGCTTTCATCATTGCTATCACTTCGTCGAGGAGAGTTGATGAGCTACAGGCTTTAACCCTGGAAGAACCTTTTTTTTAACTCTACTAAGATAGTTGGTCTTCGCACCAATCCAAAAGTCCTTCCCAAAGTGGTTTCTGCTTTTCATATTAACCTATCAGTTGAGTTACCTGTGATTTTTCCTCAACCTGATTTAGTAGCAGAAAGAGCTCTACACACGCTAGATGTTAGAAGAGCATTTTTATATTACATAGGAAGAACCAAAGATTTTCGCAAAACCAAACAACTATTTGTTGCATTTATGCCACCTCACAAAGGCAATCCCATCTCTAAATTAGGCATTTCAAGATGGATTGTGAAATGCATTCAAATATGCTATACAAAAGCCAAAAGAACTTTGTCAATACTCCCTAGAGTGCATTCTACACGCAAAATAGGGGCTACTATGGCCATTTTAGGCAACATTCCTCTAGCTGACATTTCTAAAGCAGCTACATGGTCTACACCACACACATTTACTAAACACTACCATGTAGATGTGTTAGCAAGACAACAAGCTAATGTAGTCCAGACAGTGCTTAAGACACTATTTCAAACAACTGCAACACCTACAGGTTAGCCACCGCTTGGGGAGTATACTGCTTTATAGTCTATGCAAAGCATGTGTATCTACAGCACACATGCCTCAAACGGATAATGTTACTTACCCAGTAAGCATCAGTTGTTGGCACGCAGAGCTGTAGATTCACATGTACCCACCCGCCTCCCCGGACACCTGTAGTTGTTGCACTTCTTCCTACTTACATACATACGCATGGCATCTCTATTCTGCACTCACGCACTCCATTCTCACCCTCTTCCGGGAAAACAATCTAACAGTGGAGTTGATTACCACGCGCACTATCACCGAAAGGAGGAGTCACCTTACCTTGTGACTCGAAAGACTTCTTCGAAGACAAAAACAACTTGCAAACATCCGGACCCAATACTAGATGGCAGGAGTATGCAAAGCATCTGAATCTACAGCTCTACATGCCAAGAACAGATGCTTACTGGGTAAGTAAAACTTCCTGCTCTTTTCTTGCTGTCCCCCATTATATAACATCATCCTCCCCCTCTCTCTTACCCATCCTCACTTTTCTCTCTTCTACTTTATGTTCTCTACCTCTAAGTGACCTTTCAGTCCCCCATCTTCCTCCGGCCTGTTTCTCTTATCTTTCATTTCCTTTCATCCTTTATTCCCCTGCTTGCGGTAGCGCCTTGTCCTGATTCACTCCTCTGCTTCGCTCCTGCCTCACATCAGTAGTAGGGTGGTGTGTTGCTGGATACCAATCACAGCGGGGATCATGATACGTTAGTGAGTATCATAGGACCTTGGCACAGCCACTGGTATCTTTAGTGCATGTGCCTGCATGGGAGAGGCCTTTTAGGTGGAATCGAACAGTACTGGCGCGTCCTTCATTCATAGCTCTCAGGTTAGGCCCTCATTTACCGTCCTTCTTATTTCACCCACATTTTTACTTAAAAATATGTGAGCATTGCCGCAGCAAACGGTCAACCACTTGACAGTATTTTTAGGCCTGTACCCTAGAACGTGTCTCCTTTTTTCAGCCCTTGTACTTCGGTTTGCCTCTGGCCATTACGTTGACTAAACAGAAATTCCTGATTAGGGTGCAATACACTGCCCACTTCTTCTTGTCACCCATTCCTTGCTCCAGTTTCTTTATTTTTTGTGTGGTGCCTAACATTTTACATTCTTGTTAGTTCCACTTAGTGATCTATTTCAAGGTGTGGAAACTCTTGCTGCATATTAGTAAGTTGGTTCTCTTTTTCAGAAGTGTTTCTTTTAGGTTGAGGTGTACTCCATGATAGATCTCACTCATGGGTTCCTCACAATTTGCACTTATAGAGAATTAATTCACGATAATAAGAAATGTTATTTTCCGTTGGCTCACTTTTTAACACAAGAGGCTAAAGAGCTGAACGAGCTCTGCTTTGATTTGAGCCTATAACAGACATGACCCACACATACCCAATCCCCTCTTTTTCTTCCTCATCACCCCACTGCAGCTGGGTTTAACTAAGTATACTTATGTTGGAGCGCTGCACCTTGCAATGTAACTTCTTAGTCAAGTCGTTGAAGATTTTTCCTTATTGGTTGATGGGCCATTGTTACCTGACATGAAGCATTGAAAGGGAGAATACATCAACAATACATTTCTAACGTGTGAAGCCAATCTGACTGCACATCAAGGACGAGGATTTGAATATGGTTAAAGGGTTTTAATTGGATTACCAATCAATCCAGTGTATATGCAAACCAAATATAAGTACATCAATACAATTGGTATTCTGAAATACCTCAGTAAGTTAAGGTACAACAGAATGAGATACAGAATTGTGATAGCCACCACAAGACAGAAACAAATTAAAGCAAACAGGTGTTCCATAAAGAATCTTCCCTTCACTCTTCTAAGCATAAGTCAAATAAGGGGTCATCTATCAAAGTCTGAAGAGAAAGGTAATAAGTGCTTAGCATAAAGCTTCACACTTGCAAGAATAGGGAAAGCAGAGAGGTCTGTACCTCTCGAAGTCTAAAGGGAATCCGACCAGGTCTTCAACTGTGTGAACACAAATTTAAAAGTAACAGGAGAGCTACTTCCTCTCATTTCTCCATCTCTGTGTTGCTCTTCCTGCTGGGTTCATTTTAAACTTTTAAACCCTCCACCTATTGCTTCTCAGCCCACTCTATGCACCCTACTCTGTGCTCCCTCACCCCTCCCAGTTGCATTCGTTTTTATTTCTTGGGATTTCTTTTGTTTGTTTGTAGAGTCTGTCAGCAGCTGTTTGCTGCCAGGCTTTTCCTTTCCTAATGTGTACTTTCATGTTTATTTTATGAATTCATCTTGGTGCTCTAAGCCATGCATGCACCATCTTGGAAAGGTGAATTAGAATAAAATTAAAATGGCAGTCTCATCATTCCGAATGCACACACATGTATGGTGATGAATGCACAGGCATAGGTCATCATGCTGGTCCGCCGTACAATCATGACATACACCTTCATGCATGAAGACAGATGAACATGTACAGATCATGGTGTTTACTAGCAAAGCCAATAGATCCATGTGTTTTTTAAAAGGCTGGTTCCCAATGTTCTACCCCTCCCACTTTATCCATCTTTTCCACTTGCCCTCGTATGTCTACTTTCCAACTCCTACTCCTCTCCTTCTATTAATTGAGGACATTTCTGAGCATTCCACCATTCATATTTCTCAAACCTCCCCCTTTGTTCCATGGTATGCACTTTTCTAACATCAGGATTTAAGCCTTCCCAAACCCTTCGGTAAGATGTATTTCTAACTGATCTTTTCAGACTTCCTGCTCTGGGATATCGCTAAGATACCGCCTCACTTCCTCCCTGTGACCGAAGACCACATCCGCATGTATGAAGTCCTTAAGGAGTCTGGACTGGACTATGTGGCCGTGCTCCCTCCTTATATTGCAGGTAGGTTGGTTTAAGTTCTCAGTCAGAGGAGCATGTTACTCGTTTTGGGGAACTATTGCAGACAGTTCAAGAGTTATCTTTTCATATTAAATGTGAAGGTACGAGATGGAGATAAGAAGGCTTGATTTGATTTTGTTTATTAAGTCATCTGGGTGCTTTGTTGACACACGGGGTTAATACATCACCCAAAGGTTTATTTTTTGTACATGGATTATTTCAAGTTGTTTCTAAAGGTATTGTGTTCTTTAAGACGCCTTCCTGGGAGTGTGTGGTCAACCAGATAGCTCCCAGGCTAGTTGAAGTGCCCCAAGTGAGAGAGAAGTTGATGGAATTGCCTTCCACAAACAAAGGCTCGTTTGACAAAGAGACAATGCCATTAGTTTGCTGTGCTGTTTTGTGGAGCAATTAGACTCTCTGGACCCTTAAAGTAGTTTGCCAGTGAAATGAGGAACCTTGATAAGCAAATGATGTGCTCTTTTTAATGTTTCATCCAAACTTTCTATTCCTTCCCTTCTGCTCTCACTGGAATAACCTCTCACAGAACCTTTTATCCATCTCCAAGATCAAGATGTCCAAAGTGGTTTGTAAACACTGCACCCATCTTTACTGTTGAATACATCCATCTTCCTCTGGCATTGATCTTGCTAGTGTTATGTATGACTCACACGACTCACTTACTCTATCATCTATTAACTAACCTTATATCCACGTACTGACAGTTATTAATCAAATGCTACACCGCACAAGCGCCTTTTTGCCCCTCTGTGCACCATCTCAATCCCACCTTTTAGTGTGCTATACACAGATGAATGTGCTATATGATGTAACACTGGAAGGACCTCATTCCCTCATGACTTTGAGGGTCAGTGGCCTGAGGTCTTCAGGCATGTGACACAAGAAAAGGGCTCACCTGGAATAAAGATGGATGCTGTGTTCAAAATGTGCTTCTTCAAAAGAACACAGCAACTTATTGAGTGGGTTGCTTCTTAACAGAGTATTCCATCTTGTCTTCCTTTCGCAAAAGAATAAATAGAAAATAAAATTTCCCTCCCAAAGACAAGTCATAGCTAATACTAAAGAAAGAAATATGCACAGTGCAGTTCAGTAGTCAATATATCTATTATAACATCTCTCTGTGCACAATGTCCAAATGTGTAGTGATCAATGAAGAAGACAACATCAATTATGTGTATCACTGAAATCTAGTCTCAAATTAGACCACCTGGACCAAACTACACAAATAATTCCTTCGGGGAAATTCTGTTTCTGGAAAACACATATGCACAAATTACAGAGGTTTGCTTAAACATTTGGGGTTTCAAAACCCGTCAGACTGTGGATTCTGTTACGTTGTCCCAGTCTATGAGAGAAGCTCCTCAACTCTCTGGGTTCATTCAGTCGCCTTATTCACTCTGTTGTTTATCTGTCCTATCATTTAGCAAGTCTCTCTCATCATAGGTGTAGTGCTTGGTCAGTGTCACCAAAATGGCTCTTGACAGTTTTCTTTATTTATTTCACTCTGTAATTCATGAGTAATTATTACCTCTCTGACAGAAATGATCAGCGGCGGCTCGTCCGTTGGAGCGGAGAAGCGGAGCCCCACTTAATTGCCCCCCAAAGCACCTGGGATGAAAAATAAAATAGTAATTCATTACCATTTTATTTTTCATCTCCCTGTCCCTAACAGAGTGTCAGGATGGGGCAGGGCTTGCAAAGTGACAGTGAGGAGGAGCAGACGCCAGAGAGCTGCAAATGCACTGCTTAAAGTGCGCATGTCTTTTTGGCCGCCCGTCTTAATACAGCTGGTTTGAGAGTTGGTGCAGGCCTCCATAGCACTGTGGGCGCAGAGACAGGCCGCTCCCTCCAATCAGGGTGCTGCTGTCATGCTGGGAGAGCAGCGCTCTGATTGGTCAACAAGTTTCCTGGTGGCCGGGCGCCTTGTAATGCTCGAGTCTCAGCCCCTGGTTATCGGCACCAGAATGTGCCAGTGGCTCTCTGTGTGAGGAGGCCGGAAGTGGTGGAAGTTCAGACCCTCTTCATGAGCTCCGTGATGTAGCGGATGCTGCAGCGCAGAGTCTGGAAGAAAGCAGCTGTCCCGAGCGCACTGTAGGACTTTGCTAAGTTTTTAATTATTTAATTTTAGTTTGCCCTTGCACACGCCCCTCCCCCCCCCCCAGTAGATGTCAGCTGACACTGCTCCTCTCCACATTTAGCATGATGAGGGTTGGGGTAAGACTTTAAATAAGTACTACCTGGGATCTTGGATGTCTGGGTCCTGCACATAAAATCTGATGGTCAGCGATAAATGCCCTGCTGCTATACCTTCCTAAATCCAACTGCCACTCGTTAACTCAAACCAGTCTGCCTGCACTGAGCATTTTAAAAATGACATGAAGGGTAGCACATAAATAAAGCAGTAAACCTAACTAAAAAGTTGCCTTCCAATAATGTGCAAATTAAGGACCCTTACAGAATGTTCTGTACCTACATCTGAGAATGTGCTTCTAAGCACAAGACCTCTTTGACCATAGTCACAGAGGTAATTTATAAATATTTGTGGTCTTTACAAAATATATTTAAAATGTATCTGAGGGGCGCAAGTCAAATACTGGTTAGTTTAATCAGGCTTAAAGGAAATTTATATAATATTAATTGTCTTGATATTTTTCAGCATATCGGTTATTGCTTTCCACATTTTAAAATGGTGAATGCAGACCTATCAAGTATGGATTTCTCAGGTAGGGGGGTTAAGATGATCAAGTGCATTTTTATAATGATTTTACGCTTCTATGTCCTGTTTTTTATGAAGGATAATCTGTAAGTTTGTTAGGATAAACAAAAGATTCAGCTCACACCACCTAATATCACAGATGCTGGGCGGGCAAAGACTATAAAAACAAGCATTAAAAATGCAATAGGTCTCGCCTTTTATTAAGTTAAAGCCATTTGCTTTGCTATACAATACCATTAGCAAAGCAAATGGCTTTAACTTAATCAAAGGCGAGACCTATTGCATTTTCAATGCTTGTTCTTTGAGTTATTACTGTTTTACGTTTTTTTCTTTTCTTTCTAGTTTCAGCTCGGATTGTTTATGCTTCTGAGTTTCAGGTCTGAGCTTGCGGCAAGAGCCACCTCACACAGTGCCACCTTGTGTCCCATGATATTTTCTCTCTTCATGCAGTCACCAGGTGGTGAGCCGAAATCACAAGGTGAGCTGGAAACCCCTACACAGAGTGGGTTTCCAATGGTGTCCAGGTCGTCTTTTGAGGCTCTTCGCAACAGAAGCCCATTATGGCTGTTTAACCCCTCCACAGGACCTCAGCCGCAGCCTCAGAAGCTTTTGGGGGTTTTATTGTGGCTTTTGATGGGGAATGGTCTAAGTGCTTCTTAGGCAATGCTTGGCTAAAATCCCTGCCCTTTCTCGCACAGTAAATATTTTTTGAGAAATTTGCCGTTCGGCATGAGCCATTTGCAGGATCTGATCTGCACACCCGTGTCTCCTGCTTAGAATTTCATCGGGTGCACCAGGCGGTCTGTATGCTTCGTTACCACAGTGTCACATCTGTGTTATCTGGAATACTGCGGAGGAAGAGACACTCACAGGAGACATTGGAATTTGTCATTAAGAAGATCCAAGATCCATCGTAGGGTACGTTTAGGGACTCATGATCCTGGTGCAAACCAAGTTCTCATTATGCCATTCACTTAGCGAGACATGTTTCAGTTGAGCACACCGGGGTACGTGGCTCCACCTTTCTTGTTCCCTAATCACAGGGGCAAGAGATTGCATCTGAGTCCCGGGTCTGTTCACGCTCCGCACTCCAGAGATACGCCAGGACACCCAAGCATGACCCTCAGAAGTAAGAACTTCCTCAGCTGACCTGTCTACGAAGGCTCCTCCTTCGTAGACAACGGGAAGGGGGCGGGACAAACAAGCATTAGTGCTTAAATGACTGCAGGCAACGGGAACACGGACAACGGGAAGGGGGCGGGACTAACAAGCATTATTGCTGATAATTTAAACAAAATGGCATCGGCCTGTCCACATCGGCATGCGCGTGCACATGTGTGACCATCCGTACGCGTGCATATTCAGCTTTGGCTGAATTGATTACAAAAGGCCCTCACATGGCGAGAGCAATGCTGCGTGCTGCTTAGGCCAGGCGAGACCTAAAAAGTTTGATATATATGTATGGCAGTGACAGCTCCTGTGGGGCATCAAGACAGACAGTATGCTGCATTGAGTTCTAATAAATGTAGATCTTGTTATTCTGTTGCCACCACTGTACATTTTTATTTAATACAGTAGTTTCATTCATAACATGGTTAAAACGTCAGCTCCTTCACAAATGTTAGGTCATGTAACATAGTTTGTTTTCTTTATCTGAATTATGTCCCAAATTATAACAGACTATAGATGTTTTGTGATTATAAATCCCTGGTTTGGAATCCTGAGTCACAAGTAGATGGGACAATCTCTGTTCATCGGTTTAATGAGCTCAGTGTAAATGTAATTGTAATCTTTGTGGAGCTAATCATTTCTGTCAGTGAGATAA
This sequence comes from Triturus cristatus, assembly GCF_964204655.1. Lineage (NCBI taxonomy): Eukaryota > Metazoa > Chordata > Amphibia > Caudata > Salamandridae > Triturus > Triturus cristatus. The sequence continues at coordinate 458,223,704 of NC_140592.1, read as the reverse complement.
AATAACTGATGTGTTAACGTTGATTGCTTCCTGCTTGAGAAAGCATTTAGAAAAATAAAATGATCAACTAAGACTTCCTCACGCAGAAAATTGAAGATGTGGGGAGTCTTAGACTATGCTGATATCCTATATTCCCTCTCACTCCTTCCACACTCACGATCCTAGTTGTAATGCATGGATTATACAGTTTTGCAGGATTAGTGCTGGATTCTGCAAGTGCACTGTGGTCAAATAATAGATTGTGGGTAGTTCGCACTTTCAAGTTCTATCATTTTCTGCATTCACTGTGAATTATTAATTGATTACGTGCACAATTGGGATGAATCACAGATTCTACGTATTAACTGTAGATGATGAGTGAAGTCTTCACATTTGCCGAGGATGATTCAAGGATTCAACACATTTGCATTGACCAACTCAAACATTCTGCTAATTTAGTGTCTGCAATTAATGGGTTAAGAATTAGGTTTATTTACAGTGAGTATATCCCATATTTTGCATTCTTAGTTGGGCTAATTCATGGTTTCTGCAGCTAATTGCGGCAATGTGTGCATGTTCACTGAGGATAGTTAAGGATTTTAATCATACACCATAGCTAAATCACAGATTCTGCACATACACAGTGGATGATTCACAGAATCTAAGCATTTACTGCAAATAAAGCATTGATTCCGCTCAGCCCAACTCATGGATTCCGTGTGCTGACTGTAGTTATTTATTGATTCTAGTTATGGGTGTGTGAAATTTTAGTCATTTCCTTTTGCAAAATTACGCGAAAGTTCGGCAAATCTGTCATTTCACGCTATATTTTAATGCTAAATGCGTTCTTCAGCAATTCTTGGCAAAATGATTCATTTAAACAAAGCACTGCGAGCTATAACTGCTTACATTCCATTGTTACTGTGCAATTGCTCTAAAAAGTTTTATCAGGAATGGTGGGATTAGCTGTCATTTGTTTATCATTGAATGGCTCATAAATACAGGAAGTGGTGTAATGGCGTAATTTCTAAAAAAATTTGTGTGGAGTTTTATATAGCTCGAACTAGACCCGAAGGTATCAGTGCGCTTCACAGGAGCACCAGTTACGTTACAGACGGACACATTCCTTTTTGGTAGGCACGGGGAGATTAAGTGATTTGTCCAGAATCACTGAATGTTGAGCGTCCCTGCCGAGACTCAAACCCGGGTCCCCAGCTCCGAGGTCAACCGCCCTAGCCGTTGGGCCACATTCTCTCCTTCTTCTCCACATCCTTTCGTGAATTTTGCACAATAAACTTAATTCAAAATTCCTGATATTACGCAGCTGTAATTAAAATTTTGCCCAGGCCTAATTCTAATCCCTCACAGTTGGCAATTCAAGCATTCTGCAGGTTTACATTGGAGTGTGTCACAGACGTACGTTTGCTGTGCCTCCCAAATTGGTTCTTAATGTGAACTGTGGCAATAAATTTTGAGGCTTGCGGATTTATTTTCCGAATTCAAATGTGATCTTGTCTCTCTTCATTGTTCTTTCTCACAGTCCAAGAAAACTTTCATGGCGGGTTGATTTTTTAGATGCTCCAGTTCAATGTACATTATCAGTAGTGCTTTCACTGCACTGTGGTGCAAGCGGGTCAGAAACACAAGAGGTGGAAGACCGGTCTCAAGAGAAGGTCAGATTTTCTATAGCCCCTTGTCTAGAGGACGTTAAGTACGTCACAAGTGAACAAGCTCAGCCATATAACTTTGTTCTAATATACTGAGGAAAGGTAAGCAACCAGTCAGACACAAAAGGGACTCCAGGCTCAGTGGAGAGTAGAGAGTACATATCCATAAAACTTAGATAAATCATTGTTAGAAATGGGGTCTCTAGTTGGCATAGGTATGCACCTTGTCCAAGTACGGACCGCCACTCTAGTCAGGGTAAGCTAGATACACACTAAAAGATAACCTGTGCTCACTCTCTGGTAGCTTGGCCCAGAGCAGTCAGGCCTATCTAAAGAGACAATGTGTTAAGTATTTGTACAACACACTCACACAGTAACACAATGAAAACACCACAAAAATGCTCCACACAGGATTAGAAAAATAAATAATGATTTTATGAGTAAATCAAGACCAAACCGACAAAAATACAATTTATTGAAGCAGAGTTAAGCATTTTTAAAGATTAAAATGAAGTATAGTGCTTAGAAGCAATAAGCGCCAGTTGGGGTTATCTGGTCATGCTTACCCAGGGCAAAGTCAAAGTTTGGGCTGACTGTGATGAAGCGCAGCCCAGCTACAGGACTCACGCAGGTCCAGGTGAACAAAGTACCTTATCCTAGTCCCAGCAGAAAGATGTGTCAATTTTCTCCGCACAGTTGGGCGATGCGTCGGTTCCGAAGATGAAGCACTGACCCGGGAGGCGTTGGTTCCGGATGTGATGCACTGGTTTCTCCATGAGGTCGAAGGATGCCTCGATCTTTTCCACACTGCTGCGCAGCGATGTGCGGTTCCGTGCGTCGATTTCTGCAGGCAATGCGTGGGTTCTGATGCAATGCGCCAGGTTCTGCTGCTGCCACAGGGACGATGAGTCTCTTTCTGCCCAAGCAGTCAGTGGAGGTGTCGGTGCCTCTGAATCAAGTATCCTGGTTCACTTCCATGAACCAGGCAGAGGAGCAGGGGTAGAGACTTTGATTTCCCTGTTTCTCAATAACAGGAGGCAAGTCAACAAGCCCTTGGAGAACACTTTGGGTTACAAGGCAGAGTCCAGCTCTCCCTCAGCACAGTCCGAGAGCAGTAGGGCAACACAAGAGAAAAGCAAACCTTTTAGGTCAGAAGACGAACAGAGGGCAGTCCTTTAAGCAGCATAGCCGTTTTTCTGACAGAGTTTGGTTACAGGTCCAGAAGTGTCCGTCTTGGTGGGGTCACAGATCCAGTACTTATACCCCGCTGTGTCTTTGAAGTGGGAATGATTTCAAGGAAGGGTCTTTAAAGTGCACAGAAGTCCTTTGTTCCCAGTCTTGGCTCCAGACTATCAGTAGGGGTTAATCAGCCCTTTGTGTGGGGACAGGACACTACCTATTCAGGTGCAAGTTTCAGCTCCCTCCTCCCTTCCTGCCCAGGAAGACCTATCAGAATACAGATGATTATTTGGACACACCTAACCTTTCTGTGTTTGTGGCTGTCTAGAGGGAATTTTCAAAGTGTAGCTGTCACCCACCCCAGACATTTATTTGAGAAACAGCAGTCACACAGAGCAGTATGAGCAGAGAAATGTCCACTTTCTAAAAGTAGCATTTCTAAAACAGTAATGTTAAATCCAACTTTACCGGTAGAGAGGATTTATCATTACTATTTCGAAGATATAAAACATAATGCAGCTACTCCTTTACAATCAGGTTTTACAACTTAAAGGTGTATTAAGGAATCCTGGATGTTAACCTATGAGAGGAGTAGGCCTCACAGTAGTGAAAAAGGAATTTAGCATGCAAAACTTAAAATTACATGTCCTAACTTTTACTTACACAGCACCCTGCCTTATGGGCTACCTAGGGCCTACCTTAGGGGCATCTTGTGTGTAATAAAAGGGGAGTTTAAGACTTGCCAAAAGGTTTAAAAACCCAAGTCAGAATGCGGTAAAACTGCACACACAGGATTTGCAGTGACAGGCCTGAGACAGGTTTAAAGGGCTACTTGTGTGGGTGGCACAATCAGTGATGCAGGCCCACTAGTAGCATTTAATTTACAGGCCCTGGGTATATGGTAAACCAATTTACAAGGGACTTGCTAGTAAATTAAATATACCAAACAGGTATAAACATATTATTCCATGTTGAGAGGTGAGAGCACATGCACTTTAGCACTTGTTAGCAGTGGTTAAGTGCTCAGCGCCCTGAAGCCAACAAAAAAATGGTCCAAAAAAGAGCAGGAGGAAGGCTAAAAGTTTGGGGGCCATTTTCCAACTGTCAAGCATATAGATTTTGAAGAGACTTCCCTTCTCAGTCGCCAGCCACTGCATTTTCACTAGAACAGAAAAGTTGTGGTCCTGTTTCTGATTATTACAGACCAAAAGGATGCAGGGCTTTTTGCTCTTTATCAGCAATAAGATATTTTGGAAACCTTAGATTCAAAGCATTGTGGCACTTTAGTCTGAGTGTGAAAGAGTGCAAATGTAGAAGAATGAAGCCCAATATTTTTGAGAAACAATAAAAGAAAAGCATTCTTTTGAAAATTTTGTTTCCAGTGGATGGTTTTATTTAATCTTTTAACCCCTTCGCTGCGGCGCGAATTCCGCCGCAGCGCTGGGGGGGCTTGGGGGGGTTGACGGCGCCGCTGTGCTCATGACGGAACCACGCCGTCATGAGTCACGGGCGAGCTGTGCTCATGACGGCGTGGTTCCGTCATGACTCCACCCACTGCGCTAATCGCCCGCACAGGTGGGGTATTAGCGCCGCGTGGGAGGAGCGGCCGCCAACGGCCGCAGCATATAATATAAACAATTGATTCTGTCGGGTAAAGCTAATTTCTTTATAGCCTTTAAACCAGTCATTGGTTTACTCATAGGAACAAGTAATTTATCAAAAAACAACATATAAATGACACACCTAGGGACACCATAGAGGGTATTCAGAAGTTTTATAAATTACGGCATTTATGAATACCACCATTGATTCATGAGGCTATCAAAACATAACATAAAATGCGTTGCAATTTTGTGACAAGGTGAATATAGTGCTCAGTGCAGTAGTGAAGGTGCACAATATGTACAAAGTGAATTTCACAGAAAAGTCGTTTCTTTTGGAAGGCCAGGAAGACAACGATGTTTGAATAGCTCTGTGGAATAAATGAATAGGTCTTGACACAGGTCTTTCAACTGGTCCGGGGAAAGTGTCGACGTGTCAACCCAAGGGGCATTACTGTATTAGTCAATGCGGGTCTTCATCAGGACAAGGAAAAGCGGGACAGCCTAAAAAGCCCAGTAGAGATCAAGTGAGTGTATATCTTCGACATTTCGTGCAGCTACAACATTCAGCTTTCAATTTAGGATTAATCAACCGGGGGACACCCAAGGGAATCAATCGACCACGGTTGTCTAAGGCATTAATTAACCAGGAGGATGGACAAAAGGACCTCACGTCTCCTGTGTGGTGGAGCGCAGCAAATGTGCGTTTCTCTTACGAAAACCGGGGGACCAACAACGGCGGCAACAGCACACGTCCTGTCTCGTCCGTGGCTGAGACCGGTATGCCGATTGCAAGTTTAAACGGCCGCAGCATGACGGAGCCACTCCGTCATGAGCACAGCGCACCCGTGGCTCATGACGGAGTGGTTCCGTCATGAGCGGGGAACGGGTTAAGACCTCTGAGTTCTGTCCTTGACATTTACCCACCTACCACATCAGGAAATGTAATCTCATCATGGGCTATCTACTGGTGGGATTGAGTGATGTGTATGAAAACCATAATTTAGACTAGAGGGTTGACTGGTATTATGCCCTAATCCCCCAAGTGGAAAAAAGAGAAATAAAAAAAATGACTAGATCCTGGACCCAGAAAGCCGCACTTAAAGTATTGGAGTACCATGGATCAAGTTTAGTGGAATTCCTTTTAAAGGAAATGTTGATGTGTATTTTGAGCTGCTGTATTCATAGTGTAATGATTTACATTTTTAATTAATCAAAGAAAATAGGTTTATTATTTCTAAAAAAAAGTTGCTGCCTTGTGGGTTTTCATCACCCATGAAAGCAAATGCAGTTCTCTTCCTTTATTGATCATGGGCATGTCTGTGATCTTAGCTATCCAGTTAGGTGGCCTTACCTTCACTGTGCTGGTCCTACAACCATACACAAAACATATAACTATGGTCCTCCAGTGAACACAGCTTAGAAAGAAGGCTTCCGAGTAAGGGTCAGTGAATAGGATCCTTCCCTGCTTGTCCCACAGAAAAGTTTCTGCTGCATCCTTATCCAAGTAGTGGGGTATGTAAATATGTGCCTGCTCTTCCAGATGATTGCAGGACAAGTTCGGATATAGAGGCACTCCACCTTGTGAGGCTGTTGTTGAGAACATATTTCTGTTGGGATGCACTATCACTGTTCCTCGCAAGGGTGATTTTAGTTTTCTGTGACAGAAAATGAGGCAGGCTGAAAGCCCTGCTCGGATATTTGCCAATCCTTCCCAGGTTATCTAATGGACATGAGGATTTTGCTTATGCCTCTAATCTCTTTAGTCTTTTTCTGATAGAATTTAAGACGCATGCGCTTGTCCAGAGAGTGCAAGGATCACTCAGCCTTTGAGACAGAGTTCAGAAAAAAGAATTGAGGGGCACGCCTCAGCCGGGTCTGGTGGCTTAGTGGAGTAATGCATCCACTGTATGGGCCTGTGTTCGACCTCATGGTCACAGGTTAAAATCCCGGCAGGTCCACTCAGCCTTTCATCCATCTGTGGTCGATAAAATGAGTACCATTGAGTTGGGTAACAATAAACATCTGTTATTCAGCGCCAGGATACCCTTTCTGGGTTAACGTGTGCTTTCCAAATACACGTTATAGAGGTCTGAAGGTATTTTGGGTATAAACATTGGATTCAGACATGGTACTATTTTGGTTTTTGAGCACTTGAGAAAAGATTTTTTGATTTTATTGTATTGTAGCATTTATATAGTACTTCATATCCCTACATGGTTGCCAAAGTAGGTTTTCAGTCCTTGACGCTCACTTTAAAACAACAGCAAACCCAAAAGCACTGTTGGCCTCAAACACCTTTGGCTCCAAAAACAGCCATTGAGTCCTGGGACCCTCTACGGCCAATTCTAGAGAATGCGGGAAGAGGTGGATGAAAGGCAACGCCATACACATATCTATACACAGACTGGTAAGATCCTTTCAAGATTCCCAAGATCTCAGACCCCTTCCCCAAGAAAAGGAGACCCATGTTTGAGGAGGAGCCTGCATTGGATCTTTTATTCAGAAAGTGCACCAAACCTAAGCATTTCAAGGATGTTGGCATTACCTGACCTTCACATCTTACATCTACTTTCCCACCACTGGAAGTGACTCCCACATCATCTTCTCACGCTCCACGGGGTCTCCACAGTCCCCTCCTGACATTCGCAGCCCCAGTCCTTACACCCTCCAGAAGACTACCAGACCATCTTCTATCCTCATTCAGGACATGACCCTTGGTTGTATTATGATGTGGATCCACCAGGGGGTGCGGACTTGGAGCCTGTACCACTCAGGGCATCTCCCCCCAATGACTAAGTCCCTTACCACAGGGTTATTCAACGGGCTGCATCTACCATAAGATAGATATGCATACCATTCCATAGGAAGAGGACATCTTCATATAAATCTTATCTAGGTCAGCAAGGTATAAGTAGTTCCTGCCAGTGCTAAAGGGAATGCTCAAACCATCTCCGGACATCTTTAAAGATTCAGTTAGAACACAGGTGGTCACCCCTAGGGTGGGAAAGAAGTACAAAGCTTCTCCCACAGATACCATATATAATAGAGATCATGTCTCTCATGTGGTGCACACAGCCCATAAACAGGCCTCTGAACAAGCCATGGGGGATGCACCTCCATTGGATAAGAAGTGCAAGAGGATAGATGCTGCAAGAAAAAGGGTATCGGTAGGGGCCGCCTCTCACTGACAGCCTTCCAACTCCAAGGTCTCTTCTCTAGGTTATTCCTGAGAAAAAGTAGTCCAGTTCCATGTATTGCTTTGTGGGTGATTCAAAGGAACTTGAATGTGAATCTTCTGGCAACCGGTAAACAATGTAGTGCCCTCAAGGCAGGGGAGGTGTGGGCTTGTGACTTTACATGTACGAGTAGTCTGACATCAGAGTTCTGAATTCGTGGTCATTTTTTCATAGTTGATAAAGGTGATCTGTGGTAGAGGCCATTGGCCTGATCAAGTTTAGACTTTGTGTGAAAAATGCTTTGCAGTGTTTTCATGTCAATGAAGATGGATTTTACTAACTTGTCCACTTGGGCATTCATTGATAATTTCAAGTCCATGACAATTCCAATGTTTCTTACTTACTTAGATACTTTAGGAGGTAGTGTGCCAGATTGTCTGGACAGGCGCAGAGTAGGAGTAGGTCAGAATTTTTCCAATTGCTACATGACTGCTGATCGGCACTTCTGGCCTTCGGCTGTGATTTAATTGGAAACCGGTGGCTTTAGCCGTTTCCGGCTCCCTTAAAGTGGGTAGGAGCAGACACGAGGAAGGTTTGTAACTTTCACAGGTGATCAGCAACAAGTTATATTTATGAATTGTGATTTGTCGGAGAATGATCTTCAATGCAATTATGTGTATATAATTTCTTGTAAGAGATTATTTTGCTAAAAGAGTAAATATCTTGGAAGTATTCAATTTGAGGTAGCTCCATGTCATCCACTGATCAACGGCTCTGAGACAACTGTAGATTTTTGAGTTTCCAGTGACGTCTGGGTTTTTCAGATTAAGAAGTATTTGTTTGTCAACTGCATGGTTATAGCATGCCGGCTGAAATTCATTGATCATTGCCGGTAATGATTTCATGTAGGTGCTGAAAAGCATGGGTGAGGTAATAGAGCCTTGAGGGGCCCCTACTTTTGTGTAGTATGGTTTGGATGAGAACTGGGGAAGTTTGGATGACATTTGTCCTTATTTCAAAGTAAGATGTGATTCAGTTGAGATCAGTCCCTTCTATGCCAGTTTCGTACAGTCTCTTTGGATTAGAGTTTCATGTTTAACTGTGTTGAAGGCAGCTGAAAGATCCAAGAGAAGTAGTGCAGCAACCCCACTCCGGTCTACTGTGTTTTTAAGGTCATTCCTGATGGTGAGGAGGGCAGATTCAGTTCCTTTTTCTGGACGAAAACCTATTTGAAAGTCGGAATGCATAGAGATAGCTTTCATGAATTTTGACATCCAGGCAAATATTGCTATTTCTATCAGTTTGCCCAGGAAATGTCCATTTGTAATCGATCTGTAGTTGTCTGGGTATTGCAGTCTAGGTTTCTTTTCTTTAACATAGGCCGTATGATTTTTATTACTGGTGTAGCAGCAGAGGTAGTTAAAAGAATGTTCTTGAAGATTTGTGGTGAACAGGGGTCAGAAGAGCAGCTGGCTGGCATGCTTGCTTTGATCAGATCCATAAATTCACTTTGTGATAGTTGTTTTGAAGGAATGCAGAGGCTGGGATTGCCTACTTTTGAAGAAGATTGTTGGAAATGGGTTGGTGCTGGTCGATTTCGTTTGTTTAAAATAGGAGTCCAACATGCCTGCTTTTGGTTGTGCAAGTATTTGCCAGTTTTTTCGTACATTTTTGACTCATGGAATGAGTAACTTCTGTGCGTTAAGAGTTACAAACTTTTGTGAGAATTTTATAAATTCCTTATTTACACATTCTGCATTTTGAATTCTGTCTGACTAGTACCTTTTTAGCTTTTTTGATTGTTGACTAGTATATTCTGGTCAGTTTGTGTAGGTTAAGTTTGTCTTGATTGCTATTTGTTTTGAGCCTCTACGTTACAGCTTTGAAATGTGTTGTTTTATCATTTTCAGTTCTGAATTCCTCCAAGGTGCTTGTTTTCTTTTGTCCTGTTTTGTTGTTCTTAGTGGTATTACAATGTCAAATGCTTTCTTGAGCCACTCATAAAGTTTTTGAATGGAATGATTGTGTATAGATTTGTGCTGGAAGTTAGTAAGGTTTGTCAGTGTTCATAATTAGGTTTGTTCCACAGTCGATAAGTAGATACATGTATCGTGGTCTTAGGTATGTTGATTTGTGATGTCTTGTCTTGGAAAGCTACCAGATGGTGGTCTGACCATGTGGCTGGAGTAATCCTTTGAAAGGTAACTAGTTATGGATTTGCAAAAACTGCATCTAAGAGGTATCCACATATGTGTTTTGCTTTGTGGAAGATCTGATGCAGTTTCAGTCTGTCTCGGCCCGTGATGATAGTTCTTGGATGGGGCATATTGGGTTTGTCAAACCATACGTTTAGGTCACCAAGTTTGCATAGGTTGGAGTGTTGTGTCATAAGTTGTGAAACTAAGACTAGAAACATTTCTGGGAATGTTGCATTGCTATGTGGTGGACTGTAAAGAAGGAGGAAGTTACAGGAGGACGTTGGTGTAGGGTTGCGTCTGGTCAGGAGGGCCTCACAACCTTGTATGGGAATGTTGTCAGCTGTGGTGAGATTTACTGTTTCCTTGAATATGACAACTAGTCCACCTTCTCTTTAGCCTATGCGATTTTGCTTGACAGTTTGATAGCCTGGAGAACAATCTTCATGCAATACTGGTGTCATGTCATCTCACAACCATGATTCAGTTATGAAGAGTACTACTGGTCGTGTGTCAGTGAGTAGGTTGTAGATGTGTTTCTTATTTTTAGAGAGTGATCAAGCATTTATTAGTAGGCAGTCTAGAGATTGTGTTTTGGTGGTGTGAATTTGTGTGCTAGAGGAGTGAGTAGTACTCTTTGAACTGTTAACTGTATGAAGATAGCCATCATGTTGTTTTTCTATATCGTAATCCTCATCCAGCAGGTTTAGAAAGCATTTTGTTTGGTCTTGGTATATAGGTGATGAGGATGGTGGTTGAGAGTTCGTTGGTGAGCTGTGCTGTTTTTGTAGAGTAGCCTTGTTGTGTATTAAACGGGGAGATGCGAAGTTGTGAACAGTGGCATGATGTTTATTTTGTTTGTGTCTGTTTAGGGTGGAAGGTGTATGGGTTAATGGTGGTGGTGGAGCTTGTGGGTCTTGTTTTAAGGCTCTTAATTGTGCAATGGATGAGAGACGGGTGAATGAGTGTTATTGTATTAATAATTCCAAGTTACTGAAACCGGCAGCTTACTTTGGTTCTACATATCCAGTACATATAAAACTGAAATTTCTGACTCTGGCATGGCTGGTTTCCATCACTGGCAGAGAAACCACCATGACTCTTGAAAGGGGGAATTGTATGTTGTATTATGGGCGCACCAAAAGAAGACCTACTTCATCTGCTCTGTATTTGCCCGTATCTAAAGAAAGCAAGGCAAGACTAACTGAAAGATGCCTTAAACTCTAGAGGTATTCGAACCTGCAGGCAGGCAATTATTGCCTGTTTAAATCCTGATGATCCCATTCTGAATTGTTGCTTATTAAATTTCTAATTAAATTCCAAAAAGCTCTGGATATAGACACAGTGAGGCTAAGGCTAAGTCGTGACCTCATCCCTGCTTTTTGTTTTTTGTAACTTATTTTTATTAAACACTGTGTCAAAAGATATCAGCAACATTCGTCATACATTTACATTTTGGCCGTTGTTTTTGTTTCAATGGGTAAATTACATGACTTTGCTTTGCTTCACCCACACTGCACGTGAGATTTTGGATTGAAATAATGATCACAATTACAAAAGAACAACAACAATCAAAATACCTCATCCCGGCTTAACGTAACGGCAGCACTAGAGAAAAATTCTGCATGAACATAGAAACTAGAATACCTTGTAAATGTCTGTGCAACACCAAAAACCAATATATGAAGCAAGTATGAAACTCTAAGCCTGGTCCCAGGAGCGCAGACTATAGTGGATACGCTATTCGGATCAAATTTAACGTAAACCGGTAATTGCGCTAAGCACATTATTCTTTTAAACGTAACCTTTTTAGCTATTTACTTGAAAGGTATTTATTGTAATTTATATTTTTTGCTATGGTTTTAATTGACTGATGCAAATTAAAAAAACTGAAAAATAGCCAGCAACACCGGACACTGACTAACTCTAACTGCAGCTTTTATCACACTAGCAGAATATATTCATAAGCAAATGCTAACCTCTAGTTGCTACAACTCTCTCAGACTAAAACTATTTGCTTCAACCTAATAAATAATACTGTTCTGTGCTAACATCACCCCGAACAGTGCTCCTGCAGTTAAACACAATGTTCAGCCTTCATATTACAATTTGGACACAACTTACTTGCAGGTGGACCATAACACGGTACACAAAACACATCATCATACTGCGACTCAGACTCCCATCTACAAGGAATCCCTGGAATCATCTGGAAACCTATGCCGTATGGCCAAAAGTACTACAAAGCAGTACTAATGGCAGAGGTGTGCTGTGCAAAGGTTGATCTAAGGCTTTGGACAGCCCTGATGGTAAAGGCTTCAGAATGGAATAATTCAATTCAATTCAAAAAGCTTTATTCGACAGTATGTCTTAAAAGCACATTGGTACATAAAATACAACACAATAAATATCATAAAACTATTTACAAACTTTAAGAAATACATTAAATCCAATTAATTACTGTCGAAGATGTGATTAAAAAATAATGGAATAATAATCTGGATAAAAGGACATCGTTTCCCTTCTTAAATACATTTTACTGGTTCTTCTTGGTGTTCAGATAGTACAGATAACCTTGTGTATGCTTTCGGTATCCTTCATGCAATTTTACAAGTGACTTGGGTAGCTAGGAGGGCCCTGTGGGGGATGGAGGGGGCAGCATGTAAGTGGGATGGGCACAAGTATGGGACGGATGTGTACTAGAGAAGTTGACTGTTGCAGTTATTTTTTTGCTCAGGTCATAAATATCCGAATGGGCATGCAGCCTCTTTTCTCTTTACCCAATTAATGGTGAAAACTGTGGTGGTGGTGTGGGGGGGGGGGTTTATTACAACTTTTGCTTTACCAATCAATAATACACAAGTTAAAAGTTTCAACAATCCAGCAGTTTTCAAGCGAGCTCTTAATATCCCTTTTGACATCTGTTTGAGAGTGTTTTCCTTTTGTGCATCTGATGGGGAGTGTAAGCCAAAAGGGAATGTTCTTTCGTGTGTGTGTGTGGGGGGAGAGGGGGGAGGATTAGTAAATACTTGGTACCAGCAGAAAAATGAAAGCAATTGCTTGAGTGGGATGTCCTCTTTTAGCCCTCTGGCGGTCCCAAAGTCTTCATGCCCCCACAAGTGTGGTGTGAGCAGGATTCTACTGAAAGATTTTTTTTTTTGTATTTAACAATTCTTTATTGATTTTGATATCCAAAAGTATACAGCATTTAACAACATATCAATATATCAAATATATTCCCACCCACCCAAAGACCATCCCACCCATCCCCCCTGGCTGGTCCTTATGATAGAAAACAAAAACAAACATAACAAAAGATAAAAGTAAAAATGACAAGAAAAAATCAAAAATAGAAAAAGGAGAAGTAATATTGCCGTAAAATCTTCCACCTCTGACATGGGTAGAGGGCAAGCTGTTATTAAAGACACCAGCTTGATACCCCGGCAGCCACACAAAAAGACTAATTTCTCCAACCCGTTGCTTAGTCATTCTCCAGCCATCTTGTCAAAGGAGCCCATATACCCATCCCCTTGGCTCTAGATCCATGCCCCTTTCTAGCATATACAGCTGTTTCTAGCCTATAAACGGCTAGGAGTCTCCCCAGCCATTGTTGGCCCGTAGGTGGTACAGGATCCAGCCAGTGAGTAGCTAGGCAAAGTCGAAACACTATCATAGCAACATATAAGAAAATTTGAATCCAGGATGGTAATTGAGACCTATTCACCCCCAATACTATCAATTGGGGGGTCATCTCTACTTGCTGTCCCACATAGAATTGAAGAATAGCACCAACTTCCCTTTTAATCAGGCCCAGCTCGGGACAGGAAGCAAACATGTGGACAATGTCAGCAGCAGGATAGTGGTAGCGTGGACATAAAGGTCCCGCACCTCCTCCCCATTTAGCAATCTTCTCAGGTGTTATATAGAGGTTAAACCACGTCTTAAAGCATTGAAGTTGAAGGTTTGCAGCAATGCAAGAAGTTTGGGATAACTTTAAAGAATCTTCTGCTTCCCTAGCTTCAACCAGAAGCCGCTCCTGCCACCGTCCCATATGTTTGGATAAGTCATCGCCATAGACTCTATTAGTTTTTTATAAATCCTGCCTAGCTTACCTGGCTCCTTAAGTAATTCCTCAACCAGCATCACTCAATCGAATCCCCTCCTACCTCCAGTTATATTCCCTAGGAAGTCTCTGATCTGAAGGTACTTAAAGAAGTGCCTATTATCAACCCCAAAAGTTTCTTTGATTGTATCAAATGACCTTACCCAGGTTCCATCAATGATGTCTCCCACCTTTCTCACCCCTTTATCATTCTAAATCTTCATAAACCCATCATTAAAAATGCAGGGGAGTGCTTTATTACCAAACAAAGGGGTATATACATGTATTATGACCATGCCAAACCTTTTACAAACAGCAACCCAGGTTTTGAAGGCACACATTAATGTCTTAAATTTCACCCTTTTATAGTACTTAAAATCTGTATAGCATAAAAGACAACCCCTGGCCTCCAATCCCAACAATAACTCATAAATTGAAACGGGACTCGCCCCTTGCATCTGATCTGGTTCAGCCCCGATCAAACTACCTATTTTGGATAATATGGCCGCCCAATGATATTGCTGAAGGTTCGGGACCGCCCATCCACCTCTCTCCCTGGGTAGCATAAAAAATGTGAGGGCTCTCCTTGGGGGCAGTTAGCCCAGAGAAATCTGGAGACCAACTGGTTTATCGATTTAAACCATTTTGCATTAATAACCAGCGGAATTGCCCTAAAGAAATATAATATTTTTGGTTAAAAAAAGCATTTTAATAATATTGCACCTCCTCACCAGGCTTAGTTTGAGATTATCTAAACGCTGGAAATCTTTTTTGAATTTTGGCAGCAATGGGTCCAGATTGGTTTCAACAATTTTAGATACTTCCGCCATTATCTCGACCCCCAGGTAACTTGCCTTCTTAACAACCCGAGGGTCGCTAGCATGGCATCCTTTACCTAATATGACAAGAGTTTTATTAGAGTTAAGACAAAACCCTGAGATTCCCCAAAAGATCTTTGCTTCTCTTTCGATTTCGGCAAGTGCTCCCAGTGGGTTTGGGGACATAATGGCTAAATCGTCAGCATAAGCCAAAATCTTAGTACTCCCCCCACCACTATGTACTGCTAAAATCTTATTGTTATCCATAATCCTCCTGACCAAGCGGTCAATGTATAAAGCAAATAGTAGGGGGGAGCAAGGGCACCCCTGGCGTGTCCCTCTACTTCTTGAAACTGGGCCCGACAATTCCCCCATGATGGCAATCCTGGCCACCGGATTATTGTACATTACCGAAATGGCCCTGATAAAGCCCACACCCAACCCTCTTCTCTCAAGTGTTGCCCATAAGAACGTCCAGGAGACCCTATCAAAGGCTTTCTCCGCATCCAGCAGGATCAGCCCGATAGGGTCCCCTGTAATCTCGGCCGCATCGAAAAGAGCAATCACCCTCTGGATGTGATCAATTGTACTCCTCCCTGGAACAAACCCATGTTGGACCGGGCTGACTAACTTTTTAACGACTCCTGCTATCCGGTTTGCCAAGATCTTAGCGTAGATCTTGACATCGCTATTAATTAGCGTTAGGGGTCTGTAAGAGCCCATTTCCTTGACTGGTTTCCCTTTCTTAGGGAAAACCACCATATTGGCCGACTCCCAAGAGGCGGGCGCCCTCTGGCCTGACTGGGCTTTTCGAAAAACTTCGACTATTAATCCCAATAGACAAGGAGCCAGTTTTTTATAAAACCCCCCAGGAATTAGATCGGAGCCCGCCGCTTTCCCGTTAGCCAAAAGACTAATAACCCCTGTCACCTCGTCCGATGTAATGGGGGATTCTAATACTTCTCTCTCCTCATCAGTTAACCCATCCCCAGGCATCTCTGCAAGATAATCCCATATCTCTTCTTTACTTCCCCCTATATCATCGGAATACAACAGTTGGTAAAAACATTGGAAGGCAGCTCGAATATCTGAAACCCCCGTAACTTCCCCCCTTTGAGGATCATTAATTGCTAAAATAGCTCCCTGTGTCACCCTCTGTTTAGTACGTACTGCAAGTAAATGTCCCACTCTCTCGCTACATTCATACATTTTGGACCGCCACGCTGTATATTTCCCTGCTGCTTTCTTTGTTGAAATTTCCCAAATTTTGGATTTAGCTGCGGCTACCCTAGTCTGTACCTGGCCCACCTCTCCCCCGTTAGCGATAGCTTCAACTAGTTGAGTTTCTGCATCTGACAGTTTCACATATAGTTCCTGAAGATGGTCTCTAGCCAACTTCTGGATCCTCCAGCCATACCTTGAGGTTTCCCCCCTAATCCCTGCTTTCAGGGCATCCCAGATGACATCCGCTCGAGTACTGCCCTTATTCTCGGCTATAAACCTCAAAACCCATGATTCCATATGAACAATATAATCTTGATCCGATAAAAGTGCTCTATCAAAAGTCCACCGTGATGTTTTCTTCTTTTCAGCCTGGACCGGAATCTCCAAAACAAGCGGATTATGATCGGACATGACCCTAGGAAATTTAAAAATCTGACAGCTGATCGAGAAGCTCTGAGAGACAAAAAATAGTCTAACCTGGCATGTGATTGATGTGGGGCTGAAAAAAAAAGTAAAGCCATCATCTTGATATCCCTGCTAGGTCCAAGCATCTATAAGCTCATGCGTCTGACAGAGCTCCAGCAACGATTTAAAAACCTTAGGTTTGTGTCCTCTGTATAAGGCTGACCCCAGCTTCATTGTATTGGCTCCCAAATTTATATTAAAATCCCCACAAACAATCATTGGCAATGGCCATCCCACCAATTCCATATTTAACCAATTCCACAAAGTCGGATTTTCAAGAACAGACCCATAGACCGAGCAGAGCGTAAATGAAAAAGAACCCATGGTGCATAAAGTGATGGCCCATCTGCCCATATGATCCGCCTTAGACCGAGAGAAGCTAATGCTTTTCCCGCGAGCCATAATAGCAACCCCCCCTAGTCCGTGTACCTTGAGATGTGGCAGATATTAACTGATTTCCCTCTAATTCTGCCACCTTCTGCCTCCCTGCTTCAATGTGCGACTCCTGTAAGCATATTATATCTGCATTCAAATACTGTATGTCCTCACTAATCCTTCGCTTTTTGGACGGGCAGTTCAAGCCACAAGTATTTACTGATACTATTCTCATCTTACCCCGTGCCATTCAAAGTATTGTCAATTAACTTCCTGGAAATTCGCCTACCAAACATATAATCTCCATACCATTGCATATATCCTACCCTAATGAACCAGCCAGAACCCTTGAAACCCCCCTCCCCCCTCCCCTTCCCCCACCCCCAACCTTATGGTAAGAAAGGTCCGAAGACCCTTGAGATGCCCCCTGCATGCTACTGTTTCCCACCACCACTCATCCAGCTCCCTTGTAGAAACACCAGTCAAGAAAAAGAGAAGAAACAAGAAAAACATTAAGCATCTTTAAGTCCAATACATCAAATAGCAATTTATGTCCTCTTTACAAATCCTTGCCGGCCGAAGCTCCTGCGAGATCTCGTAAGAAATCCTGAGCTTGAATCTCCGAAGAAAAGATCCTGATATTCCCCCGATGGATTACTTTGAGACAGGCCGGGCTTAATAGGTAGACTTCACAGCCAGCCTTTTGGAAGGAAGGGATAAGTTGTCGAAGGCTCCACCTCCTTTCGACCGTTACATGGCAAAAGGCTGGCCGGACAAAAAAGGAGTGACCCTCCGCTGAGCGTTTTGCTTCCGGGCGTGCTTTGGCAAAAACTGCTTGTCGCAACAGAAAGTTACCAAAAAAAATCAGGATTGCTCTAGGTTTGATATCCCCTTTCATTTGGCCCTTTCTTTTCTTCAACACAAGTGGAAAGCGATGCACCCGTTGGACTTCCGAGTCCCAGTCCCAGTGTGAGAGATCGGGGAGCCCACCTTTCAACAACCGGAGCACAAAACCGCGAATATCTTCCCCTTCTGCATTTTCCGGAACGCCTAGTAGCCTTAGATTATTGCGCCTTTGGCGGTTCTCAAAATCCTCCAGCTTCCACATGACATCTGTCATCCTTAATTCGTTAGAGGTTATTTGTCGAGTAGTACTCTCAGCTCCTGTCTCCAGAGCCACCACACGTTCTTTCTGCCATTTCCGTACAGGTTTTGTTAATTTTCTTAATGGCCCCTTGGTTGTGTGGTGAGCCCTCTTATGCTCCTGTCGAGCCTCAGTTTGAATCTGTTTAAGAGTTGAATAGATGAGGTCCATTGAGGGGGAGGCCGCGGAGGTGGATGATGTTAGGGTAGATACGTTGCTCGCTCCATGAGTAATGGTCTCAGGAGTAGGTCTGTCATTGATATCAAAGGGCGTAGTGGTATAATCCCATTTAAATTGTCCTGAGAGGCTTAAATCTGAGTCAGAGTACATTGGGTCCTGGTCCTTCTTTTTCCCTCCTTTGATCTTACTCCGTCGCCGCTTTTGAGTACTGGGGTTAGAGAAATATCTACCTGAGTCAGACTCCTCTGCCAGAGATACCTCTTCGTCACTAGCACATACACTGATATTTGAGGTCTCAGAACCCTCATTGAGGGAATAAAATGTATCCCCACCATCGGGGGTACCTGCTGGTACCTGCGATGACACAGCGATTTTGGCAGCTATTCCATCTCCATTCATTAAACCATTAACCTCTGTGTCTCAACCTTCCCCCTGTGTAGTTGCCTGGCTAAAAACCCCACAATCATCATTTATAGGCAAAGAGGATATTAATCCTGTACTCACAGTTCTTGCATCACTAGCAGCCAAGTTTGGTTGAGCCTCCAAAGTGTTAATGACACCGTCGGTAGAATTATCCAGCGCGTCTCCCCCAACTCCAGCGCCAGCGCGTTGCTCACTTCTCTCCTGGATCCTTCGGCATCCTGAAAACATCCCCGGAATTACCCGATCTTTGGTTGTGCCAGCCTCCTCCAGACTCAGACTTGGGCTCGGACGCTGAACACCTACTTTCGGTTTCGAGGACGCCGCTTCCACACTCCCTGACACTGCGAAAGTAGCGTCTCCCATCTTTCTTCCTCCGGGAGCCCCTCGCGTAGCTGGGGGGCCGTGTTGGCTTGTGGCTGCCCCCGCTCCATCACCAGTCACTCCGATGTCCCTCCGACCCCGTTGAGGTTTAGAAGCTCTTGGCGGCATGATGCTTCGTCGAAAGTAGTAGCCTTGGACACCCGCCGCTGCCGTGAGTGCTCTTGAAGCCGTCCGGACCAACAGGTACACCACAATGCTCGTTTTTCCGTAAGGACCCCCCCGGTCCTCGCTTTAGCCCATATATTAAGCCGTGTCTGGCCATAGCCTTCTTTAACTCCCTCTGTCACCGTCCATCATAGAGAGTCGGATGGGTGGTGTATCGCAGCTCTCACACAGCCGCCATCTTGCCACGTATAAAACAAATGCACCTAACTCACTCGACTGAATGCAGACTTAAAGAGCATGGGCCTTAGAAGGGTCTTCCCTAATTGAGGAGCCTCTGTTAAGTCTTGAGATGGCAGAAGAAATTCCAGCAGTGATGTAGTTTAAAGAAAGGTTTTGCTTCAAAAGATCTTCTTTGGGTCTCGCCTAGGCAGCGCTTGCGCTTTCTCTTCGAGAAATGCTGTAATCAGGATAGAGCAGGAAGCTCCGTCCACTTTCCGCCCATCTTTTCAATTGGCTCCTGTCCCTGTCCTTTGTGAATGGTGGCTTTTCATTAGTCAATAGGCTTATTAGTCCCTCTTTAGTACCACCTTTTCTCTTCTCGTAAGGTCCCATGAGGACATCCCCTGTTACCTGTGTTGTTACTCTGTAGGCTTTAATTACAGCTTGCGAGCACTATTTTCTTAAATAGCTTTTTCCTGCCTGCTGTTGCAGGCAGGACACGCTCTCCCTTAATACGTATATTTTTTTCCTATTAAATCAGCGTGGCACGCCTCGGGAAGAATAATTGCGGCCACGCTTTTCTTTTATTATTTGCTGGCCGAACGCCGCCTCATGCCTTTCTTAAGCTAAACCACATGGCCCGCGGCACCTTTAAAAGTAAATTTTACAAAAATTGTTTTTTTTCTGTTTACTTTTGGAGCAATCGGGACACCCGCGCTTTAGCTTAAGATATTCAAAGCTAAAGTGCGGGTGTTGCGATTGTAATAAAAGTAAATAAATCGGGGAAAAAAAAGTGCGCCGCAATTCTTTTTCTATTTATTTATTTTTGTTACAATCGCGGCACCGGCGCTTTAGCTTTCAACATCTTAAGCTAAAGCGCGGCTGCCGTGATTGCTTCAAAAGTTAATAAATAGGAACCTTTTGAAGCTACACTGCACCCACGGTTAAGCTTACGATGTTGAAAGCGTGGGTGCCACAAAGGTCTCACATTTGCGAGAGTTTGAGCTATTGGCATTGTAAATGGCAATGCCTTTTATTTATGTGTTCACCAAACCAGCAATCAGTGTTTACGCACCACTTGCAGGTTTTGTAAACATATAAATAAAAGGCATTATCCTTTTATCCTATTGTTTTTTCTAGATTTTAGTAGTACCTTGGTGATGTACTAGACGGCATATTCCAGCACAGTCATGGTTGTACACAGGGACTTGCCACCATAATCTTGCACAATTTATGGAATTTTGCTATACACCTGTTAAGCAAAATTCCCTTAATTATGCCGATAGGGCACGTGGCATAATTATGCATAGGGGCCCCGAAACAACGCAGACAACCAGAACGTGAGCGGCTGTTGTTCTCAGCACATATATATTTTGCACTTTTTTTTAGCGCGAAATCCGTTCTTGTGCCATCTAAAATACAGTGCTAAAAGCCAGGGTTGCATTTTATCCAACTTCGTATAATGTTGGTGTAATTTTGTTTAATTAGGCAAAAGAAACTTAGCACAGCTTACTCATAAGGGATGGGGGCTCAAGAGGGACTTGTCGTTTTTCACAGTATTGGCTTTAGATGCATGATAATAGTGTCTTTCCCGCGCGAGACGAGTATGGGTAGCAAAATCCACCGGCTTATTTTCCTCCATTAGGAAATTATTGTGAAGCAATTCAGATGGTGAATCTACTTCGTATTTAGAGTTTGCCCAGAAAAGGATGATTTTCAGAAACCAACAAACTCGGAATCAGGCCCGTTGAATCTCACCTCCATTTGGTTTGTTTTATAACGTCAGAATGCTGGAAATGTAGCAGTTTGAACGACCACGGTGGATTAGATAATGGGACGTTGTCGTAAGAGAGACAAGTGAAGAGGTAATACTGACATCTAGTGGCCTGTCAGAGTATACCATTGGCTGTAGTCTTTAAGGAAACCAACCACATTGCAGCAGGAGCTTTGTTGCTAATTTAAATAGTACAGTGATTGGGGTACAAAAAAAAAGGCAGTAGGAATGCCGCTGCCCGCGTCCCACGCAGTGGGACATCAGCAGGGCAGCACTCTAGTGGCCGCCCGTCGCAGCCTTCCCCTTCCCCCTTCTTCAGCCTCGCGCGCGAGGCCGCGCCCAGGGAGGAGATCTCCCAATGAGTATGTAGGTGGAGGCGGGCCGTTAGGGGGGCGAGGCTAGCTCCCCCCTACATAGGCGTCCCTCTCGCCCAGTTCCTCCTCTGCTTCCTGCGCGCCGCTCCTGCCCGGACACGCGTATTTCCTGCCGTCCGTACCACGTGATTACTGCCGGGCCCCTCCAGCGTCGTCATGCTCTTCGGTTTTACCAGCGTATTGCGGTGAGTCTTGCTAACCCTTCCCACCCCGGCCCTGTCCCTGGGCATGACCAGGTGAACAGGGCCCTGTGGCCCGGATGGCCATGGGTGTGGGGGGCGCAAGCAGTGCCCTGTGTCCCTGCGGGGCGATGCGGGTGTTGCTGGGGGGGCATTTTCGTGGCGCGACTGCGGGGTGGCAGGGTAACGGGAGGTCCAGTATCGGACCGGGCGGATGGTTGCGAGTCGTAGCGGCCGGGTGCGTTTCCCGTCGAACTGTACGAATGTTTGTAAGTACCGCCCCCCCTCCCCTACACTATGCGCGGCCATCTTGCCTTGGGGTCCATCGCGTTAGAAAGGTGCAAGGTCCTGGAAGGTATGCGTGACACGGCGCAAGCCGGGCCAATTCCGGGCAACAGGAAGCATCGAGGGTAGAGTGGGGGGGGCTCTCCGCAACATGGCGGGCCTCGGGGGTGTCGGGTATCGGTGTGGGCGTCGCGTCCACAGATTTGATTCTGCCCAATAACTTAACCCCCCCCGCCCGTACCAGTATGTGTAATTTAAATGCGCGGTTTGTGTAAGCGATCCGATACGGGGGTCTGAATCGCGCTATATAACAATACTCAACACAAATAAGAATGCTCCCTTGTCCCGCGAAATATACACGGGCCATCGAATGATGTGGCGCGTTAACAGGCCGCGGGGGGTTGTGAGTCTGTTTGGACGTCGCGTCCCATCCTGTGATTTTGGGCAATAACTTGACCCTTTCCCGTAGCCTGAATTTGTAATGTAAATACGGGGATCGTGTAAACCGCTCCAATATCCCGGGTTGAGTCGCGCTATATAACAATACGCAATAACAATAACAATGCTCCCTGGTGCAGCGAAATCTACACGGGCCATCGAACGTTATGGCGCGTGAACAGACCTCGAGGGTTGTGAGGCAGTTTGGACGTCGCGTCCACATCCAGTGATTCTGGGCAATAACTTGCCCCCCTTCCAGTACCTGAATGTGTAATGCAAATACGGTGATCGTGTAAAGCGCGCAAATACCGGCGGGTTAGGCTCACGCGATATATTACTACGCAACAACAATAAGAATGCTCCTTTTTCCCGTTAAAGCTACACGGGCCATCAACGATGTGGCGCGTTTAAATAGACCTCGGGGGGGTTGTGTGTTGGTTTGAACGTCGCGTCCACACCCTGTGTTCGGGGCAATAACGTGACCCCTTCCCGTACCTGAATGTGTAATGTAAATACGGTGATCGTGTAAAGCGCGCCAATACCGGCGGGTTGGGTTCACGCGATATATTACTACGCAACAATAATAAGAATGCTCCTTTCTCCCGTTACATCTACATGGGCCATCAACGATGTGGCGCGTTAAATAGACCTCGGTGGGGTTGGGGTTGGTTTGGACGTCGCGTCCACATCCTGTGATTCTGGGCAATAACGCGACCCCTTCCCGTACCTGAATGTGTAATGTAAGTACGGTGATCGAGTAAAGGGCTCCAATACCGGCGGGTTGAGTTCGCGCTGCATATCAATACGCATCAGAATAAGAAGGCTCTCTTTCCCGCTACATCTACACATGGCACCGAACGATGTGGCGCGTTCACGGACCTGACGGTCACGGGCCCGGATCGCCACGTGCGGGTAGCCTGCAGTCACGTGGCCCCCGCTCAGACAGAGCGATAAGTAGCGCTCACCGCTCGCCCAACTGTTGGTGTCTTCTTCGTTTAGAAGGGCAGCGGGGGGGCGGGGGGTTTCTTGTCGAGTATAATATTGCCGTGCACCGCGCAGTGAGCAATGACCGATCTTCTGGGGGCTGTGTTTGCATGAGCGGGTTCCTGCATCCTTTATGCAGTTCATGCACAAGGTTTCCTGGCCATGCCAGGGCTGGGGGTTGGGCCGCTGGGGGAGGTCATTTACTGTCTTAATTCCATGAGTACGGCCAACAAACCCGGTCGGACAAAGGCCAGGCTGCGCATAAGGGTGTTCACAGATGCTGTTATCATTGTACCTTGAGAGGGCAGTTTTGCAACACGGGTGGACACAGGCAACGCGGCTCATGAGTGTGTCGGGTTACCAGCGGTGTGGTTATGGGTATATTTAGTGCATTGCTTCTCCTTTCGTTCTAACTCCGCTCCTTTCCCCATTTACAGATCCGGTGAGGGACAGCCCGCAAACGTAGGGCCAGAAACCAAGGAGAAGGCGCAAGGGGGACGCGCGCTAGCTGTGATTTCGGAGTAGCCCACCCGCAATGGAGAATATCGGGACACCGGGTCCACTGATCTCCCAAGAGACGTCGGTCAAGGAGACGCAGTCGAGCGCACCACAAGAAGGGGTTTGGGCGGACTTTATGGCGTTCGCCCGTGAGAAGGGCACGGCGTTGTGGTAAATATTTCATTACCGGTACTATTTTTTATGCGGTAAAGTCTAATAAGAATAACTCAGTAAATATAAGAGGCAGAATCCGTGGTATTAGAGGTTTTAAAAGGCTTTATTCCTATACAAAGGAATACAATTCGAATTGCAGGCTTTCTATTCCATCACCACGAAAGTTCAGGAAGGAAGGGCATACATTATTGACAGATAAGCAGTTTTATAGAAAATGCATTACAGTGAAACAGATGCAAGAGGCGTAACAGCTGATAGTACAGATAAAATGTGCATACGTAACTAATAGAGGCGGATATATGGGCGTAATTTAATAAACGTCATCATACATGATGTCACAAGTGGGTGGATCCATAAAAGAATCCTGCAATGTCAGCAGAAATATTTGGCAGAGATGCGCGCGCAGCCGCATGACGTGTGATTGACGTGCAACTAGAGGGTGAAGGGGACTTGACATTTAGCTCTACATGTGGAGACAGAAGTCTGGGGGTCATGTCAACCTAATCCCAAATCATATCTAATATCCTATGTTTAAAGAACTGTGTTATGCAAAAGGAAAGGTCTCTAGGATAGAATCTATTCTATACTGACTGTTAGTGCGTGTACAAGCGTCTAAGTGTCTACATGAGATGCGAGGGGGTAGGAATATTCCATGGTAACGGGAGCTATGAATTACTTGCATGAGGACAGCGAGGCCTGGCCCTTTGCACGGTAGCTGGAGGAATGTTTACCTAAACTACTAGACAGGAATGCATCGGATGAGGAGCGGAGTAGATAATCTTGAAGGTGAAATACAGTTTTTGGCAGGCAACAGGCTGGATCAGGCACCGTTAGCCGCGCAGGGAGTAGGACAAAGTTCATGGATACAGATGCAGGCTCAGACTGGAGCTTTCAGAGGCAGAAGGCAGGAAAAGGCTTGATGACAGAACTCTGGGCCTACTCGCCTGAATCTGTAAAATGTGGAAAGTGAACCACATAAAGTCGGTGGCCTTTCATACTTAGGAATGGAATATCTGACCCATTCATGGTGGATCTGAAAGAGGGCATGTTGACGGTGGACGCACATATATTTGCGTCTTCAAAACTGGAACTGGAGGGAACATACATGTACTTATAGCATGCACATGGAGCCGTTGGGGTCTACGATAGGGGACATAACTGATCACAAAATTTATATTTCCTCATTCCCTCCTTGTCCCCTACGGACCCTCAGGAGATATCGATCTTCATCAATCCATCGATCTGTTCATATAGCATCATTTGTTCTTCTTTCTTCTTCCGGGATCTTGAACGAAAACTTGGATGTGGGATACACGATGTGGCACACAGACCACAAATCGCTGGCCCACATTGTAGACATAAGCAGCAACTGAATAGTATGAGAAAGCCAATACCTAGGAAGGATAGTATTCTCCATCCCCAGGCTGACAACACGCCCCAGAACCAACCGGACCAAGTCCAGGTGCCTGGACTCTGGTGTATCTGGCTTACAATCTTATGAAGGCGAGTTATGGCTTTATATACTGACGGCGAATTTTCTGGTATGAAAATGCAGCAACTTGATCCGATGACCCTACAAGCTCCGCCCCTATCGGCCAGGATGACGTCAAGGACAAGACGATTTTGAAGCACAACAATCCGCATAGCAGACTGCTCTTCTGTTAACCCCTTCCATGCGGGGCGGATTCCCCCGCTGTGCTGAGCGCTGCTTGCGCGGGCGTGGTCATGACGGAACGGTTCCGTCATGAGCACAGCTCAACCGACGCTCATGACGGAACCGTTCCGTCATGAGCGCCGAAGGGGTTAAATTGCCTAAGGCGGAAATAGTTTCGTTCACTACTGCTTCAAGGGTTCTAGCTTACTATTAGTAACTGTACCTATATAGGGAAAGAAACCTTTATTGAAATCTGTGTATTTTTCCCATGCTGTTTCAGTGTAATCGACAATTGGGAGATCTCTCTGCTGTCTATTGTGTACTAAATGGGTATTTCTATGATAATCAGGAGGAGCTAGGAAAACAGGTGGCAGAAGGAATGCTATGTAACAGGTACCATCCCAATCTAGAGGTAGACGTATATATGCGGTCTGGCCACATATAAAGTAGGAATGACGGGAAGCTCTAAATGTAGACTTGCCTTGATCACTGAATTTTATTACAGTGGTGCATTTATTATGGCCCATGTGTATGGAACCATTCTTTCTTACACATAATTCCCCTTTTACTGGGAATACTGACATGGCGGGCAAGATTGGTGTAGCTTCAGATTCAACGTTCAGGATCATGAGGTTAAGTGTAAAATTACCTAATCCATATACTTCATTTTCTAGATCAGTTCCTGTTCTTTTGGGAAGTCCCTCCTTGTTAGGGTAGCAGACTTTGAGCAAAACTAGGTTCAGGTTTCCCCATACCCAGTTGTCTTGATAAACTGCGGAATTTGAATCTAGGGAATTAATCAAACTAAACCATGCTCCACAGGAGCCATTGTGTGTGAACGGATATGGAAAGAGGGGCAAAACTCCCTTATAGTTCTGATAGGGAGGGAGTCGGCCACATATCCAACAATTTGTGGCATTGCTGGTCTGATGGGAATGATGTAACATACTAATGAATGTGTTATTGCGCAGCACAAATCTATAGGACAATTCATGCGGAGGTAATTCACTAAAAGAATGTTCTGCAGTTACATTGTAAACACGCTTAAGAATAGGGTAATACATGTGCAATAGTATGCTGACAATGATGATCAGAAGACTTAGAAAAAACAAAATTAATAATGTTACTGTGCAGTGACTACGGAGTGATTTACAATACGCATGCTTCTTAAGCTGCATCTGTTGATTTCTTTCTCTATTCCGGTCTAGAGGATACATGTCAGAGACAAATTCAACCGATTCACCTTGGAGAGGACTTAAACAATCAAATTGTCTGACTTACTAGACCTTAATTTTAGTTTGTAAAGTTCAGAGTTTGTTAATTCAGCCAAGGGGAGCTTTGAGTCTGTCTGTGAGGGGATGCAGGGCTGAGCGTTCACACTAGATGGTAGTCCATAAAATTTCTTGATATGACTCGAGTGCAACCACCCTTTGCGTCCTTCAATCTTCACGGCTGTCCTTGTAGTTAGTATTACCAATTTTGGCGATGTCCATCTAGGCTCCAGTTGGGTCTTTCGGTCAAAATTCCTGACCAAAACCAGGTCGCCAGGAACCACGTCATGGGGCTTCACCTCAGTATTATCGGGAAAAGCTGCGGCTACCTGTGAACGACAAGATTGTAGTGCAGACATCAAGGAAGCCAGGTAATCTGTCAGCATATTACAGTCAACATCAGTGATTTTGCGAGGTATAGGCGTCCCCCACATATTTGGTGGTCTACCGAAGATCACCTCGTACGGGGATAGCCCTGTTCGAGAATGTGCTACCATTCTCATGTAAAAGAGCGCAACTGGTAAGGCTACTATCCAATCGACACCTTTTTCTCTACATATTTTGGACAATCTAATTTTCAGAGTTTGATTATGGCGTTCCACGAGACCTGCTGCCTCGGGATGTCGGACACAGTGAAATTTCCATTGGTAGCCTAACAAAAGGGAAACGTGTTTCATTAATTCGGATGAGAACGGCTGGCCGTTATCTGAGTAGACAACACGTGGTAAACCGTACCGTGGGAAGAATTCTCGAACTAACTGTTTGGCAGTAGTCGGGGCAGTGTAATCTGAAACCGGGTAGGCTTCTGTCCAACGGGAAAGAGCACAGACAACTACAAGAACATATTTGAATCCTCGACATCGTTCCATCTGGATATAATCCATCTGGAGGACTTCAAAAGCAGGATCGGGAGTTTGAAATCCACCCTGCTCTACGGGGATGCTTTTACCTGGATTAAACTGACAACATATCATACAGGTACGAACTTTTTGTTTAGCTGCGGCTCGTAAATGTTTGTTAAACCAGATGTGTTGAATGCTGTCTAGCATAGCTTTTTCTCCTAGGTGTGCTGGACTATGTATGGTGTTAATGATGACTTGAACCATGGAGTCGGGAAGAAACCATATAGATTTTTCCTTCGTCATCCATCCTTGATCCGTTTGGATCCCTCCTAATTCAGTCCATTTCTTTATTTCTTCTGGTGTAGCATGTGTCTGTATGTCAATTACATCAAGGGCGGGATCCTTAACTGTCATGCAATGTGTTGGTGTCGGAACTATTGTCTTTGTCATGTCAGTTGTGTGAGTCTGATTCTGAGCAGTCTGTTTAGCTGTTCTGTCAGCTAGGTCATTACCCTGAGAAATGATATCGGTAACTTTTGTGTGGGCTTTGCATTTCATAATCGATATTGCAGTAGGTAGATGAATCGCGTCTAATAGGGCTTGAATGAGGGGTCCGTGTTGGATGTGGGCACCGTGAGAAGTTAAATAACCTCTCTCTCGCCACAGTACGCCGAAGTCATGGACGACTCCGAATGCATAACGTGAATCTGTGTATATGTTGACTTTCTTATTTTTGGCTTGAATACAGGCTTGTGTCAGAGCGATGAGCTCTGCTGCTTGAGCTGACAAAGTGTTAATACAATTTGTTTCAATGACTTCAGTGTCTGTTGTGACTGCGTAAGCGGCCACTAACTCTCCTGTACTTGTTCTCATACATGACCCATCTACATACAATGTCAAGTCTGGATCTGACAAAGGGATATCTGTCAAGTCTTGTCTGGGTTTCGTCGTGATAGTAATGACTTCGACACAATCATGTGCCAATGGATCTGTTCCGCCCACTGGTAACAGTGTGGCAGGATTTAACGTATTACAACGTCTGATTTCTATGTGTGGCTGAAACAATGTCAATTCGTAACCGGTGAGTCTCGCTATAGTCAAGTGTTGTGTTTGTGTGCGGTTCAAGAGAACCTCTACTGCGTGTGGTACTTGTACTGTCAATTGATGTCCTAACACTATGGCATCGCTTTGTCTGATAGCTAAAGCTGTTGCTGCCACCGATTTCAGGCACGCAGGAAGAGCCTGAGCTACTGGATCTAATGTACTAGGGAAATAAGCACATGGTTTGTGTGATCCTGCTTGTTCCTGAGTGAGTACTGACAAGGCAGTACCTTCGCGTTCTGTAACAAAGAGTGTAAACTGTTTACTGTAACATGGTGTTGCTAGGACAGGTGCTTGGCATAAAGCTTTCTTTAAGCTTTCAAAGGCATGTGTATGTTCTTGAGTCCAAGGGAGGACAGTCGATGTGGCTGCCTCCTGTGTTGTCAACTGGATGAGTGGTTTTGCTAGAAATGCATATTGAGGGATCCACTGCCTACAGTATGAAGTGAGGCCTATAAAAGCCCGCACCTCCTTTTGTGTCTTGGGTGGTGGCATGTTAGCAATTAACTGGATACGGTCGGATGTAAGCTGCCTTCCCTCCTTGGACAGCGAGTGCCCAAGGTAAACAACTCGCTGGACACAGAATTGCAGCTTAGAAGGGGACACCTTGTGCCCCTTGTCGGCCAAAAATTGTAAAACCGTCAGTGACGCTGTCTCACATTCAGGTTCGCTTCGGGCGGTGATCAGCAGATCATCGACATATTGAAGCAAGGCAGTGTTAACTGGCATGTGGATACTGTCAAGTTCTCTTTTCAGTGCTTGGCTATAGATGCTGGGGCTTTCTGTAAATCCTTGAGGTGCGCGTGTGAATTTAAAACTTCGTCCATTTAAACTGAATCCGAACAGATATTGACTTTCCGGATCTATGGGGACGCTAAAGAAAGCATTCTTGAGATCAATTACAGTGAAGAACGTTGCTTCTGAGTCAATAGCTGTTAGTAATGAAGAGATATCTGGGACCACAGGGTATTGTGGTACAATACATTTATTTAATTCGCGCAGATCAATAACTAATCGATATACTGGTGGTGCCTTTGGATCCGTTCTTTTAAGAATCGGAATTATCGGGGAATTACATACATTGGAGTTAGTTTCGACAACCACTCCTTGTGCAATGAGCTCGTCAATGATTTGCAGTAAAGCCACTACAGCATCTGGTGGTAACTTGTATTGTCGCATTCGTGGTAGTACTACTCCTGTTTTTAGTGTGACACGATATGGTGTAATATTCATGCAACCAACATCAGTGGGGCCTTGTGCCCATAAATGTGTAGGTAAATTCTGCAGTCGGTGATCCATGTCTCTGGACACGTAGTGACCTTTAAAGTCACGTAAAAATAGTCGTACTCCTTCCGGAGAACAACATATTATAGCTCCTAGAGCTTTCAATGTTTTTATACCTAACAAGTTTTCTGGACATGATTTAGTAAGCAATAAATCTGTAGTACGTGTCAATGGACCGACCGTAAGTGGAAGAGGTTGTGTTACTTCATTAATGATAGGTTTTCCTGAGAATCCAAGGGAAATATTCTGTGAGCCTGAGAGGGGTGCCCCTGGAACTTCACTGCGTCTTATAGTCGTTCTGCTTGCCCCTGTATCAAGTAAAAACTTTCTGTCTTCCCCTAATAGTTCACTATGTACATAAGGTCCCTCTTGGTCTACAGGAACCTCAATAAGGGGTATGCCAACTTCCCTCTCTAGGCTATTTCATGTGTATCGCTGATAATCGGGATAATCTGCTTGTGCATACTGATACATCTGTTGTGTTGTTGCTTGTGTTGCAGCAATAGGCTGCGCTTGTGGTGGTGCTACGATCTGTTGTGGAGCTGCCTGTTGCGGAGCTAGTTGTTGCGGAGCTAATCTAGGTTGTGCATGCTGAGGGATTTGTTGTTGATTCTGATCCTGTCTAGGTAGACGTGGTCTTTCCTGGGTTCTACCTGTGGCAATATTATGTTTCAGGACTGGACAATCGTGTATATAATGACCTTGTTGTTTACAATAGTTGCATGTCCCTTTCGTAGGACCTGTGGAATCACCCTTTAGATGACCATCAGCTGGAACTGACTGAGCAACAAGCATTTTCATTTTCGTATCTTTCATACGTCTTTGTTCGTGTTCTTGTTCTTCTCTAATTCTATTGTGGTGATATTGTAACATCTGTAACATCTGTGATGGGGTATTACCTTGCCAGGTACTTTCGAATTTCAATACTCTATTCTTGATTTGCAGCAGAGAATTTTCAACTAATTTTGTCACAAACAGATGTGGATATGACTCACTACTGGCTTTTATGCCACTATTTATACCAAAGCATTTTTCAAATCGGGAATAGAAATCACTAGTGTCTTCATCTGGCTTTTGTTTACAGGCTGATATTGCACCCCAGTCTTCCTTTTTCGTAGTTAATAAACGTGGCAGTACCTGCACTAGTAGCCCTGCTAGTGCTGTAGTCTTTTCCCCAAGCCCTGCTCCTGCAGCTCGGGCCCTTTCTTCGTTCTCTAATGCTGTCCAATCTATCTTTTGGTCTCCCACCTCCCATTCTTTTTCTTTGAGTTTCTCGTAAACACCGGCGGGTAATAGGACTTTTAATATTTTCATAATGTCGGGGTAGGTATACTCTCCCATGAGTAGCATGTCTTTTAGTTCACGGTGGAAACCTGCTGGGTCCTTGTCATGGCTGGGTACTACTTTCTTCATTTCTAATAATTCCAGTTTAGTTATAGGCGTGTACACAAACACGCGGGTAAAGTTATTACCGTCACCTCTGATTGGGTGTACTTCGCGTAACGGATTCTGTCTATCTATGTGATACATTTTTCTTCCCATGATGGGAGCTGGAACGTGTTCTGGGCATACGAAAGTTAAATATTGGTTTCGAAATTCTAGAATTTCTTTAATCAAATCAGTACCTGACCCTCTCCATATATTCGTGAGTAGTTCTGTCAATATGTCAGGTAAGGGTCCTGGATCGGAGTGTTGGCTTTTATATAATATAAGGAGGTGTTGAATCATGTATATACTAGCTAAACGCTGTTCGTATGGGTCAAGATTCAGAAACGTGTGTGCAAGTACATCATCATTGTATTCGCTGGGACTGTCAGCCCCTTGTACTGCTGTCCTGGCTAATTCTTGCTCGTCCATGGAATCGAGCATATGGTACCCCCTTCGATCTCGGAGTAATTTATCAGCGGCTTGGAATAGGTGTTCAGGGGATCTTGTATTTAACATAGGGGTTTGAAAATGTCTATTATGTTCTGGACGTATCGGACGTATCGGATCATTGAAGCCTCTAGTATTATTATGGGGTCTTCCTCTACCTACATAAGCTATCGTATCTAATTGTTCTGATTCTTGCTCCTCCTCCTCTTCTGATTCTACTCTGTCTGTTTCTCGTCTTTCCTTATGTATTCGTTCTACTTCCTTGCGGATCTTTCGACACATGGCGATTATACACGCCTGTCTATCATGTTTTTCTTCTGATATGTTCTGACCCCATTTGGCAAGTCTTTGCATGGTATCGTGATCTGCCCCAGGCCTGTCTTGATTCCTAATTACGCAATTTATGAAAAACCGTAGTAGTTGTCTTTGGACATCCACTTTCTGGTATTCCATAGCTTCGTTAATACTTTCTGGACCTCGCCCTGTTTGGACAAAGCGATATATATTGTCTAGGTGTTCAACCATTCCTGGTATCGTCGTTAAATATAATGTAGCTCGTCGTATACGTAGTGATGATATGAGCAATTTATCTTGTCTACCTGGTACTGGGTCGTATCGGCAATCCACAAGCTGTTCTTTAAACATGTCGGATGTCGCTAATTGGGGTGTACGTTGGAGTGCTAAATCTCTAAGGGTCTGTTTATTTCGCGGCGGGGTGGCAAACATGTCTGTCGTACCTCCTGTAGCACCATCTGAGGTGCTAGGCACGAAAGGATTCGTTGGACGTAGGATAGAGATTGTAGATGTGGGAAAAACTGTAGAAACGGACGGGCCTGTGGGAACTTGTGTAGGAGGTTGTAGTTGCGGGGATACAGACGGATGCTCTTGGTGTTGAACACCATCGGCAAGCGGTGTGTGTGGTATGGTATTAGCATACTCGGGAGCTACGTCATCTAAATAGGAGGAAAGGAAAACGTCCTTTGTTGTTTTGGGATGTGTTTTTATCGGGAGCAATGGAGGAGTTAAGTCTTTTGGTATTTCCGGGGTAGCCTTAGGTAACCCTTCGGCCAGAAGAGGATACATACCATTCATAAGAGTGTTTCTTTGTCTATCTACTTGTTCTGAGTTTACTCGGGTACCTTCCTCAAGTAATAGATTTTCTCGAGTTTTATTTGAATTCTCTCTACCTTTCTCTTCCTGTCTGAGTGCTTTTTCTGTACGTCTATATGATTCTTTACGCCACAATTCAATGGCATCCTTCTGTGACTGTCTGGCTTTCTTTTTCCATAATTCTTCTTCTACTCTCATGATGCAATCCGCATCCCAGGTCCCCGCTGCGGGCCATCTCTGATTTTCTGGCAAATCCTTGGTGTAGTCCACCCATAAATCAAGAAATAATACGGCATCTAGGCCATGCTTATGATACATAAAGTACCCTGGAGTGTCCCTAGGTGGGATGGGAACAGCTTCTTCGAGTACACCTTTTCTAGTTTTGATCTGTCTTAGTTTCGAAAAGAGCGGCATTTTTGACCTATATTACTAGAACACACTTTATACAATGAACACAATAATGAACAGTCATTCACACCACAATATATAGAACGTATTAAAACATTTAACACTTAACAGTTTTACGAACGATGATAACTAATAGAAAACTAGTTACTGACATAATACTAACACTAGATAATACTTATTTATACTTATTTATATGCAAAACATACTATATATACTGCTAAACAGTACAGATACACTGCTGAAACAGTGCAGACCGGATTTGTGTACCCAAACCCGTCTTGACCGGCACAGACTATGTGCACGTTAAATGCCTCCCCGGTAATGGTACTCACCGGGTAGCTCGGAACGGAAGGCCTTGGAACGGAACTGAAACTGGACCGGACTGGACTCGACTCGACTCGACTCGGAACTTCGGAACTTCGGAACCTGGTGGGCCTCTGTATACCTCGGATCTTGCTCTCTCAGCTAGGCTCTGGTCGGGATACTTCGCACTTCTCACCGCCTCGTCTGGGTGTTGATCGCAGCCTCAGTCGTCCCCGCTTGGCCGGAGGGAGATACAGGAAATCCTGCAGGTACGCGTTTTTGTCCGTTCAGCTGTGGCAGGAGACCGGGCCTGCAACGCACCGCCGGCGCGTGAGATGAGAAAGTGTCCCTATTCGGGCGCCAATTTATGTGGTAAATATTTCATTACCGGTACTATTTTTTATGCGGTAAAGTCTAATAAGAATAACTCAGTAAATATAAGAGGCAGAATCCGTGGTATTAGAGGTTTTAAAAGGCTTTATTCCTATACAAAGGAATACAATTCGAATTGCAGGCTTTCTATTCCATCACCACGAAAGTTCAGGAAGGAAGGGCATACATTATTGACAGATAAGCAGTTTTATAGAAAATGCATTACAGTGAAACAGATGCAAGAGGCGTAACAGCTGATAGTACAGATAAAATGTGCATACGTAACTAATAGAGGCGTATATATGGGCGTAATTTAATAAACGTCATCATACATGATGTCACAAGTGGGTGGATCCATAAAAGAATCCTGCAATGTCAGCAGAAATATTTGGCAGAGATGCGCGCGCAGCCGCATGACGTGTGATTGACGTGCAACTAGAGGGTGAAGGGGACTTGACATTTAGCTCTACATGTGGAGACAGAAGTCTGGGGGTCATGTCAACCTAATCCCAAATCATATCTAATATCCTATGTTTAAAGAACTGTGTTATCCAAAAGGAAAGGTCTCTAGGATAGAATCTATTCTATACTGACTGTTAGTGCATGTACAAGCGTCTAAGTGTCTACATGAGATGCGAGGGGGTAGGAATATTCCATGGTAACGGGAGCTATGAATTACTTGCATGAGGACAGCGAGGCCTGGCCCTTTGCACGGTAGCTGGAGGAATGTTTACCTAAACTACTAGACAGGAATGCATCGGATGAGGAGCGGAGTAGATAATCTTGAAGGTGAAATACAGTTTTTGGCAGGCAACAGGCTGGATCAGGCACCGTTAGCCGCGCAGGGAGTAGGACAAAGTTCATGGATACAGATGCAGGCTCAGACTGGAGCTTTCAGAGGCAGAAGGCAGAAAAAGGCTTGATGACAGAACTCTGGGCCTACTCGCCTGAATCTGTAAAATGTGGAAAGTGAACCACATAAAGTCGGTGGCCTTTCATACTTAGGAATGGAATATCTGACCCATTCATGGTGGATCTGAAAGAGGGCATGTTGACGGTGGACGCACATATATTTGCGTCTTCAAAACTGGAACTGGAGGGAACATACATGTACTTATAGCATGCACATGGAGCCGTTGGGGTCTACGATAGGGGACATAACTGATCACAAAATTTATATTTCCTCAGCGTGGGCCCAAGGTTTCCTTGAGGGTCGCAGGGTGGAGGATTCGGGCGTGGTCGTAACCCCCCACCATCCGAGGGCGTCCCAGGCCTTTCGGGGTCAGAGCCTTGGAGGTCCACCCGGGTGCGTAAGCCCACATCTAAAGACATGCCC
Organism: Triturus cristatus; assembly: GCF_964204655.1. Taxonomy (NCBI): domain Eukaryota; kingdom Metazoa; phylum Chordata; class Amphibia; order Caudata; family Salamandridae; genus Triturus; species Triturus cristatus. Next base: position 458,188,206 of record NC_140592.1, on the reverse strand, counting down.
GAGGCCCCGCCGGCCAGGAAACGACAAGCGACCGCACCACGTACCGTTCTCCCGGCAGTTGCAACACCACCTGTGCACGACTCTGCCACAGGAATCTCGGACATGGCCCAGATGGGCAAAGCCATGGACCACATGCTTAGCCTCATGTCCGTCTTTCAGAGCCGCTTGGACGCATTAGCTGCACCGCCTCAGTTGCCCACAGCGCCGGGGACCGCACCAGCCCAGGCACCCGTGCTCCAAGTCTGGGCCGGGCAGAGTACGGCCGTGGAACAGCGTAATGGTGAGCCTGGGGGAGCCCCGGGGTTCCCACCTCCAGGGAACACAGGTCCCACTGCAAGTACTGCAGCGAGTACACCCACGTCTAGCGCGTTGGCTTCCCTACCACCCCCACCGGCGACTGGTACGCCCACCACCTCCGTTGCTGCTGAGTCTACGCCCACCGTGGCATCAGGGTGCGCTGTGTCAGGAGGGGAGGGCATGGGCCAGGTTCTTAGACCCCTTGTCACCCAAGCGCCATTGGCATCAGGCCGCTGCTCCCTGGCATGGTTGGTACCGCAGGCCGCTAAAGAAGGGATATGGAGGCGAGAGTATATAGACATTCTAACATTACTTATGCACGGGTCGGCAGGGGTGGACACAAGAAAGATGGGGCGTAAGGAAGAGGAAAGGGTCAGATATCAGCGATGGCCGGACAAGACGATCGAGAATTGGACGTCTGCATTTAATATATTGGCGGCTGTAGTAGTGCAAAAATTTCCTGACCAGAGCGAGGCCCTAATGCAGTATGCCAGCACGATCCAAGAAGAGGCGAGGCTCTCTGGGGGGTTGGGTTGGTTCTATTACGACCAGGATTTCAGAAAAAGAATGGCCATATGCCCGGACCTGGGGTGGGATCAGAAGGAGATTCAACTTTGGGTAGAACACATGTGCCGACCCACTCGGGATAAGAAGGATCAGGCATATAAGGGACAAGGGGAGGCAGACGACAGAAAGAGCCCCTTTAAGCAGCCTTTTCGGGGGGGCAGGGGGCGGGGGAGCGGCAGGGCAAGCGCTTCAATTCAGGCACATTCCGCCTTTACAACGGGGGAAACTGCACCTGGGGGAGGTCTTGCAAATTCTCACACAGCTGCAGCAAGTGCGGCGCACAACACCCTGCTACTGCTTGCCCCCCCCAGCCAGGGCGCGCCACAACCTGCTGCACCCGACAGGACAGACTCCCAACGGCAATGAGACCACACATGTACCACCCCCCCCCCCGTCATTCCTCCCCACCAACGCCACCGCCCCCTGCGTTCCTGGGTTCACCGCAAAGCGCCCCAGCCCCGCGAAGGGTCCTTCCCCCACCATCCTGGAAAATATCCTCCCGCTAATTGGGAGTCCGATTGTTTTAAGAGGTATGTTCGCCCTGATGCTGCATGTGCAGCTCCGACTTTTCCCGCCCTGGGTTTTTTCCTTTTGGATGAACGTATCTAATTTTGTGTGCAATAAAGACACAACTACCTAAAAGCTGCTTCATCGTTTCATTGACAGGTCACCAGGTTTGGTTGATGGGACACTCCTTCATCACGAGGCTGGAACGCTGGGCAGCACACAGGAACTGGTCGCAGAATTTTGCTAACACACAGTTCGTGTGGTTGGGCTCCCCGGGGATGAAATGGAGTGAAGCCCGGGGCATCATTGAACAGTGTCTGGCTGTTGTGGGGGTTCAGCCCTCGATTATTATCTTACACCTAGGGGGTAATGACCTGGTTTCCAGGGGAAGGAGGGCCCTGCTCATGTCCATGCAAACTGACTTGCCAGCCATTAGCCAGGCAGGGGGGTCATGCGAAGTCTGGTGGTCGGAAATTGTACCCCGCAGGGTTTGGAGGGGGGCCAGGTCCCCGGCAGCAGTAGAGCGGTCTCGTAGGAGGGTCAATAGGTCCATGCTAAAATTCATGGAGCGCAGGGGCATGGGCTTCATCAGACATGCATTGATCCAAGAGAAGGTTGAGGGATACTACGAGAAGGATGGGGTGCACTTGTCCAGGGTAGGGATGGACATGTTCCTGCTTGACGTGCAAGAGGCGCTAGCTAGCAAAGGACATCAGTAACACCTATGGAGGTAAGGGGGGGCTCTGGCAGCGACGGTAGCCTCCCCAGAGCTGTGGCGGAGTTACAGGGCGATCTGGAGGCAGACGGGTACAGTAAGGGTACCTCTGCGACAGGCGGTACAGTAAGGGTACCCCTGTCCGGCACAGTAAGGGTGCCCAAGCCAAGGTCCACGAGCCGAAGGGGGTTCTGGGAAGACCGCGACGGCGCCCATTTAGTCCTTCAGGTGGTTGGGGGGCCTGACCAACCGGGGGTGTGCCACAACACGCTCCGCCCCTGTCAGAAGGGGCGGGAGTAGGAGACAGATCACGTGACCCAGTGGATGATCTGAAAATAAATATGTGCCGCACTGCCGGGCATCGACCCACCGTGCGTGCTGGCTCACCAGGCGGGCGGAGCAGCGAGGGGCTGCTTGCCCTGGATCGCCCGTAAGATAACCCATTTATCGTCATACTTATGTTGTATGAAATAAACCTGCAGCAGTTCTTCACCCACAATGAAAGTGTCAGTGTAATCCTTGGGTGACGTCTGTGCATGCGTGTTGAATGAAGCGGATGACGGTGTGGTCACTAAGGAGAGATACCGGTAATGTAGTGTTACCTGATGGGCAGCAATGTCGAAGCATTCGCTGAGGCTTTCAGATGCGGCCTGCATGCCTCATCTCTGAAATCATGGTAGTGTCTGCTTCTGCTTTTTTTTTTTTATGCAGATTTATATAGCGCGAACTCAACCGGAAGGTATTGGAGCGCTTTACATGAGCACCAGTTACGTTTCAGAAGGACGCATTCAGGCACGGGGAGATTAAGTGATTTGCCCAGAATCACAGGATGAGGACGCGAACCCGACGCTTGAACCCTGGTTTCCAGCACCAAAGTCGGCAATTAAGCCATCAGACCACATTCTCTCCCCTTTAGAATAGGTAGGGAGAGAGTAGTAGACGTAGGAGCATATTTACAAGGCCCCTGCGCCATCAAAGCATCACTTTATTTGACGCTCCATTGCGCATAATGCTGAGCCATTTCTACAAGGCCTAGTAAATATGGCCCCCTTTCACGCATTACTGTGCGAGAAAGGGGCGTTCCATGGGTATTGCTGTAGGTGTTCCCACACAACACCCATGGATTCTGACCCATTCCCAGATTTATGAGGTTTCGTAAATCTGGGAATGTGTCAGATTCCAACGCGCTCCCCGGGGAGGCGTTAAAGTGGCACAACGAGGAGAAATACCTGTATTTCTTATCGGTTTTTGCTCTTTCTGTGTGTTGCATTCACACATAGAAGGCGGAAAATGCCATCAATCATGGACGTCATTTGGAGGTAGTTGTGGTCGCAGCTGTGACTTCTAGCTTCCTCCCTGCTACTCCTGGTACTTCCTTTGTGACCCCTGGCCTCAAATGGGGGGGAAAACATTTGCCTCCTCTGAGGCTAGGGGTTGCCAAGAAAGTGCTAGATGTAGCAGGGAACAAGCTAGAGGTCACAGCTGTCACCCCTGACTACCTCCAAATGACATCCTTGCCATCAATTATTGTTTTTGTGCAGGAAGGTGTTCCTTCCTGCACAAAAAACAATCATGCCTGCACCATGGTGTAAGTGTGCCTGCGTTGGCGCTAGGCAGCCAATTGTGAGCCAGCCCTGAAGAAAGCACAGAGATTGCTTAAATACGACTCATCCCTGCACTTTCCTAATGCCCACCTCGGCGGCTTGCAGCACCGCACTGCGTCATTTTCTAATAATTATGCCCCTCAGAGTGCCTGTAGAATCAGTTTCCTAGAAATCCAAAGAATCTAAATGCAGCTTGTAGAGTGCAGGTAGAGAGGAAGAAATCAAGGTAGATTGGATTTAATTGCAAAAAACGAATTTCAGAATAAGTTCAAAGGAAATTTGCCAAAATCTGTAACATTTACTTTTGTATATGTTTCTGCAGGAGACAAGCCTCTCACAGGAGATTACAGAATTTCAATCAATTCCCCGGGTGGAGACGTCATCTCCAAACATGACCTGGCTCACTTCTTCCTCAAATGCCTGACCACACCGGAGTATGATGGGAAGCGAGTTGCACTCTCCAGAGATTATTGAAATGTGTGTTACAACAGCATCCGTTTCAATCCAGACGAAAGGGTCCTGCAGCGGTTGTATCTGATGTCTCCCTTCCTTCTTCAAGATGGTCCAGCATTTACAGACTTGGTCTTTAGACACTGGACTATATAAGAGTGATCTTCACACCCCATCCATCACATAGAATGTACATTAGTTGCAAATTATTTTATTTAACATAGTGCACAGACTCCATCCATGTTTTTCTAAAAGGGTTCCTTTATTCACATCTTCTTATTCTTTTTATAAAAAACTCTTTCTCCAGTGTAGCGAACACGTTAAATCTCTTAGAAGAGACTTCTTCAGTGCTTGTGATGTGGTAGCACCAATGCTGACTAATAATTAGAATCCACCATATAATTTGGCAATCGTTCTAAAATAGCAGATCTTTATAACACCTTAAATTTGATGTCAGTTTGTGATATCTTATATTTCCTAAGTATTTTTTCATAGTCCCGACTGTATAGTCATTATCTGCATGTATAATCGAAGCCTATGTCAGCATCAGAATCCGTATGCGCAGACTCCTACAAAACAGCGTTGTGGAGTCAGACTGTACACTATGTGAAATGAAATAATTTGCAACTAATGTACATTCTATGTGATGGATGGTGTGTGCAGATCGCTCTTATATAACGATATTATGGAGATGGACTCACGTGGAAGATTAGGAGATTGATTTTCCATATCTGTGCACCACCTATATTTGGACTGTTTTAATTGACTAGTAGTGACAGGTGCGAATCCTTTTGTCTGTCTCATTTTGTGCAAATCAATTTAGACATAGGGCTGTTATTGTCCTTTTCTCTTTTACCAGGTAAAGATAAATTCGTCCTTTGGTACCTATACACTTGCTTCTACATGCATAGTTTAAACATATCCCAAATCACTCAAACCTTTCATTCAAATGATCACTATAGCCCCAACAGTAAACAAAAGATCTGTCTAAGTAGAAATTAGTACAAAGTTCTTATTAATAAAATATACACAATAATTTTTAAAGTCTCATTTGTTAAAGAAAAACATTTGTAAAAATGTTTTAGATATAGAAAGTATCTATATTGCTGATAAACTTAGATCATGCACAAAAGTTGCGCAATTTGTACCCTTATGCTTATAAGGGGAAAAACCTGAAACATACATAAATACATACAGTAATTTCGAGAGAGAAAAAACGGAAGACAGTACACTTTGTCATTAATTAGAACACATTCGTCCCCAAATAGAAGACTTTTAAGTTGGCTAGGACCCGATACATCCACTCTTCTGTGGTTCCAGTCAAACAAAACGAATTGTGTAGGTGAAGCGTCGACGTGTTTCAATGGGATTACTGTTATTAACCCTTCTTTCTCAAGAAAAGAATATTTAACTCTCGATGTGCCCCATGAGGTTGAACAAAGAAACAGGCGGTGGCAATATTGTCCAAGATTAGTCAGTTGCGCTTTATAGCGAGAAAGGTTCATACGGTTGGGGCTATAGTGATCATATAGTGATCATTTGAATGAAAGGTTTGAGTGATTTGGGATATGTTTAAACTATGCATGTAGAAGCAAGTGTATAGGTACCAAAGGACGAATTTATCTTTACTTGTTATGAGCACCCTACTTTTTTGGTGAGGTGAAGGGGTCCCTCTCTCTTTTTGTTTGCTTTTCTCTTTTACCAACAAAGCAGCACTTGTGCCTATAAATAAAACAGTTGTTCTTTTTCCAAACCTTTCGGTTGCGTTTAAAATTCTGATATCTCAAACTACTCATCATGTTTCGCCAGTTTATAAATCTAACAGAAAAGTAGAGACGATGGCGTCCTTGCATCTACTGTGCATGCACCTGTCTGGCAAGTGTGTTAACAAACTACTATTACTTCTGGCTTTAGCAACTTGAGTCATTTACTGGGTCAAAACAGCAGACTTCCATTCCTTGGTGGCTGTAACCAGGACAGGAATTGGGAAAAAATAGGTTTTTAACATCTTGTTTTTGGAATCCTGCAGGATTTCTTCTGCAGACACTCGCTCCTTGATTTCAGAACTAATGCTCGAGATGTTTATGACCTGGCCACGAAGAATAGGTTCTAGGTAGCTGATGGGAGATGGAAGCTGGACACTGGCGTAAGGAAAATTGAGGGGGCCTCCCTGCAAGGAACGTGAAGGGACCCACTCCGTGCTCAATCAAGAGCTCTCCGGCAAGAGTGCTGTGCTGAGGGGGCCCCCTGGAGCTTGGGGCCCTCCGCGCTGCGGGGGCCTGTGTTACGCCCCTGAAGATAACCATAACTGAAGTCTGCAGATTCTGCTGATAATATGCTCCTCAGTCTCATGGGTAATATTTAATGTGATCAAAATGTAATTCTTCATTGATTCTGCACTCAAGTGATATCAAGCTGTTACATGTGGCACTGCTCATCACTGTTCAGAACATGGTCACGGGCATAACTAATAACCAGTGAGGCACTCATTCAGAGATATGCATTTCAGACTGGGCGTCACTTCCGCAAGCCCATTTCATTGTCATGCCCACTGAACATTGTATTTATCGATATACAAGCAAACCCCCAATATTATCATACATTTATAGAAGTGTTAGAAAAAGAAATCTGTTCCTTTGCTTTTTCTTTTACTTCATTGGTTACAATAGACATTGTAAATAGTCGTCGTCCTCCACTCTCAGAATCCAGCAACTCCTCGCCATCACCCGCCCACCAACAGACACTATGCGATTGCATCTCAATCTTCAAGCGTGTATTGTATTGTAATTACAGTTATATAGCGCTTCGTACCTCTGACGAGGCGTAAAAAGCTCTCCAATGCCTTTTTAGGTAGGCTTGAGGTATTGTGACGAACTGCTGCCCTCTTCCCCCTTCTCCTCGGATAATACCCCGGAGAACTACCCCCCTTACCTGTCTCCTTATCCTCTCCTCTGTTCGCAGAATACAACATTGAAGAACAGGGACTATCCCTTTAACCCCTTCGGTGCTCATGACGGAATGGTTCCGTCATGACCCACGGTTGAGCTGTGCTCATGACGGAACCATTCCGTCATGACCACGCCCGCGCAAGATTCCGTCAGCACAGCGGCGGAATCTGCGCAGCATCGAAGGGGTTAAGGGAAACGCTCTTGGAATCTATTTCCCGGAGGACGTGACTTGGTCAGATGACCTGGTCACGTACAAAGCGGAAGACGACGCACTGAGCTGGCGTTCACACGGAGGAACCCGATCGTGGAAGGAACCGTGGTCTCAACAGGAGAACATCCAGACCTTCTTCGTCGCCCCGGGACTCCAGAAACAGGCAAGAATCGACTCCAGAGAGGAGACGACGTCAGCTCCAGAGCACCAGGACACCGGCCGCATAGACGTCCCCGAACGGGAGTCAGACCCTCTCCGGTACCACGCTGAGACCAGCCACGTCCCTGGAGGGACGTGGTTTAACAAGGTACGTGGCAGGTTAGAAGCCGTCTGGGGAAGGGGGACTAGAGCTGATAAAGACCGGGCGGGTGGAGGGAGCTGAATTTCCTACCCTGCTCGCTCTGTGCCTTTATGCTTATGCGCTGTGTCTCCAACCTTACGAGCGGTATCACCACTCCTTAGCGCTGCATTTGGGCACTGAGAGCACACTGGTGGCAGTATGAGGTGGCATTTCCCTTCACTCCCTGTTCCTTAGTATATTACAGTAGAACACAAATCCATTCCTTAGTAGGCATATTTCTTTATTTCTATTTCTAGGTAACCGGCTGACCTTCTATCGAGTCTTCGCCTGACAAGCCCAAGAAGAAGAGGAAGGATTAAACCACTGCAAGGACCCCCCCCCCCCCCTCTGACCGAAGAGAGGAAGAAGATGGTGTCTGCCCATATATGACCCCGAGGGAACCATTTCTTTTGCCATTTGTTATGTTCTGACTAGACAAATAATCCTGACATCCTTTACTGATTTAATATATCCCGCACCAAACTATTCCTGAGTCCATCCTTGCTTCTCCATCATGCCACACGTGGTGTCAGAAGTGAGATCTGGTTACGCCTCCACTAACAACTACTGTCATGGAGAACCTGATCCAGCAGTTAATACGCAGCCAGGAGAAGCTGGAGTGGGCTGTAGAGAAGCAAATGTCTTCTGCCCAGGCCGACAGAGAGATGTTCAAGGAAACTATGAGAAACCAGGCAGAAAATGTGCAAAAGATGGCAGACGACCGGTTGCAGCTGTCCGCTCACTTGCAAGACTGTGCTGGGACGGGCCCCAACGTGTCCCTACAGTAATACCAACCCGGTGAAGACCCCAATGCATTCCTATTAAACTTTGAGAGGGCAGCCAGAGCGTCAGGATGGCCTGAAGCCAAGTGGCTTTCTTTCTGACCCCACTTCTTACGGGTGAAGCACAGGCTGCCTATCAGGTGGCCAATACTAATGGGGACACTCCATACAACGAGATAAAAGGTATCTTTCTCGACCATTTAACTTGATGCGGAGGCCTACAGGGTGCAGTTTAGGAGAGAACGAGGAACACCCATGGACAACCCAAAGACCCTGTTCTTCAAGTTGAAGACTGCAGCAGATAAATGGTTGAAACCCCAAACTAGCACCAAAAAAGAGATAATGTCTTTGACTGATTGCCTCAATCATTTCACAAAACGATTTCATCAAACTGGTGTGCTTTAGATTCAAGCCCTTCTCGCTGAAGGGTTTTCTCCACAAGTTTCAGTCTCTCACCTCTATGAACAGGAGGTGATCATCTTCAGCACCCTATACCATCTATTCCTTTGGAAGAAAATTCTACCATTCGTTTACACATTGGAGTGCGACGGTTCAAGTATTGATTTGTTATATTATCCCTCTGTTCACACCGTACTGCACCCTATCATACAACATGTCTTACGAAGATATAGCTAACCTTACAGGAAATAAAGCTGATACATTTGGATTCTCCACAGATGACACAAACAGAATTTACTCGCTCAACCAAGAACCAGAACGCGTTACATCTAGTACTGGATCAGTACAATCTAACATTCGACAATTACTTTTTACAGCCAAGAGAGAAATAAACCAACGTCTGCATGCAAGCACATTAATCAGATACCACAAAGTTCAAAGGATCCCTAGAGGTTTGCGTATACCTCTCAAACCAACCCTGTGCAAGAATAATACCCATTTCACGGAGACATGTTACGGCATCTTGAATAAATGCTCATTAGATCTGATACTTCTCATTATTGAAGAACTTTCAAAACTTTTAGAAGAATTAGAGAACGAAGTCTCACAACTTAAACAAGAATTTAGTGACAAATTATCCATTGAAGAATGGACAAAAACATTAGAAGATATTAATTCACAATTAGACAAATACACCAAAGAAATCAACGAACGAAAACTGAGGAAATTCAAACGAGACACGGTTGATTATAAATTAGGAGAGGTGTATACCTAGGCCGAAATATATGCAGCCAGAAGACAACAAAGGACATTCATCAACAGAAGGATACACGTCTTCATCGGACGATTCATCACGCAAAAGATACCAACGAGGACCCCCGCGCAAAACCACAGTTGAGCTCGATAGTCGACCTTCAACTTCAAATACAGAACAAAGCCAAGTGACTTCTTTTTCTTCTTTCTTAGGAAGAGGCCCAGACCCAGTCTCAGAACCCGGAGGGCAAAGCACTAAAGAAAAACACATACCTGTAGCCAAATCAACCAGGAGTCAGAGAATCTAGTTATTAATATTTCCAAAACAACCTTAACACCTTTACAAACACAGACACTTCAAAGAGGACTGTCATTCATCCCTACTTATGAGTCTAATCAACTAGAAGCTCAAGTGTGTTTTTATTCAAATGCATGAGAACTCTGAGACTAAAACATTTTTTTGCAAATATTGTGGAACCACAACCTAAAGAAAAACCAAGGTACTTTATTAGGCCGGAAACCTAAAAGCTCATTTATAGCACCACTGAGCCATAAAGTACTTGATACTTTTGAGACTATTGTTAAAAAAGACATACAAACTATCTTTAAGAACAAACAAAAAAGCAAATCAAATTTGACTACTCTACAACGAAGCGCCATTGCAACTCTTGCTAAAAATGATCAGATTATTTTGTGTAAAGCAGACAAAGGAGGCGCCTTAGTCATATTAGATTCTGACTTTTACAATGCCAATTTAATGACACATGTCAACGACGACCTACTATACATGGAATTACCCTCAAATCCAACCAAAGAATTCCAGAAAGTGCTACATACCATCCTTGACCATGCTTTTCTTATGGGCACTATCACACAACGTCCTCAAATACCTTACCTAGCACCTAAAATTCATAAACATTCGACCCGGCCATCATTTCGACCTTTCGTTAGCACGTGGAACTCGATACACAAACCTGTGGGGAAATACATAGACCAGCACCTACAACCGAGTGTACAAAAAATTACAACTTATATACAAGATACCACGGATTTTTTAAGGAAAATTAATTACATCAACCTTGAGAAGGACAAACAATTCATTCTGTGTACCATCGATGTAAATTCATTGTACACCTCAATTCCTCACAACCTTGGATTACAAGCTATGGAGTCCTTCCTAGTGAATAGTGGAAACATTTTGGATCTACAGGTGCTACTAATGGAGTTAATGCAATTTACATTACATCACAGTTACTTCACTTGCAAAGACAAATTCTACACTCAACTTTCTGGATTAGCCATGGGAAACTGTGCTGCTCCTGCGTATGCCAATTTGTTCATGCACAGATTCGAGGAAGAACATATCCTATCCAACATCACGTGGCAAGATAACCTTGTCACATACCATCGACACATCGACGACATTTTTCTGATTTAGAAAGGTACTGAAATCCAGCTACTCTCGGCTATAAGAGAGCTCAACACAATCACCGAAATAATTCAATTCACTCATAACATGAGCCTTGAACAAATCTCGTTTTTAGATGTCAACGTTCAAATCATTAACAATGAACTAGTTACTTCCGTATACACCAAGCCTACAGATCGCAACAATTATCTTCATTTTCATAGTTTTCACCAAATGAGTCTCAAAAAACATCTACCATACTCTCAGTTACTCAGAGTTAAACGGATCGCATCCTCTAATGAATTATATGAAGAAAACAGCAAATCCATCAAAACCAAATTCACCCAAAGAGGGTACCCGCAGTCCATCATACAAGCAGCGGAAAACAGAGTACAACTAAAAGAAAGAATGCAACTACTCACACCCAAACCAGGTACCACTGTTACAGATGAACGGCCAGTCTTTGTGTCAAAATACTCCACTCGGAGTATAAAACTCAAACACACAATTTGTAAACATTGGCAGCTACTTCAAACAGAAGCAGACTTCAGAAATATATTCCAAGCTCCACCTATTTTTGCTTATCAACGCACTAAAAACTTCAAGCAACTTTTGAATGAGAAACCTCGACTATCATGTTCAACCTACAATGGAACAGTCCCATGCCACAACTGTGGAAACTGTAACAATACCATCAAATCAAAGGGAATACTCTAGCCCATCCCACCCAAGGTATTGCTATTAAACTTAGTTAACGTTACATGTGATACCACCAATGTCGTATACTTACTAAAATGCCCATGTGGTTTACCCTACGTGGGAAAAACGAAACGGAAAATCAAAATCAGACTTAATGAACACAAAAGTAATATATGGATCAAAAACACCAAATCATTTGTAGCTACCCATTTCACAGAAATGAATCACAACGTCAGTCAACTGCGATTTATGGTACTTGAAATAATTATGGAAACTGAAGGAAGAGACAATAAGAAGTTTTTACTTCAACGTGAACTTTATTGGATACATAAACTCAAAGCTTTACACCCGAAAGGGTTAAATGAAAGACTGGAATTCAGTTGTTTCCTATAACTTTGTATTGGAGTTCCAATTATGATAGTTGTCCTCTAAATTGCTTCTCTCTTGACTGTACACAGTATACGTCTGCTTCTTTTCGACTTTTTTTTTGTTTCTTCCGTTTTTCTTTTGATTTTCTTCCCTTTCATTTTATGTTTTTACATTTATACTATTTTCCAGATGAATCATTTAAATCCCTTCCACATCTATACTATTCATTTTTCTCTTTCTTTGATCTTTCTCTGATTACATTACATTTCCCTGTTATTCTGATAACCTCATTATTTGGTATTTTGTTACTGTTTCAGACATTGATTTCTCTTCTTTGGCGCTTTCACACCCTTTTGGGTATGTCTCACAGCGTTTCTTTCACATGTGGGTTTTCTATACTCTAATTTTATTGACTGCTATTCGTCAATCACGCTGAGAGTCTGTACCACTCGGGTCTTTCTTCCCGTTGTTTTCTGTTTTTTCACTCCGGGCAATTTTAATTTACTTTCTAAATTCTTCTTCATGGTTTGCACATTATTATTTTCACTTTGAAGTACCGGCACTAAGTTTATACACCTTTACGATATTTCAGACTGCGGTTCCTGCCACAGTCTGTTCTTTATGTTCATTCACTTCGGAATATCGCTTCCGGTTCACCGGGGTTTTTACATCCTCAATCACTCGAGCTTTGAAACACTCCGGCGGCAGCTTTGGAGCTCCCACACGCCTTTTCAGATACCACGGATTACATCTTTCAGGTATCACGCTCTAGGACTATCACGTTTTGATTTTCGTTAGGATACGCTTCGATTATTTTTGCACTCGGATACTTGGGTTTAAGGCATAACAGCTTGACTTTTTGAACTATATCTTTTGGTATTGATGCGATCATGATACCCCGCATGGCGCTTTATCACTCGGCATTTAGATTCATTCGGCACCTTATAAGTTTCCATTCACAGTTATCATAGAGCAAAACTTTATTCACCAGCTACCACTTCAGTTGACTGCATCTATGTCACGAGGGTGCTTCACTATTTTTCCAAACTTTTTCTGTTCTTTTTTTAAACATTAGCGCATTCTGGATATACTTGGTTTTGTACATAGAGTTTTTTTCTGTTGTTTCAGAATATTCCCCCTGAAGAAGGGCTTTCAGCCCGAAATGCATTGGGGACTTCATTAATATGTAACTACACGTGTATATGCACAACTGTCCAAGAATCTTCTGAAAAATAATCTTTTTTATGCAACTTTGAAACATAAAAATATACTCACACCATTTCATATGACGTAACATTAAAGAATAAAACCCAAGTATAAAACCTATGGATGAAGATTAAAAGACTGATTGCCTCAATCATTTCACAAAATGATTTCATCGAACTGGTGTGCTTCAGATTCAAGCCCTTCTGGCTGAAGGGTTTTCTCCACAAGTTTCAGTCTCTCATCTATATGAACAGGAGGTGATCATCTTCAGCACCCTATACGATCTATTCCTTTGGAAGAAAATTCTACCATTGGTTTACACATTGGAGTGTGACGGTTCAAGTATTGATTTGATCTATCTAGAACAATTTGTGGAGCTCTTACTCTTCCCCATCCAACTGTGGCTTAAACAGCATACACACCTGACTGTCGAACAGGCTGTAGAAATGGCCACATTTTTTTATAGGGCCTAACCTCGTTCCTTACCATGGGATTCTGAGAAAACCACCCGCCCGTCAGGAACCCCTGTGAGAACTGAGAAAAACCCCAAGGCCTGTCTCAGAACCCATGACGCCCCGTCCCTATCGCCCGAGCCAGTCTCCGCCAAGGGTCCTCAGTGTTTTGAGTGTAGTGACTGGGGCCATATTGCCAGGACTTGTCCCCGCAAAAGGCCACAGGACGCGCCTATGGACATCAGTTGTATACCCCGTTCTATCCTCTATTCCGAAGAAATGGGACCCAGCTTTTATGTAAGTGTGCTTGTGGAGGGCACAGCCGTGAGGGCTTTGTTGGACTCAGGCTGTCGCCAGTCTGTTATACTGCAGTCTTTGATAGGTCCAATAACCGTCCCGACCAAAGACACGGTGCCTATCAGATGTGTTAACGGGGACGTCCGTGTGTGAGAAAGTGGCTCTGTATATACTGTTCCCAAATAGGTACAGGGTGTACAGAGTCCACAGTCCCCAGAGGCTTGGCAGAGGCTAAAGGTAGATATAAATAAACATAGAGATCCACCCGTTGGTTGAATATGTCCCAAGACTCCCACAGGAGAGTCAAATGTATCCCACAGCCGTGGAGAATACAAATCAGTTGTTTAAATACCCCTCACACACCAAAAGGACCCTTGGTGTCATGCTTCATCATAGGGGTCTTCCCGCCCCTCTACGGGATGGGGCGTGCTACGACCAACGACTAAGCGGGAGCACTGTTATTAATGAGACGACTATGTGTGATGCGAGGGTGTGAGAGGAAGGGTCAGGAGTGAATGGAAATGTGAATTAAAAAATACCTGGCTCTTGGGTCTAAAAAAGTTTATTATGCCGTCTGAGCTGGTATTAATAAAATAGTGGGGGGAGGAGGAAGTATGCCTCAATGAGCTGTGCCTCCTGATGGTGCCGACATGTTTCGAAGCTTCCCCAAGCTTCTTCTTCAGGACCTTAAGGATCCCTTCCTAAAACTCACTGTGATGTGTTCAAAATGAAGAAAGTAAATAAATCAATGTAAGAAGAAAATAACCTCCTATGGTTAATAATGCCTAAATAGGTCTTATATGGTCCATTGACCTGGAAAACAAAAGGGGAGAAAAAAGCCAAACGTCACGTAGATCGAGGATCAATCCATCGTGTGTGATTAGTGATCTGAAAAGGAAGTGAAACAATAATCTCCTCTTAACGATATCCATAACGTTATCACGTGATCTGTGGTGAAAATATTGTGAAACACATAGACATCAACTTTGGACTAACAAACACGTAACAAAAAACACACACTCTATTCAGAACGGAACATAGTTCCTGTGTTTCTAAAAATGCCCAATAGCTATGGTAATCCATGCCGCAGGGAAGCATGTCAAAACATAACAACATACTTGCTGTAAAATGAAAATTGCCTCATGAGCTCGAAAACGGGTGGTGGGATTGCCCACTCGGCTATCTAAATGGAAAAAGTTGAAAGAAACAAGAAAATGCCCCATCGGTAAAGAGAATGGCATGATTGTTGTCCGAAGGAGAAAATCCCTACAGGTACCGGCTGTGCCGTACTTACAAATCCCTGGAATAATATCCTGCTAGATCAACCTCCCCGGTCGGCTCCGTAGATGGTACTGAGCGCAGGGGTATGGTTTTAAATAGTGCTTCCAATCAAAGTTTTTCGCGCGAAAAAAGGTTGTGCCAATGCGCGTTAGCCCGCTAGCTCTGTGTAACCAAACCCGGAACCGGAAGCCAACCGGTCGGGTAAAACGAAAGTCACTACTCAGCCGCTATCACTGGCTACAGTGACCCGGAACCGGAAATATGCCGGCCGAGTCCACGGATGAAAAATAAATAAGACCCAGCATAAATTTACTGTGATCATAAATCTTGAAAAAATGACATGTCTCTACTGCCAGAAACCGAGGATGGGCAATTAAAATAACGGATGTAATATTCAGAGGTGGGAATACATACCATATTAAAGTAAGTATCAAGCCACCGGGATGGGGAATCAGCTGATGTAACTGGGGCAGACCAGTATGTAGAGGGGAATTCAAGGACGGTTTTGAGGGCCCACGTCGTTATCGGTGGCCAAAAAACCTTCCAGAGTCACAGTTAATAGTGTACAGTGTCAGGCATAATCAATAGTGTAGATGTATCGGCAAAACGCTTAGAGTTGATAGGGTGTCAGTAAAAGGGTGTAATGACACATATAGTGACATGATGTAGATACAATCTATGGCGCCAAACCTAATTGCTGGGGAACCAGGTAAAATTACGGTGACACCTAGAGTAAGATGATACATACATAACAGGGGACATTACTCTCAAGGATAAAAGCGGGAAAGGCTGCTAGACCAAGGTATAACAAGTGAGAAGTCTACGCATTACAGATGGAATTGATTCCATGGAATTTCATCATTCAATCCATTGATGTGGGTCCCAAGACGGAAGACCCAACGCTGTTCTTTTTCAAGAAGACCTTGTTCTCCACCCAGTTGCTCGATCACTGTCCACCTCAGATCATCTACGCTATGTCCACTGGATATGTAGTGGCTGGACATTTTGGTAGTGTTCCTCCCACAACGGACATTGCTACGGTGTTCCCCTACTCGTATCTTGATGGATCTAGTGGTCATCCCCACGTATTCAAGACCACATGGGCAAGTGATGAGGTAGACCACATTCCTACTATTACAATTAGTAAAGCTTCTCTGGTCCCACCCCTCACCATTCCGGAATTCAATATGTTTGCTTTTTCTCGTCAGGTGACATGTACTGCAGTTCCCGCATGGGTGATGTCCTTGTATAGGGGGTAGCAAACCCTCCATTATAGGTCGTGGTGTATTCCTGGGTCTGGTGTGGACAAGCATGTCTCTCAGGTTCTTGCCCCTCTTGTGTGCAAACATTGGTTTTGTGATATTCAGACCGCAACTATTGAGAAGTCGCCAGTGTCTATTTACTATCTTTGTGATTTGATTGGAATGTGTGTTATAGGTGGTCATACAGATAGGTCTATCTTCAGCCGGTGTGACCACTTTGTCTTCCACCAGGGCTTCTCTGTTGTTGTTCCTTGCTCTTTTCAGGGCTTTGTCAATGATTTTGTTGGGATAGTTTCGTTTCATCAGTTTTTGGCGTAGTTCAGATGCTTGTCTCTTGAACTCATTGGTTTCAGTGCAATTTCTCCGTAGGCGGAGGAATTGTCCATACGGTAGGTTCTCCCTCAAGTGGCGGGGGTGGAAGCTATCGAACAGAAGTAAGCAATGTTTCGCCGTTGTTTTAAAATGTGTAGTTGTTTTCAATCTGCCCTCTTCTGGATAGATGTTAAGATCCAGGAAGACCAAGTTGTTGACTGAAACTGTATGAGTAAATTTAAGAAAGGCATTTTGTTGGTTTAGCTAAAACATGAAGGCCTCAGTTGAATCAGCATTACCTTCCCAAATGACCAGGACATCGTCTATATATCTTTTCCAGACCTTGATGTGTGTGAGAAAAGGGTTCGTGATGTGCAAAATTCTGGTGGACTCAAGATGGTGTACATAGAGGCCTGCTAGACTTGGAGCAAATGTACTCCCCATGCTCGTACCGTGCCTTTGTTCAAATATGTCGTCAGCATACTTGAAAAAGTTCCGGGTGAGTGCCAAGGATACGCACTCCATCACTAGATTGCGTGGCGTTTGATATTCCCAAGGTGCGGAAAACAATACTTCCTCGATGATGAGCAACGTTTCCTCATGTGGGAGACTGGTATACAAGGCTTTCCACGTCGAGACCCATCAGTAGATTCTTGGTAGGGTCGAAATTGATATCCTGTAGCACTTGCAAGACATTCTTAGTGTCTCGTAAATAGGTGCTAGTGGTCTGAACCAAAGGGCGAAGGAAGGCATCCGCAAATCTAGAAAGGGGTTCAAGAATGGAGTTAACCCCGGAAACAATGGGTCTGCCTGGAGGAGATCCAAGATTTTTATGGATCTTAGGTATCGTGTAGAAATATGGTATCCTGGGGCTTTTGTTGACCAGAAATTCAGCCTCTTTCTTCGAGATCCAATCATTAGCTAGGGCTTCTTCAATCATGGTGACGATTCTGATTCTGATTGATTCAGTCGGGTCTTCCTGTAGGATCCCATAATTTCTTCGATCACCTAGGAGTTTCCTGCATTCGTTGTCATAATTGTCTGTGGTTTGTAACACAATCGCCCCCCCCTTATCTGCGGGTTTGATTATGATCTCCTGGTTCATTGATAATTCGCGTATTGCCTCCTTTTCTTCTCTTGACGTGTTCTGAAAGATGTTATTATCCCCTGTTGAAATATCCTGTATTTCCCTCATCACAGCTTTCTCAAAAGCAAGGATTTCTACAAGAAGTGTTGAGTCAGGGGGTACAAAGGTGGATTTATTGCGAAGTCCTGTGTCCTTCCTGTTCACTTCACTGGTAGGTTGGTCCCTGAAGAATACCTTTAATTTCAGTTTGCGAATAAATTCATTGATTTCGGTAAGAATCTTGAATTTATCAAACCGGTTGGTAGGTACAAAGCCTAGTCCTCTTTCAAGGACCTTGCTTTGTATAGGTGTGAGGGTCAAGTCAGTGAGATTAACCACTAGGTTTACTTCCGACTCGTTGACGGTTGAGGGGGCATGTTGTTGGTCATGCTCCGTGTTGATACTCGAGGGGTCTCTGTCTCTGGTACGGACCAATGGACGTTGTACCCGCCTCTGTTTCGGCCCCTTCGTGGTCCCTGGCGTGTCCCTAAAAAAGGTTGTGGGGTTTGATAGTTGTAGTCATATTCTTGTGGGGGTGGTATCCACTGTGGAAAAGGTCCTCCCATCATAGGTGGACCATACGCATAAGGAGGGTACGGGGGAGGTCCTTGGTAGCTATTCCATCTGCCACCCCTAGGGTAGAAAGGACGTTGGTTGTAATTGTCCCTCCCTCTGTTGTACCGTTTGCCACTGCCTCTGCTTGAGTTAGAGTTATCCGAGCCAGTATCGGAGGAGTCTCCATCATAATTCTGATCTTGATTCTTAGGGACATAGTCGTCTCGTATGTAGGGATACACTCGTTCGTGGCTAAATCGTGCCGTGTCTTTCTTAAGTTTGTTGTACTTGCTTTGTTTTAAAGTCATTTCAAACTCAGTTATTTCCTGGTTGAGTTCCTCCAGGCGTTTTTTGAGGACACTAGGGGATATATAGGCTTTAAGACGTACTTCTAGGTTCAGAATCTCGATCTTCAATTCCTGTGTTAATCTAGTGGCTGTTTTTATAATCAGGACCAAAAACCAACGGCGAAAAATTGCTTACTTCTGTTCAATAGCTTCCACCCCCGCCACTTGAGGGAGAACCTACCGTATGGACAATTCCTCCGCCTACGGAGAAATTGCACTGAAACCAATGAGTTCAAGAGACAAGCATCTGAACTACGCCAAAAACTGATGAAACGAAACTATCCCAACAAAATCATTGACAAAGCCCTGAAAAGAGCAAGGAACAACAACAGAGAAGCCCTGGTGGAAGACAAAGTGGTCACACCGGCTGAAGATAGACCTATCTGTGTGACCACCTATAACACACATTCCAATCAAATCACAAAGATAGTAAATAGACACTGGCGACTTCTCAATAGTTGCGGTCTGAATATCACGAAACCAATGTTTGCACACAAGAGGGGCAAGAACCTGAGAGACATGCTTGTCCACACCAGACCCAGGAATACACCACGACCTATAATGGAGGGTTTGCTACCCCCTATACAAGGACATCACCCATGCGGGAACTGCAGTACATGTCACCTGACGAGAAAAAGCAAACATATTGAATTCCGGAATTGTGAGGGGTGGGACCATAGAAGCTTTACTAATTGTAATAGTAGGAATGTGGTCTACCTCATCACCTGCCCATGTGGTCTTGAATACGTGGGGATGACCACTAGATCCATCAAGATACGAGTAGGGGAACACCGTAGCAATGTCCGTTGTGGGAGGAACACTACCAAAATGTCCAGCCACTACATATCCAGTGGACATAGCGTAGATGATCTGAGGTGGACAGTGATCGAGCAACTGGGTGGAGAACAAGGTCTTCTTGAAAAAGAACAGCGTTGGGTCTTCCGTCTTGGGACCCACATCAATGGATTGAATGATGAAATTCCATGGAATCAATTCCATCTGTAATGCGTAGACTTCTCACTTGTTATACCTTGGTCTAGCAGCCTTTCCCGCTTTTATCCTTGAGAGTAATGTCCCCTGTTATGTATGTATCATCTTACTCTAGGTGTCACCATAAGTTTACCTGGTTCCCCAGCAATTAGGTTTGGCGCCATAGATTGTATCTACATCATGTCACTATATGTGTCATTACACCCTTTTACTGACACCCCTATCAACTCTAAGCGTTTTGCCGATACATCTACACTATTGATTATGCCTGACACTGTACACTATTAACTGTGACTCTGGAAGTTTTTTTGGCCACCGATAACGACGTGGGCCCTCAAAACCGTCCTTGAATTCCCCTCTACATACTGGTCTGCCCCAGTTACATCAGCTGATTCCCCATCCCGGTGGCTTGATACTTACTTTAATATGGTATGTATTCCCACCTCTGAATATTACTTCCGTTGTTTTAATTGCCCATCCTCGGTTTCTGGCAGTAGAGACATGTCATTTTTTCAAGATTTATGATCACAGTAAATTTATGCTGGGTCTTATTTATTTTTCATCCGTGGACTCGGCCGGCATATTTCCGGTTCCGGGTCACTGTAGCCAGTGATAGCGGCTGAGTAGTGACTTTCGTTTTACCCGACCGGTTGGCTTCCGGTTCCGGGTTTGGTTACACAGAGCTAGCGGGCTAACGCGCATTGGCACAACCTTTTTTCGCGCGAAAAACTTTGATTGGAAGCACTATTTAAAACCATACCCCTGCGCTCAGTACCATCTACGGAGCCGACCGGGGAGGTTGATCTAGCAGGATATTATTCCAGGGATTCGTAAGTATGGCACAGCCGGTACCTGTAGGGATTTTCTCCTTCGGACAACAATCATGCCATTCTCTTTACCGATGGGGCATTTTCTTGTTTCTTTCAACTTTTTCCATTTAGATAGCCGAGTGGGCAATCCCACCACCCGTTTTCGAGCTCATGAGGCAATTTTCATTTTACAGCAAGTATGTTGTTATGTTTTGACATGCTTCCCTGCGGCATGGATTACCATAGCTATTGGGCATTTTTAGAAACACTGGAACTATGTTCCGTTCTGAATAGAGTGTGTGCTTTTTGTTACGTGTTTGTTAGTCCAAAGTTGATGTCTATGTGTTTCACAATATTTTCACCACAGATCACGTGATAACGTTATGGATATCATTAAGAGGAGATTATTGTTTCACTTCCTTTTCAGATCACTAATCACACACGATGGATTGATCCTCGATCTACGTGACGTTTGGCTTTTTTCTCCCCTTTTGTTTTCCAGGTCAATGGACCATATAAGACCTATTTAGGCATTATTAACCATAGGAGGTTATTTTCTTCCTACATTGATTTATTTACTTTCTTCATTTTGAATACATCACAGTGAGTTTTAGGAAGGGATCCTTAAGGTCCTGAAGAAGAAGCTTGGGGAAGCTTCGAAACATGTCGGCACCATCAGGAGGCACAGCTCATTGAGGCATACTTCCTCCTCCCCCCACTATTTTATTAATACCAGCTCAGACGGCATAATAAACTTTTTTAGACCCAAGAGCCAGGTATTTTTTAATTCACATTTCCATTCACTCCTGACCCTTCCTCTCACACCCTCGCATCACACATAGTCGTCTCATTAATAACAGTGCTCCCGCGTAGTCGTTGGTCGTAGCACGCCCCGTCCCGTAGAGGGGCGGGAAGACCCCTATGATGAAGCATGACACCAAGGGTCCTTTTGGTGTGTGAGGGGTATTTAAACAACTGATTTGTATTCTCCACGGCGGTGGGATACATTTGACTCTCCTGTGGGAGTCTTGGGACATATTCAACCAACGGGTGGATCTCTATGTTTATTAGCATCTGACCGGGAGGAAGTATCCACCTCCACCACTCGGACGAGTGGTACCTCTCCACTCCCTATTTTGTTTTTGTTTGTAAAGGTAGATATACCCTTACTCTCTAAAGTGGTAGCTTGGTCGAGCAGTAAGGCAGAATCAGAGGACAGTGTAAAGCATTTGTTGTATACACTCAGTCAGCAAATGGTCTCACACACTCAATAACTGAACTCTAGGACAATGGTTTATATATAAAAAAATATATGCTTGTTTTGTTTTAAAACCAACAATTGGATTTAAAATATACTTTCTCAGAATGAGATGCTTTATATAAATACTTTTGCAATATGCAATTGACTTTTGTAAACAGTTACAAGTGGTTGCAATAGGCAACACTATTTTAAACACAATAATGCATTGAGTTCAATGGAAGTTTCATGTTATTTGCCACAGATTACTTTTAGGATTACTTTTGGAATTCCAGGACTGGATCCTAGATTCAGTCCTGGGTCAGTACTTGGAATCAAGTGAGAAAAGTCAACTTAATTACTGTGATGATTTTTAGACAATATTTTACTATTTGAAAAGTTGACAGAAAATATTTCATAGAAAACAGTCAATGATTCCCTATGGCAGGAATAGTACGTCCTCGTTACTTTTGTAATCCAGTACTGGGTGCCTAGACTCAGTACTGGGACCTTTATCCAAAACAGGTAAGCAATTACGTTTTCAGATATTATACGATTTTTAAAGAATATTTAAAGATTGCAGAAATTGACACTTTGAAGAAATTTCACAGAAAAACAGTCAATGATTTCCTATGGAAGAAAATTGGGTTACTGGTAAGTACAGTTGTAAGTAGTTTTCAGAGTCAGTGCTGGGTACCGAGATCCAGCACTGGGAGCTAACCTAAGAGCAGGTGAGTATTTTCGTTTTCGTTACATGGCTGATTTTTGGTGAATATTTTTAGTTTTGAAAAGTCCACACTTAGAAGAAATTTCAGGAAAAGGCCAGTCAATGTTACCCTATGAAGAAAATTGAGTCATCGGTTTAAAGGTAAGTACTCGACTGGCAGAGTTAAGGTTTTGGGCATAGACTCAGGGGTCCCCCAGGGTCAGGTAGGTACAGTTGGTGTACTCCCAGCGGCACTAAGGCGGCCGGGTGCAGAGAGAGTTAGGCCCAATGTTATCCTATGAGGGATAGGGGGGCCTTGGTTGGTGGCTGCTGACTAGCAGGCCACGCGGCTGTGGGAGCTGGGCTCCTGGTCACTTACTCAGGGCAAGTGGGGAAGTAGATAGGTGTAGAGGTTGCACTGCCAGGGCCACTCGGGCGGCTGGGTGCAGAGTGCTTTTGAGCCTTCGGGCGCTCAATTGATTTCAATAGGAAATCTCCGGTTTAGAAAAAGACTGCAAGCTCGGGGACGAGGATTCTTCAGGTGCCACCACCTCTTCGAGAGGTAAGTTGGGTAGTTGGAGGATAGGTAGGTACCCCGGGATTGGGCACAGGGGGCCGCGGAGCGCCGGGTGCTGGGGTGCCTTTTGGTGTCGGGAAATCTTACCCTCCGTTGATCGCGGTTGGGTGGGAACCTTGTTCTGAGGCTGCAGGCTTCTTCAGGAGTGTCGAGGGAGGTCCTTGGGTGCCGGACTCGGGGTCACAGTTGCCGTAGGGTCGTCCGCGTGGTCTTTGTTTACTCCGGCACAGGCCAGGCTTGGCTGGTGCAGAGTGTGCTGGGTTCACGGTTCCGGGCTGCTGCCAGGGATTGGAAGTAGATTTTGAGTAGAGCCTCTACTCATGGGAGTCCCAGGGACTTAGAGTCAAAAGGTATCCAGGTCCTCCGGGGTTTGTGAGTTTGCTGGCCACAAGAGATGCCGGGTTGGAGCAGGAGCAGATTCGAGGGTTGACAGGCCGGTAGGGCTGGGGCCAAAGCAGTTTGTGTCTTCCTCTTCTTAGCAGCTGCTGGGCAGGTCTTCTTTCTTCTAGCTCTTCTTCGGATTTTGGAATCTGGGGAAGGAAGGTTCAGGGTGCCCCTAAATACTAGATTTAGGGGCGTTACAGGTAGGTGAAGGGCAGGGACCAATGGGTCCCTGTCCTGGGGTGGGTACACCCCCTATCCTGCCTCTCTCCTGTGGGAGGGGGGCAGTAGCCTAGTCCTGATAGGGTAGGGCTTCCCATCTTCAAGATGGCGAGAGCCCGGAGATGTGCGTTACCTCGCCTCCCCCACCTGAGGGGTGGGGTTGGCAGGCTGGCACATCCCCTGTCCTTATTTGGGGTTTCCAGCCAAGCTTCCCGCCAGAGTGGGGGGTTGCAGTGGCCTGGGGAAGCTCACAGAGGCGACATGCCTTCGAAGCTTCCCCCTGCCCATCCTGGGGGAGGAGATTTAGCACCTCGCCCAGGATGTGCATTGTTGCAGGCCCAGGAGAGCAGGGGCTCTCCTACTCAGGGGTCCAGCAACATGTCTGCTGTGTGGCAGCCTAGGCAGCCACAGAATAGACGTGGATTGTAGGTTAGGTTTTAGGGGGCATCTCTAAGATGCCCTCTGGGGTGCTTGGCACATTAAATCCCACACTGGCATCAGTGTGGGTTTAATGTGCTGAGAAGTTTGATACCAAACTTCTCAGTCTTCAGTGTTGCCATTACGGTGCTGTGGAGTTCGTGTTTGACGAGCTCTCAGCACCATGTAATCTTAAATGGCAGCACTGCACTTACAGTGCCCAGGAATGGATCTGGGTACTGTAGGGGCTCCTGCTCCTGTGCCCACCCCATTGGCATAGGGCACCCAGCTAGAGGGGTGGCTGATATATGCCATGGCAGTGTAGGGGATGGGCATGGCACACAGGGATGTGTGCCATGTCGACTCTTTGTTTTTTCTTGCACAGGGCCTCTAAGGGTGGCACAATGAGTGCTGCAGCCCTTAGAGGCCTTCCCTGGTCACAAGGCCCTGGGTACCTAGGGTACCATTTACCAGGGGCTGACATGTGGCCAGGGTTTGCCAATTTGGGTGTTGTGTGTTTAGGGAAGGAACATAGGCCCTGGGCACCTGATTGGCAGGAGTCCAGTGCACACTCAGTCAAAGTACATTCAGCAATTCAGCAAAAAGTGGGGGCATACCATGCAAGAAAGATGGCACTTTCTCACACAATCCCCCCCCCCCCCAAACGAAAAGTGATGAGACTAACCTTGCCCTATGGAGTCTTCATTGTCTAAGTGGAAGAACCTGGAAAGTCCATCTGCATTGGCATGGGCAGTCCCTGGTCTGTGTTCCACTTCAAAGTCCATTCCCTGTAGGGAGATGGACCACCTTAGTAGTTTTGGATTTTCCCCTTTCATCTGCATTAGCCATCTGAGAGGTCTGTGGTCAGTTTGAACCAGGAAGTGAGTACCAAACAAGTATGGCCTCAACTTCTTCAGGGACCAAACCACAGCAAAGGCCTCCCTCTCAATGCCACTCCAACGCTGCTCTCTGGGGAGTAGCCTCCTGCTTATAAAAGCAACTGGTTGGTCTTGGCCTTCATCATTGGTCTGGGATAGGACCACTCCTATCCCTAGCTCAGAGGCATCAGTCTGCACTACTAACTGCTCGGCATAATCTGGAGCTTTTAGAATTGGTGCTGAGCACACTGCTTCTTTTAGGGTGTCAAAAGCTTTTTGGCAACTAACTGTCCAGTTAATCCCAATAAGCTCTGTGGGTACCACTGACATCTCCCTTTGCTTCTGAAACAGCTTGCTGCCTCAGGCTTTCAAGAGTGGGACCGTCTCGCTGACCCTGGCACAGCTCTTCCCTGGAGGGTCCCCCTGGGCCCAAGAGTTCAACCTGGTAAGGGTCAAGCTCCATGGACTCAGTTCCCTCAGGGGTATCCAAATCCTCTCCCGTTGGAGAGGGGTCCTGAATGTTTTGCTGTACAGAAGCTGGTTCCCCAGTCTTCTTACCTTTTCTCTTTGTTAGTTGGGCCATTAT
This sequence comes from Triturus cristatus, assembly GCF_964204655.1. NCBI lineage: Eukaryota > Metazoa > Chordata > Amphibia > Caudata > Salamandridae > Triturus > Triturus cristatus. The sequence goes on along the minus strand of NC_140592.1, from coordinate 458,162,516 downwards.
TTCAGGCTCCAGACCTACTTTTTCACCCTTCCTCTTGCTCTGTGCTCTGGTTTGCACACACACCAATTCAGGGATGCCCAGCATGGCTGCATGGGCCTTTAGCTCAACCTCAGCCCAGGCTGAGGTTTCCAGATCATTTCCAAGTAGACATGCAGCTGGCAACTTTGGAGAGACCACTACCTGTTTCAGGCCAGTAACCCCCCCCCTCCCAGCCTAATGTCACCATGGCCATGGGATGACTAGTGGTGACACTGTCAGCATTGGTGACTGGGTAAGACTTCCCAATCAAATATTGCTCAGGGGAAACCAGTGTGTCTTTCACCATAGTGACACTGGCACCTGTATCCGTTAGAGCTTCTACCCTAGTTCCATTCACCCAGGGGTACTGTAAGTATTTATTTAAATTGGGTGGCCACACAGCTACAGTGGCAAACTCCACTTCTCCCAGGGAGACTAGACTAGCTTCAGTGTGTTCCCAGATTTGCTCAGGGTACACCTCTGATCCCATTTGTATACTTGCTGCCCCAGGAGTAGCTGTACTGGGTGCCTTAGGGGCTTTGTTGTGGGGGCAAGATTTATCTACAGTTAGGTGTCCTGACCTCTTACAGTTATTACACCAGGCCTTTAAGGGATCAAAGTTCTTCCCCCTATAGGGTTGAGGCACATAGGGAGTAGTTTGGGTCCCACCCACCAGAACATGTTTTTGGGGCCCTTTGGAAGACTCAGACTTTTTATCTTGGGGATTCTCACCACCTTTCCCCTGGGGAGGTTTTGTGACCACTTTCTTTTGGTCACCCCCAGTGGTTGTCCTTGTCACCCTAGTCTTGACCCAGTGGTCATCCTTCTTTCCCAATTCTTGGGGAGAAATTAGACCTAGGTCTACCAAATGCTGATGCAACCTTTCATTTGTGCAGTTACTTAATATATGTTCCTTCATGAATAAATTGTACAATCCAGTAAAATCCTGCACACCATGTCCAGCTAACCAACCATCCAGTGTATTTACTGAGAAGTCTACAAAATCAATCCAGGACTGGGTCTGGGTTTTGTGAGCCCCCTGAATCTAATTCTATACTCCTCAGTAGTGAATCCAAATCCCTCGATCAGAGCTTTCTTCATGAGGTCATAGGATCCTGCTTGTGGCCCAGAGAGGGTCAGACGCCTGTCTCTGCAGTTACCAGAGAACAGTTCCCACAGGAGTGCCCCCCGGAGAGGTTTCTTTACTTTTCTGGTGTCACAAGCCCTCTCAAAGGCTGTGAACCATTTGGTGATATCATCACCTTCCTCAAACTTAGGGACAATCCCTTTGGGGATTTTAAGGTCAGAAGTTTCCTCCCTATCCTTATTTTTATTATTGCTGCCACCATTGATGGGTGCTAAACCCATCTCTCTCCTTTCTTTTTCTAGAGCCAGGAGCCTGGACTCTAGCTCTAATCTTTTGGCCAGGCTGTCCTCTTCACTGGTGGGTCCCCCAGTGATCTCTCTGGTACCAGAGTCACCTGTGTGATCTCTAGGTCCCCAGATGCTAATTATTGGATTGAAGGGTATGGGTGCCCTCTCCTCCCTAGGGGATAGTATTGGGGGGGGGGGGTTATAATTCACCTCCTCTGCTTCCCCTTCCTCATCTGACTGGCCATCACCATGTTCAGATGGGTGGTCCTTAGCATACTCAGCCAAGAGCTCCTGGAGCCCTATTTTGGTTGGATGCAGGCCCATTGGTATATTTTTAAGTTTGCATAGGAACCTCAATTCCTTGAAAGACAAGTGCAAGTAAGGTGTGAGGTCGAGCTCCTCCACCAGGTCCATGTTATTATTTTCACTAATAGCTGGGTTTGTTTGAGTCATTCTAACCTGACAGCTCTAATCCTCTACCCTGACTATAGTGACTTTTATTTTCTAACATTCTAATGGGACTTAAGCAAGGCCCTAGCAAGACTTTTAGTAATTTTGGAAAGACCAATCAGAATTCTAAAGGCAATTTTCAGAGTTCTGTCGTGTGATCAGATGGTAACCAAGTAGTCCAACAAATGCAAGTTTGTATCTCACCGCTGATCCACCAATGTGAGAAAGTGGCTCTGTATATACTGTTAGGTACAGGGTGTACAGAGTCCACAGTCCCCAGAGGCTTGGCAGAGGCTAAAGTTAGATATAACCTTACTCTCTAAAGTGGTAGCTTGGTCGAGCAGTAAGGCAGTATCAGAGGACAGTGTAAAGCATTTGTTGTATACACTCAGTCAGCAAATGGTCTAACACACTGAATAACTGAACTCTAGGCCAATGGTTTATATATAAAAAAAATATATGCTTGTTTTATTTTAGAACCAACAATTGGATTTAAAAAAATATACTTTCTCAGAATGAGATGCTTTATATAAATACTTTTACCATATGCAATTGACTTTTGTAAACAGTTACAAGTGGTTGCAATAGGCAACACTATTTTAAACACAATAATGCATTGAGTTCAATGGAAGTTTCATGTTATTTGCCACAGATTACTTTTAGGATTACTTTTAGAATTCCAGGACTGGATCCTAGATTCAGTCCTGGCTCAGTACTTGGAATCAAGTGAGAAAAGTCAACTTAATTACTGTGATGATATTTAGACAATATTTTGCTATTTTAAAAGTTGACACTTAGAAAATATTTCATAGAAAACAGTCAATGATTCCCTATGGTAGAAAATTCAAGTTACAGGTATAGTACGTTCTCGTTACTTTTGTAATCCAGTACTGGGTGGCTAGACTCAGTACTGGGACCTTTATCCAAAACAGGTAAGCAATTACGTTTTCAGATATTATACGATTTTTAAAGAATATTTAAAGATTGCAGAAATTGACACTGAAGAAATTTCACAGAAAAACAGTAAATGATTTCCTATGGAAGAAAATTGGGTTACTGGTAAGTACAGTTGTAAGTAGTTTTCAGAGACAGTGCTGGGCACCGAGATCCAGCACTGAGAGCTCACCTAAGAGCAGGTGAGTATTTTCATTTTCGTTACTCGGCTGATTTTTGGTGAATATTTTTAGTTTTGAAAAGTCCACACTTAGAAGAAATTTCAGGTAAAGGCCAGTCAATGTTACCCTATTAAGAAAATTGAGTCATCGGATTAAAGGTAAGTACTCGACAAGCAGAGTTGAGGTTTTGAGCATAGACTTAGGGGTCCCCCAAGGTCAGGTAGGTACAGTTGGTTCACTCCCAGCGGCACTAGGGCGGCCGGGTGCAGAGAGAGTTAGGCCCAATGTTATCCTATGAGGGATAGGGGGGCCTTGGTTGGTGGCTGCTGACTAGCAGGCTACGCGGCTGTGGGAGCTGGGCTCCTGGTCACTTACTCAGGGCAAGTGGGGAAGTTGATATGTGTAGAGGTCCTTGGGTGCCGGACTCGGAGTCACAGTCGCCGTGGGGTCGTCCTCGTGGTCTTTGTTCACTCCGGCACAGGCCAGGCTTGGCTGGTGCAGAGTGTGCTGGGTTCGCGGTTCCGGGCTGCTTCCAGGGATTGGAAGTAGATTTTGAGTAGAGCCTCTACTCATGGGAGTCCCAGGGACTTAGAGTCAAAAGGTAGCCAGGTCCTCCGGGGTTTGTGAGGTTGCTGGCCACAAGAGATGCCGGGTTGGAGCAGGTTCGAGGGTCGACAGGCCGGTAGGGCTGGGGCCAAAGCAGTTTGTGTCTTCCTCTTCTTAGCAGCTGCTGGGCAGGTCTTCTTTCTTCTAGCTCTTCTTCGGATTTTGGAATCTGGAATCTGGGGAAGGAAGGTTCAGGGTGCCCCTAAATACTAGATTTAGGGGCGTTACAGGTAGGTGAAGGGCAGGGACCAATGGGTCCTTGTCCTGGGGTGGGTACACCCCCTATCCTGCCTCTCTCGTGTGGGAGGGGGGCAGTAGCCTAGTCCTGATAGGGTAGGGCTTCCCATCTGCAAGATGGCAAGAGCCCGGAGATGTGCTTCACCTCGCCTCCCCCACCTGAGGGGTGGGGTTGGCAGGCTGGCACATCCAATGTCCTTATTTGGGGTTTCCGGCCAAGCTTCCCGCCAGAGTGGGGGGTTGCAGTGGCCTGGGGAAGCTCACAGAGGCAGCATGCCTTTGAAGCTTCCCCCTGCCCATCCTGGGGCACCTCGCCCAGGATGTGCATTGTTGCAGGTCCAGGAGAGCAGGGGCTCTCCTACACAGGGGTCCAGCAACATGTCTGCTGTGTGGCAGCCTAGGCAGCCTCAGAACAAACGTGGATTGTAGGTTAGGTTTTAGGGGGCATCTCTAAGATGCCCTCTGGGGTGCTTGATACATTAAATCCCACACTGGCATCAGTGTGGGTTTAATATGCTGAGAAGTTTGATACCAAACTTCTCAGTCTTCAGTGTTGTCATTATGGTGCTGTGGAGTTCGTGTTTGACGAGCTCTCAGCACCATGTACTCTTAAATGGCAGCACTGCACTTACAGTGCCCAGGAATGGACCTGGGTACTGTAGGGGCACTGGGCTCCTGCTCCTGTGCCCACACCATTGGCATAGGGCACCCAGCTAGAGGGGTGGCTGATATATGCCATGGCAGTGTAGGTGATGGGCATGGCACACAGAGATGTGTGCCATGTCGACTCTTTGTTTTGTCTTGCACCCAGACACCCAGCCTGCAAGGGCAGTGTGTGTGTGTAAGGGTACAGGGCCTCTAAGGGTGGCACAATGAGTGCTGCAGCCCTTAGAGGCCTTCCCTGGTCAAAAGGCCCTGGGTACCTAGGGTACCATTTACCAGGGGCTGACATGTGGCCAGGGTTTGCCAATTTGGGTTTTGTGTGTTTAGGGAAGGAACATAGGCCCTGGGCACCTGATTGGCAGGAGTCCAGGGCACACTCAGTCAAAGTACATTCAGCAATTCAGCAAAAAGTGGGGGCATACCATGCAAGAAAGATGGCACTTTCTCACAACGTGTCTATCCTCTGGTCCAACTCCCTATTTCTCTACCCGATGGGCAGGTCCTACAAGCCAAACTAGGGGTCTTGCCCTCTCTCCCTGAACAAGTGATTCTAGGACAGGACAAGCCAGCCTTTTTGACCTTGTTGAGGGACAAAGTACAAACTGTAAAACTCCAGGGCCCAGTCCATCCGTCCCTGCTCACCCAAGCCCCCTGGCTCTCAGACAGAAGTTTTAGTATGCCAACATCACCATCCTACCCTTCAGGCCGCATGGGGGTATGTCCGACAGACCAAAAACACGCCAAACACTAAATATCCTTTTTTTCTGATTAAAAACAAACTCCTATACAGGGTTGGGAACCGTGGGGATCCCTCGCAGTTACTAGTACCACAGGCTTTTCGAGAACAGGTCCTGTTTTATGCACACTCACATCTCTTGGCAGGACACAGAGTGGCCCACAAGACTACACAAATGTTGCTGCAGCACTTCTATTGGCCTGGTATCTTCTCACATGTCACTAAGTTTTGTCAGGAGTGTGAGGAATGCCAAAAGAAAAACCCCTATAGGCCCCCAGCTGTCCCCTTACAACCGCTTCCGGTTGTCGGTCAACCATTCGAAAGGGTGAGCATGGATCTTATAGCGCCCTTGCCCTGCACTAAGAATGGCAATCTTTATGCCTTAGTCATCGTGGATTATGCCACACAGTATCCCGAGGCTTTCCCATTGCGTGCCCCCAATACCCTAAACATCAGTAACAAACTACTAGAACTGTTCTCCCGAGTTGGTTTTCCCCAGAAAATCCTCACGGACCAAGGGACCCCCTTTGTTTCAAAGTTAATGGCACAGATCTGCAAATCCTAGGACATATCCCACATCAAAACATCAGTTAACCACCCACAGACAGATGGCTTATGTGAGCGCTACAATGCTACCCTCAAGCTCACCTTGAAAAAACTATTATGCATTGAAGGCAAGGAATGGGATGTGCTTCTTCCTCTGGCCTTATATGTCGTCAGAAGTCAAACCCAAGCCAGCCTAGGATGCTCCCCTTTCAAGCTCCTTTATGGCCGAGAACCCCGTAGTCTACTGGAGATAACAAAAGAAGTGTGGAACAAGAGAAAAAAGAGGAAACAACATCTTTTCTTGACTACACCCAAAGCCTGCGTACTAGATTACATAAAATCAGAGAATTCGCAGATGCTAATCTAGAGCAAGCCCAAAGAAAACAACAGGTTCTTTATGACAAGGGAAAGAAGTGGAGACATCTAAAAGTAGGAGAGTTGGTCCTGGTCCTCATGCCTTCAGCCCTGACAAAGGTGAAATCAGAATGGCAAGGCCCTTATAAAGTCATGGACAAAGAAGGGTTAACCTCATATTGCATCCAACTCACACCCCACCGTATACAACTATATCATATCAGCCTCCAAAAAAAGTGGTTAGGCCCTCTCCCCAAAGACCTACATACCGTTGTCCCTTTACCGAACCCCCCTTCTACCCTAAAGCAGTTGGTAATCAACCCTGAGCTTACACCGGCTCAGGAGAAGTCCCTAATGGTCACCCTACACCCTTTTGCTCCCCTGTTTTCCGACCTACCCGGGCGGACCGATATGGCAGAACATTCTATTGATACCCAGCCAGAGAAAATGATAAAACAGAAACCCTATTGTATCCCTATCGCCCGGAGGGAGGCGATAAAACAGGAGGTTGAAAATATGCTCGCCTTGGGTGTGATAAAACCCTCCCAAAGTGAATGGACCTCACCGATTGTGTTAGCACCGAAACCAGACGGTTCTGTCCGGTTTTGTATTGACTTTAGGGCGGTGAACGCAATCTCCAAGTGTGACTCCTATCCCCTCCCACGGGTAGATGAGCTGATTGAGAGGCTGGGTGAAGCTCAGTACATTACGACACTCGACCTTACAAAGGGATACTGGCAGGTGCCCCTTAAACCACAGGACCAGGAAATTACTGCCTTTTCTACCCCCACTGGCTTATAAGAGTTTACTGTATTACCCTTTTGTTTACACGGAGCACCTACCTCGTTCCAAAGGCTTATGAACAAGGTTTTATCGTCTCACCAGGCGTATTCATCCGCCTACCTTGACGACATCGTCATCCATAGCTCTACCTGGAAACTCCATCTCAGGCAGCTGGGTTACACATAAATGCAAATAAACCAAAGGCAGGCTTCCAAAAAAGTCAAGTATCTGCGGTACCTCCTGGGGAATGGACTCATAGAGCCACAAGAAGAAAAAATAAAAGCAATTGACCAAGCCCCTTTTCCCACCACCAGGAAGGAAGTCAGGGTTTTTTTGGGACTTCTTGGTTACCATAGACGATTAATTCCCCAATACTCTGAGCTGGCCACACCCCTTACCAACCGGTTACAAAAAGATGTCAAGACGAAGATTCTTGGTATGTCCACCTCCTGAGGCATTGAGGGCTTTTCACCAGCTAAAGGCAGCCATCACTTCCACTCCTGTGCTGCGATCCCCTGATTTCTCAAAGCCTTTTCTGCTCCATACCGACGCTTCTAAACACTGGGTCGGGTGGTTTTGTCACAGCTGTCCCCTGACGGGATTGAACACCCTATCCTTTTCATAAGTCGTAAACTGTACCCACGGGTACAATGATATACAATAATCAAGAAGGAATGTCTGGCGCTGAAATGGGCTATAGACAAGTTAAGGTACTATCTGGAGGGCTCCCATTTCATCGTATACACTGACCATGCCCCACTCCTCTGGATCAGCCGTAATAAGGGAAATAACCCAAGGATTCTGCATTGGTTTCTTTCCCTGCAGCCCTTCTACTTTGAAGTCCGCCACTGCAAGGGCTCTGACAAAGGAAATGCGAACTTCCTTTCCTGCGTTCTGCTGTTCCCCGACCGTGAACAGACTGGGGTAGGGGTGTGTGACGAACTGTCTCCCTCTTCCCCCTTATCCTCAGATAATACCTGGGAGAACTACCCCCCTTACCTGTCTCCTTATCCTCTCCTCTGTTCTCAGAATGCGACATTGAAGAACAGGGACTTTCCCTTTAAGGGAAACGCGCTTGGAAGCTCTTTCCCGGAGCACGGGACTTGGTCAGATGACCTGGTCATGTACAAAGCGGACGATGACGCACTGAGCTGGCATTCACACAGAGGAACCTGATCGTGGAAAGAGCCGTGGTCTCAACAGGAGAAAGTCCAGACCTCCTTCGTCACTCCGGGACTCCAGAGAGAAGACGACTTCCGCTACAGAGCACCAGGACACCGGCCGCATAGACGTCCCCGAACGGGAGCCGGACCCTCTCCGGTACCACGCTGAGACCAGCCACGTCCCTGGAGGGGCGTGGATTCACAAGGTACGCGGCAGGTTAGAAGCCGTCTGGGGAAAGGGGACTAGAGCTGATAAAGACCGGGCGGGTGGAGGGAGCTGAGTTTCCTAGCCCTCTCGCGCTGTGCCTTTATGCTTATGCACTGTGTATCCAACACCGGTGGCGGTATGAGGTGGCATTTCCCTTCACTTCCTATTCCTTAGTATTTTACAGTAGAACACGAATCCATTCCTTACGGGGCGTATTTCTTTATTTTTATTTCTGAGTAACCGGCTGACCTTCTGTTGAGTCTTCTCCTGACAAGCCCTAGAAGAAGAGAAAGGATTATACCACCGCAAGGACCCTCACCCCTTCCTATGGAAGAGAGGAAGAAGACGGTGTCTGCCCCTATATGACCACGAGGGAACCATTTCTTTTGCCATTTGTTATGTTCTGACTAGACAAATAATCCTTACATCTCTTACTAATTCAATGAATCCCGCATCAAACTATTCCTGAGACCTTCCTTGCTTCTCCATCACGCCACACGTATACAGTAAAAAATAATCTAGCTGACACGTCTAGAATTTTTTGTTCTAATAAGGACACAGAGGTGAGAATTAGGCTTCTCTTTCTTTACTGCAAACATCCTGCTGCCAATGGAAATATAACATATTACAGACTGTGTCTCAATGGTATTTTCGCCCTTGTCATGGGTTCCATCCACCAGTCAGATGGTACATTGTACATTTGTCCTTAATTATGGGAGACCTCTTCCCTCCTCTTTCTTTGCTCAACAGTAGAACATCCAAGAAAGGACAAACCTGTCATCAACAAGCTTAAATGAACCAATCTGCCACCTCAACAGCCCAGTCCACCGTCCCAATGTGGCAACTGCTTCTCCATTCAAGTCTGAACTTGAAGAGCTCTTTATGTAAATCGTCGCTTAGGCTGATTTGTGCTGTTAATGAAAACGCTGTTCACCACCTTCACCACCAGGCTGTTCTGAAAAAGCGAATCTTACTCTTATTTCAGACCAATCCGTAAAATGAAAAGTTAATCAGGCAGTAATTTTAGCTAACCAAAAAATGCATCATCTCAATACAATTCTCAGCTGGGTGGGTATACACACATATATACACTAAGGTGACCCTACCAGTTTCACTAAGGCCCTCGTAGCTAATCGCCCCAGTCTTGATAGCTGTGTTAACACAGCTAACATGCAAGTGGAAGACTGGATATCTCAGGCACTGGACCAAATTGCGCCATCAGTTGATAGACTGTCAAGTAAGACCAATCCTAGGGCCGATTAGTTAGTCAGCTCTTAAGGCATATCACAGTTGCATTAGACACGTTTGTCGCAATTTTCATGCCAGTAATATTGAGGGGGTGTAGAATTCATGTCGGGAAATTATCTTGATTGTCAAATCTTTATCCCTGCTGGAACAAGTTTCAGGCCTTACTCCATCTTCAGAGGATAGTTGCAATGCTCTTGCTAAATTATCTTCCTATAAAGTAGTGTCCATGTACTCATCCTTTTCGGAGGACTCTAGAAATGCCCCGTGTCTTGATGTCTGGGTTGAACCCTCAGCGGATTATACAAGGCTGCTTCAGTTAAAATCCATTGAACCTGACTAATTATGCCTCCTTATGTTGTCCGTTGAATCTGGCTCTCCACTAGTCCCGCCTCTCCTGCTATTCTGGAGCGAGGAGCAGAAGAGGTCTTACCCGTGCTTGGCTAACTAATTTAATAGTTTTTTCGCGGCAGCCCCGTTTCCACAGTGATGGAAACACACTTCAATAGTTCTCCTCTTAAAAAATCCTTCACTTGACTCAACTAAGCCTGAGAATTATAGGCTGATCTCTCTGCTCCCATTTTCTTCAAAAGTTGCTGAGAAATAGGTTAAACAACAGCTCTCGGTGTTTATTGAAGCTAAGAAGCTACTGCATAGGACGCAGTCGGGCTTGCACCCTTTCTACTGTACAAAGTCAGCTTTGTTGCTTGCCTTTGAGTTCGTTTGTTAGATCCTGGACAGGGGTGACACTGCTATACTGTTGGACCTGAGTGCAGCCTTCAACACTGTGAGTAGTTGGCCTGGTATATGATGTCCACTATTTAAAGTGGGCACCTTGTACCAGTCCAAACAACCCTTATGGTGATTTAAGAGGTCAAAGATAACCTTAGAAAGCTAACCAAGTGGTAGCTGTGGAGAGCAGCCTTCAGGCTTAGTCTTGAATGAATGTTAAGCAGCTTGTTTTACCAGAATGCAACCTTATTGTATTGGTTAAATGAAAGGAGAACCACACAGTAGTTATAAGAATATATATTTATTATTATAACACACTTTAAATACCTCACAGTATCTGCTACACGCAGATAAACACAAAGCACACAACACTGTAGCACAGAATCAATAGTAAGTAGCACTAATACACAGTGGGCTCCAGGGGGAAGACCAAACCATATACTAAAATAGTGGTATAACAACCACGACTCGAGTCAAGACGGTGTCTAGAGGATGTAGTATCGCTGGGACCCCAAGGTGAGTAAGTAGGGACCCCACGGAGGGCGGTGTAGTGTGAGAACACGACCGCGTACTTCGTGAAATTCAATGGGAGAGTCGCAGTTGCAGTTTTAATGTTTCAGGACCCTTCCCAGTGGATTACGAGGAAACCTTTTGGAACATAGAAGGTTGGAGAGCCACCCCACCCGTGGGTACCGAAGTACCAGAGTTACCTATCCCAGGGAAGCCAGGTGCATAGGGCTGAAGTGGCGTCGGAAACCGCCGTCGTTCTCAATGGGAGTCTTCAAGTAATTCCACTGCTGGAAAGAAGAAAAGTGTCCGGTGGAATCCGCAGGCAGATTGTTGATGGAAGGAACTTGAAAGCAGAGGGGACACAGAGTCTGGGTCACTCCGGAGTGACCAGGGGCTCGGTAGACAAATGATCATCTATGTCGGGTGCTACAGGTGTGAAGAAGGTCACGGTCTGGCCGAGCAATGACCAGGAGACTTACCACGGCAAGGGGAGACCGGGCAGGCCTGAGCAACCAGAGGAGTCCAAGAAAATCAGTGTTGTCCCTCAAATGGACCCACAGGCCGAAGGCACAGGACTCGCAAGGGGACCGCTAGCAGTTTCACAAAACAACAGCTTGCAGGGCACAGAGTGCGAGGAGGTCAAAGTCCTTTGTATGAAATGTGTTCAGATGTTGGGCCCAATGAACAAAGTTGGGGAAGACCAACAAGCATATGCAATTGCAAATGTACGCGGTGCACAGGGGTTCGGGTTATGCGGTCCCCACGAGGGATACTGGCCGCAAACTCAGCTCGACCGCAAGGAACCCACCTCTGGTGTTGCTGGAGCCTTCGGAGTCTGCAGGAGATCAGGATCAGCCAAGAGGTCAGCTGCATTTCGGTGCATGCAAATGCAGGGGAGTGACTCCTGCACTCCAAAGGAGATACTTCAGTTGTCCTTGATGCGCCACAGGTCCTACAAAGAGCCTGTATGTTGCACTGGCACAGACGATGCTTTGGACGGAGAGGGAGACAAAGTCGGGCCCAGGCGAAGTCCAGAGTGTCCAGACGGTCGAAGGTCAGTGATTTCTTGTTTAGGATCTTGTCCACATCGAATCTAGGGTCCTACAGCCAGGTAAGCCCTTTTGTACCCACGGGAGAGGGTTGGACAGATTCAGGGGATCGTCCCAGGGGAGGGTCAGGACAGTGGGGATGTTACTCCCATGTTCTTTGTCCAGTTTCGCGCCAGAGCAGGGGCCAGCGGCTCCCAGAACTGGTTTGAACTGGACTATGCACAGGCACACCAAATGTTCCCCTCGTGCAGACTTTCAGGCACTTTGGAGGTGCACCCACCCTCCGGCTCCAATACACTAGATCCTGTCTGGGAGGTGGTCGCACCTCCCTGTGACAGGATGCCTATTGTGCTTCCTTCCTCTGCTCGAGCTTGGCTCAGCAGCACAAGGGCAGAAATGTGTCTCTGGTTGGTAGCATCCATTTTGTGTTGTCCCGGTCGAGAAGGCTTGTACCGGGAAGACCAGGGACCCACGAAGCTTGCTTCTGAGGGATGGAATCATTCCTCCCACCACGGTTACCGGTGTGGAGGTATGATTCCAAGGTGTTTGATACCAAAGAAGATATGGTTTGTTGCAGCTATTTTCGAGATAGCATTTTACTTAAGCATATAATGCACCTACCTATATGTCTGGCTACGTCACCGACAACCCGGGAGAATGGTGTCCGAAGGCTGCAGAGGTGCTCTGCTCATGCAGGGGCACCCTCTCACATAAAACCCAGCACCCTGCCTTCAGGATTGTCAAAGCCTGCTATAGGGGTGATTTATTAGTTTTAAGTGTAGTGACCTATAGATATAGGAAACCTATATATAAAGTAAGTGGTGCATGCACCATCTTACACAGACTGCAAAGGCAGGCCTGTAGTTCCATGTTCCATTTTGCATGGCTTCTCATGGGTGGCATAATACATGCTTGAGCCCAAGGGAGGCCTCTGGGGCCCTGGGTACATGTGTACCATTTATAAGGGTACTCCCGTATCCAATCTGGGGGGTACCTAAGTACATGACTTAACATTTTGGGGAGAAAGCAAATAGACTGAGGTCCTGATTAGCAGGATCCCAGTCAGGCTAGTCAAAAACAGTGTAACATCAAGCAAAAACATCAAGCAAAAAGTGGGGGTAACCATAAGAAGCAGATCCTACTTTCCTACAGACACCATATGCCACAACCTTTTACTTGAGCGGTTGTAAAGTTGCTGTGTCGGCCATAGGACCTTGCAATGGGTTGCTTCCTTTTTGCAGGACCCCACTTTCCAGGTGCTGCAGAAACCTTTTCAGTCCCAGGTTTCTCCATTGCAGCAAGGGGTGCCTCAGGGCTCATCAATACGTCCTACTTTCTCCAATCTATATATGCGCCACCTGGCTGATATAATTGAGCGTCATGGTTTTAACATCATATCGTACACCAATGATACTGAGCTTATTGTGACCCTATTTCTTCTAGTGTGGCTGTTTCACCGAGGACCTGTTTATCGGTAGTGGCCCAGTGGATGTACCTCATTTGCCTAAAATGTAATGCAGGTCTGACTAAGGTCATTATCCTGGGCAAGCAGCCTTCAATCTGTTCCCCTGCTTGGTGGCCAGATTCGCTTGGATCCCTTCCTTTGCCAAAGCCAAGGGTAAAAAACCTAGGCATTTGGTTTGATGAAAATCTTACGGTTGACAGCCAGATCACGGCTTTGGCGGGCAAGTATTTTGGGAATCTAAAATCACTCAAGAATATCTGCTTCCTGCCTGAATCGGTCAAGAAAACAGTAGTCCAGGCACTGGTTATTTCCAGGCTGGATTACTGCAGTGTTTTATATCTGAGAGTTTCTCAATCTCACCTGATTAGACTTCAGTGTGTGCAGAACTCTGCAGCTCGGTTGCTGCTGAACCTTCCGAGACAGGCTTCTATGGGTTCTGCACTTTATAAACTGCACTGACTCCCACTAAAATAAACTTCTCTTTTTCAAAGACCTGTGCTATTGCTACAGGACTTTTACGAATACAGGTTGACATTATCTGCACCTCCTCATAATGCCATACTCCCCCTCGAGGTGCCTCAGGTCTTCGGGACTCTGCTGGATTATGACTTGCTGTGAAGAAAGTTCGCATTGGTGGTAGTTCCTTTAGCTTTTTAGCACCCAAGCTGTGGAACTCCCTTCTCCTTCATTTAAGACAAGCAAAGACAGTATCTGTTTTACTTAAAAACTTTAAAACCTGGTTATTTAGATAGGCGGTTTTCCAACTCTTTTAGGCTGTTTGTGTTTCTGGACCACTGGAGCTAGACCTTTTAGCTCTGGAACACTTTGTTTGAAGTACTTTATAAATCTTATAATTATAGATATGTATATATATATATATATTCACTGAAAAAACCATGGGTTTCACACACGTTATAGTTAGGAATTAGCATTTAAAAAACCTTAGAAATTCAATGAAAAAACCAAAGGTTTCACACATGTTATAGTTAGCTGGACATTTCACTCGTAAAAAACCATTGAAATTCCCCCGTTATAGTTAGTTCAGCTAACTATAACTCGCGCTCCCGCAATGCACTACTGATGACGTCACATATTACATCACTCATGACATGGTCAGTGACATCACTCATGACATCACTGATGACATCTCAAATGACATCACTGATGACATCATCCAGTGAATGTGTGTTTTTCTGAAAATTAAATATGTTTAATATATGTATATCTCAAGGTTGATGGAAGAATAAATGAGTATATAAGTGTCTAAATTGATGATTTGTTTTTGAAAAATTGATTGTATTACTGACTGATTAAGTGTATCTTTTTGAATACATGGCTAAGTGAGTAATGTTTAAATGTGTAAATACCTGTATCAGTCTCTCACTTTGTGTATAAGTGTCTGCATGGGTTGGTGAGTAGCTACATGGGTGTTTATATAGGTTATTATTTGGTTTTTTGAGTCTCAGTATGAGTGTCTGAGTGTCTTCATGGTGCGGTGGGGGGTATTACGTAGTGCATAGATGCATGAATGAGTGACTCACTGTTTGTATGTGTTGAAGACAGCATGTGTGCAGGACTGTATGGGTAGATGAGTGTGTGCATGGGTGTGTTAGTGAGTGAATGACTGTCTCAATAGTGTCTTCATAAGTAACTACATATGTTTTAAACTAGTATATGTGACTATTGGTGTTTATAAGTGAGTATATGTGAGAGTGAGAGATTGGAAGAGTTCCTGTATGAATAAGTATGTGTTTCTATAAGTGATTGTTTAAAAGACTAAGTATGTGTAAGTTTCTGTAAAAGTAAGTGTGGTGGTGTGTGTATAACTGTATATGCAAGTAAATGGATGTTTGATTCTTTATTAGCATCAGTGACTATGTGTGAGTAACTCTATGGATGAGTGGCATTGTGTTACAGGATGTTTAGGTGTATGAGTACATATGATGTGTGAGTACATGTATGAGTGACTGTATAGGACTGTTGGTGGATGAGTGGATGTGTATGTGGATCTTAGAATTACTGAATAGGTTGTTGTAACTGGTATTGGTATGTCCATTTTTTTTTAAATTTCAGTCTCTTTTTTTGAATGTTTGTATCAAAGGTTATATTAGGGTGAGAGGAGGTCTACCACTCTGTCACAAGGATGATGTCATCAGTGATGTCATTTGAGATGTCATCAGTGATGTCATGAGTGATGTCACTGACCATGTCATGAGTGATGTAATATGTGACGTCATCAGTAGTGCATTGCGGGCGCGCGAGTTATAGTTAGCTGAACTAACTATAACGGGGGAATTTCAATGGTTTTTTACAAGTGAAATGTCCAGCTAACTATAACATGTGTGAAACCTTTGGTTTTTTCATTGAATTTCTAAGGTTTTTTAAATGCTAATTCCTAACTATAACGTGTGTGAAACCCATGGTTTTTTCAGTGAATTTGCAAGGTTTTTTTAAATGCTAATTCCTAACTATAACGTGAGTGAAACCCATGGTTTTTTCAGTGAATTTGCAAGGTTTTTTAAATGCTAATTTTTTTTTTTTTCTTATTTTTTTTTTACATATTTTTATTTTAATTGTCTATCCTTTTTTAAAGACTATGGTTAAATTTTAAAAATTCTACAATATGTTTTTATTTTACCATTTTTTTAAAATAAACAGGTAAAATTTATTAGTATTACATATTTTTTTTTTTTCCTTTTTTTTTTTTTTTTTTACCGTGCGTGTACGGTAAGTGCACGTCTTGCTGTAATTACGTTAGATTTCTACGCTGTTTGCGTTCATTTACGCAATTTGCGTAGACGCACGTCACGCGCGCACTGCGCGTAACGCGTACGCTGCACGCGCACGTTACGCGGAAGTGAAGGGGCGTGCCTGTTTTGCGCATGCGCGCGTGCGCGTGTCTTTTTTACGCGCATGCGTACTTTTGCCGTAAGCGCACCGTAAGCGCACCGTAAGCGTACGGCGGGTCATGTGATCATGAAACACAACTTTTGATTGGTTGAAACTACTTTCAGTTCTAGAACTCTCCTACACCACACCCATTCCCCTCATTTCTGCTTGTGATCCCTTAGGAGAAGGAGCTGGGTTGTCTTTGTGATACGATGGCAGAACAGCAGAGCCCTTCTGAGAGTGAGGCTAGCAGCACTACCTTGAGGCAGAGAGCGAGGAAACAAAAGACCTCTTTCATATGGGAGTATTTTTCTTTTCCAGAGGGCCAGCAAAAGGTAAATGCACCCTTAGTGACTTGTAAGCTGTGTGGCCGTGTACTTTCAAGAGGGAATCCCGACAGGAAGTATTCCTTCGGGAATCACACCATGTTGAGACACCTTAAGGATGTACACAGAAGGACACATGCTCGACTTACTGAAGGTAACCCTTCAGTAAGTCAACCAAGCACATCCACAGCAGCTCAGCCTGGACCATCATCTGCAGTGCCGAGTCCTTCTTCTGCAGGTCAGGTGAGCCCTTCATCTGTGGGGGGAGCATCTCCTTTTTCTTCTCCTCAGGAAATTAACCCTCGGTTTCTGAGGGTTGAAATACGGTGCGCCACTTGTCATGATCTAATTTGTTATAGGGAGACCAGTATTTCCCTAGTGAACAATAAAATAGATCAGCACACTTGTCGTACCGTCTAATATTCCCATTCTTTCTTTCCTCTGTCCCTGCATGAACACAACGGCTCTTTTAAGAGCCAACCTTACCTTTCATCTATTTTTTATATATGTTTTTAAAACTTTTTTTTTTTTTTTTTTTTTACCGTACGCGTACGGTACGCGTAATTTTTTTTTTTTTTTTTAAAAACACTAAAAATCAATTATCACATTACAAGGTCCTTGAGAGACTACAAGGAAAAACTGAAAATGTGATTGTGGAGAAGTGGAAAAAAGGGACCATGATATTTTTGACTTACCATACCCACTCAAAAAAATATTTATTCATTTAAATTTTTTTTTAATTGCTTTAAAAATGGTTCTAGTTTTCGAAAATTGTCTATCTCAATCTGAAAAACAAGAAAAAAGTATTAATATTTAATAAAACATTTTATAATACAGTACACATATTTACATATTTTTCCCCAAAAAATTTTGCCTTTTTTTTGCTGTTTTCAGAATATATTGCATTTCACTATAAATTGTGAAAGCAATTGCATTCATCATTTAACAGCGGGCAAAAAAAAATTAACAATCTCAAAGATTGTTTTAAAAAAGCCCACAATCCCTTTTTGCATAAACATAACTTTATAGAAATGCATAATATTCTTAAAAAATATCATCTAATATCAATACTTATTTCTTTAAAATACCGTCTGATATTTTTGTTTCAGAAGTATAATCACAAAAATATATCTCACATAACTCCACAATACATCTGGTTCCATTTCCTTTAGGCAAAATAGTAATTTTAAAATTCTTTTTTGATTAAATTTCCAATGTTAATCCAATAAAAATCTAAAGTTTAAATTGTACAGATCTCACCGATTCTCTGTAACATTTTGGTTTCCGAAAGATTTATTAATAATTAAATAAGTCCACAATAGAATTGTTTACCTTTCCGCATGGCCAAATAGTAATTTTAAAAATCTTTTTTGAATAAATTTCCAATGGCAATCCAATAACATTCCAAAATTTAAACTGTGCAGATGTTACCGATTTATTCAAAATTTTTGGTTTTCCAAAGTTTCATTTAAAATTGAAAAAGTCCACATTACAATTGGTTACCTTTCCATTAGGCCAAATGGTAATTTGTAAAATCATTTTTTGGGAAAATTCCACTGGTAATCCAATAAAATGGTAAAATTGTTTTGTCCAGATGTTGCCAAATCTCTCTAAAATTTAGGTTTCAGGAAGATTAGATAGGAATTTGCTAAATCAAAAGGCAAACGTTGCTTAAAAATCAATTGGGAATCATTACACAGTGTCCAGCCTTTTTCACATTTAAGATAAACTGTGTAATGTCCAGAAGTTACAGTAGGTCCATCATGGAAAATTATTGCAACTGTTACAAAAGTTTTTCCTGAAATTGATAATTGCTGTCCTGTAAACTTCTTTATTAAAGTATCTAATTTTGAACCATCAGCTTTACAGCGTTGCATCATTAAAATTACATACTGTCCGTATTCCTTTAAAATTAACGTTGAAAACATGTCAGATTGACACTCACTGCATTCCATGCTATGATTAGCATCTTTAACTAATTTAGCAAAAGTGACTGTTTTACTTTCTGGCAATGTTAAATAAATAAACCTTTCAGAATCAACATTAGAGCCACATATATTATAACAGTTTTCACAACTATGTTCCCATTTATAAGAGAGACCAAATACATTTTTAATGGGAACCCCTTCTTCTTCCAGTACCTGAAGAAAAAACTTCAAGAATTCCTGTGCGTCTTGCTGTACATTTTGAGAAAACTGTGTTCGTCCTGAACATACATCTAAAAGTTTTCTAATTTCAGTAGCACTTTCTATTTGAGTTTTATCATTACTCAGCTTTTGAAAAAGGAGACTCAACTCACAACAGAATCTTTTTCCCTGATTTACTATTATCTGCTCTTGCACACTTTCCAGATAAAATGCAACATTCAGCACTACATTAGCGTAGCAGTTGACACCAGAGCTATTTTCAAAATGACATCCTACAACCTGTTCTTCATTTTCCTTTTTCTTTTTGCTTGCAATTACATCACTCCTCTTTTTTTTCCTCCTCTCTACATCTTCATTACAGATATTCTCATTTCTCCTTTTACGAGAAACTACACGTTTCTCCAACACAGGATACTGACCTAAATGAGGAGCATAGCTTCTTCTTAATCTATTATACTCCTTTACACAATTTGCATCAGCACTAACTTTTGAGTCATCAAAGTCTATCATGAATAAACCTGATAATGTTTTCACTCGTGACAAAGCAACATATGCCATACCTTCTTTGAACACAGTTGAACCAATGTTCACAAATGCACAATCTACAGTCAATCCTTGAGACTTGTGAATAGTTACAGCATATGCTAGAGAAAACGGAAACTGCTTCCTACGTACATATAAATCTTTCACAAGCATGAAACGAACTGAACAACGACAAATGTCTTTAACTTCTTCTATCTGATCAAATTTTTTTTTTTTTTTTTTTGTTTTTTTTTTAAACCGTTTATTACAAGATTCAAAAATATACAAATATGGGCCTACAACCTTTCGGCCGGCCGCTAGCAATAAAAGGAGCATACGATATACATTTATAAAACGCATGGTGCTGCGGCAGAGCATGGATAGGAGTTAATAGCGTTGCGAGCCATACCATCCAGACCCCACTATACGGTTCCATTTTAAACTGAAAGAACAACAAATACAAACAAACCCACAAGGCAATCCTCAATCGGAAATAGCAACACGTGCTCCCCTAAGGGGGAAATACTAGCCATCCATAGAAGTCTCAAGACGGGGGAGAGATCAGAACTAGGGCTGGGTAAACCCACTGCCCAGGTGCCGGGGGGATGAATTGGCTAAGGGGACGGGGCCGGTGACAGACCAGGCAATAACAGTGGAGCACAGATTCCCCCGTGGTAGGCGTTCCAGGGGCCCCACACTTTCACCCATGTCCCAGGCTTACCTCTCGCCACATACACCACCTTTTCCCGAAACATGCACCAATCCATATGGTCCTTCCAAGCTGAGACAGTCGGGGGCCTCTGGGATCCCCACAATTGGGCAATATCACGCTTGGCAACCATATACCCCAGAGTCACCCACCACGTCTGCGACACCGAATAGTCGGTAGGCTCCCACACATTCAACAAGCATCTCCTCGCCTCGGGCAACAGCGCCACATGCGTAACCACTCGCAGCACCTCATGCACACCACGCCAGAATCCCTCCACCTCCGGGCACTCCCACAGGATATGCAGAAAAGTTCCCAACGCACCACACCCACGCTTACACAGACCGTCCTCAGCATAGCCCATACGCAGGAGCTTTGGCCCCGTCATGTAGACCCTGTGGAGTATCTTGAGCTGGACGAAACGAAGGCGAGCCGGTATGGCCACCTCTTTCGGGGAGGCCACCGCGGAGGTCCAGTCCTCGTCGTCCAGCTCCAGCCCATCGGCCACCCAAGCCCCACGAAGGGCAGTCAACAAGTCTGAGCGGTCGTTGATCAGTTTTTTGTAGATCAGTGAGATCGTGCTGTCCGGGATGTGTCCATCCAGCACTCTATCCTCCAGGGGGGAACACTCTGGGATGGAGGCAACGTCCGGAAAGACGGAGCCCAGCGCATGACGGACCTGCAAATACCAAAAGTACTCGCTGCCCTGCAACTGAAATTCCGTCTGCAGCATCTCGAACGTTTTAAATCCTCCCCTCGTCCAGAGATCCCCCACTTTGCTAATGCCTATTATGTCCCACTTCTCAAAGCCCTTCGAGGTCCACAAGGAGCCCAACCGCTCAGACGCGTATAGTGGTGACGCCCGGGTCAAACGATCCTTCCACCCCATCGCTGCATTGGCCGCATGCCACACTCGCACCATGACACGCGTGCGGCCCGTTAGGCGAGCATCAGGCGCGCTAGAATAGAGCGCTCGATTATGGTCACCACCTGGAAGGAGTATCCTATCCATTTCAAATGCCGGGTTTAAGGCGGGCCCATATAGGCCCTGATTAATCGCGGCTAGCTGGGAGGCCCAATAGTACCGTTTGATATCCGGAAGGGCAATCCCCCCATCATACCATGGGAGCGTCAGCTTCGCCAGGGCAATACGTGGCCTCCCATCCCAGAGCAGGCGGCGCTGCAAACTCTCCACTTCGCGGAAGTAGCGCGCTGGGACGAGGTCCATCAAATTTTATTTTTAAACATTCAATTCCATCTTTCTTCTGATAATTAATAAAACCCACAACTCTTCCCATAGCTCCATTAACTAAACCTTTTTCAACATCCAAATTTCTCCTTAAAAATACTCTACAGTTCATGCAAACATATAGATTTTTTTCTAATCCAGCTGTTTTGGAAATGTTCTTCTCTAGTGAATCCAATTTATTTTTCAGTGTGCCTGTTAATGTGACAGTAATTCTTCCATCCTCAATTTTGTCCACTGCTTCCAATTTCCTGATATCTTCCTTTTCCAATTTCAAAAGCTCCTCATTGAATATTGAGCATTCACGTAGAGTTGGCATTAAGCAGATGACACTTTTCTTTTCTGCAATGTTCTTGTATATCTTCTCTGCAACTATTTCTTCCTTTGGAAATAAATTATGTAGCAGCCGACTCTGTAATGCTTTTTTGCCAGCTTCAGTGAGTAGTCCAATTCTGATATCTTTCAGAATACTTCCATATTCTTCATCGTTTGCTTGCCTCATATTAGTAGTAAGTTCCTTGTACTCAAAGAAGGACCAAATATTTGCATTACCGATGCTTCCCAATGACTTCTTTGTGTCTTCATGTGTCACAGTATTAAACACTGGTTGTCCTTTAACTGGAGTAAGTTGCAAAAGATCTCCAAAAACTATGACGTGTTTTCCTCCAAATAACACGTCATAGTCTGTCTTCAGAACTTGCTGCATTCTTAAATGCACAAAGGCAAGCATTAAGTTTGATACCATGCTCACCTCATCAATAATGAGAACTTGCATCTTCTTCAATACTCTTGAAACTTCCAAGCATGCTTCTCCAGTTAGCTTGTTGTATTGTATTTTGTTCTCATGCTCCACTGGTAACATTAGCAAACGATGTAAAGTGATTCCTTTTATGTTATATGCTGCTAACCCAGTTGGAGCAGTAACCACACAAGACAAAGTAGAATCCGTTTTTTGCTGTAGGTAGCTTCTGATGACTTTTATAAGGAAACTTTTTCCAGTTCCAGCTTGTCCGCTTACATACATCCTGATTGGATGAAATGATGTGCATGAGCACTCTTTTTTTTCATGTAGAAATCCGTGATCAATTTTGTTTCTGATCTCTTCATAAATTTGTTGCTGCTCTTCGTTCAGTTGTCTTTCCAAATTTTGTAAGTCTATAAATTCTTCTTGAGCTTGATCCATAGCTGTTTCCACTTCATTCATGGCTATTGATGCTTCATTTTCAACGATTGGTTGTCCTAGGGGATCTTGACTGAGTGTTCCTGAACTTTGGCTGTCCTGAGAACTGTCTCTAACTATTTCTGCTGCAATTGTAGTTTCCTGTTCAATTTCATCATTTAACATTTGCAGATAAGTTGAGAATGCACTGCATTGTATGCTGTCTTTGCAAGCATTAACAGAATCTTCATAGCTTTGAAATTCTCCCAGTAGTTCATCCTCTGTACGCCATGGTTTAAACAGCTGTAAAAGAGCCAAGTAGTAAAATTCCTTTTTGTCAGTAGTGTCGCAACTCAGCTTCCTGTGATTTATCAAACTTCCTTTTGTTTGCTTCACCAAACATCCTTCCTCACCAATAACTTTATATTTTCCATTGTTGATGTCTTCTGTGGCTTTCCGTGAATAAATGTAGTTCTGCAGCACTTCATAGAGACACATGTTCTCCAGATGATGACTTCTCTTGGGATAATATGTGTCCAACATGTTTTTTTTTTGTTTTTTTTTTGTTGAAAAACCTTTATTGACATTTCAATCATTAACAAGTATGGGCCTACAACCCCCCGGGGCCGGCCGCTAAGCAATCAGAGCAATAAGAGCAAATGTAAACACAGGCGGCACCTCAGAGAGCAGAATCTTCATTCCAATATAGTCCGGCCAGTGAGCCGCGCAGGTAGGACACCAGGAGAAAAAGGGTTTTTCATTTTATAATGAAACAAGACAGTAGGATCAGGTGCCAAACAATTTCCCAACAGCGATAAGGGGCAAGAATAATAGACGTAAGCAATAAGCAGCAATCTATTGGATCAATGGCGCAGACACGGGAAATTCCGGATTGGGAAGAATATCAAAAACAGTTGCGCCTGCAGGCCCCCGTACCTAACGCCCAGAGAACACCCCGGAAACTGTGGCACACATGAAGAGGCGACGATTCACAACAAAGGAGGTGTACCGCGCTGATCCCAGAAAAGAAAAAACAAGAAGAAGCGGAGAAGAAAAAGGAGGCCATGGAAAAAGAGATAAAGACTAAAGAGTCCCCTCCCCCAACCCCCCACCCTGCACCTCTGCAAATGAGTATGCCCCCCCCCCCCAGCAGTGTGCCTGTCGCCCCGGAACTAGACCCGAAATATAGAAGAAACAGAGAAAAAGGAGTAAGAAAGAACCCCACCAGACGGGGGGGTGGAGAAAGTATAAGAAACTGGAGGAGGGCCTTCAAAACATACCCCCGGCTTCTCCCTCCCGCACGGTGAAGTCTCCCCACACCAAACAATAAGCAGCACCAAATCGACCATATCAAAAAAGGGGGATGGGGAGCATTATGCACCAACTATGCTAATAACCATGAGAGTACGCAACCATGAGTCCGCCCGTCTACTAGATGACCACCCCCGAAGGATCAGCCTCATCCTTGACCACTCTTTGTAATTCTGCCCATGCCTACCCCTCGACCCAGCACCATGTCCGATGTTCCAAGGTAAAGGAGTGTCCAAAAACAACCGGGAAGCGACGCACACAGGTGGGGTGGAAGTCTCTGAGTACCAACACAGTCCGCATCATGGAGGGACGTCTTTCCCAGTGCTGCCCCAGGATCTGCACTGCACACAAGGTCCAGGAAGGCTGAATCAGCCAAAGTAGACAAACGTTGCTGGAATTGTCCCTGGGTCGCCGGAGGCCGTGCACGGGACAAGGCCACCACCTTCCACTCAGGTCCAATACCTCCGGAACAGATCAAGCCCTCAGTTAGCCGATCACACGGTAGCATACTGTCCGGAGTGTCCGGCTGTGCACTAATCGCAGGGGTGGCCGCGACATTATCCTCCTGTGTGCAGTGTGGGAAGCCCCTGTGTACCTGTGGACCAGCATGCCGCCACTGTCCCAACGCTGATGCCACACCATCGAGCTTACTCCCCAAGACCCCGGCGCCACGAGCCAAGGAGAAATGAAGGGCACCAAGGGCCTCTAGGAGGTCGCCGTACCCCAGCACAGCTCTCTGCGATCGCTCCGCCACACTCCCAAAAGTCACACACTCCCAATCCTGCTGCGACCCAGTGGTCAGGATGGTAGGCTGCATCGCAACAAGATGGCCGCCGGGAAGGCCCGACTCGTATTGGGGCCGGGACCCAGGGACAAGCGCCTCGAGGTCCACGTCGCTGAAGACAGGGGTCCGGGGGCAGGCACAAATTCAGCCGTTGCGTGGTCACGGGCAACAGTCGTCCCCGCCACGGACCAGCTCCCGCGAAAATCCGGGAGCAGCCCGCAAGGATCAGGGCGAGCTAGGGGCGGCGTCCGGGCAGCTCACCGTCAAAGGCAGGGGCAAGCACCGAAGAATCTGAAAATTGCACCCCCGGGCATGTCCTCGGTCCGCTACGCTTAGCAGTGGGAGCGACTACGGCAAAATGCAGGCCGAGGGTAGCACCGCTCCGGTGGACCGACTCCACCCAGTCACCACAGGCCGCTGTTGTTAAACTGCCACCCGGCCAAGGCGTCCACTCGAGGTCCCGGCTCCGGGGCTGCACGGGACGCAAAGTTCAACTGCAGATTTCTCCGGCGGTACGGCAGCCAGAAACCTCGGAGTCACACGATCGGTTGCCACTCTCATTCACGAACACGATCTCATAGCGCAGACTGAGGATCTCGTGCAGGATATCCGCGCGGGATGCGGAGGTTCACGGAGCCGGGAATCTACGCTGCCGTCCCGGTCGCCATCTTGGCTCCTCGTGTCCAACATGTTTGATTTCAAAATATCTGTACTTTCTGGGTCATTCTCGGCCAAATATTCAATTTCTCCAACAGATTTCAGTACCCGATTTCTCATTGCTGCAAGGCCTAAACTTGCCCAAATTATTCTTCTTGATTTCGAGTAGAGACTTGCAGAAGATAACCTATCTGAACATTCGTAGGATCCAATTTCTCGATGCGATAACATCTTCAAACTGAAACTGTACAGCTTCTTACTGACAGTCTTCTCGTGAGAAATCTCTTCCCACATTTCCTTCAATTCTGTTTTTTCTGATTTCGTAATGTAAGACGTTACATATCGAGCAACAGCAATGGAATTGTCAGCTACATACTGTATATCCATGTTAGCATTCCACATGGATAAAATGACTGGGTTGTAGTCATTTATATTTTTTGATTCTTCTTTTCTTTTAAGGTTGTAGGTATTCTTAGGTGATTTTCTTGTGATAGTATGTCTCACAGATGACATAAAACTGTTTACTCTTCCATTTGAAAGAACAGGTCTAGGAAATCCAAATCGACATTTAGTGTAGTATTTATCTTTGCTCTTGTATTTCCGTCAACAGTATTTTCCACACCGATGACTTTGGAAACGTAAAACTTGCTCCTTTAACTTTTTATCTTCTGTGCTTTTTGGTATAGCACATGTTGCATATTCTTCAATGTAAGATAACACTGCTTCATCAGCATCTGTTCCAAACTTTGGGGCATCCTTGATCCACAACAGCATATGAATATGAGGAGCACCTCTTGCCTGGTACTCTTTTCTCCAAAAGAAATCCACTACTTCTCCTAGAGGTGGATTTTTTTTATTGCAGATGAACGACATCATAGCCTCAAATCTATGATTGAAATATCTGCAAACATTAACCGGATCCAATGAGCACAGTTCTCCTGCTGTCTTGTATTCGATGTTTTTAATGTTTGAATTTGCCTCTCGTAGAAAATCCAGTAAATCATCCCAAGCGTACTCAGCACAGCTTAGGGTAACGAACCATGTTGGTGTTCCTAAATTCCGTAACATGCATTTTAATTCACCATGACGTCGGTACCAATATTCATTTGTCCCACGCTGACAAGCCATCAGATTGATCAGTTGTGTTTCCAAATGATCATCTCGGTGCTGCACTTTCTCCATAAAATCCTTAGCAGACACATTTTGTAAATGTACTCCACTTTTTAAAATGTGATTTACTGCATAAGACAGTGCAGACAAGTCGCTTTCAAATAAAAGATGGAACAAATAAGGAATACTTTGTCGAAATCTGGGATCTTCAGCATATAGTCTTGTAGTCCGATACTCAGAAGCTGGAATCTGTTCCGGACGTTCATCGCATCGTCCTCCTTTTCCTGTAGGAAACAGCTGGGGAAAACATCGAGCTTCCAAGCTCTCATCCCATACACTCACGGGAGTTCCTTTTGCTTTCTTCATCTGAAACAGATCAATATTGTCTCCCATAACTTCTTTTGAATGAAGAGGATGTATGCTAAAATGTTCATAAATTTCTTCTTCCTTTGACTTGTCCACTTTTTCAATTTGTCCAGTTGGTGTTTCTGTGTCTTCTTGTAAATCTTCTTCTTCTTCTATATAAATTGATTCATACCATTTGTTATTCCTTTTCAAATACAAATTTGCTCTTTGTACTTTCCGTACATCTACCAGCTCCTGCCAAATCTTCGTATTCTTTGTAGGTACACCATTAACCAGAATAATTAATGGTTCAGTTTCCAAAGTATCCGCATCAATAGTTTACATATTTTTTTTCAAATCCAAGGGCAAATACACCACTCTACCTTTTAAACCTCTCAGTAAATCTGAAGGAGGTAATTTACCAGTTTTGGGCTCCATACGTACTATGGTCTGGAACGGATGAACACATTGAATGAGTATAGACTCATATGTATTTAATTCAGAAAGTTCAGCAGGAATTGCATCCAATTCTAAATTATTATGTACAGCTCTGGTCGGCATTCTATTTTCTTCTAACTTATTATAACAGTATTTACAAATACGCTGAACTTCACCCAATTCAAAACAATTTTCAAGAAATATATATGTGGCAAAATCCTTCCACTTATAATTATCTTCATTTTCACTTTTTCTATAGAGATCAACATACCTGGTTTGTTTTCTATAATGAGTTCTGCGGCAACAAATACAAGTAATATTTGGTCTTTCATTAGAGATTATTGCAAATTTTGTTATGTGATCATTAAATGTCTTACTTACAGAGGGTTCTACATTCTCTTCCACTTCTTCCTCATTTACTGTGTCCTTTTCTGCACTGTTTTGTTCAGGACCAAACTAACAAAACTGAATTTCATCAACAACCTTCTCTACATCTGATACCGATCCACGGAACAGAGCCCTATTCAATTCATCTAACTTTATTGCTGGACTTTTAGCAAAATACAACCGTCTCACAAACTTTCTCATTTCAGTATGATGAACAGCCAGCATCCTAAAATGATGGAAAACACTATAACACACTTTTCTAGATAGACAAGCCAGAGAATGACCCTGCAAACCAGTATTCTCTCTCACTCTGCATGGATCCAGACTTTGAAGCACCTTAATCTTCTGTTTTACACTTTTTTTACTATATTCTCTTAGAAACTCACGAAATTTATCAATAGATTCCTGACGCACAGTGCAAATACTACTACAATTCCAAGTGTACACTGGGGCTTTAGGACGTCTCCCCATAGCCTCATCCGCCATCACTTGTACCTCATCTCTTGGAACCATTATCTCCTTCTCCATTATGCAACCATTTTTCACTTCGTAAGCACGACCTCTGGTGTCAACTGCATGCAGCAAACTATTACTTTGAAAATAGCTCTCTTCATTAAAAAAAGGTTCACTACTTGAACTATGCATCCATTTTCCTAAAAACACTTTACAAAAGTTTGTTCTGTTCACTACTCTTTTCCTTTTGCTTTGTGATTTCAGTACATTAACCATTTTATCTAATGTACGCATCCTATTCAAAATTAAAATGAATAGTTTCCTTTTTAATTCTAATGCCTTTGCTGCAATGGCTTCAATTTCTTTTTTTCTCTTATAAAACTTAGCCTTTTGCTTATATTTCTTCACATCCTTTATCAAATTGGACATAACTCTTCTCTGAAACATTTTTCTACGTATCTCTTTAAACGCTGTTTTTCTGTTTAAGTTTATCTTTTTAGTTGCAGAAGGTATATTTGCATTAACTAAATGCTCAATTTTTTCCTCTCCTTTTCTATTGAAAACATTTTTTCCAGTACAGACATTTTGCACATTTTTCCTTTTTTTGAATATGTTCTTTAAAAAATCTTTTGTTTGCTTACCAGAAGATTTTTTCTTTTTCCCAACATGAGCATCTCCAACTAACTTAGGTCCTCCAGTTGTCTTCAAATATAGGTTTTTTTTGTGGTCTTTCTTTACTCTGGATTTTGTAGGCATCTTAAATTTTGTTCACTGCTCTTCAGCAATACCTGAAAAAAACTAAAAAAAAATTCCTTTATTTTATTTAAATATATTACTACATTTTTTATGTTCTTTAGAAATCTTAAAATACTATAAACCCCTTTCCTATGAATGAAAATCACAATAACACCTTCACAAATTAAATTTCTAAAAATAATTCCTGTGTGCACACAAAGTCATGCTTTGAAATTAGGCAGAAAACGAAATTTCTTTGCCAATTGCAAAGCATACTTTCTACTACTTTTTAGGCAAGTGAAAAGTACTTTTACAGACTGACACATTATGAATCCACTTTTCAGATTCTTAAAAAAGCACATGTCCAAACTGCTTTTTCAGACCAGCACCATGTGTAACCTGGGTGACTGCCTACACTCCAGCAAGGGCAACCAGCCTTAGTGATGCTGTATGTATTTGCATTACTGACTGAAACCTCAAACCCCACTCGCTTGTGAATACTGTGCATGATTCCACAGGGTAAGCAGCTGGGTGTGTGCTAAGAGTCTGCTTCTGCACCAAAAAATGGCTCCCCCTTTCCATCCAATGCAACTGTGAAATCACCAGAGCAATACGCAATAAATCTCTGCCTGTAATTCCTATATGCACACAGAGTCATGTTTTCACATTAGTCACAAAACGAAATTTCTTTGCCATTTTGAAAGCACACTTACTACTCTTTTTTTTGGCAAGTGATAAACACTTTTACAGTCTGTCACATTTTGAATCCACTTTTCAGATTCTTAAAAAAGCACATGTCCAAACTGCTTTTTCAGACCTGCACCATGTGTAACCTGGGTGACTGCCTACACTCCAGCAAGGGCAACCAGCCTTAGTGATGCTGAATGTATTTGCATTACTGACTGAAACCTCAAACCCCACTCGCTTGTGAATACTGTGCATGATTCCACAGGGTAAGCAGCTGGGTGTGTGCTAAGAGTCTGCTTCTGCACCAAAAAATGGCTCCCCCTTTCCATCTAATGCAACTGTGAAATCACCAGAGCAATACGCAATAAATCTCTGCCTGTAATTCCTATATGCACACAGAGTCATGTTTTCACATTAGTCACAAAACGAAATTTCTTTGCCAATTTGAAAGCACACTTACTACTCTTTTTTTTGGCAAGTGATAAACACTTTTACAGACTGACACATTATGAATCCACTTTTCAAATTCTTAAAAAAGCACATGTCCAAACTGCTTTTTCAGACCAGCACCATATGTAACCTGGGTGACTGCCTACACTCCAGCAAGGGCAACCAGCCTTAGTGATGGTGAATGTATTTGCATTACTGACTGAAACCTCAAACCCCACTCGCTTGTGAATACTGTGCATGATTCCACAGGGTAAGCAGCTGGGTGTGTGCTAAGAGTCTGCTTCTGCACCAAAAAATGGCTCCCCCTTTCCATCCAATGCAACTGTGAAATCACCAGAGCAATACGCAATAAATCTCTGCCTGTAATTCCTATATGCACACAGAGTCATGTTTTCACATTAGTCACAAAACGAAATTTCTTTGCCATTTTGAAAGCACACTTACTACTCTTTTTTTTGGCAAGTGATAAACACTTTTACAGTCTGTCACATTTTGAATCCACTTTTTAGATTCTTAAAAAAGCACATGTCCAAACTGCTTTTTCAGACCAGCACCATGTGTAACCTGGGTGACTGCCTACACTCCAGCAAGGGCAACCAGCCTTAGTGATGCTGAATGTATTTGCATTACTGACTGAAACCTCAAACCCCACTCGCTTGTGAATACTGTGCATGATTCCACAGGGTAAGCAGCTGGGTGTGTGCTAAGAGTCTGCTTCTGCACCAAAAAATGGCTCCCCCTTTCCATCTAATGCAACTGTGAAATCACCAGAGCAATACGCAATAAATCTCTGCCTGTAATTCCTATATGCACACAGAGTCATGTTTTCACATTAGTCACAAAACGAAATTTCTTTGCCAATTTGAAAGCACACTTACTACTCTTTTTTTTGGCAAGTGATAAACACTTTTACAGTCTGTCACATTTTGAATCCACTTTTCAGATTCTTAAAAAAGCACATGTCCAAACTGCTTTTTCAGACCAGCACCATGTGTAACCTGGGTGACTGCCTACACTCCAGCAAGGGCAACCAGCCTTAGTGATGCTGAATGTATTTGCATTACTGACTGAAACCTCAAACCCCACTCGCTTGTGAATACTGTGCATGATTCCACAGGGTAAGCAGCTGGGTGTGTGCTAAGAGTCTGCTTCTGCACCAAAAAATGGCTCCCCCTTTCCATCTAATGCAACTGTGAAATCACCAGAGCAATACGCAATAAATCTCTGCCTGTAATTCCTATATGCACACAGAGTCATGTTTTCACATTAGTCACAAAACGAAATTTCTTTGCCAATTTGAAAGCACACTTACTACTCTTTTTTTTGGCAAGTGATAAACACTTTTACAGACTGACACATTATGAATCCACTTTTCAGATTCTTAAAAAAGCACATGTCCAAACTGCTTTTTCAGACCAGCACCATGTGTAACCTGGGTGACTGCCTACACTCCAGCAAGGGCAACCAGCCTTAGTGATGCTGAATGTATTTGCATTACTGACTGAAACCTCAAACCCCACTCGCTTGTGAATACTGTGCATGATTCCACAGGGTAAGCAGCTGGGTGTGTGCTAAGAGTCTGCTTCTCCACCAAAAAAATGGCTCCCCCTTTCCATCTAATGCAACTGTGAAATCACCAGAGCAATACGCAATAAATCTCTGCCTGTAATTCCTATATGCACACAGAGTCATGTTTTCACATTAGTCACAAAACGAAATTTCTTTGCCATTTTGAAAGCACACTTACTACTCTTTTTTTTGGCACGTGATAAACACTTTTACAGACTGATACATTATGAATCCACTTTTCAGATTCTTAAAAAAGCACATGTCCAAACTGCTTTTTCAGACCAGCACCATGTGTAACCTGGGTGACTGCCTACACTCCAGCAAGGGCAACCAGCCTTAGTGATGCTGAATGTATTTGCATTACTGACTCAAACCTCAAACCCCACTCGCTTGTGAATACGGTGCATGATTCCACAGGGTAAGCAGCTGGGTGTGTGCTAAGAGTCTGCTTCTGCACCAAAAAATGGCTCCCCCTTTCCATCTAATGCAACTGTGAAATCACCAGAGCAATACGCAATAAATCTCTGCCTGTAATTCCTATTTGCGCACAGAGTCATGTTTTCACATTAGTCACAAAACGAAATTTCTTTGCCAATTTGAAAGCACACTTACTACTCTTTTTTTTGGCAAGTGATAAACACTTTTACAGACTGACACATTATGAATCCACTTTTCAGATTCTTAAAAAAGCACATGTCCAAACTGCTTTTTCAGACCAGCACCATGTGTAACCTGGGTGACTGCCTACACTCCAGCAAGGGCAACCAGCCTTAGTGATGCTGAATGTATTTGCATTACTGACTGAAACCTCAAACCCCACTCGCTTGTGAATACTGTGCATGATTCCACAGGGTAAGCAGCTGGGTGTGTGCTAAGAGTCTGCTTCTCCACCAAAAAATGGCTCCCCCTTTCCATCTAATGCAACTGTGAAATCACCAGAGCAATACGCAATAAATCTCTGCCTGTAATTCCTATTTGCACACAGAGTCATGTTTTCACATTAGTCACAAAACGAAATTTCTTTGCCAATTTGAAAGCACACTTACTACTCTTTTTTTTGGCAAGTGATAAACACTTTTACAGACTGACACATTATGAATCCACTTTTCAGATTCTTAAAAAAGCACATGTCCAAACTGCTTTTTCAGACCAGCACCATGTGTAACCTGGGTGACTGCCTACACTCCAGCAAGGGCAACCAGCCTTACTGATGCTGTATGTATTTGCATTACTGAGTCCAAACTTAAATCCTTAAAGTATTCTTTATTTTTACCAGTACACCTTAATTTATCGTGAAAACATAGTCCATATTATTTTACATGTTCCTCACATTTAAATTTCTCCCAAAACAGAAAATAATAAACACAACTTCAACAAAAGGAATTCCATTTCTATTATTCATTTCTTAATTTACCATATACATCCCCTCTCAAACTCTAAACTCACCTTTAAAATGAGTTAGCTGTGAAAGAAATGTGGCACTCAAACATCAGATTATCAGAGCCAGGATCTCTGTTCTTTACACCTCTCTCCTCTCAGCAGAACCAGATAATGGCAAACTTTCCCTCTCTTTTTCCACACATATACATGTTAATTTCAAATCTCAGTGCTTCCCCCTTTTTTTCAAATGTAATCACACATTTCTATTGGTTGAAAACCAACCCTTTTCCAAAAGTACCCTTCCCCCAACTTGACTTCTGCCTAGTACCCTTCCCCCAACTTGACTTCTGCCTGCTACCATAGCAACAGCTCATGGAACACTGCTGTGTGGAGTTAGGTCAGAAGTTCACCAAACAATGTTTCAATTCCACAGAGCAAGAGTGCTTGACTTTTCAAACCTAACAGCAAATCCATAGTACTGTTCTTTGGTAACACATTTTTCTGTACCAATACAAAACATGCTTCTATTAATTTACACATACAGCCTAGTTTTTATTCTAGAATGGTATGAAACAGCCAATCAGTTCTTTTTTTTATGAAAAAAATATGTATGCCTCCATTTCCAAACTGTCTTTCATTTCTTTTTACCATTCTACTGAATTACACCTCCTGAGTGCATCCAGTTCTCCTTTGAAGATGTTCACAGTGTGGATTGTAGGGCACAGCTATGTCTTCTGGAGTGAAAAGTATGCAGAGAAAACAGGTATGGTGAGAGACCATGCTTTACCAAATGTAGACA
This sequence comes from Triturus cristatus, assembly GCF_964204655.1. Classification (NCBI taxonomy): domain Eukaryota; kingdom Metazoa; phylum Chordata; class Amphibia; order Caudata; family Salamandridae; genus Triturus; species Triturus cristatus. The sequence goes on along the minus strand of NC_140592.1, from coordinate 458,129,159 downwards.
TTAAATGGATTGGTCAGAGAGGGTTAAAGTGGCACCAATTGATGCCATTGGTGAAATCCTTCATGCAAATCCAACACCCTGACCTCATAATAGTGCACTGTGGTGGCAATGACCTAGGCACTTTGACTGGGGTAGGTCTGGAAATGCTTATGAAGGACACCTTTGCACAACTGTTTTCACTTTTCCCTAAAACTGCCTTTGTGTTTTCTAACATATGCCAAAGGCAAAAATGGAACTGGTCCAATCATTTCTGTCCGCAGATTGACAAAGCAAGAAAGCACGTCAACAAATCTGTTTCTGCTTTCCTCCGTGACTATGGTATGGGTTCCATTTACCACAACAACTTGCGTTACGACATGCAAGACATTTATAGAGGAGATGGTGTGCACTTCAATGATGAAGGGAACATAGTCTTCCTCTTGAACCTTAGACTCTGCATCGGTACTTACTTGTAGGTACCACTAAAAAATCACTTCATAAACACAACGGCTCTTTTTAGAGCCCCCTAATATCTAAACACTTAAATCTGCATTTCATTTCATTTTTTATTTTTTTTTTCTACCGTACGCGTACGGTAAGCTTACCGTACGCGTACCCCGCGATTTTTTTAAAAATCAATAAATGTTTTCTTTGTACTTTTCTGTCCTTCTTTGACCCCCTTACAAATGTTAGGGGGTCTGTAACTCTCCTCCTTGCCCCCTTTTCAAGATATCACTCTTTTTTTTCTGAGTGAAACACACGAAATGGCGGCCGCCGCTTCCTGGTTTCGACCGATTCGAATGTTTACTAAGATCTAAGAGCCAATCAGAATCGCGCTCGCGCACGCCACCGTACGCGTACGGTAAGCGTACCGTAAGCGCACCGTAAGCTGGCTCAGATATATATACTGATTTAAAGGCTATTTTCTCAGAATCTACTGAACAGATTTACACCAAACCTACAAAAGGCACTTCCTTGACCTGAGGACTACCTCTCTGCCAAATTTCTAGTAATTCTGTTCAGCCGTTCGGGCTGTAGCTGTGTCTAAAGGTCCTATGGAAAAATGCATGGGAAAAACGCGTTTTGGGACCCCCCTTTTATCTCAGCCCCCGCTTGACGAATCCCCCCGAGACTTTCAGGGTAGGAGCGGAGCGCCCCACCTATTTTGAAAAATTCGCGAGGATTCGTCAGCCGGCGCAAAAGTTATTCCAAATAGAATGTTGCGGATTTCCTATGGAAACGTGGTCCTAACTATAACTACCTACTGGCGACCGCCAGTAGGTAATATATATATATATATATATATATATATATATATATTCACTAAAAAAAACAAAGGTTACAGGGACATATAGTTAGGCTCAGATTTCACTTGTACGAAACCAGTAACATTCAGCAGTTATAGTTAGCTGAAGTTAGCTGAGCTAACTATAACTTACGCACCGCAATGCACTGCTTATCGCCTCACAAATTACATCACTCATGACATGGTCAGTGACATCGCTGATGATATCATCCAGCGACTGTGAGTGATTTCTAAAAGTTTAAGAATGTTAAACATATATACTAAGGTACTACAAAAGTCAAATTTGTATACTTGGTGTACTACTAATGAGTGACACCAATTCTAACATATTATGTGAGTGTATACGTGTGTGAGTGACTAGGTGTGTGAGTGGTCGTATGGGTGAATAAGTGGGTGTGTGAGTAGCTGTATGGGTGAATAAGTGGGTGTGTGAGTAGCTGCATGGTTTTGTGTGAGGGGTTGTATCCCTGGGGGTCCTCACTTACCTGTCCTTCATCTTGTTGTACTCCTGACAGACTCCTTCGGCGTTGCAGGACAAGGAAGGACAAAGAAAGAAAGGTAACCCTTACTCGCAACTTGGTAATGCGAGCAGTAAAGGGGACTTTCTTTTTAAATGGGCCCGAGTTGACCAATCAGCGAAAGCCTGAGGGGAGAAAGCGGACCCGTGAACACCGAAAGGGTAGAGGAGGAACGATTACACGGACACCTGTAGAATCAAGACAGAGGCCAAGGAGGAAGAAAGCACTGCCGGAAAGAGAAATAGCTTAACTTTACGAGAGACCACAACTGAAGCCGCCGAACCGGTGAAACCAGAAGGACCTTGTAGAGGAGAAGACAACAAGTCTGGTGTGGAGGAGTAGTGGATTGCCCCAGAGGATGCTGGTCAGCCACCGGTGTAGCAATTGAATACTCAAGGGCAAAAGTGTTGAGAAAAAGAACACATGCATGATAGAACTACAAATCCCAGAAGGCACTGGAGCACAATATAGAAAAGAGTATTTGAATTTGTATTATTTGTTTTACCAAAAGGGACTAGGACAGTTGTGTGCATCATATATTTGATTTAGACCCTTCCATGTTTTTAATTCCTGAAATATCCCAAGGATTAGGGGTACATTTTTCTCTCTTTATCTCTCATCAACTGAAGACAGGAACCAATAGGAGAACTTATTATTATTTACCAACATGAAGAGAATATTGAATGGCAATTCAGTCACGCTGTATCGCTTAATTTTCCTTCACTGGGAACATGCCTTCTTTTTCCCACTTACCCACTAAAGGTGTTGGTGACGGAATATCATTGTTTTGGCTCATACATAGTCACTTACCACTCATTTCTTTTTCACCAAGAGTCCGGGGAACCCAACCACGCCTGAAGATCTAGAGGCAAAAAGAGAAGACGACAAAAGAGGATTAATGTTTCCAGAAGATATTTTCATTGAGGCTTATGCATGTTGATATTGCATTAAATAAAAAACACCACTGTGAAAAATATACGCCTCCTCTCCTACATATATGGCCGAGTCTCCCACAGTGAGTGAGTGGCTGTATGGGTGGGTGAGTGGGTGTCTGAGAGGGTGTATAGGTGGCTGAGTATCTGTGTGAGTGACTATGGGTAAATGGCTGTATTAGTGGATGTTTGGTTAAATCAGTGGGTGTGGGAGTGGCTGTATTGGAGAGTGACTGTATGGGTGAGAGTAGACATGTGAGTGCTTATATGGATGTGTGAATGGGTATGTAAGTGGCAGTGTCAGTGGCTCTGGTGAGAGGCTGTATGGGTGAGTCGATGTATGAGTGGCTGCATGGCTGAATAAGTGGGAGTTGCTGTATAGGTGAGTGAGTGGCTGTGTGAGTGAGTGTATGGGTGAATGAGTGGCTGTGTGAATAGATGGGTGATTGGCTGTGTGGGTAGATCACTGGGTGTATGAGAGGTGTGGGTGTGTGAGGGGTTCTGTGGATGAGGTCATCAGTGATGTCATTTGAGATGTCATCAGTGATATCATATATGAGGTCATAAGCAATGCAATGCGAGCGTAAGTTATATTTAGCTCAGTGAATTTCACCGGTGAAATCGGAGCCTAATTAGAACATCCCTGTAACCCTTGGTTTTTTCAGTGAATTTCTACGTTTTTTAAAAATTTAATTTCATAACAGCAACCTGTAACCTTTGAGAGGGAGTGTGTGAGTGAGTGCATGAATGTCTCAGTGGGTGTGTGAGTGAGTGTCTGTGTAGGTCTGGGAGTGGCTGCATAAGTGTCTCACTGGGTGGGTGAGTAGCTGCATGAGTTAGTGAGCACATGAGTGTCTGAGTGAGTGTCTCAATGGGTCTGTGATTGGGTGTGAGAGTGTCTGAGTGGGTGTGTGAGTCAGTATGTGAGTGTCTGAGTGGGTGTGTGAGTCTGAGTGGGTCTGTGAGTGGGTGCATAAGTGTCTGAGCGGGTGTGTGAGTGGGTGTATGTGTCTGAACGGGTCTCTGAGTAGGTGCATGAGTGTCTAAATGGGTCTGTGAGAGTCTGTGTGCATGTCAGTAGCTGCATGAGTGATTCCGCCACAAATAAACCACACTTGCCCTTTTATCCAACAAGATAACAAAATATTTTGCACAAAATATTTATTCAAGTCGAGTTCTTTTAACTGGTTAATTACTAAGTGCTAGCTCCTTGGGTTAATGTCCAGTTACGTATTCTACACTACAGCTGCATAATGGAGCACAGGGAAATGTCACCAGTGACCTTGTGTGCATTTTGGCAATGTGATTGTTCCCGGTGCATCTCTATCCAGAAATTTGTGATAACCTTAATCCTCCTATAGAAAAGACAAGACTACAAAGGGGTATATCTTCATCAAACAAGGGTCGTTCAATTTTAATTATATGAAGTAAGTGCTTCTTTGTTTGGAGTAGATGTCCTCTTATTCCTTGGCATCAAGAACTCCTCCCCAAAATAGGCGGGAAACGCGCTGGGGAGTCGCTTATTAAGCTGTCCATCATCCTGGCAAAAATCAGGAAGACCTTTGCATACTACTAAGGTGGAGAGGGCCAGACGGGGGGGCTTCCAAGTGATTTGCGCAGTTGCATACTGGTAGTCATGTTAAGGGAGAACTATGGACTCTGCTCTTCAGGTCATTTTTCAATATGGAATAGCTGAGAAAACACACTTGCTTTGCCAAGCCCAGGAGTTTGGATCATTTGTTCTTTACAGAAGTGGAGCTTCAATGGAGGTACCTGCTATGTTTATATCTGTAAGTGGTTCGGTTTAATTTCTGTGAATAAGCATTAGAGCCAAAACGGCCCTGCCAAAATTTAATGGGGGAGGAGGGACACGTGCCCCCCCTCCCCAGGCAGATTTCGACCCCAAAGATCCCATCTCCTGGCCAAGACTTAATGGGGGAAGAAGCCACGCGGCCCCCCTCCTTGAACTGATTTTGGCCACAGGGACCCCATTCCCTGAGGCCCGCCCACGCCTCTCTGGGTGCTCTGGTCCCACCCTGGGTACCCTGTATGCATGTTGGGAACCACAGGGGGAGCCTCAGGACACCTGCTGTCCCGCCTCTGGCAGGACCCAGGGAGCTGCTGGAAATGCAGCTCCCTGCATGCGAGAGCAATACTTTCATCACTATTCCTGCCCGCAGACATGCAGGCAGGGAAAGAGATGAAAACTCGCTGCCAACAAGCAGGAGCTGTTTGATGGCTCCCGCTTGATGAGAACACAGTTATGTTTGCTCTCGCTTGGCGGGAGCTATCAACTTCCACCAAACAAAAGCAAACAGCTATGTCCCAGGGGTGGGCACCCTGGGACATAGCAGGAGCCAGTCCTGGGGAGCCACGGTCCTCAGAGCCATTAAGAGCTCCAGGAAGGGGGCCATGTGGCCCCTCTCCTTTTATATGTACATGGCAAGCACCGGGGAGGTGGTGGTCCTTGGGCCGTATATGACCCGGGAGGGGGCCACGGGGCCAACCTCCAATTATAAAGCTTTGAATTTTGCCCACCGAGGTGGTGGTCCCCAGGAGCGGTGGTCTGCACGAACCCCCTCCATATTGTTTATTTTAGCTTCAAAGAGGTGGTGGTCTCCAGAGCTTCTAAAAGCCCTGGGGGGTGTTCTAGCGCCCCCTTCTTTTAAAAAAAAAAAAAACCTAATGAGGTGGTGGGACCCAGGGCACGGGGGAGTCCGGGCAGCCCACCTCAATATGTCAATGTAGCCCCGTGGAGGTGGTGGTCCCAGGGGCATAAAAAGGCACTTGGAGAAGTTCCACTTGCGCCCCCTCCATTAATTTAATAAAGTATGCATGCCCCTGGGACCTGGTCCCCCCTGTGGCTTCATTAAAAGCAAATGTGGGAAACCACGCTTGTTTTTTGTGTGAATTTTTTTGCCACAGATTCGCTAAAGGTTTTTTAGAAGTGCTTTTGTGCCCTGGTGGGGTCCCCAGAATCAGGCGTAGTGAGGCAGAGTATTTCTACCATGCTCCCTTTTTTTAAAATGTTTTTTCTGGGGCTCAGTTAAAGCCAAGTCCCAAGATGGCTGCCAACACTTCCCCATTGAAATGGTGGCAGCCAATTAGATATCAGCATGAGCTCAGGAGGGTTCGAGAGGCTTTGCATCCCTAGATGTACAAATTTGGATTTATTTGAGTAACTCCACAACTACTGAACGGATTTACACCAAATAACAAAAGCCCTCTGTATGGACCAACAGCTAGCTTTCTGAAAAATTTGGTGTAATTTAGTTGAGCTGTTCGGGCTGTAGTCATGTCTAAAATACCTAAGGGAATTAACATGAAAAACACACTTTTTTTTTACCTCACCTCCTTTTTCTCTGCCCCCGCTTCACGGATCAAACCAAAACTTTCATTTCACAACTAGAATCACTTGCACACTTTTTGAAGAAAAGTTCGGGAAGATTCGTCAAACGGCGCCAAAGATATAGGCAAGTCAGAAAATGCTTTTTCTACGGAAACATGGTCCTAAATACAACTATCTACTGGCAACTGCATACATACATACAAACACAGACACACATATATATATATATATATATATATATAATAACACACTTCCAGATAATACACAAAGTCTTCTAAACCAACAAGGAATCTTGACAAATATGACGACAAATACTAACTTTAAACCCAAATCCAAATTTGTACCTATTATGCCAAGAGATACAATTGATGTATTCAGTGAAACAATTACAGCTCAAGTCAAAAAACTAAATCAAAGAATGAAGACAAGCAAGTTAAAATACAACCACATGCAACAAAAATACCATCAGCTTATCTCCAAATTGCGGGACAATGACGCCATAGTCATCCGAAATTCTGATAAAGGGGGCAATGTGGTAATTTGGCAAAAGCAACAATACCTCAAGGAAGCATGACCCAATTAAATGATCGTGGATGCTATAGACTGAGTACAAAACAAACAATGTTAGCTGCTCAGCATGAGCTTCATACGAAACTATTGGCCTGGAAAAGACTGGGTTTGATAAATCAAGACGAGTATAAATATATGAAAATTGACTATCCAATAATATCATATATTTTATACCCAAAGTCCATAAAAACATAGACAATCCCCCAGGCAGGCCAATCATTTCGGCTAAGAAAAGTCTTCTTGAAAATGTATCAATCTATATAGACTTTTTTTTGCAGAGTCATGTCAAATCATTGCCCTCATATGTACAGGATACAACAGACTTTTTGAGAAAAATTCAAAATGTTTCATGGAAAAAAATGACTATGTCCTACTATCTCTGGATGTATCTAATTGATATACTTCTATACACCACAGAGATGGTTTACGTGCGGTTGAACATTTTTTGAATAATAGGCAGATGGAATATCATCAACACAACAAGATGATTATGAACTTAATCCAATTCTGCCTTAACAATAACTATTTCTTATTCCACCAACAGACAAGAGGAGTGGCGATAGGGGCAAGCTTTTCGCCAAGTTATGCTTGCCTCCATATGGGTTGGTGGGAAGAGCTAATACTGAATACCAAGTTTGTGAATGCTTTCTCTGATAACATAATTATTTGGATTTGTTATATTGACGATTTATTTGTCATATGGCGGGGATCTGAACAAAGCGCACAAAATTTTGTAGATCAGATTAACATCAATTAGTTAAATTTGTATTTCACCTGTGACATAAGTAAGGAAAGTATTTGCTTTTTGGATGTAGAAGTGTATATATCACAAATGCAGTTACACACTAGACTACATCGGAAGCCCACGGCTGGCAATACCACTCTCCATTCTAATAGTTTTCTTCCTAGGCACACCATAAATAGCATTCCCTACGGAGAAATGCTTAGGCTCAGGCATATATGTAGCACAAATAAAGATCTTATGGAGGCACAATCAGCCAGCAAAAACGCTTTTTGGAGAGAGGCTATTAGATAGTACCATCGATAAAACTAGAATTCTGTCTAGAGAGGAGCTTTTATTCAGACCCTCGCGTAAAACTAGGATTCACGATCTAAAGAAGGAAACAGCAACTGACATGAGCAGCCCCAGATTAATCCTTACATTTAACAAACAAAAGGACAGTTTGAGTAAAATTATCACTAACAATTGGCACATGCTAAGTAGTGATCCCATACTGGGCCCAGTCCTTTCTTCACGACCAACGATTACATATAGAAAGGCCCCTTCGACAAGTGATTTTCTAGTCAGTAGTAGCCCAGAACTGACGAAGAATCATGGGTGGCTCTCAGAAAGGAAGGGTTTTATTAAATGCTCCTCATGTAAAGCATGTAAGCACGGAATCAGTAAAACTACGTTCCAAACTGCCTTTGACACCAAACCCACCAAAATTAGCAAGTCAATCACCTGTAAATCGTATTATGCCATCTACATCTTGGAGTGCCCCTGTGGACTGCAGTATGTGGGAAGCACTAAGCTGCAAGTCCACAAGCGGATCCTCCAACATTTGCGAGCCATAACAAACAAAGATATAAACTATCCAGTGGCTCGGCATTTCAATGAGAAGCATGACAATGATGCATCCCAAATGAAATACTTTGCCGTAGATATTATTCCACCACTACGAAGAGGCGGAGATAGAGAGGCTCTATTACGTAAACTCGAGACCAAATATATTTTGGAACTCGATAGTAAAAGTCCACAGGGATTGAACACAACAGAAGATCTATACAGGTGGCTAGATTAGAAGATATCAACTTGACATATTAAATAGTCAAAGTTAATAATTCGATGTAGACATTTCTGACATCTTGGACTTAGCATTTTAAGCTGTATATAACATTGAGATGGTTGAGGAGGAGCCTAGCGCGCAACCAAGATGGCCGCGTAGGTGCGAGGCTCCCGAGGACCTCCGCAACCTCCTACGATTATCCTGAAATTATCCTGTCCTGGATGAGGGGACTATGTTGGTGAACCCGAGCTGAGGTGGCACCCGTTTTCCGCTTCCGAATCGGACCTCGAACACCGGAGTGAGCACCGATTGAGGTTTGCGGCCTTCTCCTCGCCGGACCCCGGATTTGCGCTGCGGGGTGATCCAGTGACAAAGTGAACAACAGCGGCGGGCAGGGCCTGGCGACTCGCGTACCCCGCACTTTCGCTTTCGCTTTCGCACCACCTTGTCGTTTCTGCGAGGTTGGGTCGCGGAGCCATTGGTGTTGGTGTGGTGTGGCCTTGCTGGGAGATTCTGCCTGCCTGCCGGCTGTGATCCACCCCGGTGCTCTGAGGGGGCCCCCCCGGAGCTCGTGGCCCTGCTTTCCTGCCCTACACGACGTGGCTGGTGCGACTGGGAGACTGGTGGCCATGGCCACGAAACAAGATGGAGACCGGGCAAAGACCAAATCGACCCGGCGTGGCACCGTCCATCAGGCCAACAGTATGGACCGCTATACCCTCCAGAAGGGATCTCCCGATGGACCGCGCAAGTCACCTGAGAGCCCTCCTGATGCCCCAGACCTGCCCGCAGATCTGACTCTGCGAGATGTCATGGGCGCCATTGCCGAGATGAAGGCCTCGGTGGGCCAGCGGTTTGATACACTGGCGCAGAAGATTGACTCGGTCCTTGTGGATGTTGGCCTGGTGAGGGCCGATCTTTCCAAAACCAACGACCGAGTAGATTCTTTGGCCCACACCGCATCGGGCCTAACGACAGATGTGGCAGCCTTGCAAACAGTCAGGCGAGTGCGCTTATGGATCGACGTCTGGAGGACTCCGAGAGTCGGGCACGGAGGAACAACGTCCGCATTATTGGGGTGCCCGAGGGACGCGAGGAGGCGGCGGCGGATCTCTTTGTGGAGGACCTGATTGCTACCCATCTCCAGCCACGGGGGCTGAGCAAATTCTTCGCTGTGGAGAGGGCCCACAGGGTTCCCGGGGGAAGGCCGAAGGTCGGAGCCCCTCCGAGACCTCTCATCGCCCGGATTTTCAATTTTCGGGATAGAGACGCTATCCTGCAAGCCTCCAGACTGCATGGACCGGTCAAGCTTGACAATATGGAGGTTAATTTTTATCCTGATTTCACCCCAGCGGTCCAGAAGCAAAGACTGAGCTTCCTAGGCGTCAAACGCCGTCTTCGGGACCTAAACCTCAAATACGCCATGCTTTTCCCGGCCAAGCTGCGTGTGGAGGTGGATGGTCGCACTCACTTCTTTGATCGTCCCGAAGCGGCCGGGGACTGGCTGGATACTCTGCCCGGGGATCGTGATCGGGGGGGCGGGGGGGGGCGGCGGGGGGAGACGGCACGCTGGATCGGGACTGAGGATCTAATATTGGGCCTCACTCTGGACGAAAATGTTGCCACTTTTGATTCTGCGTCAGTTTTTGTAAGTTCCCCTCCTATGGAGGTTGTGTTGGGTCTATTGGGGGTTCTCCCTCCTCCTCTAGGGGGTTTAGTTAGTCTAACTATATATGGGGCGACAGGCACACTGCACGTTGGGGGGGCTGTTTGGGCTCATGCAGGGGTGCAGGGAGGGGGGAGTTCTGTTGGGGTGGGTGGGTAGGGATGGGGTGTTGTTCGTTTTTATCACAAGGCAAACGTATTTTTGTGTTAGTTCTAAAGTGCTCTCCGGGGGACGAATGATGGCTTCTGTACATGATGGGGGGTAGGGACCTAACTTTGTTGTCTTGGAATGTGAATGGACTGGGGGACAGGATCAAACGGGGTGTGGTCCTGCAGTTTTTGAAGCGAATCTCGCCCGATGTAGTCTTTCTGCAGGAGACACACCTTATTGGCAACTCCTTCTGCGCCATGAATCGGCGTGGTTATCGCCTAGTGGCTCACTCGGGCTTCACGTCCGGCTCAAGGGGTGTGGGCATCATGGTGAAGAACTCGCTCCCGTTGGAGCTTGATGAGGTGCTCCACGATGACAGGGGACGCTACACGGTCTTGGTGGGAAGATTGGAGGGCAAAGTGGTTGTCTTTGTGTCAGTATACATCCCACCGGGGCTGCAGTCGACCACCTTTGCGGACCTTGGGCGCCTTCTCCTTGGCCTTCCGGGGGGGCTTTTAGTTGTGGGGGGGGATTTTAATGCGGTGGTATCTGGGTCTTTGGATCGTCACCCCCCTAGGGACCTCCCCCGGGCACAGGCGTGGCTACCCGGCCTCTTGGATACATTTGGATTAGTGGACTGCTGGCGTTTAAAACACCCCACGCAGCTGCAGTACACTTTTCACTCGGGAGCCCATGGTAGTCTCTCACGACTAGACTATGTCCTTATCCCGGCGGCCTATGTTGGGAGGGTGGGAGAGGTGCGCCACTTGCCACGGGGTATTTCGGACCACTCCCCGCTCCTACTGCACTTTGATGTCTTTCCGAGGGGTGAGGGTAGGGTGGTCCCAATCAATCCTTGGTACCTGCGCGACCCCACCATTCGCGCTGAATTGATTAAATCCCTTCAGCGATATTTTGATGAGAATGTGGGGTCTGTGCCTTCGGCTGTACCGCTATGGGAGGCCTTCAAGACAGTACTCCGAGGGGAGGCCCTATCCCTTATTTCCCACGCCCGGAGGTGCGAGCGGGAGGAGGTGACCCGGATGGAGGCTGAAATAGCCGAGTTGGAGGGTAATTTAGAAGGTGGGGTGACGGATGCCGCATTGCATGTCCTCCAACTCAAGCAAGCGGCCTATAGGGCCCTCGTCACGGAGGCGGCCAGGGGCCTCAGTAGAGAGCAACAGGGGCGACTGTATGATGTGGGTGATAAGGCTGGTAAACTTATAGCGTGGTTGGACAAAAAAGAGAGAGTGAATCGTGTGGTCCCGCTGATTGAGAAAACGGATGGTGTGTGTGTAACTGAGCCAGAAGAAATTGTCTCCTGCTTCGCGGATTATTTCCGTGGGGTGTATTCCCCGGTGTCTCCCTGCTCGGAAGAGGATTCCCGTGCCCTGCTCAGTGATATCGCGCTGCCGTCCCTCTCCGGGGATGACAGGGTGTCGTTGGACGCCGCTCCCACCTCCGACGAGATCGCCCTCGCCATACGCTCGGTCGCTTCCGGCAAGGCCATGGGTCCGAATGGTCTCCCTATCGAGTTGTACAAGTTGCGACCGGATACGCTGGCACCCCACCTCCGGGCTATGTTCCTGGCGGCACACTCGGTGGGCTCCCTCCCGCTGGACCAGCGTCTGGCTACAATCGTGGTCATCCACAAGGAAGGGAGACCTCGGGACCGGGTTACATCCTATCAACCCATTTCGCTACTGAATGCGGAGCCCAAGATTCTTGCCAAGGTGCTGGCCAATCGGCTGGTCGGTGTGGTGGGCGATTTGGTTCATGAGGACCAATCGGGCTTTATTCCCCATCGCAACACAGCCCTTAATCTGCGGCGTTTGCACGGTGTGCTCGCACGTGCCCCGTTCATACGGGAGCCGGCCATTTTGGCGTCCTTAGACGCCACCATGGCGTTTGACACGCTTGAGTGGCCATATATCTGGGCGATGCTTGCTAAGTTTGGATTCGGCCCAGGGTTCATCAGTTGGGTCAAATTGCTGTATTCGGGCCCATTGGCGCAGGTGGTGGTGAACGGAAGAGTGTCAGCTCCGTTCGAGCTGGGCCGGGGCACACGGCAGGGCTGCCCCTTATCGCCGCCCCTCTTTGCGCTTGCCTTGGAGCCCCTGGCGGAGTGGCTGCGGTGGGAGCCTTCCATCCGTGGTCTCCGCTGGACCCCTGAGTATGAGGACCGCGTATCCCTATACGCTGATGACATCCTCTTGTACCTAGCTTCCCCACGTAAATCACTTATAGTACTGGTTGATGTTTTGCATTCATTCGGTCGTAACTCCGGTCTGGTCATCAACTGGGCTAAATCGTGTGTGTATGTTCTCTTTGGGGAGGCTCCTATCCTCCCGCGGGGCTGTCCGATCCAGGTCGCCCCGCAGGGATTTAGGTACCTGGGTGTCTTCATTACTCTGGACCCGGAGGCTCGGTATGATCGGAACTTGCTTCCCCCCCTCCAGCGTCTGAAAGAGGATGTCGCGCGCTGGCGGCGTTTGCCGCTTTCGCCGCTCGGCCGGGCGGCATTGTTTAAAATGATGTCGCTGCCGCGTTTCCTGTACGCGTTGCAGAACACTATGGACCTCGTCCCGGCGCGCTACTTCCGCGAAGTGGAGAGTTTGCAGCGCCGCCTGCTCTGGGACGGGAGGCCACGTATTGCCCTGGCGAAGCTGACGCTCCCATGGTATGATGGGGGGATTGCCCTTCCGGATATCAAACGGTACTATTGGGCCTCCCAGCTAGCCGCGATTAATCAGGGCCTATATGGGCCCGCCTTAAACCCGGCATTTGAAATGGATAGGATGCTCCTCCCAGGTGGTGACCATAATCGAGCGCTCTATTCTAGCGCGCCTGATGCTCGCCTAACGGGCCCCACGCGTGTCATGGTGCGCGTGTGGCACGCGGCCAATGCAGCTATGGGATGGAAGGACCGTCTGACCCGGGCGTCACCACTATATGCGTCTGAGCGGTTGGGCTCCTTGTGGACCTCGAAGGGCTTTGAGCAGTGGGACTTAATAGGCATTAGCAAAGTGGGGGATCTCTAGACGAGGGGAGGATTTAAAACGTTTGAGATGCTGCAGACGGAATTTCAGTTGCAGGGCAGCGAGTACTTTCGGTATTTGCAGGTCCGGCATGCGCTGGGCTCCGTCTTTTCAGACGTTGCCTCCATCCCGGAGTGTTCCCCCCTGGAGGATAGAGTGCTGGACGGACACGTCCCTGACAGCACGATCTCACTGATCTACAAAAAACTGATCAACGACCGCTCAGACTTGTTGATTGCCCTTCGTGAGGCTTGGGTGGCCGATGGGTTGGAGCTGGACGACGAGGACTGGATCTCCGCGGTGGCCTCCCCGAAAGAGGTGGCCGAACCGGCTCGCCTTCGCTTCGTCCAGCTCAAGATACTCCACAGGGTCTACATGACGGGGCCAAAGCTCCTGCGTATGGGCTACGCTGAGGACGGTTTGTGTAAGCGTGGGTGTGGTGCGCTGGGAACTTTTCTGCATATCTTGTGGGAGTGCCCGGAGGTGGCGGGGTTCTGGCGTGGTGTGCATGAGGTGCTGCGAGTGGTCACGCATGTGGCGCTGTTGCCCGAAGCGAGGAGATGCCTGTTGAATGTGTGGGAGCCTACCGATTACTCGGTGCCGCAGACGTGGTGGGCGACTCTGGGGTATATGGTTGCCAAGCGTGATATTGCCCAGCTGTGGGGATCCCAGAGGCCCCCGACTGTCTCGGCCTGGAAGGAACATATGGATTGGTGCATGTTTCGGGAAAAGGTGGTGTATGTGGCGAGAGGTAAGCCTGCGACATGGGTGAAAGTGTGGGGCCCCTGGAACGCCTACCGCGGGGGAATCTGTGCTCCACCGTTATTGCCCGATCCGTCGCCGGCCCCGTCCCCTTAGCCAACTCATCCCCCCAGTACCTGGGCATTGGGTGTAACCAGCCCTAGTTCTGATCTCTCCTCCCTCGTGAGATTCCTATGGATGGCTAGGATCCCCCCTCCAGGGGAGCACGCGTTGCTATTTCCGATTGAGGATTGCCTTGTGGGTTTGTTTGTATTTGTTGTTCTTTAAGTTTAAAATGGAACCGTATAGTGGGGTCTGGACAGTGTGGCTCGCAACGATGTTACCTCCTGTGCATGCTCGGCCGCAGCACCATGTGTTTTATAAATGTATATCGTATGCTCCTTTCACTGCTAGCGGCCGGCCGGAAGGTTGTAGGCCCATAGTTGTATATTTTTGTGTCTTGTAATAAACGGTTTCAAAAAAAAAAAAAAAAAAAACATTGAGATGATTCCGCACATCCTCTACTCAAAATCACTTTCCCTTTTATTTTAATAAATACATCGTTAAAATCATAAAAATAGAAAAACATAAGAAAGAGTAACAAAAAATTGTCTTAGTTCACAATGTTTTATAAAAAAACATTCTAAGATAAACTTTATTAACACAATTATGACTCACGGATTCTCAAGTAGGATCAGTATTGGAACATATGAGGGTTTGCACTTGTTTTTTTTTTTGTTTTTAACGTAGATAGCTGATTATTTTTTCAGAAGAATCAGCAGGTCCATTATGGGCATAACATCAGGTATATCTTGTAAGAGTTGATATAGCAATGCATTGGATAAATTGTATTAATACAGGAATCCATAGGATGTTAAGAGAGCGACTTGTAATGTTGAGTATCACATACATACTGTATTTAGACAGACAGGAGAGCAGGTGTAGTCTATAAGCAAAGACACCTGCATGTTAAAACATTAGAGATTCAAAGATAAGCTATGATATAACCTGAATATGGGAAACAAGATCTCTATGTTTTGTACATAGCTTAATACCCTATACCATGTTTTAAACACATTTACGTGTCAACATTGCTTGTGCGATCATTGATAGTACATTGTATAACTAATTTGTAAATATCAAGGGTCTCTCATCTTATGCGTTTTTAAATTATTTAAATTATTTATTAGCGCATAGTTTCCACAACTCGCTCTTTGCAAACTGATTTATGTTTACATTTGCAATAACCAAATCAGCTGCTAATCGATTCCCGGTATGAGAGTCTGTTATCTATGTCTATGGATTGCACTAGCACTTTAAAAATGGAGGAGTGTTGGTAGCGCGTCATGTGATCAAGGTCCTTGTGGACCGAAACGCGTCATGGCGGCATAGCGCATAAATAAAAAATAAAATAATTTGCACTAAAGAAGAGGCGTCCGTTCCTGTTTTCGGATTTGTGTTCCAGCTGAATCCATCGAAAAAAGGTTAGGTGGAATATATATATATATATATATATATATATACATATATATATATATATATATATATATATATATATATTCACTTAAAAAACCATAGGTTTCACACACGTTATAGTTAGGAATTAGCATTTAAAAAACCTTGCAAATTCACTTAAAAAACCATAGGTTTCACACATGTTATAGTTAGCTGGACATTTCCTTCGTAAAAAACCAATGAAATTCCCCCGTTATAGTTAGTGCAGGCAACTATAACTCACGCGACCGCAATCCTCTGCTGATGACATCAGATATTACATCACTGTATTTAGACACCTATTTACCCATGTCTTCTTCTATTAATCTTTAGCTATACATATATTACAAATATTTATTTTTCAGAAAGACACATATGTAATCAGTGATGTAATATCTGACGTCATCAGCAGAGGATTGCGGTCGCGTGAGTTATAGTTGCCTGCACTAACTATAACGGGGGAATTTCATTGGTTTTTTACGAGGGAAATGTCCAGCTAACTATAACATGTGTGAAACCTATGGTTTTTTAAGTGAATTTGCAAGGTTTTTTTAAATGCTAATTCCTAACTATAACGTGTGTGAAACCTATGGTTTTTTAAGTGAATTTGTACGGTTTTTTAAATGTTAAGTTATGTATTTATTAATATTTTTTTTTTCAGGTTTTTCACCGTGCGCGCACCGAGCGCTCACGAAGCGTTGCACTGTGCGCGCTCCGTTCGCGCACCCCGCGCATTTTCGACAAAAAAATAAAAAAAAAATTCTCCCTTGGGGGTCCTTCAGTGACCCCCTGACAAAGGCTAGGGGGTCAGGAACTGTCCACCCTGCCCCCTTTTCACGTTCTCCACCTTTGTTTTTCACTGCCTCAGACTGCGAGAGACAAAATGGCGGCCGCCACTTCCTGATTTCGACCGATTCGAATGTTTACTGACATCTAACAACCAATCAGAATTGCGCACGGCAGGGTGCGCGCACAGTGCGCGCATGGTGCCCGCGTATAGATATTGATATGGTTTTAAATGCTATTTTCTCAGGAAATACTGAACAGATTTACACAAGATCTTCAAAAGGCACTTCCTTGACCTTATGGCTACCTCTCTGCCAAATTTCACGTAATTCTGTTCAGCCGTTCGGGCTGTACCTTCGACTAAAGGTCCTATGGAAAAATGCATGGGAAAAATGCGTTTTGGGACCCCCCTTTTTTCTCGGCCCCCCTTGACTAATCACCCCGAGACTTTCAGGGTCGGAGCGGAGCGGAGCGCCCCACCTATTTTGAAAAATTTGCGAGGATTCGTCAACCGGTGCCAAAGTTATTCAAAATAGAATTTTCAGATTTCCTATGGAAACACGGTCCTAACTATTACTATCTACTGGCGACCGCCAGTAGATAATATGTATATATATATATGAGATGTCTTGGCATTTGGGGGAATAATATGTGCCAGGTATCTTTGATTGGTATGCTGAGAGTTTATGGGATCATAAATTCAAAATCCAAAATTCAAAATGTATTTTTATATGTTCTTCCCTGTGTAGTGGAAGCTTCCTTATCTGTGAGGTATACTATTGGAACATGTTGTTCCTTATTTTAGGTCTTGTGGAAATCCAGAATTTCTTTCCATTAATTTCTTCCTGGTATGTCTTACTACCCTCTCTTGTGTCACTAGGTAATCATGTTTATCACTCCCATTTTCCCTCATCACTTCTTTCCTATTTAGCACTAAATAAAGGCCTCTTCCTGTTCTTTCCCCATAGCACACACCATTGCAGAGCACTCACTCATATGAATTTTCATAAATGACCGTAGGTATGATGTAGGCGCAATTGCGCTTCTACACCGGTATTAAGTCATATACTCTATTTATTGTCATTGGTGAAGCCCTCCTTTACAGAGGTACTGTATTGCATTATTGATACTCCATGTCACCTAAAAGTAATGATTGGGCACTAATCCCTAGGAGTGACAGGAGCTACGAAATACAAGCACACGTACTAACGTGAAAATCGAGTTCGATTGAATTGTTCAACTTTATTTAAAAAGGATGATCAACAAATAAGATATAGCTTGCAATTGTATAAGTTGCCATTTCAGCTAAATTCTGTGATATGGACCACCGCTGTAACTCTTATCACACTATATTGTGATTATGAGGGACTCATTATGTAGTGTCTGTTTTGGGGTGCATAATTGAATTTCATCATGGTTAATCATGGCAATAATTTGTTATTATTTAAACAATTGCGATCTATGAATTTTAAAATGGATTGCTTGTGATGCACGTAAATCAAATAACTGAATGATTTTGTATAAATGTACCGCTATGCTTAAACAATAGTAGTATTTCCTCCATGTCTATGAACTATGTCCGTGATTACAAGGGCTTTTGGAGTACGTAATTGAATTTCATCATGGTAATAAGTTGCTATCATTTAAACCATTGGGGTCCATGAATTCGGGAATAGATTACCTATTATGGACGTAAATTATTTAACAGAATGATTTTGTACAATTGTAACGCTATCCGTAAACAATGGCAGTATTTTCTCCATGTCTATTAACCATGTCCGTGTATTTCTACGGCTTGTGGAAACACAGGAAGTTACTTGACAAAGGCTAAACGCCGAAACGCGTCGTCCTGAATTAAGTTAGTGCACAAATAAAAGTCTTTTTGTGCTGTTTCCTGGTGTGCTGTCCCTTTCTCCTCCGGAATTTGCTTGGGGGAACGGGATCATAATTATTTGAAGTGGTTACTGCTACCACTGACGGCACCAGCGTCGCAGGCCTGGGGGAAGCTTTGGCAGTAAGATGATGAAGAATGACGATTGGTGATCCCCGCCGTTCCCGACTAAATCCACATTGCAGCAACTACTACGGGTAAGCCTGTGTCTTGACGACTGAGTTTTGTGTGAAGTTAATAATTCCTGTCGATAGCGGGGAATATTGGGCCAAACGCATCTCTCGTGATGCTCGACACTGAGCCTCTGCCCTGTCTGCTGAGTCCAGCATCGATATTTGTGGCACGGGTTACAGACGCGACTGCCGCAGAACTAAGTGCGGCGTCAGGAAACTGACAAATTATGAGCAATTGGGAGAACGAGAGAAGAGCAGAGGCGATCTCGTTGTTTAATGAGGAGCAGGATGAGCCAGTAATTAAAGCAACAACCGGTGCAGCCCCCGTGGGAGCCGATTCGTCTCTCAAACAGAAATTACTTCTACTGGAAAAACTGAGCAAACGTGAAATTAACAAGTGGTGGGAAGTTGCCTCCCTAACGAACTACGTAGAAGGTGGCCGTGTACCCAGGGGCCTGAGAATTACAATTGTACCAACATATGATAATCCAAATCAGGATTTGCTTACGGAATGGGCCCTGTTCATGGCCAAAACATGTAAAGGCATGCTGGAAATGCTTATAAAGTATGCACAGATAGACCTTGAATCAACTAGAAAGGAACTGACAACACTTAAAGCTGACCTTGAGAAATACTCCGATGAAAGTGCCACAGTGGAGTTTATGAAAACACTCCCTAAAAGATTAAAGGAATACGAAGACGCTATAAAACAGAAGAAACAACGCAAATTTCTCAGGGATAAACGGGATTACGCGGAAGGGCGCATTCTGACATACGCGAGGAAATACGATGGGGCCCAAAGAAATCTAAAAGTCGCGACCTCTGAACGTATAACCGAACTACTATCAACAGGATCAAGTTCCGACATAAGTACTGATTCCGAAGACCGCGGCACTGTGGCCCCTTTAGTCTCACGTCCTCTCACCTTTCTTCACGAATTTCAAATATTGAAGCAGAAGAAAGAACAAAATCAGGTAAACAAACCCCAAACGAGAGGACAGACAAGAGGAAGGGGGCAAAGAAGAGGAAGAGGACGAGGGACAACAAAAGAAAAAGACTAAAAAGGAACAAACGTGGAATCCCACAAACATTATCCCCTCACGTCAGTGATCAAGCTTCAAACAAATCAGTTGTAAATCTATCTGCCAGAAATCTCAATGATGCGGAAGTCTCAGTACTACAGCTAGGCTTGTCATTTTGTCCAAACAGTAATCTAAATTATACCAATACTCGAATTGACTTATTCTTGTATATCCGAAAACTCAAATTAATGAAAATGTATGAAACACATGTGAAAACCAAGGCCAAACCATTACCATCTACATTTGGTAATCAGGAACTGTATAATTTACAAGTCCAGGATATGGAATTACTGAAAGTCATGCGTGATTTAGAAATGGGCGCGAACAACGACAAGAATGAGCATGCTTTGCTACAAACACGTGGAGCACTGAATGAACATAGTGGATTGAAAAGGAAATCCAAGTTTAATCCCAATGTACCCTACGACAACATTGAAGCATACAGCTCTGCTGTCATCACCGAACTAAAACGGATGAGAAACACATTTCAAAAATCAAAATGGGACAATTTAACAACCGAACAGAGGAATGCACTTAAGGCTTTGGAATCAGATTCCGCGATTGTCATCAAGCCTTCAGACAAAGGGGGCAATGTCGTGGTAATGAATATAGAAGACTACAGATCAGAAGCCATGAGGCAACTTACAGACGAAACATGCTATGAACTTATCGACTGGAGCCGATACAAACAAACCATTACGGATTACCACAGTCTGTTAAGCAATTGGTATTTTCTAGGTCTAATTGACAGTGATGAATTCAATTTCTTAAGAACCGAAAAACCGTGTGTACCGTGCATATACTTTCTGCCGAAGATACACAAGAATGCCACCTCACCACCAGGGCGTCCAATTGTTTCATCAAATGGGGGACTTTTGGAGAACACTTCTATTTTTCTTGACTCATATCTGTCTGAATATGTACTGAATCTAATGTCGTACTGTAAAGACAGTTCCGATTTCCTGCGTAGATTATACGATATACAATGGGAAGAAGGATATATGATGATCAGTCTGGATGTCTGCTCTCTATATACATGTATTGACCAACACAAAGGGGTAGCAGCTTGCATGTACTTTCTAAAAAGTAGAAACATTGAATTTTGGGAGCACAACAGAATGCTTGAAACCATGATCCTTTTCTGTCTCCAAAACAACATCTTCCTTTTTGAGAAATCGCTGTATCGACAGCGATCTGGCACCGCGATGGGCACATGCTTTGCCCCCAGTCTAGCTAACCTGTTCTTGGGGTGGTGGGAGGAGCAAGTGGTATGGACACAGCATCTACAGAAATATACTGATCACATACTTGTATGGATCAGGTATATAGATGACCTGTTCCTTATATGGAACGGCACCATGAATTTAGCTAAGGAATTTATTGAGCAATTGGGTAATAATGATTTAAACTTACAGTTCACACATACCATGAGCACAACCTACTGTGAATTTCTAGACATTGCAGTAGAGATAAAGGAGGAACGGATTACTACACGTCTCTTCCGCAAACAAACTGCTGGGAATACATTATTGCACGCTGTAAGCCACCACCCAACACCATTAAAGAACAGCATACCATATGGGGAGCTGTTGAGAGCCCGCCGTACATGCAGTACTGAGGATGATTTCCAGCGGGAACAACAGACTATGTTGACCCGCTTCAGATCAAGGGGATACAAGGAACAAACCCTAACAACAGCTAAGAACAAGGTCAAAGACCTGAAACAACATGACCTATTGTTTAAACCATCAAGAACCAGTACTAGAAAAAAAGAGGATGAGGAGAACAAGTCCAATGCACCTAGAATGATAACACAATACAGCAGGGGTGCATGGACATTAGAGAGAATCATGAATAGGCATTGGAATTTATTAACTGCGGATCCAATCATTGGTGATCGCATAGGAACAAGACCACAGATAACTTACAAAAAGGCTAGATCACTGCGGGACAGATTGGTCCACAGCTTTCAAAACAATGACATGAGATCACAGTGGTTGAAAATGCCCAATGGCTTTACCACGTGTGGTATGTGCAAAGCTGATCGTAATGGCAAGAACTGCAAGGAATACATTACGGGCTCGGGACAAGTACGTCCCATCAAACACATTATCAATTGCACTAGCGATTTTACTGTCTACGTCCTGGAATGCCCTTGTGGCCTCCGGTATGTAGGCAGCACAAAGCTGCCCCTTAAATTGAGAATTTTACAGCATCTACGAGCCATCACGAACTGTGATCACAACTATCCTGTGGCACGTCACTACTCAGAATTTCACAACAGTGACAATAGCAGTTTAAAATTCTTTGGCATTGAACGAATCTTGAAACAAACACGGGGGGGTGACAGGGAAAGAAGTCTAAGAGTACTCGAGTCCAAATCTATCATCGATCTAGACTGCAAGGTACCAAAGGGTCTCAATAGTGGGGAAGAACTTGCGACCCACATAGGGCTATAACCTGCCATCTTCGCCTTTCCTGTAATCTCGGAATCAGTAGTAATGTTTTTCCCGACCTACTTAGGCTGGGATTTTAAGGTTTCGATATCTTATCATTTTTATTTCTCACACATTTTATTTAGTTAGGGTATTAGGATACCGATGAATTTATAATTCACCCCTATCGGGACAACATGCTTTAATAAACCACAATTGTGGTATATGTTCTTGATGGTATGTCTTACTACCCTCTCTTGTGTCACTAGGTAATCATGTTTATCACTCCCATTTTCCCTCATCACTTCTTTCCTATTTAGCACTAAATAAAGGCCTCTTCCTGTTCTTTCCCCATAGCACACACCATTGCAGAGCACTCACTCATATGAATTTTCATAAATGACCGTAGGTATGATGTAGGCGCAATTGCGCTTCTACACCGGTATTAAGTCATATACTCTATTTATTGTCATTGGTGAAGCCCTCCTTTACAGAGGTACTGTATTGCATTATTGATACTCCATGTCACCTAAAAGTAATGATTGGGCACTAATCCCTAGGAGTGACAGGAGCTACGAAATACAAGCACACGTACTAACGTGAAAATCGAGTTCGATTGAATTGTTCAACTTTATTTAAAAAGGATGATCAACAAATAAGATATAGCTTGCAATTGTATAAGTTGCCATTTCAGCTAAATTCTGTGATATGGACCACCGCTGTAACTCTTATCACACTATATTGTGATTATGAGGGACTCATTATGTAGTGTCTGTTTTGGGGTGCATAATTGAATTTCATCATGGTTAATCATGGCAATAATTTGTTATTATTTAAACAATTGCGATCTATGAATTTTAAAATGGATTGCTTGTGATGCACGTAAATCAAATAACTGAATGATTTTGTATAAATGTACCGCTATGCTTAAACAATAGTAGTATTTCCTCCATGTCTATGAACTATGTCCGTGATTACAAGGGCTTTTGGAGTACGTAATTGAATTTCATCATGGTAATAAGTTGCTATCATTTAAACCATTGGGGTCCATGAATTCGGGAATAGATTACCTATTATGGACGTAAATTATTTAACAGAATGATTTTGTACAATTGTAACGCTATCCGTAAACAATGGCAGTATTTTCTCCATGTCTATTAACCATGTCCGTGTATTTCTACGGCTTGTGGAAACACAGGAAGTTACTTGACAAAGGCTAAACGCCGAAACGCGTCGTCCTGAATTAAGTTAGTGCACAAATAAAAGTCTTTTTGTGCTGTTTCCTGGTGTGCTGTCCCTTTCTCCTCCGGAATTTGCTTGGGGGAACGGGATCATAATTATTTGAAGTGGTTACTGCTACCACTGACGGCACCAGCGTCGCAGGCCTGGGGGAAGCTTTGGCAGTAAGATGATGAAGAATATATATATATATATATATATATATATTACCCACTGGATATTTAGGACAATGTTTCCATAGTAAAAGTTTTTTTGACTTGCCTATATTTTTGGTTCTGTTTGATGAATCTTCTATATATATTACCAACTGGCGACCGCAAACAGCTGTCTGACAAATTAATGATGTTGTTATGCTTGATATCATGTATGATGGTATCTCATATGTGTTCTTGACTTAATTGGTAGAACATGTGTTTGGCTGGAATAAAACTGCATTTGTGTCACAACAGTTCTCCACTGGAAATATTGTTTGCTTCTTTGTGTATGTGGCCACTAGTTGCACAGAAAAATGCTTCCAAGAAGGTCCTCATACACTAACAACCACAGTACAATTTTAGGTGCAGTTTTACTCGAGTCACATGTTCAGGTTCACAACAAAGCAGCTGTATGCACATGAAGCACTAACCGCTCCGTCCATGCCCCAACCAAAGCAGAGTCTCTCAATTCCAGTCAGAACAGTGGGGTAAAGAGAGATAAGAGAAGACAAAGCACTACAATGCGAAATGGGCAGGGCCACTGGATTTATGCGATTCTGCACCAGCGGCGTTTTCTGCATAACTATGGATTTCCCACATAATCTGCAAATTTGAACTAGAATAAATTCAAGCTTGAATGGATCAAAAGTTATTCAAAACAAAACAACACACAAAGGTTGACTGGCACGTTTCCATTACTTCATGTGTATGGGTGTTAAACTGCCACTAAGTGGGTGAAACCTTTGCCCATACAATGTTAAAATTAGTTGTTTTTTTTAATTAAGTAATTACGTTGCATAATTTGCCATTTCCTGATGCATAATTTGGTTAATCCCTGCTGCATAATTCCAGTGGCCCAGGATATGGGTCGTTCTTCAATGGTGTACTTCTGGTCTTGTTGCTCCAGGCATCGGGGTACAGTGGAGGAAAGAACACAGTACACCAGCTTGAATAGAGTGAGGCAATAGGAATCCTATTACAAGCATTGAAAGAACACATTCAGATCCAGTCTGTGTAAGATTGATGCTTATTGGCTTCTTTGTAAGAAGAGCTGTGATGAATCCAAGCCATACAGGGAAGTTTGCGGAGGCCCAAATAAACTTTTTTGCCTACCCTAGAGTTTGTTTTATCTCACACACTTTATTCCTTTACCTCAACACACCTTACTCACATCATTGGTTTTAGGAGAACTCTCTTGAAAACATCCCTGAGCTCTTCCCTCTCAGAGACGGGGTTGTAGGTCGCATTGCAACTAGATTTGCAATGCTAGGAGATCTGCCTATGATGAAGCATGCCACCTACGGGTGGGTAATAGGATCCGTCCTATCAAAGGGATATCTCAGCCCATCTTTTCACTTTTCATCTCTCCGTGTAGACCCAGATAGCTATGCTGTCCTTTGTGACTTTGATTTTGGGGACTTGGTCCCTGCAGGTCTTTAAATCTCCTCAGGCTCTCTTTTCTGTGTTCTCATTTGCTACTACAGACTCGTTTTAAAAAACATTTCTTTTTTATACAATACATCAAAACGACCTGAAGAGAAGATAAACATACCCACTTACTGCATAAAGAAGCAATGATATTAAAAAAAAGGTGAAAATTCAAGGGCGAATGGAACTAGGGGTGCGGCAGGTGCTGGATGATCCCCAGAACTGGAGACAGATCAGAAAGATAATGGAAAACAATGAGTCATTTAAATCAGTTTTCTTTTCAGAGCAGCAGTAGCTGTTTGGTCATAAGCAGTAAAAGGTGAATAGTAAATAACATGAGATCACTGCATATTTAGGGCCTCATCTACAAGAAAATTATGCGCCGCCGCAAGCCATTTAGCTGCGCCGTAATGCATCATTTTCAAAGTATAGGGATCGTCGTATTAACAACAATACAATGAAAAGAACAAGCTAGCTCAAAGCACGCATATTGTCATGTGAAATTTAAGAGGTATACAATGATACACAGAAATCAATAGTAGAGCATGGTGATGTGTACAGGCCCCAGCTAGGCCCGCAAGGCACAAGGGTTCGCTCTCCTGTAACGGAATCTATAAGGAAGTTGGCACGGAAACTGCAAAGTACAAAAACAAGGTTTATTAACCCTTAAGGGTGGTCCTACAATCCATACAATACCCTTCAGTATTGCATAGAGTAGCACAAAGAACTTGCGTACACAGTCCCCTTTTATACACACCAGAGGGGCTCATAAGTGGGTGGATACAACATGAGGCCGAAGAACATTACCATTTATGGTCATTCTCGATACTGAATCAATACATAGGCGGAGCCAACACACTTCTTGAGCCCGCGAAACACATGGTCAAGCAAGGCTAATTATAACAGATGTGGTCAAGTCTGGGCATGCGCCAAATGGACAAGAGAGAGCTATTTATAAACTGTTACTAGGCAGATTACAAGAGCAACTAACACAAAGGTCGGACTCTCCTCGTGGCGAACACGGGGCAGCATGACAATACAAAATGGAGTCCAAACTTCGGTCAACATAACGGAGAAAACATGATCGAAAGGGAAAGCATTAATGTCGTCAGTAAATGCTTAATCACATTGCTGTTCTAATTTACAACAGACGACCCTTTCAGCATTTACTGAAGACATCCGGTTTCCAAAAATCATCATATATGTCAATTATCATCATTCCTTTAACCTCTTCAGCTAGACGCTTCTGATGGGCAACATCGGCAATAGCTTTCTTATCCGGAATGCAGAATGAAATGCATACAGAACAGAACAATGGTCCACATTGAACACACATACAGAAAAAGAACAGAATTGCTATAATAATACAGAGACCAGTTAAGACCTTCCATCCCCAGGCAGTAACCAATGCCCAAAACCATCCAGAAAAGGACCAAGTGCCGTTTTCTGTGTGGATTTCAGCTGCTATTTTATGCAACTTGTTAATGGCGTTATAAACGGATGGCGTATGATCAGGGATGAACACACAGCAACTGCTTCCAATAATTTTACAGGCTCCACCTCGATCAGCTAGCATTACATCTAATACCATACGATTCTGCAATGCAACAATCCTAGTTATTTGTAACTCTTCCGTAAGATTCCCAAGAGCAGCAGCAGTCTGATTTGTCACAGCTTCTACCACTCTTGTTAATCTTCGGATCTTCCTACTATTCAAAGCGGCTCCAACAAAGAAAAACAGTCCTAAGTTAAAATCAATATACTGCTGCAAGCTGGTATCAGTTTGATCCACATCATCAATCGATAAAGTACGTTTATACCTATTTACAGTCACATTATTCAACAATTTCAAGTCCTTATGGTAAGATGCTGGTGCTAGGAATACAGGAGGTAATAGGAAGGATACATAACATACCCCAGACCACCCAGCCGGCAAACGGTAATAACCTTTATTTCCGCACACAAAATAGGTATTATGGGACGCTAGGAAGGTACTGTTGTTCAACCCATCAATGTTCAAGACAGTTAGGCAATCACTGACACCAACAGGGATAAAACCCACACTCTGGACACACAGGTCCGCTTGAGCCTGTGCCACTTGGATCACGAATTTGTCCTTCCCCACAGTGTCTCTGGTGTTCGTGAAGATGTAGGGAATGGATTCATTGTCTGGTCGGTACTCTTCCCACTCCCAAATTGTCCCATTCGCTTGTGGATACCCATTCTTGTCTTGATGGCATTCTTTATTAAGTCTAAAAAGCAATCGTCCCACTGTCGGTTTCCGAGTGGCAAACAGTAAGGTGTACCATGCTCTACAAGAGCCATTATGAGAGAAAGGAAGTGGTATGAATGGCGTACCTCCTTTCTTCTGATGGGCCGGCATCATCCCACATATCCAACAGTTCGTAGCGTTTGTAGCAACGTGGGTATGATGCAGCATCTGAATGAAAGTGTTATTCAAATAAGACTGTCGATGCTTCAACTCTTGATACGGCAATGTATAGAAGTAGTGCTCCGCAGGCACCGGAGTCGTCAACACAAGTGTTTTCCGAGCAGGAGTTACCTCCTCTACAAACCATGTTATTATCCCAACAATAGCTACTGTTAGCATGAACCCCAACGCACAAAGGATTTTCTTCTTCTCCATGTCAAAGGAAACAATACCCTGATATCTTCCTGAAACTAAAAAGTCTGTCAGAACTCTTCCCCTTGGGCAGCGGTTGATTTCTTCACCAGCGGGCCAAGACGGGTGTCGCTACACTAATGCAGGGCTGATCCCCCCCCCTTGCCTCATCGGCTCTCCGTTTCACTAACCCAAGGGCCGTTCTGACAGTGTGTCCCGGTACTGGAAAACTCACTTCCGTGGTCGAAGATGATATCGCCTTCCTCCAGAAGTCGCGTGGTCCGGAAAGAGCTCCTCAGTGTCACTTGGCTCTGCAGCACGGCCTGTCTTTGCTGCCAGGATTTCTCGTTGATCGGTCAGCACGGCAGACTCCACCAATCCGGGCGGTACCTTTCGACAATGCAAGGAATGGATCCAATTCTTCCTGTTCGAGACTCGCACAGCCGTCCTCGTTGCAAGGAGGACTTGCTCAGGGCCCACCCATCTCGGTTCCAAGCTGTTCGTTCTGTCAAAGACTTTCACCATCACATGGTCACCAGGCCGGAGACCATGTCCTTCACCGGTAGACCGATCAGGGAGCGCCTCTCGGACCTGTTGATGAATAGAAACCAAGTTATCCGTTAACTGTGCCAGATAATCACTCATCATTACACAAGGTACATCATACACAGCCTTAGGCCTTGGTGGACCCCAAATATTCATTGGGCGTCCGAATACCACTTCATACGGCGTAAGGCCAGTTCGAGAGTGCGGTACTGATCTAATTGACAATAACGCCAGTGGCAGGGCGTCTGGCCAAGTCAAAGACGTCGAAGCTTGAATTTTGGCTATTTTAAGCTTCAGTGTACCATTATACTTCTCGACTAGGCCTGCAGACTGAGGGTGAAACACGGCGTGGAACTTCTGAGTGATACCTAGACCCTTCAAGACATACTTTATAACATCCGCTACAAAGTGAGGGCCATTATCACTCCACAGAAGTCTACAAACGCCATATCGGGGGAAAAACTCCTTCAGCAGCAGCTTCGCAGTAGTCATTGCAGTATTGTCTTTCGTAGGGTACGCTTCAACCCATTTGCTGAAAGCGCAGACCACTACTAGAACATACTTCAGATTATTACAGCGCTCGAGCTGGATGTAATCCATCTGCAGAACCTCAAAGGGTGCAGTAGGTGTCGCAAATCCTCCTGCTGGAGTTCGAGTACCCTTTCCTGGGTTATACTTCAGACAGATCATACAAGTCTGCACCACCCTCTTTGCCGTGCTAGCAATCTCTGGATGCTCCCAAACTTGAGTAAGCAATTTCACAATTGCGGAAGCTCCAACATGTGCTAGCCCATGTGCCATCTGAACCATAGGTTGTACGAAAGCCGTGGGTAACTTCCATCTATCCATCTGCTTATTTCTCCAACAACCCTCATCATCCAACTCTCCCTCGCTAGCCCATTGCTCCCGCTCTTTATCAGAAGCGGTCCTTTGCATTTCTCGCACTTCCTCCTTCGCATCACGCCATCTTTCCACCTGTGACTTTACTACATACATGGCAGTAGCACCGGGCTGCATCGCAGTCTCCCGTGCTACTCGATCTGCTAACGCATTCCCTTCTCCAACTTTATCAACTATTTTCCTATGGGCGCTACACTTAACAATGGCAATTTTCTTTGGGTATGTCAATGCGGTTAAAAGATTGTGAACTAACTCTCCATGCATTATCTGCGCCCCATGTGACGTTAGAAACCCTCTCTCCTTCCAGAGTAGGCCGAAGTCGTGCGCTACTCCGAAGGCATAGCGGCTATCTGTGTAAACATTCACACATAATCCTGTACTGAGCTCACATGCTCGTGTTAATGCTATCAGTTCCGCTGCTTGAGCTGATTTCTGCGGTATGCGTGCTGTCTCCACTATTGTTTGTAATGTGGTAATTGCATACGCTGCTGAAGTCGTACCATCTGGTAGCTTCAGACAGGATCCATCCACCCACAGGTCTCCATCTACATCTGGAAAGGGCGTATCCTGGAGATCAATACGACCCTTTGTTTGTTCCTCAGTCACAAGAATACAATCATGCGCTTTCCGCGCCTCAGGCTGAGTTTCGGGGTATGGCAACAATGTTGCCGGGTTTAGTGTTACGCACCTTTTCAACGTAATATGAGGAGCCAAAAGCGTCAACTCATATCCCGTCAAACGGGCACTGGTCAAATGCTGCGTCTTTGTTTGATTAAGCAGGGCATCAACAGCATGGGGGACTAATACCAACAGCTTGTGAGATAACACAATTCCCTCGCTTTGGCGTATTGACACAGCTGTCGCCGCAACCGAGCGAAAACAACCAGGCAATGCTCGGGCGACAGGATCAAGTACAGCCGAGAAATATGCACAAGGGCGCTGCTTGTCGCCGTGCATCTGCACTAAAACTGACAATGCACATCCATCTTTCTCATGCACATACAACGAAAAGGGTTTTGCATAATCAGGGGTCCCTAACACTGGTGCTGAACAAAGGGCCTGTCGCAGTTGCTGAAAAGCAGCATCACACTCATCTGACCAAGGGATTGGGATAGGTGTATCCTTTGTCAAAAGGGCTAACAATGGCTTAGCTATGTGTGAAAACCCCAATATCCACTGTCTACAAAAAGAAACGAGGCCCAAAAATGCACGGACATCCTTCTGTGTGGATGGTCTCGGTGTATCCAAAATTACTTGGATACGATCCGGTGTGAGTGCACGTCCCTCCTTAGACAAAAGGTGACCCAAATAAGTCACCTTTGGTCTACAGAATTGCAATTTCTTCCGAGATACCTTATGATTGTGGGAGGCTAAAAAGGAAAGTAAGGATAGCGTGCTTTTCTCACACAGCTCCAGGGTGTCAGCCGCCAACAAGATGTCATCGACATATTGAATGAGGGCGACCCCCTCGAGTAAAACAAAGGAATCCAACTGTCGTTTCAAAGCCTGACTGTAAATACTAGGGCTTTCTGTGTAGCCCTGGGGAATTCTACAAAAACGATAAGATCTATTGTTTAATGTGAACCCAAAAAGAAATCGGCTATCGGGGTGAATGGGAATAGAAAAGAAGGCATTTTTCAAATCAATCACTGAGAACATGGTCGCCGTAGGCGGGACCAAGGTAAGCAACGTCGTGATATCGGAAACCACCGGGTACTGAGGTATCACGATCTTGTTTACCTCCCTCAAATCAATTATGAACCGATAGACCTTTGCATCCGTGTCCTTTTTCAGAATAGGGAGAATCGGACTGTTACAGATATTATAGGGAACTTCTTCCACTACTCCCACTGCGATCAAATCTTGCACAATCTGTATGAGAGCCTCCTCGCCCTCCTGGGAAATACGATACTGCGGGAGACGCGGCAACACCGCCCCCTCCTGGACACTAATGTGGACCGGAGGAATCACCATTTGTCCCACATCTGTGTCCGAAGTCGCCCATAAAGCTCGAGGGAGGGTGGCCAACAACGCATCCTCTGATATCGTACACATCCGCTCTGACCGGGGGTAGTTGTCATTTAAGATCACCCTCACACCCTCAGGGGAGCAGCGGATCGTAGCCCTAAAGTGCTTTAACATATCAAGGCCCATAATGTTATCCGGTGTATACGGAGCAAGCAGAAACGGACAGGGCGCAGAAAAAGAATCAACCTTAAATATAAGGGGCTGTGAAAGAGGGCTTCGGGAGAGTGTACCGTCAAACCCTACCGATGTAACCACTGAGCCGGATGGGGGAGCCCCCGGAACCAAGTACCTAGACAATGCACTACGTGTCGCTCCTGTATCTACTAGGAACTGATCAGTAGAACCTAAAACCTCAGCCGATACATAAGGACCCGTCTGATCGACCGGCACCTCAACTGATTCAGACCCCCATCCAACGCATTCCTATGCATGCTGCGAATCATGATATCCCGACCGATCGATCTCCGATACGTGATACTGGTGCTGGCGATCGAAAACATTTGAGCTATCTCGGTGCTGCCCAGCAGTATCGAAACGAACATGATCGGTAGAATTCCCTCTAAAGTTCGAGGAACCCCCTCTACCTCTCGGGCCACCCGGAGTATGCCCCTGTCGCGAGGCACGCAACACTGGGCAATCCCTGGCCCAATGGCCCAATTGCTTACAATACGCACACTGGTTCCTATTCAAATCAGATCGGCCCGAAGGGGGACCATAAGATCCTCCCCTTCCTCTATTATTACCCCGTCGGGGCGGGCCATAAACTTGTGCCAACATTACCTTAGTCTTAAGATCTTTCGATTTCTTTTCCTCCTGGCCCTTCGCCTCGTGCTCCTGACGCTCATAATACTGAGCGATAGTCAGAAGGGCCGTCGGCGTCGCGGAGGACCAGGAACTCTCGCTCGCTTTTAAACGGGCCGCAACTGCCGGTAACAGATTAGCCACATAATTGTCCGCGAAAAGGTGGCGGCCAGTGTCGTCAGTAAGCGACTGGCCACTAAAATCATGAAACGTTTCCTCAAAGCGCGTGAAGAAATCTGCAACTGACTCGTCAACTTTCTGTTTACATGCGGCTAACATATTCCAGTCAATCTTTTTAGGGGGGATAATCGTCTTCAGCTTAGTCACAATAGCAGCAGGGAGATCTAAAATACTCTGCGGCGGTTTCTGCGCGGGCTTCCTCTCCCTGTCTTCATCCTCAAGCTCAGACCACCGGGCCTTAAAGGCAACTATATCATCTACCTTTCGTACAGATCGCCACATATCCGGTGGTAGAATAAGGCCAAAGAACAGGTCTATGTCTGCTAAAGTCATAACGCAAGAATTCAAGGCCCCCTCAACTTCTTCATAGAAGGCCGCTGGATTCTTGCGAGGGTCGGGCAGCGCATTCTTCAATGCCATAACATCAGCCCTATGCCACGGAGTGTAAACCCAATTATACACGAAATATCCCTTAGCATCGGCGGAGGTAATGTCCGAGCTAGTCCCTGCTCCTTTAGGAGGAACATACAAAGGCGCTGCCTCTCGCATTGGTTTAGCATGCACTACGTCATCCTTATCTGACTGGGAGGTGGATGAGTGGCCCCCTGCTGCAAACGAATCCGACTGCTTCTCCTCCTCCGTTTGTTGGCGTGCTTTCTCTCTAAGGGCCAGCACCTCGTCCCGTAAAGCAAACAACCGCCGAGCCGCCTCAGGAGCCTTAGGGGGAGAAAAAACACCATTACGTAATGCTCCGGCATCCGAAGACACTTCGTCAGGCTCAAGGACACTAGAATATTTTCGGAAAGCAGTAATTACTTCATCCGCGAAATGAGACAGAAAATACACCCTCTCTCTATCTTGCCACGACCCCCAAGTATGGAACAACTCCTCCTTAGACATCTTGCCCTTAAGTGCACGGAGGGAAAGTTTCCGAAGCTCAGCCAAATGCTCGGCCGATAACATGGACCGTGTGTCTACCTTACCCGAGGCCGGGCCAGAATCTTGCGGCCGCGGAGCAGATGCGCCAACATAAGGGGGCGGAGAGCGATCTAGCAAATAAAAATCATCATCAGGATTATTAAGGACAGGATAAAGTGGCTGGCGAACAACATATTGACCCGAAACTTGGAGCCTACGCTCTTTCTCTTGTCTGTCCGCCTGCTCTTTGTCCTCCCGACGCTTCGCTTCCTGTGCTCGCACATGATCATTCTTTCGTTGGTCTTTATCATACAGCGCTTTCTCACGCTTCTCTCGCTCACGCACTTCTTTCACCCATAATCGCACACACTCAAACATATCCTGACGAGCACGTCGCTTACACATACACTGTTCCACATACTCAATCTTACGTATATCAAACGATCCATACAAAGGCCATCGCAACTCAGGATCCTTCTTCGTGTATTTCCTCCATACTGTGCTGTACATTATGGAAGAAAGACCATGCTTCACATACATATCCCTATTAGGCGTCCCCTCTGGGGGAGCCGGAGCAGATTCCTCGAGGTTCAACCGGTGTCCAAAGCAGCAGCACCACTTACGGAGTGCGCTGAAAGCAGGCATGCTCAGAAATAATGCAAAATATGCAATATTATAAAAAAAATGGCACTTAATCGTTGCGCCGTTCAAAGTTACACAGCTCCGGAGAAATCTCTCCACATTACCTGCCTATATGTGTTGCAACGCATATATATTCACAAAGACAAATCCAAAATATGACTAGTCATCATCAATCAAACTCAAATAGCCAACCCAGGCTTCAAAAACTCGGAGCAAGTACCGTACAACGGTTCTTACCAATCAAGAGTCCAGATTCCAACTGCCAAGCTCCACAATCGCCCAAACGGCTCTCACGGCAGGACCGACAGAAGAGGTCTCAGTCGATGACCGGCGCCACCCAGACGGTCAGCTCGGAAGGGAAGGAAGAAAAACCTCGGGATGCCAGGGCTAAAACGCCGCTGGCAGTGATCACGTCCCCGGCCAAACTCCTCACCTTCGTCGCGACCAGTCCTTCGAGCATCCGAGTCGCCGATGAGCCCCACGTGACGGGCGCCAATTGATGTGTACAGGCCCCAGCTAGGCCCGCAAGGCACAAGGGTTCGCTCTCCTGTAACGGAATCTATAAGGAAGTTGGCACGGAAACTGCAAAGTACAAAAACAAGGTTTATTAACCCTTAAGGGTGGTCCTACAATCCATACAATACCCTTCAGTATTGCATAGAGTAGCACAAAGAACTTGCGTACACAGTCCCCTTTTATACACACCAGAGGGGCTCATAAGTGGGTGGATACAACATGAGGCCGAAGAACATTACCATTTATGGTCATTCTCGATACTGAATCAATACATAGGCGGAGCCAACACACTTCTTGAGCCCGCGAAACACATGGTCAAGCAAGGCTAATTATAACAGATGTGGTCAAGTCTGGGCATGCGCCAAATGGA
Source organism: Triturus cristatus (assembly GCF_964204655.1). Taxonomy (NCBI): domain Eukaryota; kingdom Metazoa; phylum Chordata; class Amphibia; order Caudata; family Salamandridae; genus Triturus; species Triturus cristatus. The sequence continues at coordinate 458,094,874 of NC_140592.1, read as the reverse complement.
CAAGAGAGAGCTATTTATAAACTGTTACTAGGCAGATTACAAGAGCAACTAACACAAAGGTCGGACTCTCCTCGTGGCGAACACGGGGCAGCATGACAATACAAAATGGAGTCCAAACTTCGGTCAACATAACGGAGAAAACATGATCGAAAGGGAAAGCATTAATGTCGTCAGTAAATGCTTAATCACATTGCTGTTCTAATTTACAACAATGGTGTCTACCAAACAAGTCAGATAAGCCATCAGATTGCTGAAGACATATTCTTGTTTTATTCTTTTATTCTTTTGTTCAAAATTCTTAAAAACGCAACACATTATTCATAGCCGACGCAGTGCGTTTCGTCCCAACGTGACTTCTTCAAGGATCATATATATATAAAGTCATACACATAGGCGTTATCACATAAAATTTGATGGTAAAGATAAAATTATTCTTATGGCGGCAATCTTAGTATTGGGTGCAAATGTCCACACGACTACTGTAGGTCGTGGGCATTTGAAGTATAGACAAATGAGATGTGTTGAATACAGCTCCGCAGTGCGAACCGAAATCTTGACTCAAGAGTGAAGTTACAATCCCTGTGCTGGGGCACAATTGGCTGCCATGCACCAGCACAGGCACCCTCGCCTCATTTTGCTAGGGTGCCTACCCTGCAGGGATGACTGTTTCTTGAGCACAAAGGTGTCCCTTGCTGAACAAAAACAATCATTAATGGCATTTTCCTCTTTCTATATGTGCTGCAGAATACGTAGGAATCTTACGCATTTCCAGTTTTACAAAATGTAAATCTTGGAATGCATCAAGTTCCATGGATGTTGTGTGGGAACACCCATGGAACGCTCCTTTAACACAGAGTAATGCATGAAAGAAGCCAATATTTACAAGGCCATGAAAAGTCACGCAGAATGACTCGACGTGACTTTGTAAATATGGGCAAGCCCATTGCACCACTGGTGCGTCAAAAAAAGTGACGACCGTGCGGCACAATGGGCTTGTAAATAAGCCCCATAGTTCTTATGTACAGCTAAGCCTATATTATGTGGCATCACAGAGAAAGCCTTGATAACTTTTATCACTCTTGGGATCTGGTCCTGTGGAGGATGAAAAATAAGCCACGTGGAAGGCAGCATTCTCAAAATAGCTCCATTTTAAAGCGTTAACAATTAAGCTTATTTTGAGATTTTAATTGAAGAATGTGGTGGAAGGCAAGTTTCGAAGTAGAGTGAGAAAACAAACAAATACACATTTATTGCCTAAAACCACTCTGATTTATTAATTGCCTCTTTAAATAACTCTTTTGAAATAAAATTGGAACAGTGTATCCATATATTTAAGAATATTACATAATAATTTGCCAGTGAACCATCTTTTTGCAAAAATGTCTGAGACTTCTGTATCATCCACTTGCTTTCCTATCCACAGACACATACTTCCCACTTAGGGCCATATTTACTAACATTTAGCATCATGGTTGCACCACTTTTGTGGCACATCCATGACACAAAATGCTAGAAGACATTTACAAAGTAATTGTGCTACATTTTATTCTGGGAGGCGCTCCGTGGGTGGAGCATGGGCGTTCCCATGCATCCAGCCATGGATTTCACACAGTCACAGATTTACACAGGTTTGCAAACCTAAGATAGCGCAAAATCTCTGGGTCTTCCACAGGATGAAGTTACGAGGAGAAAAATCACCCCCCCCCCCCCCAGATACTAGCCACCAAGTTGGAGGTAGGCAGGGAGGAAAGGAACATCCAGTGGGTAGGAAGGGTTTCTAAACAAGCAAACTGCAAGACAGACAACTAAAGTAGCAGCCAGCACTGTTCAAATACACTCGACTTGTCAGAAGATGGAGTAAAGAGCAAGGGAGAAAATGCCCATCTACTCAGTGCAGACCAACATTCCAACTATTTGGTGTTATATTAGCTCAAACGTATCAACAAGGCACACTACAACTTGGTGAGCAGCAAGGGAGGGTTAGTAAGAGAAGGCCCTGAATGATCTGGACAGTACAGATTCATTAGATTGAGGGAGTTTTGGTGGATACAATGGCAGGGCAGGGTGTGTAGGGCAATGTGAACCATGGTTAAAAGTAGAGGTCCTAGCAGCATTTGAACAAGGTCTTGACGACTTTGTGAAGTGTGGGTAGAAGCCTTGTGGATCTTCACAGAAATGGCATTCTAGTTCCTCAGGGTGCAACATGAGAACTTTTGGCCTCTTGTTTAATCCTATCTGCATCTTCTGGACTATGGTCTGTTGATGTTACCAGTCACACTGAGTCCTCCTGGAGCAGGCGAGTATGGTGGGAGTGCCTTCAATGAAAACTTTGTATGTGCAGACTGTTTTTAACAGAATTCCTACTGGTAGCTGTAACCAGTAGAGTTATCCAGTTGATTTTCTTGAGGCCTTTGATTATGTGAGCATCAGCAGGCACGATGCTCTTCAAGGGGCTAGCTAGGTCTCTGGTATACTCTGGTGTAGCGGGGCTGGGGGGCACGAGCTTTGGGGGCGGCGGCAACCCCCGCTGCCCCCTCTAGCTGCGGCCTCTACGTGAGAATCGCCAGCACCGCACTCCCGCTCTTAAATTCAGCCCGGGGCAGCAAACGCAGGGGCGGCCACGTGAAATGCCTAGGATTTGGATGTAGAGGTTGAACATTGTTAATAAGAGGATGGAGATTTGAATTACATTGTAGGTTACCAGGATGTATTTTGATGTGGACAATCCCATCTGGACCAAGTATGCCAGGCTGTTCAAGTAAGATCTGAATTATTTTAAGACCATGAAATCGTAGCCCATTCTGTTTTTCAAGATGGTACTATTGGTCTGGTGGCCAGCAGTGTTGGGTGTTCTTTAGAAGTCCAGTAGGACAAGAAGGAAAGGGTCTGCAACATGTCCTCTGTGCTAGGCTGTTGACTGTAAAGCTGCACAGTGGTGTCAACCTGGATTGACAGGTCGAAAGAAGAATGTTACTCTTGATCTTGTCATGGAGGTGGGTGGAACTGCTTTCTTGAAATGTTTGAGGGCTACATTTTAAAAGATGCCTTGTTGGAGAAACGCATGGTTGATATTCAATATTATTGAAGCAGATCCTGTGGTTATCTATTGATTCAGATGGGATTATAATGCATTCGCAGAAGACAACTTTCAACAATTAGAATATGGTTGTAAGATGCTCTTGAGATCAAATTGAAGGAAGCTTTCTTGGGTATGATGCGCGGCAGAGATCTATGTGTTGGTATTATGGGATGGTGTGCAGTTGAAGAGTTGTTTGATGTTCTTGATTCTGTCGACAAAGAAATTGTCAGTAGCTGAGCACTTTTGCTCTGAGTCAGGGATTAATGGGATTTATTGAGGAGTGTACACAGTGGTTGATAACTGTGAATACATTTTTTGTATTCTTGGAGGCATTGCTTATGGAGTGCTTGTAGTACTTAATCTTGGCAACTGTGAGGAGTTGCATTTAAGCGTTACAGAGGTCTTTGGGGTGCTTTGTGCATATCCACTTATTTTCTCGTCTGTTTGGGGTATGTTTGGTGTTACTAAGCATTTTGTCGTAGCAGGGCTCCTAAATGGTGGTTCTTTTGATTTTACTAAAATTATGTGTATGACATAGATACTTTTAGGGGTTTTCAGACAAACTTCATCCATTTGTCTATGGTTGTGTCATTCACATTTTTCTCCAACCCACTCAAGTATGCATCAGGGGCAATGCGTCAGCCCATGTTAGCCATTGGCTGACTTCACTATGAGTTACGGCATGCTGACCTTATACAATCAGCACATCAGCACAAAAAGTAGATCCATTCAGTGCCAGAAAATACTATGGTAATGTGTGATTTTTTTAGACCAAAAAACATTGTTGCCTTTAGTCAATGTTTTTGTTTTTTAGTTTGACAAACAGCCAGTAGCTTCCCAAACAAAGACGTTTTGCAAAAACCACAATAAAACAAAACAAGAATTGCCAAAAGGCTGGCGACAATGCCAGCTCCATTGGCTTTGCCAATGCTCATTTTTGTTTTAAAGACAGTGCTACTCATCCCAATGTAGGATAGCAATGCATTTTACATCTCTCACACACATTTTACAGCGACAACACTTGTGTGTTGATAAATGTACAGGAATTGTTACATTGATGGTTACAAGGTGTAGGAGATGCATGTCGTCGATATTGGTAGTCACTGTATGCTAAGAGTACGTGCTATGGATAAATAAAAACTCAGGATTTAAAACGTAATGCATTGGTTGGGGTAGTCTACACTGAAAAGACATTATTACTACCTGAAGGAACCCTTTTTAACAACCTCTGAATAATGACAGACAGGGCCAGACTGGGAACCGAAACCACCCTGGCAAACTGCTTGAGCTGTTAGGCTAATTTTGTTACAGAGGGCCGATATTGCAGCTATGCTGCAAAACCGGCCCCCTGTAACAAAAACAGGCCCAAAACCGGCCCCCACCCTGGTGGCCCACTGGGAAAATGCCTGGTGCCCTCTACGGCCAGTCTGGCCCTGATGACAGATTGTGGAGCAAATTAAGGTTATAAACCCATGCTCAGCTATTTGTATGTAGATCCTTGATATTGGTTTATAGCTCACTGTGTTATACTGGAAGGAGTGCAACTTATGAACTGCAGGCAGGGCGGGACTTAGGAACCAAGAGCAGCACAGGCAAAAATGCGCAATTCAGTCATGCTCCCTTTGTCTCCTCACACAACCTCCTTTCTTTCCATCCATCCTCCCTCCCTCCTTCGCTCCTCACTTTCTTGTCCCTCTTTGATCGCCTTCTTTCTACCCCCTCTCTCTCTTGAAGCTTCCACTGCCTGCTGCAATTAACCTCAGGATGCTGGGGAAGTGGCAGAGGCACCAGGAGTGCCCCTGGGTTCTCAAAACTCGCCTCCAAGTGCCACATCTCACCGGGCAAATACACGGTGGAATAAAAGGCCAGTCCGCTCGGACAGCAAGAAACAAAAAGATCTCTGCGTCAAAAGCAGTATTCTACTTATGATCTACAAGTTTGTGATCTGCCTATTTATTACATTAAACCTCTAGGCTACTTTATGAGTCAAAACTGTAACTAGACCAACCAGATCTCCAGCAAGTGCCACCAGACTTATCTTACCTTTATTATTATCCCCTGAAAATTGCTGGGTACACTAAGATCGCTGCAGCAGAAGCCTTTTCTCCAGAAGATATTTTAAAATGCTGATTTTTGTGACCAGTTAAGTAAACCAGAAAAGATTAACTGCCCTTTTATACTTGTTGGCGGTTTCTCTCTGGCAGTTTAAAAAAATAAGTATATCGTTTACTGTCAGACTCCGCTTTTCAGTAGTCCCCGCTCGTGACTGCGCCCCCGTTCTCCTGCATCACAATGACACCAATGTATGTGTTCCCGAAGTATATTTTTCCCATTTCCAGCAGTGGTTACAATTCAAACCCTAGTCGAGGAGTTTTGAGCCTCGGATGTCATAGAAATCAGAATCTATGCTAGATCGCCGAACAGTTGCACTGTCAACCACTTGATGGCAGTAACGGATAAGTATTATCACATTTCTCACTTAAATTGTATATGGTGTAGTTCTATGGGAAACACACATAAATCAACGCCCACGTTGTTTTGCTTCGACGTTGTTTACCAAGGTGTTCGAAGGTGGCAGTGTCTTGTTTTCCTTAAGGTCTTTTACCAGTCTTGGTGCGACTTTTTTCTGAAGCAGAAATGTCATAAAAGAAAAAAACAAAGAGTGAATACTTGTAAAGAGAAGAAAATAACAAATACTCCGTGGTGCAGCACATCTTAGCAACGGAAACTGAGGCAAAAGTGCTGCATGGTCCCTCGGAGTGCTTAATTGTAAAAAAATATATATATATATGAGTCAGGGTCCAAGGAATCCCTTAGGGGCAACTGCAGATTGTACCACCGATGCAGGTGCTGCCAAATGCCAGTGCTAATGACCTGGACGTGCTCCTAGCATTACTTTTTATTGTATATAAATGTGCTAAACCGTGTTCTGCTGAAAATAGACAGACATCGCCACCATGTGGTGGACTGTCATTAAAAATGTGTTACTGTTCAGAATTAAATACCCATGTTGAGCACTGGCATACACCTGCACAAATTAAGCACTGTAAAGCAAACGCTTTTGCCAATGACTCAATCCTCGCATCTTCCTTTCGTAGTTTTACGATTGCTGATGGTTCTGGTTTTTTTTATGTACCGTGTGGTCAGTTGTTTTAATGGCATTAGGTTGGATGGTTAACAATTAAGAAAATGGGAGGCAAGGAGATAAATTGTAGCGGCATTTTTGGAGCTTACACTCAGGAAAATGTTTTGAAATGTGTTAAATAGGGCCATTGTAAATCAAGCAGATCGGATTTCAATGCAATTTGTTGGTACACCAATGATTGAAATGTGGCAAATGGTTCTTACCACACTTGGATTGTAACATCTTGGAAAATGGATATAATTTAAATATAACTGTAAAGGGAAAATTCACTTACACCGCCTCCACTTGTTATTTTTGGGCAAAATTATCCTCAATTGGAGAATGTAGAAGTACATGCGGCAAACAGATCAATGAGTATGGATGTTAAAGGCAGTTCTAGGGGTTTGTTTGCGATACTCAAAAGCTGTACCGGATATTCACCAGAGAATAGTGGCACAAATATTTTTTGCTAGTGACCGCCACTATTATCAATGGAATAGCCAGAAAATCTAAACACCCCTCTCCCCCTGTTGCGAACCAAAGTCTAAAGACACCGAACGAGTGACGCATGTGAGGCAGACCCAAGCCAGAGGAGAGCCCTTCATCGTTGCATGCATCCTCCAGAACTTCCATCTGCCCACTGGATGACAGAAACGTGGACGCTGTGGTTAAAATATTCTATTTTTTAAAAACGCCGGCCGGCTTCGCAGCCGTAAACCTTAGTGCTGTTTCTTGTACCACCTCGCTGCAAGTGCCACGGCATTCCATGACCAGTTTTAGAAAGCCTGGAAAATTGGCGCGTGAACACTCCAGTACCACACGTCTTCCCCCTTAACTTGGTACAATACACTAAAGATGACAAACACTAAATAAACTAACAAAGCAAAACTAAATGAACTGGTTTCAAAAGTAGGCACTGAGTCACTCGGTTCTAAGAAACATTCATTTACCTACATAAAGCTAATATAGTACATTGGGGCTGCATGTCAGAATCATGTAAAAACATACCAATGGGAACTAACCCACCACACCGGCCATAAAATATTTTTAACAAAGCTTGTGCCATCATGGTAACACTCCCCTCACTTATTATCTCATTGTCCCCAGAATTTGGGTGATATGACAGTGAACACCTTGAAGAACTAAGAGAACTCAGCACTGTGAGAAGTTGGCCTGGTATATGCTGTCCACTAGTTAAAGTGGGCACCTTGCACCAGTCCAAACGACCCTTATGGTGATTAGGTCAAAGATAACCCTTATAGAAAGCTATCCTAGTGGTAGCTATGGACAGCAGCCTTCAGGCTAAGTCTTGAAGGAATGTAAAGCAGCTTGTTTTACCAGAACATAACCTCCTGAGTAATCAAATGAAAGGAGAACCACACAAGTGTTATATAAAAAATATGTATTTATTACTAAACACTCTCTACTAATCTCTATACGAGATTAGAGCACAAAGCACACAATACTTAATCAATAGAACGACAGTAAATAGCACAATACACAGCGGGCTCCAGGGGGAGACCGAACCATATACTAAAAAAATGGTATAACAACGACTTCAATAGACACAGTGCCTAGAGCATATAGAATTGCTGGGACCCCAAGGAACAACCCAAAGGAGTGACACAGGGAGCCCACGGAGGACGGGTGCAGTGTGGGAACACAGCCGCGTGCTCCGTACAACTCTATGGGAAAGTCGCGGTTGGAGAATTACAGTTTAAGGACACATCGGAGAAGACTTCAAGCAAACCCTTTGGAACATAGGAGGTTCTAAGGCCAGCACACTTGTGAGTACCGAGGTACCTGTGTTACCTATCCCAGAGGAGCCGGGTGCATAGGGGTCAAGTGGTGTCGGAAACCCTCGTCGTTTTCAATGGCGTGATGCGAAGAAGTGCTGCTGCCGGGAAGATGAAAAGTGTCCAGTGGAATCCAAACCTGGATCCCAGGTGAGAAGAACCTGAAAGCAGAGGGGACAGTCTGGGTCGCACCCACCCAGCCCCAATACACTAAAGCCTGTCTGGGAGGTGGCCACACCTTCCTGTGACAAGACAACTATTGTCAGGCCTTCCTCTGCTCGAGCTTGGCTCAGCTACAGGAGGGCAGACTCGTGTCTGTGGCTGGTAGCATCCATTTTGTGATGCCCAGGTCGGGAAAGCTGGTACTCGGTATACCGGTGTTCCACATAAGTCCCTCTAGGAGGGTGGAATCATACCTCCTCCACCAGTTACTAGCGGGGAGGTAAGATTCCAAGGTGTTTGACACCAAACACGACATGTTCCTAAGCAGCAGTTTTAAAGTTAGCATTTACCACAAGGTTATAATGCACTTAAGTATATATGGTTTGCTGCATCACAGACAACCCCGGAAAATAGGTTCCGAAGGCTGCAGAAGGGCCCTACTCATGCAGGGGCACCCTCTCACACAAAACCCAAAACCATGCCTTCAGGATTGTTAAGGCCTGCCGTAGGGGTGACTGATAGGTTTATGTGTGTAGTGATTTAGAAGAGATATATGGAACCTATATCTAAGCAAGGGGTGCGTGCACCTCCTTACACAGGCTGCAGTAGCAGACCTGTGGTGTCAGTTTGAATGGCCTCAGCCCCTGGGAGGCCTCTGGGGTACCTATGCCCTGGGTACATGGTGTAACATATACTAGGGACTGATAAGGGTACCCCAGAACCCAATCTGGAGTGTACCTAAAGTACATGCAATCAATTTACAGGAGAAAGCAGATAGACTGGGGTCCTGAATAGCAGGATCCCAGTCAGACTAAGTAAAAAACAGTGATACATCAACAAAAAGTGGGGGTAACCATAAGAGGCAGATCCTACTCTCCTACACAACTCCCCCCCCCCCCAAACGCAGGGACATTAAACCAACCTTGACCAGTTGAGTCTTCATGTTCTAAGTGGAAATATCTTGAGAGCCCATCTGCTTTGGCATGGTTACTCCCAGGTCTATGTTCCACTGTACAGTCCATCCCCTGTAGGGAAATGGACCACCTGAGTAGTTTGGGGTTTTCACCCTTCATCTGTTTTAGCCATAGGAGGGGCTTATGGTCTGTCTGAACAATGAAGTGAGTGCCAAACAAGTATGGCCTCAGCTTCTTCAGGGCCCAGACCTCAGCAAAGGCCTCCCTCTCTATGGCTGACCAACGTTTCTCTCTAGGGGTCAGCCTTCTGCTAATAAAAGCTACAGGCTGATCCTGACCCTCTTCATTCAGTTGTGATAACACAGCCCCTACCCCCAACTCAGATGCATCAGTTTGAACAATGAATTGTTTGGAATAGTAAGGACTTTGTAGAATGGGAGCAGTGCACATGGCCTGCTTCAGGTCATCAAATGCCTTTTGACAGCTAACTGTCCACTGAACTTTCTTAGGCATTCTTTTAGAAGTTAGATCATTCAAAGGGGTCACTATAGATCCATATCGTTTGACAAACCTCCTGTAATACCCAGTCAGGCCCAGGAAAGCTCTGACCTGAGTTTGGGTAGTTGGAGCAACCCAGTACATGATGGTCTGGATTTTGCGCTGCAATGGTTGAACCTGACCTCCACCCATAAGGTGGCCTAGGTATAAAACCTTACTCTGCCCTATCTGGCACTTGGTGGCCTTGATAGTGAGGCCTGCTTTTTGCAGAGCCCCCAAAACATTTCTCAGGTGGACCAGGTGATCTTCCCAGGTGGAGCTAAAGACAGCAATATCATCTAGATAAGCTGCACTATAAGCTTCCAGGTATGTAAGACTTTGTTCACCAACCTTTGAAAAGTGGTAGGTGCATTCTTCAAGCCAAAGGGCATCACCACAAATTGGTAGTGCCCATGAGGGGTTGAAAATGCTGTTTTTGGTTTTGCATCCTCAGCTAATCTGATTTGCGAGTAACCAGCTGTCAGGTCCAATGTACTCAGAAACTTGGCTGAGGCCAAAGTATCTATAAGTTCACCTGCCCTGGGTATTGGATGGGCATCAGTCCTAGTGACTGCATTGAGACCCCTGTAATCAACACAGAACCTCATCTCTCTCTTACCACCCTGGTTGTGAGGTTTTGGTACCAAGACTACTGGACTAGCCCAAGGGCTATCTGAGGGTTCAATTACTCCCAGCTCCAACATTTTCTGGACTTCAGTCCTGATACAGTCCCTGACATGGTCAGGTTGCCTGTAAATCTTATTTTTAACAGGCAGACTGTCACCGGTGTCCACTTCATGAGTGCACCAGGTAGTCTGACTTGGAGTCAGTGAAAACATATGTCTGAACTTATTCAGGACTTGCCTACAATCAGTTTGCTGTTGGTCAGTGAGGTTGTCTGCCAAGGCTACACCATCTACTGAACCATCAGCAGGGTTCTGTGAGAGCAGGTCAGGGAGTGGGTCACGCTCTTCCTCCTGTCCCTCATCAGTACCCATGAGCAAGCCCACATCTGCCCTGCCCCCATATGGCTTGAGCCTGTTCACATGGAGCTCCCTATGGTGGCTCCTGGGAGTTCCAAGGTCCACCAGGTATGTAACCTCTCCCTTTTGCTCAATGATAGTATGAGGTCCACTCCACTTGTCTTGGAGGGCCGCTGGGGCCACAGGCTCCAACACCCATACTTTCTGTCCTGGCTGATAAACAGTCACAACAGCCTTTTGGTCATGCCAGGCCTTTTGCAAATCCTGGCTAGCCTCAAGGTTTTTGGATGCCTTCTTCGTGTAATCAGCCATCCTGGAGCGGAGACAAAGTACATAGTCCACAATATCCTGTTTAGGGGGTTTGAGAGGTAACTCCCATCCCTCCTTCACTACAAATAAAGGACCCTAACTGGATGTCCAAACAGAAGTTCAAAAGGGCTGTAACCAACCCCCTTTTGAGGACCTCTCTGTAGGCAAAGAGAAGGCAGGGCAAAAGGATGTCCCATCTACGCCTGAGCTTTTCAGGGAGACCTTTAATCATGCCCCTGGAGGGTTTTGTTGAATCTCTCAACTAACCCATTGTATGTGGGTGAAAAGGAGTGGTAAATTTGTAATTTATCCCACACTCCTTCCACATAGCAGTCAAGTAACCAGACATAAAGATTGGATCTCTGTCTGATACTACCTCCTTAGGGAAACCCACTCTGGACACAATTCCCAGGAGGGCTCTAGCCACAACAGGAGCTATGGTAGTCCTAAGTGGAATTGCTTCTGGATAACTAATGCATGGTCCACCACCACTAGTATGAATCTGTGCCCAGATGCAGTTTGAGGATCCATGGGACCAACAATGTCAATCCCCATCCTCTCAAAGGGAACCCCCACCACAGGTAGTGGCATCGGGGGGCATTTGTAGTAGCCCCTGCCTTACCACTGGCTTGACAAGTGATACAAGAGCGACAAAACTCCTTTGTGCCCTCTGACATGTGAGGCCAATGGAAGTGAGGAACAAGTCTGTCCCAGGTCTTGTTTTGGCCTAAGTGCCCTGCCAATGGGATATCATGAGCCAGTGTCAATAGGAAGCCCCTAAACGTCAGAGGTATAACTAACCTCCTGGTTGCACCAGGTTTAGGGTCTCTACCCTCTGAGTACAAGAGTCCATCATCCCAGTAGATCATGTGAGACCCACTGGCACTCCCAGTAGCCTCAGCAGCAGGTTGCTGTCTGAGGGGTTCAAGAGAGGGGCAGCTCAGCTGCTCCTCGCTCAGATCTGCCCTGGAAGGGCCCCTTGTCCCCAATAACTCAACCTGATCAGTTTCAGGTTCCTCTGAGAAAGTTCCTTCTTCAGGACTAAGATCATCTCCCTCAAGAGACTGATCTGTATTCTAAGGCGGGGGGGGGGGGACACTGCCTTACCCCTACTGCTCCTTCTCTTGGAAGGTACCTGGTCCATGTTCCTTTATTCCAGGATCCAGGGCTTGTTCAGTGGAAGACATTTTTGCCTGTGACCTAGTCACGGCAAACACATCTGCAGGGATGCCCAGCATTTCTGCATGCATCCTGAGTTCCACTTCAGCCCATGCTGAAGTCTGCAAATCATTGCCCAATAAGCATTATACAGGGAGGTATGCACTTACCACAACCCCTCCCCATGTGAAATTCACAACTGCCAAGGAATTGTCTGTCCTGACATTGCTTGCATTGGTCACTTGGTACATCTCACCAAGTATGATCTGGTCAGGGTCCACAAGTTCTTTTGTCTCCATGGTGACACTTGAACCTGTGTCCCTATATGCCATGGCCTCCTTACCATTCATCAAAGGCTGTTGTCTGTACTTGCCTAGGTTACTGGGACTGACACATAAGGAGGCAATATCCATGCCTCCATCACAGACTAACACAGCCTGAGTTGGAATTCTGACTAGGCCAGAATCTACCTCAGATCCCAGGGTCAACCCTACTACACCCTTATTCTGTGTACCACCACTTTGAACTGAGCTAGGGGGAACAGTTGCCTTGGGGGAAGTGTTAGCTGGAGTAGATTCCTTGGCCCTTGGACAACTGGCATCTTTTGTCCAATGGGTCTTCTCTTTACAGATATGACACCTAGGTTTCTTTTTGCCTTTACCCTTGTTTGATTGTGACTCCCCCCCAGATGAAGACTTGTGGGGCCTTTGTGAAGACTTCTGGTCTTTACCCTTTTCCCCACCCTTATCTGAAGTTTTAGAATCTTGCTTCTTAGAGTCACCACCCTGATTCTGACCCATTTGTCTGCCTTCTTTCCCAATTCTTGGGGAGAGGTCAGATCAGAATCAACCAGGTACTGATGCAACAACTAATTTTGGCAAATATTAAGGATCTCGTCCCTCATAATTAAATTATACAATCCTTTAAAATCACACACCTTACTGCTAAGTAACCAGCCTTCCAGAGCCTTAGTAGCATAATCTACAAAGTCAATCCAGTCCTGAGTCTGTGCCTTCTGGGTGTCTCTGAACTTAATCCTGTATTGTTCAGTGGTTAAGCCAAACCCATCTATGAGAGCACTCTTCAAGACTGAGTAATTATCAGCATCCTCTTCTCTAACAGTGAGGAGCTTATCTCTACCTTTGTCAGGAATGGAGAGCCACAAGATAGCTGCCCACTGCTCCTGAGGGACCCTCTGTACTTTACTTTACAGGTCCTCTCTAGTGTAGTTATCCATTTGTGGATGTCATCCCCAATCTGATAGGGAGGGACTATCTTGTTCAGGTTCCTATGATCATGAGAATACTCTCTAGTTCTAGGGAGACTATTGCTGCCACCATGGGACTCTAGTCCCAATCTTCTGGTTGCTCTCTGGAGCTCTAGGGATTCCCTGTCTAGGGCCAATTGCTTGTTCTTGAGCCTGATCTTGATTCTCTCAATCTCTAGATATTGGCACTGCTTATCATAAGAGGATTCCCTCTTATTAGATATGGAAGTCCCTACAGAAGTACCTGAGTGATTGGATTCCAAAGAGGGAGATCTAGCTCTCCTAGGTATACTCAGTACTTTTCCTGGTTGGGTAAAGAGAGGTCCACTGGGGCTTTCTCCCCCACCTACAGGAGGATCTAAGTTCTCCAGGTTAGAATCATCTTGATTCTCTTGGTCAGGGTTTGAGTCGAGGTCACCACAGTTCTCACTGTCTGGCCTTTCTCATTCCCTGCTCCACCCACTCTACCTACCTCATCAGACCCTGGGGTCTTTCTGAGGTCATCTAGAAGTAACATCTCTATGAGGCGTTGAGTGCTGGCACTTTTCCCTGTCTTCAATTTCCTAGATGTGCACATGTTTCTCAATTCTTGAAATGAGAGACTATCATATCTAGTTGTCAAAGGGCCACTGGCCTCTCCACTAGAAGACATACTAGTGTTATGTGGTGTAGGCACCTACCTAACCTAGTGGATACTAAACTCTCTTGAGTTGGAGAAAGGGTGTGCTAGACCCTTGACTTACCCAACTCCAAGTTCAGTAGAACTTACTTTATTCTAATCTTGATGTATTATATGTACCTAATACTTTAGTGGTTTACAGTTAATCACTCAATGAGACTTATCTGGTAAAACAATAGCAAGCTTGAATCCCAACCGCTGCACACCAATGTGAGAAGTTGGCCTGGCATATGCTGTCCACTAGTTAAAGTGGGCACCTTGCACCAGTCCAAACGACCCTTATGGTGATTAGGTCAAAGATAACCTTTATAGAAAGCTATCCTAGTGGTAGCTATGGACAGCAGCCTTCAGGCTAAGTCTTGAAGGAATGTAAAGCAGCTTGTTTTACCAGAACAGAACCTCCTGAGTAATCAAATGAAAGGAGAGCCACACAAGTGTTATATAAAAAATATGTATTTATTACTAAACACTCTCTGCTAATCTCTATACGAGATTAGAGCACAAAGCACACAATACTTAATCAATAGAACAACAGTAAATAGCACAATACACAGCGGGCTCCAGGGGGAGACCGAACCATATACTAAAAAAATGGTATAACAACAACAACTTCAATAGACACAGTGCCTAGAGCATGTAGAATTGCTGGGACCCCAAGGAACAACCCAAAGGAGTGACACAGGGAGCCCACAGAGGACGGGTGCAGTGTGGGAACACAGACGCGTACTCCGTACAACTCTATGGGAAAGTCGCGGTTGGAGAATTACAGTTTAAGGACACTTCGGAGAGGACTTCAAGCAAACCCTTTGGAACATAGAAGGTTCTAAGGCCAGCACCCTTGTGAGTACCGAGGTAACCTTGTTACCTATCCCAGAGGAGCCGGGTGCATAGGGGTCAAGTGGTGTCGGAAACCCTCGTTGTTTTCAATGACGTGATGCGAAGAAGTGCTGCTGCCGGGAAGATGAAAAGTGTCCGGTGGAATCTAAGCCTGGATCAGAGGTGAGAAGAACCTGAAAGCAGAGGGGACAGAGTCTGGGTCGCACCCACCCAGTCCCAAGACATTAAAGCCTGTCTGGGAGGTGGCCACACCTCCCTGTGACAGGAAACCTATTGTCAGGCCTTCCTCTGCTCGAGCTTGGCTCAGCAGCAGGAGGATAGGCTCGTGTCTGTGGCTGGCAGCATCCATTTTGCGATGCCCAGGTCGAGAAAGCTGGTACCGGCTATACCAGTGTTCCACATAAGTCCCGCTAGTAACTGGCGGGGAGGTATGATTTCAAGGTGTTTGACACCAAACACGACATGTTTCTAAGCAGCCGTTTTTAAAGATAGCATTTACCGCGAGGTTATAATGCACTTAAGTATATATGGTTGGCTGCATCACAGACAACCCGGGAAAATAGGTTCCGAAGGCTGCAGAGAGGCCCTACTCATGCAGGGGCACCCTCTCACACAAAACCCAGCACCCTGCCTTCAGGATTGTTAAGGTCTGCCTTAAGGGTGACTGATAGGTTTATGTGTGTAGTGATTTAGAAGAGATATAGGGAACCTATATCTAAGTAAGGGGTGCATGCACCACCTTACACAGGCTGCAGTAGCAGTCCTGAGGTGTCAGTTTGAATGGCCTCTCAGGGGTGGCACAATACATGATCCAGCCCCTGGAAGGCCTCTGGGGTACCTATGCCCTGGGTACATGATGTAACATATACTAGGGACTGATAATGGTACCCCAGAACCCAATCTGGAGTGTACCTAAAGTACATGCAATCAATTTACAGAAGAAATCAGATAGACTGGGGTCCTGAATAGCAGGATCATAGTCAGACTAAGTCAAAAACAGTGATACGTCAGCAAAAAGTGGGGGTAACCATAAGAGGCAAATCCTACTCTCCTACAAGCACAAACTGGTTATCAAACTCCCTTGCATGAACATCTCTAGAAATCCTGGAATCTTCAACATTAAGTACCAACAGCCAACTTTTACCTCTGTTGTTCAAGGAGTCATGTGTGCTGGTGTCCGGAACATTGTCGCTGAAATTCCAAACTTCCCCAACACTCAACTTTGCAGAATTAGGGAATAATTTGAATACTTGGAAAGGGATTTTCGACCTACAAAAGCTACCTTTATTTTTTATCCTCTGCTCCTTCACTTTGACCAGCCCCCAATGTTAAGCTTAACAGGCCTCACACCATGCTGTAGGTCATGGTGTACCTTGTAATGGTGTTGTGCTATGCAGATGTTCTCTCTGACTTTCCCTAAAGACCAGTTATTATTAATTTTGTTCTTCATCCATGCTTGATTGTCCTTACTGCAAGGAGCTCTCCCTTTCGATAACCTGAAGGGACTGTTCTAAAATCACTAGGTAAAATGTGGTATGCCCACAACTTCTTGATCTCTATATCCCTTGCAACTCTTTATAGCCATACACATGCTGCCCATAAGACCTCTATTAAAGCATTCCACAGCTCCATTTCCAACAGGATGATAAAGTAAAGTGTATCTCCAAGCAATTTTATCCCTAGATAAAATATCCTGAAATGTTATTGAAGTGAATTAATTTGTGTTGTCACTCAGCAAAGACTTGAGAACACCTAAATACAAAAACAATACCTCATCCCTAAACATAGTTATGGCTACTGAATCAATTCCCTTAAGTATGCACAATTCCAGCCATTTTGTGTCATAACATGCAAACCCATCCATGTTCAATATAGGTACCAAGATATCTATGGCGGGTGCCTCCTATGGTCCGTCAGGGCACTTTATGGGAGTCAAAGACGGTCTAAAGGTAACCATAGTTTTCTCAGTACCTGCACACTCTAGAACATTTTTCTCCAACCTTTTCTGTAGTGACAGCTACTGCTGATCAGTGAAAATCATTGTAAGCTACTGAAGACTAAACAACACACACGTTGTTACCAGACACCCCCACGCCCAGCTTAATTGACTTTGAGCCTAATTTCCATAGAGCCAGATACAATTGTTTGAACAAAATACTTTGACAATGGCCACTATGACTGGGCTGCCATATTTGTCAGTGAAAGCGTGGTCTTTGAGGATGTATGAACATGTGTGCGTATGAGTGGGATATATTTGTATGGGTGACTGAGAGCCTGTGTCATAAGCACTTGCAGCACAGGGCATAGCTTTCACCATACGTGGCACAGTTACATGTATTCTCTACATGTTTTCTCTTTAAAACTATCTCATTTAAAAAAAATGGCTGCATTTTTTAGTTATACTTATGGCACAGCGTCTACTGGCCACTGGAAGTAACAGGCCTGCCGTTTGTAAATGCAACACTTAAATGAGAGAACAGTACAATGAAGGAGGTCACTTAATCTTTGAGGTAAATTTTCATTTTCATTTTCTTCCATTTGAAAAGGCATTTAGAAACATCCTTTTGTTCACAGCTCCAATAATGAGTTTACAAGGACTTTTTTTTAAGAGTTAAATACCTCAGTGCTTCAGTTCTTCACCTCTGTGACCCAGCCTGGGTCATACATCTGACTGAGCACTGCTCATTTTCATGCTGTGCTATCTGCATCCTGATGATAATAATATAAAATAAACACAGCCTTCCCTTAAAATTGAAAAGGAAAATATGACCTTGTGCTTATTTAAAAATGAACTCAAGGCTGCGAACTACTCTGAAGCTGTTTGGGAACTACTGGTAGCTTCCAATCGACTGGTTGAAGACACCTGCTCCAGACAATTCCTCACCATTCTTTCCATCTCAATACTGATGCCAGACTACCAATATGGAGTCGTAATCCTTTTCTTATTCCTAATTATATCAAGATGTCCTTCATGATTAATCTGTGAAATTGTTTTCCATTAAAATTACAAGTGGTAACTCATGATTAAGGCTCCCTGTTTTCCGTTTTTACGGATTTTTACAGATAAATACAGACAGAAAACAATGTGTTTTCTGTCTGCATTTATTTTTAAAAGTGGATAAATACAGAAAATTGTACTCTTTTTAAGTGACTCCGTAATGTCTTTGATGAATTGTTGGCCTGCAGCTGAGAATTCGGACAGCATGGGAATTACAAAACAGGATGAATTTCTTTAAATAATGGCATATGTCAACATACATTTATGGTATAATGCTAGTATTTACTAGTAAATCTACTGGTATGTAATATTTGACAGTGTAAATAGCTAAAACGCAACAGACATCAAATTATGAGTGTGCGTCTATCAGTTAAATAAATATGGAAATGTACAGTTTTTCATCTGCCTTTATACGCAAAACACAAACTAAATATGGATAAATACATATAAAATGGCCACAAAAAAAATATGGATAAATACAGACCGAAATGTTGCAAAAATAAATACCATAAAACCAGGCGCCCTACTCATGATCAACTACCACTAGAAAAGTGTCATCTTCCCAGGAGAGTTAATTTCTGATTTCTCAATTGTTTAGCTTCTCTAACTGCATTCTTCTATGGACCAACCTTCCAACATATTTTGCTGTACTTTATTTAACACTGAATGCAATTTTTATCCTTGGAAATGCCCACACGCTCCAACTTGTCCATACCTGCAACTGGGTACTCATTCCACACTTTCTCATTAAGGTGTGACTAACTGGCACATGCATCAAGCCAAAAGCAGCTCGCAAAAATAGTGAATAGCTATTTGCGAGCGCATGCAAGCGAATCCCCATGCATCAAGCAAAAACAATCAAAATCGCAAAATTACCGAATCGCAAATACCGGGATCCCAGATATAGCGATTCGGAATCAGTGGCACCCAGATTAGCGGGAGCAAATAAGGAATCGGTGAATCCACCCGCAAATGGATGCATCAAAAATCGCTAATAGCGATTTTCTCAAAAATCGCTATTTAGCAAGAGCAGAATAAGGAGAAACATAAGCAGGTGGTAAATAATTTAAAAAAAGATTTTTTTGAATACAATACATGGAGCTGGAGAGGGTCATTGCAACTAACCAATTAGTCCATACAGGACGCTCACAAAGGCGACACTCAACTTGTGTGATAGGAGGATGAGGACCCATGCAGCAGGCCAGGGCAGGAGGAGAGTCCAGGAGATGGCCTTCTGCCTGCGCATCAGTCAGATTTGACACACCCAAGAGGGCACATATGAGTAGTACAAGAGCAACGCTGCGATACAACTCAACCACATAGCCTAATTGGAAACAGCAATGCTGCGCCAAACACAGAGGACCCAAGAACACCGTCCCCGTGTCTAGGTGCAATGTTGCTTGCACCTACTTGCATCCAAAGGAGTCCAGGGGGTAGTGGCAGCAGTGGGAGGGGTATCACTAGGCTCCCACTCACGTGTTCAGATGACCTTCTTGGCTGCCATGATGACTCAGACCCACGACCACAGCAGCCTCCCCAAAACCCAAATAGATTGGAATCCACCCAGACTCCATTCATATAGGATTGCACAGTTCCCTATTGCGATATGAATGGCTGGATAGCACACACGACCCATATGTCCACCATCAGGCAATGAGGAGAGCCTCCGTAACCGGACTTGTTATCACTCCATCAACGTCCAACCAATGTGCAATGTGGATGACATCATGTCGAACATCGCAGCGCAATCTCCTTGGAGCATCAATGATCCACACATCTTCCGATATATTGGCATTCACACATGCCTGCCCAGGGGGGGACATGGCGAGGAACACCTGCTAGGTCAGACAATATACTCATGCACACTAAAGCATACTGTAAAGGCAATGCTAACCTGACACATACACATTCCACACTAACCTGTAGGTGACAGTGCATGCGCGGTGAGGTACTATTTCATGACTCCATTGTTGAACCCATGCGCCCACCTGTAGCTGCGGTACAACGCACCACCCAGCAGGACAGGTAATGTGATTGAAAGGACATTTGGATAGGTCAAGAGTAGGCCCCACATCCTGCACAAACCTGGTGATGCGATGCTGGACCATCCGGTGACCTGCTGTCGGATAGTGGCAGCATGTGCACTGTAGCCCATCGTAGCTCCCAGGATACGCATACCCATAGATGACCACGGCACTGCGGACAATCAGCCCCCTGTACATCCACCACACCCACATCCTGCAAGCTAGGCGGAGAGGCAGTTGATACGTGCCCACATCACCCAACATATCCTCAAATGTACGTAATCATGAGACAGAAACGATCATCAATCACATGGCAAGTTTTATTGACACTTGCACATGGACTCTTGTGAGTCTAAACATACATGTAGCCGAAGGATACATTCACGTCATGTACCGGGGCACTATGCAGATTGAGTTATTGTACTCTATTGGCAGTCCCTCTGTATGTGCTGACCATGGTTACGCCACCATGGGCAATTGTCGGGAGGGATGTGACGGCTCAGCGCTTCCTCCCACGCACACCAAGGCGCCTATCTCCTGCTGCGCCATCCTCACCCATTGGTGGAATCGGAGGTGTTGAACGGCGTGCACTACACCTTCTGCCAGTGCTAACTGGCGCACACATGCTGCTCACGCTGGATGCCCACCCACTCCTCTCTTCTCCAGTGGCATTGCTGAGCCCACCTACACCGGCCTGGATCTGCTCTACAGCAGTTGTGACTTGGCCAAGGGCCCTGGCCACGTCCCCACAACAATGCCCCATGTCGATCTGCATTGCCACCGACCGACGTGACAGCAGTGCAGTGGCGTTGCTCAGCTTGTGGTTGGAGCGTGCCAATCCAGCCAGGCACCCCATGAATTGGCGATGCCTCCTCCGGTCGGTATTCTGCCCCTCCTGCATCACATGCACGAGCTCGAGCAATGTGGTATTGGTGTCCCTGTTGCCCTCCACAACTGCTTGAGTGAGGTCACTCATGCGCTCTGCCATGGTTGCAAGGTTCCTGTTCAATTTGCCCATTTGCATACTGATGGATCCCATGCGGCGTGCCTGCAGGCGCTGCACCCTTGTCATCTGCAGCTCCACGGGTCCCCAGACATTTGGAGTGGATGGCTCCTGCGCAGTTGTGTGGCCCCTTGCCCTGCGTCTGTGCATCGTCGGGACGGGTGTCTGCGGGGTGGTGGACCTGACACGAGGCTGGCCTTCTGCAGTTGCCCTTTCAGGTTCAGGAGGGCTCTCCATTGGCTGCATGGGAGGGACTGTTGCCCTGCGTCGTGTAGGTGCATGGGATGTGCTGGGAGGTGTGACTGGTCTTGCTACGGCAGGCTCTGTGGTGGACTGGGCGCTCTCCCTGCATTCGCTCCCTTCACTGTCTCCTTCCTCTGCACCTGTGGTGTGAAACAGTGCAGGATTAAGATTTCATTGGATAATGTTTATCTACATGGTGATTATGTCTGCTCTTGCGTTCTCACTCTCTGTATTCCCTGTCTGTAATGCATATTGGGCACAATGGTCACACTAACTGATATGTGACTCACTAATTGGTTCATGGGACTACAACTCCCAGGATGCATCAGTGACTGTATATGGACTGTGGACTGGGGTTGGTTACAGCTTCCTGCCTTCTTATTACTGTGTGTGCGCTATTATAATGTACATTAATGGGTATATCATAGTGCCTCTTTCCTTCAGTACTGCAGGCTGCGCCGGATGTATCCAACTGCTTGACCCCCGCAGCAGCTTCAGGCAGGATTGTGCCCTCCACCAGGTCCTCCAGGGCTGTGTTGTCCGGGACTGTCGATGGACCTCCTCCGGTGCTCCTAGCCTCCCTCAGCCTCTGGGCAATTCGCTCCTTGGCACGGCTGCGCAAATCGTACCAGCATTTCTTAAGATCATCAATACTGCGGTGTTTCACTCCCACAGCATTGACCCTTGACTTTATCTTGTTCCAGAGGCGTCTTTTCTCTGCCTCTGGGACTTTAAGGGAGAGCTTCCAGAAGAGCTTGTCATGGCTCTTCACCACATCCTCAATTAGGTACTCAAGTTCCCTCTCACTGAACTTCAGTTTTCGTTTTCTTGCACCTGCACCCTCCTCAGCTGCTGTATTTGCCATTTCCCTGGTTTGCAGTGGTCTGGATGCTGAATAGTCCTCTTCACAGCTCCTTACTGGCACTCAGCTTCCTGCTCTGGCTTCCTCTGAACACAGAATGCACCATGGGAAGAGTTACTTCCTGGTTCTGATGTCATCAGGCTGTTCCCAATGCGACTCTCGCAAATAGCGATCTCGCAATTAGCGATCTCGCTAATAGCGAGATCGCTATTTGCGAGATCGCTAATTGAGTGTTTTCAGCTAATAGCGAGTCTTGGGAGCTTTTTCGCTAACGCTGTTAGCGATATTTACCGAATCAGTGTTTTTCCGCTATTTGCATCATGCATAGGGAATAGCGAGTCTTTATTTGCGAGTCCTTATTTTTCGCAAATACAGACTCGCTATTTCTTTGCTTGATGCATGTGTACCTAAGTCCGTAACTGAGCCATGCTCAAGAAATCAGATACTTTGTTTTTCACAACTGGTAAATGCTCTACACTGTAATTATAATCTAACAACTATATTAAAAACTGTGCTAACCTGGGTGTAATCTTGTCCATGCCAGCAATGGAAACGATTTTGGTTCATGCAGAAATTTACCATAATGCTAAGGGGCAAACTGTGCTGGGAAGTGAGGCAGTGTGCTCCCACCCCTTTCTGTATGAAACGGCTCCCTTGAGCCATTGAGCTGACGAGCTTGTGGAGATGCGCCTGTGAGAGGTACTGAGACCTGAAAGGATTGGGACTGCCTGCTCAGATATCCAGAAACACGTGTCTAGAGATTTACAGCACTAACCTGCACCAACTTTGGTTGAATACTCCAGTAAATATGCAGGTAAGCATGTACCATGAACTGCATTTACCATAATGCTGAGGGGCAAACTGTGCTGGGAGATGAAGCAGTGTGCTCCCACCCCTTTCTGTTTGAAAAGGCTCCCTTGAGCCGTTGAGCTGACAAGCTTGTGGAGATGCAACTGTCCACCTGTGAGATGTACTGAGACCTGAAAGGATTGTGGCAGCCTGCTCAGCAACCCTAGATTAAATTCGTTTTTATCTGTACTGATGAGAGACGGATGATATCCAGAAACACGTGTCTAGAGATTTACAGCACTAACCTGCACCAACTTTGGTGGAATACTCCACGAAATATTCAAGTAAGCATGTACCATGAACTGCAGTTACCATAATGCTAAGGGGCAAACTGTGCTGGGAGGTGAAGCAGTGTGCTCCCACCGCTTTCTGTTCGATTTTGGTTCATGGTTTATGGTCTGTGTAAATGACAAAATGAGAAGGCCATACAAACTGTCTCAATTTACTGATAACCCAACCATATGCTAGCATCTCTCTTTCAATGGTGGAGAACATTCTTCTGGAGAGATAAGTGAGTGAGATGCAAATGATATAGCAAATTCACCCCTATCCTTTTTTGTGACAGCACCGTACCAAGACCCCTCCCACTAGTAGAGAAAATGGTTTTATCATTGGGCTCAAATCCCTACAAAGGAATGATACTGCAAATATCACTTTAGATAACTTCGAAACAGGTTTAATGTATAGTTGCTCACACAAATGGTGTACACTTTATTTAACAAATCCATAATTTTAAGCTTGCTTTTGCTAAATTTTTAACAAATTTAGAATAAAATTCAGAGAATCCTAAGAAAGACTTTCAATCAACCTTAGAAGTGAGTGATGGAGCGTGTTCTGACTATGCAAGCTAAACCACGCTTGCCTTAACCATGCATATGTCTTAACCACGCATATGCCCGGTTAAGGCAATGCGCGGTCTAGCTGCTTGCTGCTGGGGACAGAAGCAGGAAGACCTCGCTGGGGGTAGATTTCTGGGCTGAGGGGGTTGGGGTAGTTTTCTGGGCTAGGGTGGGGGTCGGAGGTAGTTTTCTGGGCTGGGTCAGGGTAGTTATCCGGGCTGGGGTGGGTCGGGGGTAGCTTTCTGGGCTGGGGGGCTGGGGCAGTTTTCTGAGCTGGTGGGTTCGGGGCTAGTTTTCAGGACTGAGGAGGTTGAAGGTAGTTTTCAAGGTTAAGTGGGTTTCGGGCTAGTTTTCAAAGCTGGAGGGCCGGGGGTTAGTTTTCTCGGCTGGGGGTGGGTCGGGGGTAGTTTTCTGGGATTCGGGTGGATCGGAGGTAGTATCTGGGCTGGGAGGGTCGGAGTAGTTTCACAGCTGGGGGAGTCAGGGTAGTTTTATGAGCTCAGGGGTTTGGGGCTAGTTTTCAGGGCTGGGGGTTGGAGGTAGTTTTCAAGGCCGGGTGGCGTTCGGGTAGTTTTCAGGGCTGGGGTGTCGGGGTAGTTTTCAGGGATGGGGGGTCAGGAGTAGTTTTCAGGGCGGAGGGCGGAGTAGTTTTCATGGCTGGAGGGTCGGGGGTAGTTTTCTGGGCTAGTGGGTTTGGGGCTAGTTTTCAGGACTGGGGAGGTTGGAGGTAATTTTCTGGGCTGGGGTGGGTCGGGGTAGTTTTCTGGGCTTGGGGTGGATCGTGGGTAGTATCTGGGCTGGGGGGTCAGAGTAGCTTTCAGGGCTCGGTGGGTTGAGGGTAGTTTTCAGGGCTGGTGTGAGTCTGTGTAGTTTTCTGGGCTGGGGGGGTCGGTTGTTTTCAGAACTGGGGGGGTCGCTGTAGTTTTCTGGCCAGGAGTTTGGGCCTAGTTTTCAGGGCTGGGGGGTTGGAGGTAGTTTTCAAGGCTGGGTGGGGTTCAGGCTAGTTTTCAGGGCTGGGGGGTCAGGAGAAGTTTTCAGGGCAGGGGGTCGGAGTGGTTTTCAAGGTTGGGGGGTCTGGAGTAGTTTTCAGGCATGGGATAGGGTCGGGTGGTTTTCAGGGCTGGGGGGTTGGCAGTAGTTTTCAGGGCTGGAGAGGGTCGGTAGTTTTCTAAATTAGGGGTTAGGGTATTAGGCCTCAGGGCAGGGGAGGGAAATGGGTAGTCGGGTAGATTTAGGGCTTAGGGGAGGGCGGGGTAGTTTTTACGGCTGGGGGTCGGGTGGTTTTTTAAAATAGGGGTTTGGCTAAGGAAAGTAAAAGGGGTTGGTTTAGTTGTAGGGACAGCGCAAGGGGGAGGGGGTGCGTAAGGGTATTTCGACCTCAGGGCGGGGAGGGGGCAGGGGGAGTTTGTAGCCTGGGGGGGAAGGGGTCGTGACCTTAGCCATGCATTACACTTTACCATTGATTTCTTTATCACAAAATTACGTGGTAAAGGTATCCGTGGTAAAGGAATGCGTGGCTACTACGCATTCGTGGTTTACTCTGCGTGCTAGAGGCATGCGTGGTTTATCCAGTCGAGCCTCTACATATAACCCATTGTGAATGGCGTTCAGTTGGTCTTTCCTTGGAAAAATGCCTTTTCAACTGATTTCATTACCTACACTTAGTGTAAATTTGCATTCCTTCAATTCTATAGTAAGACCCTTGTTGCGAAGTATGTGTAAGAGCTTCGGAGCCTAGCATCATGCTCTTTTCTATTCCTTTCCATTGTCAATATATTGTTATGAAAAAAAAAACACCCTGCTGCATTTGAACAGTTAATAGATCAACTGTTCGAACATAGCTGCAGAAACAAGTCCAAACGATATGCAATTAAATTGGAAGCAACCAAAGAGTGTAATGAACGCAGTGCTATATTTACTATCAGGGTTTAAAGGAATTTGGTGATATGCTGCAGTTAAGTCCAATGAGGTAATCAATCAATCAATCAGTTAATTTGTAAGGCGCACTACTTACCCGCAAGGGTTTCAAGGCTGGGGGGGCGGGGGGGCTGCTGCTGCTACTGGTTGAAAAGTCAGGTCTTGAGTCGTCTCCTGAAGATCAGCAGGTCTTCTGTTTGCCGTAGGTTGAGGGAGAGAGTGTTCCAAGTCTTGGCGGCACGGTGGGAGAAGGACCTGCCTCCGGATGTGGTTCTACGGATGCGCGGGATCATGTCCAGGGCGTGGTCGGCGGAGCGGAGTTTCCTGTTAGGTACGTAGAAGGAGAGTCGACTGTTGAGATAGGCTGGGCCGGTTTTGTGGAGTGCCTTGTGTGCGTGGATCAGGAGCTTGAAGGAGATTCTTCTGTCGACGGGGAGCCAGTGCAGGTTCCTCAGGTGGGGGGTGATGTGGTCGTGGCGCGGGACGTCGAGGATCAGGCGTGCAGAGGCGTTCTGGATTCTTTGCAGTCTGTTGATGAGCTTGGTCAGGGCTCCGGCGTAGAGGGCGTTTCCGTAGTCGAGTCTGCTGACTAGGGCCTGGGTGACTGTTTTCCTCGTGTCTGTCGGGATCCATCTGTAGATCTTGCGGAGCATGCGGAGGGTGTTGAAGCAGGTAGAGGAGACTGCGTTGACTTGTTTGGTCATGGTGAGTTTCGAGTCAAGGATGACTCCCAGGTTGCTTGCGTGGTTGGTAGGTAACCACTTAGTTCCGTTCGTCATGGTAAGCAGCTCACTAATTCTTGGCCGGGGAAATTTGTCAGCTAGAATATTCAAATTTACATCACGGTGGTCAAAGCATAATCTGAACTTTCTATTGCCCTTGCCCACAACCAAAGGGGGTATCCATTCACTGGCTTCAATTCTTTAAAAGAACACCTAAAGCCATCAATTAATCCAATTCCTGTTTTACTTTATCCCTGATGCTTAAAAGAAATATTCCTCACTTTATGTGAAAAAGGTTTATAAATGTCTTTCAAAAGTATCCAGTACTGAAAACCCTGTAATAGTCACACCGCTGCCTGAAAAGACATTGGGAAATAGTGTACATAAAGACTGTAAAAAGGTAGGCGTTGATTTAGAAACTAAAACTTGTTCAGGGCTGTTTGGGTTTAAGGCGATGCCCAGATTCTCTTGATCTATCCAACATAGCACAAATATACCTTTCTCAGAAATGTATAACTTACCATCTGCTTCCCTTCCTTTGAATTCAACGTACAGATTACAATAGCTAACCATCAGAATGGAGTCGCCTGTAAACCTTACTGGATGTATGTTAGGTGGCAATAAGTCATCACCTATAACAACTTAAAATTTTTAGACCCAGACCGAATGATTGATTAAAGTATAAATCGAACTAGATTCAGCCACAATATCAAGAGAAACTCTACTTAAAATAACGGAACAGGTAGGTTTCTTTTCTAAATCCTAATGTAGCCAAAGAACATCATATTCGATACTCAAAAAACACAATACATCTTCATCATCCTGCTCTGCCTTTTTGACAGCAATGGCTTCCTTGAGGGTGACTTCTCCATTAGCCCTAAATCTTTCCTGAATGTTAGAAACATAAGTGTGCATGACAATTTGATCTTGAACAAGATCACCATGTAAAGTTCCAGACTTGCACAATATGGCTACTTTTTAAGATCTGCACAAAATAATCAATGGATTCTTCAGTACTTTGATTTATTTGGAAAAAAAGACATCTATCAACAGAAATGCAAACTGAAGGTGTAAAATAGGTGTCTAGATCCTCCTATGCCTGTGCAAAGACATCTGTCTCATCAACAGATCTAGGTTTTTCCTCCATTTGCTCATATAACCCTAATCCTTCCAGAACTAATGTGTACAACAAACTTTTCTTCTTCTTCCTAGGGGAAAATTCTTCTTCAACATCCTCTTCGATGGTTGAGATTTAATTTAGAAAATATGTCCGCCATTGTGGACTCTTCATTACAGGCTCACCTGGAGCAGGCAGAAATAGCTGAGGAGTGTGTAACGAGAAAGCTTGTTCACACATTAGGCATAATTATATGGAAATTGACGTGAAAACGTAGATGAGTACAGCCAGGCTACAGACAGTATTTTAAACGAGGAACAACCAACAAACAAAAAAAATTGAATCAGAAGGTTGCAATCAATAACTCACCACGCTGGAAAACACTGTAAAATTGGCATAGATTTTCCTGCAACAGAGCAATAATTTTACAGGATTGCGTGGTGATGCAATGACATCAGCAGTACAAAGATGGTTCTCTTCTGATTTACAAACACAAAAACCAGCACTTCGCCAATCTGAAAGAAAATGGAGAATTAGCTATTCCCTCGACAAAAGAGAGAGTTATTTAACCCAACTCAAGGAGTATAAAAAGTCAATTTCCACTGCCAAGGCTACCTACTTCTCCTCAACAATCCTGAGTTCCACCAACATGTCTAAATAGATATTCTCCATTGTGAACGAATTATCCAATCCTGACAGAGTCACACTAAAATCTACACCCTCCCAAGCATTCTGCAACTCTCTCAACACGTTTTTTATCGATAAAATTGCAACAATAAAAGCCAGTACCCCTTTCTGCCCTCCCATTTAGGGAGCACCTTCAATGCTGGAAAACTCCTGCTCTCTTGACCAGTTCTCATCAATAGACAATCAGACTTGTTTAGATTTTCTGTCTAAAGTAAAGTCTGGGTCACCCACTGACAGCTGCCCACCCCACATCCTAAAATAAGTTTTTACCATCTTCCCCAGCCCGCCTTAACACTTCTAAATGACTCACTGGCTATGACCCGAGAGCCTTCAAAGAAGCAACTGTCATCCCTCTTCTAAAAAAGCCAGGGGCGGATCCTAAGACTGTGACCAACTACCGGCACGTTTCCCTGCTCCCCTACTTGGCCAAGATACTGGAATCTCATGTGGCCAAATGTCTCTGCGCTTTCATTAAGCAGTCTGACTACCTTGATCCTAACCAACCAGGGTTTCGCCCAGCCCATTCAACTGAGGCAGTAATACTTACTGTACAGGACACACTTCGAGAGGAAGCCGATAAGGGCTCCCCCCAGGCCTCGGTGCTTTTAGACCTGTCCGCTGCATTTGACACGGTCGATCATGGTATCCTGACTGACCGTGTCAGGGCTGCTGGCCTTAAGGGAGCAGCGTCCAGCTGGATTGAGTCATTTCTTGAGGACCGCACCCAATCAGTGCGTCTTTCTCAGTTTTCCGCACCTAAAATGGAAACAACATGTGGAGTACCTCAAGGCTCCTCACTGTCCCCTCATTTGTTTAACCTTTATCTTTTTCCGTTACTTCGGTCCCTGAAAAACAGGAAGGTGCGCACGTATAACTATGCAGATGATTTGCAACTGGTGTTGACTATCGATAACCACCTGACTCGGTATCTGAATTCCAGGCCACGATGTTGCACATCCGTGACTGGATGAACAGTAACCATTTAAAACTTAACCCAGATAAAACTGAAATCATTCTGATAGGGGGCCCCCTGAACCCTTGGAACGCACATTTTTGGCCAAGTGAGCTGGGCTCTCCCCCCACTCCTTCCCCCTCAGCCAAGAGTCTCGGGGTGATCATCAATAGTGACATCACTATGTAATCCCACATCGTATCAGTAACCTCCACCAGTTTCTTTCAGCTAAGAAAGATAAGGAAGATCAGTAGACTACTTACTCGGGAGGCACTGATCCAGGTCGTCCTAGCCATGGTGATATCACACCTAGATTATGCCAACTCTTTATATTTTGGCATCCCTCTATTTCTCACTAAAAGACTGCAGCTGGTGCAGAATCAGGCAGCCAGGCTGATTTTCCAGCAACCCAGATGGGAACAAGTCTCCCCTATTATGGAAGAATTACATTGGCTTCCTATCCCACAAAGATGTGCATTTAAAGTTGGTTGCCTTATCTTTAAGTCCCTGCATGGCGCTAGTCCAAAATTCATTTCCAGGCGTGTTCAAAAATATATACCTTCCCGGAGCCTGCGCCCCGCGCATAATAAGTTCTTAACCATTCCCTCCTATAAACAGAAATGACTAGGTGGTTGTAGGTTTGCAGTACTGGCACCCAGATTCTGGAATACTCTCCCCCTGGACATCAGAACCTGTACTGAATTCCTGACATTCAGAAGGCTCCTTAAGACTTGGCTATATATCCAAGCTTATATCTAGAACCTAGCAGACGACCAAACATATAGGGCTCCGGCAATATCCTAGTGCAGCGCCAAGGAACCAATCGGTGTATGTGCGCTTTACAAGAAACTTTAACATAACAGTAGCTGAAACAGCACTAGCCTTGCGTGCGTGGAAACTTTGCCATTGAAGAGAAAAAAGAGAGGGGCAAGTCAAGAACCTGTGCTAGCCACAATTCCACAGTCCACAGTATGCACTTTGAATAGTATAGTCAGTGTAGACCTCATACAAATTCAATCAGAAATTCAGTATGGTGAGTTCTATGTGTTCTTATGGCTCGAGGACACATGTAGTGAATCGTAAGCAGGGTCACTTGTCACCACTTTGTAAGAAAGATTGTATTCTTAAAACAAAACAAAATAGCCAGCTTCATAGAGTCGTCAACCGTCGGCGCTTCTCTTTTTCCTTCCTCACTCCAACTGCATTCCATGACCAGTCATTGGAACGTCTGGTCCATATTTACCGCCCACCTGGTGTGAAAAGTGGTTTATTAGACTCTTTGAGTCTGTTATTAGGAGAAGAGCTGAGTCAACAATCTTTCACAACGCTTGGAGATTTTAATTTTCACTTGGAAAAACCTGATGATCCTGACACTGCCAGACTAAATAACATCATGGCTATAGGAGGTTTAGAACAACTGGTCTCTTCTCCTACTCATGTGAAAGGTCATACCCTAGATGGGATATTTTCAAACAATAATCATTTAGCCAATATTTCTACTCTTCCTATTACATCGTCTGATCACTCTGTGGTCAAGTTTGAACTAAATAGTTCCAGGAGGTATCTCACTGGCCCTAAACAGAATAAGGAGATCATTACTAGGGCATGGGGTAAACTGGATGCCAAACAACTGGATCCTTCCCTTATAGACTCAATGTACACATCTTCGCAGGACATCGAAGAGGCAACAACTTTGTATAACAGATGGTTAGTTAATGCATGTCAACAATTAGCACCCCCTAAAAACGGATACCGAAACCGACCTCCCCTACCACACCTTGGTATTCAGGAGAGCTCAAGGAAAAAAAATAATATGCAAATATGCTGAAAGGAAATGGCATAAAAACTATGCCGCGGCAGATAAAATAGAATTTAAATTAACCATCTCCAAATATAAGCAATCCCTCATGCTAGCTAAGAAAGAGTATTTTTCCTTACAAATAACCAAGGCCCAATCTGACTCTAAGGAATTGTTTAAAACAGTTATCAAACTGTCCAGTCCCAAGATGCCAAAAGATCATGCTGCTCCAGATTTCTGTAATGTAGTCGGGCGTTTTTCAAGTCGAAAGTTGAGACAATTTTTTTATCCTTGTCGGGACTGATCGACAAAATTCAGACTGATTTGAATTTTAAAACATTGGAAAATCCACATCCCCCTGTCAGGATATTGGATCATTTTTCCCCTCTGGAAATGGATGACACCGTGAAACTGCTGAACAGTATAAAATCTGGCGCCCCGAGGGATCCCTGTCCAGTATGGATCATCAAGCAGATCGCTGATATTGTTTGCAGGGTACTGACACCTTTGTTCAACGATATACTTTCATCTGGAATCTTTCCAAACTTATGGAAAAAAGCCTCAGTGCTCCCATTATTGAAAAAACAGTCCTTGGATCCCAAGGACCCAATTAACTATCGTCCTATCTCTAGACTTCCTTTGCCAGCCAAACTGTTAGAAAAAGCAATAAATAGGCAACTTAGCGACTTTCTCTACCTTAATAACTCTCTGGATTCTTCACAATACGGTTTCAGAGCTTTTCATAGCACTGAGCTGGCGCTTCTTAAATCCACTGAGGAAATCAGAGAGGCCGTGGATAAGGGAGGGAATGCGATGTTGATCCTATTAGACCTTTCCGCGGCCTTTGATACGGTTCACCATAAGGTATTACTTAACCAGTTATCTGAGTTCGGGATATGTGGTCGGGCCTGGAAACTGTTAAACTCCTTTTTGACGGACAGGTCACAAACAGTTGAACTAGACGGTAACACCTCTGAACCCTTTTCTTTGCCATGTGGGGTGCCGCAGGGCTCAGCTCTTAGCCCCACACTTTTTAACATCTATGTGGCACCCCTGGCTGGCGTTATTAGATCCTTTGGGTTCCAGCTCACCTCCTACGCTGACGACACACAAATTGTGTTGTCGGTGATGGAGGGAGCCGAAAAGGAAATAGGTGCACGTTTTCATGACTGCATGGGATCCATCTCAACTTGGATGTCGGCCAATTGCCTAAAACTGAACTCAGCTAAAACTGAGGTGCTGAGATTTGGTAACAATCCCCAGATGTGGACCCCAGATTGGTGGCCTGATAATCTTGGTCTCTGTCCTACACCTTCCAGGAAAGCCAAAAACTTGGGTATGGTGATAGATGACAAACTTACCATGGGGGACCAGGTGAGCAAGGTGACGTCTGGATACTCAATGGTTCTCAGAATGATTGGGAAAATTAGGTTTTTCCTATCTGAAGGGAGTCTGAGGACGGTGGTGACTGCAATAATAATGTCACGTCTTGACTATTGTAATAGCTTATATCTCAATATGCAAATACAACATCAGAACAGGCTGCAGGTCATTCAGAATGCAGCAGCTAAACTGTTGACCGGGACTTCCAGGACTGTTTCAGTCAGAGGAGAATTAAAGAAATTGCATTGGCTCCCAATTCATTTGAGATCTCGCTTTAAGGCGTTGTGTATTGTTTTTAGGGCCTTGAACGGAATAGGTCCTGAGTTTCTTAATAACAAGTTCTCTTGGTATATTCCTAGCAGAACTCTCAGGTCCACTGGTGCCATGTTAGTGAAAACTCCCGTTTTTAAAAAAAGTAAACTGGGGAGGTAGAAGCTTTGTACATTGTGCCTCCAAAACCTGGAATGAACTCCCCCTCATGTTGAGAAATGCCTCTGATTTTACTTCTTTTAAGAAAGATCTTAAGACATGGTTCTTCTCCCAGTTCTAGTTCTTTGTTATCTTAGGTAATCAGTGCTCAGTGCCAGGACACCTTATGGTAATCGAGCGCTCTAGAAGTAATAATAACATAACATAACATAACATATATCAAAGGTGGCAGAGAGATCTGACAGACCCGGATCTGCTTTGCCCCCTGCATCTAAGGTGAGTTTAACCTCCCTGGAAATCAAATTGACCCCTTCCTGAGAAAACTGGATTGGTAATGGTATCAGTGCTTAATTTGAGCCGGTGGGGGCCACGGCACTCATTTGTGGGAGCCAGCATTTATTTCTCCTTGTCAGACATTTCTTGAGAGCAAGAAAAGGAAACACACAAACAGAAAAGTAGAAGGAAGAGAAAACTGAAAAACCGTCACCAAGGGAGAAAGCAGGAACTGGAATTAGTGAGATAAAGGGGCAGAGAGTGTCTGGCTGTGGAATAAAGAGGCCTGATGTGGATTCAGGACTACGCAGCCTTGGTATTCAGTGCTTTAACTAGCTCCGGCTATGGACTCCTGAGCAGCGCTTTGGGCACCGGCTCGCATTATTTTACAAATTTAGCACCAAGTGTGACAGATACTCATCCACGACAGGTAGAGGAATCCACACAACAAAGTGTGATTATTCCAACAAACCTGGTGCAAACATGGGATTGCCTCGCCATCCAATATTACCATTTGGGGCTTATCAGCCGATTTTAACTTCTTAGCGCCATTAGTGGCATCATCATCAGCACAAAATGCATCATTGTCATATAAATCATCCCAATATTGATCATATAAATCATCCAACAACCTTTTTGTCTGGGCCAACTGTACCATGATTAAATTCCTGCCACAAGGACTTTAAGTTCCTTTCACCTTGCAGAACAAAACTGCGACCATCGACATCATATTCATTCCCCTGAGAATTTTCAATGTCATGCCACTCATCTGGCTCTTGTCTGCAGAGACAATGCTGGACCTCCTATCTCTCCAAGAGTGGTGTCTGATCAGGGAATTGTAACCATGAATCAACTGCCGCCCAGAAGCGAAGATCGGCTGGGACAAAATACCTAATAAAGAAACTTGCGTGCCTTCGAGCACAGCCACGTCTTCTTACATACGTACGCCTCTTCTCAGTCCTGGAGAGCGTCATTGTGATATGTGTGTACTGTAGTGCGCAGTGAGCTTTACCACAAATACAAGTAGAGAGGTTATTCAACTAATGAGTAGTCGTGAAATAGTCCCTCCTGCCTTTGACATGTGTACTAACAGTCACTTGCATGATAATGAATCAATCAATTGCTGCATAGACTTCCAATAAGCGCCAGGAGGCTCCTTTGGGAGCGACAGTCTGCGCTTTACAAAAGCCACATTTCATTTCATTTGAATTTCATAATCAAATTTTACCCTTGGATTGCGGCACTCCTGACAAGTTATATCGTGTTTTCACATCATACGCTAAGGTACACCTTGTTTGTTCAACAATAGGCACAAGGTGTGCAAGAGTAAGCTTTTGGATCCACAGACTACAGCACAATAAATGAAGGCACATAAGAATGTCACTTCAATTATGCTAATACCAAGGCCTCTGTATGCGCGTTAAATAATATCCACAATGTCTCAATGTTCAAGAGTTGTTCTGTTTTCTAATTTTCAGGATCATAAAAACAAGCCTTTGGTTGATATGCTTTCGGTTAGTGCACTAACCTTCAGGGTGGTACTTAACCAGGTTTCCTCCTTTTGGGTGAGCCATTGTAGGGATGGTATTCGCTACGTTACTGGATTTGCAGGGAAGAAGATGTCTGCAGCATTGGAGATTCGCAGGAGAGCCGTGCGGCTTTGCAGGGATGGAGTTTGCTGCATTGCTGGATTTGCAGGAGAGATGTCCGGAGTGTCAGGGTCGTGACATTCAATGAGTACCAAATGTTTATTCTTCATTAGTTTTTTTGCCCCCGCGGATCTAGATAAAGTACTCGATATTTTGGTCACTACTGAATTACCGATATCGGTAGCCACATTTTTAAAAGATGAAGAGAACACCTTATGAATTGAATTGGACACAGAAGTATCCAAATAATCACACAGAGATCTAACTTCCTCTCCTATCACCATTACGGTTTTCATTATTATTCATAATGTTCCCAAATGAGAAATGAACCCTCACAACTAGTGAATTCATTTAAAAGGCACAACATTCTTTACAGAACTAACCCCCACATTTGTCTAACTGTGTACCAGCACTTGTTTTGAACGTTTATTATCAATGTCTGTCTTCTCTTGCTACTTTTGCACTCTGAAATGTATAATTTCATCGATAAGAACACATTTTAACACAAGTCAATAAATGGATTTAAAATTTCCAATCACATTTTAGCTTACACATTGATCATTCGAACTCTTTATGTTAGTCTAGATTTTAAACAGACATATGAACATATAGACATCAAAACCTACAGGTCATCGACCTAAAGCAAGCAGACACATGCGGTCTTGCTGAAAGCACGAGGCACTGTCACGTGCCCCATGGAACTTTATCCCCACTTAGGAATCTTCATACGAGCGCACACTGAAGCGGACAGCCTGCCGCATATCCACTCCTAATACTATACCGTCTGTGGACTACAAGCCACGCCGTGAGTTCCAACACCGACACCGGCCTATACACGCCGAGTAACATCATCTGCATCAACGCTGTATTATCCTTTGATTGCCAGCCTACACCCTCATCAGGGAACCCGGCTTGGTTTCCCTGTGAGTACTTTCTTTTCACTATTATCCACGTTTGGCACTTTCTCTTCACTCAGCTGAGCAATTGAATATTCAAATGTCCCTATAATCATAGGTCCAGATGAGACCTTACACTCTAGAAAGGGTCGAAACGCCGTCGACAGTAATGATGAAAGCGGACCACTGATTCAGCACTTATTATTGTATAAAGTCGCTGTATATTTTGTACAAATTCACGAATGGTCGTTTTCTGTAGAAAGAATCCTTGAAACCTTGTAAATATTGTCACATTGTGTCACGTAATTTTTAGGTTCTTATATCACTTGGGACACTTTGCACAACTGCCTACTTTAGTATATTATTTGAGTAATACATACATATGTGTTTAATGAGATCATTGGTGTGTGTGGTTCTGTCTTTCTGACATCACCTCAACCCTTGTATCGCGATTGCGCATCATAGCACCTATATATGTGTATACCATTCCAAAGGAACCGCTCTTTTCTTGAATAGACTAACTTTAAGTCTTTTTAGGTCTCGCCTGATCCAGCGCATGCGCTGGTGTGGCCGAGACATTTAGTGTATGGGTTTTCAAAGTGCTGCCACAGGCTTTCGGTGGCCTAAAGCTTGCGTGCACATGAGGGTGCACGTGCGCAGCCGCCATGTGTCTTTCCTCCTCTGCGCTTGATCGTGATCACTTTCACTTTCGCGCCAATGCTTGTTTTTATAGCGCTTACTGCTATGTCTCGCGTTTATTTAGCGCTGAAATTAACAGGTTTTAAAGTTAAGTGACACTTTTCCGCTCATTTTGGCAGCAGTGCAAGGACAAACCAGTCAATTCACACGCTTCACTGCACTGCAGACCTTGGCTACTTTTATCCGCACATCAAGGTAATTTAACTTCCACTTAGAGGGCTGTTCGTTTTGCTAATTTAATTATAAAACCGTGGGCTAACTCTGTTAAGCAACTTCTTCATGCCCCATGTCCTTTATTTTGTATAGGGAATCGGTCTTAGCCGTCTGTTTAAACACCCACAGGATGGAGCGAGAGTTTGCTCTGTGAAGCCGCTTACACAAGGTATTTTATATTGGCAATTAACGAGTTGCATTCTTTGACACATTAGGTACTTGGTCGATATATCTTTTATGCTTTCTTATAGCACCAGATTTACAAACACCCCCAAGTTGAACACGGCCAGCTCTCTCTTTAACTGTGCGATAGAAGGGAGGTGAGCAACTGCTTCTTTGTTAGCAGCGCTTTTAAATGGGTGGTTGATCTTACACTGCCTGCGAGTAGATTACACTGATACTGTTGCTTCTGTGTCACGGATCTGCATACCTTTTTTAAAGTGATGGGGAAGGGGAGTGAGTGATGTTTGATTTCCAAACTCAGCTGATATATACCTCCTAAGAACTCCCCCCGTTTGAACACCGCCGCCGGATGATACAAGGAAGTTTAATGATCATTCCTCAGATAGATTAGGCAGCGCGTGTTACGTGTGCCTGTTTTTACACGACTTTTGAACAGGACCAGCGTGTTATGCTGTGTTGTTATTATTCTTACAGAACTTAGTCTGGGCGACCTCTGCAAACATCATTTGGAGAGTCATTCCCTGTTCATCGCAATTGCCTCTCAGTGAACTTCATCACCAATTTGTCCTCCAGCCCCGCGCCTCTTCATTATCAGATTAAACAGTGACTTTAGAACTTCGTCTACATTTCCTCGGTGGTGCTGTTGAAAACTAAAACAGCGATATGATTAAGCATTCTCTGAAGACATGAATTCTTTACAGTCAAAACGTGTTTCTTGTCTTATGTTGACTAATGTCTGGACTCCATTTTGTATTGTCATGTCTCCACGTGCTTTGTACGAGAAGAGTCCTACCTTTTCGCTAGTTGCTCTTTAATCTGCCTAGTAACAGTCTATAAATAGCTCCTTTGTCCGTCTGGTGCATGCCCAGACTTGACCACATCTGTTATCAGTTAGTCCTTGTTTGACCATGTTTTCGCGGGCTCAGGAAATTGTTAACTCCGCCCATATATTGATCCTGTATCGAAAATGTCCATAAATGGTAATGAATTTTGCTCTATGTTGTATCCACCGACTTATGAGCCCCTCTGTTGTGTATAAAATTGGACCGTGTACGCAAGTTCTTTGTGCTACTCTATGCAATACTGAAGAGTGTTGTGTAGGTTGTAGGACCACCCTTAAGGGTTAATAAACTCTGTCTTTGTATTTGCAGTTTCCGTGCCAACTTCCTTCTAGTTTTCGTACACAGAAGGGCGAACCCTTGTATTTTGCGGGCCTAGCTGAGGCCTGTACTCATCAGTGCTTTTGACTCCTTTGGACAATTACATTTGACCGTTTATATAATTAGGCCCCCTCATTTCATGTCATCATATATTCTCTTACCTTTTTAGGTCACGCCCGTCTTTTAACATTTATAACTGCCTCTGCGAACAGGAGAATTTCAGTTATATCAGCATTCTCCTAGTTGAGCTCCACAAGTCTGTATCTGAGATTCCCCAATGACAAAACCCTTAATTCTCACTTGTATTTCTCATATGCATTTGTCTCCTTTAGCTCTAGATGACTTTTTTGTAAATCATGTTATTTAATTTTTGACCCTCTGCGCTATTGCTGTCTATTGTAATTTAGTTACTATTCAATATGTAGTTAAGCTATGATTATCATATTGTTTTTATCAAACAATGCACTGTGAAGATAGCATGTAATCTCCATCTTTATTTGACAGGTACCATTGCCTTTTTTAGTGAAAATTCCTTATATGCGCCCTGAGGACCCCAAAAGGAACAAGCATTGGCATAGCCAATAGGTCTCGCCTTTGGGACATTATAAGTGTTTAGCCATGCAACAGTTGATGTTATTAATACTTATAAGGTCCCAAAAGCTATGCCAATGCTTGTTCCTCTTTGCATGTGTGCTGTACAGTGCAGGACACATGCTAAGTCGGAAAAGGAAGGAGAAATTAAAGCATTTCAGCATTTCTCCTTCCGTGCGCCTACTTTGAAAGGGCGAAGTTCTCTCACGCTAAACCCTGTTTACTTTGTTTAGTAAATTGGGTTTAGCACGAGAAACCTTGGGTGGTTGCATGGGAACGCCCATGCTCCACCCAAGGTACGCCCCCTTGGCGCTACTTAATGCAAAGCAGCGCTATCGCTGCTTTGCATTACTTTCCCGTTATTTCCGGCGCTAAACAAGTTTAGCACTGGAAAGTAAATTGGGAAGAAAAGATTTTGGCCCCGATTTGCGTCACTTTTGTGACACAAAAACGGT
Source organism: Triturus cristatus (assembly GCF_964204655.1). Classification (NCBI taxonomy): domain Eukaryota; kingdom Metazoa; phylum Chordata; class Amphibia; order Caudata; family Salamandridae; genus Triturus; species Triturus cristatus. The sequence goes on along the minus strand of NC_140592.1, from coordinate 458,056,087 downwards.
GTGAAATCTTTGTAAACCTCCCCCTAAGACTTTAGCTGCTAAACCACCAGTGACGCTACGCCACCAGTAACTCTTTAATCTGTGGGAGGGTCGCAGAATCTACCTTTAGCCAACCAAAAGCTTTCACATGCGAGAGCAATGAAAGTAATGCCTGCTCGATGGAAACAATGCTATGATGTTACAATTCCTCAAGTTGTTTGCCTGCCAAACGCTTCCCTTTAAACCAAGCAACAGTGTCAAATATCCTAAGCGACAAGAACCTCAAAAGCCTCCCTAAGGGAAAAAGGCAATTAACCTGCCCAAAGCAAATGAATAATATTGTCTGTATCTCGTACTTGCCTCAACATGAACTGATTATCATTAACAAACACAAATTATGCAGGAACAATAAACAAAATGCCAACATCACTTTAATATCACAGCATCTCCTGTACAAAGCTCGACAAGTACTTAACTTTATCAGGAAGAAAAGAGGTATATGGCTATGGGCTGCCTCTATTCATAGTATTGAGAGTATTTCTTTTTTTGTTACTTCCTGAGCAGGGAAGCAGGATCATGGGAAATGTAGGCGCTTTAAAATGTAGGTGCTACTTAAACAGCAGAAAAAGCGACTGCATAATAGATCCTCCTTTTTTAAGAAAATGAACTGAGTTGTTTTAACATAACATGTATTTTTAAAGCGCACGTTCACCCGTAGGCCTCTTAGCGCTGAATAACATGTTTATTGTTACCCAACTCAATGGTACTCATTTTTATCGACCTCAGTTGGATGAAAGGATGAGTGGACCCTCCGGAACTTGAACATGAGGTCAAACACAGGCCCCTGCAGTGGACACATTAGTCCAATGAGCCACCAGACCCAGCTAAATGCACAGTGCTCGCAGGGTGCAGTGTTGTGGGTTAGATAGATAAGCACCACTAAGATGCAAAGTAGTGTTTTGACCTAGGATGCAATGCATTGTTGATTAACTCTGTTGTTGATTAATGTCTGGAGATGACGGGTTAGTGTCCCTAAGATGCATTCATGTGAGGTGTGGTGGACTAGTGTTTGAGGGAGGTTCATGTTCCAAGGATCCAGTCTGCAGTGGTGGATTGTTTACCTAGGAACACTGTGGTAGGATGGTGTTCCTAGACAACAATACGATACGGTGAGTATGGGATGCATTAGTGTCGTAGTTTAGCATCTCTTTGATACAGTGCATAGTGGTGAGTTAGAGTCCTTGGAATGCAAGGCAGTGTCATAAGCTGGTTCCCAAAGGAAGCAAAGTAGTGTGGTAGGTCAGTAGCCATACATCACAGTACAGCGTTGTTGTTTATTGTCAGTAGGATGGAGTGCAGTGGGGTAGGTTAGTATCCTGAGGACAGTCAATGGAATATGTTAGTATCCCTAAGGTGAATGGTGATTTGTTCCATGCCCAATGATACAGTACAGTGCCATTCTTTGTTTTGGCATTGCTTAATTTGAGCCGGTGGTTCCAGGTGAGGCCTCCCAGCACTCATTTTTGGGGACCAGAACTTATTTTTTCATCATCAGCCTTTGACCCGGAAGAAAAGAGAGGGGAAAGGCAGAAAAGAATGGAAAGAAGGAAGAAGAGAAAGATAGTAATATGTTGATGAAGGGAGAAATTAGGGATGAAAAAGAAACCACAGGAGTGAGATAAAAGGACAGAGTATAAGGTGGATGATGAAAGAAACCAGGGGCACCTTGGCATCTGGCAGCCCCACAATTGGGGAGTGCCACCTGTGACTTCTGAGATGAACTTTGGGCCTAGGCAATTATTATTTTACAAATTAAGCTTGTGTCTATAGGATGCTGAATAGTCTGTGGGTTAGTGTTACTATATAAAAGTGTAATGTGGGGGAAGCAGTGTCCTACAAGGTCTATTACAGTGTTGTTGGTTAGTCGCTCTATGATTTAGTGCAGTGTTATAGGTAGGTATCCCGAGGACATACTCCCATATGGCATTTGGTTCATTTATAGGACTTGCCCTTTGTGAAAGACTGAGATTTACTATTGGGAGGCTTTCAAAGGCTTCTGGAGCTCTCATCACAGGCTAACATTAGCTATAGACTTTAACATTAACTGGTTACAGTGTACTTGCCTCTGTGCTTTCTAAAAGAACATCTTAACTAGAGATGTATCTTTATTGTGGATTATTAATGTGCCATACTGTACTATATCAGGTCCTAGAGAAGGCCAGCTACCCGAGGAGTGTGAAGTTGATAAAGGGTGTTTTCGATAACCATTTTCTGAGCAGAGGTGCCCAATCACCTCAAACATCAGTGGGAAACATCAGTGACCACCAACAATATAGCACAGTAAATGCTAGCTGCCGCAAGGCTTGAAGAAAAGGACTGGCACCTGCACAGTGCGTTGATGGGGAGCGAGGGCAGACATATTAAAATGTGTGTCATTTTTCTCTGCAGTGGAGTGAAGCAGCTCATCACAAACTTCTCAAGCTGCAGACCTTTCAGTAGATCCAGGGGGTAGACGGGGTGGCGGAAGGGAGGAAGTAGATGGAGGGAAATGGATTTAGGGCGAGATATTAGGCTCTGGTTGTGGTGTAGACTACTATGGTACATTCCGACATTTCACACAGCAGATCTCAAACAAAGTAGTACCGGGCTAAGAAGGCAAATTTTCCTTGCAACCTGTGACCCTTGCAAGCACAAGCCGCGGAGGGAGAATGCTGACTTTCTAGAAGACCAAGCAATGAAGCTTCTTGCGAACACTGAGATTCAGGAGATTGAACAGAAGGGTAAAGTTGAGGAAAATCCTAAATGACTCTGTGAAGCACAGGCACTCGCTCACAATATTTCTCTGATTCTAAACAGGAAGAGTTTAGATGATCTACATAGGTACAGTAGCGGATACATGTTGAGGGACATCTAGAAGAGATGCCGAGCCTTATCTGCATTTATCTTGGCTTTGGCAATCCTGCATAGCCTGTTCTTTCAGAGAAACCCGTGTTTCAACGAGTCATGCCCCTTTGATACTTGCTACTGCACTGTAGTATACCATTAGGGGCGCAGCATGAGAGAATGGTTGGAAATTGATTTGTTAGGGATTCCAAGGTACAAGAATAACAACGTTTGCACCTAACTAGTGACAAGGTTACCTGATGGTGAACTCTACGTCACCTCTTCTCACCAGACATACAAACGTGACTTTAGAGGACCCCTCACCAGGTAGTCCCATGATAGCCCACTAGAAGTCTCCTTGGAGATATCTTGTGCCTCCATTTTTTACAGCTGTGTATTTAAGATAATGACTGATTTTACATTGTGGTCCTTTTACATGGAAAATGTTTTTCTTGTATTTACTTGATTAATATCACAATTTGCTTTCTATTTTGTACTGCTTTTATGGTCGCTAGCCGAAGTAAAGTACTGGAAACTGGACTGATGTCGAATTATTGGTCACTTTAAACGGCAAGTATGGATGGGACTGATTGTGGTTGTTCCATGGCTGCCCGAGGTTATGGAAAAGCTGGTTCATTTACTGACTGACGATGTGTTCAAAACTCTGAGCACCTCAGCATTGGCTGCGGTGTCTATGGCAATGGCATCAAGAAACTTTGGCTTCCTTTAATGAAGGACAAATCAGAGAGATAATTTGCTGTAGGTCCTTTTCCTAGGTCGAAATGTTTTGCTCAACAGTTTTGTGATGCAGTAAAGCAAGCAGCTTTCCGTACATCAACTCACAGGCAATTTATGGGACGATAAAATTGAGCAATTGCCCAGGGCCCCCACCTTCCAAAAAGGTCAAAGGTAAAGTGTGTTTAATACTTTACAATTCCTGCACAATAGTGTTCATAAAACATATTCTTTTTGTGATTTGGCAGCTGGGCTTACACTTTGTCTGCCCCCTTGCACTCTCAGGCAGTTGATGGCAAGTAAAAAAAGATGTTTCTGTCTCATGTCTCTATCCTCACCTCTTCTAACTCCCACTCTCTCTATCTCCACATCAATATGTACTTCAAGTTTCCCTATCTCGTCGCTAGACTCACTTTTCTCAATACACATCTTGCTACACCACCTCTCCTTACCTCATATTGTATTGTATTGTAATTGCATTTATCATAGGGATTACTACCCCTGATGAGGCATCGAAGCGCTTTTTCGGCGAGTAGCACTCTACTCCGGAACCCATAAAGGATTAGTGTTGCATTAGTATAGTGAAATATGAAAGTGATTTAAGTGGTGGATAGGTTAGTCAATTATTTGGATTCAGAAGGATAGCGGAAGGATAGAAGAGGAAAAAAAGGTTTGTATTTATATAGCGCTTGTTACCCCTGATGGGGTGTTGAAGTGCTTTTTTTGGGGGCGAGTAGCACGCTACTCCGAACACCCATAAAGGATTAGTGGTGAATTAGTATAGTGACATATGAAAGTAATGTGAGTGGTGGATATTAGTCAGTTATTTGGAGTGAGAAGGATAGCGGAGGGATAGAAGAGGGAAAAAGGTTTGCATTTATATAGCGCATGTTACCCCTGATGGGGTGTTGAAGCGCTTTTTTTGGGAGTAGCACGCTACTCCTGAATCCATAAAGGATTAGTGTCGAAAATTAGTTCAGTGAAATATGAAAGTAATTTGAGTGGTGGATATGTTACTCAGTTATTTGGATAGAGAAGGGTAGCGGCGGGATAGAAGAGGGAAAAGAGGTTTGCATTTATATAGCACTTGCTACCTCTGATGGCGTTTTCAAGCACTTTTTTGGCGAGTAGCACGCTACTCCGGAACCCATAAGGATTAGTGTGCAATTAGTAAAGTGAAATATGAAAGTAATTTGAGTGGTGGATATGTTAGTCAGCTTTTTGGATTGAGAAGGGTTGGGGAGGGATAGAAAAGGGAAAAAGGTTTGCATTTATATAGTGTTTATGACCTCCCCTCTCACAATAACTCGTTGTGCCTTCCTCTACATCTCTAACTCTGTACCCTCTCTCTTCCTCATCCTTCTCTGTACCTCACTGCTCTGTTTTCTCTCACCTCGGGTATCTCTACTCCATACATGTCACTTCTCTCAGACTTATCACTCTTTCCCTCAGTAATACCTTTCTCCAGCTCTGTATATGTTGCCTCTCTCTAGGTCTTTCGACCCTATTCTGTGCCTCAACAAACTATCTCACCTCTCTACCTAATTTCCTACTACCCTCCATCACTTTCACTCACAAGCCAGCCTCTCAATTTACCTCACCATTTGTTCGCTACATCACCTCAACACTACCTATTCCTTCTACCTCATTTCTATCACTATCTTACTTTGTTCTCCCTATCTCTACATACTTTCTCTAGCGTTACCTCTTCTCTCATCTGTCTCTGTACCTCTTTGTTCATTTCAAATCATTCCCGCTATCTCACCTAAGCCTTTCTTTTTACATATTTCTCTGCCTCACCTCTGTCTCTGCCTCTCTCTAACTTGCTACTCTCTCTAATATACTGTCTTGCTAACTCTATACCAACCTTTCCTTTCTCTACCTCACTTCTGTGCAGGGCTTTAAGTGGATTGAAAAAACTGGGGCGTCTCTCAGAAGGGCGTGGCCGCTGTAATTAAGGGCGTGGCTTAAAACACTTAAGCTAAAAATCTGTGCTTAGCATAGTGTGATGCCCACTGGTATAGTGCTGCTTCTGTCCATTCATCCAGATATATAACACAACAAGCAACATTACACCTACAATCCAGGACTATTGGCTTTGTCAATGGCTGTAAGTTGCATGAGCTAAATAAGCAACAACTATGGCTTCGTTGTATATAATATTGAAAATGCTACTGCCTCTTGTGGGTGAGGTTGTGACGTAAGGCTAGAGAGGCCGAACTTCGAGCTGAGAAAATAGGTTCGAGCCTGACCTCCTGTGATTCAAAAAACGAATATGCCCTTGTGTAATGTAACAGGTGCTCATGTAAAGCGCTTCAAGTTTGCGCTATATAAAACTGAAAATCAAGTATTTTTGAAGTTACAACAAAGACAGTGACGGGTTGTATTATTGCAGAGTTGGGGGGTTTTTCACCCTAAGGGTAAAAATGGAGAGCCTGATAAGGGCCTGTCTCGGCACCTGCTTTTAAAAACTGCTGGTGCTGAGCACCGGCAGGACCCGGCCCACTAAAAGCCCTGCTTCTGTGTTAGGATGCGCTTACTATTGCACATTGGTCCTGAGAGGTGCGCACTTTGAGGCTCGTAATGGTGCATTTCTTCAGGGTCAGAGTAGGATGGAATGGTGCTCACGCAGTGCGTGCTGCAAAGACAAATAAAGAGTTGTGTGAAACAGCTGAGTTGCGAAAAGAACTACATGTCCCATAGTCACAGAACTCACAAGAATTGCCGAAGTTGGCGGCCATTTTGAAAGCATTCAGTGTAAGTTCCTCATCCTCCATAGCGTCCTTGTTAGGCAATTGTGATACATAGTTGCTGCAGCAGTGACTTGCTATTGGAATTCTGTCATCTCATTTTCAATGAAGTCACCAAAAGACATCTTGGAACCAGAGAAAAATCGTGGAAGATATAGACTTGTACTTGTTGTTTTTAGAAGAAGTCATACATAGTTATTTTAAACTCTATACCATTTGTTTGGTTTCATAATGAGTCATCCATAGGAATTACAAACTTAATGGCGCTTGCGTGTTTCATTGCAGCCATCCTAGAGAAATGTGAACTTTTCACGCTTATTTTCACCACGAGTCATCTTTTGGATAAGAACTCTATTGCACTGTTTAGTTCACAAGCAATTGACCAAGTGGGTCATGAACATTTGCACGCTGCACTGGAAGTGTATTAGGCTAGCTAGCAAAGACGTATTGCTGTATGGTACTGCTGAATATTCAAGATCACGAATAATGATTTGACAGGAGTCGACACTAAACATACGATTCTAACAGATGCTTTCGTGTAACAGTTATATAATTGTCGCCTTAAACACAAACTAGGCACAAAAAGTTATATCTCAACACTGAAGGTAGTTCATATTAGCAAACAAACCTTTTGTAATCTGATTGTTATTCAGTTTCTGTGTAGAAACTTGATTGTATCAGGAAAAAGATGGTGTTTCAAATTATGACATAGAGTAGAAATACAGACACTGTCCACAGGCGCACAAAAGGCAGTGTTTCTAGTTAAAATCTAAATGTTTAAACATGGTTAAGCTAACCTAATGTATTTAGAAATCAACACTCCTATAGTGCTGATGAGGCCCAGCTGTGCAACCAGGCACGAGACGATATATTGTGCCTTTGTTTCTCTTTTATTCCACTCCGTTTTCCCAAGGCCTACTGCATACCTCTGGTAGTGGTTTCAGGTAAACTGTGGGTTTGGCGAAGTGTGGAAATTACCATAGCTCCTCTCTGATCTGGATTTCCAGGTTAGTGTGTCCTGACAATCTGTCTCTCTACCTCACCGCTTTTCTTTCTCTACGCTGCCTCTTTCTAACGTTCACTCCCTCTACCTTTCTCTCTGCCTCTTTTCTCTCTTTAGCAGACCTGTCTTCCTATATCTCTTCTCATTTTGTTGTCTCTCTAGCTATATTTCTCTCACAAGCACAGCACTCTGTCTAACTCTACCCCTCTCTGCCTCTGTCTCTTTCTAACTTAAACCTTCTACTTTTTTCTCTCTACCTCATCCCTCGATGTACCCCACCCTTCACGCTATATTTCCTTCTCCTTATTAGTAGGTCTTTTTACCTCACTCTTGAACCTTATCTTTTTTCTACCTCTCTTTCTCTACCAACCACTTTCGATTTCCACTTTTCTTGATATTTCTTTCTTGCTCTATCTCTCCCCCTTCTACCAGTATTTCCCCTCTCTTGCTAAATCTACATTCAAATGCAAACAAGCATTTGCAATGCAATAGGTCTCGCATTTGTGAGAGTTTGAGCTATTGCCATTGCAAATGACAATGCCTTTTATTTATGTGTTTTGAAAAGCTGCAAGCAGTGCATAAACCCGCAAATTTCTTATAGTCCTGTAAGTACAAAGTGCGTGTTTACGCACCACTTGCAGGTTTTTAAAATACATAGATAAAAGGCATTGGTATTTACAATGCCAATAGGTCAAACGCTCGCAAATGCGAGACCTATTGCATTGCAAAAGCTTTTTTTGACCTACAACACATTTAGAATGTGGTCTCTGATAAGTTTTTTATGTACTTAGACATTTTGGGGTGCTGGTTAGCATTTTCAAGTGGACACCATAATCCTGTCTTGAAAGAACACTGAGAAGAAGAAGAACCAAACAGGATCAAAGGGCACGAGGGAACTCTGGACTAAACATCCAACTTGCACCAGTGCAGACCAAAATAACAAATTCTCAGTTTGTACGTGTGTAACAACATCATCAGTAGTAGAACTCGGGGGTTGAGGGGTGAAATGTGTCTGAATTTCATAGGTCATACATTGGTCTCTCCTCAGCCTATTGTAACCAGAGGAAGTAGTCATTTCAACTTTTAAATATATTTAATTCCATGTCGAGCTATGGTTCATTCATTAGCATCATCTCTGTCCATATCGCCAGTGTTACATTCAAGATTAATCCTAGGCCCGCAGGCAGGGCAGACTAGGACGAAAATAGAGTGCTGTGCTGTCTTGTGCAAGGACACATTAACCAAGAAGCACAGAACAAATCACCACCTGGCTAAGCACAGGACAGGAAGTGATGAGAAGAAGGGATTCTGATGCAAGACAAAGTAAATCCGAAAACGATGAATGATGTGCTAGGAAAAGGGACATTAATAAGAGAAATAAAGAAGACATCCAAGACTGTTGTCATCTGTTCCCTCGAATCTGTAACAGAACATGGCACAATACAAAAATGTGCTCCATATTCACATCACACAGATCTTACAGGGTCAGAAGCAGAGCTCTGGACCCAAACACTATCTCGCAGGTTCAACATATCTAACGCCTCAGGCTGAAGCGGCAAAGCCATCCTCAGACTTGTACATGCTAAGACTATAACCAGCTGAGCTATACGTTGCACAGATCTTAGGTTCTTCAGCTCCAGAAGTATCTCTTCATAACATTTGTATTCACACTCAAATGATGCTGAAAGTACCCTTGCCCTTGCCCCACCCCATCTTTAACATGTTTGTGTATCTCCTTGTAGCAGAGAGATGCTGCTTCTTTTCCCTCAACCTCGCTCCTAACCCAAAAGCCCACCTGATGGCCTAGTGGGCAGACAGGCCACCTTCTCTGAAAATACCAGATTTGTGAAAGCTGCTCTTTTGTTCTCAAATCACTCATTCTTATAAAGTTACTTGTCTGTAGCCTATAAACTTGATCAAATCCACTAAAACATGTTAGTGAAATTATTTCGGTCTTGACCAATATGTTTAAAATAATCAATTTATCCATCTATTTTCATGTATGGACTCTAAGGATCGATCCGCCCCATTATTTGAAGTGTTAGCCCCTCCTTCATTCGTTGAGCCATGAGTACTGTCGCCTCGGCCCCACCCCCGTAAGTTCAGGTCTAACATAACATAACATATTTGTTAAAGCGCACGTTCACCTAGAAGGTATCTTGGCGCTGAATAAGAGCTAGTTCACTCCCCCCCTCCCTAAACCATGTAAAGTGCTACAGAAAAAGGCACCACATTGACGAAAGAAGAGAGGGCAAAGAGCAACAAGACGTATACATTTATTTAGAAAATAAAAACATCATGTCAACCACCCACAGGGTCAATAGCAAGGAAGAATGCACTCATCCCCCACGTCTCGTCCCTTGGAACCATGAGATGAGATGAGATGAGCGGGAGATAAGATAAAACCATGAGGCGAGATGAAAATTCACAGATCAGACTGGGAAGTACTAAAATTGAAATGGCCCGCTCCCCGGGATCCAAAATGACTCTTCCGTTCAGCAGTCCTGAGATGAGACTTGGCTTTTCTCTGCTAATGGTATGTCTGTTGAAATGCGGCGTCCCTCGCACATGTCGCTGCTGGCCGCACGCTCTCTGGCTCTCAGGGCAGAGATGTCCCCTCCCTATGCACACAGCCAGGAGGTCTGTCCAAAGCCCGCGCGCGCTACCTGCACACCTCGCGCTGCCAGCATCGATGACAACTTTACTTACCGATGCAAGGACACATAAGCAATGCACGCCTGTTGCTGCCAAGCAGCACGTTTCCAGCCAATTGTCTAACAAACGGGACAAGATAGGCATGTGAATGCGTGTTGCAAAGGACCCTCCGGAAAGGGGCAGACAATTCTGAGCCCCACTTTCCTCTACCGTGAGTTGGATGGGGTAGGTAAGCTGGTAGGGGGCAGTCTAACTCCGTAAGAGAGCCCGCCCGAGGCGCATTTTAAATAAAGTGAGCGCGGTGGACAGCCTGGCTACAGAAGAAGCCAGTGCAGACTGCTAGAAGAACAAGCAACTTTGATCACCAATATCCAAGGAGTCCCTTTAAGTTCTGTCTGGAGCCTCTCTCCTCTGTCTGCAGCTGGGCACGCGCCGTTGTTTCTACCCGTCCAAAGAACGTGTGGACCACTCATTCTGTCATCTGAAGCGCCGGGCTTGTGAGCGGGTTGTTTTCCTCCGGGCGTGGCTTCAGCGCAACACTGAAACTAACTAGGAGGACGGGGGGAGGGAGGGAAAGTGAAAGCGCGCCATGCGCGCGCTGTGTTCACGCGGGGACAGGAGATGTGCACATTTCCTGTCCCCCTTTGGCAGAGAGACCGACGACTATAGGTCTCGCCAAGGCGAGCAGCGTATGCGCTGCGTCGCTAGGCGAAACCTAAAAAAAGAGGGCTTCATGCCTGTTGGAGCTTTGTTTTGGAACTATTTGCCTGGCAGATGCTGCACCACTTAAACTTTCAGCTGTTTTATCATACTCTCATATCTTAAAGTTTAACATCTAATTTAATATTTTAGGTATCATCACTGTGAATTTGTTGAAAATGGGTAATCAATTCAAAGTTGTTCAGAACAGGGTGTCCTAAAAGATGCCTTGCTCTGGACCACAAGAATCCTTTAAATAACATTTCATTTATCACTGAGGCTGGAGGTTGAATTTAGAGAGATGTTTGTAGAGCCTGTTTAAGACCTTTGGGTCTTTGGTCGGGCACTGGTGAATGTCTTCAGACTAAGATTCATGGACTATCGATCTACCATTGCAGAGAGGTATTTCAAAATCTCAGGCTATTTTGCAAGAAGCTCAGGAACTTTTACAGAAATGTGTCATCATTCTTAATAAAAATAAAGGACTCAATCGTGCTCTTAGTTTGAAGGTGTTAGATTTCTTACCCATCTTCAAAATTAGAAAACATTTTTTAAAAAAATAATCACAAAATCTATGGATTTTCCCTCAATATATTACCTTTCCCGGTAGTTTATGTCCTCCGTAGAGCAGTCAATCAATCAGGCCGTACTTGTAAAGCGCAGCTTGTCACCTGAGAGAGTATCCAAGTGCTTGCAGCAGGTCTCAGACGAAGAACCAGGTTTTGAGCCCCTTCCTGAAGTGAGTCAGCGAGGGGGCGGTGCAGAGGTTGAGGGTGTTCCAGGCTTTGGTGAGAAGATAGGAGAAGAAGCGCCCTCCGGCGTGACAGTGGCATATACGTGGGATCTGTGCGAGGTGTGCAGAGCAGAGGTTTCTCGGGGGTTGATGGAAGTACAGGTGGTGGTTCATGTAGGAGTGTCCTTGGTCGTGGAGGGCTTTGTTGGCATGGGTCAGGAACTTGAAATGACATCTCTTCTGGACCTGAAGCCAGTGAAGGATCTTCAGGTGCTGGGTGATGTGGGTTCTCTCGGGCAGGTCGAGGATCAGTCTAGTGGCTGCATTCTTGATAGGAGGGAGGCCAAGTTCCACATTTTAATTAAACAAATGCATCAGGGATACTGGGGTATGCTTCCAATTCAAAGTCCTTCTGTTTATATTGAAGTTGGCTTCTCACATCTAAACTAATGTGTTGTCCTCCTCAATGCCCTGCAGTTTACTGCAGGAACTCTTGATCAACTTTAAATGGATGATGGACTGGTCCATTCTTTCTCTCTTTAGCAGACACAGGGAATTGTGAGAGCGCATGGGTGTGTACTGAGTGTCAAGAAATCTCATCTGGTGCCCCGTTAAGGAAGGAATTCATGGTTTGAAATGAAGGAGTGCATTCTTCCTCTGGAAAAGTTCCCAGATCACATTACAAACCTTGTACGGGAAGAGACAGCTAACATGTCAGTGGGTTGAAGTCCAGGGGAACATGGTGGTATGTGCAGCTTCAGTGCCCCTGGGCAAGACTTCATGTGGAAATGCTAAACCACAAGTAATCGATCCCTGAGCTTTGTCAATCCCATCCCAGTGGCTGTGTGAGAAGAGGGATTTGTAGCGATGGACAGGCCACTGGAATGTTTCTAACCGGGAACACTAACATGAAAGAATGGGGGCTATTCCAAAGTCAGGGTTCTGGGTGCTTGGTTACCAATCAATGCAAGCAGACGCTCTAACTTAAGAAACTGTCACAGATTTTTCCGACTCAAAGTTTCTTGAGTCTTTTTCCATCCGGCGATCCTGGTCAAGATGAACCACCTGGTTGCAAAGAGCCATGACAATCACTGAGGAGTTGGGGGTTGCAGACTAGCTTCAAGGAGTTAGTAGTCTTATCTCATGTTATAGGGATTTGGTCAGTGATTCATCTCTTTTTGCTCATGGCATTCGGCAATCCATGAGCGGAGAATGTTCAAGCAGACAATGTGTCAGGTATTCCATTTAAAGGGATTTTCATCCCAGAAAGTGTCTGCTGGAATAGTCTACAGGTTCGGTCTTGTGTGGTGAACCTGTTGTGACCCACTGGAAGATCTACTCCCAGTTTCTTGCTCTTTGTTCAGACTTGGATACTAAATTCCCTGTGTTTGCTGTGGCTGAAGGGCCATGTCTTTGCATTTACCCAGATCCATCTGTTTTCTCAAGTTCAGTGCTTAAGTAGCCTTGAGGTGGCATTGCAGTGGCAAAATAATATACCTTTCATTGTGTTGCTGTATTTTGTCCATAGTCTCAGGGGTCATTGTATGATTTTTCAGGTTTGCACATCTATGTAAATGAAAGATTGTAATTAAGTAGGTGCAAAGCGCTAATGCTAAGACTGATTTTCTGACTTTCATTACATAAGGCCTTATCAATGGTTACTGGCGTAATAAATCTGCAAAATAACGTCAGTCAGAAATTGTTCATTTCGAGAATGAGTCCCTTAAATCACATACCGATATACATTAATAAAAAATAAAATAGGAACAAGTCATACAAAAACATAAAAAGGGCTTATCATAAAATCGAGATGAACAATTATTCAAGCTCTGTGTATACAATTAAGATTCTGTGTAACACAACACTTCCTTACAATCCAAGGATAATGTAAAAACCTGCCTATGCAAAAATAAGCAAATCATTTGTCTCTGATATCAATAAGCATAGTGTAACAAGATAGTGGCTAGGCGCCAAGGACCTACAAAGTGAAGTGATCTATATTACCATTAAATGGGCGTAACCCTCGCAAAAAACAGGAAACATTCTTCGGTTTGAACACACAATTAACCAACTGGACAAAGATTACATCTGGTTTCCTCTGCACCCAATTTGGAAGCAAAATCGTTAAGTGGGAGTATTCCCAAACAGAACTTGATAAACAATTGTTTTACAAAAGGGGACATAATTTTATCCATATAGTCCTCAAAAACTGGGATCTATTTTTAGTCTTAAAAACGGACTAATATTCAATTTGTCCTGGCCTGCAGAATACATCTTTCTCTTACAGATGATCAGTATGAGCTCTTGAGAACAGTACCTGACCTCCTGGTTACATTTTCAGGTGAGACCCACAGTTTTTTTGGGTTCCATTTGTGGAACCAGCATTTTACATAGGATAGCCAGGGAGGTTTGAATGATCTGTCCAGTGTGAGCAGTTCCTTTAGAGAGTTTTCATAGGGTTCAAGTTACTGAAAAGTCCAGATACAAATCCAATACATTAGTGGTCCCAAGGCAATCGTACCAACTACCCTATTCATGCTCAAGCCGAAAAAATAAAGGGAGCAATGGAGAACTCAAAGGAAAACTGAAACAATATCTACAAAACTGTTTTCAGCCACTACAAGCGACAAGACAGTGCACTGTCCCGAAATCTCAGTTCTATTTAGCACAGACTATAAGCATTGAGCACAATAAATTTGTAGCAAGGGGGACACAGCTCTTGAGAGCGTGGACTTTAACAATTTAAGTTGCGCTTCAGTGACAAAGAACTTTTACAAAACTTTTACAAATCTGTGGGTCCCAACTAAGGGAATGTGACAAACTCACCCCCTTGAAATCAAACTCCTTTACTCTCTCAAGTGCAATCTCATTCATCATAAAACCACCTTTATAGTTATTATGTGAATTAAAAATCTTAGTTTTAAAGGTTTTTTTTTTATTTCAAGGCTGTGCAGGCTGCAGAAGTTTGAAAATTAATTCATCAAAGATATTAGGCCCATGGGGGTTCTGGAGATTAGGAGAGTGTCGTTCACCTACACAAAAACTGGAACTTTACAGCACGCTAATGTCGGTGAGTCATTTAGGCATTTATTCAATAGTCCGATAATATTGATATAAATTGTAAATAAAGTAGGTGCAAGGACGCAGTCTTGCCTCATCCCTCTCTGTACACTGATGCGCTCTGACAACTCCCCATTTCTTCCCTTACCTGTGCGTAGTTATCCTTATGCAACCTTAGAAGTAAACTTAACTGCTCAGGGACCCCAATCAAGTCAACCACTTCACAGGGGGTGACACGGGGTCTAGATCAAATGCCGCCCTGAGATTGAAAAAAGCAACATATAAATGTTCCTGTCTAAGGAGCACATATTACCAGTTTATCATTTCAATTCCTTTACTCTGTTCATCTTAAACGACCATAAAAGTAACCCATACACCTTTAAATAAGTAAAATATACTTTAAAAAAAATAATAATAATATTTATCAGAGCCTCGTTATTCCCAGCCTAAGTATAATATATCTTATAAAAACCAAGACAGTAAGACTCCTTCAAGGTGTTGCCATAACGAACTGGTCCTTAACACTTTATCATATAATCCATCATCACTTATGCACATAAATTCATCATTTTTCCTTGGCTGGATATACCCGGGGTAAAAGAACATAAAATGAGCAAGGGACCGCTCAGCACTGGAGCAAACAGGACAGTGGACCCCACCACCACCCTGATACTTCCATTTCGATGTAAAAGACATAAGAGGCAGTGTGCCGTACTGTAATTTAAGAAACATTGATCTATCCCCTGATACTGTCAGAAAATCCACCAGGGGCTCAAATGCACAGAGGGGCTAAAAAGGTCTCTGACAGGAATCATGGCTGCGGAGCTCCATCTCATTGGCATAATTCCAGCATGTAGCTTTGAGCTTTTCTCTGGTTAAGGGTGAGAGCTCGCTGCCCAATATGTACCCAGACCAATTTCTAACAACCTAGTTTTGATGTAAGATACCCACTTAATGGAACAGGACTTATCCAAGGTAGCTACTTCCTTAATGGCTAATTAGAACTCTACAAGTGTGTTTTAAGTCTCCACCAAAAAAGGAGAGGGTGTAGTTTTGCCTTTTTAGCCACTGGTTGCAGCCCCAAATCATAAGTCAGTGGTACAAGGGGGGTGCTATTTGGAAGATTGACCAGAGAACGCAGAAAATTATTTTCAGCTCTACTAAGATCTGTTATTGTTGCGCAGCTCCAGATCTCTGACCCAAATAGCCTCTGCCCTACAGCCCTTTAGGACCGGTGAGATCCATTTAGTTCTGGCGGATCTTAAGGGTCTAAGAATGGCTGCCGCGTGGTGGGACAAGCTGAGAGCGCTCTTTCTGATCTGGTTCGCCCAAGACATATTTTTCGTCCACTTTATACCCAAATAATTACTCTTTCCAAGGGTAAGCCTTCTGTGCAAACAGATCCAGTAAATGATCTGTGCGGGTTCATCGTCATGAACTTAGATTTCTCAGGATTGATCACTAGTCCTCTTTATTTGCAGAACTCAGGGAATCTATCCACCAGCATCTGCAACCCTCGAGGTGTCTTAGAAATTAGGAGTGTGTCATTGGCAAACAGGAGAACAGAAATTCTCCTGCCAGCCAATTTCGGTGCATCATTAACACAATCTTCAAGATGTGATACAACCCCATTCAGGTACAACGAGAACAATGTGGGGGCCACCACACATCCTTGTTGGACACACTTGAATTTTTTTTTTCTGTGAGTTCTTCCTTTGGACTTCATCGAACCTATGCACAAGTTTCATAGTGGAGGCGGATAATAACTTCTAAAAGATCAAGAGTAAACCCATATCTCTGAACACCTACCACATTTTGGGACGGGGTACCAGATAATAAGCAGTCTTCAGAAAAATAGAGACCAGGTATAGGTGGGCCTTTTCCAGGAACACTGTTTTCCAATAAACCGCTACCAGCTAAAAACCTGGTCAAGAATGCTAATTTGCTGTCTGAAGCCTGCCTGAAGATTGGACAGTACTGAATTGCTCTCTATCCACTCCTCCAGTTTGAATAAAATGTGTCTGTTAAAAACAAAATTGGGTTATGACTCTCAAACCTAATGGTCTATGGTTAGATGGAAATTCCCTTTGGCCCTCCTTATATACCGGGACTATTTTAGCTCCCGTCCAGCTTTCTGGGATACCCATTCCATCTACTATTGCATTTGCTAAGATTTTCATATACTTGGTCCAACTTTCAATATTCGAAAGGAACAAGTCAACGGGTACCCATCTGGGAAAGCTGCTTTCACAGGGGCTATTAATTTAATTGCCCTCTTAGTATCTACCAAGGTTATGTGGAGTGAACTAGCTGGTGGGCATGGCAGATTAATGCAGAAGTCTCAGTTTTATTTCCAGCTACAGGGCAGCCATACAGATCTACAAAGTGGGTATGCCATGTTTCCGTTTTAATGCAAGAACTGAATCTACCACTAGACTTTGACCATTTATTTTCTATTAATTTTCAGAACCTCTTACAACCCCTCTTCTCTGAGGCCGCATAGCAATCCTCCCAAAACCTTTGTTTCCACTCCATCTGTGCCTTTTTCATAGTGGACTTATAGGATGTCCTACAATCTATAATAGATGGAATATACCAAGTACAAGATGGTTTAGGGGCATTCGCTCTGGTACTGAGTCTTGACAAAAAACCCAAATGCCTTTAGGTCATAGGTGTTGGACATCAAGTTCTTGAGGACTTGAATAGACTTCATCAACTCTGTAATCATGTGGTCCCCGAGTCCTTCTTGTAATACTACTTTGGGCCAATTTATTCTCCTTCCATCATTTGTGTTTTAGTTAACTCTTGGGTTCTCTAGGTGGCAATATTACTAGAAGACCATAAAAATATTTAAAGACCAATGCAGGGCATTGTGATATTTCCAGTTTATCAGGGCAAAACGAAACACTTGGTCATTAGGCTCACATGGGATTGTGGCAGAAATGGTTATACTCCACCGCACAAGTATACATTACAGAATTTTACTCTACTCGGTGGTTGAACGCAAGATTCTGACTGCCCCATGACCCCTCCCCCCCAATTCACACAAAAGAATAATCTCTCAAAGGGGAAGCACTCCACAATCAAGCCATGTTTCCACTTTAATAAAACACATATTACATGAACCAAGTTCTCAAATGTCCATAAAGTTGAGATGTGGTCCTCCATACATATAAAATGCCCGATAACAATACTTATATGCTGTTGATTAAAAAATCTTTATTCTAAAAATAGACAATGTCAGCCCAGCTAATGCGTTTCGTCCCAACATGGGACTTCCTTATATACAGCTTTCAGGACTATGGATGAGCCTTATGCTTTATTTAAATCAATGGGCAAAAGTGAGAATCCAAGCGTTTCTTGTTTAGATTAACAGTAAATGTGTTAAATGCTAATTATAAAAATGTTGCTGTCCGTCATTTAGCAGGTCGGGGAACGTAGTGGGTGATGTTTTTTTTCCACATACTGAGTAATTCGGTATTTAAGTTATTTTTTAATTGTGCAGTATAGAATTCCCAGAATGACGATATCATCAAGAACCGTCATGGAGAAATTCTCACTAGTTGTTGAGTACAACAGTGGGGAATTTAAAGATGGCAGGATTTCCCAGGAACCATTACTGTTACGCAATAGCGTTGCAGTTATTTTCTAACTGATGTGGTAACGCATTCGGGTCTTTAAAGGCCCTCGTGTTACAAAATGGCATTTATTTGCTCTCCCATAAACTAGCAACCAACGTGAAGAAATTCTAACTAGTAGTTGAGTACAATAGTGGGGATTTTAAATATGGCGGAAGATTTCAGGAAACATTACTGTTACGCGATAGCGTTTCAGCTATTCTCCAATTAATGGGAGATGCATTCGGATCGTTAAGACACCTAGCCGCCATGCCAAGAGATTTAAGACGCACTGCCTGTCGGGAAACCTCTCTCCCATCATCTTCTGCCATTCACATTTTTGTCCATGACAAAAGGTGTAGGTGTAAGGGTAAACGCATATGTAAGCCTCTTCAAAAATCTTCAAACAGTTGATGATTTAAAAAAGGATTTTTGATCAGGAATACAAAAGGTGCTGCAATTTATTCTTTAGTGTTCCCACCATAGAACCTTGCTGTGCTAAGAAAACCAAAACACATTTAAGGGGTGGGCCTTTAAAGGTTTTAGGTTCTCATTTGCAACAGGCAAAAATGTGGTTCCACCATCCAGAGTACACCGAATTTGTGGAAGGGTAGCAAGCTGAAAGGATAATGCTGACCACCATTGGCAGTAGGCGAAAAGAGCTGAGCTGTCCTTGTTCAATCTCCATGCATGAAGGTGGCGCTCAGGAGGATGAGGTGCAGCACCAGAAACCCGCCAACTAGGAGGAGATCCACTCAGAGAGGCAGTTAGAGGAGAAGACATAAGCCAAGTCACCAAAAGTCTGCATTCCACACCCTCCTTGGCTAATTCGGGCCGATTAGATGACTTGTGCCGGTCATGGTGAATTTCCTCAAGACCCGAGGAATCAACGGTATGGGGAAAATTCAACCAAAATCCATCCTCTAAGGCACCCTGCATCAGACGCTGTAGGAAACAGAACTGTGGGCAGTGTGCAGTCTCATGAGTTGCTCCTCGACCAACCGCCATAGCAAATCCATTGTAGTGTCCACGGAAATAATGATGATGTCTGACATATCACCCTAGTGCTGGAACAAGCACTAGGGTGATATGCAAGCGGAGGCACGGCTTGAGAGCCCTCATGTGCCAGCATGCGTGCCGGACCAAAATACAGGAAGCCAGAAGATCTAGCAATCGTAGAACTGTCAGGACTTGAACTCGAGCTCCTTCCCAAAACATCAGAATCATATCCCAATGTTCTGGAATCTTTGGGGAGGAAGAGCAGCCCATAAGGTTGTTGTGTCCAGTACTGTACCTATGAACAGGAGGCATGCTGAGAGGGCTGTAGGTGTGATTAGGGAAAGTTGATAAAAAGCCCAAGTTGGACAGCAGGTATGCTATTGCCTTTAGGTGGCCTGATCCCAGCAGTAGTGAGTCTGACACAAGTAGCCAATCATAGAGGTATGAAAACCCCAAGACACACAACCTTCACAGATGTGCAGAAACCATCGCCATCACCTTGGCGAAGCTGCATGGTGCTGATGTCAGTTCAAACAGGAGGACTGCAAATGGTAGTGTGTGGAACCTACTCTATCACAATTACCAGAGAGCCAGCTGTAGTAAGGCCCGTGAACGTCCTTCCAGTTTAGCCAAACATGCACCAAAAGTGCCATGCCATGCCTCTCAAGAAAATTTAAGATATAAAGAAAAGAAATACAACACAAGATGTACCATTGCTATGTTTTCTTGGCTTATGACACAGAATAATATTTTGAATAAAGAGAAGTGTTATAAATACTACAGTACTAATTAGCTGAAGATTTGAGAGAGAGCACGAGTCTTTGGGGCATATAAAACTGTGGATAAGTAAGACACAGTGACTAGTGGAGACCTGAGTTTTTATCCAGTGAAAGATATTTGAGGTACCACATGATGATTGATAATGTAATTGCATATGCGGTCATTTACAAATAATCCAGTTGAGAAGGATGAGACTATGGCATATACAAAACTTATCATAGACAACCAGCAATATACTGACACTTAGGGCATGCATGCTCATAAATTCTAGCTGAAAATTAGTTTGCATCTCTTTTTGATGCATGGGGTGCGCACCAAGTTTATTGAATGTCTTTAAAGCAAATATTGCCTTTGTAAATTAGAAGAACCTTAGGCATGATTCGTTGGGGGATCCATGAACTGATTGCACATTGATTGCACCAGATTTAGATGGGTTGAAATGGCCCAAAAATGGCAATCTTAGTGAGAGAATCAAAGAGTAGTTAGTGTTTTTAACTGTTGACTTTTAATATCATTCCCAAGAGTGTGACAACAAGGAAGCGTCTACCCTCTCACAGCTGATGGAGCACGTATAGACCTGAGATTAGGTTAGAATAATGATTCATGCACTACAACATACATATATTCCAATCCCATGGGTCTCTCCCTTGTGAGAGTCTGAATGCAGGCAAAACAAAATCCCCAAGCATGCTGTGTGATGTGGTTTTGTGGAGATGGTGTCACAGCATTGTACACTAGGGTCTGCATGTTTTTTAATTAACATGGGTGGAGTGCCCAGAAGTTATTATACTTTTATTAGTATGGTTCATATCGGACTAGGTTTTTTCTTATGCATGCCACACAGGTCTTCAAGGATAAAAGGTAGGAGAGACGTATGGCTCCTTATTCATATTTATTTCCCTAAATACAGTTGAGGGTATGCAGGGAAGTCTAGATGCCCTGGAGAAGGCCGAGCGACCCCTTGGGCGTAATAAATTTGGCCGAAACAGGCAGATTAGGGATCATGGAATCATCGTATTCCTAGAGGACATACTATTACTTGTTTAGGGCTTGCCTAGGCAGCGCTAGCGCGGTCTGTTTGCGACATGCTGTATTCCATATATGGGCATTAAGCTCTGCCCATCTCTACAATTAGCTCCTCTTCCTTGTTCTGTTCTAACCCCTAACCTCTGTCTGGGAGGGGTAAGGCCCTGGGTCAGCACCCTTGCAGTATGGGGAGCCAAAGGGGAGGCCTAGCGCTAGGGCAGCGGAACAAAGAGACCACACGCAGTTACTCTGTTGGGCGCGAACTGCCGGCTCGCCCGCCCGTTTATTATTTATATACACGCTCACATCGGGGACGTGAGCGCAACCTACGCGCGTTCTACAGCGCTCTAGCGGAAACGCTAGAGCGCTAACTGTAACATCCCTTCCCAACTCAGTCCTTGACAACAGTTCCTTCATTGCTTCGCTGCATCACTTACTTGGCACGCAAAGTCTCTCAGCCGACTGCTGGGCCTGGGGCTCTCCCTCAGCTCATACCTGGTGGCCCTTCGTGCGCCTGGGGCCCAGGCTTCCGGTGGTACTTCTTGCCTTGGCCCACTTCCTGTGCTGTCGGCACCACCTGGCTCAGAGTCTGTGTTGCTCCGTGGGTCGGAGCAGGATGTGTCCCCCGAGCCGTCTCCCACGTCGTGGTCCACGTCGAGGTCTGCCGTCTCTGGGTCATCCTCGGGTCTCCTCACCACCTTGAACCACGAGATGTTCCGGGTGACCAGGTCTCTCCCTCGACACGCTGTCACCATGGTCCCTCGGCGGTCGACCACTCTCCAGTACCCTCTTTCATATCGAGTCTTAAACTTTCCTCCTGGCCGGCGCTCTTTGAGGACCACTCTGTCTCTTGCTTGGACTTCTCGGGTTACGGCCCGCCGAGCTTCACTGACCCGGTTGTTTCGCCTTTGGCGCCTTCGGAACGCTTCTTCCTCACTGAAAGGTGGGGCTACTGGCAGTCCATCCCTGCGAGTTCCTTGGAACATCAATGCCCAGGGGGCTTGTCGGGTGGAGCAGTGGGGAGTGCTGCGGTATTCCCCTAGGAATCGCTGTAGCTCTTGCTCTGGGTCTAGTTGTTCGGACACAGCGATGCGTAGTATCTTGTTGATGGTGCGCATAAACCGCTCCACTTCCCCGTTGGCTTGGGGTGATGCGCCTGTGTCTGATACCGTGTGCCTTCAGGAGTTCTTCGAACTCGTGCCCTTGGAATGGGGGTCCGTTGTCACTCCGCAGTTCCTCTGGGTACCCGAACATCCCAAATATCTTCTCCAGGGCAGGTTTCACATGTACGAAAGCGGTGGACGGCAGGGCCTCTGCAATGGGGTACTTCGAGTAGCTGTCCATGATGACTAGGGTGACTCGCCCATCGGGCAGGCTCCCAAAGTCCACGCTGATCTTCTCCCAGGGGGTATGCCCATGCTCTTCGGTTATGATGGGCGCTGGTGGTTGGGCTTCCCCTGTTAGCTGGCATGACTGGCAGCTGCGGACGGTGTCGGTGATATAGTCGTCCATACCCGGGAACCAAACCTTCTCTCTCATCCGGGCTTTCATCTTCTCTGTACCTTGGTGTCCTTTGTGTGCTAGCTGTGTCGCTCTTGTCCAGAGTGCCCCGGGGACGACGATTCGGGAGCCTCTTAGAAGGAGTCCCCCTCTGGTCCTGCTCAGCTCGTGTCGTACTCTCCACATGTGTTGAAGATCCTCTCGGTCTCCACTGGCCCACGAGTTCGCCGTTTGCAGAAACGACTGCCAGGTTCCCTCGTGGATGGTGTTCTTGACCTTGATCATCACGGGGTCGTGGTCGGCTACATCTCGGAGCTCTTCAAGCGTGATGGCCCGGGGACACGTCAGTGCCGCCACCATGTCAAGGTGTTCCTCGGCGTCGTCCTCAGCGTCCCTGTGTTCGGGTTCACCGTCGTGTTCTGGGTGGCGGGACAGGAAGCCTGCCGGGTTTTTGGCCCCTGGCCGGTATACTACGCTCAGATGATACTGTTGCAGACCAATGGCCCACCGCTCTATGCGTGGGGGCGGGTGTGGTGCTGTTCCCCGGAATAATGGCACCAGCGGCTGATGGTCGGTCACCACTGTGAATGGGTGTCCACACACGTAAGGATGGAAATGGCGGCAGCCCCACCGGATTGCCAACGCTTCCCGCTCGATTTGGGAGTATCGCTTCTCCGTGTCCGTGAGGGCTTTGCTAGCGTACGCCAGAGTTGCCCACTGCCCAGGTTCCTGTTCTTACGTTAGGACTGCCACTAGCCCTATGGGGCTGGCATCCACTAGGATCTCGGTCTTCTTGGTTGGGTCAAAGTAGACCAGTGTTGTCTGGTCTAGAAGTGCTTCTTTGATCGCCTCGAAAGCCTGCTCTTCGGCGTCAGTCCACTCCCACGCCACGTCGGTCTTGGTGAGGCGTCTCAGGGGCGCAGCCAGGGTGGCCAGATTCGGGACGAACCTTCTGCAGTATGTGGCCATCCCTAGGAAGCTGCGCACTTCTGCCACTGACGCGGGGGCCGCGGCCGTTTTGATGGCTAGCGACTTTCGGGGGTCCACTTGGATGCCTTCCTTGGTAAAGATGTAGCCGAAGAACTCGATCCTTTGTTGGAACAGCTGGCACTTCTCCCGGTGTAGGGTGACTCCGTGCTCTTGGAGGCGCGTGAGGGTGGCCCGGACGTGTCGGTAGTGCTCCTCGACTGTCTTGGAGTAGATGAGGATATCATCACTCACGTTCAGGACGCCAGGCAGTCCGACCAGGATGTCTCTAATCGTGTTCTGAAAGATTTCGTCCGCCGATGAGATCCCGAAATGTAGGCGTTTGTATCGCCGTAGCCCCAAGTGCGTGCTGAAGGTGGTAATGTATCGGCTCTCCTTGGCTAGGGTGAGTTGGTGGTACCCCGCATTTAAGTCCAGTTTCGAGAACCATCGGGCACCGTTCAGAACAGAGACAATGTCATCCATGGTCGGTGTGATGTGTCTCTCCCTTGTGATGGCCTTGTTCGGGAGGCGCATGTCGATGCATAGCCGGATCTTCCCAGGTTGTCGTGGCTTCTCGGCTATTACCATCGGTGACACCCAAGGTGTGGGTCCCGTAACCTTCTCTATGACGCCCTGTTCCTCCAATCGTCGGAGCTCCTCCTCTACTAGTGGGCGTAAGTGAAACGGGATGCGCCTGTGCCGGAGGGCTGTCGGTTGCACAGCGGGGTCTATGTGAAGTCGTACGGGTGGCCTTTTGATCTTCCCGAGGCCTGAGAACAGGCCCTGAAATGCTTCTAGCAGGTCGTCGACTTGTCGGTCTTGGACCACCCTGAGGAATGTGATCAGTCCTAGATCCTTGGCCGCATGGCCGCTGAGAAGTGTGTCCACTTCCTGGTTGATGACGTGAACGTCGATGACGATTTCCGCCTTCTCTGACTGTACCGCTACCGTCATCTTGCCCTTCAGCGGAAGCGGCGTGTCGCTTCCATAAGCGAAGATCTTGGCCTTCGACGGTCGGAGCTCCGGCCTTGGTCTGAGGCGATTGTATTGTTGCACCCCCATCACTCTGACCGACGCACCGGTGTCTATCACCGCGTTCACTTCTGATCCAGCAATCAATATGTCGCAGCGCGGTTGAGGTCGCCGGGTGCTTTTGAGAGCTTTGGTGAACGACACAAGGTACGTCTCTCCTTCACCGTCGGACTCAGTGTCTGATTCTGGGTACTCCCTGGCTGGTTCTCTCTTGGGCCGTGGCTGCGACGATAATGACGTGTGTGATAGTTGCCATACCAGCTTCCTCATCGGCTTATCTCGCTTTTGGCTGCTCCGTTGCATCTTCCTGCGGCAGACTGACGCGAAGTGGTTGTCGATACTACAGTTGGTGCATGTTTTCCCTCGGGCGGGGCACGCCTTGAGGGGGTGTTCGTCGTATCCGCAGTACCCACATTGCCTGGCTTGATCAGGGGTCCGCCGGTCGCGGGGCTTAGGCGGCCTTTCTTTCCGCCGGACAGCGTCCGCTTTCTCCACTTTGACCTCCACCGTGCTGGCAGCGCCTTTCACTAGGGCTAAGTCCATTTCCTCTGCACGTGCCGCTGACAGGTCGTGAGTCCTGGCCAGGATGAGGATGTCGTTCATCGTAGCGTTTTACTCCCGATCCCCAAGATCAGCTGCGCCCTGATTTCCTCTTTAGCCCGGTCGCCGACCAGGTGCATGTCCGCAAGGACCCTCAGCCTCGCGTGGAATGCGTCAACCGACTCTCCTTCGCGCTGTTTCGCTTGGCGCAGTTTGAAGTGTTCGTAATCAGGGTTGACCTGGGGGTCAAAGTGTGCGTTCAAGGCCGCAACCGCTACTGCATAGTCCGTCGGGGGACCCGTGTCAGGCAGGTGCTTGAACAGGAGGTAGATCTCCTCCCCAGCGTAGTGGAGTAGTAGAGAACCTTTCACTGCTCTATCCGTCTCTCTGGACCCAATAAAGTAGTTTTCCAGCCTCCCCAGCCATGTCTGCCACCGCGGAGCGGCGGTCGTGGGGTCCGCGGCTTCACTGAAGGGAGGCAGCACTCCAGACGCGGGGTGATGGGGCAGTGCCCCTGCAGGGCCGGGCATCTCATCATCACCCATCGTCGTGTCACGGTCACCGACGTGTGAACAGGGGACGTCGTGCACTCACTTGGTGGGTCGGTCGCCACACGTGGGCAGGTGCAGCGCGCTGCGCCGTCAGGCGAGACCTCCTCGGCTGTGCAGCCTGGTAGCAGGAGTTCCTGGGGTTCAGTGATCACCCCCCGTCGCCAGTGTTCTGTTCTAACCCCTAACCTCTGTCTGGGAGGGGTAAGGCCCTGGGTCAGCACCCTTGCAGTATGGGGAGCCAAAGGGGAGGCCTAGCGCTAGGGCAGCGGAACAAAGAGACCACACACAGTTACTCTGTTGGGCGCGAACTGCCGGCTCGCCCGCCCGTTTATTATTTATATACGCGCTCACGTCGGGGACGTGAGCGCAACCTACGCGCGTTCTACAGCGCTCTAGCGGAAACGCTAGAGCGCTAACTGTAACATCCCTGTCCTTTGTAAATGATGGCTTTTGATTAATCAATAGGCTTAGTAGTCCCTCTCCCCCGTTGTTACCTCCCATAAGGACAGCCCCTCTTACATGTCCTTACTCTGTAGCTTCCATTAACAGCTCAGGAGAACTATTTACTTAGTGTATACAGCACTCGTGGACGCCGGCTTCAGCAATGACAGCTGCTTCTAGTTGTGGTTGACTTTTCGCTTCCGCCTAACAGACTTGGCATTTGCATTTCTTGTTTTCCTGCTCATCAGAATCGTTCCAAGGGTTCCTGTTCGTGCACTTACCTCTCCCGTGTTCCGTTTACTTCGTGGCCGGTTTGTTTTCTTTGAATTGCTCCGGCACTGTTTGTTTCAGATTCGCCATAGTTTCAATGTATTTGTTAGGAGTTTATTTTGTTTATTAGGATTAGCATGTTTTTTGTAGAGCCGACGCCGAGACTCGAACCCGGTTTCCCAGGCACAAGGCAGCTCTGTAAGCTACGCCATATCGCTAGCTTGAAAAGCAAGCTTGTTTTTCTGCTTATCGAGAGCCTTGCAGCTCACAAAACAATCGCACGGGTCCTCATTTATTTTGTGTTCAAAGCTCTCAATTGAAAATGGTGACTGTAGTGTTGCATGTTGTCTCATGAGACTTCAGGATCTGCAGACACTTTCCTTCAGTCTAGTTTTGTTTTTTTAAACATTCCAAATAGGAGGGGCTGCATAGAATCGGCTGCTTAAAGTGAGCTTTGCCTGTCCCTTGACTTCACCAATGTTCAACGAGAAGTGCGTACGTTGGTAAACTTTGAGTGGCCTACATTTACTTATTGTTTTTTTGAATAAGTATAACTGAATTGAAATATTATGTTACAGTTTTGTGCCAAGTCTAAATCGTTGCACATATTACAATATTTGAGCAGTGCAATCATTTTTTAACCTGAGGAGCCCAAATGTTTCAGTTTACGTTTCCAGGTTCATTAAAATGCGCTAAAGCAGAATATGCCTTTAGCTTTTAATTTGTAATGACCTTTCCCCTTTCTTTATCTTCCTTCCAAATTAAAGCTTGAAATGCTGAATATTTAAAACAATTTAGGATTTGCACTGCAAACTTTTTTGACAAACCTACTAAAGCGTCCAAGACAAAGTTGGTTTGGAGATTGTGCCATACAATGATTTTCCATCCCTTCCATTCAAAGAACTGAGATAGTTCTCTATAGAAAGATGGTTATAGTTTGAAATGTTTTTTATGTCAAATGCTTCCACATTAACTCAAAGGCCTGCCATGCCGCAAGGAAGCTACCCAAAGAACAGCGGCTGAGAGTGTGAGAGGAGTCAAGCCACAAACTACAAAGCATGCCTCAGAAGCTTTCACCGGTACCCCTCACCCCCTTTGTTCCTCTTTCTCAATTTCCCTCTTTCTGTCCGACTCGCTCCGCTTCGCTTGCTGAAAACCATGACTTCAACAAATGACTCTTACCCTCTCTTAATTAGTTCCCTTGTGAAATGTATCCAAAAAACAACATTTGGCTGCAAATGTCGTCTTTTTCAGACATTTTTCAATTCGAAATTGCAGCCTCCGGCAGAGAGAAAAAATGCTTCAAAATACGGAAAAAAAAAATAAACACTAGGACAAAATGGTCGCAAATAGGCCAGATTGGTTTTATTCACAACCACACACATTAGCGCCACTTTACAGAGTTTACAAGTGAAACGCTACTTTTGTTTTCTCCTCTTTCTTTGAACAGCATTGTTTTTCCCGGTTGGGAAAGTGCAATATTCCTGGAGGTACTGAACTACCTGGTTGATGCGTAAACTGGAAAATGTTTAATGCTATTCTTATCAGTGGTTTTCCTTATTTTAGTTGATAAAACGTGTACCACTGCTTTGTGTTCAGGGATGTGGTCTTTTTAAACCATAATGCTTACGTTTTATAACGATATAAGCAATGGACATTGAAACATGTCCCTTCCAGCCCTGTAGTCTTGTTCTCAACTTTTCAGGCAAAAATACTCAATGATTTCTGAATAATTAGTGTACAAGCATTGAGGTAACTATGTTGTTCCTGCTTATATTTCACATGCTGTACTTAACCTTGCATTCCCTATGAGTGTTTCCTATTTCCAGGATGTTGTTACTTTTTTTCCCAATCAGCATAGTACTCTTGTCTCCCCTCCCTCATAACCTATTTCCCATTTTCTGGCTCTCCAGCATTGCGAGGTCATACGAATGGCAATACCACTATGCAAATATCTTCACTCCACTGCCTACAAAAAACAAAAGTTAAAAACAGTGCCAATTTCAACACCAAGAGCTATGAGACCTATTGCATTGCAAATGCTTGTTTTAATTGTGGTAAGGGTTCCCACCAATAAAGCAATTGGATAAACCTATGACCCTTTTTTAATCTTGCGCGGGACCTCCGTTCTTTGTCCGAAGATACAAATATATAAGAGCTCCCAGGAAAAGATTTAGCCAACCCTAGCGGTATTTTCCAAATAGGGTGAGAAAAAACGCAGATGATGAAGAATGTCTGCATTGTCAGCATTCCGTCCATCATTTGTTTGTTAAAACCATTTGGTGGGTGAGGTGTTTTTTCTTAATACTTTAAATATTCCTGAGAGACATGGTATTCAGATATATATAAAAATCCTGGAGGCATTTTAAATTTAGGTATATGTTTTGTGGGGTGGAACCTACCACATACTGTAGGTATCTCCTGTGCGACTATAGGATCAGTATTTGAAAAAGGTGTCCTGCAATTCAAGGGGCAGCATCCAGTTTTCCGCTCCAGTGCCAAAAGTACCTGAGCTGGGCACTGCATCTTAAGCTTTTCTTTGCAAATATAAAATGTCAACATCCTGAGGCCTAGACGCAGATCACCATCCAGGGAATCAGGAAGAACCACCAGTAGTCCCCTGCCCAATCTCTTTTTCTGGGACAAACTCCACTGCTCCTTTTTGCAAAATGGCCACCATCGCCTGCTGCAAAATCTAAAGGTAATCCTCCAATTGAAGTGGTCGAGGCATTGGAGCTTGGGAAGATGCCCATTGAAACGGAAGGGCATATACTCCTCCCAGGGGCTTAATGCAAAATGATGAGGCCAGCCTGCAGAATGTGATATGATTCTCTCCACCTGAGTCTGCCAAATTTCACCAATATTCATTAGCCTTGGGGTGAATGGGAGCTCCCTGAAGAATAAGGGGGCACCTTAATTACTGGGGGCCTGTGTTACTTCCCTGTCCCTTTCCATAATCTGTAAGTCCCAAAGGTTCATTGTAATACCCCCAGGCCTGTAGAAAGAATGATATCTTCACACCAACTTATGGGGGAACTAAAGCATCTTTCAAGGTGGCACGGGAAAGGAGGAGGGTTGCTGGACCTGTCTTCCTCTTCTTCTGTCTTGTCTCTGTCCCTATATTGCCAGAGAAACTGTCTCAGCTGTTGCAGAGGCTGGAAGGGCTAGCATCGTCGAAAGTGGAACACTTTTGAGTAGCCTCAAAACTTCTGGTATTGTCTGTAGTCTCAGTCTGGGGACACCAGTCCTAAGGATCAGGTGTTTGCTCTGTCACCAAACAGGAGAAAGACAACAAATGGCATAACCATGAAACTTGTCTGCTTATCGTCCGAGAAGCAAGTGGACCTCACCCATGTGTGCCACATTAGACCTGCAGGTGAGTCCATTGTCCTTGCCTCGAGTCTACTGTGTCCAGGCCTAGAGGAATATTGGCCATCTCTGACCTCTACTGCGAAGTGCTCCTTTTATCTGATCTGGTAAGCTTGGCAACACCATGTATGCCATTTGACAAAATGTGTGGGTGAACCTGGCGAGTGGACGTGACATTAACGGCGCACAGTTGTGTCCAATTTCTTGGGCAGGAAGAAACCTGTACTACCAATCTTTCTGACGAGGGGAGTGTTGATAAAAAGCAGGGTTCCCTGTAGCCGATCTGTACCAGCATGCAATTAATCTGTTAATGGTCAAGGCATAAGCCGGTTTGTAACAAGCCGTCTTGATAGGGTAGCATAAGGGCTCATTGAAAGAGAGCAACAGTCTAGATATCATTGAAGCGGGCTGTAGTACTGTCATATACTGCCAAAAGAATGACCCTCCGTTCATGTAGTGAGGGAAGTCGCCATAAATAATTTTGAAAATTTGACTAAAGGTCCTAAAACGGCACCTCCCCCTTCATCTCAACCTTACCTCTTCATTCCCTCTCCCCCAAAGGTCAACGCTAGTTGCGGACATGGTAGAAGAAGTTCAAAGTGTCTATCTCTGAGTTATCCTACATTAAATAATGAGACAAGAACTAAAGCTCTCCAGAGATGCACGGTTGTCGAAAAGTAATAAAGATGAGTAAGAGATGTGGCTATATTAAATACAATTAAAGAAACACTGGACCCTGAAGCAAGCCTCTCAAGCACCCAAAAAATCTTAAACTCCCTATCCCTCTCCCTAGCACCTACTAACAACACTCTTAAGGTTTCAGTCAAATCTCTCTTAAAAATAAAAGGTATACTACATAATAAATCTCAACCAGATCACCCGGCCACACCTTAACGCATCTATTTTCTTCTAGACATTTTAAATATCCCGGAACAACATTTAATTTGTTCTTTGCTCAGAATTGTATTAATTTACTATATTAAACTAACCCTCTGTGTATAATATGTCTACCTTTACTTTACCGATTATAATTATTCCGAGCTCATAATTCAAACTTTTTACCAACTGGCACTGTAATTTCGCTCCCATTATCTATACTCAGTGCTTTAAATGGGCCGGCTCTGTCCGGTACGGAGCACCGGCACTTTTTTATTTCAAGAGAAATGCAATACATTTAATTGGAGAGTACCGGTACTTCTTAGAAAGAAGAAGGTACCCTAGTACAGAGTACCTGCACTTCTATTTTTTCATTTGAAGCACTGTCTATAATTATACTACACATGTTGTATGAAATCTATACTTGGACTGTACTTGCGCTGTACAGGGCTCCGATGCCCATGGGGCCCAGCTCGTGCTTTACAAACTAAATTTAAATGAAGGGTAGGACTTCAGTTTAATGAGGATTACCATTAAATAAACCATATATTCTTTAATTAAAGCCTGCAGCTTGTGAAACTGATCT
This sequence comes from Triturus cristatus, assembly GCF_964204655.1. Classification (NCBI taxonomy): domain Eukaryota; kingdom Metazoa; phylum Chordata; class Amphibia; order Caudata; family Salamandridae; genus Triturus; species Triturus cristatus. The sequence goes on along the minus strand of NC_140592.1, from coordinate 458,025,034 downwards.
CTGGTAAATAGCACTGCCTTACGCGGGTGTAAATCAAGGCGAATCTTGGTGCTGCTTCAACAAACTCTTAATTTCTCTGTTGCGGAGAATGCGTTTCCTATCCAAAGGACCCCACACCGTTTTCCTTTGGAGAACAGCGATAAGCAGACTCCGTGCACTGTCTTCCAACAGGGGTATGCACAACCCATGCACTTTTTGCAAAAGATTATGGAGAAGAACATCTTAATTTCTACTAGGAAATGCCATCAACTTTTTAATTAGCCTCCACAGCGAAACCATATTAACATATAACGTGGTATAATTATGTTTAAATGATGTACTGAATAAGGTATCTATCCAATCCCCTTAAGGGAAGTGTTGCTACATAACAAACGGGTCTGCGTGTTCCCTCAGTGTTGGGTGATATTCTTGGAGCCGATGACCGCAACAAAGAAAAAAAAAAGAAGGAGCGTCTATCAAAGCTTGCTTCTTTCTTTCTGAGAAAACAAGCACGAAATGTCCCCCAGAGAACAGGCCGGTTTTGCTTAAAAGTGTGAACTGGAGATTTAGAAATACCAGGAAGAGCCAGCCCTCGGAATTCGCCGTACCTGCATTAGGAAGCAATACCGCTAAAGGGGAAAGAGAAAATGGGCGGCCACGTCGCCTACTGGCGACGGCAGCGGACCGGCGCCCGCCCTGCCTCCCGCGGCCCCGCCCCTCCTTCGGGCTGATAATGGAGTCTGTCCTATAGCAACAAGGAGGGAGTGCTGGCCGCCTTTCCAATCAGTGGTGCAGATGGTTGGCTGGTCGGTTCGCGCATTTGTGCGTTTGCGCGCGCCTCTGCTGCTCCACTTCACTGGTCCCTGGAGACAGTGAATGCATCATCCACCCCCACCTAACTCCCCACCAAGCCCCTTTGCTCTAGGCTAATGCAAACGACGGCGTCCGATGCTCGCTTTGAAACCCTCTACTGAGAAACACCCAATCTTCTAAAGTATTAACGAAGGTCCTCTGGGGCTTTGACAACTTTGAATTTTCGTTCAGTTACAATTGACTTGTGAGTAAAAATGTGGACGGCCAGGAAAGTAATCCGACTCTATAATTTCTGAAGGTGGTTAGCAACATTTGTGTACCAATGACGAGTTTTACGAGTCTCAACACAAGGCTGAAGTAGCTGGTACAATTAACCAGATCCTCCCATGTGCCTGTTATAATAAGTTATACAGCTGAGCTTAAGGACCTCTGCCAACTGGTCCCAAACTGTGACCAGAGAAGTGCTCTCCTCACAAATAGTTGTGAGCACATGTACAATCTTTAGGAAAGTGCCCTTTTTGTGTGGTCATCCCCACTCCCCCGCCTGCTGTCCAGGCCCCAGTGCCAGTGCTCTCTCCCTAAAACTGATATGTATGAATTGGTAACCCCAATTGGCAAGGACATTAACCCCCTTATAAGTCCCAGGAATATGGTACCAGTGGTACCCCCGGCATGGGTGTTATAGGGGTCAGCAGGGCCTTAAGAACTATTTGTTCTACCTGGAGTGACCCATGTAAACTACTAACAGCAAACCAGCCATTGCAGACTGCAGGAGCTGTGCAAACTGCTCAAACTCAACTTTGCCCTCACCATGTGTGCAAAATCAATGCATTACTTTTAATATATGTCAGTCACACCTAAGAAAGGCCTCGTAAGCCCAGGAGGCAGGATGCATTTTATTAAAGGTATGGTAAAGTAAGTGCATGCTTATATGTCCTTATAGTGGCCTTTACCATTAAAGGCTAATATAAGTGATAGACGGTCCATTGGACAACATGGGCTTGCAACAGGGCAAACCTGAGGTTCTCAGCTCCATAATGGTACCTCCTAAATATGTCATGTTTAGTATCAACAACGTGCCTCCTTACCCCTGACACAAATCTCGTGTCAAGGAGGACGTGGCATGCATCCAGGTGGCTATCTTATCTGGTTGCCCCAGCCTTTCCTGTGCTCTGGTTGCTAGCCCATACTTGCTACCGCCAAGACAGGAATCTGATCCCCTGCCAGGAGGTGTGAACTCTCCCAGAAGTCAGAACTAATGGCCTGGACGGGGAGGAGGTCCCACCTCCCTTTCTGACAGGATGGCTAGTGAAGTGGCAAATCAAGACGGTGAGCTTCAAAGGCTACACTTCCTGTGATATGTAACCAGGTTGCCTCCCAAAGGAGGAAACATCCTTCTTCTGGCCCCCAGGCACACTTACCCTTGGGCAAGTGGGAAAATTAAGTATTCAGGAGTTGTACACCTCCAGAAGGCTAGGGAATCCTCTAGGGAAGGCTACTTGGTCTGTATAGCTAAGGACGACTGCTGACCTTTTTTAAAAGTGGTAGAATATAGGGATCTGGGTAGAAAGCACAAGTTACTTACTTTCTGTAATGATATATCTGTAGGAGACATATATTAGTTAAAGATTCCTTACCTTAGAATTACCCCCAGGCGTCAGACTGGATCCCGAGAATTTTTCTTCAGCAGTACCCCTGCACGTCGGTAGGTGGCGTTGGTCGACTCCGCGTTCGTCGTTGGCATCGCGATCACCGCAATGACGTCGCACTATCTACTCAGACTCTGCCCCTGCGCGCTGACGTCAGTTCTTTACACGGCATTCCATGCCAGAAGCGCAGAGCCATGCAAGACACTGACCACTGGTGCACAAAACTAGGGCCCTGAAAGGGAGTCTCTTACTCTAGAAGTCAGTTCTCAAAACGGGGAGGATGGGTGGGACGGTAAGGAATCTATAACTAATATAAGTCTCTTACAGATATTTCGGTAAGTAACTTGTTCATCTGAAAGAGACAATTAGTTATAGATTCCTTACCTTAGAATAGATAGCCCAGCAATACCAACCCCGGAGGTGGGTCTACGAACTAAGTTCACACCAGAATGTTCTGGAGAACTGAACGGCAAAAGAAGCCATCTCTCCGGACTTGACTATCCAGGCAGTAATGCTTAGTGAACATGTGCACAGATGCCCACATGGCTGCCTGGCAGATGTCTGTCCTATGTGGCAAGAGGTAACCACTTTGGGCAGAAAAGAAGGCCTAGTTCGAAGGACAACCTTGTCCTGATGAACAGCAAGGAAAGAAGGTTTAGAAGACCGAGCCTGAAGCTCACTCACCCTGCGAGCAGAGGTGATGGCCACCAGAAACGCAGTCTTTAAGGTCAAGAGTCTGAGAGGACAATCATGTAGTGGCTTGAAAGGAGCACAAATAAGGTAAGTTAAGACCAGATTCAAGTCCCACTGGGGCACGACGTAAGGGATAGTAGGAAAGAGATGAGTAATGTCCTTAAGAAATCTATTTACAATAGGGGACTTGAAAAGAGAAGGCTGATAAGGAAGGCGAAGAAAGGCCGAAATGGCTGAGAGATAGCTTTTAAGGGTGCCCAGAGCAGAGCCCTGCTGGGCCAAAGAAAGAATGAAGAGAAGAACCTCTGAAAGAGGGGCAGAAAGGGGATCCACAGCCTTTGCTGTGCACCATGCCACAAATTTGTTCCATCTACAGGTGTATACTGTTTTAGTGGAGGGACGCCTGGCTGCCAAGATGACATTACAAACTTCGGGAGGAAGGTCAAAAGCTGTCAACTGTCACCGCTCAATCTCCACGCAAGGAGGTGGAGACTGGACAGGTTTGAGTGGAGGACCTTCCCCTGCTGCTGCGACAGAATATCCTCCATAAGAGGCAATATGATAGGAGGATCGATGGCCATGTTCAAGAGCTCGGGATACCAGACTCTTCGTGCACAGTCCGGAGTCACAAAAATAACTGGGGCCCAGTTGCACTTGATCTTCTTCAGTACTCTGGGCAGAAGTGGTATAGGTGGAAAGACGTATAGCAGACCGCAATACCACTGGCGCTGAAAAGAGTCACCGAGCGAGTGCCGCCTTGGAAATTCCAACGCACAGAACTTATGACATTGCGCGTTCTCTCCTTGTGGCGAACAAATCTAACCAAGGCTCTTCGAACTGCTGGAAGAGACCTTGCACCATCTCTGAATGAAGACGCCATTCGTGATCCATCATGAACCGTCGGCTGAGTTCGTCCGCCCTGGCGTTCAGGGAACCTGCCAGATGTTGAACCACCAGGGACATGCTTTGATGTTCCAGCCACGTCCAGAGGCAGAGAGCCTCTTGATATGGGGTTCACGACCCCACCCCGCCCTGTTTGTTGCAGTACCACACAGCGGTGGTGTTGTCCGTGAAAACCTGCACTCGTCTTCCTTTGACAGAAAGAAGGAATGCTTTCAGTGCAAGACTAATCGCCCGGAGCTCCAGCATGTTGATGTGGAGCCGGGACTACGCCGGAGACCAGAGGCCTCTGATCTCCGCCTCTCCCTTGTGGCCACCCGATTCCAGAAGTGACGCATCCGTCACCACTGTGAAGTCTGCTTGGGGAAGGGAGAGGGATCTGCTGTTGACCCAATCCTGGTTTGTTAGCCACCACTGCAATTGGTGTGCAGTGCCCTCTGAGATCTGGACAACATCAGAAAGATTCCCCTTATGCTGCGCCCACTGGAACTACAGCTCCCACTGCAGAGCCCACATATGCCACCTGGAATGATCCACCAGCAGGAGGCCATGAGGCCCAACAGCCTCAAGGTCAATCTCACCAAAATCCAGGTTAGAGGCTGACACATCGGTATAATAGCCCGAATATCCCGGACTCGCTGCTTGGGAGGATAAGCCCGAAACTGCACGGTATCCAGAACTGCTCCAATGAAAAGGAGCTTCTGAGAGGGAATCAGGTGTGACTTTGGCACACTGATAGCGAACCCCAACGAGTGCAGGAGGTCCGCCGTAGTCTGGAGGCGTCAGCCTGGGGCGAATCAGCCTTCAACAGCCAGTCATCGAGATAGGGGAAGACTGGAACCCCTGATCTGTGCAGATGAGCTGCGACCACCTCCATCACTTTTGTGAAAACCTGAGGGGCGCTGGTAAGGCCGAAGGGGAGCGCGGTGAACTAAAAATGCTTGTGGCCTACCATGAACCGTAGGTAACGCCTGTGGGCTGGCAGGACGGGAATGTGGAAGTAAGTGTCCTGCAAGTCAAACGCTACCATCAGTCTCCATGGTCGAGGACAGACAGGACCTGAGCCAATGTCAACATTTTGAACTTCTCCTTCCGGAGGAAGCGGTCGACGTCCCTGAGATCCAAGATCGGACGCAGGCCTTTGTCCTTCTTGGACACCAGCATAGCTGCCAAGGTTTCAGATTGCTAAGTGTGACATTTTCAGAATTTTAGTGTAATTATGAGTGACATTTCAACGTCTATGAGTGACAATATCTCCGTCACCACTGACCAGACTCACTCCACCGTCACCGGCAAGTAAAGTGCGACTTAAACTATGTCGTGCTGCTCAGGGCTCCTGAGAAGTACAGTGCACTAGTAATGTACAATAAAGTAAGTTCTAATAAAATGTGCCCCTGTCTACTGATGTGAACTCACCAACTGAGCTGAAGCCATTCTGCCAGTGCTAAGGTGGGCCCCACTCTCCACGGCTTGTATTTATAACGCAGTACCCTATAAATGGGACCTAGTCCTAATAAAAGATTACTTGAATGCACCGACACATAGAAAGTGGGGTTGGGCTTTGATCTCTGAAACCAGAGTTCAGTAAAATGTGGAACAGGAGTCTAGGCGGTCAGGGTTTTTTTTTAACCAGTTCCAAACACTAAGTCAGCGATGTTGACTTTTGTTCAGTGCACACATTTTACTTGCGCACTAGTAGTGTCATTCTTTAGTACCACAAACACACTGTAGTACCACCACAATTTTCGGGGCCATTCTCTCAACCAGTCAAAGTTGTGAGAGTCCCCTGACAATGTAATGGTAGGCCAACTCAAAATTAAGATTAAAATGTTTTTACCCGCGTAATGAACATGTAGGAAATTGAAGTTGTTTTAGTGAAACCAGCCAGGCTCAGATCCACACAGACAAACGGGCGCAGGTGCAAGGTATCGCGGTTCACTCAGGGCACAGGCAGTTTCACTCACTGCACAAAAGTACCTGCTTTCCTCGTGGGAAAATAGGCGCACCAGGCAGTTGAATTGGCATCCGGCCTCGTGGCTCCGACATCTCCTAACACAGCATGATTATTTCCCCCTTATTCCTTTTCCATTCTATGCCCTGAGTAAACACACAGTCTCAGGGTACGGCGGTTGGGGTCGGTCCGGTTGCAGATACCACATGCCAGCAGCTCTCTGCCATATTGCCACAAAGGCACGCAAAGAGCCCAGGAGTCGAGTCCGTGATGTCGCAGGATACTGTGGCATATTAAGAGATTCCCCCCTGAAGCGCTTACACTAGTGCAGACTCTAAAACCATTTTCAGACTCAAACCATTAGGAATGCTGCCCGCCCCCACTCGATTCTCAGGAAACACGAATATAACTAAATTCAGGAGTGCCTCGCAGGACTCACAATGTCTTGGTAGAAGCTAGTGACGTTAATGCCATGTGATGTTCGGTGCCTCTAGCAGCTTTAGGTCACGTAAATCAAAAAGTTGGGTAAATGTTTCCAATTCAAGCAGTGCCGGAGCTAGCTCCCAAGCTGCGAGCAGCGTGCACGAACTAGGCTGTCAGCTTTGATCCGACAGTGCTAATTAAATTACCATACTACAGTGCTTCGGCTTCCCAGCTGAGGATGCGCTGGAATGCGTAACAATTATTTTGAATGTGGTAATGCGGGGACTTGCCTTAAAATGCGTTAGGCTAACGCGCGATGCGTGGCACTTGGCAGGGCTGCACCAGGAAGTAGTGGGAGTAACAACCACGCCCTACTTCTGGGACAGGGACTCGCTCAATATCTCCCTTGGCCACGAGAGACGTAAATTCCTGACAAAGAAGGGCCAAGTGATCCTCTGACATGCGATGGAGTGTTGGTGGCATGGAGGGAGGGGTAGTCTCGAAGGGGAGGGAGTAGCCCCTTCATACTATCTGCAAAACCCACCTGTCTGACGTGATGTTGTGCCAGTGGGGTAGGTGATGGCGGATCCTGCTGCCCACTGGCAACTGGTGGCCCTGAAATGTCGGACTAGGAAGGCTTAGAGGCTGGGGCAGAGGGGGCACTGGTGGACGGGCCCGCACGCTGGCCCCCAGACCCACGGCGTTGGGTCCCACATCCACAGCCCTGCAGAGGTTGGGTAGCTTGCGGCGGCCTGTGGCCCTGGTTGGAACATGGTAGGGCACCCCTTCCGTAGCCACGAAAGGGGCGAAAGGGAGACTGCACAGGACAGGAGGTGACAGCGAGGCCCAAGGATCTGGCCGTAGCTCTAGAATCCTTGAAGCGCTCGAGCACATGGTCCTCCTTGTTGCCAAACAGACAACGGCCATCAAAGGGCATGTCCAAAAGAGTCAATTGGACATCCCCAGAACAGCCAGTGGATCTCAGCCAGGCGTAGCGTCTTAGGGCTACTGACATAGAAATCGTTCTACCCAGCCAGTCGGTGGTGTCCAGCCCACAGCGGATGGCTAACTTTGCTGCATCTCTCCCCTCTGCAACTGCAGGGGAGAGTGTGACCCGGGCCTCCTACGGACACTACGGCAGCACCTGAGCAACCGTATCCCACACAGAGTGGGTGTAATGGCCCAAGAGACATGCAGTGTTCACCGACAGCAGTCCTAAGCTGGCGGAAGAAAACATCTTCTTCCCAAGATGGTCCAGCTTCTTGGATTCCCTATTTAGGGGAGCAGAAAGGAATGCGCTTTTGGATGTTGAGGCTTGGACCACCAAGCTCTCGGGGGTAGGGTGTTAGGATAGGAAAATGGGGTCACCCGAGGCCGGGCGATGGCGTTGGGCAATCATCCTATCCACAAGAGCCCCTGTGCTAGGCCTGGACCAAGTGCTTAGAAGGATATCTGTGAGGGCCTCATTTAACGGCAGCAGGGGTTCCGAAGAGGCCGCTGCCGGCTGAAGCACCTCAGTCAGGAGATTTGTCCTGACTCCCATCGTAGGAAACTCAAGGCCCAAGGCCTCAGCCACCCTACGCAACACCACAGCATAGGAGGCTCCCTCCTCCATGGCCACGGTAAGGGGAGAGAGCATGCCAAGGTCTGGGGAGACATCCAGACCACTGGCTTCCCACAACTCATCTCACCAGTCCGGCTCCTCCAGCTGGTCTGCCAAAGGGTTAACAGACCCCTCCCAGTCCTCCTCACCTTCCTCTGGCTGCCACTCAGGGCGATAGGGAATGCCAGGTGAGAACAGTGGTACAAAAGTACTGGTCCAGTTCAGTGTCCAAGTCGAGGGGAGGCTGGGGTCGACGCTGGCTGGGGACACAACCGGCATCGAAGGTAGCAGAGGCGTCGTCAGAGGAATCGGTGCTGCATGAGTTGTGAGGTCGACCGGCACAATCTGGATCCAAGCCTGGATCCCTGGGTGCCCTGTGGTGCCGAGGTCAGAGCCGCCTGCATGGAATGCCTACAGCCCCCAGCCGGGTCTGCGGGGCCCGAAGACGCGCCAACAGAGTTATGCTGACCAAAGATGGAGTAAAAAGCTTTGTAAAATACACAAAGCTAGTCAGGAGATGCTCCGGCTACCGGAAAGGGAAGGAAGCTCAGAGCCGAAGGATGACAAACCATCCGCATCCCGCCGACCGACGGACGGGGAGAAGGGGAAGAGTGACGGTGCTTCTTTGCCTTCTTCTTGTGCTTCGGCTTACCCGAAGACGAAGACTTTGCTGAGGAGGGATGGTGGTGACTCCGCGACCGGTTCCGCGACCTCCCTCTCGACTGGGACCTCGAGCGGCGAGGAGCTGACTGCCGGGCCTCCAGAAGCTTTCGGGACCGCTTCTGCAAAGCTTCGGGTTCATGGCCCGACAGTTGGAGCACGACTTCGGGTCGTGGTCGCGCTCCAGGCACCAAAGGCACACGAGGTGAGGATCCGTGACTGGCATCAGCTTGTGACAGGAGTCACAAGGCTTGAAGCTGGTCCGCCGATGTGACATCCCTGCGTGCACCAGGAGTCGAACGACTCGAAAAAGATGTAAAAAAAAGTTGAAAAACACTAGCCAAAAAATGACTAAGGGTACCGCTCTCTCCGAATCTGCGCTGGCTGGCGCAGAAAAAGAAAGAATTGACATCAGCGCATAGGGACGGCGTCTAAGTAGATACCACAACGTCATTCCGGCAATCACGACGCCAATGACGAACCGGGAGTCGACCAACGCCACCTACCGACGAGCAGGGGTACTGCTGAAGAAAAAGTCTCCGGATCCAGTCTGACGCCTGGGGGTAATTCTAAGGTAAGGAATCTATAACTAATAGTCTCTTTCAGATAGTTGACTTACAGCACCAGATGACCTCAGGGGTGGATTAGCCGCTGAAGCTAGTGTCTCATTGGCCACTTGCACCCATACCCCTAACTCACCTAAACCTAACATTTAAGGACTACCCTGGACACCAGAATCTCAGTTCTAATCTGACTTGCTGTAAAGGACAGGTAGCCCGCCCTAGAGGTGTGGATAGCCATCTCAGGGTGTACACCTACTGAATACCTAATTTTCCCCCCATACCGGGTGCAAATGTGTTTGGGCGCAGGAGGAAGGCTGTTTCCGAAAGGTGATGAACAACTTACCTATCACCCGGTAGTTCTCATCGTCTAAGTGGAAAAACCTGGAAAGGACATTTGCATTGGAATGGTCAGTCCTTGGTATGTGTTCTACTAAAAAGTCCATACCCTGTAGGCAAATGGAACACCTGGGGTTCTCTCATGTCATCTACATCAGCCATCAGAGAGGCCTATGGTTGTCTTGAACCTTGAAGTGTATCCCAAACAAGTATGGTCTCAGCTTCTTCAGGGACCAAACCACAAAAAATGGTTTCCTCTCAATGGCACTCCAATGCTGCTCTCTAGGGAGGAGTTGCCTGCTGATATCCTGCCTCTCTTCATTTGTTGATGACAACACTGTCTCAATCTCATGTTCAGAAGCGTCTATTTGGACAATAAACTCCTTTCCATCGTCTGGTGCCTTCAGGACAGGTGCTGCGTACATCGCCACTTTCAGGGTGTCTATGGCCTTTTGGTATCCTGTGGTCCAGATGACCTTCTTAGGCTGCTTTATGGAGGTAAGTTCAGTGAGTGGGGCCACAATGGTCACATACCCCTTCACAAGATTCCTCTAGTACCCAGCCAAGCACAGCCCTGACTTGGGACTCAGTCTTGGCAGCCTCCCACTCCAGAATGGTATGGATCTTGGGTTAGACAGGTTGGACTTGACAGTCACCTAGAAGGTGACCCAAGCACACAACAGAACTCTGCCCTATCTGGCACTTGCTGGCCTCAATAGTTACGCCTGCCTGATGCAGAGCCAGTAAAACTTCCCTCAGGTGGACCAGGTGATCCCCCCAGGTGGAACTAAAGACAGCTATATCATCTAGATATACTGCACTAAAGTTGTCCAGGCCTGAGAAAAAACAATCCACCAACCTTTGGAAAGTGGCAGGTGCATTTTTCAGACCCAAAGGCACTACCTTAACGTGAAATTTGCCTTCTGGGGTTGAAAAAGCTGACCTGTCCTTTGCTTCCTGAATATGTCCACTCTGCCAGTACCCTGATGTTAAATCAAAAGTACTCAAGAATTTGGCTGCGCCCAGCTTGTCAATAGGCACATCTGCTCTTGGAATGGGTTGTGGATCAGTTTTAGTAACTGCATTAAAAACCTTGTAATCCTCACAGGACCTCATCTCTGGTTTTCCACCTTTGGAGTGAGGTTTGGGGACCACTGGGCTAGCCCTGGGACTGTCAGAGGGTTCAAACACCCCTAGCTCTATCATCATGCTTACCTCAGCTTTGATGCATACTTTGACATTATTAGACAGTCTGTATAATTTGTTTTTGAAAGGGAGTCTGTCACCAGTGTCCACATCACAGGTACAACATGTTGTCTCACAAGGGGTGAAAGAAAATAGCTCATCAAACTGACCTGGAACTTGCCTGCAGTTGGTCAGTCAGAGAGTCTGATAAAACAACACCCTCCACTGAACCATCTTGCAGGTTATTTGACTGCAGAGCGGGAAGGGGGGGGGGGGGGGGTCACATTCCTTTCATGGCCTTCATCAGTGACTATGAGCATGGTCATGTCAGCTCTGTCCTGGTGTGGGGTTAGGTGATTTACATGAAGAACTCTACGAGGATTCCTAGGGGCGCCTAAGTCTATTAAGTAGGTGACTTCCCCTTTCTTCTCCAAAATGGGATGGGGCTTAGTTCACTTTTCCTGGGGGCCCCTGGGAGCCACAAGGTCCAACACCCACACCAACTGACCTGCCTGGTACTCGAACAGTGCTGATGTTTTGTCATACCTGTGCTTAATAAGCTCCTGCCTGGCCTCCAAATGTTAGTTTGCTTTCTTCATGTATTCAGCCATGCCTGAACGCAGGCGCAGTACATAGTCCACTATGTCATCTTTAGGGTCTTTGAGAGGTTTGTCTCATCCTTTCCTCACCAGACTTACAGGACCCCTTTTGGAATGGAGGTCAAACAAAAGTTCAAAAGGGCTGATTTTTTGTGGCAATTGTCTTTAGGCAAATAAAAGGCAATATAACAGGACATCCCATCTCCTGCGTTTTTCAGGGAGGCCTATTATCATGCCTTTCATGGTTTTGTTCACCCTCTCAACTAAACCATTTATCTGATGGTAACAGGGGATGGTGATCTTGTAGCTCACTCCACATTCATCCCACATAGCGTTTAGTTATGCAGACATGAAATGTGTCCCTCTATCAGAGACCACCTCTTTAGATAACCCTGCCCTGGTGAAGATAGCAAGGAGGGCCTTTGCCACTGCAGGGGCAGAAACAGTCCTGAGGGGTATTGCCTCTGGGTACCTAGTCACATGGTCTACTACCACTAAAATTAATCTGTTCATAGATGCAGCTTGAGGGTCAAGGGGACCAACAAGGTCAATCTGTACCCTCTCAAAGGGAATCCGAACCACTGGAAGAGGAATTAAGGGAACCTTTGGTTGTGCCCCTGGCTTTCCACTGGCTTGACAGGTGACACAGGAGCGGTAAAACTTTTTCAGACATCTGGGGCCAATAAAAATGGGCATTCAACATATCCCAGGTTATGGTCTGCCCAGATGTGGGTCCCATGCTCTCCATGCCACTGGAGTCGAGCTAGCCTGGCTGATGAGGGGTGAAACCCCGAAACCGGCCCCAGGATACTAGTTTCCAGTCCAGGGAGGACCTGGTCTGGCAGTTCGGGCTGGACTGTTCCCATGAGGAGCAGGGTCCAGACTGATTTGCATATGGCTTGGTTTAAACTGGAATGGCATGGGGAGCAAAAAAACTATGGATTTAGGCCCACATCTCTGTACTGGGGTGAAAGTTTGACATTGTTCAACATTCTGTCCATCAATTGTTCTTTTTGCATTTGTCACCCCAAGTGGGATGGGTATGCCCATACACGAGTCCCGTGCTCTCCATGCCACTGGAGTCAAACTAGCCTGGCTGATGAGGGGTGAAACCCCAAAACCAGTCCCAGGATACTTGTTTCTAGTTCAGGAAGGACTTGGCCTGGCACTTCGGGCTGGACTGTTCCCACGGGGAGCAGGTTCAAGACTGATTTGCATATGGCGTGGTTTTAAACTCGCTTGGCATGGGGAGCAAAAAACAATGGATTTAAGCCCACATCTCTGTACTGGGGTGAATGTTTGACATTGTTCAACATTCTGTCCATCAAATGTTATTTTTGCATTTGTCACCCCGAGAAGGACTGATATGCCCAGATGTGGGTCCTGTGCTCTCCATGCCACTTGAGTCAAGCTACCTGGCTGATGAGGGGTGAAACCCCGACACCGGTCCAAGATGCTTGTTTCCAGTCCAGGGAAGACCTGGCCTGGCAGTTCGGCCAGGACTGTTCCCATGGGGAGCAGGGTCAAGACTGATTTTCATATGGCTTGGTTTAAACTGGAATGGCATGGGGAGCGAGACTGATGCGGGACGTTCTTTTGTGGTGAGGTCGGAGTGGAAGGTACAAGGGAGCTGGCAATGCAGAGTTTTGGAAACCAGGAAACAGGTAAGTGGCAGGCGAAGAGGCTAATCGAGGGGGAGGAGTGTGAATGGTCTTTAAATAAAACAGCTTGTCTTTGTTCTGCACGCAAGTGTTAATTGCACTGCTGTAGAACGTTCACAAAGGACGCATTCTAATTGTTTATAGCAAAGAACAGGTACAGGTGGTTCAATTGATAAGGCTGTCTTCTAGAAGGTACCTCAGAATGTTCTAAAAGGTTGTGTTCCAATTGTTTTTATAACAAGGAACAGGTGCCGATGGTTAACTTGATGAGGGCTGTCGACTGGAAGGTTCACGTTGAGGTCATCTATGCCGGTTAATTGATATTTATTCTGGTGGATTTTCAGGATGTTTCCGTGGTGCCTCTAACCTGCCCTCAATTATGCATGGTAGCACATTTGTAAAAGCTATTAAGCCTTTTTCAAACAAACCGGGGAACACCAGCTGCAGCTTGCTATTACCAACTGCATGTAAAATGGCCAAAAGTGAGGGTACAAAACCTTTGTTCATTTATAAATGTTGGGAGGAATGAAAGGAAGCATGCCGGTATATTTTGTGATAGTCAAGAGAGGTGGGCTGTGGCAGGAATCCTGACACACGCGGTTGAGCTCTACCTCCTCACCAGCCATCACGCTGACACCCCCTTAGAACTACCATATGCTTAGACTGGACATAGTGGGCAGGATAGGTGGGGGAATAGCCATCATTAGGTCAAGCCTAGGTAGTGCATGTCCTGTCTCTCGAGACATGCTGTATCTACTGTATGGGGTTTCAGCACACCCATCACTTTTGATTGGTTCCTTCATGTGTTTTTCGAAATTCCCCTTGTTTTCTTTGGTAAATAGGTTACATCTGTCCCTCCTTTTGCTGTTTTGGGCATGCCCTGGAGACTGGCCCTGTTACATGGATCATATCACGATCAATACGTCCCATGGATCATATCATGAGCACCACTATTTCCTTTGCCTCGGCATGTGGTTTAAGATTGTTGTTTATTGGTGGCCCCGTGAGCCTACGCTCACATGCCACTGTTAATGCGCTCACAGTGTGTGTTTCTCCACATCTCACTAAGTGGCATGCGCCCCTTTCGGATTGCGGTCTTTATTTAGGCACTCCGCGTGTAGGTATTTTCTTCTCAAGCCAATTCACGCCTTGTGGACAGCAATTCATTCAATTTTAATGTGCTCCCTTTTGTGGACTTCCATATGCCATACTACCTATCTTCTATTCAGGCACCACGTTGGTCTCCACAGGAAGCAGCTGTTTCATGCGTCGACCGATGGCTCGAATTTGCTTGCAGACGTTACTTGGGCAGACGCAGCGCTCCATTCAGCAGTCTAGTCCTTCTTGCCCTTAGGTTCTTCCAGTTACGTGACCCACAGCTGCCTTTATTTACCACACCTCCTGCTCAACTATCAGCACGTAAGGACACATGCTGACATAGGATTCCTTCCACTGCTACGCTTCCATTTCACTCTGTGCCTTGGCCCGCTGGTATTCATCCCCAAGTGAGCGAGCGACTCTCTTGTTTGGCGCTTATACCGATCATTCACTTTTGTAAGCGATTGACTGTAAACCTGCAGCAGTAGTGTTCAAACAATTCACTACAATTCTTGTTTTTATTTGTTAGGCACGGGGAGTCAAGTGATTTGCCCCGAATCACAGGATGTTAAGTCACAGCCCATGCTCGAACCTGGTTCCCCAGGTTCTTTGCAGCTCTAGCCCGAATGCCACATATCTACTTTCCACTGGTGGCGATCCTTGCCCCTTTATCACGGCACCCTGAATATGAATCCAGGCCCGCTGTCAGCCTGGTGTGGTTTGAATTCGGGGCACATGAGTGGCAAACTTTATCAGATCCCCAAGATCATCCTTCTACCTCTGTCCCCAGATTGGCCACCTCCTGTCGATCGCTCTCCCATGACATCAACCCACATTGCCCTGTGGTACCCTATGGTATCATTACCTGATCAACCACATTATTTGATTGCCCTCTGTGTTCCTGTCCCTCTTATCTGATCGCTCTCCCCTGGCCTTCCCCTGCGGGCAATGCTGGTATTTGTATGTTAATGCACCGCAGGACGCTCTAGCCGCCTCTTGTCACACCCTGGCAGCTCAAAGGGTATGAGGAATGCCAGATATTCAGAGCTGGTGGCACAAGGCCCACGCCCCCAAACTCTCCCACTGATTCCAGGCCCCCCCCCCCTTTCTGCCAGCACCAAGGAGAGCAGGCTCTGGTGGTGACCTCGGGTCTTGGCAGCCTTCTCTGGTTACTCAAATGGGTGCTGTGAGCAGTGGCTGTAATACTTCACCGCTGGGAGTTGAGAATTGAGGAAATAGTCCGTATTTAGTTTACAAAAGCCAGCCGGTACCCCAGTGGTTGGTAAAGCACGCTTGCCATGTTGGTCTAGTGGCATGCGTACTCCGGTTTTTCACATGCATCTATCTCTGTATATGTTTTAATTAATGTTTTTTGTTTTTGATTTATTGACTGTGTAACATGTGGTGCCTAGAACCCTTTAACATCCCCAGAGACTGGCTGGTGTCTTATCCATGACTTCAAATTCCAACAAAGAGAAGTTAAAAACCCCCAGGATCCAGTGCTGAGACCCAGCAGGTGTCTGCTCCTGTGAAAGAAACCTCCACGAGTACTTCTCTTAAAAAAAGTTAGATACCCTTCGGCAGCACTGAGGTAGAAGCGGCGATGTGGCACCTGAGGTGCATGATTATTGGTGACGTGGGCTGCGTTTGTGTTTATTGGAGTAGAGAATAATAGTTCCTTGACTAAAACTCTTGCACAGAGTAGAATGGTCTGCAAGATCAGATTAAACAGTGTGTGCTAGCTCCAAGATAGAAAATCACTGAAGAGCTGCTAAAATGCCAAAGAAAACCAAAAATACAGTTGCTGGTACACTTAAATTTAAATTAGCCACTGGTAATTACCCTTTCCAATGTATCTTGTTTTACCCTCTGCTGCTCCAGACTGAGGCGGTCTATGCACAGATCTAACTTGGTTCTATTCTAGTAAAAACAGTCTGGCATGAACTGCCAGGCCAGGTTCCCTCCACACGTGGTCACCAGCTACCCCAGACAGGTGCAGCATTTTGGGTCTCCTCAGTGGGGTTTAGCTTGAGTCCAGTGGCTCATTGAGCTTGTGCCCGCTTCTGGTCCAACCAGTCACACTTATGATGTCTCATATAGAATATCCAAAACTTGATGGGTCAAATGCTTTAATCTCAGCTACTGGTAATGTACTGTGTCCACATTCCAGTTCATAATTTGATGTTTGCTATGCCACTGCAAACAGAGATCAGCCGTCTGCAGATCAGATATGGCCGTGCTGTAAAGGAAATAGTGAAGCCTTAATTGACAGGTCACATGCCTTCTAGACAGGAACACAAGTTGTCCCAGAAACCTAGTCATATGTCAAGTCTTTCTGTTTACTCTTCTGTGCATGTCTTTGTGAAAACGATGTAGCTCTAGAGTGACCCATTGTAAGCCCCATCCTCTAGGTGCTGATAGCCACTCAGCCTGAATCACCGGTTCGGTGCTGTAGTGGTAGTTGGTGTTCTACTTGTATGTGCGCATCTCTGCAAATGAATGTGTACCCGTCTCTTTGCTTCTTGTAACATTTTGGCAGACACGCTCACTTTATCATCACATCCATTACTCTTACAAGGGCTCTGCATGTTTCACCCGCCCTTCTATAGTGTAGTACTTGACACTCGCAGCTTTTTCACTCTCTTTTGGCCCGTGCAAGCCCCTTCTGGCTTAACTGGTGGCTCTAGCTCCCCTGTTCACCAGTGGCACGTAAAGTATCAGTAGATGTTGTAGTACCCAGGATAATGTGCTGCATGGCTAAATGCACACAGAGTCCCAAAGGAGAGTCGTATTGGCTATGCCAATGCTTTTTTTTAAAGATATCATCAAACTTTCTATAATAAATACCTTAATGGTGGATTGGGATGAGATATGTATATTTAAACTGGAACCTTCTCCCAAGGACTCCTGGAAAGGCACCTTAGTCTATCGCTCGCCAGGGCTAAAAAAGCGGTTCAGCCATCGCCTAATCAAATATACCGCAACCCATGTCCTGGCATCAAAACAGTTTCTTTTGTTAGGAGATTTTAACTACCATGTGAAAGACTCCGCTAATATAAAGGCAAGTCAGCTCATTTTGAATCTAGCCACACTTGGCCTGCACCAAAGATTTAATGGACTAATCATGCTGCAGATCACACATTTAGCCTTAATCTTTAGTAACGTCATCTCTCGAACATGGGAACAACCCCAACTTTTACTCTGGACGGACCACTCACTTATCCAGTTCAGGATTCCCAAACTAAATGTGATTGATTAAATACCCAAAGCCCATAAAAAAGTATCCAGACACTGGCGGAAAATCACTCTGGACTCTTTTGCTAAGGGGTTTGACTGTACCATCACATCGGCAGATTTAGATGTTTTTCAAGCACTAGATTATCGTAGAACATTGGTCTCCATCCTTTTCTGTAGTGCCAGATACTTCTGATCAGTGAAAATCATTGTGAGCGACTGAAGGCTAAGCAACTCATGCATTGTTACCAGACACCTCCACACCCAGCTTCTTTAACTTTCAGCTTATTTCCAGAGCCATATCCTATGCTTTGAACAAAATACTTTGACTAAGAGCACTATGACAGGGAAGCCATGTGTGTCAGAGAAAGTGCGGTCTTTGGGGATGTATGAACATGTGTGCAAATGAATGGGATATATTTGTATGGGTGACTGAGAGCCTGTGTCATATGTACTTGCAGCACAGGATATACCTTTCAACCATCTCTGACACTGTTACAGGTATAACACAGTAAAAAAAGGAAGGGAGAAACTCCTATGTTTAACAAAGGGACAGGGGTACAAATATGAAGAAAAAAACACAAAGAAGTCCGTGTATCTTAATGTCTAAGAGGACAAAATACATCACACGGGCCAAGTGTATTATGGAAGTGTTAACAGATCATGTTTCAACCTCTTTAACTACATAAGCTGTATCCTTACCCAAGGATCATATCATGTTTACTATACCACAGTAACAACAATCCCTCACAGTATACTTCTATTTGGACACACAGGTTAAATTGAAAAAGGTTTATTAAAAGTTAGAGATAAAAACAGAAACACATTACATAGTCAATCTAATGTAATTAATAGTGTGCCTCCCAATACAGGTTACAATCTTGTTATAACACATAGAATTAAAAAATATTAAAAAGTCTTAAAAAAGTCAAACGCAGCGCTTCGGTGTTGATTCAATACTATCACCTTCTTCAGGATAGAAAATGTTCATAAGATCTAAACATAAAAAAACATAAAATATATGCAATTTAACAACCTAAACGTAAATACAATGTACTGTGGTGTTTTGATTACCTATCCATTTTATTAACTGGCACATTTACTTATTTCATTAACTTACATGACCACACACTTCGCCCTTACTATAAGTATAGCATCATATTTTATTGTAACATCACACATAGTCAATGCTTTATTTTACAACAACCAAAATGTAGTCTCATACAGTGAAGCTATATTGCTACATCAACTGCTATCTGACATAGACATCGCGAGTACTTATACATTCTCTTCGTACCTTTATATTAGGTGGATTATGTTTGATAAATTACATAATCAATAGAGTTTAATAATCTTGCCACAGGTAATGTTTCCTTGAGAGGGCCTCTAGGTAAAAGGAACAAACATTAGATTTCTGTTGCCCCTCCCTCTTATATATATATTAATCAAAAACCACTTGTTTCCCCATATACCTCTCATTGAATTAGTTCTTTTTTTTATCTCCGTCAGAGCCACCGTCTTGTTCTGGTGTGGGGGTTTGATAAAAACTTTCTTATGTTTAAGAATTCTAAAAACAAAACATTTTGGAGGTCAAAAGGTTATACCTATGAGCCTATTTTGATCAAATTTTGCACTGTTAAAATGTTAGAAAACACCGGCTTACCTATTATATATAGAAATGTTGTTTTAGTTTTTGGTTTTCAGTTTTCCAGCACGCTTATAAATTTGCGTTTGATATACTGGAACTTTTGGCAGCAGGCTGAACCAAACGATTCAATGTATATGGTTCAACGGTAAAATCTATACAGAATAAGATTTATACAAAATTTACAGTATAATATATCTGTTCTGCACTCTTTATTTCTCTATACACAGCTCATATTTATTATTTGGTATTTTTCTCATTTTAGAATATTTCTATTATATTAGCTATTATGATATCCATTTAAAAAAGTTCTATGGGTCGCGTCTAGTGGTTTATAAAATAACAGCGTGTCAGCGTTTCATAAATGGTGCGGCATATTTCACGTTACACGTAAGTCGATCCTGCAATAAGGTGTCATTTTTAGTTTAAGACCCAACCTTATCTTATAGCGCCCGTATGTTAATAACAATCGTGCTCCATTACTAAAAGCCTACATAGTGGCATGTCTTGGTGGTCGGCATACCTATATACCAAACAACAGCCTCCCAGCACTGACCTGTATTTAAAAATCACAGCATCTCAGTGTTGGGTGAATGCGACAGTATCTTTAACTATATACACAAGCCGTCCCAACAAAAGGCATTTAAAACCCAAGAATTGTAGCGCCCATTTAACAAAAGTAATCGCGCTTTATTATAAAAATGCATGTCTCACAGCATGTTGGGCTAATCAGCATACCTGTTTGTTCAACAGCGGCCTCCCTGCTCTGACGGTTCTCGGGAAATGTTTCAATCACCCCCTTCTGAAATCACAGCCTTATATACCAGTTCTCGCGTTGTTACTAAGTATTACCACGAGCATCGTCCGAATCTGAATTGTCTCGTTGTATCAAATGCACCAATTTTTATTTTATTTAAGAGGTATATTACACAATAGCATGCAAATTAAGGACGTTTTTTATAAGAAGTACAAATGAGTTTCTATACGAGCTTTGCACACTTCCGTAACTGTGGCGGCCATTTTGAAGTGTCTAGATATCTGACACCCACAGTTATAGATCTAAAGATTCGCCTGTTAGTTTTGTAAACCGTTGCTGTTGGTTTACCATTTAACTCTTCTTTTGCCTTATCCTATCTACAGATAGGAGCAAATAAATACCAAACTACCACTCCGTCTTAATTAGGTATCATTTCTTCGTTTCATCTATTTATGTTTATTACGTTACTTCTCTCAAGTGGGTGTTTCATTCCCATGTCAGCGTTTATAGTAGTGATGATGGCAATATATTTTAACCAGTTGATTCTGATCAAATCACTTGTCTACAAATTGTTTATCTAATAGCTGTCAAGCTATATAGGTACATTATTCCTTCATGTAACCTAATATACCCTATAATCCACATCATCCACATATTATAATACACGTGTATTTTTTATCTCAGTATTTAAATAATCAAAAGATATATGATTTATTGAACATCTTGAATGCATATTGTCAGAGTTAATCTTCATCGTGGGCAGTCTTATTCTACAAAAAGTCTGTTCTTTTATATCAATCTCTCCCACTCCTCTTTATTGTTAAGGCCATTTTTATAGGTGTTAAAATGAGACCTAAAAAATTGTTCACATTTTTTCCTTTTACAGATATGATCTCCTCCTCGGGTGCTGAGTTGAATCACTTCAACTCCGCACCATCTCAAATCCTCTACTTTATGGTTATGCGTAATCCAGTGTTCCACTAAAGGGGCAGTTATTTTCCCTGTCCTGATTGCTGACTTATGTTCTGTCACTCTAGTTCTAATCTCTCGTGATGTTTCACCAATGTACCCCTTATTGCAAGGGCACATGATTAAATAAATCAAGTTTTTTTAGTTTTGCAGTTGATGAAATTCTTTACATTATGTATAATTCCATTGTGCTGGATCACATTGCCTTTTATAATATTATTGCAGTTTTTTCAAGTACTACAGGGAAAATTCCCAACTGGGAGAGGGGCATTATTAATACTGCGTTGCTTACATCCTGCCTCCTCTCTGTATGTATGTACCAATCTGTTACGAATGGTGCGATTCCATCTGAAGCTGAACATGGGTTTAGGCAGTGTTGTATTATTTTTATATATAGAAGTTGCCAGTTCCTATTAATAATGTTTTTTACTTTATTGCTTGCGCAGCTAATGTTAGTCACAAAAATTAGAGGAACATCCTGTGTTATCATTCCTTGGGCTTTAGGGATAAAGAGGGATTCTCTGTCATAATATTTTGCTCTTTTATATGCCTGTCTGATAAGCTTATTTGGATATCCTCTTTCTAATAGTTTTTCTGACAGAACATCAGCATGTCGGTTAAAATCTTTCATCTCCGTACAGTTTCGCCTAATTCTTAAATATTGCCCAAAAGGGATATTATTTTTTAGGCAGGTGGGGTGATTACTGTGATAGTGGAGCATGGTATTACGATCCGTTGGTTTTGTATAGAGTTCTACCATTAATGTGCCTGCATTATGTCTAATTGTAATATCCAAGAAATCACAGCTTTCTTTATTTATACTAGAGGTGGACTTTAGATTTGTATCTCCTAGATTTAACCACTCTATGAACTCCATGAGGTACTCTGATGTTCCTTCCCACATGAAAAAAACATCGTCTATATAGCGAGACCAACATGATATGTGTTCATAGAAAGGGGCTGTAGAGTTGAAAATATGCTTGTCATCAAAGGCAGCCACGTAAAGGCAGGCCAGACTGGGAGCACACGTGGCTCCCATGCTGGTCCCTTTGATTTGCTTATAGTAATCACTTCTGAAGAGAAAGATATTATTCTTTAAGATAACCTCAACACATTCAACCAAAAATATAGAATGTGCAGACAGAACTCCCATGTCACAGGTATAACACAAACATACAATAATGGTTTTAAATGTGCGAAATTTAAAGTGCAGAAAAATGTTCTGCAAAAATGTTCATAATGTGGAATTTTATATTCACTTAAAATTTCTCTTATTTTAAAAAATGGCTGTATTTTTTAGTTATTCCTTTGGCACAGTGTCTATTGGCCACTGGGAGTAAGGGGTCTGCTGTTTGTAATTGCGACACTTTGAATGGGAGCACATTAAAATGAAGAGTTAACTTAAACATTCAGGTAATGTTTTATTTTAATTTTTTTCCATTTAAAAGAATTCAGAAACATAATTTTGTTCACAGCTCCAATATTGAGTTGACAAGGACTTTTATTTGAGTTAAATACCAGAGTGCTTCATGTTCACCTCTGGGACGCAGCCCGGGTCATGAATCTGCCTGAGCCCTGCTCATTATCATGCTGTGCTATCTCTAGCCTGATGATAATATAAAATAAACACAGCCTTCCCTTATAATCTAAAAGGAAAATATGACCATGTGCTTATATAAAAGGGAACTCAAGGCTGTGAGCTACTATGAAGGTATCTAGGATCTACAGGCAGCTCGCAATCAATTGGTTGGAGACACCTGTCATAGTGCCTTAAACTCTGCGCTTGACAAGATTTCCCCTTTTAAATTGAATCCCAATCTCAAACATGGATCTCATGCGCTTTGGTACACACCAGACCTAAGGACAGAGAGAGCAATGTGCAAAAGATTAGAAAGACAGTAGCGACAAACCAACAATACAATTGATAAGGAAGCTTACAGAGCAGCCTTAACACTGTACCACCGCAACATAAAAAAAACCCACAGAAAACCGTAATCTCTAACCAAATTTGCCAGGCTGGAAATTTGTCCTAAGTGCTATTTAAAGTGCTTAACGATTTCATAAACCTTGGAGCCTGCTCTCAAGAAATACAACCGTCGCCTGGAAGGATGCAGAAAGACAAATGAAGTGGGTACAAAAGTATCGAGAGAAACGCCCCTCCTGTGGGAAGGGACAAGGGTACCGGAAATTTGGAAGCTCCAGAGTTTCAGACAGTGGGACTTGATTGGAATCTCCAAACTGGGAGACATCCTAGAAGGAGACATCATTGCCTCCTTTGCTACACTACAGACCACACACCAACTACAAAACAATCAGAGCTATGCATATCTCAGGCTGAAAACATGCATGGATGGCGGAGGAATTGGATGCAGTAAATATCCCTGAGTTTTCCCCCCTCAAGGGCAGGCTCCTACAAGAGGAGATCCCCAATAAAGCCATTTCATGGACGTACAAAACATTATTAAATAATATCCCCGACTAACTGGGACCACTCAGAGCCAAGTGGGAGGGCACCACAGGGCCACTGGAGGATATTGATTGGGAGGCTGTCCTGATACACCTGAGGGAGACAACGGCTAATACAATTTAAAATCCTCCATAGAATATATTATGACAGAGCACGTCTACACAGCATGGGATGAGCAGACACGCCCAACTGCTTGCACTGCAAAGCTCCTCAGGGCACATACATACATACTCTCTGGGAATGTAGCCGTATTAGATCGTACTGGTCATGGATATTGGGGGAATTCAATGCACAGCTCGAACTAGAGGCTCTTTATATTCTGTTGGGCATTCCCACTGAAATTGATTTGCCATGCAGCAAACTCTTGCTATGTAACTTGGGGTTGGTGGTGGCCAAAAGGGACATAGCCTGTCACTGGGGAGCCCCAGACCCCCCCACACTTTCTGAATCGAAAGCCAGCATGGATATCTGTATGGTAGCAGAAAGAGTGACATATAAGGCTAGAGGAGCCCCCAAATGTTTAAGAAGATCTAGTCCCCCTGGATGATTTACTATAATAATAATAATCCACATTTGTATAGCGCGAACAATCACCCGTAAGGGTCTCTAGGCGCTGGGGGCCGTCGGGAAGATTAAGCAAGCTATTGCCCAGAGTCACATGGTGCTGGGCTAATCTGCCACCGGCGCCGGGGATCGAACCGTGATCCCCAGATTCCAGAGTCAGGCGCCCTATCCGCGGCGGCACACCCCTTCCTATGGGTTAGAAATGGGAGCTGGAGAGGAAACATCAGACCCAGCATGGCGAGGCCCAGAGAAAGACAAAAGCTAAATTTCCCCCCTTGATTCTCCTTGACTTGCTCCCAAAATAGGATTATTAACCTCACTGATTGTAATCTTATAAGGGCTAAACCATATGTGACTTCAGTCGGTGTTATTGCTGCTTCACTCTGCTACTTATGTAACTCTTTTAATGTCATATATTGTTCCCTACAACTCGTGTATCCATGATATTTGCTTTATTGGTATTAATAAAAACGGTTTAAAAGAAAGAAATACAAGGGTCACAAGCACTCTGTGATTTGCTGGCTAATCACTTTGAAGACCAAATCAAAGATATTTACCAGAATTTCCCTAGCACTCCTGAGGAAATTCATTTCATCTTGCTCTACTCTGACAGTGCCTCAAGCTTACTAAAGTTTAATGCTTTTTCTCTGGAGGATACTCAGAAGCCGCTTGCATCAGCCAAATCAGGGTCTCCTTTAGATATCTGTCCTCCTAGGATCTCTGCTGCTCTCTCCAACCAGCTTGCCCCCACTATATGTTCCTTATTCAAACCATCAGCTTGCACTGGGAAAATTCCATCAATCTAGAAAGCAGCTCAGGTCACGCCGTTTCACAAAAAGGCCAACTTGGCTCCAAACGATCTCAACAACTACTATCCAATCTCACTGCTTCCTCTACTGGGCAAGCTACTGGAAGGACTAATAAATAAAGAAATCACGGACTACTTGGAGGTTAATAAGATTCTGGACCCGCCCCAATATGGCTTTAGGCCATTAATCGTACAGAGACAGCATTGGTAGCGGTCACTAACCATAGTAGACGCTAATCTACCATCCATGCTCGTGCTGCTGGACATGTCCGCAGCGTTTGATACTGTGTCTCATCCATGCCTACTTTACAGGCTGCAGGAGATTGGAATTCATGGAACAGTGCTACACTGGCTTGGTGGTATCCTCTCCAACAGAACCCAAACCATAATTCTGAGTTCTTATAAGCCTAACACCATGAGGCTGGACAAGGGGAGCTTCAGGGCTTGTCTCAGCCTCTTGCTATTTTACAAATATGTTGCACCCCCCACCAAGACTGTAAAAGCCTTTGATTTCAAAATAATATTGTACGCAGATGATACACAGCTTATAACCTCCTTTGACAATAATTTGGTCAAAGCAAAAGAAAGCTTTTCAGCAGGGATAATAGCAATGGCTGCCTGGATAACGAAGAACTGTCTCACTTCGCCGAGACACCCATGGGTTGTTGAGCGCTTTATAAATCTCATACACATATACATAAACTTGAATGCCGGAAAATCAGAAATTATGCTGTTTGGCAAGGCCCAACAGTCATTGGCCTCTGATTGTTTTTCCCAGTGAACTTGGCACAGCTCCAACAACTAAACTGGTAGTCAAGAACTTGTGAGTCCATCTCGACCAACCTCTTACCATAAAAGAACCGGTGCGGTCCATCACAGGCTCCTGTTTTCAAACGATGCACTTGCTGGGAAGAGCTGAGTAAAGGGGGTGGTAACAGGACATCAACATAACTTTCTGCTGAGCTTACTGCTGCCAAGGCATGTTGTTCTTCAGTCCGGCAACCACCCCCTCTACTCAACACTGCACCTCGAGGAAACTCCGCAAAACCTTCATTCGAGATCAGCAGTGACTTCCTTGTCAACTTTTTGTACCCCGTTTCCCACCAGCACCCTGTAAGAAGTAAAACTAGCTTCCCGCAGCTCTCGCTTCAGCACCAAGAACAGCCAGGACAACTCTGCACCTGGGATTTTCGAGCCAGGTAAAAACAAGCTGACTGTCGTGGCTTGCTCCTGGGACCCGAATCACCTTCACCCTCCTTGAGTTACATGCAACTCGACCTGCAAGTGACCGATTGTCACTAGTGCTTTTTCCCATTGACCACTATGATAAAGTTTTGCAGTAATATTTTACACTGATTTAATATTGCTTCTGGAATCCATAACTCTGGTTATACTTATGTGATTTACTTCATTTTGGTATCTAAATTTACTTGAAAAGCTGCTTGATTTTCATAAATTGGTGTCGGATTTCTCCTGAGTCGTGTCAATTACTTATCATCCATGCTGATACTCTGAATTTGCCCACTAGAAGCGTATAACCTTTATGAAAGAGTGATTGAGCAAGATCCCACATACTCTTTTCACTAATTCCTAATGTGGAAGGGCAACCTGCAGGATGTATTCTTGAGTCCTCCCCACTCTACATCCTCAGGCTGTATGCATAACCAGTGCAATGCACACACAACATATGAAGCTTGATGCTGTACCAAGATCTCTTAGATAGTATACACTCCTTGAACAACAGCTGCCTTTTGTAAAGGGTTAGGGA
The DNA here is from genome assembly GCF_964204655.1 of Triturus cristatus. Lineage (NCBI taxonomy): Eukaryota > Metazoa > Chordata > Amphibia > Caudata > Salamandridae > Triturus > Triturus cristatus. The sequence goes on along the minus strand of NC_140592.1, from coordinate 457,998,709 downwards.
TTCGTTGTATTCCACCCTAGAATATAAATCTCATGAAACTTGGCATAGTGCCACAGCAGGCCAAATTTTAAACAATCTGTCACAGTCTGGATGGTCCTTTGGCAATGTGGCAGAGTTAACAACCATATACAGCACCAGATGCAGAATCAAAACACAATTTGTTCTCATGACAGAAGGGAAGCCGGGTATTGCCCAAACTGCAAAGACCAGTAAGTCTATATTGATGATTTGCTCAATATTCTCATGAGCATTTTAAAGCCCTAACATGTTTTCAATTAGGGGCTGTCAGTTGAGCACTCTGGTTGTGCCCTGTGCTGTACCTGTTTGCACTCCACATAGGGATACTCTCTCAGCGGCACAGAGAGCAATTGTGAAAAAGCATCACGCCTGCCTTCCTGTGCTGCATGGCCATGATCTTCAGAATCACTGAAAAGGAGTCACCATCTGATGGAAGTCCACCGAGTGAAAAATCAGTTCTAGGTTCTGATCCATCATCATCGCCTTCAGATGCAGTCTCAGCAAGTGAACCAGCCTCAGCGCTCTCCTCCATTATTTGACTTAAGGCCTTGACAGCAGACACCCAACGAGATGTCATGATAGTGTCCCATTTCAAGCTTTTTTCCTCCAATACTGTGAGCTAGGTAGGATACAGAGGCCTGTAAAAATGTTACGGTATCGAGAATCCTGATAAGTGTGTATGATATGAATGGAAAATCAGAATGCAATGCAGTGCAAGTAAAAGTGGAAGTTGTGTACAAAAGCATTAGAGGTAAAAAAAATGTTAAATGCAAAAAAATGATTTAAATCATAGGTGAAGGTGAAGGTAAATGTGAAGCTTTTGCTGACAGACAAAAATGAGCCTACAGGGAAAGATAAATAAAATAAGTTTACTTCAACCTGCAACACATACGACAAACAGGCAAACAGAGGAACAATACTCAAGCAACTAAGCAAAACAGTACAGATAGTGACTGCAATTGAACGGCCAAAACAAGTTAGGGCACAAACCCCCATGTGCTTTCAAAATAGGATTACAATTTATACGCAAAATTAACCTAACAGAGGAGTTTATATATATGTGCCCGAAGTGCGAATGTTGGGGGGGGGGGGGGGGGAATCACCAGGAAACCAGACACAGTGATAGCAAATGCAAACTAGCCATAATTAGTTTGTCCCCAAGGAGGGACAGCCCTTGTGCTGGGGTGGCGGCTGCCTAACAAAATAAAAATCATCCCTGGTGGTTTCATAGAGCATTTAAGTTCAATGATCGCTGTCAAGCTGTAATCTTCAAACAGGAATCATTCCTACAGGAGCACCATTGGAAAGGGGAGATTGTCCCCTTTTCCGTAGTGCTCCTCATGTGCATACATTTGCTCGTATTGGCACAAGGCCCGCCAGTGCAAACTCTCTAAAAAATAAAAAAAAGGTACTATATTTTTTGTTTTACTGGAGCACGCCAATGGGGTATGGGATGAGACCCGATCGGCCCCACCTAGGAAACAGAAATGCTTGCATTTTAACTGGCACCCCAAAGGGGATTTGCCCCTATGTTGGTGGGGTCGACCGAAGAAAAAAGAATCCCTGATATCTAGAGGTGTATTCCTGCTTGGGGATTGTGGCTTGGTGGCATCCCTGATATCTAAAGGTGTATTCCTGCTTGGGGATTGTGGCTTGGTGGCATTCACCAAGTGTGAATTATTTATAGAAGTACATCCACAGAAAGGAGAGACTGTTCCTTTTTCGGTGGTGCCCCTATAAGGTGTGCAAAGTTACCAAAGCAAAGTCCTTGGGCACAAACTTTAAAAAATGAAAATGGTCAACATCATTTCACCTTCCCTAGAGGGGCAAGGGCCTGATTGGCCCCTCCATAGAAGGGAAAACATTTACATTTTAAATGCCCCCCTCCCCAAAAAGGAGGGGGAGAAGCATCCCTGGTGTCTAATGGTGGATTTCTGCTCCGGAATTGTGGCATGACTGCGATCCTCAAGCAGGAATCCAAAACAGAGAGGCACCTTTGGAAAAGGGCGCCTCCTCACTTTCCAGCAGCACCTCTGCCATCTCAAATGGTGATCCCCGGTGCATCAATGACGGACACATTGATGTCATTGATCTTGTGCCGAGAAGGGGCAGGAACTGACGCAGAAGTTCTTCTGCAATGGCTCCCAATGAAACACCATATGCAAGCACTAGAGATTTCCTTCTCCCTTCCCAAGAAGGAGAGATGTTCACATCCTGACACTGGGCGGGAAGGGGTTGTTTGAAGGGCATGAACATCTCTTCCTCTGTATTAGAGGGGTTAATATATATTCCAGGCCTTAACATAATTTATCGTTGTGGGATGAGTGTGTTCCTTTAGCATTAGGCCAGGAGCTAGGCCTTAAAATGAATGGCTTTCTTGCTTTGGTTGTGTAAAGCAAGCAGAATAAGGTTATGTTTTTGTGTGCAAAATTGCCATGTCTTTTGATCTGTACTGACAGAACTGATCTGGTGGTATATGCAGGCTTAACTGGTTGCACATGCAGTCTGCCTTTTATGGGGTGGGCATGTAGGCATGCCTATGGAGGGATGAAGAAAAATGATATATACTTTCTGTATTCATCTGGAAATGATTTGATTGGAAAATTGCAACTTACATTATTATGAGTTAAGCTTTTCAAAATGTGGAATAACATGTGGATTTTGGTGCCTTGTGCAGCAACATACACGTCTGGGTATGTACCTTAAGAAACGTGCAGAGGAGTGGGTTTTCGCACCCCTTGTCACTTGGTGTGCGTAACTCGCAGAACTTCCCTTACCGATACCTTCCCAAAAACTGCCTGAATTTTGTAGCCAACTTGTAATCATGGCCTAAATTGGGTAGATCAAACCAGGCATGAATTTGAGGTCAAACATGGACACCAGTGTACCTGGCAGTTCTGGCAACTGGGTATGCTCTGCACAAAAGCATGTTATCTCAGAACTTTGCCTAGCATACCAACTATAATTATGAATAATGAAATCGGTCTTGAAAATTATTCTCTAAATTCTGATGCCGTTTCAAAAATGCATCTAAATACATGATTGCCAAACATATTATTCTGGTCGGGCAGGCCTTACTAACGTGTAAAAGTATCCACACTGTGATAATTAGAAATGGGGGTGGGGGCTTTAAAGAATATTTGGAGTCCCTTCACTTTTGACACATACTTCCAGCTTGGATATAAGTGACAAAATATGTTAGTCATGGCCCGTTATAGAGTGGCTTACTGATACTATTTGTTTCCCCTAGGGGGGCCGCACCCCAGTTTGAAGACCTCTGCCTTATAGGTACAAAGAGCAGAATGAGCAGCAACAGTCAGCATAGATTGAACCATCTTTTTCTGTAATTCATCTTTATAGCTAAAATAAAGTTTTTTTAACGCCTGTTCGGAAACAGTTTCCAACTATTCATTAGAATGATAACAATCCGGGACACCCATTGTGGTAAAAGTGTGTTTCAACTACAGAAACCATGGAATTGTGGCCACATGATCAAGCGCTAACACATCCATAAGCAATGACCTTGAAAATCGAGCTTCTGGTGGGAGCCAGATTTTGTGGCCCAACAACAACGGTCCAAACCTACTAAGTCCTCAAGATAATTCACTTGGCAAATAGCATTTGATGTACTCTTAGGTACCACGAGAAGGGTGTGCAGAAAGCTGTTCTCAACCCTCTGAAGACGTGCAGGGTTGTAATGACCCCAGTCTCCAGCCCTTTATAAGGCAACTGACATACACTTGCATTTATAAATTGTAAGCAAACCTAAATACTGCTTTAATCAAACCCTCAAACTGCATATCCCCAGTGTAATGCATCATCAAAGGAAATACCTAAATAATTAAAAATGTTTGACCTGGTCAATCTTGTCCACCCTATCTTATGTGTTTTAACCTTGGTCTTCGGTGGACCCAAAGGCATAGTAAAAAATGTAGACATATTAACATTTAAATCCAAATCGTTCACAAATTGGCTAAAAAAATCTAACAAGGTTTGTAGTCCATTTGCTGTTCTCGCAATGAGAATAGCATTGTCTGCAAACAAGAGAACTAGGATTGCTCGCCTTGCTATTTGCGGCATATCCTTTCCATTTTGGGCTAATAAAGTCTCAAAACCATTAATGTAAAGTAGGAAAAGGAAAGGGGCCAGAATGCACCCCTGCCGAACACCCAGAGGAGATGTAATTAAGAAGGCACTTTCTTGGCTAAATCAAACTTTAATGACCGTGTCCCAATGAAGACAACAAAGGAAGTCAACCAGAGCCTCCTCAACCCCCAAACTCCTCAGCATGGTCCACAATTTCCTATGTTTCTAAATATTTTTTTATTAACAGTTTTAATCAAACCAAACTAATCGCGATGGAGCGGTTCAATCAATCAGGACATTATACAGCAACATTGTACATTTCAGTGAGAAGGTTCAAGGCCAAAGGGTGTAACATATAAAGGATACACAATTGTAACAGAAGGGCCACAGGAGGAGGGCCACAAAAGGTAGTTTAGCTCACAACAATAATATGCGAAAGTAGTTTACCATTTCTGTAGTCCAAAAACTCATTCAATATCTAGGGACCTGTCTGTCACATACACTCAGCTTCATTCAGGCTTGGTACCCCAGGATCGGGAACCTGCCCTGCATCTCAGCGTCTGGGGAAGCAGCCCCTGAGAGAAAACCATCTTCTAAAATGTGCTCACCCGGGTCCACTCTGGAGCAAGCCAACAGTACTACATCTCCAGCAGGTAGTATTGGCACCGATTCTCCCAGCCTCCTCCTTCCTAATCGCCTCTCTCTCGCATTCCGACCACTTCACTCCAATCCCCATCTATAAATATCAGGGATGCAGGGAAATTTCCAACTCATCGTTAGTTCCCTGTACGCTAGAACCAATGCTAAGTCTGCAAATCTATCTGTCATTTTCGGAGCCGCTCTATGCTCATGTAGGCCCAGAAGAGATACCTGGGGGGTAGGCTCGAGGTCTTGATCCGTAGCCCATGGACAACCTGGAGAACCGTGATCCAGTATGGAAGTAATATCAGACAGGACCACACCATATGGAAAATTTCTGCATCGTACACACCGCACCAAGCCACAGCAGGAAACTTGGCATGTACTCGCTGGGGAGGTGAGATATCCAGTGCAAGTAATAAAACTGAATATGTTTGAAAAAGTGTTCCTAGACACTCTAGGAGTGAGCTCGAGTGGTCCCCCAGGTCTTCCTCCCAGCGCCTACAAAGGTGCATGAGGCCCAGCTGCATCCCTTTATAGCAGAGCCCTGTAATGCAGCGTGACCGCTCTCATCCGGCTTGTGATAAAGAAGAGGTGTCCTAAGCATTCCTGTTCTGGAGGCTCCGCAGTCCCACCAGTAACTGATTTTTTGTATAAGAGCCCCATGTAGTAAAAAGTGTCCCACAGGGAGGTTGTGTGTCTCCCGGAGGTTCAAGAAGGGACATACCTTGTCACCCACAAATAAATCCTCCAATATAGTGACCTTCGCTTCTATCCATCTATGAAGCCCCGTCCATCCACCTGGTCGTTCCCAGCAATGGGCAGCCATCAGCAGGAGTTTGCATGTATATGGCAATTTAGTTGACGTTCTTGGCTGCGCACTAGTGTAAACGTAGCAAATTCTCCTGATGAATACATTTTTACCTTGTGACATAGAGGCAGGTACTGGCTTCATCAAGACGGCAGACAGCATTTCGTTGGAGGGCGAGCCCACCTCACGAGGGCCCACTCCATCCCATTCCATAGTGCAGACCTCCAGTGGGCCATGCATTGCAGCTGCACAGCCAAGTAATATAGCTCTAAATCTGGAGCAACCAGGCAACCCTTCGTCACTGGCAGATGGAGTTTCTTGTGAGCCACGCGACTGGAGTTGCCCCAGTATAGCGTCAGTAAGATACCATCCAGTTCCCGAAAAAATCTATGTGGACGTTTCATGAGGAGAGCAGCAAACAAGTAAATAAGTTGCAGCAACACCACCATTTTAGAAACAGGTACCCGGCCACTCAGCTAGAGAGATAGCATGGTCCAGAAGGCCACCGAGCGCTATAGTGTGACGACTGCACAGCAGAAATTGCCCTCATATAATAAATCAGCCGAGCTGTAACTATTGACCCCCTCCCAAATGGTGCTCGATTCCCAGCGTAGCTTCGTGGCAGCCTCTTGTCATCACTGTGGAGGGTAAAGACTGTTTACCTCAAGACCAGAGCGATGGTTAAAGTCCGTCAGTGCGGCCACCGCTCTCTTAAAATCAGCGTCCTCCCGCCTCATATATAGTAGCATGTCATCCGCATATGAGGAGAGATATAAACAATCGGAAGAAAGTTGACAAACGGCATCCCTGAAGGGTACCCCATTCCACTGTGCACGCCACTGAAAGCACGGAGCCGGTGCGAACCCTGGCCAATGGGCTAGTGTAAAGAAGCTTTGTCCATTTAATGCAGGGCACCCCTAATCCCATACAAAACATGGTGGCGTTAAAAAACTCCTGGCGGGGTGAGTGAACTGACTTCCAGATATCTACAGAGATGACTAGAGCAGTCTGAGATAAATGTTCTTGCTGGTCCATAGCCATTAGCAATTGGCAAATAATAGTCATAGTACTTCGCGTGGGAATTAAACCAGTTTGGTCGGGAAGCACCAAGTTGCACATGTGAGGAAGTATACTGGTTGCCAGGACCTTGCTCAGAATCTTATAATCTGTGTTGAGCATTGAGAGGGGAAGATAGGAATCGAGGAGAAGCGGGTCTTTATCCTTCTTAGGAAGGAACGCAATAGTGACCTATCGCAAGGAGGGGTGAAGCAGTCCCCGCCTTCAAGAGTTGTTAAAGAGGGTTTTCGAGTCCACGGACAAATTCCGTAGTGTACAAAGCATAACATTCAATAGGCAGACCATCCAATCTAGAGACCTTCACCCTCACCATCTCTTTAATCACCCGCACTTCATGTTCAGTGATATCCACACCCAGTTGCTCCACTATTGTGGAATTAAGGGTTTCCAGTGAGGACTCTAGAACATAGTCTAACATATCCATCTCCCTACCCCCACTCGATGCCGAATGCAAGTCCCAATAATGGAAGAGGAATGCCGTGTTAATTTCCTCCTGAGCAAAGGCATCTTGTCCTGAAGAATTCTGCACTTGGAAAATGGTGTGCCCCTGATCTTTACTCTGCAGTAGCCACGCAAGCATTCTACCAGATTTATCCCTCTCGACGTGGGCCCGAGGCACATAGGCTTTGTTCTCAAAGAGCCACAAACATTTGACCAGCCTGAGTAGTTTCTCCTTTTCTTCCAGCAATCGCTCCCTACCCTCAGAGGTCCTCTCTAATTCACGGGAAGGCCACCTAATACCGCCTCCTGTCTCTCTCTTAATACTGGAATGTAAATGAGCTTATACTCCCACCTTATTAGAAACTTAATAACCCCGGACAACTATTTTCATAGCCTCCCATTTCACCAGCATTGATAAGGTGAGTCAGCATTATCACTCCAATATTGTGCAGCCTGTTCCCCTAATGAGACCCGAAAAGCCTGGTCTTCAAGCATGATTGGATCTAAGCGCCAAGTAGGGACAATTGGTCTATATGCAGACCATCGGAGAGAGCACAGCACAGGGGAGTGGTCGGAATATGTTTTCTCCAAGTACTCTACCCTAAGCACTTTGTTATATGCTGCCTTGCACCTATAGATCCTGTCGAGCCGAACTTCTAAGTCATGAAACCCAGAGCGACACTACACGGATATCCTCCGCTAATCCACTCGCAGGTGCGGAACTGAGGGGTGGGTGCGATCTATACAATCCCAGATCTACCATGCAATTAAAAGTCTCCCCCCACTATCTTAATATAAGGGATCATCAATGGGAGGAGAGGTGCCAGATTAGTTAGAAAAGCAAGCGGATCCACATTTGGCACGTATCGTTTAGGAGGATGACATCTCTACCATCTAGATGGCTCAGCACCAATACAAAGTGACCATCCAGGCCAATAACTGCCCTACGCAAATAAAAAGGCACCGTAGGTCCAATCCAGATAAGGGCATGTTCCATATAGGTACTATAATATAGGCCTCGGTAATCTCATTACCCTTCACCTATATTCTCTCCCTACATTACACTTGTCACGATTTACAGGGACTGACCTTTTGCCTAGATACTACACTGCATTCAGAACGCGGGTTTTTCCCTAGTTCGAAATCTCATGTATTATACATGAGGATTCTTAGAAGCACAGCAGGATTACCATCTCCTGTATAAAATCTATGTATAAAGTTCATGCTCAACGTCATACTTAGGCCGACACAGTAATACAGCAAGGTAGGACCCCTGGGGAGACCTATGGGTATATATACATCACATCTTGCTAAGATAAGACAGAGGAGACAGAGACTTCCCGGCCGACACACTGACCAGAGACGCTGAGGTTCTTGCATGCAGACACTCCAGCTCGCAGTGGTCTAAAAAACATCCCTTGCAGGGTGTCCAACCCGAGACCAGGACGGAGTACCACTGTCTCATTTCAGGTAATGGGGTTGACTAAATCCTAGAGGGTTTCTTGGCTTAACACCTACACACAGGCTAGGTACACTTAGGTACATCTAGTTAGGGAGGCAACGTAGGAGTATGCATCTTTTTACCACGTGTTTTATATACTCCAATGTATTCATGATTACTGTAAGATGGTAGAACTATACCATCCATTTACCTTTATAGTACTGCTAATTATTTATATCTTATACTACCTAACGGTTGTTGCAGCCCATCTATTCTACAACAGAATAACAACTGTTCAATAAATGCTTATTGAAAACGCCCAGCCTGTTTATTCTGTGTACCTCTCTGAGACAGACTAAGTAAGCACGAGAGACTGAGCATAAAGTAGAATATTGTTTCCACGGTCCTGAGGGATCAGGGTTGTCATGTTCGATGGTTGCCAAGAACTATTTTCTCCTTGGTAAGAGGAGATTCTAGTGGCACTGTGGGTTGTTGGTACAAAAAGGGCCAACATACCCGTGGGGGTGATCTGAGTTCGTCTGACACTAATCCTACAGTGTATGTTGTGTAAACACGCAGATCCTGTATATTTCTTATAGGAACTACACAACAGGCATATCGGGAGAAAGCGGAGTAAGTAGGGACGTATGGCTGTCCCCTCCAGCTCCTGCGGGGGGCCCAAGCCTCAGGTTCTGTAAGGTGAGTCTCCTATAGGAACGCAAAGTGAACCAACCCACGCTTCAAATACATCAACCCATTATAATGTTTAGAAGGTGTGGAGAGGCCCTGCACATTCCATGTAATCAACTTAATCTGGTCCACCATCAAGATCTGTCCAAACAAGACCCTGGGAGGACCCCCGCCCCCAGCACTCCCTCCACACGTTCTGGGTTACCTCCTCCACTCGAAACATCTGCATCCATAAAACCTCCACTGGAAAAAAAACAATACAAAAAAAAACAATAAGACCAAACTATACGTCCGAAATACCTGCCAAAGGACGGCAACAGAAAACCATCCTGTCCAAACTACAAAAAGCTTGAGGCCTGCCAAGAAGCCAAATAAAGTCCAAAGAGGACCAACCACTTCCATAAAGGAAAGACATAAGTAGAGGAACGGAGCTACCAGCCAGTAGGATATAAAGGGCAAGGCAAAAGAAATGCAATCCAACACAGTGCAACATACTGCATAAGCCCCTCTTCTCTACCAACTCCCCAGCTGATTCAAATCAAAGAGAATGGGAAAACATGAGAAATTGACAGTGTAATAAAGGGTGCAGCTCCTAAATCACAACCGGATAATTACCACCACAGTGATATCCTTAGTCATCTCCAAGTAGACCAGCGTCACAAAAGGTTATCAGCCGTGCCCGGGGTAACCACCAGAAGATGGTTCTCCTGACAGTGCTTAATTTGTAAAACAACAGGTGCCAGGGTTCTCGTCAGGAGGACACAGCAACTTGCACCACACACTGCCCTTGTCATGCTGCCAGTGATAGATGTAACAAAACTACTAACCATAAAGCACAAGTGTAACTATCAAAACTATTTCAGGCCCCCAAAGAATGACTTGGGCACCAGGTGATAGTCATTTGTAGTGTATATTGAATTAATAATGACCTGTTGTTGTGGTCATCTCTAAATTAGACAGATAGCGGCACCTTGTGGCAGACTGTCACAAGCGCCGGCGTTGACAATTAAGTGCCGGTGCCGAGCACCGGAAACCACCAGCTCAAATTAAGCACTACAGTCTTAGCACCACGGAGTCCTTGTAAACGGATGTTCAGCTAGAATGGGCCCGGAATGTGCGCTGCAGGGAGTTCTCTCCACCTCGGAGAGATGCAACTGTCTCCACCGCCCTAGTCTGTTCTATTGCCACCTGGGACTTGGTGGGCAGAGACGCTCTTCCGCACCATGATCCACAATGTTGTGTTATGTTATGTTCCATAAATTTGTAACGCGCACAGATACAAATGAGTGTCCCAGCGCGATGCCTAGCGGGGTATGAAAAATGAAATTCAAGCAAAAAAATGTGTTTTCAGTTTCCTTTTAAAAGCCACTGGGTCCTGAATAATACGCAGAGCAAGAGGAAGGGCATTCCAAGCAACAGCAGCCTTCACAGCAAAGGAACTTCCCCCTAGCCTCTGATACTTAAAGCGAGGAACCTGAGCAAAGCATAGGGACATGGATCGCAGAGATCGCGAAGGAACGTAAAAGGAGAAACGTCTCTGCAAATAGAGAGGACCGCAGCCATGAAGAGCATGATGGGCCAAAACCAGTGATTTAAATTTAACTCTATCCACCACGGGGCGCCAATGGAGAGATCGCAACTGATGGTAAACGGGGTGTCGCCGCTGCTGCTGAGCATCAGGTTATAAAGTGCATTTGTCATATAATTCGAGCCAGTCCAATGCTGCCGCAGGCTCTGTGAAGAAGTGCACCTGGTCTTCCATTTGCACACTCAGCAGAGCCGGGAACAGCAAGGAATAAAGTAAACCCAGGTCAAGCAGTTTCTTCTTTACTGCGGGTAACAACGATCTCTGTACCTGGACCTGGAGTGTGAAATCTGGGTATAAGGATACATTGATATCATCAACTGCAAAAGGGCGATGTGCTTGAGCCTGCTATTACAAGTGATCTCTGTCTCGAAAATGCAGGAGGTGGGCAATCACAAGGTGGGGCCCCAGGGCGAGGTAACTGCGCCGGTACTCAATAGGCTCGTTCCAAGGCACAGAACCTAAACAGCCCTTCCGGGGCCGCCACCTACTGCAGCCAATAATCCAAAAACACCAGCAAGGAGTCACCCTCAATGCATTCCGGAGGCCCCACAATAGGAACATTGTTCCAGTGGGCCCATCCTTCCTGATCGTCAAGTCGAGCAGCCAGGTGCTTCGTTAGGGCATCCAGCGCTGTAAAATGATGATCAGTGGATTGAATAGTAGGCACCAAGGACTGCAGTGTGCTCTCCAGAGAGGTTACCCTCTCAGTCATCCTCCGGGAGTCTTCGTGGATGAGGCCTAGATCTGTCGCAATGGAGGCGATCTTGCCATCCAACCTCCCCAGAAGCATTGATTGCAGCCAGACGATTCACAAATTTACTATTGATGTAAAACATGTCACTGCCACTAGCACCCTGCTTGATCACCTGGGAGACACTCGTAAAAGCGTCTGCCTTTGTGAAATGAAATAGAAATTTATAATAAACGCGCACTACTACACTGGGGTGTCTAGTCGCGCAATCTTGCTAACAGGGCAATGCCAGGTTAGAAGGCTTGCCAGGGTTTAGAAACTCCTACAGGTTGAAAAGCCAGGTTTTTTGTTTTTTCCTAAAACAAAGGAAGTCCGTTTCCTTTTTCAGGATTAAGGGAAGGCTGTTCCAGAGATGGAAAGTGCTACCTATAAAACTTCTCCCGCCCCACTTTGCTCTTTTTACTCTAGGAACAATGATATTGCATGCTGATTCTGAGTGAAGGGATCGTGGCAGAAAATACCAACAAACCAAAGCTTTAAAACTTGCGGGCCTTACCCATGAAGAGCCCTGAAAGCAATGCACAGGGCCCTAACTGTATACGTTTCTCAATAGGTTACCAGTGGGGAAGCGGAACGGCAGCTGACACAGATTCTCTTTTGGATATACCAAGTAAATGGCGAGCAGCTGAGTTCTGTAGGACCTGAAGCTTATTGAGACTTTTTTTTCTTATATTTACGAAAAGAGCATTTGCATAGTCAATTTTTGAGAGTATCAGAGCAGAAATTACAGTTTTTGCAGGTCTTTCAGAATGAAGGGAAAGATCTTTCTTAAAAATGTCATAATAAAAAAGGAGGCAGACGTGAGTGCATTTACGTGCCCTTCGAAAGTGAGTTGATTATCAAAGATAACTCCAAGATTCGTTACCTTTGTAACTGGCGATGGAAGTTGGCCAAGTTTAGGTGGCCACCAGCCTTGGGACCAAAAGGAAGGATCCTTCCCGAAGAGCAGTATCTCGGTCTTGCCTGAATTCAACTTAAAGCAGGTTTGGGCCATCCATTTTCCGATCTCCTGCATTCAGTTATAAAAACTCTTTGCTGTCTCTGAAATATTAGATGATACTGGAATCACTAATTGGGTATCATCTGCGTAGGTGACTGCAGAGAACCCAAAAGATCTAATAAGTTTGGCCAAAGGGGCTACATAAATGTTAAAAAGGGTCGGGCTAAGAGCCGAACCCTGGGGGACGCCGCAAGGGAGAGCTAAGGACGAGGATTTAAAACTGTCAGCTGCAACAAACTGAATTCTGACAAAAATGATTCGACCAAAGCAAGGGCTTTGTCTTTTACCCCAATATCCTCCAGGCCGTTTAGCAGGATTTGGTGGTTTACGGTGTCAAATGCCGCTGAGAGGTCCAATAGGACCAATACTGCACTACCACCCTCTATGAGAAGATCAATCTCTTTCAGGGTGCATTCATCGGGCTTGAAAGTCCTTTTGCAATGTTTAGCCGCACACTGAACTAATTCAGATGCCTTACACTTGCCCATGGAGCATTCAGTACTATTCTGCAATGAGCCTTTTTCATGGAAAACTGGCCACAGATCAGTATCTCTTTACCCAAATGATTTCATATTTGTAGAAAGATCTAATACAAGAAAGTGATTGAGAACTTTACAGAGTTTTAAAGAAATGGCAAATTAATTGTGTGCACCATTATCTCCTTAAATACTGAAGGGCCAAGCACAGTATTGCCTTTTCTAGGAATAGAACTGGACACAAAGAAAATAGTAGTGAGGCTCCCAGACACGAAAGTGATGGAAATAAAGTAATTTCTGGAACAAGTGGTGAAGAACCAGGCTGAATTAGGCCTGGCGGTGCAGGGTACGCCTGAAATCTTCTGAGTTCGCCTTCTAAATGTACAGAGACACGGAACACTCTGTTGGCATAGGAACTTCAATTTATTAGCTGCAGCTAGGTACAGTTGTCCTAAAAGTACATCAGTGGTAGGTTCTCAGGAGACTGCCACTTCAATCCGTGGCTCACAGTCTTTTATAGCGCTTGAATCCCATAAAGCAACAACCCCCTCAATGTGCAATAAAAACAAACAAATCATCCACTAGCAAACATTCTTTGTACAAGATACAGGATAATAGGTAATAGAAATTCCTTCCCTAGGGTCGTGTTCTCTACCTGACCCTATAGGCCAGTTGGCATGAGCATTCCTAAGTTAAATTAATTTACAACAGGACGTGTTTGCGTGTTGCAGGTGGTGATTCGTAAAACAATTGGAGAGGCAGAGAAGGATCACCATGGGTCAATAGATGGTTATCACGGGAATTAGTTGCTTCGAGCCGGGTCTCTGAATGTACTTTGCTCAGAGAGACAGGAAAAGGTCGTTTAACATGTTCCAGTACAGAGTATGAAAGAAACGCTACGAAGGTCGTCGGTGCCTGAGTGAGGGCAACAACACAATGGTGTTAATACGCAAGATGGAGCCGTAATCAAATTTCCTCAGTGGTAGGAGAAAGACATTTGGAATTGAGGAAGGTGCAAAAGCTGTTGGGCTACTTGAATTTTCCATCTGGCTTTGCAAAGGCAAGAAGGATATTCTGTAGAAGGTTAGGACTAGGTATGGCAGGAGTGGTATTGCTACATCATGGAGTGTGGATAGTGATTACAGTGAGGACCGATATGTGCATGTGGAGGAAATTCAGAAAGATTTTAATGTCATTTCAGTGTATTTTTTGGAAGAAGAAACAGTTTAGCAGGTGCAAATTTTCTCAAATGTATTAGGGGCAAAAGTAGTTGGTCTATTCTGGGATGGATATTGATGTGGTTAGAGATGACCAAACCATTGGTTGAGAAAAGGGAGGAGCACAGCTTTCCTGGATTGTTTTCCATTGCTGGTTGCACTGGTAGTATGGGTTATGAAATGGCAGTCAGGACAGAGATGTTCAATGTTGACTACATGACGGTTGTTGAATTGGTGAATAAACAGAACACACACTATCTGAAGTTGCTATGTTTGCAGAGTCTGTTTATGTTAAAATACTTGCAGCTGAATATTGTTTTTAAACAAAACATGTGCCAGGTGCAAACAATAATATAACAGATGCTTTCTCTTGTTCGATGTGGCAACTATTTTGAATGCTAGCCCACAGAGCATATCAATAAATACTGGGATTTGTAGAGCATGGCTAATCACCCTTGAGGGCATCCAGGCGCTGTCCGTAGGCACAGGGAGTTTAAGTGTTTTGCCCAGAATCACAGGATATTGATCTGACGCCGAGGCTCAAACCTGGATTCCCAGCTCCAAAGTCATCAGCTCTGGTTGTTACGCCACATCCAGATATGAGGACAGAGTTACCATATAATATCTGGCCAAGGGGGGAATAGGTCTTGTAGAATTTGCTGAAAATACATTGCAGTATCTACTAGGGGAAGTTATTTGCAAGCAGGGCAAGAACATGGGCAATTTGGGAAAAATTCAAGGTTTGATAACAACAAAGGCAGGAAAGAAAGTGAAGAGGATCCCAAACTAATATATCAGATCAGATAGGGAGGAGCCTAGCGCGCAACCAAGATGGCCGCGTAGGTGCGAGGCTCCAGAGGACCTCCGCGACCTCCTATGACTATCCTGAACATATCCTGTCCCAGATGAGGGGACTGTGTTGGTGAGCCCGAGCTGAGGTGGCGCCCGTTTTCCGCTTCCAAATCGGACCTCGGACACCGACTTTAGCACCGATTGAGGTTTGCGGCCTACTCCTAGCCGAACCCCGGATTTGCGTTGTGGGGCGATCCAGTGACGAAGTGAATAACAGCGGCGGATAGGGCTTGGTGGCTCGCGTAACCCACACTTTCACTTTCGCTTTCGCACCCTCCTTGCTGTCTATGCGAGGTTGGGTCGCGGGGCTTTGTGTGTTGGTGTGGCCTCGCTGGGGGGCCCTGCCTGCCCGCCGGCTGTGATCCGCCCCGCAGATCTGGGGTGGCACCCCCCCGGAGCCAGTGGACCGGCTTGCCCGCCCTTCACGACGTGGCTGGTGCGATCGGGAGACTGGGACTATGGCCACGAAACAAGATGGCGATCGGGCAAAGGTAAAATCGACCCGGCGTGGCGCAGCCCATCAGTCCAACAGTATGGATCGCTATACCCTCCAGAAGGGATCTCCTGAGGTGCCACGCAGGTCACCTGAGGGCCCTACTGATGCCCCCGATCTGCCCACGGATCTGACTCTGCGGGATGTCATGGGCGCCATCGCCGAGATGAAGGCCTCTGTGGGCCAGCGTTTTGACACACTGGCGCAGAAGATCGACTCGGTCCTCGTAGATGTTGGCCTGATAAGGGCCGATCTCTCCAAGACCAACGACCGAGTCGATTCTTTGGCCCACACCGCATCGGGCCTTACGACAGATGTGGCGGCCCTGCAGGCGGAGGTGCGCCGGCTTGCTCGGGCGAGTGCGCTGATGGATCGTCGCTTGGAGGAATCCGAGAGTCGGGCCCGGAGGAACAACATCCGTATCATCGGGGTGCCTGAGGGACGTGAGGAAGCGGCGGCGGACCTTTTCGTGGAAGACCTGATTGTTACCCATCTCCAGCCACGGGGGCTGAGTAAATTCTTTGCTGTGGAGAGGGCCCACAGGGTTCCTGGGGGAAGGCCTAAGGTCGGAGCCGTTCCGAGACCTCTCATCGCCCGGATTTTTAATTTTCGGGACAGAGACGCTATCCTGCAATCCTCCAGACTACAGGGACCGATTAGACTTGACAATATGGACATTAATTTCTATCCTGATTTCACCCCTGCGGTCCAGAAGCAGAGACTGAGCTTCCTTGGTGTCAAGCGCCGTCTTCGGGACCTAAATCTCAAATACGCCATGCTTTTCCCAGCTAAGCTGCGAGTGGAGGTGGAAGGTCGCACACACTTTTTTGATCGTCCCGAAGCGGCCGGGGACTGGCTGGATACTCTGTCTGGAGATCGGGATCGGGGTGGAGGGGGGGGAGTGGCCGGGGGAGAGGGCTCGCCGGATCAAGACTGAGGGACTAATATTAGGCCTCGCTCGGGACAAAAATGATGCCACTTTTGAATATATGTCGGATTGCTTAAGTTCCCCTCCTATGGAGGTTGTGTGGGGTCTCTTGGGGGTTCTCCCTCCTCCTCTGGGGGTCTAGTTAGTTTAACTATCTATGGGGCGACAGGCACACTGCACGTTGGGGGGGCTGTCTGGGCTCATGCAGGGGTGCAGGGAGGGGGGAGTTTTGTTGGGGTGGGTGGGCAGGGATGGGGTGTTGTTCGTTATTATCACAAGGCAACCCTTTTTTTGTGTTGGTTCTACTGTGCTCTCGGGGGGACGAATGATGGTTTCGGTGTATGATGGGGGGTAGGGAATTAGCTTTGTTGTCTTGGAACGTCAATGGACTGGGGGACAGGATCAAACGAGGTGTGGTCCTGCAGTATCTGAAGCGACTCTCGCCTGATGTGGTCTTCCTGCAGGAGACACACCTTATTGGCAATTCCTTCTGCGCCATGAATCGGCGTGGCTACCGCCTCGTGGCCCACTCGGGCTTCACGTCAGGCTCGAGGGGCGTGGGTACCATGGTAAAGAACTCGCTCCCGTTAGAAATTGATGAGGTGCTCCACGATGACAGGGGACGTTACACTGTCTTGGTGGGTAGAATGGAGGGCAAAGTGGTTGTCTTTGTGTCAGTGTACGTCCCACCGGGGTTGCAGTCGACCACCTTTGCAGATCTGGGGCGCCTCCTCCTTGGCCTTCCTGGGGGGCTTCTGGTGGTTGGTGGGGGATTTCAACGCGGTGGTTTCTGGGACTGTGGATCGTCACCCCCCTAGGGACCTCCCCCGGGCACAGGCGTGGCTATCCGGCCTCTTGGATACACTGGGATTGGTGGACTGCTGGCGCTTAAAACATCCCACGCAGCTGCAATACACTTTCCACTCGGGGGCCCATGGTAGTCTCTCACGGCTTGATTATGTCCTTGTCCCGGCGGCCCATGTCGGGAGGGTGGGGGAGGTGCGCCATTTGGCACGGGGTATCTTGGACCACTCCCCGCTATTGTTGCATTTTGATGTCTTTCCGAGGGCTGAGAGCAGGGTGGTCCCAATCAATTCCTGGTACCTGCGCGACCCCACCATTCGCGCTGACTTGATTAAATCCCTCCAGCGCTATTTTGAGGAGAATGTGGGGTCAGTGCCTTCAGCTATCCCCCTGTGGGAAGCCTTCAAAACAGTACTTAGAGGAGAGGCCCTATCCCTTATTTCCCACGCCCGGAGGCGCGAGCGGGAGGAGGTGACCCGGGTGGAGGCTGAAATAGCTGAGCTGGAGGGTAATCTAGAAGATGGGGTGACGGATGCTGCACTACATGTCCTCCAGCTCAAGCAGGCGGCTTATAGGGCCCTCGTTACGGAGGCGGCCAGGGGCCTTAGTAGAGAGCAGCAGGGGCGACTGTATGATGTGGGTGATAAGGCTGGTAAACTGATAGTGTGGTTGGATAAAAAGGAGAGAGCGAATCGTGTGGTCCCGCTGATTGAGAAAACGAATGGTGTGTGTGTAACTGAGCCAGAAGAAATTGTCTCCTGTTTCGCGGAGTATTTCCGTGAGGTGTATTCCCCTGTCTCTTCTTGCTCGGAAGAGGATTCCCGTGCCCTGCTCAGGGATATCGCGCTGCCTTCCCTGTCCGGGGAGGACAGGGTGTCGCTGGACGCCGCTCCCACCTCCGACGAAATCGCCCTCGCCATACGCTCGGTCGCTTCTGGCAAGGCCATGGGCCCGAACGGTATCCCTATCGAGCTGTATAAGTTGCGACCGGATACATTGGCGCCTCACCTCCGCGCAATGTTCCTCGCGGCCCACTCGCTGGGCTCCCTCCCGCTTGACCAGCGTCTGGCTACAATCGTGGTGATCCACAAGGAAGGGAGACCTCGGGATCGGGTTACTTCTTATCGGCCTATCTCATTACTGAATGCGGAGCCCAAAATTCTCGCTAAGGTACTCGCCAATCGGCTGGTCGGTGTGGTGGGAGATCTAGTTCATCAGGACCAGTCTGGCTTTATTCCCCATCGCAATACGGCCCTTAATCTGCGGCGTTTGCATGGGGTGCTTGCGCGCGTCCCATTTATACGGGAACCGGCCATTTTGGCGTCCTTAGACGCCACCATGGCGTTTGACACGCTTGAGTGGCCATACATCTGGGCGATGCTTGCGAAGTTCGGATTTGGCCCAGGATTCATCAGTTGGGTCAAACTGTTGTATGCGGGCCCATTGGCGCAGGTGGTCGTGAACGGAAGAGTATCGGCCCCGTTTGAGCTGGGCCGGGGCACGCGGCAGGGCTGTCCCTTGTCGCCGCTTCTTTTTGCGCTTGCCTTGGAGCCCCTGGCGGAGTGGCTGCGGTGGGTGCCTTCCATCCGTGGTCTCCGTTGGACCCCCGAGTATGAGGACCGCGTATCCCTATACGCTGATGACATCCTTCTGTACCTAGCCTCCCCACGTAAATCACTTATAGTGCTAGTTGATGTTTTACACTCGTTTGGTCGTAACTCCGGTCTCGTCATCAACTGGGCTAAATCGTGTGTGTATGTTCTCTCTGGGGAGGCTCCTATTCTCCCGCGGGGCTGTCCGATCCAGATCGCCCCGCAGGGATTTCGGTACCTGGGTGTCTTCATTACTCTGGACCCGGAGGCCCGGTATGAACGGAATCTGCTTCCCCCCCTCCAGCGTCTGCGGGTAGATGTCGCACGCTGGCGGCGCCTGCCGCTTTCGCCGCTCGGCCGGGCGGCATTGTTCAAGATGATGTCTCTGCCGCGTTTTCTGTACGCTTTGCAGAACACTATGGACTTGGTCCCGGCGCGCTACTTCCGTGAGGTGGAGAGTCTGCAACGCCGCCTGTTCTGGGACGGGAGGCCGCGCATTGCTCTGGCTAAGCTGACGCTCCCATGGTTTGACGGGGGGATTGCCCTCCCGGATTTTAAACGGTACTATTGGGCCTCCCAGCTCGCTGCCATTAAACATGGCCTCTACGGGCCCGCCTTAAACCCGGCATTTGAAATGGACAAGATGCTCCTGCCAGGTGGCGACTACAATCGAGCGCTCTACTCTAGCGCGCCCGACGCTCGTCTGACGGGCCCCACGCGTGTTATAGTGCAAGTCTGGCACGCGGCCAATGCAGCTATGGGGTGGAAGGACCGCTTGACCCGGGCATCACCTCTATACGCGTCTGAGCGGTTAGGTTCCCTGTGGACCTCTAAGGGCTTCGAGAAGTGGGACATAATAGGTATCAGTAAAGTGGGGGATCTTTGGACGAGGGGAGGATTTAAAACGTTCGATATGCTGCAGACGGAATTTCAGTTGCAGGGCAGTGAATACTTTCGGTATTTGCAGGTCCGTCATGCGCTGGGCTCCGTCTTCTCGGACGCTGCCTCCATCCCGGAATATTCCCCCCTGGAGGATAGAATGCTGGATGGGCACGTCCCGGACACCACGATCTCACTTATATACAAAAAGCTCATAAACGACCGCTCGGGCCTGTTGACTGCCCTTCGTGCGGCTTGGGTTGCCGACGGTCTGGAGTTGGACGACGAGGACTGGACCTCCGCGGTGGCCTCCCCGAAGGAGGTGGCCATACCGGCTCGCCTTCGCTTCGTCCAGCTCAAGATACTCCACCGGGTCTACATGACGGGGCCAAAGCTTCTGCGTATGGGCTATGCTGGAGATGGGTTGTGTAAGCGTGGGTGTGGTGCTTTGGGGACCTTTATGCATATTTTGTGGGAGTGCCCAGAGGTAGAGGGGTTCTGGCGTGGTGTACATGAGGTGCTGCGACTGGTTACGCATGTGGTGCTGTTGCCTGAAGCGAGGAGATGCCTGTTGAATGTGTGGGAACCGACTGATTACTCGGCGCCGCAGACGTGGTGGGTGACTCTGGGATATATGATAGCCAAGCGTGATATTGCTCAACTGTGGGGATCCCAGAGGCCCCCGACGGTCTCGGCCTGGAAAGAACACATGGACTGGTGCATGTTTCGCGAAAAGGTGGTGTATGTGGCGAGGGGTAAGCCTGGGACATGGGTGAAAGTATGGGGCCCCTGGAACGCCTACCGAGGGGGTATCTGCGCACCACCACTGCTGCCTGATGCCTCGCCAGCCCCATCCCCTTAGCCGACTCATTCCCCCGCTGCCGGGCATTGAGTTCCCCCAGTCCTCGCTCTGTTCTCTTCCCCCTCCTCACACTTCTGTGTATAGTTGGGATCCCCCCTCTTGGGGAGCACGTGCTGCTATTTTCATTGTGGCTTGCCTTGTGGGTGTGGTTTTAATTTTTGTTGTTCTTAAATTAAAATGAAACCGCATAATGGTGCCTGGATGATGTGGCTTTTGACATTGTTACCTACTGTGAAATGCTCCTCCTGTAACGCCACGTGTTCCATAAATGTATGTCGTATGTTCCTACTATTGCTAGCGGCCGGCCGGAAGGTTGTGGGCCCATACTTGTATACTTTTAAGACTTGTAATAAACGGTTTCAAAAAAAAAAAAAATAATAATATATCAGATCAATTAGTTGGATTTCTTTATGTAAAGTTGCGGTGGGGATGACCAGGCAGATGGTGAACTGGTGAGGAGAGTAAATTGAATGGGGCAGAGACAGAGGAACAAAGACTAGTTTGAGAGAACGTGTGACTCTTGAAAGGTTACATAGGTTGCTAGCAGTTTAAACTTGAATGATGTGTTAAGTTTGAGGTGAGCGGGGGGAGGAGCCTAGCGCGCAACCAAGATGGCCGCGTAGGTGCGAGGCTCCAGAGGACATCCGCAACCTCCTACATTTATCCTGAATTCATCCTGCCTCGATTGAGGGGACTGTGTTGGTGAGCCTGAGCTGAGGTGGAACCCGTTTTCCGTTCTCGAATTGGACCTCGGGTGCCGGAGTGAGCACCAATTGAGGTTTGCGGCCTTCTTCTCGCCGAACCCCGGATTTGCGTTGGGGGGTGACCCAGTGGCAAAGTGAACAACAACGGCGGGCCGGGCCTGGCGAGTCGCGTACCCCGCACTTTCGCTTTCGCTTTCTCGCCGTTTCTGCAAGTGAGATCGCGGAGCCTTTTGTGTTGGTGTGGCCTCGCTGGGGGACCCGGCCTGCCTGCCTGCTGTGGCCCACCCCGCCGATCTGGGGTGGCCCCCCCGGAGCTCGTGGCCCTGATTGCCTGCCCTCTACGACGTTGCTGGTTCGATTGTGGGACCAGCGGCGATGGCCGCGAAACAAGATGGGGATCGGTCAAAGACCAAGTCGAACCGACGTGGCACCGTCCATCCGGCCAACAGCATGGACCGCTATACCGTCCAGAGGGGATCTCCCGGCGGACCGCACAAGTCCCCTGAGGGCCCTTCTGGTGCCCCGGACTTGCCCACGGATCTGACTCTCCACGACGTCATGGGCGCCATTTCCGAGATGAAGGCCTCGGTGGGCCAGCGGTTCGACACCCTGGCACAGAAGATCGATGCGGTCCTTGTAGACGTTGGCCTGGTGAGGGCCGATCTTTCCAAGACCAACGATCGAGTTGACTCTTTGGCCCACACCGCATCGGGCCTCACGACTGAGGTGGCGGCACTACAACTGGAGGTACGCCGGCTAAGTCAGGCGAGCGCACTTATGGATCGGCGCCTCGAGGATTCCGAGAGTCGGGCCCGGAGGAATAACATCCGCATCATCGGAGTACCCGAGGGACGGGAGGAAGCGGCGGCGGATCTATTTGTGGAGGACCTGATCGCTACCCATCTCCAGCCTCGGGGCCTGAGTACATTTTTTGCTGTGGAGAGGGCCCACAGGGTTCCCGGGGGAAGGCCGAAGGTCGGAGCCCCTCCGCGACCTCTCATTGCCCGGATTTTTAACTTTCGGGACAGAGACGCTATCCTGCAAGCTTCCAGACTACATGGGCCGGTTAAGTTGGACAATATGGAGGTGAACTTTTACCCTGATTTCACCCAAGCGGTCCAGAAGCAAAGACTGAGCTTCCTCGGCGTTAAACGCCGACTCCGGGACCTGAACTTAAAGTACGCCATGCTCTTCCCGGCCAAGCTGCGAGTGGAGGTGGATGGTCGCACGCACCTTTTTGATCGTCCCGAAGCGGCCGGGGACTGGCTGGACACTCTGTCTGGGGATCGTGATCGAGATGGCGGGGGGGGGCGGCGGGAGGAGGCGGCCCACTGGATCGGGACTGAGGGGTCAATATTGGGCCTCACTCTGGACGAATACGATGCTACTTTCGATCAAGCGTCTGTCTTTGTACATTCCCCTCCCATGGAGGTTGTGTGGGGTCTAGAAGGGGTACTCTTTCCTCCTCTAGGGGGTCTAGCTAGTTTCTTTTTATAGGGGCGACAGGCACACTGCACGTTGGGGGGGCTGTCCGGGCTCATGCAGGGGTGCAGGGTGGGGGGAGTTTTGTTGGAATGGGTGGGTTGGGGTGGGGTGTTGTTCGTTTACACCACAAGGCAAACGTATCTTTGTGTTATCTCTACAGTGCTCTCTGGGGGACGAGTGATGACTTCTGTTTATGATGGGGGGTAGGGGACTGAGTTTGTTGTCCTGGAATGTTATTGGACTGGGGGACAGGATAAAACGAGGTGTGGTCCTGCAGTTCTTGAAGCGCACTTCGCCCGATATAGTTTTTCTGCAGGAGACGCACCTCATTGGCAACTCCTTTTGCGCTATGAATCGACGGGGCTACCGCCTTGTGGCCCATGCGGGCTTCACGTCCGGTTCAAGGGGTGTGGGCATTATGGTTAAAAACTCGCTCCCGTTGGAGATTGATGAGGTGCGCCATGACGATAGGGGACGTTACACGGTTTTGGTGGGCAGACTGGAGGGCAGAGTGGTCGTTTTTGTGTCAGTATATGTCCCACCGGGGCTGCAGACGACCACCTTTGCGGACCTGGGGCACCTCCTCCTTGGCCTTCCGGAGGGGATTCTAGTGGTGGGGGGGGATTTTAATGCTGTAGTTTCCGGAACTGTGGATCGTCACCCCCCTAGGGATCTCCCCCGGGCCCAAGAGTGGTTATCTGGCCTCTTGGATACCCTGGGGCTGGTGGATTGTTGGCGTCTAAAACATTCCACGCAGCTACAGTACACCTTCCATTCAGGGGCCCATGGTAGTCTCTCACGGCTAGATTATGTCCTGGTCCCAGCGGCTTATGTAGGGAGGGTGGGAGAAGTGCGCCATTTGGCACGGGGTATTTCGGACCACTCCCCGCTCTTGTTGCACTTTGATGTTTTGCCGAGGGGAGAGGGTAGAGTGGCCCCGATCAATCCCTGGTACCTGCGTGACCCCACCATTCGCGCAGAGCTGATTAAATCCCTTAAGCGCTATTTTGACGAGAATGTGGGGTCTGTGTCATCGGCGGTCTCACTGTGGGAGGCGTTCAAGACAGTACTCCGAGGAGAAGCCCTGTCCCTTATTTCCCACTCCCGGAGGCGCGAGCGGGAGGAGGTGACCCGTGTTGAAGCTGAGATAACCGAGTTGGAGGGGGATCTAGAACGTGGGGTGACGGAGGATAAATTACATGTTCTCCAACTCAAGCAAGCGGCCTATAAGGCCCTCGTCACGGAGGCGGCCAGGGGCCTCAGTAGAGAGCAACAGGGGAGACTGTATGATGTGGGTGATAAGGCTGGTAAATTGATTGCGTGGCTGGATAAAAAAGAGAGAGCGAGTCGTGTTGTCCCGTTGATTGAGAAAACAAATGGTGTGTGTGTCACTGAACCGGAGGAAATTGTCTCCTGCTTCGCGGACTATTTCCGTGGGGTATATTCCCCAGTGTCTTCCCGCTCTGAAGAGGATTCCCATGCCCTGCTCAGAGATATCGCGCTGCCTTCCCTTTCTGAGGAGGACAGAGTGTTGTTGGACGCCGCTCCAACCTCCGAAGAAATTGCCCTCGCCATACGCTCGGTCGCTTCCAGCAAGGCCATGGGTCCTAATGGTCTTCCCATCGAGTTGTATAAGCTGCGACCGGATACGCTGGCGCCGCATCTCCGTGCTATGTTCCTTGCGGCCCACTCGGTGGGTTCCTTCCCGCTAGACCAGCGTCTGGCTACCATCGTGGTTATCCACAAGGAGGGGAGGCCACGGGACCGGGTCACATCCTATCGACCCATTTCGTTATTGAATGCGGAGCCCAAAATTCTCGCCAAGGTTTTGGCCAATCGGCTGGTCGGCGTGGTGTGTGACTTGGTCCACCAGGACCAGTCCGGCTTTATTACCCATCGTAACACAGCGCTTAACCTGCGGCGTTTGCATGGGGTGCTCGCACGTGTCCCGTTCATACGGGAGCCGGCCATCTTGGCATCCTTGGACGCCACTATGGCGTTTGACACACTTGAATGGCCATATATTTGGGCGACGCTCGCGAAATTTGGGTTTGGCCCAGGGTTTATCAGCTGGGTTAAATTGTTGTACTCTGGCGCACTGGCGCAGGTGGTTGTGAACGGTAGAGTGTCGGCTCCGTTTGAGTTGGGCAGGGGCACGCGGCAGGGCTGCCCGTTATCGCCGCTTCTTTTTGCGCTTGCCTTGGAGCCCCTGGCGGAGTGGCTGCGGTGGGAACCTTCTATTCGTGGTCTCCGCTG
Source organism: Triturus cristatus (assembly GCF_964204655.1). Classification (NCBI taxonomy): domain Eukaryota; kingdom Metazoa; phylum Chordata; class Amphibia; order Caudata; family Salamandridae; genus Triturus; species Triturus cristatus. The sequence goes on along the minus strand of NC_140592.1, from coordinate 457,973,619 downwards.
GACCCCCGAGTATGAGGACCGCGTGTCTCTATATGCTGACGATATTCTCCTGTACCTGGCTTCCCCACGTAAATCACTGATAGTACTGGTTGATGTATTGCACTCATTTGGTCGTAACTCCGGCCTTGTCATCAACTGGGCTAAATCGTGCGTGTATGTTCTCTCTGGGGAGGCTCCTATCCTTCCGCGGGGCTGTCCTATCCAGATCGCCCTGCAGGGATTTAGGTACCTGGGTATCTTCATCACCCTAGACGCGGAGGCCCGGTATGATCGAAACCTGCTGCCCCCCCTCCAGCGCCTGAAGGAGGATGTCGCGCGTTGGCGGCGTTTGCCGCTCTCGCCGCTCGGCCGGGCGGCATTGTTTAAGATGATGTCGCTGCCGCGTTTCCTGTACGCTCTGCAGAATACAATGGACCTCGTCCCGGCGCGCTACTTCCGCGAGGTGGAGAGCTTGCAACGCCGCCTGTTCTGGGACGGGAGACCGCGTATCGCCCTGGCGAAGCTGACGCTCCCGGTATTATTGGGCCTCCCAGCTGGCTGCGATTAATCACGGCCTATACGGGCCCGCCCTAAACCCGGCATTTGAAATGGATAAGATGCTACTGCCGGGTGGTGACTATAATCGAGCGCTCTACTCCAGCTCGCTCGACGCACGTCTTACGGGCCCCACGCGTGTCATGGTACGAGTGTGGCACGCGGCTAATGTAGCGATGGGGTGGAAGGATCGTTTGACCCGGGCGTCACCACTGTACGCATCTGAGCAGTTGGGCTCCCTGTGGACCTCGAAGGGCTTCGAGAAGTGGGACATGATAGGCATTAGCAGGGTGGGGGATCTCTGGACGAGGGGGGGATTCAAAACGTTCGGGATGCTGCAGACGGAATTCCAGTTGCAAGACAGGGAGTACTTTCGGTATATGCAGATCCGTCATGCACTATGCTCCGCCTTCCCGGACGTTGCCTCCATCCCGGAGTACTCCCCTCTGGAAGATAGAGTGCTGGATGGACATGTACCGGAAAGCACGATCTCGTTAATCTATAAAAAACTGATCAATGACCGCGTGGGATTGCTGCTTGATCTTCGCGAGGCTTGGGTTGCCAATGGATTGGAGCTGGACGACGAGGACTGGGTCTCTGCGGTGGCCTCCCCGAAAGAGGTGGCCATACCGGCCCGCCTTCGCTTCGTCCAGCTCAAGATACTCCATAGGGTCTACATAACGGGGCCAAGGCTATTGCGTATGGGCTATGCTGTGGACGGGTTGTGTAAGCGTGGGTGTGGTTCTTTGGGGACCTTTCTTCATATTTTGTGGGAATGCCCAGAGGTGGAGCGATTCTGGCGTGGTGTGCATGAGGTCCTGCGGGTGGTTACGCGTGTGCCGCTGCTGCCCGAAGCGAGGAGATGCCTGTTGAACGTATGGGAACCAACCGACTATTCGGCGCCACAGACGTGGTGGGTGACTCTGGGATATATGGTGGCCAAGCGCGATATTGCTCAACTGTGGGATTCCCAGAGGCCCCCGACTGTTTCGGCCTGGAAGGAAAATATGGACTGGTGCATGTTTCGGGAAAAGGTGGTGTATGTAGCGAGAGGTAAGCCTGGGACATGGGTGAAAGTGTGGGGCCCCTGGAACGCCTACCGTGGTGGAATCTGCGCCCCGCGGTTATTGCCCGATCCATCGCCTGCCCCGTCCCCTTAGCCGGTTTAGCTCTCCGGTACCGGGCACTGAGTCCACCCAGTCCCTGTTCTGACCTTCTCCCCCCCCTTGATACTCCTATGGTTTGGTAGGGTCCCCCTTCTAGGGGAGCACATGCTGCTGTTTTCGATCGTGGGTTGCCTTGTGGTTGGATTTTGTTTGTTGTTATTTATGTTTAAAAGAAACCGTCATGTGGGGTCCGTATGGTGTGGCCATCAACGCGGCTAACTCCTGTATGTTTCCCTTTGCCGCTGCCTGCGTTCTACTGTGTGTATCTTATGCTCCTCTTGTTTGCTAGCGGCCGGCCTGAAGGTTGTAGGCCCATCTTTGTATATTCTTTGAACTTTGTAATAAACGGTTTCAAAAAAAAAAAAAAAAGTTTGAGGTGAGCATTTTCAGATTATGCATGATATGGATCTTTAACGGAGCATTCAGGGTATCTAGGTTAGTGGGATCTAGACTAGTAGTAAGAGTGTGGCACAGTGAAGCAAAATTTGAGGGGAAAAGAATGACAGATCAGTTCATGAGACACATGGGGGCCGCATTGGTTCTACCCTCTCTCCAGCACGGAAGACCCTGGGGCTCTGACACAGGGGGAGTCTGACTAATACCCTTGCTTCACTGTGCTCTTACAGGCTGTGCCTAGTCCACCTACCCTTCTCTCCCAAAAACCATTTCTGACGCTGCCCTGTTGATTATTCTACTTACAATATTTAAATTTGTGTGTTGCATTGCATTGTTCAATACATTTGAAAGCTTTTATCTCATACTGTGTTCATGTTGTATGCCTTTGTTTCACTAAATAAAAAATTACAACACCAAGACATTTTTACATTTGTATTGCTTTGTGCCTCTGACAGTTTCATGCTGAAACTGGGATTGCTATCCCTTTTCTTGCATGGATTCGTGTTTAGCTCGGTTGGACAGTTATACTCTTACTACATTACCATGTTGTGTTTGGAATAAAATATACACAATACACAGATCAGTTAGAGTGAGGGAGGTGGATTTAGTTGACAAGCAGGAGGATACAAACATTTGTCCAGTGAGGAAGCGGGAAATTTTCTAGAATGGTCCAAGGTCAGATTTAAAAAAGATTTTCTGTAATAAGGACGGGTCTCAGATGACTGCTTCAAATTTGCTGGTAGTAATGAGGACAGCATTGCAAAAATTGTGTTTAGACCCCAAAACGTATGAGGCTCACTCCTTTCGAATAGGAGCGGCTAAAGAGACTGTTCAGATAAGTATGAATTTGAGTGATATCAGACAAGTAGGGAGATGTAAATCAAAATGCTCTGAAAAATATTTTAGGGAGTGAACTACAGATTGACACATTATCTTATGTTTCGCTTAAATGAAGTTGTTTTTTCTTCACTACAGGTTGTGTTAAGAGTCCATTTTGAGTAATATGGTTATGTGGACAGTTGGACATTCATTGGTGGGCTAGGTGGCGAAATATGCAGAACAACAAATATATAGCCACTCTCTTGGCCTGCCTGGCATCAGGGAAGGAGAAATGTAGTGGGGAAAAAGCAGTATGTGCTGGTGCAGGTTATTGCCTTTTCTAGCAGAGCCATTTGTAGGTAAAGAGTGCCCAGATATGTTAGTAATTCATCTAAGAGAGAATGACCTGGGCATACTAATGAGTTTACCTTTGATAAAGCAAATGAAAGAGGATTGGCAGCTACTGAAAAAGAAATGGGCTGGAACATGTCTAATATGTATGGAATTTGCGCCAAGGCGACACTGGAGAGGTGCTATGACGCATGCAACAACGGACAAGGTGAAGAGGAAGCCAAACAGGGTGATACAGGTTTTTTGCACATCTGCTGGTATTAAAGGTTTATCACAAGGGTGCATTTGGGTGGTAGATGAATACTTGTACAGAGCAGATGAGGTTCATTTGTCAAAGTTCGGGAATGTGTATTACATGCTGGAGTGGAGGGATTTGTTGGCAAAGTTATACAACTAAAAGCTGTGGTGCAGAGGTAATTACCAGTAAATATAGTCATACTTTCTTTACAGAGCTGGGGCAACAAGGATGTGGATTTTTATAAAATATCTACTTGTCTAAAGGACAAGATGGTGCTGAAATCTACTTGTCCCATTGGGTGCCATTCACTGATGAGACAAATTAAGGAAGCATTCTCATATAAGAGCTCAGATAGTAACCTCTCCAAATATTCCAGGGCTCATATTAGATCAGGATTTGTGTTCTTACATGCCTCCGTTCATGCCACAGTACAGGACTCTCAACGCACTTGGTCTCTAGGTCAAATATTTGAATATTCACAGACTCTGCATATCTCGATTTATGAATGGAATCTGCTCAGGATCACGGTAAGGCTCTGAATATTCCAGCACTTTCATTGTGCTGGAGTTCTGATTATAACATAATTCAGGATTGATAACTACTCTAATTGAATCACTGCGTTCTTCATAGTTTGAGAAAGAGCATTCATGTGATTTCACAAAATATTGCTGTAGATAAACTTAGATTCTACTTGCAGTCCAGTGTCTTGGTTACCAACTAAGGGCCAGTGAGACTGCCCCTAGTCTGACATTGTCCACATTGTGTAATTTTTGGCCAGATTACTCCATCTCACTCTACCCTGGTTTGCTATAATTTTGACCATGTACCAAACACTATATCGAATGACTAGACCTCTTTAGTTTAGAACTAGATAAACTCCACAAATTCTTGCCAGATTTAAAATGTAAGCTATGAATGCTTGCAAGTTTGGCTTAGACGTAGAAAACCTGGTTTTGCACCAATAAAAGGATTCACTCGTATACAGATTTTCATGGAAGCATACCTATTTACAGACTGAAGTAGGTCTGAAGTGTTTTTTCTAGACATGGATTGCACCGCAAGTTTGTACATGCATACAACCGACATGTTTATCATCATCACAAAGTCCTCCGTGAAACCCTTCTCTCTCTGAAAAGGGTCATGAATTTACTCTCTGCAAGGGAAAATATTTTGCCTCTGAAGAAAAAAAAATACATTTTTGTAAGGACTATGCTTAGAAACGTGAAACTATTGTAGGTTTCTAGGCCAGCTTATTTAAACTCTTATGAATTCCTGAAAGTCGTAATTCTGCACCTTATGCATGGATTTAGAGCTGCAGGTGCACTTTTGTACTTTGCTTGAAGAAGGAGGACTGTATTTGAAAGGAAATGTTTTTTATGCATGTTCACCCCCACATTTTTGGACTGTTGACAGTGCACGGAGGCCTGCTAACCAGACCTCAGTGCCAGAGTTCTAACCCCTTACAAAGTTTAAATCGAATTGGCTATCCCCAACTGGCAGAGACTGACTTACTTATAAGTCCCTAGTACACATATACTAGGGACTTATAAGTACCATTATCCAGGGCATGTAAAGTGGATTGTCCACCCAGGCTGCAGCACTGATTGTGCCACCCTGTGTGTAACAAAGTACAAATGGCTCCAAGCCTAGTACTGCAGACTGGAAGGGCAGTGGTAACACTGCTAATCGGACTTTGTTATTCAAACCAATGGCAAAGCCCCCACTTCCTTTAGCAATATATGTAAGTCTCCCTTAAGGAAGGCCAATCGGCCCTAAGGCAGGGAGCTGTATATAATAGTAAGTAGAACATGTATTTTATATATATGTCCTGACAGCAACACTTCCAAATTGTTGTTTTGCTGAGGGAAAGTTAGTAGCAAATTGGCTAACACAGAGTTACCAGGTAACCACTCAGCCCGGCTAGCTTCTGAATGGGACTACTGAGATGGGTACTGTAAGGTATCAAATTATTTGTGGCATCAAGCCTGACTTGATGCCCAAGTCGATTTTAATGTCACTATTATAGAAATTCAACTTTTAGAAAGTTGCTACTCTGTGACTCCGTTTGTCCAGTAGCCTCAAACGGTCACTGGCCACCAGACAGCTTTCTGCCCTCCTGGGTAGTAGTAAGAACAACTCCAAAGCTTAGGAACAATAGCAGCCTGCTACAGGGCGAGGTGTTACCTCCCCTTCCCAGGAAGCCACTCTGGATGTTAGCTCAAAAGGCAAGCTTCAAAGGGTTATGCTGCCTTTGGTTGGCAAATGGTGATCACAGGGGAGGCCAGGCCCAAACTGGTTTTACCGTGGGTGTGTAGCCCACAGGTAGCCACAACTCTCAGTTGGGCTACCAAGCTTGTAACATCCGAGGAGGAGTTCAGACTTCTTAAAAGTGGGCAGAATAGTGGACTCTGGGGTTGCTATATGCCTCATATAGCCGGAAAGTCGTCACCAAGAGGGAAGGGACCTGGTAGCCCTTGGCTAGTGATAGCATCATCCCCCAGGGCATGTTCTAGGCATAAATATGGCACCCTGAAATTTAGATCATGGCTGGAACTGGACAAAGGACCGAAGTAGGACGGCACTGCTGGACCCTGAGCCTGGCAAAGACAGACTGCACCTTCCGCTGGAATGCAAATGCAGCACCTTGGGCCAGCAAAGAGAGGCCTGTGACACCTGTCTTGGGGAAAAGTTGTGACCAAGCCAAAGAACAAAGTGACTCCAAGGGTCTGTTGGCTGACCCCCTGTAACCAGCACCAGGACCATCAAAGCTGAAGTAGGCCAAATCAGCAAGTCAGTAGCCACTTCTGGAGAATCACCACTGACTGCCGCTAGGCGCCTGAAGGGACTGATCCTCGATGGCCAAAAGTTGCACCTGAATCTGCCTGACGTAGGAGTGTTGTCTGAGTCCAGATTGGACGCTCAACAGGGACACCAGCCTCCACCAAAGGATATAGCTGGGACCAGCGTGGATGGAGTCAGGTAGCACAGCTGCAGCTGACATTCTACTGTCTCAAAGAGGACTTCAAGGTACCCAGACCTCTGTGGCTAAACTAGCCCCACCTGACCCGTGGACCGTATTCATTTCATTGTTTCATATTCATGTTTGGATTTCACCTGAAAAAGTCAAAGTCAACATATCTATATGGTTTGATTGTGCAGCAGTCTCTTGGGTACAGAGCTCTTCAATACATGTGCAACTTGACAAATAAAATTTGTTTAAAAAAAAAAAGGTGCATATTTTTGAATACATTCTTTTTTAAAGCAAACAACTTACACGGAAGTTTAGAAAAGCTGTATTGTACCTTAGCTGTTTTTCATTTGTGGTACACTGTCCGTTTTCAAAATAAAATCACCAATCTTCCTTCCATTACTCCTCATAAACTTGCATATAATAAAGGAGCCTTCTGCAACCATGACACAGCGTCAAATAGTTACATTTTGCAGAATATTGCACACGTTTACGTTAGATCCACTGTCAGTAATGAAAATGACTTTCCAGCTCACAGTATTTTACTATATCTAACTTGAAATCTCTAATCCAACTAACTTTAATGCACCTGACCCATTAACTTTTTACACAATTTTGTTTTAAACATAAGCACCCGACAAGCCCAATAAACTGTAGGTGACTATACTTTTGGCAAAAAGAGGTCAACTTGTCACTTAAGTACTTCCCTGAGAAATGACCCCTGTCTTTCAGAGGTGGTGGAGGGTTGCCAGGACACCAGCAAGGTAAATGCATCAATTAGAAAATCCTAAAGATTGGTAAACGATAAAACATCAACGTGCAATGTTTATAACAGGCCTTGGCTTGTCAGTCAAAATGTTAAGTACAAAGGTCATGCCTTTCCCACCTCGAGCAATTTGCTTAGTTGTCTCTTCCAGTTCATACCCTGCGAACTTCAGGCAAAGTAAAGCTCAAACTACACACAGCTTGTTTTTTGCATAGCTCCTGACCAACCCTTGGATATGGCACACCTCACATCTGGAACAACTTATCTCCTCTATAGAACAGCTCATACCCTGTACACCTCATAGCTAATAATTCCCTCATGCACAATACCTCCCCTTGCATGAATGATGTCCAGCACTGCTCATGTAAGGTGTTCAGTCATATCCTTCATAGGTCATTGCAAAGATTCTGTAATGCATAGCCTTAGGCACCCTCTACCTATATCGTGTCGGGGACACCACACACCCGGCAATTGATACCCAGCATTACTCTTGCCTTGCATCCAATGCATACTGCACAACTCAAGCGTCAGCATAGCCCACACTTGCACAACTTATTCAGGTTGCACAACCAGCATCCTATCGGTGCCAAGTGATGCCAAGGTGGGGTTCTTATGAAAAGAGATCATGATGCTCTGTAATTTACAGCGGCACTCTGAGGCAAAGGAAAGGGAGAAGCACTTTGAGGGTTTTACTGGTAGAGGCCCCTTCAATGGTACATTTAGCTTCAGAACTCCACAGGCTTTCAATCACTGAACGTCTACTGAGTTTGTAAACACTCTTAATAATGCCCCACATGTTGGTATGTATGCACATAAATACAACAATGAAACGTGTGGGGGCTGTGGTGACAGCACACGGACACCATGACCCTGCAACTGGCACCGCAAGCTGTGTCTGGACGGATAAGACAACTCCTTTAAGTAGAAATGAGGAAAGCATGCGGAGAGATTTCATCTGATCATTAAGTCAAGTCAATTGATCTTTATTCGGATATAAAAATACCCACAAAAGAACATGACACATACAAAATAAGACATTTCATGATTAAAACACGTTATGCATGGTTAAAAAACATTTAAAATACTTCACATCAACGGGAGTTGGCCAGAGCAACAGCGCTAAAATAACAGGAACATGGGGATTGTAGGGCCACTAGGTAAAAAAGACCCCGAACATAGCAGCATGATATAAAGTGATAAAATACAAGAGTTTGGCAAATTTAAAACGGGATACCATAACGTGGGCCAGGCCTCTGTAAACAACATAATACACCATTATAACAGTAAGCCAGCCCATGTTTATGTTTATGTTTTTCCAATTTTTATTGCGCACGAATACCCAGAGGTGTCTCGGCGCATACGGAGCATCCTACTGTCAAAGACATCTAGAGGAATTATTGGTTGAATAGCCAAGTCTTCAGAAGTTTACGGAACATGATAAGGGTGGGGGCCGTTTTTATGGCAAAAGGGAGGGAGTTCCACAGCCTAGGAGTTGCTACCAAAAAACGTCTATCTCCCCATGTGGAGGTTCTGGTGCGTGGCACTGGGAGCAGATAAGTGGAGGCTGATCTTAAAGTTCTGTTGGGAACATAAATCCGAAAAGCCTCCTTCAAAAACTTAGGTCCTGAGTCATGAATGGCTTTATAAGCGATGCATAGAGCCTTGAATTTTATTCGACTCTTTACTCTCAGCCAATGCAGCTGGTGGATGGCCGAAGATGTAGGGTGACGAAAAGGAACACCAAGCATTAATCTAACTGCCGCATTCTGTACCGATTGCAGCTTAGCTAGAACCTGCTCCTGAGCGTTAAGAAAAAGGCCGTTGCTATAGTCCAATTTTGAGAAAACAAGTGTGGTAACTAAAGTTTTACCTGCAGTTGAAGGGAGGTATGGCAGCAGCTTCTTGATCTTTCTAAGCATATAATAGGAAGATGCCGCCACAGCGTTGGCGGGACACTTAAAAGACAGTTTATCGTCGAACATGATACCGAGATTCCTGACCTTGGTTACTGGAGTGGGAGGGGGACCCATGTCACTAGGCCACCAGATCGCAGACCACTCAGGAGAAAGCCTGCCAAAGGTCAGCACCTCGGTCTTGTCCGAATTCAATTTTAAACTGTTGTCCGCCATCCAGGAGCTGATAGCCATCATCCCTTCCTGAAAATGGGCAGCAATTGCGGGACCATCTTTTTGAATAGACAGCACCAGTTGGGTGTCATCAGCATAGGTGGTTAACCGCAGCTTGTAGGCCTTTATAACCTTCGCCAGATCCGCCACATATATATTAAATAATGTGGGGCTTAGCGAGGATCCCTGAGGAACCCCGCAGGGAGAACAAAAGTGGGTGAGTAGAACTTACCCAACTTAACTGCTTGAGTTCGATTGGCAAGAAAAGAAGCGATAAGCTTCTTTGCAAGGTGAGTTACCCCCATTGATGCGACACGGTCGACCAAGATGGAATGGTCGACCGTGTCGAAGGCGGCGGATAGGTCAAGGAGCACCAGAACCGCCGCCCCCCCCCCTGACCCATAATGGTCCTAATCTCATCGGATGCTTTTATCAAGGCTGTTTCTGTGCCATGATATTTCCTGAATCCGAACTGCGTGTCATCCAGAAGATTATGATGGTCGATAAATTCGGATAGTTGCAAGTTCATTATAGACTCAAATATTTTTGCTGGAAACGGTAGGCAAGCAATAGGCCTATAACTGGCTGATTCGGTGGGGTCTAAAGAAGGTTTTTTAAGTAAAGGTTTGATAGCTGCTTTTTTCCATATTTCTGGATAAATGCCAGATTGAAAGATGGAGTTACAAAGGTCAGTTAGAGAAGGTACTATGACCTCAGTAAGAGTGTTCAATATCGCAGGGGGGGCAAGGATCAAAAGGAGAACCGGACTTGATGGAAGTGACCAGCCTACCAATGTAATCCGATGAAACAGGAAGAAAATTGGTGAACATAGGTGTATGAGAGGGAAGATCGGGGGCAACAGGACGTGTGGAAAGGGAGAATGACGAATAAATCATAGAGACCTTGGAAAAAAAGAAAGTAGCCAATGCATTACCCAGGACTTGGGAGGGTTCCGTCGGAGGACCTGTAGGAGGATTGGACAGGGTGTCAACTACCTGATACAGCTTTTTGGCTGAATTTTGAGCAGATTCAATTTGGGCCAGAAAGAAACTACTTTTACATCTTACAATGGATTTTTTATATAGTGCAAGGGCATCTTTATAGGTCTGCCTGTCAACAGGGTTGTAATGCTTTCGCCAACGCCTTTCTAGGTTCCTGCAATATTGACGCTGTAAGCGGAGATCCTCCGTGAACCATGGCGCAGAAGGAGATACCCTATTAGAGATAAAAGATTTCACTGGGACCACACGGTTCACTGCATCAGAGATCCAATCCTGATATCTGATGGAGGTTTCGCTAGGATTAGAGGAGATTTCATATCGGGAGTCCGCTAGAGTCTGGGAGAGAAGTGAATGATCCAAATTATTCCAGGCTCTGGTGCGGACCGAAGTGCGGAGCGGGATTTTGGGGGTGTTACGATTAATGACTTGAATAGTAAAAATTACTGCGGAATGGTCAGACCATACCAGAGAGATAACCGAAGACAAGGAAAGCTTAGGATTGTTAGTAAACAGCCCATCAAGCGTGTTATTAAATGGGTCCTTGGCTGGTAAAATGTTAAGAAAAAATGCAAAGGAACTGCATAAAGACAGCTACCAAAAAACAAGGAACCATGGCTACGTTTATGCGTCCCACCCATCCCTAACCTCTGAAACTAAGGTAGCTACCTAGCAAAAAAAGAACTGTGAGTCTGAAAAATCAAGTGACCTAAAGAAGTGCTGTACCCCAAATACTATAACAAAATGTTCGTGTCAAAGTATCACACTGGATACATATGCATTAAGGATCTATATATGCATAAAAAGGTTCCCATCACCCACTTAAGAGTGGCTCTCTTCATCATTTGGGAAACCAGGGACTTCTCAAAAAACCATCCATCACCAGATGAACATTGATAGAGGTTAAGAGATTGTCCCAGATGCAACTATAGATGTGTTGCTCCAATGGAAGGAACCGATCTACAAAATGGTATGGGGTGATGTGTGCAGTGCGAGTGAACTAAATGTGATGGATACAATTGGAAAACAAGGCACAAAAAGATTTTTATTTAAGTGCTGCCTTGATGCCAAATTAAAAACAGTGCTGTGACAGTTTTAAACAAATACCTGTGTTGGATCTGGTCTACATGTTTCAGCTTATAGGTATTTTGTACCCCAGCTTTCGTCAGGACCACGACAAGCTACTGCATATTAAACGTGAGAAAAAGGTAAATCATACAACCTGAACCTTTACTAGGTCTAGGAGAAATTACCTGTTAGAGTGAAAACAAAACACAGTGAAAAGTAAGCAGGAAGGTACAGCAAATATATTATAGGTCACGAGACGCACAAGAAATATTATCCAATTATGCAAAAACACATATTAGTATATGCATCGTATCAAATAATTAAGATGCTCATTGTTTAGCACTTACCCGATCAATTCTGGGTATGCGCCTCACCTCACCTGGCAACTGCTCAGGCTAAAGGAGGCACCGCTCTGAGGAAAATAAGAGGTATAGTCCAGAGTTATGATTTAAACAATACCTCAATGTGAAATACGCTTATCTTAAAAGCCAAGGCTGAGAAAACAAAGGGGAGGGGGTCAGCCCACGAGTAGAAGCTATGCCCTATGTGAGCGTAGTGTCCAGGCCGTCATGATGGTGACTTTATGACAATCGCGCTCGCATGGGCAAACATGGACAATGCTATCAAGGGTGTCTATGGAAGTAAAAACACGTAGTTTCTGAACTCAATTGCACATATATAGAGAATTGTCTCTCGTAATATAAAATAAAAAGCCAGCTGAATATTAGAGCAAGTTGGTACTATCCAACTCACACAATAACAACTAAACCGACAAACAAGCATGTTGACTTTAAACTTGTAAAGCTTGGACAAAGGTCCGCTGGTAATTAAATAATCGCATCAAGTCTTACCTATCCGTCGGTACCTCAAACGGCTGCCGAGCCAGTAGGGGAGGTACTCGAGCGAGATGGTTTCGACTTTTTATTTACCCGAGACCTCTGTTTTCAAAACGACGTGAAACGGAACATCCTGATGACGAAACCACGTCATTACGTGTGGCCTCAGTAATCATGGGAATTGTAGTAATCCCCATCTAGTACGTAAAAGGCAAACAGATAGTTTGGAAAAAGGCCGGTGCCAAAACAATGTCGTACTAGGTAGCCTAAGTCGTCATGGGAAATATAGTACTTCTTTTTTAGCGTGCAAAAGATGAACAGGTAGTATGAAAAAAAATGAAAGTACCAGACTAAACCAACGATACAGACCCAGTGTTGATTATTCGGGGTATTTCTGTTATATTCTGGCCCCGAAAAATCGTACAGGCGGTCCAAGGTGGTCAAGAATTCGAGATTTCAAAAGCGTATTAATACATGAAACTGGAAACCACCTGTGAGTACTATGAATCGCCGTGTGCTGGAGAATACTTTCAAAAGACTTAGTCACAGTAATCAAACACTCAATCACTGGAGATCATTACGGCCATATCAATGACACCTCAAAGGATTTCCTTATATTCAAAAATAGAGATGTCGTAAAAGACGACCAAATAAGTTGTTGAACATCGTCCATACAATGGCGTATTAATGAAAACGAACAAAGATTACATTGTAGCCCCAAAATGAGTAACAATAGCTAGAAGGATTAGCCTCCACTGGAGTGCACCAAGCTAGAGCATGGAGGAACGACAGCATATTCTAGTGATTCGCCATGCCTACAACTCCACAGTTGTCACAGCGATGTCCATGGTATTTGATCATTGAGTCCATGGACATCGCTTTTAAGTCTGAAAACCCATTTCTGCTCACGGAGAAAATGAAATTTCTTTATGTTAGTAATGTGAGTTGGAATGAACGGTTGTTCAAGAATAAGCCACCTCAAATCCTCAGGTTTATGGTTTAAGGTGAGAAAATGACTGGATAGTCTGGTAGCCTGTTTGTTGCGTCTTATAGTGCTCTTATGTTCACCGATACGGATTTTGATCTTGCGTGTCGTCATTCCAATGTATCTAAGTGAACAAGGGCATGTTATTTGGTAGATCACTTTCTCTGAATTGCAATTCGTGTGGTTACGTAAGATCCACGGTTTGTCCGATCCTACGTCCACAGACTTAGTTTGTTGAGTCTGAGGGCATGCAGAACAAGAGCCACAAGGATAGTGGCCCTGTATAGGTGGCAAATCCCAGAGTGTGGAAGCTTTCAAGGCCGGTTTCGCTTTGGGTCTAGTATGGACAAGGTTGTCACGCAAACTGGAACCTCGTTTAAATGAGAACAAAGGAAGTGGGATCTTGTCATTACCAACATTGAGGATATGCCAGTGTTTGCGTACTGACTTCTGTACACTATTGGATAGTGTGCTGAAAGTAGTGACTAGAGTCATTCTGGTCAATGGTACCTTGGGACCTGGGGGTTCAAGCAAGGCCTCTCTATTGTTATTGGATGCCCGTTTAAAAGCTTGTTTCACCAAGTGGGTCGGGTATTGTCTGGTTCTAAGTTGTTTAGAGAGATCATCAGCATGAGATAGAAAGCTATCTTTGGTGGAACAATTCCTGCGGATACGCAGGAACTGTCCTATAGGCAGATTTTGTCGAAGCGATCTAGGATGGTGACTATGGAAACTCAGAAGAGAATTCTTCGTCTGAGGTTTCTTGTACAGCTCACTCCCTAATGTACCTGATATTGGGTAAATAGTGATATCCAAAAAGGGGAGGCTGGTCTTGTCATGCGTGACTGTGAATCTCAGGAAATAGTTTTGGGAATTCAACCAAGAATGGAAATCCAGAAGGGTAGCCATGGTGCCATGCCAGACCACCAGGATGTCATCTATATATCTCTTCCAACAGGCAATCTGCCCTCGGAAGGGATTCTGGTCAGTCAGTACAATATCTTGTTCAAAACAGTGGACATAGAGGTTGGCCAGACTGGGTGCGAAAATACTCCCCATAGATGTTCCAGAGATTTGGAGAAAGATGGTTTCCTCAAATCTGAAGAAATTCTCCATCATCGCCAGTCTGGCACATTCCATGATAAAGTGTGTAGGTGTTATAGTATCACGGTCTCTATTATCTAGTAGGCTCCTGATGGCTTCGAGAGTCTCCTCTTGGGGTATGCAAGTATACAATGATTCAACATCGAAACTGACCAGGAGGTCAGTCTCGATGTTGAAAGCAATCTGTGGCAATAGTCGTAAGACATCTTTAGTGTCTTGTAGGAACGTGGGCATTTCTCTGACCATAGGTCTTAGAAAAAAATCGACAAACGTGGATAAGGGTTCCAACAGTGAACCAATTCCAGATATGATGGGACGTCCTGGTGGTGGTCTGGTAGTTTTGTGTATTTTTGGCAGTATGTAAAAATACGGCATGACTGGAAATTTGGTAGTGAGAAACTCAGATTCTTGTGAAGTAATCCACCCTGAATCTCTCGCTTCATTGACAAGATCATGGATCTCAATGGATAGTCTTGGAGTAGGATCCTCTGTAAGAACCCGGTATGATTTCGTATCGTTGAGTTGTCTGAGGCACTCATCTCGATAGGTACTAGTATCCAGGATGACTATAGCACCGCCTTTATCGGCGGGCTTGATGGTGATACTGTCGTCATTCTGGAGAATTTGCATTGTCTGTTTCTCAATACTGGGTAAATTCTGAAATACTCGATCACTCTTGAAGTCAAGTAGAGTGATATCGTGTATGACCGCTTGCTCAAAAACTTTCACCTGGTCTGGTGTAAGATGAGCTGGAGGATTGAAATTAGATGGAGGTTTTAAACCAGTGTTAGGGGAATCCAAAGGGTCGGATGTATCTACGACCACTGGATCTTTGTTTTTAAAGAAAAAATGCAAACGTATTTTTCTAAAAAACTTTTCAATCTCTTGTCTTAGCTGAAAGGTATCACCAACATTAGTAGGTACGAATCCTAGACCCCTATTGAGGACATTTTGTTCTGCTGTCGTCAGTGTTCTCTTACTCAAATTCACAACTAGGTCGTCGTATCTGAACTCTGCCCTGCTTGTGGTGTGCCCTTCCTGTTGCTGATGTTCTGTGGGGGTTGATCTGATTGCCAATGTACATGTGGTTGTGCCTCTCCTCTCCTCTCCTTCTGCCCCTGTTTCGTCCTCGGCCCTGTCCTAAAAAAGGTGGCTGGCCAAAGAATGGTGGTTGACACAGGAAGGGAGGCATAGATTGTGCAAAAGGCATTGGTTGATAACCCCAAGGAGAGGGGGGCCACCAAGTATTATGTTGCTCACTGTGACAACTGTGGAGTTGTAGGCATGGCGAATCACTAGAATATGCTGTCGTTCCTCCATGCTCTAACTTGGTGCACTCCAGTGGAGTCTAATCCTTCTAGCTATTGTTGTTACTCATTTTGGGGCTACAATGTATTCTTTGTTCATTTTCATTAATACGCCATTGTATGGACGATGGTCAACAACTTATTTGGTCGTCTTTTACGACATCTCTATTTTTGAATATAAGGAAATCCTTTGAGGTGTCATTGATATGGCCGTAATGATCTCCAGTGATTGAGTGTTTGATTACTGTGACTAAGTCTTTTGAAAGTATTCTCCAGCACACGGCGATTCATATTACTCACAGGTGGTTTCCACTTTCATGTATTAATACGCTTTTGAAATCTCGATTTCTTGACCACCTTGGACCGCCTGTACGATTTTTCGGGGCCAGAATGTAACAGAAATACCCCGAATAATCAACACTGGGTCTGTATCGTTGGTTTAGTCTGGTACTTTCATATTTTTTCATACTACCTGTTCATCTTTTGCGCACTAAAAAAGAAGTACTATATTTCCCATGACGACTTAGGCTACCTAGTACGACATTGTTTTGGCACCGGCCTTTTTCCAAACTATCTGTTTGCCTTTTACGTACTAGATGGGGATTACTACAATTCCCATGATTACTGAGGCCACACGTAATGACGTGGTTTCGTCATCAGGATGTTCCGTTTAATGTCGTTTTGAAAACAGAGGTCTCGGGTAAATAAAAAGTCGAAACCATCTCGCTCGAGTACCTCCCCTACTGGCTCGGCAGCCGTTTGAGGTACCGACGGATAGGTAAGACTTGATGCGATCATTTAATTACCAGCGGACCTTTGTCCAAGCTTTACAAGTTTAAAGTCAACATGCTTGTTCGTCGGTTTAGTTGTTATTGTGTGAGTTGGTTACGAGGCACTACCACTGAATTAGTTCTGTGAATTGGTCATTCATTTGATCTATTCGACATATGTCGGTTCCCTGCTTTAATAGTACCAACTTGCTCTAATATTCAGCTGGCTTTTTATTTTATGTTACGAGAGACAATTCTCTATATATGTGCAATTGAGTTCAGAAACTACGTGTTTTTACTTCCATAGACACCCTTGATAGCATTGTCCATGTTTGCCCATGCGAGCGCGATTGTCATAAAGTCACCATCATGACGGCCTGGACACTACGCTCACATAGGGCATAGCTTCTACTCGTGGGCTGACCCCCCCCTTTGTTTTCTCAGCCTTGGCTTTTAAGATAAGCGTATTTCACATTGAGGTATTGTTTAAATCATAACTCTGGACTATACCTCTTATTTTCCTCAGAGCGGTGCCTCCTTTAGCCTGAGCAGTTGCCAGGTGAGGTGAGGCGCATACCCAGAATTGATCGGGTAAGTGCTAAACAATGAGCATCTTAATTATTTGATACGATGCATATACTAATATGTGTTTTTGCATAATTGGATAATATTTCTTGTGCGTCTCGTGACCTATAATATATTTGCTGTACCTTCCTGCTTACTTTTCACTGTGTTTTGTTTTCACTATAACAGGTAATTTCTCCGAGACCTAGTAAAGGTTCAGGTTGTATGATTTACCTTTTTCTCACGTTTAATATGCAGTAGCTTGTCGTGGTCCTGACGAAAGCTGGGGTACAAAATACCTATAAGCTGAAACATGTAGACCAGATCCAACACAGTTATTTGTTTAAAACTGTCACAGCACTGTTTTTAATTTGGCATCAAGGCAGCACTTAAATAAAAATCTTTTTGTGCCTTGTTTTCCAATTTTATCCATCACATTTAGTTCACTCGCACTGCACACATCACCCCATACCATTTTGTAGATCGGTTCCTTCCATTGGAGCAACACATCTATAGTTGCATCTGGTACAATCTCTTAACCTCTATCAATGTTCATCTGGTGATGGATGGTTTTTTGAGAAGTCCCTGGTTTCCCAAATGATGAAGCGAGCCACTCTTAAGTGGGTGATGGGAACCTTTTTATGCATATATAGATCCGTAATGCATATGTATCCAGTGTGATACTTTGACACGAACATTTTGTTATAGTATTTGGGGTACAGCACTTCTTTAGGTCACTTGATTTTTCAGACTCACAGTTCTTTTTTTGCTAGATATGTAGAATTGGGGATTATGCACTGTTTGAGTCTTTAAACCTTTATCCCTCAGACCCCTACTCTTATTTGAGATACCTTACTAAGGTAGCTACACCTCATTACTAGTCTTCCGAAGTTTTACAGCTAATCTTAAAAAGTTCACAGTGCAGAACAACGTAAGGGGGTCAGAGGAAAGTTTAAAAAACAAGAGTGCCACATTAACCTGGGTAAATTTATTATTTCTAAAAATGGATTTTAAAAATAAAGCCCTCGGGTACTCATATAAAGAACAAAAAAAGACAAAATGAAGAGTATCTTGCGGAGATCTCAGATCGCAGCCGCAAGGACCCTTTGTGTCAACGTCTGTTGTGTACCCTGCAGGAACAGATAAAATATGATGCAAAAGATTCAATCTGAATCTAGTCATTAAAAATCTATCATTTTTGTTATATATATATATACGCCAGGTAGGGTTCCAGACCCGGTAATGATTTTGTTAACAGGTGGCCTCTCACTGAGACTTTCAGGAGTTCGCTATCCTCTCTTTCACAGGCTAAGTGCCGAAGAAATTCTGATTTTATAACACCCTTAACTCGAGGCGTGAGTGTCGCGGGCTCATCAAAATAGTTGGCAAATCCCAACCATTTCAGGGTGTCCTTTACATATTTGATCCAGGGTATCCGGAGGCCTTTATCGCGATTAATACAATCCTCAAGTATTTGTCTGCTTAGACTAGCCTCGGGATTGGTCCAAATTTTTATCCAACAAGTGATGGGTTTAAGGCTTAACCTATCACTAATATAGGTGAGGCCTACCTCCTCATGAACAATATAGGCAGGCGTACTTTGGGGCACTTGCAAGACCCTCCTGAGGAACTTATTTTCCTCAGATTGTATCAAAGACGTATTTCTAAAGCCCCATACCTCGCTCCCATACAGTGTTTTGGCACAGCATATTGAACTGTACAAGTGCAAAATTTCGTTTGGTGACCAACAACCTAATCTTTTGGCACGGTTCATGATTGAACCCATCCCACTAATTAATTGACTACATTTGTCAGAGATCAGTGTTTTAAAGTTAAGGCATTTGTCAAATGTGATCCCTAAATAATTAAAAACCTTAACTTTTTCTAGATTGTGAGCCCTGATTTTAAAAATGAAATTCTTTGTCGGTCTTTTCCCTGTTTCCATTATATATGATTTAGTGAGGTTGGGAGATAAATCTAAATCCGCCATAAAACTGCCAAAACCGTCAATAAGAGACTGGAGTCCCCTTCCTGTGCGGGACAAAAGAACTGCATCGTCCGCGTATAGGAGGACAGGTATACTTCTCTTACCTATACGAGGACAGTCTACCCCCAGCTCTACAAGTGCCTTATCTAAACCATTGATGTATAACATAAATAGAAAGGGCGCCAGAATGCATCCTTGGCTTACCCCCCTGGTACACAGAAAATGTTCCGTTAGGTTCCCCTCGTCGCTGTATCTGACCTGTGCTGTTGTATTCAAATGTAGCATTCTTAGGATATATATCAAACCTGGGTCAACGCCAAGGAGCCCTAAAATTTCCCACAATTTCCTTCGGTTTACCCGGTCAAAAGCCGCAGTTAAGTCCATAAAGGCCAAAAACACCGTCCCCTCGCCTAGAAGGGTATACTTGGCCACCAGATGGTAAAGATTGAGGCACTGGTCCGTTGTGGAGCGGCCATTCCTAAACCCATACTGGGAGGCTGTAATGATGTCATTTTCCTCGCACAGATTGTCAGACGGTTGAGAATGACCTTACCTAGGACTTTCGCTGTCACGTCTATTAGTGAAATTGGGCGATAGCATTGCGGATCACTCCTGTTTCCCTTTTTAAACAGTGGTACAATACTAGCCGTGGACCATGACCTGGGCATTCCTACTTCTACTGCAGTATTAAAAACTCCGGTGAGTATAGGGCCCATAGATCAACCTGACATTTAAATAGGTCTGGGAGAATCCCATCCGGGCCTGGAGCCTTATTTCTTGTCAGGGCGTTTATTCCTTCCTTAATCTCGCCCACCAAAAAACGCGTCCACGTACTAGGTAGAATGCCTACATCTGGGGTGTGTGGGTCGACAGAGCAGCCATGATTATACACATTTTTAAAGTGTAACATCCATGCTTCGGGCAAAATATGGCAAGGCACCTTCGGGTTATTCGGTGCCTGGAAATAGGGATCATTAATCACCCTCCAGAAACTGTTCATATCCCTGCGCTCGGCTGCCTCCCTCCAGTTCTCCCATGCCTCGCGCTGGAGGGAATGTTTTCTCTGCTTTATGGCCGATTTATATTGGGCCCTACGTTCCGCAACCCTACTCCTATCCTTGGGAACCATTTTAAGTGCCAACTTCAGATCCCTATGTGCCCTAGAGCAAGCTTTGTCAAACCATCTGGGAGATAAGTTGGATTGGGGCTTCGTTTTGCTCCTCAGTAGCCTATCAATGTCCAGTGCCGTGCCCTCGAATGCACTAATCAATTCTCTTCCCTCCACTGTGGGGTCTAGACACCTCCATATCCGGCTTTCCGAGTTAATGAGAAGCATTCTATAAAATGCTTCCCCATCTACATTGCTCCATCTTATTCTCCTACCCTGGTCTGACGCTTTAAATAGGCCGCTAGTCGTCCTATTCCCTAACTGGGTGGATTGATTAACGTCCCTCAAAGACAATACCAGAGGGTTGTGGTCACTAAAGGCACTAACGTTTATACTAAAATCTGTAATCCTACATTTAAGCACATGTGAGACAAAAATAAAATCAATAATCCTTACCCCTGCCCTTAAAAGAAGGGTTAATTGTATTATACATTCCACCACGAATTAAATCCATCGTGTAAGTTAAATCATGAGTGCCCAGAATCTTGCTTAATTCACGGCCTTCTCTGGTATGCTCTAAATGCCAATCCTTTGTAGATGGGCAGGAATTCCATTTTCCCCCGCCCCATTTCAGATGTGGGCATTGGTGACAATTAAAGTCACCCAATAATATGAGCTGGGGGCTTGTATCCTCTGACTCTTGTATGCCTACCAATTTTTTGTCAAGCTCGCTCAGCCTATGCATAGATTTGCCCGCATTATAAGAATTTATCAAAATGAATTTTAGGCCCTTCTTGCAAAACCTGATACCCTGAATATAGTCCGAACTCCAACCCAGATCCTCCCAGGACCCTTGGGAAGTCAGTGACACGTAGGTTATTAAACCGCCCTTGGTGCGACCCATGGTTGTTTTGCAAGCAGGGACAAAAAACATTTTATAACCATCTAAGTGTGGGACACTAATATCAGTTTCCCACGTTTCCTGAAGACAAATAATGTGGAATTGTCTAATAAAATCTAGCCATTCCTTTTTTGTATTTTGGCTGAGATGCCTGCAATATTCCAAGAGACCTCTCTAATCTCTTTGGTTGCTGGGTCATCCACACTTCTGTCTAAAATAACCTTCCCTATTGATGGTGTTAATTCTGGGCTGCTTGCAGCTGATCCCCTACAATTCCCCCCCTTCTCTCGCATAGCAACCTTTTGATGGATAATGGCCGAAACTAAATCTCCTGCCGGGCCTCCAGTATCAGTCTTCGTTAGACTCTCAGGTGTTATGGCATTCGTCATACTCCCTCCTAGGCTCAGTCAGTCCAGTTCGCCCATTATTGTTGCGTCAGAAAGCGGGGTAAATCTATTTGTTACTGATCATTAAAGACAAATTGCGTCTGGGATGATACAAAACATGCGACAGCACACATGGAATTCCAATTTAACTGAATAAAGTGTGATATCTGGAGATTAAAGGGGCCATTGCCCTAAAATCTCAATGTGTGAATACGCTGTCAGGTAGCCCACATTTTCAAAACTTCACCCATTGTGGAATGCAAGGGAAGGGGAATGATAGAAGAAAGATATTTTGGGTTATGGGAAGTTGTTTTGGAGGAATGTTTATACTTTGGGGGGGGTTTAGGGACGGAAGGATGTCAGGAATGTATGATGAATTACTAGGATGATTTTATGATGTATTTCAATATCAATGAGTTGAAACCACAAACCTGCCTCAATAAAGTGGATTGTATGCGAGCAAATGTTTGTGGTACACGGTTTAATTGCACAACGTCAAAACAGCTAGATGGTGAATTACATCGTCATTCGCAATCCTGCTAATTTAAAGCTGGGCTTCAAGGTACAGAAGCAGTGTCCAAAAGTTTTTTTTAAATGCATTTATCAATAGGCTAAAAATTCATAAAACAGTGGTTAGTGTTTAATTGATTATTATTCACAAGGGTTTTTCAAGTAACCCTGCATCCCCACTTTCTGAGTACCTGGACCCTCAGGATAGCCAGGTCACACAGATTGTTTACACTCGTAAAGGCAAACACGCATCCGCTCAGCTACATCCGGCATTTGTAGCCCTTGTGCATTTTAGACTAGAAGTAGCATTGATGTAGAATATTTCTGCTTGTGATTGGGACACCTCTGTGCTCCATAATAAATTCATATGACATCTTGATGACATAATCAAGGAGTGTTGAGCCTAAATTGTAAGGCAAATTACCACATTTAGATGGGATCATGGGATGGACTGACCCTTGCTGACTAAGGAAGGACAACCCAGTAGCGTAGCCAGTGTATCATGGGCCCTAGTGCAAGGAAGGAAATGGGTACCTTGGTTGCTGTCTGAATTATAAAATACATAAACAATCAGGGTTCAGTGTTCCCCTCTGTGCCCGAGTCTCACTGCACCTGCTATACCACTAGAACCTACTATAGATACTAGCAGACAAGATTCAGGTGTGATTCCCTATTTTGAAAGCCAAAAACCTGTTTATTTTAGCCATCTTGTTGTGCCGGCAAACACGGGGAGGACTCAGGCAATGGTTAGGTAATTGCGTGTTTATTAATCTCGCTTTACATCCAGATCATGCGTGCAATAATGAGCCCACGAGGAGCGGCGATGCTGCTCTCGCCGGCTACGCTCTCCATTCTGTCTCGTCCCCCTTCACGTCACAGACCCGCCTGCCCTGATAGGACGAGGCGTCACGTGACACAGAGGGCAACGAGACAAAGCGTCTCTATGGTCATGAAACACTAGCATGTACAACATCTCCCCCCTCAACAATATAAGCAGCAAAACAGTATTCATGTCATAACAAAATCTTCAAAGCGCTTAGGCGCCCTAACAAGTCTGGTAGGCCTACTGGGAGTAACAAACCGAGGGTGTCCCTCAGAGCATGAACCGCTACTACATCGGGTAGAGTCCTGGGCACCCTGGATGCCAGTACACACTTGCATGGACTTCGTTCCACCCCGCCCACCGGATCCACGCGCCTCAAATTGCACCTCTTCACGACAGGCAGCTTCGCCTTCGCTAGCTTTATCTATAGGCGAGGTGTCCAAACATCCATTATCCTCCCTCACACTCCTGTCCGCAACCTCATTCTCTTGCCACTCTAGTACACTATCGTCATTCCTGGCACCACTCGCACGGCTTCTATTCAAAATGATGTTTTCCTGGCCTGCTTTGAGCTTGACGATGTCATCTTTGCTTCGCCATCCTCCACCTTCCAAGCACACTGCCCCTTTTCTAACCTCCTGCACACGTACAGGGGTTTGAAAGGCTGACTCCCCCTTCATCACCTTATGCGGCTTCTTTACTAGCACCCAATCTCCCTGTTCCACGTCCTTTGCTTTAGCTCTATTCACCGTATCAGCGTATCGCTTGGCGCTCTCCTGTTTGGCCATGATACGCTCCCTGACTCTTAGCGTCTCCTCTTGCACGACCTCCGTGTCCTCTCTTACATCGTACCATTTGTAGTATTTGGGAGTAAGCTCGCTGGTGCACCTCCTCCCCCTCATCAAATAGAAAGGTGTGTGGCCTGTGACTGCATTCGGGGTGTTATGGTAAGTATGCACCTTGTCCGCAAGAAACGTCTTGACATCCAAATTGGACGCAACGGCCAGCTGGATGCCCTCTTTAAGGAACCTGTTCATCCTCTCCACCTGCCCGTTGCTCTTCGGGCTGTACAACGGGGTCTTCTCCTGCTTGATCCCTGATTTTGCCAGAAAATCCGTCATCTTCCTGGATACGAGCTGTGTGCCATTGTCGTAAACCATGACCTTCGGTTGCCCTTCTTGTGCGAAAACTTTCCGTAGCACCTGAATCACCCGGTCTGTGGTAACTTCCCGGACAAACTTGTAATGTATCCACTTGGAGTAGTAGTCGGTGATCACAATGAAAAATCTGCAATCCTCCGGCAGCAACGTGAACAGACCCGCGAAGTCGATGGCAACCTTGCTCCATGGGCCAACCGGAATGTCAACCCTCTGCAGTTCCCCTCTGCTAGTCTTCCAATGCTTGTCCGCCTTCAGACACTGCTCACACCGGTCTATGAAGTCGCAGACGTCGCTGGTCATCCCCGGCCACCAGTAGTACATTTTCAGCAGATTCTTGGTCGCGGTGCTGCCACGGTGACCCTTGTGGGCAATCTTTATCAGTTTTCCCCTGAGGCCTTCCGGGGGAACGAACAACTCGTGCCGTTTCAAGAATCCGTTCTCAAGAGTGAGCTCCGCGCTCACCTGTTGGAAACTTCGGAGCGAACCTTGTAAGTTCCGAACAGGAGGCCAGCGGGATGTCATGTGATCCATCACGGTGCGGAGAACCATGTCCTTCTCCTGAGAAGCAAGCCACTCCTCCTCTGAGATGGAACCCTCGCACATCGTCGTTGCATCCACCAGAGCCACCACACACTCCGCATCATCGAGGGACACGCCATCTTCCACCGCCACCGGCAAGCGGGACAAGGCAATCCGCTCTGCAGTTGAGGCCATCCCTTGATGTGCCGGATCGTGAAGTGATATTCCTGCAGCTTGGATAGCAGACGCAGCAGCCGCGAGCTAGCCTTCCCATTTCCACGGCCCTCGCCGGCCATCATGTAAATCAGGGGTTTGTGATCCGTGACGATTTCGAACACCTTGCCCCACAAGTAGTTCTTTAGTTTCTCCACCGCCCAAACACAAGCGAGCGTCTCACGCTCGATGGTGCTGTAGTGTTTCTCGGCGTCGCTTAAAGAGCGGGATATGAAGGCGATGGTGTTCTCTTTCTTCCCTTGAAACTGACAGAAAACCGCCCCAATGCCTTTTGCACTGGCATCGACAGTGACCACATTCCGCAAGTCCTTGTTGTAAGGTTGCAGCACCGATGCCAACGCAATGCCCCTCTTGACGGCCTCGAACGCCGCGTCCTGCTCCGCCGCCCAGACGTACTTCACATTCTTCCTCAGCAAGGACCTCAGTGGTTCCACCGTGGTCGCGTATCCCTGCAGGAACTTCGAGTAGTACTCGCTGAGCCCCAGGAAGGACCGCAGGGCGTCCTTATCGCCAGGACATGGGGCTTCTCTGATCGCTTTCACCAGGTCATCCTTGGGAGAAATACCATCCGGGGTCAGGACATGCCCTAAGTATTCGATCTTGGTCTCCATAAATTTGCATTTGTCTTTGGAGACTGTCATCCCCTTCTCGCGCAAGATCGCCAATACCCTGCCCAACACTACCAGGTGCTCCGCTTCATCCTTAGTGTGTATCAATATATCATCCTGGAACGCTTCGACCCCCTCCATGTCACAGAATAACAGATCCATCAACTTCTGGAACACCCCCAAAGCAGAGGCGAGTCCGAAAGGCAGCCGGACATACCTGTATGCCCCGAGCGGAGTGACGAACGTGGTTAGTTTCTTGGATCCGTCTGTGAGACATACCTGGTGGTATGCAGATTTCAGATCTATCAGAGTAAAGAACCGGGACCCTGCCGTAGACGCCAAAATGTCCTGAATGTTGGGCAGAGGGTGACAATTGACCAGGATATTTTTATTGAGGGATCGCAGGTCCACACAAACGGATGTCTCCAGTCTTTTTCTTCTTTGACACGACAATCGCGGACACCCATTCTGAAGCACCGGCATCTTCTATCACACCTTCACTTTCCAACTTGTCCAGCACAGCCTTGAGTTCCATCCTGACTGAGAGAGGCACGGTCCTGACTTTGTGTTTGATTGGCACAGCCCCTTCCTTCAGCTGTATGTCGTGTACGAAGCCTTTTACACGGCCTACTTCATTTACGAAGACTGAACCAAAGTTGGCAATGACTCCGGACAACCCACCCGGCTCATCGTCTGCCTGAATAGAGTTGACCCAGTCTGCCCGCAGGACTATGGGATCTGCTGCCCCCGGGATTAACATCACTCCCAACTTCGCCAGATCCTTCCATCCCACAAGGCTCCTTCCTTTCTCGGCCACGTAAATTTTTGTAGTGATGGCCCTCCCCTTGAAAGTGAGTGTGTCAGAAAAATAACCTTTCATCACTATGTCCTGCTCCCCAAATGCTTTCGGATTCACATCCGTCGTAAGCAACTGCACATCATGCCACTTCGCATCAAACGTTGTGTCAGAAATTAAGGTAATAGGGGAACCTGAATCGGCTGTAAACGGCAGCTCTACAGTGCCGATCATAACGGAGCCTATGGGCCCCTTCACTCGCCCATCTTCTGCATCAATAGAGAGTACAATATCCCCAATCGCCTCGAGATCACCTTCGCTTACAGAACTCACTTTCACACTGCTAGCTGACTTCCTGGTCTTGCACACGGCAGCGAAATGACCCAACCTTTTGCACCTTGTACACTTCCTACCAAGCGCAGGGCAGGCCTTGCTGTCTGCCAAGTGATCCAGCGCCCCGCACCTGAAGCAAGCGAGCGGCTTCCTACCCGCCCCCTTATCACTCGCCCCTCTTTCGGGAGGCTTCTGGGCAGACCTGCTCCTGTCCTGCACATAAAACACATTGGCAGCGTGGCTAGTACTAGCAAGTTCTTTTGTGGACACCATAGATCTCTCGATGGCCTTTGCATTCGCCACCACCTCCTGCAGCGTAGGATCACGGCACGTCAGTAACCTTTCCTGCACCTTTTTAGAATGGCAGTAGAACACCACCTGGTCCCTGATGTAAGTATCAGTCATGCCCGCAAATTCACAGTCCTGGGCCAGGACGCGCAAGCAGGCAATATATTCCTCTATAGTCTCCCCCTCTTCCTGCTTCTGAAGAGCAAATTTGTGGCACCCCACCATAATGTTAGTTTCCTCAGCATATTGCAGCTCTAGCCTCTTCACCGCCTCCTGGAACACATTGAGCTGACCGGTAGTCCCGGGCGGATTTACGTACACGGGCAAACTGTCGAAGATTTCTTGCCCAGCCTTCCCCAGCAGTCCGAACAAAAGCGCCTTTTTTCGCTCCGCCGCATACCCTGCGCCATCAATGGAAACAATATAGTTCTCGAAGGCCCTCAACCAGCTCTTCCACTTCATGCACGGCTTGCCGGGAACCTCCAGGAAGAGAGGCGGGACACAGAGGTTGCTATTGTGCGCCATGGCGAACGAAGCACACTCCCCACAGTCGTGGCACGGGAAGCAGGCACCCCTATGCAGCGGCAGCACCCTAGGACTGGCAGGACCCGAACACAATGGAGAGGCACCAGACAGGGCTCGAGCACCGCCAGGCGAGACCCCGCAGAAACCGAAAGTACCTTGTAATCAGGGCTGGAGGAGGCTGCAAGCAGGTCAACGAGGCCAGAGGGGGGGGCCACCAGCACAGAAAGGCTCCGGGAACAGCACCGGCAGGCAGGAGCACGTGGCAGGAAGACGGAGCAAGCGGCCGGAAGGGCCGAAGGCAGGCAACAATACAGGCACCGGAGAATGCAGGGAGGGGCTTCAGCAGCAGACGCCCGCGTGGGAAGGCTCCGCCTCACTCGGCGACCGCAGCGTGCAGCTTCAGGGATCACACGCGCCGCTCCCGCCGCCGTCACCAGGTCACGGAGAGTCACTCGTGGGCCATGACATCAGAACCCTCGTCACCATTTGTTGTGCCGGCAAACACGGGGAGGACTCAGGCAATGGTTAGGTAATTGCGTGTTTATTAATCTCGCTTTACATCCACATCATGCGTGCAATAATGAGCCCACGAGGAGCGGCGATGCTGCTCTCGCCAGCTACGCTCTCCATTCTGTCTCGTCCCCCTTCGCGTCACGGAGCCGCCTGCCCTGATAGGACGAGGCGTCACGTGACACAGAGGGCACCGAGACAAAGCTTCTCTATGGTCATGAAACACTAGCATGTACAACACATCTTTAACCTAAAATTGCTTACGTTTCAATACTGGTCAAGAGAGAAAAAAATCCCCCCAATGTTTTTCCGCTAGCTTCCATCTTTCCTGTTTCTAAATATTGGCATGTATGAGCTACGCCTGTGACCATCAACCCACCAGTCAAGCCTACATATACTGAGTGAAATGTTTAGGTATTGGCAACGTGTGTGATATCTGCGGCATAGCCCACCAGCAGGTGATGGAAAGCTGCCATCTGATTCCCTGTCAGCGATTAGGTCAATTGCCCTACAGTTACCGGACCTTTCACGCTCATTTACGGCCTGTCATAATACTAAAGGCTGTGCACTTATTCTGTACCGCAGACGTGGTCTGGAACAAGCTGGTCACAGAATAGCTGTCCAGTGATGGCTCGGGATCCGCTTAATACTGGAATGTCCAGACCTTAATTTTCCCAAGGATTTGAGACACCCACCTCGTGTGGAGCTCACGTGCAACGGCCCACGCCACGAAGTTCCGAGTGGCAGAGGAGCACCTTGCTTCTGTCCCGAGGGTAAGGCAGCCCTTCTTTTCACTCACAATATCACCGAGAACATTCGTCTCTAGTTAGACAAGCCACGCCCTTGCAGGCACGCACCCAATAGTACACTTTAAAGTGGTGCGACTCACTCCAGATTCAGCCCTTGCACACGCTACTCGCACTTCTGGACTACCTCAATAGGAAATATAGTTGGATAAAATATTTGTGAGACCTAGTTGCCTAACACACTTAATCGGATACCAGTTGGCCAGAGGTCCCCGCACGACAACGTTAACCTTGTGAAATTCGTATCTGAGCGAATCAATTTACATGTCCACTAAACATTCTTACGATCATGAGAACCGTGAGCTTAGCCGCTTACACATTCGTGTTCTTTAACTAGTCACACAATATCTATTGCAATGACCAAAACTCGGCAAATCTGGATATCGGAGTGCACATTTCTACCAACAGTGCCTAACAGTAGAGCTAATATTTTCCCGGAAACGTAATTTACAAAACGATTTTTTTTTCACATAAATTAAATACAGCCGGGATTCACCAAACTCTGTACGCCAATGTGAGTTTGCGCTGAAATGAGCTACGGGTGAAAATCGGAAACCTAATTCTTTCCTTCGCTCGAAATATTACCGTACTAAAAGAACAACCACCCATGAACTCTCTCCCCTTCAACGGGCAGCAGTACACCGGGTTAAAAATCACCAGCTGTCTGAGAAGAGGGGGAGGGGTGAGAGCTTTAGACATTTGTGATTGGTGACCCTGCGAGCCAATGGTCTGCGCTGAAGTCTTTTGCCCCACAGCCAATGGCTGGAAGTCTGTGGTGCTCCTGGGCTGGGCTCTGCCAAAGTGTACTGCTGCCTAAGAGAAAGAGAGAGAAGGAAGCGAGCGAGATGAACCTGTCAGGTCTGAAGGGAGAGCGGGGCGACGAGGGCTAAACGCCGAAGAGAGGGCTCCTTTCACGGGGCCAGGCATGGTGCGCAGGGGCTGAGAGCGGGACTTGTGCCCTGCGGAGCAGGTAAAGGGACTTCGGAGGTCATGCTGGGGCTGCGCACTGACGGGGCAGGAGTCTTATGCAAGCTTCTCTTGAGAGGAGGGGTGCAGAACGCAGCTGCTTTGAAAAGGGGAGGGGGTGGTACGCTGCGTTTTGCTTTGTGGGGGCAGGTTGATGAACTGCAGTGGGCAAGGCTACGGCGGGACAGGAGTCTGCTACTTCTGCCTCGACCGAGGAAGGGGTTGCCTCATATTAAAGATATTCTGCAAAAGGGGAAGGGGCTGCGTCGGACAATCTCTGTATGGGCGGAGTTAGTTGAAGAGGCAAAAGAAATCGGAGCTCAAATGGGGTAGGAGAACTGTCTCTGAAATGTATATGGGCTATGCTTAAAGAAGACACTCTTATCGAGTCGAGGGGGCAAGAGACCTATGCGGGAGCAGGTAAGGAGGTTAGTGTCAGCATTGTGCAAATAAACGGTGACCTGTTCTTAAATGGGTCGGACGTCCTGCATCTCTCCAGGACTAGGGGCATAGTTTACGTTGGTCAACGATGATGATGCAAAAGTGAACTCCGACGACTGGGGGCCTAATTGTACGCCTGGTTGTAATGCACGTGATCTCGTGCAAGTCATGCCTTCCAACATTTTAACTTGTACTGTGCAAGGCATGTGTTACTTGGACAGGCGATGGGGTGCGTGTCCAGCACTTACCAGGCATTACGTTGTTGACTTTTCCTTTAAACTGTCAGTGGGAAAGAACTTTCTGCAGATAATGTTTGCCGGGGAGCAGGGTCGGACTTATACAGAAAACAGGACCAGGAACCAAAATAAAAATACCCCCAAATTAGCCAATCAGGTAGCTAAAAATATGGCCCACATTTGCAAATCAATGCAGTTTTTAACTTGTAAAGAGCAGCTGTGTACGTGTTTTGCAAGGTATGGGAGACTGCATGGAATTGTGTTTGATGCAGGCAATGTTCGTGGTAATATCGGAGAAATCAACAGTAAACAAACTGTCCACCAAATCATAAAACAGGCTCTCACAATCGGTCAGACAACCGTCCCACACAGCTGACCTGTCAGGCAAGCCCTTAAGGCACTGCCAGAATGCCCTGTAGGCCAGGCCACTGGAATTGCGTGCATGGTGTTTTATGCCTATATATAGATTTGCATAATTTACCACTGAAACCATAATTTGCAGATTTTAAAGAAAAAATGTTTTTTGCTTAAGCAGATAAAAAGTTACTAATATTGCAGAGTCCTGTGTTGCTGTGCAGTGAAAGGCCCTATGCAAAGGATGATTAGTCATCTTCAGGTTGCTTTTTACTGTATTCGGAACTTAAAATAGTACTAATGAGGTGAAACCTTTGCCCAAACAGTGTTAACATATGAAAAAAATAAAACAAATTAAGAAATGCTATCGCAAAATGTGCCTCCTTAGGTTGCACAATTAGATTTTTCTTGCTGCGTAAATTAGTCATTGCTGCCACATAATTTGCTCTTCCCTGCCACATAATTCCAATGGCACTGCCGGTAGGCCAGTCCAACTCTGGATAACTGTATAATTACAGGAAGTAATGTTGTGTGCTGCCCAAACTCGCGCTTTTTTAAAAACTTGTTTCATTTCAAAACATGAAAAGTACAGTATTACACCGTACAAGGCAAATAAACATTTTAAAACCGATAGATTACAGGGGAAGGGTGAAATTTCCAATCTGTAAGCAGCCAATGGGGACTGCAATTACAGATATTGAGTCTAATACAACTCCTGTCACCTACCCACTGTACTGTGTAACTCTCCACACTTTTTTTTATGGTGGAACACAGCAGCTCTCCTGGTCTTTGTTTTCTACTGGTGAGATTTGCGCCTAACATTGTTACTTTTTGCCACAGTAGAGCTGTCGTTTGCTCCGGAAATGTTGCATGTTGTAGTGCATGCATTAATAACATATACATGTGTTGCCAAGCCCTAATAATAATGTTATAATTCTACCTTAAATATCTTTTGTGGTAGGAGGTGGGGCGTGTGGTCCTGGGGTTGAAAGGCATTGGTTAAAATGCACTTTTCAGCGGGACGGTATTAACAATGTTAGTTTTCAGGCCTGTTTGGAATGAGGGATTATCTGTCAAGGCTTAACTGTCCTGTACTGTGTCTCATTCCTTTAACATTTGTAATTTGATCAAAAGTGACATTGCCATCAGTAGTTAGGTCTGATAAAGATAGCATTAGCTTTTTTGAATACATATTGTCTATAGAGTTCTTCCAAAAAGCACAATGAGATTACAGAGAGAGTGGGTGAGCTTTAGGCCGGCCTTTTTTTAGCTACTAGCTCTAATGGTTTGCCATTGCCATGGCTTTTTTGAGGATGGTTACATGGTCCCATCTGTGTTTACATTAGGTTATGAAGAATCAAGTAACCTTGTGGTTAGACTGCACATGCAACATGACAAAGTTGATATTTGAGACCCAGTTTGTGCTCTTTGATGTTTTACCCTGCTGACACAACATTTTAATTGCTGACTCCTGGCTTTTTTTGTTAGGAATGTTGTGCTACATGGATGTCTTAGCCTGTCATAAAGACACAGTGCTGCTCATTAATAACTGTTGAGGTTTCCTTTCGTTTTACTTTGTTGTCCTGATAACATGCTGTATTTAAGGATCCTTTTAGTTCACAAAGTAGACACCTGGAGGCACTGAGCGTTCCTTAAAGATTCATAAAAATATTGACCCCTTGTCAGAAGTATCTGCTTTACACTATTTTGCTGTGTGTGCCTTTTAAGGTCACCACTTAATACACCAAATGTATCTTCGGACTACTTTTTGAAACCATCTTCTTTGAGGGTACAGTTTGTCTGTTGCTGCTGTCCGTCCAGTAAGGGAGCCCTACTCACACCTCCATGATCTGTTATACCCAAGATATTACTTCATTATGGTATGTTCTTACGAGGGCTAATGGGTGCAACACACTCTCAATGATTACAATACACTTCCCCTAAAAAAAATAAAGCTAGACCTATTGGTTTTGGCAATGTTTATTTAAATATATAGATGGATTGCATCTGTTTTTGCAAGGCGCTTGGCGTAGGACTCTTTTTGACCTTTCTGGGTACTTGCCTGTGAGAGGGAATTGGGATATGGGTATGGTTAGGGAGAGATGCCGAATAGCCCCAGTCCTATTTTGTTGTTTTTGCTTTGGATTATACCTGTACCTTAAATTACACTTCTCACAAGTCCCTCCATACTTAATCATATTGCCTGAAATATCAGATGTGGAATAGCCAATTTCATGGCATTATGAAAACGTCCAGTGTACCTCTTATTGAGATACCTTCTTACAGGGATGCACACCCAGGGCAAAAAAGTAACTTTTACGGTTGTACTACTTCAAAAAATCTGAAAAGGAAAGTCCAGTCCACGAATAACTCGCACAATTCTATGAATTCAATGGCAAGGAGAAAAGTTTCCTTTACACTGTTAGGTCTACAACGTGTTAACATGTTCTGTAATCACCTCCTTACTCAGTGTGCGTAGTTCACTTTCTGGGGTCATTTCTGGATAGTTACATGTACGTCCCGCTCATGAAACTTGTGAGATTAACACTTTCCAGTCACTCATGGGTAGGATTTTTACCTTTTGTATAGCAAAATACAAGTTATTTTAGAGAATTTCTCAATGAGAATGTATTCTTTCTGGTCTTATTACGAGTTTACCTTGGAACAGGTAAGCTTGCTCAGTGATTTAAGCCATTGCTGGTGCAATTGTGTCTGACCAGAAAGCCAGCTCTGCCTTTCACCAAAACTAGGTGCCAGGATACCCTCGCGGGTGATAGTGTGCATTACAAATACACAAGGCAGATAAATGTACATCTTTACATCGCAATGGCAAATCAAGTCGAACATGCTACAAGAACACATTATATACTGGTGAATTACAGCACTACTGCTGTCCCGCTAAACATTACAGTGTACATAGCTCAGTAACACGGCCGATGTAAGATATAAATGTAGCTAGCTGCCTTGGTTTGTGTATTTGTAATGCGCACTATCACCCGCGCGGGTATCCTGGCACCTGGTTTTGGTGAAAGGCAGAGCTGGCTTGCTGGTCAGACACAGTTGCACAAGCAGTGGCTTAAACCACTGAGCAATCTTACTTGTTCCAGTGTAAACTTGTAATGAGACCAGAAAATACACATTCTCATTGAGAAATTCTCTAAAATCACTTGTATTTTGCTATGCAAAGGTAAGAATTCTTCCCAAGAGTGACTGGGAAGTGTTAATGTCACAAGTTTAATGAGCGGGACATGTAACTATCCAGAAGTTACCCCAGAAAGTGAACTACGCACACTAAGTAAAGGGAAACTTTTCACCTTGCCATTGAAATACAGAACTAGAATTGTGAGAGATATCGGTAGACTTTCCCTTTCACTTTCAGATTGTTTGAAGTAGTACAACCGTGAAAGTTACCTTTTCGCCGTGGGTGTTTATCTCGATAAGCAGGCATTTGAATAGAGGTACACTGGATCGTTTCATGATGCCATGAAATTAACTATTCCACTTCTGAAATATCAGTCAATATGAATAAGTATGGAGGGACTTGTGAGAGAAGTGTAACTAAAGGTACGGTATAGTTTGTGCAGGAGTCCAAAAGCCCAGGAGCGACTAAAAGTAATTATAGGCGGAAGATTTTCCTACATACCTACATTTTAGAAAGCGGGAGATGCTAAAAATAACCTAGAGAAAGTATTTCTCCAATTGACCTATTAAAGCAGAGGCGATTACCGGCTGGAGATAGCCAAAATACCGCATTTATTTGCTTTATAAACCGAGTCGTCCCTTGAATCGGGACTATTGGCACGTATGTATTCTTAAAGCCACCTTATCTCCCTCGCTGCAATTTTCCCCAACTAACCTGCTGTTCCCTTGTTTGTTTATTTATTTGTGATGGTGGTCTGGCAACAGCCCGGCTTGGGTTAAAATGGCGTCCTGGTCGCGCATGAATCTTCGGGACTTGTAGTATTTTCGTCCTCTGTTAGCCATTGGCTTATTAGAAGGGGAGGGGTTTGTATACTACAAGTCCCAGGGGGCACGACAGGTTCCCTGCTTGAATGTACCGGCGGGAAGCCTCTGGAGGAGGATGAAGGAGGGAGGTTAGGAGCGGAGAGATTTAGATCCCCGAAAAATTGTTGGTTTCTGTTCCGTATGAAGTAAACCGCAACGGACCCGAGGCCCCGTCCCGAGCCTCCCTGTCCCCCGCTCACTTCTTCCGATGCCTTGCCTAGGGCTGCAACCGCAGCTGGAGGACAACTGGAGAGCCACAGTGAGTAAAGTCTACAACCGGAGGGGCATCTCTGTGCCGGGCACGGGGCGGCTAACTCTGCGTCCGTGCCTCGCTTAATACTCTGTTTCTGCATCCCGGTTCTCGACACCGAACTTATCCACCACCCTTCATGTGGTACTTTAAGCGCTTTGGTGAACTGGAGTGAAGCCCGGCGGCCTGCTTCCTGGATACAGCCGTTCTCCTGCAGCTAGGGTCTGTTTAAAGGAACCGCGGCAATGTCATGCCTATTTTTCCATTAATGTACCGGGCATGCTCGTTTTCTTTTTACAAAGGGGTGGCGAGAGGTTAATTGTGGAACGGTAGATTCTCGGTAGTGATGGTGAAGGGTCCAAAATAACGGGATTCAGGCATTCTAAGTACTTGTACCTGTTAGCCCCGTCCTCCTGTTTAATCGAGATATTTGTATGATATAGGTACATAACGTTGATTACACGGCTTGGACGTAATATTTCAGTGGTATTACAGTATTTGCGTACTCTTAAGGGAGAAAGTTGCTGCGTAGCCGATGCTTCAGTCGTTTTAATTATGCAGTTCAGTTGTATGAGGGACTTGGGCACTGTACTTGGCATCCCGTAAATGTCTCAGAATGTTTGCGGTGGGCAGAGGTAGAACTCGCGGTACAAATGTTAGGTATTTCCTGCCTTTGGAAGGCAGTCCCTCCTTGGTAGTTAAATGCTTGGGAATAGAGGGTACTCAATCCAGGGTACTTACGTCGGTGTCTACATCAAATATTTTCTACTTCTTGTGTGTGTGCTTGGTGCTCATCTGGAGGGTTATCCCAATTTTTCTGCCATTTCTTTGGGCCGCGGCTCTCGATAGTCGACGTTGTCACCAGAAGCTCCTTTAGCTGCCCCTCCCCCACAAGCTGGAGGTGGGCCGGAGATGGCTGGGATCCTCCCTCCCCCCCCAACCCAGGAGAATAATGAACGCTCACATACATTATTACTCCGCCTTTCGTCTTAGGCAAAAGGTGGGAAAATACAGAACCTCCGATGTTATACCAATCGCTTTAAGCGTTGTGGGATTTATTCTGTGAAGATGTGCAGTCTTTTGACTGCGACACTGTATACAGCAATTGCCAAATTGCATCCTTTAAAATTTCTTAATGATAAGGTTTGGGCCTCGTCGATGCATGTCTAAACCGCCAGCAGAAGAAATTTGCTTTATGCAAAACTAGACAATACGTTAATAAAAACCAATGGTCTCCAAAAATACCATATTTAAAATCGGTAATTTAATGTTTTTGTGGATTTTTATTTTAGCAAAATATATCTCGGGGCTGCTATCTTTTATAATGATGCATCTTACACTTTGCAGCATCCCAGTTCTATTTTACAACTATAGTGTTACCGCAATGTACATGCCGTTGGATAGAATTGTATTTAATCACACTAGCGACAACCATGTATGAATAATGTTTAAAGAGCATGGTGTTTGCGCAGCACACTATTAAGTAAATGCACAGTACGTTGGGGTACGACCTACTTGGGCATACATTTGGGCGATATGGCTACAGGTAGTATGGTGGGTGATGCATTTAGAAGAATACCTAATTTTAATAATGATCATATTACACAGTAACGTAGTTTTCGAAAAGTGTGTGGTAGTTATCCTAGTAAAGGTGGGTGCTGTACGGTGATTAGGCTGGCGAAGTTCGAAAGATGGACCAAAGCCATGTTTTTGGCAGTCAGCCAGGCAAGTGTAGAAGGAGATGGGATATTCTAGGGAAGGTTTCTGTAGTTAAATTAGTAGTTTATTAAGGCTTTGTCTGAAGGAGAGGAAAGGAAATAGAACTAAGAGGTTGGGGGTAAAGGTAGTTTTAAGGGGTGGGGTTGGAGGGGGCTGGGTACTTTTCAGGCCTGGGGCAGTTCGAGGTAGTTTTTAGGGCTGAGGGAGAGGGGGTTTGTTTTTTAGGAGGGAGGGGGTAGTTTAGATTTCAGGGTGGGGGCTGTTTTAGGGCATGACACAGGGATCCCTCTTAGGGCTTAGGCGGGCAGGGTAGTTTTTAGAGCTGCGGGGAGGTTGGGTAGTTTTTAGGGCTTAGGTAAGGGCAGGGTCGTTTTTAGGACTGGGGGCATGGACATATTTAGGGCTCAGAGGGAGTTTGTTTTCAGGAGGGGTGGGGTAGTTTTAGGACTCTGGTCGGGGGTCTAAGGCTTACCTGTCATGTCTTAACCACTGATATGTCTTTACCATACATGCCTTAACAACGCATTATTTGTTGTAAAGGCATGTGTGGTAAAGACATTCATGGTTACTACTAGCGTTGTTGAGACTGCGTGGAACCGGCATGCGCGGTAAACACATGCGTGGTTCCATCGCACAGCCATTGTAAGGGAAGAAGGCATGACTTTGGTGGAGGGGGTATTATTGTTGTGATTTGATACAAAGTGTCCTGAAGTACAGGTTCTGTAATTCCTTTAAGAACTCTTAGGATCCTCGTAATTTGCCGCTCTATTAGCTACGTCAGTAGATAAAATAGATCATCTGTGCATAAAAAAGACATTGTAACTATAAAATCACCATGAATCTTATTGTCCAAGTAGGAAATTTCTGTTTTTAGACTATGCACACCAATATTTATGAAATTGTGTCCAGCTTGTATGTTTTCATGTGACTTGCCCAATTTGGTGCATCTTTCTAAAGCAGACTTTTTTTTCTTCTTATCAGGTCATGATGCCATCAAAAGGAGTTAAGCGCAAATTTTCAGACCGGGACGAAGTGATGAGTAGTGATTTAGTGCCTCACGGATTGGATGGGGGCTTCAGCTTGCGTCAGTCTGTTTTGAACATGTCACTCGATAAATTTAACACTGGACGAATGCTGGTGGAGCCCAGCTTGCGTCGCTCTGTTCTGATTGCCAATACTCTTCGGGTACTGCAGGAAGAGATGCGCATGGAGAATAGCAGAGCTTCTCCACTAACCGACCCAATGTCTCCTACTACCGTGGACTCTACACCTTTAGCCCCAGGAATTGCTGCATCCTCTGTCCTTTCTTTGCACACCCACCCTCATGTCGTTGCTGAAGAACTGGATAACATGTTTTGTTCGGAAGATGATTTTTCTCTGACATCAGCCATATCTTCCATTCTCAAAGACCTAGAAATTGTTCTGGATGATGGGGCTCCATCACAAAACCATTCACGGCTCTTTGGAAATCAAGATACCGAGAGAAAATATGACGTTTCCCCAAGCAAATGTTCTTCACAAAGTCCCCTGTCTAGCGTTTCATACACTGATGAAAACAGCATTGTGGAGCTGAAACGGGTGCTAGCTTTTGATCCTTGCCCTTCCCAGAGGGCTTCATCCAGTCTTCCAGGGTCTGCCGAAGACATGGACATTGAGCTTGTTGGGGAACTTATTCTTGGAGCAGAGTTTTGCCAGGAGCATCCTTTGGACTTGGTTGAAAGTCGAAGTTTGCATTCAAAGCCCGATTCCGCCCCACTACAATCCCCCCAGAAAGACTTACCAAGCCGCCTGCTGGAATCCAAGCCACTGGACAATGTCTTTGGAAACTTGGAGCTCATGAGCTCTAGCTACCTGAAGGACCTCCCTCTGGACGATCTGTTTCTGGACATTGACACCTCTGTCTTTGAGAGGGAGGTTACTCAGGTTGCAACCACTGGTGGGCGGACGTCTTTTTATCCTACTGACGACCTTCCTTTTAATTCTTCCTGTAATTCCACCTCCTTCGCTTCAAACCAGCCTGGCAGAGACTTGAATGAACTAGATAACATCATGGAAATTCTCGTTGGCTCCTAGCGCTGCTTTTCACAATGTATAGCACCATCCCAGCAAGATATCTTTTCTGCCTAGACTAATGGGTGTACTCTTGTGATCACACATCGCCAGTATGAAATGGCACAATGTTTACAAATAAGTGGTTCTTATAATTTATTGTTTTTCAAAGAAACTGTAAGGCTGACTGTCGGCTCATTACTTTTCATTTTAACAAAGCCGTCACAACGGACCTTTTTTGGGTTTTTTTGTAAGCCTTGGTCAACACAACGTTGTATGGCAAAAGTTTTTTTTATTTTTTTATTTTCTCGAATACTGCAATAGGGGCTGTTGTGGCTTCTCTCGTTCCGTGATCCCATTCACATTAGCTGCTGTGACGAGTGCAATGATGTTTTCATCCATTGATGAAGGCCAAAGGCTTTATTAATAAGTGGAAAGTTTGGAGACTCAGTATGATCTTCTATGAAGACATTATTTATATTTTAATACATTTTTCTTGCAATGCCTTAAATCTTGCTATAAAAGGGAAAAACTCTATACATGTTAATGCCTCAAATGCCCACTTGCTCATGAATGTTGTTCATCATTTCGGAGAACTTTTTTTATGTCAGTGCATTTGGGTTTAACATTTAGACAGTGGGTGACCTGGGAGTGGGTGGGGGATTGGAATGTAAATTATTGTTTCGGAGGGTTCAGGAAGGCAGTCTTACATTTTAAGTTCTGCTTGAAGTGATTATGTAAAATATCGAAGTATTATAATGCGCCCCCAAGCGGTGTCATGTCTCACCCTGGGGTTAACTGGTGCAGCACTTGTCAACCAAGGGATGTACATTAGAAACGAGGCTTGCCGCCTTTTGCCTGACCTAATGCACGTTTGTGTGATGGCTAATCAGAGAGGAG
Organism: Triturus cristatus; assembly: GCF_964204655.1. Lineage (NCBI taxonomy): Eukaryota > Metazoa > Chordata > Amphibia > Caudata > Salamandridae > Triturus > Triturus cristatus. Next base: position 457,934,209 of record NC_140592.1, on the reverse strand, counting down.
ATTGCTTTTAACAGTTTTTAAGTTTGTTTTTATAAAGCCATAAACTAAACTGTTATCTGAGGAAGCAAGTCACGCAGGTTGTCCAGCACCAAATGCACCGTCTACAATAACTCGCCCCCCCTACCTCCTGAAGTGAAGATTATCGACTTTCACGCCGCTGTTCCCAGCTGAAAAACTTGCTGAGAGGTATTGATTATTACTGATGTTTTTTAAACAGCACTCGATATGCAACTGTTCTAAGCTGGTTGCGAAAAGGCTACCTACTGTTACAAATGGCACAAGCAGAGTGGCCAGGTTTGTTTTACCTCTGGTACTCTCTTTGGGGATTCCACCCGGTGACTGTTGGACACCTGCTGTCGCTGGACCTACTTACCTATCTACCTTTCAAGTGTTAACTTTTGGTGTCCAAGATGTTGGGCACCTCCACGTTCTGATCACTGACTGCAGCTTGCCTCTATGTCCTATGGTTTTTAACGTGGGTCACAATTTAGGCAGTGCAGTGGAAGATTTGTGCAGCTGCTTGGATCACAGTGAGGCGAACCCTAGCTATTTAAGAATGATTTTAATTTATTATGTTCAAGTAGACCTAACTTTATTTTCAGTAGTACACCTCTGTAATTTGGCAGTAGGTTTTAAAACATTTCACAACTCCACTTTCTTAGACATTTTTTTTGTCCTGCATTTTTATACGTTATGATTTATTAGATCGTTTGAAAGGAAACAATCTGAAAGTAAGAATCGGAAAGAAATGACAAGTCCCTGAGAATGAGATTTCGGCGTGGTGCTGCAATGTTCCTTTTGCACATGGCACAGGTATGTTTCTCCCATGCAGCTTGTGCATGATCCGTTATGTTTGTGGTAAGCGCCATGGGGAAGATGAAATCAAGATTTCATTTGTGATTGCAAACCCAATCACGTGGACGATGAATGTTCATGTGAAAAATAGGTTCTTTCTCGTTCCAAAACTAGTTACTCCTAATCTGACGCGTACACAGTCATGCTGGTTTTGTTAGGGAACTTGATGGCAGTGTTTGGGTAAAAGCAGCATAACTAGACAAGAATACCCAAAGATTTTGGGTACGGTTTGCTTAGCTTTCGTAGACCTCCAACTAAAAGCCATGATTCTTTTCACAACAAAAATAGATTGTATTGAAGTGGTGGTGAAAACGCGGGAATATGATTTGATTTACACGCAGGCTTTTGGACAGTAAACAAAACGCAGCATGTGTTGTTTCAGGGTATATCTATATAATATCAGAAGCATTCCATATATTGTATCAATATAAAACTAATTCATGCAGTTGGTGGTAATCCTTAAATGTTGTGGATCAGGGCCTTTTGGATTACCCCTGTCCTCCTTAGTTGTCATTAACATGCAAGGTTTACCTCGATGTTTTCTCTAGTAGGTTCCCCCATGTTTGCCATTTTTATTTACTAAAAGGCTCTTACCCCTTAAGTGATTTAAGATCCACCACTGCGAGATTAAATATATGAAAAGCCGTACAGAAAGCTGCAATCCAGAAAGGCAGTTAAGTGTGTAAAATTATGCATTACGCAAGACTTTTATAAATAACTGCATTTGTGGACTTTCCTCTAGGTTTCAGTCTTGCCTTATTCTCTGGTAGATGGGGGAGCTTTTGAAATCTGAAATATTTCTGCAGACCACAATCGTGATTTGAGCTCTCTCTAAATTGATCTGCGGCCAAAGAAAATGGGTTGGAGAAAGTGTTACTCCAGACTCTGGTGTGAGGCACTATACAACATTTCTAGGAGTAAGTCCTACTTGAATCAGATCTCTTAGCATATCTGTCAGTCTTATGATCCTCATGATATGGCTGCTTATCCCAAACTTGCTGTTCAAGTTTCTCCGCTGTTTGTTGAAGCAGCAATAATTTGGAATAATACTCCTTACAAAAGGTGGATTCTTTCCATGGGTTTCTTACCATAAATTAGGTTAATGCACGTTATAAGACCCTCTGTAAGTTAAAAAGTTAGTGCGATTTCTGCCTCAAAATGGGGGAATTTTACATTTATGTTGGGCGTGTCTTAGGCTGTATCAGCAGAGGCAGCATATGTCTACCCCCCCCCCCCCCCCCCCTTAGCCCCATTTAATTTATCTTCCGTTTACCTTGGTTTTTAAGTATACATAACTTATTACACCAGTCGTGTTAAACTTCAAATGTATGTGCTAATGTTACTGTGTCTGTCCCAAACGGACCAGCACATGTGAATAATGTTGGCACTCAAACTATGCAATATCTGAAGTTCTTCAGCGGTGAACATTAAAAGAAAAAACACATTTGGTTTCTGTTTATTCTTCTAAGAAAGTGAATTCTTTAGAAAACGTGGACATTTTATATTGTTGAGGGATGTCTTCAGCTATTCCAGTTATGGGTAAGTAGGGGGTGTGGCAAGTAATTTGAATATTTTCTCATTGTCCTGTTATGAAAGATTCTCTTCCTACTAGTTTTCATGCAGGTTTGTCGGGACAACATACTTTTGTATATATCTGAAAACTCAGTGACCTGTAACATAGCCAGGAGGAATACAGACAGTGTGCATGAGCTTTCAAGGGATCACTTGTAGGCTTTTGTGATTACCTGCATGAGAGTGGTTGTGTTGTACTGAAATGCAAATTTTCCAAGAGATTCAGTGAAAGTAGGACATTGTACCACAGGCATGAGGTGCTGGGTCCTCCTCTACAACCCTGTCTCCTTCCTTTCAGTGATTGCCAGGCAGAGCGACACACAGAACCATACCATATGAGGGTACTTTGAGTGGAAATAGGCCAGTCTCTGAGGTCTTGGGAAGAGTTGATGGCTTAGGCCCAAGTAATCTTGGTCCGGGCTACTGGTTGGCAAATCCTGGTCCTGAAATGCCCACCCTGGTCATTATAGCCCTCGACACAAAGAATGGCATACAGATCCCAGCAGTATTATGCTAGACAGTTAATTCTATATATCCATGGATAAGAACTGCCTCATGCTAGGTACTCCTGATGGCGAAGGAACAGTTGATTGCCTTTAATCTGCCCACATGCAGGATCCCGGAGCACCATCAAAGGCAAACTTATGTATTTCTAAAAACCTCCGTTTTTTTCTTTTACAATTAAAACCAGCTTGAATGCCTATTCTAGGCTATATTGGCTTGTTTTTATATAGCTTTCTTTTAACCGGGTCAGATTTAATCTGTCACTACACTGAGAAAAGGGACAATAGTCTTTCAGGCATTTTTTTTTAAGAAGAGAAAAGTGATAGACTAGCAGGCCAATTTTTTTAGAGAGGCTGCAGACTAAAGAAGGTGAACAACTGACACTGCTGCCTTAAGCAAGCCCCACTACCAGTATGTCATCATGCCTTGTCAGTTTCAGCTGCTACAGGTATTTTTGATAGGTGACCTAAGGGCATACCCATTATACCGTTGTTTATTCTTAAAACTTTATTTGGCTATCAAAAACAGCCATAAAAGTACATATGAAATAACATATAAAATACAATTAAAACCTTTTTGGTATAATACATGAGACAGTAATAACATTAATTTGCTGCACTGTTACGTGATACATTTCCTCACATTTCAAGATAAATAGGGCAACATTATAATAGAGACGGTTCACTTGGTGTCACCAGACATTTCATAGCTGCTTTATGTGATCTAATATTCTGTGCAACAAACATGTTTGAGATATAAAATAAAAAACTGAGATTCTGATTAAAATTTGCAAAACAATAAAAAGTGCAGTGTGCTTTGGTCATCACAAGGGCAAAGAAACATATCAGATGGAGGGGACTTCATATTTGGTAAGGCAACTAAATGGTGCATGTTTCCTCCATCTTCTGTCAATTGTTAATCCATTCTATACTGTAAAAAGGTTTCTTTGATCCTCCTCTTCGTTAAAAATACATTGGTAGGGTCTGGCCAGATAGATAAATTGAACAGCCTACTAAGGGAAGAGTTGATATACAATAGCCAAGGGATACTTAGGACTTTATCCAAGGCTAAACAATCTGAAACAATTGTTCTGGTAAAACCAGTTTCTCCCTTAGCCCATAGAAAGGCCCCCAATAACAAAGGTCACACCTAAAGAAGATCTTCTAGGAACTGTCGGCCGACCTCTTGATGTGAGATTGTATTTGATACAGAAGAAGGTAGGCATAATAGATGCTTTTAAAAGCCATTTTCTTCTACTTGCAAGGCGGTGCCGTTGGCATAACCCCAAAGACCTGCTCCATATAAGGCTGTAGTCACTCCTTTTGCTTTGTATGTTGAAACCATTACGTTGATAGGTCAGCTCCTCAATTTTGAATAAAACTTATAAGTCCCTTGCAAAGCCCTGCTCATTTTTGCTTTAATATTTAGAACTTGTTGTGACCATGAAACGTTGCCTGCAAATAAAATAACAAAACTAGTTCACTAAGACATTTGGGGTGTTGTGCATAAAAAAGGTTTATGCTTAAGCCCAGAAATCATGGTAAATGTTTTGGATTATTAATTACCATTTTCTTGGAGGTCATAAAATCTGCATCAGTCTCACAAGGTGACTCCCGATCTCGCCCTGTTACATTCCATTATTTTGTCTAAAATTTCAGAAAAGTGGGACACCCATCTCTCACAGGCGACATGGGAGCAAAACTCTGTGAATATCAATTTTTTAAAAAGGCTGCATTCACTGTATCCCAAAACAACTTGATGTTACTTTTTTCTGCGGGTATTGGCCAAATTTTCCATTGCTTCAACCTGGAGTGTCTTTTTACCTAGTAGTATCCAAAGTTAATGTATATTGATTTTGCAGGGTCTAATGGCCAGTGTATCCAATAGGGAGTAACACAGAGCACGTTTAATTGACTGGAAGACTTTAGTGTTGGCACTATCTAAGCATCCCTATTTCTTATTCCCTGATGTAGTTGGGTAACGAGTCAAGAATGACTATAGAACTGATGATATAGTTAACATTTTCAGTCAATATATTTGGTATGATAGCATCCTGGAGACAATAAGTTATTGCCTAAAAATCATTCACTATTATTTTCCATACAATCCTACTAGGATCAATACCAGTCCACTTGATTCTTACACCATTTGCCTTAGTTGGGTTAATACTATTTACTGTATGAAATGAAGCCTGCCTCTGACCCCCAAAAGAAGAATGGTAATTTTAGTAGTTTATGGTCACTAAAAACTGAGGGTACAAATACTAGGGTAACCACACATAACGTTAGCTGAGACAGACCCCAATACGTGGTCTATAATTGAAAAATAGTTTCTGTCAGTAAATGATGGGGCTAGCTCCCTATTTATAGCACACCCACACCGAAGTAATTGAAGGTCATATGTAGGATAATGGAGTTCAATGCTTCACCATACTCGTTATGGCAGAATTGATAATTTCCCTCCCCATCCTGATCAATGTGGCCGCATGCCTGGGTAGCAGATAGCGCACATGCCTGAATCTTAAAATCAACTGCCCATACTAGTAAACCCGTGCGAAGAGAACCTGAGAAGGCTTCATGGCCATGATAAAGAGCCATTGCCACTCTACTACTACTCGTAGTATCAAAAACATTATTATAAAAATTCACAATTACCAAAACTCTCCCTCACTATTCAGCCACAATAATTGAGAATGGGGACCCATTGATGAAATATTATAATTCACAGAAATGTTGTTATAAATAAGAATCTAAAGCCCCCCTTTTTGCCCGCCCAGCTTGAGACGCTATAGCTTCTAAAAAGTGTGAGGGGAAACACCTTCTCCATGTACTGAGCTTGTACACCAGGTTTCTTGCATACATATGATATCTTATCCTGATATTGTACTAATCCAATCGTCATTTCCTATCTTGTTCGTTAACCCCTTCACATTCCATGTTATGAACTTAAAACCTCCCTCAGAGTACTGACTTGCAGGATCCATATTTGGAGCACAGGTAAATGTGTTACAGGGACTAGGTTGTTCATTGCAGCTTGCCTTCGCTACAACCGACCTACAGTCTGTTACTATCTCAGAGATAAGTATATGATCTTTAGGGGACAAATGATTCGCCTGGGCGGTGATAGTATCCCCTCTGCAATAGTACCCAGAGCCCCCAACTTGATTTCAGCTTCAGCTAAGTCATTCATTATCATCTAGGGTGCTCAATGCCTGGTATCTATCGGACAGTTCAAGATCAGGGCAATATGGCAGGGGTGGTCTCAGCACCCCCCTCGATGCCTAGGAATTCTGTCATAACGATAACATAAATGCCAATAAAAAAAAATATATATATGGGAGTAGGCCCATATCTTGAACAGTCGTTGGAGGTAGCCCCACCTTTGTGTGGATGTCTCTGGTAACCCTAGGATTTTGAAAGTTCTCCAGTATTTGGGGTGTCTTTCATAGATTCACATGCTTGAATATTCCCCGTCGTCGAAGTGGGAGTTCCACAGTATATAAAAAGCAATAAGTGTCATGTATATACATAGACATACATAACCACATAAGGGCATATACATATCCAAATAAACTTTATATACAATTCAGAAATAACATATCAAGTGAAAATACCATAGGATAGTATTGACACATAGGAAAGCATTGAGAAAAAGAATCACTTTACTGACATATCATTGTCGTTTTATAGTCCAAACTCCAGCCAATCAGGCGCAAGCACCCTCTAGAACCTTCTCCTCAGAGGCTCAGGCCCTCAGATTTTCTACCGCACGTCGTGGGAAGGGAGTCTCCCTGAGCTCTGCTCAGTTCTTTGCTCTGGTTTGAGTTTTCTCATCATGTCTTCAAGTAAGAAGTCTCTTTTCTGTCCCTGTGTCCCCTGTTCATCTTGTGGGAAGTTAAGGCTCTTTTCTGAGGACCCTCATGACAAATGTATTTATTGTCTTTACCCTGACCATAAGGTGGCCAACTGTAAAATCTGTAGAACCATCTCTCAAAAGACTATGAGGGACAGGGAGGGTCGCCTTTTATTGTGGCTTCAAAAACTAAAGGATACGGATAACCCCCTTTCTGAGGTGGAGAGTGTAGCCTCTATTCGAACAGGAGTCTCCTCCAAGCGTGGTAGTGTTCAGGACTTGCCGTCTCCCTTTCTGAAAAAGAAGATGTGAGAAGTTGGCCTGATGTATGATGTCACTAGTTATAGTGTACACCTTATATCAGTCCAAATACCCTTATGGTGATTGGTTGTAAAGTCAACCTTATAGACCAGCTATCCTAGTGGTAGCATGGACAAGAGCAGTCTTAGGCTAAACTCTGAATGGCATGTGAAGCCAGCTGTGATACCATATATAATCCCTTGAATACCAAATGAAAGGACACCACAACAGATATATATATAAAATAAAGTGTATTTATTCTAAGCAAACCCTCAGCACTCTTTATGAGATTAGAGGTAAGTACAACACAGTCTTATTAATGCATACAGTAAGTCACAAAGGTAAGTAATACAGTTAGGCCCTAGGGGCCACGCAAACCATATACTAAGTAAGTGGTATAAGAACCACTGTCACGGAAATAGAATAGGCCTAGGCCTAGGGAATCGCTGGGGCTACACTACACTAGCGTTAGTTGGGAAGTGGGAGGCCCACGGGATTCGTGTGCAGAGTGGAAACACTCACGCGTAATGCGTAAAAGTCAATAGCAATGTTACAGTTTAGAAATAGATAGATTTAGGACACTTCCGGAGTAGCTAGGAAGTTGAGACTTGAAAACTAGACACTAGGATAGTCACTATCCTGATGAGCACCGGAGTACCCAAGTTACCTAGCCCACAGGCTGCGGGTGCATAGGGGTGAAGATGCGTCGTTTTCGTCGTCGACTCCTATGGATGCCTGAAGAAAGATGCTGACAGGCAGTCAGGGGGGAGTGTCCGGTGGATCCCAAGGCTGGGATCAAGAAGAGAAGAAACCTGCAAGCAGAGGGGACAGAGTCAAGGTCACTAGCCAGTGACCACGTGGAACCAGGAAGGAACCAGGCGATGTCGTGAAGAGTTGCAGGTGAAGGTGAAGCTTGTCGCTGCAGCCAGGAGGACCAGGAAGCGTCGAGGACGACCAGGACCAGGAGGCGAGCTGTCCCACGAAGGCTCTTGCTGTCGGCGGCGTCGAAGTTGGACTAGGACTCACCAAGCCTTGGCAAGCGGAACCCACGAAGAACAAAGGACTTGCTTCTGGTGCAGACCAGGAAGGTCTGGGGTGCTTCTTCTTTGCAGAGAAGCGGGAGCCAGTCTGGAGGAGCCAAACCAGCGCAGAAGATTTCAGGGAGCGTCGTCACAAAGGCCACTAGCCAGCGGGCAAGCAACCGGACAGACGCGGCAAGCAGGAAAATGCTGAAGGGCCCCACGCAGGACTCGTGGAGTGTGGGGGGCTGGTCTTCGGTGCAGATGGTGCTTGGGGTTGGGGCTTCTCAATCCCCGGTGCACAACTTCGAGGGTACCTCAGAAGCTGCGCTGTAAGTTACTAGCCACTTTTCCCAGGTAGCCGGTCCCACGTCGCTCGTCGCCTCCACGGATCTCAGCTCTGCTGCAGATGTGGATGAGGGTCGGAGAAGTCTGGAAATCAAGGCTCTGGTCGGGCTCTGCAGTCGGTTCCTCGTCGAACGTTTCACAAAGCAAAGGGTAGTCTCTTGATGGTGCCTGTTTGCACAGGGTAGCCACTCCTTGGCTACAAGGGAGATTCTTCAGTCTTCTTCTTTCGTCGAATGTCGAAGGTCCAGAGTTTCTGTTCAGTTTTGCAGGTTCAGGATAATCTAGAGTCTTGAGGCCCAACTCCCACTCTTATACTAATCTGGGGGGCTGGGATACCTGCTAGGTCACGCCTTATGGGTGGGACCTGGGAGGGGGTGGTTACACCCACTTCCCTTTGTCCAGTTTCGCGCCAGAGCTGGGGCTGGAGTGCCCCAGCGCCGGTTTGAACTGGACTATGCAAGGAACACCTTGTGTGCCCCAGGCATGTCTCATTCCTTTCAGCCCACCCTGCCCCAATACACTAAAGGCTGTCTGGGGAGGTGCTAGCACCTCCCCAAGCAGGAAACCTATTGTCCAGGCCTCCCTGGCTGGGATCACTCCCAGCTGCAGGAGGTCAGACTTGTGTCGTGGCAGCAGCATCCATTTTGTGATGCTGAGGCTTTGGTCAGAGGCTAACAGTTGAAGTATGATTTTAACATGTCTTTCCCTCTAGAAGGGGGGAGTAATATTCTCATGTCCAGAAATGGCATGGGGGTATTATTCCCGAGTGTTAGACACCTTACACGACATGTTTTGATAAAGCCAAACCACAGTTACCATAACCGTCTAAGATTATAAGGCACTTTAAGAGTATATGGTAGGCTATATCATAGAACAGCTATAAGGACATGGTTCCGAAAGCTGCAGACAGGCTCAGCTCATGCTAGAGCACCATCTCACATGTTACCAAGCACTCTGCCTCCAGGATTGTCAAGGCCTGCCATAGGAGTGACTGATAGGTACACATGTGTCTATATGTAAGTCAGGTATAGGAATACTACACCTAAGCAAGGGGTGATTACACGACCTTGCCCCAGCTGAGTGATCAGCCAGTTGTGTCAAAATGGAAGGCCAGGCCAGGGGTGGCACAATACATGCTGCAGCCCCTGGTAGGCCTAGGGTACACCTATGCCCTGGGTACCTAGGGTACACTGTACAGGGGCCAATAAGGTGATCCTATCCAAATGGGTTATGCACCTAAAGTACATAGTATTAATTTAGAGAGAGAACAGCAGGGCTGTGGGTCTGATTAGCAGGCCCACAGCCACATCTAAGTCGAAAACCAGTAAAGCAAAAGCAAAAAGTGGGGGTGAACATAGAAAGCAGACCCCACTCTCCTACACAACCCCCCCCCAAACTTAGGGGCATTAAACTAACCTTGACCAGTTGAGTCTTCATGTTCTAAGTGGAAATATCTGGAGAGTCCATCTGCATTGGCATGGTCAGTCCCAGGTCTATGTTCCACTGTGAAGTCCATCCCCTGTAGGGAAATGGACCACCTAAGAAGTTTGGGATTTTCACCCTTCATCTGATTTAGCCACAAGAGGGGCTTATGGTCTGTCTGAATCTTGAAGTGAGTGCCAAACAAGTATGGCCTCAGCTTCTTCAGGGCCCAAACCACAGCAATGGCCTCCCTCTCAATAGCTGACCAACGTTTCTCTCTAGGGGTCAGCCTTCTACTTATAAAAGCAATGGGCTGGTCTTGACCATCTACATTCAGTTGTGAAAGAACAGCTCCCACACCTAACTCAGAAGCATCTGTCTGGACAATGAACTCTTTGGAGTAGTCTGGACTTTTCAGAATAGGTGCACTGCACATGGCCTGCTTCAGGTCATCAAATGCTTTTTGACAGCTTACTGTCCACTGAACTTTCTTTGGCATCTTCTTGGAGGTCAAGTCATTAAGTGGTGTCACTATGGACCCATAGTTCTTAACAAACTTTCTGTAGTACCCAGACAGGCCCAAGAAAGCTCTGACCTGAGTCTGGGTAGTTGGAGGAGCCCAGTCCTTTATGGTCTGGATCTTGCTCTCCAGTGGTTGAACCTGACCCCCACCAACTAGGTGGCCCAGGTATACAACCTTGCTCTGCCCTATCTGGCACTTAGTGGCCTTGATAGTGAGGCCTGCCTTTTGCAGGGCCTCTAAAACATTCCTCAGGTGGACCAGGTGATCCTCCCAGGTGGAGCTAAAGACAGCAATATCATCAAGATAAGCTGCACAATAATCATCCAACCCAGTAAGGACTTGATTCACCAGCCTTTGGAAAGTGGTAGGTGCATTCTTCAAACCAAAGGGCATTACCACAAATTGATAATGTCCTCCTGGGGTCGAGAAAGCAGTTTTGGCCTTTGCACTCTCAGCTAGTCTGATTTGCAGTAGCCTGCTGTTAGGTCAAATGTGCTCAAAAACTTAGCAGCTGCCAGTCTGTCAATGAGCTCATCTGCCCTAGGTATTGGGTGGGCATCTGTCCTAGTGACAGCATTGAGACCTCTGTAATCCACGCAAAACCTCATCTCTCTCTTACCATCTTGGGTGTGAGGTTTTGGCACAAGGACTACAGGACTAGCCCAAGGGCTCTCTGAAGGTTCAATGACTCCCAGCTCCAACATCTTTTGTACCTCAACTTTTATGCAGTCCCTGACATGGTCAGGTTGCCTGTAGATTTTACTCTTCACAGGCAGACTGTCACCAGTGTCCACCTCATGGGTGCACCAGTTTGTCTGACTTGGGGTCAGAGAAAACATATGTCTGTAGGCCTGCAGAACTTGTCTGCAGTCCTGTTGCTGATGGACAGTGAGGCTGTCAGAAAAGACCACACCATCAACTGAGCCATCATCAGGGTTCTGAGTCAACAGGTCTGGGAGAGGGTCACTCTCTTCCTCCTGCCCCTCATCTGTAGCCATGAGTAGCCCCATGTCTGCCCTGTCAACATATGCCTTCAATCTGTTGACATGAAGCACCCTGTGGGGGCTTCTGGGAGTCCCAAGGTCCACCAAGTAGGTGACTTCTCCCTTTTTCTCAACAATAGTGTGGGGTCCAGACCATTTGTCTTGGAGTGCTGCTGGGGCCACTGGCTCCAACACCCACACTTTCTGTCCTGGCTGGTAAACAGTCAGTACAGCCTTTTGGTCATGCCAAGCTTTTTGGAGTTCTTGGCTTGCCTCAAGGTTTTTAGAAGCCTTCTTCATATACTCTGCCATCCTGGAGCGGAGACCAAGCACATAATCCACTATGTCTAGTTTGGGTTGTCTGAGAGGTCTCTCCCATCCTTCCTTCACCAAACACAGGGGTCCTCTTACAGGATGCCCAAACAAAAGCTCAAAAGGGCTGTAGCCAACCCCCTTTTGTGGGACCTCTCTGTAAGCAAACAGAAGGCAGGGTAAAAGGATGTCCCATCTTCGCCTAAGCTTGTCTGGTAATCCTTTTATCATTCCCTTTGGGGTCTTGTTGAATCTCTCAACAAGCCCATTGCACTGTGGGTGATGGGGTGTGGTGAACTTATAGTTAACACCACACTCCTTCCACATTGCAGTCAAGTATCCTGACATAAAGTTGGCACCTCTGTCAGAAATGACCTCCTTTGGAAAGCCCACTCTGGAGAATACTCCAAGCAGGGCCCTTGCCACAACAGGAGCTGTTGTGGTCCTCAGGGGAATTGCTTCTGGGTACCTGGTGGCATGGTCCACTATCACCAGTATGAATCTGTGCCCAGATGCTGTTTGTGGGTCCATTGGTCCTACAATATCTATGCCCACTCTTTCAAAGGGGACCCCCACCACAGGTAGTGGTATGAGGGGGGCCTTTGTGGTGCCACCTGATTTGCCTCTGGCTTGGCAGGTAACACAGGAGCGACAAAACTCCTTAGTATCTTCTGACATATGGGGCCAGTGAAAGTGAGGGACAAGCCTGTCCCAAGTCTTGTTCTGGCCTAAATGTCCTGCAAGGGGAATATCATGGGCCAAGGTTAGAAGGAAGCCTCTGAACTTCAGTGGTATGACCAACCTCCTGGATGCACCAGGCTTGGGGTCTCTAGCCTCTGAGTACAGTAGCCCTTCATCCCAATACACTCTATGGGTACCTTGAGCATTCCCTGCAGCCTCAGCAGCAGCCAGCTGTCTGAGGGGTTCAAGAGAGGGACAGTCTAATTGAGCCTGCCTCAGATCTGCCCTGGAAGGTCCCCCTGTCCCAAGAAACTCAACCTGATCAGGTTCAAGTTCTTCTAGGACAGTTCCTTCAGGGCTCTCAGAATCATCCTCCTGGGAGGGCTGATCCACCACCTGAGGCAGGGGGGAAGGCACAGCCTTAACCCTACTGCTCTTTCTCTTGGGTTGTGACTGGTCCATAGTTTCAGGATCCAGCACTTGTTCAGTGTTGCACTTTTTGGCCTGTGACCTGGTCACAGCAAGGACATGTGCATCTATCCCCAGCATTTCTGCATGGATCCTATACTCCACTTCAGACCAAACTGAAGTTTCAAGATCATTGCCCAGTAAACACTCTACAGGAAGGTCTGAACTAACAACTTTCTTGAGGCCAGTTACCCCTCCCCAGGAGAAGTTAACAATAGCCACACTATGGGAGGTAGTGGCATTGCTAGCGTTGGTCACTAGGTAATTCTCACCTAGTATGATCTGTCCAGGGTCCACAAAAGCAGGTGTCACCATTGTGACACTAGCCCCAGTGTCCCTGTAGGCCTGAGCCATTCTTTGGTTGATAAAAGGTGTCTGTCTGTACTTGCCCAGGTTACTGGGGCCTACAGTAGAGGACAAAGCTAAGTCCCCATCACAGATCAGGACAGCCTGAGTAGGTACTCTGACTAGGCCAGAATCCTCCTCAGTTCCCAGGGTTAACCCTACTACACCCTTTTGCTGGGAACCACCACTTACAGCTGAACTAGGGGGTACAGTTGCCTTAGGGGCAATGGTGGCTGGGGGCTTATCCTTTTTGGTGCACTCACTAAACCAATGTGAGTTGGACTTACAATAGTTGCACCATGGTTTCTTTTGGCCATCTTTCTTCTTATCCTTTTTGGAACCACCCTCCCCCTGAGCCTTTTGGGGGCCTGGTGAAGACTTCTGGTCTTTTTGTTTCTGCTCATTACCCTTCTGGTCTGCCTTTTTCTGATCACCGCCCTGGTTCTGGTTTTTCTGCTTAACTCTAGTCCTGACCCATCTATCTGCCTTCTTTCCCAATTCTTGGGGAGAAGTCAGATCAGAATCAATCAGGTGTTGATGCAATAGCTGGTTTTGACAGTTGTTAAGTATTTGTTCTCTCATGATCAAATTATACAATCCTGTATAGTCCTTAACCTTACTTCCAATTAGCCAGCCTTCCAGAGCCTTAGTGGCACAATCTACAAAGTCAGTCCAGTCCTGAGTCTGTGTCTTCTGGGTATCCCTGAACAACAACCTGTATTGTTCAGTGGTTAGGCCAAACCCATCAATCAGAGCACTCTTCAGGACAGTGTAATTATCTGCATCCTCATCACTAACTGTGAGGAGCTTGTCTCTTCCTTTCTCAGAGAAGGAGAGCCACAAGATAGCTGCCCACTGACTTTGGGGTACCTGCTGTACTTTGCAAGCTCTCTCCAAAGCAGTTATCCATTTGTGGATGTCATCCCCACACTTGTAGGGAGGGACAATCTTGCTCAGGTTTCTATTATCATAGTGCCTGTCTCTATCTCTAGGAATGTTGCTGCCACCAGTGGGTTCTAACCCACTTAACTTTTGTTCTCTAGCCAGAGCAAGCTTCTCTTTGGCAAGGGCAAGTTCTTCCCTCTGAATCCTCAGATTAGCCTCCCTCATTCTGGCTGCATGCTCCTTTCTCTCAGGTGAAGTCATTCCCCTGTGAGAGGAAGCATTAGAGATGTTAGAGACATGGGAGTGGATGGATTCCCTTGAAGGGGATCTGTCCCTCCTGCTTCTCTGTGAATGTCTACTGGTGGGTCTGTATGGGGGGATCCCATGCAAACTCCCATGTAAACTTAAGTTAGCCTGGCTAAGTCTCCTTACTTGGCTCTGGCTGTCTACCTCCCCATCTGAAGCCCCATCTGACTCCTCTGTGGTGGGTAGACCCGCCTCTGTGCCTAGGGCACCTTCCTGAGATGCCCTCTGAGCATCATACTCCTCTAGGAGTTGTCTTAACTGAAGGAGGGTAGGGTTTGCACCCTGTTTTATTCCTCTGGAGGTACACAATTGTCTCATCTCCTGGAATGTTAAGGTATCATACCTAGAGGGGGTCTTCTGCAGACCTGACCCTCCTGGGAGAGCATCTACTTGATCTCCTCCCAGAGGCATGATCTAGTGAGGGTGTGGTGTGTGCACCTACCTACACTAGTTGTTTCTACTAAACCTCTCTAGTAGTTGTAGTCAGGGTGTGTTACTCCCTTCAACCTACAACCACTAAGTCCAGTAGGACTTAAGTATTATAAACTATGTTATATGTACCTAGACAATATCTGTGTGATCTTTCAATTTAGTATCTCAAGATTACAATGGTATTACAACAGCAAGCTCAGATCCCAACCGCTGCTCACCAATGTGAGAAGGTGGCCTGATGTATGATGTCACTAGTTATAGTGTACACCTTATATCAGTCCAAATACCCTTATGGTGATTGGTTGTAAAGTCAACCTTATAGACCAGCTATCCTAGTGGTAGCATGGACAAGAGCAGTCTTAGGCTAAACTCTGAATGGCATGTGAAGCCAGCTGTGATACCATATATAATCCCTTGAATACCAAATGAAAGGACACCACAACAGATATATATATAAAATAAAGTGTATTTATTCTAAGCAAACCCTCAGCACTCTTTATGA
Source organism: Triturus cristatus (assembly GCF_964204655.1). NCBI lineage: Eukaryota > Metazoa > Chordata > Amphibia > Caudata > Salamandridae > Triturus > Triturus cristatus. The sequence goes on along the minus strand of NC_140592.1, from coordinate 457,918,900 downwards.
GATTAGAGGTAAGTACAACACAGTCTTATTAATGCATACAGTAAGTCACACAGGTAAGTAATACAGTTAGGCCCTAGGGGCCACGCAAACCATATACTAAGTAAGTGGTATAAGAACCACTGTCACGGAAATAGAATAGGCCTAGGCCTAGGGAATCGCTGGGGCTACACTACACTAGCGTTAGTTGGGAAGTGGGAGGCCCACGGGATTCGTGTGCAGAGTGGAAACACTCACGCGTAATGCGTAAAAGTCAATAGCAATGTTACAGTTTAGAAATAGATAGATTTAGGACACTTCCGGAGTAGCTAGGAAGTTGAGACTTGAAAACTAGACACTAGGATAGTCACTATCCTGATGAGCACCGGAGTACCCAAGTTACCTAGCCCACAGGCTGCGGGTGCATAGGGGTGAAGATGCGTCGTTTTCGTCGTCGACTCCTATGGATGCCTGAAGAAAGATGCTGACAGGCAGTCAGGGGGGAGTGTCCGGTGGATCCCAAGGCTGGGATCAAGAAGAGAAGAAACCTGCAAGCAGAGGGGACAGAGTCAAGGTCACTAGCCAGTGACCACGTGGAACCAGGAAGGAACCAGGCGATGTCGTGAAGAGTTGCAGGTGAAGGTGAAGCTTGTCGCTGCAGCCAGGAGGACCAGGAAGCGTCGAGGACGACCAGGACCAGGAGGCGAGCTGTCCCACGAAGGCTCTTGCTGTCGGCGGCGTCGAAGTTGGACTAGGACTCACCAAGCCTTGGCAAGCGGAACCCACGAAGAACAAAGGACTTGCTTCTGGTGCAGACCAGGAAGGTCTGGGGTGCTTCTTCTTTGCAGAGAAGCGGGAGCCAGTCTGGAGGAGCCAAACCAGCGCAGAAGATTTCAGGGAGCGTCGTCACAAAGGCCACTAGCCAGCGGGCAAGCAACCGGACAGACGCGGCAAGCAGGAAAATGCTGAAGGGCCCCACGCAGGACTCGTGGAGTGTGGGGGGCTGGTCTTCGGTGCAGATGGTGCTTGGGGTTGGGGCTTCTCAATCCCCGGTGCACAACTTCGAGGGTACCTCAGAAGCTGCGCTGTAAGTTACTAGCCACTTTTCCCAGGTAGCCGGTCCCACGTCGCTCGTCGCCTCCACGGATCTCAGCTCTGCTGCAGATGTGGATGAGGGTCGGAGAAGTCTGGAAATCAAGGCTCTGGTCGGGCTCTGCAGTCGGTTCCTCGTCGAACGTTTCACAAAGCAAAGGGTAGTCTCTTGATGGTGCCTGTTTGCACAGGGTAGCCACTCCTTGGCTACAAGGGAGATTCTTCAGTCTTCTTCTTTCGTCGAATGTCGAAGGTCCAGAGTTTCTGTTCAGTTTTGCAGGTTCAGGATAATCTAGAGTCTTGAGGCCCAACTCCCACTCTTATACTAATCTGGGGGGCTGGGATACCTGCTAGGTCACGCCTTATGGGTGGGACCTGGGAGGGGGTGGTTACACCCACTTCCCTTTGTCCAGTTTCGCGCCAGAGCTGGGGCTGGAGTGCCCCAGCGCCGGTTTGAACTGGACTATGCAAGGAACACCTTGTGTGCCCCAGGCATGTCTCATTCCTTTCAGCCCACCCTGCCCCAATACACTAAAGGCTGTCTGGGGAGGTGCTAGCACCTCCCCAAGCAGGAAACCTATTGTCCAGGCCTCCCTGGCTGGGATCACTCCCAGCTGCAGGAGGTCAGACTTGTGTCGTGGCAGCAGCATCCATTTTGTGATGCTGAGGCTTTGGTCAGAGGCTAACAGTTGAAGTATGATTTTAACATGTCTTTCCCTCTAGAAGGGGGGAGTAATATTCTCATGTCCAGAAATGGCATGGGGGTATTATTCCCGAGTGTTAGACACCTTACACGACATGTTTTGATAAAGCCAAACCACAGTTACCATAACCGTCTAAGATTATAAGGCACTTTAAGAGTATATGGTAGGCTATATCATAGAACAGCTATAAGGACATGGTTCCGAAAGCTGCAGACAGGCTCAGCTCATGCTAGAGCACCATCTCACATGTTACCAAGCACTCTGCCTCCAGGATTGTCAAGGCCTGCCATAGGAGTGACTGATAGGTACACATGTGTCTATATGTAAGTCAGGTATAGGAATACTACACCTAAGCAAGGGGTGATTACACGACCTTGCCCCAGCTGAGTGATCAGCCAGTTGTGTCAAAATGGAAGGCCAGGCCAGGGGTGGCACAATACATGCTGCAGCCCCTGGTAGGCCTGTACAGGGGCCAATAAGGTGATCCTATCCAAATGGGTTATGCACCTAAAGTACATAGTATTAATTTAGAGAGAGAACAGCAGGGCTGTGGGTCTGATTAGCAGGCCCACAGCCACATCTAAGTCGAAAACCAGTAAAGCAAAAGCAAAAAGTGGGGGTGAACATAGAAAGCAGACCCCACTCTCCTACACAACCCCCCCCCCCCCCAAACTTAGGGGCATTAAACTAACCTTGACCAGTTGAGTCTTCATGTTCTAAGTGGAAATATCTGGAGAGTCCATCTGCATTGGCATGGTCAGTCCCAGGTCTATGTTCCACTGTGAAGTCCATCCCCTGTAGGGAAATGGACCACCTAAGAAGTTTGGGATTTTCACCCTTCATCTGATTTAGCCACAAGAGGGGCTTATGGTCTGTCTGAATCTTGAAGTGAGTGCCAAACAAGTATGGCCTCAGCTTCTTCAGGGCCCAAACCACAGCAATGGCCTCCCTCTCAATAGCTGACCAACGTTTCTCTCTAGGGGTCAGCCTTCTACTTATAAAAGCAATGGGCTGGTCTTGACCATCTACATTCAGTTGTGAAAGAACAGCTCCCACACCTAACTCAGAAGCATCTGTCTGGACAATGAACTCTTTGGAGTAGTCTGGACTTTTCAGAATAGGTGCACTGCACATGGCCTGCTTCAGGTCATCAAATGCTTTTTGACAGCTTACTGTCCACTGAACTTTCTTTGGCATCTTCTTGGAGGTCAAGTCATTAAGTGGTGTCACTATGGACCCATAGTTCTTAACAAACTTTCTGTAGTACCCAGACAGGCCCAAGAAAGCTCTGACCTGAGTCTGGGTAGTTGGAGGAGCCCAGTCCTTTATGGTCTGGATCTTGCTCTCCAGTGGTTGAACCTGACCCCCACCAACTAGGTGGCCCAGGTATACAACCTTGCTCTGCCCTATCTGGCACTTAGTGGCCTTGATAGTGAGGCCTGCCTTTTGCAGGGCCTCTAAAACATTCCTCAGGTGGACCAGGTGATCCTCCCAGGTGGAGCTAAAGACAGCAATATCATCAAGATAAGCTGCACAATAATCATCCAACCCAGTAAGGACTTGATTCACCAGCCTTTGGAAAGTGGTAGGTGCATTCTTCAAACCAAAGGGCATTACCACAAATTGATAATGTCCTCCTGGGGTCGAGAAAGCAGTTTTGGCCTTTGCACTCTCAGCTAGTCTGATTTGCAGTAGCCTGCTGTTAGGTCAAATGTGCTCAAAAACTTAGCAGCTGCCAGTCTGTCAATGAGCTCATCTGCCCTAGGTATTGGGTGGGCATCTGTCCTAGTGACAGCATTGAGACCTCTGTAATCCACGCAAAACCTCATCTCTCTCTTACCATCTTGGGTGTGAGGTTTTGGCACAAGGACTACAGGACTAGCCCAAGGGCTCTCTGAAGGTTCAATGACTCCCAGCTCCAACATCTTTTGTACCTCAACTTTTATGCAGTCCCTGACATGGTCAGGTTGCCTGTAGATTTTACTCTTCACAGGCAGACTGTCACCAGTGTCCACCTCATGGGTGCACCAGTTTGTCTGACTTGGGGTCAGAGAAAACATATGTCTGTAGGCCTGCAGAACTTGTCTGCAGTCCTGTTGCTGATGGACAGTGAGGCTGTCAGAAAAGACCACACCATCAACTGAGCCATCATCAGGGTTCTGAGTCAACAGGTCTGGGAGAGGGTCACTCTCTTCCTCCTGCCCCTCATCTGTAGCCATGAGTAGCCCCATGTCTGCCCTGTCAACATATGCCTTCAATCTGTTGACATGAAGCACCCTGTGGGGGCTTCTGGGAGTCCCAAGGTCCACCAAGTAGGTGACTTCTCCCTTTTTCTCAACAATAGTGTGGGGTCCAGACCATTTGTCTTGGAGTGCTGCTGGGGCCACTGGCTCCAACACCCACACTTTCTGTCCTGGCTGGTAAACAGTCAGTACAGCCTTTTGGTCATGCCAAGCTTTTTGGAGTTCTTGGCTTGCCTCAAGGTTTTTAGAAGCCTTCTTCATATACTCTGCCATCCTGGAGCGGAGACCAAGCACATAATCCACTATGTCTAGTTTGGGTTGTCTGAGAGGTCTCTCCCATCCTTCCTTCACCAAACACAGGGGTCCTCTTACAGGATGCCCAAACAAAAGCTCAAAAGGGCTGTAGCCAACCCCCTTTTGTGGGACCTCTCTGTAAGCAAACAGAAGGCAGGGTAAAAGGATGTCCCATCTTCGCCTAAGCTTGTCTGGTAATCCTTTTATCATTCCCTTTGGGGTCTTGTTGAATCTCTCAACAAGCCCATTGCACTGTGGGTGATGGGGTGTGGTGAACTTATAGTTAACACCACACTCCTTCCACATTGCAGTCAAGTATCCTGACATAAAGTTGGCACCTCTGTCAGAAATGACCTCCTTTGGAAAGCCCACTCTGGAGAATACTCCAAGCAGGGCCCTTGCCACAACAGGAGCTGTTGTGGTCCTCAGGGGAATTGCTTCTGGGTACCTGGTGGCATGGTCCACTATCACCAGTATGAATCTGTGCCCAGATGCTGTTTGTGGGTCCATTGGTCCTACAATATCTATGCCCACTCTTTCAAAGGGGACCCCCACCACAGGTAGTGGTATGAGGGGGGCCTTTGTGGTGCCACCTGATTTGCCACTGGCTTGGCAGGTAACACAGGAGCGACAAAACTCCTTAGTATCTTCTGACATATGGGGCCAGTGAAAGTGAGGGACAAGCCTGTCCCAAGTCTTGTTCTGGCCTAAATGTCCTGCAAGGGGAATATCATGGGCCAAGGTTAGAAGGAAGCCTCTGAACTTCAGTGGTATGACCAACCTCCTGGATGCACCAGGCTTGGGGTCTCTAGCCTCTGAGTACAGTAGCCCTTCATCCCAATACACTCTATGGGTACCTTGAGCATTCCCTGCAGCCTCAGCAGCAGCCAGCTGTCTGAGGGGTTCAAGAGAGGGACAGTCTAATTGAGCCTGCCTCAGATCTGCCCTGGAAGGTCCCCCTGTCCCAAGAAACTCAACCTGATCAGGTTCAAGTTCTTCTAGGACAGTTCCTTCAGGGCTCTCAGAATCATCCTCCTGGGAGGGCTGATCCACCACCTGAGGCAGGGGGGAAGGCACAGCCTTAACCCTACTGCTCTTTCTCTTGGGTTGTGACTGGTCCATAGTTTCAGGATCCAGCACTTGTTCAGTGTTGCACTTTTTGGCCTGTGACCTGGTCACAGCAAGGACATGTGCATCTATCCCCAGCATTTCTGCATGGATCCTATACTCCACTTCAGACCAAACTGAAGTTTCAAGATCATTGCCCAGTAAACACTCTACAGGAAGGTCTGAACTAACAACTTTCTTGAGGCCAGTTACCCCTCCCCAGGAGAAGTTAACAATAGCCACACTATGGGAGGTAGTGGCATTGCTAGCGTTGGTCACTAGGTAATTCTCACCTAGTATGATCTGTCCAGGGTCCACAAAAGCAGGTGTCACCATTGTGACACTAGCCCCAGTGTCCCTGTAGGCCTGAGCCATTCTTTGGTTGATAAAAGGTGTCTGTCTGTACTTGCCCAGGTTACTGGGGCCTACAGTAGAGGACAAAGCTAAGTCCCCATCACAGATCAGGACAGCCTGAGTAGGTACTCTGACTAGGCCAGAATCCTCCTCAGTTCCCAGGGTTAACCCTACTACACCCTTTTGCTGGGAACCACCACTTACAGCTGAACTAGGGGGTACAGTTGCCTTAGGGGCAATGGTGGCTGGGGGCTTATCCTTTTTGGTGCACTCACTAAACCAATGTGAGTTGGACTTACAATAGTTGCACCATGGTTTCTTTTGGCCATCTTTCTTCTTATCCTTTTTGGAACCACCCTCCCCCTGAGCCTTTTGGGGGCCTGGTGAAGACTTCTGGTCTTTTTGTTTCTGCTCATTACCCTTCTGGTCTGCCTTTTTCTGATCACCGCCCTGGTTCTGGTTTTTCTGCTTAACTCTAGTCCTGACCCATCTATCTGCCTTCTTTCCCAATTCTTGGGGAGAAGTCAGATCAGAATCAATCAGGTGTTGATGCAATAGCTGGTTTTGACAGTTGTTAAGTATTTGTTCTCTCATGATCAAATTATACAATCCTGTATAGTCCTTAACCTTACTTCCAATTAGCCAGCCTTCCAGAGCCTTAGTGGCACAATCTACAAAGTCAGTCCAGTCCTGAGTCTGTGTCTTCTGGGTATCCCTGAACAACAACCTGTATTGTTCAGTGGTTAGGCCAAACCCATCAATCAGAGCACTCTTCAGGACAGTGTAATTATCTGCATCCTCATCACTAACTGTGAGGAGCTTGTCTCTTCCTTTCTCAGAGAAGGAGAGCCACAAGATAGCTGCCCACTGACTTTGGGGTACCTGCTGTACTTTGCAAGCTCTCTCCAAAGCAGTTATCCATTTGTGGATGTCATCCCCACACTTGTAGGGAGGGACAATCTTGCTCAGGTTTCTATTATCATAGTGCCTGTCTCTATCTCTAGGAATGTTGCTGCCACCAGTGGGTTCTAACCCACTTAACTTTTGTTCTCTAGCCAGAGCAAGCTTCTCTTTGGCAAGGGCAAGTTCTTCCCTCTGAATCCTCAGATTAGCCTCCCTCATTCTGGCTGCATGCTCCTTTCTCTCAGGTGAAGTCATTCCCCTGTGAGAGGAAGCATTAGAGATGTTAGAGACATGGGAGTGGATGGATTCCCTTGAAGGGGATCTGTCCCTCCTGCTTCTCTGTGAATGTCTACTGGTGGGTCTGTATGGGGGGATCCCATGCAAACTCCCATGTAAACTTAAGTTAGCCTGGCTAAGTCTCCTTACTTGGCTCTGGCTGTCTACCTCCCCATCTGAAGCCCCATCTGACTCCTCTGTGGTGGGTAGACCCGCCTCTGTGCCTAGGGCACCTTCCTGAGATGCCCTCTGAGCATCATACTCCTCTAGGAGTTGTCTTAACTGAAGGAGGGTAGGGTTTGCACCCTGTTTTATTCCTCTGGAGGTACACAATTGTCTCATCTCCTGGAATGTTAAGGTATCATACCTAGAGGGGGTCTTCTGCAGACCTGACCCTCCTGGGAGAGCATCTACTTGATCTCCTCCCAGAGGCATGATCTAGTGAGGGTGTGGTGTGTGCACCTACCTACACTAGTTGTTTCTACTAAACCTCTCTAGTAGTTGTAGTCAGGGTGTGTTACTCCCTTCAACCTACAACCACTAAGTCCAGTAGGACTTAAGTATTATAAACTATGTTATATGTACCTAGACAATATCTGTGTGATCTTTCAATTTAGTATCTCAAGATTACAATGGTATTACAACAGCAAGCTCAGATCCCAACCGCTGCTCACCAATGTGAGAAGGTGGCCTGATGTATGATGTCACTAGTTATAGTGTACACCTTATATCAGTCCAAATACCCTTATGGTGATTGGTTGTAAAGTCAACCTTATAGACCAGCTATCCTAGTGGTAGCATGGACAAGAGCAGTCTTAGGCTAAACTCTGAATGGCATGTGAAGCCAGCTGTGATACCATATATAATCCCTTGAATACCAAATGAAAGGACACCACAACAGATATATATATAAAATAAAGTGTATTTATTCTAAGCAAACCCTCAGCACTCTTTATGAGATTAGAGGTAAGTACAACACAGTCTTATTAATGCATACAGTAAGTCACACAGGTAAGTAATACAGTTAGGCCCTAGGGGCCACGCAAACCATATACTAAGTAAGTGGTATAAGAACCACTGTCACGGAAATCGAATAGGCCTAGGCCTAGGGAATCGCTGGGGCTACACTACACTAGCGTTAGTTGGGAAGTGGGAGGCCCACGGGATTCGTGTGCAGAGTGGAAACACTCACGCGTAATGCGTAAAAGTCAATAGCAATGTTACAGTTTAGAAATAGATAGATTTAGGACACTTCCGGAGTAGCTAGGAAGTTGAGACTTGAAAACTAGACACTAGGATAGTCACTATCCTGATGAGCACCGGAGTACCCAAGTTACCTAGCCCACAGGCTGCGGGTGCATAGGGGTGGAGATGCGTCGTTTTCGTCGTCGACTCCTATGGATGCCTGAAGAAAGATGCTGACAGGCAGTCAGGGGGGAGTGTCCGGTGGATCCCAAGGCTGGGATCAAGAAGAGAAGAAACCTGCAAGCAGAGGGGACAGAGTCAAGGTCACTAGCCAGTGACCACGTGGAACCAGGAAGGAACCAGGCGATGTCGTGAAGAGTTGCAGGTGAAGGTGAAGCTTGTCGCTGCAGCCAGGAGGACCAGGAAGCGTCGAGGACGACCAGGACCAGGAGGCGAGCTGTCCCACGAAGGCTCTTGCTGTCGGCGGCGTCGAAGTTGGACTAGGACTCACCAAGCCTTGGCAAGCGGAACCCACGAAGAACAAAGGACTTGCTTCTGGTGCAGACCAGGAAGGTCTGGGGTGCTTCTTCTTTGCAGAGAAGCGGGAGCCAGTCTGGAGGAGCCAAACCAGCGCAGAAGATTTCAGGGAGCGTCATCACAAAGGCCACTAGCCAGCGGGCAAGCAACCGGACAGACGCGGCAAGCAGGAAAATGCTGAAGGGCCCCACGCAGGACTCGTGGAGTGTGGGGGGCTGGTCTTCGGTGCAGATGGTGCTTGGGGTTGGGGCTTCTCAATCCCCGGTGCACAACTTCGAGGGTACCTCAGAAGCTGCGCTGTAAGTTACTAGCCACTTTTCCCAGGTAGCCGGTCCCACGTCGCTCGTCGCCTCCACGGATCTCAGCTCTGCTGCAGATGTGGATGAGGGTCGGAGAAGTCTGGAAATCAAGGCTCTGGTCGGGCTCTGCAGTCGGTTCCTCGTCGAACGTTTCACAAAGCAAAGGGTAGTCTCTTGATGGTGCCTGTTTGCACAGGGTAGCCACTCCTTGGCTACAAGGGAGATTCTTCAGTCTTCTTCTTTCGTCGAATGTCGAAGGTCCAGAGTTTCTGTTCAGTTTTGCAGGTTCAGGATAATCTAGAGTCTTGAGGCCCAACTCCCACTCTTATACTAATCTGGGGGGCTGGGATACCTGCTAGGTCACGCCTTATGGGTGGGACCTGGGAGGGGGTGGTTACACCCACTTCCCTTTGTCCAGTTTCGCGCCAGAGCTGGGGCTGGAGTGCCCCAGCGCCGGTTTGAACTGGACTATGCAAGGAACACCTTGTGTGCCCCAGGCATGTCTCATTCCTTTCAGCCCACCCTGCCCCAATACACTAAAGGCTGTCTGGGGAGGTGCTAGCACCTCCCCAAGCAGGAAACCTATTGTCCAGGCCTCCCTGGCTGGGATCACTCCCAGCTGCAGGAGGTCAGACTTGTGTCGTGGCAGCAGCATCCATTTTGTGATGCTGAGGCTTTGGTCAGAGGCTAACAGTTGAAGTATGATTTTAACATGTCTTTCCCTCTAGAAGGGGGGAGTAATATTCTCATGTCCAGAAATGGCATGGGGGTATTATTCCCGAGTGTTAGACACCTTACACGACATGTTTTGATAAAGCCAAACCACAGTTACCATAACCGTCTAAGATTATAAGGCACTTTAAGAGTATATGGTAGGCTATATCATAGAACAGCTATAAGGACATGGTTCCGAAAGCTGCAGACAGGCTCAGCTCATGCTAGAGCACCATCTCACATGTTACCAAGCACTCTGCCTCCAGGATTGTCAAGGCCTGCCATAGGAGTGACTGATAGGTACACATGTGTCTATATGTAAGTCAGGTATAGGAATACTACACCTAAGCAAGGGGTGATTACACGACCTTGCCCCAGCTGAGTGATCAGCCAGTTGTGTCAAAATGAAAGGCCAGGCCAGGGGTGGCACAATACATGCTGCAGCCCCTGGTAGGCCTAGGGTACACCTATGCCCTGGGTACCTAGGGTACACTGTACAGGGGCCAATAAGGTGATCCTATCCAAATGGGTTATGCACCTAAAGTACATAGTATTAATTTAGAGAGAGAACAGCAGGGCTGTGGGTCTGATTAGCAGGCCCACAGCCACATCTAAGTCGAAAACCAGTAAAGCAAAAGCAAAAAGTGGGGGTGAACATAGAAAGCAGACCCCACTCTCCTACACAACCCCCCCCCAAACTTAGGGGCATTAAACTAACCTTGACCAGTTGAGTCTTCATGTTCTAAGTGGAAATATCTGGAGAGTCCATCTGCATTGGCATGGTCAGTCCCAGGTCTATGTTCCACTGTGAAGTCCATCCCCTGTAGGGAAATGGACCACCTAAGAAGTTTGGGATTTTCACCCTTCATCTGATTTAGCCACAAGAGGGGCTTATGGTCTGTCTGAATCTTGAAGTGAGTGCCAAACAAGTATGGCCTCAGCTTCTTCAGGGCCCAAACCACAGCAATGGCCTCCCTCTCAATAGCTGACCAACGTTTCTCTCTAGGGGTCAGCCTTCTACTTATAAAAGCAATGGGCTGGTCTTGACCATCTACATTCAGTTGTGAAAGAACAGCTCCCACACCTAACTCAGAAGCATCTGTCTGGACAATGAACTCTTTGGAGTAGTCTGGACTTTTCAGAATAGGTGCACTGCACATGGCCTGCTTCAGGTCATCAAATGCTTTTTGACAGCTTACTGTCCACTGAACTTTCTTTGGCATCTTCTTGGAGGTCAAGTCATTAAGTGGTGTCACTATGGACCCATAGTTCTTAACAAACTTTCTGTAGTACCCAGACAGGCCCAAGAAAGCTCTGACCTGAGTCTGGGTAGTTGGAGGAGCCCAGTCCTTTATGGTCTGGATCTTGCTCTCCAGTGGTTGAACCTGACCCCCACCAACTAGGTGGCCCAGGTATACAACCTTGCTCTGCCCTATCTGGCACTTAGTGGCCTTGATAGTGAGGCCTGCCTTTTGCAGGGCCTCTAAAACATTCCTCAGGTGGACCAGGTGATCCTCCCAGGTGGAGCTAAAGACAGCAATATCATCAAGATAAGCTGCACAATAATCATCCAACCCAGTAAGGACTTGATTCACCAGCCTTTGGAAAGTGGTAGGTGCATTCTTCAAACCAAAGGGCATTACCACAAATTGATAATGTCCTCCTGGGGTCGAGAAAGCAGTTTTGGCCTTTGCACTCTCAGCTAGTCTGATTTGCAGTAGCCTGCTGTTAGGTCAAATGTGCTCAAAAACTTAGCAGCTGCCAGTCTGTCAATGAGCTCATCTGCCCTAGGTATTGGGTGGGCATCTGTCCTAGTGACAGCATTGAGACCTCTGTAATCCACGCAAAACCTCATCTCTCTCTTACCATCTTGGGTGTGAGGTTTTGGCACAAGGACTACAGGACTAGCCCAAGGGCTCTCTGAAGGTTCAATGACTCCCAGCTCCAACATCTTTTGTACCTCAACTTTTATGCAGTCCCTGACATGGTCAGGTTGCCTGTAGATTTTACTCTTCACAGGCAGACTGTCACCAGTGTCCACCTCATGGGTGCACCAGTTTGTCTGACTTGGGGTCAGAGAAAACATATGTCTGTAGGCCTGCAGAACTTGTCTGCAGTCCTGTTGCTGATGGACAGTGAGGCTGTCAGAAAAGACCACACCATCAACTGAGCCATCATCAGGGTTCTGAGTCAACAGGTCTGGGAGAGGGTCACTCTCTTCCTCCTGCCCCTCATCTGTAGCCATGAGTAGCCCCATGTCTGCCCTGTCAACATATGCCTTCAATCTGTTGACATGAAGCACCCTGTGGGGGCTTCTGGGAGTCCCAAGGTCCACCAAGTAGGTGACTTCTCCCTTTTTCTCAACAATAGTGTGGGGTCCAGACCATTTGTCTTGGAGTGCTGCTGGGGCCACTGGCTCCAACACCCACACTTTCTGTCCTGGCTGGTAAACAGTCAGTACAGCCTTTTGGTCATGCCAAGCTTTTTGGAGTTCTTGGCTTGCCTCAAGGTTTTTAGAAGCCTTCTTCATATACTCTGCCATCCTGGAGCGGAGACCAAGCACATAATCCACTATGTCTAGTTTGGGTTGTCTGAGAGGTCTCTCCCATCCTTCCTTCACCAAACACAGGGGTCCTCTTACAGGATGCCCAAACAAAAGCTCAAAAGGGCTGTAGCCAACCCCCTTTTGTGGGACCTCTCTGTAAGCAAACAGAAGGCAGGGTAAAAGGATGTCCCATCTTCGCCTAAGCTTGTCTGGTAATCCTTTTATCATTCCCTTTGGGGTCTTGTTGAATCTCTCAACAAGCCCATTGCACTGTGGGTGATGGGGTGTGGTGAACTTATAGTTAACACCACACTCCTTCCACATTGCAGTCAAGTATCCTGACATAAAGTTGGCACCTCTGTCAGAAATGACCTCCTTTGGAAAGCCCACTCTGGAGAATACTCCAAGCAGGGCCCTTGCCACAACAGGAGCTGTTGTGGTCCTCAGGGGAATTGCTTCTGGGTACCTGGTGGCATGGTCCACTATCACCAGTATGAATCTGTGCCCAGATGCTGTTTGTGGGTCCATTGGTCCTACAATATCTATGCCCACTCTTTCAAAGGGGACCCCCACCACAGGTAGTGGTATGAGGGGGGCCTTTGTGGTGCCACCTGATTTGCCACTGGCTTGGCAGGTAACACAGGAGCGACAAAACTCCTTAGTATCTTCTGACATATGGGGCCAGTGAAAGTGAGGGACAAGCCTGTCCCAAGTCTTGTTCTGGCCTAAATGTCCTGCAAGGGGAATATCATGGGCCAAGGTTAGAAGGAAGCCTCTGAACTTCAGTGGTATGACCAACCTCCTGGATGCACCAGGCTTGGGGTCTCTAGCCTCTGAGTACAGTAGCCCTTCATCCCAATACACTCTATGGGTACCTTGAGCATTCCCTGCAGCCTCAGCAGCAGCCAGCTGTCTGAGGGGTTCAAGAGAGGGACAGTCTAATTGAGCCTGCCTCAGATCTGCCCTGGAAGGTCCCCCTGTCCCAAGAAACTCAACCTGATCAGGTTCAAGTTCTTCTAGGACAGTTCCTTCAGGGCTCTCAGAATCATCCTCCTGGGAGGGCTGATCCACCACCTGAGGCAGGGGGGAAGGCACAGCCTTAACCCTACTGCTCTTTCTCTTGGGTTGTGACTGGTCCATAGTTTCAGGATCCAGCACTTGTTCAGTGTTGCACTTTTTGGCCTGTGACCTGGTCACAGCAAGGACATGTGCATCTATCCCCAGCATTTCTGCATGGATCCTATACTCCACTTCAGACCAAACTGAAGTTTCAAGATCATTGCCCAGTAAACACTCTACAGGAAGGTCTGAACTAACAACTTTCTTGAGGCCAGTTACCCCTCCCCAGGAGAAGTTAACAATAGCCACACTATGGGAGGTAGTGGCATTGCTAGCGTTGGTCACTAGGTAATTCTCACCTAGTATGATCTGTCCAGGGTCCACAAAAGCAGGTGTCACCATTGTGACACTAGCCCCAGTGTCCCTGTAGGCCTGAGCCATTCTTTGGTTGATAAAAGGTGTCTGTCTGTACTTGCCCAGGTTACTGGGGCCTACAGTAGAGGACAAAGCTAAGTCCCCATCACAGATCAGGACAGCCTGAGTAGGTACTCTGACTAGGCCAGAATCCTCCTCAGTTCCCAGGGTTAACCCTACTACACCCTTTTGCTGGGAACCACCACTTACAGCTGAACTAGGGGGTACAGTTGCCTTAGGGGCAATGGTGGCTGGGGGCTTATCCTTTTTGGTGCACTCACTAAACCAATGTGAGTTGGACTTACAATAGTTGCACCATGGTTTCTTTTGGCCATCTTTCTTCTTATCCTTTTTGGAACCACCCTCCCCCTGAGCCTTTTGGGGGCCTGGTGAAGACTTCTGGTCTTTTTGTTTCTGCTCATTACCCTTCTGGTCTGCCTTTTTCTGATCACCGCCCTGGTTCTGGTTTTTCTGCTTAACTCTAGTCCTGACCCATCTATCTGCCTTCTTTCCCAATTCTTGGGGAGAAGTCAGATCAGAATCAATCAGGTGTTGATGCAATAGCTGGTTTTGACAGTTGTTAAGTATTTGTTCTCTCATGATCAAATTATACAATCCTGTATAGTCCTTAACCTTACTTCCAATTAGCCAGCCTTCCAGAGCCTTAGTGGCACAATCTACAAAGTCAGTCCAGTCCTGAGTCTGTGTCTTCTGGGTATCCCTGAACAACAACCTGTATTGTTCAGTGGTTAGGCCAAACCCATCAATCAGAGCACTCTTCAGGACAGTGTAATTATCTGCATCCTCATCACTAACTGTGAGGAGCTTGTCTCTTCCTTTCTCAGAGAAGGAGAGCCACAAGATAGCTGCCCACTGACTTTGGGGTACCTGCTGTACTTTGCAAGCTCTCTCCAAAGCAGTTATCCATTTGTGGATGTCATCCCCACACTTGTAGGGAGGGACAATCTTGCTCAGGTTTCTATTATCATAGTGCCTGTCTCTATCTCTAGGAATGTTGCTGCCACCAGTGGGTTCTAACCCACTTAACTTTTGTTCTCTAGCCAGAGCAAGCTTCTCTTTGGCAAGGGCAAGTTCTTCCCTCTGAATCCTCAGATTAGCCTCCCTCATTCTGGCTGCATGCTCCTTTCTCTCAGGTGAAGTCATTCCCCTGTGAGAGGAAGCATTAGAGATGTTAGAGACATGGGAGTGGATGGATTCCCTTGAAGGGGATCTGTCCCTCCTGCTTCTCTGTGAATGTCTACTGGTGGGTCTGTATGGGGGGATCCCATGCAAACTCCCATGTAAACTTAAGTTAGCCTGGCTAAGTCTCCTTACTTGGCTCTGGCTGTCTACCTCCCCATCTGAAGCCCCATCTGACTCCTCTGTGGTGGGTAGACCCGCCTCTGTGCCTAGGGCACCTTCCTGAGATGCCCTCTGAGCATCATACTCCTCTAGGAGTTGTCTTAACTGAAGGAGGGTAGGGTTTGCACCCTGTTTTATTCCTCTGGAGGTACACAATTGTCTCATCTCCTGGAATGTTAAGGTATCATACCTAGAGGGGGTCTTCTGCAGACCTGACCCTCCTGGGAGAGCATCTACTTGATCTCCTCCCAGAGGCATGATCTAGTGAGGGTGTGGTGTGTGCACCTACCTACACTAGTTGTTTCTACTAAACCTCTCTAGTAGTTGTAGTCAGGGTGTGTTACTCCCTTCAACCTACAACCACTAAGTCCAGTAGGACTTAAGTATTATAAACTATGTTATATGTACCTAGACAATATCTGTGTGATCTTTCAATTTAGTATCTCAAGATTACAATGGTATTACAACAGCAAGCTCAGATCCCAACCGCTGCTCACCAATGTGAGAAGGTGGCCTGATGTATGATGTCACTAGTTATAGTGTACACCTTATATCAGTCCAAATACCCTTATGGTGATTGGTTGTAAAGTCAACCTTATAGACCAGCTATCCTAGTGGTAGCATGGACAAGAGCAGTCTTAGGCTAAACTCTGAATGGCATGTGAAGCCAGCTGTGATACCATATATAATCCCTTGAATACCAAATGAAAGGACACCACAACAGATATATATATAAAATAAAGTGTATTTATTCTAAGCAAACCCTCAGCACTCTTTATGAGATTAGAGGTAAGTACAACACAGTCTTATTAATGCATACAGTAAGTCACACAGGTAAGTAATACAGTCAGGCCCTAGGGGCCACGCAAACCATATACTAAGTAAGTGGTATAAGAACCACTGTCACGGAAATCGAATAGGCCTAGGCCTAGGGAATCGCTGGGGCTACACTACACTAGCGTTAGTTGGGAAGTGGGAGGCCCACGGGATTCGTGTGCAGAGTGGAAACACTCACGCGTAATGCGTAAAAGTCAATAGCAATGTTACAGTTTAGAAATAGATAGATTTAGGACACTTCCGGAGTAGCTAGGAAGTTGAGACTTGAAAACTAGACACTAGGATAGTCACTATCCTGATGAGCACCGGAGTACCCAAGTTACCTAGCCCACAGGCTGCGGGTGCATAGGGGTGGAGATGCGTCGTTTTCGTCGTCGACTCCTATGGATGCCTGAAGAAAGATGCTGACAGGCAGTCAGGGGGGAGTGTCCGGTGGATCCCAAGGCTGGGATCAAGAAGAGAAGAAACCTGCAAGCAGAGGGGACAGAGTCAAGGTCACTAGCCAGTGACCACGTGGAACCAGGAAGGAACCAGGCGATGTCGTGAAGAGTTGCAGGTGAAGGTGAAGCTTGTCGCTGCAGCCAGGAGGACCAGGAAGCGTCGAGGACGACCAGGACCAGGAGGCGAGCTGTCCCACGAAGGCTCTTGCTGTCGGCGGCGTCGAAGTTGGACTAGGACTCACCAAGCCTTGGCAAGCGGAACCCACGAAGAACAAAGGACTTGCTTCTGGTGCAGACCAGGAAGGTCTGGGGTGCTTCTTCTTTGCAGAGAAGCGGGAGCCAGTCTGGAGGAGCCAAACCAGCGCAGAAGATTTCAGGGAGCGTCATCACAAAGGCCACTAGCCAGCGGGCAAGCAACCGGACAGACGCGGCAAGCAGGAAAATGCTGAAGGGCCCCACGCAGGACTCGTGGAGTGTGGGGGGCTGGTCTTCGGTGCAGATGGTGCTTGGGGTTGGGGCTTCTCAATCCCCGGTGCACAACTTCGAGGGTACCTCAGAAGCTGCGCTGTAAGTTACTAGCCACTTTTCCCAGGTAGCCGGTCCCACGTCGCTCGTCGCCTCCACGGATCTCAGCTCTGCTGCAGATGTGGATGAGGGTCGGAGAAGTCTGGAAATCAAGGCTCTGGTCGGGCTCTGCAGTCGGTTCCTCGTCGAACGTTTCACAAAGCAAAGGGTAGTCTCTTGATGGTGCCTGTTTGCACAGGGTAGCCACTCCTTGGCTACAAGGGAGATTCTTCAGTCTTCTTCTTTCGTCGAATGTCGAAGGTCCAGAGTTTCTGTTCAGTTTTGCAGGTTCAGGATAATCTAGAGTCTTGAGGCCCAACTCCCACTCTTATACTAATCTGGGGGGCTGGGA
The DNA here is from genome assembly GCF_964204655.1 of Triturus cristatus. Taxonomy (NCBI): domain Eukaryota; kingdom Metazoa; phylum Chordata; class Amphibia; order Caudata; family Salamandridae; genus Triturus; species Triturus cristatus. The sequence continues at coordinate 457,901,643 of NC_140592.1, read as the reverse complement.
TACCTGCTAGGTCACGCCTTATGGGTGGGACCTGGGAGGGGGTGGTTACACCCACTTCCCTTTGTCCAGTTTCGCGCCAGAGCTGGGGCTGGAGTGCCCCAGCGCCGGTTTGAACTGGACTATGCAAGGAACACCTTGTGTGCCCCAGGCATGTCTCATTCCTTTCAGCCCACCCTGCCCCAATACACTAAAGGCTGTCTGGGGAGGTGCTAGCACCTCCCCAAGCAGGAAACCTATTGTCCAGGCCTCCCTGGCTGGGATCACTCCCAGCTGCAGGAGGTCAGACTTGTGTCGTGGCAGCAGCATCCATTTTGTGATGCTGAGGCTTTGGTCAGAGGCTAACAGTTGAAGTATGATTTTAACATGTCTTTCCCTCTAGAAGGGGGGAGTAATATTCTCATGTCCAGAAATGGCATGGGGGTATTATTCCCGAGTGTTAGACACCTTACACGACATGTTTTGATAAAGCCAAACCACAGTTACCATAACCGTCTAAGATTATAAGGCACTTTAAGAGTATATGGTAGGCTATATCATAGAACAGCTATAAGGACATGGTTCCGAAAGCTGCAGACAGGCTCAGCTCATGCTAGAGCACCATCTCACATGTTACCAAGCACTCTGCCTCCAGGATTGTCAAGGCCTGCCATAGGAGTGACTGATAGGTACACATGTGTCTATATGTAAGTCAGGTATAGGAATACTACACCTAAGCAAGGGGTGATTACACGACCTTGCCCCAGCTGAGTGATCAGCCAGTTGTGTCAAAATGAAAGGCCAGGCCAGGGGTGGCACAATACATGCTGCAGCCCCTGGTAGGCCTAGGGTACACCTATGCCCTGGGTACCTAGGGTACACTGTACAGGGGCCAATAAGGTGATCCTATCCAAATGGGTTATGCACCTAAAGTACATAGTATTAATTTAGAGAGAGAACAGCAGGGCTGTGGGTCTGATTAGCAGGCCCACAGCCACATCTAAGTCGAAAACCAGTAAAGCAAAAGCAAAAAGTGGGGGTGAACATAGAAAGCAGACCCCACTCTCCTACACAACCCCCCCCCAAACTTAGGGGCATTAAACTAACCTTGACCAGTTGAGTCTTCATGTTCTAAGTGGAAATATCTGGAGAGTCCATCTGCATTGGCATGGTCAGTCCCAGGTCTATGTTCCACTGTGAAGTCCATCCCCTGTAGGGAAATGGACCACCTAAGAAGTTTGGGATTTTCACCCTTCATCTGATTTAGCCACAAGAGGGGCTTATGGTCTGTCTGAATCTTGAAGTGAGTGCCAAACAAGTATGGCCTCAGCTTCTTCAGGGCCCAAACCACAGCAATGGCCTCCCTCTCAATAGCTGACCAACGTTTCTCTCTAGGGGTCAGCCTTCTACTTATAAAAGCAATGGGCTGGTCTTGACCATCTACATTCAGTTGTGAAAGAACAGCTCCCACACCTAACTCAGAAGCATCTGTCTGGACAATGAACTCTTTGGAGTAGTCTGGACTTTTCAGAATAGGTGCACTGCACATGGCCTGCTTCAGGTCATCAAATGCTTTTTGACAGCTTACTGTCCACTGAACTTTCTTTGGCATCTTCTTGGAGGTCAAGTCATTAAGTGGTGTCACTATGGACCCATAGTTCTTAACAAACTTTCTGTAGTACCCAGACAGGCCCAAGAAAGCTCTGACCTGAGTCTGGGTAGTTGGAGGAGCCCAGTCCTTTATGGTCTGGATCTTGCTCTCCAGTGGTTGAACCTGACCCCCACCAACTAGGTGGCCCAGGTATACAACCTTGCTCTGCCCTATCTGGCACTTAGTGGCCTTGATAGTGAGGCCTGCCTTTTGCAGGGCCTCTAAAACATTCCTCAGGTGGACCAGGTGATCCTCCCAGGTGGAGCTAAAGACAGCAATATCATCAAGATAAGCTGCACAATAATCATCCAACCCAGTAAGGACTTGATTCACCAGCCTTTGGAAAGTGGTAGGTGCATTCTTCAAACCAAAGGGCATTACCACAAATTGATAATGTCCTCCTGGGGTCGAGAAAGCAGTTTTGGCCTTTGCACTCTCAGCTAGTCTGATTTGCAGTAGCCTGCTGTTAGGTCAAATGTGCTCAAAAACTTAGCAGCTGCCAGTCTGTCAATGAGCTCATCTGCCCTAGGTATTGGGTGGGCATCTGTCCTAGTGACAGCATTGAGACCTCTGTAATCCACGCAAAACCTCATCTCTCTCTTACCATCTTGGGTGTGAGGTTTTGGCACAAGGACTACAGGACTAGCCCAAGGGCTCTCTGAAGGTTCAATGACTCCCAGCTCCAACATCTTTTGTACCTCAACTTTTATGCAGTCCCTGACATGGTCAGGTTGCCTGTAGATTTTACTCTTCACAGGCAGACTGTCACCAGTGTCCACCTCATGGGTGCACCAGTTTGTCTGACTTGGGGTCAGAGAAAACATATGTCTGTAGGCCTGCAGAACTTGTCTGCAGTCCTGTTGCTGATGGACAGTGAGGCTGTCAGAAAAGACCACACCATCAACTGAGCCATCATCAGGGTTCTGAGTCAACAGGTCTGGGAGAGGGTCACTCTCTTCCTCCTGCCCCTCATCTGTAGCCATGAGTAGCCCCATGTCTGCCCTGTCAACATATGCCTTCAATCTGTTGACATGAAGCACCCTGTGGGGGCTTCTGGGAGTCCCAAGGTCCACCAAGTAGGTGACTTCTCCCTTTTTCTCAACAATAGTGTGGGGTCCAGACCATTTGTCTTGGAGTGCTGCTGGGGCCACTGGCTCCAACACCCACACTTTCTGTCCTGGCTGGTAAACAGTCAGTACAGCCTTTTGGTCATGCCAAGCTTTTTGGAGTTCTTGGCTTGCCTCAAGGTTTTTAGAAGCCTTCTTCATATACTCTGCCATCCTGGAGCGGAGACCAAGCACATAATCCACTATGTCTAGTTTGGGTTGTCTGAGAGGTCTCTCCCATCCTTCCTTCACCAAACACAGGGGTCCTCTTACAGGATGCCCAAACAAAAGCTCAAAAGGGCTGTAGCCAACCCCCTTTTGTGGGACCTCTCTGTAAGCAAACAGAAGGCAGGGTAAAAGGATGTCCCATCTTCGCCTAAGCTTGTCTGGTAATCCTTTTATCATTCCCTTTGGGGTCTTGTTGAATCTCTCAACAAGCCCATTGCACTGTGGGTGATGGGGTGTGGTGAACTTATAGTTAACACCACACTCCTTCCACATTGCAGTCAAGTATCCTGACATAAAGTTGGCACCTCTGTCAGAAATGACCTCCTTTGGAAAGCCCACTCTGGAGAATACTCCAAGCAGGGCCCTTGCCACAACAGGAGCTGTTGTGGTCCTCAGGGGAATTGCTTCTGGGTACCTGGTGGCATGGTCCACTATCACCAGTATGAATCTGTGCCCAGATGCTGTTTGTGGGTCCATTGGTCCTACAATATCTATGCCCACTCTTTCAAAGGGGACCCCCACCACAGGTAGTGGTATGAGGGGGGCCTTTGTGGTGCCACCTGATTTGCCACTGGCTTGGCAGGTAACACAGGAGCGACAAAACTCCTTAGTATCTTCTGACATATGGGGCCAGTGAAAGTGAGGGACAAGCCTGTCCCAAGTCTTGTTCTGGCCTAAATGTCCTGCAAGGGGAATATCATGGGCCAAGGTTAGAAGGAAGCCTCTGAACTTCAGTGGTATGACCAACCTCCTGGATGCACCAGGCTTGGGGTCTCTAGCCTCTGAGTACAGTAGCCCTTCATCCCAATACACTCTATGGGTACCTTGAGCATTCCCTGCAGCCTCAGCAGCAGCCAGCTGTCTGAGGGGTTCAAGAGAGGGACAGTCTAATTGAGCCTGCCTCAGATCTGCCCTGGAAGGTCCCCCTGTCCCAAGAAACTCAACCTGATCAGGTTCAAGTTCTTCTAGGACAGTTCCTTCAGGGCTCTCAGAATCATCCTCCTGGGAGGGCTGATCCACCACCTGAGGCAGGGGGGAAGGCACAGCCTTAACCCTACTGCTCTTTCTCTTGGGTTGTGACTGGTCCATAGTTTCAGGATCCAGCACTTGTTCAGTGTTGCACTTTTTGGCCTGTGACCTGGTCACAGCAAGGACATGTGCATCTATCCCCAGCATTTCTGCATGGATCCTATACTCCACTTCAGACCAAACTGAAGTTTCAAGATCATTGCCCAGTAAACACTCTACAGGAAGGTCTGAACTAACAACTTTCTTGAGGCCAGTTACCCCTCCCCAGGAGAAGTTAACAATAGCCACACTATGGGAGGTAGTGGCATTGCTAGCGTTGGTCACTAGGTAATTCTCACCTAGTATGATCTGTCCAGGGTCCACAAAAGCAGGTGTCACCATTGTGACACTAGCCCCAGTGTCCCTGTAGGCCTGAGCCATTCTTTGGTTGATAAAAGGTGTCTGTCTGTACTTGCCCAGGTTACTGGGGCCTACAGTAGAGGACAAAGCTAAGTCCCCATCACAGATCAGGACAGCCTGAGTAGGTACTCTGACTAGGCCAGAATCCTCCTCAGTTCCCAGGGTTAACCCTACTACACCCTTTTGCTGGGAACCACCACTTACAGCTGAACTAGGGGGTACAGTTGCCTTAGGGGCAATGGTGGCTGGGGGCTTATCCTTTTTGGTGCACTCACTAAACCAATGTGAGTTGGACTTACAATAGTTGCACCATGGTTTCTTTTGGCCATCTTTCTTCTTATCCTTTTTGGAACCACCCTCCCCCTGAGCCTTTTGGGGGCCTGGTGAAGACTTCTGGTCTTTTTGTTTCTGCTCATTACCCTTCTGGTCTGCCTTTTTCTGATCACCGCCCTGGTTCTGGTTTTTCTGCTTAACTCTAGTCCTGACCCATCTATCTGCCTTCTTTCCCAATTCTTGGGGAGAAGTCAGATCAGAATCAATCAGGTGTTGATGCAATAGCTGGTTTTGACAGTTGTTAAGTATTTGTTCTCTCATGATCAAATTATACAATCCTGTATAGTCCTTAACCTTACTTCCAATTAGCCAGCCTTCCAGAGCCTTAGTGGCACAATCTACAAAGTCAGTCCAGTCCTGAGTCTGTGTCTTCTGGGTATCCCTGAACAACAACCTGTATTGTTCAGTGGTTAGGCCAAACCCATCAATCAGAGCACTCTTCAGGACAGTGTAATTATCTGCATCCTCATCACTAACTGTGAGGAGCTTGTCTCTTCCTTTCTCAGAGAAGGAGAGCCACAAGATAGCTGCCCACTGACTTTGGGGTACCTGCTGTACTTTGCAAGCTCTCTCCAAAGCAGTTATCCATTTGTGGATGTCATCCCCACACTTGTAGGGAGGGACAATCTTGCTCAGGTTTCTATTATCATAGTGCCTGTCTCTATCTCTAGGAATGTTGCTGCCACCAGTGGGTTCTAACCCACTTAACTTTTGTTCTCTAGCCAGAGCAAGCTTCTCTTTGGCAAGGGCAAGTTCTTCCCTCTGAATCCTCAGATTAGCCTCCCTCATTCTGGCTGCATGCTCCTTTCTCTCAGGTGAAGTCATTCCCCTGTGAGAGGAAGCATTAGAGATGTTAGAGACATGGGAGTGGATGGATTCCCTTGAAGGGGATCTGTCCCTCCTGCTTCTCTGTGAATGTCTACTGGTGGGTCTGTATGGGGGGATCCCATGCAAACTCCCATGTAAACTTAAGTTAGCCTGGCTAAGTCTCCTTACTTGGCTCTGGCTGTCTACCTCCCCATCTGAAGCCCCATCTGACTCCTCTGTGGTGGGTAGACCCGCCTCTGTGCCTAGGGCACCTTCCTGAGATGCCCTCTGAGCATCATACTCCTCTAGGAGTTGTCTTAACTGAAGGAGGGTAGGGTTTGCACCCTGTTTTATTCCTCTGGAGGTACACAATTGTCTCATCTCCTGGAATGTTAAGGTATCATACCTAGAGGGGGTCTTCTGCAGACCTGACCCTCCTGGGAGAGCATCTACTTGATCTCCTCCCAGAGGCATGATCTAGTGAGGGTGTGGTGTGTGCACCTACCTACACTAGTTGTTTCTACTAAACCTCTCTAGTAGTTGTAGTCAGGGTGTGTTACTCCCTTCAACCTACAACCACTAAGTCCAGTAGGACTTAAGTATTATAAACTATGTTATATGTACCTAGACAATATCTGTGTGATCTTTCAATTTAGTATCTCAAGATTACAATGGTATTACAACAGCAAGCTCAGATCCCAACCGCTGCTCACCAATGTGAGAAGGTGGCCTGATGTATGATGTCACTAGTTATAGTGTACACCTTATATCAGTCCAAATACCCTTATGGTGATTGGTTGTAAAGTCAACCTTATAGACCAGCTATCCTAGTGGTAGCATGGACAAGAGCAGTCTTAGGCTAAACTCTGAATGGCATGTGAAGCCAGCTGTGATACCATATATAATCCCTTGAATACCAAATGAAAGGACACCACAACAGATATATATATAAAATAAAGTGTATTTATTCTAAGCAAACCCTCAGCACTCTTTATGAGATTAGAGGTAAGTACAACACAGTCTTATTAATGCATACAGTAAGTCACACAGGTAAGTAATACAGTTAGGCCCTAGGGGCCACGCAAACCATATACTAAGTAAGTGGTATAAGAACCACTGTCACGGAAATCGAATAGGCCTAGGCCTAGGGAATCGCTGGGGCTACACTACACTAGCGTTAGTTGGGAAGTGGGAGGCCCACGGGATTCGTGTGCAGAGTGGAAACACTCACGCGTAATGCGTAAAAGTCAATAGCAATGTTACAGTTTAGAAATAGATAGATTTAGGACACTTCCGGAGTAGCTAGGAAGTTGAGACTTGAAAACTAGACACTAGGATAGTCACTATCCTGATGAGCACCGGAGTACCCAAGTTACCTAGCCCACAGGCTGCGGGTGCATAGGGGTGGAGATGCGTCGTTTTCGTCGTCGACTCCTATGGATGCCTGAAGAAAGATGCTGACAGGCAGTCAGGGGGGAGTGTCCGGTGGATCCCAAGGCTGGGATCAAGAAGAGAAGAAACCTGCAAGCAGAGGGGACAGAGTCAAGGTCACTAGCCAGTGACCACGTGGAACCAGGAAGGAACCAGGCGATGTCGTGAAGAGTTGCAGGTGAAGGTGAAGCTTGTCGCTGCAGCCAGGAGGACCAGGAAGCGTCGAGGACGACCAGGACCAGGAGGCGAGCTGTCCCACGAAGGCTCTTGCTGTCGGCGGCGTCGAAGTTGGACTAGGACTCACCAAGCCTTGGCAAGCGGAACCCACGAAGAACAAAGGACTTGCTTCTGGTGCAGACCAGGAAGGTCTGGGGTGCTTCTTCTTTGCAGAGAAGCGGGAGCCAGTCTGGAGGAGCCAAACCAGCGCAGAAGATTTCAGGGAGCGTCATCACAAAGGCCACTAGCCAGCGGGCAAGCAACCGGACAGACGCGGCAAGCAGGAAAATGCTGAAGGGCCCCACGCAGGACTCGTGGAGTGTGGGGGGCTGGTCTTCGGTGCAGATGGTGCTTGGGGTTGGGGCTTCTCAATCCCCGGTGCACAACTTCGAGGGTACCTCAGAAGCTGCGCTGTAAGTTACTAGCCACTTTTCCCAGGTAGCCGGTCCCACGTCGCTCGTCGCCTCCACGGATCTCAGCTCTGCTGCAGATGTGGATGAGGGTCGGAGAAGTCTGGAAATCAAGGCTCTGGTCGGGCTCTGCAGTCGGTTCCTCGTCGAACGTTTCACAAAGCAAAGGGTAGTCTCTTGATGGTGCCTGTTTGCACAGGGTAGCCACTCCTTGGCTACAAGGGAGATTCTTCAGTCTTCTTCTTTCGTCGAATGTCGAAGGTCCAGAGTTTCTGTTCAGTTTTGCAGGTTCAGGATAATCTAGAGTCTTGAGGCCCAACTCCCACTCTTATACTAATCTGGGGGGCTGGGATACCTGCTAGGTCACGCCTTATGGGTGGGACCTGGGAGGGGGTGGTTACACCCACTTCCCTTTGTCCAGTTTCGCGCCAGAGCTGGGGCTGGAGTGCCCCAGCGCCGGTTTGAACTGGACTATGCAAGGAACACCTTGTGTGCCCCAGGCATGTCTCATTCCTTTCAGCCCACCCTGCCCCAATACACTAAAGGCTGTCTGGGGAGGTGCTAGCACCTCCCCAAGCAGGAAACCTATTGTCCAGGCCTCCCTGGCTGGGATCACTCCCAGCTGCAGGAGGTCAGACTTGTGTCGTGGCAGCAGCATCCATTTTGTGATGCTGAGGCTTTGGTCAGAGGCTAACAGTTGAAGTATGATTTTAACATGTCTTTCCCTCTAGAAGGGGGGAGTAATATTCTCATGTCCAGAAATGGCATGGGGGTATTATTCCCGAGTGTTAGACACCTTACACGACATGTTTTGATAAAGCCAAACCCCAGTTACCATAACCGTCTAAGATTATAAGCACTTTAAGAGTATATGGTAGGCTATATCATAGAACAGCTATAAGGACATGGTTCCGAAAGCTGCAGACAGGCTCAGCTCATGCTAGAGCACCATCTCACATGTTACCAAGCACTCTGCCTCCAGGATTGTCAAGGCCTGCCATAGGAGTGACTGATAGGTACACATGTGTCTATATGTAAGTCAGGTATAGGAATACTACACCTAAGCAAGGGGTGATTACACGACCTTGCCCCAGCTGAGTGATCAGCCAGTTGTGTCAAAATGAAAGGCCAGGCCAGGGGTGGCACAATACATGCTGCAGCCCCTGGTAGGCCTAGGGTACACCTATGCCCTGGGTACCTAGGGTACACTGTACAGGGGCCAATAAGGTGATCCTATCCAAATGGGTTATGCACCTAAAGTACATAGTATTAATTTAGAGAGAGAACAGCAGGGCTGTGGGTCTGATTAGCAGGCCCACAGCCACATCTAAGTCGAAAACCAGTAAAGCAAAAGCAAAAAGTGGGGGTGAACATAGAAAGCAGACCCCACTCTCCTACACAACCCCCCCCCAAACTTAGGGGCATTAAACTAACCTTGACCAGTTGAGTCTTCATGTTCTAAGTGGAAATATCTGGAGAGTCCATCTGCATTGGCATGGTCAGTCCCAGGTCTATGTTCCACTGTGAAGTCCATCCCCTGTAGGGAAATGGACCACCTAAGAAGTTTGGGATTTTCACCCTTCATCTGATTTAGCCACAAGAGGGGCTTATGGTCTGTCTGAATCTTGAAGTGAGTGCCAAACAAGTATGGCCTCAGCTTCTTCAGGGCCCAAACCACAGCAATGGCCTCCCTCTCAATAGCTGACCAACGTTTCTCTCTAGGGGTCAGCCTTCTACTTATAAAAGCAATGGGCTGGTCTTGACCATCTACATTCAGTTGTGAAAGAACAGCTCCCACACCTAACTCAGAAGCATCTGTCTGGACAATGAACTCTTTGGAGTAGTCTGGACTTTTCAGAATAGGTGCACTGCACATGGCCTGCTTCAGGTCATCAAATGCTTTTTGACAGCTTACTGTCCACTGAACTTTCTTTGGCATCTTCTTGGAGGTCAAGTCATTAAGTGGTGTCACTATGGACCCATAGTTCTTAACAAACTTTCTGTAGTACCCAGACAGGCCCAAGAAAGCTCTGACCTGAGTCTGGGTAGTTGGAGGAGCCCAGTCCTTTATGGTCTGGATCTTGCTCTCCAGTGGTTGAACCTGACCCCCACCAACTAGGTGGCCCAGGTATACAACCTTGCTCTGCCCTATCTGGCACTTAGTGGCCTTGATAGTGAGGCCTGCCTTTTGCAGGGCCTCTAAAACATTCCTCAGGTGGACCAGGTGATCCTCCCAGGTGGAGCTAAAGACAGCAATATCATCAAGATAAGCTGCACAATAATCATCCAACCCAGTAAGGACTTGATTCACCAGCCTTTGGAAAGTGGTAGGTGCATTCTTCAAACCAAAGGGCATTACCACAAATTGATAATGTCCTCCTGGGGTCGAGAAAGCAGTTTTGGCCTTTGCACTCTCAGCTAGTCTGATTTGCAGTAGCCTGCTGTTAGGTCAAATGTGCTCAAAAACTTAGCAGCTGCCAGTCTGTCAATGAGCTCATCTGCCCTAGGTATTGGGTGGGCATCTGTCCTAGTGACAGCATTGAGACCTCTGTAATCCACGCAAAACCTCATCTCTCTCTTACCATCTTGGGTGTGAGGTTTTGGCACAAGGACTACAGGACTAGCCCAAGGGCTCTCTGAAGGTTCAATGACTCCCAGCTCCAACATCTTTTGTACCTCAACTTTTATGCAGTCCCTGACATGGTCAGGTTGCCTGTAGATTTTACTCTTCACAGGCAGACTGTCACCAGTGTCCACCTCATGGGTGCACCAGTTTGTCTGACTTGGGGTCAGAGAAAACATATGTCTGTAGGCCTGCAGAACTTGTCTGCAGTCCTGTTGCTGATGGACAGTGAGGCTGTCAGAAAAGACCACACCATCAACTGAGCCATCATCAGGGTTCTGAGTCAACAGGTCTGGGAGAGGGTCACTCTCTTCCTCCTGCCCCTCATCTGTAGCCATGAGTAGCCCCATGTCTGCCCTGTCAACATATGCCTTCAATCTGTTGACATGAAGCACCCTGTGGGGGCTTCTGGGAGTCCCAAGGTCCACCAAGTAGGTGACTTCTCCCTTTTTCTCAACAATAGTGTGGGGTCCAGACCATTTGTCTTGGAGTGCTGCTGGGGCCACTGGCTCCAACACCCACACTTTCTGTCCTGGCTGGTAAACAGTCAGTACAGCCTTTTGGTCATGCCAAGCTTTTTGGAGTTCTTGGCTTGCCTCAAGGTTTTTAGAAGCCTTCTTCATATACTCTGCCATCCTGGAGCGGAGACCAAGCACATAATCCACTATGTCTAGTTTGGGTTGTCTGAGAGGTCTCTCCCATCCTTCCTTCACCAAACACAGGGGTCCTCTTACAGGATGCCCAAACAAAAGCTCAAAAGGGCTGTAGCCAACCCCCTTTTGTGGGACCTCTCTGTAAGCAAACAGAAGGCAGGGTAAAAGGATGTCCCATCTTCGCCTAAGCTTGTCTGGTAATCCTTTTATCATTCCCTTTGGGGTCTTGTTGAATCTCTCAACAAGCCCATTGCACTGTGGGTGATGGGGTGTGGTGAACTTATAGTTAACACCACACTCCTTCCACATTGCAGTCAAGTATCCTGACATAAAGTTGGCACCTCTGTCAGAAATGACCTCCTTTGGAAAGCCCACTCTGGAGAATACTCCAAGCAGGGCCCTTGCCACAACAGGAGCTGTTGTGGTCCTCAGGGGAATTGCTTCTGGGTACCTGGTGGCATGGTCCACTATCACCAGTATGAATCTGTGCCCAGATGCTGTTTGTGGGTCCATTGGTCCTACAATATCTATGCCCACTCTTTCAAAGGGGACCCCCACCACAGGTAGTGGTATGAGGGGGGCCTTTGTGGTGCCACCTGATTTGCCACTGGCTTGGCAGGTAACACAGGAGCGACAAAACTCCTTAGTATCTTCTGACATATGGGGCCAGTGAAAGTGAGGGACAAGCCTGTCCCAAGTCTTGTTCTGGCCTAAATGTCCTGCAAGGGGAATATCATGGGCCAAGGTTAGAAGGAAGCCTCTGAACTTCAGTGGTATGACCAACCTCCTGGATGCACCAGGCTTGGGGTCTCTAGCCTCTGAGTACAGTAGCCCTTCATCCCAATACACTCTATGGGTACCTTGAGCATTCCCTGCAGCCTCAGCAGCAGCCAGCTGTCTGAGGGGTTCAAGAGAGGGACAGTCTAATTGAGCCTGCCTCAGATCTGCCCTGGAAGGTCCCCCTGTCCCAAGAAACTCAACCTGATCAGGTTCAAGTTCTTCTAGGACAGTTCCTTCAGGGCTCTCAGAATCATCCTCCTGGGAGGGCTGATCCACCACCTGAGGCAGGGGGGAAGGCACAGCCTTAACCCTACTGCTCTTTCTCTTGGGTTGTGACTGGTCCATAGTTTCAGGATCCAGCACTTGTTCAGTGTTGCACTTTTTGGCCTGTGACCTGGTCACAGCAAGGACATGTGCATCTATCCCCAGCATTTCTGCATGGATCCTATACTCCACTTCAGACCAAACTGAAGTTTCAAGATCATTGCCCAGTAAACACTCTACAGGAAGGTCTGAACTAACAACTTTCTTGAGGCCAGTTACCCCTCCCCAGGAGAAGTTAACAATAGCCACACTATGGGAGGTAGTGGCATTGCTAGCGTTGGTCACTAGGTAATTCTCACCTAGTATGATCTGTCCAGGGTCCACAAAAGCAGGTGTCACCATTGTGACACTAGCCCCAGTGTCCCTGTAGGCCTGAGCCATTCTTTGGTTGATAAAAGGTGTCTGTCTGTACTTGCCCAGGTTACTGGGGCCTACAGTAGAGGACAAAGCTAAGTCCCCATCACAGATCAGGACAGCCTGAGTAGGTACTCTGACTAGGCCAGAATCCTCCTCAGTTCCCAGGGTTAACCCTACTACACCCTTTTGCTGGGAACCACCACTTACAGCTGAACTAGGGGGTACAGTTGCCTTAGGGGCAATGGTGGCTGGGGGCTTATCCTTTTTGGTGCACTCACTAAACCAATGTGAGTTGGACTTACAATAGTTGCACCATGGTTTCTTTTGGCCATCTTTCTTCTTATCCTTTTTGGAACCACCCTCCCCCTGAGCCTTTTGGGGGCCTGGTGAAGACTTCTGGTCTTTTTGTTTCTGCTCATTACCCTTCTGGTCTGCCTTTTTCTGATCACCGCCCTGGTTCTGGTTTTTCTGCTTAACTCTAGTCCTGACCCATCTATCTGCCTTCTTTCCCAATTCTTGGGGAGAAGTCAGATCAGAATCAATCAGGTGTTGATGCAATAGCTGGTTTTGACAGTTGTTAAGTATTTGTTCTCTCATGATCAAATTATACAATCCTGTATAGTCCTTAACCTTACTTCCAATTAGCCAGCCTTCCAGAGCCTTAGTGGCACAATCTACAAAGTCAGTCCAGTCCTGAGTCTGTGTCTTCTGGGTATCCCTGAACAACAACCTGTATTGTTCAGTGGTTAGGCCAAACCCATCAATCAGAGCACTCTTCAGGACAGTGTAATTATCTGCATCCTCATCACTAACTGTGAGGAGCTTGTCTCTTCCTTTCTCAGAGAAGGAGAGCCACAAGATAGCTGCCCACTGACTTTGGGGTACCTGCTGTACTTTGCAAGCTCTCTCCAAAGCAGTTATCCATTTGTGGATGTCATCCCCACACTTGTAGGGAGGGACAATCTTGCTCAGGTTTCTATTATCATAGTGCCTGTCTCTATCTCTAGGAATGTTGCTGCCACCAGTGGGTTCTAACCCACTTAACTTTTGTTCTCTAGCCAGAGCAAGCTTCTCTTTGGCAAGGGCAAGTTCTTCCCTCTGAATCCTCAGATTAGCCTCCCTCATTCTGGCTGCATGCTCCTTTCTCTCAGGTGAAGTCATTCCCCTGTGAGAGGAAGCATTAGAGATGTTAGAGACATGGGAGTGGATGGATTCCCTTGAAGGGGATCTGTCCCTCCTGCTTCTCTGTGAATGTCTACTGGTGGGTCTGTATGGGGGGATCCCATGCAAACTCCCATGTAAACTTAAGTTAGCCTGGCTAAGTCTCCTTACTTGGCTCTGGCTGTCTACCTCCCCATCTGAAGCCCCATCTGACTCCTCTGTGGTGGGTAGACCCGCCTCTGTGCCTAGGGCACCTTCCTGAGATGCCCTCTGAGCATCATACTCCTCTAGGAGTTGTCTTAACTGAAGGAGGGTAGGGTTTGCACCCTGTTTTATTCCTCTGGAGGTACACAATTGTCTCATCTCCTGGAATGTTAAGGTATCATACCTAGAGGGGGTCTTCTGCAGACCTGACCCTCCTGGGAGAGCATCTACTTGATCTCCTCCCAGAGGCATGATCTAGTGAGGGTGTGGTGTGTGCACCTACCTACACTAGTTGTTTCTACTAAACCTCTCTAGTAGTTGTAGTCAGGGTGTGTTACTCCCTTCAACCTACAACCACTAAGTCCAGTAGGACTTAAGTATTATAAACTATGTTATATGTACCTAGACAATATCTGTGTGATCTTTCAATTTAGTATCTCAAGATTACAATGGTATTACAACAGCAAGCTCAGATCCCAACCGCTGCTCACCAATGTGAGAAGGTGGCCTGATGTATGATGTCACTAGTTATAGTGTACACCTTATATCAGTCCAAATACCCTTATGGTGATTGGTTGTAAAGTCAACCTTATAGACCAGCTATCCTAGTGGTAGCATGGACAAGAGCAGTCTTAGGCTAAACTCTGAATGGCATGTGAAGCCAGCTGTGATACCATATATAATCCCTTGAATACCAAATGAAAGGACACCACAACAGATATATATATAAAATAAAGTGTATTTATTCTAAGCAAACCCTCAGCACTCTTTATGAGATTAGAGGTAAGTACAACACAGTCTTATTAATGCATACAGTAAGTCACACAGGTAAGTAATACAGTTAGGCCCTAGGGGCCACGCAAACCATATACTAAGTAAGTGGTATAAGAACCACTGTCACGGAAATCGAATAGGCCTAGGCCTAGGAAATCGCTGGGGCTACACTACACTAGCGTTAGTTGGGAAGTGGGAGGCCCACGGGATTCGTGTGCAGAGTGGAAACACTCACGCGTAATGCGTAAAAGTCAATAGCAATGTTACAGTTTAGAAATAGATAGATTTAGGACACTTCCGGAGTAGCTAGGAAGTTGAGACTTGAAAACTAGACACTAGGATAGTCACTATCCTGATGAGCACCGGAGTACCCAAGTTACCTAGCCCACAGGCTGCGGGTGCATAGGGGTGGAGATGCGTCGTTTTCGTCGTCGACTCCTATGGATGCCTGAAGAAAGATGCTGACAGGCAGTCAGGGGGGAGTGTCCGGTGGATCCCAAGGCTGGGATCAAGAAGAGAAGAAACCTGCAAGCAGAGGGGACAGAGTCAAGGTCACTAGCCAGTGACCACGTGGAACCAGGAAGGAACCAGGCGATGTCGTGAAGAGTTGCAGGTGAAGGTGAAGCTTGTCGCTGCAGCCAGGAGGACCAGGAAGCGTCGAGGACGACCAGGACCAGGAGGCGAGCTGTCCCACGAAGGCTCTTGCTGTCGGCGGCGTCGAAGTTGGACTAGGACTCACCAAGCCTTGGCAAGCGGAACCCACGAAGAACAAAGGACTTGCTTCTGGTGCAGACCAGGAAGGTCTGGGGTGCTTCTTCTTTGCAGAGAAGCGGGAGCCAGTCTGGAGGAGCCAAACCAGCGCAGAAGATTTCAGGGAGCGTCATCACAAAGGCCACTAGCCAGCGGGCAAGCAACCGGACAGACGCGGCAAGCAGGAAAATGCTGAAGGGCCCCACGCAGGACTCGTGGAGTGTGGGGGGCTGGTCTTCGGTGCAGATGGTGCTTGGGGTTGGGGCTTCTCAATCCCCGGTGCACAACTTCGAGGGTACCTCAGAAGCTGCGCTGTAAGTTACTAGCCACTTTTCCCAGGTAGCCGGTCCCACGTCGCTCGTCGCCTCCACGGATCTCAGCTCTGCTGCAGATGTGGATGAGGGTCGGAGAAGTCTGGAAATCAAGGCTCTGGTCGGGCTCTGCAGTCGGTTCCTCGTCGAACGTTTCACAAAGCAAAGGGTAGTCTCTTGATGGTGCCTGTTTGCACAGGGTAGCCACTCCTTGGCTACAAGGGAGATTCTTCAGTCTTCTTCTTTCGTCGAATGTCGAAGGTCCAGAGTTTCTGTTCAGTTTTGCAGGTTCAGGATAATCTAGAGTCTTGAGGCCCAACTCCCACTCTTATACTAATCTGGGGGGCTGGGATACCTGCTAGGTCACGCCTTATGGGTGGGACCTGGGAGGGGGTGGTTACACCCACTTCCCTTTGTCCAGTTTCGCGCCAGAGCTGGGGCTGGAGTGCCCCAGCGCCGGTTTGAACTGGACTATGCAAGGAACACCTTGTGTGCCCCAGGCATGTCTCATTCCTTTCAGCCCACCCTGCCCCAATACACTAAAGGCTGTCTGGGGAGGTGCTAGCACCTCCCCAAGCAGGAAACCTATTGTCCAGGCCTCCCTGGCTGGGATCACTCCCAGCTGCAGGAGGTCAGACTTGTGTCGTGGCAGCAGCATCCATTTTGTGATGCTGAGGCTTTGGTCAGAGGCTAACAGTTGAAGTATGATTTTAACATGTCTTTCCCTCTAGAAGGGGGGAGTAATATTCTCATGTCCAGAAATGGCATGGGGGTATTATTCCCGAGTGTTAGACACCTTACACGACATGTTTTGATAAAGCCAAACCACAGTTACCATAACCGTCTAAGATTATAAGGCACTTTAAGAGTATATGGTAGGCTATATCATAGAACAGCTATAAGGACATGGTTCCGAAAGCTGCAGACAGGCTCAGCTCATGCTAGAGCACCATCTCACATGTTACCAAGCACTCTGCCTCCAGGATTGTCAAGGCCTGCCATAGGAGTGACTGATAGGTACACATGTGTCTATATGTAAGTCAGGTATAGGAATACTACACCTAAGCAAGGGGTGATTACACGACCTTGCCCCAGCTGAGTGATCAGCCAGTTGTGTCAAAATGAAAGGCCAGGCCAGGGGTGGCACAATACATGCTGCAGCCCCTGGTAGGCCTAGGGTACACCTATGCCCTGGGTACCTAGGGTACACTGTACAGGGGCCAATAAGGTGATCCTATCCAAATGGGTTATGCACCTAAAGTACATAGTATTAATTTAGAGAGAGAACAGCAGGGCTGTGGGTCTGATTAGCAGGCCCACAGCCACATCTAAGTCGAAAACCAGTAAAGCAAAAGCAAAAAGTGGGGGTGAACATAGAAAGCAGACCCCACTCTCCTACAGAAGAGACTTCATCTTGAGGAAGTGTCTGCAGGCCAAGTCTCTGTTACCACGCCAGCGCCCCCAAGACCTAGCTCTGAGGCGTCTCTGACTCCGTCAGCGCATGTTTCCAGTCAAAAACGTGCAAAACCGTCGACGGCCCCTCCGTCGACGAGATCTGCCACTTCATCAACCTAGTCGACGACGGTGTCGAGCAGATTTCCTTCATCGTCGTCGACGACGACTTCGTTGACGTCTTCACCGTCGACAGTGGTCTGTGTTTCCCTGAAGACTATTTCGTCGACGATTCCTCCATCTTCTTCGTAGACGACTAGGAAGCTGGCGCTTCCGTCAACGTCTAAGGCTTCGCCGACGATAATGAAAAAGAAGAAGTCATCGCTGTCGACGCTCACAGCATCGTCGACGGTGGACTCGTCGTCGACGGCAGTCTCGTCGGCACAGGCTTAGTCGTCGGCAGCCTCGTCGACGGCGTCTTTGTCGACGGCGACTTCGTCGACGATACTCTCGACGACAGAGGTGTCAAATTTTGCAACGATGCCTTTGGTGCTAATGTCTACATCAGCGCCAGTATCTGTGGACACCTTGTTGCAGCGTCGCCATGCTGCGCTGGACTCTGTTATGCTGCCACCGGTCACTTGGCCATCTCATCAGCTATTCCCCACGGTTGCTGTTCTCTCCTTTGGATCCTGCCTGAGGGGGGGCTGCTGCTGGTGGGGCCCAGGAGGGACCGCCATGGGGGCTACCTCCATGCTGGAGGGCCCTGTGTGCTGGCCCCTGGGCCCTGCATTGCCCCTGGATACCTGGGGAACCATTGGGACCTTGTGCTGATCTTCTTTGTCCCTGAGAACTTGGTGTTCTGCCTTGGGCGCCTGTGAGCGTGCTACTCTTTCCCTGGGAGTGCTTTTCATGGCGCGGTGCTCCCTGCAGCTGGGGAGGAGCGCTTCTGTCCCGTGTGGAGGGAATCCCTGGCGTGGGGATTCCCCCTCGTTGTGGGGTTCTGGTGGGTGCCTACCCCGCTTATTGTCTGTCTCGGCGGGTGCCCACCCCGCGTCACGGCCGCCTATTTTTATATTTGAATGAGCGGGTGCCCAAAGTTCGCCGCTGCCAAGGGTTCCACGGCTATAACCCGCCCACCTGCAGCTAAACGCAAAAGAAACCAAATTATGTTACTGTCAATTTGAGCTACCCCAACTTATCTGTTTTACAGCGGACTGCTGATCACTACAATACTATGGTAAATCCTCGTGGGCACCATTTTGGGATAAATGATCAGTTGTCATTAACGACTTACTACTGCCCCTCAAAGAGAGAGTGGAAAGTGAATGAAAAATGTTATCCCCTTTTGCAGCCTTGGCTATCAGATCAGAGGCAGAAAAAGGCAGTAGATAGTTCCCCCATCTCCCCACAAAGGTTATGGCATATCCTAGTCAGCCTCTAGTGTGTAATGTGGATGGTAATGTGCAAGGGGTCAATATTGAGCCCTCTACAATGACACCTGCTGTGGGCCAATTCTATTGGAGACAAACTAACAAACACCCCCTAATACTAACATGCCGTCGCAGGAGCCAGTTACTATTAATCTTCCACCCGCTTGCTGCCCATATATGACAGTACTGGTTAATGTTGCCCTGTTGAAACCAGGGGTCAGGGAGACCAAGGAATGCCTGAAGAATAAGGTTGTCCACTGGCTTAGCTCTAAATGCTAATTTTCACCCGCTAGAGCACACCAAATTCTATTTACAAGGAGAGTGGGATGGATTGGACCCCTAAAGAAAATATTTGATGGTGACTGTATAGTTAATAAGAACAAATGTTACTTACCTGTAAACTGTGGTTCTCCAGTATTGGTGTCTTTCATAGATTCACATGCTTGAATATTCCCAGCCGTCGAAGTGGGAGTCCCACGGTATATAAAAAGCAATAAGTGTCATGTGTATACATAACCACATAATAGCATATACATATCCAAATAAACTTAATATACAATTCAGAAATAACATATCAAGTGAAAATACCATAGAATAGTATTGACACATAGGAAAGCATTGAGAAAAAGAATCACTTTACTGACATATCCTTGTCGTTTTATAGTCAAAACTCCAGCCAATCAGGCGCAAGCACCCTCTAGAACCTTCTCCTCAGAGGCTCAGGCCCCCAGATTTTCGTAGCACGAGAGTGACAAAAGAGCCGAAAGAGGAGAAGAGAGACTCTGAGGGGAGGAGGGTGGGTCGCATGTGAATCTATGAAAGACACCAATACTGGAGAACCACGGTTTACAGGTAAGTAACATTTGTTCTTCTCCAGTATTTGGGGTGTCTTTCATAGATTCACATGCTTGAATAGAATAGCGAGCAGTAAGCAGCAGCCGCCTGACAAGGCCGTAATAATATTGCATGAAATACCATGACAATGTATTTAATACGCAATTGAGAATACCCAAGGAGGAGGGAAGTAGCAGAGGCGCACCATATTTGAACAGATTCCGTAGAACTGCTTGTCCCACAGCCGTTTCCGCTTCATTAATCGATTCCAGGCAGTAGTGCTTCGTGAACGTGTGCCTGCTGGACCACGTAGCTGCCCGACAAATCTGATGGATGGGTACACCAGCGAACAGGGCAGTGGAAGATGACATTGCTCTCGTGGAAGGAGCCCTTACTCCAGAAGAAAGAGGCTTGCCAGCCCTTTGATGGCAAAAGGAGATTGCTGAAGAAACCCAACGGGCAATCGTGGGCTTGGTAACCGACTGTCCTTTACAAGTGCGTCCGTAGGCCACAAACAGCTGATCCGACTTGCGAAAGGATTGTGTTCTGCTGATGTAGAATTTAAGGCACCTCTTTAAGTCCAAAGAGTGTAGACTGTTCCGCTGGAGACTGCGGATGCGGGAAAAAGGTTTTCAAGATTACTGGTTCATTGAGATGGAAATCGGATGGTACTTTAGGCATGAAAGCCGGATTAGTGTGGAGAATTACACAGTCCGATCTGAAGTGAAGAAACGGAGGTTGTATTGTAAAGGCGTGAATGTCACTGACTCTGCGGGAGGAAGTCAGTGCAAGGAGGAGGGCCACTTTCCAAGTTAAGAATTTGAAATCCGCCGAATGGATTGGCTCAAAGGGCGCCTTCATGAGCTGAGCCAATACGATGTTAAGACGCCACGTGGGTGGAGGACGCCGAATGGGCGGGAACTTTCGGAAGAGACCCTTGAAAAATTGCTGTATTACTCTAGATGGATAGAGAGAGGACGAGCCGTCCTGCCGAAAGCGAGATATTGCCGCTAGAAAGGAATGCGAAAAAACATAGATTTAGGAAACAGATTCAAAGACATAATCAGCAGGACTCTTGAACCCAGAATTATTTAGAACCTGAATTCTTTTTATTAAACACTTTTTTTTGTGATTTTATAAAAAAATATATATATATAATTCATATTTAGATTTACTATCCATATATAGATTGATCGCAATTGTTTAATTGATTATATATGTGTAAATTATAAGACACAAATAACATGGGAAGTCTCCACAATGTAAACATCAGTATACAAATTACACATTCAACATAGCAATATTCGTGGACTGCTGAGCAAGAGATTCGGTGTTACTATGGCCTTAGGATGTATCCACAATCCTACGCGCGTTTCGGCATGTGCCTTCATCAGGGGGCCATACAATATGTTCACCAGTGCAAATGATATGTGAAGTAAGGGAAGCGGGCTTGCGTGCCTTAAACGTGCTTCACAGCGATTCTAGGTTCCCTTAGATGTATATGACTATATTATGTCTACGTCCAAGCGGTAGATTATTCAATCCCGCTATGTAATTTCTAAAGGTGCGATAGATGTAACATTCCATATATATTCAGTCTGAATAGACTGCGACCTATACGATTGTAATAGAAAGAGTCCAACTCTCGAAATTTCATATAGGAAGGAGAAGGAGCTTGCATATGGAAGTTTGGATGTATATCAGAGCTACGTCTAGAAGTTCATCATTATTTGGCACAGTGATGTGGAGATAATTTTCTCCAGTTACGTCGGTGGACGAAAACAGGGCTAGTTCGTAGAAGTTCGGGAATATATTAGGGCGCGACCCAAAGAATCGTCATTGTTCACGGAGGTGCCGCCGATACAGTTTCTTGCTGCTCACGCTCCGCCGGTCGGAAAAGTAGGAAGTCAGTGCAAGGAGGAGGGCCACTTTCCAAGTTAAGAATTTGAAATCTGCCGAATGGATTGGCTCAAAGGGCGCCTTCATGAGCTGAGCCAATACGATGTTAAGACGCCACGTGGGTGGAGGACGCCGAATGGGCGGGAACATTCGGAAGAGACCCTTGAAAAATTGCTGTATTACTCTAGATGAATAGAGAGAGGACGAGCCGTCCTGCCGAAAGCGAGATATTGCCGCTAGAAAGACCTTTAAGGTAGAGTGTGACAGTCCAGACTGCGCTAACTGCAGGAAGAACGGCAGAATGTGTTCTGGGGAGGCGTGCACTGGATGTATGTAGACCGATGCATACCAAAGACAAAATCGCTTCCACTTTAGCTTATAAGTTTTCACTGTGGAGGGCGCCCTCGCCTTAGCTAACACCTCCCTGCAGGCTGGTGGAATGTTCAAATAAGCAAACTAAAGGTGCTCAGGTTCCAAGCCGACAAGCTGAGATAACTGGGATTCGGATGGCATATCCGCCTGTCGTTCATTGTTAGAAGGTCCGGCCTCGGGTGAAGAAGGATGGGTTCGCATTGGGAGAGGAGGAGCAACTCCGAGAACCATGCCTGCCGAGTCCACCGTGGAGCTATGAGGAGCATCTGCCACGGTTGTTGCCGCATCTTCCGCAACACTCGAGGAATCAGAGGGATCGGCGGAAAAGCGTACGCAAATATCCTGTACCAATTTATCGAAAGGGCATTTCCGCATGACCCTTTGTGGGGAAACCAGCTTGCGTAGGACTGGCATTTGTTGTTCTGTGGGGTTGCAAAAAGGTCGATAGTCGGGCGACCCCAAAGGCCGAAGACAAAGTCTAGAGTCGGCTGGTGCAATTCCCACTCGTGGGTCGATGACGTTGACCGACTGAGTGCATCCGCCAGAGTATTGGAAATACCGGGTAGGTGAACTGCCAGGAGCGTAATCCGATGGACTATGGCCCAACTCCAAATCCTCTGAGCCAGTCGAGAAAGCTGCGGAGATCTTGTCCCGCCCTGCTTGTTCAGGTGGTGTTGTCCGTCTGAATGAGGACTGACTCCCCCTGGAGCTGGAGGCGGAAGGATTTCAACGCCAAGAAAATGGCCATCAGCTCCAATCTGTTGATGTGCCAGGAACGCTGAACCATTGTCCACTTGCCCTTGACGGATAAATCTTGAAGATGTCCGCCCCATCCTTCCATGGATGCGTCCGTGGTAAGAACGAGCTCTGGGGCTGTCGTTAGAAAAGATGTTCCCGCTGCGATGTTGGAAGGACGAGTCCACCAATGCTGCGCCTGAGCCATGCGGGCAGTCACCACGAGCTGGTCGTTGAAGGAACCGGAGACCTGACGCCACTGTTTGTCCAATTCCTCCTGAATGGTACGACTCCTCAGTCTGCAATGTGGGATCAAAGCGATGCATGAGGACACCATCCCCAGAAAGGACTTTAATGTGCGGACTGAAACTGACTTTCTGCTGCGATGGAGCTTGCAAGCTGTTGAATCCGTGTTTGTCGCTCTGCAGAGTCAAAGGCCATAGCCCTGCTCGTATCGATGGTAGCGCCGAGAAAGGTCTTGAACAGAGCTGGCGTGAGCTGAGACTTTTGCAAGTTGATCGACAAGCCCAGAGACTGAAACAGATTGAGACAGCGCTGAGTATCGAGGGATTTGATGAGACAATCGTCCAAATACGGGAATATTTGTATGCCCGTCGGTCTCAAATGGGCCACCACCGGGGCCAGGATTTTTGTGAAGACCCGTGGAGCTGAGCGGAGGCCGAAGGGCAGTACCTTGAATTGGAAATCCCTGTGACCTACACGAAAACGTAAGTACTTCCTGTGGCGTGGAATTATGGGCACATGGAAGTAAGCATCCTGAAGGTCGATTGTTGTCATGAAATCGCCCTGAGAGAAGAATTGAAGGATGTCCTTTAGCGTGAGCATGCGGAATGATTGGTCCTTGAGAAATTTGTTGAGCGACCTTAGATCGAGGATGGGGCGCCACTCCCCAGATTTCATTAATATGAGGAAAAAATGGGAATAGAACCCCAACCCCTTTTGTGATTTCGGAACCACTTTGATGGCTCCTTTCTTGAGCATTATCTGAATCTGGTTGAAAAGTTCTTTGAGGTGAGCGGGAGGAGGTCCGGGTGGAGAGGTGTGTGGAGGAACCTTTACAAACTCTAGGGCATGGCCCCTTGAAATAATGTCCAGAACCCAGCGGTCCGAAGTGATTGAGGACCAAGTCGAAAAGAACTGGGAGATTCGTCCTAAAACTGTAGAATGGGAAAAACTGGAAAGAGGGGACCCTTGATGTACCCAGTCATTATTTTTTGGAAGAGTTTCCCCTGTAATTAGATTTTCCTCTATAAGATTTGCCAGACTGCTGCCTGTAAGACTGTTGTGGCTGTGAGGAATAACGTTGTTGCCCTTGATTGTAGGAGCGGTACTGGGAAGAGGACCCACGAAAGGAAGAGGAGGTGCCGCGCCGCGCGCACCCCGAAAGGGCTGCTTCCGGAACTGGAGAGTGCCGAAGGAGCGAGCCGTCTCCGTGTCCTTCTTGATGGCTTGCAAAGCGTCCACCACATGCTGCCCGAACAAAGATTCTCCGTCATACCCCATGTCCAGAATCTTGGCCTGAACCTCCTGACGGAACGAGGTGGAACGAAGCCAACCCTGTCGTCTTAAAACAGCCGCTCCAGCCAATTGACGAAAACCCGTGGAGGCAATGTCGACGAAACAGTCGATGATTTCGGAGGATGCCCTCTCACCCTCTTGCAGGATCTTTAGAGCTTCCGCTCTAGAATCTTCCGGAATAAGCTTAACCAAAGCCGCCATGTCCGACCACATTTGTCGATCGTAACGACCGAGGATGGCCAAAGAGTTTGCTGCTCGGACTGTTGTTGAAGCCATGGTTGAAAACTTTTTGCCAATGGCATCCATGCGGCGGCCGTCACGATCCGGAGGGGACGAAAGCGGAGACGATGGATTTTTGGAGCGACGTTGCGCCACCTGGGTGATCACCGAGTCTGGCTTAGGCTGAGACACTAAGCAAGCTGGGGAAGAGTCCGGGGCCTTGTACTTCTTCTCCAGTCGCGGGAGGACAGCCGGGATGGAGTTAGGCGTTTTCATTAGTTTAATGCCCTCGTTCCAGATAAAGTCTATAATGGGCACGGCTCGTACCTGTTTCTGCGGCTGGGACTTGAAGTCATACAGAAAGCAGTCCTCCTCCCTAACCACCATGGGAAGGTGAAAACGTTGAGCCGCCCTTTCCATCAGTTGATGGAATCCTGTTATGTCGACAGGTGGAGAATTTACTGACGATGTTGGAGGTGATGCAGGCGAATTGACTTGATAGTCATCCCAGTCCGCCATAGAATCGTCATCATGAAGCTCTCCCTCCTCCGTATCCAGATTATCCACAACCTCATCTGTTGCAGGGGGAACCAATGCAGGTGCGGATGGTGTCGGCATCGTTGGCAACACAGGGGTGGACGGAACGGCAGATGGCGTCTCACGTGGAGAGATATGAGAGGAAGCCGGAAAGCGCCGATTGTAATCTTCCAACATGAATTGAAGGTTGGAGATGAGCGACAAAGGGAGCTGCGCCATGGGAACTTGTGCAGGGGAATGTTGCTCCTGACAGTAATAGTCCTGCGAATAGTCATCCTCTTCAAAATCTTGGCATTTAATATGAAGCTCAGAAGGACTACGAGCATCTCGAAAAGAGGACTGAACATCGTCATCAGAATCCGAAACTTCCTCATCAACCGAGGGGAATAACTGATGAGATGGCCGAGTGAACAGTGGCATCATGACAGAGTCCAGCACAGCATGGCGACGCTGCAACAAGGAGTTGTCCACCGACACTGGCGCTGGTGTAGACATTGGCACCAAAGGCATCGTTGCAAAATTTGACACCTCCGTCGTCGAGACGATCGTCGACGAAGTCGCCGTCGATGAAGTCGTCGTCGACAAAGCCGCTGTCGACGAGGCCGCCGCCGACGAGGCCGCCGTCGACGAGGGTGCCGTCGACGAAGCCCGCGCCATCGAGACTGCCGTCGACGACGCCGTCGTCGACGATGCTGTGAGCGTCGACGGCGATGACTGCTTCTTCTTCTTTATCATCGTCGACGAAGCTTTAGACGTCGACGGAAGCGCCAGCTTCCTAGTCCTCGACGAAGAAGATAGGGGAATCGTCGACAAAATAGTCTTTAGGGAAACGCACACCACTGTCGACGGTGAAAACGTCGATGATGAAAGAAATCTGCTCGACACAGTCGTCACCGTCGTCGACGAGGTTGATGAAGTGGCAGATCTCGTCGACGGAGGGGCCGTCGACGGGCCCGTCGACGGTTTTGCACGTTTTTGACTAGAAACATGCGCTGACGGAGTCAGAGACGCCTGATAGCTAGGTCTCGGGGCGCTGGCGTAGTAACAGAGACTTGGCCTGCAGACACTTCCTCAAGATGAAGTTTCTTCTTTTTCAAAAAAGGAGATGGCAAGTCCTGAACACTACTACGCTTGGAGGAGACTCCTGTTTGAACAGAGGCTACACTCTCCACCTCAGAAAGGGGGTTATCCGTATCCTTCAGTTTTTGAAGCCACAATAATAGACGACCTTCCCTGTTCTTCAAAGTCTTTTGAGAGAAGGTTCTACAGATTTTACAGTGGGCCACCTTATGGTCAGGGTAAAGACAATAGATACATTTTTCATGAGGGTCCTCAGAAAAAAGTCTTAACTTCCCACAAGATGAACAGGGACGGAAAAGAGACTTCTTACTTGAAGACATGATGAGAAAACTCAAAGCAGACCAAAGAACTGAGCAGAGCTCAGGGAGACTCCCTTCACACGACGTGCGTTAGAAAATCTGAGGGCCTGAGCCTCTGAGGAGAAGGTTCTAGAGGGTGCTTGCGCCTGATTGGCTAGAGTTTGGACTATAAAACGACAAGGATATGTCAGTAAAGTGATTCTTTTTCTCAATGCTTTCCTATGTGTCAATACTATCCTATGGTATTTTCACTTGATATGTTATTTTGAATTATATATAAAGTTTATTTGGATATGTATATGCTATTATGTGGTTATGTATGTATATGTATATACATGACACTAATTGCTTTTTATATACCGTTGGACTCACACTTAGACGACGGGGAATATTCAAGCATGTGAATCTATGAA
The DNA here is from genome assembly GCF_964204655.1 of Triturus cristatus. Lineage (NCBI taxonomy): Eukaryota > Metazoa > Chordata > Amphibia > Caudata > Salamandridae > Triturus > Triturus cristatus. The sequence continues at coordinate 457,875,368 of NC_140592.1, read as the reverse complement.
AGACACCCCAAATACTGGAGAACTGTAGCTTGTTGGAACTGCAACATCATCATCACCGGACCCTACATAACACATCCTATGAAAGGACATAAAATAAAACTGAAAGTGACAGCCACATGCAATACATCTAGTGTAGTGTACTTGTTGAAGAGCCCCTGCAGAAAAATTTACGTGGGACAAACAGAGAAAAATAAAAACGTGCATTAATGAACACAAAAGCAACATCAGGACAAAAAACCTAAAATCAACAGTGACAAGCCATTTTATACAGGCCGGACATAACATCAGCCAGTTGAAATACTGTGTCTTAGAAATTATAACCAAAAGCGAAGGCAAAGACAATCACAAAGCACTAGTACATCGTGAAAATCATTGGATACGTATATTAAACTCAATGAAACCCCATGGGATGAATGATCGGATGAAATACACATGTTATCTCTGATTGACTCTACTATATCATCAAAAAATCCTCATCAGGGACTCTGCATAATCATATTTTATGTTTCATGTCAAATTGTGAGTACATACATCCAGTTTCACTGGATGATCTGATCGTCATTTGTAACCATATGGTATTGTTCTCACATATTTTCATTGCATAAAAAATGTTCTGAAAAGTATTATTGAACATACCTTAACTCACACTGTAGTCTTTCGTTGTTATCAGTTACTAATCACCAGTCCTACTTCTGTTTCAATTACTAACATCTTCACACTCCGTTTTTAAACACCAGCATTAACTTCCCCTTTCACATGCCAGAAGCAACCCGCACGTTTCCACAGAGTATGCGTCGAGGACTTAACTAATAAACACCCTGATACCGCAAGTGATTATATAAGCGCAATATCACCTCCCGCAAGTCACATTTTTATACAAGCGGCACTTATAAACCGCTGTAATGCTGTAAACGTTTTTTCCTAAAAACACCACGCCAACCACCATACTAACAATTTCGCAGACAAGCACCGACTTGAGTTACCGCATACGCTCGTAATATATTCACACACACGTTCTTTTAAAACGCGCTGCACAATTTCAAAGCATGGGCAGACAACACGATATCGGAGCACCTCTATAACAGCAATAAACAGCGAAGCCACATAAACGGAGATTCTGACTCTAATTTTGGGGAACAACTAATTCACTAAACACAGCACGTTTATCAAAGCATAAAGATACATATAATCATGATTTGGCAATTATAATTCCGTGAACCTTGTATACTGAGCATAGCTCGTTATTATTTATTCTAGATATTCCCCAGATGAAGGCCCAAAAGCCGAAATGCATTGGGATATTTAAAAAAATTATGGTGTAACATTAATGCATTATGGAAATGGAGATTAATTTCTTGATGGAAAATAAAAAAACACGAATGGAAAACAATTAGAAACGCTTGAAACTTTATTGAATTTTATAAGATCTCTGATCTAGAGATTCATACCAGTGCCCAGGGGACATATCCCACGTAACATGGGAATGCAGCTCAACTGATTCTAAACACACTCTAGTTCGGAGAGTGATACCCAGGAGCACGAACAACAAGAGCAACTATAGGAGAAAATCTAGCTGTGCACGCACTACTTCTACAGTAAAACCTAAAAGTCGCAATTAAGTGGCACGTAATAGGCAGAAACAAGAGGCGAGAGAACAAAAGAGAGTAGACAGGAGCGGGTTGAGGTGGGACCTTTAGGCGCAGTAGCTAGGTCCGTAAGGGCCTTTCATGGTCCAAAGACGGGGCACAGGTTAGATCTGGGGAACAGGGCCTGGAGCTAGGCACCTGCTACCATAATTGCCTTACACATTGCTTGCCTAATGCGGCAAGCTGATGCTTTTTAGGTTATCAACCTTGCTCTACCACCACATCCCTAACAAGAGCACATACGCACTGACCAAATCCAAATGATTCTTCCCACCATGGCAGGAAATCCTCTATCTTTACTTGAGGTATTTATAAAGCACGGATCAAGCGATGGTTGTACATACAGCATGGGGCTTTGCTGTATCCTTCCTTGAGTGATGGTGAAGGGGCAGTTTAGAGATTGTTTACATGCCGTTTGGGAAGATTGTAGAGGGTATGAAAGTCAGCGGTGACGTGAACAGTTGGTAGTAAGGGGCATTTAGTGGTGTCTTACGAGTCCTTAAGTGGGCTGGTTCATGTTTTTCTCAAGCAGGTGTTTCCTGCATTGCATGAAGAAATGGAATTGCTGTATTGTTATGGGTATACTGTTCCAGAATGTGGGTGTTTGGAAAAAACTTGGCTTCACCCCTTTCCTCAGGTTGTTTCTTTTCTTCTGATTCGTGAAGCCACTAAGACCATTATTCCTGGAGACAGTGGCGCTCTCTGCCACCTATTCTGGGCCTATCACCGATCTGTAATGCTGCAAAACCTGAAGGTATTTCTGGTGCTTTCAGGTTCAGCCACTAAAGCGCGATAAGACTAATGACTCAACTGATGTTGCTCTTTAATGAGCAGTTTTAAAGCAAGTAGGAAGGCTTCACTTGATAAGAACGAGAAATTTGGTATGTGTGTGAGAGAAATGTGCACTGCTAATGGCCATGTGGTATCCATTTTTTTTATTTTAATGTAGCCTTACGGCTAGAGCGGTCAACCTCGAAGCTGGGGAACCGGGTTCGAGTCTCGGCAACGACGCTTAGCATCCTGTGATTCTGGGCAAATCACTTCATCTCCCTAAGAAAAATGAATGTGTCCATCTGTAACGAAACTGGTGTTCATGTAAAGCGCTCTGATACCGGATATCTTCAGGTCTAGTTCACGCTATATAAAACTCTTTAAAAAAAAAAAAAAGTTCACAAGCATTTTCACTATTTAAAAGTCAATCCGATTGACCTTGCCAGTGCTTGTTCCACTAAATGATGCTGAGCAGACTTTCTGGTGAAAAAAGAACGGAAGCACCGTCACTGGCACAATGAGCTAAAGAGATGGTCTTTTTGATATGAACATGGAGACTGTTGAGATATTTCTTGCTCTAACGTGGTTTGTGGTTGCATGGATACAAGTTTGGAATGTACCTGAGAGACCCTACTTGCTTTAGTATAAGAGGAGTGTCTTGTAAATGGTAATTCTAGAACTAGATGAGTTATTTTGCTTTCATTGACTTCCCTCACAAAGTTCTATTTACCTTTCCTCCCTTCTCCCATGAGGTTTGGGGGTTGTAATAGGTAATACAAACATGTCATGTTATTTTATTCAATAGGAAGTTAACCACAAAATATTGTGGTATTTTGTCTGGTAGAAATATGACTTGGAGAATTCCATAATTATCAAACCAGATTGCATAATGGAACTCAGCAAAAGGATCAAAATCAACTCTCTATCAAGACAATTAGTCTGGGTTCTGACTGCAATGCAGTACAGAGATGGCAACCATCAAAGTGGTTTGTGTCTCCCTTAAGATCTGCAACAGTGACCCCTGCATCCTCAGTCTACTGGATATCACTGTTGCCCACTAAACCCATTTGCTACACACATATCAAACAAGCATTGGCATAGCCAATAGGTCTCGCATTTGGGACCTTATAAGTGTTTAGCCATGCAACAGTTTATACTTATAAGGTCCCAAAAGCGAGACCTATTGGCTATGCAAAGCGGCTGTGCGGCCGCGAAAGTGAAAGTGATCGCGATTGCGATCACGATCACACATCAAAGCGGCCGTGAAAGTGAAAGTGATCGCGGTAAAGCGTGCTCGCGCGCACATGCACTGTGGCTCTAGGCTGGCCTGGTAGCACGTTTTGGAGCCCTCTCAATAAGTCTCGCCAGACCAGCGCATGCGCTGGGTCAGGCGAGACCTAAAAATGGGCTTCAATGCCTTCATCCTGCAAGGGATCAAATTGCACCATCTATGCTGAAATCAACGAAAAACTCACCAGAAGGTGCAGACCATTCAGAATTCGATGGCCAGACTCTCTCAACTTCACATGTCACACTCACATCACACCACACCTGGAGGAGCTCCACTGGCTCCCCATTCACAAATGAGCACAATTCAATCTACTCAACCATACTTTCGAGGAGTACATAACACCAGCCCAGAATACCTCAACAATCGCATCTACTTTCACAAACCTTACAGACACCTCCTCTCATCCAGACTCCTACTTGCACAAATCCCATGCATACAGAAAACCATATCTAGCAGTCAAACTTTCTTCTACATCTCTACTAAAGCATGGAACAACCCTCCGCTACACATAAGAACCTCCTTCTCACTTCTTGAATTCCACAAGAAGCTGAAGACCCAAGGCTTTTCAAGTAGGCCCACCAGGACATAGGTGTGGCAAGACTCATACCTGCTCAGAGCCAGGGTATCCTCTGTGGTGATAGTGCGCTCTTCAAATCTGCATAATATACTGGGAGAACATACCACAGCGGTTCCAGATTTGGTCCTCAAAATCTGATTCCACCTGTCTCCTGTGAAATCACCAATGCTCCACACACTTGCCAGTGATCAATATCCTGTAAGATAACCCCACGGCCATCCTGCTGGCGAACAAGAATGTCAGACTTCAGCAGTATGTGTAAGACATTCAATCCTACCTCAAAGTTTCATTAAGCTACAACATTGATAACCTAACACAATGCCTAGTTGCAGTCAAATCCTGGATGTCTACGGTTTATCCCGAACTGAAACCCCCCCCCCAAGAAGGAATTTGTTCTCATTACTACTAACTGTAAACAACTTGCATAGGGTCGGCTCTACAAAATTAATCTTAACAGATTCAGTCCTCTGCATTATGAAGCATTGACATTAGGCTCAACTATACAGCTCACGTTGCACACAAGAGGGAGTCTGCTTAGCATCAACTGGCACTGATCGTTAGAGGTGAAGCGTTTACTGCTTTAATCAGACATTACAACCACCTTTCAGTCTCTGGTCCTGTACCGTTTTGAAAGAGGTCATGCTTTATGTGCTGGACCCACTAGATCCACGACACCACTGAAGAGCACCCTCTATGTAGCAGCACATTTAATTAAAGGTCTTCCATCACACTAACCCTCAGAGAACTCCAGTGTCTTCTGGTGCCCCTCTGCATCACATTCAAGACCTACATCATTGCATATAAGGCAGGTAACTCTGGTACCGAACAACTCCTGGCAACCAAGATATATATCTTGGTGGAGTACACACAACACGAATCACCACCATCGCCTGAATGAAAAGACCAGACATTGTAATGCTGTCCTAGGATTTGGAACACCATCCTGGCCCATATCTCCAAGACTACATTCCTTTCACGCACCTAGAACTGCTTTTAGTGAAGTGAGATGCGTTTCGGGAAAACTGGTCAGGAGGGAATCACCGAAGTCGACTCTTGACAACACCACTGCTTGTACCAGAGTTCAGAGAGCGTGTTCTGGGATGAAGCAACAAATTGCTAGAGCAGACAGAATTTAAAGTGTGCTTTTTTGGCCGCAGTGTTGACTTGCGGTAGCTAATAGTCTCAAAAGCAAGTAGACCCAGTGGTCAGAACAGCAGCACCGAGGCACAGATGGAGTAGGCAAGAGTCCTTGAGGTAGCAAAAAGGTGCCCCCTAAACCCTGGGTACCAGCTGGACTGCCTAACAGCATATCCAAGTGTCGAATGTATTCATTGTATTGTAATTGCATTTATATAGCGCCTACTACTCCTGATGAGGCGTGGAAGCGCTTTTTCGGCGAGTAGCACGCTACTCCGGAACCCATAAAGAATAAGTGTTGAATTAGTATAGTGAAGTATGAAAGTAATTTGAGTGGTGGATAAATGCTGCATGGGCAGAGGGGAAGCCTGTGTTCAGAGCTTCCCACAGTAGCATACACCCCAGTAGGCAGCTGCACAAGTTTTCAAACGCAGTTATCAATCAAAATCGGGACCTGAGAGCATCCCAGAGTTTTTGAAAACATTGCCATAATACAGTCTGCAGCTTAATCGCCATCTCTCCCTATTAATACATTTAACAAATAAACGTTTCTATTTTTTCCCGTTTCCCTTCGTATTCCTGAGCAGGGCAACTGGTAAATAACACTGCCCATCTTTTTACTGCAAAATAGCCCACACCTGTGTTTACAAATGTTTGAATGTGTGCTGCAGTCTGCAAAAGCATGCGTGTCATTAAATGTGTGTGTGGGGGGGAGCCTCCCACTGATTTTCGCAAGACACCACAATGTTATGGATGAAAAGTAAACACATCGTCTTCGTTTTGGCCAAGTGCGATATTAATGTGTCTATTCAAAGGTCCTTCTATGCATTTTATCTGTATAAAACCACACGTTCCACGGAGCTGCTCTGTGTCCACTAAATTCAGTTCTCCCCCCCTCTCCTCTCATGCTGCAAGAGAGAAAAGGAATCTCCACCCAGCTCAGCTCTCAGCTGCCTCACTCGCCAGCACTTACTCCCCCACCCCACCCCCACCCACCCTCCGCAGAGAAGTGGCAGAGGGGGTGGGGGAAGATGGTGGAGGGGAAACAATTCTTTGAGAAGGCCTCGACAGTCAGGCTGCTGGTGAAGAATTTTTTTTTATTTATGCGTCAGCCGTGACTCTAGCTTTGAGATACTGGCAAAGCAGGTTTTGCGAACTAATGACGTTTCAGGAGAGGAGCCAGGAATTCGAAGCAGGGATCACACTGCGAATTACTGAAGAGCTGGGATTCGGTATCAGGAAGTCGTTTTAGTGAACTGAAAATACATTCTCAGGAGCCTTGAGCCACGCAGCCGTTCCCACCCGAGAAAGCCGTTTTAAGTTCGGTGTTTAGTGAGCTATTACTGAATTTGTTTACACGTGACAACCATGTAAGTCACCCTGTCATAGCCAAGAATACATCAAGAATAATGCCCTTGACTATCCATCCCTTTTAAGTGACCCTTTAATGTAAAAAAAAAAGTACGCTTTCCTTATATGGCTATTCAAAAGATTTTACTTCAGTCTAAATAATTTAAACGGAAATTTGTAATGGGCCTACGATTCCCTGACACGCGATTACAATGTTGATAAACTGAGACCTATAAATCTTTCTAGGAAAATAATCTCTATAAATCGAAGTGGACACAACCTCCGCCAGCAACAATCCATTCTACAAACAAGCATTAGGCCAGACGTTGCACCTAGAGCTGCCAAATTTGGAACGGAGAGACCAGGTTCCAATCTTGGATTCAGGTCAAACATCCTGTGATTCTGGGCAAATCACAATCTCCCTTTGCCTTAAAAAAACAAGTATTGGCAAAGCCAATAGGTTTTGCCTATGTGAAATCTATTGGCTTTGTCAATGTTTTTTTATATGTTGCACAGCAGCTGAACTGCTGAGCAACATGGCTTGAAGTAAAAAAAAAAATGCTATAACGTGGCCAGTATTGTGTGCGTCATATCGCTTTTTAAAGTTTTGCCTGCACAGCACTTGCAAAATCAGCTGTATTAAAAAAAAAAATCGTAACAGAACAGGAACGTAGAGCCCGCCCATCACTTACCTTTACTTACCACTGGCTGGCTCCCACGTCACTCTCATTTCCTTACTTACTATGGTCAGCACCTCCACCTCCTCTGTCTTCCTCTTAGGCTCAGAGTTGAGTCTTTGTTCTGCGGTGGAGCTCGGACCAAGTACTACTACTTCCGGTGGCCAGTGTCCTTCCACTGCAGGCTCCTGCAGTGTATGCACCATTTTTTTTTACTGTTTAACACGCACTATTGAATGCATGTCTCTAAGGTCCCGCTCCTTCACCCCCGCTTAAAGTAAAAAAAATTTAAAAACATCATTGCGACACGGACAGTGCTGGTGCATCATAAACTTTCTTTTTTTAACTTTAAGCCATGTTGCACTGTAACTCAAGTGTTGTGCAACATGTAAAAAAACATTGACAAAGCCAATAGTTTCCATCTGGGAGCAAGCCAATGGTAAGTAGTGATGTGTGAACCGGCCAGTGGTAAGTAATGGGCAGGCTCTAATCCCTTATGATTGTTTACAAAAATTTAAAAAAAATAAAAAATTAATATAAGATATTTTGCAAGCGCTGTGCCAGAGAAACCTAAAAAATGAGTATGTCCTTCTGTAACTGGTGCTCATGTAAAGCATTCCAATACCACCAGCCTTGCGAGTTTGTGAATGCTTGCTCTGTCATGTTTTTTGTACATCTTTATTGTTTGAAGAGCTGACATTTCCTTGCTAGAATGAAAAAAGAAAAGCTAAATAGAAAGGTCTTTTTTTGGTGCCAGAAAGCACATTGTCGTAGTAGTTCCTGCTTGCCATAGCGGCACTGAAGGGAATTGCTTTGTATGTGGTTGTGCTCCTTGTGAAAGGACAGAATGCTGTCACTCACACTGAAGTTAGCCAATGGCTGAAGTGGGACATCCCCTGCTGTAGCTAGTGGGGAAAATGTGAATGATACAAGAACATACCAATTGATGAAAACAGCTGGCTGAACGATCATATACTATATCATATGTATAATTTTACAAAGATCTAAAGGTCTTGGCTAATGCCACATCAAAACTGACGCAAATATATATGCAGCTTTGCAGTTGCAGTCTGATTCTGCGCTGCCATTTGACCTTAAAAAAAACTGAAAACACTTTCCAACCTTTGGTATCTATTCCTCAGGCCCCTAGAAGCAGTTCAGTGTGTGAGAATATGCTTGTTTCCTCACTTACCTACAGTGCTGGATTTTCCAATGACCTGACACAGAGTTGTGCCCCCTGACATACGTTAAGTGTTGTTTTGCTATGATCCATCCTGAAACTGGGCTTGCTGATCCTACAAAACCTCTTTCCTCTTGGTTACTGTTTGGCATACCCGCTGTGTTATAGTCATGGTACTAAAGAGTTCAGCATTGGTACACATGAGCCAGCACTGTCTATATCATACCTCTGCTATCTTTTATCTGCCACACGTGAAGACCCCTTTTGTCAGCAAAAAACACTGGCAACAAGTGAGAGAAGAGCCCCACCTTGTCCTCATTTCATTGGACCCCGTTGCTCTTCTTGTGCAGTGATATTGGATGCACACTGATGGAACCGCAAGATGTCTTGGTGATGTCTTAGCTTCCTCTACTCCAGTCTCTTAGGTCCTTCCTGCATTTTTAACTCTATTCTTGTTTTTTGGTTCTTCCTCTTCCAAATAGGCAGTTGGTCTAGAGTTTGGAATGGAAAGCTTGCTAAGCACAGGACTTCCCCTCGGTCTTGCACAGGCTACCCCAAATCACTGCAGAACTTTTATTTTAAAGTCATACTTAAAACAAAAGGCTTCATTTCAAAAGTGGCATGCTGTTTATTCTCTCTCTTCTTCACCCATTCTTTTTCTTCTGCTTTGCAAGTCCATTGTGTTGTTTCCAGCATGACCTTTTCTTATCCACTTTAAAAAACATTGGCTGCTATTAAAATATTTGTGAACCAGGGAAGAGCTTAAAGGAAGCTTATGTGTTGGCTGGCAGACTGTTCAAGGGGGTTTCTTTATCCAGATCTCCACCTTGGGATCTCCCTTTTGTGCTCAGATCCCTTCAGGCCCATCCTTTTGAACCTTAGACCTCTGCTGATTTATATTTATTGACCTTCAAGGTAGCATTCTTGGTGGGTATACAACAGCTCATCGAGAGCGGGAGTTATCTGCTCTGTTAGGCCATCTAATTTCTTGACAGTTTATGAGAATTAAGTTATTCGGAAGCCTGTTCCTTCTTTTTATCCAAGATAAACTCTTCCTTTCACACTTCTGTAGAGGTGGTATTACCAGTTTTATTTCCTTCTCTGTCCTCTGAGGAGGAAGAATTACTGCATTTGATTGACGTTAAAACAACTTTTTGATTCATCTTGACCGTTCCAGTAGTTAGAGTTAGAACACTTGCTCATCCATTTGGTTTGTCCAGTCAAGGTAAAATGGCATCACCCATGACCATAAGGTGGATCAAATCCACTATTGCTTATTCAGTACAAGATTCCTGAAAGAATATAAAGTGGGTCTGTGACAGGCACGGATGTCTCTTGGGTATCAAGAAGTTTCTTTGAAAGAAATATGTAAAGCAGGAATCTGAACTTACATTCACTAAGCATGATCAGTTACAAGGAACTCTGAATGATGAAGACGTTTTTGGCTCAGGAACCTTGTGAAATAATGTTGTTTAATTTCTGTGATTGTTTGTTAAGACCGGATGCGAGGATTATGCCATTCTTTCTTCACGTTATTCCGTTGCAGCCATTTCATTACTATATCAAACAGACCACAATTCCAATGAAAATTTGGGGATTAAAGAAAGAACAACAGCCAATGGTAGAACAGCTCTCCACAATAACCAATCAGCTATCAGCAGTCCATCATCATGGCCCCCTCGTCCTCTTTCTTCTCTGCTTGCAGCCGAGATAAGTACCTTTATCCTTGTTAGACTTGGCATCTTTTGGCGTGTTTACCCCGAGGTTTTGCTCTCTGCCCTCCAGGTTTTGACTCTGTTTTTGCTGGTATAACTTTTCTGCACGCTTTTCGCACTGCTGATCGGTGGCAAAAGCGCTGGTGCTCCTGAGGTAAATTGTGTTCTGATTGAATGTGTGACTTACTTGTCAGTCCCCAGTAAAGGGCACTGCCGGTGCCGGGGCTTGTGAGTCAGCCGCTACTCGTGGGCCTGCAGCAGGGATTGTGCCACCCACGTAAGTAGCCCGAAAAAGGTATAAGTGAATGAAGTTTGGTATGCCTGAACCCAGCGTCTAAAGACGCAGCCTTTAGCGAGGGTGCTCTTTTTATTCTGAGTTCATAGAGGCCACTTTTAGAAAGTGGGTATCATTTTGCTCGGTCATCCCATATGCCTCTGCTGGAATGTGGATTGCCTGTCTGGGTTTTGAAGGACAGAAGGCTGGGGGGCTAGAGAAGCTCCAGATGGTCTGGATAGGTCAGGAAAGGGCTGATTAGACCTGGGCTGCGATGGGGGACGGGGGAGGAATTTCCTTGCACCTTAAAGGGCCTGGTCTGCCTCTGACAAAGCCGTCTCCACCTCCTGCCAGGAATTCACGCCAGAGAAGGCCCAACTGGTTCTGGCCAGACACCGACACCCTCTGCCTGGCAGATCAAAGGATTTTTGTGTACAAATGCTGGGTCCCAGACCCCTGAATTTAAGAACTCACCTGGATCAAGAAGACTGCACACGATAAGCGCCGGAGAAACTGTTAAGAGGAACGACCGCTTTGCTGCGTGCTTTGCTGGGCTGACCTGCAGTGGCTGCTTCTGTCGTGGGCAGTGAAAGGCCTGGACTGGACGTTCTGCAACCAAATTGGTGAGACTCTCCAGGGGCTTGAGGTAGAGCTTGCCCCCTGTTCACGAAGTCTCAGGAACAGCAAAGACTTCAGGTTCTTCGACCCGCAGCACTGGGGACTGTGTGTTTTGTGCTGCAACCCGAAGAACACCACTCGACGACATCTACAACGACCCTGCCGAATCCGTGCCCTGAAGGCACCGCAGAGGGCAACGCCGCACCGTGACCCTGGTCTCACCGAGGATGCCTCGTGACGCCATTACAGAGCCGCAGCTCGCACTGCGACCAGTGGGCACCGCACTCCGCACCACCTTGCTTCACTCCAAAGCTTTGGCACCATAAAGGGCACCGCCGCCACGCCGCGACCCTTATCTCACCGAGGACGCCTGCTGACGCCATCACAGAGCCGCTGCTCGCACCGCGACCTGTGGGCCCGCACTGTGCACCGCCTCGCTACACGACGACACCGTGGCCTTCCTGACGCCGCCACCTCCTGCCAAAATCGGTGCCGCTGCTTGCACCGTGGTTCAGGGGCACCGCTCGTAAGTTACACGACTCCCCGCCCTCATCCCACACCGCAGCCTTGGCCCACCGACGCCGGAGTCATCAACTCCAGTTCGTCGGCCGACAACAGCCCTCCAGCAACGACAATGCCGCTGCTTGCACCGTGACCTGCTAGCACTGTGACGAACACCGCCTCCATTTCACACCGCGACCCTGGTCTCACCGACGACGCCAGCTGACGCTGCCACAGAGCCGCTGCTCGCACCGCGACCTGGGGGCACCGCACTCCGCACCGCTGCACTTCGATCTGCAGCACCCGACGCCTGTAGGCGCCAGCGCTCCTGATCCCATCAGAGAGGAGCTCGACCTGCAACGCGAGTGACTTCAAGGGCCCCATCACCCAGCATCTCTGAAAGATACTGTTTGCGGGTCTTCCCGACACCGTAGTTGGCCATGACCTAGCGGTCAGCCAGAACTGTTGGGTCCCAGACCCCTGAATTTTAGAACTCACCTGGATCACGAAGACTGCACACGATAAGCGCCGGAGAAACTGTTAAGAGGAACGACCGCTTTGCTGCGTGCTTTGCTGGGCTGACCTGCAGTGGCTGCTTCTGTTGTGGGCAGTGAAAGGCCTGGACTGGACGTTCTGCAACCAAATTGGTGAGACTCTCCAGGGGCTTGAGGTAGAGCTTGCCCCCTGTTCACGAAGTCTCAGGAACAGCAAAGACTTCAGGTTCTTCGACCCGCAGCACTGGGGACTGTGTGTTTTGTGCTGCAACCCGAAGAACACCACTCGACGACATCTACAACGATCCTGCCGAATCCGTGCCCTGAAGGCACCGCAGAGGGCAATGCCGCACCGCGACCCTGATCTCACCGAGGACGCCTGCTGACGCCATCACAGAGCTGCTGCTCGCACCGCGACCTGTGGGCCCGCACTCTGCACCGCCTCGCTACACGACGACACCGTGGCCTTCCTGACGCCGCCACCTCCTGCCAAAATCGGTGCCGCTGCTTGCACCGTGGTTCAGGGGCACCGCTCGTAAGTTACACGACTCCCCGCCCTCATCCCACACCGCAGCCTTGGCCCACCGACGCCGGAGTCATCAACTCCAGTTCGTCGGCCGACAACAGCCCTCCAGCAACGACAATGCCGCTGCTTGCACCGTGACCTGCTAGCACTGTGACGAGCACCGCCTCCATTTCACACCGCGACCCTGGTCTCACCGACGACGCCAGCTGACGCGGCCACAGAGCCGCTGCTCGCACCGCGACCTGGGGGCACCGCACTCTGCACCGCTGCACTTCGCACTGCAGCACCCGACGCCTGTAGGCGCCAGCGCTCCTGATCCCATCAGAGAGGAGCTCGACCTGCAACGCGAGTGACTTCAAGGGCCCCATCACCCAGCATCTCTGAAAGATACTGTTTGCGGGTCTTCCCGACACCGTAGTTGGCCACGACCTAGCGGTCAGCCAGAACTGCTTTCGAATTTGTGTGCTCACGACGCCGTGGAAGCCCGGACGGGGCTATCCACCCAAGGAACTCTTTTTAATCAACATCGTTTTTGAACCGTGAACTTTTAAGTATAGTATAGTGGAGTTTTTTTAATCGTTTTTGGTCTTATTTTAATTATCTAAAAATATTGGCTATTTTTCTAAACTGGTGTGGTGTCCTTTTGTAGTGCGTACGCTGTATTACTGTTGGTTATGTGCAAATGCTTTACACACTGCCTCCAAGATAAGCCTAGCTGCTCGCGCCAAGCTACCAAGGCGGTGAGCAGGGGTTATTTTAGACGTATAACTCCCTTATCCTGACTAGAGTGGTGGTTTCTGCCTCGCTTTGGCGCAAGTCTCAGCTTGCCAGAAATCCCATTTCTAACATTGCTTGTCAGCGGTGAGGATTGGATTTACGTTTGCACTTGACTTGCAGTGATTGGTGTGCACTACTGCCATATCGCAGACCATTACGTGCCACATTCTAACCTGTTTTCTTTTTGGCCGATTTTTGTGATCTTGCCACGTGAACTCTCTGCTTCATCATGCCAGAATCAATAGCATCATCCGTTGCATCCATGGACATTGCCTTTGAGGAGGATAGGTTGGAGCTCTACACTGTGAGAGAATTGAAGTCTGTGTGCAAAAACCTAAAAGTCCACGTCAGGGGCCTCACTAGGAAGGACAAGCTACAAAAGGCGCTGAGGGCCTGGGTAGCAGCCAGAGGCGAAAGTGGGCAATCTGGGGACCTTAGTGGAGAGCCGGGGGAGACTAGTCTTAGGATGGATGTGCTTTTGGGAGGGGGGGAACCCTTCTGTCCAGGCAGCAGTGGCCTGTCCCCAGAGGAGGTGGAGGACAGGCGGGAAGCAAGGAGAGCCGCCACGGAGCTAGGAAAGCTTAGATTGGCCATGGAGGAGAAGAGAATGGTTTTGGAACATGAAGTTAGGATGAAAGAGCTGGATCAAGAGAAATGAACCAGCTCAAATGGTAGCAGCAACTCATCAAGACAGACAGACCGAATCGTACACATCCCTAAGAATGTGGGCAGAGAGTTCAAGAAGGGGGATGACATACAGAGGTGGTTTCAGGGTTACAAGGCAGCAATACACATGAATGGGGTTCCTCAGGAGAATTGGGGGGAAGGATTGTGGTCTCTGTTCCCAGAGGAAGCCAGGGATACTTTGACAGCTTTGGGTAAGGGGCCTAACCTCACCTATGCGGATATGAAGGAAGCCCTTCTCTCTAGGTATGGTCTCACTCCTGAGAAGTACCGGGATCAGTTTAGGTCCTGGAAGAAATCTGATGCCAACCCGTGGCTGGAATGTGTGGATGGGTTTTGTCGATCGTTGGATGGCTGGGTGAAGGGCAGCAATGCGACAGATTTTAAGGGGCTCTACCATTTGATTGCGTGGGAGCACCAGTCCAGTCTATGTTTTGCAGATCTGCGCCAGCACCGAGTAGATAGTAAGATAACTGACCCCAGGAAGTTTGCTATGGAGGCGGACCACTGGGTGAGTACCAGGGTCCACAAGAAAGCGTTCGGGGGAGACTCAGCCAAAGGTGGGCAGGGTCCCCAGCTGAAGAGTGGAGGGGGGGGACAAGGGTAAAACACAGGAGTTCTCGAAAGCACCCCAAAATAACACCCAGGGTAAAGGTTCCCATCCCCCCGGAGAAAAGAAGCAAGGGGCCTCAACAGGAAAGCCTGCCGAGACCAGCCCCCGCAAGTGTTTTGCATGCGATCAGGTGGGGTACATGAAGGGAGACCCCAGGTGCCCAAAGGGGACACAGCCCCCCACCGGTGGGCAGTCCAAAGTGTTGGCCAGGAGGGAGGGGACCCCGCAGAAATGACCCTCGTCTCACTAGGGGACAGTGAGATGGTCCCAGGAGCCCAGGTGCCCCATAACACAAAGAAATACAGCACCTGGGTGACCATCAACGGGAAAAGTGTAGAGGCCCTCAGGGATACCGAAGCCAGTGTGACCTCAGTTCGGTGTTACCTGGTTCCTGAGACGCAGGTAGTCCCTGGGGCATTCCACCAGGTGATAGCCGTCGACAATTCGGAGCGCCAGTGTCTGGTGGCGCAGGTTCCCTTTGAGTGGGGGGGGGGGGGGTCTCAGGTCCACTGAGGGTAGTTGTGAGCCCTTACATGCCTGTCGATTGTCTGCTCGGTAATGACCTGGAGCAGTCCTTATGGAAGGATGTTGAGCTCAGGTCCCACTTGGAGATGTTGGGGTTGCCAGAGTGGGCATGCGTGTCCACTCGGTCGATGAGAGCCCGAGAGAGTGATCATAGGGGCCCAGGTCCCTGCCATGAGAAAGGGCAAGGGGTGTGGGAAACCGACCCCTGAGTGTCCCACGGCCCGGGAGGAGGCGGATCTCGAGGCGGACGCCCCGGTGCCTACAGGGGAGCAGGTAGCCGAACTGGGGGACATCTCTGAGCTGACCCAGTGGCAGCGAGAAGGGGGTCCCACCAGGGAGGAGTTCTGCCAGGAGCAGAAGGAGTGCCCTTCTCTGGAGGGTCTGAGGCAGCAGGCCGCAGCCCAGGCGACTGGTGATCAGTCCAGATCACATTGGATCTATTGGGAGAATGATCTTCTGTACAGCGAGTCTAAGGTCGCGGAACCTGGATCAGCCCATGTGCTGGTGGTACCCCAGCGCTTCTGGACCTTCCTACTGGGTCTGGCTCACGACATGCCTTTGGCAGAACGTTTGGGGCAGGACAAGACATTTGACCGGCTTGTCACCCACTTTTTCTGGCCTCAAATCAGATGCGCATTGTCGGTCTTGCCAAAGTTGCCAGGCAAGTAGCAAGAGTGGGAGGAAGTTCAAAGCGCCTCTCCAACCGTTCCCCGTGGTGGGGACACCCTTTGGAAGAGTAGGGATGGACATCGTGGGGCCACTGGATCCCAAGACAGCCATGGGCAACAGGTACATCCTGGTCTTGGTGGACCATGCCACCCAGTACTCGGAGGCAATTCCTCTCAGGACAAAGACGATGCCAGTGGTGGGCCGGGCTTTAATGGGGATCTTTTCCCGCGTGGGGTTCCCCAGAGAGGTGGTTTCCGACAGGGGGACCAACTTCATATCGAAGTATATGACATCCCTGTGGAAGGAGTGTGGTGTTACATACAAGTTCACCACTCCTTACCACCCGCAAGGTAACGGTCTGGTAGAAAGGTTCAACCAGACCTTAAAGGGCATAATCAGGGGTCTCACTGAACCGGTAAGGCGTAAGTGGGACGTCCTCTTACCATGCCTGCTCTTTGCGTACAGGGAGGTACCCCAGAAGTCTCTCGGGTTCAGCCCCTTCGACCTTCTGTACGGTCACCCCGTGCGAGGACCGCTCAGCTTGGTTAAGGAGGGCTGGGAGGCTGCCCTCAAGAAGACACCCCAGGTTGTGTTCAGCTACATGCTGGCCTTCCGCAACCAAACGGCCCGCTTCAGGAAACACGCTCAGGCAAACCTCGAGGCCAGCCAGGAAGAAATGAGGAAGTGGTATGACCAGAATGCCACTCTGGTAGACTTTCAACCTGGACAGAAAGTGTGGGTTATGGCCCCTGTGGAACCTTGTGCCTTGCAGGACAAGTGGACGGGCCCTTTGAGGTGGTGGAGCACAAAAGTGAGGTCACCTACCTGGTGGATTTGCAGGCTCCTCGGAACCCACTACGGGTCCTCCATGTGAACCGCCTCAAACCCCACTTCGAGAGATCTGAAGTGAGCATACTCTTGGTGACGGACAACGGGGAGGAAGCAGAGAGTGAGCCTCTCCCGAACCACCTGTCCGCCCAAGAGGGGGATGGATCGGTGGAGGGTGTGACCCTCTCCCCGGCCCTGACCGCGTTGTTGGAGCAGTTTGCCCCACTGTTCTCCTTCACCCCAGGTGTTACTTACTGGTGTACCCACGATGTGGATACTGGCGACAGCCCCCCGGTGAAACATAAGATTTACCGATTGGCTGACCGGGTCAAGGCCAGCATCCAAGAGGAGGTCTCGAAGATGTTGGTGTTAGGAGTGGTTGAGCCGTCCAGCAGCCCCTGTGCCAGCCCCTTGGTCTTTGTCCCGAAGGCACCGGCGCCTGGTGCCACCCCGGAACTGCGGTTCTGCGTTGACTATCGGGGGCTCAATGCCATCACGCGGACTGACGCACACCCCATCCCCCGAGCCGATAAGCTCATCAACAGGTTGGGAGTGGCCAGATTCCTGAGCACGTTCGATTTAACATCAGGGTACTGGCAGATTGCCCTAACCGAGGGGGCTAAAGAAAGACCCGCATTCTCGACCCCAGACGTGCATTACCAGTTCCGTGTGATGCCCTTCGGCTTGAAGAATGCCCCTGCCACGTTTCAGAGGTTTGTCAACCAGGTGTTGGCCGGGTTGAAGGAATTAAGCGCCACCTACCTGGACGACATCGCGGTGTTCAGCTCCAGTTGGGATGAACATCAGCAACACCTCAGGGAAGTGTTGAGGGCGCTGCAGACGGCAGGCCTCACGATTAAGGCCAGTAAGTGCCAGATCGGGCAGGGGTTGTGGTGTACTTGGGACACCAGGTAGGGAGCGGCCCGGTGGCTACCCTACAGCCCAAGATCAACAGCATTCTGGCTTGGAAGCCCCCCAAGACCCAGATAGAGGTGAGAGCCTTCTTAGGACTCCGCGGATACTACCGGAGGTTCGTTAAGGGATATGGCAGAATCGTGGCTCCCTTAACTGAGCTGACTTCCAAGATACTCCAGTGGAGTGGCCGTGCGCTATAGAAGTGTACAAATAACATAACATAACATAACAGAAGCAGCCGAAAAAGGTGATCTGGACTGATCCCTGCCAGAGGGCGTTTGATACCCTGAAGGCCGCCATGTGCATGGCCCCCGTGCTCAAGGCCCCCCGACTTCTCCAAAGAATTTGTCGTGCAGACCGACGAGTCAGAACATGGAGTAGGAGCGGTGCTCTCACAACTGAACGTAGAGGGCCTGGACCAGCCGGTAGTCTTCCTTAGCAGGAGGCTACTCCCCAGGGAGCAAAGGTGGAGTGCCATAGAAAGGGAAGCTTTCGCTGTAGTCTGGGCACTGAAGAAGCTGAGGTCCTACCTGTTTGGTACTCACTTCCGGGTTCAGACCGACCACAGGCCCCTCAGGTCGTTAATGCAGATGAGGGGGGAGAATCCAAAACTGCTGAGGTGGTCCATCTCCCTACAGGGAATGGACTTCACAGGGGAACACCGTCGGGGGACAGAACACGCCAACGCAGATGGCCTGTCCTGTTCTTCCGCCTTAGTGAGAACTCCCAGGGGTGTGGGTAGTTCCACCTACTTTCAGCTGGAGGGGACATGTGTTAGACTTGGCATCTTTTGGCGTGTCTCACCCAAATTTGCTTTCTGCCCTCCCGGTTTTGACTCTGTTTTTGCTGGTATAACGTTTCTGCGCGCTTTTCGCACTGCTGATCGGTGGTAAAGCGCTGGTGCTCCTGTGGTAAATTGTGTTCTGATTGGATGTGTGACATACTTGTCAGTCCCCAGTAAAGGGCACTGTGGGTGCGGGCTTGTGAGTCAACTGCTACTCGTGGGCCTGCAGCACGAATTGTGCCACCCACGTACGTAGCCCGAAAAAGGTATAAGTGAATGAAGTTTGGTATGCCTGAACTCAGCGTCTAAAGACGCAGCCTTTAGCGAGGGTGCCCTTTTTATTCTGAGTTCATAGAGGCCACTTTTAGAAAGTGGGTATTATTTTGCTCAGTCATACCGTATGCCTCTGCTGGAATGTGGATTGCCTGTCTGGGCTTTTGGAGGACAGAAGACTGGGGGGCCGGAGGGGCTCCAGATGGTCTGGATAGGTCAGGAAAGGGCTGATTAAACCTGGGCTGCGATGGGGGAAGGGGGAGGAATTTCCTTGCACCTCAAAGGGCCTGGTCTGCCTCTGACAAAGCCGTCTCCACCTCCTGCCAGGAATTCACACCAGAGAAAGCCCAACTGGTTCTGGCCGGACACCGACACCCTCTGCCTGGCAGATCAAAGGATTTTTGTGTACAAATGCTGGGTCTTAGACCCCTGAATATTAGAACTCACCTGGATCAAGAAGACTGCACAGGAGAAGCGCCGGAGAAACTGCTAAGAGGAACGACCGCTTTGCTGCGTGCTTTGCTGGGCTGACCTGCAGTGGCTGCTTCTGTCGTGGGCAGTGAAAGGCCTGGACTGGACTTTCTGCAACCAAATTGGTGAGACTCTCCAAGGGCTTGAGGTAGAGCTTGCCCCCTGTTCTCGAAGTCTCAGGAACAGCAAAGACTTCAGGTTCTTCGACCCGCAGCACTGGGGACAGTGTGTTTTGTGCTGCAACACGAAGAACACCACTCAACGATGTCTACGACGACCCTGCCGTACCCGTGCCCTGAAGGCACCACAGAGGGCACTGCCGCAACGCCACACCGCGACCCTGGTCTCACTGAGGACACCTGCTGACGTCATCACCGAACCGCTGCTCGCACCGTGACATGTGGGCCCGCACTCTCCACCGCCTCGCTACACGACGACAACGTGGCCTTCCTGACGCCGCCACCTCCCACCGAAATCAGCGCCGCTGCTTGCACCGTGGCTTGGGGGCACCGCTCGTAAGTTACACGATGCACCACCCTCATCCCACACCGCAGCCTTGGCCCACTGACGCCGGTGTCATCGACTCCAGTTCGTCAGCCGACGACAGCGCTCCAGCAACAACGCAGCTACTTGCACCGTGACCTACTAGCACCGTAATGAGCACCGCCTCCATCTCGCACTGTGACCCTGGACTCACCGACGACGCTAGCTGACGCCGCCACCGAGCTACTGCACGCACCGCGACCTGGGGGCACCGCACCGCTGCACTTCGCACCGCGGCACCCGACGCCTGTTGGCGCCAGTGCTCCTGATCCCATCAGAGAGGAGCTCGACCTGCAACGCAAGTGACTTCAAGGGCCCCATCGCCCAGCATCCCTGAAAGGTACTGTTTGCGGGACTTCCCGACACCGTAGATGGCCGCGACCCCGCGGTCAGCCAGAACTGTTTTCGGATTTGTGTGCTCATGACGCCGTGGAAGCCGGGACGGGGCTATCCACCCAAGGAACACTTTTTAATCAACATCGTTTTTTAACTGTGAACTTTTAAGTATAGTATTGTGGAGTTTTTATCGTTTTTGGTCTTATTTTAATTATATAAAAATATTGGATATTTTTCTAAATTGGTGTGGTGTCCTTTTGTAGAGCGTACGCTGTATTACTGTTGATTATGTGCAAATGCTTTACACACTGCCTCTAAGATAAGCCTGGCTGCTTGTGCCAAGCTACCAAGGGGGTGAGCAGGGGTTATTTTAGACGTATAACTCCCTAATCCTGACTAGAGTGGTGGTTTCTGCCTCGCTTTGGCACAAGTCTCAGCTAGCCAGAAATCCCATTTCTAACAATCCTTCTTTATGCATGGTACTGTTTATATGCTTTGTCTACGGTTTTATTCATGTTTCCTTTGTTATCGATACCTTTGTACTGTTTCTAGTGCTGCTGTAATTTTGTTTAAGACGCGGGAATGCTCTACGCTCCTTCATGCCCAAACTTGTTCGGTACAGCCCCCGTGGTGGGGTCCTCCCACTGCTAGGTGGCGCTTCCTAGCATGAGTGTCAGACCGCAGCACGCACTTCAAATTCCCTCACTGCGGAAGCGGAGCTACGCGCTGATGGCCAAAAGGAGCCTTACTGCCTGGAGAGAGATGCTCCAGAGGGGTCTGTACTGCCAGATCAGGCTGCTTGTGTTTGACTTAATGCCCTGCATGGCAGGGTCCATATTTGGCATGCCTGTGCGACTATTCCCACCAGCCACCTACCCCCACCCCGGGTCAGCAGGCTTGAAGGCCTGTGGGGACACACTCACAGGCGGGTTCCCTATATAAAAGTGAAGTGTTCCTGGACCCACCTGAAGTGAGGCTCTGCCCACACTAGAATTGTGACTGTCACCCAGCCCCCCCTAATAGCAGCATCCTCTCTGCACATACCCATGGACCACTATTAATAGCACTTGGGGGTGAGCCTCATTATAGCACCGGTTGCCTATCTGGCTGCAGTGCTTTGCCTGCCCATATTTCTGGCTCTTTGTAGCTACTGTCAGTAAGCACTGGCATGGAGATTACAGATGACACTCAGAAGGATGAAGACCCTCTCGCTTCCCTTCGACGATGATTTGTATGGTGCGGTTGACGCATCTATTTACAGGGCGGTTTCTGAGGCAATAGCCCGCTTAGAGGAGCACCTTTACCATCAGCTTGCAAAAGCCTGCGCCAAACTTACAGGGGTACCTCTGGTCCCAACAGGTTTCCTCGGGGGGCCCTCAACCTTCTGGGACTGAGCCAACTCCAGTGAAGTGTCTCTACAAAGTGGGGGTAGATCTAGATGCATTTGAACGGCTCAAACAGGCATTCCTGGCCAGTAACCTCCCTCCTTCCTCCTCTTTCTGGGACTCTGCGGATCTGTCTACTTCCAGACCCCTCACCATCCAGATGATGACGCAGATAATGATGCCAGACCTTCAAGGCCCTGGCTTCCCTCTTCTCACCTCCTTCCTGCTGCCCCTGACGGACAAGGTGTCGCTTCAGACATGTTGGACCCTGTTGAAATCCCTCATCCCGGTCCTCTGAATGGGCTCCGGCTGAGAAGGTTTCAAATTATGTCACAGGCGCATCCAGAAGCCCCTGGAGAAAGAGTCCTGCAACTGCCTCAGGGTGGAATGCCCTCGCCCTTCACACGAGAGATTTACCCACGTATAGCCATTTTTCAACAGAAATTTATGAAGGACCTGAAAAAGGGAATTGACAGGCCCTGGCAGGCGTGCCTGGACAAACTCATTGACACCGTTGGCCCCCTCACAAAGATTTTGGGCATGACCAAAGAGGCCAAGACTACGGGATCTCTAATCCCTGCTGAAGTACTTTCTGGTTGGTGCAGCACGCCATCATTTTTCCTCGACAACGCTAACCGCACGCTGTCGAGTGAGTGCCGTCGCTCATTATTGATAAAGGTTGATCCCAAACTAGTGGATTTGGCGGACTTTGAGGCCGGGCTTTAGTGCAAAGGGGCCTATTTGGGGCAGCCTTTTGTCAAGGAATTGGAAAAATATGTCAATACATTCACCTCCCTTGACAAGGCTCAGTCCTCTTTTAAAAAGGTTTCTGTGTTTTCCACGTGGCCGGTCGAGGTAGGTGCAGTTCGACCGGCCGTTGCTACAATCAGTGTCCTCCCAGAGGGCCAGGACAGTACCAAGACCAGGCCTGCTTCGCAAATGTCTACCTAACAAGAGGATGGCACAGCAGAGGATTCAAGGGAGAAGCCGCTTCCTCCAATTCCAATGAGTGTTCTCTCTTCTTCCTGTCTAAGAGCAGGAGGCCGACTGACAAGTTTTTCCCCCGACCTGGACTTCCATCACAACAGACACATGGGTTCTCCAAATGGTTCAGGGGTTTCAAATAGAATTTTTCAGCACCCCCATGCAGGCCTCCCACCCCAGTCCCATACAGTTCTCGGGACAAGAGGCTGCACTGGTGGACGAGGAGGTTGCTTCGTCCATTGCCAAAGGATCTATCTCTCCTTCAGTTCCACAACCCCAAAGCTTCATCTTCATCAGAAGCATCTTTCTGGTCGTCAAGACCGATTGGGGTCAGCGACCGGTCAACCTCCGCAAGTTCGAGTGGCTTGTTTATCAGCATTTCAAGATGGAGGGGGTCCACCTCCTACGAGATGTGCTGCGGCCCCAAGATTGGATGGTGCGTCTGGATCTCGAAGACACGTACCTCTCTACAGCGATTTGTCCTCCACACAGGAGGCTCTTTCAATTTGTTTGGTGCCATCAGACCTACGAATTCACCACTCTGCCTTTCGGCCTCTCCTTCACCCCGTGGTGTTTCATGAAGGTTCTCAAACCAATCGTGAAGCACCTGAGGGCTTAAGGGATGCGTCTAATAGTCTACCTAGACAACATGCTATTGCTAGGTCAGTGCCCGTGGAAACTGCCCCTTCAGCTCCAAATAGCAGTAGATTGTAAACAAAACCTGGGTTTTGTCGTGAACGACACCAAATCTCTCTTGGTTACTTCTCAGAGGGTGAATTTTATTGGGTTTGTCATAGACTCGACCACAGCCATCCTGAGCCTGCCGTCCCAGAGAGTGACAAAGATCCGGCACAAGTTGAGGCGCAGTCGCCAAGCAGCAGGTTTCCCTGAGGCAGGTAGCGTGTATTGTAGTTCTGCTCTCATCTTCCATCCAGGCCATCTTTCCGGGGACCTTACACTACTGGGCTTTACAACGACTGAAGGCTGGCACCTATGCCGGGGTCGCCACTATTCTCACAGGATTTCCCTATCCGAGGAGGCTTAGGAGGTGATTCGCTGGTGGCTCACACATATGGACGCTTGGAATGGGAGAACGATCTTCTGGTCTGCTCCGGACATCGTCATAGAGCTTTTTCCATGGGGGGATTGTGGTCTCCACACGATCAGAAGTTACATATCAACTGTCAAGAGCTCCTGGCCAGTTCCTTTGCGGTCCGTTGTTGGACTAAGGACTTGATTCAGTTTTGTGTGCTTCCCAAGATGGACAACATATTGGCGGCCTGGTATATCAACGATCTAGGGGGTACCCAGTCCAAAGCCCTTCCATAACTCGCAACCAGTTTTTGGCAGTAATGTCTGGATCGCCAGATCTCTGTCATGGTGGAGTTTATTTGTAAGGTTTTATATAGTGCTGGCTAGACCCAGAGGTATCAGAGAGCTTTACAGGAGCAGGAGCAGACATAATATACAGGAAACAACAGTTCTGGACAAAATTAACTAAAGTTACAAGCCAAATCTCACCATAAAGTCGGGAGAAGGCAGAAAAGTGAGAGTTAACAGGATTATATGCATTTCAAAGACAAGATGGAGGTAGACGATTCGGGTCACAAAATAAATACAACCCAAGAGAAAAAAATGGTAGTGGTAGGGGGCAGAGGGTAGGTGAGGATGGGTCCATAACAAATGGACAAAGCACAGGGGAGAGTGTCAACAAGCAGCAACCAACGCAGAAGTTAGAGAGGAAAGTGTAACAAGAGAGACCAGGGAGAGCGAAGGCCAGGAGAGTAAAGGGAGAAACAATAGGACAAACAGGTAAGCAGAGAGATAACCAATACAGGAGATACAAGGAGTGCAGGATCAGAGAGGATTAAAGACTCCAATATTTGCCGAGGAGTTGACATTTAAGGTCTCTTTTAAAGCCAAGGTAGGAGGGTTTGCAGCGCAGGTCCCTCGGGAGGGCATTCCATATGCTCGGAGCATTAACTGAGAAGGAGCGGGTCTGGGTGGTTTTCTTTTTTAGAAACGGGGGAACAGGTAGGAGAGCCGTGGAGCTTCTCATCTGTCTGGAACAGCCCGCTTTTTTGATTTTGTTCGTTAACTAAGTCAGAGATTGCGCGTGAACGGATTTGTGGGTGATGCAGGCAGTCTTATAAATGCATCTTCCTTCAATGGGGAGCCAATTAAGTGATTTGAGGGCAGGCGAGATGTGGTCATAACGTTTGTAGTTGGTAATGAGCCTAGCAGCCAAGTTGAGCACTGCTCTAAGGGGGGCCAGGTGGACTTTAGGGGTTACAGTGAGAATAGCGTTTCCATAGTCAAGTTTGGAGAGGACTAGCGATTGGACGACCCATTTGAAGGCGTCTTGAGGTGTTTGATATTTTTGGAGGTGTCTGAGAGTGAATAATGCTCCTTTGGCGGTGTTATTTATATGGTCCTTCGGTGCCAGATTTTTATCAAGAATGAAACCAAGGGATTTGGCCGAGTTAGATAGGGTGAGCGGAGAGTTGAGAGCATTGAGGTCAGAGATCCAGCCTTGGATGGGGAGACGGTTGCTTTTGGGAGAGAAAAGAATAATTTCCGTTTTGTTAGGGTTCAGTTTAAGATGGTTGGAGAAAAACCAGGATTGAATCTTGCTCAGAGTGTTGTTTAAATGAAGTACTTCAGAATGTGATTTGATTTTGCAGTAGAGTTGAGTGTCAGAAGCATAAAGGTGGTAGTTGAGCCCGGCTTGATTCAAAATGATAGTAATGGGTTCCATAAAGAGGTTGAAGAGGGAGGGGGAGAGAATTGAGCCCTGAGGGACACCCAGGGAGACAGGGGTAGGATCAGAGGGACAGGAGTTGATTTTTATTTGTTGAGTTCCGTGCTGGAGGTAGGAAGTGAACCAGTTAACGACCGTTCCATTAAGGCCAGTGCAGACTTTGAGAGATTCCAGTAAGGATGAGGGATTGACTGTATCGAATGCTGCTGAGAGATCAAGGAGGATAAGAAGGCAAGCGTCACCATTATCTAGGGAGCGATGAAGAATGTTCAGCATGGCGGTTTCTGTACTACAGCCTTTCCTGAAACCAGATTGAAAGGAGTCAAGTAGGTTGTATTTGCCTATGTAGTTGTCGAGTTAAAGTAAAGCAAATTTCTCCAAGGTTTTAGCTAGAAGAGGGAGGTTGGAGATGGGACGAAGGTTGTTTGGATTGTTAGGGTCAGCATTAATGTTTTTAAGAATGGGAGTGATTTTTCCGAGTTGGAGGGAGACGGGGACACACCCAGTGGCAAAGGAGGTGTTAATGATTTTAATCCAACATGGGGCAATGATGTTAAGGTTATGAACTAGTTTAGAGGGGAGGGGGTCGTTGGTGTGTGAGGTAGGCTTTAATTTAGCGATGATATTAAAGAATTCGAGCTGAGTCATAGGATTGAAATTAGACCAGGAGGTGTTATTTTTCAATTTTAAGTTGGAAAGGATGTCTCCAGGACTAGATGGAGTGGATAGGAGAGTGAGAAGATTAGGAGGGAGGGACGATGTAGAAAAAGGAAGGACGTCAACGGGCATCAAGGGGCTAGGCAGGGCCAAAACATGAGGGAAGGATTGATCAATTTTAAAGCAATTTTACTTATTAAGAGTACTTACTGGGAGAAGCGAACCAGGAAGCCGATTACCAATCTCTCAATTTCCAGGACTCCAGTCTTTGAAGACTCAACCTGGGAGGAGAGGGGGGGGTGGGGGTTTCATCCCTCCAGGCACAGTGAGGTCCGTTTTTGGTGGGCCTTTTTACATCTAGGTTGGACCACCAACTTCCAAGATTTTGCAGTTGGAGGCCGACCCTCTATCCAAGGTCACGGAAGCTTTCCTACAGGATAGAAGCCTGGAGACAGTTAACGCCTTTTTACCGTTCGCGATGATTAAAAGCACTTCAGCAGGCAAAAGTGGTCATAGTCGCTCCCATCTGGAAGTTGCAAGTCTGGTTTCCGGTTCTTCTGAACCTTTCTTGGGATTCTCCAATCCCTCTCCCCCTGTTTCCATCGCTTCTATCCTATCCAGATCAGCTTCCACACCAGTTGGCTCGGGAAGGATCGCTCTTGCTCATGGAGTGGAGGATTACAGGGGACGATGTTCACTCCCAGGCCTTTCGAACAAAGCTGCGGACTTCTTGTCCAAGGCCTGGGCTGACCGTACAGCCAAGAGATACCGTTCTGCCTGGTTTAGATGGACCTGCTGGTGTTTGCAATGGGGTCTCGATCCCATGGTTGCCGATGTAGTCCACGTCCTTAACCTCTTGGCTCATCTGGCCTCGAGCGGCTTGGCTTACAGGTTGTTCAATACATTTTGTTCGGCCGTTTCGGTGGGACACATCCCGCTAGAAGGTTTGGTGATTGGTGAACACCCTTTTGTGTGTCGCTTGTTGCGGGTGATTAGGTGGTCTCTTCCCCCGGATCCTCGATATTCTGCACTTTGGGACGTCAATCCGGTGCTTAAGTTGTTTTTGTCATGGCAACCTAATCATTTCCTGTCCAGAAAGGAGCTCTCTGCTAAACTAGCCATGCTGCTTTGCCTGATATCCTGCAGGCGAGTTTCAGATGTGAGGGCTTTGGATATCACAGGAATGATTTTCTTCCCCTCTAGGGTGACCTTCACAATCAGTAGAAGGACAAAGTGTCACACCAGAGTGATTTCTTACCCGGCTTTCCTGGAGTCCCCTGAGCTCTGTGTTGTGCAATGCTTGAAGGCATATGAGGAGATGTCAGGGGAGTTCTGACCTCCAGGAGAGAGGCAGCTTATCATTGCTCTACCACTATTGTCAGCTGGGTCCGGTGGGTGATGCAGGAGTTGGATTGATCTGCGCCTGTTTGAAGCCAATTCAGCACATGGAGCAATGGCTTTCAGTTTTGGTGCCCGCTTAGAAGATATCCAAAATGCGGCTGACTTGTCTTCGGACTCTACTTTTAAGAGGTTCTATTTTAAGCCAGTGTTGGATAAGGCTCACCTGGTGTGAGCAAGCTTTTAACTAGCATAATCCTCACCTCTGGTCCTGACATAGAATGAAAGATTTCCTAGCCATCCTAACGGAAAGCTTCAATTCTATTAAGGACTCAGAGGCAAGGATTATCCCACCCTGTGAATATCTGTTATGACTGACCCTTCCCGTTGAGTTTAAGTAGTGAATTTACTACGCTTTTTTGCTCATATCTTACATGTTATAATTCTTGTATGCCTCTGATGTTGGCTGATACAACTGCTGTATTGTCCGCAGGGCTTGAAAATTTGTGTTTTTTCTTTGTTAAACTTAGCCCTTTTTGTTATAGGAACAGAGACGTGTAAACAGGATGCATGAGGGTAGAAAAACGGCAGTACTCGCACAACGAAAAGGGGATGAGGGGGCAATGATGATGGACTATAACATGGACTGCTGATAGCTGATTGGTTGCTGTGGAGAGCTGTTCTCTCATTGTCTTTCTTTCATTCCCAAGGTTTCATAGGAATTGCAGTTTGTTTGATAAAGTTATGAAATGGCTTCTATGCTAAAGTGAAGAAAGAATGGGGTAATCCTCGCCTCCGAATCCTTAAAAGAATTGAAACTTTCTGTTTCAATAGCTAGGACATTTGTCATGGTTCTTCATGATTAAATGTGCATTCAATTTTGAGGTCACAATTCACCATTTAGTCATTAAAATTCCATTGGCTTGCATTTGGTGGTTGTTAATGCATGTAATTTATTGAAGGCCTCTTAGCTTTGTTATATCTTACAATTAATGACTGGGACAAGGACCGGAGTCTTTGAACAAATATCCTCATTACTCAGTGGTAATCATCATTACCCTTAGCCTTACTCGTTCTCATTCTGGTCATTATGCCCTATCCAACCTCCCTCACCATCTGGGCCTTCAACAGAGCTGGGTAGCACCTGGAGGATGCTGGGAAAGTCAGCCTTTTTCGGGACATAGATTAGGGCATGTGGGCTTGAATTTCCTGGAGTTTTCTGTCTTTGGAGGTGGGATTCGCCTCATAAGTAATGACTGGAATGAGAAAAAGTAGGATTACGAGAAATGGAGATTACTGCTAAATCATCAGCCTATTCTACTGGAACCAAGAATGTTCCACAAAATATGCTCATGCTTGGGAAGTCCCACGGGCTGTTGGAAGCCAGAGCAATGGATATTGAGTTATTGTTCTCTACAGTCACCAGGAAAGAAGAAACATATGACTTGATGAACAAAGTCATCACACAAAAAGTGAACGGGCAGAGAAAAAGTGGCCCATGTGGAAATTATAGTGCTGTTATAAAGTAGCCTGCCCTAGCCAAGAACTGTGCTTCCTGTGGGAAAATTAATTGCTTAGACAAGAACTGTTGCTACAAGATATTGATATGCAAGAAACCAGGCACTATTTGGCACTGTGCCCACATCGCTCCCCAAAATGAAGAGAGGTGTGTAGAAGAACCAGTCTCTTACATTTTAATGGCGAAAGAAGAAACTTGAATATCATACTCTTCCAAGGTACAAACCCAAAGTCAGGCAACAATTGCACACTTGGCCGTCTGCACTTTGTAAATATTTCAACCATCATTCAAAAATAGGTATGTATGAAAGTTTATATCAGTCTAATGAACATGTACTTCATAACGTTTTTGACACAACATGTAACTTTAACTCATTTGACTTGGAGTCAGGATGATGTACATGAGGCAATGAAGCCTATGTTTCACAAATTCTGCAAGATGACAAGACGGTAAAAGTGGAAACAAATCAAGGATGCAGAACATACTAAGAAAAAATAAACATGCACGAGCTAAAGGATTTCAAATATATACAGGAAGACCTTTAGAGATTTGTAATGGACGTATACTCAAGGGACCTGCATGGTAACCCTGTAACCAAAGAATAGTTCTGGTTCCTTTCGCTCAACATCAGCGACGCTACTCCAGAACCCAAACAGGATTAGTGGGGAATTAGTATAGGGAAATATGAAATTAATTTGAATGGTGGACATGTTTGTCTGTTATTTGGATTGAAAAGGACTAGTGGAGGGATAGAAGAGGAAAGGGTCTAGAATGTTTTTTTGTTTTGTTCTTTTTTTTGGAGTCCATAGCAGTAGGAGGGGGTTTAGGATGAGTAAAGGGGGGTTGAGGGTGAAGAGTCAGAGGGAAGGGTTTAGAAAGGCTTGTTTAGGAGAGCTGAATAGTAAAAGAGTATGAGATGATGCAAGGAGGAGCAGAAGAGGAAAGAGCCTAGAAGAGTTATTTTAGGGATCATGGTAGTGGTATGGGGTTTGTAATGAATGAGAGAGTGTCCGTAGAGGATCTATTGATAGAGGTATAGGGTGAGAAATAGGGTAGTGCATTGAAAAGTGTACTGTAATGAGTCAGAGTTGAGGTAGAGGATATATTGAGAGCGGTATAAGGTGAGAAATAGGGTAGAGCATAGGAAAGAGTAGTTTAATGAGTCAGAGAGTTGAGGTAGAGGATATATTGAGAGCAGTATAAGGTGAGAAATAGGGTAGTGCATTGGAGAGAGTAGTAGAATGAGGTCTGAGATGAGTCAGAGTGGCCATAGAGGATATATTGCGAGAGATATAGGATGAGATATAGGGTAGTGTATTGGATATGCTGGATTAGAAGCAAAATAATAAATATAAAGATACATAGGTACATGGAAGGTATATATATGCATAAGGAAGGTAATATATGTAGATTAAAGCTGCCTTTAACCCTTTCTGTGCCTATGACGAGCTGGACTCGTCATGGAGCACAGTCGCCATGTTCCCATGAGGAGTCCAGCTCGTCATGACACCCATCCACGTGGGAAGTGCTGGCGCTCCCCCCGTGAGTGGTCGATCCTTTTTCTTTTTACTGGGAAGGCAGGGGAAGACATTCCCCTGCCTCCCCCCGCCCCGCGTCTTCAATGACGTCAGCGCGCGAGCAGCGCTGACGTCATTGGAGGTTTCCCCTTTGTTCTCCGTCGCCCAGGAAGCCATCGCTTCCTGTGCGTCGGAGAAGAAAGAGGTGAGTTTTGGGGCTGGGGAGAGGGGATTTCAGTTAAATAGGCATCGAGGGAAAGAAAAGGGTTTTCCTTTCCCCTGATCAGTGGCGTAGCTAGGGTGGGGCAGTGGGGACACTATTTTGGGGGAGGACAAAGGCATTCAGATAAGGCTCGGCTTGCTTTCGTGGGCGGGCAGAGAAGGAATAGGACTCGGGCAATGTCCTCTTCTTTTTTGTGCTGGCAGCTGTCCCCCCCTCTCTTCCTATTTTCCTTCCGTTTCTGTCTTGCTCCTCACTTACTGAAAACCGTGACTTGAAGAAACGGTTCACAACCTCTATTTCCTTCTTTCATTTAGTTGCTTCCCTGTGAAATGGATCCAAAAAAGAAAAACACTCTTCCGAGAAATGCCCTTTTTCTGACATTTTTCTATTCCAAAGTGCAGCAGGATGGAGAGAAATAGAAGGTTTTAAATATGAAAAATAAATACATAACTAAATAAAGCAAGACAGAGGGGTTGCAAAGTGGCCAGATTGGTTTTATTTACATCCAAATACATCAGCATCACTTTACAGAGTTTGCCAGTGAAGCGCTACTTTTGTTTTCTCGTCTTTCTGTGAACAGCATTGTTGTTCCCAGGTGGGAAAGTGTACCATTCCTGGAGGTACTGCAATACCTGGTTGATGGGTGGATTGGAAAACACAATGTGTACCATGGCTCTGTGTTTATGGATGTGGTCTTTTTATACCATACTGCTTACGTTTTGTAAGGATATAAGCAATGGACATTGAAACAGTTACCTTCAGGGCCCTCTAGTCATGTCCTTAACTTTTCAGGTAAAACCACTTGCTGATTTCTGAATAGTGAGTGAGAGATCGTTAAGGTAACCATGTTGTTTCTGCTTACATTTCACATGCTTTACTTAATCTTGCATTCCCTATGAGTGGTTGCTTTTACTTTTTTTTTTAGGCAGCATATTACTCTTATCAAGGGCATAATTTGAATTGAGCCACATCCAAGTGTTTATAGCGGGCACAATTAGGTTATAGCTGAAGGCAGAGTGAGTTTCTCTCAATGGGGAAGTATGGTGTTCAGTGGGGGAGAGGATGTGGCACTATGGCCAGAGCTGTCGAATTTGGAACTGGGGAACCGGGTTCAGCCTTCATGACCAGTCCAGCAGACCATTCTACCGAGGGAGCACATTCCCATGCTAAACCTTAGAAGGCCCCACTAGATCTTAGAAGGCTTGATGTCTTAGCACAAGCAGGTGTACCCTAGTGGTGTCAATTGTGGGTTAACCTTGAAGGCCTGTCCACCACAATCCATACTGAAGTTCATCTTAGGTCTTGCGGGCAGGCCTACGAAGCAGCACACCCTAGAGCAACAGTGATCCAGTCGCTGTGACTCTGTCACTGAGGTCACATGAACCTTGAGCAGGTTAGGGTGATGTGAACAGTGTGACCTCACTGGGTACCTATTTCGGGTGGGTGGGTAGTGTTTGTAAGTATATTATGATTTGAAAAAAACTTGCTGCCTCCTTCCTGGCCTCCAGCAATTTTCAGAAACAATAAAAATGTCATGATAACTTTGGTGATTAATGTTCTTCCTAGAGAGAGATGGAGTTTTGTCTAGTGGAAGGGTTGACTCCTGGAAAGGTAGCACAGAGGGTTAATGTGCCTGCTGCAAAGAACATGTACCATGCAGATCACAAAGTGCACTGCTTTATTGGGGGGACCATGATGAATGGTCATTTAATGTCAGCTGTAGATGATGGATCCCTGAACAGTGTCATGCATGTGCATGTTTGCATTGTGCTGAGGGGATTACCAGGTAATTATTCACGCAGCTCTCTGATGGATGTCACATGCGGTTTTTCTGAGTCCCCAGATAGATCATGCAGTCTGTGTGTTTTCTTTTGTACTGCCAGTCACCGGTGTGTTCAACTGTGTAGCCTTGGACTGTGTCATGTATGTGCATGTAACTTGCATGATCGAGGTAACTTAGTGGCGATACTATGTGTCTCTCGGACCTCTTTCAAGTGGTCGCCGTCCTCTTTCCCCAGCAACCCCCCCTCCCCAGCGCCAGTTTTTTTTCTTCTTTTTTTAGGTTTGGGGTTGTTTGTGGGAGCGGCCCCTTAGGCAAGGGTCGCTCCCCTTATGGCCACATTATATTTTTTATATTTTAAAGTGCAAATAAAATCAAAGAGTTAGCAGACGATACGTTACAAGAGGGAAAAGTGATGTGTGCATGTTACAAAATACAAGTAGAGGTAAAATACTGCAATAAATTGCAGACACTCAGAAAACGAGAGAAAACGTTACGTTACATGAGGCAATGGTGGTAATTGTGCATGTATCAAAAGCAAACAAAATACAAGAGGTAGCAAACAATACGTTACAAGAGGAAAAATGACATGTGTGCAAGTTACAAAAGAGTACAAAGTACAAGTAGAGGTAATAAATGGCAGACACTCAAAACACAGGAACACACTGGGAAGGCACTTCTATAGGCATGGAGAATAGAATTTCTTATAATGTAAATACTTCCTTCAGATAATAGAGAGGGCGTGAATTAAGTTTGGAAGTGTCTTTGCAGGAGAACTTTGAGGTCAGTTTTGAAAGACTGGGAAAAGGGCTGGTCCGGAGCTGAGGCCGAGTTCCAGATTCTCACTGCGTTGCCTGTAAAGGATTGGGCCATGGATCTTTCCTTATTGAAAGTGGGAGGTTCAAGCAATACATTTTGCGCAGTACGTGATGGTCTAGAGCCTCCAGAGACTTTCAGTTTATTCGCCAGGTAGCGAGGAGAAGAGGAGTGCAAGGCTTTGTGGGTGATACAGGCATTCTTGCAGATAGATCTTGCCTCGATGGGAAGCCAACGGAGGGTGGATAAAATGGGTGTGATGTGGTCGCTTCTTTTGGCCCCATATATGAAACGAGCTGCTGAATGGAGAACATATTTATGGGGGGACAGGTGGGATTTGTGCAGGCCGGTAAGAAGAGAATTGCAGTAGTCCAATCTGGAGAGAACCAGCGAATGGACCAGGGTTTGAAGGTCTTGCTCCGGAAAGAAGCGCCAAATCCCCCAAAGAAGGCGCAGGAATTGATGTGGGAGAGTAGATTGAGTTTTTTGTCGAGCATGACACTAAGGGATTGTGCGCTGTCAACAATTATGTTTTTTTTGTTAAGTAGATTCTTCTGATCCATCCATGATAGAGAAAGTGAGGAGGAGGAATTCAGTTTAGGAGAGATTCCGAATCAGTTGATGAGTTAACATCCAGTTTTGAATGGATTTGAGAGTAGAGTTTAGGATGGAGAGATCGTGAGTGGATGTGTCTGCCCCCCCGGGGGGGGGGCAGATTTTTAATGTACTATTGTATTTGTTGTTTGGGGGAGCGGCCCCTTGGACAAGGGTCGCTCCCCTTTATGGGAGGATGATTGTGGCCATTTCTGCACTCTTTGGGTGGAAGGATAGCAGTATGTTTTTAGACCCATATGCCCCCAAGGGGGACAGAAGCCACTAGACACCTGTGTTTTTTAAATTTTTGTGTTGGGGAATGGCCGCAAGGGTTGCTCACCTTTTACAGGAGTGAATATTTAATTTATACTCTTAGGTCCACCTACCCCTTATCTTTGTTGGTGGATTGTGTGTGGATTGGTGCATTATATGCATATGTGACATTAATGTTTTTTCTCCTTTTTATTCTAGTCTAAACCTTTTGATTCCTGTTTCTGGTTTCGACAGTGGTTGTTCTGCAGTTTTGTGTAGTTGCATTTTTTTGGTAAGAAATTTTTTGTTCTTGTATTTACTCCAAATGAGTAATATTGTAATGCTTGAATTAATTTTTTTGTAAGTCATGTCATAATGGCAGCATATTTAGTTAGTGGTTTGAGCATGAAATTCTTTGCGATGTGTTTTGCATGGTCTTATGTGTAATTTCTTTTCTCTTTCTTTTTTAGTGGGATATTGTTGATCGATACTGTGTCTGTGCAGAGTAGGTGGTGGTGAGTAGTTTAGCTGCCTCTGGCAAGTGAGTGGTATTGTTTTGGAGTATATATGTGTTTTTGATGAAGGTGCTTTTTGTTTATTACTTATTTAACAAAGTGTTTGTTGTTGTTGACTTGTTTGACAAGTTACCTTTATTAGTAAGCATTATGGCTAGCCGGAGAATGACTGCTCAACAGGTGGTTGGTATGCTTGTTGAATCTTCCTCTGAGCATGATTATGAGACTGACAGTGCGTCTGAGGGAGAGGAGGGAGGGGAAGATTCTGGCAGTGAGTTTTCTCTCCACATGGAATCATCGGATGATGAAGGTACTCTCAGTGCAGATGAAGGTACTCTTGGTGTGGACGAAGCAACTCTCAGTGCGGATGAAGTGCCTGTTTTAGAGGAGGAAACTGCTGTGCCGATGGTGCAAGAGGCATCTGGATTGCAGTCTGAGGCTGCTAGGCTTCCTACTGGAAGTGCTGGACTTTGGGTTAATCCAAACATGGTGCAACCGGTGTTGCCTGCCTTTAGCGGTTATGCAGGGTGTAGAGTGGATTGTGAACATTTTTTGCCTATACAGTTTTTTCAGTTGTTTATGGATTATGTATTTTTGGGTGAGATTGTTGAGCAGACAAATTTGTATGCTGAACAGTGTTTGAGGGACAACAGTGACAAACTTAGACCCCAGTAGTCTAGAGCTACCCGATGGACTTCCACAAATCTGGAAGAGAGTAAGAAGTTTTTGGGTTTGACTTTATTGATGGGTGTGGTAAGGAAGCCAAACTTGGCTTCAAATTGGTCTACTAGCCCCTTATTGGCAACTGCCATATTTCCTGCAGTTATGACTCGTAATCGGTATTTACTTTTGCTACGTATGCTGCATTTTGTTGATAATTCACCCTGACTGTGACCGTCTTTTTAAGATTCGGTCCGTTCTTGATCACTTTGTAGATCGATTTTCTGATATCTATCTATAGGGAAAGAAATATCTATTGATGAGTCTTTGGTCTTGTTCAAGGGCCGTTTGGTTTTTAGGCAGTACATCCCTAGCAAGAGGGCTTGCTATGGAATTAAGCTGTATATATTGTCTGAGAGTAGGGCAGGATAAGTTTTTAATTTTCGTGTGTACACTGGTAGAGATTCTACTATTGACCCTCCAGGTTGTCCGTCCACTTTTGGAGTTTCAGAGAAAATTGTGTTGGATCTTGCTAGAAGACTGTTTAACAGAGGCCACCATTTGTACCGTGATAACTTCTATACTGCTATGCAATTATTTAAGGAATTGTATAAAGTGGACACTTTTGCATGTGGCACAATCCGCTCTAACCGTAAAGGTTATCCGAAAGAGCTTGTTGGCAAAAAAACTTCAGAGGGGGCAGTGCAGTTCCTTGCGTAGTGATTAACCACTAGCTGTAAAATTTGTGGACAGGAGGGATGTGTACATGGTGACTACCATCCATGATGACTACCATCCATGATGAGGGTACTTCACCTGTGGCTGTTTGGGGTCAGGTTTCTGAAGTGCACAAACCTGAGTGCATTCTAGACTACAATAAGCACATGGGTGGTGTTGACAGAGTAGATCAGAGGTTGGAACCTTACTCTGCTATTCGGGAGGCTTATGTTTGGTATAAGAAGTTGGCCATCCATTTCTTCGAATTAGCAAGTTTCAATGCTTTAATTGTGTTCAAGGAGTGTTCTCCTGCGTCAAAGTTGACATTTCTTCAGTTTCAGCACTCTGTGATAGCTAGCCTTGTTGTTGTGGAACAGGCAAGTGTTCCTAGATTTGGAGTGGTGGAGGATGTGGCTCGATTGAAAGATCGCCACTTTCCTGATTACATTCCTCCCACATCTTCAAAAGATTTTCCCACTAGGAGATGTAGAGTCTGTTGGCGAAGAGGTTCGCGGAAGGAGTCTCGTATTTCTGTCCCGGGTGTCCTTCTAACCCTGGGCTGTGTATGGCTGCTTGTTTTAGAGCGTACCAAACGCAAAATAAATTTTGGGAGCTTCCATGAGTGGTAAAGTGAACTGCCTGGTCTGTATTGTTTAAAAAAATTATTCTGTTTCAAGGTTGGCATTAGTGCAATGTATTTAGTTTCAGATTTTGTGTTAGTAGGTTTGTATCTATTTGCAATTTGTTTGTGTTTTTTGTATATAAAATCCTAAATGTGATGGCGGTGTGTGTAGGTTGGCGCTTGGCTGGAGGTGTGCGTGGACTGGCACTTGGCTGGTGGTGTGTGTGTTCTGGCGCTTGGCTAGCGGTGTGCGTGGAGTGGTGCTTGGCTGGCGGTGTGCGTGGACTGGCGCTTGGCTGGAGGTGTGCGTGGAATGGCGCTTGGCTGGAGTTGTGCGTGGACTGGCGCTTGGCTGGCGGTGTGCGTGCACTGGCGCTTGGATGGTGGTGTGTGTGGACTGTCGCTCGGCTGGCGGTGTGTGAGGAGTGACTTGCTGCTGGTCACTACACACACTGCTAGCTGAGCGCCACTCCACGCAATCCATCAGTTTGTGTAGTTGCTGTGTCAGGAATGTGGGCGTGTGGAAGTGATGGGCCCTTGAATGGCGCTGTCTCCTGTTGCACGTATGAAAGGTGTATGAATGGCCTGTAAAGAGGTTGGTGCCTTGTCGTGGCTTTACAGCTCACGAGCTGTGAGTCAATGGTTCAGTTTCTCGTCCTTTCAATTATTAATAGTGCATTTCCTTTTTGTGAAATCACTTGCTAATACAATTGTATATACTGAACCATTACTCACCCTCGTGCCAAATCCAACCAGTATGTGTTTGTGCTTTAGGATTAGATGGCTGTGCAGTAATATTTGTCTTTTTTGTCCTCCTGAAGCAGGGTGTACCTTGTCCCTTTTTGTGAATGTTGTGATGTGTTAGTTTTGTGCCTGGTGGTGTGAATGGTCTTGTGTGTATCACGTATGAAAGGTGCGTGAATGGCCTGTAAAGCGGTTGGTGCTTTGCCGTGGCTTTACAGCTCATGAGCTGCGAGTCATTGGTTCAGTTTTTTGTCCATTTAATTATTGACAGTGCATTTCATTTTTGTGAAATCTCTTGTTAATAAAATTTAATATACTGAACCATCACTCGCCCTCGTGCCAAATCCAACCAGTATGTGTGTGTGTTTGAGGAATAGATGGCTGTGCAGGAATCTTTGTCTTTTTAGTTTCTCTGCCAAGGTGTATGTTCCATGTAAGAATAACCCACCAACTATAGATATTGTCGTAAACCCATGGGAGTTCATGGTGATGTCTCATTATGATGTCTCGTGAATTCCAAAAAGTTATTTTATCCACAATGTCCTGCAAACCTCAAAATGTCTGTCACATTTTCCTTGCAATATTGTGCCGAAATTCTCACGCTGTAGAAACAAACAACTAATTATGTCAAAACGATCTGGTTTTGCAAGGGGGTCAACTGTCTTTTTGGCCCGTGCTTGGCGGCCATCTAAGGAAACCTACCAAACCCACACATTTCTGAAAACTGGACACCCGGGGGCTTCCAGAGAGGTAAGGTTTGCGTGGATCCCCCAATGTTTCCTTACCCAGAATCCCATGCAAACCTCAATTTTAGCAGAAAAAAATCACTTTTTTCACACATTTTTGTGTGGGAAAGTTGTGGCATCAGCGGGCTTACTCAAATTTCCCACCACCCAGCGTTCCCCCGGGTCTGCCGGTAAAATTGGTGCCTCACTTGTGTGGGAGGCCGACCCACACAAGTCAGGTACTATTTTTCTCGTAAGACTTTGGGGAACGCGGGGTGGGTGGAAATTTGTGGATCCATGCAGATTCCGGAACTTTCCACCACAGAAATGTGGGGAAAATGTGGTTTTTTTGACAATGGTTTAGGTTTGCAAGGGATTCTGGGTAACAGACCCTGGTGGGAGGCAGTCAAGTCACCCCATCCTGGATTCCCCTGGGTGTCTAGTTTTCACAAATGTATAGGTTTGCTAGGTTTCCAAGGTGCCCACAGAGCTAGGGTTCAAAAACTAGAGCTAGGCACTTTGCCAAAAAAGGGTCATTTTTCAATGCGATAATGAGGTGTGACCACGTTGCGTTTTGCGCCGTTTCCTGTCGCGGGCACTAGGCCGACCCGCACAAGTGAGGTACCATTTTTCTCGTAAGACATTGGGGAATGCGGGGTGGATGGAAATTTGTGGCTCCACGCAGATTCCGCCACTTTCCACTACAGAAATGTGGAGAAAATATGGTGTTTTTGATAATTTTTTAGGTTTGCAAGGGATTCTGTGTAACAGACCCTGATGGGAGCCAGTCAAGTCACCCCATCCTGGATTCCTCTGGGTGTCTAGTTTTAAAAAATGTAAAGGTTTGCTAGGTTTCCCAAGGTGCCCGCAGAGCTAGGGTTCAAAAACTAAGCTAGGCACTTTGCCAAAAAAGGGTCATTTTTCACTGCGAAATTGAGGTGTGACCACGTTGCGTTTTGTGCCGTTTCCTGACGCGGGCACTAGCCCAACCCGCACAAGTGAGGTACCGTTTTTCTCGTAAGACTTTGGGGGACGTGGGGTGGGTAGAAATTTCTGGATCCATGCAGATTCCGGAACTTTCCACGACAGAAATGTAGGGAAAATGTGTTTATTTTGACAATTTGTAGGTTTGCAAGGGATTCTGGCTAACAGACCCTGGTGGGAGGCAGTCAAGTCACCCCATCCTGGATTCCCCTGGGTGCCTAGTTTTAAAAAATGTATAGGTTTGCTAGGTTTCCCAAGGTGCCCGCAGAGCTAGGGTTAAAAAACTAGAGCTAGGCACTTTGCCAAAAAAGGGTCATTTTTCAATGCGATATTGAGCTGTGACCAGGTTGCGTTTTGCGCCGTTTCCTGTCGTGGGCACTAGGCTGACCCGCACAAGTGAGGTACCATTTTTCTCGTAAGATTTTGGGGAACGCGGGGTGCATGGAAATTTGTGGCTCCACGCAGATTCCGCAAATTTCCACCACAGAAATGTGGAGAAAATATGTTTTTTTGGACAATTTTTTAGGTTTGCAAGGGATTCTGGGTAACAGACCCTGGTGGAAGGCAGTCAAGTCACCCCTTCCTGGATTCCCCTGGGTGTCTAGTTTTCAAACATGTATAGGTTTGCTAGGTTTCCCAAGGTGCCCGCAGAGCTAGGGTTCAAAAACTACAACTAGACATTTTGCCAAAAAAGGGTCATTTTTCACTGCGAAATTGAGGTGTGACCAAGTTGTGTTTTGCGCCGTTTCCTGTCGCGGGCACTAGCCCAACTCACACAAGTGAGGTACCGTTTTTCTCGTAAGACTTTGGGGGACGCGGGATGGGTGGAAATGTGTGGATCCACGCAGATTCCGGAACTTTCCACCACAGAAATGTGGGGAAAATGTGTTTATTTTGGCAATTTATAGGTTTGGCAGGGATTCTGGGTAACAGACCCTGGTGGGAGGCAGTCAAGTCACCCCATCCTGGATTCCCCTGGGTGTCTAGTTTTCAAACATGTATAGGTTTGCTAGGTTTCCCAAGGTGCCCGCAGAGCTAGGGTTCAAAAACTAGAGCTAGGCACTTTGTTAAAAAAGGGTCATTTTTCAATGTGATATTGAGGTGTGACCACGTTGCGTTTTGCGCCGTTTCCTGCCGCGGGCACTAGGCCGACCTGCACAAGTGAGGTACCATTTTTCTCGTAAGACTTTGGGGAACACGGGGTGGATGGGAATTTGTGGCTCCACGCAGATTCCAGAACTTTCCACCACAGAAATGTGGAGAAAATGTTTTTTTCCACAATTTTTTAGATTTCCAAGGGATTCTGGGTAACAGACCCTGGTGGGAGGCAGTCAAGTCACCCCATCCTGGATTCCCCTGGGTGTCTAGTTTTCAAACATGTATAGGTTTGCTAGGTTTCCCAAGGTGCAGAGCTAGGGTTCAAAAACTAGACCTAGACATTTTGCCAAAAAAGGGTCATTTTTCACTGCGAAATTGAGGTGTGACCACGTTGCGTTTTGCGCCGTTTCCTGTCGCGGGCACTAGCCCAACCCGCACAAGTGAGGTACCATTTTTCTCGTAAGACTTTGGGTGACGCGGGGTGGGTGGAAATTTGTGGATCCACGCAGATTCCGGAACTTTCCACCACAGAAATGTGGGTAAAATTTTTTGGGGGGATAATTTCTTAGGTTTGCAAGGGATTCTGGGGAACAGACCCTGGTGGGAGGCAGTCAAGTCCCCCCATCCTGGATTCCCCTGGGTGTATACTTTTCAAAAATGTATAGGTGTGCTAGGCTTCCAAAGGTGCCCGCAGAGCTAGGGTTCAAAA
The DNA here is from genome assembly GCF_964204655.1 of Triturus cristatus. Taxonomy (NCBI): domain Eukaryota; kingdom Metazoa; phylum Chordata; class Amphibia; order Caudata; family Salamandridae; genus Triturus; species Triturus cristatus. The sequence goes on along the minus strand of NC_140592.1, from coordinate 457,834,593 downwards.
ACTAGAGCTAGGCTCTTTGCCAAAAAAGGGTCATTTTTCACTGAGAAATTGAGGTGTGTCCACGTTGCGTTTTGCGCCATTTCCTGTCGCGGGCACTAGGCCGACCCGCACAAGTGAGGTACCGTTTTTCTCGTAAGACCTTGGGGAATGTGGGGTGGGTGGAAATTTGTGGATTCACGCAGATTCCGGAACTTTCCACCACAGAAATGTGGAGAAAATATATATTTTTGACAATATGTTAGGTTTGCAAGGGATTTCGGGTAACAGAACCTGGTGGGAGGCAGTCAAGTCACCCCATCCTGGATTCCCCTGGGTGTCTAGTTTTCAAAAATGTATAGGTTTGCAACATTTCACTAGGTGCCGGCAGAGCTAGTGTTAAAAAACTACAGCTAGACACTTCGCAAATAAAGGCTTCATTTTCATTGTGAAAATGTGGTGTGTTCACGTTGGGTTTTGAGACATTTCCTGTCGTGGGCACTATGCCTACCCCCACAAGTGAGGTACCATTTTTATTGGGAGACTTGGGGTAATTCAGGTTTGTAAAGCACCTGTTATTACCTATTAATTTTTGATGCATTTCTGCCTTCCAAATGAAAGACTTTGTGTAAAAAAGAAGTCATTTTGAAAAATGACCGATAATTCTGATGCTAGTATGAGTATTCCCAATTTCGAAAATGTGCAAATATGTACTGTTTCTAAACTCTACACTTTGTTTCCATCTTAGAAATATATAGGTGTCTTTCATACCGATTTTTCCATTTATACATTTTCCCACAATAATTGCTATATACCCGGAACATAATAAAAAACCATTGCATATTGCTACTCAGTTCTTGACTCTGGGTTCTTCCGTTTCTTGGTGAACCTACAAGTCCTATATATATTCCTACAACCAGTAAGGTCCAGCAGATGTAACGGTATATTGCTTTCAAACAGCTGTCATAATTAGAAGAAGTTACAGGTGAAAACGTTGACACAAAAGGCTGTTTTTTTCAACTAATTTTCAATTTTTCCTATATTTAACTGTTACTTTCTATAAAGAAACCTTGATGGATCTACACAAATGACCGACCCCTTGCTGAATTCAGAATGTTGTCTACTTTTCTAAAATGTATAGCTTTCCAGGATCCATTATTACGTTCACACCCATTTCTACCATTAACTGGAAGGAGGTTGAAAGCACAAAAAATAGCAAAAATAGGCTATGTCCTAGAAAATGCCAAAACTCTGTCAAAAGTCTGTCATTCCCTAAAAGCTGAGAAAATGGTGATTTCAGCTTCACAAACCCTTTTTTGATAACATTTGCAGGGGAAAACCCAGACGCTTTCATTTGCAGCCCGTTTTTCCCCCAAAAAACAAAATTGTGCTGTATTTTGGCACATTTCTGTGCCCCCTCCAGGGGAATCCACAAACCCTGAGTACCTTTAGAATCCCCATGATGTTGGAAGAAAAGGACGCAAATTTGGCGTGGATACCTTATGTGGTCAAAAAGTTACAGGGGCTTCATTGCGCACTACCCCAAATAGCCAAAAAAAGGCTTGCCACAGGAGGGGGGAAAGGCCTGGCAGCAAAGGGGTTAATAAACTCAGACTTTCAAGTGTTGTACGTTAAAATAATTTCTTTGTTTCATTTTTTGTAATTCAACAGTGAAGCAATTGTAGATAAATTGTTATGATAAAAGATTTACTTATTTATGCAGTCACTTACAGTGGCGGCCGCCACATTCAAAATGTGGGGGGCAGCGGGAGGCGGGGGGCAGAGGGACCATAATAATAATAATTTTGAAAAAAAGTTAAACTTACCTGCTGCCCCCAGCATAGGGCCTGGGTGCTGGGTCTTTCTTTTTTCAGCATACACTGTGACTACGTCACAGACTCCCTGTCCAATCCCCAGGCTGCACAGCATCGTCGGGATTGGCTTGAGTGGGCTGGAAAGATGCTCCGCTAAGGTCAGGGAGAATCTGGGGTTTCTCTAACCCGGCTGTTCAATACAGTTGGGTTAGAGAAACCTAAGTGTGCATGTGTGTTTTGGTTGGCCTGAGACGGCTACCAAACACACATGAGCATTTAGGGAGTGCAAGTGGCCCTCCTCCTCCCCCCATGCCTTGGCCCCGCCCCTCCCTGCACACACTGGCTGAGACAGCAGCTTAAAAATAAAACAATAATTACATATTGTTTTATTTCTTTGCTGCTGGGTCTGAGCTAGTGGGGCGACGCTCCTCTGCCATTGCGGAGGAGCTGCCCCTGTTCAATTATATACATGTTAAACATAGAATAATGTATAAGTAATATGTAAATTTTTTAAGCAGAACTCACGGATATTTATATCTTTAAAAACATAATTATTATACATGTTTATACAAAGCGATACACGTGTAGGTACACATCTATGATCCAAATAAATGCTTATATACAGAGGAATATGCTGTATATTTATGTTTGAGGATTGTGGTTATGTGGGGAAGATCAAATTCTTGAGTAGTCTTCTGAAGATAAGGTGGTTATCTGTGGATCTCATGTTCAGGGGCAAAGAGTTCCATAGTTTGGCTGTTTGAACAGAGAAGGATGTGCCACCCATGTATTTTTCTTGTACGGTGGGATTTTGAGGTAAGTTGCCACTCTAGAGTGGAAGTTCCTTAGTTGAATGTATTTTGTGATTTTAGTCCTGATGAAGAGCGGTTCAGTTTCATGTATCGCTTTGTGGGTGATACAAAGCAGCTTGAATGTGGATCTTCTGGCAATCAGTAACCAATGTAGGGTTTTCAAGGCAGGGGAGATGTAAGCTTGTGTCTTTATATGAAAGAGTAGGCTGAATCCGTTGTAGTCTTTTTATAGTTGTTAAAGGTGATCCGTGGTAGAAGCTATTAGCGTAACTGAGTTTAGACAGAACAACAGAGATAGTAGCCTGGACCTTGTGTGGAAATCCCAGGTAGGGGAAGATACATTGCACCGTTTTCATAGTAACAAAGCTTGATCTTGCTAGTTTGTCCACTGGGCATTCATTGATGGCTTGGAGTCCATGGTCATTCTGAGGTTTCTTACTTTCTTTGATACTTTAGGCGGTGTTCCCAGATCATCAAACCATGCGGCGAGTGGATCATAATTTCCCCAATCTCCACACGTAACCATTTCTCTTTTGGAAGCATTCAATTTGAGATGGAACCATGTCATCCATTGATCAACAGCTCAAAAGACAACTGAAAATTGTTGAACTTACAATGTCTTTGGAGCATCCAGTTGAAGGAGTATTTGTGTGTCATATGCATAGTTATAGCACGTGAGGTGAAATTGATTGATCAGTGCTGCTTATGACTTCATGTAGATGTTGAAAAGCTTGGATGAGATGATAGCACCTAGAGGGACCCCTGCTTTTGTGAAGTACTGTTTGGAAGAGAAAGGGGGGGGGGTATGGATGACATTAGTTCTGTTGCAAAGGTAGGATGCAATCCAGTCTAGAGCAGTCCCCTCTATGCCAGCTTCATAGAGTCTTTGTATCGGAGTGTCATGGTCAACCATGTCAAAGGCAACTGAGAGGTCCAAGAGAAGTAGTGCAGCAACCCCGTTGCAGTCAACTGTGTTCGGAAGGTCATCCCAGATGGCAACAAGGGCAGATTCTGTGCCTCTTACTGGACGGAATCTGATTTACAAGTCTGAAAGTATGGCATTATCTTCAATGAATTGTAACATCTGGGCAAATGCTGGTCTTTCTATCAGTTTGCCCAGGAAAGGTCCGTTAGTAATCAGACTGTAGTTGTCGGGGTTCAGCGGGTCCAGGTTTGTTTTCTTTAGTAATGGGCGTATATATGACTATTTTTTATTTCTTCTGGAAATATTCCCGTAGTTAAGGTATTGTTGATTATTCTTCCTACTGGAGTGGCAGCAGAGGTTGTTGAAATTCTCTTGAAGGTTTTTGGTGGACATGGGTCAGAAGGGCTGCCGCGCCTGCTTGCTTTGACTAGGTTCATAAATCCATCATGTACAATTTGTTAGAAGGAATGGAGAGGCTGGGTTAGAGTATTCTTGGATTGTTATTTTGGAAAAGGGTCAGTGCGGTGCTTTTTCTTTGTTTTAAATACAAGTCCAATGTGTCTGCTTTGGCCGTGTAATGATTTACCAGTTTCATATGGTGGTAATTTGCCACACTCCTGCGCAGGCAGTGTTGTAGGAAGTCTTGCAATAAGACACTGCTTCACTGGCCCTACAATGGCTTAATGAATTAGCCAGAGCCATACTGGTGGTTAATACATCCTAGCACTGTCCGTGATAAACTTCCATCTAAAAGGTACCTACAACGGAATGAGCACTGAACATGTAAGTCTTTGGTGGTCACTGTACAACACCGTCTTAATCATCTCTTCTCAAATTTTATTAGGGCCACCAAAATTCTTCCATTGGATTAAGCTCCAGCTAGCTAGTGGTGTTGGAAATTTCCTTAAGATGCCAGTACGCAGCCTCTGGTATCACTGTCCTAGAGGGATGCTAGGTCCTCTGCTCTATGCATTTTACTTAGTTGAGGCAGTTGCCTCTATGGGGGCTGGGGCAATGGGACCTAGGTGTAGGCCTCGTTGGATTTGGCCCTCGTTGTTCAGATTCGCAGCCTGTGGGCGGGGAAAATTGCCAGTTGTCACGGACTCAATTGTTTGATTGGGGGACTGAGGGAGTCTGACTCTGATAATATGTATGACTATATGTCACAGGGCATGTTTAAGGCGGGTGGAACAGGAGTGTCTGGGGACCATGGTTGGCGCACATGGCTACTGCTTATTACCTCCTCGATAGTCTTCCTCGCCACGAGTTACAAAGTGAGCTTCAGCTCCACACCAGAACCCTCCAAAGCAAAAAAGTCAGCCTCCCATCCCTTCCCAATATGGCCGACCTGTTACACCCTGACCTCTATTAGAGGCGGGCCGGCCCAACCCATCAGCCTGTTTTTTTAGTTCTGCGCTGCAGATTCTCCAGAGCGTCTGATCAGGTAAGTTGGGCTGAGGTCCTGCTCCAGAAGGTCCTGGTACCCTGGGGTGGGGGGGGGGGGTGGGGGGGGGGGGGGAGGCCCTGCTCCAACGGGCTCGCTCTCTGGTTCCCCCACCTTCTGGCCCTCGCACTGACCCTTTGGGTTCACAGCCCTGCTCTAGCGGGCTCCTGGTGCTTGAGGGCTCTTGGGACTTATGCCCTGCGCCCCCTCCATTTTTTGCTTACTGCCCTGCTTTAGCAGGCTTTCTTATTTGGGCCCTGCTGTCTCCTTGTCTGTCGGGCTCTGGCAGGGTGTGCTTTCATCTCCCAGGTGGCTGCGGGCTTCCCTTTGGGTCTCGCTTCTTCTCCAGGTGGGCGTTTTGTCTGTCGGGCCTCTGCCTTTCGCTGCATTTCCAGTGCTTGCTTGTCTGAGGTCCCGGCCTGCCAGTCTGGGTTTCACTCCCCGGCTCTTGCGGTGGCATTTTTGCCCCCTCCTGTGGCTAGATACCCACTTTCGGCTAATCCTGGGGAGTTTTCCCTTACGTGCCGTCCTCCTGTTGGTGGTGGCGCACATCCATTTTCGCGGCCGTGCCCCTGGAGTCCCTATCTCCATAAGCTTACCTTCGGGTGCCGGGGCAGGTGTCCTCGGTGCTCCGGGGCCCGCTCGGGGGTTTTGCGGGGTTCTGCGACGCGGCGGGTGCCGTTTCCCGGAGCCTCCGTGGGATGGGGCCGGGCTGTTGGCTTCTCCTCCTGGTCGGCCATTGGGTGCCTCGCAGGTCGGCCTCCGTGGGACAGGGCCTAGCTCCCCCGGCTTTGCTCGGGGCTGTTTCCGTCAGCTGCAGTCATTACCCATGAGAAAACCTGTGGCCTAATGGTTAAGGTGTTGGACTCTTACCTTCTAGTATGGGTGTTCGATTCCTGATCTTTCAATGTATTTGTTTCTTCGGATAACAATCTGGGCAATTTTATATTTTGAAAATTTCCCATATTCAACGGTTGGCACATTAGTTTGAGTTTGCTCTCATATTGTTGGGGAAATATTATTGTCCAGTAACCTGGTACGTGGTTCAGCTCCTGTTCTGTGTTTTTTTGTACATCTGAGCATGTCTATCGTGGAGTCATTTTACAGTAAGCTTCGGCGGTATTTGCAGGCTTACCTGTTTCCATGTACAGCCATCTACACATCAGTATGTGACGATGGCATGTGCGGAGGCCCCACGATTGCGTTGTTTTTCGGGTCGTAGTGGCCCTGTGCTGGACAGCGGGATCACTTCCTCTGGTGAGTGTTCTGTGTTCATTCCTCCATTCCCTTCCGGATTTTCGTTCAGTATGTTGTGTCGCTTGACATCTTGTGATTCTGGGCAGCCGACTGCATCTCCCTGGTGCTCGTGTTAGGCGCTTGTTGCCTTCGGGTCACGCGCTGTTTGAGATTAGCAGGCGGGGGTGGATTCCTACACTCGTTTAAGTGTGGAGAGGCCTCGCTCTTTTGCTTAGTGTCCCAGGAGCTATGTATCGGTGGCTCCTCTTGCTCTTCTGGTAGCAACGGCCCTCGCAGAACTGGGGTTCAACTCCTACCTCTGCTCTCAACATATCCCAAGGTGTTAAGATTTGCCAGCGTTGGACGTCCTTGTCGCTATGGGACTGGGTTCCAATCTCGGCTCCAACGCACGACGTTCCGTATCTGTGCGCTTCACTTATTCTCCCAGTATGGTGGCTCTCTCTGCTTTCCGCTGTGGAGGCCTGTGTTCTTGGGTCTCGGGCTCTTCTCTTGGCGCCACTCAGCGTTTCTTTCATCTGTGGGTGTTGATTGTGAGCCTTTGGGTTGCAGTGGACTTCTGTTCTTCGGTGCCCATATTCCTTCTGGGTGTCCGTGCTAGTCGGTTTGATGCCGTATTATGTACGCTGCTTGACACAGTGTTGGGCCCTTCCGGGAGGTCTGTCCTTCCGCCGTGACCCTACGGCCATACCGCCCTGTGAGAACCTGCTCTCGTCTGTTCTCAGAAGTTACGCATGGTGGGGCTGGTTGGTGCCTGGATGGTAGACCGCCTGGGAATACCAGGTGAGGTAGACATGGTGGTTCTCAGTTCTTCGGATGAGCGGTGTGTTTTGCCATGCATGTGCTGGTTGTTCGCGCATTTTTGGGCCTTTGGCCCAGTGGGGTGTGTGTTTGCCTTTCCCGGCCTTCACTTTCGGATTTTGGTCCGGCGGTCCTTCCTTCCTGTGTGCTCCTGTCCCCGCCTGCTCTCCACTGTTGTGCTGCGTCTGTCCGGGCCTTCGGGGTTTCCGGGGGCTGTGGGCGCCTACCTCCTGTTCTTCCTTCTCGGGCTGCTTCTGTGGTCTCCGGGTAGGCTTTTGGCTTCTGTTCCTGTTGTTGCAGTCTGGCTTTTCTTCCATGGGCTAGTTGGCCTGGCCACGGCGGTGGTGTCCCCTCCTCCTCCTGCTCCATGGCTCGGCAGGCGTCCTTTGCGCCCTCCTCCTTGTCATACACGGTTCTCAGCTGGTTCATGTGGTGCGTCTTCACTTCTACTGCCTCCTTCTGTGGGCTCTGGTGATACCAGTTTGCCAGTTGTGTGCAATGTTGTATTCCCCACACGCTCCCGTGCACGCGTTGTGGCAGGTGGTGTTTTTACTGATCCTCACTGGACTGGCCTGGTGTGCATAGGTGTATGGTGGCTTTAGTCCCAGTTCTCTTGTACTGGGGTGCCTGCTTGACGTTGTGTGCATTGTCACCCAGAGTGGGACGGGTTTGCCCAGTCTTGGGTCCCGTGCTCTCCTTGCCACTGGTTTCCAGCATTCCTGGCTGATTTGGTCCGGTCCCACATGCTGTAGCTCTGTGGTTGATCTCCTGCCTTTGGTGGCTGTCCCCCTTCGTCTGGTTGTGTGTGGCCAGGACCGCCTGGGGTTAGCAGGTGCTGTAGGCTACCCGGCTGTTCATGTCTGGGTTGTCTACCCTGATGATGTCCTTCCTTAGGGTGGGTTTTAGGCTCCCTGTGCCTGGGTGACTGGCGGTGCTTGCCCGGTCCGTCCGTTTGGGGTCCTCCCTGTTTGGTTGGCCCCGGTGCTCTGTGGGTATTCCCGATTTCCCCTGGCTCCCCTCCCACCCTGTCTGCATGTCCGGACGGGGGTCTTTGTGTTCTGGTCTCCCCTTCCCGGGTGTTGGCGACATCTCCACCTGTGGGGCGTGCTTGGGTCTGTGCTGGGTCGGTTAGTACATTTTTTTGGCAGTTTCTCTTCTGCCTTCTGTGGACCGTTTCCTGGCTTGTTTTTGCCCCTGCCTCACGGGGGCTTCTTGTTGCTCTCCTGGGCGGTTGGTGCGCTGCCCCGTTCCCTAGGGGGTTTGCGGGCTTGCCTCGGTCACTGTCTTCCGGTTTGTGTCCCCGGTGCTGGCTTTTCCTGCCTTCTTGTCCGGGCTCCCAGCTTCGCGCCTGGGCTTGTTGGCCTGGCCGGGTTGTTTGTCCTGTTGATGGGGCTCGCCTGGGTGCTTCCCGATTCTGCTCCTGCAGATGGTGGCTCTGGGTTTGCTCGGTGGTCTGTGTAGTGCCTCTGTGGGCTCTGGCTCACTCAGTTCTGGGTTTTCGTATCCTGCCATGGTTTATTATTACCCCTTGGGGCTTTTTGTTCACGCTGTGCTTGCGATTGTCCGGGGGTGCTGGTTTTCCCGGTTCTCTTCCCCGGTCAGGGCCCGATGCTCCCTGTGCGGATTGGATCCTGTTCTTCTTTGTCCCTGGTTTTGGGGTACTGGGTCATTTCGGCTCGGGTTTTATCCCTGGGGGTGTTGTCATTCACATGCTCGTTCCGCCCGGCTCTTCTGTCTTTCTCGCCTTTGGTGGGTTGCTGCCTATGGCCTTGCCCCTGCGTTCACTCGGCTGGGTCGGTTCTGGGTGTTGGAATGAGTCACTGTGGCCTAGTGGTTCGGTTTGCAGGCTCTTCCACCCGAGGTCCTGTGTTCGTGTCCCGAGGTTTGTTGGTTTTGCCTCCTGGGTGCTCGCCTCAGCGGCTCATTTGTTGCATGTGGAACGTTGCGGGGCAGTTTGCTTGTCCCCTGCGCTGGGTTGTCTCACTTGTTCGTTCTGTATTCCCTTTCTTTCTGGGACCTGTTTGCTTTCTTGTGCATGGGTCCCCTGGTGGGTGTTCGCCTTCCTGTTGGGGCTTGGCCTTGGTCCTCTTCGGTTACCTTGATGACGGGGTCGCTTTGTTCCTGTGGCCTCCAGGGTCTGTTTTGCCTTGCACCTGCCTGGGCTCTCTCGTTGCTGTCACGCTCCCTTCCTGGGGTCCTTTGGGCAGCTGTGGTCCGTGTCCCGCCTGCCTCTCCTTGCTGGTGGGGCTTGGGTGCCCTTCCTTTTGCTTCTACATTCACCACAGTCCTTTGGGGCAACTTGCTGGTGTGACGAGCAGTGTGCGACCAACTTGTGTTCAAATTATTACGGCTCCCGTGAGCTAACGGGCTGACGAGCCCTGGTTCTGCACCTGCGCGCCATGAGAGGTATTTGACCTGTTTTAATTACATTTTGGCAGTCCACTCGGCACCCCGTTACACTGTCCTGCTCCCTGCTGACGAGAGGCAACTACCTCGAAACACGTGTCCAGAGATGGCTAAATGCAACACATACTGTTTTCTTTTGACACATCGTGGCATAGGCGTACCCGCCGTCGCCACTACATTCACCACAGTCCTTTGGGGCAACTTGCTGGTGTGACAAGCAGTGTGCGACCAACTTGTGTTCCTTTTGCTTCTGCCCTTATTTGCCTCCGGATCTGGTGGGTTTTGTTTTCTTCTCCCCACCGGTCTTTTGTTTGGGGGTGGTTCGGCTCTCTCGCTGTTGGTGGTCCACTATGAGTGTGGATGGGCTTTGGTCGGTATGAGTCTCTTGCTGCTGTGGCCTTTTTGTTGGGTCCCTCTGGTGGGGTTGCCCTCTGTTTCTTCAGTTCCTATGATGCCCCGGTGGCTCATGTACTGTTTTGCTCCCCTCTCGCTTTGGGCTGTCCGTTGGGCGGCCTTGGCGTGTTTGGACCAGCTTGCCTCTTTCTGTTCGAGGGACTGTTTGCGGTTGCTTTTTGGCTCCGTGTGGTCTGCTGCCGTGCCTTCTCTGTCCTCCTTTGTTCTTTGGTTGGGCCACGTTTTCTGTAGGCACTTCGTGTCTCTGGGGTCCGGTTTTTTCCGCCCTCCCGGTGTCTTTCAGTCCCTGGCTGGTTCTTTCTGCTCTTGGTTGCCTCTCTCGTGGGTGGTTCTTCCACTCGCTGGCCTGTTGGGTTTGCCCTCTTCCGTGGGGGTCCCCTCCTGGTCCGTTTGTTTCTTGTGGGTTTCCATGAAGCCGCTTGGCTTTGGTATGTGCTCACTTTGTAAGTCATGTGTGGCGAGGAAGACTATCGAGGAGGTAATGCCCCCGTTACTTACCGGTAACCTTCATTACTCAGAATATAGTCTTCCTCGCCACATGAGTTCCCATCCCTCCCTCCCTCCCTGTCTGGCTATCGGCTTCATGTTGTGCTTAGTAGTTTCAGGCTGATGGGTTGGGCCGGACCGCCTCTTATAGAGGTCAGGGTGTAACGGGTCGGCCATATTGGGAAGGGATGGGAGGCTGACTTTTTTGCTTTGGAGGGTTCTGGTGTGGAGCAGAAGCTCACTTTGTAACTCATGTGGCGAGGAAGACTTTACTCGGAGTAATGAAGGTTACCGGTAAGTAACCGGGTGTGAGAAGTTGGCCTGGCATATACTGGCGACTAGTTATAGTGGCCACCTTGCACCAGTCCAATTCGACTCTTATGGTAGATAGCTTTCTTTAAAAGGTTGTCTTAAACCTATCTTAGTGGTAGCTGTGGAGAGCAGCCTTCAGGCTAAGCCTCAGAGGAATGTAAAGCAGCTTGTTTTACCTTATAATCTCTTGAATTACCAAATGAAAGGACACCACACAGGTATATATATCAAATATATATGTATTTGTTACTAGACACTACTAATCTTTTTATGAGATTAGAAGTCAGGAACACATACAAATATCAACGTTTCACAATAAGTTAAGCACAAATATGGCTGGGGCCCTAGGGGCGTACCAGACCATATACTAAAAAAGAGGTTTAGGAAAGTCGACTTGCAGAGGGACAAGGCCTAGGGCCTGTGGAATCGCTGGGGCTTCACTAACGCAGCAAAAGCAGGTAAGTAAAAGACCCACGGGAGACGCGTGCAGTGTGAGAACACAGCCGCGGGTTCCCTATTGATTTCAATGGAGCAAGTCGTGGTTGGATTGTTAAAGTTTTAGGGTACTTCGAGGAAGTCTACAAGCAAGCCACTTACAAGGTAAGTAATTCGAGGGCCAACACACACTTGGGCACCGGAGTGCACGAGTTACCTCACCCAGGGAAGTCGCTGTTTTCTATGGAAGTCAAAGAAGATTTGCTGCTTGCGAAGACTGAAGAAGCGTTCGGTGGAATCTAAGGCTGGATTCAAGATGAAGATGACCTGAAAGCAGAAGGGACAGTGTTCACAGTCACTTGCCAGTGACCCGGGGCCAGGAAGATGGATGCCCACGGAAGTCGGGTGATTTCAGGTGATCAAGGGTGTTTTGACTCTTCGCTCACGAGGACCAGGAGGCATCGACGATGACCAGCAGCTGGATTCGGAGTGTCCCACGACGTCTGCAGCTTACTGAGGTGTCGGCAACCGGATTGGAGCCAACAAGCCTTGGCATCAGCAAGCCTTGTGGAAAGTGAATTAAGTCAGCAGTGCAGACCAGCAAGGTCTGAGGGACTCACCCAGCGAGAGTAAGTGAGGGCAGGCCTGGAGCAACCAGGGGAGCCCTTTGGTTCGATCAGAAGGTCTTCAGGGGACCCACAAGCCAATGGGCAAGGGATCGCGAAGACGCCTCATGAGGAAATGATTTGCAGGAGCCCACGGTCAATCGGGACGGGGTAGGCCTCTGATTTTCGCTGCAAAACCTGCTGGAGGCTTGGGCCACAAATGGTCCAACGCACAAGTTCGTAGAACGTCGTGAAGGAGATACACTCGACAATAGTGCACGGTACCCGGGTATTGCTGTTCCTCGTTACTCGTTGGGTCCACTCGCCTCGGCTCTGCTGGGGACTCACAATGGCCGTCGAGAAGTCAGGAGATCCACTTCCGGGGCTGCAGGGACTTCGGGCTCCAGCGGGAGCGGGAAAGTTTGCAACAGTTGATTCAAAGTTTTGGTGCCTGCCAAGCAGGGGAGTCACTCCTCGACTCCAAGGGAGATTCTTCCGTCTTCCATAGGTAGTGGAATGTCGAAGGACCAGGATTCTTCTTGTAAAGCGTTGTCCAGGGATATCTAACTTGCAATGGCAAGGGTTCCCTATCTTATACTAAAAGAAAGGGAGGGACTAGCTTTATGACCACTCCTCTGGGAGGGTCAGGGTAGGGGCGGTTACACTCACTTCCCTTTTATCCAGTTTCGCGCCAGAGCAGGGACAGGTAGCCCCTGAACCGGTTTGAGCTGGCATATGCAGAGGAGCCTATTGCTCCCCCAGTGCAGGACTTCAAAGCACTCTAGGAGTGCACCCACCCAACCCCAATACACTAAATCTTGTCTGGAAGGTGGTGACACCTTCCCTGTGACAGGATGCCTATTGTTGGGCCTCCTCCACTGCGAGGTTCAATCAGCAGCAAGAGGGCAGCCCAGTGTCTGTGCTGGTGGCATCCATTTTGTGATGCCAGGGCTCTTTCAGATTTCTACTGTGTTTCCACAGTGGGTACATGTCGTCCCCTCTAGAAGGGTGGGATCATACTCCCACACCAGTTACTGGTGTGGGGGTATGATTTCAAGTTGTTTGACACCAAACACGACATGTTTTGATGCAGTCATTCTAAAATTAGCAATTACCGGTAGGTTATAATGCACTTAAGAGTATATGGTTTAACCGCATCCACAAACGGCCACAGAGAATAGACTCTGCCAGCTGCAGAGGGGCCCTGCTCATGCAGAGGCACCCCTTCACATTGTAAACCAAGCACCCTGCCCTCAGGATTGATAGGGCCTGCCTTAGGAGTGACTGATAGGTTTATATGTGTGTGTATGGTGAGATATAGGAACCTATACCTCAGTGAGGAGTGCTAGCACTACCTCACCCAGGCTGCAGTAGCAGGCCTGTGGTGTAAGATTTAGTCTGCTTCTCAGGGGTGGCATAATACATGCTTCAGCCCCTGGTAGGCCTGTGAAGTACCTATGCCCTTGGTACCTAAGGTACCATATACTAGGGGCTCATAAGGTACCACAGTATCCAATAACTAGTGCATCTAGTATGCACTCCAAGTTGTTTAGAGAGAACAGAGAGACTGGGGCCCTGATTAGCAGGGACCCAGCCAGACTATAGCCAGAAACCAGTGTTAACATCCGAAAAAAAGTGGGGGCAACATAAGTGCAGATCCTACTCTCCTACACCAGGGCATTATGGCTACTGGAAAGTTGTGACCTGGAATATTAGGGGACTGGCCAGCCTAGCAAAAGACAAAGGCTTTACTCCTACCTCCGTTAATATGGGGTGTCCATGGCCTTCCTACAAAAGACCAACACGTGGGGAAAGTGCATTTGTTACCTACGGCGTAGGTGGTGGGGACAACACTTTTCAACATCATACTCAAACTATGAAAGGGGGACTATGATTTAGGTTTGTGCCTGGTGTTCCCTTTGCGGCAAAGGGGGTGAAACTGTAGTGTAGTTCCAATTGTACCCTTCATGCAGGACCTACGCATTTGCGGATAACATAACTGTGGGCCTGGTGGCAGACTGACACTGTACACCCCCGACGAATATGTTAGCCTGTTTTCGCATTAGCTAGCTCGTAGTGCTACTAGAATCTCCTGTTATCAGAGAGATTAGTTTTTGCAGCCTCAGAACACAATAACCTCAGACTCGTGGAAACAATATACTACTTTTCACCTAGTCACTCGTGCTTGCTTGTTTTGTTCTCAGAGAGATACAGAGAAGAAACAGTTGAGCTATTTTACAATAGAATATATTGTACTGTAGTTCATCTCATGTAAAATAAGTGTGCTGTTACAATTGTAACACAGTAGCAGAGATATAGAACCAGCAGTACAGTGAATAAAAAGGAATAGTATTGTTCTACCATTTTGCAATAGTCACGAACATATACCTGAATATGAATTGCATTTATAAAATAAAGTGCGTACTCCTAAGATGCCTAACTAGATGTACCTAAGTGTACCTAGCATGTGAGTAGGTGCTACAGAGCCTAAAAGCCAAGAATCCCGCTAGGATTGAGTCGAACACCCATACCTGACTAGTGAGAGTGTGGGACTTCGTCCTGGACTTGAGCTGGACACCCCGCGAGGGATCGTCAGACTACTGTCAGGTGGAGCGATGGCATGCCGGAGCTGCAGCGTCTCTGGTCAGTGTGTCGGTCTTGAAGTCTCGGTTCCCTCCTGCTCTCTGGTAGCAAGAGGTGCTGTATTTATACAGCCTATGTACGTGTGTTACCCATTGTTCAGTATGAGGATGACGTTGGGGATTAAACCTTGTGAGTCGATGGGACAGGTGAAGTATACCTTCTGGGGAGTGTACGCATCAATTATTCATATGTGCTAAGGATGACGTGTTAGCAATATTGATTGGGAAAAACCCACCCTCGGCATGGAACTAGGTGAAAGGTTTAGTCCATAAAAGGCTGCAATCCTTCTAAGGCGTGATGTCCCTATAAGGCATTCTGTCCTTATTTGGAGTTATGTCCTTATAAGGCTCGTTCATATGAAATAACGGGGAGATGATATAGGGAAAGTGTACAATGTTCCCTGGACCTATATTAGGGTACCGATATGAAATATAACACCCACTCCACCTTATACTTAACAATAATAATACACATTTCTGAAATACACATTTATAACAGTGTCAGTGCATAACATTATCAAGTAATCATTTAAAAAGTTTCTAAAAGCGTTAAAAACAGTTTAAAAAACGAGGAAAAAATATGTTCTTTGGTAATGTTTGACATTGTTTTAAAGATCCACAAATCACAGTTCTAAACGAGTTTGATCACACAAGTTGAACTACTGCAAGCGTAATTAGAAGACCATGCTTTGAGATAGAAAGTGTCAATTTGAAAAAGAGTCTTTGAAGAAAAACAAAATGGAAGGAAAAAGGTTCCATATTCGTTCCCAGCAAACGGTGAGCCAGATTCAGATTAGAAGTCCTGGCTGGGAGACATAATATTATCGCTGCCTGCTACAGCAGGGGACAAACATTGCAATACCTCGCATAGCACGTCAAGTGTGCATAGATGTAACTCCTTGTTGCCAGTAGCTGGTGTGTAGGCTTCCGGTACCGGATACGAAACCTCGGTGTCAATGCTGGAGCTGAAATTTAATTCAGTTGTGAAAGGCACCTGCGGCTCCTCAAGGAAGGCATGCGTCGAGATAGGAATACACTGGGGACAGAGTCGTGCATGGGAACACAAAGGTTACAGCCTGGAGTCTAAGTCTGCTGGCGTCTCCGTCAGAGGTGTCAGACAGATGTCCAACTCGCAGTCGCTCACGCAGAACAGGCATCGGAAGACAGGTACGATGCAGTCCTCAAAGACTGGTCTGAAGGATAAGAACCAAGAAGCACTTAGTTCTCGTAGGCGAGGTGCACCGAGATGCTGTACCATGCGCTCTCAGTAATGTTTTTCCTGGAGAGCCTTCGTAATCTCGCTGGCGGGTGGTGCGTCCATTGCGCAGCAGGTAGACTATAAACAGCATTCCAGCTACAGCGAGCAGTATCAGAGGTAGATCCCCGAAAATTCTTCCAAACCCGGAGTGTATGAAGTTAGGAATAACTCCAAGGATAGTCTGGAAAGTGCTAAGGAATCCCGACCCTATGGTCTTAAATAGGTGTATAATGCCACTCGTATCAGACATATTAATGTAGGGGGCAATTTGTTTGAATTAGCGCCTGTATCTTGGTCGAGGTCCTCGCAACTTGAAGTTCAAAGGTTTCTCGAGCGGAGGTCAGTGGCACGGTTTTCTGTAAAAGCATGGCTTTCATTCTGCTCAAAGCATCAAACTGAATCAACAAAACATTCAGTGAAGGCCATACTAGCGCATCCTTGACTGTATTTTTTGGCGGAAACAATACTTGCATACAGCAAGTAACCCTGGTGTTCATGGTGACCAGGATATGCGATGCCTGGAAGCATGCCACAACAACCTTGATCGTTCAGCATCAAGTAACTCCCATTCGAAAGTAACTCGAACACTGGCGATATTACGGCAGCTGGTGTTCCTTTCATGTGGCAAGACAGATTTGAAACTTAACCATTACAGGCTCCGTGCAAAACGATATATTGGCATATGAGAGAACCGCTTAAAGCGTTCTTGCAGGGTGTGCCTCGGCTGAAGCAAGATGGCGGTCCCGTAGCGGAGGCCGTAGCAGTTGGGCAGTGAGGGCAATGAACTAAGCCCCATGGAGTTTTAGCTTACGGATACAATCATACCAGATTCCACCCGATCTCGGCAAGTATTGGCCGGAAAAAAAAACGGCTGTGGAACCGGTTATGCCGTCGGCACTTACCGGGTGCAGGCTCTCAAGACAGGCTCTTCGTTTGGTGTTGGCCCCGTTCACGGCGCTGTCTTCCGCCCACGGACTTCGCGAGCTCCGCGGAAACGAGGAGAGGCGGAGCCAGGATTCGAGGCAGGAGAGAGAGGCGTCGTGCAGGTCTCGGTCAGGGACATCGGCGGCTGGTGGCAGTCTCGGCAGGAGATCACCCGGTCTGAGGTCTCAGAGGGATTTCATGGCCCCCAAAGCGGCCGTCGGTTCTAAAACGGCGCTTCATAGGAAAAAATCATTGAGGGAGGAAACCGAGGCAGAGAGAGATGAGGACCCGCGAGGACCCCAATTACTATCGGGGCAAACAAAAAGGAGGCAACAGGTAGCTTGCAGGACCCGGCTTTGCGGCAGTCGGTAAGGAGAAGGAGAAGGGGCCTAGGGTAGCGGAGGGTGGCGTAAATTCACTGGTGGATATTTTAACTGGCAACTCCCCTTTGACTATCGAGGAGCGCACCGACTCGACCTTCTCCCCCGATATACCCTCAGCTAACACCTCCAGCTTGCTCTCTGTCCCCGCAGATACGGAAGTTGCTCCAAAGGAGTCAGTCCCAGCTGAGGTTGCCACGGCCCCCTTAGACAGGGGGAAAGGGAGTGGCGGTACTGCAGGACAGATCTCCGGGGGTGATTGCTCGTGAGGTCAGCTAAAGTTAGGAACAGCAGTAGATACTGAACCACAGAAAGTTGAATTGTTGCCAGGCGCTACTATTATCGAGTGGGAAAAAGCGCCAAGTGAATACTACTTCTCTGTCTCTGACGGGGCGGAGTGGTCGGAGGAAGAAGAACGCAGCTCCTATCTTGGCTCAGATTCCGACTCTGAGGATGGTCTCCCGGCAACCATAGTGCGGCCTCCTGTTGTTAAGGGTCAGACTTTGAAAACCAATCACTCTTCTCGAGAAGTGAGGTAGGATCACTCTCCTGACTTAGCCCTGCAGGGTGGACCGGCGGCGGATAGCACTCATCGTTCACTTTTGGAGACCAATCATCAGGAGATACTGGCGCACAGAGAAGAGACTCGCCAGGATAATCGCAAGGCCCAGGCCGCTATGAGGAAGATGCAGGGAGTGGTCAGAAAGCTATCTAAAGTTTGCACCAATACGGGGGATAGAGTATCCAATCTGGAAGAGAGGGTTGTATCCACTGAGGCTGAGGTAGCTGTGGCCACTAGCATAGTCAATGCCCAATGCTTCCAGGTTGTGGACCTGCAGTGGAAAATGGAGGAGATGGAGAACAGGCTCCGAAGGAATAACTTGAGGGTTCTGGGGATTCCGGAGGGGGTGGAAGGGTCGGACATAAGGTCATTTATCATCAAGCTATTCGAGCAAGCATTCCCAGAGCTCTCAAGCTGGAACTGGTCCATCGAGCTACAACGAGTCCACCGCATTCCCTTTAAGATTCGGAGCAATGCTAAAGAAGGAGACAAACCTAGAGCAGTATTGATATTTCTGGGCAACTTTATACTGAGACAGTCCATCGCGGAGAAAGCCAGGACGGATGCAAGGAGGAGCGGTGATGGGTTTTCTTTCTTTGTCCGCCCAGACTATTGCCACATGACGGTGGAAAGGAGATGGCGATTGAGGGAAATGATTAAACCATTTCAGGAGAAGAGGATTCATGCCTACCTTATAAATCCGGCTCAGCTACAAATCATCAATGAAGGGAGGGCTTTATTTTTTTTCGTCAGAAATTAAGGCGAAGGAGTATTTGGACTCTCTGGGTAAATAAGTGGACTAGTTTGCGGATTGGTTACTGGATGGAAAATAATCTCTCATGAAGGGGGTGTGGGTGGGAGGTTTGTAGTTATTGTGATATGAGTAAATATTCAAAAACAGGCTTAGGGGCTTTAAAGGGGTTCATGTATTCTGTTCTATTTTTTGTGCTTGCCCTCACTGTGCTCACTGTAGCTCCATCACATGCACAGACTAGGTCTGAGCGCTTCACTAAGGAGGGTTTGGGTGAGGGATAGTCAACGGGGTGGGACTCACAGTGGGAGGGAGGGAGTTTGGGGTGGGAGGGAGGATGGTAGGGGTTTGGGGGTTAAGGGGGGAGAAAATAGGGGGGAAAAATGCAGTTTGTTTCATCTTGTTTATGTTTTTAGTCAGATTATGGATATAGAGAGGCTGAAGGAGCTTAAAGTGCAGGTTTATTGCTATACTCAAATAGTCCTTCAAGATGGCCAGCATTAGGCTCTGTTCTGTTAATATAGGTGGGTTAAATGATATGGAGGAAACGACTAAGGTTGGCTTACTTTGTTAAAAATAACAGAATTGATATTCTTTGTCTTCAGGAGACCCACCTTCCATGGTCCAAAAGGAGCCTTATGTCCATCAGTGGTTTTGAGTTGGTGGCTTGTTCCACCCAATCCTCAACAAACAGGGGAGTCACGATTCTATTAAAAAAAAAATTGGGAGGGGTCAGGCGGATAAATGCGGATAGCTACGGTAGATGGGTCTTAGCGGAATTGGAAAGGGGCCCGACACTCTGTGTAGTGTATGGGTCAAACGAAGATGATCCTGAGATCTTTGACTCCCTAGAACTAGAGCTTGCAAGCTGGCCAACCCCCATAATAATCTGTGGCGATTTAAATATATCCGCTGATTGGAGCGACACTGCTGTGTATCAAGGACGGAAACCAAGAGTCTTCAGGGCAGTTAAAGCCCTTATTAATTCCCACGGGTTGAAGGATGTGTGGGGGGTAAAAGAACCGACAAAGCCCGGTTACACATCTTTTTCAAATCCTTACCAGAAGTTCACTAAATTGGATTATTTTTTTATATCCGCTACTGAAATAAATAGAGTAGAAATAATGAAACTCCCGAAACTATTGTCTGATCACAACCCTTTATTATTGTCTTACGAATTATCTGGACCTGACAGGGTTAGGACTAGATGGACATTTGAAAGGCGCCTATTGGCAGATATAAGATTTACCGAGCATATTCTGAAATGGGTTGGCGAATTTTTTGCAGCCAACAGGTATAGTGCCTCTAGAAATGGCGTTTGGGAGGCATTTAAAGCTGCTCTAAGGGGAGAATTTTTAAGCTTCGGGGACAGGCTAAGAAAGGAGGATAAGAGGTAAGTGGAGAGGCTAATGGGTAATTTGTCAGACGCTGAATAACAGCATATGAGAGATATAATCAGTGGAGGAGATAGCAGCAAGAGTCAGAGGGAGATGCTGAAAATTAGAGCAGAACTTCAGAAGACGATTAGCCAGAAGGCTACGGGAGAGTATCAAACATCAAGGGCCAAACGCTATGAAACGGGAGAGCAGGCCGGTAGAGTGTTAGCTCTGCAAATAAGACAAGGGAAAGCAAGGAATTTAATTCCCTTGATTGAAGAAAATGGGGAGGGATTCACGCAGGCTAACAAGATAATACAGGCTTTTAAAAACTTTTACCAATGCCTGTATGACGAGGATACGCGGGAAGGTAATCAGGGGGACGAGGTAGAGGATAATGGTCCGCGTCACAATGTCTTTGGGAGAGATGAACTGGACAGGGATATTAGCGGGAGCGAGATAATTGAGGCCTTGCAAGAGCTTGCCTCCGGTAAGGCTGCAGGCCCAGATGGGATCCCTCTGGAGGTCTATAAATGTATAGAACTAGAGATTATACCTTTATTAGTGGATTTATTTA
The DNA here is from genome assembly GCF_964204655.1 of Triturus cristatus. NCBI lineage: Eukaryota > Metazoa > Chordata > Amphibia > Caudata > Salamandridae > Triturus > Triturus cristatus. The sequence goes on along the minus strand of NC_140592.1, from coordinate 457,814,439 downwards.
ATGGTATAATGTGTACAGGAGTGGCTCCAGCTTCCTGGCGGGAAACTAATATTGTAGTCTCCCATAAGAAGGGGAAACCCCGGGAGAAACTAGGTTCCTACCGCCCAATATTGCTAATTAATGCGGACACCAAGTTATATTCAAAGATCTGGGCGAAGAGGTTGGGCAGGATCATTGGCGGTCTCGTCTCCCCCTGGCAACATGGGTTCATACCGGGGCGCAGTACTACGGACCATATTAGAAGAGCAATAGCACTGTTCGATGCCCAGGTGGCGGGGGGGGGGGGGAGATGGCCATCATCCTGCTCGACGCAGAAAAGGCCTTCGATCGGGTTGTCTGGGATTTCCTATGGGGTGTATTGGAGGGGAGGGGATTTGGGGAGATAGCCATCAGAGATCTTAAAGCTATGTATCAAGTTCCGGTTGCGAGGGTAGTGGTTATGGGGGAGAGCTCTGAGAAGATAGTCATAAAGAGAGGCACTCGTCAAGGGTGCCCCTGCTCCCCAATCCTCTTCGCTCTGTACATTGACCCACTGATGCAGAAAATATTAGGGTCCCCCAGGATTAGCCCGGTGGTCTGTAATGCCCACTCCAGTAAAATCTTGGCCTATGCTGATGATTTGGCAATTATTACAACTAACCCACAACAGGCGCTCGCGGCCCTGGTCGAAATAGTAGAGGAGTTTGGTAAGTGGTCAGGATATCTCTTGAATGAATCCAAAACGCAAATAATCTGTACCAAGAACATAGTTAAAAGCGACGCGAGATTTGTGGATTCGGCGATATATATGTCGAGGAAATAGTAGCCGAGAATTTTCCACCTCTCATGAAATCCATCGTAAAAGAGCTAAAGAGATTAGACGTGCTACATCTTTCTTTGATTGGGAGGGTAAATGTGTTACAAATGTCAATGTTCCCAAAAATCCTTTATTTGTTCAGAGCCATACCCCTTTTTTTGGAGGAAAAATTAATTAAAAGCCTGGATTCTATGTTTATAAGATTTATCTGGCAGTATGGCAAGGTCAGGCGCTCTACAAACCTTATGTCACTCCCTAGGGAAAGGGGAGGGTTGGCCCTACCAAATTTGAGACTTTATCATTGGTCCTGTCTTCTGACACAAATGTCTATTTTGTTTCAGCATGAATCTAATTGTGGCGTTACTAACCCGGCAGTCCAGGATCTACCCTCCATTTTTGAATTGTTAATCGGGGGAAAGGCTATTGGGCTACTGTGGCGCGAAGTTGATCGTAGGTATTACAAGAGGCCTCGCCTGAAGATTTTGGAGGGGGTTTGGGGGGTCTGGAGGGCCTTTTTAAGGCTATGCAAAATACCAAAGGTAAATCGATATCTCTATCTGTGTAACTCTAGCCTGCTTCCTTATGTGGGGGCTGATAGGAACTTGCAGGTTTGGAGGGACCTTGGTATTAAGACTTTTGGGGATATATGGGGAGGACTGGAACCGCTTGGGTTTGATGCCCTCCAACAAAAGTTTGATATCTCGGTCAACCATTGGCTTTTGTATGGCCTAGTAGTACGGTCATTAAAGGCACTGAGACCAAAACCTTCGCTATTGGAGGACGCCCCCGTGATAGAATTGTTAATTAGGGGGTGTAAGAAGATAAAATGGGCCTATAAGATGCTCATTGCAGAACTTCAAGATGATATGGAAAAAACGGAGGCTGCTTTGGCTACAAAATTTGGAGACCCTGATGTCGATCTGGATTTGGCCCTCACCCTGAATAAAAAAGTATTTAGATCTACTAATCTGAGGGCCCAGCATTATAAAACGTTATTCAATCTTTATCACTCTACCGCAAAATTATTTGCCTGGGGAGTCAGGGTGGATGATAGATGCCCTAGATGTAATGCCGGGCAAGCCGATCTATTGCATATGTTTTTTTACTGCAGCTCACTAACCCCAATCCAGAGGGAATTGGGAAAGTTCTGGGAGGGGCTGCTAGGTCATAAGATCGATCTATCCCCTACCCTGATGCTATTGGGCTGTGATCATAAGCTGAAATTGGTAAAGGCTGAAGAAGCTCTGGTTTTTATTTCCGTGGCTGTGCTGCGGATCTTAATTTCTTCGGGTTGGAAGGATACATCGACCCCCTCTTTCCAAATGTGGCTCTCCAGACTGTTGAGCATTCATAATATTGAGAGATGTCTGTATGAGCAGAAGGGTAAAAAATTGCGGGATTTTGGATTTAGTCTATGGGCCCCGATATCAACGTGGAGGGAGTTGGACAGCAGCTAGACGAGATAGTGTCATAAGTTTTAAATCTGCATTCATGTGAGTCTTGTTCTTTTGTCTGTATCAGCTGTGATTCTCTGTCGTATTGATGTGTTCAAACTGCAATAAAAAATGTATTAAAAAATTAAAAATAATAAAGCGTTGCAGTTGGTACTACTAAGAAACACTTCTCGATCCCCACTCCGGCATCAAAATCTATATGGTAAATCCCAGAATTTCTTAATGTATTCTTTACCCAATTTTTCATATCTGCCTGCCTGCCTTTGCTCAAGGAAATAGTGAAACTGAAATATAGTGACCGGGAGAGTGATTTGGCCATGCATTAGCCACTCAGTTGATGGTAATTCAGCCACTGTAAATGGTAGTCTGTCCGGTTTTTCAATTTGCAGTATTGTATATTTAGCTCCCCTCTGTGCCCTTTCAATCTGTGTATCAGTTAGATTGTATTCTGAAAACAGAGACGTACTGTTCATAAAACACCAAGGCACAAGGCCTGCACGCAAAGACTGTAGCGTCCAGCTCAAAGACATAATAGAACGTAACTGTGATTGGCCGTGTTGTAATATGGCTAAATCCTGTTCCAGTATGTCAACAGCAGAAGATACAATGTTGCCAAATGAATATACTCTGGAGGTCAAAGTTGTTAACCCATTATCTATCACAGCCAAAGTTTATACAGTCTATTTCCCGTATTCTCTCTGCGGCCTCTTGTTGAGAAATCTTCCAAATTTCATTATAGGCAGCATAAATGCCTGCATATATGAAACGTTTTTGACGTTGTTTACTAGGTCCTTGTAAAACATCCCTAAGATCCATGTCTTGTGAGAGTAAAGATAAGTGTTGTTTCACTTCTGCAAGTGTTGAGGTTTCTAGCCATTGTAGGCACAACTTCCCAACACTATAGGATGTCACTACCCCTGGATGTTCTCTCTGTACATAACGTGGGTCTGGCCTATGCATATTGAGTCCCACGGTGATGTGCAGGAACCTTTTATGGCATGTGATTGTGTCTAAGGGACAAACAGCCCACTCCTTCCAATTGGGGTCTGTTCTATTGTACTTCAATATGTCATCAATTGTTGCCCCTTCCTTTGTAGAAGAATTCTGCCACCCATTTGTTGGTGTAGGAAACTTTGGAGAGTTTGTATCCTTTGTCTTGGCTATTCCAAGATAGGATGTCTGTTGCACAGTATCATTTAAAAGGATAATCTGCGCTGTGGAATGAGGCATGCTCTAAATAGTGCCTCTGTACCCTGGACTTGCCAGTCCTTTGAACCCCAAATCGATTTTGTGTCAGTCTCGTCTTGCCACAGGTCAACACCCTGTTCAGACAATTGGGCCAAAAATGAAGCAGAGTAAATCTGTTTAGTGTTTGTTAGCATGCTTTTCAGTGCTGATGTTGGTGCAACGAGGCAGGATCTGTGATGTTAAACCCTGAAAAGTATGCAAATTTCTGTGCAAACATTTGTGAACTACCTTTGGTGGTGTTGGGCAATGTTCCCACTGATTGTATTCAAATACATTCCTGGGTGAAATGGATTTGTGCAGGAAATGATGACCAAAATGTTGGTAACAGTACAATTTGTCATAATCTGATGAACCTTCTAACATTTCACTATTAGAAAATGCAGCAGTTTTCTCTAAATCAGATAACATATTATTAACAGTTTCAGTGTCCCAATCATCAGAAAATGTACTGGAGGTAATGAAATCACTTAATGAGATTTTAAATACATGATTAATTTTTAAAAGTTTGGTTGGTCCGAATATGTTGAAATCAACCTTGTCCCATACTATACCATCCGGTATAGGAACAGCTGTGATGTTCACTGATTACAAGTCTCTTCGTTCACGATGTGACGATATGTGTGGCTTCAGGAGGATGTTGACCTTTCGGGCTGTGGAATCTTGTTGAAGATAATGTCCATTATTAAGCATACTAAAAGTCAATGCTAAACCTAGCTATAAAAGAAAAAACATTATCCCAGAAATTAAACAGAGTTCAATTCAAGGTGATACCAGGTAAGTCTTTTGAAGAAAGTTCTTTAATTCTTGCTTGAATGGTGTTTTGGCTGGCGTCGTTTCCGGCTCGCTTGGATCCAGAGAAAACGTATCAAAGTTAATGAAGAAGCCAGAAGCAGTTCAATCAATTGTTGGAATTGCATCGGGATTAGTTGAAATGTCCTTTTCCTCTCGACGAGGCATGTTGATGTAGACATCTGTATTAGGTCTAATTGCAACATGTGAATTATTCTGATTTTCATTTTGAATGTTTGGTTCAAGTGGAACAAGTTCCATAGCATCGTTGCTTAGTCCTTCATTCTAGGTCGCTCTTCAAACGTGATGAGTCTTTCTGTTTGAACTTCTTGGATTGTAGCTAGAGGAGGACATCTGCTACATCGGAGCCCACTAGGCCTATTGTTTAGTATTGGCCACGTAGTGTGGTTTGATTAAGTCGATGGAGACAAATCTTTTCTCCTTTAATCCAGTAATAGGCGGGAGCAGCACACTTCTTGTTCCGTGTACTGCAAGGACAGGTACAGGTTTTCTGTAAGAGGGTCCAAATTCCTTTTTGTCTGCAATTTTCTCTCTGACCAGATCCCCGACTTTTGGGATCCAGACAGGTCTTGCCGTGACTATCTTGACTTCTTCAGTGGCGGTCTGCTTTAGAGGGACATTGCTTTGTTTTGTCCTAAACTCTTTTAGATCCTGTAAAACAGCCAAACGATCATGGATATCAAATGGTTTTTCATCTGCCACTGCGCCTTCACAATCAAGATCAGGTACCCATATTCGTGTCCCAAAGAGGACTTCATATGGAGTGACACCCCCTAGAAAGCTTCTTAGCTGGTTATTTAATGCCCGGTGTACTTCATACAGGTGTGTGCCCCAACTACCGCCCTTTCCTAATACCCTAGCTGTTAAAGATTGCTTTAAGTCTTGTTCTTTTCTCTTCACAACAGAATTTCCCTCAGGATGATATGGAGATGAGAACCGCAATGTTACGCCCATTCCTTCCATGGCCTCTTTGTAAGCTCGTGAGCTAAACACAGGGCCGCGGTCAGAGTGTAACGTGCTAACTGCGTATGAACCGATTAAGACTCGAAAATCTTTAATAACAGTTCGAGAGTCAGCAGAACGCTGAGGCCAAACCCATAGGAATCTCGAGCATGAATCCACTGCCACAATGATATACCTGTAAGCCCCGTCCGTTTGTAAGGGGCAGCAGTGGTCCAAGTACACACATGCAAGAGGTTTGTCTGACTTTAGAAATGGCGTCTGTGCCAGGCGTGTAATGGTGGATCCTTTCATTTGCTGGCAGATGTCGCATTTCAAGACATAGTCTTTAGTTTGCTTGGATAACCCTGGCCACCAGTAGCGCTGTTTCAGTAAAGAAATAGTCGCCGTAACGCCTGTGTGCGCAGAGCCCAAACCCTTGTGTGCAGCTAGTATTAAACCTTGCCTACGATCCATATTTGGTATTACTCTACCCCCCACTCCATATGGAATGTTTTGTGCATCTAATTTGTAGGAGTATTTGAGTGAAATTTTTTTTTAGGTACTGCTGTGCTGCCTTTGCATGATGCGATGACAGCTACCAATATATCTCCGTCTATTCTCGTTTTCAAACGAGTCAGCACAGATACGGAAGCTGTGCGTACAGCCCCCTTTGCGGCTTCATCAGTCAATGAATTCCCTTCAACGTGAACGCCATCACGTTAATGACTTAGCGTATGGATCACGTGAGTCCTTTGTAGCTCGGATTTCAATTCCGCTACCTGTTCCCATAGTATCTTGTGCTTAATTGTGCCACCTTTTGCGTCCTTAACCCATTTTGTTCCCAATGTTGTAAGTACTCATCGTACGACTGTACACAGTAAAAAGAATCACACACAATTAGTGTGGGGAATTCGCGATCCTTATTTACAAGTGCAAGTATTAGTGCTTTTAATTCTGCCGAGCCATGCAGTCTCCTAGAGATTGCGTTTTTGTGCAACTTGGATGGAACTTGCCATCACACATGCGACCTTTAACGATAGCACATGCTGAAAAATATTGTTTCTTACTTGCTATGGCTGGTTGCACAGATCCGTCAGTGTATATAATATATTTATACTGGTCAAGAGGCAAGATTTCATTAGGTAGAGGATATTCTAGTTCATATTGCAGGAATGCCTGAGTTTTTAAACCGGGATAAAATCTGTATTCAACGTCTGTTGCAGTAAGAGAATTAGCCCATAGTATCTACCTAGGATGTAATGCTTTTGCATTTGGGATGCTGGCCTTTGTAACAGCTTCTAAAGCTGTTACTGGAGTCACGACAATGATGAGTTTCCCCTGAGCCAGTGTTCTTTCTCTTGCTACAGCAGTCTGAACGGCTGTCAGGATTATTTCTGTTGAAGTGAAATACATTTCTGCATTTGTGTACAGGTATGATTTGTAAGTGATAGGTACAGTTTCTCCCTCATTAAAGGTTAAATAAGTGTACCCACATTGACCCGCTATTATTCGGATCACTAAGTGACGTACGTTTATGCGTGTCTGTAAGTGTTTGGAAGCAATCATGTCTTCCTGGAGTAAACAAAGAAGATTAGTATGTTCTTGTGTCTAATCTGGCTGAAAAATCAGGTTTGATTAATTCATAGAAAGGTTTTACCCTCTGTGAGTAATCTAAAATGTATGTTCTGCCGAAATTTAGGAATTCTAGTATGGATTGTAAATTTTTCAATGATTTTGGAAGCTGGAGCAGCACACACTTTTCTAAAAAGTTAGCTGCCAGCCTTTTGCCTTCACTTGACAACTCATATCCCAAAAATAGGACATTGAGGTGGGCTATTTTCGACTTTTTAAAGTTGAACTTGTAGCCTTCTGCGGCAAATCCCATAATAATGGTGCTTATCCTGCTCAAGTGCCTCTCTAAGTTGTTGTCAGTCAGATAAATATCATCCACATAGGACAACGCTTCTTTATCAAAATTTTCCGTTACTCTTTCTGAAAATACGCCTGGGCTGTTTTTATAACCTTGTACCAACCGACAGAATTGTCGCTGGGACCCTAACGCACTGAAGGCTGTTAGATACCTGCTTTCAGGCGCTATATTTTGGCAGAAAAATCCATTTGAGATCTCAAGTGTGGTTTTGTATTTTTTGGGCACAATGTTATTCATTAATGCGGCACGGTGTGCATTTTGGACAGCGAATGTCTTTGTGCATGAGTTTAATTGTCTATAATATAATATTAGACGATATGTATTGTCTGGTTTAGAATCGGGAAACAAAGAATTGTTCATTGGTGAGGTACATTTTTCAATGACCCCATGGTATTCAAGTTGATCTAAGATCTCCCTGACTTGTTTTTTAGCTTCTTGCTTTATTGGGTATTGCCTATGAGTATTAGGTGAAACTTTTAACGGGCTCACGTGGTAGGTTGAGTTCTCATCCCACCCTGCGTGATTTTTGTACAATGCTGGAGCGTTGACTACTGCCCACTCTTGTGCATATGCGTGTTTTTGGTGAACGGGAACGTAGTTAGAAAACGCAGGAAAAATTATACTTTCTCCCCTAGGGCACTCTACTACGAATGCAGGTGGCCAATCTTGTTCTGCTAATAGGATATCATAACCAGATGATAAGTTCTTCCAAAAAAGACCTTTTACTTTCCTGGGCATGTCCCCCTCCATCCGGAGTGTTATTTCATATAACTTATGTGGGACGCTCACCCTGGTGTCTGGTGTTTCCACTGTGATGTAATCATTCTACTCCGCTGTCACCAGAAATTCCTTCACGATCAGGTGAGCTATTGTTACTTCTGCCGCACTGTCTAGCATCGTCGGAGCCCATTACCCGTTCAGAAGTTGTGTCCTCAGAATTCTGGGCATGCCTGATTTTCAGACCAGCAACTTTCTTTTTCTTAAATTGAGGTTTTGGATTTTGCGTACCTTCTTTTTTAGAAGTTAAGTCTTGAGCGCGCTGCTGGTCTCTGGACTGTGTGTGCTCCTCTCTGTGTTCTGACCGTCCTTCTCTTTCAGAGCCTTTCTTCGAGCCCTGAAAGGAACAAGAGGAACGTGTATCAGTATCCTGATACCGGTCAGGTTTCCTAATATTGTCTCTATTCCAAAGGTTGTACCTCTTTTCAGAGTGCTCCTGTTGAGGAGAGCTACCTCGGGACTGAGATCTCGTCTTTAGAGTTTTCTTTTTTATCCCACTTCTTTTTAGAAGAAGTAGGTGTCTGTTTAAAAGTGTCCTTTTCGGGACTGCCCTGTAGTTGAGGTTTAAAAGCTTTTCCCCTCAAACTATCCCTGCCTAATTCTGCACATGCAGTGTCAATTATTTTGGGTAGTTCATTCTACTGTTCTAATGGAGAGAACTTCCTTAGGCGTTGGCAGATTGCCACTGATACTGCTTCCCCTTTAATGTTAGTTAGTATTATGGCCAAAATCTGGTCATAGTTGTTTAACAACTTCATCCCTAACTTCAAGGCAGGTTCTGCTCCATAGACATTTTGTATTTGTCTTAATACATCTGGTACTACTGCTAATGAAGGAATACCATGTGTTCTAGTATATATAGCAGCAAAGACTGTACCCCAAGAGGTGTAATCCTCCAACTGGGGTGTAATCCCCATGGGCAAACAGATTGTTAACATTCTGTGTTTTTCAAATGGTGTGGTATTTGGGAATACTGCTTCTAACTGGGTTATTTTCTCAGCTACCCAGAAAGGAATTTGTTCACGTTTTGTGGGCACTTTGCCCATTACCGCGTGTAATGTTTGTGAAGTAATTTTGCACCTGTGCTCTGCAGTAGGTAAAATTACTGTAGGTTGGACCACGAGTGTCCTCAAGACGAAGTGTGTCATGTTTCTGTAGAGTTTTATCAACTCTTTGTGTTGGAACAAGTAGTTCATCCTGTGGCATTGTGTCAATGTCTGGATGTGGTGCATAGGTCGCTAATATCAGCCACGTTGCTCTTGGAGTCCCTAAAGGATCAAGCGTTGCTCTTGTTTTTATGTGGGGTAGGGCACCATTAAACCAGAAAATATGTTCCTGGAAAGTAAGTGGAATCTCAATCTCCTCAAAAGGAGTGTAGACCGCGTGAATGTCATCATGTATGTGATAATGAAAAGTTTTTGTTACAGCATCGGCTGCTGGGAATATAACCCATGAGTAGAATACCTCTGTTTTGAAATCTTAGTGAGCCTCTATCACGAATATTACTACACCTCCCCTGGGTGGTAACCCATGTTTGTGTAGTTTAACTGTCAAAGTTTGTCTTACTTTGGCTGCAATTTGTATTGCATTTGCATCTTCCTCACCAGACTGATTAAGTCCGCGGGCTAGATTGTCTAAATCTCCCCCTTGTTCAACCATTGTGTTTAAGAACACGAAATGACTGTTTTTAAGGAAGTTTATGTAAAGGTTTTCATGCAAAGGTTCTATGCATAATTTTGGGAAATTTGTCCTTTCAAGCTTGATTAACCAACAGGCAATCCATAGGATATATCGCCTACTCAGCTGTGGCGGAGTTTTTGCCCACTTACTCCAGACGTCTCTGGGTTTTGTACGTAGGGTCTCTAAGAATAAGCACGACTGGGCTACTCAGATTCTACTGTTGAGTAAGTGCGCCATCAATATACCATGTTGGGCGCCATGTAGTGTAGTTCCAACAGTACCCTTCATGCAGGACCTACGCATTTGAGGATAACAAACTGTGGGTCTGGTGGCAGACTGACTCTGTACACCCCCACCAAATAGGTTAGCCTGTTTTCGCATTAGCTAGCTCGTAGTGCTACTAGAATCTCCTGTTATCAGAGACATTCGTTTTTGCAACCTCAGAACACAATAACCTCAGACTCGTCGAAACAATATACTACTTTTCACCCAGTCACTCGTGCTTGCTTGTATTGTTGTCAGAGAGATACAAAGAAACAGTTGAGCGTTTTTACAATAAGAATTTATTGTACCGTAGTTCTTCTCATGTAAAATAAGTGCGCTGTTACAATTGTAACACAGTAGCAGAGATATAGAACCAGCAGTACCGTGAATAAAAAGGAATAGTATTGTTCTACCATTTTGTAATAGTCACAAACATATATATGAATATGAAATGCATTTATAAAATAACGTACGTACTCCTAAGATTCCTGACTAGATGTACCTAAGTGTACCTAGCAGGTGAGTAGGTGCTACAGAGCTTAAGAGCCAAGAATCCCGCTAGGATTGAGTCGAACCCCCATACCTGAATAGTGAGAGTGTGGGACTTCGTACTGGACTTGAGCTGGACATCCCGCGAGGGTTCGTCAGACCACTGTCAGCTGGAGCGATGGCATGCCAGAGCTGCAACGTCTCTGGTCAGTGTATCGGTCTTGAAGTCTCGGTTTTCTCCTGCTATCTGGTAGCAAGAGATGCTATATTTGTACAGTCTATGTACATGTGTTGCCCATTGTTCAGTATGAGGATGACGTTGGGGATTAAACCTTGTGCGGCGATGGGAGACTTGAAATATACCTCCTGGAGAGTGTACTCATCAATTATTCATATATGCTAAGGATGACGTCTTAGCAATATCGATTGGGAAAAACCCACCCTCGGCATGGACCTAGGTGAAAGGTTTAGTCCATAAAAGGCTGCAGTCCTTCTATGGATTGATGTCCCTATAAGGCATTCTGTCCTTATTTGGAGTTATGTCCTTATAAGGCTCGTTCATATGAAATAACGGGGAGATGATATAGGGAAAGTGTACTATATTCCCTGGACCTATATTAGGGTACCAATATGAAATATAACAAAACTTGATCCTGAGGGTTACTTTGTGACTGTCTCTGGGGCTCTGTATGTCAGGAATGTATGCTCGATGAATGTATATGCCGCTAATGTTGACGATTCTGATTTTTTGGGGTCAGTGTTGAGTGCGGCCGTGGAGTATGTGGTCTCAGGAATAATACTGGCTGGTGACCTGAATTGTTTGCTGGATGGCGAGATGGATCGCCTCGCCCCCCCACTCCAAGGCTAGACACCAAGCCTGGAATGATAAACACTCTCAAGGAACTAATGGGGGGTGTGGGACTACAGGGTGTATGAAGGGTGCGCTTCCCACAGACTACAACTTATTACTGCTATGTGCCTGCAACTGAGACACATAGCAGAATCGACTTTTATTTGCTATCAGATGGCATGTTCCAGAGTGTGAACAATGCTTCATATCTGGTGTGCTATCTGTCTGATTATTCGCACTGCTGGTCTCTTTCCGAATGAACAAGGAGGCACCTGGGGTGCCGTTATGGAGGATCCAAGAGGATGCGCTATCGGACCCGGTGTTTGCGGTTGCGGTGACTGAAGTCCTCGATCACTATATTGCTGAAAATTGGGGTAGCGTGACCATGAGTGCTTTGGAATGGGACGCAAGGAAAGTAGTGCTGTGTGGAGAATGCTTGAAAGTTACATATGGTGTCAAGCAAAAACTATCCAGATCCTTGGATGGGCTAGAGCGGCAGCTTGATATCCTGGAGCGGGAGGTGGTTGAGTGGACTCTTCGATTGCCTGAATGGAAGGAGTGTAAACGGGAGCTGGTAGAGACTTGGGAGAAGTAAAGCAAATTTGTCCACTCAAATTATAGACAGGATGTCCATTTGGAAGGGGACCTGGCTAGCAGAATGCTTGCCATCGCTCATCCGATGCAAAACTCGCTGGTCGACTATAGGTGGGATTCGGGACGAGCAGGGGCGGATGGTGAATATTCAACGTGGCATCATCAATGTATTCGCATTGCACTTGCAGGTGGTGTACAGGTCACCACCTGTGGTGGCACACAGACATGGGTTAACTACTAAGCCAATTTACAAATGGCCTCTCTATCACTGGAGGAGAGGGACAGTTTGGACGCCCCCATCACTAAGGATTGAATTATGGCAGCAGGAAGGTCTTTGAAGACAGCAAAGGCCCCCAGAGGGGATGGCTTGCCTGCCAAATTTTGTCAATGCAGCGTGGGGGGAAGAACCGATTGGTAACAGGAGGTATATAATGAAGCATACGGAAAGGGGGTGTTCCTTGCCTCTATGAGGGATGCACTTCTAGTTATGTTTCCAAAGCCTGACAGGGATGGCGCAATGGTGACCTCCTACCGCCCTTTGTTGATGCTTAATATAAATGTGAAAATACTCAGTAAAATATTGGCCACACAATTGTTAGAGTACCTGCCCCAACTGATCACAGAAGATCAATGCGTGTTTATCCCACGCAAGAATACTATTTGCAGTCTGAGGAGCCTGTCCTTGGTGATGCTCTCCCAGATCCTACAGGATGACCAGAATGTACTTGTGCTACTGAGCAAGCTTTCGATTCCCTGTCATAGGAGTTTCTTTGGGAGGTACTGCACAAGGTTGGCATCGGAGGGATCTAAACTAAATGGGTGCAACTGTTATACTGTGCCTCCTCGGCGACAGTATGGGTGGGAGGCATGGTGTGGAGGTGTTTTGAACTGAGCCGGGGAACTTGGCAGGGTTGACCCTGCTCTTCATCTTGACGATGGAACCTTTAGCATGCAAATTGCGAGATGTATTGCAGGGGTCGGGAATACGGATCGGGGAGACCACTCACGTGGTTTCTCCAAATGCGGACGATGCTTTATTATACTTGCGCAGCCTGACTTATTCAGTCCCTATCATGTTGGTGGTCCTCGCTGAGTTTGGAGAACTTACCAGTCTACATGTGAATCGCACTATATCAACACTGTTCCCACTGGAGCTGCTGGGGGGTAGGTGGGCGCAGGACTTGCCGTGGCTGGATCACCCGTGGGCTTACTGAGATGCTAAGATATCTGGGGATAAGGATTACGCATGGGGCTGGGGAGATTGAAAAAGTAAATATAGGTAGAGTGATTGATGGAATGAGGCCTACAGTAAAATTCGTGAAGATGATAATACTACACCAGTGTTTGTATATTTTCCAGGGGACCCTATTTAGAATCCGTAGGAAGTTCTTTCTGGACCTCAATAGGTTGATGGTGGAACTGTTAAGGGCCAATGGGAGAAAGAGAGTTAGTTTGGCAACTCTCAAGCGCCCCTGGTGAAAGGGAGGTTTGAGTTGCCCTGCTTGGAGGTTTATTATTTCGCAGAGCAGCTGCAGTACATGGCCAACTGGTTGGATGACCAAGAGAAATGGGAGCGCAGACTGCTGAGCAGCACCTGCAATAGGATTCCATTGCCAAAGTTATTAAGGATAGGGGAAGAGCAGCGATTACTTTACCTTTTGCGATCTGACAGGTATGTGGGGCATGGGAGAGGGCAGTTAAGATAGTGCTAAGGAGAGTGTGTTTTGCGTCCGACATGAGCATCCGGGAATTGCGCACATTTAAACTTATTGAACAGTCTGTCAGTAGATAAATGGTGGGTTGACGGTTTTGAAACTCTGCGGGATTTATACCCAAATTAAAGGTTTATTACCCTTGCAGACGCCATTGATACGTTTCAACTTGGAACGGACCAATTCCTTCAGTTCGCTAAAATAGCGGGAATTACATGTGGGATATGGCTGTCTTTTCAGAGATCCCACAGACATCCCAAACTTTGGAAACACTGTTGGCTATGGCAAGCAGTAGGAGGCTGATCTCACATATCTATAGGGCACTGAGGGAGGAATGCTTCAGTGGCTGAGCTAGCAGTACAGGACAATTTGCAAGAGATACTAGAGGCGCCACTCTCTGCAAAAGACTGGGAGGGAATACATGAGGGAGTGAAATCCACATCCACCTGTACACTGTTTAAACTGTTTCAATACAATGTGGTATATCAGGTATAGCTTACCCCTAGTAGGCTTCATGCTATATATCCGACGCGCCCCTGCAGGTGTCCACGCTGCAAGGGACTGGAAGTGGATTTTGTGCATATGTGTTGGGGGGTGTCCAAATATAGACAAATACTGGGAGGCAGTTCTCACATCCTTGAGTGTCGGGGTGGTCCATCCCTAAAGAGGCAGGTCACTGTCTGTTGAGGCGCATCCCATTAAGAAAAAGAAGAAATGAAGTAGGAAGTTTCTTATCTTGGGACTGGTGTTGGCCAAGTACAGAATTGATATAGAGTGGTAGTCACCAATCGTGTAAAAACGTACTGACTGGCTGAGAGACATGGTCAAGTGGGCAAAACTCGTAGAGAAAAGAAACTGGTAGATGACCTGCAAGCCTGGGCAGTGATGCCTTCTGAACTGTTGGCTCCTCCTAACAAGCTGCCCCCTTAGATGAGTGCGCTGATGCAGATACAGAGATGGCATGGTGACAATAGGGATTTACGATAACTTCCGCCATATTCTATGCAAAGGTTATATGCAGATCTTTATTTTTTGTTCTGCCATGGGGAATCAGCAACACTGTACAGTACTTACACATTGCATTGTGACTATGTTAGAGCCAGGGGGGTATTACAAGTGATGTTTCCTTGTTGAAATATTGTGTTTTCCTAAGTATTGGTATCGATATTATGAAAATGCTAATAACAACATATATAAAAAAGATGCCAGTACGCTTTGAATAACTCATTATTTTACATAACATTCTTCTACAACATAAAGCATGAGAATGCTACAGATAGCATTATAAATCAACTCAATGGCATGCAGCGGCCACCTCTCACCCATACACCTTCAACATAAGCAAAATGAAAGCATATCCACCCCACTCTTAATAACTTTGCTTCTACTTATCTATCACACAACGCTACTACTCAAAGATGACACAGCTCACACCCTCAATTAATTTCAACCTGTTTCCTCACCACCAACACACACTACAAAATGCTTTCTAAGTCTGTTGGACGAGGATAAAGACAACCAAAAACCACACATTTTATGTCCTGGTATAGCAAACACAATCCGCACTGGTACACCATCTTTAGCCTCCAAGGACAATGCTCACGCTCCTGCAACACAAAATTACACCAACTTCAAACTCTTCTTTAAACTGACTATTAATAAATATCCATTCTATGTCCAAAAATAAGTATGGCATCTTCGAACAATTGACAGACACATAACCCGACTTATTCTCCGTAACTAAATCATGGCTTGGGGGAAGACATGGCCCCAATATTGCATGAAGCTGTTCCACTAGGCTATCAAATTGTTACACAAATTTGCACAGGCAATTGCTTAGCTGAGCTAGCCACTCCCTAGCTAGTTGTTTGCTTTCAGAGCCACATAACATCACATTTTATACATTTTTATAAAACTCTTCCTCATTTTGATCGCATTCTGTGTAATTCTGCCTTCCTCTCCAATTTGGGAAAACCAAAGTAAGTTACATGTTTTTAAATTGTATCAATTGGTGTATAACATGGCAAAAAGAAACTGACAAACCAAAAGCTCTTCTATAGGTACGATATTGTGACCAATGGAGTCTACGTTATGAGTTCAGGGCATAAGAGACCTGGTCAGACCACCTTTGAATGCAAGATCTGTAAATAACAGTTATATCTTTATTCCAGAGAAGCATGTAGTGCATGCTGGGGATTGTGAAGATAACTTGGAAGTTATAATCAACTTGATTTAAACATATCAAACGTCTATGCCGTAACTTAGACCTGCCAGATGTTTGGATTTCGCCTGACACCCTACATGCTAGAGACAGATATGTTGATGAGTTTTTGCGAATGGATTGTGTCCTTGAGTCTGGACTCTCTTATAGATGTCCAGAAGCTACTTCTTTTTTGTTAATGGAAAAAATCAGGGGCTGTGGGCATTATTTGGAGCTCCTTTACCACCCTCAACAAACCTAGACTCTATCGCTATATGTACAATTTTAATTTTGAGTTTTATCAAATCAGCAATGTGACGGGGAAATGCAGTACTGCTATACCTGGACCAGGAGTCGGTTTGTTCCAGAAAAATTAGATTAAACCATATTTCCACTCTTTACTATGTTTTCTTCCCTACGATTATGGTAGGGCAAACTGTCTCTTTCCTCTTTGAGGGTTGTAACACACGAAGCTAATACAGCACAATCTTTTGACATAAGATAAATAAATAACCAAAAAACAGTATTGGTCATAGGTCAAACTGATTCACTCGTGTAGTATAAATCTCTACACCATAGGGATGATGAGGAAGAACCAATGAGTTCAAAATACTCCAATCAGATCATCAATGGAAGTTTCATGTATCCTTTATTAGTATCCAAACAATAAAATTCCCAGCACACGGTTAGCAGACATGTGTTTCGTCTGCACTCGGAGCTTTTCAAGGTAAAAGAAACACGGATGTAATGTAGACTGTAATGAATGGCTGGTCCGTTGCTGCAACGCATCAAATGAAAAGGAATCCAGATTCAAATATATGTGACGGAATACATGCGATAAGAATTGGAGCCCCAAAATGGGAGACTACTGCCAGAGGGTCATTGGTAATCACAGTGGTCTTGTTGTCCCACTAATCACGAAAATATGTGCAAATGCCACGTCAGAAATGGCAGCAAAACGATAAGAGTGTTAAAAACAACATAGCGGATAAATGAGGAGGTAAAATTATGTCTACATACATACATGGAGGATTCAAGTCTATTTATACCTGGGCAACTGACTGGTAAGTGATTCATCTTACATGCACGACGTGAGCTAACGGATGCTGAATTTCACCAGAACAACCTTCGGAAGTCAAGGCTGTAGCTGTCACAGGTGTCCGAGTTCATTTGAGGCCTTCTTCCAATACACACATTCCTTTCTTTGCAGTGAACACTCAAATTCCAGTCTTGTCAGACTGTTGGCGTTTACGTGAATGAACTCTCTTCTTACATGACACTGGCTTCAGGTCCAGACAAACATACAGCAGTAGTATGTACGTTCACTGTCTCAGGCCAAATATGAAGCCACTAAGGTCCTTAAAGAAAAATAATCTGTGGGTTTCCATCGCTTCCAGGGAACTTTCTTCAAACCAAATACAAGTGAACAATTAAGACATTTTGTACCTTCCATGAAGGAACAACAGAAAAAGATAGGAATAGCAAGCTTGTTATCTAATTTTCACATATAAATATTTGCATTATGCTTCCTTATCACCAACTTAACTTTAACTTGCTGGCCAGGAAAATAATAATTGGATTCAAGGTCCTCTGCTTCATATGCATTGCCATACTTTGTCACCAGCCTGCTCAACTAAACAACAAACTCATTGCTTCTTGCAAAGCGAGATTCCACTGCAATGCATGATCCTTCTGAAACTCGCTAAAACTGGCATGTCTAGAATATCAAAGCATTCAATCTCATGCTATGCTTCCAAACTTTGGACTTCTTATCAGAAGACATCATTCTCCTTTTTACTCTTAAATCGAGAAAGCACTAAAGAATCATTTGTTAAGAGAATCAGTTTTGAAAGCCAATGTGTAAACTCTCCCTCATTGTGACCTTCATCGATCAGCACTCCTTGTTATAAACATTCAATGTATTTAACGGTTATATGTATAGCACTCCAGTACCGCAATCACTCAAATTATTAATTAAATAGTTATGCTCCTGATGTTAAGCGTAAATCCCCTTGTCACTATCTAAAAGTGCTCAGAAACAGCAAAATAAAAAAAGGAAGTTGACATGTTAATAATACTATATCTCTTGAACAGTACCACTTGATTATTGGTGAAAACATCCTCACGTGATCTGATCAGGTAGTTTGGACACCTATAGAACTATATTTCACAGGGTGTCCCAATATTAAGGATGTTTGTGGTCAAAAGCAACACTTCTTTGATCACTTCCTTGTTAGGGTCTAGACAGGCCTTGGGTCAAAACCTCAGCCCATGTATGACTCCACCACATCCTTCCTATCAAGCTGAAGATATCAATATAAAGCAGCCCTCATCATCAGCTACAACTCGTCACATGAAGGGGCTAATGACTACTCCAATCTTAACAAATTTGAAGTTGCATGTTGTTACATTCCTAAAACAAGTAAGCTACTTGAATACATCTTCATACATTTCTTAACTACATAGCCAATATCCAACAGTTCACCTTTTCATTCCTTTTTAAAAGACATGTCAAATGGACCAAACTTAGGAGACTGGTTTTACCTCCAAACATCCGCATTCTGAAGCAATAAGTCACAGTTGTTAGCGAGGGGCAAACTTGCAAGTAAAGACTAATGCCTGGTTAGTTACGGGTAATCTTCATTACTCGGAGTCCAGGTCTTTCTGTCACAACCCTTACACAATGAGCAGTTCTCCTGATCCAGAGAAACCAATTACCCAGCTAGGCCAAAACGTTCTCCCAAGATGGCGTATAATAACCATCATGCATAAAGGGAGGAACTAGTCGTGACCTCATCCTGAAGTACCAAGCAAAAGTAAGAAGGAACAATCACCACACAAATAAAATGGGAGGGAGGGTGGGGCTCAGGACTGTGACAGGAAGACCTGGACTCGGAGTAATTAAGATTACCAGTAAGAAACCAGGTATTACCACCTCATCCGTCTTCCTGTCCCAGTCCTTACACAATGAGCCAATACACAAGCATATGGTGATTGGTTCCCAAAGAAATAAAAAGCAAACACTGCTTTACGATGCAACACCTGTGAAGATTTTAATAACACCACCAACGATCACACAAAACGTACAGCAGATAAGATATGTAAACCAAAGTGCAAAGATGCTTCCATGCCTAACTGAGGACGGTAATGGCAAATAAATGTGTTGGGTGAAGCCCACTTTGCAGCATTACAAATGTCTCTGATGGATGCCCCTTTAAACATTGCTCAGCAAAATGAAATGCTTCTAGTATAGTGACCTAGGAAAGGAAACCTTAGCACCATGAGCACGAATCATAGCCAATTGCAGCCATCAGGATAGAGTGGATGAAGATGGCTTAAAATCTTTTCCAGGTAGACCAAAAGTCACCGAGTGTCCACTTTCGAAAATAAACTAGTTCTCTCCAGGTAAATCGAAAGAGCTCTGAGGAGATACAAAGGATGAAGCCTTTCCTCCTCTGGAGAAGAAGGTTTAGTTTATTAAATTAGCACCGTTAATTAAAACCATTGCAATAAATCGTCATCATAGCGCTGTTACCACGTTAAAAAGCAAAAACTAAGCAAACCATCAAATTTAAATTCATACATATATTACTGACGAGGCAGTCTTGTAGTTACTATTGTAATCATGTGAAAGGTTTCCAAAACCAAGGATAAAATAATTTGGTACAGAGACGCTAGGGCAAAGTGCAAAAAAGTCTGTGATAAGTTTTGTTTTGGGGGGGGGGGGGGGGGGGGGGGACGACTGGTAGGGCAGGAGAGGGTGAAAGCAGATTGTCCAAGAGTCTCACATATTTTCCATACCTTGCAAGCACTAGAATGTCTAGGAAAGTAAAGCAGAGGGCTGATGCCTCCCAACATGTACTGATGCCCCTTTTTAAATATAAGGGTTTTAAAAGAAGTCTTCTGGGAGCGTCAAGGGCGGGACAACAGCACAGAAGATGCACCATGATTCAGACCTGTAGTTGCACAGTCTGCAAGCCCCCTCCTTACTTGTTTGGAGCCCATCGGTTAAAGGCAGTGGAGCGCAAACCTAGGAGACGCATGAACATTATATTTTTACTGGCAACTCCGTTCAGACTATCCAGAAGTTAAGGTTGAGGTACCCCAGGGAGGTATGAGTCGTTCAAGGGAAGCAGGATAATTGTTGTTTTTAGGACCTGAATGTTCATCTGGTAGGAAATTTGTCTAACCTGCTTGTTAATAACCCTTTACCAGACTGTGTATGGAATATAGTCTGCAGTTAGTAATGATTCGTCGATATGTAGCGTTGTTATGGCTTTTACAATTTGACGGTTCCGCGAATTCCCAGAGCTGGCAAGTTTCTTTTAACCGGGCTTTAAGCGTGTTATCTGCTGCTTTTAATGTCCTTATATAGTATTTCAGGGTGTCAGTCTCACAGAAAATCGATTGTCATTGAAGGCCCAGCCTCAGTCGTAGTCTTGCCCTGTGGATGTAATTCGGGAGATGGAAGATTTTTTTATAAATGGAAACCTGGGCATGGTCGAGACTGGCCAAGCATGCGCCAGGAATGGCCTGGTGCCCATAACTTAAGGCAAAGAGAAAAGTGGCTTTAATCACCTTCAGAATGGGTTCGGCAGAAGGACTACTCAGGGACTGGTTGAGTCGAGTCAGGCTGTATGTAGTTGCTACAGCTCTCTTTTTCAAGGCGGCCACGTGGACTGATGATCTGGAAGACTCGCTAAACCAGACCCCCAGGTAATTGTATTTTGATGTTGTTTTGATCTTTGCGGGCCCAATGTTCCACGTTAAACTATTCTTTTTCTTGCAATGGCTGAAAATCAAGACCATGGTCTTATCCTGGTTAATTTTTAGAGCGTTAGCAGTGTTGTATTTGTGGAGCGTACTCAAGGCTCTTTGGAGGCCAGATTTTGCCTGGTCCATTATAACAATATCATCAGCGTATTGCAGAATGTGCAGAATCGTTTTTGCGAGGCACAGTTTTGGCGGAAGGAGACACTGCTTTTCTCCAGGAATCACCCCAGGTCGGCGGTGTAAAGGTTGAACAAGAGGGGAGCAAGAACGCATCCTTGCTTTAGGCCGTCTGAAGTTGGAATTTTTGCAGAGACTGTCGTTGGGCCAGTTCTGACTCGTACCCATGTGTTTTTATGCAAGGAGATAAGGGCTCCTCGCACACTGTGGAATCCCCCACTTGTCCAATTTCCTCCATAAACTGTTACACGACACGTTGTCGAAGGCGGCGCTGTAGCCTTTAAAGCAGCAATAGAGGGGAAGTTGATTTTTTTGCACTGCTTGTTGACTCAGGATGGCTAGGGCGGTGATGTTGTCTATTGTGGAGGCCGATCTGAACCCAGTTTTAAAGTATGGTAAAGTGTTATTTTCCGCTACCCATTTTTCTAGCGACCTGAGAATACACCGGGCATATACCTTAGCCTCAAGATCTAATAGGGCAATGAGTCTGTAATTAGCTGGAAGGGAGGGATCTCCTTTCTTAAAAATTGGGCATAAGATCGAGCCTTTCCATGAGTCTGGTAACCAATGGGTAGTAAACGCGTAGTTGTATAAGGGAACTAATAGCTTTGCCCAATCTTCCAGCGCACATTTGAATATAGCAGATGGAAAGCCGTTGGGCCCCGGAGCACCATTGTTTTTCATGGATTTCAAACACTTGCAGACCTCGGCCAGAGTAGCCAGCTCATGGGTTTCTATCCGCATCGTATCGGCAGGATCTCTAATTTCACCCTCCGCAGGGTCTGGGGTATCACAGTAGTATTGTTGAGTCACATACTGGGACCAGACTTCTTCACGAACTGTGTTCCCCCTGCTTGTTAGAGGAAGAAGGATCAGGACCAAAAAACTGGGAGAACAATATCCTCCTGACATTGAAAATCAGACACCACTTTGGGCAAAATGGGCTCGGAAGAAGAATCACCTTATCGTCACAAATCTTCAAAAACATGGAGAGGAAAGAAGTGCTCCAATCTCACTTACCTTACTACTGGAACAGATGGCCACCAAAAACAAAACATTGGCTGAAAGAAATTTAAGATTCACCGAATCCAAGGGCTCATAAGGAGAACCCGTCAAAGCATGGAGCACCAAAGGCAGATCCCTTAAAGGGACCATCGAGCGAGAAACTAGTCTTTGAAGAAGAAAGCTTCTCAGATGACAAGAGGAGCCATGTAATTAAATCAACAAGAAAAGGAAACAGAACTTATCTCTAGACTTGCCAGGTAAAGATTCTGCAGCGCAGAAAAAAAGGAACAGGATTTGGTCATGAATAGTTCCTCCTATTATGCATGATGGGTATTAGACACCATCTTGGTCAATGGAATGGGCCATGTTACTATTTCGATTCAAGCAATGGACCCCTAGCGAGGACCCGACAGATGACACATTCACACTATTAGCCCCGATAGAGCAGTCTCATATAGCCTGATAGTGCACACTATTACCGCTGCCGGTCGACCCTAAGAGGAGGTCTAAGCGCGATTCTTCGAGGCGTTACACCCACACGACAGCTTGTACACTCGGTTACGCGGTCCGGAGGTGAATTTCCATGCCCTTCCCCTAGTTTAAACCTGTGTTACTCCCCTGTTCACATGACATATTATTCATTCGTATCCTTGGGATACACACACGGGCTCGTACTTGATCATATAATTTTTCTGATGAATCTACGTCAGGATATACAGATGGTGTGTGATACCGCATACTGTACTTTATGCCATAATTGCTGGAAAGTTGTGAATGATGTACGGTATATTAAATCTGAAAATGTCAATAAAAATATGTTACAAAAAAAAAAATTAGACACCATCTTGGGAGAACTTTCTGCCTTAGCTGGGTAATTGGTTTCTGTGCAGAATGAGAATTAAACAAACCCGGGGAAAAGAAAAAAGGGAATCCCACAGGTTTCAAGAATTGGTGGTTACTGTTGTATCTTGGTACCTCAATGTTATACAAGACTAAATTATAGCAGACCTATGAAGTAATGACTTTAACACCCTGCATGCCCTACTGACTCCCCTACTCTTCGGCTGTGGCGCCGTTGGGTGACTCCAGTCCCTGACTGCTAAGGGCAAAAGCAGTGATCCAAAAGGAATGTTCTAAACCAGGCGAAACCAATTCCACAAGGGGGTGTCCTGAATAAACGCCAATACCACGCGAAATGCACGACATTCACGAGTTATCTAGTGGGCGGTATGTCCGTATAACAATACAATGTGACAGAGAGCACATGAGTTTCCGAGCAGAGACTTGGAGGTAAAGCTTTCCTTAAACTACAGGTCAACTGCAAGCCGTACCATAGATACCGTGCGATAGAGGCCATCAACGCCCGAGGCACACGAAGAAACAGGCCGATTGGAGTGTCTGCGGCTAGCGGTGCCCATACTGCCCCCGAGGATTGTGTGACTGACCTGGCGGAGGGTGGCTGTGAGTGCCTAATGAGCCCGAATCTGCGGAGGGATGCAATTGCGGAGGTGGAGTGGTGCCCGCCATCTTGTTGCCTACAGCGATGGCCCGAGGCAGCACACCACGCTCCCGTAGCGAGATTGGTCCTGATCCGAGGGAACGTGACTCCCCGGGGGCACCAACGCGGCCTCTCTCTGCCCGGGACACACAGCGGGAGAAAGTGCTGCACTCTGACCGGGAGGCAAGGGATGGAAAATAGCGGCCGCCATCTTGCGGACGAATGGATGATCTCTGTGGCTTGCTGTGACCACCTGGGTGAGTGAATGCGTCTTGGGCATCCACAGCGGATTTCAATCCACGCCCCAGCGTTTCCGCGCCTGGCTTTTCGTGGGGGGTGGCTGCGGGGGGGGGGGGGGGAAGGGAGGCAGCCCCAGCCCTCTTTCCCGCCTTGGACTTGTTAGGCCTCTCCCACCGTGGGCCTAGTTAAGGGTCTGGAGACTTTGGCAATTGACCGGACAGAGCTTGTGAGCGCCAGAGGCAGCAGATAAATGAGGCATACTGGGGGTCAATGGTGGCAGATGACCCTAGGATTCCTGAGCGACAGGAGCTGAGACGACTCTGGCCACAACGTGGATCTGAGGCCCCAAGCAGCTATCGGGCACAGACCCTGTGCCGGCGTGGCCTGCGAGGGAGTGCGGACCCAGTTCTCCTTGACACGACACCCCCCCCCTGTCACGGGCCTATACCAGCGACTAGAGCCCTGTGCAGCGGGACTGGCGGGGCCTGCGAGCTAGAAGGCAAATGAACGTGAGCAACCCGAGGGCACAGCAAGAGTAGTGAAGACTAGGACACCTAAGTGCTATAAGCTCTGTGGGCCACAGAAGATCCTGGCCGCAGCATAGACTGTAAAGGTCTGGTCCTAAATTAGCTCAATTACTACTTGGCACTTATTGGGAGAGACTGCACCAGACTATCTTGTGGCAGCTGTGATCTTGCTGCTGCAGCAGATTTAGGCATAGGAACGCATAGAAGTGCCCCCATCTACGACCTTGCCCCCGGCTGGCGCTCTACGTGCAGGGTGGGGCAAGCTAGCTGGGAACTGCACTGCCGCTGTGGTCTAGACTTGGGGACAAGTGGGTGAAGTACCCGGATGGTCGGTGAGGTACTACCGGGTGACCCCTGTGCTCTTTGACCCTCTGGACTGGCAGCCCCATGCTGACGAGGGGGAGCCCACCTCTTCTTGTTTTGCTGTATGCTGAGGATTTGGCGTGTACATAATAAGTCACAGTGTTAACGCTTGGGTCAAAGTGGGAGTGCTTTGCTGTATTATCAATAGTCTGTAATAACATCAGATCGATCCCACCGACTACATTTTTATGTAGCGCTTACTACCCCTGACGAGGCATCGAAGCCCTTGTACCTCTGTGATTTAAACAATTCCAGCACCTTTCGACGATTAAAGATGTTGCGGTGCGGGATAGCTGCGGACCCAGGCACTCTCAGCAGGGTCTTCGGAGGCAAGCCGGCAGTGCCCTTCACGACCTTGGAGTGCGCGTGAAGACCTTACAGCTTGGCACAGGTGAGACGTCTCGGTGTCAAAGGTTAGGGGTAGTGACAGGAGTCCTGAGGTAAGTAATGCTATGAGGTTGGGAAAGTAAATGTCATCCACCATGGCCGCCAGACGGTGAGGAGCTCCAGGAGGGAGCTCCGAGGCTGAGGATTGTTCAAGCGAGCTGTAATCCTTGTTTGGCCTCAAATCCCGTACATTGGACCCCCGAGCCGATATCGGAATATTCGACCCATGCTGGGGAACCTATCTGAATGAGGACTCACTGCCAGTGGCCAGGACGCTTCACGAAGGGACAGGAGAGGTGCCCCGGCAGGTCGTTGGCTTTCGCCGCATCCCTGGATCGATGGAGGTGACTGCGGCTCAAGGTGAGGCTGGGCCTTTGTTTTCGAGTGTGGCCCAGGTGGCACTGCCGATGGGTGAGGGGTCAGCTGGCTGGAGAGCCCGACGAGACTTGGTCCAGGTGCGGACCTGGAGTTCGCTTGAGGTTCTCGCCCAGGCTTGAGAGGCCTGCACTGCACCCTCACCCCCCTGAAGGCACAGCAGATACTGTAAAAACATGGTTAGTGGGGCCCTGACCTCTTATGATTTAGGAGATACACTGCTAGAAATGTTTTACACTGCAGTTAATATGGCACTTTAAAGTTTAGTGTATATACTGCATATAATTGGATGATAACTACCTCCCTGCCTTATGCTTGATTCCGGACTGTGCCTCGGCGTTTCTTCTTCGGCCCGAGTCCTGATTGTATCTCGGAATTTCTGCCGTTCAACCATGCGCCCACCTTACCCCACCCAGAACTCGAATCTTGTGCGCTACTGTCCAAACTCCTGGTCCATTAACTACCCAGACAAAAGAGACCAGTAATGCAAAAAAGAACTTCAAGCAAAGTATTCTAAAACAACACCCGGAAACACTCATTGTAGATAACTACCACACAGCGACCAACGGCAAAACGAAAACTAACTTCATTTTCTACACAAATCGCCCGGCTAAATGGAAAAACACCTTCTCTCTTCATCTTCAAGTCGCCAAGTCAGTAATCATTCCCTATGGTGAAAAAATCTCCACTTCCATCTCCCCGTCCTTCAAAGGGGAACTCACCATCTCCATCTACAGAACTGGAACCAATCTCACACAGGCCACCGACCCGCACCTCACCACTTTTGACCGGTACTTCCCCACACTTCTTTCCTCGTTAACTCAACTGAGCCGTCAAACCATATCTCCCCAACCCACCATCACCCTTACTAATAACGTGGAACTGATCCCATCTCCCTGCCCTAAAGAATCTCTCTCAAACTCATGGACATCCACCATCACTCACTATAATCACACTAACCCTATCATTACTCTCTGACGCCAAACACCCACAACTATTACATCTACTGAGCACACCAGGAACAACAAACTCACAATTAACAAACACCACAAGACCGATCTAGATCTTGACAGCACGGACACTAACCTCTGCCCTCCCGTGACCAAAATCCCAACAGGCACTCTCTGCTCGACCCGTGATAATCTGAACCCTCCCTCACAAACTACCTCTTCCTCCAACACAGACCCTTTTCCCCCGACCCTTACTTCCCCCATGTCCAACGTCATCTCCAATCCAGTGGTCTCTCTCCCCCGCCAATGTCCCACATCCACAGACACAACCGGTCTCCACCGATTACCTCACTGACAACCCCCGTGACATCCCCATGGCCAACATCGTCACCAATCCTTTAAACTTGTTCCTCCCCCAATTATCACTACACACTCCCCTTCCGCCGTCGCACACCCACATACACAACCTGCCTCCACCGCTAATCTCATTGACATTCCCTGGAAATCTGACTTCTTACCTAAAATGTCTCTCCCTCCTCACTTGGACAGTAGACCCTCTACTCCTCCTTTGAACCCCTTGAATGGGAGCATTACTAATCCGGCCCCCCGCGTCCAACCTCTCCCCTCTCCTAACCCCACTGATTCTGTCCAATCCCCGACCCCTGTTCACTCTCCCTCCAAAGACCCAAGTCAGTCTCGGCCCCTGCCTAAAACCTTAAGCTTCTTCAGCTCAATAGCACAGCAACTGAACAGAATGGAGCTGAAAATTAACTCCCTTGCTGCTGATTTCCTATACTTACAACAAGATCTTCTCAACAGGACCAAGCCGCCGTGCTCCCTCTCCCCGGGTAGATTTCCTCCCACCCCACTCAATACCGCTCCCTTGGCCCCTCAGTCCACCCCTCGTCCCTCCAGTCCGTCAGCGAGTCAGGCACTTCGACCCAACCGGAATCGCCAACCCTTTTCGATACCGAAACCTGATGAGATCAACGACTCTTACCTCACTTTGAGCCAGAAGTCAGCCCTTTCCCCATCCCTGTTATTATCGGCACTAACAGAATCCCTAAAAATGTCCACTCGCCTAGACCTCCTGCTCAATATTCCTCTATCCGCCTTACTCCCCCCATCATCGAGGCTCCCCGTCCTCTCTCTTGCATGCTCCTCAACTGCAGATCAGCAGTACAACACGCCACAGACATTGCTGAAGCTAGACTCGCTGAAGGAATTGACATCGCTTTCCTCACTGAATCCTGGCTCAATGTCCACTCCACACCCATTCTTGACATTCTCACCCCTCCAGGGTACACCATCATCAGACAAGACAGACCGATCAAAACGGGGGGAGGACTAGCCATCATCCACAAGGCAGGAATACAGATTACCAAACTTAAACCTGCAGAATACTATCGTTTGAATACCTGGGTGTCGAACTCAATTCCAAAGGCACCTCACCCATCAAATTCCACACCATCTACCATCCTCCTGGAGAGCGTACCCTTTTCCCCGAAGAACTAACAGACCTAATATCACGGTTCTCCTTGACAGACACTAAAGACGTGTTCCTGGGTGACCTCAAAATCCACTGGAACGACCCAGAAGACTCCACTGCCCAGAACCTATCCAACCTACTTGAAATATATAACTTCAAACAACTCTGCAATAAACCAACTCACATCAAAGATGCAACACTGGATGCGATCATTACCAACAATGATCTGGTCTCTCTGAGAGCGATTTCTCCCATTGACTGGTCCGACCACCACCTCATTCTGTTCAAGATTGATGCCCTTGTCTTCCACCAACCTATTTGTGATGACAAACCTAAACACTGGACCAGAAATATCAAAGCAATCCCTTTATCCGAACTCAAATGCAGGATTCATGCCCATCTTCAACTCCAACCCTCATCATCGACGGCCGATGACCTCACTACACACTTTAACTCAAAAATGACAGAGGTTCTAGACCAAGTAGCTCCTCTCAAACTCAAACAATTGAGGCGAACCAAATCTAAACCCTGGTTTAACGTGGATCTGAATGAGGAAAGGAGTCAACTCAGACAAACGGAAAGGTCTTGGAGACTAAACCCCTCGACCTTACACCTAGCGCAACTTAGATCTGCTCGGCAAGCATACAAAAAACAAATTTTCAGTGAAAATGCGTCTTTCTTCCGCAGCCAACTAGATCTGGCAAAAAAAAAAAAAAACGAGAGAGCTCTTCAACATTGTCAAAAGCCAAACTAACTGCACTCCCTCTCAAGAAATCAAAGCCACCAATGAGCGTTGTGAAGAAATTGCCACCTTCTTCACTAATAAAGTCTCGAAAATTGATCAATCCTTCATCCAAACCTCTAACCCTCCTTCTCTATTAACCTTCCCCACTCTAACCACCCCTGATCATTCAGAAAGAGTTCTTACCAAGGACAATCAGGTCTGCCTCCAGCTAAAAAACAATGCGCATTGGTCCGACTTTGAGCTAATGTCGGAAAATGAGGTTTTCAGTATAATTTCTAACCTAAAACCTTCCTCCCACACTATGGACCCCATCCCATCCACAATCATAAAACAACTTAACCACACCATTTCCCCTTTCTGGACAAAAATTATCAACGCCTCTCTCACCTCAGGCTGTGTCCCAGTCTCCCTTCAACTTGGGCAAATCACACCCATTCTCAAAAAAACCAGGGGCCGACCCTAATGATCTCAAAAACCTCAGACCTATCTCCAACCTCCCATTCCTTGCAAAAACATTGGAGACATGCGTTCTCCACCAACTCAACAAAGACACTGATGAGTTCAACCTCCTCTGCACCTTTCAATCAGGATTCAGGAAAGGCTGTAGCACGGAAACAGCTATGCTCAACGTCTCTGACAATATTCACAAGGCTTTAGATGAAGGCGATGCCTGCCTACTCATCCTTATTGACCTATCTGCGGCATTCGACACAGTAAATCATCCAGCGCTTCTGGAGACCATGTCGAAGCGCTCCGGCATCAATGGCACAGTACCAAAATGGTTCACCTCCTTCCTTCAACACCGCTCGCAACAAACTAAAATCAACTCCTGTCTCTCGAAGCCAACAAAAGTCACACTTGGGGTCCGGCAAGGCTCGATCCTCTCCCCGGCCCTCTTCAATCTTTTCAAGGAGCCCCTCACAATCATCTTGAAAAAAGCTGGAGTGAATTACCACCTTTACGCTGATGACACCCAAATCTATTTCAAAATCAAGTCTCCCAGCGACATCCAACACCTCAATGTCACTCTAACCGAGATCCAAACTTGGTTCAACGCTAACCACTTAAAACTCAATCCAGATAAAACAGAACTAATCCTATTCTCTCCAAAAAGCAACTATCGTCCAATCCAAGAGTTTCAAGAATCTGGTCGCCCTAAACTGTCCCATCGTCCTATCCGACTCAGTTAAGTCTCTAGGCATCACCCTTGACAAGAACTTATCTTTGGAGGCCCACATCAAAAACTCTGCAAAAAGTGCTCTTTTCTCTCTAAAACACCTCAAGACATTGAAACCTTTTCTTCCCCATGATGACCTCAAGACAGTAGTCCAGTAGTCCAATCCCTAGTCCTCTCTAAAATCGACTACGGGAACGCCATCCTAACAGGGACTCCAAAAGCTCACCTAGCCCCTCTAAGGGCAGTGTTGAACATGGCCGCTCGACTCGTAGCAGGAGTAAAAAGATTTGATCACATCACTCCAGCTCTCAACTCCCTCAACTGGCTTCCCATGGAAGGGAGGTGTATTTACAAACTGACCTGCATCACACACAAAACCCTTCACTCTCCGGCCCCTAACTACCTGAACAACAAACTGATAAGAGCAGGTCAATCCAGATCGCTGAGAAGCTCCAACTCACTCCTTCTTATTCCTCCGAAACTGAAAAAGAAAACCACACAATACTGATCGTTCTCTGGCAACGCTCCAAGGATGTGGAATGCTCTCCCTAGAGTCCTCAGATGCAACCCCTCCTTCTCCTGTTTCAAAAGGGACCTGAAAATCCATCTCCTTAACAAATACTTTGACCAACGTCAACTAACCTAGACTTCAATACGAGTTTACTCCTCTCTCTTGACATTCAAGGATAGTTGGTGACCGGACTGTGTTAACCACCTTATCTTCCATGCTGTATTTTTTTTTACCCCTGGTTTTGCTTCCTTACTGCCTGCCTACTATGTAATGCAATTTCCGTCTGTTTTTCTTTACAGTATGTATGTAAAGCGCCCTGATACCTACGGGTCAAGCTAGCGCTATATAAAACTTTTAAAATAAATAAACTGATGTAGAATCATCACACAGGGTACCTCATACAGTATCGTGAAATATATGCATCAACTGCAAGAGTCACAAATGTCAAGGGATATGTTACTCAAAATATTTTTACAGTGCAACTCCCTCCCCACCGTCCTTGCCAGCAGTCATTCATTAGAGCTGCCTGCTTAAATAAACACAGACTGCTTTACTACATCATGTTCAGGGCCACTAGAATTATGCGGCACAAGAGGACCAAAATATGCAGCAGGGTTGAGTAAATTTATGGCAAGAAAAGGCAAGTTATGTAGCATAATGTGGCACATTTTTTAACAGTATCACTTCGTTATTTCCTCATTTTAAGGTGTTTTGCAAAGAGCCTTGCACTGTGCTATAACGCGTCACTGTGTTTTTAGTACCTTTTGAACCGTGTGAGCTAGAAACAACATATTTTGTTGCTAAAATCTGCAGATTATGGAGCAGATGGTAGATTATGTGGCAAATGCAGCAAATCTATAATTATGCAGAAATCGGAGCGTCCACAAAATCGCCTAATTCCAGTGGCCCTAATCATGATGCATACATACCAACTATGTACCTGGCTAAATATGTCTGTGAACAAAATAACACAGCT
The DNA here is from genome assembly GCF_964204655.1 of Triturus cristatus. Taxonomy (NCBI): domain Eukaryota; kingdom Metazoa; phylum Chordata; class Amphibia; order Caudata; family Salamandridae; genus Triturus; species Triturus cristatus. Next base: position 457,783,500 of record NC_140592.1, on the reverse strand, counting down.
GGACAAATAACATACGACCACCCAGATGAAGAACATGGTAAAGTCCATTGGAATACTGATCGATAAAGATAATTATCTAGTTGAAACTAATTTTCCTCTCTCAATAACCATTAAGAAAAATTTCATAAACTAAACATCTACAAATGCCTACCAACCACACACACACAACCAGATCGGTCGACCCCGAAGCTGGGGAACCAGGTTCCAGTCTCAGCAACGACGCTCAACATCCTGTGATTCTGGGCAAATCACTTAATCTCACCGTGCATAACAAAAATGAATGTGTCCTTCTGTAACGAAACTGGTGCTCATGTAAAGCGCTCTGATACTCGATGTCTCGGGTCTAATTTGCACAATAACTCTCCAAAAGAAAAAAAAAATCGATCGAAATCTCAGAACCGTAACAAGGGTGTCAAGATCACGACAGAGCGAAAATGCCATCCTAAAAGGTAGGAGCTGCAAATACAGATTTTACGCACAAACGAAAAATAAATGTACTTATAGCCCTAAAACCGGCATTATTGTTTCAATACCTTCAACTGTGCTACCACTTCTTCTAGTTTAATCTGGTCTTTATCCCTCCCTACCCACACACACAGCTCACCGTATGAGCTTTACCCCTCCCAGAGGCGCAACTAGATCCAAATTTCGGGGGGGGGGGCTGAGCAAAAATTTCGGGGGGCGCTGAACTTTAAGCAATAGGCAGAGTGGAACTGCAGGGGCTCTTAGAAGGGGTGAAACAACAGCAAGGCCTCATTAACATGCAAATGGTCTTTTAAAGACCTGTAAAGTGCTCGGGTGCGGCTGCTTTTTTGCCCGGGAAGGTGTCTCACCCCGGGCTGCCACACACGACGGTGGGGGCTGAAGCCCTTTGAGTCCAATGGGTGTTGCGCGCCTGACCCCTCCCAACCCACACACTGCTCACCGTATGAGCTTGTAATCATTCATCTGCCCCCTTCATCCTTACATCCCCTCTTTACTTAACAGGTCATGGTTTGTCATTGGAAAGGTAGATATCTGCTGGTTCGTGAGTTGTTCAGGCTGTACCGTGCTGACGGGGGTCTTTATTGAGAAACGTCAAGTGTGGGTATCAGAGGGAGGCGTTGGTGAAGTCAGATTTGAGTACATTATGGTTGTGAGCGTGACATGAGGTGACTGAAATGTTGCAGTGGAGGGAAGGGCGCTTGAATGAGCTGTGGGAGAGATGCCGGCTGTCAAATGCTGGCTGTCCTAGCTTTAAAAATACTTGTTCTGGTCTCAAGGGGAGGCGGGGGTGAGATGAGCTGACTCGTGCTGCGGCTCTGGACAGATCAGGGATGGCTGAGGGAGGGTTGGCGGTGGCTAAAGGCGGTTAGAGACAGCGATAGGAGGTGTTAGAGCGCTACGCGTTTTTTCCCGACGTTCTCTGCCAACTCTACAAGGCCGGACTGGATTTCGTCCTGAATCTTAAATACATCGAAACCTGGATTATACGTGTAAAGACGAACACAGAGAAATATTTAAGAAAGAGATGTGGAAGGAGGATAGCCTTCCCTTCTAGGGTAAGAAATACAGTCACCATGACGAGGAACCCTCTCGGAAATAAGGCGGAAGGGGCGTGGTTTAGAGGTGCTTCCGCTACACGCCAGCTTCTGCGTCTTCGGCGCTGCTGGATTGGGCGGTTTGTGAGCGTGTCTCCCATGACGCCGGCCTATAGCTGCCACGGAACTGGTAATAACAGGTGTTGGAGAGGGAGGGGCGAGGTTTGAGAGAGCAAGAGGAATCAGTATCAGGAATTCAAGTGATGTAGGCGTGTTGGTGGGGCGAAACTTGAGGCTACCAAATATATGGTGTATTCAATGGTGTTTTTTACACATTGCTGGCTACGGCTCTAAAGTGCTTCGCCAGGGCCTTTGTGGTCCTTGTGTCGGATTGCTGTTATGGCACTTACATACAGGCCAAGTCTGTGCCAGAGTACACAGAGCACAGACACCTGGCAAATAAATTGAAACTGTCCGGAGGCTCTCGACCCTCTCGTAATGCGGAAAAGCTTCTGCTAGAGGCCCCTCCCCAGGCAATGCGGTGAGAATATGGAACTCATTTGCCCCATTGCTCTGTGCCACCTCCTCTACCCGGATCTTCAAAGCTGAACTCAAAACTCTTCTCTTCCAAAGACACTTTCAGAACTAATACTTTCATACTCCGGCCCCTCTTGGAAGTTCACTCTTTGTTGTAAATTTGTATTTTTTCTTGTGCATCCCTCACCCCTGCGTGCTGTGTTGAATTTTGTGTTTGTGCACCCTTTATTCTCAGGCCCCTCTTGAAAGTTCGCTCTTCGCTGTACATTCCTCACCCCTGCGTGCTGTGTTGGACTTTGTGTTTGTGTACCCTTCTTTTTTTTAAGTCTGTGTAATGTTATACTCTGCACCACTTTTCTCTTGTAACGTAACTAGCTCTATTGTACAGCGCTCTGACACCTATGGGTAATGTCTGCGCTTTATAAAAATGCACTAAATAAATAAGACACGCTTACTAGAGGGAAGGCGTGCAATAGCTTTGAGCGGCTACCGAACCTTTATTTAAGCTCGAGGGTCGCTCCCGGCCGTCAGGATGCGTGCACCATACAATGTAACATACTGGCCCACTAAATTTACTTATAACCTTTTCGAAATGAAACATATATAAGGAAAGCATGATAGAACACCATCATGTCCCAGGTACTTCAGACACTTAGTTCTTTATTCACGCAGTCTCCAAGTAGTGCTCAGCACACAAAGTCTTGAGCCGCTGACTAGGCCAGGGATTGGCTCTAAGTTGGTAGAGGTGGCCATGGGTGCCATTTTCCACACCTGGCGTTTGACGATTGCTCTCTTCAAGTGGACCCATTTGTGAGGGGCTGCGATCACTCTGGTGATGCCCTCAGACTTATGAGTTTCAGAATTCTCCTGACCCTGGTCAGTCACACTTGTATCCTGTTCATACATTGAGTCATCTTCATTGACGTCTGGTCTCCTGGATGTATTTTTTTCGTAGACAGGACACATTCCTCGACACTTTCATATCACCTCTATTGGCTGTCACCATTGTTCCCTTTATTTTCACGACTTTCCATGCTTTGTTCTCAAAAGCGGTGCAAAACTTCCACCCCGGATGGCGATCTTTGATGACCACTTGAACGCCTATTTGCAGCATGTGTTCCACGGATCTCTGTATCAACTCGCTTTGTCAGTGTTGACTCTCCCTTTCTTCGGAGTTGTGTGGGCATCTAGGATGGCGGGCTGTCAGTTTGGTCCAGCTGGCAGCAGATTTCGGGTAGGGGGTAGGCCTTCGCATTAGATGATCGCTTGGGGCACACCCCGTGGTGCTGTGGGGAGTCTGCCTGTAGGCCCGTAGGAATTGGTGCAAACAACACTTTGGGTCTTCACCTTTCTCTACACCTATCCGGAGGGCCTTGTTGAGTGTCCTCATAAATCTTTCCACCTTCCCGTTTGCCTGGTGCCATTGGGGAGTTATTCAGCGATGTCGGATGTTCAACTGGCGAAGATAATCTCGGAATTCGTGGCCTTGAAATGGAGGGCCATTATCAGTTTTAATTTCTTAAGGCAGTCCTAGCAAGGCAAAGATCTTTTCTAGTGCGGGCCTCACACACTCAAAGGTTGTGGAGCGAACCAGTTCACCAGCGGGGAATTTGGTTTGGCTATCTATGATAACATGCGTTAGTCTGTTGTACGGTAAACTGAAAAAGTTCATGCTCATGTATGGCCAAGGCTTGGTGCTGTTGACTTCGGTGATGATGGCAGCCACAGGTGGTTCACCTCCTGTGATGATACAAGATTGGTAGTTTTCACTCTCTCCTCCACCAGACGATCCATACCTTTGAAACCACACTTTGCTTCTCAAACGTGCTTTCGTTTTGGCAATGCCCTGATGTCCTTGGTCAGCTAAATCTACTGTCCAAGCCCACAAGCCACGGAGAATGATAATACGATGGCCCGAAGGATGAGCCCTTCCTTGCTGTCACTGAGTTCGTCCCAGCATAGCCATAGCTGGGTCTACACTTCTTGCTTCAATCCACCGGCCCCGTCCAAGAATTTCACCCATTAGTGTCCTCTCGGTGCTCCTGTCGCTTGCCTCAGACAGGCATCTACCATGGTAGCTTCTGCAATTACTTGTAGAGACAACACTCCTGTACACGCCATCTCCGTGATCATCTTCAAAGACCCCTCCTTTCCTGGGTCATCTTCTCGTGTGTTCGATCAGCCATCAGGGAATGATGCGGCAGATAATCAGTGGGTTTGTTTACCCCATGCCGGACACAACCTCAAATGAGTATTGTTGGAGCTGAACGACCCACCTCTCAATCCTTGGCGGAACATTTTGTGCAGTGCCGGCAAATAACAGTACCAGGAGGTTAATGATCAGTCACCACTTGAAAGCCTTGCCCACAGAGGTAGATGTGAAATTTTTTACAGGCCCATGGATAGCCGATGCTTCTCTATCTGCAACATATCGAGTCTCTACAGCAGTTAATGCTCTGTTAGCATTCGCGATGGAGATCCACGCGCCCTCGCCTTTCATCTGTATCATTACAGCACCTAACCCCACGGGGCTAGCGTCTACAATGAGTTCTGTTCAAGGCTTAGGAGTTCTGTTCAAGGCGTAGGATTAAAGTACGTCATGGTGATATCTTGTAGGGGTGCTTTCTTGATGTCCTTGAAAGCCTGCACTTTACTGTTGCACTTCTAAGGCACATCTTTCCTGGTCAGTGACCTCAGTGGGTCCGATAACTTGGCCAGGTTGGGAACGAATCTGCTGCAGTAATTAACCATCCCCAGAAAACTGCAAATTTCAGAAGAACTATGAGGATTGGCTTCTGTTCTGATTGTCTCAATTTTGTTTGGGTCCTCTTGCAGGCCATCATTGAAGAATCTAATCTCATTGGTGTAAAAAAGGCATTTTTGATGGTGAAGTGTCAGGCCGCACTCCACAAATCATTGTATAGTAGCCTTCAGCCTGGCATGATGTTCTTCTAGCGTGCCTGAAAAAATTAGAATATTGTCGCTCACATTGAGTACTCCAATCAGGCCAGAAAGTGCTTCACGTATGATATCTTGGAAAACCTCAGCCACTGATGACACCCCAAAACTTTAAAGCATCACAGCTCCACATGAGTGGAAACGGTCATTATATACGATGATATCCAGAGTTCAAATCTAGTTTTGAAAACCATTTCGCACCATTTAAATCGTCCACTATCTCATCGACGGTTTGTATAATGTGCCTCTCCCAGTCTCAAGTCGACACACAGTCGTATTGCACCAGGCTTCTTTGGTTTCGGAGCGATGACCAGCAGTGAAACACAAGGCATTGGGCCCATCATCTTCTCTATCACACCAGCTTACTCCATGTGCTTCTACTGTCTTTCAACTTGTGGACGAAGATGAAAGGCACAGTTCTGTGGCGTAAGGCTACTGGTAGCATAGTGTCATCAATGTGGAGTTTTGCTTGAATGCCTTTCAAGCACCCTAATCCCTTGATGCTTCGGGAACTAATTCAAAATGTTGTTATGTGGGACTGACGAACCTGTTTCTCAAAAAATACCAACCCCAAATCCTTGGCCGTGTGACAGCCTAGGAGTGTTCCGGTACTGTCCTTTGCCATATGATACTTCCCTTGTGTTTTCGCATCTCCACTGGCTACTTCCATTTCAATGACACCTCTTAACGGAATGGGGTCAGTACCTCCATATGTGTAAAGTTTGGTCTGCGTCAGAAATATTTCAAGTTTGGGGTACAGCTTAAGAAACTGTGCAGAGTCAATGACATTTACCAAATCCCCTATATCAATAATGGCGGTAATCTTCACTCCTTCTACTTCGATTTGACACATGAGGGGAGGTCTCCGCCACTGGTTGTTCTGTTCAGTGAAAGATATAGTGAATACATCTTCATCGTCGTCTAGATGGTACCCCGTTGCCTCATGACTCAGTGTCCGGTTTTCCCCTCCATCTACCAGCGACAATTATCCAATGTTCATGGACTTCTTCCCTTTTGTGATCGTCCAGATCTGGCGATGGAGATGTGACAGACTTTCGCAAAATGGTTCTGCTTACCATACTTCAAGGATAGTTTCCCTTGTGCTGGGCATCCTCGTGGCGGGGCATCCAGGAGCATCCGCACACTTTTCCGCTCGTTCCAGACAGGGCAGTGCCCCTTGATCTCGCTGGGCACCATTGTATGGTCTCCACCTGCTCCTTTTTGACTTTCGCTACACTAGTCATCGCTGGAGCTGTTGAGCTGCGGGAAAGTGCAGATTCCATGGCTCCGGCCCATATGTCAGCTAACTCATGTGACCTGGCTAACGGTTGAATTTTGTTTAGTGTGATGCTGGGCTGTCTCAATATCAACTTCCTTATGTTGGATGACCAGCAGCCTTGTATCAGTTGTGCTCTGATTTGGTCTTGCTTGTCTATCCCAGTGCATGTGCTCACCAACTTGCGCAGTCCCGCAAAGAATGTGTCTACGGACTCTCCTTCTACTTGATGTGCTTGTCAAAGTTTGAATATTTCATAATCCGGGTTCAATTGAGGATTGAAATGCCTGTTCAGAGCAGCCACTGCCCTATCAAGATAGTCATCTGCCCCAGTGCTGGGTAAATTCTCAAAGAGGTCATAAAGTTTGTTACTGTCCATGTGGAGCATCAGGGAACGCTTAATAGTGCCATCCGGTGCTGCAGTCGCTGGATCAGTCCACTGGCTAGGTGGCAGTAATGCCGCCACCGGGGCCTGCGTACCTTATTGTTGTGCTGGCAGCGCAGCTGCTGGAGGTGCAGCGTCTTGTGGTGGTGCTGACATGGTACTACCTATACTGTTTGTGTGAGCTCGTGCTTGTTTAGGCTCCTATTATTCCTCTTTGTGGGTCTTATTTCCCTCTTTGTTCTGTTTATTATTAGTTTTTTTTCCTTCTTTGTTTGTGCCGTCAGGACAGCTGTCTCCTCAGTCTGAGCCTAGGTGCCTCACTCTCCTGCTCTCTGGATCACGTGCACCCACCAGTGGGCAACTTAGGTTTAGGGAGGTCAATGTCTGTGGATATTCCCAATATGACAAACGAGGGGGTGAGTGGAATCTCCGGCCCAGGACACTCTCCATCTCCCCCCATCAGAGTTGTCCAATACCTTTGGATCTTGGAACACTCCCACACTGTATGGTAAAATGTGCCTTCTGACCCTAAACAACGCAAGCATGTAGGTGTTTCAGCCCTTCCAATGCGGTGCAATCGCGCTCTATCTTAGTATGCCCTGTGCAGGTATTTGTATTGAATTAGCCTGAGGCGCGATCGGGTGGCTACTTCTCAAGGATGCATCAATGCCATCTCCCAGTCCAAATCGTCCATCTCCCCCAACTCCGATTCCCATTTCATTCGCAGTTTCTGCAATGTAGCTGGCTTGTTGTTTATGATTGTTCTATATGTCCAGGAGACCGCTTTTTCCGATATCTCCCCCATCAATAGTCGTCCCTCTAAGGGTGCGTTTTCGGGGATATCATCAGTGTCTAAGCCCTGCGCCCGTCAGGCATGTTTCAACTGTAAATATTTATAGTATTGGGTCGTGTTCATGTCATATTCCGTCTGTAGACGTGCAAAAGTGACTAACTCGTTGCGGTACAGTATATCTTTAAGTTGTGAAATGCCCAACAGGTCCCATTTCCTGAAGCCTCGCAGCTTCCTAATTTCTGGCAGGTGACTCCCCACCCATAGCGGGGTGTCCAGAGTGACCCGTCCGCCCCATTTCATCTGCCTTTCCGCTTTTTTCCATGCTGCCAGGAAGATCCGCGTCGCAGTGAGGAGTTGTGAAGCCCACCTCCCCCATATATATAGTGCGTGTACGGGCGTTTAATGAATTGTGCACGCTCCAAAGCGTACGTGGGGTGATCCCTCTCCATATGCTCCCATTCATTCACTACTATTAAATGGGTTGCCCAGTAATACGCCCGAAGGTCCGGCAGGGAGATGCCGCCATTATATTGATTACGCTGCAGCGTCGCAAATGCTATCCTCAGCGGCTGTCCATCCCAGAGGAATGTCCGTAGTACGTCATCAATTCTATTGAACACCTCCACTGGTATTAACTGGTAAGTGTTTTGCAACACGTAAAGGAATTTGGGGAGCACAATCATTTTGTATAGGGCCGACCTCCCAAAGAAAGAACTTTTGAAACATCCCATAGCGTAGTGTATCTGGGACGTGGTGGACAAGCAACTCTAATGCCTTTTAACAACTTACACAACAACTGGTGCATACCCACTGGTTTTCCATCAATGTGGTTATGTCCAGCCGATAAGGCTGACCTGAAATTATTTACTGACCGATACGACAGACCTGACTCAGCACATTCAGACAAAAAATTTAGTATTTCCTTCAAATCAGATCCCACGGGATCCACCTGTCGTTGAAGGCACCAACCCATCCATCGCTTTCAGGATGCAGAATTTCGCTTGCGGTTGGATGGAGCTCAAGCCTGCTGTATAAACTCGGCAGCCGCCGATGAAAGACCCTCAATTGGTTCATGTCTCCGGAGAGCGTCCAAACCATGAGGGTTAAATGATTCTGGATGACCAGAGGATGAGGGGAGCCCACTGGGTCCTGGAGCAGCATCAGGAACACAGGCAATTGGACTGGCAGGTCCACAGACAATTGAAATAGAGTCGAAAACCATGATTGTGTCTTCCATAATGGTGTGACTAACACTAATGATGTTGCCCGTCGTCGGACCTGAGCAGCTACCCTCGGAATCAACGTGAACGGGGGAAAGGCATAATTCCTCTGGGAACCCCAGTGATGGAGAAATGCGTCAGTTCCCAGCACCATCGGATCCGGTCTCCAACTGTAAAATCAGGGAAGTTGAGTATTGAGGCGAGATGCAAAGCGGTCTATCAGGCAAGGGCCTTGAGTACCCATGATCTCTAGAAATACAGAAGGATGGAGCCTCCAGTCGCTGAAGTCCCTGAGAAACCTGGAGTTCCAATCTGCCACTTGATTGCTCTTGCCGGGAATGTATTCTGCCACAATCCTGATCTTCTGTGCCAGGCAGAAGTGCCAAAACTCCCTTGCAATATTGGCTAAAAGCCAGGATTTCGTTCCTGCCAGGCGATTTATGTTGCGTACCACCGAGACATTGTCAATCCGCAGGAGGATGCAACAATTGCTCTTCATTGGGGAGATTGACCTGATGGCAAACGATCCAGCTAACAACCCTAGACAGTTGATGTGTAATTTTAACTCTTCTGCGGACCACCAACCGCCAGTGGCATAGTCTCCGCATCTTGCGCCCCAGCCCCATCGACTGGCATCCGACTCAATAATTATGTCGGGAGAAGCTCCGAAAATGGCCTTGCCATTCCAGGCCTCCATGTGAGTGAGCCACCATTGCAGCTCCTCTTGCGCGTCTAGAGACAAAGCAATCAGATGATCATACGAGAACCTATTCTGCAGGTAATGGATCTTGAGGCATTGGAACGCCCTGTAATGGAGAGGTCCTGAGAAGATAGCCTGAATCGAGGACACAAGAAGATCCACAATCCTCGCCAGGGACGTCAAAGAGACCAGCTGCTTTGACAGTCGTTCAAATCACCCTTTTTATGCATCTGATCTTGGGCATCGGGAGAAGCAACTGGGCATTCACCGAGTCGATTTGAAAACCTAGGAATTTTACATGTTGGAACGGTGTAGTCACGGATTTTTTGGTGTTGATCACAAACCCTAACTCTTGCAACAGAGAGATCGTCTATTGTAAGTGAGTGCACAACATTGTGGGGTCCTGTGCTAGAAGAAGCATGTAATCGAGATAAACGATCATGCGTATGCTCATCTCTCGAAGGCGAGTGGTCACTGGCTTCAGCAGTTTGATAAAAACCCACAGTGCTGAGGAAAGGCCGAAAGGAAGTGACCGGTACCGGAACCATTGCCCTTTCTACTGAAACTGGAGATATGTCTGATGGGAGGGGCAAATGGGGACTGTTAGGTAAGCGTCCTTTAGGTCCAAGCGGACCATCCAATCCTTTTCTAGCAATAAATCTCTTAAAAGATGGATTCCTTCCATCTTGAAATGTCTGTAGACAACAATAGGATTAAACTCACTGAGATTCAGCACTAATCTCTGTCCTCCTTCCTTCTTTTGCACCAAGACATTGCTGCAAAAACCTCCGGGAATGAAAGTTGCCACAGCAATAGCCTGCTTTGTCGAAAGCTCTTGAAGTTCGGAGTTTATAAAAGATTGTTCTTGTAGGGAAAAATGGAGAGGAGTAGGGGGGACTGCCTAAAAAGGAACATTGCTTAATTCTATTTGATACTCCTGAACAGTGTGAATGATCCACGCATCTGACGTGATTTGTGTCCAATTGTACAGAAAATGCATTAGTCTGCCCCCCCAGAGAAATCATAGGAAGGAGAGGTGAAATTACCTGAGGACTCGGCATCATTGTTCCTGTATCCTCTGTTGATGCCCCTGTTGTAACGGCCTCGAAAGCCCCAGGATTTTGTGGGGTAAAATCTGGCCTGGTTCCACCCCCTACATCTAGGGGCGAAGCCACGTTGAGGACTTTGGTTACTGTATCGGCCGGTCAAGTGTCCCCTGCCACGACCGGCCCTGCCAGAGAGGGGATGGAACACCCTTTTGAGGGAGGATTGCGACTTGTCATAAGAAGTAAATATATTAACAAATTTCGCAATGTCCTTAACGATTCGTTCTCCAAAAAGCTGTCTTTCAGCCAGAGGACCTGGTTCGGCAGAGGCTAACTCAACGAGTTGGGGATCAATTTGGAGGAGGACTGACTTGCGTCTTTCTGAGGAAAGGGCACAATTCGCATTTCCAAGAAGACAGATCGCCCTGCTGGGTCCAGCCTGCAAGGACCTACGGGTGGATGGCGGCCCCAGCGCTAGCTTCAAAATCTTAGCCAAAGGCCCGAGACATCTAAAAGCTTGTCTTGACAAGTCCGAAGGGCTCTGTCTATGCCCATCTTGGGGTCTTTTTTTATATTTCTTCAAGAATGTCTGCATGGAAGAATCTATCTCAGGAGTAAGGGCAGTTTTATCCGCAAGATCCGGTCGCGGGCATTCAGATCTCAAGCGGGCCCGGACTTCCTTATCAAAGCTCTTGCGTAAATTAGTTTGCATGTATTCCGCCACTGGAGGTGCGGGGGCCAAATCAGAAGAACGGGTGGACGATGCTGGAAGGATCAAAAGTGAAAGGAAAAGGTTGGACGGGAGAAAGGGAGTGCTTGCACTTCTTGGCGCATTTATAAGGGCGTGATTCATGTGAGGAGTGAGGAGTGAGGAATCAGTATCTGTGTCCGAGGGGTGCGGTGGAGGGGTTCGGGACCAGGGAAGGAGACACAGGATGAGTGTCATAATCATGTTCCTTGGCAGTCCTCAATTTGGAGTAAATCTGCACATTGCGCCAAGGAAGGCCCGGCGGCTCAGATGGGGGAAGAGGAGAGGGAGTAGGAGTACCTGCAAGGGGGGGTAGGGGTGGTCCCTGCTAGCTGAGCCAGATGTAGAGAAATAGGCAATAAGGTGGAGGAAAGAGCCTTATCCAGCTTTTTATCTAGAGTCTTTTCAACAAGGGCCTCCACACTCTCATCGTAATAATAATCTTCATCCTCTGCAGGACCATAAGCAGCAAGTTCCTCCTCATAGACCTCACAGATATATATATATGTATATATATATTTCAGGCTCGGGGTAAAAATACCAGCACTCACGGGAACATTTTTATCCCATTTTTGTCGCTGCCTGCTCAATATTACATTAAGATAGAGACACACATAATGTATATCCTTTCACAGTGCAAAGTTTACTCAGATAAAACTCAAGAGTTTAAGAAAGCTGAAACGTGATCGTGATTAGAAAGATTACCTCCAGGCAGCTACATAGCCATTAATACCTTTAGCTTTCTGGATGTGACTTTGTTTAAAAGAAAAATAAATTCTTAACAGGTGTTGCAATTTGACATTTCCTTCAGGTAAATTGTGTTTTTTTATTTATTTCACAGATAACCCCATTGTCCTCGCGTCTGTTTGATTTTGTCCGAATATATATTTGGTCCTGATGAAGGTGGTTTTTAACACGATATCCACCGAAACGTGCGTACACACAAGAGAATCCTATCAGAGACATAAAACTAGAAAACATTGGATGGGAAACGACTATAGAGAGGAATCAAATCCTCTATTGTCTCGGACAGAAAGAAATAGGATCCCATATATGCTTCAAAATTTCTCCTTTTCTGTGATATTGTTTACGCTGTGTGAATGGTAGTGTGACTGTAGGATTTCTGAGAGGTGTGAATGTAGTCTTGATGGGTGTTTCTGTGGGGTTATAAATAATTGTTTAAATTGTGTTTTAACCCCTTCCATGCTCATGACGGAACGGTTCCGTCATGAGCCACGGTTGAGCTGTGCTCATGACGGAACCGTTCCGTCATGGTCCCGCCCGCGCTCGAACCCTTCAGCACCGCGGCGGAATTCGCCCAGCGCTGAAGGGGTTAAGTCAATGTTTACACTAAAATTGTAAATATTTGTATGTTTATTTAATTGTGATAACATAAAAAAATGTGAAAAAAGGCAAAAAAGATACATGTATTTTTATGAATAATAAAATACTTTTGTACGAATTAACTAGTTTGTAGGAATGCAATTTCTTTTTGGGGATATGTCTTCTCATGAGAGCTTCTAGCCAGTAGCTAAATTAAGTGGGTTAGTTTAGAGGTCTTTTCACAGTTACATTATGCTGTTGACCCTTATCTATAATGTGAACCATTATACGCTATCCATTACCCCTACGTCCCATATCCTCATCCCAGTCATTACTTTCAAAGTGAACTCCACTGCAACCAGCAGTTGCACCCCACCCTAAACTTGTATAAACACCCCTTTCACTCACATCACTTCCTGTGTTTCTTTCCTGCCTAACTCGAACAGAAACATGGAACCCCTGCCAGATTTAGTCTAGTGCTTTGCTCCTGTTGTTTCCCTTGTACTGGGTTTAGGGTGCTTTGGAGTACATCGCCATTTTAGCAGAGGCGGGAGGGAAATATGTCCCCAACACCCTTGGAGGTCCTTTTCAATGGAATGCTGGTGCTGTTGGAGAACACAGTGTTACATGAGTCCTATCTTCCCCCTAGACCCAACACATGCATGGTTAAATTGTGCTTTTTGCCATGCACGTTAATTTGTACTCCCCATATTGGCCTCTAAATTAGTTCTAGGTGTGGACCTGCCTGCTTTTACATTTAAAGCCCCCTAGTTAGAGTTACAATGTTGCAGTTTGTAACTTGGTTTTGAAGCTGCAGTATTTGCATTAGTTGGCAGTATCTCTGTAGTGTTCCTTCAGTGGATTGAGGGCTAGAATGATTTGGGTAACACCTCAAGAAAAATTAACTTATTACAGTTCTTCTCTTTCTAGGGAAAAAGAGATTCAAACATGAGGGAGGTTAAGACTCTAAGGGTCAGAAATAACCAGATCATCCTTGAGACTATGTCAGCAGTAAATAATCCTCAAGCTGCTAAACCTTTAAATGAGGATCAGTATTCCTCTATTTCAAACACTGAAGTGGGGGAGGAAGGAGTGTATTTGGTTCCGTTAGACTTAGGGGCAAATATATTGACATTAAGGCAATTTCAGTAAGCCAAAGCTTTGGGTCTCCCGAAACATCAACATGTTGTTAACCTAGTGAAGAGAAAATGGAAAGACCCAGAAAAAATTAATGTCCCTAGATTTATGTCCAGATTATATCTTTTGGAGGACGTGGATAAATCAATGCCTGAGTTAGTGGCAGTGGATTCCTGGATTCCTTGGTCGCCAGATTGGTTGGCAGAACATCTATGGCCGAGGAGAGTGTCCTTAAGGACCACCTTGGAAAAAAAGATCGATTCCTCCTTAAAGAAATCCTACACTGGAGCTTATTTGGCCACATGGGTAGGTATTTATGGTGCTTATGCCTCACAGTTCCTTATATCTGACATCACAAATCTTTTTAAAGTAGTTCAGGAGAATACAGTGTTCTGAACTTCTTGGATCGTTAGAAAAACAAGGCGAGTTTTTATCTGATATCACCTTTGACATTGTGAAAGCTTCAGCCCTAACAGATGAGGCCACAATCTCGGCTAAAATACATTTTTATTTGAAGGAGTATCACACTGATGGCTCAGAAGGCAGTGGTTTTAAGAATGCCTTTTTTTTTTGTCCTTATCTCACCAAATATGCGTCTGCAATTCTTAAAAAGCCGCCCTTCCGACCTTTGCGCCCCGCGGATACTGCATTCGCTTGGGTCCAGTCCAGACCTGCCCCATTGTTGGTAGCTTGGTGTAATCGTAGGACCAGGAAGAGCTATACAAGTCTCAGATCTCTACCCCACGATAGTAAGGCCTGTCAAATATTCACACAATTCTCATTTCCTCCTCCCTGGTCCAAACGGGCCATAGCAAACGCAGCTTTAATCCAATCTTCGAGCTTTAGGAGCAACGGATCTTTCCAGTTCGTGAAATTAAAACAAGATATAACAATAGACCTCTATGTGAATGCCTCAACTTCTTACTTAACGTGCCATCATCCCCAAAGAAAACCAGAGTCACATTAACTTTGATTTTTACTCCAAAGATACCAAAAAGAACTTCCTCGACTCCCCTCCAGAAAACACTGAGTTTGGGACACTCATAGAAAATATGAATATCATTGGCTTTAAAAAGGTCACATCTTGGATATTTGGGGGAGGACAGTGGGGCAAACTTAGCAATCTTTGCTTGTGTGTAATATAGTCTATTAATAACAAAAAAGCGATTCTTTTTAAGGTTAGCCAGCTTAACCTATTTGTAAAGAAGCTTAAAAGAGGGTTCATACAGTTCTTCAATATCACATTCTAGGGGGATCTGATTCCAAACTTGATGTTGTGGGGGGTATTCCATCTCCTCAGCCTCCAGGAGTTTCTTATACCATTTTGAGATTTCTTTGCTCTTAAGGTGTACCTCTTGCAGAGTTTGCTCTGCCTCCCAATCTCCACGTATATGTCCCCCTTTTCTGCTGCAAACCAAGAAACTAATTGCAGGTATTTAAATCTGGAGACACCGCTTCGAATCCTAGCTCTTAAAACCTCCCAAGGGTGAACCCCTTCTGAAGATAAAAGTTCTGACCATATGGTGAGGCCTGCCCTTCTAACTGATGTTGCGAGGCTATCCATCAGACATAACTGGGTCCCTGGGGATTCCCAGATTGGAGTGAACTCAGAGTAATACCCGATCCCCCATCTACATCTGACCTTATACCAAAGACTGAGGGCAGCCCTTAGTACTTTCAAACGCACTTTTTTGAAGTACCTAGGTGTCCCGAATATATACAAAAAACCGACTCCCCCACCGTCCTCCCTTGTCAAGAATGCCTTTTGAGGGGACAAATATGTTTGGTATGTATGTATATATAGAAGTTGCACAGAATTTCAGAACTCGAAAAAGCTTGCTCAGTCCTTTTGTCAGAGCGTTGGAACATCTGTATCCCGCTCCTCTTCTTCCAAATACTCCTTTCACCAGCCTCCTAGACGATCTGGCCAGCAACAGCAGTTCTCTTTCTACATTGTCGATGTTACGGCTGTTATCAGGGATATAGGTACAGCAAGTCTGGTGAATGACGTGACAAACTCCACCCTCCTTTGCCAGGACGATGTGTAACGCAACCGTATCTGTATTACCACAGTCCTCATGGGAGGCGGTAAGCTCCTCTGTGATGTTTCCTAGGGCTGCTGCTGTTAAGTCCGCCAAATCTGGAATCATTCTTGCTAGCCGCTGTATCCTCAATGTTGTGTATACTATCCCTGCACCAAGTATCATCACTCCAAATCCTATCATTATGCAGTCTTCCCATTCTGCTGTCCTTCTAGCTCTTCCTGGGCTGTAGCTCTGGTGCTCAACCTGTACTAGGTCAGTGACATGGGTCATTCAGGATAGGATGGAAGCAGGGTATTAGCTTCCGTACCATCCTGGGGGCAGATAGAAATATGGCCACTGACCACAGACAAAGAACAATCCTTTATATCCCACTAACCCTGGTGATGACCGCTGATCACTCCTCCTGACCCGTGATATATTTACTACATGTGAGCAGTTGCTTTTACCTGCAAAAATAGGTGTACTGTCTATATTGTCTATTCAATCTGAAATTCCTAGGGCTTCAATGTCTCTCCTTCCACATTCCTGTAGTCCTTGTTCACACCCTGCTAGTTGCTTTAGACTACACCTGAACTTGCATTTCTCCATTCTTCCTTTCCTTTTACTAACTGTTGTATTGTGCATGGTTCTTTTGGTGACCCTATATGCTCAGCTGGTTGCTTAGGGGGCCTTGCCTTGTCATTCTGGATGCAGGATGGGGCAGTAAGCTGTTGTTCTATCCTGAACCTTTGTATCTTTAGCTCTCCTCCCTTTTCTATTCCCAAGCTGTCCCAACCTGCCCTATTCTTAGATGTTCTGTCAAATGTGTCTAGCATCACCTGATCCCTTTTTGTTGGTTGCATGTTTATGCATGGTTCCCTCTTTGTCCTAGGCGTTGCTGTTATATGCCCACTAGAAATGTCACCTTTCCTTGGAGGTCCCACCGCTATGGACATGCTGTGTTGTTTAAGCAGCATGTACCTCATCAAAAAACAACCCATGTACTTAGAAAAGGGTATCACCTTGTAACACATGCTATCTCCTGTATCTGTTGGCAAATGTGTGCAAACATAACACCCAGATATGTTCATAATGCGTACATACATTTTTAGCATTTCCATATATTTATTTCCCTGGTACTCGTCCCATAGTTCTCTTTCCCATTCTCCTTTAACATCAACCTCTCCCATGATGTCTTACATTGTGCTGTTCATTTTAAGTTGCCCAAATATAATCTTGGAGTTGTTCCCACCTCCCACCTTGCCATTAAGGAACAGTATTTCAATGTCTTTTGCATATATTACAAGTGCTATTATTAATATTCCTAGAACTGGGGACAGTATCGCTGTCAGCCCCGCTGGCCACTTCCTTTCCTCTTTCCTTGTTATTGGCATTGTCCTAGCTGTTGACAGAAGTTCTTGGAATTGGAAACTTTGTAGTCTCTTGGCGAAGCAATTAGTCTATGTAGCTAACTAGTAGGTCCTGTGCTCCTATTGAGGCAGGCGCAAGCAAGACTTTCAAAAGAAACCGTTGAGGCCCTGTGGTGTACGGTCAGAGGTCACCAGTGCGTGACGTCACCAGCCACTTGTCCGGTGATGACACGTAGCAGGGATCTGCCTCTTTTAGGTGTTACTTGCTGTTGATGTTTTGCTGGAGTGAAGGGTGTACCTGCAGGGTGCCTCTGATGCAGCTGGTGGTGCAGTTGGAGCCTGTCGTTTTTGCTCCAGCCCTGCTGCTTTCTTGGTGTGGGAGCTGTGAATCCAGGTGGTCAGCTCCTCACACTTGATGGCAGTTGCTGTCGTCAGAAGAACCAGGTAATGGCCTTTCCACCTTGGCTAGATGCAGTGTTGTCTGGTGTGGGCTTTTATCCAAACTCATTCGCCTGGCTGCAGGTTGTTTGATCGTGGTGTCGCTATTTCTGGAAGAGCCTGTAGGACCTGGCGATGAAGATAATGCAATGTTTTACAATAGCACAAAAGTAAATCATCTGAGAATGACAGTGGAGAGGTGGACATGTGGCCTGGAATGTTCATTGGGCTACCAAATAAAATCTCATCGGGGCTCAAGCTGGTCACTCGGTCTCGGGTACTACTCATTGCCAACAGAGCCAATGGCAGTGCGTTTACCCAGGATAGTTCAGTGGATGCACAAACCCACCCTATTTTGTTTTTGAACACCCCATTTTCCCTTTCCACGGCTCCTACTGCCGGTGGGTGGTAGGCACAGTGCAGTTTTTGTGTAACCCCCAGCCCTTTACATATGCCTCCTATCACATGGGTAATGAATGCAGGCCCATACTCTGAGCTCAAAAGTGCTGTTATCCCAAAGCACGGGATAAGTTCTTTCAAAAGGAATTTGGCAACAGGTTGTGCATCACAGTTCTTTGTTGGATAGGCCTCAGTCCATTTGCTGAACATGCACACAATTAACAACACATACTTGTACTTCAGAGTGGGGAGGCATGTCAATGAAGTCCATTTGGAGACTCTCAAACGGTCCGTGGAGAGGTGGAAAGTGGCCAGGTGCAGTCAGTGTACCCATCCTAGTTTTGAAAAGGTGTGTCCGGGCTAGAGTTTTAGTTTCAGTTTTTGGGAATAAATTCCAATTGCGACATGCAGATCCGGGTGAGATAAGTATTTTTTATTCTTTTTTGGGTAGCTGCAAGAAAAAGGATGGCACAGCCAACACGTGTTTCGCCCCCTAATCGGCCATCAGGCCTGGGGCTTCCTCAGGGCTGTATATAGACAATGTTAACCCAAGGTAGGAAAAGTACATGGTGTCATAAGGCATGTGTATAATATATACATATATAGTGAGGGTGAATTTTGGGAAGAGTAGTAAAGTTATAGTGACACGTAGCATTGAACGGCAATTAGTAAGTGAGGGAACAGAGAAAAATAGTAAATTGAGGAAGGGGTCAAAGTAAGCGTGCGGCAGGTATGGAAGGTAGAAAGAATCAAGATGTGATGTCATTGAGGGACACAGAGAAATAGATAATAATATGGTACAGAGTGTTTTGTACAGAGTTGGAGGGAGAGAATAAGTAATTGTGATAAAATAGTAAGAGTTTAGAGTACAAAGGTCAATATAATTAGTGGCGAGTATTAGCACAAGTTTCAAATGAAAGTACATATTACAGTCATAAACATTGCCCGGTATAAATATAAGCCGGTGAGAACAAAAATGAGTTGCATTAAGAAAAATAACCGTTCATATATATAAAGAATACAAGGGGAATTGCGGATCGTATAGTAGTATGATATGCAATTAGAATTTGGCATTTATAAGTATTTGCATGACATTCTGAGATTAAATTAGAGGTAGGTTACATGATTTTGTTATTTACATTTTTAGAGACAGTAATGCATAACCCAAGGAAAATAATGTTTGAGCGTATAGTGTTATCGACGATTAGAATGAATTTATAGTTACAGTTTCCATTAATGAGGAGGCCGCATCCGGGTACCGGGTCAAGCGCGAGGAAGAGGGAGGAAGGGTTCGCATTAGTCTAGGAACGATTTGGGATTCTTTTGCCAGGGTGACTGCGTGAATTCATATATTTATAAAGTGCTGGTGCTTTCTAGGTCACATCGTATATTAATTGTTAATTCTTAATATCGGAGTTGTGTCAAGGCATATGACTAGTATATTGTGTCAAAAATTGTGAATCAGTAACCTCGTGAAGTGTGAGGTACTGCTGTGTCATGCCATATGTGAAAAGTTTGGATATTTTAGCGGGTAGAGAAAGGGAGGCAATTACTTCTCAAGTGTAGATTCGGGCGGTGTAAATAACGGTGTGTTGATGGTGAAATTTGTAAAAATATTGGTGGGAACTATTTGACTGTGCAATAATTGCCGAATGCGAGGAGTGCTTGCGCATGTTTTTAAATCTTTTTAGAAGTTCTAAGCCGCACTCGGGGGTATAATCTATACGGAGTCCAGAATCGTGTAGGTAATGGAGTAGGGAATACGCATGCTCTAGGCGATCAATTGTGCAAGTTTAAGTGAAAAAGAATTTGGATATGCTTCCTTACCGGGTTGTTAGGTAATTCAGTATTTAGTGACAAGGGTTTGATAACCCGAAGATTTCTAAAAGTGGAGAAAACACAAGGGGAAGGAAGTGGAAGAGGAAAATGTAAGAGGAAGGCATTGTTAAATGCTGGGTTACAGGGAGGGGGAGCGTGGGAAGGAGTCCCTTACCTTAAGTCTCGGCTAATGCCAGGTATTGCAGTTTCCAAGGTCGTGATGATAATAACAACGCGTGGTTGCGAGCAAGTTATAAAGGAGTCATATGAGCACTTCCGGTTCAAAACCCGGAAGTGAACGGGTGCTTTTTGCTGGGAGCCATTTTAGGTTGGGGGTAAATCGAGATTGGTGAAGTTAGACGGTGACGATCATCAGTATTGATATGAACCGAGTGAGGTGCAAGGGGATGGTAGAAGGGTTTTAGAGATCAATAATAGGAGAGAGTGAGCGAAATTGTCGGACATTTAAATTACCTAAAGCAATACATTTGAACATTAGTATAACAACTTATTAACAATACTTAAATACATACATTCACGTTTTGTGGACGCAAGCATGTGTCCAAAGTATGCTAATAGGTATCCGTGTGTATTAATGTAAAGATAACGATCAGTTGTTTTTTGTAGGAACTGAGTAAAGATGAAAAATTTGGCGGGGAGGAGTGGAAAGCCAAAATCAAGATTGAGGAAATGTATCAGGTAAAAAAATCACCTGAACATGAGTTGCTGCATAATTTAGAATGCAATTAAGAATGGCACACATATCTCCAGGCTCGAAGAAGCTGTGCCAATAAACTCGGCGTAGAGCAGAGTTGTGTTGGGTCACACTACGGTGCAAAATTGGAGTTTGTAATTAATAATAACATACATATCTCTAGGCCTACAAGAAGCTAAATCAATAAAACTGGGCAAAGAGCTGAATCGTGTTAGGTCACACTGAGGCGCCCTTAAAGCACAAAGGGTACTATCACATATCGATGAACAAGGTCGTGTTGAGTCACACTGGGGCGACCTTGTAGCACTAAAAATTGTTATCACATATTTCTACATGTTTTTATATCAACTGAAAAAACGGCAAAAAATCAGGAGGGTATGCTGTAAGTTCTTTGATGGTATTTGGGGGAACTAATTAGGGGTTATTGTAAACAACAGAAAGGTTGTGTTAAGTCTTGGGTAGTAGGTGGTGCGGTTGTAAGAGTATGTTGGGGCATCAATCCTCTCCCAACCATACATGCATTTCCGCATCCTTGTTGAGCCCCAGGTTGGTGGTTTTATAGTTCATTATAAGTTCACTTTCGCGTCTTCGGAGTTTAAGTTCGCGGTCCCCCCCTCTTTTGGCTTGGTGTACAATCTCCAAACCATAGAAGCGAAAGTCTTTTTTGTGAGGATGATGGTCTTCAAAGTGTTCAGTAAGTGGATGGCCTGAATGATGTTTGTGAATGTTTCGGTAATGTTCCTGAATCCTGGTCCGTAGTGGTCTAATTGTACTTCCGATGTATGGAAGATTGCAGGGACAGATAATCACATAGACACAGAATTTGCTGTTACAATCAATCCATTCTTTTATGGGAAATTCTCTTCCTTCAGTTAGTTGGACTTTTGTTGTTTTGTTGTTGCTAAGCTTGCAAATATTGCAATTTCTACAGATGTGGAATCCTGGGGGTCTGTCCAGGAAGGTGCTGACCAAGTTCCTTTTGTCCACAAATTCTGATTTGCACAGGAGGTCTTTCAGATTAGGGGCGCGTCTGAATGTTATCTCTGGATATGTTTTAAGGTCTTGATTAAGGTTTGGTGTTTGTTGAAGCAGATGCCAGTGTCTCTTGAGGCTTTGTCTGATTTGGTGGTGGCCATTGTTGTAGTCCGTTATAAAGCGTATAGCAGAATCGTGCTTCTGTACTTCTCCTTTGTTTTGTCTGAACATCTGTTTTCTATCAATTTTGGCCACTGTATTCATTGTGTTTTTGAGAATTGATTGTTCATATCCACGTTGTGTAAGTCTAGATACCAATTCTTCTCCTTTTGTTTTGAAGACCTCATCTTCACTGCAATTTCTACGTGTTCTTAACAGTTCCCCCTTAGGGATGTTTCTTATGTTGTGTCGTGGGTGGAAGCTATCGGCTCGTAAGATGGAATTGGCAGCTGTCTCTTTTCGATAGAGTTTGCTTTGCAGAGTGTTGTCTTTTGCATAGAGAGTTACATCCAAAAAGTTAATCTCTTCCTTGGAGAAGGTATGGGTTGTTTTAATTCCCCATGGGTTTTGGTCTAATTGCTTCAGAAATCTTTTGAGCAATGTCTCATTTCCTTGCCAGATACAGAGGATGTCATCTATATAGCGTCGCCACATAACAATATGGGCGGTATATTCCGCGAACTCAGGGTCCCATAGCCAGAATTTTTCCACATGGCTCATCAGGATGCAGGCGTACGGCGGCGCAAATTTGGCTCCCATAGCCGTACCGCGTGTCTGTCGGTATATCTTTCCATTGAAACTGAAGACATTGTTTTTTAGGCAGAAGTCAAGCATTTCCACAGTCATTTTGTTGCTTTCTAGTAGGTTTGCCGGTTGTGTCCATAAAGATTGTTGCACTGCACTGAGTCCGTCTTGATGTTTGATAGATGTATAGAGACTGACAATGTCTATACAGACCAGTATGAAGTCTGGTTCCCAGGTTATGTTTTGTAGTTTGTCAAGAATGTCCTTAGTGTCTTGGATAAAGGATGGAATCTCCTTCATAAGACTTTGTAATTTCCTGTCAACATATTCCCCAAGTCTGGAGCATGGTGAGTTGATGCCTGCTATGATGGGTCTACCCGGTGGAGGGTAAGTTCCTTTGTGGATCTTTGGGAGAAGATATAGAGTGGGCATCGTAGGGTGTGCAATGTACAGAAAGAGTTTTTCGGATTGTGTAATAAGTCCAGAGGTGTACCAATTGTTAAGCATAGTTGTAATTGACTTGAGTATCTCTTTTGTGGGGTCTGTTGTAAGGAGTTCATAGCAGGTTGTGTCGGCAAGTTGTCTATTGGCCTCTTGGATGTAGTCGTCAATATGGAGTGTTACGGGATTTCCACCTTTGTCAGCCTCTTTTACAATAAGATCTTTTCTATCCTTAAGGTTTCTGATGGCATTTCTTTCTTCCTTTGTAATGTTCTGTGGAAGGTATTTGGATTTTTTGCGGTATTTTGTGTGTTCGTGTTCCAAATCATGCATGACTGCTATATGGAAGGCATCGATGCTGTTCCCTGCAGGTAATTGTGGTAAGAAGGTAGATTTTTTGGTTAGTTTGCTGTCGATTGAGTGGTGTGTGTCAATTCCAAGTTCAAGTGCAGTTCTGGTTAAAGAATCTGGATCATGATTCGTCTCACTGAGGTTGGTCAACAGGTCTATGTTTTCGAGTTCTTGAATTGAAAGTTCAGATGTTATTGGTGTGGCAGACGGCTCATGTCTCATGTATTGGTCTGCAAAAAACACTTTTAATTTAAGTCTGCGGATGAATTTGAACAGATCTATTCGTGTTTTTGTGAGATTCCATGGGGCCGTTGGGCAGAAGGATAGTCCTTTATTGAGAATGTTGTCCTCTTGTCTGGATAATTGAGTGTGGGATAGATTCTTGACAAGATTAAGTGGTGTTATGTCCTTTTTTCCATCTCCTTTCTTCTTGATCTCGTAGTGACGCCCATTGTTGGTGTCTGCTGGCGTCCAAATTGTTGGGAACCTCCCATGGTTGAAGTATTTGTGATGTTTGTTGTTTTTATACCGAGTCGGTAGCGTAATACCTCCTCTAAAAAATTGACCTTGCATCGTGAGTTATCGCCTTCAGGTGCAGGTGATGGTGAGTCGATGTCTGAGCTGGTAGTTGCTCCACTTGGTTGTTCTGTGGTGTTGGTGTTGGAGGTTTCTTGAGGTTTGGTGTCGTATTTTTTTTTTTTTTTTTTTGTACCCATCCTAGTATTGTATTGTATTGTGTGCAAACAGTGCATTGCTAACAAAGTGTTTCTGCTGTCTGGCGGAACTTGGAGTTGTACCAACATTGTGAAAACAAGCGGATCAGGCCATCTCGTCCAACATGTAGGGGTCATGGAAGAGGTAGGCCATGGAGGAGAGCAGTGATGAAGGTAAACAGTGGATCCTGAGTCACAAGCCTGCAGAGGAAATCGGCGCATCATTCTGTATCATGAGTCGCCAGTGGACATTGTCACTCTGTGTCACAAGTCTGTATTGGATGTCAGCACATCATCATTTTTTTTATTTGCAGAACAAATGTTTTAATTTTTTTATTTTGTCAATCCAGCAGCATGTCATCACAAAAACAAAGCATTTTACATAAGAGTATCCTAAAAGGTCATATAGCGTTGTTCACATTAAAGACATAAAGCAGTTTTCACATTACACTTATGCATAGGTGAATAAATGACCTTCGTAGTCACGTCGCATACAGTTTTTTGCCGCATTCTAGTACAATACATATATCCGTATTTCATCTCTTTAGTGCCCTTGCCTTCCCTAGTTAGTTTTGGGTGTTATATGGTTTAATTTGCCATTACAGTGAATCTGTATCCCCCTGCGCTGATTGCAGGTTCTGCACTATGGGTCCCAGAAGTCTCTGGGTCTCGAGGTCTGTGGTATTTCCTCTGCATACGCCTCTAGTGTCTCTCTGTAATAGGTCATGTCAGCAATCCATTCTTTGGGCCTTGGAGGTCTCTTGCTCCCCCAGCGCATTGCTATGCGCCGTTTGGCAAGTAGAAGTGCAACTGCCAGGAATTTCCTTCTTCTCGCTAACTTGAGTTTGCGAACACCCAATAAGCATACTAGGGGGGTGTTTGGGATCTGCTCTGATAGCATGATAGTGAGCGTGTTTGTGATGTCTTGCCAGTACGTGTAGAGTTGCGGGCATGCCCACGACATGTACAAATCTGCATTTGCCATCTCTGACCTCTATAGTTTTTCCTAAGTCCAAATTTGTGTAACTTGGCCGGGGTCTAGTAAATCTGGTGCTAGAACTTAAAGTGAATGATGCGCAAATTACAGTTTGATGTTAGGAGCCGGAGTTGTGTGCAGTTATATTGCCAATCTTGTTCGTCTATTGGTTCACCAATGGCTATTTCCCACCTGTGAGCTGCAGTGTTTGGTTCTCTTGTGCTGCATTGTAGAGGTGTGTTACTAAGTTTTTCCGTGTAGGTGCCGTCAAGAGTATTTGTAATGCGTTCAGTTGTGTGGGTTCATCCGGAAATTATTCATATAATCCCCTAATTGCCATGCGTAGCTGCAGATAAGCAAACTTCTTTAGTGGCGATTGATGTGCACAAAGTGATGGGTCTTCTGATGCTATAAAGTGATTGTGTGGGAACATATCGCCCATAGTGTTCAGCCCCATTTCCACTAACAAAGTTGATTTTTTTTTTTCCTGATTCACCGTGAGTTTGGGATGCCGAGCCATTGGAAGCGCCTTAGCGTATATTTGGAGCTTGTTTGCTCTATGTGCCAGTGTGTGCCATGCCCGAGATGTGCAGTAAACCGT
Organism: Triturus cristatus; assembly: GCF_964204655.1. Lineage (NCBI taxonomy): Eukaryota > Metazoa > Chordata > Amphibia > Caudata > Salamandridae > Triturus > Triturus cristatus. Next base: position 457,758,292 of record NC_140592.1, on the reverse strand, counting down.
TTGTATTGTATCCCGTGGTGTAAGTCTCTTTGGGTCCATTATGAAGGCTGTCAGTGGCAAGAAGTACACACTGTTGTGTTCTATTGCTATGTGTGGAATATGTGCACGAGGCCTCGCCCAATAGTGTGCATGTTGTGCCTGTGCACTATAAAACTATAGCTGGAGGTCTGGCGCCCCAAAACCCCCTTGGTGATATGGTTGTGTTAGGATTTTCCAGCTAGTACTAGCTTGTTTTCCTGCCGATGTTAAACGCTGTAAGACCGATCTTAATCTGGTAAATAGTGCCTGCGTTAGCCATATCGGTATGTTCCAAAACAAGTACAGGAACCTAGGCAGTATTATCATTTTCTGAAGCGCTATTCTGTCTGCTAAGGAGAGGGGCATTTTGATCCACTTGTCTACCCGGTCTTCGAGTTTCATCAAGGCTCTACCATAGTTTTCCCCAATTACCGTATCTGGGTTGCGGTGTATCCATATACCTAGGTATTTTACTGGATCCGTCTGTCATTTCAGGAGGTATTCTAGAGTTGGTTGTGGGGTTGCTGCCGTGAGGGGGATAACTAGTGATTTATCCCAATTAATTTGGAGTCCTGGATGGTGTTCAAATCCAATATATTCTCTGATTAGTGGATTTAGGTTGGTGTCGGAGTGGCTTGTATAGAGGACCATGTCATCTGCATATAGGGATATGCCAATGGGTCGGAGACCAAATTGTAGGGCTGACCTGTAGTGCTTGTGACGAACTTTGCAAGCTAAGGGTTCCAAGATTAATGCAAAGAGCATTGGTGACAAAGGCCAACCCTGTCTGGTACCCCATGTTACATCAATTGGGTCTGACGTCATCCCATTTATTCTGACCCGCGCCTTAGGTTTGGTATACCAAGCGCTATCCATCGCAAAAATGGCTCGGGAAACCCCATCCTATGCAGCACTGTAAACATGAAGACCCATTCCACTAATTCAAAGGCATTCGGCGCATCCAGTAGGGCCACAGCTGCTGGCATGTCCGGGTCTAATTGATGATATAGTGCGAATATAGTACGTATGTTATGTGTAGTAGACCGTGTCGGCATAAAGCCTGCTTGATCTGGCAATACTAGGAGCGGTTGTATTTGTGTTGCTATAATTTTGGCTAATATTTTAGCATCTATATTAATTAAGGACAACGGCCCAGAAGAGTCGCATCTAGTTAAGTCCTTATCCGGTTAAGGGAGTGCTATCAAAAGTGCTTCCCGTAGGGATGCTGAGAGTGTGCCTTCCTCATAAGCTTCTTCATACATTTCTGCTAAATGGGGAATCAGCAGATGCCGAAATTCTTTATAGAACTTTCCTGGGAGTCCATCAAGGCCTGGAGCTTTATTGTTTGGGAGGGAATTAATCGCCTCTCTAAGTTCGTCCTCCGTAATATGATGGCAGAAGTATTCACGGTGTGCATCAGATAGCCATGCCAGTGCTATATCATCCAGATATTAATTTATTTCAGATGTGGATGTCGTCGACTGAGTGGTATATAAGCTGGCGTAATATTTAGTAAAGCAGTCTAATATAGCAGGAGTGTCATATAATGTCTGATGGTGTTCAGTGTTGAGCTGCGTTATGTACGTTTCGGTATGCGCAGGTTTGATTTTAAATGATAACACGCGGCCAGGTCTCCCACCCTCCCCATAACATCTGGCTGTGTATTTACGCGAGACATATTTTATCTCATCATCCGCAAACTCGTGATATTTATCTATTAGTCGTCTGATTTCGGCCAGCGTGGAATTATTTTGCGTTGTAGTGTACTCCTCCAAGTCTTTTAATGTCTGCTTCCGTCATCCTTAGTTGATGTTGGATATCATGTAGTATGCCCGCGTGCTTGCTAATGCAGTGCCCCATAATAGTGACCGTAAATGCCTCCCATAGTACTTTTGCGTTGCTAACCGAGCCAGAGTTATGATCAAAGTAGTCCACAATCGCCTGACGCAAGTCACTACGGAATACCTGGTCCTGGAGAGCATTTTGTTGCAGTCTCCATGTAAATTGTCTTGGAGTGTGTGTGGGGATAGCTAATGTAAGGCGTTTTGGGGCATGATCTGACAATGTTTTGGGCAAATGTTCGACTGCAGTGGTCCACATGCACACTTCCTGTGTTCAGAGCCAGTAGTCAATTCTGGAGCATGTATGGTGTGTTAGTGACAGACAAGTTCCCTCCTTGCGCCAGGGTGTCGCAGTCTCCATATATCGATCATGTCCCATTCCTCCATTCCCTCTCTGAGGGCCATAGCTGATTGTTTACCGTAGCTATCGTTACCAGTCGATCTATCTAGCGCAGGATCTAAGCATGTGTTAAAATCCCCACCCCATATAATGGCTTCAGGTTGTAGCTCACGTAGTTGTGTCCAAATCCATGTATAAAAGTTCGGGTCATCAGTATTGGGGCCATATACAGTGACAATTGTGACAGCAGTGCCCCCAAAGTTTCTCTCTACTATAACATACTGGCCCCGGTCGTCTTTGCTAGATTTGAGGAGTGTGAATGGGATATGCCTCTTGACCATCAGCATTACTCCTCTGGCATAGGAGGAATAGGATGATGCCAGTTTATAGGTAGCCCATCTAGCACCTATCTTATGCTCCCTTATATCTGTCAAATGTGTTTCCTGTAGGCAGGCGATATCTAGCTTATGTCTGTCTAGGTAAGCAAGGACTTTACATATTTTCTGTGGATTATGAAGTCCGCAAACATTCCAGGTCGTTAATGTTCTATAATGCTTCGGAGTGTTAGCCATGTCCCTTTCTGGTGCCATCTACCAATTGCTGGTGTTTGTAAAAACCTATATTGCCATACACACGTGACTGCATGACTGCCGCTGGACGGGATTTTGTGTTTAACTCCCCCCTTCCCCCTCCCACTCCACCATGCCCTTATCAGTGGAGACAATCACAAAGAACATGTTTCAACCCCTTACCCGCAACCACCCCCCCTCCCAAGCGAAAAAAAGAGAAACAAACTTACCGGTGTGGTACACACTAGAGGGTGGGAGCTGCCCAGCTCAGATACCCCTGCAATAATTACAAGGGGGACGCCATTATGCAATTTCTAATGCACGTCGGAGCAACCGATTAAATTGATGACAATAATATGAAGCATCACATGCGGTAGTTATAACATCTGCCGGAGTCTATTAAACAGTATCTCGATCATGTTCGGTACCAATACTGGTGCATATGCAGCCAACTATAATCTACTCAATCTCAACTCACGGCCCTTTACACCGAAGTGCGTTACCTCCAATGACTCCTGCCTCTGTTGACAATGCACAGATACCCACAATATCAGTATATTGCGTACGTGTAGATCGCGTGTACCGGCTCTATGTTAGAACAACATTTAAGTACCACCTTTGTCCAACATTTATCTGAGAACTTCAGGATGTTTCAAAGGCTCCAGTCACAAGGACAACATCAGGTTCATTCATGGGGGCATGCATATCACTCCACGTCTGACGTAGCTGCTTGGTCCTCTTGCCGCTCTCTTGGAGATCTTCGTTGTGTGCTCAGCGAACCTTTCTGCTGAAGATACTTCAGAATGTCTTTTGATTCATTTAAGATTTTGGATTTTCCATCTTCTATGACTTAGAGTCTGGCAGGGTACAACATTGCATATTTGATATTTAGGTCCCGTAGCTTCCTTTTTGCCAGATCAAATTTCTTTCTCGCCTCTTGGACTGTTGGCGTGAAGTCTGGATACAACGAGATCTCCATTCCCTCATGTTTCAGAGCTCCCAGCTCGCGAGCCTTTCTGAGGGCCGCATCTCGGTCTCTATAATTCAGTAGCTTGGCAATGATGGGCCTCGGTCGAGCGCTCGTCGGTGGTGGTGGGGCTAAGGTCCAGTGTGCTCTTTCCACTATGAAGACATCAGAGAAGTTTTCCCTGCCCATTAGAGTGATCAGCAGCTGTTCTACATAGCGCTCCATGGGACCTGTGTTTGTTGTTTCTGCCTTGCCCATCAAGCGTATGTTACTTCTTGGGGATCTCGCCTCTAAATCTTCTGCTTTCGCCGTTAGCCCTGCCAGTTGTTTATCCATCTTGGTCTGTTTGGTGTCCAGTTGGTTATGAGCATCTTCAGTTTCAGATATTCGGCGTTGGCCATATCTATTCTTTCCGTGTGGCAGTCCATGCGTTCGGACATACGTTCCATCCTGTACGTGAGGGAGTCGATCTTCCCATCGATATTCGGGAGGGCAGCTTGGATGGATGAAAACATGGCTTGCACATCACCGCTTGCGATATTGCTGGCAGGTGCCGATGCCTGTGTCGATGCTTGCTGTTCGTCCGAGTTGGTTTCTGTTGTCTTTTTTGACTGATCGAAATTGAGCTTGGGCTGGTTCCTGTCCAGCCTGCCCATATTTGACTTCCGCGTACTGTTTGCTCTCAGTATGTACTATTTGTCCTCGTCACTGGTCACCTGGTCAAAAGCCCGTATGGTATGGGATGTTGTACACACACCGCGGGCCGGATCAATGTTAGTTATCCAATTAACGCAAGCACTGATCCCAAACACCTCTTGACCAGCCACCAGTAGAAGAGGACCACTCAGTGATGAAGACCACCTCCGCACAGCTGCTGGCGTTACAAAATCAATAGCTCAGGGTCAAAACGCCCTCAGGCACGAGGGTTATCCACAGCCTGCCTTATATTTCAAAAATGGCCCAACAGCTCTTTGCGGATCGCCCAACTTCAAGGACTTCAGTTATGGCCTGGTTGCTGGTGGGTCCCTTTGTGGAGGTGTGTAGGGCCCCACTTTTTCCCTTTATCCACGACGACTATTAGGCCCAGGACACAATCGTGAGAACAAATAGTCTCCAACAGCCATTCACCACGCACGCCACTGTACACCTGGGAAGGAAAAACTGTCCATGTGGGAATATATGATCGATTAGGCCAGCTCACTTATTAAGGTCTTTGTTAATCCCTGCCCCCGCAGTTTTTGTATGCAGTAAGGTATGTTCATCGCAATGCAGCACTCCGGGCAGCAGTGACTGATCTCCGAGCCTCTCACCAGATGGGCATTGCAAGCAGATCGCTCCCTTCCACAAGACCGGAGCACAATGGCGGCGGTAAGCCGTGGTGGCGTCTTACCGTCTGTCTCACTCTCCTGCCGCCACCAACGGCACCCGCTCCGCTCCTCGGGGGTCCACGCAGTCTCCACTGCAGCCGGCAGGCGCGTCAGGTCGCCGGCAACGTTACTTTCCTCCAGACCCTTTTGCAGATCGAGTCTGCCGGCGTGCGTGCATTACGTCTCAGCCGCATACGACAGGCCGGTGCGCTGCTTTCACGTTCTCCCCTCCAGGCCTCAGGTCGACTCGTTTCGTGTGTGGGTGGCAGGAGATTTCAGGGCCGAAAGTCGATATGTTGGCAAAACCGGTGGTCGCGCATGCAATCCAATTCGGCACTAGAACTCGGGGCTCCTTGTGTGCATATTATTTGGCGTATTTCTTGCCGTCCGAGAGGAGCTCGCTCACAATGCGGCCATCCCTCAGCTCGGCTAGCACAGCACATCATCTTGTGTCAAAGACCTGCAGTGGATATCGGCACATCTGAAATTGGACCGTAAAGTAAATTGTGCCGCCAGCCGTATACCATCAAGTGGGCATCTTTAACGCCTTACATCAGAATCTCGCCACTGCAGTTCTCGGCAAAGGTAGCAAGTCAGTGTATATAGGACTACAACTGCTAGCACGTATGACACTGCCCTCAGCATCTCATGCCCAGCTTGCTGCAATGTTTAGGGACAGTTGGAGGGTGAAGTAATCCAAAGGTTTCTCTGGTTCAGGTTTGGACAGTTCATTATTGTGGGGAACATGTGTATGGTGCCTTACAGCACTTTCATATTGAAGACGGGCTCCAATCCTTCAGGCGATTACTCAATGACTTAACTGAAGGCAACAGCTTGCCATCCTCCTGAGCCAAAATACTAGGCTACTTGCTAATCTAGTTGAGTGAAAAGCTAATACAGATTCTGAAGTGAGCGGGGTGGGATGCGCAGGGGAGTGCTTGCATTAGGTGTGATGATCAGTGGGTAATTATGTTTATGTTTATATCATAGTGTGCACAACATTCTCCACACCCACCTGGTATTACGTCAAGGGCGACGCCTAACCAGCAACCACAGACGAGGGTGTCCAGTGAGCCAACGGACCAGATCTTGTTTCTTTATTATTGTGTCATTCCCCATTCCCTTCTTTGAGACAAGGGCCGTCAGAACTGCCGTCCGCATCGCGGTGAGGGGTATGGTAGCACAAGCACAAGCATTGCTCCTGCAGGGTTCAGGTTATCTCAGGTTAATGCATCTGACACAGCCCCTCCTATTAACTATAAAAAAGCGACCGTTTAAGGGAGTTTTGCCAAGACAGTTAACCAGTCCTTGTCATGTGACCCCTTGGCTTGCCCAGTGGCACCTGATAGGTGCGATATTCTCTGTGACGGACTCATGGAAAGAATGGCTGTGAAGTTAGAATCCGTTTTTGCCTCCACCTTCTCATCTTGCGAACAGAGACTTTCCATGATTGAAGGCGTGATCCAAAACCTGTTGATTCAACTCCAAGGCCCTATCTCCAGAGAATCTGTAAGGATGGAGCCATCTGTTCTACAACCTCTTCTAGAGACCATAGGATCTGCCGCTGCTGCTGTCTTGGCACCGCCTGATTGTGTAGCACTCCAGCCCAGGACCTCTTGTGGGCCTGACCTTTGTCCAATGGGCAGCAGACAGTCCAAGAACCTGGATCACCAGAGATCAAATATTGCCATGAGTTCGTAGCTTACTTTGGTGTTGGGCACCTCTATTACACAGTTACCCTAGGAGGTGTGGTTTGGTTCCATCCATTGCCTCCAATCATGGCTCAACCAAGCCTCACAGTAATGACACGTTCCACCATGTAATACCTTTTGCTATGCTCCATAACCTAGGTCTTCCTCCAGCAGCAACATCCTAGGTTATCATGTTAGCAAGTGTTCCTTCATTGGCTCCGAACGTTGTGGAAAACTTTGTTCATTTAAAAAATAAAGTGGTCCACTGGTTTAATACATAGATGCAGTGCAATATGCAACTGTATGAGAACATTATCATGGTTAGGAGGATCCCAACCCATATCCGTAGAAGGTGATTGTATTGAAGTCAACTTTGATAATTCTCATACTGCTAGTTTTCTGCTAACTCAATTGTCACCCAGCATTGAGCCTTCTAATGGCTTTATTGCCCTCCCGCTTGGCTTTTTCTACAAGCCCTCTTTTTTTCGTTGTGTGGGGAATAATGCTTATACGTTTCTCCTTTCACTCCAAGTGTCCTTCTTACTAGGTCTTTTTTAAAAGGTGCTATGTCCATTTCCAACTGATTAGCATCTTTGCGTCCCATATGTGACAAGAGTTCGTCTTCCACTATAGGCGACATTCAATTGCGACAGGAGACTTTTGACACCCTTTCAATTCTTAGCTGGAATATCGCAGGTCTCGCTAACAAATCGGGCAACAAGGCTTTTTATGATCAATTAGTGAAATATAAAACTTTTTGCATAAAAGGAACTTGAGATATCGTTCTAATTTGAATTTAGATGGTTATGTCTCCATGGGAGAGCCTCAGGTGGTCTTCTTATTCAGGTTTCTTTAAATCTAGGTTGAAAAGCCACATAGATGCTTACTAGTTCATCCAATTTGGACCCCGTCATGCTGACATTTCCCAACTCTCCTAGTTTGATCATAGTCAATTTCTATTACACTTTTTTCCCGCCTGGATCTCCTGATCAAGCTTTGGGGAAAAAATTGATAGCTTGTCAGTATCCACCTTAGATACAGTGTTGCTATATTAGCTAGTGACTTTAATTTGCACCCTTGTCTACAAGGGTGTCTCACTCAGTATGATGACGCGGTCCACTCCTCTTTTGAGATTATGCACTTTTCACACACTTCTTAGGGAGATCTAATGAATTTGATTATGGCTGAGTATTGTTTCCACCATTTCTTCTCAAACTGAGCCTCAACCAGAAGTGTATACACCCAATTTTGTTGTTAGAGGTGCTGCAAGCTTGATTTATTATCTCTTTATTGCCTTGTCCATGGTTCACTTTCTCTTACGTTTTGAGGTGGTATGGAGCCCACTGAGATACCATAATCCTCTTACAATGTCTTTTTTATGGGACTCCAAAAACGTCTTCCCTGTGTGTTCCATTATTGACATCATCAGACCTCATTCTCAGGGACAGCACATTAGATGGAATAGTGTGCTTTCCACTTTCACCTATCTTGCATGAGCTCTGGGTAAGACATTTTGAGACTATCTATGACACGCCAAATCCCACACCCGATCTTTGTGATGTTCTGATGATTGGTGTCCCCAATGAGTTCATACAGTTTTACTATAATGAGGTTTGTGATGCTATATAAGCACTCCCATTGAATAAGGTCCCCGGCACCAATGGCATCCCATTGGATGTTTTTAAATGTAACCCTGAGCTTTTGGTCCCTTTGATCACTCCATACCTTGGCATGGTTGCCAAATAGTCTATACTAAAGTCATGGTCTACATCTGTGATGGTACCTGTCTTCAAGAAGGCTAGCCCTTCTGATCCTAGGTGATACCGTACCATTTCTCTGAATAAATCTGTGGTTAAGGTTTTTGGACAGATAGTTTTGAATAGGTTAATGGATTGGGCCACTGATGATAATGCTTTATCTGACATTCAATACGGTTTCTGGCCTGGTCCAGGGACGGTTGACCAGTGTCTCAATCTTTATCTTATTATTAATAAGTACACTGTGGTGAACCAAGGGGATTTACACCTGGCTTTCGTGGTTCTGAGCACTGCATTCGATAGGGGCAACAGGGAGAAGGTGTGTGATAATATGTTGCTTCTGGGGGTGGAAGCCAAGTTAGTTTTATTATTGTGTGACCTTCATTTTAATTTGCTTCAGTTCAATTTGGATCAATGGCTCAGAACCCTTTAAAACGAGGAGTTCGCCAAGTATGTTCTTATTTACCATATATATATCAACAATTCAGAGAAGGCACTTATTAAGGGTGGAATGGATGTGCCACAGATTGGACATCGTTAAAACCCCTGTGTTGCTATTTGCTGCCGATGCTGTCCTCATTTCCAGACCAGCTATGAGGCTTGAATGGTTGCTTAATTCTTTGTATAATTTATGGACAACCTTGATTAGAGTACCAACTTTTCAAAATCACATGTCATGGTGATTGGCCTCCGGTTTACTGGCAATAGCGTTAGGCAAGTTTCTGCTTTCCCTTATCTAGGAGTCCTACCTATGTGATTCTTCCATGGCCTGGTCTCCTCTTGTATCTACCAGATGTCATATGCTCACTAGGAGTATTGCCTCCGTTTTTGATTTTTCAACTAGGTTGGAGCATAAATCTATCAGGGTGATGCTTGATGTTTAAAGTGAAGCATGTCCCTATCGCTGCTTATGGCAGCAATATTTGTGGGTTCATTAATTTATCGTCCTTTATAACATAATTGAAAACAGGATTTTAAGAAGGCTTTTATGTCTCCCTCGAAGTTCTTCCTCTTACATCATCCATGAAGAATTGGGGTTAAGATTAATAGCTGATATTCTGCAGGTGTGGCCCCCTACTCATTTGGTTATCAGTCTAGTTGCATCCTATAAAAAGTTTTAATTGCTTAGTGCTAAAGGATTGTTTGGCCCTCGACAGTGTGTCCAGTATAGCTTGGTTAAATTACATAAAGAATTGCTATAGCAAGATGGCCCTACCTGACATTTTTAACAACCCTGGTTCAATAGTCAAATGTGATATTGCTTGGAGTAAGATAGCTTTTAAGGCTTTGAAAGAAAAAGAGAGAGCATTATCTGTATTGGGCAAACCCTCTGTTAGAGTTTGTTTTCAGCTTCAAACAACTTTTCACATAGAACCATATCCAACTTATGATATGCCGAACCATCATCACTTTCTCCTGTTACGCTTTAGATTTAATGTAATTCATCACCTGTTGGCAATCCCTCGTGGTAGCACATTTGAACCTGTCCTTATTCTGTGCAGTTCTGATAGTGTTTGTTTACAGGATACCTTGTACTTTACAATGTTTTGCCATTTTATAAAAAATTACATACATCTTTTACTGTCCCCTTATTAGCTGGCAAGCAGTTCATTCAAGTTCGACCTGCTTTGCTTTAACTAATGTTGTTACCCAATATAAATACATGTTTTTTTTATCTGGCCTGTTTTTCATAGGGTGCTGTTCGATTGCGGAATACTTTATCTCATGCCTGATGTATTTTAGGTTTTTTATCTTGCTGTCTTCTATTGTTTCTTTTCAGCAAAAATTGAATGAAGATATACATGCACTTCTTGCAAGAAATTAGGTGGGCAACTAATCTGCATACTTGATTTATTTCTGTATTTCACAATAGGAGTAATATGATACGGTTTGTTAATTATTAATGACTTTTTATGTAATTTTGATGATTGGATTAATTTGGTAAATGTCCTACATGAAATGTTTTTATCGTTGTAACTTTATGGTTTTTGTGTAGAAACCGAAGAAAAACTTGTGAACTGAATGGACTAGAACGGCGACATGGGGCATAGTGATAATGCATGGTTACTTACTATTATATTTAATTACCCTTAGTCCCTTTTGTCATTGTCACAGTCATTAAAACACACCCTGTCAGCTGGCCTTCATTTGGCTTGCTATGGTCAGGAACTAATGTGGGTAAAAGGGGTGTTTATACCATCCTAGGGTAGGTGGGGTTTACCCCTTCACTTCCTGTTTTTCTCTCCTGGTTGACGGGGAGTCATTACGACTGTGACCAGGGCAAAAGAGACCAAGGATAATGAGATTCACAATTTAAAAACCACTTCTGAAACCCACAAAACCATCTCTTGATGGTATTTGATATTCTCTCGTGCTGATTTTGCAAACCTTCACAATATCACAACTCAAATTTCCCTTAAGCATTCTGACTGCTTCCTTTATACCCACTAAATTAATGTTACACCTAGCTTCTGAAAAATGCTCTGCAGCATTATAAACCAAAGGTGGAACTTAATTCTGTTTCATCTTTATCAGTATCTTGATACTGTGTTCCCTACAAAAATCCTCCAGAATTTCTTTTTTTTTTAGCTTTATTTATTGTTGCTGTAGAGGGAGTAGTGGAGAGACAAGAAATGTCTCACATATGGCTGCAGGCGTTGCCCTTTCCCTCTGCATTTTTTTTTTATCTCCTCCTTCATTGTACTTATAAAAGAACTGCCAAATCCTGCACAAGAACGTATTCAACTGCCTGGTCAAAAATAGATTTGGTGCTCAATCAACATTGACAGCAATTGCCAGCATCACATAGCCACTTTTTCCTGCACAATGTACATTACTCTCTGTCAGATTGTTTCCTTCAGCCATCCCATATGGCACATCTGGCTGAATTGTGGGAAATGTATTTATGCAATGGCCAGAAAGCCACAGCTCGAGCTTCCTCTTGCAGCTCCGTTTACTTGCACCTACAGCTGATAATTAAAAAATCAAATTGTATAGATGATGACTTTTTTTTTTAGCAATGATAGCAACTGGATCCTTTTCTCCTGCCTGACTCTCAGTCGTCCACATAACCGCTTACCCAGCTGAACATTCATACACCTGATAGCACTTTCCATATAAAGCTGCTCCTCATTCACTTGCTGTAAAGGTAGGCTATCCTTCGCAAACACGAACAAGAAAATCTTTACCAAATTATCTTTCCAGCTTGAACATATTTAGGCAACAACTCTGCTTCACTTCACAGTTGGTAAAAAGAATCTTCATCTGTATGATTTACTCGTCATTTTAGCCAGGGAACGTCTCACCAACTCCAGCACTCTCATCAGAGTATGTAGTTCCTTTAGAGGGAATAGTGATACCTCCAATATTAAAGAAGTGTTCCTGGGCCAAGCCATTCAAAGTTGTGAAAGGCCAATAGGAGGTTTCTTAGTATATCCATAACATTCTGGAGCAAATGGTCACCAGTAACTTTCAGAGAAAAATGGAATGGTTTTATTTACACAAACCCTAAATTTCTTTATTTTGCCATGGTCGCGATACCAAAACACCTTGAACCAACCCTGTTATTGGTGCCACTTGGGCGGATAGGTTCTAACATGATTTATTGGCAAGGTATGGACGTTAAGAGATGGAAAATATGTGATAACAATTCATAACTCTTTGCCTTTTGTGTGTTACTACTCCACTTCCAAGATACCTTTATGTGAATGGAAATACTTTCATAATTTTTATTGTTGTGAATTTGTTTTATTAAAAATTACAGTTATACTAAATGTGATTATATAATTTGATATTAATTATAATAGTAAGTATGATTATATTAAGTACACCAACTTAATTTTAAAATGTTTTGATTATTTTTGTCCTCCAAAGCTGGTGGTGAATGACCTTACAGCATCATGAAGAAGACTAAAACAAGCACATCCTGTCCCTCTTATCCCCAGTGTATAATTCATTTACGGTCAAATGTGCCACATTGAGTTACACTGAGAAGCCCACAGGGCTACTCATCATGGAAAATTTTGTTAGTGGCAGCTCAAGTAAGGACTCACATACCACTATAAGACATTGCGAGAAATGTGGAAAGCAACATGTATTTTACAACAGGAAGTGCAGGAGTCTGTTTAGTATGTGTTTGGGATTCCATAACAGAATCATAACTAAATTGTTTCTGAAATGTGGTACTACAATACGCATGTGAGTCCTTGACATTAGGAAAATAGCTTCAACTTTTGGCGAAAGTGTTTGTCGAGCTATTATAGGTCTTGATATGTTTACCGGATGTGACACAGTAAGCGCATTTGTGGGAAAAGAAAAAGTGCATTCAAAATCCTGTCTGCCAACAGACATACACAGGAAACATTTTCGCAGCTCGAAGACTAATGGGATCTTTCTGAAGAACTAATATATACATTGGAGCGATTATAGTGCTTGCTGTATGCACCAAAATATACTGATTTATTACCTGTATGGCTTGTATCACCAATTCTCAGCAAAGAAGAGTGAGATAGACGGTCATCACCTTCTACCTTGAAGAAACAGTCTGAAAAAACATGCCGAAGGTACAAATTATGAAGCTGCTATAAGCAAAAGATGTCTTCTGAATGATCCACAGACACCTAGTACAATTGGGAGAGGGTAGAAGTTGGAAAAACATGAGAGAGCAGAGCAACTGGTAGTGGACTGGATGGAGGGGAAGCCAGCAACTTATGCTGTTTTAGATCTACTAGCTTGCAACTGCATTAGGAACTGCAAACTGTCAACGCAACTGCTGTCTAAATGACCTCAAGTGCACTGACATGTGCAGACTTCCTGCCTGTGAAAATCAAACAGATGCAGAGAATGATGACACCTATTCAGAAGAAGATGATGACGATGAATGTGAATGATAAAATTGCGTTTATGTTCACTCATGACATACATTGCCTATGTAAAATGTAACAACTATTACTATTTTAATTGCAAGTGAAAATTATGCACATATTCTCTATCAATATATGAGGAATGCAATGAAGTTGTATTGGTATTATTTTAAGGACCATGATGTTATTATTTACAATTAATAATCATAATTATTATTAAATAATATTTAATGTAACCAATCCAGTGGAATTAGATTTACTTATTCACTTATTATGATGAATTTGTATGCTATTTATCAAAAATATGATAATCATTATTTTTTCCTGCTATGGTTGCTACTTATTGGATGGTTGCAAACCTAATAATAGCAAACGAAAGGCAAAAAGTGAATACTTACTATCACATATTTTCCATCTCTTGGCAGCCATACCTTGCAAAAAAATCATGTTACAACCCAGCCCTCGAGTGTTACCAATGGCCTAAATTTGGGGTCTTAGCTCATGGCCTAACAGGGTTATCTTCAGTTTGTTGGCTACATGTCTGAAACTATTAGCAGACCCAAGGAGTCCATACTGACGTTTTTTAGGTGCTGGCAAGCAAAACTAAAATTTGGACCCTTTGTATATGTGAAGCATTCTACCTCGCTTGTGTGGTTCCATATGGTTCACATAGAGTGCTCTTGTCTCCCTGTGTATTGTCGATATGCATACGTGACGTGATTTTCATGTAAGGCTTATGTTCTTAATATTTGGATCACAATACTCAAATCGTTGTAAAGACCAAGTGGGCTAGTTTGATGTTATTACACTAATTTCATGAACTAGACAGATTATATCCTGGATAAATCAAAGCTGGTTGTAGCCTAGTAGGGATACAATAGAATTAATCTTTTTTGGTATCACAACAAACCTTATCTGGCATCCTTCACTTTTGCCCTCAAACTCCAGGCCAATACTGGTATAATTATACACTTACTTGAATTTTATGTAGATTATTCTCTTATAGCCCCAGGGGTGCCTACATGACAAAGAACATCTTATTCCCTTTGGTGGGTCTAAAACAGATCCTTTGCCTCATTCCTCTCTGGTGTAGAGGCATCATGATTGGGGTACTTGTGAATTCCAGACTAAATTATTGCTGTGGTCTTTACTTGGGTATGGAAAAATGCAGCATTGCTCACTGTTCAAGAGGACTCAGAACGCATGGGAATGAGATCCTGGATCATAAACTGGGCCAAGAGCAGTGTATGTAATCCAGGGGAAACAGCCTTTAGATCACATGCTTTACATCGCATGCCATTACAACGCGGTTGTTACAACAACCGCGTTGTTATAACAGGAACCATTACATCGCAATTCATTACAACCACTTTCTGTAGGAGGCAGGAGGTGTTGGATTTACAATCCAACACCTTCCCTGCTGTTGCACAAACTGGAGTAGGAATAGTAAATTATACTATTCTTAAGTCCAGCGCGCCCCCTACAGCAAGTCGTTGAAATGACTTGCGATGTAATGGTTTGCATTGTAACAACCCGGTCGTTCTAACAACCGCGTTGTAATAGCATGCGATGTGATATATGCGTTTTAAAGGTATATATTCGTAATCCAGTGGCTTGCAAGGTATATACAGTTCCAGTGTGAAAATCTGGCCTTAATTCTAGTAGTCATTGTACAAAGCAACATGATTTTCCTCTGAATTGTTAGTAAAGTATGTAAACACCAAAACAACATAAAAGTTAAGAAACCAATTGGTCATATTCCAAAATCAGCTTAGGAAAAAAGAAGAAAACTTTAATGAATGAAAAGATTAAAATGACAAAAATTGGATAAAAGGGTTTGGAATTATGAGTTCTGGGCGAAACTGTCAAATAATGTTGATTGAAAACAATAGGGATGTTAATGTCAATGTTACTTTTAGCCTCTCCCAAAGGAGCCATCAGAGGCCAATCTTGCACTAAAACGAAAACGGTATCAGCACACTGTCCTCAAGCTCTTCCTCCTGGTCTCTTTAAAGGACACTAAACTGTAAGGGGCAGTTTCCAGTACCAGGACATAGATAGCAGTGGGAGAAAGGCTCAGCCGCTCTATTCAGCCAGGTCTTCGGCACTGGTCCCAGTTTCCAATAATTTGCTGATTCAGCTGTAAAGATGCTCATCCTGTCCTTTTTGCTCAGGAGGCCAGCCGGTTCGACCAATCTTCCTAATCATCCTAAGCTGAAGGAAACAGGTAGATACTACTGCCCCAACTTGAGGCATCAGAGTTTGTTTTCAACAAGGACTCCAAGAAATTTTTACCGAGTTCTTTGGTTGAGGAGGAGTACCCATTTCAGTTGGCCACAGATTGAAATTACAGAAGTTTTGTGTGCCTTCAGCCAGGACAATCTCAGTTTTGTCGGAGTTTAATTTAAGTTGATTGCCATTCATCTAGTCACGGATGAATAGCATTGTATTTTGAAAGAACATTTTGGAGTCAGCAGAACTATCAATAGCAAAAAGAATGTGCATATCGTCTGCATAATTAAAAACTCTCACCTTCATTTTCCTTAGAGGGGACACTAAGGGATATAAAGATTAAACAGATAGGGGACAAGGAGGACCTCTGAGGTACCCCACAGGTAAGTTGAACCTTTAGGGGAGCCGAAGGGAGACAACCGGACTGACTGGGAGCGTTTTTTTTTTTTTTAAATCAGACAAACCAATTCCGCTCCATACCCTGTATTCCCGCAGCTCCGACATGGCCTACCAAAAGTTTGTGGTCGACCGTGTCAAATACTGCGGATAGGTCAAGGAGCACCAGTGCCTGTGTGGCACCTGTAGCAACCTCTTCCCTCAATTCATCCAATACTGCCAAGATCACTGTTTCGCTTGAATGAGCCGTGCGGAAGCCTGTTTGATGGGAATCAAGAAAATGGATTTCCTCCAAGAAGGTACACAGACATTTGGCAACATGTGTTTCCAAAACCTTAGCCAGATAGAGAAGCAATGAAATGGGACGATAATTATTCGGTGAGTGTGGATCAGCAATAGATTTTTTTAATAGTAGGACCACTATTGTTTCCTTAAAGGATATGCGAACAATGCCTTGGGCTAAAGAGTCATTTAGTAGAGATAAAGCAAGATCAGGGAACAATAAGAACACTTCTTTTAGCACCTGTGAAGGACAAATATCGGATGGAGAGCCAGATTTTACTTTGGCTAGGAGATCAATGAAGAGTGCCTTTCTAATTATAGTCACTTCCTTTAAGGATTTCTAGCGACCATGGATACAATTCCCGAGGGGAGCTTAAAGAGATGCTGTCTTTGATTCCCTTAATTTTTTTTAAAAAAAAGTGTTATGAACTTTACAAAAGGAGTAAGTGTTTTCGTTTTTTTACAGTCACTCTATCAGGATTTGATAGTTTGGACACAATGGGAAATATATCCTTGTATTTTTTTGTAGAATTTAAAGATTTTCGCAGAAAAGGATTGTAGAATAGAGTTTTTGTATTGTTTAAGATGGGCCTGATAAATTCCTGTCTTGTCCTATGGGTTATTCCTTCGCCAATTGCCCTTCGTTCGACAGAGAGCTAATTTGGCAATTTTAAGGTCATTCAAGAACCATTTCTGGGCATCATGGTGCCTGGCGAGCCTGACTTGCCATAAAGGGGCATATAGATTGGTGGCATCTGCTAGCCAAACGCAAATGCCTTAAAGTAACTAAGACTGCCCAAATCCCTGGGTGGCCTAATCTTGCCGGACTACAGGAGATACCAGCACACATTCCTAGCTAAACAAAGTAGCCTCTGGTTCTCTCACTCGAACATCATCTCCCTCTTGTGGCTCGAAATTAAAAAAGTGCTAGCTGAACCCTTCTCTCTTATCTCCCTTATTACTACTAAGAAAATAATAGCAGAACACTCAAGAAGTATCATCAAATGTACAGGACAAAGCCTCTGCAAAATTGACAACAAACTCCAAATGAAATGCGATACGCCACTCTTGCTTATTTTGGCACATCATCACCTGAAAATACATGGCAAAACGTTACTCTTAGAGAACTGGTCACAAAAGAGTTCCCATCGCAATCCTATGCCCTTCTCTCAATTCAAAGCTAAATTTTCCTTAAATGACTTAGACATCTATCACTTAAAAAAAATTAAGTTATTACCTCCATGCATAACACCCCAGTGATTGCTGGCCTGTTTACTCCTCTACAATCATACCCCAAAGGGGGCCACTTAGCCTCTAAACTTTACTCCCTTCTATCACCCACCAGTTCTGCACTAACAAAACCAATACAAAACAAATGGGAATCACTCCTCTGACACCAACAACCTTACAGCCACTCCATTGAACTGTCCACACATCTGGGCGAACCTTACCGCTACAAAATCACACTTGCCTTAGCTCAGAATAGATACTGGGTGGCGCATATGACCCACTAAACCCCTGCTAAACTTTTTAAACTAGACCTCCGTAAATCCGACACATGCTGGAGCTGCGAGTTAGGACCAGGAGACCTCGGTCATAAGCTTCTAGAATCCACCTACTCGAAAAACATCTGTGCTGAAATAGGTAAAACCAAATCACAAATTCTGAACTTCACATGGACACCAACTCAAGCCTCTATTTCCCTGGGCATCCTTCCCCTTGACATGTGCTATATGTTAAACAAAGAAAACCGCCTTCTTTGGGATATTCTTCTATCAACTGGTCTCCAAGTCATTCTATCCGAATGGAAAGACCTTTTCAAACTAAGCCCACATATACAGTGGGAATGGATACAATTCACCAGAGAGGCTGACAACTCCTTAAACACATGTCTAAAAACAAAATCAAGTGAAAATAGATAATATTTGGTCCAAGTTAGACACCTTTATTCAGAATATTTACCCATACTATCTGCCAACTGCCAATAGTATCTGCCAATCGCTTCCCCCTCCCCCTACCAAATTCTCCCTTGTACCTGACACTCCCCCCTAAACATCCCTCCCCTCCCCCCCCACACCCACTCTCCTCCTACCTGGCCTATTGTCTCTCTTTCCCTCTCTCTCATTTCCTCTCTTTCCAATCATACACCATACGATCAGCAGGGGTAACCACCTTCTGATGGCCACTAACCAGTCAGCTCCTCGTTCACCACTACAATCCACCCCGACCCCTAGTGGTAGCATAACACACCTAGCCCTAAAGGAACTAGCCCCACGTCCACCTTAGACAAAATGCCTTCTATCACGCCAACCTACGCCAACCCTTTCACACCGAACTACTTAAAACCGCACGGCCCGAACTCCTTAGATTAGTTTCCCCCAACCTCTCACCCAAAGCGAAAAAAAAACTCAAACATAAACTGATCAGACAATCCCCTGAATAACAATTTGCTGACATATATCACTGCTCCTCCAAAGGCCAAGTAAAAATGGATCTCATTTTCCACACGGAAAGACCCGAAAAGTGGAATTCCATCCTCACATCCCAACTCCACATTACCAAAACTACCAATACTCCCCATAGCTGCATACTATCATTCTCGATCCCTAACCGCATGACGTGGAGCGGGAACACCTCTGTGACCCTCTACTCCAACGGCACAGTCCTGATCCAAGCTAACAACGACAACCTTGAGGCATTTGACTCCCTCTTCCCCTCACTTCGGACTGGCCCCTCTCACACACATCTTCCCCGCCCAGCCCACCCCTTCTACCCAGACAACCGGACCCCCCAGCTGAACACACACACCATTCCTGCGCCCTCTATCAAAAACTCCTGCATTCCACCACGAGACACCACCCATACCTCTGTCACCAAGAACATAGCTCCCCCTCCCCGTCTGATCGTCCCCTCGAACAGCCCCCCACTCATAACCTCCCCCAAATAACACAGATCAACCACAATACACAGTCTAAGACTCCCAATTACCTTCCTATACCCACTTGTGAAAGAAAGCAGATGCCACAATATGACCCCCCCCCTCACCCCTTGCCGACGACCCATCTCAAAGCTCTCATGGACAACACAATAACTACTAGACAGCAACATAACATCGCCAGGCCTTCTCCCCCTTGGGAGGACCCTGCCCAGAACCCACCCACTCCCACCCCGGAAGAGACGGGGCAGCGTCTCTCCCTGCTTGAAAGCCAGTTAGCTACTATAATACAGGGCTTTAACGAAATACTAACCAACCTCACTATGCTTCGCAAGCCCTCCAAAAATCCGCATTGTACTTCCACCGTCTCCAACCCCACACACCAAAGGCTCCCCAAGGCTACCAGACCCAGTTGGATCTCATCCCCCCTCTCGAGTCATACACTGAGACCCAAAAGAACTATGGAGTCTATGTCCTCGGATGAAGCGGCAGAGCTGGCCTCCTCGTACGACACCCCCTCTACTGCCATCCCTCAATCCACGATTCAGGTGATCACCGGATTCAGAAGAGAACACTTCACTCCGAAACCCCCTAGATCCCCAGCCTCTCTCACCAACATCCCCATGGCACCCCTAAGAAAGAAACCAAAAAAAGAGACACCCCCTACCAACTGCATGCTCATAAACTGCAGATCAGTCACCAAACATGCCACAGAGACAACAGAATCCATCCTCACCCATGGCATAGACATAGCCTTCATCACCGAGACTTGGCTAAACGACTGCTCGCCTCCAATCATGGACACTCTCATACCCCCAGGCTTTACAATCATTAACAAAGACCAAAAAGACCAAAGAAGCGGGGGTTTAGCAATCATTTACAACAACATGTCCGTGACCGAAATAGATACCTTCAACTAGAACACCTTTGAATGCCTAACCGCCAACATTAACACAAGCCACAACAAGACACTTCACTGCCATCTCCTATACCATCCCCCAGGCAACACCACCACATTCACTGAACACCTGTCAGACCTAGTTGCTCACTGCTCACTCCGAGACACCAACAACCTAATTCTGGGCGACCTCAACTTACACTGGAACGAAAAAAACAGCTCACTAATCCAAAACCTGAATGAGCTATTACACAGCAACAACCTTACCCAGCACTGCTCAGAGGAAACCCATAACAAAGGAGCAATCCTGGATGCCATCACCGCCCAACGCGACACAATCACAATAGACCACATCCTACCGGTTGACTGGTCAGACCACCACTTAATCCTATTCCACATCATGCAACCGCATAGCTGTCAGTGCCCAGAACCACACCTTTAGCTCCTGACTAGCAAGTGAAGGGGCTATCTCATAGGTCTCTTTGGGTCCTGGCTGTTGGTCTGTTGTTTTAGGATGGGGGGTCACTACTCTTTGTAGGGAACACCCTTCCTCCACCCTTTGTTCTGCCATCTGAGGAGCCACTAACTCAGGCTGGACAGTTGCCTGACTAGTCAGGTCTTGTTGTTGGTTAGGGGGGGCTGTACCAGTGCCATTGTTGGAGTCTTCCCTCACTGGGATAGAATCTCCCTGGCCCTCTGGAACTGTGGCTAACAGTTGCCCACCTTTCCTACCCTGTTTCTTCTCACTCTTTTGAGATTCAGCTGCACTGACTGCAGGTTGAGCACCCACAGGTTCTTTGGGCGAGGCCTGGCATTGGGCCAGCACATCTCTTTGGCTCAGTTCCACCTCTAAGTGATCATTCCCCAAGAGACAATCAAGGGGGAGGTTTTTACTGACTATCACTTTTCTCCATCTAAGGGACCCTATTCCCACACCAGTATGTCCCAGGGGAAACAAGAAGGGTAAGGACTGTCCCAGGGGGAGTCACTGTTAGGCTTGTGGCTATAGTGCCCCTAGCCACAGTTGGGTCCCTTAGATGGAGAAAAGTGATAGTCAGTAAAAACCTCCCACTTGATTGTCTCTTGGGGAATGATCACTTAGAGGTGGAACTGAGCCAAAGAGAGGCAAAGTAACATAGATATTAAAAAACTCTTAGCTCTTTAGAAAAAAACAAAAAGAATAGAACTTCATGGACAGTTTATGTTGGAGTATCTAAAGGCGGGAGTAATCCCACAAGGGCTCAAAGTACGAAATATACCTGGTCTATTTGTACAGATACGCAAGTTTTTGGAACAATGGTCATTAATAGCCAACAGATGTTCACGTGATTTCATGATTTTAATCATTGAAACTGCCAAAGAGTTAGTGCAAGCACTCTTACTAGAAATTTCTGAATTAGAATCAAAACTCAAGAGTTGCCACGCTGTTGAAGAAGCACAAACTAAGTTAGAGGAGATAGAAAAGGAAATGAATTCCTATAATGACTACTTACTGAAAAGAAAGACTGATAAACTTAAGAAAGATATCAGAATTTTCAGTCAGGAACAAGTATACCCCTATTTAGCGGAACACTTTTACCAGTCAGAAGCCAGTGGTGAGACATTAGATCAGTATACTACTAACAGACCTCCTAAAAAGGTAACCACCTTCTCGGACACTTCTGACTCAGATAATGAAGGACCCAATCAATATCAAGCACAAGGCCCAAGGGGTAGCATGGTGGGAAGCGCTTGAGGTATGCGCCCTCCTTTTTTATCCAGGCGAGGGAATTCACAACCACGTTGGAGAACGAGATACCAACCAAGATTCAGAGGCAATTTTCAACAGCCACAGAACCAACAATACCCTCCACCTCAGAATTACCAACAAGTACACAATGCTTATCCCAACCAGGATCAATACCTGGTAACGAGAAATGCGCAATACTGGCGCGATTGAAGGAAATTCCCATTTTCAATCTGAGTAGTCATCTGTTGGATCACTCCACAGAAACCTTACTCACTAAAGGTCTTTCCTTTGTACCACACAGTAAAATCAATAAATTTGAGCTTTTTAAAGATCTTATGGTCTTTTTCAGAAAAATTAGGCTCCAAAATGTCTTTGAAGGAGAGCAAGATAATACATCTATAGTGGACAATAAGTCAGGTCTTAAGCCAGTTTCCACCTTCCTCCCTACTCTTGAACAAGTGGCCCCTGAGATATCTGTGTTCGAACATGTAGTTTTTAATAAACTAACAGCGGCTACCAAACATATTCCTCCACCCAAATTTAATATATCGCGTGAAGAACATCTAGCACTTGAATCACTTAAACACAACAATCATTTAACTATTAAGTGTTGTGACAAAGGGGGAGGCATAGTTGTATTAGATAGACATCAATACATCTTCAAGATGGAAGAAATGCTTAGTGATCAGCATCATTATATGTCCATACAGAGAGATCCCACCAAAAGAGTGCAGACCAGCATCCTTCAGCTTACCACACAAGCACTGAGACAACAACTCATTTGTGAAAAAGAATGGCAATTTCTCAATATTCAACAACCCAAAATGGCAGCAATATATGGAATCCCTAAAATCCATAAAGATAGTATCAACCCTCCTTACAGACCAATAGTCACCACCATTGGGTCTGTTACGGAGCCACTATCCAAATATGTGGATACCATTTTAAGACCTTATGTCTCACAGATACCTTCATATGTAAGAGACACCAGAGACATCATAAACAAGGTAGAGAATTTGCCATTCAATGCGAACGCCCATTTGATGTTCACCATGGATTTAGAAGCCCTATACTCCAATATCCCACAAACTGGAGCTATGGAAGCCGTGACATGGTTCATGGATACATTTGACATTGATTGCCCTAGATCCTTTGTATTAGATTGTCTTTCTCTGGTACTCACAGAAAACACTTTTGAATTTAACGGTTCACTTTTTAAACAAACAAAAGGAGTAAGCATGGGGGCATCTTGTGCCCCTACAGTGGCCAATATTTATATGGCCCTGTATGAAACTCGATTTGTGTACAATGAGATTGCTCCCTTTAGTGAATCTGTGACATCTTGGTCCAGATATATAGACGACGTCTTTTTTATTTGGACAGCAGATTCAGAAGACCTTCCAACTTTCATATCTTGGCTCAATTTGTGTGATGACAATTTTTTTTCACAGCCAACTTTAATAACAACAAAGTGGAGTTTTTAGACATATTTATCCAAAACAATATAGATCATTTAGAAGTAGACTTATACGTTAAACCAACAGCACGTAATACTCTACTTCATTTTGAAAGTTACCATCCTCATACACAGAAGACCAGTATTCCCTTTGGACAGTTCCTGCAATTACGCAGGAACTGCACCAATGTTCAAGATTATGATAAAAGATCAGAAGAGATGAAAATGAAATTCCTTGTACGAGGATATCCCAAATGTCTCATACGTGATTCATATAAGCGAGCCAGATATTTTGATAGACAACACCTATTAATATCACAGCCCAAGGCAACTAATTCCAGATTGAAAATTTGCGCTATATTATCGATTCCAATTGGCATATTTTAAATGCAACTAGATCTAAAAGCAATATACTTCCAAAACCCCTATATGCATATAGGAAAAATAAGAACTTAAAAGATCTTATAGTACGATCACGCATGGCTGCCAAGCCTGGTCCAAATCTAGTCCAACTTTCGATCACTGGACAACCCAGCCTTACAGGCAATTTCAAGTGCCTTTCATGTGTGGCATGCGAATTTGCTATTCAAACAACATTTTTTTCTTTAATAAGCTTAATCTACAGCTTAAAAGTTTGACCAACTGTAGAACAACAAATGTCATCTATTTGCTACTCTGCCCATGTAACCAAGGTTACGTAGGCGAGACAGCACGTATGATGTCCACCAGATGGACAGAACATAGGTCAGCTATTCGCACACACAAAATACAAGCTCCTCTGGTTCGTCACTACATGGAAGCCAATCATACTGCGGACCAGACACGCTGGTTAATTTTGGAAAAATTTGCAACAATTCAGGCCCAGCAAGCATCAACATACGTAAATGCAGGGAAGTTTATTGGATTTTTTTATTAAATACTTACCAAAATAGAATGAATAACGAAATTCCTTGGGATCAAGCCATAAAATACAACCAATGATAGTGTCAATATTTAGTAGTGAGTTTATTTAAAATATTTGTACACCCCCTGCATTTGCCTTTTTCAAAAAAATTCAGCCTTTAAACAATCTTGTCTAATATTCACTCAGTAGAACATATATTAGGTCTCTACAATGTATGTAAACTTTCTATTCATACTTCAACATCCAGTATTGAATTTCTAGCACCCATAGCAAGATGGCCGCCCAGATTTTTCCAACTATTTCTGTCACACACACCTAGTCCAAGTTTCTATTTCGCCGGTTTTGGAATCTACACTTCCGTTTGGTTGGGCGCGTATTTAAAGGTTGCTATTTAAATATAGCTTTGACTGGTGCTGGCCCCATTTCCGTCTTTGAATTGAGCATGACATCACGCGGCTCCCGAGTACTTCTGGATTGAGCAAGGACAGATTTCCGTATCCTTGGCTGATATACATCAACAAGAAAGTAAGTTTAAATTAGGTATGTCGCCACTATGTGATCACTGAAACGAACCAGTGTAGTATTGGGTTTTCTTCGCTCCTAATACGGACTCAAATGTTTTGTCCGTTTTATTTTACTTTACTTTCAGATGTTATTTGAAATCATTTCGTCAAGGGCGATCTAAATACCGTCATAAAACGCTGCGGCTAACTCTCCTAGTAAAGTGGGTAAGCTAACACCAGTATATTATTATTACTTTTCTAATCACCACTTTAATGTCGCTTGTCAAACAATATTTAGCCTGACATTAGGGTCATATGCCCTCATTTATAGACCATACCTAACCTGAAAGTGATTTCCGCTGAAAGTTTATCGCCTCTACCATCTGGATACTGTAGACATCGCTGCAGCTATTAAAAGCGAGTATACTTGTAAAAAGGTCTGTCAGACTAAACAAATTGGATAGTATTAACTGTAACACGGGTTCTTTCTGAATCAGTAAACTTTGCTCTAGAATTGTTTTTAACATTCATTTCAATTAATCAGGATATTGCAGTTCATTTGAGATGTCATCACTTCTGTGATACACCTCACTACATAACATTGTGAGATTTTCTTTTCGCACATATAAAAAAACTAAATAGGGTCAATATTTGTTCTACATCGTTCAGACATAACGATATCATTGTTCAAACTTTTGTTCTTTTCTCGGTTGAAATTTTTATGTAGTTGCAGACCACAGAGAGAGTTGAAACTCCAAGCATCATCCTTTTCTTGGTAACCGATCTTTTGAACTGCTGACCACTCGTTTATAGTCCATTTTTGATACAGGTATATTTTTGTAAATTAGGCTAGCAATTTAGTTGTTCGCAATTTGAGCCATTACGAATATATCCGTTTATTGTGCTCTTCTTCTCTTTTGCTTTTTTAGATAGGATACATTGCTGTCATATCTAAACGTTATATATTTGCTTCACCTACAAATCAGAGCACCATCTCTGATAAGGTAAACTACTTCATATTCACCCCTACATAGCTAGATTAAATGAATATTTATTTATTTACTAATTTCTCTCTCTTTTCCTATCTTTCATCCTTTGTTCTTCCTTTCCTTCACGCATTGTTAGTTAATTTGTGGAATCAATTTAAGATTATGATTGTATATATATATATATATAAATATGTGTTTTTCCTATGTCACGATTGGTGAAGGTTTTTTAAGGTGATATATATAAATAGTCACAATCCCCCTTTTTTATTATCATATCTGGTGACTAGTGATTTTAATTGTTCTTAATATCATAGATGCCCTATATCTTTTGTTTCCAATGGGCATGAACTATGTGATTAGGACCACTGTACAACATTGCTTGTTCATGATGGTTATCTGTACCCTATTTAGGTTTTGATGAACCACTTTCATGGCCCCCTGATGAAGGCACATAGCCGAAACGCGCGTAGGATTTGAACAGAATTCTAAGCCGTGCCACTGTTGTGTTATTTTGTGGATTTCAACAAAAATCTAAGCCGTGTCATGGTTGTGTTATTTTTTGTATTTTTGTGCAATTTATGATTTATGATTATTATAGCCACAGGAATGAAACAATGCCAATGATTCCCATTTTTGTACATACATAGATAATTTATGGTCGATTTTGATATTTATTTATCTCAAAGAAAATTTTAAAATTAAAGATTTACTATATAAATAACCATCTTTGAATACTTTGAACTTTATTAGCTTTATTCATGTTTTATTTATATATGTTGTTCAGGTCCATTAATAATAATATTGTTTCCTAAATCCATGTTTCTTTACAAATATTATTTTCACTAATAGCTGGGTTTGTTTGAGTCATTCTAACCTGACAGTTCTAATCCTCTACCCTGACTATAGTGACCTTTATTTTTCTAAAATTCTAAGGGAATTAAGCAAGGTCCTAACAAGACTGTTAGTATTTTGAAAAAGACCAATCAGAATTCTAAAGGCAATTTTAAGAGTTCTGTCGTGGGATCAGATGGTAACTAAGTAGTCCAACAAAATGCAAGTTTGTATCCCACCGCTGCCACCAATGTGAGAAAGTGGCTCTGTATATACTGATCCCAAATAGGTACAGTGTGTACAGAGTCCACAGTCCCCAGAGGTTTGGCAGAGGCTAAAGTTAGATATAACCTTACTCTCTAAAGTGGTAGCTTGGTCGAGCAGTAAGGCAGTATCAGAGGACAGTGTAAAGCATTTTGATGTACACACTCAGTCAGCAAATGGTTCCACACACTCAATAACTGAACTCTAGGCCAATGGTTTATATATAAAAAAAAAATATGCTTGTTTTATTTTAGAACCAACAAAAGGTATTAAAATATACTTTCTCAGAATGAGATGCTTTAGGTAAATACTTTTGCAATATGCAATTGACTTTTGTAAATAATCACAAGTTGTTGCAATAGGCAACACAATTCTAAACACAATAATGCATTGGGCTCAATGGAAGTTTCAAGTTATTTGCTATAGATTACTTTTTGGGTTACTTTTGGAATTCCAGGACTGGATCCTAGATTCAGTCCTGAGACAGTATTTAGAAACAGTTGATAAAAGTCGACTTAATTGCTTTGATGATTTTTAGACAATATTTTGCTATTTTTAAAGTTGACACTTAGAAAATATTTCATAGAAAACAGTCAATGATTCTCTATGGCAGAAAATTCAAGTTGCAGGTATAGTATGTTCTTGTTACTTTTGTAATCCAGTACTGGGTGCCTAGACTCAGTACTGGGACCTTTATCTAAAACAGGTAAGTAATTACGTTTTCAGAAGTTATACGATTTTTAAAGAATATTTAAAGATTGCAGAAATTGACACTTAAAAGAAATTTCACAGAAAAACAGTCAATGGTTTCCTATGGGAGAAAATGGGGTTACTGGTAAGTACAGTTGTAAGTATTTTTCAGTCAGTGCTGGGCACCAAGATCCAGCACTGGGAGCTCACCTAAGAGCAGGTGAGTATTTTAGTTTTCGTTACTTGGCTGATTTTTGGTGAATATTTTAAATTTTGAAAAGTCCACACTTAAAAGAAATTTCAGGAAAAAGCCGGTCAATGTTACCCTATGGAGAAAATAGAGTTATCGGTTTAAAGGTAAGTACTCGACTGGCAGAGTTAAGGTTCTGGGCATAGACTCAGGTGTCTCCCAGGGTCAGATAGGTACAGTTGGTTCACCCTCAGCGGCACAAGTGTGGCCGGGTGCAGAGAGAGTTAGGCCCAATGTTATCCTATGAGAGGTAGGGGTCCTTGGTTGGTGGCTGCTGGCTAGCAGGTCACGCGGCTGTGGGAGCTGGGCTCCTGGTCACTTACTCAGGGCAAGTGGGGAAGTAGATAGGTGTAGAGGTTGCACTACCATGCCCACTCGGGCGGCTGGGTGCAGTGTGCTTTTGAGCCTTCGGGCGCTCAATTGATTTCAATGGGAAATCTCCGGTTTAGAAAAAGACTGCAAGCTCGGGGACAAAGATTCTTCAGGTGCCACCACCACTTCGAGAGGTAAGTTGGGTAGTTGGAGGATAGGTCGGTACCCCGGGATTGGGCACAGGGGGCCGCGGGGCACCGGGTGCAGGGGTGCCTTTTGGTGTCGGGAAATCTTACCCTCTGTTGATCGCAGTTGGGGGGGGCACCTTTTTCTGAGGCTGCAGGCTTCTTCAGGAGTGTTGAGGGGGGTCCTGGGTGCCGGACTCAGGGTCACAGTCGCCGTGGGGTCGTCCTCGGGGTCTTTGTTCACTCCGGCACAGGCCAGGCTTGGCGGGTGCAGAATGTGCTGGGTTCGCGTTTCCGGGCTGCTGCTAGGGATTAGAATAGGTTTCAAGTAGAACCTCTACTCATGGGAGTCCTAGGGTGCTTAGAGTCAAAAAGGTAGCCAGGTCCTCCGGGGTTTGTGAGGTTGCTGGCCACAAGAGATGCCGGGTTGGAACAGGAGCAGGTTCGAGGGTCGACAGGCCGGTAGGGCTGGGGCCAAAGCAGTTGGTGTCTTCCTCTTCTTAGCAGCTGCAGGGCAGGTCTTCTTTCTTCTAGCTCTTCTTCGGATTTTGGAATCTGGAATCTGGGGAAGGAAGGTTCAGGGTGCCCCTAAATACTAGATTTAGGGGCGTTACAGGTAGGTGAATGGCAGGGACCAATGGGTCCCTGTCCTGGGGTGGCTACACCCCCTATCCTGCCACTCTCCTGTGGGAGGGGGGCAGTAGCCTAGTCCTGATTGGGCAGGGCTTCCCTTCTTCAAGATGGCGAGAGCCCGGAGATGTGCTTCACCTCGCCTCCCCCACCTGAGGGGTGGGGTTGGCAGGCTGGCACATCCCCTGTCCTTGTTTGGGGTTTCAGGCCAAGCTTCCCGCCAGAGTGGGGGGTTGCAGTGG
Source organism: Triturus cristatus (assembly GCF_964204655.1). NCBI lineage: Eukaryota > Metazoa > Chordata > Amphibia > Caudata > Salamandridae > Triturus > Triturus cristatus. The sequence goes on along the minus strand of NC_140592.1, from coordinate 457,729,152 downwards.
CCTAGGGAAGCTAACAGAAGTGGCATGCCTTTGAAGCTTCCCCCTGCCCATCCTGGGGGAGGAGATTTAGCACCTCGCCCAGGATGTGCATTGTTGCAGGCCCAGGAGAGCAGAGGTTCTCCTACCCAGGGGTCCAGCAACATGTCTGCTGTGTGGCAGCCTAGGCAGCCTCCCAGACCAGATGTGGATTGTAGGTTAGGTTTCAGGGGGCATCTCTAAGATGCCCTCTGGGGTGTTTGGTACATTATATCCCACACTGGCATCAGTGCAGGATTCATGTGCTGAGAAGTTTGATACCAAACTTCTCAGCCTTTAGTGTTGCCATTATGGTGCTGTGGAGTTCGTGTTTGACGAGCTCTCAGCACCATGTACTCTTAAATGGCAGCACTGCACTTACAATGCACAGGAATGGACCTGGGTACTGTAGGGGCACAGGGCTCAGGCTCCTGTGCCCACACCACTGGCATAGGGCACCCAGCTAGAGGGGTGGCTGATGTATGCCAGGGCAGTGTAGGTGGTGGGCATGGCACACAGAGATGTGTGACATGTCGACTTTGTTTTGTCTTGTACCTAGACACTCAGCCTGCAAGAGCAGTGTGTGTGTGTCAGGGTACAGGGCCTCTAAGAGTGGCACAATGAGAGCTGCAGCCCTTAGAGGCCTTCCCTGGTCACAGGGCCCTGGGTACCTAGGGTACCATTTACCAGGGGCTGACATGTGGCCAGGGTTTGCCAATTTGGGTTTTGGCTGTTAGGCAGTTTTTAGGGAAGGAACACAGGCCCTGGGCACCTGATTGGCAGGAGCCAAGGGCACAACAAGGAAAAGTGCATCAGCTATTAGGCAAAAAAGGGGGGGTTACTGCAACAGAGATCAACACGGTCGACCTAGAAGAAAAGATAAGCATGCTCCTGCCCATCTCCCCAGATGGTCTCTCCACAACGGAACTCACCTCTCACTACAACACAACTATGATGACCATCCTAGACCAACTAGCCCCCCTGAAACTAAAACAAAAACAGGAACATTCCTTCCAGATCCTGGTTCAACACGACATTAATGCTGAAAGGAGACAACTTAGAGCTGCAGAAGGTCTATGGAGGAACAACCCCTCTACAAGCCTTTGCGAGCAACTCAAAGCAGCCCGAAGGAAATACAAAAAACCACATCAACAATGAAAAAAACACCTTTTTCTGCACCGCTCTGCAAAATGCGAAAAACAGGCCCAAAGAACTCTTCAACATCATCAGGCAACAAACTTCCAATACCTCTGCAACCCCAGTCCAGGCCTCCAAAGACCTATGTGACAACTTCGCCAACTTCAACGACAAAATCACCAAGATTGAGCTATCACTAGACATCAACCTCAATCCATCCTGCAAAAACCCAACCCCAACAATCGAAACCAGGACACGCAAGCTCCCCACGAAAGCCTTGCAATCCTTCAACCCCATACCTGAAACTGAGATTCATAAATTAATCTCCTCCTCCAAGCCCGCATCCCACGTCCTCGATCCTGTACCCACCCAAATTGACCAAAAAGCTGAAACTCTCCCTTGCCCCACTCTGGTGCGAAATAATAAACAGCTCATTGAAAACTGGCATCATACCAGACTGCCTCAAAGTCGGCCAAGTCACGCCACTAGTGAAAAAGCCAGGCCTAGACACCAACGATCTGAACAACTTCCGACCTGTTTCTACTCTCCCCTTCCTATCCAAAATCCTTGAAAAGTGCGTTCTCCTACAACTGACTCAGCACATGGACAACATCAACCTGCTAGATCCCCACCAATCGGGCTTCAGAAAAGGCTGTAGCACCGAAACCGCGATCCTTAACCTCATGGATGACATCCACAAGTCTCTAGATACTGACCAATGCTGCCTACTCATCCTCCTGGACCTATCGGCAGCTTTTGACACGGTTGATCACAATCTACTCATCAAAGCTCTCCAAGATAGAGTAGGTGCGGATGAGGTGGTCCTACAATGGTTCTCCTCCTTCTTATGCAACCGCTCCCAAAGGATAACAATCAAAACATTTACGTCCGACCTACACCCCGTCAGCAGAGGTGTCCCCCAAGGCTCAGTGCTCTCCCCACAACTGTTCAACATATACATGGAACCCCTCACCACCCTACTCAAAAAAGCCAACATCCCCTTCCACCTATATGCAGATGACACCCAGATCTACCTGGAAACCTCCTCCATTGACGACATTCAAAGACTCAACAACACTCTTAGAGGTGTCCAACACTGGCTATCAACAAACCACCTTAAACTCAATCAAGACAAAACTGAAATTCTCCTCATCTCCAACAAAGAAAACCCTCAAATCGTAGAATGGCTAAAAGCAATCGATGCCCTCAACGGTAATCTCACCCTGGCTAACTCGGTAAAATCACTACGAATCACCCTAGACCAAAAACTGAACACGGCCAAACACATTAAGATCCCCGCGAAGAGTGCCTTCCTCAATCTGAAGCTTCTCAACAAAATTAAGTCCTTCATACCGCCCAAGGACCTCAAACAAGCCACCCAATCACTGGTGCTATCTAAACTCGACTATGGGAATGCAGTCCTCACCGGTACAGAACGATCCCACCTAGCTCCCCTCAAAACAACTCTCAATGCAGCTGCCAAAATGGTCACCGGAGTTAAGAAATATGACCACTTATCACCCGCACTCAGAGAACTAAAATGGCTCCCAGTCGAAATGCGTGCCAGCTTTAGAACTGCCTGCCTCACGCACAAAGCCTTGCACACAGGGAAACCGGAGTACCTGGCCTCCAAACTCAAGAAAGCTGGCTGGACAAGGAACCTCAGGAGCTGCAACACCCTGCTACTCATCCCTATGAAAACACGCAAACAAAAAAACGCTGCACAATCCTTCGCTGGAAATGCGCCCAAATTCTGGAACTCCATCCCAGCCAATATCAGGACTATCCCTTCCTTTATAAAATTCAAAAGACTCTTAAAAGACCTCTACCTCAACCGTGCCTTCCCGAACTGAGAACCGCCCCTGAAACGCACAAGCCTGCACTCTGCAGCCCCTTGACAATGTTCCACCACAACCTACCTCTTCCCCGCTCCCCGACCCCTTCCTCGTTTCCTCCTCCCTGAATGAGGTTTAGCCCAAGACATTGTGCACTCATGGAGGCTATCTCAGGACTTCCCTACCTCAATGTTGCACATCAAGCTGGGTCTTCCGAAAATCTATCTTGAAATTTAAAAATGTGGTTGGCGGATTCATGTTTAGTATGTGTATAAAAAATATATATATTTTACAGCAAAGGGGTGAAATAAACCATTTGAGCTGAATTGGACATAGCATATACAGGATATATATACATATACTCCTTGATAGTCATAAGTGTTGAATAATCCTGCCCATCTGCTGGAACCCCGGAGAAATTTATCCAATATAACTTCTTAAGTGCCTTACTTCGGGACAGGTTTAGCGACTACCAAACAGTCAATCTCCAGGTGGCTTGTCTTTTGCATTCTCTGGGTTATCAGCTAGCTAATAAATCTCTTTCTGGTTAGCCCAAAGCTCACTCTACCAGAGGCAAGGCAGCTACTGCAGCCTTAATGAGGAAAATGCCTTTGGCGGATATTTGCAAGGCAGCTACTTGGAGATCAGTCCACACGTTCACCAGACACTACTGCCTTGACACAGATGCTAGAGCAGATGCTCAAGTAGGATGGGCATCCCTCAGAAATCTCTTTTCCTAACGGTGTACATATTTTGTGGTTTCTGCCTACTCCACCGCATCAGGGGGGATGAGCTTGCTATTCTATTCAACGCTTAGGACTATACATTGGAATCCCCTATGAGAGATGGTATAGTTTCTTACATGTAAGTCCAGTTCTCGTAGGGGCATTTCCATGATAGTCATAAGCAACCCTCCTTCCTCTCCGGTGGAGTGAACAGACACTTTCATGCTCCGCTATTTTTCAATTAGTACAGCCTTCAAAAAGAACTGAGGTAACTACATCTGGCTGAGCATGATGGGATATTGACGGTCTCTCTGCTCTTAAAGGCACAGCCTTCTTTTTCTTCACTTATGATGACAATGTATGGGCTACATTGCCCTGCACTTATTCATCTCGGTTTCCCTCATTGCAAAAGGGTTTGTGTAGGTTCTTTTTTTGTGCCATTACAAAATTATTCATGTACTAAGAGCATATGTGATTATAGTCTCCTCTTTTGCCACTCCGAGATGAAGAACTCTGACCACTGTAGCCTGCCCTTAGGCTGCATTATGACCTTCTTACGTGACTTCTCAAGGTCTTCCTGAAGAAAGGTGAACTTCAGCACTTAAGAAGTTATATTGGATAAAGTGCTCCGGGGTCCCCACAGATGAGTGGGACTATTCAACGCTTATGACTATACATGCAAATCCCACACGAGAAAAAATATATATATATAGCGGGTGTGTGTCCCGCTCGAAAATACAAACAGCAAGCAAATCTTGTGTAGACGAACAAGATAAAGAGCCTGCACACAGCATGTCGGTTTCAACAAATATGTCATTAAATATATCTGTTGAAATCGACACGCTGTGTGTAGGCTATTTATCTTGTTCATCTACACAAGATTTGCTGTTTGTGTATGTATATATACATATAGATATATATATATATTCATTTAGGTGTTAATGTTTAGATTGTATGTGTATAGGTGTAGTTTATGTTTGTCTCATGTGCAAATGTGTATTAAGTGGGGGTTTGATGTTTTACCTGTCTGTTGTGGTATATGTGTAGAGCAGGGTAAGTTAAGGTTAGGTTAGTTATAAGATAGGATAGTGTAGGTAATTTAGCATGGGTTAGTTTAGGCATAGTTTAGATTGGAATAGCTACTATATGTTATTGGTTTTTAGACTTTAGGATTTTTATGATGTGTTTAATAAATATTCTTTTGCACTTTCACTACTGCTTACTTATTAACAGCATTGCAGCTGTCACACCTGTTTAGATTGGGATGAGCACATGCTGTAGGTTATGCCAGTATTTATATACGTGTTAACAGGTGGAGCACCTAAGTAGTAGATCATGTCAAGTTTGCTATCGAGTCAAGTGGCACTCTTGCTGTGAACGGACACACAGCCCAAAACAGATACTAACCTACTGTTGCACTGTGTGTGTAAGTGATGCTACAAGTTTTGTACGGATGAATAAGTCAAACCATTGTGACAAATCTAGGATGTGTTGGGTGCCACGCTGATGCCAGCCACTTACACACTCTCTCTTGCACCATTTTGGTGTCACATCGCGGTTGTTTGCTGGCTAATATGAATGGAAGTATCCCCCACCTGGGCAGAAACGTCATTCAGTGGTACCATTGAGTGATTGCTAATTGTAGCACTTCATGCATGTGAACTTGGGTAACTACTTACTTGTTTAGATGCACATAGGGATCACATAAACTATTTCTCTTGGCCTCCGCAAATGTACCCCATGGTCAATGAAACACAATTCCCTTTAGATAGTAGGTAGGGTCTTTAGGGTCAGCACATCCACCATGGTCTACTTAGTCCAATCATGAACAGACATACAACACGCTGGTTCCAGTAAGAAAATGTATTGACACGTGAAACAAGTAGCAAGTGGCAGTCACTGCGGCAACAACCCAACATTGTTTATGAGCCATTGGATATCCAGACAGAGTCCATGGGAGATACATGTCATGGGATATGTGGAATGGAAGACCGTTACAGCCACACCACAGAACTCACCTGGTCCGATCATTCCATCGCTCATTTTACCATCACTGGACCACCCTGAACAGCCACAGCACCCCCTTGCGCAGATGGACCAAAGTCACAAAGCACCAATGGACCAATGCCCTCAGTATCACCCAGCCTGATGTCAACACCAACCTGAACCGAGCAGTAGAGAACTTCAACGACTGGATCATCTGCACTGCCGACTAAGTCGCCCCCACCAAACCAGTCAAAACACACAGATCCACCAAACAAGCCAGCTGGAACACCCCAGAACTCAGTGTGTTGAAATGCGGATGCAAACACCTAGAAGATAGCGTACCAGCAGAAACAACAACGATCCAGCCACCTTCAAGTCTGCCTTCAACAGCTACACCACCAACTCAGAGAGGCGAAGAGTATGGCCCTGGTAAACCACATCGAGGCGAGCGCCAACCAGACCAAGGACTTCTTCACCATCGTCAGAGAGTTCACCTGCCCATCAGCCACTGAGAATTCAATCTCTGTTTCACAGGAACTCTGTGACTCTCTAGCAGACCACTTCCACAACAAGATAGCCACCATATACAAAAACTTTGATACTCAACCAACCGACCTCCCCAGCACACCCATCATGACGAATACCGCCAGTAACCACCTGCTCACTGCATGGGAACAGCTCAGCACACCGAACACTACTGCCCTAATAAACTCCATCCATTCGGGATCACCCTCCGACCCATGTCATCCCCGACTCTTCAACCTCGGAAGCGACGAGATCAGCCACCATCTCACGACCATACTCAATGCCTCCGTCACCAAAGCCACATTTCCCGATGCCTGGAAACAATCAAGAGTCAGACCCTCTCCTCAAGAAACCCTCCACAGATCCCTGCAATCTCCAGAAGTATTGACCCATCTTGCTGCTCCCATTTCCCATCAAAGTCCTGGAGAAAGCCATCAACCTCTAACTTACCGGACACATGGAGAATAACAACCTATAGACCCTCCCAATCAGCATTCAGAGTCAACCACCGCACCGAGACAGCCCTGATTGTGACGACAGACTATATCCGCACCCTACCCAACATAGAAAAATCTGCCGCCCTGATCCTCGCCGACCTCTCCGCAGCCTTCGACACAGTCTGCCACCACACACTCATCAATCGACTCCACCAGATCGGAATCGAAGACGGCGCCATTAGATGGATGGCATCTTTCCTCATGAGATACTCATGAGGTACTCTGTCTTCCTCCCTTCCCCTCACAATCCAAGTGCACCATCTATGGCATCCCTCAAGATTCTGTCCTCCGTCCTTCCCTCTTCAACAGCTACATGACGCTGCTAGCTGACATGATCAATACCCACAACATCAACATAATTTCCTATGCCGACAACACCCAGCTCATTCTCTCGCTCTCAACGGACCCCACCACCATGAAGTCCCACTTCCTCAACTGCATGAAAAATGTCTCTGCCTGGATGAAAGACAACTGCCTGAATCTCAACAGAGACAAAACCAGTGTGTTGATTTTTGGCAGCCACCCCTTTCCCTGGAAAGACACCTGGTGGCCATCGGAACTCGGACCCACCCCCACACCGATAGACCACGCCTGGAATCTTGGCATCATCCTGGACAGTGAACTCTACAAGAAATGACAGGTCAACGCCATCTCCTCAGCCTGCTTCCACACTCTCAGCATGAGCTGCAGAATTATCAAATGGCTCACCATCAGCACCAGAAAAATAGTGACACAGGCCCTCATCACTAGCCGTCTTGACTGCGGCAAGGCACTCTATTCAGGCACCGACAGCGAACTCGTGAGAAGACTCCAGACGATACAGATTACACTGGACTCCTACCGCACAATGTTGAAATTCAACTTGGTGTTCCTTGGAGTCCAGGGCTGGAGGTTGACTGGTTGGTGGTCTTTGTTGGGTGATAGGTGGATCCTCTGGAGATGGTGAGAAGCTGTTGACCCTTATTGCTACCGGAAATGGTGTCTGAATGGAGTACAGGATTTGCTGGAGGGTGCCTTGGTCGAGGGTTGGCAATCTCTCATCCTTAGCAGGATTCTCATCCAGGACAGGCAACTGATCAGTAGTTGTTGGTACATCCTCTGCAATGAAATAGATATATGTTGATGGTGATCTATGCTAGATGGTGAAATTAGTAATCTGGTTGACATTCAGACTTTCTCCTAATGCACTGTCAGGTGAACATTGTTGCTTCTGTTCCTCATAGGTTTTGAGGCCGAGTTGCACTGTAGTTGCTTTTCAGATGGCAGTATTTCTACATTGTTCACACAACCACTGTGTGACAAGGCTGACTTGTCGTGTCATGAAACATATTGCAACAGTTACACAGCTCGCTGGGCCTGCTGTTCCTGCACGTCCTATGAGGTAAGATCCACATCTGACTTGGTGATTTACTTTCTTTTTCATGATACCTATACTGATTGTGTTTTGACACCACTACTAAGCACATTGCACCTCGTCCCCAGGGTGTCTGCATTCCCTTGGTCAGTACTCAGCCCACAGCTCCTGTGAAGGTGATGTTGGTTACGTCATTAATTATTATGATCCTGCAGTCGGCATTTCACATAGTACATCATGGCGCTCTGTCTTGTTGTGCTGTCTTGCATGCACATTTAGCTTTCATAAGGACATAGGTTCTGTGTTTCACACATATCCAGCACACCTCTACACAGCTTCAAACCTTGCTACACTGCAGGAAGTTGTGAGGTCATGTAATTACCATGGGTTTCTTATTTGTATATACTCTTGTGATTTCATTGCACACACAGTTGGCTCCAAATTTGTGGACAGTGTGCACTGTGTAGCAACTCTGAGGGGATGGACCCAGTCAAACTACGTAGATTGCTAGCAGTGAATCCAGCTAAGCCTGTTTCATCATTGTCAGAGTTGGTTATCTACAGACTATCACACATCGTTTTACTCAGGCCCCTTCACTTGTACGTGTACATACCTCCTCTAGCAATCCTGATTTTGGTCCAGGGACTCCACTTACTGCCACACACTGATGGAACACAGATAATGCATGGACTGTCATGTACCTACAACACCAACAATATGCATGGCCATATCCAATGGACTGACACAGCTGGCTATTTTTGAGGGCTATGGGACAAGCTGCAGCCCACATGATAATAGTGCAGGAATTGGTGACGTACCTACCCAGGTTTGCCACACAACTGGGCCCATCCACCTCAGCCTCCAATCATCCCTGACTCCTGCTCTTTGTAGTTGCAAACTAGTTCATCCTATACCTTGACAGATCCCAGTTTCACATCCTCTGGCTTTAGCATCTGTGGCACGGTACGACAATTCGCCTTCAGACTCCCTCCTGCTGCGTGCTACATCTTCTCCCACGCCACATCACATGTAGGATGTAGTATGACAATGGTCTCTTCTCTGTCATCCCTTCCCAACTGTGACACAAGTGTGACATTGTCAGACACAGCATGTATCTTGGTCAGACTACCTTGCAGTACACATCTCACCTCTTTGCTAAGCAACATCTTCCATCCAGATACAGTGGCAGTTCAACGTGCTCAGCCAGTGCCTACAATGCACTGCACAACTAGGGGCCCACCACGGCCACACAACATCTTTTTTTCCAAGACACATGGTCCTCTGATCTGCACCACTTGCATTTACCCTCACACCTAGTCTGATTACTTTCATGACAGAAGTTTGGCAGGTCCCCATCATGGCAGCTGACACCTGTCTGCTCTCACCTCGCACGTGGGGACAGGTGCGTGCTATGTAGTTTCATGCAGTTTAATATACACATGGCTCTTGGCATGTTCCTATGTGTTGATCCTTCACATGCCCCACACCTGACCCCACTCTCAGGTGAGCAGTTTCTCCTCTGACTAGCCCATACCTTACCGTTGCTTTACAGTCGATTTGTGTGCATGGGCCTACGTTAGACACAGTGGACTCATGGTGCAAGGTGGCCTGCATTGTTACACTCAAGTTGGGCACGGTTAATGTGCCCATGCATGTTGTTTTGTTCCAGTCCATTTTTTTGCTTTGTATTGTGGGATTTGTAGTTCTGGTGACTCATATTGTATATTCCACTACAAGTGTATACAAAGGTGAACCTGGAATGGTGCTGCACTTCACACATGGAAGGGAAAACATGATGGAGCCGGACTAGGTTGTACCTCATGTAACTTACACTTACACTTATGTGATGTTTAACAGTACAAGACCCAGATTCTTGCTATCCTCTCCTCCAAGGCAACCAGCTTCTTCTATGGCTTTCAACTTGTTAGCCAGTTTCTCCTTTGTCCAGCGCTTGTCATGCGAGCATTTTTACAGTCAGTGACTGTCCTCTTGGCTTATCACACGCTGTTTATCTTGGACACTTTGGACTGCCAAACGGCCTCTTTCTTTTCTAATGACAATTTTGAGGTGATAAACAACTGATGTTGGTACTTAGTGATCAAGATGTCATTCTCCTCTTCATAGAAATTGCACTTCCTCTTCCCCTGGGTGTCTGTCTGGACATCCTGACTGGTGCTTGTCTCGGCTGCTGCTCTCTTTTCCCTGCTTCATGGCAGCCTTCTGTGAAGTGGACCCTGGCTGATTCAGACGCCTCCTGCCTAATTTCTATTCACTAGACTTTCCAAGTTCCGCGCTTCGCTCGCGATTGGATTATGACTTGATCAAGATCCTGACCCCTCATTTTGGATTTGTTCCTGCATTTACGCTATCACTGTCTCGAATATACCGGCCATACCCTTTCAGCACCGCCTGAACTCCTCAACCTGGTCCTGACGATGATCCTAAATTACGTGGATAGAAAAGCCGTCGACTTGTCAGCTTAATTGATGGCACAACCTGGTTCAACGAATAATGAGAAATACTTATTTCTACTGTTAAAACTGAGACCATAACCTCTGATTGCTTTGTATATATTCACTTTCACTTCACTTTGCGCCGTCCCTTGCTGACTTCACTTTGTCACTTGCGTCGCTGTCTCTTTGTGTCACGTACACCTCTGAGCACCAAGTACAATTTCGGGTTGTTTTATGCCAATTGATCTCGCTTGCAGTGCTGATACAACTGTAACATTCTCCCATTGATTGGTTACATTTCCTCAACCCTTCCCCCCTTCCCCCTCCCCTTTTTTGTATGAATCGTATTTAATACATGATGCTTTTTGCTAAACAACTTTATAGTTTGAGAGTCTTCCTTTTCTTGCTTGCAATGTTACATACATGCATGTATAACTGTCTTTGAATGATACCAGTTGAGATTTTTTTGTTGCTCCTTACATACTTACCCTAATCTCAACAAGGTTTAAGGGTTTTCGCTCCTGTTGTTCTTTACAAAATTCTGTGAAGTGCGGCACTTTTTTTTCCTACTAAGAGTCATTTTTATATGTTTTTTGACACTTCATGTAAAGCATCACATCTTTTTTACGAAGCCAGTACCTTGCACTATGGCGTGCCATACCGTAAATATGGCGCAACCACGGCCTTTAAAAATGATGTCGCGAATCACAAGTCATTTTGACGCGTTGCTGTTGCAGCACAGCGATGCATCAGGTCTTGAAAATGAGGCCCTTCGTTTTTAGATCTCGCCTAGGCAGCGTGCATGCGATGCCCTAGGAAAAAAGGCCTCTTGGAATCGCTCCGGACTGACTTCCGGCCTATGGCTTGCTGTTACCCGCACCGGCTCGCGAGCGCGCGCACACCACTCGCGGGACGCTGCAGCTGCATTCGCGGCCGCGCTTGTCATTGGTTTGTTGTTCAGACTCCTCGGTAACTTTTTGAATGCTAAAAACAAATGGAGAGCTTACCGAATTAAAAAATTAACATGGCTTTAAAATATACAGTGAGGAAATTCTAGAAATTGTTTCGTTTTTAGTACACTAGTTCAGTTGCTGGGGCATCAAATCTCCGTTTTCTTCTGGCATCCTGCAGTGCGGTTTGTCTTTTTTTCTCCTACTTTGCTAATGCGCCGCGGGTACTTAGTCACTATTTCAGCTCCGTGGAAATGTAAAAGCTGTTTTCCCCTCAGGTACAGAGTGCATTTGAACAGCTGGGTAATACGAAGGTAGATATTTGCAGAAGAGTTGTTGAATGCTACAAGGAAACCAGTTTAACAGGGACCTGAACCGAAATGTCTGCCACACAGAGAATTATTAATGTTCTCTCTCTCTCTTTTGTTCTATGAGCCTCTCCATGTTTTTCATACAGGTCGTGTTCTTTTTTTGTCTCAATAAAATGAAATGCTTTTCAGATAATAGTCTGAGCCTCCGTACAGGAGGTCTGTTATAAAATAAAATTGGGAGGAATAGGTTTCTTTTTTTAATAACACAGTTTACTGAACTTATATCAGTCATGCAGAGGGCAAAAGAAACAATCATTGCCATAGCCTATAGGTCTCGCCTTTGGGACCTTATAAATGTTTAGCCATGCAACAGTTGATGTTGCACCATGGATATTTTGCTGCATAACTAAACACTTATAAGGTTCCAAAGGCGAGACCTATTAGCTATGCCAATGCTTGTTTCTATTGTGGGAACCTAGAGGGTTTTGAATTTCATTTTGCAATGGCCTGAGAAACAAGGTTCTTTAAAACCGAACGTCTGTCAAGTTTACCATGCTTTTATGTCTGATTTCCTTTCAGATAGTATCAATTGTTAAAGTGTTAAATGTGGATCATATCACCCCAGAAGGTTTTTCTCTTTAGGACACTAGGCTCACAAAATCTTTTTCGAAAACAATACTGCATTCAAGTAATGCTAATAATGCCACATTTATGTATATAAATTTGCCTCTGGCACTCATTCAGCAAAGGGAGCTTTGACATCAAATGCATGTTTTACTTCTGGATGTTTAAAAGATATTATGAAAACACATGTTGTTTATAATAATCAAATTGTAGAGCTTTCTATTAAATGCAGGTGTCTCATGAATCATAGAATGTAGAGGGAGGTAACCCTTAAGGCTAGAATACAAGTGGAAGAGAGAGAGAAATAAGGAGAAGAGATGAGACTCAGAAAATGGAGAACTGAAATGGAGGGCATGGGAAAGACTCCACTAAAGTGCATGTATAAGTCTTTCTCCCTGCACTCCGTGTTGCTCTTAGTTGCCCAACTGCTTCTACCCTCCCCCTCCCTCTTATGCTTGCCTGTCTGCTTCTCCCTATTGCTTACCCCCACCCGTTGCTTCCGTGTTGCTTTCGCATTCCCTCCAGTGCATCCTCCCCGTAACTTTTTCATCCATACCTGTGTTGCTTTTATCCCACCCTCCCCCATGTTGCTTTGTTGCTGGCCCACTGCCTCCCAGTGTTGCTAATGCTCCACCCCACTTTAAAAAAAAAACACTTTTGCACGTTTTATTATCTTTTTAGTATTAGCAACTAAAAAGACAAGCATTTGCAATGCAATGTCTCGCATTTGCGAGAGTTTAACCTATTAAAACAGATAAACAAAAATCATTGTCATTTACAATACCAAGAGGTTAAACTCTTGCAAACGCAAGACCTATTGCTTTGCTTCATAGTTGTAGCGGAAGAGAGGGAGCGAACGGGGAAGAGGAGGAGTCCGCTGCAGTGAGCCGCATCGATTAAAAGAAAGACACGGCTCGCAAAAGTCTATTTTTTCAATAGTGTAAGATTTTGCTAAACAGTGCAGCATGCCGCCTGTGGCACGCTGCTAACTAAAACCTTACAACTTTGAAAACACAGACTTCGGCAAGCCGCGCCTTCCTTTTCTTTGTCGCGGCTCGCCGAAGTGTGTTTTTCAGTGTTGCAAGATTTTGGTAAGCAGCGCAGCATGCCGCCTGTGGAGCGCAGCTTACTAAAAGCTTACAATATTGAAAAAATAGATTTTGGTGGGCTGAGATGAAGAAAAGAAATACAGGCTCGCCAAAGTCAATTTTTTTTACTAAGGTAAGGTTTTGGTAAGCAGGACAGCAGGCTGCCTGTGGCGCGCTGCTTACTAAAAGCTTACAATATTGATAAAATAGACGTGGGTGAGCCGCGACTTTCTTTTCCTCGTGGTGACTCGCCGAAGTCTATTTTTTCAATATTGTAAGATTCTGGTAAGCAGCGCAGCACTCCGCTTGTGTTGCTCCGTAGGAGAAAATCATTAAAGAAAATAGTGCTGACAGACTGTTAAGAAAACATACGTGTAACTAGACAAGTAAAAGAGCCAGTCCTCATGGGAGGTTACAAATGTAGACAAGGCAGTACTAAGGTGGGACTAGCAAGCCTATTATCGAATCAGAAGCCAACATGTACAAAGGACAATGACACAAGCCAATAAAAAATATGGGCGGAGCTTCAAGACCATACCTGAATAAATCATGCCTTGCACAGCAGCGCTTGCCAAGGCTCGACCTAAATTATTATTATTTTTTTAAACAACCATGTAATTTTGTTATTACATGCATGCCTGGTGCATGCGCCAACAAAGTGATGCAGGCGGCTGCATCAAAGTCTTTTTTTGTCACTGCACAACATCACGAATGCTGTGCAGCATGGCCATAAAACATTGGCTAAGCCAATAGGTCACAAAGGCGAGACCTACTGGCTTTGTCAATTCTTGTTTTTCACATCTGTCAATCAGCCCAAAACCATCTTCTCCTCATTCCTTTTGTTCAGTGCCCCTTCCTCCTCCATCGCTTTGTCTACTTTCATCACAGGGTACTTTCCATATCGGTCTATGTGCACTGCCTCTCCTTTCTCTGTACTCAGTATGTCCTTTCTTCCATCTTCCTTTCTCACTCCACCCTGTCACTTTTGTCACCCTTGCCTACTGATTTATTGATGTTTCCTTTCCCCACGCCTTCAAAAACCTTAGTCCTTCCCTCCATTCCATCTTTTTCATCATAATGTTAATTACCCTGCTTCCATTTCAGTCATTCATTTCTTCCTTTTCTCTACATGCCTCCCGTTCAAGCTCTTCTTCCCTATGGGAATTGCAAACATCTATTTGACCTGGGCAGTGGGCAAACTCCGCTCGAATCATTGTAATGTAGGAAAATTGGGGAAGGAGGTGCTTCTTTCCCAGTATTATGACTTTTGCCCTGGTCTTAAAAAAGGTGGCCCCATTTACAAAAATAAAAGAAGCGCCTTTCATTCTGGCCACAGCCCTTCGTGAAGATTTACTGTACCATGTGCGAAAGGCCCGAAACCAGGGGGAATTGTAACTGGATTTTATATAGCGCTTACTACCCCTGAAGAGCTGCTGCAGTGCTTTACAAAGGGCAGCACTCTGCTCCGGAACCCAAGGTTAGTTGTTAGTTCAGTGTTCCGGCATACATACCAATGGACCCGAATCTGACGGGAGACTCCGGATGAATATATGTCGTTACTACGCATTCCGTTGCAACGCATGCCTTTACCACGCATGCGTTACAACAGAATGTTTTTCTTCGCATTGCCTTTACCTCGATTTTTCCTTTACCCCGCTTTTTCTTTTTTGGGGGGGGGGGAGAACCCCCAAAGCCCCCTTCCTCCTTTTTTAGGTCGAGGACTACCGGTCTGCCGAAGGCAGAACCGGAAGTCGAGATTTAATGTTTCCTAGAGTGGCTCCTTAGCCCGCCTCTCTTTTTGCCTCTCCTCCATTGGCTGGCTTCCTAAACGGAGGCCCGCCATTGGAGGAGAGAGCCGTCCCTCCAAATAGGCTCCGTCTTTTTCAGATTCGGGGGCGTGTTCCTTGCTGTTCTTTCCACTTTTTAGCCACGCCCTTTTAGAACAGCAGGAACACGCCCCCGAATCCGAAAAAGTTTCGGAGCTTCCATCCGCCATTGTTTTGCTGTCCTCTGGCCGTGAGGATCTTCGTGCTGTTGTGAGTATAGTTGGCGGCGCTGCCCTTCGTGCCTTGGACGCCTTTCCCCCTTGTTAGACTCTCTCTGTAGGTGGGGCCCCTTACAGCTAGTAATCTCACCCGGCCTTGTTTAGCATTCAGATTTTGTTTCCTCTCATATCCCCTTTTATAGTGCACACTACTGAAGACGTGAACAGCTTACAAAACTGAGCACAGTAACTCCAAACGTTCAGATGGTGAAGAGATCAGAGAGATCTGTAAGCCTTTCAGCCTGCGCAAGCTCGAAACGGAGCTGTAGTATTTACAAATGAAACAATTTCCACACAAAACTTAGCTGCGCCTTTAAAATCATGCATCGCTTAACAGTTGCACTTGTATGACTGCTCGTAGATTGAAGCTTTACAGAGACAGCCTCTGTTTGCACACCTGCATCCTACGCTGCTTCTCTGTAGAAAGGTGTTAGAGGCAGGGCCCATCCCCCAGCAGAGTTAAGAGAACGCGGGTCTCTTGCGATGCTAATTGTCCCTTTGTTATGCGAAGAGATGCATTTTCATCTCCAGTTCGGCGGCATCCTGAGGCCATGCCCTGAGTTTCCTCTCAAAGCAGGGAGTGTTCACAGACGCTGTTGAGAAAGGCCTCACAGATTTTAGAATCATGCCAAACAAGCGCACCTCTCTTTTAAGGCCTGATGACTTAATCAGTTAACCTCCAAGTGCCTAAAATAAACAAAAAATGAATGTGTCCGTGTGTAATGTTACACAGGCTACATACAGTTTTGAAGACACAATTGGGATGTGCAGAATGAAACAGGCGTACCTTTTGTTTTATCAAGTGTATATATGCATTTTTTTTATTTCTGTTGAGTTTAACATAGTCTTGCGCAAGCTTTTGTGCTGCACCGCAGAGCGAGCACCTGCCTCTGTGGGCCTGCAGTCAATAAAGAATCCCTATTTACCCCATATTTATGTCAGTTACTACATTATTTTCAGACAGTACAGCTCAGAAATAGCAGTCAAAGGTTGCCTAGTTTTGTTTCTGACCTTTGTTGTCTAAAACTAAAGCACCAATTTAGAGAAATATCATGATACTGTTCCAGCAGCTAAATAATTCATAGTTAATATTTAGCTGCTTAACAGAGTACCGGGAAGTTGTATTGGGTACCTATTTCTAAAGCAGGAGGAGCGGTCTCATTGGATACACAATTGTGGCACACCTGCTCCCTGGCATAAGTTTTGTGCTCACACAATAAATAAGAGTACATACAAAATCAACACAACTATAAGGTGCACTGCAATTGCGTCTATAACTATAATTGGGGCTCAGATCAAGACATGTGGGGCTATGTGTATATTACCTGTTGCGACCAGCACACAACACTGCAATATCAGAGTATGCGTCACAACTTGTGGGTTCATGAAACAGGCATGTACATAGTCAAAGAGTGATTGGTTCTAACGTCTCGCTGCAATCTTATGCCAACATTGATTTTTAAAGGGGCAGAGATTATGGAAGAATATAAATGGCAAATAGTCTCTTTATACTCATAAAGAATGTAGTTTTCTTATTCTCCGCCCTCTGTGTTCATAATTTCTAAAATAAGAACAAGAGTTGTAGTTGAAAGCATCAAACAAAGGAAAATAAATTACTTTCAGGGTATCGCCTTTTCCTGCTTCTTTTTTTAATATAGCATGGACAACAGAGAAGCATGTTTAATTTTTCAAGGTGTAAATACAGGCCCTCAAGAGCAACTGGTCACAAAGGGAAGTGCAACTGTCTACCCATCCAGAACTGGTGTGAAGCAAACACAGTACCGAGGTGTCTAGCACGGCCCTTTAATGAACTAACAAAACGTTTTAGAGTCCTAGGGCCTAGTGGTTTGGGAAGTAAGTTATTATGCTGTAGCATTTGTATCAAATTTTGATGCAAAGGTTTTTTTTGCACAAAAGTTGATCAGCACTGCTCATTTGAACACTTTAGATAATGAAGCATTGCATAGAGTTGTGGAAACATTCATGTCAAATGATAATAAACATTGGTCTCACGTGGTAAAGCTGAGGTATAAACAGTAGTATTACACTACCCTATGATGCTCAGCAGTTTTACACTTGGAATATCAAGGCACCAAGCTCCTAGTACAATAACAGACTACCACACTTTTCTTCCGTGGTTCCACAGAAATCGTATAACAATCTGTGGCCACAGGGTAAGTCAGTCTTATTGCCGGATCTGGTGCTATTTGACAAGCACTCATAAAATATTTTAACCTTCCCAAAAATCTTTGTAGGTTTTCCTGAGGCTCTCACATTGGAAGCTATGTGGTCACAAACTAAACTTTCAAAGACCCCTAGTGCCTGCAAGAGCCAGCTTTTATTGCCACATGCAAGTATTGCCATGAAGATTTTGCATCATATTTAAATAAAAAGCTGTGCTGAAGTTCTGTGTAGAATTTGGTCTTTGGAATTCTTAAGAGTCTGTTCAAGGACCAGCTCACAACTGAGTATTGGCTCATGATATAGCGGCCTCGAATGGGTGCAAAAGACCCGCTGATGTGTTCAAAATTGTTAATTTGTGCATTAGATTGATGAAAAGTATACTATCTTGCACTACTTTGGAAACAAAAGTGTAAAGCTTGCAGTATAGCAATAAGCAGTTATATCTGATTATATACTTCACTATACAGTACATTCCTTCAAATCGCTTTAAGTGCAACAGCATCTCCCAAACTAACCTGCTGGTCATTAAATTGAAATGGGCAAATGAAAGGCTTTGTTAATCAGATGTTTGTCGTAACTTTATACTAAAAAAATGCTTAATTTCCATTTTATAAAGAAAATCAAGCCATTGCAACAAGCGAAAGGCAAAATATATTCCCTCATCACATGATAACATAGAACTTGCAGCTGCAATAGAACTATTAGCATACATGGTAACTTTTTCTGCATACACATTCTTGTAACCAATCCCCTCAGCAAGTAGGTTGATCTAACCATGCATCTAGGTTCCCTTTTGCCCGCCTCTAACCCCCATACCCCTGGCAATCAAGCACAGCCCAAAAATCAGTTTCCTCCTCTTCTAGCCAGACAAGCCTTGTGCTGTAGGTGGTGCTGAAGTCATCCTCACCCCCAAGTCCTAAACGGAGGCCCGCCATTGGAGGAGAGAGCCGTCCCTCCAAATAGGCTCCGTCTTTTTCAGATTCGGGGGCGTGTTCCTTGCTGTTCTTTCCACTTTTTAGCCACGCCCTTTTAGAACAGCAGGAACACGCCCCCGAATCCGAAAAAGTTTCGGAGCTTCCATCCGCCATTGTTTTGCTGTCCTCTGGCCGTGAGGATCTTCGTGCTGTTGTGAGTATAGTTGGCGGCGCTGCCCTTCGATGAGCAGGGATCCGCACCGTGCCTTGGACGCCTTTCCCCCTTGTTAGACTCTCTCTGTAGGTGGGGCCCCTTACAGCTAGTAATCTCACCCGGCCTTGTTTAGCATTCACGCGAAGCTCCGAGGGCGTTGCGTGCGGCGCCGGGCTCGGGAATCCTTAAGTCTTGACCAGCAGTTCATCTCATATGGCACATATTTCCGTTTTACTCCCATCGGTTTCGAGCTTTAAATGATCAGAGGGCGGGCGGCATTATCTGTGTACTCAGCTGGCATTTATCATAGCTTGTGGTGTTGGTGCTTGCAGTATTACATTGTTTACAGATAGCGCTCCATTCTACATCCTGCGTTTCCAAGTGCTGTAAACATCAGCTGTTCTTGCCTTGTTTAGCATTCACGCGAAGCTCCGAGGGCGTTGCGTGCGGCGCCGGGCTCGGGAATCCTTAAGTCTTGACCAGCAGTTCATCTCATATGGCACATATTTCCGTTTTACTCCCATCGGTTTCGAGCTTTAAATGATCAGTGGGCGGGCGGCATTATCTGTGTACTCAGCTGGCATTCATCATAGCTTGTGGTGTTGGTGCTTGCAGTATTACATTGTTTACAGATAGCGCTCCATTCTACATCCTGCGTTTCCAAGTGCTGTAAACATCAGCTGTTCTTGTTTTCCGATGTAACTTGCATACCTTGTTAGGATAGAAGGCTGAGTCGGCTTTGGTAGGATTTAAGTCTTGACCAGCAGTTCATCTCATATGGCACTTATTTCCGTTTTACTCCCATCGGTTTAGCACTAGTGTTCTTAACAGAATTAAAAGCTTACCCGCTTATCATGGTGCTGGAAAGTGAACGAATCTCTTCCAGACTAGTGCACATGTTAAGTGCCTGTGTTAGTCTAGTGCCATGGAACTCTCAGGGGAGACACGTTTCTGAACGCGTAGCCTCCTTCATCTACGTTACTTTACAGTACTTTGTGCTCCAGTGGAAGAGAGGGCGCTGGACGCTGGTTCAGCATTGTTTCTCGGCGCTTTGGCGGTATGTCAGAACACCGAGGCTAATAATATAGACATGTATTGACCCCCACGAGATCGACGACTATTATATGGTTCGGATCACCATACTTGTGGAGTGAAGAGTCACTATTTTACCTCTCCGGTGAGGGAGTGGCCGCCTGGCCATTGGAAGGATGACGTGCGTCAGCCTCTGCTCCCCAGAGAGTCTCTGTACCCCCAGCCAGCCTCTGTAGATGCAGTACCCAGCCAGTCAGCACGTCCCTGCACCCTCAGCCAATCTCAGCGCTACCAGTCTCTGTACCCAGCCAGTCTCTGTACCCTGCCAATCTTTGTATTCGAACCAGTGACCGCATTCCCGGCCAATTCTCGTAGCCACAGCCCTGCGATTCTTCAGCACAAATATAATGAAGTCCATGTTCTCCACTTTAGAACACAATTAAAAAGTAAATGTAAGTACTGTAACACTTATTTGTATTTGTGAATGAGCTCAGAGCAAATGCACTTTCAACTACTTCTCTCTCTAAAAAGATCACTACCTCACTCTCTCACTCCCTCACTCTCTATATCACAACTTCACTCTCTCTCTAACTCACTACATCACTCACTCTCTATCTCTCTACCTCACTCTTTCTATCTCACTAACTCACTTTCACTGTCTCTTTCACTACCTCTCTCTATCTCACTACATCACAACACCACTCTGCTTACATCTCACTACCTCACAACATCCCTCTCCCTCACTACATCACTGTTTCACTACCTCACTCTCTCTCACTACATAACTCTCTCTACCTCACTACTCCACTCTATCTCACTACCTCACTACTTCTCTCTCTCAAAACATCACTACCTCACTCTCTAGCTCACACCCTCACAACTTCACTCTCTCACTCACTACCTCAATCACTCTCTATCTCACTACCTCACTCTTTCTATCTCACTAACTCACTTTCACTCTCTCTTTCACTACCTCTCTCTCTATCTCACTACATCACAACATCACTCTATGCTTATATATCACTACCTCACAACATCCCTCTCCCTCACTACCTCACTCTCTCTATCTCACTACCTCACTCTCTATCTACCTCACTCTCTATCTCACTACCTCACTCTCTATCTACCTCACTCTCTCTCACTACCTCACTCTCTATTTCAATACCTCACTCTCTCTCTCTATCTCACTACCTCACTCTCTCTCTGCTAATGCAATAGGTATCACATATGCAAAAAAAGCTAATGCCAATAGAAATGACAATGCCATTTATTTAGGGATACAAAAATGATAAAAAAATAATGAGCAATACCAATAGCTCTACCTATAATATTGCCGAGACCATTGCATTGTAAATGCTTGTTTTTCCTTTTTCTTAGGTCTTCGCCGACACTAAAGAAGGAGTGACGCTTTTTTTTCGGATGAGGAAGACGTTGTTCCGTGATGACGTTGCTTGCGTGGTAAAGACGTTGTTGAAGCAATACGCGTTGTGAAGACGTTTTACGAGGTAAGTGTACCGTTGTAAACGTAACGCGTAGAAAATGCTTCATGGTAAAGGCTGTTTCCCACTCCGGATTTGTGCAGCACAAAATGGCTTCATTTTAGCTGTATCCCGCCTGAAATTGCCTCTGCGGCTATATAGAGTCAAAGGGGTAAATACATTCTCATAGTTTTGTTCTCAAAATCTCCCACTTATTTGTTCTAAAATGTTGTCATGTATGTCTCGGTCACGTTATTTTGTGTCCTGTGCTTAGTCCTGCGCACTCAAGTAAACCATTCCTTGCAGTCATTCCAGTTTCTTTATGGTGGGCTAATTTAATAGAAGACTGCTAGTGAGAATGGGTGGGAAGGGCAGTAAGAAGAGGGAGAAATGGAAGGGGGAGGTGGTATTGTAAAGGTAAGGAAGAAAGAAAAGTTGCCAGTGTCGTGAAAGAAAAGAGAGAAGGGGTAAGGGGGAAACGAAGAGGTGGAGAGATTCTAAAAGTGGCGCAAATTATTGATAAATGCCGGTAAGGGGTGCGAGGCGCGAATGTTATTTCCGAATATTAAGGTGGTTGCTGAGCTCTTCTAACGACAATTCTAAGCGCTTGAAATTGTGTTTTTTATTAATACAATTATGTGCATTTAAATTCCAGGTCCTGTTTGGAGAGCAGTAAAATAGACCGACAAACACCCCCACCCCTTTCCCCAAAGAACAACGTATTTCCGTTTAAAATTTGCAAACTTGGTTGAAACTACTAGATTTTTTTTTCTTTTCAGGGCTGCAGCCAGATACAGAGGGAGGGGCAGCTGGGAGAGGGCGCCTTACTGTTCTTGCCAGCCTTAGAAATCGTGAGTCGCTACTATTTGGAACGAAACCCTCAAGTTTCGCAACCTCGTTAAGGAATACAAAATTTAACAGAAAGAAAAATACACATTATTCCGAACATTTTACAGATAATGGAGGGATGCGCTCAACAATGGTGAGTTGGCAAGTGACCCCGAAGAGTCTCTCCGCTGGGATGCAATAAACAGCCTGGAATGAGGGAAACCACAGAGCGAGGGTAGGAGAAAAGGGCGGGAGGCCCGGGGGAGGGTGCTGCAGTCTTCCCACTGTCTCTGATTCGCCTCAGCTCAGCAGCACTGACTGTGCAAACAGGGACTTTGCTTTTTATTTCGGGTTTCACTGCCTCCCCGTTGGGTTGGGGGCGGTGAGTGGGGCATGCCTGGTGACTCACTAACACATTGCTACTAATTCACAGCTGAGAGCTTCGTTGCCAATTTTTTTTTTATTCCGTACGTTTGCCGTCCCTGTGCGGGGGCGTTCTTTTTATGTTAACCTCTAGTTACCAGGTCGTTGTTTTGAATGCAGCTCGGTCGTCGCGGAACACCATTCCGTCGTTTCTGTTTGGTGGACTGCGGTTTCCAAGAACTCCTGCAGTCTCGTGATAGGTGTCAGTGGCTCTTACGGACCGGCTGATTTCCGCTTGCACGCGGAGCGACATGTGCCGTATCAGAGAGGCGAGACGCAAGTCCCAGGGTGACGTACACCTTCTTATAAGGAAAGCCTTGGCAGAGCTCACAATTTTTTAGGAGTGGGCACCGAGAACCAAACTTACCGTACCGTTCAGCGAGTCTACAGGCTGGAGTGCGTCACTTCTTGCACACCCTCTGCAGGAGGTGGGCGAGCCAACAATGACCAGGGAGAGCCCAGACACTAGTGGGCTCTGGCTACAGCAGGCCGTGCACGGGCCGAGCCCTGACACAACTGGCATGCAAATCATACCATCATTTGTGTCCTTGTGTAACGTAACTGGTGCTCATGTAAAGCCCCCCCCCCCCAATACCTCCTCGGCGAGTTTGCGCTAGATAAATCTTCTAAAAAAAAAAGTAAAAAAAACACTGTTAGAATATGCTAGCCGTAAAGAATTTAAAGAAAGTCGTATTTATTTAAAGAAGAAGCTCCTTTAGTAATTTAACTATTTGAGAAGTATTAAAAGCGAGGGCTTTTAAACATGAACTGAGAAAGATTCTTGCCCCCACTCTGATGGCAATTGGTGAACGAAGAGGCAAGCAAGTCAGGGGCCATGTGTATCTTATCTGTGACCTAGGTTGTTATGATAGTTGGAGCACACGTATTTTAATCAATCAATCAGGGGAATTGTAAGCGCACTCCTCACCCGTTAGGGTCTCAAGGCGCGGGGATAAGCAACTCCGTTCAGTCGAAGTGCCAGGTGTTGAGTGTCTTCCTGAAGATGGTCAGGGAGGGGTCCACCTGATGTCGATCGGGAGCCCGTTCCAGGTCTTGGCTGCAATGTAGGAGAAGGCTCTTCCACCTGTTCTGGCTCTGTGGATGCGTGGGGTTTAGGCGAGGTCGCCGGGTCGGAGGTTTCTCTTGGGTAGATGGAAGGAGATTCTTTCGTTGAGGTGTTGGGGTCCGGTGTTGTGTAGGCTTTTGCAGGTGTGGGTGGGTATCTTGAAAGTAACTCTTCTCAACGGGGAGCCAGTGGAGGTTCTGAAGGTGTTGGGTGATGCGTTCATGTCAAGGGATGCCAAGTACGGGTCTGGCTGCGATGTTCTGTATGGTCTTGAGCTTTGGGAGTAGAGACTTGTTGATCCCGGCGTAGAGGGCGTTTGCGTAGGCGAGTCTGCTGGTTATGAGTGCGTGGGTGACAGTCTTTCTCGATTCGGGGGAAATCCATCTGAAGGTCTTTCGGAGGATGTAGAGGGTGTTGATGCAGCTGGAAGCGACGGCGTTGACCTGTCGGGTCATGGAGAGGAAGGAGTCGAGTGCGATGCAGAGGTTTCGGGTGTGGTCAGTGGGAGTCCTACCTAGGACAGTGGGCCACCAGGTGTTGTCACATGCAGAGGGGGAGGGCCTGAATACGAGGACCTCTGTCTTCTCCGAGTTGAGTTTCAGGCAGCTGCTGTTCATCCAGGATGCAACGTCCTTCATTCCTTCTTGGAAGTTGAGTCTGGTGGTGATGGGGTCCTTGGTGAGGGAGAGGATGAGCTGGGTGTCGTCGGCATAGGACACTATGCCGAGTCCGTGCGGTCTGATGATGGCGGCCATGTAGATGTTGAAGAGCGTGTGGCTGAGCAACGATCCTTGGGGTACACCGCAGTTGATTTCCGTCGGTTCAGAGAGAAAGGGTGGCAGTCTGATTCTTTGGGTTCTGCCGGTGAGGAAGGAGCAGATCCAGTCGAGGGCGGTTCCCTGTATTCCAGTGTCGCAGAATCTGGCCTGAGTGTGCGGTGGGAGACGGTGTCGAACGCTGCAGAGAGGTAGAGTAGGTTCAGGGCCGCTGTGTGTCCTTGGTCGAGGAGCGTGCGGATGTCGTCTGTGGCGGTGAGTACTGCATTCTCGGTGCTGTGGTTGGTTCGGAATCCAGATTGGGAGAGGTCGAGGATGGAGTTTTCTTTGATTAATTTTGTTACTTGTGTATTGATGGTCTTCTCTGTGACTTTGGCCGCGAAGGGGAGGAGGGAGATGGGACGGAAGTTCTTGAGGTCCGTGGGATCTGCTGAGGGATTCTTGAGCAGGGGTCTGACTTCTGCACGTTTCCAGTCATCTGAATAGATGTCGGTCTTGAAGAAGCGTTGACATAGTTCTGGAGCAATGGCGGTGGCGGCTCTGTGGAAGATGTGCGGCGGGCAGGGGTCCGTGGGGGCCCCTGAATGTATACCTTTCATATTCGAGGTGGTGTCTTCAGTGGTAACTGCGGTCCAGGAGGAGATGGTGGGCTGGCTGGCATTACTGGAGAGGGGAGTGGTATCGGAGTCGGGTGTCTGGTCACTGAAGTTGTCGTAGAGGTTTTTGATTTTCAGATAAAAGTAAGATCCAAGCTTGTTGCAGAGGTTGTGGGAAGGGGTGATGTCCTTGGTTTCGCTGGCAGGCGTGGTGAAGTCCTGGATGACACTTAAGAGTTCCTTGGAGTTGCTGGAGTTGGCGAGGATCTTGTTTTGAATGAAGGCTCTTTTGGTGGATCTGATGCGTTGGTGGCATTCAGTCATCACGTTCTTGTAGGAGGTGCGGTCTTCTGACGTTTTGCTGTGTCTCCAGTTCTTCTCGAGTCGTCTGCAGGTGCGTCTAAATTCTTTGAGGTCGGCTATGAACCAGGTGGCCTTCCTGGGGTGCTGTCTGTCGGGGTTACGTAGGGGTGCGGTCCTTCCTCTGGATCTTGTATCTGTCAGGGATAGCAGTGGCGATGTCGGGGGTGGAGGAGGCGTTGGGCCAGGTTTCTGTAAAGAAGGCAACATCTGGTGAGAGGGTCTCGAGGAGGTCCCAGATCTTTACGGCGTGCCTGTGCTGGGAGCGCACGTTGAGGAGGATGCAGTTTAGGGCTCCGGAGGTGTTGGTGTTCATTGTGGGGGTGGTGTCCGCGGGTGCATGGTTGGAGGCGAAGGTCTGGTGGCAGTTGTAGCAGGAGAACTGGCCATGGGTGGTGTTGGGAGTGGACAGCTAGCATTTGTTGTTCCTCCCTGGGTTGACTGCGAGGAGGACAGCAGGATCGTAGTGGTGTGTGGTCGGAGATCCGGGGGTTCTGGCGCTGGTTGTGGATGGGTGAAGACGGGCGACTGCGCAGCGGCCGCCAATAAACAGGGAAGGGACGTGCAGCTGGGAGACGGGAGCAGGGGGGGGGGGGGACGGAGCAAAAAACCAAAAAAAACCAAGGCACAATAATCAAAAATAAGCAACCAGAAGCAGGCACAGTCTCTAGTAAAAAACACAAAAGCAGCAGGAAAACGGGCACAATAACAGACATGGCCAGCAGCGGCCTCGAACACCTACCAGGAGGAGGTGAGAAGGGGTCAGCGGCGGCGTCAGAGACAGCGGAGCTGCTGGGGCGAGAGCAGGTCTCAGAATAGAGGGGCTCTCCTGTGTGATAATGAACGAAAAGGATATCAGGTGAAAAAGTATTTGTGTAGGATCATACAATTTAGTCAAGCAGGGATTGATCCTGGGGTTTTCAATTTCCCACCATGCAATTCAGCCATTAGATGACATCAAAGGTTAACATTTCTCTTTAATTCTTAGAGAATGAGATTAGAGCATACATTTTATTTTGAACAGTTTTACATAGGGCAAACCTTTACCTAGGTCCTAAGAGCTATTCACCAAAGATACAGACTGAAAAATGTTTTTTTCCTGGCACAATGACATTTGCCAGGATTCAAAGCTGGTTCCCCATGATAATAATGGTTGACATTTGTAGCCTTGAGGCTGCATCGCCTCCTGTGAAAGCTTGACTCGTTTTGGGCTCGATGTTTCAATGAGATCTTGAGTTGAGCCAGAGGCATTCATCTGAATCAAGTTTTCAGTGGCTCACCCACCTCTTGTACCTGCTGTATGAAAATCTCAAAGGCAACGTTATAAGCCTCAGTGCTTTTTTCAGCCATCCCTGGACATGCAGTGCATGTATTTTCATATGCTAGCAAACACAACAATATGATGGATGGAGTGCAGAAACATTTCAACCACTCATCCCCAGTCAAGAGCTCTGGGTTTAATCCATTATTCTTTTGCTCACTATGCCACCCCAGTTCAACCTAGCCATATGCAAATCAGTCTTGACCTTGCTCCTAATGGGAACAGTCCAGCCCGAACTGCCAGGTCAGGTCCTCCCTGAACCGGAAACAAGCATCCTGGGACCGGTTTCAGGGTTTCACCCCTTATCAGCCAGGCTAGCTTGAATCCAGTGGCACAGCAAGCAAGGGACCCCCATCTGGGATGCTTGTTTCCGGTCCAGGGAAGACTTGGCCTAGCAGTTTAGGCGGGACTGTTCCAATGGGGATCCGGGTAAAGACTGATTTGCATATGGCTGGGCTTAAACTGGAATGGCATGGGGAGCAAAAAATGGATTTAAGCCCAGATCTCTGTATTGGGGTGAATGTTTGACATTCTTCAACATTCTGTCCATCAATTGTTCTTTTTGCATTTTTCATATGCTAGACCTTTAGTTCGATAGGAAGTATCTCTGCTTTGTAGT
The DNA here is from genome assembly GCF_964204655.1 of Triturus cristatus. Lineage (NCBI taxonomy): Eukaryota > Metazoa > Chordata > Amphibia > Caudata > Salamandridae > Triturus > Triturus cristatus. The sequence goes on along the minus strand of NC_140592.1, from coordinate 457,701,797 downwards.
ACGGCCACACCACTTCCAATTCACCGGCATGACCTTGGGCCTGACACTGGTCACTCCAGTATTTACATAGGTTATATTGGTGGCTGGGGCACATCTTCTAGGGTCAGGAAACAAAATATTCTCTTACCTTGATAACTGGCTATTGAAGTCAAGCTTGTTATTATTATATTATTATATTTAAATTTATATGGCGCGACAGCTACCCGGAAGTTTCCCGGCGCCTACAGACACATGAATAAAAGAGGGGAGCAGTGGGTCAAAGCTCAGACATTGAATAACCACGTTTTGATGCTTTTCAGAAATTTAACCCTTTCAGTGCCACGCCCTTTCCCCCTCCTGTGCCGGGCGTTGCACTAGTGGGTGGGGTTCATGACGAGATAGTCTCGTCATGGGCACAGCGCAACCGTGCTCCATGACGAGACTATCTCGTCATGGGCACTGAAAAGGTTAAAATAATTTTGTTCAAAACGAAATGAGGGTGGAAGCGAATTCCATAGAGCCGGGGCCAAGTAGGCAAAAGACCGTCCGCCCATGCGGGCAAGTCTGAACCTAGGGACTACAAACTTTGCCTGACTTGATGATATGAGAAGGCGAGAAGGGGTGTACGGTTGAACTAGTGCATTAAGGTAGCAGGGGGCAGTACCGGCATTCATTCTGTGCATATAACAAAGGGCTTTGAATTTGGACCGGTTTTCAATCTTTAGCCAGTGTAAATCCCTGAGAGACCCAGTGATGGGAGCCATTCGAGGTAGCTGACGAAGGAGTCTGGCCGCTGAGTTATAGACCACTTGAAGCCTCCTGATTACATCCTTGTTGGCACCTAGATATAAAACATTACTGTAGTCCAATCTGGATACAATTAAGGCTTGAACCACAGTTTTTTGAGTCATAAGTGGCAGCATCCATAGCAAGTAGAGGCAACCTTGACCGCTTGTTGACGCATGGACAATTGTTCATCAATAATAATGCCAAGGTTGCGAACAGATTGCGTAGGTAGGGGAAGGGAACCCATTTGCAGAGGCCAGTGCTGCGGGCTCCAGAGAGCTTTGTTTCCACCAAAAATTAAAATCTGTTTTTCCTCCATTCAACTTTAACTTATTAGTATGCATCCATCCAGCAATTTCATGTAAACCTGATTGAAGAGAAGATACCTTCGAAGAGTCTTTGGTAGATAAAGAAAAGATAAGCTGGGTGTCATCAGCCTAGGAATAAATAGTTAGCCCAGCCTCTTCTGCTAGGGACGCTAGAGGACTGAGGTAAATATTGAAGAGCAATGGGCTTAAGATTGATCTCTGGGGCACTCCATAGGGGGAGTTATGGGATCTGGAGCTGGCTGTTGGGGAAAAAACCTGAAACGTTCGGTTAGTGAGGAAACTCGCCAGCCAGTTCAAAGCAGAGCCAACAATGCCCTTAGATTGTAAAACTTGAAGAAGGGTCTTATGGGATACAGTGTCAAAAGCGGCACTCAAATCTAATAATATGAGGGCCACTGTATCTCCCTTATCCAGTCGTTGGCGGATAGTTTCTGTGACTCCTAAGAGCATCGATTCAGTGGAAAAGCCTGTTCTAAAGCCAGATTGGGATGGGTGCAGAATGTTTTGGGAGTCCACAAATAGTGTCAATTGGCGGTCAATGTATTTTTCTAGAACTTTGGAAAATGCAGGGAGCAATGAAATAGGACGGACGTTCGAGAGAATATCTGGATCAGCATTAGCTTTCTGCTGCTTCCAACAGTGAGGCATTAAGAAGTTCCATAATAAGACTAAGAATATGGGGGTCCAATTTTTATAAAACGGAGATAGGAAAAGGGTCCTTGGGGAAGCCAGATTTGATACTAGTTAATATATGATTAAATTACACATTATCAAGGGGTAGCCAGCTACTGAGTAAACCCTCAGAATTAGCCTCTTTGTTCAGTATGACAGGAAGAGAGGTGTAGTCAGATAGTAAGTTATTGGGCTTAGAAGGTTGATCTCCCTTAGTATCAAATTCCGAGTAAATTTGTTCAATTTTGTCAGTGAAGAATATCGCTAGATCTTCACATTGAGTTTCGGTTAATTCTGGAGGCTCGGGTTGGTGCGCACGCCCGACAGTTCTTGCACCATCTTGAACAAAGTTTTAGGATTGTTTTCAGACAGCAAGATGTTATTGTTTATGTATTCGGCGCGCGCAGCTCTACTAAGTGCCTGGTAATCTTTGATGGCCTGTTTGTTAACCTGTTTCGCAGCCGGAGCATAAAGTTTTCTCCAGTGTCTCTCCAGCGTTTTACACTTAGATTTTTCTGATTTGAGCTTATCGGAGAACCATGGGGCAGGAGGGCGATGACTATGAGTTTTATTCCTAGAGAGAGGAAGGCATCTGTCAATGGACGATATTAGCCAGTCGTGAATAGCATCAGCGTCTGAGGTGCTAACTATATTAATGGCCAGTCTAGAGTTCAGAAAGTGAAGATTAAGATCGTCAACGTTGAGTTTTTTCCAGTTTCTAGACCCAGATTTACCTACTGTGGAGGATGAAGGCACATGCCCCTTCACCTGTTTAAGCTTAAAATCAACTAAAAAGTGATCAGACCATAGCAAGGGAAGGGCTGTCTGACAGGTAATATTTGCTAAATTAGAGAAGACAGGATCAAGTTGGTGGCCTGCCTTATGAGTGGGGCCAGAGTTATATAAGGTAACGTTTAAGGCAGCAAAGTCCGCAATTAAAGTGGAGCTAATAGAGCAGTTAGGATCATTAAGATGAAGGTTTAGGTCTCCTAAGATTGAAACGTTAGTAGTTTCTAGTATGAGGGGAGCAATTAAATCAGGAAGCGCAGCTGCCCAACCGGCAGCCAGACCCGGGGGGCGATAAATCAGCGTCTCCGAGAAGGTGAATTGCAACGTGAGAGCAAGTTTAAAAAGGCTGGCTTCACAATTATTGATGGGAAGCACTTCCCATTTGCATGTAAAAATCTTTAAAAAAATAATTCCAATGCCCCCTCCCGTTTTATTCGCACGATCCAACCTAAGAATAGTGTAGTTGGGGGGTATAGCGGTGGCGATATCAGGTCCAGAACTGGCGTTAAGCCAGGTTTCGGTAAGAAAGATGGCATCAGGCTGGGAATTCAAAAGTAAATCATGAATATCTTCTTTATGTTTAGGAAGGGACCTGCAGTTAATAATGAAGAACAGGAATTCTTTAGTGGGCGTTTCCTTTTTATTAGCAGAAGTAGAAATATTTAGGGCCAATAAGGGGGATGTGTTATTGTGCGGTCCAGAGGAAACAGCGATGCCACAACTACGGCAAGTAGAGGAGAAATTATCAGGTGACAAAATTGCACAATTGTGTCGCCGCTTAGGGCGCAGGGCAAAAAGGTCTTCTTGAGAGTATAGGCAGTGATCTTTATGAATTTGCACAGGGGTTGTGGCCCTTGGCCCCGATCGGGCACGGACGGGCGTAGACAGGCTTGCCTTCGGTGCACCGCTGGCGCGCCCGCTGCATGCGTCCGCTGCGCGTAGCGTCCCTCATAGCCTTAAGTAATGAAGATAGTGTGCAGCCTCCGCCTCCCAATCACCTCTAACCCGGAAATGACAATATCTGCCGCTTTCACTCCCTCCACACAATCGGGAAAACCCATGGTGGACCGGGGAGTTGGCGGAATCAAAGGGTGTCCGAGATGCAGGTAAGGAGCGAAATGTGCAAACTGCAGTTTAAACGTGCAAATTAGCTTTAGCAGAAGAATACAAAACAATTAACATCAGGTTTAAAAATAGAGCGTTAGAAAATGCGTGTATTCAGCTTCGATTTAGATAATTACTGTCAGGTAAGGAAATCGCTATAGCGCTAGCTAATGTCTTTCAACGCGCGTTCCGTCTTAGCTCGGTTAGTCTTGGACCACCTTCCGACAACTGTCTTATAACTGTCTACTCTGGGATTTTGCATCAAGGAGCCAAGTCCCATCTTTGAACATCCCTTTATCAAGGCTATTCTGTGTACAATTGCCTTTCCACCACTGCAGAGAGTCCAGGATATTTGGGCTAGGATTGTGATATTCCAAGAAAGAGTTACTGTCCTAGACTTGATGGTTCTGGGACTGCTTGATCTTCTAGCATCTTGCTTCATTCTCATATGTCTTGTTCATTGGCAGATGCCAATGAAAAAGTTGAAGCCACACTTTAGAGAACACTACCTTACAGCGCAGTAACAGTAAAGCTTTGCTTCAAGAACCCAGTTACCTCTTCTATACCTAGGTGACTGAATGCTTGCCGATGAGCCTATACAACACTCTGCTGCTTTTTGGCTAAGTTCACCCTATACAGATACAACATGCATATATGTATGCAGGCCTTGCAATGGACCCTTCATCTGCAGTTAGACCGAGCATTGGGGATACCTCACAGACTGGATTTGCATCACTTTCAGTTGTGGATGCCAACCTGATGTGTGGTAGATCATTCTTCAGAGGTGTCAGTGGTGACCACTGCATCTGCTTTAGGTTGGGGAGGTTCATCGGAATAATGAGGAGATTAGAGGCCTTTGTTCCATGGACCAGCATCATCCATCCAGCCCGTAAGGCTTTTCTGCCTTCCATCAAAGATTGGTTGATGCAGGTCGACAGCACAACCGCCATGTAATATTGTAACATTCAAGGGGCAGTTGGGTTCCATGCCCTCTGATTGGAGGCTCTTAGGCTATTGTGATGGATGGAATGTCACACAATCTCCCGGATGGTAAATATGGGACCTTTCCATATCAGGACAGACCGACTCAGCAGACCTCTTACCAATCAAAAGTGCTGTTTACACCTGGAAGTGGCATAGGTATATTTGACAGGTGGGGCATGCCTGTGGTTAATCCAGCCGTTACCTCCAAAAATACTCAAAGCCTGACGTTCTGTGCTCTAGAGTTTCTTCCTCATTGGTCACTAGATGATCTGCTCAACCTTCGAGTGGATTCTGGTCTTCTATAAGCATTTCTGCCTCTGCTGCTGATTTCATCGATCTTCAAGGTAGTCTGGCTGGACAAAACGCAGCAAGTTCTGGTGGCCTTGTATTGGGCCAGGGTAGTCTGATTCTCCGAACTGCTGACTTTCAGCATCTTCCCTCTTCTTTGGCTTCTTTAACCTTGAGTGTCTTCCCGCTTCTTTCTAGGGAAAATACGTTGTCCCAGCACTAGGTCGGAGTACTGCAGCCAAACCTGCACAATATACACATTTATGTGTGGCGATTGAGTGGAACCAGCTGAGAGGTTTTGATCTTCTGTCAGAAGTACCTTTACTAAGGCCGTTTATCCATTTTCGTCACCAGGCATTAGTTGTCTGATGTTCTTTTGTTTTTGCTTTGTCCTGGCAAGGCTTTGCACAGTTAACGTTATGTAACAGCCCTTTCAGGCTTTCATTGTTTGCCTGATCAGCCCTCTTTATTCAAATGACCCTTTGAGGAGGTTATTTTATTCTAATGGGTTTTCACATATTTTTCCCCGCCCATTTATTATGCTGCGATTTAGCCCTTACTTGCCTTATGTGGGCCTTTATGGAGCTCCTCCATAGTTGTACCTTGTGCCTCCTTAACTTGAAGACCATCTTTCTCATTGCTTGTCATATGATTGAGCTACAGGTATTGTCAGTCCAAGCTCCTTACACTACCTTCTATCCTGACAACTGGGACTTGGGACTTGTGCCTCCTTTCTTCGAAAGTGTTGTTATCCTTCCATGTTGGACAAGTCTATCAACACGCTCTTCTCTTCACCATATCCCTTGATGTAACAAGAGAGACTAAAGAGGTTAGAACCATGGCAGGGCTTTAACTTCTACTTACATAGAACTGAAGAGTACCGGGAGGATGACCAGCCCTTTGTTGGATTTGTCGCTGCAACAAGAGGAGAGGAAATTTCTAAATGAAAGTTGCCAAGATTAATTTTCCTTTGCATCACGCCGTTATGCTTTTGCAAAAGGACCTCCGATGATCCCATGGGTCAATCAGTCGGTCAAAAGCCACAACTACATCTTGGTGTCTTCGTGTTTTGGATATCTACCAGGCAGCCACATGGAAGTATGGTCATACGTTCACCCGACAATATAGTATTGACTCACAGGTCTGCAAGGAGGGTCATTTTGCCCTGTTTGTCCTGCAGAGCTTCCTGGTGTAATGTTCTCCCGCAGATCGTCTCTCCTTGCAAGGGGCATTGCTTTGGTATTGATTCACTCAGTGAGGAATGATCAGTTAGAAGTATCCATCAGTAGAATAAGTTACCTTCAGTAACTCTCTTCTTGGTGTATACTTTAACCACATATTCCTCACAGCCTTCTCTCATCCATTTTCTTTAGAGTGGGCTTCCCACACTGAGTGTTTCTCATTCTTTCAGTCACCGTCCATGTGTGAGCAACAACGGAAAAGACCAATGAATAAACTGACGTCATCAAGCAGAGGTGGCGCCTATATGCAGCTCCACGCTGTCATGTCCAGAGATGGTGCAGAGTAGTGGCGACACCCATTGTGGGAGCGGCAGGAACTAGTACTAGAGTTTACCGATCTAGCATGGAGCCTGGAGGGATTCACAAGGTAAAGAATCTGCTGTTAAATAGAGAATCCACTAGAAAAGCACTACCAAAGGCACAAACTTATTCAACGGGATGGCTTGTATTTTGTTGTTTGAAACAAACAGTTGAACTATATTAGGTGTTCGTAGCTGTAAGAGATTGGATTATTATTTGTGGTGGGTGACTACCCACCTCAAGGTATAATCACAACACTTGTAAGGGTGAACCCTCAAGGTCACTAAATTAACTTGAGCTCAATCCCCTGGTAGCTATGACACAGAGCATGAAGTTTAATTTAGGGCCATATGTAAACTACTTATGCAGTCCCAAAATATCAATAAATAAATCATGCAAAACAAGAAAAATCCCAGACTGAATTAGATAAATAAAGTAAAATTTAATAAACAAAATGACGAAACTCCAATAAGGGGAACTGACAATATGAATTAAAAAAAATTCAAGTAGAAGTAGAGACAATAAACTCAAAGCACCAATAATAGTGAATCGTCGCAGTAGACTGGCACTCTGGCACAATTTGAGACTGACTGCGATAAAGCACAGGATGGATACACCAACCATGTTCATCTTGCTCAAAGAGTTTACCTTCTGGCTATGACCTTTAAGTCCTAATCCACCACTGGAGCACACTTCTAAAGGCCACTGGGTTGGTCCCCAGAGACTCACAGGATATCAGGCAGAGGCCAACAGCAGGGTCTAGACCCGGTCCAGTTGCTATTGGTTAGCTGAGTACTTCAAAGAAAAGGCCTCTTGTAGCTTGTTGTATCCCTGTATCTTGAAGAAGAAGTTAGCCTTATAACCCTGTGAGTCCACTTCTTTGTCCTGGATACAAGAAGAAGCAGGTCCAGCCCTTCAGTGCTTTTCTTAGGTCACAGCCACCAGGTCCATCCCTCCTCTGATTTTCAGCAGGTCCAGGAAGCGAGTCAAAGTGAGTGCCTGAAGGTACCGGGCACTAGCTAGTGGGTGGAAATGACTCCTGGGCTCACCCTAACCAATGGGGTAGAAGGTGCCAATCCTACCCACTTTGGGTATTTTCAAGTTTGCAAAAGTCTTTAGCAACATCACACTTGGGCTCTGAGGGCGTCTGTGGGGAGCGTGCTATGATAATCCCAGTGTTCTCCCACATCTAACACTAATAACCAGTTTGAGACAACCACTGTACCCAAAATAAACCCAGACACAGACATCTAATAGAACAAAATCAGAGTCCTTCAGCAACGAGGCAGTGGATTTATAAGAACTGTTTTGGCATCCTGTTCTTTCCCCTTTGATGTGTGCCCCAATGGTAATATGTAAACCCAGAGAAAGAAGTCTGGTAGGATAATAGAAGAGTCATTCAGCAACCAGAGAGTGGGCCCACAAGAACTGTCTTGGCATCCAGTCTGCTCCAAGTGTTATATGGGAGCACAGCAGACTTTTCAAGCAAGATTTGAAAGTGTAGTGTCAAAAAGGATGACCACAGCTCCACCCTACATATATGTTTGGAACAGCCACCTCTGCCCGTTCAGGTCAGCCTATTGTGTGGTCCTGGGAGGCATTTCACATCTATTTACATCTACTGAAGGCTAATTTCAGTCTGGGAGCTGGAAGAGGGTTATGTTAATTAGACATCTGACAGTTGAGGCAGGTAAAGGGTAACTTTCTAAAAGTTACTTTTTCTTACTACACTAAATTCGAGCCTTAATAACTATGGATATAGTTTTTTTTTCCCTAGCTAGTCTCTGTCCCGAGATACATTATTAGTATTTTACTCTATCCTCTGGTTTTGTACATAGGACAGCTTGGCTTGCAACAATGAAAATAGCTTTTGGGTACTAGTCACCGTGAGGACAAGTTCACATTACATTTATAGATGTCCTTCTTTCAAATAGAAGTGAGGAAACGGTCGCACTCCTTTTTCAAAAAGCAGTTCGTAAATTAAAGCAACGTATCCAAATGTATGGGTGCTATAGAGTATCACCTCCTGATCATGAGGTGTGTAGACGTAATAAGATATAGGAAGTCCTTCACCACGGGAAGGACAAACTCATTTAAGCACTCCTATGCGAAGGGTTCGCTTTATAGCATAAAGGAAGGCAGAGACAATAAGAAATTCCTTCTACAACGTGAATTTTACTGGATACACAAACTTAATTCGCTGCACCCAAAGGATCTAAATGAATTATTAGAATTCAGTTGCTATTTGTACAGATCTGGCATTGTACTGCGACAACACTGCGATGACTATCTCATTGTCAGGATGAACATATGTTTTTTGTTAGGATGATGAGAGCTTTTTCAATTTGTTATTTTTTGTGTACTTTTCCTATAACTCTGTGCATTAGGGTAATGTTGTGTTGTTTACAGAGGTTGCGGCTAGTTAATATTCATTAGACGTACGTTTTGACCTGTACCAGCACATTAGTTCTTCCACTAATTCAATAGGGGACTCTACAGGCATTACACACGGCAGTCTTTTTTCTCTATTTCACTATTATTTATGTGTGGAACGTTTTTTCACACCACATTTATTTTTGGTATATGTTAGGATTTTATCAGTATTCATTTGTTGTGGGCATTTGACAGCTTTGACTTGCACTGTTGATTGCTTTAGGCAGTAGATTTGTTTTAGCGAGCGGACTGATTTAGTCCTGCACACAAGTCTATTCACAATCGCATTATTGTGGAAACTACAAGGGCACCATTGGTAGTCTTTTTTCACTGTCCCGCAACCACAGCGGTTCACTACCGGTTTCACACGGGATTTAATTCCGGTTCACCGCCACCCGCAAAATCGCATGCATTACGGAAGCAGTTTAAGGAGAGCGCTCATCTCGAGCTTTCACAGGTATGAGGCGCGATACAGAACTGCATGGATACATTTGTTTATACATTCTGTATCACTTGACTCATGAGCACTCATGTTTTTTCACTTAAGCTTACGTAGGGTCGTTTCACTGACCACCGCTTTTGTAAGAACACCAGTGATCTTGTTTTCACAATTCCGTTTGGTACAGTGGTGGGTCTTTTTCTCTTTTTTCCTGCATACTAATCACAATTGTTTGACGATCACAGCGTGCACAACTTTATCGACATGTGTACCAAATCACAGCTTCTTTTATTTTTTCGTAGATTTCACCGTGCACTATTCTATTGACATTTGTATCCCTATCTTCTTTTTGACCGCAATAACCACCATATGCTCGCTGACATCACGCGTTCTGCTCTAGGATTATTTAGTGTACTCTATTTTTCTTTATAGGGATGACCCCCTGAAGAAGGGCTAGACCCGAAATGCAGCGAGGTTTTTTGAAATTCCTGTGAAGTTAACAGTGGATTATCACACGTTATGATGCTTACTTGAAATGGAGAACATAATTACGAAAATGGATTGATATTTCACTATTGGAATATGCTGTTAAATAAACTATTGTTAAAAAACGACAATTGGAAAGTTGACTTTATATGAGTTCGTCCTTCCCGTGGTGAAGGACTTCCTATACCTACTTTCAAATAGCACATTCTCTGCATTTTGAGCTACAAGGTGTACTTACTAAAATTTAAAAGGAAGGTTTTTACACGTTAAAAGGGTTTATTTTGACAAGATGAAATGCAGGTTTTACACGGCTACACTTAGGCTACAGCGGTAGGCCCGAGGCTATGTTTGCACTGCTACCTGAGTGGATGGCACAACAGGTGCTAAAGTCCACTAGTGGGATTTAACTTTCAGGCCCTGGGTACACTTTGTAATATATAGTAGTGACTTCTAGGCAAGTTAAATATGCCAGTTAGGAGTATGCCAATTCAACCATGTCAAAAGGGGGGAGCAAAAGCATTTTACTACTGGATAGCAGGGTTAAAGGGCACAGTCTTCTAAAGCCAATAAATATATAGAATCAATTAAAAAGGGAAAAATCTGGGGTGACTACACAAAATAGGCGATTTCCTACGCACACATTGAAGTACTTCTTTTATCCTATGATGGGTACTAAAGCATAGACCAGTTTTGGAATTTGCAGTCTTTCTGGAGGCCTAGGATTGCAATAACAACAGCTACTTCCCCAAATTGGCAAAATACATTCCTTAAAACTTTTTATTATATAGACATTAAGGTGAGGAGTCATTTCAGACCACTGTCCCTGACTTAACCAGCACTGCCAAAAACCTGAAGCCTGGGTCGCTTACCAAGGACATCAGTGGTTTACATTTCTATTACAGTGATCGGGATTAAATGATAACCTCAGAGGGAGCAGGCGAAAGCACAATGCAGATAAGGCTACCTGTTCTTCTCAGGTCACTAGAGATAACATGTGATGTGCTGTTTATTTTCCCATGAACTAAATGTCAATCTTCTTTAATGAAGTCAGAACAGTGACAGACTTTTGTGGATACTTTTTGATGAAAGCAGATGGCAGTAAAAGAGCAACTAAAACTTGAGGCATAGTTGAAAGCATGTTATATATAGCATGATAAACTTTACCGTGCTATGGATACGTTACTGTTCGGAAAGACCACAAAAAAACTCAAAAGTGCGCTCATACATTCTGTGTTATCACTTATGCCTACTGGTAATAAGGAAAGAATGATTTTGTTTTTATTTTTAAAAAAAAGGAAATAAAGAGACGCAAGACTAACAACCTATTGAGTCTTAGAAAACCTCAGCAGTACTTATCGATTAGATTTTTTACTAACCTGTTTATTTCTGTGACATCATTATGTGCTTGAATGAATGATTATTGCTATGCAAGAAGACCAAGATATAAGAAGATTAAAGAGCCCAATGTCTGAAGTGGATCAACACAAACTTGAGAAGGAAATTCCTACAGCTGAAGCCTCAGAACATGGACACAGTGTGTGTTGTGATAAAGATGTAGGCTTTGGAGTGTAAGCTAGGAGTGCTATTTTGGGTGGTTGTGGGCAGAGGAGCAATAGTAGAATGTAAGTGAATGTTCAGTTGCTTCTCTGCTTGGCAAACAACCAGTCTTAGATGTGCTCTGTCTGAACCACTAAATATAACAGCTTTCTTCGTGCCTGTGCCTCACATTCTTTCATGGCACTGCTGGAAAGGCCATAATTTAGGGATGTTTTAGGTAAGGGATGTTTGAGCAGAATTCTAGGATAACAATTTAGGGGGCAAGCTGAAGACACTTTGCACTTCAGCTGAAGTACTGTAATACAGTATTTGCTCTCTATACTACTGTATTTGTTTGAATTTGAATTGAAGGAAACAGCACACTTTTTAGAATTTTAATTAAGTTTTACTTCAGCTTTAAATACCCGCATAATGTTCTTTGTTGATTCTTACTTCCTGGTTGCTGCTCAGAGACACCATTTTGAGGGTGCAGCGCTCTAGCTTTCAAAGCCAGGAATCAGGTGGAAACACTCAAGTAGATGAGCTCTGCCCTTAAAAACATGGACGCTCATAATTCTATGGTAACAATTGAGGAGGCAACCTGAAGGCACTTTGCACTTTAGCTAAAGTACTGAAATATTGTATTTGTTCTGTATAATACAATTTGTTTAAATTGAAGGAAACTTCACACGCTTTTCAGAATTGTAATTAAGTTTTACTTAAGTTTTAAATACCCGCACAACGTTCTTTGTTGATTCTTACTTCCTGGTTGCCACTGAGAGACGGAATTTTGAGGGGGCAGTGCTCTAGCGGTTAAAACCAGGAAGAAAGTGCTGATGCTCAAGTCGATGAGCACTGCACTTTAAAACACAGGCGCCTATGTGCTGCCAGTGTGCTAAAGGAAAGCCCATCTGTGCCACAGCCAGCCCCCCAGCCCATTCCACTTCAGGTAATCTGCTCTAGACCTACTTAAAAACCCTTAATAATAAAGTATCTCACTGTGGCTACGTATGGACCCCACCCATATTAGAGCCATCTGTTGCTGCTATCCACAACTCCATACCTATCTAAAACTCCCTCTGTGGTGGCTCATTAATGCTGGTTCCCTCAGTAAACATGCACAAAAAGTTCACAATTCGAACGGGGATCTCCACATGAATTTTTATTTATCACAGAATCATGGCTCAAATCCTGGTGAACTCGACATTGCCTTCCCCCAGGGTACACTATCCTTAGACGTAACATAGCGGAAGACCACAGAGGAGGCCTAGCCATTATCTTCTGTGATGTTTTCACTGCAGCACGTTCAACATAGACTCATTTAAAGGAGCAGAAAGTTTAGGTTTTCACTTCAAGATTAGCCCCTCCCAATCCTTTGCCGGCTGCCTACTCTACCGCCTAACAGGCCTGGGGTCCACCTTCCTGGCCACCCTGACCTCCTCTCCTACTCCAATTCTCCAACTTCACCACTCTTGATGATTCCAACTATCATCCTGAGGTCACCAATAACCCTGAAGTGTCAAATCTCAGAGACATCCTAAATATAATCGGCCTCACCCAGCTAGTGTCCACACCCACTAGCATAGCAGGACATACCCTGGAAAGGGTCTGTTGAAATCACCCCCAACTAGCACTGAAAGAGCCCATTACCCAGTTCAGGTCTGATCATACTTTAGTCCCGTTCATACTTCTGATCAACACTCACAACCCCCACCTTCAGTACGGGTACGGGCCCTCGTACCCTATGTAAATGGGGCAATATGATGACCAACCCGTATCTCACCACCTTGCTGTCTACTATCGCCTGACGCTCACAGGGAGACTATCTGATGACCTCGACTTATTTAACAATTGAATTGTTAACAGGCAATGAACTATCTCCCCCAGTTCAATCCAGTAAACGCCAGTTATATCCCTCTTCACTCTGGTTCTCCCCCATCATAGCAGTACAGATGGTGCTCTGCAAAGAATTAGAATGCAAATGGTGTCAGGCCTACAAACCCAATGACCTGTACCATTAAGACTGCACAGAAATCCCACCACACTCTGATCAAGACAACCAAGAAAACCTACTTTACCACCCAAATTGAAGAGGCTCACTATGACCCCATAACAATATTCACATTTTCAATATCTTTCCCACAACCCAAAGCCCTCTCCAGGGAAATTCTCCCTTCTCAAGTCCTTTGTGATCATATTTTAGCCTTTTTTTAGGAGATTTGGACCATACAACAGGGCTTTTCAATCAAACCATCCTCATAACTGATTATTCCCCAGACAGCCCGCCCAACCCCATAACCACAAGTCTATACGACTTTCAGGAAGTTTCACTCTCACAATCTCGCCAGGCCATTCTCCTGTAAATCTGGCTCTCGCAAAGACACTTGCCCACCAGCCATCTTCCACATGGCCATCGAAACTGTCAATCCTTTAATTAAGGAAAATTCTCAACATATCTTTATCTACGGCTAAAGTCCCTCCAGCGTGGAAACTGGCAGTTGTAAAACCCCTGCAAAAAATCCCCTTGCAGACCCCACCATACTGTTGAATCTCTGACACATCTCTCTTCTCCCTGCACCAACCAAAATGCTGAAAAGAATTGTGAACGGTCCACTCATTTAGTTTCTTGAAAATTCAAACTCACTACACCCCCTGTCCATCCAGTTTCAGACCCACACTCAGAGTCAGCATTACTAGAAGTCTCCAAGGCAATTAAAATGATCCTGGATGCAGGCAACAATGCGGTGCTGATACTACATGATCTCTCTGCTGCGTTTGATACCATCTCTCACTCTATACTCCTTCAACGGGTCAAAGACTGTGGCATCTTCCACAAGGCCCTGCCCAGGATCAAATCCTTCCTGGCTGGCAGGAAACAAGCGGTTGCCCTAGAACAATTCTCATCAACAGAAACACCAGTAGCATTGGGTATCTCAAAGGGCTCATCCTTTAGCCCAGCACAATTTTGTCTCTACATGGCCCCCCTTATCTCCCTAATAGCCTCGTTCGGAATTGCCACCAAGTCCTATGCAGATGATACACAACTGATTCTATCCCTTGACAAAGGCTCTTTCAGTTCTGAGCAAAACTTCCAAAATTGTTTTACCAAGGTCATCCCGTGGATGCAAAATAATCGCCTTAAATGCGACACAGATAAAACCGAAATACTGCTTTCTAACTTGTTTTCCCCAACCCAGTGGTGGTTCCACTCTGTTCCCCCGCTCTCCTGCAACAGCAGAAGTGGTAAAACATCAAGGGGTAAAATCCAACATTGCCCTCTCCTTCCTCCCACAAGCTCTGGAAGTAGCAGGAATGTGGTTTACTCTACTTTAATCCTCGAATAAATGTTTGATTTTCTTCCATTGACTGCTAGGAAAATGTCTGCCTTCACGCTTATCACCTCAAGACTTGACTATTGTAATACTCTATACACAGGATCATCCATGGAGATGGTACAACATGCCTTGGACAGACTGGTGCTATAAATCCCTAGACGGAGCTCTGTCTCTGCAGCCCTAAAAAGACTACATTGGGTACCAATTCATAACAGGATCATATTCAAGATCCTCCTTTTGGTTTTCAAAACGTTATTTCCACAGGGCCCAAATACCTAACTGCCTGTTTCTCCCATTACAAGACTCCGAACTTGCTGGGATCATCCCATGCCAATCTTTCAAAGTTTCCACCGTTTACACTTAAGACCTGGGGCAGAAAGACTTTTACGGTACTGGGCACAAAAGCCTGGAACCAAATCCTAAGTTCTCTTTGCTTTTTGGACTCCAAAGCCATATTCTTCAAGAATTTGAAGACCTGGTTCTTCATTGCCCCAGACAATCTTTGTTACTCCTTAATCTAGCCACTTCACCCGACCTTGCCCTGTTTCTTTCAGCGCCTTCTTGGATGGGATCATGGCGGTTCTAAGTAGTGCCAGGATGCTCGATTGCAAATGACAGTGCGCTCTATAAGATTGATATTCATTCATCTCCCCACTTGTATCTTTCTGCATGATATAATTCATGCATTATTTTCCAATTCTCTGCTGATAAAAAAAAAATCAGTTTGTGAGAAAGTGCCCACAAGGGATGTGATTAAATTTGGAGAGAGTGAAGTGATTGGGGAGAAACAAGCAATTCAAGAGCAGATATGAAGTTTATAAAGGATTAGCTTGAATGTTAAAGTGCATGGAAATGGGCTCACTACATGCTAGATAAGTCTGCTCTTGATTGCTGGCAGAGGCTGGAGGGTGAAAGGGAATCCACAGTGATCATTGTTTTTGGCAGCGAGACAAGTGCGCAGGGACAAGAATGAAGTCATCCTAGGGGCAACAGTTTGTCTACTACAGCTGCTCATGACTGGAGGGATATTCATTATTAAGTTTACATCACACAAGCAGCAGAAGCATGTGACGTCAAACCTCATGAGCAGCCATACGTGAAGGAGACTGGAATGTACTGTGTGGGATATGGTAAAGCAGAGTTATGTTCCACAAAGTAAGTGTTCCATGTAACACAACTGTTAAAGATACAAAGCTGACAAAAATCATATCAGAATGGAATAATAGGCACTCTACTGGAGGAGTACTCAACTTCTGGCCGGGGTAGTGCATTTGTATAATTGAAAAGCATCTGATAGAGGGCAATCAATGAAATGTTGTGTGGAAATGAACCCCTTGGGTGCTGAGAACATGCTGGAGCCGTGATCGGCAACTGTGATCAGGTTGTTCTAGCACACATCCATGGCACTCAACCTGTGGGCTCCCTCTACCTGTAAATACCGGCGGTGGCAGCCGCAGCGCTTTCGCTGCCACCTCCAACCCCTCCCCCGGTGATGTGATGACATCAGCACGCAAACAGCACACTGACATCATCAAAAGGTGCCATGAATGTACTGGAAGCCATTTACTTCCAGTGTGTCGAGAGAGGAGACAGGTTTTGGTAAGCCCTTGCTCCCGGGAGGAATTGGGAGGGCAGAGAGAAACAGGGGGAATGGAAAGAGTTCTTCCTTTCCTTCAGTGTCTCTTTAAAGTGCATTCCTGCTGAGGGAACACGGGTGGGGCTCGCAATCGCACAGCAGAAATGCACCACTAGACACCAGGGATGTTTCTTTTGATGCGTGGAGCTGTCTCTTGGATAACGGTCGCTCTCCATTTCGGGAAAATATGTTTTGCCCATTTTTGGTCCTCTTGGGGAAAATTGTCTATTTTTTAGGCCAATCTGCCCTCAAGAGGGGTGGAAAACCCCTAGACACCATGGCTTTTTATTGAGGCGATCGAGGAGACGCCTCTTGAGCAAGGGTCACTGCCAAAAAACACTGGGACATGTTTTATCCACTTTCCGCCCACCCTGGGGGCAGATTGTCCATTTTTCAGACTGATTTGCCCAAAAGGGAGGGGGACTGGAAAACCACTAAACGCCAGGGATTTTATATTTATGAATGTTTGGGAGCAGCCCATTGGATAAGGGCCAATCCCCATTTTTTAAGGAAATATGGTCGCCCATTTTTTATTGCAGGATATTTGCCTACTGCTTTTTTTGTGTTTCACATTCACGTTTGGATTTGTGAAAGATGTGTATTGTGTTGTCTTGTTTGTAATTTGTTTTTGTTTTCCTTTCTAGTGGGAAATCTTTGGTGCTTGCTGGTTGTGTGGAGAGTAGATGCAGTTGATCCCTAGTCTAGCTGTCTGTGACACTATAAAGTTCATTGTGTGGTTTGCATTGACAGTTTTTTCAATATCATTATATGTCAATAGTTATATTTACTGTTTGATACAGCCACAGTTTGTTTAGCTCGATTTTGACATAGTGTTGTTTATTGTTGTATTATTGACCAAGTTGTAGGTTCTGGCAGTGAAGTTTCTGTTTGAGAGGAATCATCAGTTGCTGAATCCACTGTTGCAGCTGATGAAGGGCCTATTTTAGAGGAGGACACCCATATGCCAGTAGTGCAGCAAGAGCAAGCTGTATTGCAGCCAGGGGTTGGACGGGTTCCCATTAGAAGTACTAAACCCTGGGCTGCAGTCGCGGCTGGCATTGCTCGCGGGTGGGAGGAGAGGGGTATAGGCGGGTCATGCAGGTTTGCAGGGGACTGGTTTAATTAAAAAAGATTTTTAACTTACCTTCCCCGGTCCCATGCCGCCTCAGCTCCTGGACAGGTCCCACGATTTCCTGCTGCTCCCCTGAACAGGAAGCAGCCACAGGCAGCCTCTCTCCCCTCCTCTAAGCCAATCACAAACCTGCAGTGACTGCTTTGTGATTGGTGGGGATGGGACCCAGCCAGGCACCTATGGGGAGGCCACTTTCTCTATGTAGGCTGCATGCAGCCTACATGGAGAAAAGGCAGAGTCTGCATGACTGGTTGGGTTGGTCCCAGAGGGCCGACCAAACAGTCAGGGCCCACAGCATTGGTCAAGCCACTCCTCTCCTGCTTTCAAGCAGAAAGCCCCAATCAAACCCTTCTTCTTTCTCGCAGTGCAAGAAGCAGAAACATAAAATGGTAGTTGCGAGAAAGCAGTGGGACAACGCTCCTCTGCCCTAATGGAGGAGCCGCCCCTGCAGGGCTGCCCCTAACATGGTGTAGCCTGTTTGCACTGCCTTTAGTAATGTTGCAGGGTGTAGTGTGAATACAGAGAACCTTTGGTCTATCAATTTATTCCAACGGTTTAATGATGATGTGTTTTGGGATTATATAGTTCACCAGACTAATTTGTGTGCAGAACAGTTTGTAAAGGACAACAATGCCACACTTAAAGCCCAGTCTAGACCTACCTGGTGGGCTCTCACAAATCTCCATGGAATTAAGCAGATCTGGGGGTTAACGTTTTTGATAGGATTGCTATAGTCCCTTGATGGCAACTGCTATATTTCCAGAAACCATGATCTGTATTTGCTTTTGCAGTGAATGCTGCATCTTATGGATAAAGCTACAGCATTGCCCTGAGATCACCCTTCTTGTGTCTGTCTCTGATCCTTTTTCAGAGATCTATGATCCAGGGACAGATATATCTGTGGAAGAGTCTCATGTCCTGTGCAAGGGCTTTCAGACAATACATTCCCAGCAAGAGAGTATGTTATGGTATTAAGATGTATATGCTGTGCCGCTCGTAGGCTCAGGACTCTGTACCACGCATCGGATGGGCAAGGACTTCTTCTCCTAAAGGATCCCGGCGAGGACAGCACGCTGATATTTTTAAAGGCACGGGGCTTTTAATTCACAACCTTTTCTCATACGGGACTGCGAGGACCAGGGTGCTTTTCTCAATTGCTGATTTCTTGCACCTGGTTCCTCTTCCTGACTCCTCCCCCGGCCACTACAACACGCCTCGCGGGCCCCGCTTCGCGGGGGCCGCTCGTAGGCTCAGGACTCTGTACCACGCATCGGATGGGCAAGGACTTCTTCTCCTAAAGGATCCCGGCGAGGACAGCACGCTGATATTTTTAAAGGCACGGGGCTTTTAATTCACAACCTTTTCTCATACGGGACTGCGAGGACCAGGGTGCTTTTCTCAATTGCTGATTTCTTGCACCTGGTTCCTCTTCCCGACTCCTCCCCCGGCCACTACAACACGCCTCGCGGCCCCCGCTTCGCGGGGGCCGCTCGTAGGCTCAGGACTCTGTACCACGCATCGGATGGGCAAGGACTTCTTCTCCTAAAGGATCCCGGCGAGGACAACACGCTGATATTTTTAAAGGCACGGGGCTTTTAATTCACAACCTTTTCTCATACGGGACTGCGAGGACCAGGGTGCTTTTCTCAATTGCTGATTTCTTGCACCTGGTTCCTCTTCCCGACTCCTCCCCCGGCCACTACAACACGCCTCGCGGCCCCCGCTTCGCGGGGGCCGCTTGTAGGCTCAGGACTCTGTACCACGCATCGGATGGGCAAGGACTTCTTCTCCTAAAGGATCCCGGCGAGGACAGCACGCTGATATTTTTAAAGGCACGGGGCTTTTAATTCACAACCTTTTCTCATACGGGACTGCGAGGACCAGGGTGCTTTTCTCAATTGCTGATTTCTTGCACCTGGTTCCTCTTCCCGACTCCTCCCCCGGCCACTACAACACGCCTCGCGGCCCCCGCTTCGCGGGGGCCGCTCGTAGGCTCAGGACTCTGTACCACGCATCGGATGGGCAAGGACTTCTTCTCCTAAAGGATCCCGGCGAGGACAACACGCTGATATTTTTAAAGGCACGGGGCTTTTAATTCACAACCTTTTCTCATACGGGACTGCGAGGACCAGGGTGCTTTTCTCAATTGCTGATTTCTTGCACCTGGTTCCTCTTCCCGACTCCTCCCCCGGCCACTACAACACGCCTCGCGGCCCCCGCTTCGCGGGGGCCGCTCGTAGGCTCAGGACTCTGTACCACGCATCGGATGGGCAAGGACTTCTTCTCCTAAAGGATCCCGGCGAGGACAACACGCTGATATTTTTAAAGGCACGGGGCTTTTAATTCACAACCTTTTCTCATACGGGACTGCGAGGACCAGGGTGCTTTTCTCAATTGCTGATTTCTTGCACCTGGTTCCTCTTCCCGACTCCTCCCCTTGCCTATTTAACTCTTACCTGCTCTCGCGTGAGCGGGACGCGTGCGGGGCGCAGTCCGGGCGAAGGCCGGGCCAAGGGCGGGCCCGTTTAAGCCCGTTCAAGCACGGTCAAGACCGGACCGGGCCCTGTCTCTTGGATCTGTATTTTGGTGATTAATCTTGGAAGAAGCCCATTACTACTATGGATACTCGAGGTAAATGTATAAGAGCACAACCGTTTGTAGCCGGCACTTTGGACAGTTTTATTATAAGGGCGAACTCTGTTGTAGAAGGTGAACTGAATATGTTAGAAAGGTGCCTATCTGATGGGATTAACAGTACTAGGAGGTCTTCGCTGGGCCTACTTGCTTCTGTTAGATCCCCATCGAACTTGGATGATTCACATACAGCACTCTTGGATTCCATCGACCAAACAATTGAATCCGTCATACATGACCTTAGGTCCAGTACTTCCTCAGGCAGAGACAAACTCCAATCTATTCCTGAGTGCATACCCCCCCTTAGGCTCGAAATACCATCTGATTTAAATTCGAGCAATACCCATGTGACACATCAGGGAGCAGTTCCTAAAAGGAAACGTGAGGGGAATTTGAAACAAGGGAAAAAACCAAGATTGGACAGCTTCCATAACAACGCCGCTAAAACGACGATGAAAACCCCTATTAGGCTAGCTACAAATAATAGGGTGACATCCACCATACCCCCGGTGAGAACCCTCCCCCTTTCCGAACCCCTCCTTCCTCCTTTAGATAGGGACGACGGTCCCGATCAGGGGAATGCCTGCTTTAGTGATACCTTAAACAACATTCTTAAGGGTTTTTTCACCCCAATGATGGCTAGGTTCGACGCTATTGAGGTAAGGCTTAAAGAAATAGAAAGGGCAATTCTAGACACAGCTAACCTACGAGGGAGTGGAGGTACAACCCTTAGTGCATCTGTGAATAACTTGAGAGATTCCCAACCCTCTTCCCTTTCTACACTTGCACCCTTGACAACTCCTCCTTCCAGGACGGAACCTATTTCATCTGGTGCATCACCTCCTACACTTAATTCTCTTCCTTCTTCCACTGCCATTCCTTTACCCGCCCAAACTCAATCATCTATTATAACTAGAACTCCCTCTGGAGTTTCTAAACTAAACCATTTAGATGAACCTGGAACCTCTAGAGATCTTTGTAACTGCACCTCTGATGAGGTGCCTAGTCTGAGCTGGAAAAATGTGATAAATCTTCCCCCTGAAGCATCGCCCTATGTTATTGTTTTAACTGGCGTCCCAGAGCTCACTAAGCCTGAACTAGAGACTTATGCTTCTCTTAAAAATAAAGGGATTAGCTGGCTCAACACACACAGACCTCTCCCTCCTAATGTAAGTTCTGAGGTTTTAATGGTTAGGAGGGTTTCTTGGTTGGGAACTACTACAAAGAATATCAAGGGCGATTGCATTTTGGTGAATTTTAGAAATCCCCAGACTGTTTCTTATATTTCCAATTGGTCTGGTAATATTGGAGTTACCACTATTAAATCCTCACCATTGTCTTTTTTTTATCCGCCAATTACTACTTTCTCCCATTCTGAGATCGACGGAAATTGGACTAGGGTTGGTCCCTCTCCTTTTAGAGGAAGACAGAGGCACATTCGTTTTGATGCGCCTATACGAGGTAATTACTTATGTAACAACAGATACGCGTGTCTTGAAGAGGTTGACTGACTGAGCCCAGAGGTTGTTATTCCCAATGCCCCTACTGCTCTGTTGATACCTCCTAAGCAACATTACATTTCCGCTCCCTTTCTTGTTACCTCCCCAATTGTTTCCCTGACTCCGAATGAACCCTCCACGTGCAAAAAACCAGATCCTATTCCAATTTCATTAGCCACGCATAAAATCCTCTCGTGGAATATAGCTGGTCTAGCTAGCAAACTTGATTGTCCTATCTGGGGCTCCTTTATAGATTCTCATCATATATGTTGTTTCCAAGAGACTTGGGCAAGGCAAGAATGTTTTCGATTGGGCTTTGCTTCTTTTTCTATTCCGGCTGTGTGGGGGGGCAGAGGCCGCCCTTCTGGCGGCCTATCTATCTGGGTTGCCACCCACCTGGGCTGCAGTGCTACGACTTTGGAAACAGGGTCTGAAGATGTCCTTTGCTTGTTACTAGATTGGTCGCAAGGCACAAAGCTGGCAGTGATTAATGTATATTCCAGGCCCACGAATGTGTGTGCGGAATCTGGGGTGATTGATGTTGTATCTAATGTTTTAGCCAAGATCCCTGAGGGTACAATGTTTATTTTAGCCGGTGATTTAAATTGCCATTTTGAACCACTTCAGGGGCTGGTGGATCAAGCAAATCATGATGAGGACGAAATATGGCACATTCCACAGGTTGTGGGCCCAATGGCTCGGTCTTGGGCCCCTCTGGCCCTCCAAATTACCTCTTTGGTGATGACCCATTCAATTAGGGCTTGTAACAACCGAACAAATTCGGATAATCCCTCTAGGCCTACGTTCAATAAACCTGAGCGGGAGGCCAGATTTGATTATATTTTTGTCCAATGCAAGGAGTGGCATAGAGTTGTTGATTTTAAGGTCCTCTCTAGGGGTGAGAGCGACCACAATCCACTGGTCCTGGAAGCATCTCTAGCGGGTGTGTGTCCCGGTGACTTACACTCAGTACCTAAATCTCCAACACTGAGCAAAGCTACCTTGACAAATAACAAACGTAGACTTAAATGGGCGAAATTGGCTGTTAATCAAGGCGAACTGTCCCGAGTCTATGCGAGGGTTGGTTGTGCACTGGATGATGTAATAAATATTATGGATCAGTCCTATTCCCCCGATTTTTATTGTCGAAAATTGGCTGATGTCAACAAAGAGCTATTTTCCACTTTAGCTGATACTTTTAATCCACCTGCCCGCTGTACTAAAAGGATCTGTAGAGGGTCCAAATGGTATAATAGAGCTTGTAGATCGGCTAAAACGGATTTGCTGGACGCAATAAAAAAGAAAGCCCACAGGGAGGACATACATCAAAAGAGACGTATCTATAAGAATCTAATTCATCATGCCAAACTTGAGTGGGCGTCAGAAAATTGGGACAAATTAACATCTGCCCTCCAATGTAGAGACTCACGGAGATTCTGGCTGATTGTCTCTACCGGTGCAACCGAATCCGTCTCAGCTGTGAACCCAAATATTGCCCCTGAAGTTTGGGAAGAACATTTTAGTGCCCTATATAGGGGGGTCTATTCCCCACCCCTCCCTATTCAGCTCACTGATGTCCATGTCTATTTTACCCTGAGTGAGGTCCAACTTGCTATATCGATGCTTCCTCCGGGAAAAGCTCCCGGTTTGGACGGGGTTCCGGGCGACCTGTACAAACACGAACCAAGAGTTTGGGCACCATATCTTACTGCATTATTTAATGCTATTCTTGGGGGTATGCCAGTTCCCCATACTTGGCTCGGCGCAGAAGTCGTCCCTATTTTCAAAAAAGGGTCCCCTCTACTCCCTGGTAATTACAGGCCTATCAGTCTGATAGATGTTGCCCAAAAACTCTTTTCAAGGCTGATCCTAAATCATCTTTTGGACTGGATGGAGGAGTTTGAGATCCTGAGCCCCTATCAGGCAGGATTTAGAAAGAGCGTTTCAACAACTGATCAGATCTTTAGATTGTGTATGCTCTTTTGGAAGACAGTTAGGGTGGAGGGGGGCTCCCTCTATACAGTCTTTGTTGATTTACGTGCGGCTTTTGATTTGGTTCCACGCACGAAACTTTGGGCAGTGTTGCGGGATTTGGGCCTCCCAGCACCCCTTTTGCAGATTATAGTGCGCCTCCACACTAATAACTTTGCAAAGGTCAGATGTGGGAGTGACGGAGGTTTATCAGTTAGCTTCCCCGTTGAAAGGGGGGTAAGGCAGGGTTGTGTCCTGGCACCAACCCTGTTTTGCCTCTATGTAAATGGACTCCTCTCCCACCTGAACGAAGTACCAAATCGAGACGCTCCACGACTCGCTGGCACAGGTATCTCAGCTATTATGTTTGCTGATGATACCTTGCTACTCGCTAAGACTCCTATGGGTGTCCAGCGTGTCTTGGATGGTTTCGTCTCTTTCTGTGCTGATCGGGGGCTTGAGATTAACACGGCCAAAACCAAATTCATGATCTTTAATCCTCCTAGGTCATCCCGTCCTAATCCTGTTATCCATGGTATCAGCTTAGAAAGAATCCATACGTTTGAGTATCTGGGATTGACCCTGAATGAAAAGATGTCATGGTCCCACCATCAGATAAAATCAAATATAAAGTTAACCCAAAAGGTGGGGGGTATTTTGAATTTATGGAAAGAATCCATGACACATCCTATTGGTTCGCCATTAGAAATTTATAAATTGCAGGCACGTGGGGCAGTAATATACGGTGGTGAATTGTGGGGCAACAATTGTGCCCCTGATCTTGTCGTAATGGAAAACAAGTTCCTTCGGAACTTGGCCGCTCTCCCACCGAGCACTCCACTTCTACCACTTAGGCTTGATATGGGTCTAAGATCAATAAAGGAAGAACTAGGTGTGAAGCCCCTAACTTTCTGGAGGCGACTCTGGACAACACCCGAACTCCTGAGCTATCGTTGTGAATTCATGAAGCTATACCAACACGCAGCCCTACGCAAAATTCCTTGGCTCAAGTACATAAAGGATGAGTTATCGGTGCTGGGTCTACTGCCTCTATGGACAAATCCTCAAGAGGCATGTAGTACTATAACCCGTAAAAACTTGGTCGCCTTGTACTATGAGCGCAATCTAACCATGTGCCTAACATCTACTATACAGGGGCCTATGTCTTCCACCTTCTTAATAGTGAAGGATTATTACAAGTTGGAGACAGTCTTGGATGACATAAACCCCATCGGTCTTAGGAAATTATTCCTTCAATGGAGACACAACGCATTACCTATTAGAGCCCTTACCAGCAGCTGGCACCCACCCACTCCTAAAAATTGTCCAGCTTGTACAAACGAGCTGGAAAATGATATTCATTTAATGTTTTTCTGTTCATCTTATTTGATACCCAGGAAAAAGTGGATCATTCCAGTCTGCAGAAATTGGGGTTTTAGGAATCACTTGGATGCTTATCGTTTGCTGAAATCTGACCTATCCCCTCCTACTGTATTTGCTGTTAGCAAGTATTTAGCAGCTGTATGGAACATTAGAAGAGCCTCTTTGACGATTTGAAATCATAATTGTATTATAAGAAGTTCTTGTTATATATCTGTGCAGATGATGTAACCCCTTTTTATTCTGGGTGTTTGCTTATTGTGTATTATTCTGCTTGTATATGTTTTGTTTCTCTTTTATGACTATACAAAGTCGAAATAAAGATTAAAGAAAGATATGCTGTGTGAAAGTGCTGCTGAATAGGAGTTTAACATCAGTGTATATACCAGTAGGGATTCTTCAATTGATCCCCCTGATTGCCCTTTCCACTTTAGGAGTAAGTGAAAAAGGTTTGTGGGAACTTGCCAGAGGACTTTTTAATAAAGGTTGCAATTTATAAGTGAACAAAGTCTACACAGGTGTGCAAACATTTCATGAATTGTTCAAGTGGTCATTGTGGCATGTTGCACAGTCCACTCAAACTGTAAAGTTTACATTAAAGAGCTTGTGTGAAAAAAACATCAAAGGGAACAGATCAGTGCCTTGCGTAGTAATGAACTTCTTGCTTTGAATTTAGACAGAAGAGATTTCCACATGTTCACAACAACTCACAATGAAAGTACTTCACCTGTGAGCATTTGGGGTCAGGTAGCAGAAGTGCGTAATCCTGTGTGCATTTTAGATAGCAGCAAGCAAATGGGAGGTGTAAATAGAGTAGATCAAAGGTTTGAACCTTACAATACTGCTTGAACGTCATATAGCTAGTTTAAGAAGTTGGCTGTTCATCTGTTTCATGTGGCATCCCTTAATGCTTATGTTGTTTTCAAAGATTGGTCTCCAGATTCCAAGATGAGTTTTGTACAGTATCAGCAGTCTGTAATAGGGAGCTTTGTTGTAGTTGAGCTGGCAAGTGTACCTAGAGTCGGAGTGGTGGAGGATCTGGCTAGATTGAAAGATCACCATTTTTCTGAATACATGTCTCCAACATCCCCCCAAAACTTTCCATGTCGAAGATGTAGGGTCTGTGTTTAAAGAGGATTATGAAAGAAGAGTCATATGTACTGTCCCAAGTGCCTTTCTAATCCTGGCCTATGTGTGCCCACATTCTTTAAACTGTACCATACGCAACTCAAGTATTGGGAGCAACCATGAGAATAAAACGGAACGGACTATGGTCTGTACTGTCAGACACCTGGTTGAAAGTATTTAGTTAAACCTATTGTGTATGCAGTCATAGTTGGTATTTCATCTTCAACTAATACTTTGTTTTTGCTATTTGAAAAACGATTTACTGTTTTTAGGTGGATATTTTATTTGTTCATGAACTGGCTTGTGCCTGGCGGTGTGTGTGCAGTGGTGTTTGGCTGGTTGTGTGTGTGAACTGGTGTCAGGCTGGTAGTGTGTGTGGACTGACGTCTTGCCATGTACCCGAGTTCGGCCTGGTATGAAATAGTACCATTTTACATATTCATGGTTCTTTCATAAAGTTGGCTTCACTTTGTCACATCAAGTTTTGACACACATTTGCATTTGTGACACTTGGGGTAGTTTCTTTGAAACACCGATCTTGCTAAATACGGAGAACTTCATGAGAACACAATAGCACTGTCTTGGCATTGTGTACAAGGTCCCAAAGTGTGTTATATAAATGTGTTTGTTATTATGTCCATATGGCGGCACAGCTATCTGTGGAATACAAACGATGGCAGCCTGATCACAATATCAGCCCAAGGCAAGGGTACTTTTTTCTATATCTAACCTTTTGTTTCCCAAGTATAATCAGAGGTGACAATTCTGCTGACTTCAAGGGGTCCCTCCATGCTGAAGCTTTCGCCCAGCAGCTGACTGACATATCCGTGAGGTGTCTTCAGTTCATGATGAAGACTGGGGTCCTACATTCTTAACCACCAGGTAAAGGGGTTAGATTATCCAGAAGGGTGTTTCTTGGCAGAACACACATTTACACCCTAGACACGTAGGTTATTGTTTGCATCGTAGGAGTATGCAAGACTGTTATAATACTGTATATGAATGCATATATAAATTATCTCAGCAAGATGATGGAACTCTTCCTTTTTTTCACTGTCTTTACACTTACAACTTTTGTCTGCTTCTATCAAGTGGTTCATTGCAGAACATATTTTCTATGCAAGAATCACTTTGGTTCAATAAATATTGAAAAACATCCCTTCATGTATTCTTTGTATATTTCTCTGAACGAAAGAGCACAAGTGTCAGAGCAAAATGTTCTAGGTCTATCACCATGGTTCCTGAGGAAATAGAGTTGTCATGTTCAGTAGTTGCCAGAACTGTTCGCTCCCGGTCTAGGTTTAGGGAAGCTTATGGTGGTACTGTGAGCTAGCCGGTCTAAGGAACGACATACCCTGTGGGGGTGCATGGAATCAGTCTAGCACCATCCTAAGTTTGTGCCGACCACAAACATGCAGTTCCTACTGATTAGTGGAAACTATACAACATTGCGCTGTCAACGTTGGTTGGTTTCTTATTTTGTATGGATCCACTGAGTAGTTCAGTAGTGCTTCCTTAGAGATCTCTACATATCTTTTAAATCGGAGACGGACGTGATGGTATGAATAAATCCGCTACAGCCGAGTAGGTATATCCTATGTACTGGCGGTCGGTGATTTCAAGCTTGAAGGGATCTAATTCCGACTGCATTTGCCGAACTCTGTAATCAATTTCTTAGATATCATGACACAAAACATTTCTGAAAACTGCAGACATGCAGTCACTCAAAAACTATTACAACTTGGCCTCACACTAGATGGTGGGGACGTTACCTTCGTGGTAGAAGCACATGAGACATATAGAACAGAGATATATTACTCTTGGGTTACATTCCCTGCTGCAGATGATAATACACAGGTATTTCATGAATATGAAGTAGGAAAAATACCAAATAAATACACTCCATATGAGGAGATAAAAGTTGCTCTCACTTACCAAGGACATGCCTATTGGTTTAAAGGCGCCCTCCCCCATAGTAAACAAGATGTGAGACCTGGCCCTATCACCAATGAGGGGGCGACATGGCCAGTCCTAGCCAGTTATACACCACATCCCGGTATCAACAATTTGACCGCAGGCCAGCAGCGGGGATTTTATAATAATCTACTAACAATCTACAGAAACCTCACACAATTTGTGACGCTAATATTAACTCTTACACCTGCGCGGATTGTTCAAGCAGTAGCATCACAGTTAACTTCACCAGGCGTTTGCCCACAAACATTGAAGGCAGTAATGAGAAAAGTTTCCACCAAGAGGGATGAATTCTGTTTTGGATAGCACAGAAAACAAATCAGCTTGAAGCAGTATTTCCCCATATGGGCCCGCAGGAAAAACACAGGATACTAACAATTTGCTTGCCAGTGGGGATGGCTCCCTCGGTAGAGGACGGTGCCACTTGGGGCACGGTTTTTGCTGCAGTATAAACCAGAATGTATAGTATCCCTTCATTGGCTGTTCTACCTGAAGTATTGAAACCGGGCCAGAATGAACACAGGGCAGCACCTGCCCTGGACTTAAGGATGAAATTGATGGACAATTTTGCAGCAGTATTCCCCAATATGTTGAGTAACATTAAAGGGGAAGCAGTAGCGTCAGCCATAGGCCAACGCCTAAGGGATTTGCCTCCTGCGTAGCAGGAACTCGAATTACCTAACAATATCCAAGAAATCTGTGGTACATTAGATAGATATACTTGATGGACGATGACCTGATGGAAAACATGACCAGAGTAGACCACATAATCTTGAATGTTGATCACATGGGCTATAGATTCAATTTAAAAAAAATCAAAGATCGCCCACCTCAGTGTCCTATTTTTGGCATACAAGTTGTGAAGTGAGGGCAAAAGCGTTATCACCCATTTTTTAGAAAAATGTGTGTTACTCGAGACTCCATGGACTCTGAAATGATTTCAATCCATATTAGGATTTCCGAATTTTGTCAGAACATACATTCCAGATTACGCAGAATGGGTAAAAGCATTCTATGATCTTATCAGTCCAGGCTTTTCGAGCACACATTGGACATAAGAATACACAAAATGTTATGTTCCGTCAAAGCTGACCTGATAGCTTTTAAACATTTACATACATGTGTAAATACAACAAACCTGATGATTTGTGTAATCGCAGGTATATCAGGGTACACATGTGTCACGTTCAATGAAGGTGACACAGTACCGACTGCATATAATCGCATCTTATACCACTGCAGAAAAGCATTTTGCACCCACTGAAAAAATACTGACAGCAGTTCAGACTGCTGTAGTAAGAGAGCATGCCCCGGCTCAAGGGAAATTAATTATTGTAGTGACCCCGGTACAGACCTTTGAGGCGGTTACCAGAGCAAGCGTTCCGAATGCTAAAGCTCTACATCCAAGATGGATACAATGGGGAAATTCTCTCACTGCAATAGATGTAGACTACAGATTTGACCCTATACTACAAACACAAGCATTTTTCCAGGAAGAGCAGAAATATCCTCTGCCTAATGAAATCATGCCTCTAGATTGCTATGACTACATAATTTATACTGTTGGTTTTCCTCTGCCTGCTGTAGGGACCAAACACCAATACTCAGCTGCATGCGCAGTCATATGAGGTCGTATGGGAGATGGAACTTTCAATCCTGAAAAAACTTACATACAGTCACTAGGTGACTGCACGGCAAAGCTGGCAGAACTTAAGGTTCTGGTACTGTCTCTACAAAATACAGATACTGGATTTCCCATACTTATTGTGTGCGATTCGTATTATTGCGTACAGTCATAATGAGTATCTTCATAATTGGAGTCGGAATTGATTCAGGGATTCTAAAGGTTGCACAGTGAAGCACAAGTTACTTTGGGAACAGGTGGCGAAGCTGAAAGAATGCTTCGCATGGGCTCATGTCATTCATACATTGAGTCATCAACGTGTTTGCGTTCACTTTGCAGGGAATTCACTGGCTGATGAAGCTGCAAAGGCGACGGTTCGAACTGCTGCTTTTGCTGCAATCATTTGTTTGAGTACAAGAATAGACAGAGACATCATGGTGGCCGTCAATGCTGCGCGCAATGACACACACCTGCGAAAAGGCTTTCTACTCAAGTACTCCTACAAGGTAGATGCACAAAACACACGGTATGTTAGATTCCAGAAGTGGGGGACAGAGTAATACCAAACAGTGATCACAGACTAGGATTGATTCTGACACATGAGGGTCTGGCTTCTGCACATGCAGTAGGTGCTGCTACAATTTCACTATTGCAGCAATGCTATTGGTGGCAGGGTCTTAACAAATAGACCAAGGACTTTTTCCTGAGATGCAACTTCTGTCAGTAGATGAAGGGGTCCACCATGGCACGTCCACCTCAGACACCTCTTTTGATTTCTAACAAACCCTTGGCTTGTGTTTATTTGGACCATTGCGGCCCCCTATCATCTGACAAGGCTTACAAGTATATCTTGGTGGCAGTGGATTCCTGCTCCTGATTCCTGTGGGTATGGCCTCAGCGATCGACTGATGGCTGGACTGTTATAAAGGATCTGTAAGTCTTTATCGGGACATATGCAGTTGGCACACTACATTTTGATCAGGTCCGGCATTAAGCTCTCTGGCTTGCAAAGAGGGCATGGGAAGTTTTGGTCTGACCCTGCATTTCTTTTGTCTCCAAACCATTTGGAGAGAAACTCGATTGTGGAGAGGAAAAACCGTGACTTAAAGCAGTCTTTTACAGCAAGGGTATTAAGCTTGGGTTGCAGTTGGGTCCATTACCTTTATGGGGTCCAGAGGGCTTTGAACAATATGCCAAGAAAATCCCTAAATGGTCGGACTCCTTATGAAATCCTGATTTTGGGTTAAGACGTGGGTTCCAGATCTCGATAATACCAGCACATTGGCGGTGGAAACACCATTAGACATAAACAAATGTTTGGGTATTTTGCAGGAATTTAATGATTTTTTGAGTTTAACAAAGCAACGTCCAAGTACACCACACTGCCACTGGAGAAGGGAAAGTTGTTCTGGCAAGGACCGGCTTGATCCCGAAGGTTGGGGAAAATTGTGGACAAGATAGAATTTGTGCCATCTTACAGAGTGCCTGTGTCTGTCCTGGCTATTGAAGGTACATGACCAGTACTTCTCCCGCCACTGAGACAAACTGTTTGTCTCTGTTGATCTGATCAAACCACACTATGTGGCCAATTCTCATCACTAAGCCGCATGGACTCCTGGTTAGATACCAATCTCCTTTCACTGCCATACAGGAGGATCCAATGGAAGCTTTAATTACAAATGAAGCCTGCTGTCTTCAACAGGAGACAACGATAAACAACAATGAAGTATGTCTTCTACGTGTTTCGAAAACAACGACAACTGGGCAGTCAACAAGTAGAGAAACACAGATTTCAATTCGGAATCCTGAAAGGACCATGGTCTGTGTCAATGTACCACAGATCGAGTCTTCATCTAATTCGAACTAACTTGCTGAGTTGCCCAAGATAGACTGGATGGCTTCTGGATACTTTATTGACTTTGATGACTTTTCCGCTGATGCATCAGAAGCACCCTCATCACCCCTTACCTTTGAACTGAAGGTGTGTGTCTTCTATCTTTGGCTGAGAAGAAAATACGTTGTTTCTCCATGTTTACACCTTTGGATTACACTTGCATTACTTTTCCTAGTCCTTTGGATTTGTTTTATGACTGTGTTCTTCTTTTTCAATTAGCCAATTGGTTCTGAAGCCACACACATCATCACACCTTGAGCAAAGAAACTTGTCCCTGGTGAACATTTCAGCTTTTTCAGTTCTGGATGGGATTGTATGACACAAGGTATCGTTTGATGTGTATTGTCCAACTGAACTATTGCAAATTTCTTCTTTGTTTAACGTTTCCCTGAATGACATTATCAGATCATCATGAAGTCTTTTACCAATTGTAAAACAAAGAACATTGTATATCTTTTATTATGTTTTTGCAGATTAGGCTATGTAGGGGAAACATCTTGGTCTTTAGCCACACGCCTTACAGAACACTGATCGGTTATTCGCACTAGAAAAACTGCTGCGCCCCTTGTAAAGCATTTCCTTGATTTAGGACATAAACCTGAAGAGATTGATTGGCTTATACTGGAAAAAATCAATCATAAACCAGGTTGTGATCCAGAAGCCATAAGAAAAAGTAGAGAAGTATACTGGATTTTTGCTTTAGATAATTTTTACCGTGGCTTAAATCAAGATATTCCATGGGAACAAGCCATTTGTTTCAATGCTGATTAACATGGCTTGGATCCTATAGAATTTATTCACCTTTACCAGCTGTATGACAGAGATATTGGTTCCATAGTACAGGGCTCTATACCATCCTACCATATATCAGGTAATTAACATTGTCGCATCTGTGTTGCTGCTAGTATCAAGTCCTTTGTGATGCTCCAGTCGCAGTTTGTGCAGCCACTATTTCTTCTGCACAATTACTTTTTCGAATATTCTTTTTATGGAGATCCCCCTGGTTTATATCACGTAGCTGCGGTTTATCATGGGTCCCTTTTCATTAATAAGATTATTTGGCGTATATTAACTTCCTATCTCATTTTCCGCTTTAATAACATTGGACAGGCTGCAGTCATTATTTCCTTCAGATCCACGTTACTTACAATTTCATCCCTCAAATAATTTTGGATTGTGACCCTCTTAGATATAACTGTGCCACTGCTGTTTTGTATATTTTTTAATTAATAAGATCATTTGGAGTACATGAGCCATTTATCTTAGTTCCACCAATAGCAACATCGGTAAGGGTACATCGTGCCTTTATCCTTTCTTTAATGGACGCCGTTTTCGCTACACTTCTCTTTAACAAGCATCAGAGCATGTTATATGTCACATGACCGCAACCATCTTTTTTTATAATAGTTTATCCTTTCCACGCACTCCTTAACTCAGACAGCGTTGGGCTGCTGACTCGTTGGTTGCATTGAGACGCTATCATTGGTAAGTTATTAGTCCAAGTACTTTTTTCCTGTTTGTTCAGGTAGATATTTGGGAGAAAATATAGTGCGTTCATTCTTAGTTTCAAAATCTAAAAGAATCCTTACATAAAACTAATAGGGACTGTAAGAAAATTAGGGAGTGTAGAAGGGATTATCAGCATGCCCTGAAACTACGTAAAAGGGAACTTAAAGATAAGGCCTGGGCTGACTTACAAGAGGCTAGTAAAAAACAAGGACAGTACCGCCTTTTGGCGGGTTGTGAAATCCCCCTTTCTTGAAACCAACAAGAACACAAGTATAGATATTGCCATTGAGGAAGGACTTTGGGTGGAGCACTATTCTAGTATTTACAGACTGGCTGAGGAAGTGGAGGGCGTGGATTTAAACCCCCACTTTACAGGCCCTAACGCCTCCGATAAATTTTCCCATAGCCCTTTACCCTGGAGGAAGTACTCCACGCAATAAATGTCAGCAAGGGAGGTAAGGCACCAGGACCAGACAGAGTACCCATAGATCTCTTCAAGTCTAACACAAGTGCTTGCAACTTGCTGTGAAACTGGCCTCATTAAAACTTGGACAGAATCCACAGTGGTCCCTATCTTTAAAAAAGGCGATAAGCAGAATCCAGCCTGCTATCGCCCTATTTCATTGCTTGATTCTCTGGCTAAAGTGGGAGGGCGGATAGTACTCAATCGGTTGCAATCATGGGCAGAGGCCAACAATGTTTTATCCGACCTGCAGTTTGGGTTTAGAGAGGGTCTGGGCACATTAGAACAAGGCCTCAACCTTAACATTTTTTTTGTTTTTGTTTTTTTTATTAGAAACCGTTAGCACACAATAAAAGACATACAAGGGCCTACAACCACCAGGGCCGGCCGCTATAGAGCCCGTGGGCCCGCAGTGTAACGCCATACATTCAAATGAACCAGCGGCAAAGCACCCGGCAGTCCGTAAGCACCTATAACAGTCCATGGCCATAGGCCAGGAGCGGTTTAAGACAACGGTTTCATTTTTTATTAAACATAAAACACACTCAAGGCAATGAGAGTCCGAGATAGCAGCGTGCTCTTCCCAGGACGGGGAACAACATACAGCGTCCAAAGCGATTCTGGTCCAGAAGCGGTGAAGGGGGGCAATGGGAAAACAAAGCATGGAACACACATCACACACTCCCGCAGAATGCGCGGCTAGGGGGTCAAAGCAATATCGAGCTCTAATGGCAAAGGCGGGGTGCAGATACGGCCTCGATATAAATTCCACGGACCCCATACCCTACTCCATTTCCCTGGCTTACCTCTCGCCACATACACCGTCTTTTCCCTAAACATACACCAGTCCATATTCTCCTTCCATACATCAACCGTGGGTGGCCTCGGGGAGCCCCATAGCTGTGCAATGTTACGCTTAGCCACCATATACCCCAAGGTCACCCACTGCGTCTGTGCCGCATTGCAATCATTCGGTTCCCAGACATTCAGCAAACACCTCCTAGCCTCTGGCAACAGGGCCACGTGCGTGACCCCCTCCAGTACGGTATGGATATCGTTCCAGAATCGCACAATCTCCGGACATTCCCACAATATATGAAGGAACGTGCCCGGCAGGCCACATCCACGCTTACACAATCCATCCATCGAATAACCCATACGCAGCAAACCGGGCCCTGTGACATACACTCTATGGAGGATCTTCAGCTGTACAAACCGGAGGCGGGCCGGGATCGCCACCTCCTTCGGGGAGGCCACCGCCGACACCCAGTCCTCATCATCCAGCTCTAAGCCATCGCCTGTCCATGCCTCCCTCAGACGGAGCAGCAATTCCGCGCGATCGTTGATGAGTTTCTTGTAAATCAGAGAAATAGTGCTGTCGGGCACATAGCCATCCAACACTCTATCCTCCAGTGGGGAATACTCGGGGATGGCAGCAGCGTCCGGAAAGACCGAACACAGCGCGTGGTGGACTTGAGCATATCGGAAGTACTCTCTATCATTCAATTTATATTCCTTTTTAAGCATTTCAAACGTTTTGAAAGCTCCCTTCACCCAAAGATCACCCACCTTACATATACCAATCATGTCCCATTTCTCAAAGCCTTTCGATCTCTACAAACAGCCCAACCGCCCAGAGGCATACAGCGGCGTCACCCGAGTCAAGCGATCCCTCCACCCCATCGCAGCATTCGCCGCGTGCCACACACGCACCGCCACCCGCGTGGGTCCCGTCAGCCGCGTGTCCGGGGTCACCGAGTACAGCGCCCTATTATAATCCCCACCCGGGAGCAGGAATTTATCCATCTCGAACGCCGGGTTTAAGGCAGGACCATATATCCCGTGGTTCACAGCCGCCAACTGAGACGCCCAATAGTATCGTTTGATATCAGGGAGTGCAACCCCCCCATCGTACCAAGGAAGCGTTAACTTGGCGAGAGCAATCAGCGGCCGCCCATCCCAAAACAGTTGACGCTGAAGACCCTCAACCTCCCGGAAATAGCGGGCCGGCACGACATCCAGCGTATTTTGCAAAGCGTACAAAAAGCGAGGCAGCGACATCATTTTAAACAATGCCGCCCGTCCAAGCGGTGAAAGCGGAAGTCGTCGCCATCTTGCGACGTCGGCCTTCAGTCGCTGGAGGGGAGGGAGAAGGTTTCGCTCATAGCGGACCGCGGGATCCAGTGAGATAAAGATTCCCAAATATTTGAACCCCAGGGTAGCAACCTGTACAGGGCAGTCTTGCGGCAGGAGGTGGGCGTCCCCGGAGAGGACGTAGACGCACGATTTGGCCCAGTTGATAACCAGGCCGGAGTTGCGGCCAAAGGAAGTCAACACGTCCACCAATACCATTAGTGATTGTCGGGGGGAAGTGAGATATAGAAGGATGTCGTCTGCGTAAAGGGAGACACGGTCTTCGAACTCCGGCGTCCATCTAATGCCTCGCAACGACGGCTCCCAACGCAACCAGGCGGCGAGAGGCTCCAAAGAAAGCGCAAAGAGAAGGGGTGATAGCGGACATCCCTGTCGCGTACCCCTCCCCAGTGCGAAGGGAGCCGACACCCTACCATTCACCACCACCTGAGCCAGTGGGTCAGTGTATAGCAATTTTACCCAACCAATAAACTCAGGGCCGAATCCAAATTTCGCCAAAACAGCCCAAATATATGGCCACTCCAAAGTGTCGAACGCCATAGTAGCATCTAAAGATGCCAAGATGGCCGGCTCCCGTATAAACTCGGCTCTAGCCAGCACACCGTGCAACCGCCTCAAATTTAGGGCGGTATTCCGATGGGGTATAAAACAGGACTGATCCTGATGAATCAAGTCGCCCGCGACCCGAACCAGTTGGTTAGCCAACACCTTAGCCAGAATTTTGGGTTCTGCGTTCAACAGCGAAATGGGCCTATAGGAGGCGCAGCGGTCTCGCGGCTTCCCATCTTTGTGTATCACCACTATGGTGGCGAGGCGTTGGTCAGGGGGAAGGAAGCCCGCCGCACGTGCCGCCGAAAACATGTCACGAAGATACGGCGCTATCTTATCAGGACGTAACTTATATAGTTCAATGGGAAGACCATTAGGACCCACCGCCTTACCAGACGCGATCGAGCGAATGGCCAAAGCAATCTCATCTGACGACAACTTTGCCTCCATCAATGTTGCATCCGCCTCCGATAAGGTTGGCAGTGCGATGTCTCTAAGCAACAGATGAGAATCCTCCTCCGAACGCACGGAAACCGGAGAGTATACCCCGCGGAAGTGATCCACGAAGCAGTCAACAATCTCCACAGGGTCAGTCACACGCACTCCATCCATTCTCTCCACAACGGGCACCACCCTGCTCGCTCTCTCCTTCTTATCCAACCAAGCAATCAACTTTCCGGCCTTATCCCCCACGTCATACAGACGCCCTTGCTGCTCTCTATACATCCCTTTAGCAGCTTCCGTGACTAGCGCTCTATAATCTGACTGTTTGAGGCTGAGAACATGCAATTTCTCATCAGTAACTCCACGCTCCAAGTCATCCTCCATTTCAGCTATTTCAGCCTCCAGGCGAACCACCTCAGCTCTCTCGCACCTCTTAGTATGGGAGATAAGGGACAAGGCCTGCCCCCTGACCACCACTTTATAAGCCTCCCATAGGGAGACGGCCGACGACACCGACCCCACATTATCAGTGAAGTAGTGGTCAGTGGACTTGACCAACTCCGCGCGGATCTTAGGGTTACGAAGATACCAGGGGCCAATAGGTGCCACTCTTCCCTCTGTGCCAGGGTCAACCCTCAATTGCAACCATATAGGGGAATGGTCAGAAATACCTCTGGCTACATGACGCACCTCCCCAAT
Source organism: Triturus cristatus (assembly GCF_964204655.1). NCBI lineage: Eukaryota > Metazoa > Chordata > Amphibia > Caudata > Salamandridae > Triturus > Triturus cristatus. The sequence continues at coordinate 457,664,406 of NC_140592.1, read as the reverse complement.
CATCCCCGCTTGGGTCGCCGGCATGAGCAAATAGTCGAGTCTCGAGAGACTCCCGTGGGCCCCCGAGTGAAAGGTATACTGCGCTTGTCCCGGGTGCATCATTCTCCAGCAATCTACCAGTCCCAAAGTGTCCAAAAAACTCCCCAACCAGGCCTGAGCCCTAGGGAGATCCCTGGGGGGGCGACGGTCCTCCAATCCAGAGACCACGGCATTAAAGTCTCCACCCAACACCAAAACCCCCCCAGGGAGCCCCAGGACCAAACGCCCCAAGTCAGCAAATGTAGTCGTCTGCAACCCCGGGGGCACATACACAGCCACCAGTGAAATGGTCCTGCCCTCCCATCTCCCCACCAGCGCCACATATCGCCCCCTATCATCGTGAAGCACCTCGTCCACTGCCAATGGGAGGGAGGTCCTAACCAAGATGCCCACTCCCCTAGAGCCAGAAGTGAAACCAGAGTGAGCGGCAAGGCGATAGCCCCTCCTATTTAGGGCCTGGAAGGAGTTCCCAACCAAATGTGTCTCCTGCAGGAAAACGATGTCGGGCGAGAGCCGCTTCAAGAGCTGTAACACCACCCCGCGCTTGATCCTGTCCCCCAGACCATTCACATTCCACGAAAGGATTCGCAATCCCCTATCCCCCATCCCACTCCCGCACATGATACCCACATCCCGGAGAGCACAACCCGGAGAAATCAGCAAACAACTTCACATTGCCCTGCGAAACGAAAAAACAACAACCATCCCCAACAACCCCCCTCCCCCACAGACCCAAAACCACAACTCCCCCCTCCCTGCACCCCTGCTTGAGCCCGAACAGCCCCCCCAACTTGCAGCGTGCCTGTCGCCCTAACATATACCACAAAAGAACCCCAGAAGGAGGAAAGGACCCCAAAAAGCTCCCCACAACCCCCAAACATTTGAAGGGCATGATGTGCCGGATTAGAGTGTAATTGAGCCAAGGTGCAATAGATAGTCAATCTAGTCCATCGCCAGGAACCAAGTTCTAGTCCTGCTCCACCACATCCCGTCCGCTCTCATCCGCCCGATCGTCTCGATCCTGTCCCCGCGGTAGGGCATCCAACCAGTCACCAACCGCCTCCGGTCGGTCGAAAAAGTGGGAACGACCCTGGAACTCAACCCGCAACCTCGCCGGGAATAGCATCGCGTATTTCAGCTCCATGTCCCTCAGGCGCCGCTTGACACCCAAAAATCCCAGCCGCTGTTTCTGGACCGCTTGCGTGAAGTCCGGATAAAAGCTAACATTGGAGTTCTCAAACTTCAGCGGCCCAGCCACCCGCGACGCCTGAAGGATAGCATCTCTATCCCGAAAGTTAAAAAGTCGGGCAATTATAGGCCGCGGGGGAGCACTCACTTTGGGCGCACCACCCGGAATCCTGTGGGCCCGCTCCACCGCAAAGAACTTGCTCAATCCCTTGGGCGCGAGACGGTTGATCACCAGATCCTCCACAAAAAGATCAGCAGCAGATTCCTCCGATCTTTCCGGCACTCCGACGATACGGACATTGTTCCGTCTAGCCCTGCTTTCCGAATCCTCAAGTCGACGATCAGTCTGGTCACTGGCAAGCCGCAACCTACGGACCTCCGTCTGCAGGGCGGCCACGTCCACAGTTAGGCTCGACGCCGCTTGTGACAAGGAGTCGACCCGCTCGTTGGTTTTGGACAGCTCCGTCCTGACCAAATTCACATCGATCAGTACCGTGTCCAACTTATGTGCCAGGGTATCAAATCGCTGACCCACAGTAGCCTTCATCTCCTCAACCTTAATATTTTAATTGGCAAATATACAAGGTCAAGAAAGGGGAAACTATTTTTGGCATATGTAGATCTCACGGCCACTTTCAACTGTGTTATCCATGAGAAGTTATGGTACATTTTAGTAAGCTTGGGAGTGGAGGAACCGCTAATCCAATTTTTGAGGCAGCTGTACACTAATGCGACTGCCAGGGTCCGGCATGGGCTCAAGGGTGAGTGTTCGGCATCCTTTAAGGTGGAGAGGGGGGTTAGGCAGGGCTGCGTTTTGGCCTCCTTTTTTTTCACACTATACACTAATGGGTTAGAACAGGTGATGGTATAAAAGTATTGTGATCTACCACAAATAGCCAGCAGACACCTGCCTGCCCTCCTCCACGCGGACACTGCCGTAATAATGGCTCGCACACTGTTGGGACTACAATGAAACCATGACATATATAACGAGTTAATGAAAAATCTGGGCCTGAGAGTGAATACCAATAAAACTTTTATAATGAGTTGCGGGAAAGGTAGTACAAAGACTAGATATATCTACATCAATAGAAAAAAGGTAGAAACTACCACCACATACCCCTACTTAGGAAATCTATTTGATTCCAAGGGATCCTGATGCCAGGCTATTAAAATGAGAAACATGAATTTTATGAGAGCAACTTCAGCCTTGGTCAACTTTTCTAAATAAATTGGGCAAAAAACCTCTGACTGAGTTGCTCCATATTTATAGAGCAAAATGTGTCAGTACAGCTATATATGGCGCTGGGATTTGGGGCTATTGCAATGTAAATTTAATCCAAAAGACTGAGAATGCATTTTTTAGATTTTTGTTGGCAGTCCCACGCAGTACCTCATTGTTATAATCTTCCTTCTCTCCAATGTTACTACTTGGTACATTCCTTTCTTCCCCTTTGGACTGTCCCCCTTAGAGTTCACTGTAGAATGTTGGTGGACTCTGGCATCGAGGAGAGTGGACGGCCAAAAAAACGAGTGCTGAACTTACCTTATTCTTGAGAGATTTCTTGTTTACAACACTGGCGACGATCCTCTGTGCAGGGGGCAGATTTGGACATTTCCCCTTTGTGTTCCCTCTCCAGTTCATCTAGCGACTGAGCACAGAGTGACTATTTTTCAGGTCTGTCACTTTCAGTCCTGTGTCAAGTGTTCCTCGCTGACTGAGGCTTGACACCTGTTTCTCTTCATATCACCGGAAGTGCTGGATTCCTTATACTACAATCAGGGTGGCTAGCCCTACCCGCTCGACAGTATCCTCATTCCTTCAAGAATGGATGCCCGACCAGATGCACAGCGGCAGAAATCACAGTGAGTGGACCGGAGTGTGCAGACTGAAATCTCCACGTCACGGGGCGTCAGTGGAGCCTCAGTGCTTCATCGGGAAGCGTGACTATTCGAGCGACCTGTGAGACAAGGGGGTCAGCCCGGTCAGCAGTCCGGTCTGTCAGACCATTTCCAGCTCGTCGTGGGGTGGTGTTGTAGCCAGCTTGTTCCCTGAAGCAGGAATTCCTCACGTTTTGCGTCCTGCGAGAGCGTAGGACCAGCTGTCCTTGATCAGCCCTAGATCAGAATCGGGCGCCCCACCAATTAGTGAACTTCGTTGTTGCTTCTCTACATCGGAGCCTGTCCCAGGAGCGAAGGACTGGAATCGCTGCCTCCTGACGTGTGCACTGGGGACTTCTGTTCTCCTCGTCGGATTCCTCACAGACACTATCCCTGACGTGCGGTTCAGTTTCCCTGTCACATTCATGCTGTAATGTGTTTCTGTTCAGGGCATGCCCAGTTTTGTGTACATTTCTTTCTGCCTCAGCGGTGTCAGTGCAGGGTTTTATATAACGCTGTTGTGGGGAACGTGCTGCAAGTTCCCTGTCACACTATCTAGGAATCTTGTTTTATGTTTCCTAGAGGTACTCTTCCTAGTGACAGGACCTACAGTTTGTATCCTTTCTGTACATCGATCTCCTGATCACATCCGGTCTATTCCCTGATCCATCACCGGCACGGTAAGACCTTAACTAAATTTGTTCCTCGCTAAGACCTCCATGCACAGCAGCCCCGTGGTTTTCACTCTTTTCTATTATCCTTCCTGTGGGGTATTTTGCACTGTGTTCTGGGAGGGACAGGATTTGTGCACCTCATGGAATTCTTTTTTTTTTTTTGCGTTGTTCAACTGGTTATCAATTAGGTGGCACTGTTCTACCTCGTTAACTTTTCCATCAACGTGTTTTATGAAATTGTATGATCCATTATTTACCTTCCCTTTTTCCCTTTTTGCGGGGAGGGTGCTATCTGCCTTCATCGGTTCTGCCTAGGGAAGTAGTTAAATTAACCCTGCTTGCCCGTGTTCTCCATTATGATGGCTGCCGCAAGCATGAGGAAACCCCCGGCCTTCCTAAATGAAATTGGCAAACCTGAAATAAGTTGGAAAGAATGGGTCAAATTGTTTGAGTCCTACATAATTGCTATTGGGGGAGAACGGTTCACTGCGTTGCAAGCAACATATTCTCCTTCACAATTTGAGTGTATATGGGCACAAAATAAACAAGACGTTGCCAGAGAATGAAGCTGGGGAACAAGCAGAAGGGGTAGATGTGTTTGCAAATACTATGCCTAAATTGGAAACACATTTTGGGGATAGAATAAATGTCGTTTTAGAGCTTTACAAGTTCTTCACACGGTCACAAGGGAAACAAGAGACAGTAACAAATGATATTGCAGCCCTTAGAGGGAAAACTACAAGCAAAAATCCCAACCTTAGAGAAGCTGTTGCCATTGCCCAGTCAGTGGAGCCAACAGCTAAATGCATCAAAGAGATGAAGCCCCCTACTGAGCTGATAGCCAAGGTTCAGGAAGCCGAAGAGATAAGTGAAGTCTGTAAAGTAAAAGGGAATGAAAAAGTGCAAAACAGAGCAAGTTACAGAAAAGAAGTTCAAGTGCTTTAGGTGTGGCAGCAGCAATCATTTAGCCAACTATATACAATGCCCAGCCAAAAGTGTCACATGTAAAAATTGTAACATGAGAGGGCATTTCGCTAGAGTGTGCAGAGAGAGGGGCCCACAGAACTAGTTTGAGAACAAAGAATGCTCAGTTAAAGAAGTTGTCTGCCATTCCCAATGAGACGAAATATGTGTTCCTATTCAAAGATGAGGATGAGAGTGTCAATGTGATCTACCCTAAATGTAAATCTGTCTCCATGTTTGTTGACTCGTGTTCCCCCTATACGTTATTGAACCATAATGTTTTTCAATGCATGCAAACCAAGGGGTATACAAGGGGGACGCTTGTTTAACAGAACCATACCCCTACTGGGGATGAAAGAGATGCAGATAGAATTCGAAGGAAGGTGTACTAGGGGGCAAGGTTTACATAGTAGAGACAGGATCTAATCTATTGGGGTGGCAACACGAAAAAGAACTGGGTATAATTCTTGACCCCAACAACCAGGACCAGGTGCTCCTTACGGAAGATGCCCCATCAAGCAGTAAATTATGTGAGGAGTTCCCCAAGCTATTTGAGGGTAGGTTAGGCCTTCTCCACGACTTCCAACATAGGATAAAACTCAAGGCCAATGCGAAACCTGTTGTGCACAAAGTGTGTCCTGTGCCACAGCTTATGAGAGAACCATTGGAGAAGGAACTTGATCGATTGAGTAACATGGACATCATACAACCCATTTACACATCGGAATGGTTGGCACCCATTGTGATCGCTTCCAAGGCTAATGGAGAAGGAATCTGCCTATGTGTAGACTTGAGGAGTTTGAACAAAAACATTTGGGTTGAAAGGTATCCGTTACCCAACATAAACTAAATGCTCAGTACCATGAGTCAAGCAAAATACTTCAGTGTCATCGATCTCTCATGGCTTATCACCAGGTAGATCTACACCCCAAATCAAGGCCCCTCACCGCATTTATAACCCCACATGGTGCATGCATGTTCAAGAGGATGCCGTTCGGCCTAGCATCGGCCGCTGCGGTTTTTCAGAAGATCATGCACCAAATTCTTAAAGATGTGGACCACACTATGTGTTTTCAGGACTATATCCTAGTCTACGGGGGTACCGCTGAAGCTCACGACCACATCTTGAGAACAGTCTTCAAGAGGTTGATGGATGCGGGGTTGACAGTACAAGAATCCAAATGTCGAATAAGAGCGACATCAGTGGACTACCTAGGACATTCCATTTCTGGATAGGGTTTCCGTCCCAAGAACAGCCTTCTGAGTGCAGTGAGAGATGCCCCATATCCGAAGAACAAGGAAGAGTTAAAGTCCCTGTTAGGGCTACTGGAATACATGTCAAAGTACATTAAAAACTTTGCTGCAAAGTGCGACCTTCTATGAGAACTAGTAAACAAAAAACTGGAATTTGTATGGCAGGATCAACACAAGTGTATGGTAGATGCACTCAAGGAAGAGATCGTGAATTCACCTGCTCTTGGTACATTTGATCCCAGGAGGAAGACCATCCTCACTACTGACGCGTCCAACAAAGGGCTAGGAGCAACACTGTCCCAGAAGGATGGGAAAGAAGAGAAACTCATTGCTTTCGCGTCACGTCGTCTGTCTAAGGCCGAAACCAACTATTCAGTGATTGAAAAGGAGGCCTTGGCGTGCTTCTGGGCTGTGAAGCATTTCAAGTTTTTCCAGTGGGGAACCAAATTCGCGATTTGCACTGACCATAAACCACTAACCTACATATTCACTGTGAAAGGAATGGAAAATAGTTCACCCCATAGAAGTAAATGTATTCTAGGACTATAAAACTTCTGCTTCAAAGTTGAATATGTCCCAGGCGCGGCCAATAAAATAGCTAATTTCCTATCAAGAGCACCATTGCAATCAGAACCTCAAGAGGAAGTACTGGATACTCCCATCATGGTATTGACGGACCCGGCTCTCACTGAAGAAGAATGGAGGAAAGGCATGGAAGAAGACAGAAGTATGTGCAAGCTCAAAGAGTTGATGGTCCAAGGGTGGCCCAACAAACGTAGTGAAGTTGGAGAAGAACTAACAGAGTTCTGGGAAGTCAGGTACAAATTGAGCACCATAAGAGACAAAGTTTACCACCAGAACAAAATTGTACCCCCAACAGGCCTAAGAAAAAGAATTGTGGAGTTAGCACACAAGGGCCACCTGGGACGCAGTTTGACGAAGAACAGAGTTCAAGAGAATTTCTGGTTCCCCAAGATGGATACCATAGTGGAACAGCAAGTTAAAGACTGCATCATTTGTGCCAGGAGCGACAAGTCAAGGACTACACAAAGAGCTCCTTTGTCTCCTTTAGAAGTTCCACCCAAACCATGGAGTAAGCTGGCAATGGACATAATATGACCCAAGGAAAACCTGGGAACCCACAAAAAATACAAGTTGGTCTTAGCAGACTACACATCCCACTGGGTTGCGCAAAGATTTGTACATAGCACAAACACAAACAGTCTTAGATTTTCTCAAGGACATGTTCGCTAGGGAAGGGATACCATCCACCCTAGTCACCGACAACGGTGTACAATTCACATCCCAAATGATGAGAGACTTTTTAACTGACTGGAACATTAAACATGAGAGGACAGCCCTGTATTGCCCCAAGGCAAATGGCCTGGTCGAGTGGACATAAAGACTCATTAAAGAACACATCCAATTAGCCATAGTGAATGGCCATGACATCGAAGCGTCCTTGCGTGACTGCCTATGGGCATACCCGACCTCACCCAGTCCCATATCAGGGGTTTCCCCGTTTGTCACGCACAGAAGAAGGGAACCCAGCACCAAACTAAATCCCAATTGGTTGAGTGGGGGAAGGGTTGTGGGTTTTGACACCAGGGAGGTTGCTAGTAAGGTTGAGCGCCACTAGACCAAGTACAAGAACTGGTACCACAACAAACACGGAGTCACAAGACTGGAGTGGAAGGTGGGAAACATGGTACAGCTTAAGAGATGTGTACTAGATGTTCACAGTCAAAGAAAATGGTACCCTCAATGTCGGGTGTCCAAGACCTTTAACAATGTTGTATAGCTTGAAAATGGTTCGTTTTGGAGTTGCGACAAGATTGTCAAATATAACTGTGTTTTGTTAGATAAGTAAGGGAGGTGTGTTATAATCTTCCTTCCCTCCAATGTTACTACTTGGTACATTCCTTTCACCCCTCCTTTCTTCCCCTTTGGACTGTCCCTCTTAGAATTCACTGTAGAATGTTGGTGGACTCTGGCATTGAGGAGAGTGGATGGCCAAATAAACGAGTGCTGAACTTACCTTATTCTTGAGAGATTTTTTGTTTACAACACTCGTCTATATTTGCCACACAGAATTGGGAGTCTGTGTATAACTGATATAATAAAAGCACAACCGGTCCTCCTTTGGCATAGGATCTGGTCTACAGCCAATACAGTATTTAACCGTGAAACCTTAACAGACAGTCTCAAATTTGATCATGTATTAGAAATACGATGGTTGAAATACATAAAAGATTTCATGAGTGACTTGGGGCAACCGGGCTACTACGACAATCCCCCCTCTATGTGCTCCATCTCCAGAAAAACTTTCAAAAAATCGTGTATGGCTCATCTGGAGGCACTTAGATTTGCTGGGGAGGCCTCACAGTCAACGGTACTCTCATCAAATGCTGCTAAGTACTCCTGGTATCCAGTTATATTTAACTCACATACCAAGTGGGTACGACAGACTAGTTTTGACCCGTTTTAGACTGAGAACTTTTCACCGCCTGGTCAGCTTCCCAACAACAAACGATTGGTCTAAAACGTTGTGTAAATGTCCGTGTGATGAGGTCTCTCAGCAATCCACAATGCATGTTGTTCTTTTTTGTAAATTTTACCAGGAAACAAGGAGGCGATGGATCATATCTATTTTAAGATTATGGGGCTTGAAGAAATGTCGTCCATCGTTTATCGCATTGCAGAGTTTGGAAAATGACTGTGTTACAAGAGAGATAGCTCTGTTCTTAAAAAGCATCATCAAACGTAGAAAAAGTATTGAGAATTTTATCTATATATCGTAAAATGATTTAATGCAGTATTAATTGATTTTAGTTTTTAATATTACGACAAAATAATACATTTGTATTTATTAAACTTTGTATGCTTGTATGATTTTTATGAAACAAAAATCGAATAAAGTTTGATTTGATTTGCTTCAAAATCACTTTGTTTAATTAACATATCAGGCGGATTCGTCTTTATCTGGCTTACCGACTGCCCAATACTGAGAGAGTGTGTCCTCGTTCGATTCTTGTATCGCCTTTCCTTCCTTTTCAATTATACTCAGGAGTAGGATCAACATGTGTCGCCTTTTTTTTTCTTTCCTTTTTTTGTTTTTTTTGTTTCCTTTGACTATTCGGATTTCCTTCCTCTGTGTAAGTGCAAACCACTTAGGAGTCATCCCATACAGTTGCATGGTATTATTAGACTCATTCTACCACCTGACATTTGGACTACTCGTTATCCCATCTGGAGGTTTGAGGTACATACTCTTAGTGTGTCTTTCCAGAATTTATCAGAAAGTAAGCGGGTCCTAGAATCATTGTAGTCTTTATGTACCATTTTCTATCTAGATATATCTTGCCTTTTCTAAATTTTGTCTCAGATGATTTCCTCCTTCATTCCTTGTATTTTGTGTCCGAGACTCCTGAATCTTTTGGGTATTTATTCATTCATTCATTTTCTCCTTGTCACTTAGACTTACTTACGCTGGGTGCTTTGGATGCATTTTTTTGCACGAAGGAAAGTTTCCTTTTGTTGATGCATGGTATGAACTTTCACAGGTTGTGTCACTGCTGCACCTTATTGGGTCTTTGTATTATATTTTTACTCACTCTTTCATTTCCCTTAGGGAGATTATTTCATCACTTTGAGGTTTTCATGGAGCTCTTGGTAACAGGGATTCTATGCATTATCGATTACAGATGCGAAGAAATTAAATAAATCCAAATTATCATTTTAGTTAGTGATACCGAGTTGAAGGAACTATATGTACATATACATTTTTGTATACGCAGGTATTAAGAGATAGTATGCTGTGGCTTTTCCTGATGAAGGCACTTCTTGTGCCGAAATGCGTGTAGACACACTCAGGTTCCTAGCCACAGACTGCTGACTGAAACGAATGGCTCTTGGATCCATCCATTGTATGTCATGTATATATTTTTGTCTTTAGTTTACAGAATGCTTGAATTAATGTTGATATGACTGGTGTAAGTATGTGGACTCATTTATATTTAATATTTATTGTACTACTTCATTAAAAATAGAATTTTTGTACTCGCTTAGGTCTTGTTCCTTCAGATTTAATTCTGAACTATTGTCATTTTTGGATTATATTTTGAGTTGCCTTAGGTCTTTGCATTTATATAATCACCACTAGTACCATTTCTGATGAATGGGACATTGATACAGTACATAAAATTATAGAAGATCTGGAACATTCCATGTGTCGTCTTCCAATGAGTTATATGATGGTTTTGATGAGATATTCTGTTTTCAACATTACGGTCATCATTTTCTACACAAGGCTAGTGCACCTCAAAGTATTTAACTTTACACAACGTGAACATTGCCCTACACCACCAAGGGGTAGTACAAAAGCATTCTCATAGAAGGTTGACTATTTTTCTGGTTATGAAACGTCTAACCCAGACTCATTTTATTATGGCTTGCACGGTCAAATGCATAAAAAAATATGTTAACTGACAACGAGCTGATTTACTCTGCTTCTTTCCTTTCCCAGCTCTGTTTACAAGGTTTAGACTTTGAGAGGTACAGTAGATGTTACATCTATCTGGGGGGACTAAAGATTGGCAGGTTCAGGGAACTGAGACTTTATTTAGGGCCTGTTTTATACTATAACAAATGATATTCCTGAACAAAACTCTGCAACAGATAACGTACCTTGGCTTTGCCAAGATCAGAGATTTGAACTCACTACAGTTTCCTGCTCTTACACGATTTGACAACTGGCAGCAGTTAACACCATATGATGAAAGCACTATTGATAACATGTTGCATAAGAGTAAGCATAACTCACCAGATCCCAATTGAAAGGGATGGTTAGTCTGTCCGCTAGACACTAACAAATTAGAGAATAGATTCATAGGTAACATCAAAAAGATTTACAGCCAATAGGCCTGACATGTGATATGTGCAGAGTGAACATTTGAAGGTGGTGATAACTTACAGTGTTGGGAAGTTGTGCTTTGATTGGCTAAAAACCTCAACACTGTCTCAGGTGCAAAAGCACTTGTCCCTTCTATCTGATGATCTGGACTTACGAGAATTTTTAGTGGGTTCTCGGGAACCACGTCAAAAGCGCTTCTCTTATGTTGTCTAAAATGAAATATGGAAAATATCTCAATAAGAGGCTGCTGAAAGATCGCATGAGGTTGACAGGGTCAACGTAGAACAGGCTCTTGCAGTAGTGGACAACGGTATGACTACCCTATTGTGTAGAATGTATTCTTTAGGTAAAATTGTCTCATTCACAATAGATGTGCTTCAGCAAGGGCAATCCCAGTTGGGTAAATTCTATTGTTAAGCTGGACATTACAGACACTATGTTCTGGTCACGTGTTGTGGCGACACAAATATCACAAAAATGTTTTCACAATACCATCTTTCAGAACAACAAATAGCTATGGCACGAAAGGATGCTAAATATACTGTGTTACATACTGAAAGACTGGAGTAATTACCTTTTATGTTGCTGGCATAACATCCTTGGATTGGATAATGGGTACATTACACTACCAATCTCGACTTTCCACTTTCAGTACTGTCTATAACACCATCAAGTGGGCAGATATGAAGCATTCGGTGAAGGGTACGTACGTGAGCAATGGGAGCTTCCTTTCACATTCTGGTGTCGGAATAAGGATACTGAAGTTTTTCTCAGCGGCTCTGACTGCGAGAATATTTTAAGTGGGTCCCTAGTATGCAAGGGTGTCTTGTTGCACTGTGTATACAATGCATCTTTGGCAAGCTTGTCCTGCTACCTAAAAGGGTCTCCGGTGGCTATGATACGTCCGACATTCAGAATGCTCTTGAATGGGAGTTACCTGATGTTGAACAGTCAAGGTTGCTGCAGGATGAAACCAGGGGTTGCTTATGTGGTGACCATATCTTCCATTGTTATATTATATACAGACGTCCTGTTTCTGCCTGCCCATGTAGTTAGGGAGTATACGCTATCGCCTTCAATTATTATTACAAAAGTGCATTTTGATGCCCTGAGGAAACTGAAAGCCTTATTATTTCAAAAAGATGTGGCCTTAACTTTAGCCAAGGAGATATTTGATCTGCAGGTTGTGCATTCCTCTTTGGAAATACAGGCGCTTCTCCGTACCAACTTCCCACAACATTTTGGGGAGCTGGTCCATCGTATGTTTAACATGTCTAGTATGACAGGAATTGTAGGGTTTTTAGGAGCATTGGCTCTGGGTTGGTCAGCACCTTCCAGACAGTGTTTGGAATTATTCCATCATTTAGCCACTCTGTCCTCATGAGCATCTTTGGAGGTCTTCGCTGGTCATGCTCCTAGTTGCTGGGATATTGTGTTTAATATTATTTCTTGGCAATGGATGCTCCAGTTCAAGATCAAATGGAGCAGGCCCTGCCTCATGTCCTGTTGTGGCGTGAACGCATGGTGCATTTCTTTGGCACGCCTTTGCTTTGAGAACTGGATGAGCATTGGTTCCTGTCTTTTTGGCCTGTATGATTTCATTGCGTGGAGCCAGTGTTCCACTGTCTCTTGTGCACTTAAGAGTGTGCTCTGGACTTGTGCTTGGGGATGCAATTGGTTGAACCTTCAGACATACATGTATTAATGGATCTGCTGACGGCCCGTATGTGCAGCTGTCCCTTTTGGATTCCTTTGCTCCTGGCAGCATTCTATGAGCTTCCCAGGGTTGCCTTCACATCTGGTGGTTTGGAGCGAGGTTCTGCTTCAATGGAACATTGAGTGGCAGACTTCCCTCCCTCAGCAGCTGCTGTGGGGGTTGGATGGGAACATACTTGCTTCATCAATTTGCTTTGAGGTGCCTCTCTAAGATCATTGTCTGTGGACGCTGGGAACAGCAATGTTTTGTCTACCACTCAGAACATGTAAACATTTTGCTTTCCATGTGGTGGGAACATTTGATTCGGCCTGTTTCTAACTTCCAAATTTGTTTTAAATTATTTCCTTACATTTGAATGTTTTTACATTTTTAACAGCTATCGGCTTTCTTTATGCTTTAGGCCCCTAAATTTGCATGAGTGCCTTTTAAAACAATGTTATCTTTTTATTGTATAAATGTTAGTATTTTCCTTTATATATGCTGATGCACCTTTAATAAAGGGATTTGTTTGCTTTGGATAGCTTCTTAGCTGACCTATGTATGAGGAGTGGGTGTCGTGCCAGAGTTCGGGCTGGTAGGAAATAGTGCCATTTACATATACACAGGTCTTTCATAAAGTTGCCTTCACTTTGTCACATTGCCTTTTGACACAGATTTGCATTTATTTGGCAGTGTGTGCGGCTGGTATTTGGCTGGCAGTATGTGTGGACTGGTGGTGTGTAGTAGTAGTGGTGGCTGGCTGACTGGCAGTGTGTGTGTGAAATGACTTGCTGCTGGTAACTAGACAGATGCCACCAACCAAACACCAGTACACGCACACTCCGCCAGCCACCAGATGCTATGATTGGTTTTCAGACCTTTGGGCGTTTAAAATTGATGGGCCCTTGAATGGCACTGTTTGTTGATATGAGTGTTGTAATGTGATGGGTTTGCAGTTGACTGTGGGAACGGTTTTGTGTGGGAGGCATGAAAGGTGCCTGTAAAGCGGTTGGTGCCTTGTTATGGCTTAGTTTTCTCAATTTTAATTTATTGTATTAACGGCGATTTTCACATTTTTATTTTCATGAAATTTTTTGGTAATATAATGTACATTTTGAACTTCTCTCTTCCCCTTGTGCCAAATACAGTGTGTTTGCTTGAGTAGGAGATGATTGTGCAGTAAAATTTGTCTTTTCTGACTTTCACTGCCAGGGTTTATATTATCTCTTGGGAAAACCTACGAACCCTAGATATTTTTGTAAACGACCCATCCGAGGATTCCAGGGTGGAGTGTCTTGCGTGGATCACACAACGTTTTCTTTCCCAGAACTCCTTGCAAACCTCAAAATTGGCTTAAAAGTTACATTTTTGTCATATTTCTGTGAAAGGTCTAGAACCTGCAGGTGCCACAAATTTCCTAACACCCAGTGTACCTACATGTCTCACGATAAAAATGAAATGGTACCTCACCTGTGTTGGTGACCACATCACCCACAACAGGAAGGAGTCCAGAACACAATGTGGCAGAATCAAAAAACAGAGATAGCTGTTTTTTGGCTTCAGCTTGGCAGCCACCCAGGCAAACCTACCAAACCTAGACATTTCTGAAAACTAGACACCCGGGGACGTTTTCTTACTCACAATGCCCACAAAACTTTCAACCTTGCCTAAAATTGCAGATTTTCCTTAAATGTCTGTGGCTTAAAGTACCAGAAGCAGCAGGAATCCACAAAAATCCTACCACTCAGCGTTCCCCCACTTGTCACGATACAAATGCTGCCCCACTTGTGAGGCTAAGCCTATTTTTTTGCCTGTTAGGAACTGATCAAACCAGGGTCAATGGGAGTCCTTATGAGGGTAGTCCCATTGACGCTGGTTTGATCCATGCCTTTCGCTGGGACTAGGCCCTGCCACAGAATTGGCGGAACGCTGGGTGATTGGAGAAATTGAAGAAAAATGTGCAATTTTAGCCAGAGTTTGAGGTTGGAACGGCATTGTAAGAAACCTCTGTGAGCTCCATGTGAGGCACTCCCCCTGAACTCCTCTAGTTGTCTAGTTTTCAAAAATATATTGGTTTGGTAACTTTTTCTAGGTGGCTGGCGAGCCCTGGCCCAAAAACCGCAGTTACCTGCATTGCCTAATCAGGGTGTTTTTGTGACAAGAAATGTTGATGTCTTCACATTGTGTTTTGGGCCCTTTTCTGTTGTGGGTGCCAAGCCCACCTGCACAAGCGAGATATTGTTTTTATTGGGAGACTTGTTGGGATGCTGGGTGGTAGGAAATATCTGGCTCCCCGCAGATTCCTGAGGTTTTCCTCTCAGAAATGTGAGGAAAATGTGTGTTTTTAATCAAAATGCGAGGTTTACAAAGGCTACTGGGTAAGAAAACCAGATGAGATTCATATGTCACCCCATACTGGATATCCCTAGGTGTCTAGTTTCCAAACTGTATAAGTTTGCTAGGTTTCCGTAGGTGCCAGCTGAGCTGGGCCCTAAATCCCACAGCTACCGACATTGCAAAAAAAGGGTCAATTTTCAGAGGGAACATGTGATGTGTCTATGTTGCATTTTGGGCCCTTTGTTGTCGCAGGCAGTAGGCCTGCCCACAAAAGTGAGGTACCATTTTTATCGTCAGACTTGGGGGGGGAATGCTGTTTGGTAGGACATTCTTTGCCCCTCCACAGATTCCAGAAGTGTTCATCACAGAATTGGGGGAAAAACATGTGTTTTTAGTCAATGTTTGAGGTTTGCAAAGGCGCCTGCGTAAGAAAAGCTGCTGACAGCCACGCAAGTCAGCCTACCCTAGATTCTTCTATGTGTCAAATTTTCCGTAAATGTACAGGTTTGCTAGGTTTTCCTAGGTGCCGACTGAGCTACTGCCCAAAATCCCACATCTGTCCACATTGCAAAAAAAGGGGTCAGTTTTCAGTGGAAGAATTGATGTGTCTATATTGCATTTTGGGCACTTTCCTGTCACGGGCACTAGGCCTACCCACACAAGTGTGGTACCATTTTCATCGGGAGATTAGTAGAACATTTGTTATTACCCATTGTAATTATCTGCATTTGTGGCTTCCAAATGTAAACTAGTGTGTAAGAAAGAGGACGTTAATGAAAAATGCCCTCAGAATCACATGCTAGTATGGGTACTCAAAAATTCAAAGATGTACAAATAACCACTGCTCCTAAATGCCATATCTAGTGTTCTTTCAAAAAATACATATGTTTCCTAGATACCCGTTTTCCCCTCTTTATATTTGACCACACAACTTGCTCTATACTTGGTACACAATGAAAAACCATTGTAAGGTGCAGCTCAGTTGTTGGCTCTGGTTACCTCAGGTTCTTGGAAACCCTGCCAACAGTATACATCTCCGCAACCAGAAGGGTCAAGTGGACGTAATGGTATATTGAATTTGTAAATTGGCCATCATGACAAGAAGTCACAGGTGAAAACATTATCATAAATGGAAGTGTTTTCTTACTCATTTTCAAGATTTTTTTTATTTGGGGAATAGACTATCAGAGATTTACACAAACGACCCCTTGTTGAATTCAGAATTGTATATGCTTATCAGAAATCAATAGCGTTCTGGAATCACCCATGCGTTTAATGCCAGTTTCCACCAAACACTAGAAGTAGGTTAAGAACACAAAAATTTGAAAAATAGAGCTACATCTTTGAAAAAATGCCAAAAATGTGGAAAAAATTGGATTTGATTCAGCTTTGCAGATTCCTGAAACCTGGGTAGATAGTGACTTTAGCACAGCAAACCTTTCTTTTTTTTTAAATTATCTTGATTAAGCATTTTGTAATAGCAACAAACAAAAATCGCCCCAAGATTAGGGCTCAACGAATTGCACAGCAAACCTTCCTTAATGTAATTTTTAATGAAAAAAAAATACTTTTTTGCGTAGCCATTTTGTTTTCTATTTTTCCCAAATCTCCCCCCCCCCCCCCCCCCCCAAAAAAGAAAATGTACCTATGTTTTGGCTATTTCCTCTGTTCCCCCCCAGGGAAATCCACAAACCCTGTGTAATTTAGCATGGATACCTTATGTGTAGAAAAAGTTACGGAGGCCTAGGTTCGAACAACCGCAAATTTCCCAAAAAGTGCTTAGCATTCTGAGGAGGAAAAGGCCTAGAAGGAAAAGGGTTAAATGAATGTAAACTTTGGGAAGGAAACCTGACCAAGGAGGCACAATACCAAGGTGAAGAAACTGTGTTGAGGTGTGCTTTGAGTCATACCATGAGCCGTTGTTTAGGATGCTATGCTGCCCTTTCCATGTTTTAGATTATTATTTTGATTAATTGTTTTAATGTCTTTTTTTTTCATATGTACATTAGGTTGTTTTGATTGTAAACGTTTTCCAGAACGATTGGTTGTTGTAAAGAACATCTATAATGAACAAGCATTTCACAGCAACAATTATTTTTAATAGCAAAGGGTAAGCCTGTGAATCCTTAGGAGTAATAGAGAAAATAATTTGCTTCCTACTTACTGGCCATTGCAGGGTAAATGTTCTTGCCTTTGAGGAAACAAGCTGTGCTGGCGCACACTTTGGCTATTGAGGGAAAAAGAGTGTTTTTTAAGAATGTGCAGAATGTGCAGGATGGGCAGCTAGGACAAGAAGAAATAGCAGTAGGGTACTCGAAGCCTAAGATTTGACCATCATGGATGAGCATTATATCCTATACCACCAAATCGATAAGCCGTTGATACAAAATTGATGTTACACTCTAAATGAATAACCATAGTAAAATGCATATTATTTCATTGGACGTGAATAAAGAGGCAGGCACTCTTAGCACATACAGTCCTACTTCAAAAAAACTACCTGACATTATCAAGGAAGTGGGACAATTTTGCAGTTCTTTTTGGAGAGGATGTAGCCTAACGGTTAGAGCGGTCGACCTCGAAGCTGGGGAACTGGGTTCGAGTCTCGGCAACGACGCTCAGCATCCTGTGATTCTGGGCGAATCACTTAATCTCTCCGTGCCTAACAAAAAGGAATGTGTCCGTCTGTAAGCAAACTGGTGCTTATGTAAAGCGCTCTGATACCGGATATCTTTGGGTCAAGTTTGCGCTATATAAAACCAAAAAATATATACACACACACATATATATATATATATATATATTACCTACTGGCGGTCGCCAGTAGGTAGTTATAGTTAGGACCACGTTTCCATAGGAAATCCGCAACATTCTATTTTGAATAACTTTTGCGCCGGTCGACGAATCCTCGTGAATTTTTCAAAATAGGTGGGGCGCTACGCTCCGCTCCTACCCTCAAAGTCTCGGGGGGATTCGTCAAGCGGGGGCTGAGATAAAAGGGGGGTCCCAAAACGCGTTTTTTCCATGCATTTTTCCATAGGACCTTTAGACACAGCTACAGCCCGAACGGCTGAACAGAATTACTTGAAATTTGGCAGAGAGGTAGTCCTCAGGTCAAGGAAGTGCCTTTTGTTGGTTTGGTGTAAATCTGTTCAGTAGATTCTGAGAAAATAGCCTTTAAATCAATATATATATCTGAGCCAGCTTACGGTGCGCTTACGGTGCGCTTACCGTACGCGTACGGTGGCGTGCGCGAGCGCGATTCTGATTGGCTCTTAGATCTTAGTAAACATTCGAATCGGCCGAAACCAGGAAGCGGCGGCCGCCGTTTTCTCTCTCGCACTCAGAGTGGGGCAGCATAAATGAAGCCCAAAAATGTGTAAAGGGGCAGTATATTGAGATAATAATCACCCAGCAGTGATATACGGGCCCCCAAACAACCCCCAAAGGCAAAAAAAATTTTTTTTTTTTCCCGAAAAATCGCCGATTACGCTTACCGTATGCGTACGGTAAAAATTAAAAAAAAAAAAAAAAGAAATTATCCACACTTTCCACACCCCATGTGCAAATGGTGCCCTAAGGGCTCCATTTGTGCATGGCATATCAAATAAATGAAAATAATAAACAAAACATTTCACAACGATGCGCATAATATGTCCCCCATGTGCGCACGGTGCGCGAAGCGCATCGTGCGTACATGGCCCATCCCGCATAATGTGGGCACGCGGTGCGCGCAGCGCACCGCGTGACCACTGTGCGTGCATGGCACTAACTGCGTAAAGTGGGCGCACGGTGCGCGAAGCGCACCGTGCGCGCACGGAACGAACTGCGTTAACTGGGCGCGCACGCCACGAATGGCGTAAAGTAAGTTAGCATTTAAAAAACCGTACAAATTCACTGAAAAAACCATAGGTTTCACACACGTTATAGTTAGGAATTAGCATTTAAAAAACCTTGCAAATTCACTGAAAAAACCATAGGTTTCACACATGTTATAGTTAGCTGTACATTTTACTGATAAAAAACCAATGAAATTCCCCCGTTATAGTTACTGTAGGCAACTATAACTCACGCGACCGTAATCCTCTGCTGATGACACATGTGTCTTTATGAAAAAAAATATTTGTAATATATGTATAGCTTAAATTTAATGGAAGAAGACATGGGCAAATAAGTGTCTAAATACAATATTAGCATCAGCTGAGGATTACGGTCGCGTGAGTTATAGTTGCCTACAGTAACTATAACGGGGGAATTTCATTGGTTTTTTATCAGTAAAATGTACAGCTAACTATAACATGTGTGAAACCTATGGTTTTTTCAGTGAATATATATATATATATTACCTACTGGCGGTCGCCAGTAGGTAGTTATAGTTAGGACCACGTTTCCATAGGAAATCCGCAACATTCTATTTTGAATAACTTTGGCGCCGGTCGACGAATCCTCGCAAATTTTTCAAAATAGGTGGGGCGCTACGCTCCGCTCCTTCCCTGAAAGTCTCGGGGGGATTCGTCAAGCGGGGGCTGAGATAAAAGGGGGGTCCCAAAACGCGTTTTTCCCATGCATTTTTCCATAGGACCTTTAGACAGGGCTACAGCCCGAACGGCTGCACAGAATTACTAGAAATTTGGCAGAGAGGTAGTCCTCAGGTCAAGGAAGTGCCTTTTGTAGGTTTGGTGTAAATCTGTTCAGTAGATTCTGAGAAAATAGCCTTTAAATCAATATATATATCTGAGCCAGCTTACGGTGCGCTTACGGTACGCTTACCGTACGGTGGCGTGCGCGAGCGCGATTCTGATTGGCTCTTAGATCTTAGTAAACATTCGAATCGGCCGAAACCAGGAAGCGGCGGCCGCCATTTTCTCTCTCGCACTGAGAGTGATGTTTAAAATATTAAGCCCAAAAACATGTAAAGGGGCTGTTTAGACAGCTCCCACACACATAGCAATGTTGAGGGAGTCCCCAAAGATCCCCCAAGGCCAAAAACGGAATTTTTATTTTTTCGCTAATTTCGCCAATTACGCTTACGGTAAAAAATTATTAAAAAAAAAAAATTATCCACACTCTCCCTACCCCTGTCTGCAATTGGTGCACGAAGTGCACCAATTGTGCATGGCTTAATAAAGATGAGTTAAACTAAAATATTTAAAAAAAAAATAATAAAAAACAAAATTATCCACACTCTCTCCACCCCGTGTGCAAATGGTGCCCGAAGGGCACAATTTGTGCATGGCTTATAACATATACGAAAAATTAAAATATTACCTTTCAAAACGAAGTGCATCATATGTCCTCCATGTGCGCACGGTGCGCGAAGCGCATCGTGCGTACATGGCCCATCTAGCGTAACGTGGGCACGCGGTGCGCGTAGCGCACCGCGTGCCCACCGTGCGTGCACGGCACTAACTGCGTAAAGTGGGCGCGCGGTGCGCAAAGCGCACCGTGCGCGCACGGAACGAACTGCGTTAAGTGGGCGCGCACGCCACGAATGGCGTAAAGTAACTTAGCATTTAAAAAACCGTACAAATTCACTGAAAAAACCATAGGTTTCACACACGTTATAGTTAGGAATTAGCATTTAAAAAACCTTGCAAATTCACTGAAAAAACCTTAGGTTTCACACATGTTATAGTTAGCGGAAATTTTACTGATAAAAAACCAATGAAATTCCCCCGTTATAATTAGTGCAGGCAACTATAACTCACGCGACCGCAATCTTCTGCTGATGACATATGTGTCTTTATGAAAAAAAAATATTTGTAATATATGTATAGCTAAAAATGTATGGAAGAAGACATGGGCAAATAAGTGTCTAAATACAGTGTTAGCATCAGCAGAGGATTGCGGTCGCGTGAGTTATAGTTGCCTGCACTAACTATAACGGGGGAATTTCATTGGTTTTTATCAGTAAAATTTCCGCTAACTATAACATGTGTGAAACCTATGGTTTTTTCAGTGATATATATATATATATATATATATATATAAAGAACAGACAAGCAAAATAAAGTGAGTAGTTCCAAGTAGTTCTAATTGCGATCAAGAACAGTGGAGCGTAGTTGATCAGATTTATGAGTGTCAAAAAGGGAAGATGGGTGATCGCAGAGATTGCAACCAGCTTGGATCATCTTTCCATTTGTGTTTTATGGCCGAAATAGGGATGATAAAACTATATACAAGGGGCTGATTCACAAAATGCACTACAACGTTCTACTCACAAACTGCACTTTTGTACCACACTTTTGAGTAAGTTTACTACTTTTCAGTATTCACACACCGCAGTTTTTAAGTAACTTACACTTTTGTAGTAAGCCCCTACTTCAATTTTTTTCTAAGGGAGGGTGTTGCAGTACCAGTAGTTGGCAATGTGTAGTGCTGGACGTAGTAAAAAAGTGCAAGTTACTTCAAAAGTGCAGTTTGTGAATACCGAAAACTACTAGACTTACTCAAAAGTGTAACTGTAAATCAGACCCAAGAAATTCTCAAAATTAGGAGCTCAGTTTCTAGTTCCGTAAATTATTGTAGGAAGATCTCCATCTCAATAAAAATGACGTAATAAGCAAAAGCCAGCAAATCAATTACAGATGGAAATTTGAGAAACCCTTGGTTAATTGATGTCTGGCACACTCAACCTTTAATAACTCTGGAGTATATCCTTTTCTCAGCAGAACAAAATCTTTCTACACAGCATATTATTTTCTAGTCTGCAGATAATCGCAACATTGATCAGAGGCATACATTAAGGAGTCTATCTATCCATACAAGTATTTCATTATCAATACCATTTCCAAGTAATCCTCAACTAGACCCTCAGACATGCAAAAAAAAGAATCAGATTGAGAATTATATAAAACGAAATAAAAGCATTTGAATAGCAGATGGTGGGGGCTATGACTGAGACCATGACAGGCTTTCGTTTTTTCAATTGTTTTTAATTAAGTTTCGGTGGTACAGGGTGGGCAGTGCCCAAAGCATACATTGTAAGGAAAATGCTACTTACCAGTATGCATCTGTTCTGTTCTTGGCATGTAGAGCTGTAGAGTTGTACACTTTTGCGTAGATCGCCATCTGGTGTTGCACTCGGATGTTTGCATGTTTTTGTTTTCGCTGAAGTCTTTGTAGTCATGAGGTTAGTGACTCCTTTTTCGGTCGACAGTGCGCATGGGTATCGGCTCCATCCTTAGATTGTTGTTGCCACTTATGGTTAGATGGAGTAGTGAGAAATAGAAAGATATCCATGTGTTATGTATCTAAGTAAGATAATACTGGAACAGATAGAGGTATCCGGGGAGGCCGGTGGGCCTGTACAACTCTGCGGCTCTACATGCCAAGAACAGATGCATTCTGGTAAGTAGCATTTTCCGTTCGAGGCATATGAGCTGAAGATTGTACACTTTTGCATAGACTATACAGCAGTTACCTCGTTAGCGGTAGCTACCTGTATCTGTTGCAGTAGTTTGAACTAGTGTTCTTAATACAGCCTGGCCCACACTAGCTTGCTGCTTTGCCTGCACATTTACACAATAGTGTTTTGTAAGGGTGTGTGGTGTAGCCCAAGATGCTGCTTTGCATATGTCATCTAGGGGAATGTTCCCTAAGAATGCCATAGAAGCCCCTAGTTTGTGTGTAGAGTGAGATCTAGGGGGAATGGTTAGTGTGCGTTTGGCTTTGATGTAGGATATTTGTATGCATTTCACAATCCACCTTGCAATTCCTGTTTTGGATATAGGATTTCCTTTATGAGGTGGGGAGAAAGCCACAAAAAGTTGTTTGGTTTTCATAAAGGATTTTGTTCTTTCAATGTAGTAGAGTATTGCTCTTTTAACAGCTAAGGTGTGTAGAGCTCGTTCTGCAACTGAGTCTGGTTGAGGAAAAAACACTGGAAGTTCAACAGACTGGTTGAGATGGAAGTCAGATACTACTTTGGGTAAAAATTATGGGTTAGTCCTAAGAACCACTTGGTTATGATGGATTGGTAAAAATGGTTCTTGTATAGTTAATGCCTGGTGTTCACTAACTCTTCTGAGAGATGTGATAGCAATTAAAAAGGCTATTTTCCAAGTGAGGAACTGTAGTTCGCATTTGTGGAGAGGTTCAAAAGGAGGACCCATTAGTGTGGTAAGGACTATATTAAGGTTCCACACCGGAGAGGGTAGAGCTCTTGGTGGAATTATTCTTTTAAGTCCTTCCATAAAAGCTTTAATAGCGGGAACTCGAAACAAAGACAAGTGTTTTCTGTTTTGTAGGTAGGCCGCTATAGCGGCTAGATGTAACCTAATAGATGTATACGCTAGGTTACATTGTTGTAGATGCAAGAGGTAATATATGATGTTCTGAATGGAAGCATCTAGTGGGTTGATGTTGTGCGTGCAATAAATGACAAATCGCTTCCATTTTGCCGCATCGCATGCCCT
Source organism: Triturus cristatus (assembly GCF_964204655.1). NCBI lineage: Eukaryota > Metazoa > Chordata > Amphibia > Caudata > Salamandridae > Triturus > Triturus cristatus. Next base: position 457,641,045 of record NC_140592.1, on the reverse strand, counting down.
TGTTGTAGGGCGTCTAGCTTCTTTAATAACGTTCATACATTCTGGTGGGAGATTGAGGTAGCTGAACTCTAAGATTTCAGGTGCCAGATCACAAGGTTGAGTTGATTGGTGCCAGATCGCAAGGTTGAGTTGATTGGGATCTGGGTGTCTTATCTCTCCATGGTTCTGAGTAAGAAGTTTGGGTGAGAGGTGTAGCTTTTGATGTGGTACTACTGATAGTTTCAATAGAGTTGTGAACCATGGTAGTCTTGCCCATGTTGGAGCAACTAGGATCATTGTGAGGGAATGTTGTTTGAGTTTCCAAACCACTAACGGAATGAGTGAGGGAGCCGGAAAAGCATAGGCAAATTTGCCAGACCAATTCATCCATATCGCATTGCCTTTGGACAATGGGTGTGGATACCTGGATGCGAAGTTTGGGCATTTTGCGTTTTGATGTGTGGCGAACAGATCTATTTCTGGGTGTCCCCACATGCAAAAGAATGGAAGAAGAACTTGAGGATGAAGTTCCCATTCGTGGATCTGCTGTGCTTGACGGCTGACTAGCTCTGCAATCTGATTGTGTATCCCTGGGAGATGGTCTGCAAGGAAGTATATCTTTTGCGGAATGGCCCATCTCCATATGCTTTGAGCTAGGTGTGAGAGTTGCAGGGAGTGTCCCTCCCCCTTGCTTCTGTATGTAATACATTGCTGTCTGTTGTCTGTACGGATCAGGACAGTTTTGCCTAGAAGGTGTAGTTGAAAAGATTTCAACGATAGGAAGATTGCTAACAATTCCAGGTAGTTGATGTGAAATTGTTTTTGTTGGGGGGGTCCAGATACCCTGAATGGTATGGGTTTGAAGATGAGCTCCACACCACAGAAAAAAGGGATGTTAATGATTGCCCAAAATCTTGAGCTATCCTTTAGCACCTCGACGGATAGTAGCGCATTCCACGCCTCTGCCTTGATCTCTGCTTTCTGGCTATGAACTGCTATCTTATACTACTTCTGCAACCTAGCTATCAAAACCCTATCACGAGGTAAATTTTTCAAGGCTAAAACTAGGAAGCGGTGGGCACGCGAACAATTATCATCAAACCATCTTGTACCACAAGTAATTCTTGGTTTAGTATTAACAGTTAAGTCACGTGCTATCTGTCTACAAATACCACCGAAGGCTCTAAGAACCGCATCCTTGGCACTAGGGGGGGTCAGCACATATTGTAATATTCCCTTTACTTTTCTCACACAAGTCCATAAAAAAGTGTCAGGCGTAACTTTAGACCATCTAAGCCTACTCCCCATATCACATGTTACCACACTACTAGGAACCAAGTCCTTTCCTCCTTTGCCCAATAAGCCACAACCTTTATTCAGTTCTAAAGTCAGTCAATCAATCAATCAATCAATCAATCAAGGCATTTATATAGCGCACTACTCACCTGGAGGGTCTCAAGGCGCTGGGGGGGGGGGTTCCGCTACTGCTCGAACAGCCAGGTCTTGAGCTGCTTCCTGAAGGCAAGGTGGTTCTGGGTCAGGCGGAGGTGGGTCGGGAGGGAGTTCCAAGTCTTGGCGGCCAGGTAGGAGAAGGACCTTCCTCCTGTGGTGGCTCTTCGGATGCGGGGAACGGCGGCGAGGGCGTGGCCGGTCGATCGAAGCTGGCGAGTGGGAGCGTAGAAGTTGAGGCGGCTGTTGAGGTATCCTGGGCCTTGGTTGTGTAGGGCTTTGTGTGCGTGGGTGAGGAGACGGAAGGTGATTCTCTTGTTGACCGGAAGCCAGTGCAGATCTCTCAGGTGTCCGGAGATGTGGCTGCGACGGGGGATGTCCAGGATGAGTCGTGCTGAGGCGTTCTGAATCCGCTGGAGTCTCTTCTGGAGTTTGGCGTTGGGTCCGGCGTAGAGGGAGTTGCCGTAGTCCAGACGGCTGGTGACGAGGGCCTGGGTGACCGTCTTCCTGGTCTCGGTGGGGATCCACCGGAAGATCTTACGCAGCATGCGCAGGATGTTGAAGCACGACGAGGAGACGGCGTTGACTTGTCTGGTCATGGAGAGGGAGGAGTCCAGGATGAAGCCCAGGTTGCGTGCGTGGTCTGTTGGTTTGGGTGAGCTGCCCAGGGCGGGGGGCCACCAGGAGTCGTCCCAGGCGGAGGGTGAAGATCCCAGGATGAGGACTTCCTTCTTGTCCGAGTTCAGTTTCAGGCGGCTGTTCATCATCTACTTGGCTACGTCTGTCATCCCTTCCTGTAGGTTGGCTCTGGCGGTGGCGGGGTCGTTGGTGAGGGAGAGGATCAGCTGGGTGTCGTCGGCGTAGGAGATGATGTTGAGGTTGTGTTGGCGTTGGATGGCTGCGAGGGGGCTCATGTAGACGTTGAAGAGGGTTGGGCTGAGCGAGGAGCCTTGAGGAACGCCGCAGATGACTTCGGTGGCCTCTGATCTGAACGGGGGAGGCGGACTCTCTGTGTCCTTCCGGCGAGGAACGAGATGATCCATTCCAGTGCCTTCTCCTGGATTCCGACGTTGCTGAGGCGCTGCACTAGGGTACGGTGGCAGACAGTGTCGAATGCCGCGGAGAGGTCTAGGAGGATGAGGGCCGCTGTTTCTCCGTTGTCGAGCAGGGTGAGCAGTCTAAATATCGAGTTTTAAATTTCGAACTACAAGTATATCGAGTTGTAAATATCGTAGGTAAAGAATGTCGAAGTCAAGAATATCGATGGACAGAATATCGACCCCAAGGTAAGTATTATCGAAGTTAATAATATCGAAGTCATTAATGTAGATGTAAGTAATATCGTAATCAAAAATTTCGATGTCAAGAATATCGATATTTTATTAGTGTAATGTATTTTAATATGTATTTTATTTGTATGTTAAAGATTATTGTAATGTATTTTAATACATTTAAAAATAAATGTTTAGAGATTAATAATTATTTAAAATATAATTTAGCGTTTTAGTATCAGAGCGGGTTGTGGGTTTATAGGGGAATAGGGTGGGAAGTAATTTAATTTTAATTAATTAATATGTATTGTTTAATTGGTATTTATGATTAATTAATTGTTAATTAATTACTAATTGTTAATTAAATATATTAATTGATTAATTGTTAATTAATAATTGTAAATTAATTTTATTAATTGGTTAATTATATAAGTTATAATTAGTTTAATATTAATATTTATTTATTGTTAATTAATTAATTGTTAATTACTAATTAATTGGTGATTTAATTTTATTAAGTGATTAATTGATGATTAAATTAATTATGTGAATTTTTATGTGTAGTGGGTTGTGGGTTTATAGGGGAATAGGGTGGGATGTAATTAAATTCAAATAATTACTGATAATTTTTATTTATTTGTAATTAATAATAATTAATTGTTAATTAATTATTAATTGGTATTTAATTGTTATTAGTACGTTAAATATAGTAAATATAAATAATTTATTATTCCATGTTATTTGTTGTTATTGCTAATTAATGTATTGTTAATTAATAATTAATTTGTGAATAATTGTAATTTGGTAGTTAATATGTATAAATTTGTAAATAATAAGTATATTAATTATAAAGAATGTATTATTAATTGTAAATAATAGATAAACTGATATTTAAATGTATTGTGTATTTTGTATGTGTAGTGTGTTGTGTGTTAAAGGGGGAATAGTGTGGGATGTAATTTAAAGTTATTTATATAAATATTTATTTTAAATAATTGGTATTTAATAATACATATTTTGTAAATTAATTATTAATATGCTATTTTTTTTATAACTAATTATTTAATTGGTTATTATGTTTATAGAATCCCTATGCTATCCAGTGCTTTCCCAACTGTTTTACTATCTGGAGTTGGAATAGTAATTTTTACCCCTACGCTATCCAACGCTTTCCCTACTGTTGGACTCACTGGAGTGGGAATAGTAATTTTTACCCTTACGCTATCCAACGCTTTCCCTACTATTGCACTCTCTGGAGTTGGAATAGTAATTTTTACCCCTACGCTATCCAACGCTTTCCCTACTGTTGCACTCTTTGGAGTTGGAATAGTAATTTTTACCCCTACGCTATCCAGCGCTTTCCCTACTGTTTCACTTACTGGAGTGGGAATAGTAATTTGGACCCCTACGCTATCCAACGCTTTCCCTACTGTTGCACTCTCTGGAGTTGGAATAGTAATTTTTACCCCTACGCTATCCAGCGCTTTCCCTACTGTTGCACTCTCTGGAGTTGGAATAGTAATTTTTACCCCTACGCTATCCAGCGCTTTCCCTACTGTTTCACTTACTGGAGGGGGAATAGTGATTTTTACCCCTACGCTATCCAGCGCTTTTCCTACTGTTTCACTTACTGGAGTGGGAATAGTAATTTGTACCCCTACGCTATCCAGCGTTTTCACTACTGTTGCACTCTCTGGAGTGGGAATAGTAATTTTTACCCCTACGCTATCCAACGCTTTCCCTACTGTTGGACTCACTGGAGTGGGAATAGTCATTTTTACTACTACGCTATCCAACGCTTTCCCTACTATTGCACTCTCTGGAGTTGGAATAGTAATTTTCACCCCTACGCTATCCAACGCTTTCCCTACTGTTGCACTCTTTGGAGTTGGAATAGTAATTTTTACCCCTATGCTATCCAGCGCTTTCCCTACTGTTTCACTTACTGGAGTGGGAATAGTAATTTGTACCCCTACGATATCCAACGCTTTCCCTACTGTTGCACTCTCTGGAGTTGTAATAGTAATTTTTACCCCTACGCTATCCAACGCTTTCCCTACTGTTGCACTCTTTGGAGTTGGAATAGTAATTTTTAGCCCTACGCTATCCAGCTCTTTACCTACTGTTTCACTTACTGGAGGGGGAATAGTAATTTTTACCCCTACGCTATCCAACGCTTTCCCTACTGTTGCACTCTCTGGAGTTGGAATAGTAATTTTTACCCCTACGCTATCCAGCGCTTTTCCTACTGTTGCACTCTCTGGAGTTGGAATAGTAATTTTTACCTTTACGCTATCCAGCGCTTTCCCTACTATTGCACTCTCTGGAGTTGGAATAGTAATTTTAACCCTACGCTATCCAACGCTTTCCCTACTGTTGCACTCTTTGGAGTTGGAATAGTAATTTTTATCCCTACGCTATCCAGCACTTTTCCTACTTTTGCACTCTCTGGAGTTGGAATAGTAATTTTTACCTTTACGCTATCCAACGCTTTCCCTACTATTGCACTCTCTGGAGTTGGAATAGTAATTTTAACCCTACGCTATCCAACGCTTTCCCTACTGTTGCACTCTTTGGAGTTGGAATAGTAATTTTTACCCCTACGGTATCCAACATTTTCCTTACTGTTGTTTTTGTTGGAGTTGGACTAGTAGTTTTATTGTGTCTGATATTTCATATGTTTTGTATTATTTTTGCTATTGTAATATATCATTAATAATAAAAATTATTCACATTAAAAATATTGATTATTATTTGCTATATGTAATTATTAAATATTTATTAATGTTATTATTTTATGTGTATAGATGTATTGGTAATTTTTAAAAACATTTAATAATTTATACGTTACAGAAATTAGTAAAATTAATTATTAAGTAAGTATATATATTATATATTATATGTATATGTTTAATTAAAGTTTTATTAAATTATATATATTAATTATACATTTTAAATATTATACAATATATTTAATTATGTTTATTTAATTTCTAAGTATAATTTGGTTTATTTTACATATATTTTTAAAATAAAAGAAAAACGATATTTTTAATAACGATATTTTTGACATCGATATTTAATTTTTGATATTTTTGTACTTACCATGTTGTAGATAGGATGTCAATATTCTTGACATCGATATTTTTGTTGCGATATATTTGTAGGTCGATTTTCTGTGTCGAAATTATCTCATACAACCGTTGAGCAGGGCTCGGATGTCATCGGTGGCTGCGATCAGGGCGGTCTCGGTGCTGTGGTTGGCCCGGAAGCCAGACTGCGAGAGGTCGAGGGATCCGTTCGTCTCGAGGAAGGCGGCCAGCTGCTTGTTGACGGTCTTCTCGATGACTTTTGCAGGGGACAGGAGCAGCGAGATTGGGCGGTAGTTCTTGAGGTCGGCTGATGGCTTCTTTAGTAGAGCGCTTAGTTCGGCGTGCTTCCAGCTCTCCGGGAAGGTAGCGGTGTCGAAGGAGGTGTTGATGATGTCCCGTAGGTGGGGTGCGATGACAGTGTCGGCCTTGTTGAAGACGTGGTGAGGGCAGGGGTCGGTCGGGGATCCGGAGTGGATGGAGTTCATCGTGCGGACGGTGTCTTCGGTGCTGATCGGGTTCCAGGCGCGGAGGGTGGTGGTGGGGGGCAGTGGTTCAGTCGTGGCGTGCGTCGGATGAGTGCTGAAGCTGTTGTGTATGTCCACGGTCTTGTTGTGGAAGTAGGAGGCGAGGGATTTGCAGAGGTCTTGTGAAGGGGTGATGTCGTTGTTTCCGGCGTTGGGGTTGGAGAGCTCTTTAACGATGTTGAAGAGTTCCTTGCTGTTGTGGGCGTTGTTGTCCAGTCGTTCCTTGAATGCAGTTTTCTTGGTGGCGTGGATCAGTTGGTGGTGTTTTCGGGTGGCGAGCTTGAGGCCAGTCATGTTGTTCGGTGTTGGGTCTCTGCGCCAGGCTTTCTCGAGGGCTCGGCAGTTCTTCGTGGAGCTCTTGAGTTAGTCGGTGAACCATGGGGCTGTCTTGCTGCCGGGTCTGCTAGGCGGGGTCTTCAGAGGGGCGAGGTCGTCTGCGCAGTTGCTGATCCACTTCGCGAGGTTGGTTGCCGCCTGGCTTGGGTTCGTTGCGCTGGTGGGAGGGTTCATGCTCAGGGAAGTCGCGAGTTGGTCGGCTGTGATCTTGTTCCAGCTTCTGCGTGTAGCCTGTTGCTGGTGGTGGTGGATCGTGGCCCTTCTGAAGCTGACGTGGACGCAGCTGTGGTCCGTCCAGTGGAGTCCGGTGGAGTGGCTGAAGGTGATGTCCTTGCTGGATGAGAACACAGGGTCGAGTGTGTGTCCGGCGTAGTGGGTGGGGGTGGTCACCAGCTGCTTGAGACCGAGGTTGGTGAGGTTGTCCAGCAGGGTGGTGGTGTTGCGGTCGTTGTTGTTCTCCAGGTGGAAGTTGAGGTCCCCGAGGAGGTTGTAGTCAGCGGAGAGGAGGGCGTGCGGGCTGATGAAGTCGGCGATGTCTTCGCTGAATTGTGTGCGTGGTCCCGGGGGTCTGTAGATGAAGGTGCCTCTGAGGGTGGTCTTGGGGTTGATGTGAATCTGGAAGTGCAGGTGTTCGGCGGGTGCGAGGGTGTTGTCGGTGTTGGTCGTGATGCGGATGGTGTTCCTGTGGATGATGGCAATGCCTCCTCCTGTCTGGTTGACGCGGTCCCTCCGGATGATCTTGTAGCCGTCCGGGATGGCGATGGCGATGTCGGGCGCTGAGGAGGCGTTCATCCAGGTTTCCGTGAGGAAGGCGACGTCTGGGGCTGTGGTGTCAAGCAGGTTCCAGAGCTCGACGGCGTGTCTGTGGATGGAGCGGGTGTTGAGCAGGATGCACTTGAGGTGGTTGCTGCTGGTGCTCGGCTTGGTCGGTGCTGGTGTAGTGCAGGTCCGGATGCAGGTGAACTTGCAGGAGTGGCAGCAGAAGGGTCCGTGGGTGCGTCTCGGGGTGGCTCGATAGCAGCCCGGGATTCGACCGGCGTTGAGTGCGTGGAGTTCGGTGGCGTCGTAGGTCCGGCGGGTGGGCTGGTGTCGGCGGGAGCCAGGGGTCCTGGCACTGGGCGCGGTCCAGGCGCGGACGGGCGCAGACGGGCTTACCTTCGGCGCGCCTGGGGCACGCCCGCTGCGCGTCAACGCTGTGCGTTTGCCACTCTGCCATATGAGGAGCGTGGGGGGGCGGAGCGAGGGAGGAGCAGCTGGGAGGCGGGAGCGGGGCGGCGAATGGGAAGGGAGAGAAAGTGACAGGGTTATGATCACTAAAAGGCGACTCCCGGGCATTATAAAAGACTACCTTACCTAGTAGTATCGGGAATAGAAATATATAATCGATGATGGTGTCTCTGGCCTTAGATTTAAACGTGGGACACTGTTCAAGATAATTAGCAAAGCCAGGTTCAAAAAGGTCGGCTTCGGTCAAAAGGGACTCTAGGCCCTCACCCCGTGCTGAATGTTCAAAGTGGGGGATCGTCGCATAATTATATCCATGAAAGTCATCAATTAGGCAATGCAAATCACACAAGTGTATATTAAAATCACCCATAAGTAGTACATGATAAGAAGTGGATTGCTTTGACCTATAATCTTCAAAAAAGAGTTTCAAATTACTCAGGTGTTCGTTCATAAAATCACTCTCCCCAGAATTATAAAAATTCACAAATAGTAACTTTGGGTAGTTGGGCTTACTTACTTCTACTGTCAAACAATTGAAAGAGTCTGTCTCAACGCGATTCGTTCCCTTCGTTCTGGCAAAGCTATGGGCCCCAATGGATTGCCTATTGAATTGTACAAATTGCGCCCGGATAAAGTCGCACCGTTTCTCCGTGATATGTTTCTGGAGTCACGTGAGCTTGGTTTCCTCCCTTGCGACCAGCGTCTGGCCACTATAGTTGTGATTCCTAAGGAGGGCAAGCCTCGTGATCGTTGTGCCTCATACAGGCCTATTTCCCTATTGAATGCTGAACCGAAGATTCTCGCCAAGGTCCTTGCTAATCGCTTACTCGCTGTCATCTGTGACCTGATTCATCCGGATCAATCTGGTTTCATTCCGCACCGGAACACTGCTCTCAACTTGCGGCGCCTACACGGCGTTCTCTCCAGGGCGGAGTTTCTCTCCGAGCCGGCCATCTTGGCTTCCTTGGACGCCACGATGGCCTTTGATACGATAGAATGGCCATATCTTTGGGCCACTCTGGCGAAGTTCGGTTTCGGTGCGGGATTTATTAGTTGGGTGAGACTTCTATATACGGATCCGCTGGCTCAGGTTGTTGTCAATGGTAGGGTGTCCCAGCCCTTCGCTCTCGGGAGGGGTACTAGGCAGGGGTGTCCGTTGTCCCCCCTGCTCTTTGCTCTTGCTCTAGAACCGCTTGCAGCCTGGCTCCGATGGGAACCATCGATAAAGGGCATTCAGTGGGCCCCTGAATTTGAAGACCGGGTTTCATTGTACGCCGACGATATTCTTTTGTACCTCACCTCCCCGCGTGAATCCCTTAACGTCCTATTTGACGTCCTCACTTCTTTCGGTAAAAACTCCGGTTTGATCATTAATTGGTCTAAATCGTGTGTGTATGTTATCTCCGGTGGCCTTCCCCCCCTTACCGAATATGTTTCCCATTCAAATTTCGCACTCCGGTTTGAAGTACTTGGGGGTCTACGTATCGTTGGACCCGGCGGTCCGTCACGAGCATAATCTCCTTCCCCCTCTCCGGCGATTGAAGTTGGACGTGGCTCGGTGGCGTAGATTGCCGTTGTCGCCACTCGGTCGGGCGGCACTTTTTAAAATGATGTCCCTGCCCCGATTTCTCTACGCACTCCAGAACTCCTTTGATATTATTCCGGCGGCCTACTTTCGGGAGGTGGAGGGTTTACAGAGGAGACTTGTTTGGGACGGTCGCGCACGCATCGCTCTTGCAAAACTGACTCTCCCCTGGTATGACGGGGGCATTGCGCTCCCGGACATCAGGAGGTATTATTGGGCCTCCCAGTTGTCCGCTATCAACCATGCTACGTATGCATCCGGTCCAAATCCGGCTTTCGAGATGGATAAATATCAGTTGCCTGGTGGCAACTTCAACAGAGCGCTCTACTCTCGGACGGCGGGGAGGAACCTAACGGGACCCACTAAGATTGCAGTACGTGTGTGGAAGGATGCCAATGTGGCTGTGGGATGGAATGATCGCCTGACACGAGCGACCCCCTTGTTTGCATCGGACAGATTGGGATGCCTCAGGACGACGAAATGTTTTGAGAACTGGGATACGATTGGCATTAGCAGAGTGGGTGATCTCTGGGTGAAAGGGGCGGTCAAATCCTTTGCGGTGCTTCAGAGTGAGTATGAGTTGAGTGAGAGGGAGTTCTTCAGATATGCACAGGTTCGCCACGCTTTGCTGTCGGTCTTCGAGGCCGTACCACAGTCCCTGCATCTTCACCACTCGAGGACCGTATACTTGATGGTCATCTGCCCGATAGTACGATTTCCTTGATCTATAAGAAATTAATCAACAATCGGGCGGACCTCCTTGTGCGTCTTAGGGAGGCCTGGACCGGAGACGGGTTGGAGTTGGATGACGACGACTGGCAGTCCGCACTGTCCTCCCCGAAAGAGGTTGCCATTCCTGCCCGTCTCCGTCTCGTCCAGCTCAAATTTCTTCACCGTGTTTATGTGACGGGTCCTCGTTTGGTTGTGATGGGTTTTTCTTCGGACGGGTTGTGTAAGCGCGGCTGTGGAATGAGCGCCACCTTCCTTCATATCCTTTGGGAGTGCCACGAGGTTGCGGCGTATTGGCACCGTGTGCATGCTGTAATGGAGTGTGTCACTGGGGTCGCTCTGTTGCCTGAGGCTCGTCGATGTTTGTTGAATGTATGGGAGCCGAATGACTACAACGTCGCCCAGGCCCGGTGGGCGGCGCTTGGGAACATGATTGCAAAGAGGGATATTGCGCAGCTTTGGGGTTCCTGACGGCCTCCCACCGTGTCAGTGTGGAAGGAGAACATGGACAGGTACATGTTCAGAGAGAAGACGGTGTACCTGGTTCGGGGCAAGCCTGGGGCGTGGGGTAGAATTTGGGGTCAGTGGAACACCTACCGAGGTAACATCTGTACGCCCCCTTTTGTAGATACCCCGGACATTTCTCTGTCCCCCTGATCCTGAGGTTCCTGGAATACTGTACCCTTTTGGCTGATTGTTCTGACTTCCCCGCTGCCTCCCCCCCCCCTGGTCATCTCGATTGTCCTCCTGATTCTCGGTGTGGTGGGATCCCCCCATCGGCGCTCGACACCGTCTAGACTGTTTCTCGCCTTGAGTTTTGTTTTATTGTTTCTTTGTTTGTTCTTTTCTTTTAAAATTAAAAATATTTGTATCCTGCCTAGCTTCTGAGTTGCCGAGAATATCTCCTGTAACCCTGCTGAGCCTCTGGGGATCAGTCGCTGCTTCGCAATTGACATGCATATACTAGCGGCCGGCCCTGGTGGTTGTAGGCCCATATTTGTAATGATGCTATTTTGCACAATAAAGTTTTTCAAAAAAAAAAAAAAGAGTCTGTCTCAATCCTTTTTATAGACCCCATTAATTTCAAGGAGAAAAGAAACATGAGGCCACCCTTTGCTCTACCCGCTTGGGCGGGACGAGCAGGTAAAAAATAAGAACTAAAACCATCCAACCAGAAGTTATCCCCCCTGTCCCAAGTTTCCTGGAAAGCAATTATATCATATGTTTTTATAAAGTTTAGCCAGTTTAAGTCATCTCTTTTAGACCTTAGGCCCGCAATATTTCAACAAATTATTCTACAGTTAATGGGGTTTTCACCCCCAGTATCATCTCTAACAAAATTGTTGGGACTTAATACAGATAAGCAGTCCTCTTTCCCAGTATCGACTCCAACGAAATTGTTAGAACTTAATACAGATAAACAATCCTCTTTCTCCTCTAGTCAGTCATTCATGTCCAACCGGCTAAGTGGGGAGAATATATTTGAAAGTGGTAAACCTTCCTCATTAGCCTTAACAGCAGTCCTGACATATTAGGCAATACCTCTCCCCCCCCACATAAACTTACAGGGCCAGGGACAGAACTTGTGTTACTTTAGCACTTAACATGACAAGGGAGCAGTTTGCGCTTACTGGTTGGTAAAAATAACCCAACGGGAGAGCCCTTTTGCCTCCTCCACGTAAATCAGTAGCGTCCCAAAACAATCTGTCGACTATATCCCGCTTATTAAAATTAATTATAAGTCGCCAGGAACTTGTTTGGGTCAATTACCCACCCAGGACACCCGTCTAGCCATTATAATGTGATTTAGAGATCTTGGATTGACCAGAACAATTATCGTCACACCATTTTTTTGATTTACGCAACAAAGCCGCCGTTGATTCGTTATCAGAGGCACCTAGAGGAGGGACCCCAACGAGAACTGAAATCAGAGGGGTGGCTTCTGTGGGGAGATCAATTCTACTATCAATATAAGTTTTATGGTTCTTATGTTGAATAAGATTCTCCCAAGATGCTGCAAATAGTCCAATCAATTGCGAGCTATCAGTACAAGAGACAGTATTAGATACTTTTACTTCCCCTAGACCCAAATCTTGGGAGACATCAAGCCTACCACCAGGATTCAACTTTACACCCCCCCCCCTGGGAGTGGGGGCAGATGAGTTCCTAGATGTTTCCCTCGAATACTGGTCCTAGTTGCTACTGGGGATGTAGGTAGCGGGCCTGAGTTAATATTAGTTTCCGGGGGGCGCATTGTGTCCCTCATACATGAATCCATATAAATATCTAAGCACTCACATTTTTTCTTTAAGTCAGCCACACAAGAGTTCATAGTGTCAATTACATCCTTAGCAATAGTAGTCAATATGGATTCAAATCAGGCACTGAAAATTTCCTCAATAAGAGTCCGCAATGTCAATTGAATGTTCTCATCAACCCCTGGCACCATCTTAAAAGTACTGTTTTTAGGACCCTTATACCGCTTGGTTGCTTTTCTGTTAGTAAGTTTTGCCCCTACAGACCCCTCAATGGGGTCCCTTTGAGTCCTGCCCTCTGCCAATGTAGAAGCCCCTGGACTTTTATCCACACCTTCTGGTGCTACAGTATCGAGGGACAGGGCTTCGCTCCTCGCAATTGGGCCGCTAATCAGTACCACCGGTTCCAAAGGTACGGGGGTAAGTGACAAAGTAACAGATGCATTAATCCCCTCTCCAAGATCTTCACTTGTGCCAAAACCCAATTCCTTTTCCGAGTTGGCTATCTCCTTATTCAAGGCCCCTACGGCCGAGGTCAAGTATGAAATAATGGTAAGGGATTTTCTAGGGATTTTAGCTTTTAACCCCCCCTGATCTTGATTGCCCAGATGTTTGTGCTTACCCATTGATGTACGTTGGAGGGGTGGCCCAGCCTCTTACTGGCGCAGACGGGCCCGCCCTTGGCCCGGGCTTCGCCCGGTCTCGCCTGCACGCGTCCCACGCTGCGGGAGCCCTGACCCCCTTATAGGCGCCTCCTGGTGCACTGATGACGGTGCGCGGCGTGGAGCACCGCAAGGGATGATGGGAGGCGTAATTTACCGGCCTCCGGTCCACCCTATCCCCAACCGGCTTCCCTGGCTCTCCTCCGGGCTCTACGGTGATCAGAGGTGGCAGCTGGCAAGGTATGTGGTGCTAGTACTGGGCTCCCGCCCTGCGGGAGCCCTGGCCCCCTTTTAAGCGCCTCCTGGCGTGCTGGTGACGGTGTGCGGCGTTGAGCGCCGCGAGGGATGAAGGGAGGCGTAGTTTACCGGCCTCCGGTCCACCCAATCCCCAACCGGCTTCCCTGGCTCTCCTACGGGTTCTACGGTGATCAGAGGTAATCAGAGGTAATCAGAGGTAATCAGAGGTGGCAGCGGGCAAGGTACGTGGTGCTAGTACTGGGACTGAAGAAGTTGTATTGTGCTGAGTGTGTGTTGAACACAGCTGTTGTGGGATTTTGCTTTTATGAGCCAGTCGTCCAGATAAGGGAAGACATGAATGTGCTGTCTTCTTAATTGGGCTGCTACCACTGCTAGGCACTTGGTGAAAACTCTGGGTGCCGTGGTAACCCCGAATGGTAGAACTTTGAATTGGTAGTGTTGACCATCTACCACAAACCTGAGATATTTCCTGTGAGCGGGATGAATGGGAATGTGGAAATAGGCGTCCTTTAGATCTAGGGTGGAGAGAAAGTCACCTTGCTGAAGTAGTGGAGCACTTGTTGTAAAGTGACCATGTGGAAGTGGTCTGATTGGATGTAGAAGTTGAGTGGTCTGAGGTCCAGTATTGGCCTGAGAGCCGTCCTTTTTTGGAATTAGAAAATAGAGGGAATAGATCCCTGTGCCTTGATGAGGCAAGGGAACTGGCTCTATTGCATGTTTTTGTAATAGCACAAGAACCTCTTGTTTGAGAAGTGTCAGGTGTTCTGATGACATTGGACGCTGTTTGGGAGGAATGTTGGGAGGGGTAGAAGTGAGTTCCAGGCAATAACCATACTGGATAATTTGTCTTACCCACTTGTCTTTTGTGATGGAATTCCAGACAGGCAGGAACTGTGAGAGGTGTCCCCCGACAGGAGTGGGATGATCGGGGGAGCGCAGGGAAGTCACTGTTTGGTGTTAGGGGAGCTGCGGGTGTTATTACCCCTGCCTCTGCCCTTGTTGTTGTTACCCCTGTAACCTCCTCTAGAGTATCCTCTGAAAAAAGAGCCCTGGTTGGGAGTTTTGTAGGATGAGGACAGGTGTTCTGGTGTATTTGTTTTTGAGCCTGCTCTATAGAAGGCGCGTCGAAAGGATCCTCTAGTAGGGGTTGACTGCAGGGCTCCCATAGACTTGGCAGTCTCTGTGTTCTTTTTTATTTTTTCTAAAGATGTGTCCACTGCTGGGCCAAAGAGGTGCTCATGGTCAAAAGGCTGATAAAAGATACTGTTTTGCACTTCTTGTTTAAAGCCAGATATCCTGAGCCAGGCATGTCTGCGTAGTAAAACACTAATATTTACTGAGCGAGACGCGGTGTCTGCTGCGTCAAGCACGCATTTGATGGATGTGGTAGTGATTAGTTTGCCTTCCTATATAAGGTCATTGGCTTTGTCTTTATAATGAGGTAAGTGTTGATTGAACTTTTCCATCTCATCATAGTGAGCCCTGTTATATCTTGCCAAGAGGGCTTGTGCGTTGGCTATTTTCCAATAGTTTGCAGCTTGAGACGCCATATGTTTGACTGATGTGTCTAATAATTTAGATTCTTTGTCAGGAGGTGGGGTGTCATCTGACCCCTGAGAATTTGCCCTTTTGCGTGCATTGGCTACGACCAGGGAATCTAAAGGAAGTTGACCGTTAATGTATTTTGGGTCAGTAGGAGCAGCCTTGTATTTTTTATCTATTCTGGGGTTAAGCACCCTAGCTCTATCCAGGTCTTTGAACACTTCGGGAGCGTGTCTAAGAAGACCTTTTAGCATTGGCAAGACATGAAATGTTTTTTGTGGCTGGTCAAATGTTTCTAGAAGAAAATCCTCTTCTACAGGGTCTGAGTGTAATTTGACTCCATGGTATGTTGCTGCCCTATTTATAGTTGGGCAAAGCCCACATTGTCATCTGGTGGAGATGGTTTTTTAGGGGTAGAAATCTGGATCATTATGTAAGTAAGGATCGGTATTATAGTCATGCCATGGGTCTGGATTCTGTGGTGGCTCATCTGTATCCTCAGTGTCTAATGGGATTATATCTCATTGCCCATCCCCATGTGCATCGTCACTATCCTCTGGTTGTGGGAAAATATGTTCTGGAGAATGTACTGGAGAAATCAGTAGATTAGGGTTAATTGGTAGAGGGGGTGAAGGAGGTGGTGAAATATTAGTGGCCATGTGTATTTTCTTTAGAGGAACCGGTGCCTGTGGTAAATGTTCTGGTTTCCTCTTTGTAGGTAACGTAGTAGCCATATGATCAGTCTTTGGATGAATAAAGATGGTGGTTTGCTTTGGATCTGGGAGAAAAAGTTCTTCGGAATTGATAGTTTTCTTTGGCCTGGAAGATTTCTCTTTAGAAACTGGTTTTGACTGTTTAGCAACAGTGTCCGGTTTAGTGGCCTTCCCTGGCTACGAGACCTTCGGTGCGGGTTGTTTCTACTCCGGAGGTTACTGTTTGGGAGGCTTAGTGAAGGCTTTTCTTTAGATGGTTTGGGCTCTGAGGTCTTCGGTGCTGAAGTCTTCTCCAGCTGCTTCGGTACTGAAGTCTTCTCCGGCTGCTTCGGTGCCGAAGGGTCTTTTGGCGGCTTCGGCGCAGATTGTTTTTCCGGTGCCAACGGAAGGGGGCACGGCCTCTCGGAAGACTTAGTTTTCGGTGCCAAAGGTGTTTTTTCAGGACCAGGTGGCTGGCTTGAGTCGGAGCCGGAAGGCTTGTCTTTGTCTTTCGGAGCCAGGCCCGGAGGCGGGACGCTCAGAATTTTTGTTCGGTGTGGACCTGGGCACGGAGGCGAAGGAGTCACTGGAGCCTTTGGTATGGGCTTGGGTGGGGCAGGGGTCTCGGTACTCACGTCCCGTTGAGCTGGGGTGATGTCATCTTCGGCGTTGGAATCGTCTGCTTCAGAGACCGAGACCTCTCCCTGTTCTGGTTCCAGAAGGCTGTCGGGGCCTGGATGCAAGGTGTCCGGAATGGAACCGGTTTCTCGGGACAGCTCGTGGCCTCGAGCCCGACGATCCTGGATGGTTTTCTTGGACCTGAAGGATAGACAAGCCTCACAGTTGTCCTCTCGATGTTCCGGAGAGAGGCACAGATTACAAACGGAGTGGAGGTCAGAGTGTGGGAATTTAGCACCACACTGGGGACATTTCTTAAAGGGAGTCCGTTCCATTGACGTCCGTCGTTACCGGCGTGGGTAGACCCAGCGACCCGAGTCAAAGTTCGCAAGTTTCCAAAGTTTTTCGAAGTAGTCATCGAGGGCGCACGTCGAAGGGTACCCGATCGAGATAATACCGTCGTTTAGCAATGATTGCGCGTTGAAGGGGGTTCGATAACGACACCGACCCGGCGCGCAGCAAGTCACATCCGAACCTTCTGAGGACGGAGCC
Source organism: Triturus cristatus (assembly GCF_964204655.1). Taxonomy (NCBI): domain Eukaryota; kingdom Metazoa; phylum Chordata; class Amphibia; order Caudata; family Salamandridae; genus Triturus; species Triturus cristatus. Next base: position 457,624,274 of record NC_140592.1, on the reverse strand, counting down.
AATGCCCATGCGCACTATCGACCGAAGGAGGAGTCACCAACCTTGTGACTACAAAGACTTCTTCGAAAACAAAAACAACGTGCAAACATCCGAGCCCAACACCAGATGATGATCTATGCAAAAGTGTACAATCTGCAGCTCATATGCCTCGAACATACAGTTCGATGTAAAAAGTACTACGTTTTTGGAAAAAAACATCCTCAAACTAGCCAGCCATACCGCTGGACCAATAACTGAAATGTAGCATAGATCATCACAAAGTTTCCTTGAACGCAAGTGACTAGGTGTATATTTATTGACGAGAGAGTTACTCATCTTAGAGGTTTTAGCACTTAGGTAAATTTACAGGATGAGTTTATGGAGGGTCGGTGTGTGGCAAAGGGGGGGGTAAGTCTATACCCTGATATGTCATGAAAGGCATCTTAATCAAATCAATCAATAAAACAATAGGAAGTGACCTAAAAATGAAAACTATAATTACACAAGAAAGATTTGAACAAGAATGATATGAGTGGGATAATATAGCTCACAAGTTTATAGCATTACAGTGTCAAATCAACAAAGCAAACTGAGAGAATTAACAGCATAAGGAATGCAAAGAATAGAGAAATTAAGAACAGTAAAGAGAACATCAAAGAGGCCTTTTTAAACTATAACTAATTAGACAGTGAATTTAAACCTGAATTCGAAATAAATATCAAAATATAAATGGTATCATTAAAATTAGTTGATCAATAAAAGGACAAGTGAAGCTGAATAATAACAAAAAAATCTTAAAGGTAAATAACCAGTTACAGAATTCCGATGTTCTAAGCCTTGATGCCTCGACAAATTAGTTTCATTGAAAGAACTCTTTCTATATTTATACCACATATGATGGATGTGTTTATCCAATATCCCCCAAACAGAAAAATACCAGAATCACAGAAGGTAGCCCACATATACGTTTCTGAAAACTAGTGTCAGAATATGGGTAATATTGATACATAGCACTATTACATACAGCCTCTAAAATCTACACATTAGTCTGGACAAAGCAGTTAACATCCTAGTGGAGATAGTGCAGTCGGACAAATATACATTCATAATGGAAAGACATGTCCAAAATCTTTCAAGGGCCATTATTATCGTACTAGATTGTGGTTCTCAAAAGAAAATAATAATGACAGAAATCATGATTGTTGGACTTGGCCCTTCTGGCAAGTTCACCCCTAAAACCTTTTGCATTTATCATAGCCTTTTTCCTATGTTGTATTAGTGGTTTTAGGCCTCTAGGCGCTTTTACACAGTGTCCCAGTGGAAAGTGCATGCACTCTGTGTATGTTTTAGTGAGACTGGCCTGCCCTCCCATAGGAATGCATAGGGGATCTGAGTGACCGTGTTAAGTCCTGATATGAGAGGAGTACAGGGTCGAGTTTGGTATGTGCGAACTCGTGCGATTGAATGCTGCGCGATGATGTGTGCGGCGTTACTGTGTCTAGTGTAGAAGTGCCACTTCTAGAAGCTGGCATATCTGTGTAATAAATGTGAAGTGACTGTCTGGCTTGTGATTGGCTGGTGTGCCTGGCTCCAGGAGTCAGGATGGGTCTGCCCCGGTGGTGAATGGAGAGAGCTGCATGTTGATGGCAGGGAGGAGTACACCTGGGACCTGAATAGGGCTGCGCTTTCCCTCCACATTGCTGGCTCCACCCCCTGTGGTGTGTCTAATGTCCCTGGCCTGTCCTGTGAATAGGGAGAGGGGCTGAGCAAAACAAAGTGCTCAGGAACCAGTTGCATCTATTTCGCCCCTTCCCTGCACCTTTGGAGACAAAGGATTTTGTGTATAAAAGAGGGGCTGTGACCCCATGGAAATGTTCTTGTTCTTGGACTAGAAACTACCAGGGGTGTGCTGCTGCTGGGGCTCAGGGGAAGGCTTGCCTCTCTGGGCCCTGCCCAGCCCCTGGATGCCCTGGATGCTGGAGGACTTCTTTTGGACCCTCCTGCCTGGCCTGAGGATGGCTGAGAGACTGTCCTTGCCCGGAAATCCTTGCCCGGCATGGCCCCTTGCCCCAAAGACTTGCTGCTTTTAAAAACCTGACTCAGCTCAGGAAGGAACTTGCACTCACCGCGATCTTCAAGGGCCTGGAAGTAAGCTGGCCGACCTCTCCCCCTGCTGCAAGAGCCGCTTCATCCGCCGTGGAAGGCCACCCTGATCTGCTGCCGTATCCCCGCTGGGGGGAGAAACCGGCAAGAGCCGCTTCATCCGCCGTGGAAGGCCGCCCTGATCTGCTGCCGTATCCCCGCTGGGGGGAGAAACCAGCAAGAGCCGCTTCATCCGCCATGGAAGGCCGCCCTGATCTGCCGCCGTATTCCCGCTGGGGGGGGAGAAACCGGCAAGAGTCGCTTCATCTGCCGTGGAAGGCCGCCCTGATCTGCCGCCGTATCCCCGCTGGGGTGGAGAGACCTTCAAAAGCCGCTTCACTTCCGGAAGTCCGCGCAGTACGCCTGAAGCGTACTACTCAGCCCCCCCTGTCTACGAGGCCGCGCCGCACAAAGGGAGCCGCACTGTACGTTAAGTACAGGCCGCCCGTGCCGCATTGCCGCCTCTTGGGAGACCGGACCTCTGCCCAGTACACCCCGGACCCGAGAGTCCGTCCGTGGCAGAGCCCCGCCTGATGGAGTAATTTCAAATTTGGAGGGAGCCTACCCCTCATGGCACGTTCCAACTTATACCCAAAGCGGGTGCCCACCCTGCGTTTCCCCGACGCGACCCGAGCCGCGTTCAAAGATTGCCGCCGAGTCCGCGGGCCGCCTGGTTGGGGGCGCGGCTGCTGGACGGATGCGGAAGTGCGGCCATTTTTCGGGAAGAGGAAGCCCCGGAGCCTCGCAGGCTCCCCCTGCAAAGTCCCGGTCCCGAGATGGGGGACCGGGTGAAGACCGGCGCGTCGAGAGGACGGGGCTCTCATGAAGTGAAAGAGCCCCCGCCATGACCACCGCCGAAGACAAGAATGCCGCCTCCTTGAAGGAAAGCCCTGCGGTGCCAGCAGAAGAGAGAAGTCCTCCCCCCGTCAAGAGCCGGAGTTGAGGCGGCTACGGGGGGAGGCTGGGCGCATTGTTAGTGCCGATCGCGGCACTGTGTTGAACAAATAGCTCTGAGTGGTCCCGCCAGTGAGCGGGCCATTCCAACGACGGGGCCTAATTGTTCTGAGAGCCTAGGTGGCTCCAACGGTTGGGGGCATATTTTTTGGGAAACGCCAGTGCGCTCCATAGTGTTTTGAGGTGCCAGTTCTTTTCTGTAGTGGCACATAGTGATTTCAGGAGCCCCGTGTGGCTCCACGGTCCTGGGGGACATGGTTGTTTTTAGAGCCTATGTGGCTCCAACGTTTCGCATATTGTTTCCAGGGCCATCAAGAACCCAAGCCTCCTTTGACCATGTCCAGCTGCCCAGCAAGTAGTGGGCAGCTGCCCCGTTTAGGTCCTCATTCTGATATTCCCAGCTGCCCAGCAAATAGTGGGCAGCTGCAACATTTAGGTCCTCATTCTGATATTCCCAGCTGCCCTGCAAATAGTGGGCAGCTGCAACGTTTAGGTCTGCGCTAAAGTGCGCACCTTGACTTTCGCTGCCTTTGCAGCGCGCGCTGACTGTTGGGACACAGGGCATTTGAGCCCCTCCATTGCGATGGCCAGGGGGGCGGTTGGGATTGTTAGGTTGATAGGGCGCCAGGCCCTAATGTGATATTGGTGCTAGGAAATGTAATGTGTGTAGTAGGATTTACGCACCTCTGTGGATGCCTCTAAATGTGATTCATGATTATGATGTTGGTTCGCATATGATGGTTTATGCTAGTGAGAATTATTCCCTAAGGTAGTTATACTTAGGAGGTTAGGGTCTAATATGTTCAGACTTGTGAGAGATTGCATAATGTGTTTATGCCCCTGTGATGTATACAGGATAGGTTTTATACCTGATTCTATTGTGATAATGCTGAGGTCCTTATTGCGCCAATAGTTACTGGCTGTGCTCTACCGTTATAATTTGTGTTACAGTTGGTATATGTTCTACAGTTACCATTGGTGATTTGTGCTAATTCTGACAGTGGTCCATGTGGCCCTGCCTTGTGTAAATAGTCCCCTGTAAAATTCTGCCCAGTGCCCGTTGGCACGGTGTAAATTATGTGATTATCATCTAATGTGTTTATTATAATACAAAGGCTATTTTTTTTATATATAACCTTGTGTGGAGTTTCTTTTGTGGTGGGCCTAGGGTGTTGTTGCAGTGTGCGCGCGCAAACGCTTTACACATTGCCTCCGGGATAAGCCTGACTGCTCGTGCCAAGCTACCAAGGGGGTGAGCAGGGGTTATCTTGGCGTGTAACTCCCCAGCCCTGACTTAGAGTGGGGGTCTCTGCCTGACTTTGGCACAAGCCTTAGCAAACCAGAGATCCCATTTCTAACAATGATCATTAGAGAGAAGTCATCAGCAGGTGACACTATAGATAACAATATATGTCAGGCAGGTTTTAAAAGTCATCCAACCACGTTACCCAAAAACAAGCGTACCTGGTAATTAATAACAAGTTGCATATATATATATGTTGTTTCAAACAACGTCCTCCACGAGCGGTCCAAAAAGGCATTTGTGGCACTCTTGATGGCGGCGCAGACTCATGGCAGGACCTCGCAATTTAACACAACAAAAGTTCTCCCACAAGGTAAGAGAAAGTCACACTCCCAGTATGGCTTGCACACTTCTTTATTTTATCACAGAGCTGCACCAATCCTGGCACATTTCGGTCTCATAAGACCTTGATCACAGGTGATGGCGATTATACACTGATGGCTACCAAAGTCCTACTTCCAAAGTGCAAAGTATTTGGCCAGTAGTGGCCTTATGGGTTGCAGGTACATGATGGAACCTGTAGTCTGCCAAACAGTTCCATATTGCCCAAGCGGGCAACCAAATACCCAATGCAGCTAATTAAAAATCATCTGTCGGTATAGCAGCCATAAACTGGTCCTTTAGCAGCCCTTAAACCAAAGGCTGCTCGTATCCCAGCAACGCTGATTCACGGCGGCACTACATCATTATGTCGTTTCAAACAACTTCCTCCACAAGCAGTCCAAAAAGGCATTTGTGGCGCTCTTGATGGCGGCGCTGACTCACGGCAGGACCACGCCGTTTAACGCAACAAAGTTCTCTCCACAAGGTAAGGCGGTCGCCATTAGGTAGTTATAGTTAGGGCAGTTCCATAGGAAAAGCGTTTTTTGTGTTGCTAATAACTTTGGCACCGTTTGACGAATCTTCACAAAACTGCTACTGTTTAACTAGTTTGTGCATTGAACGGTTCAGGGTGATCTGTCAAGTGGGACTAACAAAAAAAGGGGGGGGGGTCCTAAATGCAAAATCCCCATGATGCGGCAACAGATCAAAATATTGCTCCTGCCTGCAGGGAGCAGCATTAGTAGCTGCTCCCTGTGGGTGGGAGCAGTGCCAGCTCCCCTGCCCGTGGGACGCCAGCTGGGACCACAGGGGCATTGCGAACACGAAAGAACTTTTACAAAACTTAAATAAAACAACTACTGTTAATTTATCTTCAAAACAATTGACTAAGCATGAGCAATCTGTCCTAGAGTTAGGAGTTAAATTTGTGCCAACTGCTACCACTGATTTTGTTAATTTAAAGATTGAAGCACTTGAATTTTGCAGAAAAATCAGGCTTAAGGCATTCTTTCATGATAAAGACGATCAAAAGAACCCTGAACCATCTGGATTACGGCCTTGTGCAGCGTACTTTAAATAAGTTTAACCTTACTAAGATTGGAGATTTATATCCTGGCGGACACATATTCTCGATGACGGAGGAGGCGCGTTTCAGCGAGGCTACGTTCATGGACAAGTTTGTACTACGCCGGCTTTATTGCGCGGCGCGGTCGGAAATCGCGGGATTCCCTCTCGAGCCGGAGTCCTTTGAGCCCCTCACCCTCCTCATTGATAAAGACACAGGAGCCCACATGGTTTCCAGACTTTATAAGGCATGCGCAGCTCTGGTTCCTTGTGCGGATGTCCGACTGCGGGCGGCTTGGGAGTCGGACTTGGGTAGGCCTATCACAGACGAGCAGTGGACCGTTTGTTGCAAAGTCACTAACACGATATCACTCAATAGTCGCCACAAGCTCCTCCATTACAAATTCCTTCGCCGCTTCTACATGACCCCTGCTAGACTCCACGCCATTGATCCCTCTCGACCTCTCACATGCTGGAAATGCGCTGCACAACACGCTGATTTTGCACACCTGTCATGGACGTGCCCCAGACTGCAATCATACTGGACACAGGTACACGAGATCCTGGGCGCTATGCTGGGGCTCACGTTGGTTCCCACACCCGAGGTTGCGCTGTTGGGCTACACGGTCAATTTCCCTAAGACTGTCCGAAGGCTTGCTTCTCTAGGCCTCCTGCTTGCTAAGCGGGAGGTTGCTAAGCGCTGGGGGGATCGAATGGCCCCCACAGCGGGTGCATGGCTCACTTCCATGGCTTTCTGCAACACAAACAGCGAGATCTACTCTAGTCTCCTCCCCACGGTGGCGCGACCCAAAGATATCTGGGGCCCTTATAAGACATATATCGCTAGCCTGCCGAGCTCTTCCCCACCGCACTCCAGTTCCGGCATAGTGCCTACGGGAGTGGGGTAAACCGCGCGGCGCCAGGGTTATGATTATGGAGGGGTTATGAACCTGTCAGGACGTTAGGGTCCTCATTGCTGTTCGTTCTGGGATGCTGGTCTGAACGAGCGTGGGCTGGTCGGGGGGTGTGGAGGGAAAACCGTAGTGTCTATGGAGACTGAATGGTGGGCCCTTTGGCGGGAGGTTATCTTTTTTTTTTTTTTTTTTTAATTCAGACGGATGGGAGTGTTGGGGCGATTACGGGGGGCCGCTGAACCGATGCCATTATTAGATGCTGTTGCTGATTTGTGGGCCAGAAGTGTCGTGATGTATCTTGTCAATGGTTCTTTATTGAACATACAGCCAATGTCTTTGTACTGTTTTGTTTTTTCAATACTAAATAAAGCATTAAAAAAAAAAAACATCTGGATTACGGAATAAATCTAATTTTATTCCACCTATACAGAGTATACCTAAAGAAGTTGTGGCATTCGAACAGGCAGTATTGTCATCTATCACACAAATGGCCAAACAGAAGAGTTTCTTTAAAAGGAACATCACCAGACATCAAGAACTAGCATTAAGGGACTTACAGAATGATGACTCTATTGTGATAAAATCCGCTGATAAAGGGGGAGCCCTTGTATTATGGTCAAAAGATAAATATAGAGATGAAGCCAATAGCCAAATATTCAATCAAACATGGTATAGAAAACTTAGGGAAGACCCTACTATTGAAATAAACATCAAAATTAATTGGGGCTTGGAACAAGGAATCATGGGCCACAACGAATTTGAGTTCTTGAAGAAAAAACAACCGAGAGTTCCGGTCATTTATTTTCTCCCCAAAATTCATAAAGATCTACAACAATCTCCTGGGAGACCGATAGTATCGGGTTGTGACTCGGTACTTGAACCGATAGCCAAATATATAGATGTCTTCCTTAAGCCATTCCTAGAGCAAGTTCCATCACATCTCAGAGACACAACAGAGTTTATAACTAAGATAAAAGGCCACCCATTTAATCAACATCGACAGTGGATGGTGTCCTTCGATGTTATTTCTCTATATACTCAGATCTCTCAAGAGGAAGGCTTAGAGTCCATGGAGTATTTTTTGGAAATGAGACCGAAACCTCAAAGGGTCCCAACAGACTTCATTGTTGATTTAGCTAAAATAGCTTTAAAAAAGGAACTACTTCAAGTTTGAATACACGTTCTTCATGCAGGTCAAGGGCACTGCCATGGGATGTCCTTATGCCCCAGAAATGGCAGGGCTCTATATGGCCTTGTTTGAGGAACGCTTCATTTACAAAAATAATCCATATAGCGGCAATATTCAATCATGGTACCGCTACATTGATGATGTCTGGTGTCAGTGGGAGGGTACAGAAGATCAATTACAATCCTTCTTTGAATGGCTCAACAACAGACACACAGATATAAAGTTCAGTATGACTAAAAATCAGACTCGTCTAACTTTCCCAGATTTAGAGGTATTTGTACAAGACGAAAAGTTAGTCACAACCATACATCGAAAACCTACAGACAGAAATACCATTTTACATCATTCCAGTTTCCATCCTCGAAGTTTGAAGGATAATTTGCCATACAGTCAAATACTAAGGATCAGGCGGAACTGTTCTCGTAAGGAAGATTTTATTGTCCAAGCAGAAATTTTATGCTACCAACTTAGAGAGGATATCCCAAAATAATGTTGAAACATTCTACAAAGCAGGCTTGGTACACACCCAGAGAGGAATTGTTGAGTATAAAGAGTAAGAAGCCATTGGATCAACTTGTATGTGTATCAACCTTTGGTCCACATACACACAAATTTAAAAAGATCATCCTCAACAATTGGCATTTGTTAACTGGCCTTGCATGTCAGATGGAAAAACCGCTCTTTGCAATGAAAAAGAACAAGGGCATTGGACAGCAAATTATACGTGCTGACATGAGCAAGAACAAAGTTCAGCCCAAAGAACATTATGGAATCTTACTCCAGTTGTTGGACATCATAAATGTGGCACATGCTCCGCCTGCAATAACACCGTTGAGGGCTTTGAATTTGTGTTCAATTTCATCAAATGGACACAAAGAATTCACAAATTGCAAAACTAAGAACGTTGTTTATGCCATCAAATGCCCATGTCCGAAACTGTATGTTGGCAAAACTACGCAACAAGTCAACCTAAGGATGGTGCAACACAGATCGATCTAGGATCAAACAAAAAGTTGTAACAGCACCTATGGTCACACACTTTGTTGAAAAACAACACTCTGAGAAAGACTTTGTTTGGACAGTTTTATCCGCAATTAAAACATCACCAAGGGGTGGAGATGTTGAGACACTTCTGCGCAAAAAAGAGACATATCTGATTATGAAATATAACTGTGTGGTGGAGGGTCTCAACGAGATGACAGTTTTATTCAGCCCAGCCCTGTGTCCTTTACAAAGAAACACACTAATACAAGCACACTGAGATTGTAATATTGTGACAGAATTAATCACAAGCACAGCGAGTTCATTTTGGTAGTTTAAGTACGAAAACTACAATTCCCATAATTCAGCAGTTAGAATGGGTAACCCATTTCCTGTTTCGACAGGATATAGATTAACCAAACATTAGCAATCAGCTTCACGCCATTATACTGCGGGGCGATTCTTTGTGAGAACGGAGAACGAAAAACCAGTTCCTAGTAAGTCAAAAGTTTAATGTTAACCTAGCCATTCCGCAAATTGTTACGTATTTTCGGGATGAAACAATCGCCTCACCCGCGGTTCGTCTTTTTTCAGAAACACAATGCGTGCAGATAAATAATGCAGCCATGAATGATTGACCACTTTTGAACTGGCTGGTTCTCAAGTAAGTGTCATCTTTATTAATATTATTTAGTGAAGGCAAATGAGGATAAATTTCATAGATTTTCATTAACACTGTGGCTTTCGTTTTGGTTTATGCAGTATAACGACTCGCGCTAGGAACTTGCTTGAAAAACAAAAAACGAAAAAACAACTTTATTGACAACGGCGGATGCAACCCGAAAATAACTTCCTGGTTGCCGCACGCCGACTTTAAAACGTAAGTTCAATGATATGCACATTAATGGTCAATGAAATACATTGTAACAAAGACAGTTGAAGTGAAGGATAATGTTCAGGTTTTTTCAGGCCCTGATATGCGAAAGACTCATCAAAAATTCAACTCCTAATGGAGCGATATCCTCATTTTCAGGTATATTTCCTTGAACTAAAATAATAAAACCTGCAAATTGAGAAAAAGGAGACACCCGATATTATTTAATACTTTTTATTCAATTTTAAGTTGTAGGTTACACCGTGCCTTCATGCCCTGATGAAAATCCCGTGAATAACCTCAGGGATTAGAAACGTGTCGGCAATTTTCATTTTTTCTCTACATAGGGCAACTAAATAACTCCAGAGCTCTAGAGAGGGTGTATAATTAAAATCAACCCCATAGAGTATTAATTTTCCCATGTGGTCACAGTTCCCAAAATGCCCAAACTTTGGTTTGTAAGGAATTGTCAATAGGAGTGTATTGCTGGTGTAATTTTATGGAATTTCTGAATTTATTATAATTTTTTGAACAATATTATTGCACATTGATATTTGTTTAAATCACAATTTTGATTGATGTCTACTAGGTATTGAATTGTATTGTATCTCAGACATGAATGAAATATTTTCACTAAGTCTGTTTTGAGTATATTACAAAGAAATGTGAATAATACACTGAAAATATATGAACCTATTGGTCTTTGTTTCTTTCGCTTAAATAAATAGCGATTCAAAATTCATAACCAGGTGCCCCGCTTTTTTCATTCGATTTATACGTCCATGCCTGGCTATTACAGGACGAAAAACCCCCATTGTTTACATGAGCACTAGGGCACCCATCTTTAACCCTTTCCGTGCTTGTGACGGAGCGGTTCCGTCATGCGCGACGGTCGCGCTGTGCGCATGACGGAACCGCTCCGTCACGGCCCCGCCCGCGCACGGAACCTTCAGCGTGGCGTGGAAATCCGCGCCGCGCTGAAGGGGTTAATAGTCTAGTATAGATAACGGCTTGGGAAAGTGTGCGGTGCAGCCCCCCCCCCCCTCCCCAGGGCCTAGAGAGGGTCAGGTAAGGGGCCACGCAGCCCCTCTCTCCTTTATTTTTAGTAATGGCCCTGGGGGATGGGGTCCCCAAGGCCCAATATGCTCAGGAAAGGGGGCCACACAGCCTCCTGTCCTTTAATTAAAAACAAACAGCCCTGGGGGTTGCAGGGCCTAACAAGGCTCTGGAAGGGGGGCCACATGGCCCTCTCCCCTTTATTTAAAAAAAATAGGGTCCGGGTCCCCAGGGCATAACAGGGCTCAGGGAGGCGGGCCGAGAGGCCCCCCTCCCCTTTATTTAAAAAAAAAATGCCCTGGAGGATGGGGTCCCCAGGACCTAATAAGGCTTGGTGAGGGTGGCTCCCCTCCCCTTTAATTTACAAAAATACTTTGGGGGATGGGGTCAACAGGGCCTAAAAGGCTTGTGGAAGGGGGCCACATGGTCCCCTTCCCCTTAACACTTTAACAAAGATAAGGCCCTGTGGGATGTGTTCCCCAGGACCTATTGAGGCTTGGCGGGAAGGGGCCATGTGGCCCCCTTCCCCCTTTTTTTTTTTTTTTAAAGAGTCCCTACGGGATGGGGTCCCCAGGGCTGAATAAGGCTCAGGGAAGGGTGACATTTGTCCCCCCTACCCTTAAAAAAAAAAGGCCCTGGGGATGGGGTCCCCGGGGCCTAATAAGGCTTGGGGTGAGAGGCTTATGTCACCACCTCCCCTGCAAAAAATTTAAGGCGGGAGTTGACTTTACGTATGGTAATCAAATGTTACATTACATTTAAAAAAAACCCAAAAAACTAGAAATTCTCTGAAAAAAAAGAGATAAAGAAAAAGAGATAAAGAAACGTCATCAATTATGTAATTTGAGATGTCTTCAGTGATGTCATAGAACATGTCATGAGTAATTATAACTGGTGAATTTTTTTGTTCAAAATGTTAATGTTGTCACTGACATATTCACTTAACTATAACGTGTTGTTTTTTTTTTAAAACCAAAATATCTTTTTATCACACCTTACTACAATGTTACTTTAACCTGTTTTTTCAGTATATAAGCTCCAAGGTTTGCCCAGCTGGCAGGGACGCAGTCAGGAACCAGTAATGCCATACAGACTTCGCAACCCATGAATTGCAGCCTGATACGTTTCAAACAATCTTCCTCAGAGGCTGTTCTCATGTGTTCATTGGCTCAGGCTCCACACCTTTATTTCAAATTTGCTGCCTTCTGATAGGCTCCCGCTCCAATGAACAATTCAGCAATCTCCCACAGATTTGTGCTACTTGTAGTGTGGCGCTAATTTTCCTTGGATGGGTGCCAAGTTCACACAATCACTGATTCATACCCTGTATGGGTTCCATGCGCTTTAGTGTCTCCCATACCAGCAACAAAGGAAGCAGTGCCGGTATGAGAGACTTCAAAGCACATGGAAACCCATACAGGGTATGAATCAGTGATCGTGTGAACTTGGCACCCATTCAGGGAAAATTAGCGCCACACTACAAAATATATCTATCTATCTATCTATCTATATATATATATATTCACTGAAAAAACCATAGGTTTCACACATGTTATAGTTAGCGGAAATTTTACTGATAAAAAAACCAATGAAATTCCCCCGTTATAGTTAGTGCAGGCAACTATAACTCACGCGACCCCAATCCTCTGCTGATGACGTCAGATATTACATCACTGTATTTAGACACTTATTTGCCCATGTCTTCTTCCATACATTTTTAGCTATACATATATTACAAATATTTTTTTTTCATAAAGACACATATGTCATCAGCAGAAGATTACGGTCGTGTGAGTTATAGTTGCCTGCACTAACTATAACGGGGGAATTTCATTGGTTTTTTATCAGTAAAATTTCCGCTAACTATAACATGTGTGAAACCTATGGTTTTTTCAGTGAATTTGCAAGGTTTTTTAAATGCTAATTCCTAACTATAATGTGTGTGAAACCTATGGTTTTTTCAGTGAATTTGTACGTTTTTTTAAATGCTAAGTTACTTTACGCCATTCGTGGCATGCGCGCCCACTTAACGCAGTTCGTTCCGTGCGCGCACGGTGCGCTTCGCCCACTTTACGCAGTTAGTGCCGTGCACGCACGGTGGGCACGCGGTGCGCTACGCGCACCGCGTGCCCACATTACGCTAGATGGGCCATGTATGCACGATGCGCTTCGCGCACCGTGCGCACATGGAGGACATATGATGCACTTCGTTTTGAAAGGTAATATTTTAATTTTTCGTATATGTTATAAGCCATGCACAAATGGTGCCCATCGGGCACCATTTGCGCACAGGGTGGAGAGAGTGTGGATAATTTTTTTTTTTATTATTATTTTTTTTAATATTTTTGTTTAACTCATCTTTAAAAACCCATGCACAATTGGTGCCCTTCGGGCACCTATTGCACACGGGGTGGGGAGAGTGTGGATAATTTTTTTTTATATATAATTTTTTACCGTACGCGTATGGTAAGCGTAATCGGCGAAATTAGCGAAAAAATAAAAATTCCGTTTTTGACCTTGGGGGATCTTTGGGGACTCCCTCAACATTGCTATGTGTGTGGGAGCTGTCTAAACAGCCCCTTTACATGTTTTTGTGCTTTATATTTTAAACATCACTCTCAGTGCGAGAGAGAAAATGGCGGCCGCCGCTTCCTGGTTTCGGCCGATTCGAATGTTTACTAAGATCTAAGAGCCAATCAGAATCGCGCTCGCGCACGCCACTGTACGCGTACGGTAAGCGTACCGTAAGCGCACCGTAAGCTGGCTCAGATATATATATTGATTTAAAGGCTATTTTCTCAGAATCTACTGAACAGATTTACACCAAACCTACAAAAGGCACTTCCTTGACCTGAGGACTACCTCTCTGCCAAATTTCTAGTAATTCTGTTCAGCCGTTCGGGCTGTAGCCCTGTCTAAAGGTCCTATGGAAAAATGCATGGGAAAAACGCGTTTTGGGACCCCCCTTTTATCTCAGCCCCCGCTTGACGAATCCCCCCGAGACTTTCAGGGTAGGAGCGGAGCGTAGCGCCCCACCTATTTTGAAAAATTCGCGAGGATTCGTCGACCGGCGCCAAAGTTATTCAAAATAGAATGTTGCGGATTTCCTATGGAAACGTGGTCCTAACTATAACTACCTACTGGCGACCGCCAGTAGGTAATATATATACACACATATACATATATCATCTTATAATACGTCATTTCATTTGTTGCCACTCTATAGTTCATACAATACGCAATGACGAAGTACATGTCAACACATCAAGTATATAATTGGCAACAAATGAAATACTGGGGGATTGCCATGATACCTGCCAGCGAGAGAGATGGGGACATAACATTCAAATTAAGACATTTGGAGTCTAGACTGATTATAACATTTTGAACGAAACAACCTTATGGTCTGAACGGGGATGAGGAATTGTATGTACATCTGTAGACATTGCCAGCTGATAATATGAATAGGTCCATTGAAAAGGACACTGGACGTTTAAAGTGAAAATGTTCAGGAGAGTTGGGTAGAAAAATACATGTGACTATTGGCACTAGCCAGAACCAAGAATGGAATCAACCACACCTTGTCAGCTAACAATAAACTAGGCTAGTTCGTTTTTGGAGTGAGAATGAGTAGGGGTCTAATTAGGACTAACCTGGGACGAGGAAACAGCAGCTTTACGCTCTGGGCAGCAGCGAAGGGGGCACCAGCAGCACACCATCGTCGCCGTGAGGGTTTTCTTTTCTCTTCACCTGCCGTGAGGGGGAACGGCTTTTTACAACTACATCCCCCAGCATTCCCTGCCTTGGCGCCCCGCTCTGATGCCCAATAGCGCGCCTGGAGGCGCGATTTAAACGCTACAAGTCTCCCGCAGCGCGGGCCGCGCCCGGGCCAAGGGCGGGCCTGTCCTTGCCCGTCAGTGCCAGGAAGAGGCAGGGCAGGGCCACCCCCCTTGCACCCCAGGCTTTGGGCTCTTGTTCCATATCTGGAGTCGGCAAACAGGTACTGTGTGCCCTCTCATCTTGCAGCCTCTATTATTTGCACCTACCTGCAGCAACTGTACCCTACCGCTATCAGCAAAACCCACATGTACTATGGTCTAACGGATTAGGTGTGACTAAATTTTTCATACTGAATTTGATTCAATTGGTATTTTGGTTCCAGCCTTTTTCGAATCAGGGAGCTGTACCGCACGCTGCGCTTTAGGGACATTATTTTCTCCAAACGCCTTTATTGTTATTGCTGCTAAAAACTTTTATGCACTTTAACCTATAATATAGGGCTTTCTGATAGTCTTAATACTTGGCATTTTATGGTTAGTGATCTAGTACTGTATTGTATTTTGCACATTGCATATTGCACCTTGTCCTGTAAGCAGTGAAGCACTTTAGCAGGGATTTGATAATATAACAGCGTGTACATATACGGCTAACATGAGTAAACGCAAGCCGAGTATTGGTAGAAGTGTGGCTGGAACCTTAGATGCCTTTATATTGAAGGCAGAATGAGCCCTCATTAATGAGATAAAGCTTACGGGACGAAGGTTATCTCTTGAGCCCCAACCTCCGCAAGGTAGACTCTCTTTAACTCGTGAATCCCTGAATCTCCGGTGGTATCCAACTATGATGTATCCCCTTCCCGGCTTAGTCAGTCCCCATATGTTGCTCCGGATTCAGTGACAAACCTTGCCTCCTGTTCATTTTCTGACCAAGAATCCAGCCCTGTTAAATCTAAAGTTATGACCAGAGGGCAGAAAGCTAAATTGAGGCCAACCCGTACTAATGAATCCCCCTCCAAAAATAGGAAGAGCCGAGGATTATTGAAACCAAGTAAACGTGTTCAGAGAACAACTGGAAAGAAAACTACACCTGACATCTCTATAAATGTTTCCAAAGAGGGTCCCCCCACCCCTACGATCCAGACGACGTTAGGGCAGTTCGCTGATAGCACACAGGAGGGGAACTTCTTTGGCAGGCTTGAAACTATGATGTCTCCCTTATTGGATCCTATTCTGCAGAAAATAAGCTCAGTAGAAGCTAGATTATTAAAACTAGAGGGGACGGTTAGTTGCTGCAATCAGAGATGTGACAGATAAAAGTAGCTCCAACAACATTATGCCTAGTAGTGTTGATATTCCAGCTCGCATTCGTCAGTCCCCCACAGGAGCAGGGTCCTCCGTGCCTTCAAGGGTTGGGAGGCTAGAAAGAAGGGAGTTACAGCCAACGAGTCTCCCAGTTATCGACCTCCCACCGGAATCCACCCCCTATGTAGTGGTTTTGGGGAGTGTACCCTCCCTCCCCCAAGGGGCTAGCGAGAACTATTTGCAGCTGATAAACAAACAAACTCATTGGTTCACATATAACAGCACTCTGGGTGTCCATGTGGCTAAAAACATTCTTATGGCCTGCAGGCTGAGTTGGATTGGGAGCTCGCCAAAAATTGCCACGGGTGACTGTGTTATTGAGAAGAAAATCAAATTGCTGAAATGAAAATCTCTGGAGTGCGACGTAATGGCCCTGTAATACTATACTAAGATGACCTACTAGTATAGTGCACCAATCTGGAGAAATTGCTTCAAACTCTCAAAGTAAAACAGACTTGGTCTAGTATTAGGCTATAAGTTGAACCAAACTGAATTCTTCAGTATTGATTGCCAAACAGCACCGTCCAATTAATAAAAACTAGGGTAAAAACCTCTGGTGTCTGATGTCAACAGATATGCAACATGTTATATGCTGAATTATGATGACAAGTTAGCAACGGCGGCCCCTCCATTTAGGCGGAGGAGCGCCGCCCCCTGTCACCACCATCAAATTAAACGATAAGGAAACAGGGTTTAAACCCATTTTATTATCCTTTTATTTGAATACACAGGACCCGCCCACAGGTCTCTGACGAGTCTTGGGGGTGGATCCAGGGGGATGACACTGCTGGTGGGTGAGCGGTAGTGCACTCCTTCGCTGCTCATGAGGGTTTGGCCAGTCGTCTCAGGCCGACCAAACACTCATGCACAGTGAGAGAGCAGGCACAGGCTCCCAGTCTGCCTGGGAGCACAAGTTGCCAGCGCTCAGGCCAATCCTGACGCTGCTTTGAGGATTGGCCGCAGTGAACTCCGGGAGCCTGTGCCCAGAAGACAGAAGAGAAGAATGCGGCGTGCAGCGATGGCGGCAGCATTCAAGGTAAGTTTTTAAAAATTATTCTTTTATTTTTTGGGCCCCCCGAACCCATCATACCTGCCTCCCCACCTCCCTCCTCCGGCCCGCCAATTTGGCAGGGGACAGGCCACTACTGCAAGTTAGGGGAGATAATACAACAAAAGAAACAGGTGGGGAATCTAAGATTATCACTCATGGGGCATATAAATGATATCAAGAAGTTAATTTTACCCCAAATTCTATTAATCATGAAGTATGTTGTTATTTTAGTTAAAACAACTGTTTGACAGATTAAGATATTTTACTATATTACAAGCCACCTGTGAGTAAAATTGAAACCAAGACGGTCGTATAACAACTTGGGCCTGAAACAAAAATGAGAACTGTCTGTTAAGGGAAAAACAAGGACACCTAGTAGCACATTGCCCAACATGCATTGCACAAATCTAACTGCTAGGGAGTGCTACTAGATGCGTAGATATGTACCTGAACCAGGCATATAAGTTAGCAGATGCATCTATATTCCTCTTTGTGCTATGTATGTGAGGCTCTACATGTGGAAACAAATTAGTTTCCCACGAAGATGTAAGGCAGTGCTTCCCAAACCTTTTACATTCATAAACCAATTTTTAGAATGACAAACTTTGGCGACCCAACTAGCTTCAATATACATGTGACAGCGATTTTTTTAATGTAACTAAAGCATTATGTGGTAGTGCACTGACATTTTTCATCGAAATAGCCACTAACTTTGCAGACACACAATTTTACTAATACAACTATATTGCACACAAATTACAATTTGTGGAAATCAAGTTTCAGTGAATATTTATTATTTGTGCATCACCAAGTAAAGTGTTTTGATTTTATTCATCCTATTAAAATCTTTGTTTCCATCACACTTCAGATTTACATAAAAATGTGCTTCATTTTTGCTTTCCAAACTGCTGAAACGTGTACAGTTTATTTATAGTTATTTATTTTTGTTGTATTTTACGAAGAATTACATCCTACAGCCTTTTCTTTCACATATCCTGTACACCAGCAAAATTGTCACAGAATTGACTTTATTCTTCTTTCTCCAACTGCAAAGTGAGGAGTTTGATCACACCAAGCCCAATGTAAAAAAAAATAGCAGCAATTTGTCAGAAGACATGGCCTGACATTTGACCTCTGTCTTTGAAGCAGAGCAAATGTGAAATTAAATAGAGAATTTAAAGCAATCTAATTTGCTTGGATTTTCAAGACCCACCAAAAATCGCCTCGCCGCCCACAGTTTGGCAAACACTGATGTAGAGTGTTGGGAGGTGAGGCAATATCTTTGGTTATCTTCAGAGGAGCAAATTCTTCCTCAGGAGCAAAGTCTTCCTCTGTATCATGCTGATAGGATGTTCTGACTTCTGGCTCCTCGTTTACCAAATGATTGGAGTAGGGGAAGAAGACGTGCTGATGGCTGTCGCTGAATCTAGATTAACTGCACATTTGTGTTCTTAGATAGAGCTCAGGCATAGCCGCGAGTGCATTACAGGGCGATGCAGAGGCAGGTAGCTCCATTTTTACTTCTTAGAAAATGTGGTGACTTTTTTTTAACTTTACAAATGCCTCTAACTTCGTAGTCCCAAAAAGAGATCTCGTTTTCTGCATTCTTAGTCTGTCATTTGGGGAGGACGGAAACCGCCTTTGACAGCATCTAGATATTCAACCAATATGATATTTTGAACCTAATCCAGTTAGTCACTGGAAGCTCAAGGATGGACATGATCTCTCTTTGAGAGCTGCCATAGTATGTACTGCAGCATTTTGAGCTGTTTGCAAACGGGCTATTACAGATGCTGGCTGACTAAAATAGAGACAATTGTAATGGTCAAACTTAGAATTAATCACAGACTATACTACTTAGGCCTTTGATTTGTGAATAGTATTGGGATGATAGTGTTTTTGTTTTCCTAACAGGTGAAAACAGGTTCCACTGACTTTGCCATGGGAATTATCAAAGACCAATGCAAAATCTAAATTGTTAACTAAAGAGTCTAGGCTGAGCAAGAGATCAGGTATGTGCAGTGGCTTTGGGACACCATAACATTTATTTTTGAAGAAGGTGTCCCATTGTTGATCAATTGGAGGTGTATTAGACGCATATATTCTTGGATATTTAATAATAGGTCTTGTAGAAGCTGGAAAGCATTCGTTTTGCTCTTGGTTGACTTAATGTACGCTTTGGTATCATCTGCATAGTTCTGCCCTCTAACATTGGAGTCAATAAACAAGCAAAACAGCAATATAAACGTGAACGAATAGAAGAGATATGGGGAGTCCTGTGAGGCGCTACCCTTGCGCTGGGGAAATTTGGGCAGACAGGAATGAGCCTAAGTGCAGTTTTTGCAATCTAAGTCGTATTAAGGACCTAAACTAGCAAATCATCGGTGTAACAGGTCGGTGCCAACTCTGCAATCCAATTGAGTACCAGTTGATGGTTCTTAGAATCAGGAGCGGATGCTAGGTCGATCATCTCCAAGAAGTATGCCGTTCCTTCATCCGCCCAAATCGGAGTATCATCCCAAAATCCTAACCGGGTTTCTGTTCTATGCCATCTCTCCCATCTTTCACATCACAGAGCATCACAGATCAAATTCACCCACCACTCCTTTGAGCAGACTCATTTGTCTAGGGTCTGTTACTCCTCTGATTTATCCTCAATCTGCCAAACTATCTACAAAGATCTACTCTGCCAGCCTCCTCACCTGACCACAGTCGTCACATCCAAGTCATATGTAAGAAGTCCGTATTCGGTGTTTGTAACTGTTCTGCTTGGGTTTTCGGATCAGATAGAACCCGCTCATCAGAGCCTCACTAACCCAGCCAGAACGTTACCCCCTCCCTAGGGCCTATTTACAATAGTGCAACCACATATATCTACCACCTAAGGACAGGGAATTCCTACTATACATACCAAGACCTCTTATAATCGGCGGCCTCGCGATCCCATACGGATCCAGACCTCTCTGCCCATACGACAGTATCACAAGTGGCGGCCTCGCGATCCCATACGAATCCAGACCTCTCTGCCCATACGACAGTATCACAAGTGGCGGCCTCGCGATCCCATACGAATCCAGACCTCTCTGCCCATACGACAGTATCACAAGTGGCGGCCTCGCGATCCCATACGAATCCAGACCTCTCTACCCAGACGGCAGTCTCAGCACAATCGGCGGCCTCGCGATCCCATACGAATCCAGACCTCTCTGCCCATACGACAGTATCACAAGTGGCGGCCTCGCGATCCCATACGAATCCAGACCTCTCTACCCAGACGGCAGTATCAGCACAATCGGCGGCCTCGCGATCCCATACGAATCCAGACCTCTCTGCCCATACGACAGTATCACAAGTGGCGGCCTCGCGATCCCATACGAATCCAGACCTCTCTACCCAGACGGCAGTCTCAGCACAAGTGGCGGCCTCGCGATCCCATACGAATCCAGACCTCTCTGCCCATACGACAGTATCACAAGTGGCGGCCTCGCGATCCCATACGAATCCAGACCTCTCTACCCAGACGGCAGTCTCAGCACAAGTGGCGGCCTCGCGATCCCATACGAATCCAGACCTCTCTACCCAGACGGCAGTATCAGCACAATCGGCGGCCTCGCGATCCCATACGAATCCAGACCTCTCTACCCAGACGGCAGTCTTATACAACAGTTCATCCTATGATCACCATAACATACAAAAAGGGAATCAGTCTCACTATTCATCAGATCACACAATGACTGCCAGTTCAAGCATAGCCTGTTCTCCGGTTCGAGGGGCTCCTCTTTCCCTTATTCAGTTACCACTTACCTGATCAGGGTTAACATCTGTTCATGTAGCCGCAGCTGACTAGAAGAATAGGCTACCCTCTCATACAAGAACACGCAGCACATGTTGGTTCACTACAAACTGGGTACTTTATTACTCATTACATACGCAATCACATAACATTACAATATAACACATAACCTGCAAAGAAAAGTGAAAGATTAAGTTGTACACTCTAATAAGAAAGGGTCGACATCACCTTAGTAGTGTGTAGCCTGCACTCAGTGGTCATCTAGGTTCCCTTCTCGTCTGTGCCTCGGCTCGCCTGGAAGTCACACCTCCGCAGTCACGGATACATGTCTGCACCACTATGCGCTGTTCTCTTCACCCTTCTCCGAGTCACTGGGACCTCTTCCTTATCGGCTACTCTCTCCTCTCTGGCTATTCTGCTAGGAGAGTATCTGTCTCTCGGTTCTTCTCCGCCTTCAAGATGGCGTCTGTCTTCCCTGGAATAAGTAGTAGCTTTACTGCTAACGGCTAGATGCCGCCTACGGACTGAACATGTAACTGCCTCAGACTTTCACTAATATAGAGGTGCATTTCCTCATGGAAAATTCCGGCCCGTAACCTGCCGCCCACCAAATTCTTGTACCTCCCCGTACCAAGGACACGTTCCCAGCCGGCCGGCCTGATGTAGTGTCTTCGGCATGAAGAAAAATACAATCCTTCGATAAGGGCCGGCCTGAACCGGTTCTCTCCAAGCGAATAACACCTCATAACTAAAACATTACATTTGACCTAGAAGCATCCCAAGCTGCCGGAGCAGAAAGAAAGATGGAGTCTCTCCCGTTTGAGGCCTACCAGGCCTGAATTCAGCACGGCTCCATGAAATACCCTCACTACAGGACAGGTTATCCCTAATACTAACGAATCTATCCCCTAGGCTATGTGTGCAAGCCCTGATCTATGGGGAAGAGCACAGGATCATGTCGAAGTGCCTAGTAAATAGGCTCCATTCACTACTCTAACCCTTAGACTTGAATGGTAAGAGCCTGAAGTCACATTCAATCATTTTCCCTCACAAGAAGGCCGGGAAAATCGAGCAGAACATTTCACCCTTGACTTCAGTCTATTATACATTCATTAAACAGAACTAATATCTGTGGAAGAATAATATGAAACAAGACTAACTGATCTATGTCTAGTACCAGGTGTGCAGAATTGAAATAGTGAAGGAATACACTGAATAAAGCAACAGATAGAAATCAAAATGCCGATAGTAATCAGAATACCTCCTAATATCTGACGTAACATATGCAAATCAGGTAACCAATTAAAGAGCCAGTCAAACCAGCCCTGGTCAATGTGTTTTCTAACTTCTTCTGTCAAGTCATGTAGTTTATCAATGTGAGCTTGAATGGATTTTGTATGATCCGACAAGTTAAAACAACAAAGACCCTCAAAATCAGAACAATCGTGTCCATGTTTAAGCAAAAGATAATCAATGGCCGCTCGATTTTGCAAGATAGCTCTACGTTCACCCTGGGCGTCTAATAGCATGTCAGACAGGACTGTAGAAGTATGATTAATGGATTTTACCATCCAGCAGGCCATTTTCCCAATAGATTTGGCATTATAAACTGCCAAAGCAGGAACACCAACAATTGAAATAGCCAGGCTAAGGTATTCAGACTTGGAATATAAATGCAAAGATGAGTCACAATCCTCCTGTAACCTCACTGTATCTCGAATCACACGAGAGTTGGCATTCGGATGTGATGAAAACATCAACAAGCTCAGTCTAGTAATGGCACAAGGGCCTCCAGAAATATTTGCGGGGATATATGGCCAGGAAGTATTACCACATGAGAAAAGCCATCCGGCAGGTAGTAACATCGTGCGATAATGACTGGGGGTAACTACCAAACTCTTGCAAGTCATGTTATTCTGAACAGAAGTACATGTTTTCGGTGTCCTTTGAAGGCACAAAGTTCGTTCATGAGCGGTGAATGAAGTGGCACCTTTCAATCTTAAACGCATACATTCAGAAATCGCACTAGGATCACAAGTAAGGAAAAAACACAAATCACCCTGTGTGATATTATAGGTAACTATTTGGGACTGGATGGGGGGTATCGGGTCTGACAGTACAGTACACAAGGGGCAATACTCATGGGTAGCAAAATCGCCCAGAAGAACATTGGGGCGAGCATTCGATATATTAAAAATATGAGTCAAAGTCTCCAATGAAGCAGGGACAGCAACTAAACAAGTCGCTAGAATGTCAGTCACCGATCTCATCGGTGTCAAGCAGAAATGAGGGGCTTTAGTTACTCGTTTGGCTAACGTAATCCAAAAGTTCGACGACGAATCCCACGCAGCGAAGGAACGCGACACTCGGGTTCTCAACTCAGCCCGGGTTGATGGGATCCCTCCTCTCTCGTCGTACCAGCCCAAAAGGAGTCCAACGCCGACACATCCTGCAGCAACAGTCCAAAGAATGATCTGAAAGAGAATCAAATACAGGCATTATTCATTCTCGTAAGTAACATTTGTCAGCCGGGACTGCTTCCCAGCTATCTTTCCCTGGTCTCATAACTAAAATGGTGTTGTCTTGACCGGTTGCAATGACTTCTGCTTGTTCAGGGGGATTCTTAGGCGACTGCACCCAAACTCTGGCCCCAGGATTATCTGTGGAGCCAAAACCTTTCTGGCCTCGTACAGTTAGCAACGTTGGGGCAGTGCCTTTTGTGATCTCACCACTGAAAACGGGCATTATTAGCAATTGAGCCACTCGGTCAGTTTGATGTATCAGTAAGTCAACCTCACTGCTATTCAGCAGGAGCACCTTAATCTCTCCCTGATAATCACTGTCAATGATCCCTCCAAGCACCTGAACGCCTTTTACAGCCAGCCCCGATCTAGGGGCGATTAATCCGAAATTCCCAGTTGGTATATGAACACCAACACCAGTTTCAATGATGACTCGATCCTTACTTTTTATAACGGTGTCATCCATGGCATGCAAGTCTAAACCTGCCGACCCTGGGGTCGCTCTACATGGAGCCAAAGCTCCGGGAGTAATTTCCCAGTACATCACAGTCTCTCTGATTTCATTGGGCTTAGCATCAACATTCGGAGGAAACAAACGCATAAGTGGGGATTCAGCATTTAGAAAAGGACGGTTATTCAAAATCAATAGCGCGTGAGGCAAAAAGTCTCGCCAATTTTTATACTTGTCATCTGTTAATTTACGTAACTGATCTTTCAGCAGGCCATTCAACCTCTCCACAAGACCCGAGGCCTGTGGATAATATGGTATATGAAACACCCATTCAATATTGTTTTCCACACAGAATTCCTGTACCAATCTTCCACGAAAATGGGATGCATTATCAGATTGAATTTGGAATGGCACACCATAATACATCATAATCAATTCCACTGTTTTAATAGTATTCAATTGGGTAGCTTGCTTACAGGGAAGGGCCACCAACAGGCCACTGTATGTATCAACAATAGTGCAAACATATTGACAATTCCTACTCATAGGAAGTGGACCAATGTAATCAATCTGCCAAATTTGAGCGGGTAATTTCCCGCGATGTAAATGACCTTTAACAGTTTGGGGCACTTTGCGCTGCCTGATATGCTGACAAATGGGACAATGTAGAATAACATTTTTGATTAAATCTAGGGGAATATAAATTCCTCGATCAGCAGCCCACCTGCTAGTGGCTTTCTCTCCAAAGTGTCCTGCTTTCTGGTGGGCCCATTTCGCCAATCCCGCAATATCAGAATCTTGCCTGTCCACCACTGCCTCAGCAATTTTAGATTTCTCATCTGCAATATTATGAAAGAATTTGTCAAGAGAGTCTATCGGGGTATGAGCATCCACATGGAAGATTGTAACAGTACTCTGTGGGAGCATTTCCCAAATCTCCTGCCATAATTCTTTTCCCCACAGTTCTTTTGAATGGATTTTCCAACTATGGGAATGCCAAGTCGGTAACCAAACTGCCAGTCCATTGGCAGTAGACCAAGAATCGGTGAAAATATGACATGTGCCAGGTAATTCTTGTTTCAGAACTTGATAAACAGCATAGAGTTCAGCAAATTGACTGCTCTTACCCTCACCAGTTGTGCTCAGCAATTTTTGTGTGATCGGATTATAGGACACCGCCTTCCAATGCCGTTTCGTCCCTATGAACCTTGCTGAACCATCCGTAAACCAGACATGGTTTCTGTCCTCCGCCGACAAATCATCAAAAGGTCTACCCCACTTAACAGGAGACTCCTGTACTAAAGGTACGGAACATTCACTCTCAGTCTCAGTCGATGGCGCCCGTGCCACCTGCTCATGCAAAGATGCAACTCCTTTTTGTCCCACACGTGCCCTGTCTTGTATATACCATTTCCATTTAATCACACTCGCCTCTTGAGCGTGTCCAATTCGGTGAGTTTTCGGCGAACTCATAACCCACTGCATGATAGGAATTTCAGGTCGCAAAACTATACCATGTCCCAAAGTCAATTGCTCGGTATCCACCAGAGCCCAATAACATGCAAGTAACTGTTTCTCAAAAGGTGTACAACGCTCACCAGCATCAGGTAACTTTTTGGTCCAGAAACCTAACGGTACTCTACTCTTGCCTTGTTTCTGCCACAAACTCCAATTCGCATAAAGGCCTTGTACAGACACATTCAAATCCACATCACCATCACATACAGGCCATAAATCCAGAGCATGCTGAATTGCTTCTTTTGCCAGACTGAACGCATCTTGCTGTGGTTTATCCCATTCAAATGCATTCTTTTTACGAGTGACATGGTACAAAGGGGCCAATATTTGACTCAAATGAGGAATATGCTGGCGCCAAAAACCAAACAAACCAATGAAGCTTTGGGCTTCTTTCCTATTCCTCGGAACTGCAAAATCAAGAATTTTCTGTTTAACCTGAGGGATCACTTCTCGGTGCCCCTCATGCCAATTAATACCCAAAAATTTCACAGCCTGGGACGGACCTTGTAATTTGTCCGGGTTGATTTCCCAACCTTTCTCACGCAGGCACTCAATGACTCTGTCCAATTGGGTCTGAACTTCTTCTTGTGTTTCGCCTTGGATCAAAATATCATCAATATAGTGACATATCTGAATTTGCGGATGAACCGGTACCTCAGCCAAATGCTCTGCCACCAGCCGGTGACATATCGTAGGACTATGCACATAGCCCTGGGGAAGACTCCTAAACGTCATCTGACGCCCGTTCCAAGTAAAACTGAATTGTTCCTGACACTCAGGGGCAATCGGAATCGAAAAGAAAGCATTAGCAATATCAATGGACGCATACCATGTACCTGGATGTTTTTGGATTCTTTCAATTAGGGTAATAACATCCGGTACTGCAACAGTCAAAGAGGGTGTGTGTCTATTCAATTCTCGATAATCAACAGTCATGCGCCAAGAATTATCACTCTTACGTACAGGCCAAACAGGATTATTCCAAGCAGAAGTAACTGGGGTTATAACTCCTGCATCCACCAACTCCTGAATAGTGGTACTAATCTCTTCATGACCACCTGGAATACGATACTGCTTCTGACGAACCACTTTTGTCGCCTGGGGAACTTTTATGGGGGGCATTCTTAAACGACCAACCCGTACAGGCCTGGACGATATATAATGTTTAGTTCCAAATTGGTAACATCCATCATCTAAGTGCAAAGTCATTCCTTTCAAAATATCAATTCCAATTATGAATTCTAAGAGTGGTACCACTAATACAGAGTATTCTTTTCTAGGAATTCTACCTATTCTCATTTCAAGTAAAGTTTGAACTGCGGGAGTTTCCTTTCCACCTAATCCGGTAATTGTAAAAGGCTGACCTTTAAACTTCTTTGATTTTCCATGAATAAGAGTGGCCTCCGCTCCTGTATCTACCAATGCTCGGGCCCTTTGGATATTACGATGTCTCCAATAAATATCAATATCTACATAGGGTCTATTATCTCTGTGAGCCCATCTGTGTACTGGAGCTTGACCTATTTCCTAGTCATTTTTACTGCGTTCTGTGTACCAGGATATATCAGGATAAAGACTCTCACGTTTCCCAGGTATCGATACCTCCTGTTCATATCCATCTCCATTACGAGATGGATTCCTGTCCTCTGCATTGTACTGCAGGTTTCGATCGGCCAATCTGTGTCGATCCTCTCTCCTTCTCAACTCAGGGGATTGATCCCTATCATCTCTACGTCTGCTGTTAACATAATCATCTCTCCCCCTCTCTCTTTCCCCCTCTCTCTCCCTGTCTCTCTCACAACGGGGGGACAAATCACGTACATAACGTCGATCATCACGACGATCAGAGCGCCCACGGCGGTCGTCATCACCGCTACCGTCAGAAAAACCACGATCACACTCAGTCGTCCGAACACGCCGGGCACCCTCCTTTCGATCCAAGCCACGTTTGTGAAACATTTCCCACAAACGAGAAGTAGTCTCACCGTCAATGTCCTCCTTCCGCACACCATCGGCCATAAGACCAAAAAACATATCACGTCTAGTAAGTTTATTGTCACCAGGAGTACGAGTGTCAGGCCGGGATTGCCGTTCAGGTTTAAACCACTCACCCAACTCACCGAGTTGGCGTACCGATTCCAGCACCATAGACAATATGTTACCAGTCTGATTAATCAATAAAGTCATCATGACCTGCTTATAAGCAACAGGGGAAGAACGAATAATACGATTCCGCACAGAAGATGTCAACAAACCATCAAGCAACCTGTCAGCAGTATTCAAAAAAATTGCCGTTTTCATCACCTCCTCTTTGAGACGTTGTGCAGCATCGCGCAAAGTATACCACGGTTTGTCATTCACAGGCCAGTCAGACTCAGTAGGATATTTTTGATTACAACCCTCAGTCACCAATTGAAGCAAAGAAATTTGACCACCAACATTAAAGTTACGAAAATGATCCTGTACAGTAGAATCCGAACTCAAGGAACAAAACTTCAAACAATCACCAGCATCCAACATAATGCCAGCAGCGCCCAGTTCATAAAGGCGCACCATCCATGTGAGTAAGGTCTCACCAGCTCGCTGCCGAAATCGCTGCAAAATATCACTAATTTCTTGTTGAGTAAAATCCTCCAAAGAGTCTAAAGCAATACCATTCGGAGCACCGGGAGCCTGCTGCAACTTCCGCCGAAAAACTGGATGCACCGAGACCGCGGGACGAGCAACACAAGGAGCTCGACCAGTACACATAGAGGAACAATCAGTGTAAGAAGCATCGACCCCACTCGAAGGACGAGCGCAATCATGGGGTGCACCATCAGAGGCGCAAGAAGCAGACTTACAATCACGGCCGGAGCGAGAGGACTCGCGCTTGGCAGACTCCTCACCCGAGGAAGGAGAATCACTCGAGTTCCAGATATTACCATCCCATTCATCAGGATTCCAATCCAGTCCGGCTTTCGCCACGACCAGACGCACCTTTCGCGTCGAAACCCGACCACGCCGATTCTTGTATTTATAACGAGCAATTCGCACAGCCGCCCTCTCGGCAATAGTTTGGTACGTCTCAAGTTTGTCAGCAAGCAACTTATTTTGACACCGCAACAAAGTATGAGCATTCTGAATCTCAACAAAGTTCGCTTCCACATCCTTATGCAATTTCTGCAACTTCAACAACCTCTCATGCAGAATCCTGTACGCAGACAGAACAATCCAACCTCTGCGCCCCAAAACGGGAAGCTCATCACCCTTAGATACCGGCGCCTTCTGTAAACAAGTAATCACATTAGCCGGCTCCGCCAGCTCCAAAAAAGAATTCCAATTCTCACTCAAACCAGTAGAATCAGCCCACTCACGGGCTAAGGCTTCATAAGGCGTTGAATCCCAGCCGGGAATATCAACGGGCAACTTAAAAGTAGATTTCGACTTTCTAGAAAACATCTCGGAAAAGAAAGAGAAAAGAAAAAAAAAAGAAGAAGAGAAAAGAGAGAGAAAAAAAACTACACACACAATTATATACAAATAATATACAAACGAAACCACGCACGTGCCGAAAGCAAACACGATACAACCACAACGCACACAGGTTTCGTAAACGGTTCGTGACGCCAAATGTTCTGCTTGGGCTTTCGGATCAGATAGAACCCGCTCATCAGAGCCTCACTAACCCAGCCAGAACGTTACGCCCTCCCTAGGGCCTATTTACAATAGTGCAACCACATATATCTACCACCTAAGGACAGGGAACTCCTACTATACATACCAAGACCTCTTATAATCGGCGGCCTCGCGATCCCATACGGATCCAGACCTCTCTGCCCATACGACAGTATCACAAGTGGCGGCCTCGCGATCCCATACGAATCCAGACCTCTCTGCCCATACGACAGTATCACAAGTGGCGGCCTCGCGATCCCATACGAATCCAGACCTCTCTGCCCATACGACAGTATCACAAGTGGCGGCCTCGCGATCCCATACGAATCCAGACCTCTCTACCCAGACGGCAGTCTCAGCACAATCGGCGGCCTCGCGATCCCATACGAATCCAGACCTCTCTGCCCATACGACAGTATCACAAGTGGCGGCCTCGCGATCCCATACGAATCCAGACCTCTCTACCCAGACGGCAGTATCAGCACAATCGGCGGCCTCGCGATCCCATACGAATCCAGACCTCTCTGCCCATACGACAGTATCACAAGTGGCGGCCTCGCGATCCCATACGAATCCAGACCTCTCTACCCAGACGGCAGTCTCAGCACAAGTGGCGGCCTCGCGATCCCATACGAATCCAGACCTCTCTGCCCATACGACAGTATCACAAGTGGCGGCCTCGCGATCCCATACGAATCCAGACCTCTCTACCCAGACGGCAGTATCAGCACAATCGGCGGCCTCGCGATCCCATACGAATCCAGACCTCTCTGCCCATACGACAGTATCACAAGTGGCGGCCTCGCGATCCCATACGAATCCAGACCTCTCTACCCAGACGGCAGTCTTATACAACAGTTCATCCTATGATCACCATAACATACAAAAAGGGAATCAGTCTCACTATTCATCAGATCACACAATGACTGCCAGTTCAAGCATAGCCTGTTCTCCGGTTCGAGGGGCTCCTCTTTCCCTTATTCAGTTACCACTTACCTGATCAGGGTTAACATCTGTTCATGTAGCCGCAGCTGACTAGAAGAATAGGCTACCCTCTCATACAAGAACACGCAGCACATGTTGGTTCACTACAAACTGGGTACTTTATTACTCATTACATACGCAATCACATAACATTACAATATAACACATAACCTGCAAAGAAAAGTGAAAGATTAAGTTGTACACTCTAATAAGAAAGGGTCGACATCACCTTAGTAGTGTGTAGCCTGCACTCAGTGGTCATCTAGGTTCCCTTCTCGTCTGTGCCTCGGCTCGCCTGGAAGTCACACCTCCGCAGTCACGGATACATGTCTGCACCACTATGCGCTGTTCTCTTCACCCTTCTCCGAGTCACTGGGACCTCTTCCTTATCGGCTACTCTCTCCTCTCTGGCTATTCTGCTAGGAGAGTATCTGTCTCTCGGTTCTTCTCCGCCTTCAAGATGGCGTCTGTCTTCCCTGGAATAAGTAGTAGCTTTACTGCTAACGGCTAGATGCCGCCTACGGACTGAACATGTAACTGCCTCAGACTTTCACTAATATAGAGGTGCATTTCCTCATGGAAAATTCCGGCCCGTAACCTGCCGCCCACCAAATTCTTGTACCTCCCCGTACCAAGGACACGTTCCCAGCCGGCCAGCCTGATGTAGTGTCTTCGGCATGAAGAAAAATACAATCCTTCGATAAGGGCCGGCCTGAACCGGTTCTCTCCAAGCGAATAACACCTCATAACTAAAACATTACATTTGACCTAGAAGCATCCCAAGCTGCCGGAGCAGAAAGAAAGATGGAGTCTCTCCCGTTTGAGGCCTACCAGGCCTGAATTCAGCACGGCTCCATGAAATACCCTCACTACAGGACAGGTTATCCCTAATACTAACGAATCTATCCCCTAGGCTATGTGTGCAAGCCCTGATCTATGGGGAAGAGCACAGGATCATGTCGAAGTGCCTAGTAAATAGGCTCCATTCACTACTCTAACCCTTAGACTTGAATGGTAAGAGACTGAAGTCACATTCAATCATTTTCCCTCACAAGAAGGCCGGGAAAATCGAGCAGAACAGTAACCTAGGGCATGTTTTGTCTGTCATAAAGATAGTATTTAAATTGATGAGGTGTGAGGTTGGTAGTGTACAGATAACTAAATTGCGTCTAGTGGAATCTAGTATTCCTGGATACCATGTGTGGGTGAACTAGTAGATGAGTCCACTCCATGTCCCTCAGCTCCCGTCCTATCGCAGTCTCTCAGTACATTCTTTACTTTGTCAGAGGGGCAGCAGCCACCGTGTGAAGTGATTTGTACAAACAGAAGATAAGTTTGCCCCCGCTGACAAAGGTCATCAAGACCTGCAACACTTCATGAGTTTTGTGTTCAGTGCAGTTTTTTTCCCATTGGGCGTCCAAGTGGCACGTAAGTGCTTCATAAGTAAGGAACCGTGATTCCGGAAGTCCGTCTTCCATTATCAAGGAGCGTTGCTCTCTCAAATGCCTATCTGTGCAACCCCACCTATCATGTTATGCTAAGTTAAAGTTGCTTATTAAGCACAACAAATCACCCGGAGTAGGGTCTCTTGGCGCTATTGCAGCTCTACAGGTCCTGGGGACAGAATATTAAAATAAATACACGAATTTAGTAGAGATTAAAAATCCATGTTTCGAGAGATTTTTTAAACTGTACAAAAATCAGTGAATGCAGGTAGATGTAGCAGAAGCTGATGCCTGTACTGGGGGGCCAAGTATGGAAATGAAAGACCCTAATACCTGGTAGTGCGCTGAGGATGTAACAGAAGTTTTCTGCTGGATCTAAGACTCTGAGTGGGGGCAAACAACTGCAGTTTGCCTTGCAG
Source organism: Triturus cristatus (assembly GCF_964204655.1). Classification (NCBI taxonomy): domain Eukaryota; kingdom Metazoa; phylum Chordata; class Amphibia; order Caudata; family Salamandridae; genus Triturus; species Triturus cristatus. Next base: position 457,592,515 of record NC_140592.1, on the reverse strand, counting down.
ATACAGAGGACACCTTACATGCAGGGATGTATGTACCAGACAAAGAAGTTTAAAGGAGTGCTTTTTTATAGGCAGCCAATGAAGAGTTCTGTGAATGGGTTCTGAGGACGATCGAGGATGGCGATGACAAACTAAATGTGCCGCAGTATTTTGCACCACCTGGAGTGTGGAAAACAGGCCTTCATTCATGGTGACCACTAGAGCATTGCCATAGTCCATGCAGCTCACTACGAGAGCCTAAATTAGGGATTTTCGTGACTGAAGCAGTAGCCACTAGAATACTTTCCTTAGGACGCACATAATTCCAAAGCAGGAATCTGAAATGGCATTCACATGTTCCCTAATGGAGAGTCTGTCACCTACCATGATTCTCAGGTTTCTCACAACCACTTTTGGTTTGGTGTGGGAACTGAACCCTGGGGCCATCAATCCTCAGACCACACAGAATTAGTTTTCCGAAAAGGCACAATCTCTGTTTTTCACATATTTATTTGAAGACAGTTGAGCTGCATCCAGAGGTGATCTTTCCCATACAATCATGGAATCTTTCTATAATAAAGTCCGGGTTAGGTCCCATTGTGATGGCAAGTTGAGTGCCAACGGCATATGAGATGACATGGAAACCAAAGAATTTTATCACTTGAGCCAGTGGGGCCACATAGATACTAAAAAGAGTGGGGTTCAAAGAGGATCCCTGTGGTACTCCCCTGTCCAAGGCTATGGTTTGAGTGCAGAAAGACTAACTGCACCATATGGGTGTGTTCATCATGTTCTCCAACCACTCCAAGGCTTTTCCGCCAACACCTATCTCCCCTAGTCTTTGGATTAATGCTCCGTGTAATATGGTATCAAATGCTGCAGAGAGATCTAATATACTAGCATTGCTGAGTGCCCATCATCCAAACACAATGGCTTTCCAAAAAAGCTGTACATTGGGTGTTCACCAAGATTTCCATAACTTTACAGAGGAAAAAGAGAAGAGAGATTGGTCTAAAATGTGCCAATTATTGGGATCTGCTGTGGGCTTTTTAAGAATGGGTTAAACTCTTGCTGATTCCACTTTGAAGGGAAGGTTTCCGGGCTCAGGGAAAGATTGAATAGCTAAGGGGTAGAAGGGAGAAGTACTGGAACCAGAGTTGCCATAATATAAGGCAGTGTAGGATTCTCTAGTGATCTAGACTTAACTAGATTAATCAATACATTAACTTGGTCTGGAGTCACTCTGAAACTCCTCCAGAAGGACAGGGCAACAGCTTCCCAAAGGGATAAACGCATGCCTAATTTCCTGTGAAGTCTCTTTAGCAAAAGTGTTATAAATTCTAACAATTCTTTCCTAAACCTAGCTGGCAAGATCATTTGCAAAGGCCTGAGAAGCTAAGAGAGGTTCAGTGCAAGCTGCAGGATTGGTAAATTAGTTGAGAACCTTATACAGTTCTTTTAAGAAGATGCCTGCATCATTGATTCTATCCACATTATGGCATTTCCTTTCCACTTTGATATTATTGAACAAGTTACTTACCTTCGGTAACAATGTATCTGTAAGAAACATTAGTTAGTTAGATTCCTTACCTTAGAATATCCCCAGGCATCAGGCTGGATCCGGAAAGATTTTTCATCAGCAATACCCCTTGCGCGTCGCTAGGCGTCGTCTGCGGCTCCGCGTCCGTCGTCGTGCGCTGGAATGACGTCGGAGTACTTAGACGCTGCCCTCGAGCGCTGACGTCAGTTCTTGTACATAGCTTTCCACGCCAGGAACGCAGAGCCATGCAAGAGACCGACACTGGTGCCAAAAAATCTAGGGCCCTGAAAAGGATAGCCTTAACCCTAGATGTCAGTTCGCAGAACGGGGAGGATGGGTGGGTCGGTGAGGAATCTAACTAACTAATGTTTCTTACAGATACATCGTTACCGAAGGTAAGTAACTTGTTCATCTGAAAGAAACACGTTATTTAGATTCCTCACCTTAGAATAGATACCCCAGCAATACCAACCCCGGTGGTGGGTCTGCGAACCAAGATCACACCAGAAAGTCCTGGAGAACAGAACGGCCAAAGAAGCCATCTCTCCGGACTTGGCTGTCCAGGCAATAATGCTTGGCAAACGTGTGCAGCGAGGCCCACGTTGCTGCCTGACAGATGTCCTGCAAGGGGACTCCTCGGCCCAGGGCAGTAGTCGCCCCTGTGGCCCGGGTGGAATGGGTTCTCAGCCCTACAGGAGGGTCCTTTTAAGACAAGGAGTAACAAGCTTTTATACACAAGAAGACCCACCGCGAGATGGTTCGCTTGTGTACTTCCCGCCCCTTCTTAGCACCCACGTATCCAACAAAGAGTTGGTCGTCCACCCGGAACTGCTTGGTGCGGTCCAAATAAAAGGACGGCGCCCGTTTTGGGTCCAGACGGTGGAGCCTCTCTTCCTCCTTCGAAGGATGCGGAGGCGGAAAGAAGGTGGGCAACGTGACAGACTGCCCGATGTGAAAAGCAGTCACCACTTTCGGAAGAAAGGAAGGACGACAACCTTGTCCGGATGGACAGAAAGAAAAGGAGGCTTAGAAGATAGAGCCTGGAGCTCACTCACCCGTCTAGCCGAGGTGATGGCTACCAGGAAAGCAGTCTTAAGAGTCAGAAGACGAAGGGGACAATTATGAAGAGGCTCAAAGGGAGCGCACATCAGAAATGTCAAGACTAGGTTCAAATTCCACGGAGGCATTACGAAGGGGACAGGAGGAAACATACGAGTAATGCCTTTGAAGAAACGAGAAACAACAGGGGATTTGAAAAGAGAAGGCTGATCAGGAAGCTGTAAGAAAGCAGAGAGAGCAGAAAGATAACCTTTTAGGGTGCCCAGAGCAGAGCCCTGCTGGGCCATGGAAAGAAGAAAGAGGAGAACCTCAGAAAGAGGGGCGGAAAGGGGATCCACAGCCTTTGCTGTGCACCATGCCACAAATTTGTTCCACCTGCAGGCGTATACCGTTTTTGTGGAGGGACGCCTGGCTGCCAGAATCACATCACAGACTTCAGGAGGCAAGTCAAATGGCATCAACTGTCACCGCTCAATCTCCACGCATGGAGGTGGAGACTGGACAGGTTCGGGTGGAGGACCGCCCCCTGCTACTGCAACAGAAGGTCCTCCTGAAGAGGCAGTCGAATCGGGGGATCGATAGACAGACTGAGTAGCTCGGGATACCAGTACCTTCGTGCCCAATCCAGAGCCACCAGGATGACTTGGGCCCGGTCGTGCCTGATCTTCTTCAGCACTCTGGGCAGAAGTGGTATAGGCGGAAAGGCGTACAACAGACCGCAACTCCACTCGCGACGAAAGGCGTCCCCGAGCGAGTGCCGCCTTGGCAACTCCAACACGCAGAACTGCTGACATTGCGCGTTCTCTTCGGTGGCGAATAGATCTAACCAAGGCTCTCCCCACTGCTGAAAGAGGCCTTGCGCCACGTCCGAGTTGAGACGCCATTCGTGATCCATCATGCACTGGCGGCTGAGTTCGTCCGCCCTGGCGTTCAGAGAGCCCGCCAGGTGTTGAACCACCAGGGTGATGCCCTGATGTTCCAGCCATGTCCAGAGGCGCAGAGCCTCCTGACAAAGGGTCCACGATCCCACCCCGCCCTGTTTGTTGCAATACCACATGGCGGTGGTGTTGTCCATGGACACCTGCACCACACTTCCCCGGACAACGGGAAGGAATGCCTTCAGTGCAAGTCGGATTGCTCTCAGCTCCAAAAGGTTGATATGGAGCCGAGACTCCACCGGAGACCAGAGTCCTCTGATCTCCGCCTCCCCCATGTGGCCCCCCCCCATCCCAGGAGGGACGGATCCGTCACTACTACGTGCTCCGGGAGGGGTAGGGAGAGGGATCTGCCGCTGATCCAATCGCGGTCCGTGAGCCACCACTGCAACTGTTTTGCAGTGCCCTCCGAGATGAAGACATGGTCGGGCAGGTTGCCCCGATGCTGGGCCCACTGAAACTTCAGGTCCCACTGCAGAGCCCGCATTCGCCACCTGGCATGATGCACTAGCAGGATGCAGGAGGCCATCAGACCCAGAAGCCGCAGCACCAACCTGACCGAAACCCGGGATAGAGGCTGAAAATGGGAATCAGAGCCTGAATATCCCGGGCCCGCTGTTCCGGAGGATAAGCCCGGAACTGCACCGAGTCCAGAACCGCTCCGATGAAGAGGAGCTTCTGTGAGGGACTCAGATGGGACTTCGGCACATTGATGGAGAACCCCAGCAAATGCAGGAGGTCGGCCGTAGTCTGGAGGTGGGAGACGACTTGCTGGGGCGAGCCCGTCTTCAACAGCCAGTCGTCGAGATAGGGGAAGACTGGAATCCCTGATCTGCGCAGATGAGCTGCGACCACCGCCATCACTTTCGTGTACACCCGAGGGGCACTGGTGAGGCCGAAGGGGAACACCGTGAACTGAAAATGCTCCTGACCCACCGTGAACCTCAGGTAACGCCGGTGGGCCAGCAGGACGGGAATGTGAAAATAAGCGTCCTGCAAGTCCAACGCTACCATCCAGTCTCCTGGATCCAGGGCAGCCAGAACCTCAGCTACGGTAAGCATCTTGAACCTCTCCTCGATTTGCAGCACCCACCTGTCCGACGTGATGGAACGCCAGTGGAGCTGGTGATGGCAAACTCTGCCTCCCACTGGCGTGGAATGGGCCTGAAAGCACGGACTAGGAGGGCTTTGAGGTGGATGCTGCTGGGGTTTATGTGGACTGACCGGCACGTTGACCCCCGGTACCGCCTCGGCGGAATCCACGTCCGCGACCACGTGCAGGTTGGTTCTGTGGACGGTGGCTAGGCGGACGTGAGGGGGCGCCCCTTCCTTGGCCACGAAAGGGACGAAAAGCGGAAGTTTGCGGTTGCGGCCCGAGAGGCCCAAGGACTTGGCCGTAGCCCGGGAGTCCTTGAAGCGCACCAGCACACTATCCGCCTTTTCGCCAAAAAGGCGAGTGCCATCAAAAGGCATATCCATGAGGGTGCTCTGGACATCCCCTGAGAAAGACATGGACCGCAGCCAGGCGTGGCGGCGGAGTGCCACCGTGGTTGACATCGCCCTACCCAGCGAGTCCGTAGTGTCTAGTCCACATCGAATAGCATGTCGCGCTGCATCCCGCCCGTCGGCAAGAGCCTGGGTGAGCCGTGTCCGGGCCCCCTCCGGACACTGGGGCAGCACGTCCTCCACCGTATCCCGCAGAGAGTGAGAATAACGGTCCAAGAGGCAAGCGGTGTTCAAGGACCGCAGTCCCAAACTAAAGGAAGAGAACAGCTTCTTACCGAACTGTTCCAGCCTCTTTGATTCCCGATCCGGGGGAGCGGACGGGAAGGAGGATTGGGAAGTAGAGGCCTGGATAACCAGACTCTCGGGCGTGGGGTGTTGGGACAGAAAACTGGGGTCGCCCGGAGCAGGGCAGTGGCGCCGGGCCACGTTCCGATTCACAGGAGGTACTGTGGAGGGCTTGGACCAGGTGCCCTTCAGAACGTCCACTAGTGCCTCATTGAACTGCAGCAGAGGCTCCGAGGAGCTTGCGGATGGTTGAAGCACTTCAGTGAGGAGGTTAGTCCTCACGGCCACAGCAGGCAGCTCCAGCCCAGGGGCTTCGGCCACCCTGCGCAGCACCACGGAAAATGCAGCACCTTCCTCCGAAGCCACAGTCGGAGGAGAGATGAAACCAGTGTCCGGGGAGGTGTCCAGACCACTGGCATCCCCCAGCTCATCTGCCCAGTCCTGAGATAAGTCGGCCTGCATCGCCAGAGGGTCCCCAGACCCCTCCCAGTCACCCCCGTCATCCGATTCCTGATAAACAGGGGGAATAACCGGAGCTGGACGGTAGATGAAATTGTCATCCATCGGCGTCGGATGCGGCGCCAGACAGCGCTGCACCGGCGCCGGGCCCGGACCGGGGCTGAACCGTGGAACGGCGTCGTCCGGAGGCGGCGCCAGGGGTGGAACCGGTGTCGACGGCGGCGGAGGAGGCGTCGTGAGGTCGACCAGCACCGACTGAGATCCAGGCCTGGATCCCACGGGGGCCTGCGGCGTCTGGACCGAAGTCGATGACGCGCCGGAGCTGCCGGCTCGCTAGGCCGTCTAGTCGAGCCCGCGTGGCCCGAAGGCGCGCCGGTAGGCGTCGACGGCGGAGCCAGGCCCCTCATGGCCGAGAGGAAGGCACTGATCTCCGCCGGAGTCGCGTCAGTCCAAGGGACCGGTGGGTATGGGGACGGACGCTGCTCCTGCGGAGCCGCGGGGGTGGTACCACCTGGACCCTCGACTGAGTCGCGCGACCCGCGAGGGGAGTCAGAAGAGAGGTGTCGTCTCTTGGACTTTTTTCCATGCTTCGACTTACCCGAAGACTTGGAACCCGACGAGCCGTGATGGTGGCTGCGGCTCCGCAACCGGTCCTTCGACCTCCTCCTGGACCGGGACCTTGAACAGCGCCTAGCCTTTGAGGTCAAGGCCTGGCAGTCGAGGCATGACTCCGCATCGTGGTCGGCCCCCAGGCAGTAAAGGCACCGGCGGTGGTGGCCCGTCACCGACTTTAAACCCAGGCATCCTACCGGCACCAGTTCGAGTCGAGTAGACAAAAGAGTCCAAAAAGTTTTTGTCAAAAAGTGACTAAAGGGGTAAGCTCTACCCGGATCGGCGCTGTCTGGCGTGGAAAAAAGAAGAACTGACGTCAGCTTGCGAGGGCGGCGTCTAAGTACTCCGACGTTATTCCGGCGCACGACGCCGACGACGGACGCGGAGCTGCAGACCCCGCCTAGCGACGCGCGAGGGGTATTGCTGACGAAAAATCTTTCCGGATCCAGCCTGACGCCTGGGGATATTCTAAGGTGAGGAATCTAACTAACGTGTTTTTTTCAGATATGATAGATTCTTAGAGACCTTTTGTAGGTTGATCTATCTTCAAGGGTTTTTGTGGTCCTCCATTTGCGTACCAGTTTTCTACATGCTCATAGTCAAGCCCACGGCCATCCATTGTTACATTCGCTGAGTGCTGAAGAAGCCTTCTCTTCCCATGGGGAGACTCACTAGAGGGGGCGCAGAAGCAGATCTCTGGTGCCGGGTTATGCTTTGCAGTGCCCTTGACCAGTAGTGGAGAGCGGCGTTCATAAGTTTGGTAGGCTTGGGCTCCCTCAGTTTAACCCCCAGCATCTGAGTCACCAGGGCGTCATCCCACTGCGTGTCACGCATCAGTCCCAGGTCAGCCGTCCCAAGCCGATCCAGCAACCTGGCTTTCCACTGTAGCTGGGCAGTGGAGTAGTGTAGTTCAAAGGCAGGGGCCTTCAAGGCCTCCAATGTGTGTAGGATGCTGCAAAGTAGTCAGGAACACCCTATTTCTGACCCTGTCCCACATTAGTTCCCTCAATAGTGAGTAAGCCGTTTTGAACCAGTTCTGTAAAAGCCAGACAGGGAGGTTAGCAAAGTAGCAAAGCACATGCAGGAGCATCACTATCTTGGATAAGGAGAGTCTCACCTTCAAGGGCAGGTGCAGTGTGCTCCAGAACTCCAACTGCCCTTGAGGGCCCATACAACACCCCACAGATTTCTCTTCCGAATCTCTGCCGCATTGTTATATATTCATACCTCTAGGTACCTGAAGGAGGTTGACTCTCACCACAGTCCTGTGCGATCAACTCCTTGGGGGGGAACCAATGCTGATATGAGGTTAGTGGGAATACACACGTCTCTGACCAGTTTGTGGAGAGTATGCCCCTCACCCACTTGATATGTTTATAGTTTATTTAGTCTTATACTTAAGATATTAACCCCCCCCCCCCAGCTCACTTCCTGAAGCCTAAGGACTAGTTCCTGCTTATGTTCCCCAACAGCCCCCAAAAATAATATTTCCATACAAAGCTTAAACAAAAGCTTGTCCTAACAGACCTTTTAGTCCCCTCAAAATATCAACTGTTACTGGCCTCTACACCCCCATGCCTGCCATCTTTCCTTCACCAAGCACTCAGACTCTTCACTGTGTTTCTCTACTGTCCCATACTGTAGAATGCCAACCCAGCTAATCTTCAGTCCATAGCAGCTGTCAATAATATTTTATCCATTAAACTCAGCATTTTTTGCACTGTATCCTCCCTTACCAGTGCTGGGTGTCTCTAGCCTTGCCACTGTTCTTGTATGCACTTACTAAGAATTCCCTTATGCCTATCTGTATGCCTGTCTAATAGATTGTGCCACTGGTCTTTCCATCAGTTGGAATACCATCCTTGCTCACAAAGCTTTGGTGGCATCAGTGTTCTGTATACATTACCCCACCGAAAACCTGCTTCTGTGAATGAGACCACGCAGCCGTCACATTAAACTCCGCTTTCAGATTGAGCCTAGCTTTATAAGTGTCATTACACGGCATACAGCCCAAGACAAAACAACCTTAATTATCACAGTAGCCACTCAAACATGGCAGATTACATATTAATTAAAGCCACCACAACTTTGTTATCCACATTGACAAAACTATGCCTAAACCCCACTAAGGCTTCCAACAAGTGTCAGAATCTCAGAAATGCTATTCTTCTGCATACTCTAAACCACTTCTCTGGCCATCTATTAAGCACCCCATCTGCCTTTTTAAAAATAGGCCAAACCACCTACCCAGCCATGTTCAAGTAGATACCTTAAAAATTCCAGGCAAAAAGTCAAGTTTTTCCTCACTGCCACCTTTAATGAGATCATGTGATGTAATAACAGTCACTACCATGGCAAAATCTACCCATCTGCAGAAGGTTCTGCCTGCCCACACTATGCAGCATGCACTATTCCAGAGCCCACTTCTGTGACAAGGTGACAATATGAGGCACCGCCTGCAGGTGAAGCCAGATTTCTCCAGAAACCTATTTTTGGGCGTTATTTTTTGAAGAGGAGGTGGAAGTGGACAGCAGCAAAATACTAGTTTGCCTTAATGTCAAAACTCTTTGCACATGCCTTGAGGTTACATGGTGATAGCAGATAGGCTGCATAACTGCACATTGTCTGACACTGCCCTCTGATGCCTCTCTACTGGGATGAAATAGCGGACTACCTCAAAGGTATTAACAGATGGACTTTAATTATCACTCATAAAGTGTGCTTGTTTGGACGTTTCCTGACAAGTTAAGAAAAGAGAGAATTATATCACAGAGTGGTTTTGGCTAAAACCAGATTACACATGTTGAATAGTAATGGAGACTCCTCCGATTTCAGGAGGAATTGCTAAAGCTGGAGGAGAATCTTTGGTGGGATTTTCTTCACTATAGAGCTATATCAGAAAATCTCTGGTGGATTATCCTCCAGAATTAATATTTCTCCAGAAATCAAAGAGTTTCCTGTTCTGTTACCAGCTCACTCTAAATGTATCCATATTAGGGGGGGTGGCAAAGAAATGCAGTGCCATGCAAGAGACCGACACTGGTGCCAAAAAATCTAGGGCCCTGAAAAGGATAGCCTTAACCCTAGATGTCAGTTCGCAGAACGGGGAGGATGGGTGGGTCGGTGAGGAATCTAACTAACTAATGTTTCTTACAGATACATCGTTACCGAAGGTAAGTAACTTGTTCATCTGAAAGAAACACGTTATTTAGATTCCTCACCTTAGAATAGATACCCCAGCAATACCAACCCCGGTGGTGGGTCTGCGAACCAAGATCACACCAGAAAGTCCTGGAGAACAGAACGGCCAAAGAAGCCATCTCTCCGGACTTGGCTGTCCAGGCAATAATGCTTGGCAAACGTGTGCAGCGAGGCCCACGTTGCTGCCTGACAGATGTCCTGCAAGGGGACTCCTCGGCCCAGGGCAGTAGTCGCCCCTGTGGCCCGGGTGGAATGGGTTCTCAGCCCTACAGGAGGGTCCTTTTAAGACAAGGAGTAACAAGCTTTTATACACAAGAAGACCCACCGCGAGATGGTTCGCTTGTGTACTGCCCGCCCCTTCTTAGCACCCACGTATCCAACAAAGAGTTGGTCGTCCACCCGGAACTGCTTGGTGCGGTCCAAATAAAAGGACGGCGCCCGTTTTGGGTCCAGACGGTGGAGCCTCTCTTCCTCCTTCGAAGGATGCGGAGGCGGAAAGAAGGTGGGCAACGTGACAGACTGCCCGATGTGAAAAGCAGTCACCACTTTCGGAAGAAAGGAAGGACGACAACCTTGTCCGGATGGACAGAAAGAAAAGGAGGCTTAGAAGATAGAGCCTGGAGCTCACTCACCCGTCTAGCCGAGGTGATGGCTACCAGGAAAGCAGTCTTAAGAGTCAGAAGACGAAGGGGACAATTATGAAGAGGCTCAAAGGGAGCGCACATCAGAAATGTCAAGACTAGGTTCAAATTCCACGGAGGCATTACGAAGGGGACAGGAGGAAACATACGAGTAATGCCTTTGAAGAAACGAGAAACAACAGGGGATTTGAAAAGAGAAGGCTGATCAGGAAGCTGTAAGAAAGCAGAGAGAGCAGAAAGATAACCTTTTAGGGTGCCCAGAGCAGAGCCCTGCTGGGCCATGGAAAGAAGAAAGAGGAGAACCTCAGAAAGAGGGGCGGAAAGGGGATCCACAGCCTTTGCTGTGCACCATGCCACAAATTTGTTCCACCTGCAGGCGTATACCGTTTTTGTGGAGGGACGCCTGGCTGCCAGAATCACATCACAGACTTCAGGAGGCAAGTCAAATGGCATCAACTGTCACCGCTCAATCTCCACGCATGGAGGTGGAGACTGGACAGGTTCGGGTGGAGGACCGCCCCCTGCTACTGCAACAGAAGGTCCTCCTGAAGAGGCAGTCGAATCGGGGGATCGATAGACAGACTGAGTAGCTCGGGATACCAGTACCTTCGTGCCCAATCCAGAGCCACCAGGATGACTTGGGCCCGGTCGTGCCTGATCTTCTTCAGCACTCTGGGCAGAAGTGGTATAGGCGGAAAGGCGTACAACAGACCGCAACTCCACTCGCGACGAAAGGCGTCCCCGAGCGAGTGCCGCCTTGGCAACTCCAACACGCAGAACTGCTGACATTGCGCGTTCTCTTCGGTGGCGAATAGATCTAACCAAGGCTCTCCCCACTGCTGAAAGAGGCCTTGCGCCACGTCCGAGTTGAGACGCCATTCGTGATCCATCATGCACTGGCGGCTGAGTTCGTCCGCCCTGGCGTTCAGAGAGCCCGCCAGGTGTTGAACCACCAGGGTGATGCCCTGATGTTCCAGCCATGTCCAGAGGCGCAGAGCCTCCTGACAAAGGGTCCACGATCCCACCCCGCCCTGTTTGTTGCAATACCACATGGCGGTGTTGTCCATGGACACCTGCACCACACTTCCCCGGACAACGGGAAGGAATGCCTTCAGTGCAAGTCGGATTGCTCTCAGCTCCAAAAGGTTGATATGGAGCCGAGACTCCACCGGAGACCAGAGTCCTCTGATCTCCGCCTCCCCCATGTGGCCCCCCCCCATCCCAGGAGGGACGGATCCGTCACTACTACGTGCTCCGGGAGGGGTAGGGAGAGGGATCTGCCGTTGATCCAATCGCGGTCCGTGAGCCACCACTGCAACTGTTTTGCAGTGCCCTCCGAGATGAAGACATGGTCGGGCAGGTTGCCCCGATGCTGGGCCCACTGAAACTTCAGGTCCCACTGCAGAGCCCGCATTCGCCACCTGGCATGATGCACTAGCAGGATGCAGGAGGCCATCAGACCCAGAAGCCGCAGCACCAACCTGACCGAAACCCGGGATAGAGGCTGAAAATGGGAATCAGAGCCTGAATATCCCGGGCCCGCTGTTCCGGAGGATAAGCCCGGAACTGCACCGAGTCCAGAACCGCTCCGATGAAGAGGAGCTTCTGTGAGGGACTCAGATGGGACTTCGGCACATTGATGGAGAACCCCAGCAAATGCAGGAGGTCGGCCGTAGTCTGGAGGTGGGAGACGACTTGCTGGGGCGAGCCCGTCTTCAACAGCCAGTCGTCGAGATAGGGGAAGACTGGAATCCCTGATCTGCGCAGATGAGCTGCGACCACCGCCATCACTTTCGTGTACACCCGAGGGGCACTGGTGAGGCCGAAGGGGAACACCGTGAACTGAAAATGCTCCTGACCCACCGTGAACCTCAGGTAACGCCGGTGGGCCAGCAGGACGGGAATGTGAAAATAAGCGTCCTGCAAGTCCAACGCTACCATCCAGTCTCCTGGATCCAGGGCAGCCAGAACCTCAGCTAGGGTAAGCATCTTGAACCTCTCCTCGATTTGCAGCACCCACCTGTCCGACGTGATGGAACGCCAGTGGAGCTGGTGATGGCAAACTCTGCCTCCCACTGGCGTGGAATGGGCCTGAAAGCACGGACTAGGAGGGCTTTGAGGTGGATGCTGCTGGGGTTTATGTGGACTGACCGGCACGTTGACCCCCGGTACCGCCTCGGCGGAATCCACGTCCGCGACCACGTGCAGGTTGGTTCTGCGGACGGTGGCTAGGCGGACGTGAGGGGGCGCCCCTTCCTTGGCCACGAAAGGGACGAAAAGCGGAAGTTTGCGGTTGCGGCCCGAGAGGCCCAAGGACTTGGCCGTAGCCCGGGAGTCCTTGAAGCGCACCAGCACACTATCCGCCTTTTCGCCAAAAAGGCGAGTGCCATCAAAAGGCATATCCATGAGGGTGCTCTGGACATCCCCTGAGAAAGACATGGACCGCAGCCAGGCGTGGCGGCGGAGTGCCACCGTGGTTGACATCGCCCTACCCAGCGAGTCCGTAGTGTCTAGTCAACATCGAATAGCATGTCGCGCTGCATCCCGCCCGTCGGCAAGAGCCTGGGTGAGCCGTGTCCGGGCCCCCTCCGGACACTGGGGCAGCACGTCCTCCACCGTATCCCGCAGAGAGTGAGAATAACGGTCCAAGAGGCAAGCGGTGTTCAAGGACCGCAGTCCCAAACTAAAGGAAGAGAACAGCTTCTTACCGAACTGTTCCAGCCTCTTTGATTCCCGATCCGGGGGAGCGGACGGGAAGGAGGATTGGGAAGTAGAGGCCTGGATAACCAGACTCTCGGGCGTGGGGTGTTGGGACAGAAAACTGGGGTCGCCCGGAGCAGGGCAGTGGCGCCGGGCCACGTTCCGATTCACAGGAGGTACTGTGGAGGGCTTGGACCAGGTGCCCTTCAGAACGTCCACTAGTGCCTCATTGAACTGCAGCAGAGGCTCCGAGGAGCTTGCGGATGGTTGAAGCACTTCAGTGAGGAGGTTAGTCCTCACGGCCACAGCAGGCAGCTCCAGCCCAAGGGCTTCGGCCACCCTGCGCAGCACCGCGGAAAATGCAGCACCTTCCTCCGAAGCCACAGTCGGAGGAGAGATGAAACCAGTGTCCGGGGAGGTGTCCAGACCACTGGCATCCCCCAGCTCATCTGCCCAGTCCTGAGATAAGTCGGCCTGCATCGCCAGAGGGTCCCCAGACCCCTCCCAGTCACCCCAGTCATCCGATTCCTGATAAACAGGGGGAATAACCGGAGCTGGACGGTAGATGAAATTGTCATCCATCGGCGTCGGATGCGGCGCCAGACAGTGCTGCACCGGCGCCGGGCCCGGACCGGGGCTGAACCGTGGAACGGCGTCGTCCGGAGGCGGCGCCAGGGGTGGAACCGGTGTCGACGGCGGCGGAGGAGGCGTCGTGAGGTCGACCAGCACCGACTGAGATCCAGGCCTGGATCCCACGGGGGCCTGCGGCGTCTGGACCGAAGTCGATGACGCGCCGGAGCTGCCGGCTCGCTAGGCCGTCTAGTCGAGCCCGCGTGGCCCGAAGGCGCGCCGGTAGGCGTCGACGGCGGAGCCAGGCCCCTCATGGCCGAGAGGAAGGCACTGATCTCCGCCGGAGTCGCGTCAGTCCAAGGGACCGGTGGGTATGGGGACGGACGCTGCTCCTGCGGAGCCGCGGGGGTGGTACCACCTGGACCCTCGACTGAGTCGCGCGACCCGCGAGGGGAGTCAGAAGAGAGGTGTCGTCTCTTGGACTTTTTTCCATGCTTCGACTTACCCGAAGACTTGGAACCCGACGAGCCGTGATGGTGGCTGCGGCTCCGCAACCGGTCCTTCGACCTCCTCCTGGACCGGGACCTTGAACAGCGCCTAGCCTTTGAGGTCAAGGCCTGGCAGTCGAGGCATGACTCCGCATCGTGGTCGGCCCCCAGGCAGTAAAGGCACCGGCGGTGGTGGCCCGTCACCGACTTTAAACCCAGGCATCCTACCGGCACCAGTTCGAGTCGAGTAGACAAAAGAGTCCAAAAAGTTTTTGTCAAAAAGTGACTAAAGGGGTAAGCTCTACCCGGATCGGCGCTGTCTGGCGTGGAAAAAAGAAGAACTGACGTCAGCTCGCGAGGGCGGCGTCTAAGTACTCCGACGTTATTCCGGCGCACGACGCCGACGACGGACGCGGAGCTGCAGACCCCGCCTAGCGACGCGCAAGGGGTATTGCTGAAGAAAAATCTTTCCGGATCCAGCCTGACGCCTGGGGATATTCTAAGGTGAGGAATCTAACTAACGTGTTTTTTTCAGATATGATAGATTCTTAGAGACCTTTTGTAGGTTGATCTATCTTCAAGGGTTTTTGTGGTCCTCCATTTGCGTACCAGTTTTCTACATGCTCATAGTCAAGCCCACGGCCATCCATTGTTACATTCGCTGAGTGCTGAAGAAGCCTTCTCTTCCCATGGGGAGACTCACTAGAGGGGGCGCAGAAGCAGATCTCTGGTGCCGGGTTATGCTTTGCAGTGCCCTTGACCAGTAGTGGAGAGCGGCGTTCATAAGTTTGGTAGGCTTGGGCTCCCTCAGTTTAACCCCCAGCATCTGAGTCACCAGGGCGTCATCCCACTGCGTGTCACGCATCAGTCCCAGGTCAGCCGTCCCAAGCCGATCCAGCAACCTGGCTTGCCACTGTAGCTGGGCAGTGGAGTAGTGTAGTTCAAAGGCAGGGGCCTTCAAGGCCTCCAATGTGTGTAGGATGCTGCAAAGTAGTCAGGAACACCCTATTTCTGACCCTGTCCCACATTAGTTCCCTCAATAGTGAGTAAGCCGTTTTGAACCAGTTCTGTAAAAGCCAGACAGGGAGGTTAGCAAAGTAGCAAAGCACATGCAGGAGCATCACTATCTTGGATAAGGAGAGTCTCACCTTCAAGGGCAGGTGCAGTGTGCTCCAGAACTCCAACTGCCCTTGAGGGCCCATACAACACCCCACAGATTTCTCTTCCGAATCTCTGCCGCATTGTTATATATTCATACCTCTAGGTACCTGAAGGAGGTTGACTCTCACCACAGTCCTGTGCGATCAACTCCTTGGGGGGGAACCAATGCTGATATGAGGTTAGTGGGAATACACACGTCTCTGACCAGTTTGTGGAGAGTATGCCCCTCACCCACTTGATATGTTTATAGTTTATTTAGTCTTATACTTAAGATATTAACCCCCCCCCCCAGCTCACTTCCTGAAGCCTAAGGACTAGTTCCTGCTTATGTTCCCCAACAGCCCCCAAAAATAATATTTCCATACAAAGCTTAAACAAAAGCTTGTCCTAACAGACCTTTTAGTCCCCTCAAAATATCAACTGTTACTGGCCTCTACACCCCCATGCCTGCCATCTTTCCTTCACCAAGCACTCAGACTCTTCACTGTGTTTCTCTACTGTCCCATACTGTAGAATGCCAACCCAGCTAATCTTCAGTCCATAGCAGCTGTCAATAATATTTTATCCATTAAACTCAGCATTTTTTGCACTGTATCCTCCCTTACCAGTGCTGGGTGTCTCTAGCCTTGCCACTGTTCTTGTATGCACTTACTAAGAATTCCCTTATGCCTATCTGTATGCCTGTCTAATAGATTGTGCCACTGGTCTTTCCATCAGTTGGAATACCATCCTTGCTCACAAAGCTTTGGTGGCATCAGTGTTCTGTATACATTACCCCACCGAAAACCTGCTTCTGTGAATGAGACCACGCAGCCGTCACATTAAACTCCGCTTTCAGATTGAGCCTAGCTTTATAAGTGTCATTACACGGCATACAGCCCAAGACAAAACAACCTTAATTATCACAGTAGCCACTCAAACATGGCAGATTACATATTAATTAAAGCCACCACAACTTTGTTATCCACATTGACAAAACTATGCCTAAACCCCACTAAGGCTTCCAACAAGTGTCAGAATCTCAGAAATGCTATTCTTCTGCATACTCTAAACCACTTCTCTGGCCATCTATTAAGCACCCCATCTGCCTTTTTAAAAATAGGCCAAACCACCTACCCAGCCATGTTCAAGTAGATACCTTAAAAATTCCAGGCAAAAAGTCAAGTTTTTCCTCACTGCCACCTTTAATGAGATCATGTGATGTAATAACAGTCACTACCATGGCAAAATCTACCCATCTGCAGAAGGTTCTGCCTGCCCACACTATGCAGCATGCACTATTCCAGAGCCCACTTCTGTGACAAGGTGACAATATGAGGCACCGCCTGCAGGTGAAGCCAGATTTCTCCAGAAACCTATTTGTGGGCGTTATTTTTTGAAGAGGAGGTGGAAGTGGACAGCAGCAAAATACTAGTTTGCCTTAATGTCAAAACTCTTTGCACATGCCTTGAGGTTACATGGTGATAGCAGATAGGCTGCATAACTGCACATTGTCTGACACTGCCCTCTGATGCCTCTCTACTGGGATGAAATAGCGGACTACCTCAAAGGTATTAACAGATGGACTTTAATTATCACTCATAAAGTGTGCTTGTTTGGACGTTTCCTGACAAGTTAAGAAAAGAGAGAATTATATCTCAGAGTGGTTTTGGCTAAAACCAGATTACACATGTTGAATAGTAATGGAGACTCCTCCGATTTCAGGAGGAATTGCTAAAGCTGGAGGAGAATCTTTGGTGGGATTTTCTTCACTATAGAGCTATATCAGAAAATCTCTGGTGGATTATCCTCCAGAATTAATATTTCTCCAGAAATCAAAGAGTTTCCTGTTCTGTTACCAGCTCACTCTAAATGTATCCATATTAGGGGGGGTGGCAAAGAAATGCAGTGGAATGTGTGACAGCAGAAGGAAATCTGAGCATGTAGTCAATTGTGAAGGCTAGCCTAGAACACATGGCCCTGCATATGTTGTGTGATATAGAATAACATAAGGTACATTAAATCCATGCTCACGAGCTATCATGCACATTGGAAGAATTTGTATAGTTCAAGTCATTAGTTTAGCAGTGTAGATCTTTCTTAAACTGCACACCCTGTTTCACAGATTTGGGATTCCAGTGCCCTGCTGTATGTGGTGTTTGGCAGATGTTTGACAGATGTTCATTGTATTGATGGTTCTTGTTTTTTAATGTGAGACAGTAACATTAAAACATAATGTTATAGTGTATTCTAACTAACCTGCAGCAGCTATGTTTTCCTTCATGATAGCTTTGCCTACTGGATGTGCCCGCCTCTGAGCCCACACACACCTCACATCCTTACTCCAAAGATGTGAAATTTGCAAACCTGCTGGCTTAGCCAAAGCACTTTACATTTTTATTACTCTGAAGGCTATCTGTTAATGCTGAGATAGGCATCAGCTTGCATTCTTGGTGCAGATTTTTGTTATGTGATTGATACTTGAGATCTATGATAGAGTATAGATTTGAGTCTTACCTTACTATGTGCATCAACTGGTGTGCTGAAGGACCCGTCTAGTTTTCTTTGACCGGTTTGGTCGGTTGTCCATTGCTCAGCCAATGTGAATTGTTTTCTGGATGGGCATCATTAGCCTGATAGACATCCATTATATGTCAATTTTGAACATATTTATCATCCATATAGTCATTGGTTTACAGTTATGTTTTACCACACCTGTAAAATAAAATATAAATATTTATTTAGAAAAATTGTCAGACTTAGACCAAAGCACCTTAAGTCCTTTTTTCATTTTTGCTTACAAACGCATAGAAAATTATATCTCATAACAATTAGCTTACAGTTTAATGCCCAAAGAATTTACTCAATGTTCAGCAGTGCACTGGATTCAAATTACTATAATCCAACTGACATCGAATTGCCACTGTTTCAATGTAATTAAAGTTACATAATAAGTCAAATTTGAAGAAACCCCATTACAGAGTGTTCAGTATTTCGTACCAAAAAATTCAAGCGCAACCACATAACAGTGTTATCACAAATACAGACTTTTTCTACAAGCCAATTTAGGTAATTGGTAGGGAATAATTGCTTTTACAATGAATATGTGCAGTAACGATTCATGGTATTGTCCACAATAGAGACTGAGGGCCTCATTACAATGTCGGGCAGACAACACCGTTGCGGAATCGGGACCGACTGTTCTACAGTCAGCATTCCCGACCACAGTATTATAATGCGCCTGCACATGGTGCGGTCGCATACTCCAATTTCGCTATGGTAGCTTGTGCTGCGGCCATAAACCGGCCGTAGCACAAGCTCCCATAGAGAAATGGGAGAATCTGTTCATCCCTGGCACAAACAGGCAAGGTCATCTGGAGCCGGCTGATGACGATGTGCAATAGCAAGATCCACAGTATCACCCAATGAGGATCTGGCCCAAGTCCCCAGAAGGACATCATACAATGACCCGCCAAAAGGCAACAAGGGCTCCACATCCTCTGTACCCTGGTGGAGAAGATCCAACAAAGGATCCGAAGGCAGGGAGACAGAGGGCGGCTGCATCAGTAAAATATCCGCAGCCCTGAGAACCGCCCTCGCAAAGTCTGCGTTAGCCTCCGTGGCCATCCGAGGTGGAGACAGCAAGTCATCCGTTGGGGACGGCTGCAGGCTAATCCGTCCACCCAGTGACAGAGGCCCTGCAGAATAATGAGCCGGCCAGTGCCCCATGGGCCCCTGCTCTGTGGAGCATGGAAAAAACCCTGGGTTCGGAGAACCCACTGGGGTCACGTCCTCCACCAGCAGAGGAACAGCTGGGGACGGAACCGGCGTCGATCGACGTCGGGACGGCGTCAGATTGACGTCGGCGACCCCCAAAGAGGACTCGTCCGCCTGTGTCGGACCGGCGTCGACTCGACCTCCCCCAAGGCAGGAGCCTGCGGGAAGGAACAAAGTCGACTTGGAGTCGAGCTCTGCGCTATCCAGCGACTACGCAGAGAGCGCCGCAAGACTGTGCGAAGAGGCATCAGGAGGGCTAGATGTCAGAGTGGGATTCCCCTCCGGGTCGTGTCCCGACGTCGCAGCAAACCCAGAACCGGAGTCAAGGCACTCGGTCGGCGCAGAGTGCGAACCCCCGTGGCGCGCCAAGGAGAGGGGCTGACCCAAAGATGGCCTCCAGAGCCCTGGAATAGGCCTCCATCTGGGTCCGAGTTGCCCCAGCCCCAGGAAACGGTGACTTCTTCCGATGCTTATCCGAGGCAGGCGAGCGACGTCTGTGGGAACGACTCCGGGATCTGCCCTGAACAGGAACTTCAGCGTGGGAATAACAGCGCCGTTTGGATCCTTCTGCTAGAGACGGAGGCCGGCGCCGCAAGTATTCTGACCGAGACAACTGGGCGGAAATCAATTTCATCCGTCGTTCCCGCAGGGACTTCCTCTTCAGCTGCCGGCAGGGGTCTCACTCCGCGGGGTTGTGGTGCTCGCCCAAGCACCACATACAGATCTCATGTGGATCCGTCGCCGACATGTGCCACGAACAGGACACACACACGACTTGAAGCCCGCAGGCATCTGCACACTGAGAAGGCCTGAAACCAACACAGGCCAGAGTAACCGCTTCTTCCGGATCCACGTTAAAATGCAGAAAAGAAGAAAAAACTGACGTCAGCACGCCGAGGGGGACTTATATGGCTCAATTGATGTCACTTCCGTGGACGACATCAGGACGGAGCCGGCGACTCCACCCCCTCCGGCGTGCGGAGGTACTGCTGGGGAAAATGTTTTTCGGATCCAGTCTGACCCCTGGTGATATTCTAAGTTAAGAAATCTGCGGCTGGATGTCTCTATCAGATAAATGTTATTGGAGATTCTCCATGACTGACCTCTCCATTATTTGAAGACTTCTTCATTTTAGCTTTAACAATAGGTGACCCGTACAGGGATAAATAGGGGCCACTCCAGTCGATTCTCAATGCAGTGAAGGGGCCTGTCTGGACCCCTACAAATCCCGAAGTACACACCTCAAAGAGACTGATTTCCTGAGTCGGCATCTGTGGGGGGGATTAGCTGAGTGACCCTGACACAAGGTGAGTGACCCATGCTTCATCCCAAAGAACTACTGAGAAGCCATTCATTGGGTAAGAGTGGCAAACATGATAAAGGAGAAAGAGAAGCACTGATAATGGGAACAAAGGGGATTGGTTTCCCCAAGGAAGCTGGTTCAGCCTTAATTCAGGAGGTTGGCTCCTCCACCATAGGCTATTTCAAGTTCCCAGGGTTGATTAGGATATTTGGAGTGCCTAATGTTAATTATAATAATGGGTCAAGCATTTAGCAAATATAATAGGTTAGACCAGAGTCAACCTTTGCCATTTGAAGGGTGTCCTGCCCATTAAATAATAAGAAAGGTTTCTATAGCGACAGTTTATTTTTACTTTTTATAATTCTTTTTAGTAAGTCAATCAATACCATTCAACTTTACAGATATCTTTGAGAGGAAGTGTGGTAATACGTATACATATGAGGACGTTTGTTTGTTAGAGCACTAACCTAAGTAATCTACACATTCACAGGTCCAGAGAGTCTTCTGTTGCAGGAACCACTGGTGGGCTACAAATCTCCCCTCTGTACATGTTCCACTTGTTCCAAACAGCTATCCATTTTTTGGGACAGCCCCTTGCTGTGATACAGGCTTCGCCCTAAACATACACCAGTCCATGTCTGTTTTACACTTCGTCATGGTAGGTGACAATGCAGCTCCCCACAACTGTGCAATATTTCGTTTAGCAATCCTAAAACCCACTGTAGCCCACAGCTTGTCTTTACTGGATCGATCTGTGGGTTCCCATACATTCAGGAGGCACCCCTTAGCTTCAGGACGGACAGTAATTTCAAGCACCTCACTCATTACTTCATGCACTCTGCACCAGTATCATTGTATGTGCTCACACTCCCATATTATGTGCATGAAAGTACCCAGTTGGTTACAATTCCTTCTGCACTCTCCCTTCTCCGCCCGCCCCATATGGACCAGACGGGGCCCGTTACGTACACTCGGTGAAGTATTTTGAGGTGGACGAGACATAGCCTTGCGGAGATGGCCACTTCCCATGGGGAGGCCACCGCCTCCTGCCATTCCTCCTCATCCAGTTCCAGCCCGTCACCAACCCAATGTTCCCTTCTTTGTACCAGGGGATCTGGAGAATTGTTTATCAACTTTTTATAAGTAAGGGAGATCGCTTTTTTGAAAAGGTGCCAGTCTGGCAACTTGTCTTCTAAGGGGGAGGCGCCTGTCTTCATGTGTGCCTTCAGTGCATGTCGGATTTGTAGGAACCTAAAGTGTTCGGAGTTGGCTAAACTGTATTTCAGTTGAAGCGCTTCAAAGGTGAGAATATCACCCTTCTTCCACAGGTCCCAGATTCTCGAGATCCCAATGATCAAACCCCTTCGAGGTTCTCAGAGTTCCCAGCTGTTCCGAGTCCCAAAGCAGTGTCGCCTGTGTAAGTTTCCGCTCCCACCCCAGACTTTTGGTCGCTGCATGCCAGATGTGGACCGAGTGTTTTGTTGGTCCCGTAAGTTGGAATGTGCGGGGTTTGGAGTAGAGGGCTCTGTTATAGTTCCCCCCCAGGTAACTGCCCCGTTCCATGGCATACCCGGGGTCGTCGGAACTCCGATAAGTACCTTGATTGATGGCTGCCAAGTGCGCCGCCCAGTAGTACTTCTTGAGGTCTGGAAGCCCGATAGCCCCATTATACCAGGGCAGGACCAATTTATTCAGCGCTATACGGGGCCTTTTTTCCCCAAAGCAACTGCCGCTGCAGTCCTTCAATCTCCCTGAAGTATTCTGCAGGAACCACATCGGGGGCATTCTGCAGAGCATATAGAAGGCGCGGCAACGCCATCATCTTAAAGAAAGCGGCTCTCCCAAGCATCAAGAGCTGGAGCTCCTTCCAACTAGCTATGTGGCTTCGTAACCTCTGTAGCGGGGGGAGTAAGTTTCGGTCATAGCGGCATTTGGGATCCGCCGTGAAAAATATCCCCAGGTACTTGAAACCCACCTTTGTAGTTTGGATTGGGCAGTCACCAGGTGGGAGGGGAGGTTCTCCACTGAGAGCGAACATGAGGCATTTACTCCAATTAATGGAATACCGTAAATATATCCAAAACGCTAAGAAGAGACCTTTGGGGGGAAGCCAAATATAGGAGAATATCATCTGCATATAGAGAGATGCGATCTTCCCAGTCCTCTGACCACCGCAACCCCCGGATGACTGGGTCTTTGTGGATCCATTGAGTTAATGGCTCCGGGGAGAGGGCAAAGAGTAAGGGGGACAGCGGACATCCCTGACGGGTAGCGCAACCTAGGCCAAAGGTTGCAGATTTTTTGTTGTTGACCACCACCTGTGCCAGTGGTTCCGAGTAGAGGAGCTTGACCCATCCGATAAAACCTGGCCCAAACCCAGTTTGTCCAGGACTGCAAAAAGGTAAGACCATTCAATGGTATTGAATGCCATGGTGGCGTCTAACGAAACGATTACTGCTGCTTCCTGGACTGTTGGCACCCTGCCCAGCACTCCATGCACTCTCCTCAGGTTCATTGCCGTGTTGCGTTGGGGCATGAAGCCTGATTGATCAGGGTGTCCCAGCCCACTGATGACTCGAGTGAGCCTGTTCGCTAAGAGTTTCGCCAAGATTTTGGGTTCTGCATTGAGCAGAGAGATTGGTCTGTAAGAGGTACGGTCACATCTGGGTTTGCCCTCTTTATGGATAGTGACCAAAGTTGCTAACCTCTGATCCGCTGGCAATGAACCCACCTTCCTGCTCTCTACGAACATGGTTCGTAGGTAAGGGGTGAGCCTATCTGGTCTTAGCTTATAGAGTTCAATGAGCAGGCCATTCGGTCCCAGCGCTATCCCGGCATGGAGGTGTCTAATTGCGCTCGCAATTTCGTCATTGATGAGATCGCTATTCAACTCCGCTGCCTCTTCCGTCGAGAGGATAGGGAGTCGTATGTCTTTAAGTAGTTCCTGAGAGTTGGTACCGACCAATGAGGTGCTCAACTGATATATCTTACTAAAATGGGTTGCAAATTCGCTCGCAATTTCTTGTGGGTCTGTGAGCTTTGTACCCCCCTCATTGACCAACTCCGGCACCAGCCTACTTGCCATTTCTTTTTTATCAAGCCATGCCAGCAGTTTCCCTGCTTTGTCCCCCAATTCGTACACTCTCCCGTCCCTCTCCCTTGTCTTCGCTCTGTCAGTGGCTATGGCCTTGTACTCATCTCTCTTCGCTGTCCCCCTTCTCCACCTCCATTGGTTTATCTCCGTTTTAGGGATCCAGCATGGATGCTTGGGAAATGTATAGCGATCTAGCTTGTTGTGTTGCGTGACTTTTGTGCCCTCTGTGCCAGACATTTTCTTTAGGAGCAGGCAGCCGTCACCCTTTCCGCCCCTGACTTAGCAATCTTTGCAGTGAACAGCCTTGTATCTCTCTCCGGGCATTCATCTTGCAAGTAAGTGGTCAGGGTTGGTCGTGGGGGTGTATCACCAAGATGCCGTCCGCAACCCCGATCACGTGGAGGACAATGCACTAGGCCAGGTTTTTTCTGTCTTTATAGGTTTCCTCAGTGAGTCCTCCTGGCGTGCAGGCCCTGCTCTGCCGTGGCACCTTGGCTTTCACTCCAGGCCAAACCTAGGCTATGCTGCAAGTCCCGCCAGGCTAAGCGACCAAGGGGCGCCTCCCCCAGTCCATCAAGGACTTTAGCCACGGAACACTCCAGTGGACCCTTCAGTGCTTCGAGTCTATTTATCTGCACGACTGGGTTGGCAGGCGCCTGTGTAGCCATAGTTTCCAGGGGGCTCTGCCGGCAGAGAGGAGAGCCCCCAGTGGTGGACCCAGCAGGTATCCTCGGAAATCCTGTTTCCCGCTACGATCGTGGCCAGTCGCTTAAGCCCGTTCTGCTGCAGGTCCCCGAATCCCAGCACGGCCAGAAGTCCAAGTCAATAAGTGCACCCATGGGGGGGCAGGGCTAGCCGGCGTGCATGCGCTTGTTGCTCCCAAGGGGCACTGCCAGAGCTGGGGAGGGCAGGTGGTGAGGGACTTATGGGGAATCCCTCCTCCGCCCCCGGCTCCTGCCGCCGTAACTCCCGTCTGCGAACTAGGACCCTCACTGTGGTGCTACACTGTTCCCAATATGGCCGGTCCAGCGGTGTATCCGTGAGGGGCTTCACTCACCCGTTGCCTCTCAGAAGTGCAGTTTTGGTCTGGGCGCCGAATTCAGCACACTCTTGGCCTCCCCTCGGTGCACAGGCCCCAACCACGGTCTGTCTTGTTGCCGACAGCCGCTCTCCAGTGCGCCGATCTCGGCTCCGATAATTACTTTAGGGACCCGCCTCCGATTCAGGAATGGCCGCAAACTCCGCCAGCTGCGGCGCTTCCGGTGTCAGCCCCAGAGCCTCGATATTGGGCTCGTCAGGTTCCCTGTGTGTTGCCGCGTCCCCTCCACCGCTCAGGTCATGGATGAAGCAGTCAGGATAGGCAATGGAGAGAAAGGTCGACAGAGCTACCCTAGCGCGCGGCCATTGCCCAACGCCGCATTGCTACACCCCCAACGTTTATTTTTTTTTAATCAATGGCATACGTATACCAAGGACAATATTTATTTGCAATTCCGCTTGGTAAGCACCATTGACTTAGTCAAAACACAGTATATTAGACACTGCATTGTAAAAAAAAGACAGGAAAAATATTAGATTGGCACACATGATTGCTGGAATGAATGGGAGATATATGCCAGACAGCTGAGGTGTATGAAACGGGTGAAGGGGACAGTATGCAATGCACTGAAATAGGAGTTACAGGAATTTAACAGGTCAAGAGTGTGCAGAAGAGTACGGAATACTACCGCAAAAACGGTTCGACAGAAAGTAAGGCTTTTGTGATAGCCCACAGCGCCACACCTGGAGGAGACAGATCCAATATTAGAGGGACTTTTGGATAGAAGTCCTCCTCCTTACAGTGAGACTAAAGCAGTTGATGAAGGGACAGGGCATTTTGTAAAAATGAAGAAATGTGAATGTAGGATCGGGAAAGAGGCAAGTAGTACATGTGGAAGAGTAACACCTCAAGAGATTGAGGGAGTTAGCCCGACATGCTTCAAAGAGGAGATGATTCAGTACTAGTTGCATTGGAGGAAAGAGCAATGAATGGGGTGGTGCATGAAATGTGTACTGGTGCTTTTTTATTTTTGCTCAGCAGGACCCTATGATAAGGAGCAATTAGTAGCACCATGGGACATCGAAATAATAAATGATTGAGTGGAGATGGGTAAAGTAGAATGTCAAAGGGAAGAGGTGAGGAGTTTGATAGATGAACTGTATCCGAAGATATAGAAATACAGGGATCAGGCGGACAATTGGGAACAAAGGATAAAGGAAGGTAAAAAAACAACAAAAGGAAAATAGATTGAAGAAGCAAACTCAGACATGTTATAGGTCAGACAGTTGCAGATAATTCGCTGTCTGGGGATGGGACTTCTAGAAATATACCCGGTCTACTGATAGTTCTAGAGCCTGACACTACCCCTAGTAAAGTTCTTCCTAGGAAGGAAGACCAGGAAACAGCAACTGAGACGTTTCATTATGTTTATACTACTACATGGACTAAGGACCTGTACACTTTTACTAAAGATTTTCCTAATTTGCAAGAGAGACCTGACGCATGATATTCAAAGATAGAACAGGTACTGAAATTAGACGATCTGACCCGGAAAGACCTTGATACTATGTTTTCCATAATTATACTTTCAGAACTGTGGGCTAAGGTTAAAACTGATCAAAAGGTGGAGTCGTCAAAGGAAAAGCCGAATAAACAAGACAATGGTTCCCTTTCCCAGGACACTTTGCACCTGCCACAAAAGGTTCTAGAATGTCTCAATTAATTGTTACCTCATAAACGGAATGATTGAAATTAAATATTTCAGGTAGTTAAAAAAAGAATGAATCTGCTCATTGCTATAATGAGAAGATGAAGAAGGCTTTTAAGGCCCATAGTTTGAAGGATAGAGATGACTCTGGTTCTACTTCCGCCCTAGTGAATGCATTTGTACAAGGACTACTGCCCACCGTTAAGAAAGAAACATCTCCAGGCAGTTATTCCGTGCTGGTCGGTGGAACCAATTGATAAGATATCGGCCTAAGACACCTATGGTGAGGGTTGTTATGAAGCATAGGGTAGCCCCAGAGGAAACAGAGGAGCAGCAGCACCTGCATTATCAGTTGACCAGACAGGTCCTTATGTTCAAAGAGAAGTTTATGGTCATAATGTTAAATTCCTCATAGACACTAGTGCCAGTTACTCCACAGTATCAGCTAATACTGTTCCCCACTTACCCCTCTTCGGGATGACCAACACCTCTGTGGGGATTTCATATGTTGCCATTAAAAGCCCTAATAGCCAACATGTGATGTTTATCATTGGTGCAATTAAACACTAACATTCTTTTGTTTCTGACAAAAATGCCTTTCATTTATTGGGTCTTGATTTATTGAAAAAGATGAATGCTGTCATAAAATGTACACCGGATGGTGTTTTATTTGAATGCAGTGATGAATGACTATTTATATATCAAATGAGTATCTATCATACTGCAATTTGAATCTGATTTTGGTTCCTGATATTGTGCCGAACAATGTACCAGTTGACGACTGGAATTTAAAGAAAATAGATGTAGGGAGAATATTAAATGTTGAGCCTATTTATGTTGTTTAAAGAAAAATGTTGTGTTGTCTCGGGTTCCACAGTATCATATTTCACAGAAGGGAAAGTAGGGAAAGTTGGGATTGCAGCAAATGATATCTGCACTGGTTAAAGAGAGTCCTGGTAGAAACAAAGGGCAGTGTCTGTAATTCCCCAATTCTCCTGGTGCGCAAACAAAGTAAGGACCCCTCAAAGCCTGATGAGTGGCGTGTGGGTAAGATTTTCAAGAGATTAACAAGATAGTAAAGCCCATATTTCCCATTGTGCCAAACCCCACTACCATTCTTCTCACTAGAACCCCCTTCAGCCACTTATTTTTCAGTCCTAGATTTGACAAATGCATTCTTCTCTATTCCCCTACACCCCGATAGTCAACATCTTTTCTCCTTTGTCTTCAGGGGGCACAGTTTTTCTTGGATACATACTCCTCAAAGGTATACAGAATATCCTTCCATATATTCACCTACATTAAAGGCAGACATTGATCAGAATATTTTTTCCCCTGGGGTGGCATTGATCCAATATGTTGGGGATCTTCTTATAGCAGTTGATACGGAAGAACAGTGTTTGCGGGCCACAATAAATCTGCTTAAATTCTTAGCATCCCATGGTCAAAAAGCATCCCCAAAGAAATTACACTTTTGTAGAAAACAGGTTTCCTATTTGGGCCACCTGATTTCTGATGGGGAGAGGAGAATAACACCAGGACGTAATCCTGCACTAATGCAACACCCTGCTCCCATGACACAACGCAAAGTACGTTAATTTCTAAGAATGATAGGGTATTGCAGGCAGTGGATACCAAATTTCTCCCTTATTTCTAAACCTCTACAAGACCAGACACACAAGGATATTACTGTCCCTGCCCCCTGGATGCAGATACTTCAGGTAAGTTTTCAAACTATTAAAAAGGCTCTCTGTGAGTCACCGGCATTGTGGATTCCAGATTACTGTAAAGAGTTCTACCTCTTTATACATGAGTGAGAAGGATGTGACTTTGCAGTACTCACAGAGGACCATGGGGTCTTAGGAGACCCTGTGCATATCTGTCTGCTATATTTTTCCCTTTCTCACTGGATCCATACACCTTCGTGGACATAGCCCATTGATGTACACCTCCTTAGTCCTGCCCCTTTAAAAGAACATGTGCCCTTTCTTGCATTTTGTTTGACTTTCTGTCTGCTGCGGGAAAGAGGTAGGCGATCGGTACTCTTGTCTTGTTTGTGTTTTCTGAATGGTGTTGGCCTTGGGGTGGTCTATTCTCATTCTGAGATTACCTCTCCTTGTTAGTTTTTTCTGAGCAGTGTTGGTCTTGGGCCGGTCTGTTCTCACTCTAAGATTACCTGAGTTTTGTATGTGAGAATTGTGTCAGGATCCTCTGTCTGATTCCTAGGGTCGTGCTGATGCTCAAAGGGGGCCCTCCTCTGAACTACCCCAAGTCTGGAATAGAGATACGTACACAGACTGTTGAGGTAATTGAGCGGGGAAAGGAAAGGGTAGGAACTGCGGGGAGGGAGATCCGTGAAGGAGACAAGAAAACAACGTAAGACCTCTTCTGTTATTTCTTCCCCACACCGTTACTATACAGCCTGCTCCTCGATACAACAACCCCTACCTGAAACAAAGAGAAAAGGAGGCGTAACATCAGAAGAGAGCAGAGGACGATGGCATATTCAGAACACCTTCTACGTGAAAAGAGAAGACAACAGAGAACACACTGTTAGGGACGGTTTATTGTTCCACCCCCCACTAGTCCTCACTATATGTCTTTACACTAAGTACCAGGAGAACACCTACCATGCTATTTGTCCTGTGGACTGTTTAGCCTGGTTCTACCCCCTCCAAACGACCTCTGTCCTGATGACACTGAAAAAAGAAAGAACAACCAAATGAAACTAATCAGAGGGTTACATTGAACCCTCTAACTCAACGTAGTTCGAATCCTTAACCCATTGGTGCTAGGCGCCAATAAATGTTAATAGCTCTGGGCTCACAACTTCGTGTCAGCAAAGTTTAGGTTATTATAAGGAAGTTCAAGCAGCAAGTAACCACGACCTGGTATTGTTCCATACAAGGTCTTGAATGTTTGATACAAATAACTATACAAAAGCAGAGCGTCACTTAATCCCAAAATATTACAGTTATAGCTGGGATTTATTGAGGGTGCATCAATTTCCTTGCACAAAACCGGAGGAACTTCACGGTTTTACCAACAGGGAAAAAAGCAATCCCAAGTGCCGTTCTAGGCACCTAAACTCCCCTACAAGAGACCGTAATAATGCGTGTGTCGTCCAACAGGGGAGTCTATGGAAAGCGCGGTGTACTCACCACCGTGTAGTTGCAGCAGCGAGCCGATCACTGGATTGAGTGCAAGCACACACAAGCTCCCCTGCAAGAGACCGCGAGTCCCGCGCTTCTCATCCGACAGGGAAGTCCTTTTGGAAAGAACCGGTGAACTCACCACGATCTATGGCAGCAGCAGGCGGTCGACGAGTAGTGCGCGAGCACTCTTACCACCGGGGGTAATCCGTGGAGTGGCCGGAGAAATCCGATTCTGCGATTCCAGAAGAATAATCGGCGGCGCTTCCAGGCCGCCGCCGTCCTTATTCTTTCCGGGCGTAACGTCCGAGTCACGAGATGCGTGACTCGCGTTGCATGCCGGTAAATGTAAATGTAGTTTTGTTTTCTTTATGCAGGTGTCAGCATACGGTTTCTTGTCTGAAGGGCAGATAGTGTGTACTAGCTCACATTTCTGACAAATTGGTTGGTTTCTCAATCTGCCTATTCCAGCCTTGCCTGTTGCTCAGGCCTATAACTCTTGTTCACGGCTTTTAACAGCTATTATTGCCCTCAGCAGCAGGCTAAAATGAACAGATAGAAATGTTCATCAAAAACAATATGAAAATCGTTACAACATTCTAGGACTGTTAAGAATTGCTAGGATAATTCTCATCAGTGTAGCAAACCCACTCAACACCGGGAAACATCCATTACCACGCGGGCATTGCATCGCAATGCCTTTACATCGCGGGTAATACAACGCAAGTCATTACAACGACTTGCGCTGGATGGCGCTCTTACCTTAGGAATAGTATAATTTACTATTCCAACACCTTCCCTATTGTACGTAGACTGGTGTTGGAATAGTAAATCATACTATTCCAAAGTCCAGCGCCCTCCAACGATGTAACGTTCCGCGATCATTTTGATTGCGTTGTAACGTCACATATTCCTCAACACCGGACCATCATTGCCGGTAAAGCAAGAAAAGACAGTATTTATGCACGTGGAGATTCCTAATCTTCGAACGGGGATTAGATAAATCTGATGTGCTCATTTAAATATCAGACAACAGCAGATGATGTCAATGAAACTTTGGCATCCAAAATGACATAATGGCATTTCCGGTAGAAATGAAATTCCCGTGGTACAACTTAATCTAACAATTAATATTGTTGGGAAACCAAATTATTATATCCAAATACACAGTATTAAGCCCATGTGCTAGGATATGACTAATTCATGCAAATCATGCCATTATACAATTCAGTAAAAACAAAATATTTTATTAAAACCCAGTTAAAAACAGACAAAAACAATTTATGATCCTGTCACAAATGTATCTAAGACATACACATGTCATATATACTAAAAACAAGTTCCTCTAAATTCAGGGGCACAACTATTACCCCTTATTCAAGTGCAGTTTTTGGACCCTACAGAACACAATCGCTACGTCTAACAATTAACAATCCCACAGATTTATAACAGAGAGACAGAAACAGACAGTATAATTTGTCATTGGGGTAACACATCCGTTAATAAATTTCAAAAGGCTTTTCATACACACAATCTGAAAATATAGTGTTTACAAGAAAAGCTGTTCCCACAGATTGTGTTGTAGTGCTGCGTCGACGCGTTTCGATGGTTTGAATTAATTATTCATCTTTTTCAAGACAAAATATATTTCATCGTCTCTCTTATTGTAGGCACTGGTTGGGTGCCGTTGTGAAAAGCTCCTGTTGGCAAATATATCAATATTACAAGTTTGTATTATATCAAACCATCGAAACGCGTCGACGCAGCACTACAACACAATCTGTGGGAACAGCTTTTCTTGTAAACACTATATTTTCAGATTGTGTGTATGAAAAGCCTTTTGAATTTAACGGATGTGTTACCCCAATGACAAATTATACTGTCTGTTTCTGTCTCTCTGTTATAAATCTGTGGGATTGTTAATTGTTAGACGTAGCGATTGTGTTCTGTAAGGTCCAAAAACTGCACTTGAATAAGGGGTAATAGTTGTGCCCCTGAATTTAGAGGAACTTGTTTTTAGTATATATGACATGTGTATGTCTTAGATACATTTGTGACAGGATCATAAATTGTTTTTGTCTGTTTTTAACTGGGTTTTAATAAAATATTTTGCTTTTACTGAATTGTATAATGGCATGATTTGCATGAATTAGTCATATCCTAGCACATGGGCTTAATACTGTGTATTTGGATATAATAATTTGGTTTCCCAACAATATTAATTGTTAGATTAAGTTGTACCACGGGAATTTCATTTCTACCAGACAGTAGTACCCTATTCCCCTGGTTGGTCAAAGGGGTCTCTCTCACTTTTATTATAACATTTTCAGCACAGTCCGTGTGGACTGGAGAGGAGGAATTTTTTTGCATTTGGTTCATAACCAACATTCAAACAGTTAGCCCGGTGGACAATATGGATAAGTTTAAAACATTCGGTTTCACCGAGGACCAATTCAATAGGTTGATAAATCAAAACCCACGAGGTGGCACTAAAAGTATGATTAATAATAGTAGCCATGAGCAAATTTAAAGAAGAAATTAATTAGGACCGAACTTCACGCTGAGTTTCTAATTGAATACCTAAAAGCCGGAGTAATACCTATAGGGTTACGCATTAGAAATGAACCTGGACTTTTTATTGAAAATCAAAAATTCCTTGAGGTATGGACACATATAGCTAATCGCTGCAGTAGGGATTGGCTTATCCTTATAATAGAAACTGCGCAAGAAGTAATGATTATCGAGCGAAAACAAATTGAAGAATTAGAAACATCACTTAAACAAAATACAGCTTTGGATGATGCAAAAAAGAAATTAGAAGAGTTAGAATCGGAAACTAATGGGTATCGGGAATAACTTATAAATAAAAAAACTACCAAACTCAGAAAAGACATTGATAAATTTAGTGCTGAACTGGTATATCCGTTTCTTAATAAAGAATATTATAACACCCAAAGAGAACAGAGGTGGGAAAAACCACAGTACCAAAAACCGGTGTACTCAAGAGGGGGCAGCAAGAGAATTACCTTCTCTGAATCATCGGGATCTGGTAGTGAGGAAGAACATACCAATGAGCAGCAAGGTAGACCAGGTGCCAATTATGAACGTGAGCCTTTTTTAGGGGGACGCCCGAACCGAGGACAGAGGAACTACAGGAATTATGGGAGAGAAGAACAAATGAGGAACCATCCACCTCAAAACTACCAAGCGCAGGATTATTTAAAAACAAGAAATCAGAGGTACTGGAGGTAGTTGCGATTCCTATCATCAACCTTTCTAGTAAGACACTAACTAATGAAGAAGAGGATGTACTAAAAAAGGGTTTAGTTTTGCCCCCACTGCTCCTCCCAATAAATTTGAATTAGAAAAGGACATGAGAAGTTTTTTTAGGAAAATCAGATTAAATAACTTTTTCAAAGACAGAAATTATGAACCAACCCATAATACTACAGGTTTTAAACCAAAATCTACCTTTACTCCTAACCTCAGTCAACTGGACAAAAATATCGAGCTATTTGAAAAAATAGTAGAAATAGAAATAAAAACCAGTTTAGGAACAACATCTAACCAAACAAATAATCTTCTACCCAATCAGAGAAAAGCACTCAAATCATTACAAGACTGCAACCAAATTACCATCAAACCTGCAGATAAGGGTGGAGGGGTGGTGGTCCTGGACACATTAGATTATGAAAATAGAATGAGATCACTGCTAAATGTGGTAGACCACTATATACGTGTCCCTTTCTCTGTAATTGTGGGCCTAAAAAAAGAAGTCTCTCAGTTCCTAAATAAGGGTAGAGAAGAAGGAGTGATCTGTGATGACGAATATAAGTTTCTTTTTAACAATAATCCCCGCAATTTATGGGTTACCAAAGATACACAAAGATATAGCGAACCCACCAATGAGACCAATTGTGAGTAGCTTGGGCTCATTACTTGAGCCATTAAGTAAATATGCTGACTACTTTTTAAGACCGATTGTCCAAAAACAGGAATCATACCTGAAAGACACAGCCCACACAATTTCTATTTTTGAGGGACTCAGCTTCAATAGGGTGACTCAATATCTAGTCACCCTTGACATTGAAGCATTATACACAAATATCCCCCAAGATGATACGATACGGGTTATGGCATCTATTTTAGAGGAGGAGAATTTGAATGGTGATCAATGCCATTTCATTTTAAATTGTATTAAGTTGGTACTGAAGAACAACATTTTTTTATTCAAAGATGAGCTATATAAACAAGTTAAAGGGACAAGTATGGGGGCCACATGTGCCCCCAGTTTGGCCTGTCTTTATGTAAGCCATTTTGAGCGCAAACACATCTACAATGAGATGGCACCTTTTTTTGAAAATGTCCTCCACTGGCATCGTTTTATAGACGATATAATTTTTATCTGGAACGGTGCAGAAAATGAGCTCATGAATTTCCTAGAATGGCTTAATAAAGGAGATGACAATCTGAGGTTTACGGCTAATTTTAGTGACAAAAGTGTCGATTTTTTGGACATTAAAATAAAAGACACACAAGGACATCTTGAGGTGGAATTATTTTCAAAACCCACTGACAAGAATACCTTGTTGAAATACGACAGTAATCACCCTAAGTCACAAAGAGATAACATTCCATTCGGTGAGTTTTTAAGGTTACGCCGTAACTGTACAAACCTCACTGATTTCTATTACCATGCTGAAAGAATGGAAATTAAACTGAAAGAAAGAGGATACCCCAGAAAATTAATCAAGCACTCTTTTAAGCGTGCAAGATTTTATGACAGGGAGAGTCTCTTAAACAGTAATAAAGAGAAGAACAACAGAAATCTAAATAAAATTGTATTTGTTAGCCAATATTCAGGTTTGAGTAACAAAATAAAAAATATAGTCAACCGCAATTGGAAAATTCTTAATGATGGAATATCAACACCTATGCCTAAACCCCTTTTCTCTTTTCGGAGAAATAAAACTATAAGAAATGCATTGGTAAAAACCTATAAAACAATTGAGAGCAATACTCAAACCACTCTGTGTAACCAAGCAGCTACAGGGAACTGTGCCTGTGGTACATGTTCTATTTGTCCCAATTGCATTAAACAAAAAAGCCTGAACTTCAATGGTAAAACTATGGTTGCGAAAACACTATACAACTGCCGTAGTAAAAACCTAGTTTACCTGCTGATCTGCCCATGTGGCAAGGGCTACGTGGGTGAGACTGGCAGGGAACTACGCATCAGACTACTCGAACATAGATCGGCATTAAAAAATAAGAAAGAAAATGCACCCCTTACAGACCACTATGCCAAAGCTAACCATCAATACAATGAGTTTCAGTGGTTCATATTGGAGAAAATAACTATAAATCGAAGAGGTGGTAATATTGATGCAATTAGAAAAATGCGAGAACAGTGGTTTATGTGTCATTTAGATACCATAGACAAAGGCATGAACACTAGGGAGGACTGGATGAAACTGGTAGCAAATTTATGATATATAGTGTAATGTATAGGACAGTTCCCTTAATGTAGACCCACAAAATATAAATAAAAATAAAAATGAAAATAGTAAATAAAATTCTTAGGTTGTGGGTAAATAATAATACCTCATGCTGAAACACAACTGAAACAACTAATGAGAATTTCCACCATTTTGTATTATATAAACTCAACATTGAAATTTGACACTATTTAGTGGGCAAAACTATAATTATTAGAAAGGTGGCTAATTTCTTTATAACCCTATAAATCTGTATTTGGTAAAAACCGGCATAACACAATAAAATAGTAACCAATGGTGGTTGTAGGCACTTGTATGGTTTTAGCAGCAATAGTGACTTTGTCTGTGTTTGCCTACTAGATCAATAAAGTTACGAGATTATGATAACTAGTGCATCCGGGTTACCATAGGCAGTACGCGTAGGTATAATCATGCACAATATAACAAAATAGTATTTCCAAATGTGTGTGTAGGTACCTCCATGGGATCAACAGCAATAGCGATATTATTTGTGTTTATTTAGCGGATCCATCAAGTTATGAAACTGTGACAACAAGCACATCCGGGTTATTCTAGGTAGTATGCGCATGTTTTGCCTATCCTGCCGACTTGGTCCGACCTGAACCGGATGTTTGGTTGCACATTACTTCCGGAATTTGTACGTCCGGGTTACCGTAGGCAGCATCCACATGATCTAATTGTTCACAGCCCAAAAAAATTTTTTCAAAGCTAAACGCGGGAAACACGAAAGTACACCTGTTTGTAATTCTTGAATGGACCAATTGGAGCATGCCTCTTTGGGTATTTAAATAGGGTAAGTTAAGGATTCGCCGAATGCGGCTAGTTTCGAGGACAAGAAGAACCCATTGGAAACAACACAGGATTACCGAGACGGTGAGGCTATTGGGTCGGGTTTCACTGTACTATTAGGTCACAATTTTAGTTAGAACCTTTTTTGCCGTATACTAAACTAACTATAGGTTACGGCACCCCAACTTATTTCTACCACGGTATTCTGTGTATTTTACAGGCACTGCCTTTTTTGCCGTATACTAAACTAACTATAGGTTACGGCACCCCAACTTATTTCTACCACGGTATTCTGTGTATTTTACAGGCACTGTTGTGGCCAACCAAAGAAGACAATACTGTAACTAGGCAACGATCCGCTTTATACTGCAACTCCATAAAAATATGCCAAGCGGTTTCCTACAAACAAGACGGTAGGCATTTCAATTTGGATGTTTGGGAATAATATGCAGTGACAAAAAAACAATACTTAGTTTCACTTGAATGGTTCATTTTTAGGTAAAAACCATTTAAAGACGAGTTGAGGACGGGTTAATAAACAAGAAATAATCTGCTTCACACTGACAAGACGAAGGATAAGTGTCTCGGATCACTATTTCCATCGCTGAATAAGGTGATTAGATGCGACTCTGTACAGCACTAATACCATAATTTGATAATCCATTGACCTGGTGCTTAAAATTAAGGAGGGATATCTCTTGCCTATTGTTATAAGGGGTTTTCAAGTGTTAAAGGAATGAGGTTTACCCTATTTTACGATATGAGGCGGTTCTTAAAACAAAATAAGAGGCATAAGTGTCAAAACAATAAATGGCTTGAATCTTATTATAAGGCAACAGCCTGATTTATATTATTACATTTTCAGATGGCTGTGCGACAATTTATAGAAAATAATTAGACAATAGACGAATCCGAGGAGAACGAGTTATGGTATAAGGTATTTATTAAATCCAATATTTACACCCAATACGTTGAATAACTTAGGATATTCTGGTATGAGTAGCCCATTTGATAGGATATAAGAAGCCTAAGGTTGATGTGTATGTAAATATCATCCCCATGGTAATACGATTGGCATTGTCCTAGCTAAAATTGAATTATTAAATTCAAAGATGAAGTAAATTTAGAACATGGTCATATGTATAGACACTAATATGTTTTAACATAAGATGACTTTTAAGAATACACGATGAAGGTGTAATGTAAAAAAGTAGTGGTTGATATCAATACAAACTTGTAATATTGATATATTTGCCAACAGGAGCTTTTCACAACGGCAACCAACCAGTGCCTACAATAAGAGAGACGATGAAATATATTTTGTCTTGAAAAAGATGGATAATTAATTCAAACCATCGAAACGCGTCGACGCAGCACTACAACACAATCTGTGGGAACAGCTTTTCTTGTAAACACTATATTTTCAGATTGTGTGTATGAAAAGCCTTTTGAAATTTATTAACGGATGTGTTACCCCAATGACAAATTATACTGTCTGTTTCTGTCTCTCTGTTATAAATCTGTGGGATTGTTAATTGTTAGACGTAGCGATTGTGTTCTGTAGGGTCCAAAAACTGCACTTGAATAAGGGGTAATAGTTGTGCCCCTGAATTTAGAGGAACTTGTTTTTAGTATATATGACATGTGTATGTCTTAGATACATTTGTGACAGGATCATAAATTGTTTTTGTCTGTTTTTAACTGGGTTTTAATAAAATATTTTGTTTTTACTGAATTGTATAATGGCATGATTTGCATGAATTAGTCATATCCTAGCACATGGGCTTAATACTGTGTATTTGGATATAATAATTTGGTTTCCCAACAATATTAATTGTTAGATTAAGTTGTACCACGGGAATTTCATTTCTACCAGACAGTAGTACCCTATTCCCCTGGTTGGTCAAAGGGGTCTCTCTCACTTTTATTATAACATAATGGCATTTCCTACTAATGCCTTTGTGAATACGTAGTGAATGAATTTCACCTCAATCGACGGGCCAGATCGGAGGGACATAAACCTAATAAGCCTGCAAAGATAATACATTTAAACAATAAGGTTGTAACTGATCGTTGAAGCTATTCTTTTTTCTTTAGAGTGTAGGTAAAACAAACTACTTCCACAGACTCTAAACCTATTTATTTTCATTTTAAAAAGTACAACCACCTTGAAATCTACAACTCCTACATAAGTGTTTTGAGTTGACCTTGCAGAGTGGTAGAGCACTACACAAACCTGAATCACTACAATAACCTACTCTGTAACCATACAAGTATTACAGAGCTATACTGTATTGTATTGCAGCAATTATCTACCGCTTTCTACCCCTACGTGCGGTATTGAAGCACTTTCCCACACGGATAAAAAGCTACACCATGTAGGGTTTTTGTTTTGAGCCTATGTGTGAAGTGTTTTCATGTCATACATGATGACCCCTGAGGTGCAGTTATCGAGGTATTAGTGCTTTGAGCCAGGGCATGTAGAGATAGACATGCACATTTTAATTGCAATACGAATGCAAAAAAGGACAAGAGTGGGAATCGGTGACATTAGCAGTATCCAATCACAAGTTGAATATTTATTTATTTAAAGGCAGGGATACCTCCTACCACTGAATAAATTCACCCATTTAAGTAGGAAAGAAAATGGAAGTACATTCAAGGCAGGCAAAGCAAGCATGACCTACGCAATCTCTAAAAGGCCCAGATTCTACCTATTCCTGCTAGGCCGAAGGAAGACAAATGTTTGAGCTAGAGTTCACACCTAAAGCCCCTCTCAAGCTCCTAAATACAGACAAGCACCAATCAGGCGAGTTCTAGTGGGGTTGTAGCTCAGACCC
This sequence comes from Triturus cristatus, assembly GCF_964204655.1. NCBI lineage: Eukaryota > Metazoa > Chordata > Amphibia > Caudata > Salamandridae > Triturus > Triturus cristatus. The sequence goes on along the minus strand of NC_140592.1, from coordinate 457,554,179 downwards.
CAACCAGACTGGCAGCCTGCACATGGGTAAGAGACAAAGTGCATGGTAGGTTGATGCTGTGGTGGTGCAAGAGCGAATCTGCCTGCCTCCTGTTACGCTGCTGTACTCACCCCTCCTTGCAAGCCCATTAGCCCAATAAATTATTTCAATATTAAGGACCTTTGTTTTTACAAGACGTTTTTTAACTTCTTTCCAGAACAACTTTCACTTCCATTATTAGTACTAAATGACATTACAGGGTAAAAAAAGAGACAATGTGGTGAAGATAGGCTTACCCTGCTTCCATTGTTTCAGCGAAGACTGAAATATTGCACCAATTTGGTAGTTCTCATTTTCCAAATCTTAGCCCAGCTCTTCTCTGACCCGAGAGCCTTGTGAAAAACATGTTTTATATGTCGCCATAAGTTTTTTATATATATTTTTTTATTAGGTGGTTGTTTAAGAGTATAGTAACAAACTTATTGGAGTGGTGTAAAGCAAGCTATCTTTTCCTAAAATAACAGGTTAGGTAGGTATCAAAAAGACAACAGTCATACTACTATACCCCCTTTGTTCTTTTTTTTGGTAAAAATCTTACCCCACCGCAGATAGAGAACAAAATCAATAAAACATTTTACAGTGCAAAGTGGCATCCTTAAAAATTCAAGAAATAGTTAAAAAAAAAAAAGGCATAGCAGAAAAAGCTTGACATTAAAGTGCTTGATTCCTAGAATAATAATTCATCTGCCAGTCATAAATATTTAAAGTGCAAAGTTAACAAGTGCAATGAAACTGCAGAAATTCAAGGGCATAATTTCAATCTGCTTAAATAAGCAAGCAGAATTGTAACCTCATAATCAAAATGTTATCAGTAAGGTGCATAAAACATTCAGACAAAGGGCAATATGCAATGTGCAAAAATGCTTAAAAAGTGAAAAAGAGCAATACACAAAACAAATAGCTTGAAGAAGCTATCAGGAAAAAACTCTCAATATCAACAAATACGTATTTCCAGCTGTTCTTATATAGCATTATCCCCTGCTGTATACAGCGGGAAATAACCCCACAACTGCTCGTATTTGTCGACTCTCTTGCCATACATATATTCTAGCTGTCGTATCCTACTCATTTTGGTTTGCCATTGGCCAAAAGATGGACATCTAGAAGATTTCCAGCACTGTAAAATGAGTGATCTAGCTATCAAATCTGCCATAAAAATGAACTTCTGCTCTAATTACGTGAAAGCTTCATTATCAGTCAATACCCCCATAAAGTGATACTAATAAGCCTAGCTCCACCCTTTTAGATAATCGTAGAGATAAAAAAAAAATATCTGGTGCCAAAACAAATACAGGTCAGAACAAGTGAAAAAGTGCCCAATCTCCCTGTGCCATTGTGATAAATGAGAAGCAATTATTTGAAACATTTGAAAAACATTTATTAGGAAATTGTTGGTATAATATAGGGCCCATCTAGTGAAAAAATTCCTTTGTTTAAGATTGGCAACCCGAAACAGTTTGGGTCTCAAAACGAAAATATCGGTCCAGGGATTTTGAGAAAAACCACATCCAGTAACTGATACATCTTTTTAGAGATGCTTTGGGATATAGCACTGCTGAAGTGGCAAATGTACCGCTTGGTACCAACTCCGGTCATATTAAGCTTATGAAACAGTTTTAAAAAGTTTGCAGTAAATGGATCAAAATCAGATGGAGTTTCAACAAGCAACTGGAAATGTATGCAAAACTAAACCGTGGGGATGGGTTCTCATAAATTAACTGACCTACCTGCTGCCAGGTCTACCATCTACCATTGATACTAAAATCAGATAGTGTATCAAACACCAATCTATTCCAAATTGCAATTGTGGATTGAGGGATCCGCAAGCCTTGACTATCACAATCCTGTAAAGAAAAAAAAGGATGACCATCAAAAATCTTATATTTTAAGCCTAATTCATTATTACGCAAAATTATTGCTTTTAGTATCTTGTTTTCTTGATTTTCCATGATTTCAGAAAAACGCGGCCTCCAACCCTAGCTCCTGCACCATCAAACTTAAGAAAATGCATCCGGTGAGAATGGATCAGCATATAGACGTGCATTATAATCGATAAAGGCTGCCTGGTAGAATTTTCTTTAGAACTATTTTTATAGAGCAGTTGTTCAGAGTCAATGAAAAACAATTCAACAGCAGATATAAGCATATTAGGCCACTCACAGGGGGCCTTGACATTTCTGATCGAAAGCTAACTCCCAGCTACCCAACCCAGTGCACTGTACAGTGTGTTGTAAAGGATGTTATCTACAGTGTACTTTCGGGGTGAAACTACCCTGCACCCTCCCCTCCCGCCCACTCAGCCTCTGGCCTAGGTCCCCCTATCTTTTCAAATTTATGGGGATATCCTCGGGTTTGGTATATCTCGCGTTCTGCCAGCTAACACCAGTCAAGAGCCTCTTCCCATTCCTTGACCGTTGGGGGTCTGCTCGCTCCTTAGAGTCTAGCCAGATTACGTTTTGCTACTCTAGAGGCTGTGGCACGCCACTGAATAGAGTATTAGGGCCAATTTCCCCCCCTCTCTTGCAATAACGAGGATCAGCCATTTGGCTCTAGTGGGACTGTCAGTACAGTGACCCCCTTCATCACCCCTGTGACCCCGCTCCAGAAGCATTGGATTAATGGACAACCTCAGATCGTACTGTATAAAGTACATATGTTACCAGATCCCCTGGCACATATGGCCGATTCACATCGGCCCTTCTGGTGTAGTCTGGATCTAGAGAAGTACGACCTATGTAACACACGGAGTTGTACCAAGCGGAATCAGGCCCATATGGCTACCTCCCTGGGGCTCTGCAGGGCCTCTCCCCATTCTTCATTTTCCTGGGGCCCACACCCTCTGCCCATGCCTCACGCAGTGGAAGAAGAGGTTCCGGCAAATTATTCATTATATTTTTGTATACTAGAGAGACTGCCTTAGTGGGCATGGGATCTAGGAGCAGTCGGTCCTCCATAGGGGAATAGTCTGGCAGGTGTTCCTCCTTGGGCAGATGGCACCTTAGTGTGTGTCGTAGCTGCATGTAACGAAACATCTCTCTCTGGTCTAGAGCATATTCTGTCCGCAGCTCTTCAAAGGCTAGCAGTGATCCCCCCTCCAGACGTCTCCCAGCTTATCTATTCCTATCAGATGCCATTGCATGTGACTTCGCAGTTTCTTCTCATCCCCATGGCTATCGCTCTCCCATACAGGGGTTTCCGCTGTCAATTTGTCCATCCACCCCAGGTGTCGGTTGGTCATCCGCAAAGCCTGCACTACCGCCTGGGTGTGAAACAGAAGCAATTCTCTCTTCCCCATCCCCTATAGAAGAGCCGGGTATCCCCGATCACCCATTGCCAAGTGGTCTACCTTATAAGCTGGCTTGTCTCTCCCAAACACCCAGTCATTCACCACTATCAACAGGGCCACCCAATAGTAGGCTCGGAGGACCAGGACTGCTAGGCCTCCATCAAAGACCCTGCGCTGTAGTTTCACTAGGGATATAAACGCTGTACCCCGTCCCCAAGTAGCATCCGTAGTGCACTGTTGACTTTACAGAAAAAGCTGTTGGGGAATCTAAAAGGTGTGTTTTGGAGTATGTATTGCATGTGTGGGAGGGTCATCATATTAAAAAGCACGGCTCTCCTCATTAAGCAAATTGTTAGCTCACGCCAGTGGGTCGTGTCCGAAAGTGAACCAATAGAGGGAATAGGTTATATATTGTAGGAAGTCTAGCTAACTTCTGGTCACGTGGGCTCCTAAATAACGGAAACCCCCGGCTCTCCACCGGAGCCAGGCAGCGGAGTGGAAGGAACAGTTCCACCCCTCTGAGAGCAGGAAGAGCAGGGACTTATCCCAGTTAATTTGATTGCCTGAGTAGCTCCCAAATAGGTCGAGGATGTGAAGAATCCACAGAATCGAGAAGCGGAGCCTCATCATGTAGAGCAGGATATCATATACGTAGAGGGAAATCCGTTCCTCCCACTCCCCTCCTCTCATAATTCCTCGAACCAGGGGTCCTGACGTACCCAGGCTGCCAGGGGCTCTAGGGCAAGGGCACAGATCATAGGTGACATATGTGCCCCTGCTTAACTCTAAAACTTGTGAGGTAACCCCATTCACGCGTACTCTTGCCAATGGTGCAGTGCACTGTAATTTGGGGCCAAACCCCAATCTAGGCAAGACCGTCAAAAATATACGCCCACTCAACACTATCGAAGGCCATTCTCGCGTCCAACGAGTGAATTGCAGCCTCCTCCGCCTCTGGTTTCGTTGTCATCTGCACAACCCCGTACAGGCGTCGTAGATATGAGACAGATGCTCCGTCTCGGCATAAAGCCGGATTGGTCAGGATGAATCACTGAATTTATAACTTCCGGCAGTCAATTTGCCACGACCTTAGCAAGTGCTTTTGGTTCCATATTGAAGAGGGACATAGGGCGGTATGAACTTCAAGCCTTTGCAGGCTTACCATTCTTGGGGATTACCACAATTGTGGCCATTCTCTAGTCCTCTGGGATGGCCCCTGCATCTCTTCCAGCCAGACACATATTGAGGAGGTGAGGTGCTATGTTATGAGTTACGTATTTAAACAATTCAAGGGGGAGGCCATTAGGTTCCACTGCCTTACCCGACTGCAACCTCATGAGTGCCCCCTCAATTTCCTCTACTGTCAAGTCCCCGTCCAGACGCTCCCAATCTTCTCTGAGAAGACCTTTAATGTCATGGTCGCCAGTAGCTCCGTGCAGTCTGCCTCAGACCTACGGGACTTGGATGCATATGTATTTTCGTAATATGCTGTGCATGTCTCAGCTATTTCCCTATTTCCGGTGTGTATTCCCCCTCATGGTCGTGAAGTTCGGTTACCCAATTCCATTTGTCCAGCCAGGCAATGAGCCTGGTAGCCTTATAGCCTACGTCATAACGTTTCCTCTGTACCGCTAGGGCGTGAGCCCTCATGACATTTTCTGCAATGTCCTTCAGTTCTCGTTGCCGAAGACGCAAGCAGAGTACCATGTCCACCCCCTGATCCCCCCCTTCAGTATCTCAGCTTCTAGATATTTAATCTCCCTTTCCAAATTCTGGTATAGTGCTGTGTCTTAATTTTTCATTACCCCAGGACTGCCTGAGCGTGTCTCTGTATCACTGCCTCGTAGGCCTCCCAAAGGGTAGATGGCGAGGCCACCGACCCCATGTTGTATTGAAAATAGCGTTCAGTACCCTCCACTATCTGACCTCATGTTTTCCTATTCTTCAGGTGCCATGCCTCCATTTGGAGTGGAAGGACATTGTACACCACTGGTCCTGCTAGAAAGGTAACTACCGGGGAATGGTCTGAAATACCCCGCTCTAGATGCTGAGTGTTTTGAAAGTGGCCCATACCGTCGCAGTAAGTGAACATATATTCTAGTTGGGAGAAACTACCGTTCTGAGCTGATAGGTGTGTGTATTGGCGTTCCGTCTTGTGTTGGGACCTCTACAGATCAGCCAGCCCCAAAGATTCTGAGGTTTTAAGGGGAGTTTACCCCAGGTCTCCCCTTCTTCCCGGCCATCTATCCTGCCATATGGACATGACATCGTTCATGTCTCCCCCAGAATTAGGATGGCCACCGGCAAGTCCAGGAGTGTTGCACCAAGGGACGTTGTAGTGTCTCTCTGCATCATGAGTGGGGCGTAGACAGAGCCCAGGTTGAGAACATCGCTCACCGGCCCGTTTGAAATACATATCTACCTAAAGGCTCTCTCCAGTCTTAAGTATTAATAAAAATAGGTAGAGCCAACCCACCTTGGTCCTTGTCTAATTGGATAACCGACAAATCAATACGAGGATGCTGTTGTTGCTATATAAATCTTCTACTTAGACTGTCCACTTCCTTAAAAAATTGTTTACTAAGTCAAATAGGTACATTTGAAAACAAAAACAACAAAAAAAGAGGCTGAATGGATATTTTAATTAGAGCAACTTGGCCTATAATGGAAATAAACCTCCAGGATTCGAACATTGTTTTAACTTTTACGAGCATTGCATAATAAATTATCTCATACAGATCAAGAACGTTGGAGGTGACATAGACACCGAGATATCTAATATGATGAGTGGGCACCCACTGCTGTTTAAGTACAATAGGAAGATCCTCAACGAACCATTAAACAACAAGATTTCTAATTTGCTGTGATTGATCTTATAGCACCCGATTAACGTAAACTCGTTAAACCTATCAAGTGTTTTGGGGATATTAGCTCGATCTGCATCCAGATATAGAATAATACCGTCCACAAAATGATTTCGTTTGGACATACCAGAAACTGAACTTGAAAAAGAATTTATTTCATAAAATAATATAGAATGGTTCAATGAAAAATGTAAATAAAACATGTAAAAGAGGACACCTTTGATGAGTTCCACGTGAAATGTAAACTTGCCCTACATTACTTGAATCGATACTGATCACAGTAACTGCTCCTGAATAGAGATTCTTGAGAAGGGTTATAAATTGTACAGTGTAGGAAGCTGGGTTCTTGTTGCAGTACCCCCACTCTTTTTTGTCTGGTATTTGGTGCAACTTTGGCTGAAGAGTATTGGACCCCTGCTAACCAGGTCCCCAGTACCTGTGTTTATTCTCTAGAAATGTTCAATTGTTTCCCACAATTGGCAAAAACCATTAGCACCCTCTGTAAGTCCCTAGTAAATAGTACCCCCAGTACCTAGGGCCTGAGGTACTAAAGAGTGTCCCCAGGTACAGCAGCACAAATTGTCTCACCCTAAAGGACCCCTCACCAAGCACATGCAGGGCTGCTATCGCTGGCTGTGTGTCCTGATGCAGACAAAAGTGAAAACACGACATGTCACACATCCCTGTGTGCCATGTCCCCTACACTGTATGTAATATTTGTAAGTCACCCCTACACCAGGCCTGACAGCCCTAAGTTTGGGTGCTGAATATTAATTACATATGAGGGCATACCTGTATGAGCAGATATGCCCTAGTGCTGGTCAGTCCTATTACTGCCAGTACAAGTGACAAGGAAAGCCAAATGTAAAACATGAGCTGGACACTGGTGAGAATGAGTTCCCCAGCTACATGATGGCTTCATTGAAGATAGGGATGTTTGGTATCAAACATCTCGTATTGATAAACTCACACAGATTTCAGTATTGCATTTACAAATACATGCAAGAGAGGGCACCTTAGAGGTGCCCCCCTGAAAACCAACCAGCCTCTGGTGTGCTACTTGACTGGTTTCTGCCAGTCTGCCACCTGAGACACTGTTTTGACCTCTTAGGGTGAGAGCCTTTCCTCTCAGGAGACTCAGAACAAAAGCCTGTCCAGGAAGATGGTTTCACACCATCCCTCCCACAGGATTACCTGCTGATTAGCCTTCCTAGGCAAATCTGGCTCCCCCTCACAGGAGAGGAAGCAGACAGCCGACCTCCTTGTCTAGAGCCTGTTTGGCACCTGGACAGGCGGCAAAATTAGTCAGGTAGGTGTGCCACCCCCAGGTTAGTACCACCCCTAAGGTGGGCCAAACTGAGGTGGGCACAATTTTTCAGAAGTAGCCATCTTTGTTATGCACACTTAGGAATTCTGGGACAGGGTTAAGCCCACTTCCAACAGGAAGTGGTCATATAGGGGGCGTAGTGACCCCAAAGATTAGTAACCCATTGGATACTACCCTACACTCCCCTAATGCCCCTAAATTGAGGATTTATGGGAGACCCTGGCACAAGAGCACATTTTGATGACCTGAAGATGGACATGAAGTGTCGCGCAGCAAGCACAGAAGACCCAGCAACAGACCTGGCACCAAACCTGCAGGCCTGCCTGCTGACTTTGCCTATTGATCCAAAAGTCGACTTGTCCTGCAGCTGCTGAGTCCCTAAAACCTGTAGACCTGCCAGTCTTCGTCCAGGAACCAAGGCTTTCCAAAGGACAGTGGAACTGTCCCCTGCATCCTGGAGACATCAAAAGAAAGGTGCCCCCACGTCCCCCAACATTGCAAGAACCGAAGCCACTGGTTTCACTGGACTGGTCTCCCAGCCCCCTCCTGCAACCTCTTTCAACCACGACTGTTCTCCATAGGATAACTTTGGACACCTGATGCTGTTTTGCACCTCTGCACCTGGCTGCCCTAGTGTCGCTGGTGGTGTTCTGCTGGTGCTGCCTTGGACCTTGTCCGAAACTCACCTTAACTCCTGGAGGAGGGTCCCATAAGTCACTGACAAGAACTTGCAAACTGCATATGATGTTCCTCCCATAGGTTAACATTACAGGACTAAGAAATTGCACAGTGTCGAAATTTTTCACTAAAAAGTAATTTTCTTTAAAAACGTACTTACCTGAATGATTTTCTTCTGATGCCTAAACATATATAAAGATACTTGCTATTTTTATAAATTGGTGTGGATCTCCTTCTTGTGTTGTGTGTCTCATTTATTGACAATTGTTAGGAACACGTACCTGTGCCAAGACTTCCACAGAAGATAATTCCTCAAATCCCAAACTCTATTGTATGCAACATCCAATAAGATTTGCTACTCACATAAAGTGGGGGAAAGGTGAGTGAAATAAAAGGGAGACTGCCACTGGATAGTGCCACTTCCTTGCGCTACTTCTACTGGGATCTATCTCTTCTATCTAGAATCGAGTTAAACTGTTTTATACTGCACCCGTCTACTATCAGATCTACTATGAGGCCCATTGTGATGGTGTGCCAGGGGTAAGGTACAATGGGCAGTGGCATCAATTGGCCTTGCGGAGCTTGTCTAATAACTTTACCTTTTATACATTGCTCACAAGTAGCAACATATTGTTTCACTTGAGTTTCGAGATTTGACCACCAAAATTCTCTTTTTACCTTTTTAGTCTTTTAACACCTTTATGCCCTGTGAGTGGATTGTCATGACAATGCTGAGGGACCATTCTTTGTAGCTCTTTATTTGGAAAGTATAGGGCTTCTTGAAAATAAGGCATTCCATTTCTTATCACTCTCCCTGCACCACCTTTTGCCCTCTCCAACATTTCTTTTTCGGACAGAGAATTATTTATTCCGACCACCAGATCAGAATATTGTATGGTACTCACAATCTTTTCGTCAGGAATAATCAGTTTCTTTTCAGGGACCTTGTTGTCATTTCCAGTTTTTCAAGCAAAACAAGGCACCTGTCTTTTCATTGCCAAATTAAAATCTGCAAAATACAAAGACCAGCTCAACTGTCTTGGCTTAAGAGTGTGAGCTGATTATAGAAATTGCAGCTTTCAGGTCAGTGAAAACTGTCGCTAAATACTTAGCTTCCAGCAAATAGTGTCTCCATTCTTGAAAGGCATCTTGAACGACCTTTTTAACATTGCTCCTTCTCAATAAGGGTATTTATTTGTTCAGACCTGATAACCATTCTGTGCATTTCCAGATGTCATGCGCTGCTCTGTGTTCAGCTTAAGGCTCTCGACCCCACTAGCCCCTAACAGAGCACCTTAGGATTGCCATGGCAAACCCCTTGTCCACTATAAAGGGAACCCCTGGACTGTTTACACGATATAGCTCATTTTAATATATCATATAAAGAGCCAGCTTCCTACAAACAGGAAAACTACCCTCCTCAAAATCTCAAATGAAGACGGCCAACTAACCAGGTCAAAAGCTTTTTCTGCATCAACAATAATTACGGCCGCTTTGATGATATTGATTAAGAAGTAGTTTATCGCCTGAATCAAATAGGTAGTGTTAACTACCATAGGCCTATTAGGTAGAAAGCTGTTCTGATCATCATGAATTAATTTCTGGGCAGCAGAAGCCAGGTTGGTTATGCTCTTCATTAAATGTTTATAGTCCGCAGTCAACAAACTAATAGACCTATACGGATTAGGATTGAGAGGCGATTTATCTTTTTTAAAAAGCTTAATACAGTGGATTGAGTAAATGATGGGGAGATGGGCCTACCTGCAATTATCTCAATAAAAAGATTTATCAATATATCTTGGCAAAAAATTACAAATTCTTTATAAGCCTCGATGGGAATGCAGTCCGGCCCTGCTGCCTTAGCATTGGCCATAGTGGCCAAAGCTGCCCTAAACTCTGTTTCTGAAATTGGATTTAGTAGGGATTTCCTGCAGCTCTTTTGATATCTTAGGAAATTAAACTGTATTGAGAAAATGTGCAATAACTCTACTACCTCAGATGGTGCCTGATAAAGAGAGGAATAAAGTTTAAAGAATATTTTCTGGATATCTACCCTACTAACAGTATTTCTATTGTTGTCTGGATCTCTCAACTCTGATACCCGATTGGCATTGGCCCTAGAGTTTACTGGCCAAGACATGGCCCACATAGTCGCTTTCTTCGTAAGCTTGCTGAAATGCAGTTCTCTCATTCACTATTTCCTCATTGAAGAAAAAATCCAGATTACTTTTAGCTCGTTTTGAAGATTTACTATGAAACAGAGATGATAGAAGTAAACTGTCCTTGATCTTGCTCTCTATATTAGCCTGCATTCCCTCAATCAAGGCGTGACACCTCTTCATAGAGTTGGATTCACACCCAATGACCGGGCCACGTAAGCAGACCTTAAATGCTTTCCAAATACTTAATAACGAGGCTGAATTTGTATTGAGTCTAAAAGATTTCTCAATAAAAATACGCACATCGATTTTCCAATTATCAAGCAGTAATATGGACCTATCAAAACACCATCTAGTGCTTCTAGTATTAACTGACCTAGTTTCCAGTTAAAAGGAAACACTGGTCCGAGAAGCAATTTCCGACAATTTGTGAAACAAATCTGTTAAACTGCGACAAAATTAAGAAGCAATCAATCCGAGATGCAGACTTAAATGTTTTAGAGTAGCATGTAAAGCGTCTAGCGTCAGGATTCGATGTGCTCCATGGATCCAACTAGCCTTAATCTTCCATAAGTCGAACCACCATAGAAACAGATTCACATTTTAGTTGTTTCTTATCCCTATGCGAGGCATCGAGCCGGGTATTCTGCAACAGATTAAGAGCGCCTCCCAAGAGAGCCCCCTTGCATCCATCATAGCTGAATAAATGTGTTTAAGAGGGCACGTCTCATCTTCTTTTGCGCCATAATAGTTAATAAAATTAACACACTGGGAATCCAAACGCACAACCACCCAAAGCCATTGTCCCTGGGTATCCCTCCTAATACTCTTCATAACCCAATGAAATGATCTGGCAAAGAAAATAGCTACCCCTCTCCATGACAACCCCGCAGATGAAAACAAAAGCATGGAAAAACCACGAGGGAATAGACAGCTTAGGAGTATTGATTTAAAGTGATTTTCTTGCCGGAAGATAACACTCGGGTTATAGAATTTTAAACAGCTGACTGCAGCCATATACTTTCGTCCATTGCCTAGTCCATTTATATTGCAAGAGATCACCCTCAAAAACTCAGCTATTCTCACCTTGCAGTGCAAAGACATTTTACCACTTCCTGTGACAAAGCATCAAACTGAACAATAAAACCACAATTTCTTTACAATAAACCGTCCCACCCTATGTAACCTTTTCACCAACCTACCCCACCCTCCCGTTATTCCCAGTGCCCTCCTCCAAAGAAAAAGCTACCAGGTGCTTTCCCTGGAACTCCCATTCCTTTGCGGACGCCCTGACCCTACGCCTTGGTAGATCCCTCCAGCCACTGGCTGCGGACTAGAATGCCCCTCCAATCCTGCACCTTTTCCTTTACAGAAACTTTACACTTAAGCTAACTATTCAGTTGTCAAGTCAAATTGACATTTTGATTGAATTGCAATTGGCCCCCTAATGGACAGTATCAACTGACTTTAGAATAATTGACAATAATATCCTTGCTTCTCCAACATCATAAAAACTGTGAAATTGCCCTTCATACAGGATTTTAAGTTGTGACTGTTGGATGAGGGAGGCTTGCTCCACTGCCTGATCTAAATTGACTCAGCAGGCACTGGAACTCCTTCCGCCATCGGGCAGCAGTTACTGACATATCTGAAAAGATGCGAAGTTTCGCTGTCTCTAAGATGGAAAACACTCTCTGTTTGATTTCTGCTGAAAGGATCTTTTCCTTGATCCTGAAGTAATTGAAGTTTACCAGGACGGTTCTTAGATATTTCATATTAGGTGTTCTTTGTGCTGGTACTCGGTGTGCTCGCATGATCATTGAGATTGTTTCATAACCTGGTAAGATTTATGGGGCGTGGCTAAGCGAGCCACGATGGCGGATCGGCTTTGCTGAGGCTCCGCGTCTGGGCGCCTCTCGGCAGCTATATGGAGTGTCCCACCGGGTGCTGATCGATGCGGGGGGCATCGGAGGGTGGCTGCATTACAGCGGGGAGACAGTGGACGCCTGGGCGCACCCCTAGCCCTCCGGACGGGAATTGGCCCGACTGCTGCCGCCAGCGCCGCATCTTAAGCCGTAAGATGGCGGCGGAGCTCTTCCGTACGGTACGAGGGATGCCGTGAGGGGAGACGGGGAAGCTGACAACGCGTCTCGCCCTGATCGCGCCGGCACTCGGGGAGTGTGAGCAGGGAGCGGACTCCCGGATAGTGACGTGGAGAGCATCGGAGAGCGGAGGGGCTTTGCTGGCCCGAGCGCACCCGCCATCTTGAGTCCACTGAGCCCCGGAGTTGGACCCTTGGGTGGCCCCCGTGCACCTAAGGTACTCCATGTGACTGGCGCTGGAGGGAGCTAAGGGGGTGCTGGGCTTTGTTGCGGACGGCGGGACCTGGAGGCATTCAACCGACCCGACCAGCGATTGCCTGACCCTAAAATGGCCGCCCACGGGACATCGCATCCCTCTCCATGCAGCCGGTGAGGCCTAGCTCCTTGTGCCTACCGAAGTGACGGCCTTCTGGGTGCGACCCGTGGGAGCTGCTGTGCCCTCGCCAGACCTGCTGACCGCCTACCCGCTACGAGTCGCCGAGGGACATTGATGGCCTTGCCTCGACAGTGACCCTGAGAAAGACTGGGGCTTGCACGGGGGCCACGAGGACGGTGCATACGCTCCCCCCCTTGACCTTGAGGCGGCCGCGGAGGAAACCCCGTGGCGTGAGTCGCCGGTGGAGACCCCGCGAGGGGTGGATTGGTGCTGGGAGCGCCCTGAGTGTGGCGCCTGGTGGCTGGTGTGGACGATTCCTGTGCTTGGTCCACAGGGGGACCTTGGTGGGCCGGCTCGGACGGCGGCTTCCCTGGGCGGCTTCACCCGTGAGACAACGCGGCCGCGCCTTCCGCCCTTCCGTGGATTCCTTGCGTCGCTGGGGCTCCTGCGACCCGGCGGACACTACCGACTCGTCCGGACCGCGTGGACTCACGATGGGGAAGTCAAAACCCACGCAGCATCAAGTGATCTCGGAGACGGCCCCGGAGAACATGCCCCGAACCTCGACGTGGTCCCCCAACACGGTGGCCTCCACGGACTTATCGATCTCTGACAAGCTGGATAAGGTCCTCGCCGCCATTGAACTATCCCGTCTGTCTATGGAAGAACGCCTTGGTACCCTGGCGACGGATGTAAATCTGCTCCGCGATGACCACCGGAAATTGGCGGACCGGGAGCGTACGGATGAGCGGACACTTGCGGAAATACAGCCCATACTAAAAGAGCAACAGTAGACGCTCCAGGGGGTCCTTACTCGTCTAGCTGCGGTGGAAGAACACGCGCAGGATTTGGAGGGCCGCTCGAGACGCTGCAACATCCGGGTACTGGGGCTGCCGGAGGGAGTCGAAGGTGCCGACCCCATTGCATATATGGACACGTGGCTGAAGTCGTTTACCCCGCCTGCAGACCGCACACCATTCTTCTCCATAGAACGAGCTCAACGAGTGCCGGCCCGAAAGCCCCCGCCCGGCACGTCTCCTCGACCATTTCTCGCCAAGTTCCTGCACTTCCGGGATAGAGATGCGGTGATTCGGGAGGCGCGACTGGCTGCACCGTTGCGAGTGGACAACAGCCACATCATGATCTTCCCGGACTATGCTCGAGCGGTGCAACAACAGAGATCTTCCTTCCTGGACGTAAAGCGGAGGCTGCGGGACAATAAGATCCAATACGCGTTGCTCTTCCCGGCCCGCCTCAAGATTATCTATAAAGGATCCTCCCTCTTCTTCGCATCCGTGGAGGCCGCACAAGACTGGGCAGATCAGCACTGCTCGCGGGCGTCCGATCCTCGTCCCCAGAGGAGCTCCCCTCTCAAAACTTTCCACGCCCGGAAGCGGCCCAAGAAGCTCCGTAACATCGAGTCCCGACCAACGCAGGGCGCCCACGACTCGCCGGATCTCGAACAGATTATGCGAGAAAGACGGGAAGCTCTACAAGCGGTGATCGACCTGCGCACTACACAACCTTCAGACTCTATAGATCGACCTCCGCACCTGTTCTCCTCCGAAGGCGAAAACGACTGCGACAGCACTGTCTCGGGGGTGGACCAGGCGGCACCCCCCCACGCCACTCCGCAGACTGCAGATGGACTATTGGATGGGCCGCCCTCTCCTCCTCACTCCTGAGGCAACTCAGGCACACGGACTCTTGGTATCCTTAACTGTGATGCGCACCCAGCACCCATGATATGGCGCCCGCAGGGACAGTCACTCTGCTCCAGATCCTACTACATGCCCACTCAGCGTGCGGCCTCGCACTAGCACATCGTCACCCCTATCATATAAAGCAGTTCTCCCCCCTTTAGTGTTGCCGGAGGTAGTTTGGACACATCGTTACCCGCACAATGAGTCCTGAGTATTGGGACAGTTTCCCGCATCCCCACACGTTGTTTACACCCCGGTTTGCATATGTCCCACTTCGCCATGGAGTTTCACACCACAGCACGTTTTCCAGGCTTCCAGTCCGCCTGCCCCCTTCCAACGCAGCACGTCCCTGAGGGCCCACTATTCGATTTCTCTAAGGGGCACCACACCCCATCCCCACACAGAACCGACCATCTATGGCACAACTGACAACTAGCGCAGACATTAATATACTCACACTCAACACACGTGGTCTACATACCCCTCGTAAGCGCTACGCGATATACGCCTATGCGAAACGACAGAAGGCATCTATCCTCTGCTTACAAGAAACCCACCTTAATGCAACCGAAGTCGGCAAACTACGAGTAAAATGGGGCGGACTCAGCTGCGCCACGACCTACTCCTCGTTTGCCAGAGGGGCACTGATATGGATTCGCCCGGGAACCCCCTTTCGGGAACTAAGACGGGTGGTGGACGACGAAGGCAGATACGTCCTGCTAGAGGGTCTCTTAGACGGGAGGGCTGTCCTCTTAGGCAGTATATACGCCCCAAATGTCGACCAGGATAAATTCTGGGACCGACTCACAATCTCTTTGGCCCAATTCACACAGGTGCCCTGGCTATTAGGAGGGGACAACAACTGTGTCCTGGACCCGGGGCTGGATCGCTCACACCCTCCACTCCCACACTCTCCCACCTATAGACAAATAGACCGCTTTAAAGCGTGGGCCGCACACTGGTCCCTCACGGACGCATGGAGGCTGCACCATCCCCAGACCCGCATTTACTCTTTCCACTCCATTCCTCATAATTTACGAGTTCGGCTTGACCGATTCTTATGCACTGCAGCGCTTCTCCCGCAAATATGTCACTCGGAATATCTGGGTAGAGTCGTTTCCGACCATGATGCGCACCTTCTCGGCCTCCAGTGGCGACCCCCGCGCCCCCCTGTTCCTACGTGGCGGCTGTCACGGGAGTGCCTCACGGACCAGACCTTTACACATGACCACCAACGTAGCATCCAAGACTACTTTACGCATAATGCGGGGACCGCGTCGTCAACCCTGGTCGAATGGGATGGTTTCAAGGTAGTGGCCAGGGGAGAATGCATTCGGTACAGAACCGGGGTGCGACACACCCTGGAGCAAGCCCTAGAGAGGGCGGAGCAGCAACTGGCTACGGCCACTAAGGCCGCAGATCAATCAGTGGCGACGGTAGCTCAGGTCGCCCACTCCAAATCGGAGTACCAGGTGGCGTGCGTGGACTTGCGTCGTCACAATTTTCGGGCATACGCAAACCGAATGCATCGGGACCGTGATAAGTCGGGCACACTCCTGGCATGGCTTGCTAAGCAAGATACCGAAATCCGGCCTATTACTGTAATCATAAATCCCCAGGGTACCCTGGTGCAATCTCAGGATGAGATCCTCCAGGCGTTCTATCACCATTACTCGGCAGTCTACACTGCTCCCACGTCTCTCGACCCCAGGGCCATCGACCACTTCCTCAACCCTCTTCCCCTTCCTCGAATTGCCGCTGTAGACCGGAAGGGGTTGGACGCAAAGATAAAAACAACTGAGATTACAAGTGCGGTACGAGCACTGGCCCGCGGCAAGGCCCCTGGCCTTGACGGGCTCCCACTTGAATATTATGCCACTTTTGCCCCACAGTTGACCTCTCGTCTATCAGCAGTATTGGACTCGGCGCTTAGACTCGGCGAACTGCCCGGCTCTATGAGAGCGTCGGTGATCGTGACGTTTCCGAAACCCGACCGAGACCCTCAACTCCTCGCCTCCTACCGGCCCATCACGCTGCTCACGGCTGATTGTAAAGTCCTGGGAAAAATTATGGCGGACAGATACTCTCAAATCATATGCCCGTTAGTACACCCGGACCAGTGCGGTTTCGTTCCAGGGAGGAACACCTCTCATAATATTCGGCGCCTCTTTCACATTCAGGATCAGATTGGGGATCGTTTTCCGCACGCGGCGTGTCTGATCTTGGACATTGAAAAGGCGTTCGACACCCTAACGTGGCAATTCCTCTTTGCAGTCCTGGGGCGGGCGGGTCTTGGCCCCACGCTCATAGCCTATACTCGCCTACTCTACACCAATCTTACGTCCCGGATCCGCCTCGGTCGCTATATCTCCCCGGAATTTGCGATACACAGGGGCACGCGACAGGGGTGCCCCCTCTCGCCCCTCTTATTCGCACTCGCGGTAGAACCCTTGGCCATCCGGCTCCGTGGGGATGGGCGGGCCTGGGGTATCCCACTGGCGGATATCACACACTGTGTATCTATATATGCGGACGATCTTCTCATATA
Organism: Triturus cristatus; assembly: GCF_964204655.1. Classification (NCBI taxonomy): domain Eukaryota; kingdom Metazoa; phylum Chordata; class Amphibia; order Caudata; family Salamandridae; genus Triturus; species Triturus cristatus. Next base: position 457,537,097 of record NC_140592.1, on the reverse strand, counting down.
TATACGGGATGTGACGGCGGATTTCACCGCCGTTGAGACCGCCCTGGCGGAGTTTGCGGAGGCCTCGGGGCTGAGGGTGAACTGGGACAAATCGATGGTCTATCCCCTCCACCCGGACGCCCCCTCTCGGGAGGTCTGGATCGGTGACCGGAAACTGCACTGGGCGACGGAGGGTCCCCGATACCTTGGGATCCGATTATATCATTCCCCACTTGACATTTTTGAAGGCAACCATCGGAGAGCACTAGCAGGGATACGATCCTCCATTGGGTTCTGGCGGAGTTTACCGCTGGCCCCGATTGGCCGGGTAGCCCTGGCAAAGATGATACTGGTCCCGCGGCTTTTGTACTACTTCACCAATCTCCCAGTGATTCCCCCCGCTCCTTCTTCAAAGATTTAGATACGCTCCTCAGCTCTCTAATATGGGGGCAGGGACGGCACAGAATCGCGCTGGCCAAGCTAAGACTGCCCACGATGCAAGGGGGGCTTGGGGCGCCCTCATTTGAAGCCTACTTCCTGGCGTCGCAGCTCCAATGGCTCTCATATTGGACGGCGGAGCGATGCCTGCTTGAGACATGCACTGTCACGGGACGTGTGCCCCTGCCCGAGTTGCGTCGCCTGCTTCTGCCGGGTTCACGTCCCACGCGAACCTACCCCCTGCAGGTGGACATTGCCCGGAAATGTGTGCAACGTATCCACCGCATGGCACCGCACTGCCCTCCATACACGCCATTACTACCGCTGGTCGGCTGGCCCAGAAATGACGGATTTTTCACACCCGCCATGCTTCGGGAATGGACGGCGAGGGACATTGTCTAAGCGGAAATGCTATTTGACGAGGGACAGCTCAGGCCATACCGACAGCTCATGGAGGAATACGATCTGCCCCCAGGCCAGTTCCTGCTTCACCGTCAACTCCTCAGCCACTTTCGACCATATTCTGACCTCACGCAAGGGGAGCCTCCCACACACCCAGTCCTTCACACACTCTTACAACTGGGACGGGGTCGACACCTTATTACATGGTTGAATAAATCAATTGGGGACCTAACACCCCCACTGCTGGTGCCTCTCCGAGCCCTATGGGAGGAGGAGACGGGACGACCATTTCACGACAGCGAATGGGACAGAGCGATAGATTTCCCCCAAAAAGTATCCAGGAATGCCCGCTTTAAAAATATACAGTTCCACATTCTCCATAGGGCCTATTTGACGCCAGCGCGCCTTCAACGTTTTTATTCCGACACTACATTTCTATGCCCTCGTTGTCAGGCGCAGGATGCTGCCTTCTTTCACATGTTCTGGACCTGTCCGGGCATTCAGCACTATTGGACTTCGATCCACTCAACACTCAGGGATCTCACTGGGCTGACCCATTTGACTACCTGGGAGGGATGCGCACTGGGTATCCTGGGGCGGAGAAAGCGACACAAGGTGTCGATGCGCTTCATCTTCCTGGCCCACCTATTGGCCAAACACTGTATAGCAATGCACTGGCGGTCCCCTACTGGTCCTCCACTTGCAGCTTGGGTGGGGGCTGTTCTTAAATGGGCTGCTGCGGAGGAGGACGCAATACGAGAGGAGGAGGCCAAAGGTACCCGTAAAACCCCAATCTCTTTAGAATGGGCGCTCCTACTACACCAATTCAGACAATCTCAGACCCCAACTGCACTGGTAGCCGACAGGAATACCCCCGACGCCGCACCGCCTTACGCGGTCCGGGTCTCCACGGCGGGGGATCCCCCCCAATGTCCCCCCGCACCACCTCCGGGCCAGCTGAGTTCCCCCCTCTGCTCACCTGATGCACCCCATGGCTCCTCATCCCGGATTGTGCACACGCCCACCCCCCCCTAGATGGGAGGCAGCTATATAGCCGAATGGGCAATGGCAGATTTGGGACATAGCCTAGACCCTGTCACTCAGAGCTCCATGGCATCCCCCAGTTTGGTTCTCCTCCCCAGTTTTTTATACAGGCAATGATCTGCTACCATACAGACCACTTCCACACGGAACAAGACATATACGTACTCTCTATATTGATGTTGGTCTATTTGTCCACTCTTGTAACGTACCCATTTTCACGGAAAATGATGTATGTATACTTATATTCTTAAATGCCAATAAAAAGTATTTTAAAAAAAAAAACCTGGTAAGATTTATGTCTTAATCAGATTTTCCACTAAGTGTATCATTTCTTTGTATTTTTGGTCCTTGCCATATTGTCTCTAGTTTTTTGCTAGCAGATTTTTCTTGCTTTAAATCAGCAGTGTACCAAGGAGCATGTGGTCTTTGGTGTTGTCGCTCATTTTCAGCGGAGCAATAGTGTCTAATGTCGCTATAAAAAGCATTATTTAATCAATTCAAGCCTGATTAACCTCCAAGTCATTAGATCCTATAACTGGTTTGAAAATTCCCCAAAAAGGAATGCAGCGAACCCCGATGCCATGGTCTTTTTTTTGCTATCTTGTTGTCAAATTTAGTATTAGAACACTATCCTGAATTGTGCTTTCTGTAAATTCAGTGGGTAGACTTCCTGATGTGGCAGGGGAAGGGAAGTGGCTACAGGTTGACTCGGAGAAACTATCCCAACTGTATCAGTAATTCCATGGGCAACATTGTCATTAACAATAGTATTATTAAAGGTGTCATACCTACATTCAAATTGACATTTAAGGTCAGGCTATAGGCCCCTCAAAAGCCCAAGGGAAACAATTGGTGCAGTGATCGTCTAACTGGACAGCAGACGTGTTAAAATTGCCCAACTAACGTAGGACTATTGAAGAGTAAGATACACTGGTGAAGTTCTCGATCTCCACTGCAGAAGGACCAGGGGCCCTGGCAACGTTCAGGCACGGACAGATACAGATGGCTTTAATGCGCTGGCGGCGCGTCTCCACATCGGCTATTTATAAGTAATGAGGGAAGCTACTAAAACGCTACTCTCCCCACCCCCAGTGGTGGCGATTCAACCAGAAAGTGAACAAGGGCAAAAGGGAGGATTTCTCAGCATCAAACAGTCTGAGTGACTGCAGTGGAACAGGAAGCGAGAACGGCGCAAATTAAACAGCATTCAGTAAGTCAACTTATGATTAAAACTCATGTCAAATCACACCAAAAATGCTGGGAAACACTTCTGCTTGCCTGAAGCTGAGCCTATGGCTGATAACCATCCCTAACTCAGTTAAAAAAAAAATATTCTAGCCTAACAATTATTGGCTTATTGCCACTAATCGTAAACCACTCCAGAAATATTGTTAGAGATTTACTTGAGAATATGTAGAGCATTATAAAACTGAATAGATCATAATATACCTTAAACTAGTGAATTATTGCAAAACGAAGGACCACAAACAGGCTTTTTTAAATGGCTGTATTAATCAGAAATTACATTTGTTTCGTATCAAAACGAAAAAAAAGTGCTAATTGAATCTGTTTTCAGCAAGTCCATTCCTGTTTCCCCAGGAAAATTATTTGTATAAACTGTTATTATTACTATATTATTCTGTAAACGGAACTAATGTTCTCCTTGTATTGACTTTGTCACTTAGTTTCAAAGTCAAGTTATAGCAATCTAGGTATTCGGACCTTTGTGATTTTCCAATACAGGTCGAGGATACTGTGAACTATCATGAATACATTAGTTTTCTTTATTTCCCAGGTCCCAGCCTCGAGCTGCACCCATTGTACTTAATACCATGTCTCTCTTAACCTGCCTTTGGTCTTCTTCCACGGACTTGTAACCATAAAAAGTGACCAGTGTTTTGCTTGCAAGGATCAGTACTCAGGTTTGTCACTTTTTTTTGTTTTCTAGTTGCCAGGCAAATATTCCAAATTAACTTTCGTGCTGTCTTGGAATAAAGGAATTTCTGAGGCGCCGATGGCAGGTGAATACCGGGCTCAGGAATGCTGAAGAACAACTGTGTTGCGGCCTAGGTGTTTATTACATTCCTAGGCCATGATTCACCTGGTGCGGTCTCCTCCCACTGCGCTGAGCTTCAGTGTAGTAGAAATGGTCAAAACCAACGAGTACTGATTCTCATCAAAGGATCGATTAATTAAAACCATGTATATAGAACTTCACACTCGAGCTGCAAGATCCAAGAAGTGGAAATTCAGTTGCTACACAGTAATACCAGTGTGGAGGGTGAGGGGGCAATGCTTCCTGTTAACCCTGGTTTATTCTGCAAGTTTTCTCTGTCCGTATCTTTTGCTGGCAACAACTAGAAATAACCAAGGACTGACCAATGCACTACTGCCACTGATTCGAAACTACTGAATGATAGAAATTGACAGGATTATTGGCATTTTCAATGATACTGTAGATGTGTGATCACATTATTCTTCTTGTTTTGATCTCCCAAATCATGTCTTGGATACCCTTTTGGCTGTCCCACTTCCTGTATTTGTGTTCCGGACCTTCCTCTAGGTCTCACATACTATTCCCCTTGGTTTGAACCATACTTTCACAATTCAGGAAAGCTCTGAAGTCACGCCTGGTCTGGCATGATCACATTGGAACTGTCTTCTCCATGGAACTCAGTACTGCCAATCAAATAGGTCATGTTTGAGGATGCACTGCCTCTTTCTCTACCAAAGGGATTTTAAACAGTCTCCAGATTTGTCAAAACAAGCTGTATGTGCTTCCATTATGCATATATAATTTCAGGTGGGCAAGCCAAGCAAGGTTCAAGCCCTGGCTGGGCCTCTGTCCCATGGGGACTGGTGAGCAAAGAAGCACTGACATGGTCTCTCCCTAATGTTGTAAAAAAAAAAAAAAAAAATCACAATATGCAGGACAGCTGAGCAGAGTAAATACTAAAAAGTTATTTTCTGCTGCTCATGATTGCAACGGAGCTGGGATTCAATTCACACATGTCTCACTGGAGGTCTGTATTAAGGGGCAGCGAACAACTTCTGCAGGATGTCACAGTCCTCTTTATTAAGTTAACCAATGTAATTGCTCTCATTGAGGGGGCTGCCTCACTGTTTATCAATAGAAGGCAGTGCTATAAGCACAAATTGGTGTCTTGCCTTACATTGGGCATAACTTTGTACTTTCTAGGAAGATATTTAGACAGTTTATACATATGTCGTGTCATATAGAAATATAATGTGATACTTGTATCTATTGTCCATGGTGCCGTAATTAGGACTTGAAGTAATGGAACATAAAGAACGGGATACATCCAGATAAGATAGTCATCTAGTTTCTGGACAGCAAATCCTAGCTTACCCATGTCACCTAACTGTGTGATCCTACACAAACCACTTTACTTCATTGTGCCTCACTTTAATTGAGAGTCAAATCTGAGAACTTCTTGAAAGAGGGTCAGTTCAGGTTGTTCGCTATTTAAATGAGAACTTTATGGTTTAATTGACAATAATGCTGGTCCACATACATTGACATTCACTGTAACTAAAGTGCACTCAAGAAACTGATATCTCTTGGTTCACACCTGGTAGTGCTATCTAAAGAGGAACACATGCAATTAAGAAATAACTATTTTTAATGTGATTGAGTCTTTAATGTGTTTTTACAGGACATTTAAGGTGCCATTTATCATCTGAATCCTCTGGTAACTTTACCCGTGCTTTGTCTCTCAGAGCAAACCAGACCCCGAGCTCGGCTCTGCCTTTGAATTTCCTTGCTCGCCCTCCTTAATATGTAATTCTGTTGATTCAATATGTGCAATATGACATGTGCTACGGTTTTATTGTTATGGATAGTATAGCATCTTGGGGTTTTAAAAAAAAATTGAAACAAGTTAAAAAGGCGCATAAGAACAGTTGTCGCAGATAGTTTGCAACAGGTGGTTCCACTAGCCTTCCTGCTCTTATCCACCAGCATTTCATAATGGTATTTCAGTTGTTGCTGTCCTAAGACAGCACAATCATGGCTAGCAAATATTCATGCCCTGACCATTCTGTTGCCTCTCCTGCCATCTTTTTTTCAGAAAAACATAAAACCTCAATCCTCTGTCCTAGATATAGATTGAATCCCAATTTGGTTGCTCAGTCAATGCTGTACAAGATCTCAGTGGCCATCGATTGCCTCAGCGCTGCCCCTTTCACTGACTGGCCCTCTCAGAACGTTCACTAACAAACTTTAGTTTCGTGTGTTTTTTATCACATTACACCATGAAGGCTCAGGCTTTAATCGTGCATTAGGCAGGAACATTTCCCTACTGTAACAATACAATGTCTGCAAAATAGGTGGATGAAGACTTGACGCAAAATGGAGGAGCAGCAGCAGCACAAATGACCTATCAGAAATACGAGCTGGTAACCTGACATTATTGTGACTTGTTTACAAAAACAGTAAAGTATTCACATCGTTTTTTTCTTGTTTCATTTTAGGTATTTGACATTGCACAAATCTAACACCAAAGAGCAAAAGAGTGGTTCAATGGGAGCATTTTTTTTTTTTTACAGTTTCGTTAAAGACAGCTTTGTAACTAATACTTTAAGATGTAATTCAAATGCGCTTTGGGTCGGCAAGCGATACAAATGGCTGTCTTTCTATGATATGTTACCAGAGCTTTCCTGTTCAAGAGGGATTCAAACAATTTACTTTGATGTCACTTACAGTTTAACTTCTATCTAAAGAGGCTTAGGTATTGGATGGACATGTAGCAACTCTTCTGAACCGCCTATTTTTTGCCACAGTCATCACCAACCTTAGACAATTTGAGCCCTTCTTTTGCAGCTGAACTTCTTTTCTGGGAGGTTATTTCCAGGGCTTTTTTTCTGTCCTGTTTATGCCTTTGGTCTTTTACTCCTGTATAACTCCACATCTTTAATCAATTACCATCAGTATTGTCATTGTGCTTTTTTCTGCTCTTTGTGGCTTTTCCCTTCTACCGGGGATCCTCGTGACCTTTTTATATCTAAACTTAAGTGTGAGTGACACTATGGCTATTAGAAGTTGTTCCTCGAGCATTCAGGAAGGATACAGGAGAGACCTCGTGTCCAGCTCTTGAAATGACTTGAAACTAATTTTCTTTTTTTAGGTTTTGCCTGCGCTTGTGAAATCTATTGTATTTAATATAAATCTTAAAAGGGGCTTACATCCCTCCCTTACTTTTCATTGTTTTGTGTGTGCTTGCCAATTAGTTATCCTCTGTATTAGTTATCCTTTGTTTCTATTGGTTCTAGCATGCTGTTTGCTGTTGTTCCTTGTGTTTTTCTCTTATGTGTCCCGGGGCCCAAGTAATCATTCTCATACACTTTGGTGGAACTTTTTTTATGTTTACCATGCACTGCACTAGTGTTGTGCTTATTTTTATGTTTACTCTGCACAGAGCTTGCGATGTGCTTATTTTTATGTTTAGCCCACCAGCTGAGGCGTCGCTGCAGTCCGTCTCAGCGTCCCTCCCTTTAAAGACGCATTGCCTGGACAACGCAACATCACCGGTATTGAAGCTCTCGCCACTAGCCCCGAACCGATCCATGGAGGAGGAAGGGCTGCTCGCCCGCGACGGCTGCATTCCGGAGCGCCTTGTTGATTTCTTTCCGTTTTTTAACTACTGCACCTATTGTGGCAGCTGCCTTTCACTGTTGTCAGCACTCTTGAGGTATGTGTGTGCCGGCATTGTTTTTGGGCCATAGCTTAGGATGTGGGGAGGTCCAGTGTTTGGTCCCAGTGGGAATTGCTGCTGGCGGTACCGTGGAACTCAGGTGAGGCGGTAATGTGCTTTGCCAGTGCATGCTTCACAAGGGGCTCATCTCAGCAGCAGTACATTTGTTTTTTCTCCCCTTATCACTCTGAGGAAGGGACTTTGGGGCTCAAACTTTTCACTGGCATTGTGTGGGGAAACCTATTTAACCCAAGAAATTGTCCACATTCAGGAACCAGCCTAATTTACCGTATTCCCTGTAGTAGGTGTGTAGGTGCTTCTGTGCCCTACGTTTTGTGCTGGGTTACCGTACAAAGTTTACTAGGAGCACAGGTATACTATGCCCTGTATGTTCATGGTGATATATGTTGATTTAGATACCTTTTCATAAGCTACCACATTTTTATGCCTTACATCTGCATTGAGATCCTAAGAGATGGCGTTTTAATTATTTCATGATCTGATTTTACAATGTATGATTCTTGTGGTATTGCACATTGTTTATAGGTATAAACTGCTCTATTTCACATGTGTTGCATATGTGTTGAAAAAACATAATGTTTAGTTATTTTTCTAATCTTTACAGATCCCGAGAGATATTCCTAATCCTTTGCAGGCTCAGAGACATATCTAATTGTTGCTACAAAGCTGATAGCAGAAAGTATTCAGATATCATTGTGACTTAAGGGCTGCGTGTACCCTGGCTTTTTGTACTTCCGCTGGTAGACGTTTTTTTATTTTTCAATTTTAAGCAGCATGATGGCCCTACATTGTCTAAATCACAGTTCCACGGCTCCAAAGCAGCCTATTCACTAAATTAAGTGGCATAACTACGTTTACATTTGGAACTTTTAAAATCATGTTGGGAGTACACGCCTGTTTAAAATCAAGGAAAAAAGCTTGCTCACATATTGATTTTTTTACTGCAGACCATCCACATTTGTAAAGGGATCCATGACAGTAGACGCTCCCTGACAGACATACACATTAATCTACGTGCCCTTCTTGTTAGAAGTTTCACTTTTATCTAAGAGATGTCAGCCACATACTAACTCATTTCAGTTGATTGACTTATTTCATACAATAGTTGTGCAGCTAATTATACCCATTTTGAAAAACATTAGGTCAAAGAAGTACTAAACTCGTAATAGGCTGGTGTGAAGATTGTACCTCTGATATTAATTAGTTGATGTGTTACTTCCAGTAGAACAAGTATGACATTTAATCACAAATGCCTGTTTGAAACAGAACCAAAAATGTGTCTTTTGCATTACAGTAAAATGGGTGTACTTGCTAACATTTAATGGAGGGAATAGAGAAGAATAGTTTGCAAATCTGTCATTTCAACTTGGATTCTTGTATTTTTTTTTTTTTAATAAACTTTTTATTAACATTAAATCCGCAGCAGTTACAGTAGGCACGACCACATAGTCTGTAATTATACAAAGTACATGTAAGGGCATCAGACAAAAGCAACATCACTTCAGGGGTAATTTCGCTCAGAGACCAACCCAACATAAAGCGCCATACAGACCACCCACGTCCCGGGGGCTCAACTCCACATCGTGCACGATTAGGTGTTTCCCAAGGCTCCGGACTTTCCCTCTGTGTCCAAGTTATCCATTAGGGCCTGTCTCTCTCGCCGGAGTTCCACCGTGGGAGAAATACAAAGTTCCCCCCGATATTTATTCCACCTTCCCCATTTAAGGTCCCATTTTTTGGGGCACCCTCTACCTTTATAGACCGTTTTCTCCGCCACCATCAAGAAATCCATATCTTTGGCCCAGGCGCTCAAGGACGGCGAGGCAGCCACCCCCCATTTCTGGGCAATGTTTCTTTTAGCTAGGGTCCAACCCAACGCCGCTCACTCCTGCTCCGCCTGGGTAAGGTCCGTGTCCTCCCACACGTTCAGGAGACATAGCCGGAGGGAGGGAACCAACGACTTCCCGTTGGCCGTGCCATCTGGCGGGTGACCTCCGTCCAATAGTGTTGTATGGAGGGGCAAGCCTATAAAATATGTGTAAACGAGCCTACGTGAGAGCAGTTACGGATGCATAGCTCATTAGGATGCCGACCTAGTTTGTACAAGAGGACCGCATCAAAATATACACGGTGTAACACCTTGAGCTGGACCAGGCGGAGCCGCATCGATAATGCCACCTCCCGAGGGGAGGCCAGCGCATCTCGCCAAGCCTCTTCCGACATCTCGCATGTGTCCAGCTCCCACCTAGCCCGTAGTTTCTTCATCGGGTCATCTCGGTTGTTGACTAACTTTTTGTACGTTAGGGAAATCGCCCTGCGGTCCATGGGGTAGAGCAACAATCTATCTTCCAGGGGCGAGAAATTTGGAAGGGGAGTCGCAGCAGGCAGGGCCCCGTCGATTGCATGGCTAATTTGTAGGTAACGGAACTGCTCTGAGGGAGCAAGTTGGTATTTAAGCTGTAGATCAGGGAATGTCGCCTTCCTGCCTTTGACCCATATGTCCCCCACTGTAGAAATGCCAATGAGGTCCCATTTGTCGAACCCCACATAAGTGCTCGGCCGTCCCAGACAGTCCGGTTCCCATAACGGAGTGGCCTTAGTCAACCGCCCATTCCACCCCATTCGCTTCTGGAGAAGATGCCAAGTCTCCACCGTCCTGGCCGTGGGTCCCGTAAGATCTAGGTTCTTCGGATTTGAATATAGTGCCCTGTTATATCCACCCTTACCCATGAGCCAGCGGTCGGTTCGGAAGCTAGGGTCCTCCTGCGTCCCGAACACCCACTGGTGGATCGCGATCAGCTGAGTGGCCTGGTAATAGAGGCGCAGGTCCGGCAGGCCAATCCCACCGTCGTACCAGCCCATTGTCAGTTTCTGCATTGCTATACGCGGCGTTCCGGTATCCCACAGCAATCCCCGCAGCGTTGCATCGAATTTTAGGAAATAGGCTTTCGGGATCGGGATAGGAGTATTCTGGAGGGCATAGGGGGAGCGCCAGCATTTTGAAGAGCCCTGCCCGGCCCAGGAGTGTAACGGGCAACGTTTTCCAATGGACCACATCAGATTTGAACCTCTGTAGAGGGCCATCTAAGTTGCGCTCGTAGAATACTGTGGTGTCTAAGGTTATGAAAACTCCTAAATATTGGAAGCCCTGTAGTGCCACCGGTATGGTATATCCCCTGGGGCTAAGCGGTGGAGCACCCCGGAGTGGGTACATCTGGGATTTGGACCAGTTGATCTGGTATCCCGAGTGGGCCCCAAATATATGGAAGATATGGAGTACCCTACGAAGCGATCGCGCTGGGGAGGCTAAATATAGTAAAACATCGTCCGCATACAGCGAAATGCGGTCCTCATGATCAGCCGTCCATTTGAGGCCCTGAATTTCGGGGTCATTTCGGATCCAGACCGCCAGGGGCTCCAGCGCCAGGGCAAACAGGAGCGGTGACAGGGGGCAGCCCTGCCGCGTGCCGCGCCCCAGGGGGAAGGAGGCCGAGCGGTGGTTATTGACCGATACACAGGCCGTAGGCATGGTGTATAGCAGTTGGATCCATCTCATCAACCGAGGGCCCACCCCCACCCGGGCCAAAACAGCAAACAGGTACTCCCACGCCACTGTGTCAAACGCCATCTTGGCATCTAGCGCTAGTAGCAGCGCATCTTCTTGAATTGTCGCTGCTCGACCCAGGCCGCCATGGACTCTACGCAGATTTCGGGCGGTATTACAGCCCAGCATGAAACCCGACTGGTCGGGGTGGATCAAGGCCGCGAGGTACGGAAGCAGTCGGTTGGCTAGTAGCTTAGCCAGAATTTTGGCCTCCACTGCGATCAGGGAAATGGGCCTATATGATGTACATTCGTCCGCTGGTTTGCGGATTACCACTATCGTAGCCATGTGGATTTCAGCCGGAAGAGTGCCGGTCTCATAGCATTCGTTATACATATTTAACAGGTGGGGTGCCACCATCAGCGACATGCTTTTCATGATTTCTATCGGGATTCCATTGGGACCCATAGCCTTCCCAGAGTGTGTGTCTCGGATGGCTGTCTGGACTTCTTCTAGCGAGATGTCCGACTCCAGCATTTCCCGGTCTTGCTGGGAGAGACATTGTAACTCAATGGTTGCAAGGAGGTCTGGTGCCCAACCGGCCTGCGAGTCCTGCGGCGGGGTATAGATACGTTAATAGTACGCAGCAAATGCCTCTGCTATATTTTGAGGGTCGGTGATCAACGTCGCGTCTGGCCCTTTGATCGCACCCACCCATCACGCCGCCATTTCCTTCCGCTCCAACCATGCCAGCATTTTACCCGTGCGTTCTCCCAGCTCGTAAATTCTGTGCTGGGTGGCGAGGGATCAGCGACTGGCCTCTTCATAGAGCAGCTGTTTATAGTCTCGTTTTTTCACTTTGAGTAAGTGTGGGGCATCTTGGGCCGGGGTGTGTGCGGTTCCCTGTTCGAGCTGAAGTATCTCCGCCTCGAGCTTGGTAACCCGGCGTCGCCGTTCACGTTTGTGTCCCACCAGCAATGACAGTGCTCTCCCTTTAATAACTGCCCCGTAGGCCCCCCATAGTGTCACCGCCGAATCCACCGACCCCTCGTTTTCTTTAAAATAGCAATCAGTGTCGTGTCGCAGGGAGTCCCTAATGTGCGGGATTTTCAGCAACCATGGCTGAATCCGGATGGGGCCCGGTTGACGATCCAGGCTGGCCCCAAAAGAGGCAATGACCGGAGAATGATCGGAAATTCCCCTTGCCAGGCCCGAGGAGTCAGTGAAATTATGAATATCTTGTGCTAGCGTAAACAGGTAGTCCAACCCCGAGCGGCTTCCGTGCACTCCGGAGTGAAAAGTGTAGAGCGTGTCTCGGGGGTGCGACCACCTCCAGACATCTACCAAACCGAATGCATCCGCGAACTTGCTCAGCTGCGAGCCCATCTGCCAGCCCGCCCGGGGTGGAGTACGGTCCACCGCATCGTCCATCGCCAGGTTGAAGTCGCCGCCCATAATCATCGCGCCCTCCGGCAGGGTCAGTAGAATCTTTCCAACGTCCGCCAGGGTCTGGCGCTGCAGACCCGGCGGTGCATAAACCGAGATCAGGTTAAGGGCACTCCCTTCCCAGCTACCTGAACAAATTACATATCTACCCTGAGGCTCAGTGGAAATTGTATCACATAGGGGCAGCTCTTTCTCAGGAGAATTCCCACCCCTCTGGAACCCGAGGTAAAGCCCATGCGGTATCCTTTTCGGTCTAGGGCATGACAGGCGTTGCCTATAAGGTGTGTCTCTTGGAGCAACACCACGTCAATACGATGGCGGTGTATGTAGTGCTGCACTACGCTAAACTTAATTTTATCGCCCAGTCCGTTAACGTTCCAGGTCATTAGACTAAGTCTCCGAGCCATTGCTGGTTGACCTCAGTATCATCATTCCTGAGCGGCCGAAGTGAGCCCCGTATATGGGTACCATGGCGTTCCCCCTCAGTGACAACCCCCGCTGTCCCCCGCCTTTTCTGAATGTGGCTGAAAGGAGACCTGACCAACTGACGATCCATCCGTGCCCCATGCTGACAAAAGGTATCGTGCATAGCTGCTGCAGAAAAACAGTGCAAAACATCCCCCCCCTTAAATGCAACCCCCCCCCAACAAACCCATCCCTCCCTGTTACCCTGCCGAACGGGGCTAGAACCCCCCGCCCCCCCCAACTTGCAGAGTGCCTGTCGCCCCCCCAGAAACATTTAGAGGAAACGTGTGCTGCCTCACTCCCAGCAAGGCGGCCAATATCTCACAAAGCCACTTCTCGTACTCGCACTAGGCCATAAGGAGTCTCTGGGAGTTTATCCGGCTAGCCCGGGCACCCCTCCACCCAGTAGCCCCGTGGCGTATCGAGAGGAGCGGCCCCCACCCCTCGGGCGTCGATCAGGAAGGGCCCGCTGGCAGTCAAATCAGGGGAGCAGCTCAAGTCTCACCACATTAGCACCTATACAAGGCCCCCCGCCACCCCAACGATAGCACTCCGCCCCCTAAACAGGCAATGTGGGAGCTCGGGCCGCCCCGTAGGATCCCCGGCCAGCTTACCAGCGTCCATAGTCAATGTTCCTCCACCGGGCCCAAGGCTCCAGAATCAGAACGTGAAGGGAAGCGCCTCTGCCGGCGCCAGTCTGCGGCCGAATCCGCCGCCGAGGGTTTCGTCTTTCTCCGACTGTCTACGGTGCACCACCCTTCCAGCCAGTCCCATGCATCCTCTGGGCGCAGGAAGAACCAGGATTTGCCCTCAGCCTCCACCCGGAGCCTGGCCGGGAACAACATTGCGTATTTGACAGCGTTCTCGCGGAGTGCCTTTTTTACTTCAAGGAAGCTCCGCCGTCGTTTTTGGACTCGCAAGGTAAAGTCTGGAAAGAACGTGATGTTACTGTTCTCCACGACGACAGGCGGTGCCGCCCTCGCCGTTTGAAGGATTACATCTCGGTCCCGGAAGTTAAACACTCTGGCCAGGATAGGTCTAGGGGGGGCCCCGGGTCGCGGGCAACCCCCCCCCGGGACCCGATGGGGGGTCGCGGGCAACCCCCCCCCCCGGGACCCGATGGGCCCTCTCAATAGTAAAGCACTTGGAGAGTCCTCGCGGCTGTAGGTGATTGAGAATCAAGTCTTCAACATAGAGGTCGACCGCCTGCCCCTCCGCCCGTTCCGGAACACCTATAATGCGCACATTGTTCCGTCGCATTCTACCTTCGTAGTCATCCAGCTGTCGGGCAAGTCCTTCCTGGGAAGCGCATAGATCACTAACCTCTCGTTTGAGGCGGTCGGTTTCGCTAGACAGTTCCTTGGTAACAGTTTCCACTGCCCCCACCCGGTCGGCGATCTTTCGGACATCCTCTCGAATCAGACCCACGTCAGTGGCCACGGTGTCGATTCGCTGCTCAAGGGACGTCTTGACAGCCTGTATTGCATCCAGCAGGTCTTTGTTCGATGGACCAGGCTTACCGTCCGAGGCCGGCATCTCAGCCCTGTCGCCACTCGGCTGCTGGTGCCAGGCGAACTCCTCCAGCTTAGCCTGCGTCGTTGTTTTACCGGTCCGCCCAGGTGGCATAGCCACCCTGAGGTGGGCACACCCCAGCTAGAAGGCCCAGCCGCTATTCCCCGCCGCCTGCGGCGGAAGCCTCCACCCGGCCTGTCGGTTTTCGCTGACTGCGCCCTCGTCGCCAGTGCACACCACCCGCGGTCGGGGCTCTACCGGTGAACGCGGAGAAGGCCGGTCGCAATCCACAGCGATCTCCGCTGCACCATTGTGGGACGAGCACCCCCCGTCAGAGGCCTCTACTCTCCGGAGTCCGGTAACGCAGTGTGGATGGTCTGAGATCAATCCGCTCGGCTGGGCGGCGTCTCACCCGTCCCGAATCGGTCGTCGTTGAATCCTACCAGACGGCCCGGGTCAGTGCCGTCGTAGTTACGGGATCTCGGAGATCCACCGGTAAGTCCTTTCACACACTCTCAGGTACATCCGTGGCACCCCCAGCAGGCGATCCTCTAGCCATCCTCGCAGGCTACAAATTCCAGGGAGGTCAGCGCCTACCGCAGATCCGGCTTGTGTGGCTGTGTCAATCCGGCCCAAGCACCCCTGCAGGGCCCACTGCCCGGTATATCCTGCGCTAGGGTCAGACCTCCAGTACGGCTCTCCACTCGCAGCGAGTCTCACTCCGCCATCGCTTCCAGCGCCATTACACCGTCGCCACCACTCTCCCCACAATGCCAGTAGGGAGGCCTCTCCCTTACCAGCCATCAGGCCGTCAGCCAGTTGTCGCTGAAATATGCTGCTCCCGAGTCCTCCGGGCGGCGCCGCTCCCTCGCTCCCTGCGCCGAGGAGATCACCCGGTCCCACTGATCAGGCCTGCAACACCGGGGAGGTGCCGCATCCCCAGCGGGCACCCAATAGGCGCCGCCACAGTCTCTTAGTGAAGGGTCCCTGCCGGGGCCTCACCCCACACTCGGCCAGGTCAGCAGCGCGCCAGGGCCTGGAGCCGACGGGCAGATACAGTCGTTGTCCCCACACTGCGGGCTCGAATCCTGGTTCCACCGTCTCTGCCCTGCGCGGGACTCACCGCGGCCACACCACCCGGTCCGCCGCTCCGCACGCCTCCTTCGGTGTAGCGCTGGCTCGCAGACCACACCTCCTCCAGGAACTCCAAAATCTCCTGCCAGTTGGAGGGCCCCACGAGAGCAGCCCCCAAGACACTCCGGTCGCCGCGGCTCAGTCCGCTCCTCACACTCCTAGGCCGCAGCCTCTCGTAGATGTCGCGACCAGGCAGGTCGAGGCGATCAGCCGCGCGGCAGCTCTCCAGTACACGGAGAGCGGGGCACAGAATCCGCCCCACCTCCGATCGCCTCCAAACTTCGCCAGCAGGTCCGCGGGGGCCTCAGGGCCACCAACACCCTTGTATTGCACGGGTTGGGGCCAAGGGGCACAAATTTTACGGATAGTTTCGGGAGTGGCGCTGCAGAGCCTCGCTACTACGCGGCCATTCCCGTCGGCAGCAAGCCTCGCCCCCCGGATTCTTGTATTTTTAAATGAATAATTTCGAATAATTGAATGTGTTGGAATTGAAATATGAATACATTTGCTTTTTTGTCGATTGCATCTTTGACATTTTTCATATATTGATAACATGACGTTCTGAATTGCCTCCTAATTTTTAGGTTTCACTTGCACCGCAATTGCGCTGTGCTTGTGAAATCTATTGTATTTAATGCATCTTAAATGGGGCTTACATCCCTCCCTTACTTATTTGTGTGCTTGCCACTTTACTTTTCCTCCATTTCTATTGATTGTAGCGTTCTATTTCCTGTTGCTCCTTCTGTGTTTCTCTTATCATTGTCTTACTTTTTCTTCTCTTATCATTGTCCAGTGGCTCAAGTACTCATTCTCATCCGCTTTGGCAGGGGGAACTTCTTTTATTAGGGTGCCACAGTACTTGAAAGCAGCTCCTCTCATGCCCGGTCTACTTTATTTATTAATCGCAACAAATCTTGGCAATGGTTGTATGAGGGCTGTGTTTTCGGATGGCTTTCAGCTGGAGGAGCGCTTTATCACGTGAGAGTGGCTGCTTGGGTGCAGCATGTTTTTGAAGGGCTCTGCTCTGTTTGTTTGCTCTCTACTTGTTTTTGTGTGTGTGCCCAATCTAATGCAGGGCTGCGGAGGGTTGCCGGGGCCACCCTTCCGGATTTTAGGTATGCGGGTATTTGTTTTCTAAATAGCTGCTGATGCGCTATTTATCTCGCCAACCTGTGGAAGTGAGTGTCATTTTATCATCTCACAGCCCAAAGGAAACCACAGGAATGGAAAAACAATACCCGCATGACCTTCTCAAGTGCTCCAATGAAATGGCTTCTTTAATATCCCTGCACGTTGCGTGTCTCTGGGGAGCAAGTTGGGGAGAGCTCCTTTCGCCATTTTTTTTGCATTCATATATCATCTTCCTCGGGGATTTTTCTACTGGGTTTTCAATGGGGCTTTACTTACTTTGGAGAAAATCCAAAGTTTTATTATTATGAGCACAGGGACATTACGTCTCGTTATTTATCCCTTTCTCCTCGTAACATATTGCCTTTAATCACTATTTTTTTTGTAATACACACACACTCTGTTTTACTTTTTATTTACACTTGTTTATTTATCTCTGTCCTCCTTCTCTCCCCTGTCCTACCTCATAACACCTCCCGTCTCCCCTCCTCACCTCTGAATTCTCCCTATTGTCCCTGCACCAATCAGTTATTCTCCCAGTGTCCCACAGAGAGCAATACATCATTTTCATTACATCTATCTATCAGTTAGCATGCACACCTTTTGCATGTCACACCCATACCTCCTGGCATTCAGGTACCCCTTTTCAAATATTAGTTTAGCATATCAGTTCAGCATCTTCTCAACAAGCTAAAACTTACAACAAAAAGTAGTAATAATCAAATAGGTGCACCCTGTTGCATTTGCCAATGCTTGTTTATATTGCATTTGTGATGTAGCGCTCCCTGGGAGCACATGTTGTGCTTTTACCTCCCCCTCTTTTCTCTGTCCCTTTCTGCTTGCACATGTGCTTTCTCCTTCCCTGCTTCCCCCATATCTCTATATATTTTCTTTACTTTCAAGATCCAACCATGTTGCATCCAGACACAATGTGGTGCGATCATGAAACTGTAGAAAATAGTGTTACAAAATGGCAGAACATTATTTGCTATACTTCCCAGGTGACCTCATGATTTCGTCTCCACATAACATGACAGTCATCTTGGAAGTATAGAAACTACCATGCAAGAATGGCCAGCCGTTGTGATGACTTTTCCAATTCTGGCCCAAATTTAAAAGCATTGGCAATGTCAATAGCAGCAACAAAGCAGGAACAGTTGGCTTTGGTGAACACTTAATTTTGCTAGTATGCTGGGCCTTCCACGCCATACTCAATGTGCACATGGGTAAGTACTCGCAAGTAAGTTATCCATCTTTGGCTCTAGCACTTCAGTGTTATTTCTGTGCAAAGATTCATAATGGCACAATCACATTAATCACATCATCAGACCCGGTTAGGGAGCTCCAGATGGTGGCTTTCTGGGTAATCTTTTCATGTGGTGCCTTCTTGGTGCTAGTTAGATATTGAATCTGCTTCGGATTCGACCCTCAGGTATCAAGAGTGGTTCTCAATTGAATAGGGCATTATCCCTCTAGTTCATGAGGCGGTGACACACAATTGTTCGGGGTGTTAGGAAACTGAGCACTATAGCTAAGCAGCCATCTTTTTGGAAGCACATTTCTATGGTTAGCGTGACAGTTTACCCCACATTGAGTGCAGCACGAGCAAGGGGGTGCTAGATTGTTCCAGATCAAGGTAGTCCATTGTAGGCCTAAAAGGCCTGGATTCAGGACAGTTTTTAGTCTAACCTCTGATATGCAAATGATTTAAATTCACATTCTGCTTCTTTAAATGTATTTTATGTGGGCATTCTGCAAATCTAGAATGGATTCATCCTTACAGGACCGATATTGGAAATCCCTGTCCTAGAAGCATCAAATTATGGTTAAAACGGGCCCAGTTCTGAAGGGGGTGGGTAAACGGTAGTTCCTATTCACTTCCTTGGTGTATTCCAAAATGTTACCCCATTCCCTGGTGGCAATGTCTTCTTCTATCCTTTGCTCCAAGCCTGGCTCCAGATATTTTTATTTGGGTGGGCCAAGGGTGCATTCGGTTTTGTACCACCACGGACCCAATTTGTCACTTCTTGATGTAGCGTACAAGCCCTAGATTACATTATTTCTACTTGCAAGCAGTCACCATGATTCAGCGGATAGATTCTGTGTATATACAAAGCATGTGGAGAGTTATTTGAAAGTAAGAGCAATGTCTGTACCCAAGTGCAAACCCTCAAATTCCAGCAGGCCAGGCTTCAACACAAGACCTTGAATACCAAGCATATTATAATTGTAGTCAAGGTTTGGGAGGTCTACGCACAAAATGCTTGACGTCATTGTACTAGAAAGGCAGGCTATTTACATGTTGCAATTTGTCCAACATTGATTTCTCTGTACACTTTTCCAACTCCTTGCTGATACCATTACCAATCCAAAGCTTGCTCACACCAACATGATTGTATTAGGTGACTTCAATCTCACAGAAGATGGAGGTCTCGGTAGTCTTTTGAGAGACCTCAAGCACACGTGCTCTAACTTAAATCTTCATCAATTGGTGGCCAGTCCTACCCATCAGAAGGGGCATATTTTGGATTTGGTATTTGCTAGCCCAGACACAACTGGGATATCAAGTATCTTGCCCTTGAACTGGACAGACCACTTCCTTATACACTTGAGCACGATGCTGCCCTGTCAAAAGAACAAGCCCAGCCAGCAGAGCTTTCATAGGAAGGATAGAGAATGGGCCAAACTGGCCAAAGTCGACCCTTTAACTATATCTTCGGACGTCAGCCATTTCTCCCCTGCTAAGTCCATGGATGAAAATTATAAATCATTCACAGACCACGGACTGGCTTAGAAGTAACTTCCCTCCAGTTCAATAGTGGCAAAACCGAGGTGGTTTTCTGTTCTCTAACTAGGATCCCAAAACATCTACCTCCAGAATTTAGACTCCTTCCAGAGGAGGATCCTCTGATACCGGTCAGCAAGGTGCGCAACCTCGGGGTGTTTTTTGACGACGACCTCCAGATGGTTTCTCAGGCCAGTAAGACCGCCTCGGTCTGCTTCGCCCTGCTACGACTACTTCGAAGTATTCTACCCTTACTTCCTAGGGAACTACGTGCCATGGTAGTACGCAGCACAGTATTAAGCAGGCTCGACTACTGCAACTCCCTTTATCTAGGGGCCCCGCAGTATATCTTCCAGGGACTGCAGAGGATACAATCAGCAGCAGCTAAACTAGTGCTTGATCGACGACGCAGCTCCTCGTCCATCGGAGCACTGAGGGACCTGCATTGGCTCCCGGTCATGGAAAGGGTATCCTTCAAGTCTCTGTGTATGACATTCAGAGCAGTGCATGGACTGGGTCCAGCCCCTCTGCAGGATAAACTCGCTCGCCATATACCAACTAGGCAGCTGCGCTCTTCTACAGCAGGCCTACTGGTAGTCCCGAGATTTAAACGCTCTCGGGTAGGCGGCAGGGCCTTCAGCATAGCTGCCCCCGGCTTGTGGAATAAGCTCCCTCTGAATTTGAGACAGAGTAATTCTCTACTCGAATTCCGCAAGGGACTCAAAACCTGGCTCTATCCTAAAGTCTAACCTGGTTCCACTCTCCCTGTCCCTTTTTCTGTCTTTTCGGTATGGTTTCTTCAGTCTAAAGCGCCAAGATGCCCGTAGGGTGATAGCTGCGCTCTACAAGTACATCATCAAATCAAAATCAATCAAATATGAACTTTATCATTTTTATTTTTCTGGTCATTATTTTGCAACGTACTTCCAATAGCTACAATTTTTTTTTATAAAACAGTAACATTTGGAAAAAGAGAAAGTAGTATTTTTTAAAACTGCCAACAGTTTTATGCTTGACAATTGCAAAACTAGTAATTGCAGTTGTAGAGGTAACCTTCTGTTGCTCTTTGAAAACTCCCTTACAAACTCATCCATACACACGTTTGCTGTGAGCTCCTTCTCATGTGCTAAAATAGTCAAATTCTGTTTCCTATTATGAATCGCTGTGCATCGGAAAGGTGTGAGGACACGCAATAGGGTTGAGAAGGAGCTCTCACCGGCTGCAGTTGAAACCCCTGTAACTAGGGCAGATACATACATTTCATGAAGTGCTGGGAAAGCTTCAGCATAATAATGCACCAGTTCAAACCTGGTGACAACACCTGCAACTTTTTTTGTAAAAATAGTTTTGCAACAATCAGTTCTGCCGCAAGAGCAGCTCTGCTTACATTATGTTATTCTAAAAGGGGGTGCACACTTGTTCACATCAATAAAATGAGCGATGAGGGAAAAACCAAGATAGAAATGGGTTCAATAAGTTCCAAGTTCTTTTGGGAGAATCTAGTCTCCATTTCAGCTACTGCTCTGCACAGAATGTCCAAGAGGGGCTGCCTGAGCACTTGCTGTTGGGAAAAGGAAGTCAATTGTAGATTGTCCAACTGTTGAAAGTACCACTGAATCTGTTTTTGGTCCATTATTAACACGTGTGTTTTCATCTGACACATCAACGGAAGAGCAGTACTTGGTAGAAAACATTGGAATGCATGCAATGTTTTCAGGGCACTAAGGGCCTCATGTAGGTAGCGAAATACCGGTCGGTAACGGCCGAAATTCGGTAAATATGCCGTTACCGACCGGTATTCAGACAAGTGAGATGTAGGAGTCCAAAAACCACTGTTCGGTAAATATGAGGCGGTAAATACCGATTCATAGTTACCGAATACATAATTAACGAATCGGTAAATATGAAGTGGTAAATATGAAGTGGTAAAAATCAAAATGACATGTAGGAGCACTCGGTAATTAAGAAATCCAAGAAAATCGGTAAATAAGAGTCGGTAATTAACACGGATTGAAAGCAGGTGGTAACCAACAACAGTGCAGCTAAGCAATCCCAAAATGCAACAGCGTGGACACCCTGGCAGCTATGTACGTCATTGCAAGGCGCCTACGTCTACAGGCAGCAGGACTGAGGGTTTGTCGACGGAAGGAACGCATCCACAGACAGCGCATCACACTATTCCAGCTGACTGATGCAGAGATACATGAGAGGCACAGGCTACACCCCGAAACCATCATGGACTCAATCAGGGACCCGCACCCACTCCTGGACCAGCCAATAAGAAGGGCGCACGCCATACCCCCACATGTGCAGGTGCTCTGCAGCCCACATCTGCTGGCATCCGGCATTTCTCAGGTGGTGACAGCTGCGGTGGGTGGTGTATCCCAGAGTTGCCTGTCCCGTTCCTTCAGGAATTTCTACCACCATTATATTGGCTGCATTGATGGGACACACATCCCACTCTGTCCACCAGTTGACACAGAGCACATCTACAGGATCAGGAAGTCCACCCACTCCATCAATGTGCATACCGAATGGAATGATGTTGTGAATGGTCCCGTGGGTGGCAGAACCAAAAGGTGTGCGTATGCTAATTACAACGAGGTCTGCAAGTTGTCGCACAGTGAGGCGGCTTCCAGACTGAGAGCTATTGACCAAGCAAACATGGAGAAGGCCCAAGCCGTTATAGATATTAGCTCTAGCACTCTCACTTCTAGGATTCATACATGAGACAATAGGCACATGCAAGTACACGGCGCATGCAATGTACAAGCCCCGATTTTGGCGTGCGTCCTACGAGGTATCCCAGTGCCTGTGATTACACCTTCTTTCACTGTGCTTGCAAACGGTATTCATTTAATTATGAATAATGAAGTTTGCTGCGGGATGTGAGTGGTAATCCCGTACATAACTGTCTCGCATGAAGTTGTCTGCTGCTATACTGTTCTTTTTCCACCCCCGCATGGGCGGCGGGATGTTTCCTTCTGGCCTTCGATTCCAACCTTGAAAGCAGAGTCCAACAAGTTGAGCAGAATAGAGCGCCATTGTCCCACAAAGAGGTGCCTTTGACTTCCTCTCGTGAAATATTTGTCCTTCACGTTGCTACTTCGCGCACTGAGGAACAGGCGCCTCTGAATACTGACCTCCCCCTGCATTTCGGCTCTTTGATCCAAAGTATTATCAATGCCTCGTCCACGACCGGCCTGGCTCAATTTTTTTTAACATGTGGGGCTCGGGTCTCGTGACCTCTTTCCAAACTATTTGTGGTGTAATTCCGGCATTTGTTCATTCACTGTTCTCGAGTATCTTTGGAGGTGTTCCGCTGCTTCTGGCGCTGGTGGCAGGTGTGCTGCTTTTACTCTTCATACTCCGGAATGGCTGCTCCTTCTGTGCCACACGAGCACCTGTCCCGTCTGCATCTTCTTCGTGATAGGATGCTTGACTACTATGGTACTTTGCCATTGGCGACTTTGAGCCTGGCCTATGGATTATCCTTCAGGTATTCCTACTTCACCTGCGTACAACCTGTATTACACTGCCTGGATTGTCCCTTTGAATGGCTTCTGGATTTGTGCTTGACCAACATGGTGTCTCCGGTGCCGGATTTCGATCGACTGATGCGGCCCTTAGTGTCTCACGAGTTGTCCTGTTCTGGTGTCCGGATCATGGCGTGTGGAGCGGCGCATGGTATCCTGGGTAATTGGGACATCTCAGCGGCAGCCTACGACTTCTTGTCCATGAGCTATTTGGAGGAACATTCCGGGTGCCCTCTGATTGTGCTGGAGGCTCCGTTGGTTGGAGAACACGTATGTTCCTTTTCTTTACTCAATTGGATGGCTGAGACTTTTAGTGGCCCTGGAAACGATTGCTTGTTGGAAGCCGTGGCCACATATGCTGCCTATACATTCATGGATTAACTGGATTGTCGTCCATTGCGCCTGTGCTACTGGACAGCACCCTGGCGCAACATTTATTTCTCGTGTTTCTCTTCCTGATGGTCTGCTTGAGTATTTTACTATACTTGCATTGTGTTTTTTGGAATTGTATGCTGCAATGAATTGGACTGTAGGACTTTGGCGCTGCATTGGTTACGCCCTGTTCTGCTCTGACGAAACTGAACTCTGCGTTCTCTCTTTTCTTGCCTATTACATATTGCTTCGCTCAAGGGGGCGTGTAGTGAGTTCTCCCTGAATACGTACATGCATTGTTCAGTTGGCATAACCACGTTGAATGTTATGTAGCCATATTTGTGTCTTTGCACACGACACTGCGTTTACATGTTCTTTCTTGAATAAACTGCTGACTCGAGACTTCCTTCAGACGAGTGCATTCTGTTGTTCCCATCCCAAGCTCTGCGCAGCGACCTTGGTCTGTACATGCTGTGACACACAGTCTGGAATGTTACACAATGCATGTTTTCCACTATAGGTTGTTCGACCCACGATTTAGCCATGGCACACGCGCAGCTGCACATACCTGACAGTTGGTGCTTTTCATAGCTCAGACATCATGTTAATTATTCAGACCGAAGACGAGCCTTCCTGCGAGGAGACTCCTGATGCTCCTGTGATGTGATTTCACTAAGCTGATCTTTGTGGTATGGGGTCCCCTATTCAAGCCTGAGAGACCTTCTGTAATGACATGATTGTGATATTGGCTACTTAGTTAAGGGAAGGTGGTAGTATCCTCGGTATTTTCCGATTCGCTAAATACCACCTCGGTATTTACCGATTCGGTGGATACCACCTCGGTATTTACCGATTCGGTGGATACCACCTCGGTATTTACCGATTCGGTGAATTCCGATTCGTATTTACCGACTGTTACCGAATCGGTAACTGTTACCGAATTTTTACCTACATATAACTTACCGGTTCTAATTTACCGATTCGGTACGGCTCGGTATTTATGAACCGGTAAAATTTATTTACCTACATGAGGCCCTAAGTGTGGACTGTACAACTTCCACTACAAAAGACAAATTTGTTTGCGTCTGAAACACAGCATTAGCAGGATTTAAAGCTAAAAGTAGATCTTGTAAAAATTTCCCATTAACATTTTCCCTTTGAATGAGACAATAAACCACAAGCTTTTGCCTTTAACTCAGATGTAGCATTTTCATCATGATATATGTCCGACTTAAGCTCAGAAATTGTGTTTATGTTTTTAACCACACATTCTGTAACCTCATAATGGCTTGTCCATCGAATTACAAGAAAACGTTTGAGAGAGTCCATCCATTATATCGTTGACTCACATAATTATGATGAAAGAAATTGTACAGCATTTTACAAAAGGGGGAGAGGATGTAGCCTTACGGGTAAAGCTGCCGACTTTGGAGCTGGGGAACTGGGTTCGAGCCTCTGCGTCAGCTAAGCATCCTGCGATTCTGGGCAAATCACTTAATCTCCCCGCGCCTGCCAAAAAAAGAATGTGTCCTTGTGTAACATAACTGTGCTAATGTAAAGCGCTCCAATACTTTTGGGTCGAATTCGCGCTATATAAAATCTGCAATAAAAGATCAAAGAATCGCTTTGCTCTTTGTTCACTCTAAATGGCATGTATGACCAGATTAACCTGATGATTATAACAGTATGTAAGGAATATATTTATTTCATCTACTCTGTATCACAGCTTGACCCCCCCCTCCCCATTGTATCCCTTCATCACTGATGCTCCATCATAGCACAGACTTCAAATGTCTTCTGGCTTGAAATCACAGGCAACTAAGTGGCTTAAAATCTGATCAGCTATATAACCAGCATCTAATTGTTCCATCTGTAAAAGACCAATTAAATGCTCCCTTAGGTTTGGATTTGCTCACAAAACGCACCATGAAGTACATATTTTCAGCATTACATTCATAACTGGTGCAATCACTTTTAGTACAAAAATGTTTTGAATCACAACTTTGGCGGTGCTTTTTGACTTGTGAGATAACCATGCCTGTTAAAATATAAATTACTTCATTTTGAATACATTGAGAGGGATATTTAACACGCAGGGGGGAGTTCATTCACAGCAAGACTTAGAAATACTTCTCCAATGCTTTTTAAGTAATATCTGTATCCTTATTTTTTCCATTAGAAATCGCACAACATGGTAAACAAAAGCAAGCATCTAAACTAACGGAGTACTCCAGCCATGGTTGAGTTTTGTACCAGTCTGAGCTGAAACCCTTCTCACGGTCACCAAATCTACTTTGTGGATAAGATCTAAGAAATGGTTGGGATGGTTTATCCCTATTCAGATCAGTAGCATTGCTGCTGAGATGACCATGATGCTTTTTAATGTCAACAAGGTCTTTACCACAGCAGTTCCATAATGCAGGTTAGCAGACATTCTTATTTCTTTTTCAGCTGTCATGGGGGTGCTGGTACAAAACTTAGATTATAACATACAGAAATGTGGATGGCATCTACAGAACCTTGCTGAATGACAAATCTGTCCATGGTGCCAGAGCTAGGCATAGAAGCCACTTAAAAAATATTTTTAAATAATTTTTCATAAAACATTGATTAGTTAAAAATGTTCCTAAAATATCAGGTAAAAATACCACAGGTAAAACAGCTTTAAAAGATTTACTGAAAACTCATAATAGTGCCTGTACAGAATACAAAGTTTTTTTTAATTCCTGAAGTAAGTGAT
This sequence comes from Triturus cristatus, assembly GCF_964204655.1. Taxonomy (NCBI): domain Eukaryota; kingdom Metazoa; phylum Chordata; class Amphibia; order Caudata; family Salamandridae; genus Triturus; species Triturus cristatus. The sequence goes on along the minus strand of NC_140592.1, from coordinate 457,510,837 downwards.
TGATATTGAACTCTAGAAAATTTCTCAATAGGCAGCATAAAATTGCAGCCAGTATAGCTTTGGTATCCTGAAATTATCTGGGTATACAGAACAGACTCTGCTCTTTCTGGTGAGGCATATCTGCCAGGAGTTGCGCATTTCATTTAAAATAAGTATCTTGAATTATGAATTGCCAAATGAGGGTGCAATGCTGCATAGACAATGAATTCAATGCGATATATGGAACCCATTTCAAGTCTCGCCCTCAAGCCAAGGCATTCTACATTTGCATCCTGTAGGCTTGTTGAGCTGCATACATCTCTGTATTGTTCATGGGGACTGACAAGGTCTGTGTCACAATGGACTGAGGGCTCACTGAACCCTGTTTATTGTTGAATTTTATAATTCTAGTAGCAGCCAGGGGACTCATTTCCCTCATGCACTAGGTCCCACAATACACTGGCTATGACACTGGCCATGTGAGGGAGAAGGAGAGAGCAGGCTGGAAGAGTGAAATGAAGGACATATAATAATAATAACTTTATTGCATGATTAAAAATAAAAAAAACCTTTGCAAGTACAAAAAATAAAGTGTAACACTTGTTAATTGAACCCCGCTTCCTGTAAAAAAGCGCCCGGCCTCCCACATGAAGAGCTTTCTTGTAGGTACACTACCCACAAATGCCTGTGATGATGATCCCTTAGGGGCATTTGTGGTCGTGAGATTGTATATTAAGTCCCAGAATTAGCCAGCCTATATGCCAATCCTTTTTTGGTAGCAGTTTTGTTAAAATGTTTCCAACAGATTTTCATGCGTCTAAATGCCCGCAAGGAAGCTTGTCCAACTATTGTAGAGATCCTGAAGTCTAAGTCACTGCCTGAGGTGGCGGTCGACTTATCCCCTCCACCAATTGTTTTGCTGCACAGCCCATAAACCTTACCAGTGCACAGTTTAAATTTGTGTTCCGTGGATCAAAACATGCCAATACTGCAGCTCTACACGATCTGACCTCCTTATTGTTCCAGCCCCTCCATAGGAGGGAACTTCTTTCCTTCAAGAGGCTTGGACACAGGCATAAAACATAAATTATGTCTTCCCTACGATAGCCGCAAAACCGACATGGTTCCTGGGTATGATCACTTTTCCATTTGGGAAGGTGGCAGGACAAGGGTATCATCCCTAATCTTAGTTTTAAAAAGCAGAGTTTAGTGCGTGCGCTGAATGGTGAAGTTAAATAGCTCTGAGGTGTCAACTGTTCATATGATATAAGGGTCATCCAGCCGTGGCTTCTTCTTGCAGTACTTGCCTGGTCTTCCATAGAGGAGAGCTTTTTTGCGCTTATTTTTGCTAGCCTTTTGAACTCATTTTGGCTAACGTGTAGGTCCCATACTTCGCTCAGGCCTAAGGTTTTTAACCCGCTTGTCAAGTAGCCATGCCCCACTAGCCATTGTTTTGTGTTCAGGTTGGCCCATAGATGTTGCACTAGGCTACCTTCCTTTGACATTCTCAGTTTGTGGCAGCTCACTAGAAAAGTCATCATTCTGCCCAGTGATTGTTTGCAGATTCCCAATTCCAGCCTGATTTGTGCCAGGGACGTATTTGATGGTAGCTGGAAGACTGAAGATTTTTGCAATGATTTTATCAAGTTGGCCGCTATCCAGTCCTTTTAACACCTCGCTTCTGTATGTTAAAGTTGGGATGATTTTTGCCTTTGCCACCTGAAGTGTTGGAGCGAATGTTGGGCCAAATACTTTTCTGTGGATAGAGCTGAGTGCAAATGCTAGCGCTGTTCCTTTCTTTTTTTGCTCTCCCAAATGGCTTTCGTATCTTCCGTTGTTGTTGAAGAGGACTCCTAAGTACTTTTGGCAATTGGTTTCTATGATCCTTTCCGAAATTAAGACCCATGCCAACTTCTTGGGCCTACCCAGACGAACCGCCAAGATTTGGATTTCTTATTGTTTATCTGAAGCTTGTTCTTAATGGAGTATGTGGCAGTTGCATCCATGAGCATCTGTAAACCTATCTTTGTATTGCTTAGGAGAACCACATTGTCGGCGTATAATAGGTTTAACAGCTGTAGGCTGCCTAGTTTGGGAGAGTGCGACTTGACTGTGTTTAGAGCTTCTGGGAAATCTGATAAAAATAAATTAAAAAGAGTGGGGGCCAAGACGCATCCTTGTTTGAGTCCTTGCGTTGTTAACATTGGTCGTGACAGTCTGGAACAGTCACCAATTTTGATCCTGACCCATGTGTCCTGATGCAGTAGCTGTACTACTCTTAGTAGTCCATTTGGTATATTCAGTAAGGAGAGCTTGGCCCGGTTGACCATATTAAATTCCGATTTATAGTCTATAAATCCCATGTAGAACGGTCTGGTGCTAGACTCTGCCTGATCTATAAAGCAGGAGAGAGCCATAAGATTAACCGTAGTGCCAGTGTCTTTTGTGAATCCAGTTTCGTTTGGAGGGATTACTGAGTGTTCCTCGGCCCATGCCCGAAGTGAATTGAGCAGTATCCCTGCAAAGTACTTCGCCTCGTTATCGATTAGGGCGACTAACCGATAATTTTCTGGGGATTTTTTGTCCCCTCCTTTAAAAATTGGAACGAGAATCGATCCTTGCCAAGAGGGTGGAATGGTGTTCTTTTCTAAGATGGAAGTGAAGAGTGGAGGTAACTTGGAGGCCCAGAAGGCCGGATCCTCCTTAAACAAGGCTGGAGGAATGCCTCCTGGTCCTGGGGCCCCATCTTTCCGACCCTTTTTGATCAGCTTTTCAATTTGGTCCTCTGGGACTGTGCTGTGCTCAATGCTATTGACATAGTTTTGTCTGTCTGTATGCTTTTCAATTGCTGGGCCTTTATGGAGATGCTCTTCCCTAATTAGCGCTTTGCGAAAGTGCTCAGGAGGAGAGTTTGCCACTGTTGCTGCATTGCTGCCCTCTAGACCAATAACCTGATTAAAGGTGAGGTCTTGTCGATCATTAAAGTGACTGTACAGAAAGAAGTATCACTCGGACTCCAGTATGTTTGACGAGGCAGCTTTCAGGATACAGCCTCCAAGACTATTTATAGTGCGCCAGAACCTCGCAGAATTGTGTGTCGTTATGTCATCGTATAATTTGGCACAAAAGGAGTTCCAATGAGCCCTTCGATGTTCTCTTTTTGCAGTCTTTAAATGTCTTTGAGCTTCTCTCAGTTTGGTTATAGTTGATGGGCCCCATTGGCTTTATTTTTAGTTCCCGCCATAGCCGGTTCATGCTTCTCTTCGCCGATCGTATCACAGGATCCCAAGAGGTCGACTGTTTGGTCCCGATCGCTTTTACATGCATTATTGGTTTTGCGTATTTGGCTGACCGCTTCCTCGCAGAGTTTGTCCAATTTGATCTTCAGTTGTTATGCTGGTGTTCACAATCATATATTTTACCTCCATTGCTACCTGCTTTAGGTTTTTGACCGAGCACTTAATACGTTTTAAATGGATCATAAAGCTTTCGAACGCTTGTGCCCCTGCCTTAGCATGTTGTACTAGCCTAGTGCTAAGCAGCATTTCTTGAGGGCTGTGGTCGCTGTCTAGTCTGTTGCCAAACCCAAAGCCGGAGATTTTATTCAAGAGGGGAAGGCAGACGAAAGTGTAGTCAATTAGGGATGCGCATATGAAAAGACATATGAAAAGAAGTAAACTATACTCCTGTATGTGGTAGAAGAGACTGACTGTCGATTTACCTCTTAGGGCTTATCCCCATGAAGAGGTGTGGGGGACTCGGAGGGTCTGAGGACAATAGAGGCCAGCTTCTGAAGGCTCAGGGTGATCTTGTACAGCTGGATAGAGGTGGGCAAGACACTAAAGGCTTGAGCCAGATGCCTGGCTCAGCTCAAGGTCCTTCTGGACCTTCTCACCCAAAACACGCCTAGCTTTCATTTGGCGTCTGCCTTCTGCCCAGGCTGTAACATCATACATCAAGAATGAAAGATAAAAAATTAATCTGTAATGCAAAACAGGAGAATGAGATGGCTGAATTGCACTATGTGAAACTAGAAAACCTGAGATCAATCCTGGCTTCCCTGCTTGACCAAATTGTGTAATCCTAGCCGAATCTTTATTTCCCCGAGCCTCCTTTTTCACTATTGCATAAAAGGAACCTTCAAATACATGTGTTCAAGATGTGCACTGTACGAAAACCTTTTTTGTTTCAGTTAGTATACTATAACAGGGTTTCATCTGCACTAAGAATCTAAACCACAAGCAGGTTGCACATGACAAAGGACTTGCCTTTTTGTTGACTAAAAGCTTTGAGCGGGAAGTAGGAACATGTATGTTTCTGTGGATTTTTAAAAACTATCACTTAATAAATGCCTTTAAATGCAGGGATATAATCTGATTTACTATGGTGACTCACTACTGCATGTTAAAGGAAAGCACTTTTTTATTGTTGGAAGAGATTTTACATGAGGTATGTTGTACAATTTACAATACAAACATTTGGCTCAACTGTCTCTGCTCTTCCTGTGAATTTGTTGTCTTACCCACCTCTAGAGCTGGGCCCGTATGTCTCGCAAGGCCTGCTTCAGTGACCTCCTTTATCTCTCCCTAGCATTGCAAGGCCTAGTAAAATGCACTATTTTCCAAGTCTCTTTCTAAATGTTAACACTCTCAAAATGTGTTTTTTTCATGTAATGTCCATTTGATGGGAAGAGGAGGTTCGTGAGGTGTGAGTATCAGGCAAGTGGCACTGCTCGGGTTCTACCTGTGACGGCCTTCAGAGAGATTCTCTCTTCATTACTACCTCCACCTGACCCCGGACTCTGCAGCGCACTTTTCTATCATCCCTCTCCTGTGCACCTTATCTCACAGCTGACCTTTGGCCCCAGCATCAGAGCAGCCACCATCCATCTCTACTTTCATTATTCCCCAGTAGAAACTGTTAATAAAATCACCTTCAAACTTAAAACATTGACCATAACAGTAAATATAATTAGTATGCACTTTTAAAATTTCATGTTTTCCACAGAATTCAAATTCCAGATCTAATTTCCAGATTTAAAAAACGTTTTTTATCCAAGCTAAATGGATAAACAGCTAGCAAATTTGTTGAAAACGGTTTTGTATATCACACATAACATCTCAGTTGTTGACTGCTGTAATTAGCCATTTAAAAAGATGCTGATATTGAGTAAACATCAGCTTTTGATAGGCATGGGATAGGGTTTCTGCCTGCAGCAGGAAAAAATATAAGCTACTAAAATGTAATTCAAACGATGCAAATAGCTTTGCTTCAGTAGCTGTATACATTCATGTTAACAGCGCAAATGGTGTTCTCAAACCAGCAGTGTGCTCAAGAGGACACTTGACCTCAAGAAGAACACACGTGTTGCATCTCTGTTTAAGAACTGATTGCTTGATTCCTGAAGCCCTCGTAATAAGGCACAAACAAGCATAATCTGAAACAAATAATACGTTCTGTAGGACCAGTTGGAAAGGATGTTTCCAAGGCTTTGTGGCCCTGATTCAAGGTCAAATCAAACCTGAAGATGAATTATGGAATATAACTAAGATGTACCGCATAAAGGAGGTAGACCATTTATTATAAGAAGTATGTACAAGCAAGTTGTTTTGTTTGTTGAGTTTAACAATACGAGCACTGCTACATCAGCACAGCTCAGTTGTCAAAAAGAAAAAGAAAGAAAAAAATTAATTGAAGCAACCATTCCTTAATTGCACCAGTGTATCGGGCACAAATAAATCCAAAGTCTGACTCATCTCCCTCCCTTTACTCCCAAGCCAGGCCCCAGTCACACTGTGCCTTCTGTCAACAACTGTTGCTTCCATAAGATGAGACAATGCAGGCGGCTCAGCACTACCCCCTTGGTGTTGCCAAATCCTTACTGAAAACCTGGAAAGTAGCTCTTATAAGTGTATGGGTTGCATTCCAGAAGAAACAATGCTCTTTTGCCAGGACTGCCGATAATGTATCCAATATTTCTGTCTGCGTACAAGGCAGTTACCTTAAATGACGGTAATGGTTGGATGCTTTATTTTAGATGCACATGAACAATTTTCATGCGTACAAAATGCACATGCTCAACGACTGTAATAGCAAATGCCAATAAAAACAATTTACAAAAAAAAAAAAAATGTTAGGATGCTTTATGCCACTTTACTTTATAGAACAACTCCATTGGGTGAATAAATAAATAAATATCTCCATACATGGAATTTGTAGATCATCCAAAGTTTAATGCTTTCCGTGTTTTTACTATTAGTAATAGCATTATGTAAGAAAAGTCTCAATGGTTCCTTTTGAGTTTGTGTATGCATGATTCTGGCCCTTGTGATGATCATATCTTCAGGCTCGCTACTCCTTCCTTTGTGGTCTTGGTTCCTTCTTTCACTGCTTTTAGAGCCTACAGTCATGCCCCCGTTGGAGCTGGCACACCTAATTCAGACCATTCCAGTACTACAACTCACCCCAGAATGCTTTTGACCTAGTGCCATGACTCACTCGAGTGTTGAGGATTCTGCCCTCAATCCTAATGGGCAGTTTGGGGCAGTAGCTCCACAATCTACAGTCCTCCCTCAGCTCTGCCTTTTGTCTGCCTTGTCCATTCTCCTGCACACCAGTGCATTTAATTAAATTGGCCATTTTCCATTGGCCTTCATGCCGTCACTGGGAGGGTCAAGGCTCATGTTTGGGTGGGCAAGGCTCATGTTTGGGGTGGGCCTCGCTGACCCACAAGAAACAGGCCTGCTTGGTTCCCATGTGGTATTCATAGCAGCGGTGGGTGCATTGAACACTGAGCTGACAGCCTGGGCATAAAGTTATTGCTTTTCTATTCAGCCCATGTGTTCGTATTGAGGCTAGAGCCTCTGCTGTATCTGGCTTCTGCACTCCTACTCCCTACGTGTTGCCATTTTCCATGTGGGCATCAAAGGCAAGGAGTTCACTTTCACTTTAGAGATCTCCCATGGTAGTGATCCCCACCTGGGCCCAGGCCTGTGTGACATCCCTGTTCGCCACTTGTGCCGTAGCTGGCACCATCGATTTAGGGAGATTGGGGGGAATAGGAGGTTCTCGTGCTCACTTTCCAAGAATAAGTGTTCCAGCAAAGTTTTATCGTTTGGAGTGCCCTGGTGTAGGCGGTCTTCAGTTTGGTTCTTTGGTACAACGTGCTTAGGAGTTCCACTGTCTAGTAAGCCCATGAGATCTTGTCTCTCCAAGTCCGCATCCACTGCCAACCAGACCAGTTGAGCCGCTATATAGTAATTTCTGGATTAGAGGTGCCCATGACGCCCATGTTTAAGGGGTTCATAGCAAGAGTCATCACCTCTTGGTGCCCAAAATTAATTCTGAGAATAAAGACCTCAGATCTTTGAAGCATAGTTCTTGTAAACTAAGGGGACGGGCCATAAAAAAGTACAACATTCTAGGGAGAACAGTCCTCTTTGTTATGGCCACACTCTATAAGGGGGGGGGCATTAATGGGAGGCAAAGCCAAAAGAGCATTGAACCCATCCCCTTATACTTGAGAAACATTTGTCCAGGCTGCCTCCCTTTACATCTCAATCCATAAGGTAGATATGACCCTAAGTATTTTAAGGTGATGTGTTCCCAATTTAAGGAACCCTTTAGGAACGGTGGGCGTTCTGTTGATATTAAGGGGCGGAGCGGAAACAGATGAGACTTTTCCCAATTCATCAGCAGGCTCAACAGTTCTCTAACCTCATCTAGCAATTTTCAAACTCAGGCAGATTAGCTCCAGGGTCATCAAAATGCTAATTGTATCAACAGAGACGGCAAATACACTCTGAACTCCTCCATCATGACAGAGTTCCTTAATTTTTCCTAGAGTAAGGGCAAGGAGTGAAACCTACAGAAAATAAACAGTTCTTACAAGTGAAAATACAGATAGTAAATAGAGTTCTTACAGGCTTTCTGTTGCTTGTGCTGCTTTCATGACCCCAGACCTACAGGTAAAAAAGGCACTGTTGATGGTAATAAGGGGAAGCCAGGAATAGCAGCTACTACCTTGGTCTACTGGGCATAATTGTGCACCTAATGAGTGGGTTTCGTCCTCCATACCGCACCTTATTAGCATCTCAGACTACGACCATTGCCATGGTCATTTGGCGCCCCAGAGGAGAGATCTTCCTCACCTCCAAACTCTGCCCTTCTACATTCTACTTATTCACCATTCTGTGAACATACTAATACATAGAAACTTTTGTCTCACCTCCCTTTGTGTTTATCACATGTTTGTGCTAAATCTCAACTCTAGATCTTGCTTAGTGTTGGAAGCTATGGTTTTCTGCACTGGACAGATCTTGAGGAATTTTGTTTGCATTGTATAATTGTGCAAAGGATTTTTAGTATTTTCTCATATATCCTGATAGGGTTGAACAATCTTCAAAGAATTTCCTTACACAAGGACAAAAACACTAAATGTAAACTAATATCTGTAGCATAATTTCCCTGAACCTTGTCCTGTATAGTAACTGCTCAAATAGAGACTGGTAGAGATACCGACTCCCAGTGCATAATATTCCCAATGTCTATATCATACTGTGTTCTTCAGGAGCTCACAAATTATACATCCCTCGCTCTCGATTTTGACCAGAGCACTGTGGGAGCTCGCAGTTCATCCACTGTTTTGCGAAATGATATCTATCTCAAGCCCAGGCTTCGGTTCTTCTGAACATAATTCCGCTGTTCGTCCTCCATCCATTTCCTTATGTCTAACTCTTATGTTTTCACCTTGCTTGTCTTATCCTTTGATTTTAGATATTAAATATTTCCATTATGTGGCAGCACACTTTGTCATTTATCTGGTCTCTAGGTGCTGATAACAGCGTTTAATGATTACCCAACTCAGTGATACTCATGTTGATGCCCTCAAAAGCATGAAAAGCATAGTAGATCCACTGGGATTCAAAGGTGTGATTTTCAAATTGAATACAGATCTCTGCAATGGATTTGTTAGCCAACTTAGCTATCTTACCGGCTATCCATATTCACCTTTATCTTTCTGTCTCTTCATTCTCAGGTATCCCTGCTCTATATATAGGCCCCTTCAAACATTCTTGGAAGACCTCCTATTTTCCTGAGGCTCCCTATGTCGCATACGTTCATCATTTGTTTAGTCTCGGCTACAGAGAGTTTCAGCTTTCTGTTATCGAAAGACCTATTGTGGATGACACCAATACTTACAATGGGCTTTGGAATAAGCCCATTGGTTATCATAGATTGGTTTCTTACCAATCTTGTTTGCTTGCTGCTTATTCAAAGGTTTTCCCTCCCCTTCTTGCGTCTCTTTTTTTCTCCAAAGCAAAGCTTCCTTGATTGCAGGACTTCAATACTTTCACTTCTTATATTGAGGGAAGTGCTTTTTTCTTTTGCTTTTAGCACTCCAGGTGAGTGCATGTGTCTTCTTGTTCTCTCTCTGACCCTTTGTGCAGCTTCCCCTGTCACACCCCACGATCTCCATGTGGCTCATCCACTGCCCAGTCTCTCAGTTGCTTCTCCACACCCTCTGACTTTTTTCTTTTTTGTATAGCTTCTGTTGCTCTCTAACACCACCCGCTCAAAATGGTCACTCAGCAACATATCCTCACCCTCAGCTACTCTGTTGCTGTTTTGTCCCTCCATCCAGTTTTTATGTTCAATTATTATTATTTTTTTTTACTTTTTAGGAGGCCTGGCAGATGCAAGTTGCTACAGGGCCACTGCTGTCTGAAAACGTGCTTCACATGCATTTGTTTTTTCAATTGACGACAACCAGATGACCATCCGCCATCTTAGAAAGGTAAATCAAAAAATATAAAGTGGCAGTGTCATGACATATGCATGTGTGGGTACACGTCTACATATTCTTACTTCATCATGTGGGAGGTGTGCTATCGGAAATAGAGGATAGAAGGCTCTGTATCAGGAAAACATTTCAGACTCAATTTTTTCGTCTGCCAGGTAGGTTGATGGGTTGAGTTTGCTCACCTGAAGGTGATACATCAGATCTTGAATGGGATGTGAGCAAACAGTGGAAGCAGAAGGATTTCCCTGAAGTTTGGGAGTGATCTAGTTGCCCTTCTCTAGTCCCTTGACTTGCTTTGTGGTGGCATGGAGGGTGCTCTTTACATATGCCAGGTGATCCCCTCACATCAGGTCCACTGGCTAGTGGCCTGCCTGTTTAGGCCAATGTACTATGCCTGTCAAGACAGTGACAAATCATGAGGTTGTGTAAGACGATGAACTTTCACTTAAAGCTCCAGGGGACTAAGTCTTAGACCTAGGGAGAGGATGTGGCCTAACCTCGAACCTTGGGAACTGGGTTCAAGTCTCGGCAGGAACGCTCAACATCCTGTTATTCCGGGCATATCACTTAATTTACCCGTGCCTAACAAAATGAATGTCTGTAATGCATATTTCACACAAGAAGAAGCTACCCTGGCAATTTGTCAGGGTGGCTTCTTGTTGTGTGATATGTTTAACGGAGGCCAGCTTACCCAGACTACCCCGTAGCCTCTTGTTCCCTGCCCCTTTGATCATAAGGGGTTTGTGTATATATCTGTCTGCAATGCACCTGGTGCTTATGTAAAGTGCTCTGATACCTTCAGGTCAAGTTTGCACTATATAAAACTCCGGAAAAAGAAGTCACACCCTCTTGCTTCTGTCATCTAAAGGTTTTATGTTAGAATCTGCCTTTTCCACCAGAAAACACACACTACCTTATCATTCATGTAGTGGTGGTTTCTCTGCTTCAGTATGCCAAGGATCTGTGTTTTAAGACTTCCAGCCTGGACCATTCAGTGACTGTAACTGATAAAAACTGACAGCCTGCTTCATTTTAAACTCCACCGACATTAACCCTTTTCTGGGCATCAGCATACTTTACATTGGCTTCCAGTTCAGAAGAGCAATGTTTTCAAAAAACGATGTTTGTGTATTAAGGCTTTTCAGTTTGTATCTTCTTGATAAGCTAACTATTTTCCTGCCACTCCCACGAGCAGACTATGATCTAACTCGACCTTTCTCATTTAGATGTTTAAGATTAGGACAATTCCTCTGTGATGTAGGTCCTTTGCCTATGAATCGGCAGAGGCATGGAAGTCAGACCCCATGCGCATATCATGAAGTTTAAAAAACAAATTTGCTGGTTCTAGCACAATTACACCTTTAACAAACTGCTCTAGAAATACCACAAATAAATAAATGTGTATAAATTAAAAACAGTATTTGCTTGTGAAGTTCAACTCTCCCTCCCTGACCATCAGTTAATCATTTATGCTTTCAGCTAAATAGGCTTACATGGCTGCCAAATGTCCCAGGCGCACGTGTGATGTGCTGCTCCAGATCAGGTTTTAAGGTCAGAGACTACCCTCCAACTCAACTATCTGGATTGGTTTGCTAATGACATCTTGAGGACATTCGGAAAGCTTCCCCAAGAATGCATTCTGCCCATTGCTTACCATGGGCTTTGTAACTCACGTTTGCTTGCTATTTGCTAGCTTTATTTGTTTGAGGCTGTGCAGCATGTCTTGTCCATCCCGTGGAGCATTGCCGGTTTACGTTTACCAGGGCTCCTTCTATTCTTACATGGGTGCTCGCTTTCAGTAAACAGGCCTTTAAATCTTGTTCTTATCTTGTCGCATTTGCTGTTCACTAAAAGACAGAGGTCAAACGTCAGAGTCTGTCTTCCAAGGGAGCTTGGTATTTACTTTTCTTTCTCTGATTAAAAAGTGAGAGGATTTATGTGGCAATCTTGCTGTAAAATGATATGGGATAATCTTGCTCTGAAAGAAAATTATTTTTTCTAGCACAAAACAAAGTTTAATTGTCTGTAAATGAACTGCGCAGATATTTCAGGATATATCAGAATTAGGAAAACACAAATGAAGCACATTTTTTGTGTAATTCTGAAGTGTGGTGGAAACAAATATTATAACTAGGTGATGACATTCCCACACATTATCGTGTGTGTGCTCTACACTTTTATCAGTAAAACTGTATGTCTGTGCATAATGCAATGGTAATTTCAATTGAAAATATGTTGTATGTAATGGCAGTGTGCTACCACACCATGAATACTCCACGTTACGCCACTCTACTCTATGCCACTGCCCTCTACGACTCTCTGCTCTACTTTGCACCACTCTACTTTATGCCAAAGCACTCCACGCCACTCTACACCACTAAACTCTTCACTACTGCACTCAACACCACTCCAGTCTAGGCCATTACACTCTACTCTGCACCAGTCCACTCTTCTCCACTTTACTCTGCAACACTGCACTCTTCCCCCACTGCACTCTATGCCAATACGCTCTACTCTGTACCACTCCACACTACTTTACTCTGCACAACTCTACTCTGCACCATTCCACTCTGCACTGGAAACCTCCACTCTACGCCAATCCCCTCTGCACCACTCTACTATATGTCACTCTACTCTACAGCACTGCACTCTACGCCAATCCATTCTACACCATTATAATATATTCTGCACTACTACACTCTACCCTGCATCACGCCACTTTAAACCACTCCACTCTGAAACAATATACTCTACACCACGGCACTCTACTCAGCACCACTCTACGCCACTCTACTCTACACTACTGTTCTATAGGCCTCTGCTGTCTATGCCACTGTACTCTACTCTGCACCACTCTATACCAGTGTACTGTACGGCACTCTAATCTGCAATTCTGCACTCTCCAACACTGCCCTCTACTCTGCATCACTATTCTATGCCACTCAACTGCACTCTGTCACTACACCCTACTCTGCTTACTCCACACCACTCTGCTTACTCCACACCACTCTGCAGCTATCCACTCTACGCCACTACACGCTACTCTGCAAATATACATTACGCCAGTACACTCTACGCCACTCTACTCTGCACCAATGCATTAGACGCCACTGCACTCCTGCAGTCTATGCAACAGCATTCTATGACCCTGTATTCTAAGTCACTGCACCCTATGCCAATGTACTCTGCGTCAGCCCACTTTAGGCAACTCCACTCTACCCCACACCACTGCAGTGAATGCCACTCTATACCCCTCCACAACACTCCACTCAATACCACTGTTCTCTATGTCACCAACCTTTAGCCATGCTGACTAGCAGCCACGATGGCTTCCAACATGGTTAAAAACACATCGGCAAAGCATATAATCTTGCATAGGCGAGACCTAGTCTGCTTTGCCAATGCTTGGTTCTTTTAATTCTGAGACCAGTAGTCTTATTTATTCCATTATAAACCAGGACTATAAATTCCAGAATACAAAAATAATAATAAAAACCTGGACTGGAGCAGCACATCACGCATGGAGCTGGAAAACTTAGCAGGGCTGTGCCTAAAAGAGGAACATTTTCCTAGTTTCAAAGTGCTTCCTTAGGAAAAATTCTGTAGACCCCCTTCAAAGTTGCCTTTTAATCTTGACATTTATTATCCGTTTTACTGGCTAACGTGCTATACATTTTAAAGTCATTCCCTTAGGTAAAAACCTTCAAAACTCCCTCAAACGTTACTACTAAAGTCACAGCAGACCAGTGGCGGCTCCTCCGCAATGGCAGAGGAGGATCGCTCCACTGCCTGGCACAGAGCCAGCAAATGTAAAATAAAACAATGTTTTTGCATAGTTTTATTTTACATTTGCCGGCTCTTAGCCAGCAGTGTTGGGGGGGGTGAGGCATGGGAGGGGGCAGGAGTGCTAGTACACTCCACTTCCTAAGTGCTCATGTGTGTTTGTCCGGCCGTCTAAGGCTGACCAAAACACACATGCGCACTTAGGTTTTCTCCAGCCTAACTGCATTGAGCAGCCGGGCTAGGGAAACATCACAGACCCCCCTGGTCTGAGCAGGGCATCTTTCCTGCCCGCTCAGACAAATCCCCGCGCTGCTCTGTAGCATGGGGATTGGACAAGGAGTCTATGCCAGGGGCTGCTGGGACCAGGCAGGAGTAGGAGATGCTGCGCGACGGGACACGACGCTGGAGGTCGTCGGCGGCAAAAGGTACGTTTATTATTTTTTGGATATTGTATCCCCCATAAGCCTCACCACCCTTTGTTTATGGTGGTCGCCTCTGCAGCAGACCTTAGGGAATCATCTTTGGTTCTGCTGTGAGAAAGTCTTTAAATTCTACTAAGGTGTGACAGTGTCACTGGCCTAATTGGTTTAATAATTAATTATTTCCCTTCTATTCATTCTAACAATTCCTGACACGCATCTGAAATGATTTTTATGTAGTTTTCCCTCGCTCTAGGAATGCTGGCTACATTTCTTTCCCATTTTTTTTTTTAAAAAAAGATATGATTAGTAAATCCCTAAACCAACACTGGCTTCAGGGGGCTTGGAATTGCTACATTTTACTGTTCTTTTCAGATCTGCCGCTTGCCAAGACCTTTGATTTTTACTAAAACGATATGTGTAATATACAGGGGCTTCTAGCCAGCCCTCTTCACCTATTGGTCTGTTGTTGTCATTCAGATCTTTCTTCTACCCCATAACGCACAGGGCAGTGGGTAAGCCCAGGCTTCATCTATTGACTAACTTTAATGTCAGTGAAGGCTTACTGCCCATTCACAAGACGCAGGTCGACTACACACAAATGTAGTTGCCTTAGAGAGCCATTGACTACCGTCAAAACGCATGTTTTTGGAGAGTCTTTTGAAGGCTCGGCAGCTTCCCTAACAATAACGTTTTGCAAAAAAAAAAAAAAAAAAAAAAAAGGAAAAACAAAAATTGTTGAAAGCCAAAAGGTTGTTGGGGAACGCCAAATCTGCCAATGCTTGATTTCATGGTGTTAAATTTTCTTTTTATATGCTTGATGTCAGCACTTTTAGGCGACCCTAGGGTTAAACGCCATGCATCATAACCTGTGTGGGATGTGCAATTGGAATGTTAAGACACATTCTCTCTCCCCTTCCCCTCTTACATTACAGGGCGATGGACGAGGTACGTTCGGTACGAGGTTAGAAACGCATGAAGTCCACACGGCATTACTAATGAAGCCTTCAATTTTCACGTCAGTAATACTATATTTTGTGGGTCCCTCAGCCTTTACCTACAGAATTCCGGGAGCCTTCAATTTTCACGTCTGTAGAAATGCATTTTGTGGTTCGTTTGCCTTTACCTCTGGTCGTAGCCAAACACAGTGTGATAATCTTTCTGAAGCAGTTGCGCCAGGCAGGTACCTTCAAAGCATATCACGTGATCCGGTGTCAAACCGGAAACTACGCACTATCTGATGCCGCGAGTAGCCTGGGTTGGTAGGGCGCTGTGATTTGGCCCACGTGACTTCGAGGCTAAATATAGAAATACCCAGTAAAGGCAACATGGAAAGGGGTAGCTCACGTAGTAGGGGTAGGAACGCATTTATGTATTTTTTTTTTTATATCAAGTGTAAAACGGGCTAAACTATCTCAGTTGACTTGTGTTTAAAAGTAAGAGCTGTGTGTTGTAACGTTTCCGCGGCCGGAAGTCAGAAAGAACATTGATCATTTAACAGAGCCGAGTGACTTCCTTTCACGCTTGCGTAATTAAAAAAAAAAACAAAAAAAACTCATGCAGAGTTCGGATCAAAGTCATTTTTTGCTATAATCTGTTTTGATCTAGTTAAAAGTTTGATTGTAGTACATATGCTAAATATAACATTTGGGAAAAGATAAGGGAAATTAGGAAAATGTAGCTGTAATTTAATTTGTCCACTAGTTTCCATTGAAGGAGACAAACTTTTAAGCAGGATACAGCTAACAAAACCACATCTGATGGAGACTTCTAGCCACAGATTCCTTACCTTAGACTATTCCCATAGCTGCCAAGTTTCTTCGGTCCATGTGTGATATGCTGCTCCAGGTATTTTTATTCTCTTTGAATTGTGTGACTTGTAGTCCTGTTTTATAATGCATTAAAGAATACTACAAATTTCTGAATTCAAAGAAAAAACTCTGACTGGAGCAGCACATTACGTATGGACCTGGGAAACTTAGCAGGGCTGTATTCCCCAGACATCAGACTGCATCTGGACATTTTTTAGCAATCCCCATGCGCGCCGGTAGGTGACATTGTTCGGCTCTGCATGGTGTCGTCGACATCGTCCTCGCTGAAAGTGATGTTTGCGGTGGCTACAAAGTTCCATCCCAGTGAGTTAACCTCAGTTCATGGGTCAGATCCGGACAAGCTGTCCACAGTAACATGCTTTTTTCAATGTTTTGTCAAAGTCGACTAGTGTGCCTATTTTGGCTTCTCTGTTTTTTGAAGTTGTGGCCGAAGAAACCTATTGGGTGCAAGCCTTGTGGTTCCAGTCACAAACAGATGTCTGTGATAGACCCTCACTTGTGTCTGTTGTGCCTGGAGAGGAATCACAACTCCACAGCCTGCGCAGATTGTAAGACCATGAACCCCACGGCAAACTGTGAGCGGGCCATGAAGCTTTTGGCTTTTCGTTCCTTGACTCCGCACCGCTCCAGGTCCCGTTCATGAGGGAGGTCTCGGAACCATTTCAGGAATTGCTCGCGCCACTCCTCGTCGCAATCCCAGACTTCTTCAGGTACAGGTACGTCTCACAAGAAGAAATTCAAGAAGTCAAAGCAGTCCCCGACTTCTCTGCGTCACTTCCATCCTTCGGACAACCAGAGGGAATGATGTCACAGATCTAGACCCGCTCCTTGGTTGTTCCTGTGGAGCCAGAGTCAGACAATTCGCACTTCCCAGAGTTTCCCAGAGTGACTCTTGCCTAACTATGAGAATTTTATAAGGCAATGAACCTAATTTTTGGGTGGTTGAACCCCTTTGGAGCACCTTTGGACCTGGAAGGGTTTACGACCGGGCACTACTAGTGAGTCCACCCTCAGCGCCAGTTGGGCACTCAGGATCTGTTGGTGGATCCAGTTTAGCCCCGGCTGCACCTTTTCGACCTCCTTCCGGGACCGTTTCAGTAGTGCTGTTGACAGGGCCGGTGGCGCAGATCCCATTGTGATTCCCGACTGATACGGAGACGGACGGGCATTGCTCATGTCCGGTACCTACCAGGCCCACGTGGCCTGAATTGGAGATGGAGCCCCATTTTCCTGGTAGGTCCTCTCAGGAACACAATAGGAGGGATCTGAGGATCCTTATGGCTACTCAAAAAACCTAGCAGAGTCTGTAGCTGATAACACCTGGTACGAGGACTTGGCTGATGCCAGTGGTTTAGACTCTTCACCACAAACTGGCCTCCTCTTTCCTCTCACAGTGCTATGGAAGAAGAGGCTTCGTTTGCAATGGTGATCCATAGTGTGGCCGAGGCCCTGGACCGACAGCTGCCCATGGTTGCGGTCAAGACCAATGTCTTGACAGAGGTGCTTTCAGCCCAAGGAATCCACATCAGAACCCTTAGTCCCCTTTAATGAAGCCCTCACGGATGTCCTGCACGGAGCCTGGGCCAATCCCTGCACAGGCACTCCTGTGCACAGGACCATTGTCCACCACCATCACCCGACTCACAGGGACCCAGCCTTCCTTTCCCGGCACCCACCCCTGAGAGCTTGGTGGCCCAGACCTCAACCTCCAAGATAAATCCTGGTGCGTTCCCTACCAGATAACCAGATAGGGAATCCAAGAGGGTGGTACCTTTGTCATGAAAATTTTCTCTTCCACCAGCCTGGCACTGCGATCCATAAACACTGCTTGCTTATTGGGCCGTTATTCCCATACTGAGTGGGCTACGGTTGCGCATGGTTCCAAAGGAGGCCCAGGCCATACTCTCCCAAGCTGTTGCTGATGGGAGAGATGCTGCAAAGGTCACCATCTGATGTGGAATGGACACGACCAACTTGTTGGGCAGAGCACTTGCTTCCACTGTGGCGCTTCATTGTCACGCCTGACTGAGGACAATTGGCTTTTATGAGGATGTCCAGGCATCCCTAATGGACACGCCCTTTGATGGGACTTGCCTTTTTGGCAACAAGGTGGATCCGGCTCTGGAACTAATTAAAGACTAGGGTCACCACAAGGTCGTTGGGCTCACCATGGACCTGCGACAGTCGCAATCCACCTTCCGTGGCTACGGTAAAACTCCATCAAAAAAAGGGGGGGGGGACCAAGGAGCCAGTTAATGGTCCAGTGTCCATGCTCCCAAAGATATTACCACAAAAAAGGTTGGGCACTGTTCCAAAGATAGGGTCCAGAGATTGACCCATATGTCTTATACAGAAGACAAAAAAGAAAAGATGGGAGTCCCAGGTTAAACAGACCCACCACAAGGGGGAAAGCACATGTCTTGCCTCTTGATGCCCTCACACACCCCGAGGGGTGTCATGCTTCATCATCGGGCTATGCTCCTCGTCAGGCCGGCGCTGCAATTCCCAACGGGCCCCCCGAAGGGTCACTTTCTCGGAGATCTTTTGAGGCATGCCGGATGGTGTATGAGGGTGTGTGGGGTGTGGGTTTTAAATGAGGGTCGCTAGAATGTGTGTGAAGTGAATTAAAAATGGCTGGGGGTTATATTGATGTAGTAACCCTCCTGCCAAAAATAAAAAACTCTAATTTAGAGTATGGTCCCCAAGGACACATTGTACCTCGGTGTCATTAAAAACGGTCAACATGTTTCGCGCCTCTGTCGCTATTCAAGTCGTTGGCGCTTCATCAGGACCAAAGAAGTGCAAAAGGTAGCGAAATGCACATGAGTGTGTGCGTGAATATAAAATTGAAACATAAATACCCACAATATATGTCAGGGCGGGCCAATTGTACTGCTCCTGAACATAACCTCTAAATGAGCACAAATCACCTCAATGGCTGTTGGCGATTAGACGCCCGCACCGTGTCAGGTTGTGTCGATAGCAGGTGCCTGTACTTCTTACACCTACGCGTCCAACCGCCAACCGCCAGGAGGGTTACTACATCAATATAACCCCCAGCCATTTTTAATTCACTTCACACACATTCTAGCGACCCTCATTTAAAACCCACACCCCACACACCCTCATACACCATCCGGCATGCCTCAAAAGATCTCCGAGAAAGTGACCCTTCGGGGGGCCCGTTGGGAATTGCAGCGCCGGCCTGACGAGGAGCATAGCCCGATGATGAAGCATGACACCCCTCGGGGTGTGTGAGGGCATCAAGAGGCAAGACATGTGCTTTCCCCCTTGTGGTGGGTCTGTTTAACCTGGGACTCCCATCTTTTCTTTTTTGTCTTCTGTATAAGACATATGGGTCAATCTCTGGACCCTATCTTTGGAACAGTGCCCAACCTTTTTTTACGGTAAAACTCCTCACACACGCATACAACAGGGCGCTACACAACATTAGACTGACATATCTCAACAGCCGTCTACACTTCTACCAACTCAAAAGACACCTGCGCTTTGCCTTGCTGACCCTCGCACACACCCCGTGTACCCACAAAAGCAGATCCGGAGGTCCAGCCTTCTCCCACATTGCACCCAACAGATGGAATGCCCACCCTCTACACATTAGGTCCTCCTCTTCACTTCTTGAATTCTGCAAGAAGCTAAAAACTTGTCTCTTCAACTAACTATCCATTGGCCACTCCCTCACCTACCTACACACCAGCTCCAGTGCCTGACTACTCTATCGGGTGATAAGTTTGTGTTCCACAAATCCAGATAACAACATAATGTATGGTAGGGTCTATCAGCGGCGTTCATTTCCCCCTAGCCACTACAGCCAGCAGGCACCCCAGTCCCTTCATGGCCGGGGACGTGGCTCCCTCAAGCCTTGTGGGAGCCTGGGGCTGACCCAATCCGCCCCCCATCCAGCAACCACAAATAAGTAGCATACATGCCAATACTCCTGATTCAGTTGGGAGACTACTGATGTCAAGGCTAGTTTCCCGCCTCCCGATTCCTGTATACAAAAACCCGATTACTCAGCGGGCTTCAGACAGGGACTGGTCTTCTGTGATTCGGGGTATGCACTGCCAGTAACCAGCTCCTGCAAGCAAGTGCACATCATGTTTGTCACACTCGCTCTACCTGCCATAGCGCTTTCACCTTGCTCCTTCCTGACAGGTACGGAAAAAGACGTTATGTTTGCACTTAAAGTATACGATCCTGCAGCAGCACACTTGCGAGTCTCATACATGCCAAGTACATCCGATTCTTGCCTCAAAAGAAGCCAATGGAGAAAAATATATTCTCGCGACTTTTTTTTTTAAATCTCCCACTTTCCTTTTTTATAATTATGGCATTGTTACGAGTTCCCCGTTCCCCCGATCAGTGAGCCACCCGAAGAGAGGGAAATGCCTGAAGAGTGGTGGTCCAGTCTTACTGAGAGTCAATCTCTCCTTGCCTTTCAGCCAGGAGACTGGATTGCGGAAGCCGGCACCACCTGGTATGATAGCCCTCCCGAGGTGCAGCAATATACGTTTAAGCAGCCCGAAGATAGAGTATGCCCCGCCTGGACGAGTGACGTCATTCTGCCCGAGCCAGTCAACACGCGCGGCTGGATTGAAGCGGAAGAGAACAGACCCGGAAGACGCGGAGCCGAGCCGGACGAGAGAGGCGAGCAAGGAGCGAAGGGGAGACCTGGAGAAGACTCGCTAGCGCAGACACGAGGAATACCCGATGCGACACCCAAGCAAGAGCCAGGAGGCCAACGTCCCTACGGACCGCCCAGCCACATTCCCGGAGGAGCGTGGCTCCTTCAGGTACGGGAGCGTTTTGCAGGGTGGGTCGGGAAGAGGGAGAGAGAGCACGAGTAGCTGTTTATTTTCGTGCATGTTTTTCTCCCGGTTGACTTCCCTCCGTTTTCACTGCACCCCCAAGAGTGAATCTCCTGCACCGGTGTCCCTGCACATTCCCTTCCCTTACTTATAGCAAAAAGGACAGCAAACCTGACACAAGGCTTTCTTGTTTTTTTTTTCTTTCTTTTCTCCTGTTTGGTTGACTCAAGTATACGAGACTCTGACCTGAGTCAAAGACTGGCCTACGACGAGAGGAACCGTTGAGAGGAACCCAAACTTACATGTAGAAAGGCCCGGATAAGACGTATTATCCCGGCACTAAAAAGACTTTGAGACTGGCCTCATTTAAACGCCATGTGTAGGGACGTATTCAAAGATACGATGGCCGCACAGATGGAGGGCCTACAGAAAATAGTCACGGAACAAATGGCAATTCCTTTAGCAAGCACACAAAGCCCTGTACAAGGACCCACCGGAGTCGCATTACAGAAGTATATAGCGGGCGAAGATCCGGATGCATACCTCCTTAATTTCGAGAGAGTAGCTAGAGCCTACAACTGGCCCATAGAGAAATGGCCCTTTTTCTTGGCACCACTGCTGACCGGCGAGGCACAGGCTGCCTACCAGGTGGCCAATCCTCTGGGGAACACCCCATACGGTGAAGTCAAACGCATCATACTAGACCATCTAGGCTTGGACGACGAAGCTTATCGAGTCCGCTTCCGGAAGGAAAGGGGACATCCTGGAGAGAACCCTAACACCCTCTTTTATCGCCTTAAGTTTGCGGCGGCCAAGTGGATGAAGCCCCAGGAAAGTACTAAAGAAGATATAATGGACAAAATCGACCTTGAGCAGTTTTTAGAAGCTCTACCCTACAACACCCAGCGCTGGCTTCGTCAACACGCAAACCTCACCACCATGGCTGCTACCTTTTCCTGGGCCCAACCACGCAATGGCGGAGGTGAAGTGGATCGCCTATACCGACCTTTACCGGGAAAATTCATAAGACAATCAGTAAAAAAACTAACGTGAATGAAAATAATAGGTACAGACATCCATAGACCCCTTCCCTGAAGGCTCCCCAGTGCTTCAAATGTGGCGCGTGGGGCCACATTGCACGGGCCTGCCCCAAACGGAGAGCAAGCGAAGAACCAATGGACATCAGATACGTCCCAAGATTCGTTATGTATACCGCTGAACTTGGATATGCCTTCTATGTGAGTGTGAGGGTAAATGAACGCATGGTCAGGGCATTGCTAGATTCAGGATGCAAACAGTCCGTGATTCAGGGGCATCTAGTCAGGCCACACCAGGTGGGTCGGGGGAACCTCGTACACATCAGGTGCGTACATGGGGACGTGAAACCCTATCCCGTGGCCACAATAGACCTCACCTACATGAACAGAACCCCTTGTACAGTGAAAGTAGGGGTCATGCCTAACTTGCCAGAAGAGCTTATCATAGGAACGGACAATCCCCATTTCCTAGACTTCTTTATGTCCCTACTACAGGAAGGTAAGGTGAAAGAAGGATACAAACCATCCCCCAGGGGTCCTCTCCCTGCTCTGATTACACCCGAGCCCTGGCTCATGGACAAAAGCTTTCGGTTTGCCCAGACAAATGACCCTGCCCTCCAAAATGCATGGCAATGTTCCACCAAAGCTGAGGAAGGACCAGTACACAGGTGTCCCTATTTCCAGGTGAAAGACGGTTTGTTATACCGAATAAGTGATAAAGATGCTACTCCCCAGCTTCTGGTCCCTTCCTCCTTCAGGGACCAGATTTTGTTTGTTTCCCATTCGCATCTCACTGCTGGTCATCTAGGCAGTGAAAAGACCACCCAAAATGTCTTACGACATTTCTATTGGCCGGGTGTATACAATGACATAAAGAGACACTGCCAGGAATGTGAGACCTGTCAAAAAACGAGCTCCTACAGACCACCCACGGTGCCTTTACAGCCTCTTCCAGTGATAGGAATCCCCTTTTCAAGGATAGGGATGGATCTTATAGGCCCCCTTCCTAAAACACGGTGGGGACACCAGTATGCTTTGGTGGTTATTGGCTACGCCACCAGATATCCGGAGGCCTTCTCTTTGAAAGCCCCCACTTCCCAAGCCATAGCCAACCGACTGATAGAGCTCTTTTCTCGAGTCGGTTTTCCCAAAGATATTCTGACCGATCAAGGAACACCGTTTGTTTCCCAACTGATGACATAAGTGTGTAAAATCCTCAACCTCCAGCACATCAACACTTCAGTGTACCATCCCTAGACCGATGGTCGGGTGGAAAGGTATAACGGTACTATCAAAAAGATACTTAAAAAAATGCTCATAATGGAGGGAAGGGAGTAGGACCAGCTTCTTCCTCTGGCTCTGTACGTGAGCCGGAGTCAAGTCCAGAGCAGTCTGAGTTGTTCCTCCTTTGAGATGCTATATGGGAAACAGCCTAGGTCCCTCTTTGTCTTGGCCCCGGGGTTCCCTACCTCCGACAGTCCGCAGCGTGTTTGCCTTTTCGCGCATGCGGGATCGGGTTTTCCTCTCTTCCATGTGGCAGGCAGGTTGCGGTCTAGCTGCCGCGACCGCAAAACTGCCAATGCGTCACTCAGCGCTTCCGGGGGAAACCGCATAAACCACAGCGGTTCCCACCGGTCCAGCGCTTCGGATTGACACCCACGTATTGCTGTTTCTGCCTGCTTCAGAACCGGACCTCACATCAGGTATTTCCGAGGTCACGCTGGAGCGCTTGTTAAAGTGTCATTGCAAACGTCACGCTGGAGCGCTTGTTAAGTATCTATGCAAACACAGCGCTGGAGCGCTTGTCAAGTGTCAATGCAACGCCGCACTGGAGCGCTTTGTTTGTGTATATGAAACGCCGCGCTGTAGCACTTCGTGTATGTGAAACGCCACGATGGAGCGCTTTGTTTTTGTTACTTATAGACGCCACACTGAAGCGTCTTGGTTTTGCATTTCCTCACCGCGCAGGAGCGCTTTTGTTTGTTTGTTCAAACCGCGCAGAAGCGCTTGCTGATTTTCTTTGGTTTCTATGCTGGAGCGCTAAACTGTTGCTCACCTGACTGCACCTTAGCGTTTGCCAGTGTATCCTATTCACCGCGCTGGTGCGCTTGCCATTTACTTTGCCTTATTGATCTGGAGCTCTGCTGAGTTAGTGCTATCTACCTTGTGGAGCTGTTTGTGTTTCCCTGAACATTGCGCAGGAGCGCTGCTTCTTCTTTCCATTACTACTATGATTTCTCCACGCAAGGTGCTACCCTTCACAAGGTAAAAATCTGATCCGCATGTGCGTAAGAGGTAAACCTAGAGAGGGTGTTGCCTGTGCCAGTTATAACAGGGTCTCCCTTGTCTTCCTTTCAGCCGGAGTTGACGGTTATTCCCCAAACTGAGGGTGGTTCTCTTCTGGTCTTCTGAACACCATCCCCATCATCTTTAGCTTCCATCCCCGGTCCCATCTCCATCCCGGTTGGTGTACACTCCGTAACAGGGGTAAGGTGGGTACGGGGGCGATAGCTCATGTCGTCTCTGTGAGAATACTTTGCAAGCAACAGGTAAGCCTTGTGGGGTACTTGACACTCTTGGATATGACCAAGGAAGCATGGGAGAAAGAGGACACCCGCCACTTCCTAGATTACACCCAAAACCTCAAATCTAAAATAGGGAAACTTGGGGACCTTGCCTATTCCCTTCTGGAAAAGAAACAAGAGAGGCAGGAGCATTTCTATGACGAGGAAAGAAATGGCGGAGACTAAACGTAAATGACTGGGTCTTGATCCTAATGCCCTCTTCCTCCAGCAAGATGAGATCGGAATGGCTTGGCCCCTATAAAGTAGTAGCTACCATAGGAAGAACCAGTTACAAAATACAGTTGAAACCTAACCAAACACAGACATACCACATTAATCTCCTAAAGAAATGGTTAGTTCCATTACCCGCCCCTGCCAGGTTGACTATACCCAGCCATGCATCAGAATGCACCATGGACCAACTGGTGATTAACGAGGACCTCGAAGACCCAGAAAGGCGGTCTCTAGATACCATGCTAAAGCCTTTTGGTTCTATATTTTCAGACCATCCAGGGAAGACATCCCTGATAGAACACACCATCGTAACGATACCAGGTTGCGTGATAAAACAACGACCCTACCGTATTCCGGCAGCATGGAGACAAGCCATACGAAACGAGGTCCAGAGTATGGGGATGGGGGTTATCTGCCCTTCCCAGAGTGAGTGGTCCTCCCCCATCGTGATGGTATCTAAACCAGATGGGTCCACCCGTTTTTGTATGGATTTTAGAGCCCTGAACGCTATATCCAAATTCAACTCATATCCTATCCCTAGGGTAGACGAACTAATCGAGAAGCTGGGAGAAGCACGCTATATAACAACACTCGACCTTATAAAGGGTTACTGGCAAGTCCCACTTTGTGAAGTGGATGGATAGAAAACTGCTTTTATCACTCCTGACGGGTTGTATGAATTCACGGTCTTACCGTTTGGTCTTCACGGGGCAGCCGCTACATTCCAACGTCTTATGAATACGGTGCTCCGTAACCATCAAACATTTTCATCGGCCTATCTGGACGATATTGTGGTATACAGCCCCTCATGGGATGATCACCTTAAAGACCTCCAGAGCATCCTGAACGCTCTATCTGCCGCCGGCCTCCACATTAACTCTAAGAAATCAAGGGTGGGTTTTCAAAAGGTTCGATACCTAGGGTATGTGTTGGGCCACGGTGTAATAGAACCCCAAGAAGAGAAGATCAGGGCTATCAAGGAAACCCCTTTTCCCTCAACCAAACGAGACGTAAGGGCTTTTTGGGGACTTTTGGGGTACTACCTGCGGTTTTTACCCCAATAATCAGAAATCGCGAGGCCCCTGACAGAACTCCTGAGAAAGGGTATTCATCCCAGGACCCTTCAAAACCCCTCAGAGGCCGTAAAAGACGCATTCAGGCATTTAAAAGACTCGATCACTACAGCTCCGGTCCTTTCCTCTCCCGACTTTTCAAGACCTTTCATTCTTCACACGGACGCATCAGAGCATGGTTTGGGTGCGGTACTATCATAGACATCCACTGACGGGGTGGAACCATCCCATCCTATTTATCAGCAGAAAACTGTTCCCCAGAGAAAGAAAGTACCCAACCATTGAAAAGGAATGTCTTGCCATAAAGTGGGCAATCGACAAATTAAGATTTTACCTGGAGGGGGCACATTTCACCTTGTATACCGACCACACCCCTCTTCAGTGGATGAGCCATAACATGGGTCAGAACCCACGAGTCTTACGGTGGTTCCTGACCCTACAGCCTTTTTCCATCGAAGTTGAACATCGTAGTGAGTCCGAAAACGGGAACGCTGATTTTCTGTCCAGGGTGATTACTCTCCCCGATTGGGAGATTCCTAGGGGAGGGGTATGTCACGAGTTCCCCGTTCCCCCAATCAGTGAGCCACCCGAAGAGAGGGAAATGCCCGAAGAGTAGTGGTCCAGTCCTACTGAGAGTCAATCTCTCCTTGCCTTTCAACCAGGAGACTGGAATGCGGAAGCCGGCACCACCTGGTATGAGAGCCCTCCCGAGGTGCAGCAATATACCTTTAAGCAGCCCGAAGATAGAGTACGCCCCGCCTGGACGAGTGACGTCATTCTGCCCGAGCCAGTCAACACGCGCGGCTGGATTGAAGCGGAAGAGAACAGACCCTGAAGACGCGGAGCCAAGCCAGACGAGAGAGGTGAGCAAGGAGTGAAGGGGAGACCTGGAGAAGACTCGCTAGCGCAGACACGAGGAATACCCGGTGCGACACCCGAGCAAGAGCCAGGAGGCCAACACCCTACAGACCGCCCAGCCACGTTCCCGGAGGAACGTGGCTCCTTCAGGTACGGGACCGTTTTGCTGTTTATTTTCGTGCATGTTTTTCTCCCGGTTGATTTCCCTCCATTTTCACTGCACCCCCAAGAGTGAATCTCCTGCACCGGTGTCCCCGCACTTTCCCTTCCGTTACTTATAGCAAAAAGGACAGCAAACCTGACACAAGGCTATCTTGGTTTTTTTTTTCTTTCTTTTCTCCTGTTTGGTTGACTCGAGTATACAAGACTCTGACCTGAGTCTAAGACTAGCCTATGAAGAGAGGAACCGTCGAGAGGAACCCAAACTTACCTGTAGAAAGTCCCGGATAAAACGTATTATCCCCGCACTAAAAAGACTTTGAGACTGGCCTCATTTAAACGCCATGTGTACAGAAAAATAAAGCCAAGTTTATCACGACGTGGAGTGGACCTTTTCTCTGATCCAGATCCCGTAGTCCCCTCCCCATCACAGGCATGTATGTAGTAGCCTCTTTAGTTTGCCCTCATACCACCATGGGCACCCGGTTGGTGGCAGGATCCGGCACCATCTTCCTCAATGGTAGGAAATATCTTCCAACAAGTGGGTGCTTCAGATCATCCAGCGGGTCTATGTTCTCCCTTTCCAACAGGGCTCTCCACCTTTGACACCGCCCACCGATCGGCTGACAAAGGACCACCTCTCGCTATTGCCACATGAAGTACAGTCTCTTATGGCCAAAGGAGCCATCGAGAGGGTACCGGTATCATAAGTTGGTTGTGGTTGCTATTTTCTCTACTTTCCGGTGCTGAAAAAGGATGGAGGCCTCAGTCCTATCTGAGATCTATGCCCCCTCAACTACTTCTTGAAAAGGGGAAAATTCCAGATGCTCACTTTACCTCAGGTTCTGTCACCCTCAACCATAGAGACTGGATGGTAGTGAAGGACACCTACTTCATTATCCCTGTTCTGCCTGCGCACAGGCACTATCTGCAGTTCACGGTAGGCCAAAAGCATTACCAGTCCACTGTTCTTTTTTTTGGCCTTACCACCACCCTCAGGTGTTCATGAAAGTGATGGGAGTGGTTTCAGCTCATCTGTGGAGGTCTGGGGTCTCAGTCTTTCCCTACCTCGACTAGTTGTTGAATGCAGGCTCACCCCAGACAGTCATCTCCCACATCCAGACTACGGCAGACCTTCTGCATTCACTGGGGTCAGCATGCCAAATTCACTCCTGTCTGCCTTTCCGATGCTCCCTTTCATCAGAGTTATTCTGGATACAATGCAGTTTTGGGCTTATCCTCCGGAACAGCGAGTTCAGAATGTTCAGGCTATGATTCCGATGTTTCAGCCCCTATTCTGGATTGTAGTGAGACTGACTCTGAGATTGCTGGGTCTCAAGGCCTCCTGCTGGTAAAAATGCCCATTGGCATATGCAGGCCCTGCAGTGGGATCTGAAATCCCAGTGGGCACAACATCAGGGGAATCTCTTAATCTGGTCCAGATATTGGAGGGAACTACAAAAGATGTGCAGTGGTGGCTCACGAAGCATGATTGGATCGGCGAAAGCTCTCTCTCTCTTCCCCACCCGGAGCGCACTGTAGTCACAGATGCTTCACTTCTGGTTTAGGGTGGCCATTTGAGAGAGGTAGAGTTCAAAGGAGTACGGTCTTCGGTGTAGTCTCAGCTCCACATTAACGTATTGGAATAGAGAGCGATTCGCCTGACATGGAAAGCCTTTCTTCTTTCCATCAGGGGAAGGCTGGTTCAGGTGCTCATGGACAACACCACAACCACTATGTGGTATTGCAACAAGCAGGATGGAGCAAGATCGGGAAGTCTGTGTCAAGAAGGCCCAGCGTTTCTATACCTGGCTGGAACATCTGGACATATACTTGGTGGTTCAACATCTTGTGGGCTTGCTCAACACCAGAGCAGACAAACTCTGACGTCTTTGCCTTGCGGATCACGCATGGTGTCTTTATCTGGAGGTGGTACAAGGTCTCTTCAGAGATCAAGGAGAACCTTGATTAATCTATTTGCCACCGCCGAGAACGTGCAATGTCAGCACTTCTGCATGCTGGAGTTTTGAAGGTGGCTCTCACTCTGATACGCATTACGTCTGGACCTCAGGACTCCTATCTGCCTTTCCGCCAACATCATTCCTGTTCAGAGTCCTCAAGAAGTTCAAGAACGACAGGGCCCAAATCATCTTAATGGCTCCGGTTTGGACAAGGAGAGTTCTGGGAGGATCTCCTGTCACAGCAATAGGGCAGGGTCCTGCAACAGAATCTGTACACTCTCCACCTCCATGCATGGAAATTCAGAGGCACATTTGCAAGTGTTTGAGCTCCCTCCTGAAGTGTGTGATGTCACCTTGGCAGCCAGGTGTCCCTGAATGAAAACCAAATTTGTGGCTTGGTGTGCTACCAAATCTGTGGATCCTCTGCACCCTTGTCTGAAGTTCTTGTGTTTGCCTTATCCCTTGCCATGCAAGGCTTTGGGCACAGGTATTACTACTATTTCCGCCTTCCTGTGGTTTCCGAACCAAATTTC
Source organism: Triturus cristatus (assembly GCF_964204655.1). Lineage (NCBI taxonomy): Eukaryota > Metazoa > Chordata > Amphibia > Caudata > Salamandridae > Triturus > Triturus cristatus. The sequence goes on along the minus strand of NC_140592.1, from coordinate 457,481,774 downwards.
CCTGTTCAAGTCACCTGTTGTGACTCATTTCCTAAAAGGTTTACACATGTTTCCTCCTGCGCCCTTCAATGTAGCCCAATGGGGCCTTAATTTAGCCCTAACTTTTCTCTTGCCCTCACCATTTGAGCCTATATACAGCTGTCATCTCAGACTGCTGACCTTCAAAATTGTCTAACTTATGGCAATGACATCTGCCTGGAAGATAAGTGAGTTGCAGGCCCTTTCAGTTCATCCCTCGTACATGGCCTTTTTCTTAGACAAACTGGTCCTCAGGACCTGTGCCTCCTATTTACCAAAGGTGGTTACACCTTTTCACGTTGGGCAGTCTATCCCACTGCCTACTTTCTTCGTCTCTCCTCATCCTACCTAGGAAGAGGAGAGACTCCACCAACTGAACCTTAAAAAGAGAGCTGTCATTTTATATTGATAGTACCAAAGATTTCCGGGTCGACGACCCACTCTTTGATGGTTTTATGGGCATGGCGAAGGGCAAGGCAGGCCACAAAAGAACCATCTCCAAATAGATTGTCCACTGTATTAAAATCTGCTACACAATGCCTTGAAAAGCAGCACCCGAGGGCTTAAAATCTAATTCCACCAGAGTTAAAGCTGCAACTACTGCGTTAACCAGAGGGTTCCCAGTTCTGGATATCTTTCCGGCAACTACGTGGGCATTGGTTCACACGGTTTCCAAACACTGCTACCTTGACAGTCAGGTGTAGTGTGATGGGCACTTTGCGTGTTCAGTCCTCCAGAACGTCTTAGTGTGATACAGTTTGCAGACCCACCTTCGGAGAGATATTGCTTTGGTATTTATTAAAAGGTAAGGAATCTGCGGCTAGAAGTCTCCAGCAGATGAGCAAGTTACTTCCCTTCGGTAACGCCTTATCTGATAGAGACTCTTGCTAGCTGCAGATTTGTTACCAACCCTCCCATCCTCCCAGTTCTGCGAACTGTATTTCATTTACAATTGAGAAGATACATCAGAACCTTATTTTGGCAAACTAGTCATTCTTCGTCAGCTTCGCTCTGTGCTTCTGGTATAGAAAACAGTCAAGAACTGAGGTCAGCACGCTCGGGTGGTGCATTTGTAGGCACTGTGCACTTTACTTCAGGTGCACACGTTGCCGCTACGCGAGCCAAATGTTAACCTACTGGCATGCAAGAGTATTGCCCAAAAAGGTTCAGATCTGGGGAATAATCTTAGGTAAGGAATCTGCGCCTAGATAGAGTCTGTAGCAGATAAGCCGTTACCAAAGGTAAGTAACTTGTTCTTTTGGCTTTAAAATTCTAGAGTGACACGCCTAAATCAAGAGTTGTCCCATTTGTCTTGTTGATTTCTGATTGTGGGACATTTCCAAGCTCTTAAACACAACCAGTATAAGTAAGGACAGCACACTCATCAGCATGTAATCACTTAGCCTTTATTAGTTACAGTTACTAGATGTTCCAAGCATTCTCTTACTTATTAAGAAACTGCTCTGTGACACCACAACAAGCAGGGGTTACTGGGCTGCAAACCCGGGTGTTTGAGTCTTTTGTCATTGATGTCCTGGGGCGTGACCTACTATTCCACTGCAAATTGGATGCTAAGCACCCCCTTTCCTTAACTTACTTTCAGGGCAGTGAGGGCGAGCAGTTCAGGGTAGTGTAGTTGAAAAGACACAGAACTTAAACATGCACAAACACAGTAAGTACTTTCCAGCCCAGTGATTTTCTTTGTAAAAAGAGAAATACTTTAATTGCACACCTAAACTTTATCACTTGACATTACTCATCTGCACTGGTATAAGATGGATGCTATGGGGTTTTAAACACAGAAATATTGAGGCATAAACCCGGCACATGTATGAACTCATTGTGATATGATATAAGAAGCTTCCCTGGTTATGTGACCCATTGGCCAACCCATATATATCTCACTAGTTAGGTTCTTTACGCAGGAGACACAGTCAGTGTTTAAATCCATACAGCTTAATTTACCTGGTGAATTGGGCACTTTGAACACACAAGTACCACAAGTATGCAGCATCTGATAACTAAAGCACAGAAAGTGCTCCTGCTTGCAACTTCCAATAGTTTAAGCCTGGCGGCCTTGCCCCTTTGATTCTCAACATGAATGCTTGTGTAGGGTGGCTGTGGGTGGGAACAGCACTAGTCTGGCAACACCCATCTGGCATCCCACACTGGTCCCTCGCCAACAGGAATCCTCTTTCTGGGAAGGTCCCTGGTCATCGATTGATGGACTCAGCATTGTGACTAGACTGCACACCAGTTCTCTCACAGACTACAGGAATGTCATGGTCACAATGGTTGACATGCACTGGTGTTGTAGGATAATTTGGATCACATGGCTTCTTTTAGAAACTCGTAGGGAGTACAAAAGAGTACTCTGGCTGGCACTGGTTATGCTACCCAGTTTAGACTGATTCTTCTATAAGGCCAAATGCCAGACTACCGCTATGTACGGGTCAGAGTTGTGGGTACACGGTAATGTCAATTCATTGCAGCTGGTAGAAAATGCTTACTTAAGGAATCTTCTTGCCCTTCCCAAAATCTGTTCCACCTTTGTCTGTCACTGTACCCTAATTATCAGGCCTGATTAAGATTCAGCCTGTCTTGTTTTAGCATAAAATCTGGTCATCGGTGTTCACAGAATTTAACAGAGATATCATAAAGGATTGCCTCAAATCCGCGCACTCCTTCAAAATCCCTTGGTTCAAGTATGTCAAACATTTTTTGGCTGATATTGGCCAGCCTGAGTATTTTGACCACCCGGGGTCTTTGATTAATATATCTAGTAAAGCACTAAAATCAGAGTGCCTATCACTGCTCGAGGATTTGAGGCTGTCCGCAGAGATAATGAAACCCTCTGTACTCAAGAATCAATTGATCCTGACCACATACAACATGCATCCTTATTTAACAAATGTACACAATTCTCGGCATAGATTTGTATCGACATGTTTCAGGTTGGATATTTTCCATTACTTAACCAGTTTCCCTAACATCAATAATTGGTCACATGAATAAGAGAACTGCTCTTGTGACAATGCATCCATGCAAAATACCATGCACATTGTATTTTTCTGTAAATATTATTCAGATCTAAGAAATTGCTTAATTAAGCCATTGCTTAGGCTTTTGAACTTTGTGCTATGTTGACCAGCTGTTATATATTTAAAATCCCTTCCAAATCTGTTTACCCATGTTGTCTTGTCACGATATTTATGGGCTGTTATTATCCGCAGAAAGCTGTTCTAGTAAATCTTTTTATTCTTCTTTCTGTTTTTTAATGATAGGAGGAAAATGCACTTTGCTCTATCTATTTGAATGGAATTCGTTTTTAATATTAATTTGTAGATACATTTTTTAGCTTTCCAACCTGAACAATGTATATCATTTTTTCTGTATGCTTTTAGGATTCATGTTGTGATATCGAATAAAGCTTATTTTTGTTTCGTTTCAACTGCTTCTTCTAGGCTGCCCCACACTCTGAAAATAGTGGTTGGACTTCTTTTCCAGCAGGCTGTTCCTGCAGGGTCAAGCACTCCTTCCTCTATCTTAGCAGGCCAGGCCACAAACAGACCCGCAGCTTTCCAGCAAGATGTGCAGTCTCCGAGGAGTGTTCCACTCACCTCTGGGAGACTAGCTGTGAAAGCTACCAGTCATTGATCAAAGCAGCACTTCGAGTACTCTGCAGAGCACTCCCTCCAGTGGTCAGTTAAGACCTTGGAACTGGAACGAATTGGAATAGTTTGGGTCTCACTTTTATTCACAGTTTCCAGGTGGGATGTTGATTCCACTGTCAATGTCCAGGAGCCAGTTTACATCAGTTTACTTTCCTAGTTATTTTTTTCTTTTGCAGACCAGACACGTTCAGTCTTGGGTTCCTTGTGTTTGGGCTCAGGGATGACTTGGCGTGACAGTTTGGGCTGGACTGTTGCTATTGGAACAAGGCCAAGACTAATTTACATATGACTCGATCCAAACCGAAATGGCATGATAGACAAAAGGATGTTGGTTTGGAATACTACCCGAGTGATTGCCAGTGGTTAGACTTATTGCAAGCACTCCTCCAATCACCTATTGTGTATTTGAAAGTGATAGCTCTCACAAAAAAAGAGGGCAGGTCCTGTTGAGAGAATTGTCTGCTGACAAATCTCTACTTCCCCAGCAGCAACACAAATGGCAGTTCTCAGAAAGAGATAATCACCAGACCCTTGTGTACTGGTCATAATTGAATGGGTAAGGCAGTCGTGTCTCATTCCTTATGCACTACATTGTCTGAGCCTGCACTATGTAGTTCAGAAATGCAAGGGGAGGTTGTACACCCAACGTCCATCTTGTGCTTTCTTTTACCAGGTGTAAACAAAATGGATCCCACTGGTCTCTTCATCACACACCCCACTCATAAGTAATATGAAGCCCTGCTACCAATCATACACCATGCACACAACAAGCATGCCTGGATATGGCAGTGCACTGTCTGGGTGTTACATTAAAGGCAAAACTTTACATGTGTGGGGGCTGGAGGCACTAAACCTACCACTGAACAGAAAAAAGGCCTGGTCAGTGCACCCCTCCAGAACACAGAGCTAGGCAGCTGGTCTCTGAACCATGATGAAGTGCCTGTGCCAGAGCATGCACACATGATTGTCATGTGTGCTGGCCCTAAAATATCAGCATTCCAGATATCATATAGCTGGGATTTCTCATGGCCGGGGTACAACCTTGTAATATAATACAGAGAATATTCTCATCTCAAAACTTGTAGTGTTAAATATTGTCAGTCCAGTATTGGTAAAGCAAAATAAGGTTGGCTGGTATGAAGCCTTAATGTAGAATCCTCAGGTAATTTTGAATGCAATTTGGAGTACTTATTCAAAATGTTTGTGCACTTCAAGCTTTTTGACTAGAATATGGAATAAGTATTCATATATTTTCTTTGTGAAAATGCCAGTGCCAATACACTATTCCTTCAGTCAATTCTGGTTCAGTACCTGCCTGGAAACAGGATTCACATTGATTGATCTCAGACAACCCTATTGTACTTAAAGTTTGCGGATCTGGCAGCACACTGCCTGGCATACTACACATCCTTTTTTGGCCTTGCCTGGGCAACGCATGAGCTGCTCTGCGAGGCATGCTGTATTCAGGTAGGGACTTGAAGCTCTGACCACTCTCCGCCCATATTTTTCATTGGCTTGTGTCATAGTCCACTGTAAACTGTGGCTGTTCATTGGTCAATAGGTTTAGTAGTCCCTCCTTAGCACCACCTTGTCTTATTCTGTAACCTACCCATGGCGACACCCGTGTTACTACGTAGGCTTTAATTTCAGTCTCCGAGCACTATTTTCTCAAATAGCAATAGGTCTTGCTATTGGCATTGTAAATGACAATGCCTTTTATTTATCTGCTTTAAAATCAACACATAAATAAAAGGCATTGTCATGTACAATGCCAATAGCTCAAACTCTCGTAACTGCGAGACCTATTGCATTGCGAATGCTTGTTTCATACCTGCTAGCCACACAAACCATATTAGTACTTGTGGTGTTCAGTATAGTCAGACTAACAATATTAAAATGACACGGGTGATGGTGCCACGCATTGTAAAATAATTTTGAATACCCTTTGCAGTCCAGAACTGCTTAGTAAATACTGGAAGTATTCTTTTGTAAATGTCGTGTTTTTTAGCAGTCGTCAGAAAAGAGTATTCATACTGTTTCCTGGTAAGGGTGCAAGTACTCTGGTGTGGTTTTTTTTGTAAAGTTTTGTTTAATAACACTAGGGCAATAAGAGGATGGCTTAGACGACCCTCTTTTAGTTTAGGACACTGGGTTCCTCGATGCACACCCATCAGCATATTAGCATGTGTTGTATACAAACCTAACACGAAAAATAATACTTGGTTATTCCTAACTTCACCCCGGCAGATTTAAAGTACTGACAGCCGATAAAGTAAGCAACAGCCTTTTATTATCTCGTTTAGGAAAATGTAAGGTGAATAAACGTCTGGTTGGTCCCATGGTATTTATGCACACCGGTTCGGGGGTGGGGGGGGTTAGGGATAGATTTGACACTGGTACATCCTCCCTATCATCATATATATTTAAGTACAAGCTCAAAGGAGTTTCGTATGTCCTCAGGCAAGATTGGGTCTCTGCGTCCGGGACCCCTTTTACTTATGTTAGCCCTCATCCAATAAGACAACACTTTATCTACACTAATATGATCAAGTTGCTTGGTGTGTCTTTTCTAGCAATGACAGTGAGTCATTTGACGGGCTTGATGTTGCAGGTAGGTCAGGAAGGCTGAAGTTCCACCGTGGGGATGTGAGATGATGGCCATTGTGAGCTCGGGGAAACAGGCGGCAGTCCATTATAATGTCAATCCTGCTCTGGCAGTTCTTCAATATTTACAAGTTCATGGTCCGGCTTAGGTCTCACATGGAATTCCCTTTAGCATCTTAATGAGTAATTTTTCTCCATACAAAAAGGATCAAGACGGTCAAATATGTGTGCTTACCCTTTGGCAGTTAATGCGCACTTGCTTATGGCGTTCTGTGGGACCTATCAGAACAATGGCGAGTCAGACTCAGCCCTTTTGTTCTGTTTGATTTCTAACAGATATAGGGTTAATAGATTATACTTTCTTCTCCTGCAGTTTGCAGGGTAACGGGACAAAATGGCACCACAAACTGGCACGCTTGAATTACAGAAATGCTAACTTTGCATTTATTTAGGAGACACATCAACCAGGCTTAGAGGTCACTTTGCTCCTCAAGAAATGGAGAAGAGTTATAGTCAATTCATTTTCCGTGCTGCACGTGGTATATAGGTCAAACCTGTGGTCCTATCTGAGAGCTCTTCCATGCAGATGGACTGTTTGGGTAGAGACACCCTCATGGACGGAAGGTTGTTGGACGGTGGGAGGGTGGCATTGTGATGTTATAGTAGATTTTAATTTTGTTGCTGATACAGCACTTCATAAACCCACAACCCTATTCCTTGGCTGCTAGTGGCAAGGTAGCTGTAGACTTTAAGTATTGGCTCCCGCTCTGGACTCTTCACAATTTATTATGGGAAACATATCTTCTGGTCAGTGAATTCTCGTTCTTGGCCATACGTAACCTTCATATGTTTGTTGATTTAGGTTACCAAACTGAATATTTGGGTTGGATTCTCTCTGACCACAATCCACTATTGGAGACAGAACAGTAGGGCTGGCGGCCTACCTAAAACCTGTGATGACTCCTGCAAGCCACCACTTTGGAAGGCCCAGGTTTCAGTGGAGCTGCATCGGAGACCATTAGGTAATATTGTTAGGAAATTTAAAGCTTTATTGGCAGTGTTTGTGCATATAGAGAGTGGAGGGAGGGGCATTCAAAGTAACGGCGTGAGGGGTCCACCAATGCTACATGTGGTGTAAGAGGACAGTGATACTAAGAGATTTGACGCTACTTGAGGGCGGCCTACCGGAGATGGTGATTAATTGTGTCATGGAATCGCCCTTTCAATGTTTTTCGCCTTGCTTTTTGTTTTTCTTTACTTTGGTTGATAGTTATGTAAAAAGGGTGTATCCTGACTTCCTTTATGTGCAGCTTGATCTCCTGTCATTTAGCGGAGCCCCTGCGGGCCAGTCATTGTTTTTGAACTGCTTGATCATTTCTGCATACTAGCGGCCGGCCCAGGAGGTTGTAGGCCCGTGCTTGTACCCTTTTTCTCTGCACAATAAAATTTTTATAAAATTTAAAAAAAACAAAAAAAAACAATTGTGTCATGGAAACCATGCTTGAAGTGAGACTGAATACCTTGACTATCAGTTGCACTCGGCAAGGCGTCAGGGGGACGGATTTAAGGCAGGGAAGATAGATGCTTGCATGCCTGTTGTACATCTACATATCCAGGAAAGGACTGACTGTTAAGATCTGACAATGAAGCCAGACTCAAATCAGTGCTAACTATGTTTTTTACTACCCACTTCTGTATTACCATGCTTCCACTCCACATGCCGACCAGCTGGCAGAAAGTTTTGTGAACACTTTCTGTTAGGACAGGAATGATCCCTACATAGCAAACAGGCATGTACCCCTGGACTGAGTGCCCAACTGCATATGAAACTGGAATCCTGACGTCTTTTTTTGTTTGCCCTGGTGTCACACCAACCCAGTGTGGGTGCAAAGGCCAAGTCTGTCGCTGACAATGTGAGGTCAGGACCTTTTCTATGACCTTGAGGTGCACATCAAGTGTTCCATCATGTTAGGCAGTGGGCTATGGACCTATCCCTGGGTAAACCACTTAAAGCAGCAGTGGCAGCATACCATGTTTTGGGAATTTAAAGTGTGACCAAACCATTTTCTGTGTGTCAGTGAGAGCGTGATCTACTGACTCCTTTCATGTAAAGCTCTACTATTTTGTCAAACTCTAAACTTCGCGCTGATATACCATGTGTATGTCATGTGTATATATATGTTAGGAGTACTCTGTGTCTCATGCAAGTAACAAGGCCTGCATGGCTCAAATGGAGGTGGAGGATAGCTTCCCAAAACAGTGGCCGTGTTTTGCCTGCGTTGCTGTGGCTCGAGGGTGACAACCCAGACTTTGAAGTGAGGAAGATGGAGACATGGGTGCCTTCACAAATTCCATGATGCCCAAGTTAGCAAACAACTGCTCATTAGTTTTACATGAGCACAGCTGTTTGCTAGATTATGGGGAAAAGGGTGGGGCTGCAGTTTATATTGTTCAAGGTGAGGAAGTTTCTAGAAAGAGCCTTCCCTTTTGGCTGTCTCTGATTACTGCTTCAGGAAGGTGATGGCAGTCAGGAGCAGGGATCGTGCTCTTCATTGAGTCCATGTTTTGGATACTCCTGCTTCGAGCCAGCCCTATTGTTACCTGCTGTAAGAGATATCACTTTGCACAAAAGCTCTATCAGAAAAACAGCCTGGAAATGACACCTGAAAAAGAACTAACTGAAACTGGTTCTGAAGCCTTACACAGTGGATCCACACACCCTGGCTAGAAAATGTTTTTTTTACTTTTTTTGTAGTCTTTGGATGTTTTTCTTGGTCATAGCTAGGTAAGCCGCATAGCAAAAGTGCAGATGTGACTGGATAAAGGGAGTGGAATCCATGGTGCCCTACTTTTAATTACAAGGGAAACTGCTGCTGCTGCTGCTAACATTTTCCCACACAGACTTGTTGGGCCAAAATTACAAACTAGGCTTACCTATGGGTCAGTCTTTGTGGTAATCATTAGTGATCGGCCCCTATTCCTAGCCTAGGCACATACCTATATTTTTTTCTGAGTGACACAAGGGTGAGAATGTGGGAGGAAGTGGGTACCATCTGTATTTAACCGTATAAATGAATCACCTTTGACAAGCATAGTATTGCTATGTGATTGAAGTGCTTTATTTTTAAAAGCTTAGCAATGGGTTGGAAAAAACTTTATTGAACTTGTTTGTTGACTGTTCAGTTCTGAGCTATTGCCTCTACACTAGCTCCCTGAGGAACCTGTGACCATTCGCCTTTGCAATCCTGATACTCAAGTGTGGAAAGGGTTGCACTTGGCCTAGTTTGCAGAGCCATAATAGGACGGACACCAGAACAGCAGTGACAAAGGAGCTCAACCACCACAGTTAGGTCCCAGTAACAAGTGTCACCTGTGCCCACCCTCCCTTCCCCAAACAGGGGCTGATACATAGCCCCACCCTCCCCCACAATCCTTCCCTTCGACTTACTCCATAGCAGACAGAGACACTGGAAGCACTGTTCACTTTTTCAGGGATTTAGATCAGCCATTAGGAAATTGGAAGAGGCCGGCCTCTTGGGTCAGATAGGATGCCAGTGCAATTTAATCAACCTACATTAGGTTGCTTTTACCACACCTCCCTGAGCTCTTTAACCCTGCACCAAAGGCTTGGAGACTCTATCCTCTGAGAGAATGAATAATATTAGTGAAACTTAAGCCAGACAGGGCTCCCCTAGGTAGATACTTACTACTGTGAAATTTAGAATACGGTTAACTCCTAGCTACATAGCTACCAGAATGTTGACTGTATAGATGTCCTTAGGGCACCTGAATTAGAACTGCTTTGTCCAGGGCATAACACTTCTTCAGACCACAGGCACCATTTCCACTTGATTGTGTTTACCCACCGAGGGCCCATTATCTTTAGTGGCCTTCCTTGATATGAAGAAGGCATTTGACATGGTGGGATATGAATACCTGTACACAGTTCTTTGTGAATTGAACTTTGGACCAGAACTGATAGGCTGAATTAAACAAGTATACATGGACGTGGTTGCAATAAGTCCAAACGAGGAAGGCAATATTGATTCAGTGAGTTGCCTTGCATGGTACCAGGAGGGCTCACCTTTGTTGCCCTTTTTATTGCTTTGATGATGGAACCACTTGCTTTTTATGTTCACCTGAAGAGTGTTAATGAGAGGCATTAATTTGTTGGGCAAAAAGCCCTCATATTGTTATATGTGGATGATGCGCTGCTCTGTATCCATGACTCAATGTGTCACTTTACACAAGTGAATGATACAGTGGTTAATTGTGGTTTACTGTCTGGGCTCCACAGCAACTCAGACAAGTCTTCTCTGTTCCCATCTACATAAGGGGCCACAAGAGATTCCAAAAATATCTTGTTCTTCCTGTGGCAATGGGTGCTGCTTACCATCAGGTATACATAGATAATTTTTGGAAGGCGCAACTCAAGGAGTAGTCTTGACCAAAATGATGGTTCCTCCCCACCTTCTCTACTACTTCCAAAATATCCCAATGATACTCACTCCAGCATTCTTTAGTGAATTGGACTCCCTAATTTCTGGTCTGGTACGGAATGATAGCAGGAGAAGAGTGCCTTTAAGTAAACTCCAGTTGCCTGCAACATATGGGGGTTGGGTGTGCCATATATAGAACTGTACTAATGGCTGTGCAGCTCCAATATAAAGGTAGATAGATGTCTAACAAAAACACCCAGGAGGTTCCATTTCTTGAAGGAGGATTGAGGCCTTTAACTATGTTGCAGTATAGTCAGGGTTCTCCAAAACCGGTCCAGGAGGGCTGGATCCATACCCAATTTTTAGCATATTGTTACCATTTAGATAAATGTAGTTGTGTTAAAAATCTGGCATGGATTCGGCACACCAGGACCAACTTTGGAGAACCCTAGATACATGATGGGCAAGTTCCTCATTGATACTTGAGTGAATGGAGAAGCAAACATAACTTTTTTTCTGATGTGACCGTTGATGTTCTCTGTGCTGCAGCTTTAATGACCACTGAAAGCACAAATAGCATTGTAGTTGCAGTTAATATTATTGGACTAGTAGTTTTGCCCCTCAACTCAAGGAGAGAATTAAAAAGAAATTAAGAGTTGAAATAGTGTACTACCTTTTTTGGTGCTGAGAAAGATAGTTTCATCAATAGCTCTCTCAAATCAGCCACCAATAGGTCTCACAAGTCAGCCATCAATAGTGCCCTCAAATTAGCTAGTTTTCCTAACTGGTGGACAATTTCAAGAAAAACCTTGGGGCCTTCTGGGTTATTTGTATCATGTTTAGGGGTCCACCAGCACCATTATGTGGAGGACATTCCATTAGGGAGTGATAACTGATTGGCATATTTACCACTCTATGTCAACGGTATCTTCGCTGTTCGACCATCGGTATCTTAGTGTATATTTTATTTGTATTTATATAGTGCTTGCTACCTCTGACAGGGCGTTGACGCACTTTTCGGCTTGTAGCACGCTACTCCGGAACCCAAAGGATTAGTGGTGGATTAGTATGGGGAAATATATGTTGTTAATTTGAGTGGTGGACATGTGAGTCTGTTAGTTTGATTGAATAGGATTAAAGAGTAAGTGTTCTTGAACTACATTCCACCAAATTTAAGGTGTTTTTGACCTCTTATCCATTATGTCCAATCAAGGGGATTCTGTAGTGATTCTGAACCTTATCCGGAAAGTGATGATATCCAATGTTTCACCTTCAGAGAAGGGTAATAGCTACTATTTCATCCTCTTCTGAATTCTGAAAGTGATTCTGGAATTTCAGCTCATTAAGACCTGAAACAATTCAACAGGGGTGCTCTGAATCACCTTTAGGCAAGTAAAACACTCTTGAGGGTCATCTGTCCCTCTTCCGGGGAGTTACTTACTGCATTGGAGACACATATTCACATGGTTATATCGGTCTTTAGCTTTAGAAGTATCTGAGGACTGTAGGAATGGGAAAACTTTACCAGGTTAGTGTATTGTATTTTGGTCAGACACCTGTGTTCCACATTGGTCCACTGTACAGGATTAAAGTACCTTAGTAATTGATTGATATACACCTTCACCCCATCACAGTTTCTTCATGATCCTTGTCCTCACTGATCCATATCCAACATTCTCAGTTTCTTTCCTTGTGGCACTGCTCTTCACAGATCTTGGGTTTCTATCTATTAATGGCATCTGAGAGGCAGGGTATTCAAACAATGCAAACACAACTCGTGGTTGTTATCTGGGGGATGCTAGACGTTGCTATTGTTATCCCAATTACCTCAGGAAGAAGGATACACATTTTCAGAATATTTTTTGTTAATCAAATGATTTTGCTTCAGTCAAATAGCACATATTAGTTCTCAGTACACCAACATTTAATACAGATTTGAGATATATATTGTACATTTAGCATTATACTGTTTTTATACTTTTGTGACTTTTACCTTATGCATTATGGTTAATCTAGGGTATTTTTACAGTTGGCAAATTGGTCACAAACCATCATTTCTAAAGGTTCCACTTCACCTGATACCACATATGTACTACCTTAAGAATAAGTTCCAACACCTCGAAAGATTCCTTCTCAAAGTTCAAAAAGGCCAGGTACAGCTGAGGAATCGCATAGCCTGAGAACGGTTACAAAAAAAAAGACACATATTTATCATCCAAATTAGTGGATTTCAGATCTAAAAGTATTCTGGAAATGTCTGTCATATATGAGAGAAAGTGACCAAACAGAGAGACTTCTAAGCGCATTTTGTTTTGCTGAGGCCTGGTAATGTTGCTGCTTGAAGACACCCAGTTCACAGAGAAACACGTACCAACTTCTCTCAGATTGATGAAACAGACTAATGCCAGCACACAGTGCCTCCAGTTCAGCAGTGGCATAGCAAATACTTCACATGGAAGCGAAAAGCTAGACTGACGCCTGGCCTATTGTTCTTGCTCTCTTAGCCGAGGTCCTAAGCAGGGAAGCTAGATCTCGATACAAGGTATTCGCAGGGTTTTCTGGACTTAACAACTGTCTCTGTGCTGAAGTCTTTGGAAATTATTTACAACGCTTGAGTTCCTTGATCCTCAATATATCTTGAAAAGGTAGCTCATCAGTCTTTTTCTGAATACCATGATGTCAAGGGTTGTTATTAGTTGAATCAGAAGGCCATTCCATTTGGTTGCTGCTACGCTTCTAAATGATTACTTTAGAGCTTGTGACATTCAGAATTTTGGTTGTTCCCGATGGAGGGTGTTCATGCTCCTTTATTCTCTCAAGCTTCTAGAAATTGTTAGTGGATCTTAAAGGTAGCTAGATCATCAGGGGTAACTCGTTTCACATTTTATCCAAGCCTCTAGTGGAAGCCAATGTAGACCTCTCAGAATTTGAGAGATGTGGTTCAATTTCATTGATAGGCAATTCTTGGAGACCCATCAGAGTAGCTTCCCGTCATCAATCCTGGAGATAATTAGTGCATACACTGTGCTTGCTCTTAGGAGAGAAGGTGCTTTATTTTTTGTAGAATAAAGCACCTGTTGAATAATCCTAGACCACACATTTTCTATAAGAGTCATTTGAAAACTGCTAAATGTTTTTCTTTGCCACTAAAATAGTGATGAGTTTTAAGAATAATTGTCTTGGTAATCAAGGGTCATTGAATACTATTGCCATGCCATCCAACTGCAATATTCTTTCAACAAAAGCAATACTTCATAATCAATTTCCCTTGGTAGCTGCAGTCAAGAATACACTGACCTTGGTGAAAATAGCTATGTTTGTAAATAGAACCTATTTAGGTCATCCCAGTGTTCCTCGTTATCCAGTGAAATCCCTTCATATGTTTATGCAGCATGTGATTTTGAGAGTATCCCAGGTGACATACCAAAACATTTGTTTTAACGTCTGTTTATTGAAGACTAGCAAATAGAAGATACATGTCGCAGTAAAAACAACGGTGAGATAACATCTTAGGCTAGGCTGTACATTGAGATATCGGTTCAAATTCGACCCACCAGGGAAGCCCCCTCCCCTCAAAACATGGTAAACAGGCACAATGTGAAGCGTGGAGCCCTCCGAAGTCACAAGCGGCGGAGCCGAGGGACCTGGGCCAAGGAAAAGCATAGGGGAGGAACAAGAGTACAACAGCCAGTCCAGAGTCTGATCTTCGATTAGAGGAATGGCATAGCACCACAGCTGGGAATGCAATAGGGTCTAAGTAGGCGTAGACCCAGCAACTATGAGACCCTCACCTCATGGGCGGAAAATACCTTGCACTGCGACAACACTAAATATTCTTTGCCATATGTAATATGAACAAGAACATACAACAAAAGAAAGAAAGAAACAGAAATCAGAAAAAATGAAAACACAAAAGGAAGGGGAATAAATCAGCAAAGGGAGCGTTCCTCCGGGGAGGGGTCGAAGCTGGATACGCTGCGGGGAGCCGAGGCCCAGAGTGGGGGCCGCTGATCCCGGGGACAAGGGGACCCGCCTGCTAATTCAAGTAGTAGGCCGTTCCGGGGGTTCTGATTTCCAACCCCGAGAGAAGGGCTCCAGGGAGTCTTCAAACAGCTACAGGGCGCGCAGCCTGGGGGGCATCAAGCAGGAGTGCTCAGTTTTAGTGAAGTGGCATATAAGTGGCTGTCAGATGCGCTCAAATCGTGTGTCCATGTGATTAAGGCGTGCCGTGAGTAATTCTAAGCCCAGGACATCCCACAACCGAAGGAGCCAAGCAGCAATGGGAGGAGGGTGGGGCTTTTTCCAACAGGAGGCAATGGACTGTCTCGCCGCACCCAGTAGGTGAAGGATCGGGTGCCATTCTGCAGAAGTCATGGCCTTCAGCGTGCCGGGCCTAATGCGCAAAACCACTAGTGATGAGGTAGGAAGAACCAGGAAACCCAGCACGTCTTTAATGTGACTAAGGACCTCCTTCCAAAACAACGCGAGACCCGGACAAGACCACCAGATGTGCAGGAAGTCCCCTCTATCGCTTTGGAATCTCCAGCAGAGCGAAGGGGAGTTCGGAAACATCCGATGGAGGCGAGTGGGGGTATAATACCATTGTGTCATCAGTTTGTATGCTGATTCGCGCTGAGGCGTACGACGATACACTTTAGGGATGTCCTTCCACAAGCAGGCCCACTCCTCCAGGGAGATGTCAGCGACCAGGTCAGATGCCCAACGCGTCTGGTAGACATGGGACGTGAGTTGTTCAGAGTGCTGTAGGACAGAGCAAGTTTCAGAAATCAGACCCCTTGACCCCTCAAACCTACGAACCAAGGATTCAAAGGGGGTGGGCCGTTGAGTCGCCTCCCGGGCAAATGTCGGGGAACTAAGCCAATGCCTTAACTGATAATATTGCATGCGCTCGCTTTCCGAGAGGTGAAAGGTTTGTTTGCACTGTTCAAAGGTATGGAGGGCAGTGCCCTGAAAGAAATCCTGGATAACTAACCGTCCCTCCACAGTCCAGGCATCAAAAGCCTGAGGTTGTAAGGCAGGGGGAACATAGGGTTACGCGTCAGAGGTGTGTTGGGGGAAGTAAACGTTGTGAGGCCCCGGGGCACTGCCAGTCTATCCCAGATCGTTCTCATTGGAGTAGCTATATAAGCACTGCATGGACGTGCCCCACACGGGAGCCAGGCTTTATGGAACCGATAACAGGCCTATGAAGGGCTTTGTTTTTTTCACAATGAGGTGTAAATTTACTAAGCTTTAATTGCTTCTCAACTGCCCACTCTTTCTGTGTGACTTAATTTGCACCATTTTTTAAATACGAATTTCGTTTTTGATATAAATTGAAAGCAAAAAAAAGATCTATTTTGCCAACAAGCGAGACAGCTTAGTGAACAAGGCCCTCCCTTGCAGAACAGTGTATGTTTCCTGGTAGTCATAGGTTTGAATCCTGGCAGGGGCTGGCTCAGCCTCAAATTTGGCAAAATGAGTTGTGGCTGGTGCCTGTCTGGGGTGGCATGGTGGGCAAAATAATGATGGACTGGATTGCTGCGCAGAATAATTACCAGTGGCTGAGATTAAGACAAGCAGTCCACCCATCACATCTTTGTTTTCCTCAGTATGATGGGTATGCCGAGATGTGGGTCCCATGCTCACCATGCCATTGGACTCGAACTGCACGGCCCAGTCAGGCTGAAATTGGTCTGGGGTTGCTTGTTCCCCCTCAGTGGGTGCCCGGCTTGGCAGTTCGGACCGGACTGTTACTATTGGAGTAGGCCTAAGTGTGATTTGCTTATAGCTAGTGTGTGAGGTGGCATGATGGGCAATTACTGATGGACTGGATCCCGACCCAGAGTAATTACTAGTGGTTGAGATTCATTCAAGCAGACTGCCCATCACTTTTTTGTTTTCCTTAGTACCAGAGAGTTGTGGCAACTGTTATTTACTTCACAACTAAACTGCTGTATATAAACATGCCAAGTGTTTTCTGTTGATATTAACATTCGCTGACAGTAAGTGATGTGGAGAAGCAAGAGTGGTTAAAGGCACGGAAATGAAACTATGATGCCATCTTACTTTCAGTTTCTTTATTAATGGGCCTGTCAAAGGTAGGGCAGTCTGTCATGTGACTGCGTGGTACGTACAAAGAAAACTTAATCCAGGCTGTACTGTCTGCCAAACAAGTTCAGGTTTCACTTCCTTCTAACTACTAAAATGCTTCTCATAAAAGATTTGTCATAGCTACCCCTCACGTTTCACTGTGGCCCAGTCAGCTTACTGTGATCCATCTTTCTAAAGACAGACTTGCATGGTAGTAAGAAGCTCTCCCAATAGTCCAGTTTCCTTTTTTAGTCCACTAAAATTTATTTTTTGTGTGCATGAGGCGGTTGTTGTAATAACCAAAATTCCAGTGGCAATGACAAGGAAGTCATCCGAGCGGCTCACGAGTACCTTCCCACTCATTGCCGTTTATTCAGCTAGAACTGCTACTGACTTTCATGATCAGCCACCAATAATCAAGGACATAACCAGTCCCCAATGCACTCATTCATCACCTTTGAATGTCTTTTCCGAAATAACCCAATTAACATCACCCACAGCCATCAATCATTTAGTGATTCATCCATGCCCACTTACCAGACATGAACTCTTTTTTTTACATGTTATGCTACTTTGCACAGAGAACCCTGTTATGTACACACTTAACTCAATTTCTCTCTTGTTATTTGGTGTAATATCCTGTTAAAATAAAAGCTAGTATATTCATCCTCATGCTAGGTGCTGGCATTGTCCAGCAAAGTGTTTACATACTTTTTCAGAAAGCGGCTTCCCCGAACAAAGTAGAATCCCTCTTCTACTTTTCTACCAAAACAAGTGACTTATCCTGAAGTGCTAAGGTGTTGATCCCGCAGTCTCCCTAATCCTGGCCTTTGATTTCTGCTAAACTCTCTGCCACATCCAGTCTGTTGAAAACCATTCAAAGAACCTCTGAAGGCCTCAAACCTGCCCTCGTTTTCATTCATCTCTCACTGGATGCGCCCATGCTATAATTGCTGTGGTCTCTAGCCATCAGCAGCAACGTGCCCCCCTTAATTCTTGCTTCCTCTGACCTTCACTGGAGAATATGATGACGATAGATCATCTCTTCTACCACAATGTTGGAGTACCTCATTGCTCATTAAGAGGTTTTCCTTTTTGCCTAATATAGCTCTTCTAACACTGAATCTACAGGGTGTACTCCATTGGGCAATTCCAATGCATACTGAGATCCAACTCTGATTTTAATCCTTTCTCATTGACCGCCAAAAAGTGGTGTCACTTTCTCATTTTATACATCTTTGTGGCTGATTCTCCAGTTCTCTGCCCTATTTCTTAGCCAATTTACCATTTACATCTAGGATGTGGCTTCCTTTTCTACATTTATGCTGACAACACCTAGATCCTCAGGGCGATATGGAGGCCAAAACTAAAAAGTTCTAGCTTCCTAAGATGGAGGACAGGCATTACAAACTGTGATAAAAACATTATTATTGTTACTGGGGCAAGTCAGGGTTCATTATAGGCAGGTCCATCACTGTGGCCAGGTGCCCAATGCCGGAAAAGGATTTTTCCCCATTTGGGCTTCAAGTGAGACAGGTATTTCTCACTAAGGTTTGGTTTGTTATGTGTGTTTGTTTTATTCCATTTAGTGGCCCTAAGAAGGATTCCTTTCTTTGCAGATAGAAAGTGGTCAAATTTCTGGCATTAAATACTTCTGTCTTAATGCTCTATATCTAGGACTGATGGCTGACCGTCAATTTATTTGGGCCTCTGCTATGTCCTTTCTATGTGGGGCCCATTCTTTAGAATAGACTTCCCAACTGCTAGTTTGTATTCACAGCCCATGACAAAGAGCATGCATTTTAAAGCGTTACTTCTTGTTTACCATGTTACTTACTGAAAGGTTGCACTTATCCTGGAGGCAACACTCTTGCCTACGTAAAAACGACAGTTGATGGACAGAATGCAGAACAATGTCATACATTCACCACAGTACAGCGATCTGGGCCTAAATCCATTGTTTTTTTGCTCACCATGCCATTCCAGTTTCAGCCCAGCCATATGCAAATCAGTCTTGACCCTGTGCCTCATGGGAACAGTCCAGCCCGAACTGCAAAAGCCAGGTCCTCCCTGGACTGGAAACAAGCATCCTAGGACCGGTTTCGGTGTTTCACCCCTCTTCAGCCAGGATAGCTTGATTCCGGTGGCATGGAGAGCACGAGACCCTCGTCTGGGCATACCTGTCCCACTCGGGGTGACAAATGCAAAAACAACAGTTGATGGACAGAATGCAGAACAATGTCATACATTCACCCCAGTACAGAGATCTGGGCCTAAATCCACCGTTTTTTTGCTCACCATGCCATTCCAGTGTTAACCCAGCCATATGCAAATCAGTCTTGACCCTGTGCCTCATGGGAACAGTCCAGCCCGAACTGCCAAGCCAGGTCCTCCCTGGACTGGAAACACCATCTGGTGCTGCCTTCATTCAGCATCTCTGGATATTTTGGTGATACCTGGTTTTAAGATGTCATGCACATAAATGCATACTTCATTATTGTCTCCTTCCTTGTGGAAAGATCCTCCTGTGGAGTTGCATGTTACAACCAACCTCTGCTGATGTTTGGAAGTCTGCTCTAGTGCTAAGAAACCATTTTGGTTGATGTGTGCTTTAGAAATGGTTCCTCATTGTTATTGTTACCTCTACATATCTCACCAGAAGCTGGGTATTTCAAATGTTAAATTAGCATTCATGCTTCTTTCCTCCAAACTTAATTTCTCCTAATGACAGCACCATCCTACTTGTTATGATGTGGCAAGCCAGGATGGCTGCCGCACCGTGAGCTCCGGCTCATCTGCTTATCACCAAGACTTATATGCTGACTAGGTGTACTTTACTCCGCTCTCCCTCACTGGCAAGTTGTTTCTGAATTCCTAGAGGTGAGGGTTTTTTAAGATATTGATGGTGCATTGATTCCATAGTAGTTTGAGGGACATCACACATCGTCACATATTCTCCGGTGGTGGTGTTTACACGATGTGTTGCACAGGTGGGTGTGGTCTTTTACCTATGACATCCACATTTGAAGGAGAGTAGGAAGGAGCAGTCAGACTCATTGCAGGCACATTTACAGTCAGGTATGTTGTGTTCAGCAAAAGTTATTTAAATTCTACTGGTGTCACTTGATGTAATTTTAAAAGCCTTTTGTAAAATATTCTTTTATATCTTTTAAACTCAGTACACATTTTTGTGGAGCTGTTTTGATCTCAGCTGCCTTTTCCAGGATCATTAACCTTTCTCTGTTACTGTCATTTCTGATTGTTGGCAGATAGTCTCCTTATTTTCTCAAGGTATTTGGATATCTTGTGTCAACTGTTAAATTCAGCATTAGCATGGTCACCTCAGTTAATAATGCCAAACCTTTTCAGACATTTCTTAGTGAAAGCAAACGGGCACCTCCTCTTTCACTGGTTTAATCCAATGCTGTGGAATCGCAGGAACTTTTTCTTGGTAAGATACTTAAGGAAATATATGCTATTCATATTAATAGTGGTATCAATTTCGCCGCTATCAAAGATCCCCCCAAAAAACTTGGATGGTTTGTTTATGGGTGTATCTGATATCAAAATCAGAGGGGCTAAAATTGCAATTGATCAAATAGTTACTGCCATTGACTAAATTTTGCCTGAAAGAAAATTGCTTTTAGATTGATAAAGTAAAACAGACACTATAACCTACATATTTTCATCCTGCCAGAGAATGCCGTTAGTCAAAACTGTAGAGTGTTATGAAGAATGAATGGGCGCAGGCATAGGTCTTGTATTGATGATTGATGCTTTATTCTTTAGATCCAAATCATTAGTTACAGGTTAACAGGAGATGTTCTGTTCCTTCTTAATGCCCCACCAGGAGCAGCGTCCTCCCTGCTCAGCCCCTTCTCACCAACTGATCCCACTAGAATCCCAACCACCCTCAACATTCTATCATACCTCATCAAAGGCTGAGCAGGCAGGCAGAGAGCCAGAGTAGGGAGAGTGTATAGATAATAAGCACATCACAACACATCTCCCCCCTTATAATATTTGAAAACAATCAACATGTGTTAAGATGATACAACACTCACTGAGCATAGGAGGATGCATTAATAACAACTAATTAAACATCACCCCCCCAGCGATAATGATCATAAACAGTAAAATGCATGAAAATAAATTTAACACACATTTAGTAGAAAAGGAAGATGAATAACCAAAACATTAAACACCATCCTTCCCCTGATAATGATCAAAAACAAAATTGCAAAACTAGCATAAAAACTCAGACTACAACTATGGGTACAAGACACTACACTACACCCCACAACGTACCCATTGTGCCTCATAAAAAGACACAAGACAGGCAGAACAGGGATCTACAACCCTAAACTGCACAACTAAGACAAAAACGGATCTACCAATAAGACAGATCTAAGACTAAATCCCTTAACCCTAACCAACATAGGGTACCTTTAAACCCAAAATACTTTATGGGTAACTCTAACTGGCAAATCAGGGTATCCCTTAACCCTAAAACACTCTTGCGATAACTATGAGTAACAATAACTCATGACAAATTTAGGGTATCCCTTAACCCCAAAAACACACTCGCAAAACACTATGGATATACATAACCCATGACAAATTTTAGGGTATCCCTTAACCCAAGACACACCCAAAAGGGTGACTCTAGACCATCTAGGGTATCCTTTAACCCTATACAAACACAGGTTAACCTTCAACCCCATACAATTCAGGGCAACATAGCAAAACCAGTATGTCCTTGAACCCAAAATATACTGGCCACAAAAAAGAAATTAGACAACAAATGCACAAATCCCCCAATAATAAACAGTAACCCAAAACCAACCCCCACGTTCAAAGGAACCAAAACCCACAATGCTGAAAAATAAAGAAAAGGAAAGACTCAGACTCCGGTGAGCGATCTCTCACCCGAGATTCTCACCAAGGACTCCCCCAGCTGATAACTTCCAATGCAGTGACATCATGCAGGATAACGTCCCGAAATACTTCCAAAACTTGCCAAAGTTATATGCAGCTCCCAAACTGATAACATCCAAAACAGGAACATCATGCAGGATAGCGTCCCGAAATACCTTCGTTGCCACCAAACTTCTTTTCAAAGAATATCCTGGACATACCTTGCCACACGTAAATCCACCATCACGAAACTCGCAGCGCAGTAGTTACCAGGGCAACGTCCAACGACCTTCCGCGTTGAACTACGCAATTACGAAACGCCGTAACAACAACGCTGAGGTCACCAAGGAACATCCGGGGTTGCGTTGACAATACGCGTTCCACAATGACGCGCATCGGAGAGGAACTTGGAGGACGGCTCAGCGCGTGGAAACCCACTCTTCAAGAGAACCACGCGCTTATTACAGAATGCCGGTATGTTTTTAAACCTCAATTCAACTTCTGACCGTTATAGCCACCATCTTAGGTCGTTAAATTACTTCCACAGCTGTCACGCGCCAATGCTCCATGTGAGCACGAAGTCCAGGCAAACACTTCTTGGGGCTCGACTCGTGCCCCCGACAAAGGAGTGTCCGATGATAAACCCGCATAAAAGTTAGTTTAGTCACAGTCTCTCCACACTAACTATTTTAAAGCCCGAATCCAGCGGCTGAAAATTACCGCATACTTCAAGTCTCAACATAGACTTAGCAGCATAAGGGCAAACAAAACTCGTGGAAGTAATTCCACAAAAGTCACTGCAAGATCCACTTCTTGGCACACAAAGTCGGAGAATTTCTACTGTACTGTACCACAGTTTACTCCGGAACAGCTCACAGTTGCCAAATCCCCAGTACACGGCGCAGCTGTTGATTCCTCTGACACGTTGCAGCTCAAGTCAGACATAACCAACACCAATAAAACGGGCACTCAGACTGAAACGCGATGCTCCACAGTGCGTGTGATGCTGTGATTCTGTGAGATGCTGATCGCTCCCATCCCTTTGTGCCGAAAATTCACATTTGTCAGCCTTGTCACACCAGCGGCCTCTTTGAATAGATACTAGACCACCATCCACGGCACAAAAACGATCGAAGACACAGCAGGGAATCAGCAGGAAACCAGCAAGCTACACAGCACAGTAGTATAAGCAGGAACTGGTAGTCAGGAATCAGTAACTAGTCCAATTAGTCCTTTGGGAAACACTCACCCCAGTCCATCATCAGGCACCTCCACAATAGGGCTGACCGGTCTTTAGGTCACTGGTGGGGCTTGTGGAGTGCAAAATTACTTCTTTTTTTTTCTTATGTGCGCTTCTTCAGTTCCAAGTTCATCCAAAGTAGGCCCTTCAGTTCACAAGTCCAAACTCCATGAAGGTACACGCAGGTTCTTTAACTCGTCGCCAGTGTTATGAAGAATGAATGGGCGCAGGCATAGGTCTTGTATTGATGATTGATGCTTTATTCTTTAGATCCAAATCATTAGTTACAGGTTAACAGGAGATGTTCTGTTCCTTCTTAATGCCCCACCAGGAGCAGCGTCCTCCCTGCTCAGCCCCTTCTCACCAACTGATCACACTAGAATCCCAACCACCCTCAACATTCTATCATACCTCATCAAAGGCTGAGCAGGCAGGCAGAGAGCCAGAGTAGGGAGAGTGTATAGATAATAAGCACATCACAACATAGAGCTTATGTAACAACTCAAAATACTCTGTTGGAAACATTTAAAACAGACAAAGCATACACCATTCTGTCTCATCAGAAAGCATATCAAACCAAGCCCAGTTAGTCTTCAAAGTTCTATTATGCCTTCACCTGATAATGATTTGGAAAGGTAACGGAGGGAGACCCTTTTTAATGGTGAAAGTAAAGAAAAGATATATTCATCAGGATTATGCCAAGAAAACTGTGTTTATTTGAAAGGAATTTTCAACCTTGAGATCGAGAATCATAGACGCTTTCTATGAATATGACATGGATGAACCTTCAAACGTGAGAATTTGGAAAAGGACCATCTCAAAATCTTCAACTTGCTTTAATTGCATTTTTTGTTCAACATGATCCTGTTCTTAAGTATTCTCAAATGCTCAAAACTTTGATGGTCTGTTTAGATTTTATTAATATGCTTTCTCTTATAGTACAGATAATGTTTTTCATAAACGTTATATTCTGTTTAAATAGCAAAAGTTGCTGTGCACATTTCTTGGTTTCTACCTCCTTATGTCACATTTTTATTATGTGAATTATACTATGGTTCTTTTTTGTATTGTTTGTATATGCTACTGCTTTGTACTGCTTGTCATTGGTCAGCTTCTTTGTTTATTTACTGTTTCTTTCTTCTCTTTTCTTATATGTCTGGCAAATATAATCTCTGAATTACCACTCTTGCCAGACATAAAGGTGATAGATCTTTTCTCCAAGGAACACCTATAAATGACAACGTTCTCTGCTCTGCTCTTTGGCTATGGGTTGGGTAGTTAATTCTATCTATTCACTTGGAAATAGTATGGAAAATGGGATTATGTTCCTCTTTTCTTGTAAACTTCTGATTCAGTTTTTAATTCACCACAATGATTCTTGAGAGAAGATTTGTTTATATCATGGTTCAATCAGGCAAATGTATTCTTCATTTAGTCAACATATAAGGCTGATGAATCTGTTTTTTGAAGAGATATAATCTTGGAAATTTCCAGTCTTGGAAATGTACCTATTGTTGTGAGTAGAGACTGTAATCTAATTTGTGACCTTTTGCTAGATAGACTTTCTTCAGTTACATTTACATCTAATAAGATTGTAAGAGGCTGGTTTAGTATATGGTACACACTTATTTAAGTGAAGCACCTTGCACTAATCCAGACAAACCTTATGGTGATTTTAGTGGTCTTAGACAACCTTAGAAAACTCTCAAAGTGGTAGCTGTTATGAGCAGCCTTTAGGCTTAGTCCAGAAGGAATGTTAAGCAGCTTGTTTTACCAGAGCTAATCATGTAGTGTAGGTTAAACGAAAAATAACCCCACTGTGTAGTAATAAAAATATGTCTATTTATTACACAACACTCACTAACATATTGGTATATCTCCTAGCCAGACATAACACAAATACACAAGAATATTTCAATTGTAAGAGATAAGCAAGCACAAGACACAGTGATCTCCAGGGGAGAACAAACCATATACTAAGAAAGTGGAATGCAAACTGCAACCGAAGTTGGGACTTGGACCTGGAGACTCAGAAGACCTGGGTGCACAAGGAACCACCCAAGGTAAGTACCCAGGAACCCCACGGAGGCTGTGTGCAGAGTGGAAACACATCTGCGTACTCAATAGAAGTCAATGGAGGAAGTCGCAGTTGCAGTTTTGAAGAAGGACCCTTCGCAGTGGACCCTGAAGAAACCCCGTCAAAGACAGAAGGTTGGAGAGTCACTCCACCCTTGGATACCCCAGGAACCAGGATAACTACACCAGGGAAGCCAGGTGCATAGGTGCGAAGTGATGTTGGAAACCGCTGTAGACCACAATGGAGGACTTCAGTAAAGATGCTGCTGGCGAAGACTGTGTAAGAGTTGGTGGAATCCAAGGATAGACTCTTGGAGAGAAGAACCTGCAAGGGGGCAGAGTCTCTGCCACTCGGAGGAGACCAGGAGGCGCAGAAGTGCCTTGCCCACTGATGATGGAGAATGCAGGAGTGATGATGGTGACCTTGTCGCTGCAACTGTGAGGACCAGGTGATGCCGAGGAAGACCAGGAGCCACGCACGAGCTTTGCCACATCAAAAGTTGAGAAACAGGGGGTCGGTGTCTGGAGGGTGCACCAACAAGCCTTGGCAACAGACGTGGAAAAAGATAAACGAGCAACGTTGGGACCAGCAAGGTCCAAGAGACTCACCTAGTACATGAGAGTCAGAGCAGGCCCGAGCAAGCAGCGGAGCTTACTGAAGCAGGAGAAGACCTGTGAGAGGACCCACAGGCCGAAGGCACAGGAGTTGCAAGAGAACCTTGAGCAGCTCATCAAAGATGAAGGCCCACAGTGCAGAGGATGTGGTGAGGATGCTGATCTTGGCAGGAAGAGATGCTGGCGGCTGGAACTTCTTGAAGCCTGAAGATCTCTGGAGTGCAGAGCTAACGAGCCTTGGCAAAGGCAAGCCGAAGCAGTGCACAGGGGTTTGGTCCCAGCAGTTCCTATGAGGTATACTGGCCTCAAAATTACATGCCAGGCCTCTAGGGAGTTGCTGAACCAACGCCTGTGTTGCTGAGTCTTTCGAAGTCCCTGGTACTTCAGGAGCGGCAGACCGGTCAGCTTCGTTGCTGTGCCTGCAGATGCAGTGGAGTGACTCCTTCACTCCATGGGAGATTACTTCGGGTATCTTTGTGCTTGTTCCAGGGTCTTCAACAAACCTGTGGGCATCAGACACAGATGACACAGAAGACTTTCAAAATAGCGAGACCAGGAGAAGCAGGAGTCTTCCTTGGTGCAGTCTCAGTTCCAGGCGAAATCCAAGTGTCCAGACGGTCGAAGAGTGACATGGTTTCAGGCTTGAGTCTTGTCCCACGACAAATCTGAGGCCCCACCCACAGGTAAGCTTGTTTATACCCTAAGAAAGGGGTTAGGACGACTCAGGGGTCCCTCCCAGAGGACGGGCTAGAAAGAGGGCAGGATACTCCCATGTCCTTTGTCCAGTTTCTCACCAGAGCAGGAGCTAAGGGCTACCAGAACTGCTTCCAATTGGAGTATGCAAGGAGGGCACCAAATGTGCCCTTCAAAGCAGTCTGGTGGCACTGGCAAGCACCCCGAGCCCAGGGCAATACACTAAGTCTTGTCTGGGAGGTGGTCACACCTCCTTGTGACTGAAAACCTATTGTTCTACCTTCCCCTGCTTGAGCTCAGCTCAGCAGATGGCGGGCAAAATCGTGTCTGGGGTCGGCAGTGGCACTAGCTTGCTGGCAGTCCCTGTAACGCTGTTACCGGGACTACTGAGGGCTTCCCGGAGGAGCTCCTCAGTGCATGGAATCATACCTCCAACACTGATAACGGGGTATGATTCCAACACGTTTGATACCAAACATGCTAAGATTTGGCACAGCCACTATATGGTTAGTTATCGCTTATTGACGCAAGGCCACTATATGTATTAAAATGGCTGACTGCACTTACAATAATCAGTGATTAATTTTCAAAATAGATGTCTTGGAAATCAAAGGTTATTGAATACTATTGCCATACAACACATTTGTAATATTATTTCACCAAAAGCAATCCATCATGAGCAATTTGTTCTTGTTCGATGTAGTCAAGAAAACACTGAACTTGATGGAAATAGCTTTGGTGATGATTAAAACCTATTTAGGTGTTAACATTGATCAGAATTATCCTGTGAAGTCTTTGATGCCTTTATGCGCAATGAGATTTAGCAATAGAGGAGAGCAGCCCAGGTGACATACAAAACATTTATGGAATTGATACAAGCCTGTGAATGGCTTTGTTTTTGCACGATGAGCTGTAAATTCACCAAGCTTTATTTGCTCCTCAAATGCCCACTCTTTCTTTGTACCAGATGACTTCATTTGTCCTGTCTTTTTTTCTCTTTTTTCAAATATTAGGTTAGTTTGCATCTTGGTGCATTATTCATTAAATTGAAATCAAGTTTTAAGATGTTGCACATGGATTCAGAAAGTACCTTTTGTCATACAAACAACACATTAGTAATTTTGTGTAAAAGGATATTTATGGCATTTTCATTTATTTTTGTGTCGTTGCTTTAGACAGAGAGTTTTGTATGCCTTAAAGTCTTTGGCATGAAGAAACAATTAAAGATCTTAAATTTAACTCAGTTTATATATATTTTCTGTTCCACTAATATAACGGGATATATTTCCTGTTTTATATACATTGAATACAAAAAAAAGATCTGTTTTGCTAACAAGTGAGACAGCACAGTGAACAAAGTGGTTTCTTGGTATCACAGGTTTGAATCCAGACAGGGGCTGATTCAGACTCAACTTTGGCAAAATGACTTGGGGCTGGTACCTGTCTGGGATGGCATGGATGACAAAACAAAGATGTACTGGATTATTTTTTTTAGAGTAATTACCAGTATCCGAGATTAGGCAAAGCAATCACATCTTTGTTTTCCTCAGTATGACGAGTATGCTGAGACGTGGGTCCCATGCTCACCGTGCCATTGGATTCAAGATGCACTCTACTAAGGATGGCCTAGGCAGGCTGAAACTCTTCTGGGTTTGCTTGTTCCCCTTCAGTGGGTACCCGGCTTCACAGTTTGGACGGGAGCGCTCCTATTGGAGCAAGACGAAGGCTAATATGCGTACAGCTTGTGCTTGTATGAGGTGGCTTGATGAGCAAAAACTGATGGATTGGATTGCAGCCCTGAGTAATTACTAGTAGCTGAGATTAATTCAAGCAATCAGACCATTGCGCTTTTGTTTTCCTCAGTACCAGTAAGTTGTTGCACCTGGTATTTACTGCACCACTAAACTGCTGTATATAAAAATACCAAGTGTTTTCTGTTAATATTAACTTTAGATGACTGTCAGCGTAATGAGGAAGGAAGAGTGGTTACTTGCACAGAAATGAAACTTTGATGCCATCTTACTTTCAGTTTCTTTATTAATTGGCTTGTCAAGGGTAGGGCAGTCTGTCATGTGACTGTGTGGTATGTACAAGGAACACTTAATGTAGACTGTACTGCTTGCCACACAGGCTGAGTTTGCACTTCCTCCTAACCACTAAAATGTTTCTGATCAAAGATTTGTCACAGCCGCGCATTATGGTTCACTGTGGCCCAGTGGCTAACTGAGCTTACTGTGACCCACATTTCCCTAGACGGGCTTGCTTGGTGGTCAGAAACCCTCCCAAAAATCCAATTCCCTATATTTTACATCATTAATGTTTCATTTTTGTGTGGATGAGGCTGGTGTCGTAATAAGAAAGATTCCAGTGGTAATGACGAGGAAGTCACGAGAGCCAGTCATGCGTACATTTCCATTCATTACTGTTTTTACAACTGACTTTCCTGATCAGCCATCAACAATCAATGACATAACCAGTCCCTAGTGCGCTCATTCAGCACCGTTGAATGTCTTTTCTGAAATAACCCAATTAACATCAACCACAGCCGTTCAACTTTTAATAATTCAGCCATAGACTTTCAACTACATCCTGCCCACTTACCAGATATTAACTTTTCACTTAACTTTGTATGCTACTTTGCACAGTAAACCCTGACACGTACATCCTTAACCTAATTTCTATCTTGGTATTTTGTGCAATACACTGTCAGAAAACAAACAAGCATTGGCATAGCCAATAGGTCTCGCCTTTGGGACCTTATAAGTGTTTAGCCATGCAACAGTTGCGTAACTAAATACTTATAAGGTCCCAAAAGCGAGACCTATTGGCTATGCCAAGCGGCGCCGCGAAAGTGAAAGTGATCGCGATCAAACATCAAAGCGGCCGTGGGGCCGCGAAAGTGAAAGTAAATCGCAGTAAAGCGCAGCGCGCGCGCCCCCGCACATGCACTGTAGCTCTAGGCTGGCCTGGTAGCACTTTTTGGAGCCCTCTCAATAAGTCTCGCCAGACCAGCGCATGCGCTGGGTCAGGCGAGACCTAAAAACCACAAGTATCTTCATCATCTTGCTAAGTGTTGCCTAGTGCAGTAAAGTGCTTACAGAAGCTTTCAGAAAGAGGCTGTCCCGAGCAAAGAAGGATCTCTCGATCCTCCCTTTCCGTTAACTTTCCTTCCCCTTTCCCTACAAAACAAGTGACTTGGCTGATCCTGAATTGCCAACAAGTAGATCAGTCCGTCTCCTTGACGTGGGCCTTTTATTTTCAGCTCCACTCTCTGGCAAATCTACTCTCTTGAAGACCATTCAAGGAACCTTCTGAGGCCTAAATCTTGCCTTCATTTTTATTCATCGCTCACTTAAGGCGCCCATGCTGCAATTGCTGCGTTCTCTGGGCATCAGAAGCAACGTGCCCTGCTTAATTCTTGCTTCTTCTGACCTTTGCTGGAGAATATGATGACAGTGGATCATGTCTTCTACCACTCAGAGTACCTCATTACCCATTAAGAGATCTTTCCTTATCCCTTATTATAGTTCCTCTAACACTGAATCTGCAAGGTGTATATCCTTGGGCAGCTTCAGTGCATTCCGATTTTGATCTGGTCACGTTGACTGCCAACACGCAGTGCCATTGTCTCATTTTTGTTCATCTTTTTGGCTGATCTGTTTCCCCCCCAGTTCTCTACCCTATTCCTTAGCAAATTTATCATTTATGCCCAGGACCCTGCTTGCATCATCTGGTCACTTGGCTTCCTTTTCTACATATATGCCGACAACACCTAGATCCTCCGGGTGATATGTGATATGTAGGTCACAGCCAGGAAGTTCCAGCTTCGTAAGAAAGAGATCAGGCATTTAATAGACAGCAAATGGCTGATTATAAACATCTGGAAAAAAACAATATTATCATTACTGAGGCAAGTCTGGGTTCATTGTAAACAGGTCCATCACTGTGGCCAGGTTCCCAATGCTGGTAAAGGATTTTTCCCCGTTTGGGCTTTAAGCGTGACAGCTAATTCTCACTAAGGTTAGGTTTATCATCTTTATCTGATTTTCAGGCGAGGTGCCCTAAGGAGGATTCCTGCTTTGCTGACAAAAAATTGTATAATTTCTGCCATTAAGCACTCCCGTCTTACTGCTCGATAATGAGGAACGATGGCCGACCCTCAACTCATTAAAACCTCTGCTGCCTGCTTTCTCTGTGGGGCAGTTGTTTAGAATAGGCTTCCCAACTGCTAATTTGTGTTCCATGACAAAGCATATGCATTTTAAAGTGTTACATCTTGTTTACCATGTTACTGACTGAGAGGCTCCACTTTTCCCTAAGGCAACAATCTTGTCTTTCATCACTTGGTGCTGCCTTCATTCCGCATCTCTGGATATTGCGGTGATGCCTGGTTTCAAGATGTTATGGATAGTAATACATACTGTATTATTGTCTCCTTCCTTGCTGAAATAACCTCCTTGAAGTTGCATGTGACAACTAACCTCTGCTGATGGTTGGCTTTCTGCTTTTCAGTGCCAAACAACCACTTTGTTTGAAGTGTGCTTTAGAAATGGCTGATCACGGAAATCGTTACCTCTACATATCTGAGCAGAAGCTGGGTATTCCAAATATTAAACTAAGCATCCATGTTCCTTTCGTCCATTCTTCATTTCTGCTAATGACAGCACCAGCCTACCTGCTATGATGTGGGGAATGGTAGAGCAAAC
Organism: Triturus cristatus; assembly: GCF_964204655.1. Lineage (NCBI taxonomy): Eukaryota > Metazoa > Chordata > Amphibia > Caudata > Salamandridae > Triturus > Triturus cristatus. The sequence goes on along the minus strand of NC_140592.1, from coordinate 457,450,699 downwards.
CAAGATGGCTGCTACACCGCGACTTCCTCAAGATGCTTCTGAATTCCTAAAGGTGAGGGTTTGTTATGATCTTGATGTCATATTCTGCAGAAGTCAGGGCATGGCTTGAGGGACGTCACACATCGTCACATATTCTGTAGTTATGTATACATGATGCATTACACAGGTAGGTGTGGCTTGTACCAAGGACATCTACTTTTAAACAGAGTAGGAGGGAGCAGTCAGACTATCACTGCAGCCACATTTACCGTCATGTATGTTCTGTTCAGCTAAAGAAAATTAAGTTCTACTGGTGTCACTCAATTTATTTGTAAAAGTCTGTTATAAAATGTTCTTTTGTGTCTTGTAATCTCTGTATACATTTTTGTGAAGCTGTTTTAATCTCAGCAGCCTTTTATTTTTCCATGATCATTAACCTTTCTTCGTTTTAGTCCTCTATGATTGTTGGCAGTAGTCTCCTCTTTTCTCAGCATATTTGGATATTATGTTTTTTCTCAATTTCTCGAGATATCTTGTTTCAGCTGTTAAATTCGGCAGTAGCCTGGCCACTTCAGTTGAAGATTCCAAAGGACTATTGAAGGAAATCCATGCTACTCTTATGAATACTGACACCAATTGCTCCGCTATTGAAGATCAGCAAAACCGATTGGCTGGTTTGTCTATGAAGGCATCTGACAACAAAATCAAAGATAATAAAATTGCACTTGATCAGATTGCTACTGCTGTTTGCCAGATTTTGCCTATGAGAACATTGCTTTTAGATCGTTAAAACATAAATAGACACTATACACTTGCTTTTATCCTGCCAGAGAATGTAGATCATAAAAACTGTAAAACTTCTCTTACAACTCATAATACTCAGTTGGAGAAATTCGACAAAGCGCATGGCATCTAATGTTTTTTGCATCCAACTTCAATTCAAAGCAAATATAGGATAACACTCAAGAAGCTTTGCATTTATCATACTTCTGTTAAGTTACCTTTGAGTCTCGTGATCAAGAGACCATCCTCCTACCCAGTTCTGAAGGAGGGCACAAATCTGCTTTTCCACCTCTTTATTATGTCTTCTTGCCTTTCTGTTGGTATAAACTACTTTTCAAATTACCCTTTAAGAGTAGACATGCTAGCCATTGGTGAAATGTAGGAGGAGCCGGGTTTAGCCATGCTGCAGCTATATGTTATGTTATGTTAAGGTATTTGTAGAGCGCATGGCTGCCCCAGCAACGGGGCGTCCCGTGCTAAGATGAACACCAAGTGAGACGACAGAACAGAGGAGAGATTAAAATTGGGTGAATAGCCAGATCTTCATCAGCCTTCTGAAGGTAAGGTGATCAGGGGTGCTGCGGACATGGATAGGGAGGGAGTTCCAGAGGGTGGGAGCCAACAACCTAAAAGAACGCCCGCCTGCTCTGGCCCACTGTATCCGAGGAACTCTGTCCAGGAGCAAATCTGCCGAGTGCAGCACGCGTGTGGGAGCATAGTAGGAGCATAAATCACTCAAGATTCTGGGGCTGATACCCCCCAAGATTCTGTGGGTGATGCACTGCATTGTGAAGTGCACTCTCTGTTCGAGGGGGAGCCAGTGAAGGCGACAGAGGAGGCTGGAGATATGACAGTGTTTAGGGAGGGCAAAGATTGCGAGAGCCTTTAAACAAAAAGGGGTTTACCCGTTTTAACCCTCTGGCACCTGGGTAAATGTACAACATGTGAAAAATATATAGTGCCTTGGGATGGATATAGACTTAGTTGTATGTAGAAATAGTTTAGTTATTTCTATCCAAATATTTCATTTTAATCGAAAGAATCTGTATATATTTTTTGTAAAATCAATCCAGAATCCAATGAGCCACAACCCCCCAACAAAAACAAATTATAAACAAATGTATAGCGAAATAAAGTGTATTAATATGGTTTTAGTAGTGAGTTTCTCTTCACATTCTTTCAAAACATATATACATCTTAGTCTCTTGATCTCTCTTCATAACAATATGCAATTATCTCTTTGCCCTACTAATCAAACAGGATGTGTTGCAATAATTTAAATCACATTCCTTAAATGAAAATCACTCTATCAAAGCAACATAATGGAATATTTTTTCACAAATACATTATTAAATGTTCTTTTTATCTGTTTCATCACAGTTAAATTTCATTTGAGTGTCTCCAAAATAAATGTTGACGCGTTTCAGCCCATACAGTTTTAGGCCTCTTCAGGACTAGGGCAATCAATTGCGTAAATTCTCAATTCCACCTATAAACCAAATATACTATTTAGTGTGTATATACACGTACAACTAATAATGTTTACAACTATATACATATAAACATATAAACACATACTTAGGCTAAACGAAGTGCATTAACACCAGTACATTGTTATAGTACTTTCTCCTCACTGGAGTGACGTATTATGAGAGATTAGTAGAAACATGCCACCGACTGTGAATCTTTAAAACCAAAATAACAACAGTGCTACAGTTAATGTATAATGTGTCCAAAAACGGAGAAAACGTATACCACTACTTCCTTTAAGTAACCTACTTCATTAAAACCAATTCTTTCAAAATAATTATATTCAATGTACAAACATTTACCTCAAACTCGGTCTGTCTACTATCTACCCCAAAATTTTGATCTTAATGGGGGACGGCTCACACATGTTAGTGCTTGGTCAGAGCGGTAATGTCTCTATTTCTTCCAGACACGTTCTTCTGAAAATAACGAAACACTGTGCTTTAATATATAAGCATACCAATTTATGAGTGATTTCGAAAGATTATGTAGTGAACTAATCTAAAATGTACCTACTCAATCTTAATTAGAAATGAGCGTCTCTAGGACCCGGCCGTTATTGACTCACGCCGTCAGGACAGACTGAAACGACAAACAAATCAAATGTGCTAATTTAACTGGGAGGAGATATCCAAGTACTGGGTGTCGCGTAGTTATCAATCCACAAAAGGGCCCTCAAAATAAATAATGGTACCTGGTATAGCAGCAAACTACGGTCTTCGTGTTTCTCTACATAGGACCCAAGTGCTCCGTTCTCAAATACACCGCTCGCGTTGCTGAACTCGCGTGTGAAATGAATTATCCAATCCGCAGAACGCGAATGCGTGTGAGTACGTAACCAGTGACATCGCTTAAAAGAAGGACTATAGTAATACAATCGATACTGAGGAAAGACTTGTATCGACAAAAAGAGACTTATATCAAAAAAAAAATCATAACGAGGCAAACTACTTAAAAGTAGAAAATAAATAAACAGTTCTTTAGAGTTGTTCTACTCAAATGGACCTAATCACAATATTAATATTTAAATGTATCGATTCCCTAGTCAACCAATGATATCTGGGCTGACTAAATGTGGCTGTAACGAAAATGAGGGGGGGGAATATGAAGACGAATGTCAAATGGTCATACCTTATAACCCCAAAAAAAACAATAGGTGAAAATACATCACTCCTTACAATCTTATTAACCATAACAATATATGACAATGAAGAATTATGTACAGAAACATTTCAGCTAAGGGCCATGTATCTTCCAGAAAAAGATATACATTTGATTGGAAAACAGATCATAGTAATAATGCCCAAATTTCATCCTTATCGTTGAGACCCATTGTGGCCGTATGATACTTTTCGATTAGTCTAGCTTCTAATCTGTTTAATTTAATTTGTAGCTCATCTTTTCCTACATTGCCTATTACACATAGCACTGACCACTTTAAATCATTTTCCGTGTGATTAAAGGTTTGATAATGATGCACTAATGGCGCTCCTTGAACATTACATTTGATCCTCGATTTATGTTGTAGGATTCGCTTTTTCAGAATTTGTGTCGTTTGGCCTATGTAATACTTATCACATGGGCAATTGATGCAATATATCGCATTCTTGGTGTTACAATTTGAAAAAACTCTTTGGTGATGTATTTGTCCATTAATGTTTACTTGTTTTGAATTCTCTGTTAAATTACATGCTAAACAGTTTTGGCAACGGAAATGGCCTATTATTGGTGGTAAACTAAGTAGGTTTCTTAAATCTTTTTTGGCAGTCTCCGTATGTCTAGCTGCTCTCACCAGCTGCTGTCTGATATTTTTTCCTTTTTTGAATGCGAATAGTGGTTTCTCAATTCCTAAATGTTCAATCAGCTTCCAATTGTTTTGAATGATTTTTTGACTTTATTCGCTTTAGGGTCAAATGTGAGAACACATGTCAAAGGAATCTTCTCATCTTTTTGTCTAGGGGTCAACAAGGTGTCCCTTGGTGTAAACCAAGCTCTTTTAAGAGCGCCTTTTACCAATTTCTTAGGGTACCCTCGTGTAATTAATTTGTCTTTAAGTTTCTCAGCATTGGTAAAGTAGTCTTCTTTGTTAGTACAATTCCTGCGTACGCGAAGAAATTGCCCATAAGGTAAATTTTCTTTCAACGTGCGGGGATGACTACTGGTGAAATGAAGAAGAGTGTTGCGATCTGTAGCTTTCGTATATAGACTCACACTCAACTGATCATTATCTTGTTGTACCCACACATCTAGGAAATTGATCTTTTCCCGATCTTTAGCCATAGTGAATTTAAACTCGACAGTTCTGGAATTAAGCCAGTTATAGAAATCTGTCAGATGTATTTCTTCACCATTCCAGATCATGAATATGTCGTCTATATAGCGACACCAAAACCCTATGGAATTCCTGAAGGGGTTGGTGTCGCTATATATCCACCTTTTCTCAAATTCAGCCATAACTAAATTTGCAATTTCTGGGGAGAAACTACATCCCATGGCTACTCCGGAAACTTGTAAATACATGTTTTCTTTAAAGCTAAAAAAATTATTTTTTAAACAGAGGTATGCTAGAGATATTATGAAATCAGTTGGGACCTTGTGAGGGCGATCTCGTTGGTCTAGAGTGTATCTCATTACTGCTAAAGCCTCATCTTGGGGTATGTTAGTGTATAACGACTCTATGTCGAATGAAACCAAAAATTGTGTTTCTTTGTTGTACAATAGACCTTCTACTTTTGATATTAGGTCCATAGTGTCTCTAACAAAAGATGGTGTCTTTTTTACAAAGGGAATTAAAAACGTGTCTATGTATTTGGCTAAGGGTTCCAAAATTGAACCGCAGGCCGACACAATGGGTCTCCCGGGAGGATTTGTAAGGGATTTATGTATCTTTGGTAGAACATATATATTTGGTACTTTGATTTTGTTGCTGTTTAAAAAATCAAACTCATTTGGACATAACCATCCTTCTTCCAACCCTTCTTTTGTAATTTCCAAAATTTCAGATTTCAATTCTACTGTTGGGTTGGATTCCAATAATCTATAGTGTGTAGGATTAGACAATTGTCGGATAACTTCTTCATCATATTTGTTTGTGTCCCAAAGTACAATTCCTCCCCCCTTATCAGCCGGCTTAATAGTTATTGTTCGATTTTCGGACAAATCTTTCAAAGCTTGTGCTTCTTATTTGCTACAATTAGTGTTAAAGAATATCTTTTTCTTTTGAAACGTATCTAGTTCTCTTAGAATCTGTTCCTCAAATACCAATACTTCTGCTGGTAGAAGAACACTTTCTGGGATGAAGGTTGATTTAGTTCTTAGGCCGCTTACATTGATCTGTTCTTCCATTTCTTTTCCCGAGAAAAAGACTTTCAATCTAATTTTTCTTAGGAATTGCAATACTTCTGTTTTCCTGTCAACTGGATTTTGTAACATCGTGGGTACGAAAGAAAGACCTTTGTTTAACACTACTAGTTCTGTTTCAGTGGGCACATAGTTGGACAAATTGTAAATAGGTATGGTTTCTGGTGTTGTAGACGAATGAACGGAATTAATGTTTATCGTCTGTACGTTCTCCTCCTGGTACGGAATGGTTCTGACTCCTGATTTTGGTATTGGTCTGGTGTTTGATACTGCCCTTGTTGTGGGTACTGACCTACTTGCGGGTTGTAACCTCGCCATCCTGCTCCTCCCCCTCTGTTTCGGTACCGGCCTCTGCCAAAAAAAGGTTGGGATCTCGGATATTGGGGGTAAGGACGATAGCCACTATATGACCCTTGATCTGAGTCAGATGAAGTGTCTGAAAAAGTTATGAAACGGTTTCTTGATCTCCCTCTATATTGGAGATTCAAAGAGGTAGGATTATTGTTTTGAAAAAAATCTTCTTTCAAATATGGGTAAGTTTCTTCTAATTTGAAATTTTTAACATCTCTAGTGACTTTGCTCGTTTTTTGATTTGTTGTGTGAATTTTGAAGTCCGCAATTGTTTTTTCCACAGACTCTAATAGAGATTTGGCATCTTTAATAGTGTTGTCTCCTAGTATCTCATGTTCAAGTGCCTCAATTTCTTTAAGCTCTGCATCGTTCAGTCTCAAGGCAGTTTCAATAGATAATGCCATCCAGTCTCTTGAGCATTTTGTGCCTACACCACCGAATTTACCTAAATAAATTTTATCTGTGATAAAGATAACTGGAATATTCTTTACTTGAAGTCCGACTGGAATAGTGTTATTTTTAAGATGTTCTAATAATACTTGCGCATGTAACTGAGTTCTGATGTTTTTCTTTTTTAGTTGTTTTAGTCTTTCAATTTTGTCCACATTTGTATTTGGAATCACAGTTTGATCCCCACTTAGTAATGAGGGAATTTTACATAATTCATTTATTTCTTCTTCAGTGTAACTCACTATGGAAGATTCTGACATGACCCTAGATATCGATGGAAAAATATATTGAACCTAAGTATGTGTCACTGGCGGCTGGGTAAACATTGGTCTGGAGATAAATCTACTTACAATTTCTTATATTGTTCTAACCCGGATGGGGAAAATCTTTTTTCTCAAAATGCCCTCACACTTCAAGAAGTGTAATATAAACCTTTAAACAAAAAGGGGTTTACCCGTTTTAACCCTCTGGCACCTGGGTAAATGTACAACATGTGAAAAATATATAGTGCCTTGGGATGGATATAGACTTAGTTGTATGTAGAAATAGTTTAGTTATTTCTATCCAAATATTTCATTTTAATCGAAAGAATCTGTATATATTTTTTGTAAAATCAATCCAGAATCCAATGAGCCACAACCCCCCAACAAAAACAAATTATAAACAAATGTATAGCGAAATAAAGTGTATTAATATGGTTTTAGTAGTGAGTTTCTCTTCACATTCTTTCAAAACATATATACATCTTAGTCTCTTGATCTCTCTTCATAACAATATGCAATTATCTCTTTGCCCTACTAATCAAACAGGATGTGTTGCAATAATTTAAATCACATTCCTTAAATGAAAATCACTCTATCAAAGCAACATAATGGAATATTTTTTCACAAATACATTATTAAATGTTCTTTTTATCTGTTTCATCACAGTTAAATTTCATTTGAGTGTCTCCAAAATAAATGTCGACGCGTTTCAGCCCATACAGTTTTAGGCCTCTTCAGGACTAGGGCAATCAATTGCGTAAATTCTCAATTCCACCTATAAACCAAATATACTATTTAGTGTGTATATACACGTACAACTAATAATGTTTACAACTATATACATATAAACATATAAACACATACTTAGGCTAAACGAAGTGCATTAACACCAGTACATTGTTATAGTACTTTCTCCTCACTGGAGTGACGTATTATGAGAGATTAGTAGAAACATGCCACCGACTGTGAATCTTTAAAACCAAAATAACAACAGTGCCACAGTTAATGTATAATGTGTCCAAAAACGGAGAAAACGTATACCACTACTTCCTTTAAGTAACCTACTTCATTAAAACCAATTCTTTCAAAATAATTATATTCAATGTACAAACATTTACCTCAAACTCGGTCTGTCTACTATCTACCCCAAAATTTTGATCTTAATGGGGGACGGCTCACACATGTTAGTGCTTGGTCAGAGCGGTAATGTCTCTATTTCTTCCAGACACGTTCTTCTGAAAATAACGAAACACTGTGCTTTAATATATAAGCATACCAATTTATGAGTGATTTCGAAAGATTATGTAGTGAACTAATCTAAAATGTACCTACTCAATCTTAATTAGAAATGAGCGTCTCTAGGACCCGGCCGTTATTGACTCACGCCGTCAGGACAGACTGAAACGACAAACAAATCAAATGTGCTAATTTAACTGGGAGGAGATATCCAAGTACTGGGTGTCGCGTAGTTATCAATCCACAAAAGGTCCCTCAAAATAAATAATGGTACCTGGTATAGCAGCAAACTACGGTCTTCGTGTTTCTCTACATAGGACCCAAGTGCTCCGTTCTCAAATACACCGCTCGCGTTGCTGAACTCGCGTGTGAAATTAATTATCCAATCCGCAGAACGCGAATGCGTGTGAGTACGTAACCAGTGACATCGCTTAAAAGAAGGACTATAGTAATACAATCGATACTGAGGAAAGACTTGTATCGACAAAAAGAGACTTATATCAAAAAAAATCATAACGAGGCAAACTACTTAAAAGTAGAAAATAAATAAACAATTCTTTAGAGTTGTTCTACTCAAATGGACCTAATCACAATATTAATATTTAAATGTATCGATTCCCTAGTCAACCAATGATATCTGGGCTGACTAAATGTGGCTGTAACGAAAATGAGGGGGGGGAATATGAAGACGAATGTCAAATGGTCATACCTTATAACCCCAAAAAAAACAATAGGTGAAAATACATCACTCCTTACAATCTTATTAACCATAACAATATATGACAATGAAGAATTATGTACAGAAACATTTCAGCTAAGGGCCATGTATCTTCCAGAAAAAGATATACATTTGATTGGAAAACAGATCATAGTAATAATGCCCAAATTTCATCCTTATCGTTGAGACCCATTGTGGCCGTATGATACTTTTCGATTAGTCTAGCTTCTAATCTGTTTAATTTAATTTGTAGCTCATCTTTTCCTACATTGCCTATTACACATAGCACTGACCACTTTAAATCATTTCCCGTGTGTTTAAAGGTTTGATAATGATGCACTAATGGCGCTCCTTGAACATTACATTTGATCCTCGATTTATGTTGTAGGATTCGCTTTTTCAGAATTTGTGTCGTTTGGCCTATGTAATACTTATCACATGGGCAATTGATGCAATATATCGCATTCTTGGTGTTACAATTTGAAAAAACTCTTTGGTGATGTATTTGTCCATTAATGTTTACTTGTTTTGAATTCTCTGTTAGATTACATGCTAAACAGTTTTGGCAACGGAAATGGCCTATTATTGGTGGTAAACTAAGTAGGTTTCTTAAATCTTTTTTGGCAGTCTCCGTATGTCTAGCTGCTCTCACCAGCTGCTGTCTGATATTTTTTCCTTTTTTGAATGCGAATAGTGGTTTCTCAATTCCTAAATGTTCAATCAGCTTCCAATTGTTTTGAATGATTTTTTTTACTTTATTCGCTTTAGGGTCAAATGTGAGAACACATGTCAAAGGAATCTTCTCATCTTTTTGTCTAGGGGTCAACAAGGTGTCCCTTGGTGTAAACCAAGCTCTTTTAAGAGCGCCTTTTACCAATTTCTTAGGGTACCCTCGTGTAATTAATTTGTCTTTAAGTTTCTCAGCATTGGTAAAGTAGTCTTCTTTGTTAGTACAATTCCTGCGTACGCGAAGAAATTGCCCATAAGGTAAATTTTCTTTCAACGTGCGGGGATGACTACTGGTGAAATGAAGAAGTACCAAATATATATGTTCTACCAAAGATACATAAATCCCTTACAAATCCTCCCGGGAGACCCATTGTGTCGGCCTGCGGTTCAATTTTGGAACCCTTAGCCAAATACATAGACACCTTTTTAATTCCCTTTGTAAAAAAGACACCATCTTTTGTTAGAGACACTATGGACCTAATATCAAAAGTAGAAGGTCTATTGTACAACAAAGAAACACAATTTTTGGTTTCATTCGACATAGAGTCGTTATACACTAACATACCCCAAGATGAGGCTTTAGCAGTAATGAGATACACTCTAGACCAACGAGATCGCCCTCACAAGGTCCCAACTGATTTCATAATATCTCTAGCATACCTCTGTTTAAAAAATAATTTTTTTAGCTTTAAAGAAAACATGTATTTACAAGTTTCCGGAGTAGCCATGGGATGTAGTTTCTCCCCAGAAATTGCAAATTTAGTTATGGCTGAATTTGAGAAAATGTGGATATATAGCGACACCAACCCCTTCAGGAATTCCATAGGGTTTTGGTGTCGCAATATAGACGACATATTCATGATCTGGAATGGTGAAGAAATACATCTGACAGATTTCTATAACTGGCTTAATTCCAGAACTGTCGAGTTTAAATTCACTATGGCTAAAGATCGGGAAAAGATCAATTTCCTAGATGTGTGGGTACAACAAGATAATGATCAGTTGAGTGTGAGTCTATATACGAAAGCTACAGATCGCAACACTCTTCTTCATTTCACCAGTAGTCATCCCCGCACGTTGAAAGAAAATTTACCTTATGGGCAATTTCTTCGCGTACGCAGGAATTGTACTAACAAAGAAGACTACTTTACCAATGCTGAGAAACTTAAAGACAAATTAATTACACGAGGGTACCCTAAGAAATTGGTAAAAGGCGCTCTTAAAAGAGCTTGGTTTACACCAAGGGACACCTTGTTGACCCCTAGACAAAAAGATGAGAAGATTCCTTTGACATGTGTTCTCACATTTGACCCTAAAGCGAATAAAGTCAAAAAAATCATTCAAAACAATTGGAAGCTGATTGAACATTTAGGAATTGAGAAACCACTATTCGCATTCAAAAAAGGAAAAAATATCAGACAGCAGCTGGTGAGAGCAGCTAGACATACGGAGACTGCCAAAAAAGATTTAAGAAACCTACTTAGTTTACCACCAATAATAGGCCATTTCCGTTGCCAAAACTGTTTAGCATGTAATCTAACAGAGAATTCAAAACAAGTAAACATTAATGGACAAATACATCACCAAAGAGTTTTTTCAAATTGTAACACCAAGAATGCGATATATTGCATCAATTGCCCATGTGATAAGTATTACATAGGCCAAACGACACAAATTCTGAAAAAGCGAATCCTACAACATAAATCGAGGATCAAATGTAATGTTCAAGGAGCGCCATTAGTGCATCATTATCAAACCTTTAATCACACGGAAAATGATTTAAAGTGGTCAGTGCTATGTGTAATAGGCAATGTAGGAAAAGATGAGCTACAAATTAAATTAAACAGATTAGAAGCTAGACTAATCGAAAAGTATCATACGGCCACAATGGGTCTCAACGATAAGGATGAAATTTGGGCATTATTACTATGATCTGTTTTCCAATCAAATGTATATCTTTTTCTGGAAGATACATGGCCCTTAGCTGAAATGTTTCTGTACATAATTCTTCATTGTCATATATTGTTATGGTTAATAAGATTGTAAGGAGTGATGTATTTTCACCTATTGTTTTTTTTGGGGTTATAAGGTATGACCATTTGACATTCGTCTTCATATTCCCCCCCCTCATTTTCGTTACAGCCACATTTAGTCAGCCCAGATATCATTGGTTGACTAGGGAATCGATACATTTAAATATTAATATTGTGATTAGGTCCATTTGAGTAGAACAACTCTAAAGAATTGTTTATTTATTTTCTACTTTTAAGTAGTTTGCCTCGTTATGATTTTTTTTGATATAAGTCTCTTTTTGTCGATACAAGTCTTTCCTCAGTATCGATTGTATTACTATAGTCCTTCTTTTAAGCGATGTCACTGGTTACGTACTCACACGCATTCGCGTTCTGCGGATTGGATAATTAATTTCACACGCGAGTTCAGCAACGCGAGCGGTGTATTTGAGAACGGAGCACTTGGGTCCTATGTAGAGAAACACGAAGACCGTAGTTTGCTGCTATACCAGGTACCATTATTTATTTTGAGGGACCTTTTGTGGATTGATAACTACGCGACACCCAGTACTTGGATATCTCCTCCCAGTTAAATTAGCACATTTGATTTGTTTGTCGTTTCAGTCTGTCCTGACGGCGTGAGTCAATAACGGCCGGGTCCTAGAGACGCTCATTTCTAATTAAGATTGAGTAGGTACATTTTAGATTAGTTCACTACATAATCTTTCGAAATCACTCATAAATTGGTATGCTTATATATTAAAGCACAGTGTTTCGTTATTTTCAGAAGAACGTGTCTGGAAGAAATAGAGACATTACCGCTCTGACCAAGCACTAACATGTGTGAGCCGTCCCCCATTAAGATCAAAATTTTGGGGTAGATAGTAGACAGACCGAGTTTGAGGTAAATGTTTGTACATTGAATATAATTATTTTGAAAGAATTGGTTTTAATGAAGTAGGTTACTTAAAGGAAGTAGTGGTATACGTTTTCTCCGTTTTTGGACACATTATACATTAACTGTGGCACTGTTGTTATTTTGGTTTTAAAGATTCACAGTCGGTGGCATGTTTCTACTAATCTCTCATAATACGTCACTCCAGTGAGGAGAAAGTACTATAACAATGTACTGGTGTTAATGCACTTCGTTTAGCCTAAGTATGTGTTTATATGTTTATATGTATATAGTTGTAAACATTATTAGTTGTACGTGTATATACACACTAAATAGTATATTTGGTTTATAGGTGGAATTGAGAATTTACGCAATTGATTGCCCTAGTCCTGAAGAGGCCTAAAACTGTATGGGCTGAAACGCGTCGACATTTATTTTGGAGACACTCAAATGAAATTTAACTGTGATGAAACAGATAAAAAGAACATTTAATAATGTATTTGTGAAAAAATATTCCATTATGTTGCTTTGATAGAGTGATTTTCATTTAAGGAATGTGATTTAAATTATTGCAACACATCCTGTTTGATTAGTAGGGCAAAGAGATAATTGCATATTGTTATGAAGAGAGATCAAGAGACTAAGATGTATATATGTTTTGAAAGAATGTGAAGAGAAACTCACTACTAAAACCATATTAATACACTTTATTTCGCTATACATTTGTTTATAATTTGTTTTTGTTGGGGGGTTGTGGCTCATTGGATTCTGGATTGATTTTACAAAAAATATATACAGATTCTTTCGATTAAAATGAAATATTTGGATAGAAATAACTAAACTATTTCTACATACAACTAAGTCTATATCCATCCCAAGGCACTATATATTTTTCAAAGATTGCGAGAGCAGCACCATTCTGAACATGCTGCAGCCTTTTAACAGCGGATTTGTTGGCTCCCAAGAGAAGCATATTGCAGTAATCTAGTCTGGCAAGGACAGAAGATTGGATGATCAGTTGATGAGTCTTGGAGTCAAAGAGACCAAGTATAGGCCTGAGGCCCCGCAATAGTCCAAAACATTTCCCTGCCACTGACTTGGCATGGGTCTCAAAAGTGAGATCACTGTCCATCATTGTGCCTAGGTTTTTCACTACCGGTTTGGGTATGGGCAGAGCTCCAAGAGCAGGAGGCCACAATTCATTGCCCCAAAGATGGTGATCTAGATAGTGATCTATACAGATGTGGGCTACTGCTCTAGCTAAAAAAACAAAACTTTGCCCTGAGCTACCACCACATTATCATGCACTCCCAACAATATTAGTAGGGAGGTTAGAGTCACATTTAAATGAAGTACCACCCTCAAAAACGTAGTTATCTCTTGTTTATGCAAATCCATTGCTGGGCAACTACAAAACATGTGCTCTGAGTCTGCTTTCTGATTTTGACAGCGTGGACAGCAGATGCCTACATTTTGCTTCCACATAGCAATCTTTACTGGAGTGAAGTTCAGATTAAAAAGCGTTTTATAATTTTGCCCCGCGGATAAAAGTAAGGCCCCCTCCCAGCTTGAGTGATTCAGGGAAGCTACATTTTGTAGTATCTAACCTACTCTGCCACTTCTCCAGGTGTTTCACGAGATCGTCAGCCATCAAGCTATCCAGAAAGTCATAAATGTGTCTTATCTTACAGCCGGGGTTATTACAGATAAGCTCCATCAGTGTTTGCTTAGTGAACTCAATTTCTCCCCCACATTTTTTTAAAAGAAAATCACGAACCTGAAGATATTAAACAAATTCTCTCTTGTCTATCCCAAAATCCAATTGTCGTTCCCCGAATGATAATATTTTATTTCTGTCGCAAAAGTCTCCTAATTTCATGATCCCACTAGCCTCCACTCTAAAACAGCATGGTTCCTGCAATATTGTAGGAAAAAGCGGGAACCTCCAAATAGGGGTATAATAACTATATCTCCCGATACCGATCGTCTTTTTTATAACTGCCCAAATCTTAAAGGCTGCCTGTAGGGTCTTGAATTTGACTTTCTTATAATAACTTGGCTTCACAAATAAAAAAATAAAACCTCTTAGCATCCTCCTCTATTAATAATTCATATATGGGGTAATACCTTTGCCTGACTGATGATCACCCAGGCTACCCCCAATGAGAGATTTCATATGTTGTTGGGCAGCAGCCCACTGGTAGTATCTAAAATTAGGGACAGCCCATCCACCGCTTTCCCAAGGCAACATAAAAAATCTAAGAGCTCTTCTGTCCTTGGAATAAGACCAGATAAAGCTGCTGACCATCTCCTCCACTGCCTACGGTCTATAACTGCCACCCGCGCACATTTTTTCCTTGTGTAGTAAATGCCGCTTAAGTAGGCCAAGAAAATCCAGCATTTTTTTCCTTGAACCCTCGACATGAGTTTCTTGCATGCAGAGAATATCGAATATCTGCACGTAATATTTTCAGCCCTTCTGCAACATTCCTTCTTTTCACTTTTTCATTCAAGCCGCGAATATTAACAGTGGCAATGCGTAACTTAGTCAATTGAGCAATTTACACAATCCATGCACCAGTTCGGCCATATATAGTATTCTGTCTCTCTCTATTATAACAGTGTAAACAGACAATGTGCCAGATGGCATACTAGGTCCATTTTTACTTCTCGTCCCCTCTGGTGTTGTGTACCCCACCAACACACCGCCACTCCATTGACCCTCCCTAAAAGCCCCTCCCTACTCTGACCACTAACTCCCCGACCCCCTCCCACCCTCTCCTACATTTTCAATCAGACCCATGCTGACCTGAGTTATGGCTCCAGTGCTCACCATCCTCTCCAGTTTACATGCAAACAATCTGTTATCTTCACCAAAGCATGAGATAATGAGAATGTATCCGATTCTCAATTAATCGGCTGTAACAAGAAAAAACATTACTGTCCAAATCCCAGTACACATGACTGTGTGCTGATTTAAGACGTCTAGAAATGTAAATAGAGATAGAAAATGACATCTCAATAAATAGAGACAGAAAAAGACTGGTAAAGGGAGCAAATCCTTGTGCCCGGAAAAAAAAGGAAAAAAAGAAGATAAACTGTTCAGTGTCCAATTGTGCCTCAGCCTTTGAAGCTGAACCTATGAATTCATCTATGTACTCTTTAGCTTTAATCTCTGAAGCAAACGCCCAAGTCTTATTTTTAAAAATAATCTTGAGACGGTAAGGGTTCATCAAGTATGCTTCAGCACCCTTTTCCTGGCATGGCTTAGTGAGTTGTCTCAATCGCCACCTTCTTTCTAGAGTTACATGACAGAAATCTGGTCTTGTGAAGAAGCAATATCCCTCAGAACTTTATCTGGCATCAGGGCGCGCTTTCTCGAAGGCTACCTGCCTAAGCAAAAAGTTACCCAAATAAAAGATTAAGGCACTTCGCCTGGCAGTTCCATCTTCCTGTGGTTGGCTTTACCTTCTTAACATAAGAGGGAAATAATGAACTTTTTGTACCTCTTGATCCCAATTCCAGGATGTTAGATCAGAAAAAAGCCCCTTTGAGCAATTTTACCACAAATGCCCTGATATCATTGCCTTCAAGAAGACCCAGGATCTGCAAATTATTTAGCCTCTGCCTGTTCGTGAAATCCTCAAGTTTCTATTGAATGTCCGAAATTTGAGACACTTGGGTTTCTGACTGATCTTTTAGCTTCACTAGGTCTGTTTCCAGGACAGAAGTACAGTTTTCAACAACAGTAATCCTCTCACCGATCTCAACACAGGCTTTAGAAATCTTTCTTATTGCTTCCTGTAGTTTCTTTGTGGCTGATCTGGCCTTGCGGCCATCAAAGCGAGTTTCTTCTTGATGTTGTTAATGGAGCTATATTAGCATCAGTGTTCCATCAGTAGAACCAGTGGATTTATGACTAGTGGAGATACCTGTTGCTGATTATGTGGCTCCACATACACGTGCTGTGTTGCAGAGTAATCCCATTTCAGTGCAACTCAGTGATTTCTCCAGTTGACTTCTGATCTTTATTTTTAAGTCTCTTGTGGTGTTTCCCTCGCTTTATCATAGAGCTCAGTTCATATGACAAGCTGCTCGAGCTACTGCCTAGAGCAGATGAGCCCCATCGGTCAGCAAGAAGAATCTGTTTCCTGTTTCTATGGATTCCTCTGGCCCCTTACATCCTCAAGCACAATCTACTAGTGTCCTTATATCCTTGCTAATATATTTAATCATTGAGGGAGCATCTCTTCGATCTCTGAATTCTGCTACTTCAGGAAGATTAACCAGGAAGCCCCCTGTAACTGCCAGATAACATTCTCCGGTGTCTTAGTTAGATTTATAGAGCTTCAACTATTTTGACACATATTAGCTGCGACTTCAAGGCCAGTTATAATCAAATCATGGAATTAAATAGGGGGGCAGGAACCATTGGGACATCAGAGGTCATTTCCTTTGCGAGATCTGTCCCCTCTGTTTGAGGAGAGAGAAGTGCAGCATATAATTAATTGATTGCCCCTTCGCCCCAGACTCTTTCATCCATGTTCACCCCATCCATAACATGGCAAACATTTTCACTGACCTGAGGGTCAGTCACTGCCGTCGTGCTGCCAGGTTGCCGGGTCAGACAGCCCCCTTTTGAATATTTCCCACCCCGATGACGGGGTACTGGTAATAGACAAAGTCTGAGTTTGGGGATTAGGCCTTATATGCACCATATCGCTGGTCCTGCCTCTGATGACTGTGTCAGCATTGTCACCCATGCTGGCATGACTTCCCTTCGATGCCTGCTCCTCTATGGGCAGTTTTGCCCCTACAGCCATTGCAAAGAACTCCACTATGGAGGGCTGACACCCAGACCCTCTGACCAAAACCTCACTGTCCATAGCTGCTGGGGCTCTTAACCTTTTAGCCCATTTTCTGCATGCCACTGCCGCCGCCACTCTGATCCGCATTCATGCGGAATGAGCCTGAGGTGCCTGAAGTTTGCCAGGCTGCTGCAAGGCTCTCCCCCGCCGATCACGAGTCGACCGTAGTATGAAGAACAAGATGGCGGCCATATGAGCAGCTGTGTTCGTCTCTTCTCCTCTCCAGCCTCACTAGGATTTGTGTGGGATCAAGAACAGAAGAGATTCCGCTGGATGAGCAATGGCTACGTCGTGTATTCGGAGACGCGGCTCTGGCTAAACTGTTTGCTGGGCGTCATTGTAGTGGCTGTTGCCAACCCAGTTTGGTGGGCTACAAGTGAGCTGAGGCACTGCGGCCGCCAGAGGACCCGACTTCCTGGGTGGCGTGAGAAGCATGCCGCATAAGAGACTGCAGCTCATCTCACCGGAAAGTAAATCAAACCAAACCCATACAGACAGTCTACAAACTTCTATGACGCCATCACCTGATAATGCATCTAAAACAGAGACTCCATGTGGTAAATTGACGGACAAATAACTGTAAGAAATTTGTAAGATTCAATAAATAATTGAAAAGCAAAAGGACCTATACTTTGCAAATCCATGATATTTTAACTGCTCAAAAGTAAAGTGCTCAGTGCTTGTATGTGGTCACACATTGATAACTATACAAACATGATACACTATATATAAAAACCATACGACTTTTGAAAAACACAATCAATTTTTTTAGTGACTCGATAATAAGAATCTTTTTATGTCACTGAGATGAAGGAATCCAAAACAAATTCCATTAGCCATATGTGTAAACGGTGTTTCGTCCTTGCTCACTTAATCAGTCATCATCAGGACAATTGGAGAAGTGGGAAAGCAGTGAGCCATGTTAGTCATCTGCTTGTTTGTATTTGCATAGGGCTAAGTCTGAGGCCCTCTGAAATCAGTGGTATATCTGAATAAATCCAGAAGCGGATAATATGGAGAGACACCTAATGGGTTTAAAAATCAGGCATGTCCCAAACAAAAACAGAGTTGTAGCATCTGTTGAAATGACATCGGTCAGGTGTCTGCTGAGGTAACTGCGTTTGTGTCCTAATACGGTAAGACATGATCTTGCGGTTCCCTAAGACCTAGCACATTAACTGAGCAGGGTCGAAACACTGCAGATACATGTGACTAATGGAACTTGTTTTTGGATTCCTTCATCTCAGTGACCTACGATCATCCAAATTATTAAGTCACAAAAAAACCTATTGTGTTATTCCATGGCCATATTGTTTTTATGCGCATTGTATTATGTTCTCTATAATTATCACTGTGTGAGGACAAATGTGCACTGAGCACTTCACTTTTAAGCAGTAAAAATAACATACACGGCAAAGTATATAGTTAGTATATGTCCTTTTGCTTTTCTTTTATTAAATAAATGTAATTAGTTCATAATATACTATTTGTCTTTCATTTTACCACGTGGAGTTTCTGCATTTGCTGCCTCTGATTCTGCGTGGTTCTTCAGTAAGGGTAGCCCCCTGCTTTCCTAATATCACCTGATAATGATCAGGCAAGATGCTAGGTAGAGAGAGACCCTTTTAAATGATGGAATGAAATAAAATACAGATATTGATCAGAATTTCACCATAGAAACTGTCTCTATTTAAAAAGCAATTGCAGCCTTGAGACCGACTCCAATACCCTGGTTATGAATATGGCCTGGTTGAGCCTTCATCATTGGAAATCTGGAAAAACACCATCTCGAAATCTTCAACTTGTCAGTTGCTTTAATTGCATATTTAACTTAAGACAATTCTGTTTTCTGATAGAGACTTCTAGCCACAGATTCCTCACCTTTTGATTGGAACAAAAAACGTTTCAGAGTGCCGATGCATGCCGCAAGGCGCACTCTGCACTGACTTTGTTCTGCTCCGGAAATGACGTACGTGGCCTATAGAGGTGCCACTCCAGCTCGCTGACATCAGTTTCTTTCTTTCAGATCCACTAGAGACCCATACCTTGATTTTAACTCTCTTGCGGTGTCTGGGGTCGGACAACGACTCCAAGACCTGTGGAGACAGCATGTTGTTGTACCCGAAAGGCCATCAGGGAGTGAAAGGAGATACATTATGTTGTCAAGCACAAGAAGACACGCCATTGGAACCACTCCAAGTCCTGTTCCACCGCTCAAACCCAGTCATGCTCCCGGTGTCAACGGAGCTTCTCAAGAGGCCGGTCTTCGTCATGCTCCACGTCCTCCTGTAAGCACAAAAAAACACAAGAAATCGAAGCGGAGTTCTACTTCTTCGTGTCATTCCTACTCCCCTGACAAAGTTCATGGGTGGCACCAACCATCTTGCTCCTTCTCTCAAATTCGTCCGACTTCAGAGCCGATTTAGCTGCTTGTTCTGACACAACCCAAGTTTCTGGGGCCAGATCAAAGAGTAGTGCGCAACTATGCTCTGGCTCATCAGATCTCTACTGACTCCCTCTGATGCACCTTTGGTCCCCACTGAGCCGAGAGGCCTTCCACCTGGACTACCACTGGCGGGTTTGCTCTTGGTGCCATCTGGGCCCTCTGAGCCACTACTGTCCTCAACTTCAGTTCCAACGCTGCCCCCAGTGACCAAACCCACGTCAGGCCCGCGTACACAGATGCTTATCTAACCTTCCAAGGAGGCGGTTTAGATTGCCCTCTTTGACACCTGTCTGAATTTGACCGACACCACACCTGAATCAGAACAAGGCGCCAATCGAAATGCACTCAAACATCCACATGGCAGGCAACATTCATTGCATTCTCTCTTCCGCATTGACTCCAACAATGACTATGACCAAAGTGATGAGTTTGCTCAGCCCTATGCTGAGGACAGTTGGCATGAGGACTTGCAGGAAGCTTATGGGCTAGATACCGTCCCAGAGACCGCTCTTTTTTCTCCTTCCGCCTCAGCCACAGAAGAACCTGCCTCCTATGCTATGGTTATATGTAGGACAGCTGAAGTCCAGTTCCCCTCCATAGAGGTGCTAACTGAGGTCCTACAACTGAGCCAGACAACTTCTGAGCCCCTTCCTCCCTTTCAATGAGTCTCTGACAGAAATCCTCCTAGCGTTGTACTGTCCCTCCAGTTAACAGACAAACCACCAGACGCCATTGCCCTGCTTCAGCCAATCCGGCCTTTTTGCCACAGCACCCTTCTCCAAAGAGCCTAATGGTGCAGGCCTCCACCAGCTGGACCAACCCCAACACTTTTTCTTCCACTCCCCATGACAGGGAATGAAAAAGAGTCAATACATATAGAAAATGCCTCTGATCAACAGCCAATTTATTCCTGCGATAGATCAATGCCTCTAGTTTGTTGGGCATTACACTCATGCCCTTTGGGAGTTGATGGCACAAATCCTCCCTGGTGTACTGGAAGACCTTCTCCTTGTACGTTGTAAACGATTCAAGATGGACGTGATGCGGCCAAGTTCACAATTCGTTGTGGCTTTGGACACCACTGACTCCACTGAGCGTGCTCAAGGCATCAGCGTTGCCATTCATTGCCATGCGTGGCTGCAAACTGGGTTTTCGGGCGACGTCCAGTGACCACTGATGGACATGACATTCAATGGGACTCACCTGTTTGGGGACAAAGCTGACTCTGCACTTGAATGCTTTAAGGAGAGTAGGGCTACTGCTTGCTTTCTCAGCCTCCCTGCCCAGCTTCGCTAGCCGCAACAATTCCACCATTTCTTTCCTGGCTTTGGCCGAGGCATCTCCGAGCCCCAGAAGGTAACCCAGCAGTTTGGGCGAGAGAGGCCGAGGTGCACCCCACGGACCAGATCAGCGTGCCGCTCAGGCCTCCACCTCCCAGCTGCCACACCTGCTAAACCTATTCAGTGTGCCCACGTAGGGCCACAGCCACTAGGTAGGAGGCAGAATACACAGATTCTATCTGGGTTGGCAAGCGATCACGACAGACAGTAGATATCCTGCAGATTGGTTATGACTTACCATTCCTTTCTTTCCTGCTGCACCTTTCACTGTCCAACCAGGGACTGACAGAGGACCATCTCTCCATTTTGCACCAAGAACTGCAAGCCCTTTTGGCAAAAGAGGCTGTAGAGAGGGTGCCAGCAACAGAAGTAGGATGTGGTTGTTATTCCCGCGACTTTCTGGTGCCCAAGAAGTACAGAGGTCTTTGGACTATTCTAGATCAGTGGCCTCCCAACACCTTCCTTCGGAAGGAGAAATTGAAAATGCTCATCCTCGTCCAGAATGTATCTGCTCTTAACCCTGGAGACTGGATGATTGCATTCGACCTGCAGGATGCCTATTTCCATATACCCGTCCTGCCGGCCCATCCTCACTACCTGCAGTACCTAGTGGGACAGGAACATTTTCAGTTCACTTTGCCCCCCTTTGGTCGCACCAGTGCCTTTTCCAATCTTTCAGCTTCTGTCCTGGATCTTGGTGAGGTTGGCTCTAAGGCAGCTGGTACTGATGGCCTCCTGCATACCGTTGGTCGAGCATGTTAGGTGGCCTATGCAGGCTCAGCAGTGGGATCTGAAGTCCTAGTGGTCCCAACATCAACGGAACCTCTCCGATCTAGTCCAGATTTCGGAGGAGACAGCAAAAGATCTGCAGTGTTGGTTACTGAACCGTGATTGGGTCTGTGGCAGACCGCTCTCCCACCCAGAGTCGATAGTGGTGATTGATGCCTTGCTTCTTTGCTGGGACAACCACCTGGGAGAGGCGGAGATCAGAGGCCCCTGGTATCCTGTGGAGTCCTGGCTCCATTTGAACCTTCCGGAACTGAGGGTTGGTACTGAAAGCCTTCCTACCGTCCATCAAAGGGAGGCTGGTACAGGGGCTTATGAACAACACTACCACCATGTGGTACTGCAACAAACAAGGTGGGGTGGAGTCACGGACTCTCGCCATTCTATTATACAGTCTTACTAAATGGGGTGTCGAGGATGGCCCTTGAATGGATTTGATCATTTCATCACAAAAGCAGTCAACATACATGGTTAGGATCTTCTCTGTCATATTCCTCAATACCGTTTAACATTTGACATGCTTTCCTGGCTCAAGTATTAAGCCATCAGCAGATAAAATTCAGTTTCTGCGTGGTTTCCACTCAGAAACACCCCTGGCTTGAGAACAGTGTAATAAAGCATGATAGCATTACAGAGTGCCTTGATCTTCAATATTTTTGGACAAAGGAAACTTTTCTTTGAGCAGACCAAAGACTGAAGTCCTAGGCCGGATCTGATATCAGTCACTCTCCTATCTTGGACATGCCTCATTCTTCTTCCCATCTGGTCAGAATCTGGGCATCGTTTTTCATCTGAACCTCAACTTCATTAACTATTCAATTAAGTGGTCAAAGGAATGAACTTCCAGCTCTGTAGTCCATAAAATCCTCCAACTCCTCTAAAGGGGGAAGAAAATTGACTTACCACATGCTCTGGTCATGGCTCGATTGGACTACTGCAACATAGCCTACATTGGCCTCCTTAAAAATCTCATTCTAAGACCGCTAAGAGTCTAAAATTAGGTAGCCAGAATACGCATGAGCCTGCATAAACAGGACCAAATTAACCAGGCCCTGATAGCTCCCCATTAGTACTTGCTTGAAATTACGGTCATGTTAAAACAATTTGTGTTACACAAAAAGTACATTGGGGCAAAGGTCATGGCTGATGTCAGCTGGCAAGCCACTACACTACAGTCATAAACGTATGCCAACTGGTGACACTCTAATAAAGCAATACCCATTTAGTGACTCAAGTTTGGCAGAAGATCGTTGGGCATCCAGAGTCTGAAATAATGGAACTGCCTTTGCCCATTTCCGTGAACAGAAGTTGATTATCTCCAGTTTAGAAGACAGAACGTTTTAAATAAGATTTCAACTAAACATAAGCTTGACCTTAACACTTATGTACTTTAAACATCTTACCGTTATGTTTTCATGTGTGTTCCAACACACTGAAGTCGCCAAGGTGACATAGTGCTGTATAAAACCCGAAAAAATAGTGATGACCCACGATACCAATGTATTTCATCAACAACAACCCTCACTAATCATGGAAGTCTGCTTTCAGATTGTGATTTCAATTCATATGCTGACAATGAGACGACCAAAGTAAATTACCTTGAAAATGCACATCTCCGCCAAATCTCTGTTGCATCCCCCGAACTTGCAAAATTGTAAAAGTAATCTATTAATAAATCAATCAGGGGTTGGTAAAGCTTAACTACTCAACCGTGAGGGTCTCAAGGCGCTGAGGGGCAAGGGGGCGTCTCCGTTGAGAACTGGGGCCATCCGAAATGGCAGGTCTTGAGTTCCTTCCAGAACTGGGGCAGTGTTGGGGATTGCCAGATGTGGAGGGGGAGGGTGTTCCAGGCTTTGGCTGCAAGGTAAGAGAAGGACTTTCCTCCCATTCTAGTCTTGCTGATACATGGGACGGTGGCCAGAGAGAGCTGGGCTGATCGGAGGTGTCTTTTGGGTGCATGGAAGGAGAGGCGGCTGTTCAGGAATGCAGATCCTGTGTTGTGAAGGGCCTTGTATGCGTGGTTGAGGAGTTTGAAGGTTATTTTTCTTTCGACTGGAAGCCAGTGGAGATGGTGGAGGTGTTGGGTGATGTGGTAGTGAGGGGGGGATGTCATGGATCAAATTGCTTTGGCGTTCTGGACAGTCTGGAGTTTGCAGAGGAGTTTCTTGTTGTTTACAGCATAGAGAGTGTTGTCGTAGTCCAGTCTGCTACTGATGAGTGTGTGTGTGACAGTTATTCTGGGTTCGCTTGGGATCCATCTGAAAGTTTTTCTAAGCATGCGGAGGGTGTTATAGCTGGTCGAGGAGATGGGGTTGATCTGGTGGTTCATTGTGAGCGATGGGTCTAGTATGATGCTGAGGTTTCGTGTGTGGTCCGTCGGGGTTTGGGGATTTCTGAGGGTGGAGCGCCACGAGGAGTCGTTCCATGAGGAGGAGGTGGTGCCAAGTATGAAGACTTCTGTCTTTTCTGAGTTGAGTATCAGGCAGCTGTTCTTCATCAAGGTGGCGACGGCTTTCATCCGTTCTTAGAAGTTGTGTCTGGTGATGTTGGGGTCGTTGGTGAGGGAGAGGATCAGCTGGATGTCGGTGTAGGAGATGATGCTGAGCCCGTGGTTCCTGACGATGGTTGCAAGGGGGCCATGTAGATGCTGAAGAGGGTGGGGCTGTGGGAGGAGCCCTGGGGCACTCCACAGTTGGTCTCGGTCGATTCAGAGAGATAGGGAGGGCGTCTGACCCGCTGAGTTCTACTGGTGAGGAAGGAACGTATCCAGTTGAGGGCCTTGCAGCGGATGCCCGCGTCGTGAAGTCTGGTGGCTAGGGTGTGGTGGGAGACGGTGTCAAATGCAGCCGAAAGGTCCAGGAGGAGGAGGGCTGCCGTTTCGCCCTGGTCGAGGAGGAAGTGTATGTCCTCGGTGGCGGCGAGTAGGGCGGTCTTAGTGCTGTGGTTGCTTCGGAATCTGGATTGGGAGATGTCCAGGGTGTTGTTAGCTTCGATTAAGTTTGTTAGCTGGGTGTTGACGGCCTTTTTGAGGACCTTGGCTGCGAAGGAAAGAGGGAAGATGGGCCTGAAGATCATGAGGTCTGTTGGGTCCGCGGAGGGTTTCTTCAGGAGGGGGTTGACTTTGGCATGTTTCCAGTCATCTGGGAAAGTGGCAGTCTCAAAGGAGCAGTTGATCGTCCGATGTAGTTTGGGTGCTATGGCTGAGGCAGCTCTGTGGAAGATGTAGTGTGGGCAGGGGTCTGAGGGTTGTCCGAAGTGGATGCTTTTCATGGTCTTCAAGATGCTTTCTATCGTGAGCAGGGTCTGTTGGGTGGTGTCACATGAGGGGGGAGCTGGAGTTGTGAGGTCAGGTGGTTTTGGTTGTCGAAGTTGTAGTAGATCCTTTGCATTTCCTAAGTGATTGTCCTTGCATAGGTAGACCCAAAGCTATATCGTTCTCCAGCAATAGGTCAAGTAGTCATGATGTGATCAATAAAAGTTATTCAGGAGTCTTGTGAGTTGCTTTGAATCCTATTTTACTTTAAAAATGCCAATTTAACAGAAGCAATCCATTCGACTCAGCCACCGCGTTTCGTCCCAGTGGGACTTCATCAGGGCTAGTTCAATATCCCAATGTTGTCATCCACCCAGTGTTGGCTCCTGTTGTTGTCTCACAAATTCTCATTGATATAATTTTGTACCACTAGATGGTGTGTTGTGCTCCCATCTTATCTTCATCCTTTCTGTTTCCTGGTTCGAATGTCCTATGAGTTCACGCCTAGCACTATCATGACTACTTGATCTATTGCTGCAATGCCGTTTAACCATCTGTTGATTTAGGGACAGATAATCCTGTATAGAATTGAACGCTCCTTTTTCTTTGTTATTTCTTGACCTTATGTTTGGGGTGGCCTCTTGGCAATGGGGTCACAAAAGTAGAGCGTTGGATGAAACAGAATTTGTATTAATTACACACCAGTGTGCCATTTGGAGCCCACATTGCCAGTGTGCTGTTTACTAGAACCAATGATATACCACATCAGCAACATATTTATCATAATTATCAAAGACATAGACAAAGAATGATATGTGCACAAATGAATGTGTTAGTCTGCCTGGCTACCCATAACCATATTCAGTTATTGTTTGCAGAGCAACTGACAAGTCTTGGAAACTGCAACAGACCCAGAAACAAATCAAGAAGAAATATACAGTTTACAGCCTGCACCCCTGTTCTCAGAGATTCTATCTGCCAATAATGTAATCCATGTAAGACATGGTGACAAACATCTGCCAAGGCGCCCCTCTTTGTTCAGTTTTGACTCGGAGCCTTCATATATTCATATATCATCAACCCAAACATTCTTATTTGAAAAACACAATATCCTTCACCTACCACATCACCTTAATGTCTCTCAATAGGTCCAGTATGCAGATTGCATACCTTCAGATGTTAACCATGTTACTAAGCTACCAAGACTTTGCTGCAGTGGTAGCAAGATATATACATCTTTGACTCCTTTGCATCGGGTGGATGTTTGGTCATGTTTACCACTGCTTAAGAACATGAGGGACAACTTGGCTATGTTTGCTATTAGAGCCAGAAGAACATTGGGATGACAATAATCAGTGGGTGGAGTAAAGGAAAGGCCACTAAAAGCTTCATAATAACAAACCCATGGCAACATGGCAGAGGATGTAGATTAACTCAAGCAGTAAGTGGTAGAGAAACTGTCAAGCTTGCACAGACTTGGCCGTGCATGGTCAGGTCCTCAGAACAGGACATGTGCCAGGGTCTTTTCCAGCAAACTACTGCCAAAAAGCCAGTGAGAGCGGCCTCTTCACATACTTGTTTGATTGTGGCTCTCCTAAGACGACCACCCAGTCAGAGTGCCTCAGTCAGCTACAATAAGTTATATTGTTAAGTATAACAATTTCCCAAAACTTCTACCTTGATGGACATTAAAACTAGCTGCCTTAATTAGCCACAAACTTGTATGAAGAGTACAAAGCATTCAGAGGAGAGGGATGTTGTTTTTAAACTCATTATTACCAATGTGGCATGTGGTTCCTCAAAAAGTGGTTGCCTCCAGATAGAGGTCTATTGGCCACAAAATATAGAACCACCTCCCAAATTATAGGGCGATCAGGTAACGACTGTCCAGCTTCCACTCAGCCCATAACTACTTTTACCACCTATTTCGGCATGCAGACCTATAAACTCCTCCGCCTTGTAACTTGCCAGCCTGCTGAGATTACTTATGTATGGCCTGTATTGTGATCCACCATGTGGGAAACTCATTTTGCTACCATGTGGGTTTTTTTTTATTTAAAAAAACATACTGTTCTGCATGTCTCTTTTGTAGTCTGTATACGATACTTCATGAGAAAAATGTCAAAACTGGTATGTTGTCTTTTGATATGGTTGAAGTCTCTGGGTCACAGAGCTTCGCTGGATGTGTCTTTGACGAATAAAATTTGTTTACAAAAAAAAAAACATACTGTGAACATTATATAGCAATAGAACTAACTGGTGTGGAACCCGGCAAGTCTGCCATTGAAGAGAGACTGATAGAATTTGAAAGCCCACTCTCAATTTCAATAGGCATGTTTTCTGCCCTTTTGTGACTCATCAGGATCCAGACAAATGACGTCTCATCACAGTTTTACTAGATCATACTGCTTCTCTCCTTAGATGGACATCTAAGCCAGGACATCTCGGGAGTGGTGGGATGGGGGAATCATATTTCAAAGAGCAATTTTACTCTTCAGGATCAAAAGACAAGAGAGAAAGAACTTGTTTGAAACTCAATTGACCATGTAATTGATAGCAGACTCCAATTAGGCAGATCTATATCAATCAATCAAACATTTATAAAGCATGAGAGGGTCTCGAGGCGTTGTAGATGTTGGCCTGTGTGCGGGGGTTTCTTCATTCGAACTTCCAGGTCTTGAGTTCTTTCCTGAATTGCTGAAGTGACAGTGTGGTCCTGAGTTGCAGAGAGAGGTTGTACCATGCCTTGGTCGCCAGGTGCGAGAAAGATCATCCCTCGCTGTTGATTCGGAGATCCGTGGGGTGTCAGTGAGGATGAGGGAAGCGCAACAAAGGTGTCTGGTCGGTTGCAATGACAAAAACGGAGAGGCAACAAGAATAATTAATCCTAAATAAGAAAGAGGATCTTGAGTCTTCAATCATATATATGTAGTCTTCTTTAATATTAATAATCTAATACATATGCAGCCAACGCGTTTCACCCTAAACAGGGCTTCATCAGGGCAAGACTAGTAACTCATAAAACGTTTTTAGGATGGTGTGCAGCGCCCTCCAAAAAAGGTGACTGCCTGCATTTGTTGTCTGCCTTCAATAATTGAATGAGTCACGTCCTCCTTATGGACCTGGACTATGCATTAACAGGAGTCACGTGTCCAAGAATATAGTCCAGCAATAAAGGCCAACTTAATCATTTATTCGTGCATCATGAACTCCCTTGAGTCCGAGAGATGTTCAAAATAATATGGGCTGTGTATGGCTCACCTTCCCCTTTGATACTGACAACGGATCTGGAACGCCGTCTGGTCGGTTGGTGAACCAAAAACATGTTCAAGCTCACACTGTTCTTTGCTCACAAGTCCATCTTTTCTTTGCATCCTTTTAATGTTGACAATGTATCATAGAAATGGATGGGCTCTGCAGCAAGTTTTCCACTTATTGTTTCAGTACATTTGTCCATCTGGTATGGGCTTTGCTAACTAGGGGCGACATCCGTGTCAGCTTTCCATTGTAGGGATTCTCTATACGTGATTCCAATTCTTGTCAGTAACAGAGGCCTGGTGCTGCAGCAGTAGTGTTTCCAGTTCAAATCAAACTTTATATTAGCAGGTCGTGACCCTAAAATCTTGAGTGTGATCTGTGTAGGTGAATGGTGGCTGCTTCCTTGCACATTTCTTATGTAAGCTGTGTCACAGGAGAAATGTTCCTATCTGTGCAGGGTAGTTTTGTAAACAAGCTGCAACCTCAGTGAGAGAGCATATTCACAACCAGAAAAAATGATTATTTTGGTACCATGGGCCAGGGGCCAACATCACGTACACCTCTTCCCATTGAGACACAATAATGGCTCCGGTTTCACTTTACAGCAGTCAAATGGCCAAGGTGCCAATCAAGGCAAGGACGCGGCTTAGGCCTACAAGAATCTGACCTCGGCATTGATAGATTGCTGGGCAGAGACCGCAACCCTGCCAGCCACAATTCGCAAACCCTGTTACTTTCCTCAGTTTAGCACCTGTTTCATGTAAGTAGTATGAAGAGCTATTTAAAAAAATATTATGAGTATTATTTGAACACATTATTTGCACATCCAAGACGGGCTGCAGACTTCAAGAGGTAAACCACCTCACCATGTGCATCACATACAGGTATGACACAGACATAGCTTATTTCCACCACACTTGAGAAAAAATGCTTGTCACCTTGCAGTGCCCATGACAAGCGTCAGGACCTTTTTTTAGTAGTATGTTGCGACAGGAGACTTTCGCTACCGACTGTGTTCCAAATGCAGTCAGTTCGGCATCTGAGGTCCATCCAGAGCTCAGGATGTCCCTTAAATAAGGAGAATACTATGTACTGATCCCTCTCTGGAGCTGAGTCCAACTACAATTACTCGGGGCAGACGATGGACCTGGTCTTGATGTCATCTGCTACAGTGGAGAGAACTGAGGAAACCACAGAAGGAAACAGTGCAACACACTGGAATCACTAAAGTGTCCCTCGGGTACCAGGCAAGGGCTACTACATGAATCATCAAATTACTATATTGCATGCAGGACCAAGAGAGGTGGAAAAAAGGTCAATCGCCGGTACCAACTTAGTGTTAGGACACGCTCTTCCAGGGTATAAGCTGTGCTACACAGATTTAGTTCATTCATTAATTAATTAACACTACGAGAGAATATCACCTCCACAATCAGTGAATAATTGTATATACAAATTATTCCATATCTGAGTTCCTCCTCTATCAAGGGTTGCCCTTTCTACTAGCCTTGTTGGAAACGTTAAACCATTTAGGTACTCAGTGGAGTATGTCGCTCCAGGAAACGATGTTGGCAAAAAGCAAGGCTGAGGGTCCATGAACGTCATTTGGGAGTAGGCAGGGGTCACCGCTGTGACCTCTAGCTTGCTCCCAGCTACTCCTGGCACTTCCTTTGCGACCCCTGGACTCAGAGGAGGCAAAAGGGTTTTCTTCTTCTGGGGCCAGGCGTCGCATAGGAAGTGCCAGGAGTAGCAGGGGGCAAGCTAGAGTTCACCACTGCACACCCTGACTGCTCCCAAATGATGCCCATTGGATCTTCCCTTATGGCTTGGACTATACAATGTGTTTATTTTTTCATAAAGTGTGAACAATGGACCAAAAGTACATCTGTGTACTGTACATTACAGTACAATACAGTACAATACATGAAGATAAAAAAATAATCAATCAAAATCACAATATGAAATGTAATCAGATTCATCTGATGTATTACAATACGCATTATGACTAAAGTGTGACATACTACTCTTGAAAAAGAGGAACCAGGAGCTTGGTAAGGTCCAGCACTTGCTCCTTGTATCAATAATCTATTCATAGACAGGGCTGTGTAGTTCCTCTAGGAAAACAGGAGAGGGGGAAACTAATCGTGCTTCAGATTAAAGCAGTAGGCTCCAATAGGAGCAGGTTCCATCACACACCCCGAAAGGTGTCATGCTTCATCATCTGTGCAAGCTCCTTGTCTTATTTATTTATTTATTTATTTATTTATTTTTAGCATTTCATAAAGCGCGAACAAATGCCCGCAGGCGTCTCGGCGCTGTACTATGTGAACTCTCCTATGCTTGGCTTCTAGCTCTTAGAGGTTAAACAGCCATGTTTTCAGCATCTTTCTGAATGACAGGAGATTTGGGCTAGATCTGATGGATTGTGGCAGTGTGTGCCATAGTTTCGGGGCGGCCACCAGGAAACGTCTGTCTCCCCAGTTGACTAATCTGGTCCGAGGTATTACCATATCGTTCAGTTTGGCTGAGCGAAGTGGTCGAGGAGGACAATGAGGAATAAGGTGGTCTTTCAGGAATTGAGGGGCTTGCGAGTGTAGCGATTTATAAACTATACATAATGTTTTAAATTTGATTCTATTCCTGATAGGGAGCCAGTGGAAGCTTCTCAAGGTATTAGTTATAGGTTCAAACTTAGGAATGTCCGAGAGGAGTCTGGCCGCTGCGTTCTGCACTGTCTGCATTTTCTTGATGACCCTAGTTTGGGCATTGATAAACAGGCCATTGCAGTAATCCAATGCAGACAGGACTAGGGCACTTACTAAAGTCTTGCCTACACTTTTGGGAAGAAATGGAAGGATCTTTTTTACCAGGCGTAATTTGTAGAACGCTGTGGAGGCCGTCTGGTTGGCATGAGCCATAAAGTTCAGTTTGTCGTCAAAAATGACGCCTAAATTTCTCACCTTCGTGGTTGGTTTAGGCAAGGCTCCAAAAGATACCGGCCACCATACCGAGGACCAATTAGGGTTAAGATGACCGAAGGTTACCACCTCAGTTTTGTCGGAGTTCAGTTTCAAACAGTTTGCTGACATCCACTGTCCGATGGCCTGCATGCCTGTTCTAAAACTCTCCGCCACTGTTTCCCCATCATCCCTGACGGACAGGATCAACTGGGTGTCATCCGCATATGAGGTAAGGTTCATCCCATGTGCTTTGATTGTCTTAGCAAGGTCCGACACATAGATGTTAAATAGTGTCGGACTGAGGGATGAACCTTGAGGTACCCCGCATGGCAAGGACAACTCTGCTGACTCGAATTGTCCTAGGATGACTGCCTGTGATCTATCCGTCAGGAATGATGCCAGTAGTTTCTTCGCTAGGCCTCGCACGCCCATGCCTTCAACACGATCGACCAAGATCTTATGGTCGACCGTGTCGAAGGCGGCCGATAAATCTAGAAGCACCAACAATGCTGAGCCTCCTTGATCTCGTATTAGACGGATATCATCCGCTACTTTGATTAGTGCCATTTCTGTTCCATGAAACTTGCGGAATCCAAATTGGGTTTCATCGAGCAGATGGTATTGCTCGATAAATTCCGCAAGTTGAGTATTCATGGCTTTTTCTACTATTTTGGCTAGAAACGGGAGGTTGGCTATAGGCCTGTAGTTTTTTAACTCCGTTTTATTCAGGCCAGCTTTTTTCAGAAGTGGCTTTAGTAAGGTCTTTTTTAAAGGGGAAGGGAAGATTCCTGTGCGGAACAATAGATTACAGACTTGAGTTATAACTGGCACCACTGTGTCCATTAATGGGAGGAGAGTTTTCACGGGACAAGGATCCAGTGCTGAGCCGGATTTAATGGATTTGATGATGTCCTGAATTTGGTTTTCTGTGATTTCCGCAAACTGTGAAAGGGTGTTTTCAGTATGTAGTGTTATTATGTTATCTGTGCTTTGGTTATCAGTAGAGTTAAATGCTGAGAAGATATCATTCACTTTAGTGAAAAAGAAGGATGCTAATGAGTCACAGACACTTTGTGAACAAGGGGGGTTCAAGTCAGGAACACCTCCTACAAGCTGTTTAGTTATGTTATAGAGCTTTTTATTAGAGTTTTTAGCACTTTCAATTTGCTCGCTGTAGTACTTTTTTTTGGCCTCTGTGATCAGGAGTTTATACTGAATTTGAAGCTTTTTATACATATGTTTGCTTTCATCGTCATAGCTTTTCCTCCAGTGTCTTTCTTTGTTTCTACATAGCTGTTTGTGTTTTCTAAGTTCTTTTGTGTACCAGGGTGCTGAAGGGGAGCTTCTGTTACTGGACATTCGTTTGACTGGTACTAATTTATTAGTAGCCTGGTCCAGCCAAGCTTGGTATTGCTTTGTAGCTATTTCTGGATCAGTAGACAGGATAGGCTTAGAATTATCTAATGCTACCTTAAGGTTAGGAATATTGATGTCTTTCCATACCTTAAAAGGTTCCTGTCTGGGAGTGGGTGTTTTAACAATGGAGGTATCACTAATTTCTATAGTACTTAGTACCAAGTAATGGTCAGTCCAAGTCATTGGGAGGACGTCAGTGATTAGGAGATTATCTAGATTAGTGTATATTCCATCTAATGTATGCCCCGCATTGTGGGTAGGTCCCGTCACCAATTGTGATAGGCCAAAGACCTCCATTTCCGACTAAGGATATAGTGTCTTTATCTCTATTACAGTCCAGATGGAAATTAAAGTCTCCTAGCAGTGTTATGGATTTCTCGATTGCAAATGCTTCTAAAATAGTAGCAATTTCTGTGAGAAATCCCAACCGAGTTTCTGGTCGTCTATATAATAGTATGCCTCTGAAGTTATAGGAAGGCGATAAATAGATATCAAAGTGAAGCGCCTCACATGTAGTAGTAGGTATTGCCTTGATGTGGATTTTGAGGGTGTCCTGTGCAATGATTGCTATCCCACCTCCTCTTTTGTTTGTTCGGTCCAGCCTATATACTTTAAATCCCTTTGGGACGGCTATTACAAGATCTGGGTCCGATGTTTTATCCATCCAGGTCTCTGTCAGGGACATTATATCGATGTTCCTGTCCAGAAGTAAATCGGCAATTTCTTGCCTGTGTTTGGCCAACGAGCGAACGTTGATCAGGGCAGTTATAAAATTTTGTGTTACCTGATTTTGATGGCCGTTTCCCACCGGTTTATTTAAAAGGGGGATGGCTGCCTGACAGTGCTCACATTTCAAGATTGTAGTGGAAAATATAGATTCCGGACTATATCTAATACATCCTTCCATGGCTCGTGGACGTAGATCAGTTAGTGAGGAGTGAGTGTAGGGTGGGAGGCGGGCGAATTCGGTAGAGCCAGGGGTGGTGGCCCTAGGCCCGTGTCCGGCGCGGACGGGCGCAGACGGGCTTGCCTTTGGCGCGCCTTTGGCGCGCCCGCTGCGCCCGCCCGCTGCGCGGACGGAATGACCCCATTTTTTTATACTGTGCCGAGGAGGGTGGGAGGCGTCCTGCCACTGGACCGCCAACCCTTTCTCCCTCCAAGATGGCGCCTTTACCCCGCGTCGTCAGCCCCTAATCGGCCACGCCGGGAGGAAAGGTGAGAGGAGCGCGCCTCGGTGCTAGGCAAATCTTGCACTCGCTAAGCGCAGTTATGCAATGATTTTTAAAAACGCCACAATTAAGATATTTACAGGTTTTAAAGAGTTAGCCCAGTAATACCGCAAAGGAATAGTGAGTAGAACCCCCGGCTTCCGCCTCAGGGGAGAGTAACTAGTACGCAGAGCGATGGGCACTTACTGTTTAAATATCCGGGAGGGCGGGAGGCGTCCTGCCACTGGACCGCCAACCCTTTCTCCCTCCAAGATGGCGCCTTTACCCCGCGTCGTCAGCCCCTAATCGGCCACGCCGGGAGGAAAGGTGAGAGGAGCGCGCCTCGGTGCTAGGCAAATCTTGCACTCGCTAAGAGCAGTTATGCAATGATTTTTAAAAACGCCACAATTAAGATATTTACAGGTTTTAAAAAGTTAGCCCAGTAATACCGCAAAGGAATAGAGAGTAGAACCCCCGGCTTCCGCCTCAGGGGAGAGTAACTAGTACGCAGAGCGATGGGCACTTACTGTTTAAATATCCGGGAGGGCGGGAGGCGTCCTGCCACTGGACCGCCAACCCTTTCTCCCTCCAAGATGGCGCCTTTACCCCGCGTCGTCAGCCCCTAATCGGCCACGCCGGGAGGAAAGGTGAGAGGAGCGCGCCTCGGTGCTAGGCAAATCTTGCACTCGCTAAGCGCAGTTATGCAATGATTTTTAAAACGCCACAATTAAGATATTTACAGGTTTTAAAAAGTTAGCCCAGTAATACCGCAAAGGAATGGAGAGTAGAACCCCCGGCTTCCGCCTCAGGGGAGAGTAACTAGTAACTTGTCGGGTCGACGCTGCAACATCCGACAGGCACCCGCTAGGGGGCTCTTTGCCGGAGATCTTTTTTTAGCCGTATGAGGAGGTGTGGGTGTGTGGGTTATGTGGGGATCAAAAAGTGGATTTAAATAGGTATAATGATGCTCAATATCAGAGTTTTTTTAATAATAAAGCTGAGCACCTGCTGCTAAGGTTGCATGAAGTAGTAAGTTACAGCTTCAAATCAGTGTGCGTTTCACGCTTTTTCAGTCAATAAAACTGGTACCGTTGGCAGTTATATCGCCTACTAAGTGTTTTAAGGCAATGCCATTTTGTGGCAAGTTCTATGAAAATGATCAGTGTGAAGTATTGCAGTGCGCCTCTACCACTTGTATGGGGTTCCTATTCACCGGAGTGAAAGGGCCATGTTATCATTGCATACTAGTTGTCAGTTGGGTTGTTTAAGGAGGCCTCATGTTGGACTGTGTTCAACAGGGTTAGAAAAGATGAATGCATTGTTGAGCAATGGCTTAACTCAAAATTATGCTCAGTCTGTAAAAGATGGTGAGGGGTCCCTTCCACTTTCATTTCTCACAGATATTAAAAGGCCTTGGGCTCAGTGGGGGCCAGTTATATGATGGTGGTCCCCGCTGTGTTCTGCCCCCGCTGAGTACTGGTTTACATTGGCTAGGTGTAAAAAATAGATCTTGTAATCCATTTGTGTTGAGCAGTATGTGCATGGTTGCATGCAACAGTCGTCATTTTAACGGAATTGAAAAGTGATAATTGTGTAAGACATAAAGTCATAACCTCAACTAACTCCTCCCCCTCCCCAGACAAAATGGCGCATTGTTTCCCATCTCAGTTCTGTTAGCAATGGTCTTTATTTTCGCGGACAGCAGAAAATTGAAGAAGTCACGTGACGCTGGTGATTATTTCCCCCCTCCATATAATATATTTCCTGTGGTCACAAAGACTTGCAGATCCGCGCCGTGGCTCGAAGGGCCATTACGCTGCCGGCAGCCAGTGTCTCATTCCGAAGATATGTTTTTCAAAGGCGCAGAACGAGAGAAACCCCTCAGACCAGCCTGCAGCCCAATAAATTATTAATACGCGAAAACCGATCTCTCCTCCTGGGCTGGGGGGGGGGGGGGGGGGTCAGCAGGCAGCACCCTGGAATATGCTGCAAGCAAACGGACGCGCTGCAGAAATCCTCCTTTTCCTTTTCACTGGTACGTTTTCGACGAGGCTTGTCGAGAAAAAGAATGGGGTCACGGTTTAGGGGGTTACCTCTCTTAATATCTGCAAAATCCACATTGGCCTACCTCTTTTTTTTAGCTGTGCCTCATTTTAGTATATGTTTATAAACAGATCTGAAATAAAAGAAAGACCCATGCAAGTGCAACTATATGTATGTATGCGTGCTGATCATCCGGGTGCCGGTGTACAAAACGTAGGCATATTGGCCAGGAACCACGTTGGTGCCTGAACACAGAAGTGGTGGTTGAACCACACCCCCACCCTTTTAGCCGAGCGCTGTGCTATTTTTAGTACAGCATTCACTGAGAACGTGTTGTTCCCGAAATAGCACCGTGGCTCTGTGGCCACTACTGTCTTTTTTATATAGTGTGCTGTGGATAATGTGACGTTACTGCTTGCGTCTTTCAAGGCGCAAAACGAATGTAGCATGCACTAAAGGGGTGCCGCAAAGTAGATCCCGCGCCGTTAATTGTTATGGACCTTGATTGATTTGTCTACACCTAACATGGCCGTGGCCAAGACACAGCCAAACCCAACAATTTTGTCCAAATTTTAATGTTCATCACAGCAATGCATATACACGCCCATCGCACACGGCAAGTTGCGTCGTTTTTAAGATAAGAATTAATCATATTCACAGAAGAAAACAAAAAACATCCTATCAGATACAGGATTTTGAAAAATGATCACTCGTGCCTACTGCTGTCCACTGAGATTTGCTCACTTATCCACTGTATTCAAGCTCGCTTGGCTGATGAGGGGTGTTACCCAGAAACCGGTCCCAGGATGCTTGTTTCCAGTCCAGGGAAGGCCTGGCTTGGCAGTTCGGGCTGGACTGTTCCCACGAGGAACAGGTTAGAGACTGATTAGCATAACTGTTAGAATCCACCAGTGTTAACCGCTGTGTGCGCTAAGAACACTGACAGGTAACTGTGGTGTGCGCGCGGGGAATCATGAAGAAACTATGATTCCCGGAAGCGTTAGCGGTGACGTAGTGACGCTCGTGTCAGTGGCGTCACCGCTACTTCAGGGATCGGCAGAATGGAGCCGGTGCCGCTAATCTTGGTTGTTCCCGGAGGGTCTTGATTGCCTATGGTTCGGCAAGGGTGCTTTGCACCTAGCTTCGTTCGTGTTTCTGTACTTGAGAGATAGCAGGATCGTTTCCCGCGTTTCTGGTGCACAGGCAGGGCACATTGACTGCATTAACCACTCGTTGTGAGTGTGGATCACGGAGTGCTGCTGTAAGCATTTCGAGATAGCAACTCTCTTTTGCCCAGATACACTTTTGTTGGTGAGCTACACTTACGGTAGGCTCATGCAGAGAGTAGGGTGAGGAGGCTCGTTTGTGGAAACCTTTGTGAATCTCATTGTTACCAGATGGTGGGAGATTCTACTGACCACGGTTTTTGATGCCTCATTTATTTGTTGTTACATTTCTGCATTGCTGAAAGTCACCATATGACATTTGGGAGGATTATTGATTGCAATCCTCAAAACATGAGTGGTATGAAGTAATACTATAGTGCTA
Source organism: Triturus cristatus (assembly GCF_964204655.1). NCBI lineage: Eukaryota > Metazoa > Chordata > Amphibia > Caudata > Salamandridae > Triturus > Triturus cristatus. The sequence goes on along the minus strand of NC_140592.1, from coordinate 457,413,267 downwards.
TCCAACTGCTGCCATATTGACATTATATTCTGGATTGGTACAAAAGGGGGTGGTTGATGGACGGAGCATCAGAACCAATCAAACACTCACACCCAGTCAACAGATTTGGGTTTGATCCATCACCGTTCTTTAGCCCACTCTGCCACCCCAGTTCAGACATGGCCATATGCAAATCAGTCTGACCCTGTGCCTCATGGGAACAGTCCAGCACGAACTGCCAAGCCATGCCTTCCCTGGACCGGAAGGCATGGCTGATGGATCAAACCCAGATCTGTTGACTGGGTGTGAGTGTTTGATTGGTTCTGATGCTCCGTCCATCACCACCCCCTTTTGTACCCCTTTGTTCGCCATAAGTTGGCAGGGTATGCTCAGACGTGAGTCCCTTGCTCACTTTGCCACTGGATTCAAGCAAGCCTGGCTGAAGACGGCTGAAATGCCAGAAACTGGTCCTAGGAAGCTTGTTTCCGGTCCAGGGAAGGCATGGCTTGGCAGTTCGGGCTGGACTGTTCCCATGAGGCACAGGGTCAGACTGATTTGCATATGGCCATGTCTGAACTGGGGTGGCAGAGTGGGCTAAAGAACGGTGATGGATCAAACCCAGATCTGTTGACTGGGTGTGAGTGTTTGATTGGTTCTGATGCTCCGTCCATCACCACCCCCTTTTGTACCCCATTATATTCTGGATTACCATCCTTCTGGTTGCTTTCACTGTTCTATAGTTATTTTCTTCACAGCAAGGGTTAGGACTAAAGAGAGCTACGTGGCCTATTCTCTCTGCCCCTGTTAAACCATCCACCTGCATAATAGGGTATGTGTAATTCCTGTAGGCAGACTTGTCTATTACCTGGAAGGTCTTTTATTATCTTTATGTATTTTCTTGTTTTCTATATCCAAGTAGAGGTATATCTATATGCAGTGGATGATCTTCTACTACAGACAGAGCATAAGGCAGCACAACGTTTTATTTTTTTACAGGTATAAAAGGGGTAGAAAGGAAATGATGATATGAAACAGTGTGTCAGAATCATAAGTGTTTTCCTAAGACAAGGGTTGATTTTTTTTCCCTTGTGTTTCAGGTCTCCTTCCCCACGGTTCCCTACCTTTCTTTTCCCCGCTTGATCACCTTTTATGTCTGTTTATTTGCTGTCAGACATAGGGGATATCAGGAGGTGGACCACAATATCTTCAATACGATCCCGAGGATTCAGTTCACATAATATGGCTGGGTCTGAACTGAGGTGGCACAGTAAGTTAAAGAACGGTGATGGATTCAACCCAGATCTGTGACTGGGGATGAGTGTCTGAAAAGTTTAAGTGCTCCATCCAACATCTCCTTGTGTTTGCTTTGTCCGCTGAGATTTGGCATACTTTGAGGGCTTCGGCATGAAAGATTTCCAGGAGTCACTTGCAACACGGCTTGAATTTCGAAAATTGAAAGTTTGACTTTGTTGTTTGATTGTAGGAGATCTGTGTATTGATCCCTATGTTTTCCTGTGCCTCGGTTTTGGTTTCAGATATTAAAGCTCCGTACCTTTCTTGAATATAAAATCAAACAGCCGCACTATGCCAATAGGTACCACAAAACAATAATCCTTATTTTGTGACTCAGTATTATTGAAGTATCAAAAAAGGAATCTTCCGCTCTCTGACTAGAAATATTTGAGATAAATAGGGGTGTTTATTTAGGAGAAAGAAATAGTAGCTTGTAGGAAGAATAAAGTCAATAGAAAACATATCAGGGCCTGGGACTTTGCCTTTTCAGGTCTCATCAAGCAACCTCTTTTGTACAGTGCAGAGGTAATGTGCTCTGATTCAGTCCCCTTCAAACCAGTCTTGCTACGCTAAGCCCCCTCTCACCATTGATTTGAGACATTGCCAACCACAACTTGGATCCACCCACAGTAGTGTTTGTCTCACATTCATGCTGTTGGCTGTTTGGATATATCCTGCCTCCGAGGAAATGCTTCAACTGTAAAATATAAGGGGCCGGACTCGCCGTAGCGGTCGCCGGGCTTTTTCCCGGGGGGCTGGAAGGGTGGAGGCCAGTTTTGGACCAGTGGAGGTCGGTTTTGTTACTGGGGGCAGGTTTTGCAGCAGTGCTGCAATATCAGGCCCCTGTAACAACAGCAGGAGCGGTGATTCTCACTAGTACACCCCTCCCCCCACCGGGGTCGGTCAAACAGATTGCCAGGGCTGGTTGCTGTTCCCAGTCCAGCCAGGAATACATAAGGGACTTTTTTACATCATCAGAGTTTTTTGTCACATTCAGCTCCTTATCTCAGACTTGCATAGTATACAAAAAGCAGTTTTTTTTTTTTTTAGCAATTACAATTTTACGGTGTGAGGATTGTAATGTATTATATGGTGTGGGACCTCACCGTGTAATATGCTCACCAAACTGTTTTGGGTCTAGTCTTGTTCATTTGTAAAATCTGTAGCTCAACCCTGGCAAGCTGTGGCTTCAAACAGCAAGGCTTAAAAAAAGATGCACCAAACAACAGAACAAGAAAGTCACACAAAATGAAAGAAACCAGTCATCAATTTATAAAAATAAATTGTATTTTTATACATTTTTAGACACCAAGATGAGGAAATTCCCCTAAGGGTTCCCAAAGATATTGATTTTTAAGTAAAACATACATCTTAGCTTTTTAGTCAAACAAGCACTGATAACTGTAAAGTTTGAAAGAGTTGTGTTTGACTACTCCGGCCCAGACTGGGTGACCAGTTCTGAGAGGTAAAAGGTCAGGGGGCCCAATAAGGAGTATTTCGACAGTTACCTGGTTGCCATAGCAATATCAAGTCCAGTTGTACACATTATGCAAGAACTGCTATAAACTTCAATGCAGTGGTCCTGATGCTGAGGATACAGGACGCTGAAAAATGCTCGGGGTGCTGTGTGATTAACAGGGGTCTTCCAGGGATTATTCCTCGGTCCAGGGTAGAGTTAGGGCAACTTTGGTCACAGAGGTTGATGCCCCCGAAAGTCCTCTTTGAGCCAGCAGAATTTCAGTTAGGGCTGGGTTACCATGCTCTGGTCACATCAGGTCCAACAGTTTCCTTTGGTGAGGGCTAGTGTTTGTCTTTGGTAACCAATCCGCACTCAGATGACTCTCCGGGTCCCCCAGATATGGGTGCAACTTTTGAGTACCAAGTGGAGGTCTTCTTGGCTGCACGTCTGCGGTCAGCAGCGATTCGATGGAAGTGGCTACTGACTGCCAGAACAGGCTACTTCCGTTTTTATGGCCCTGGTGCTGGAACAAGGAGTCAGCCAACTAACTCTTAGAGTTAACCTTTTCAGTCTTGGGCTCTGGAGCCACTTTTCCATGAGCCAGGCACCACAGGCACAGTCCTCCCGTCACTAGCCCAAGGAGCAGCAGGTGCAGTCCAGCGGTTGGTGCAGCCTCTCTTGCCATGCCCAGGTGTCAGCAGGGCAGTGCTTCTTCGGTCTTCGCTCCAGTCCAGATCTGATCTGAGGTTCTTATTGCAGGGGTGCCGTATGTATACTCAGAAAGTGCCCTGGGGGAATGAAGCGGTCACAACTATGCTTTTGCCATGTGAAGAACAGTTAAAGAGCATCACTTATGTGTGGAACCCCACTTCTGCTGACTCCAGAATAACAGTGAAATAGCATTACAGGCATGTTCAACCCACTTCAGTACAAAACAGAATAAGTGTTAAATAGCATCACATGTGTATAACCTTGCTTCTGTACACTCCTGAGCAACACTTACATTGGATGACAAGCAGGTAGTATCCCACTTCTGTACACTAGAGAGCAACAGTTAAATAGTATCATTTGCAAGTAGAACCCCGTTGCTGTACACTCCAGAATCCAGCTGCTGTTCTCCAGAACAGAAGCTGAGCTCTACACACTAGTGTATAGAACTCCGCTTCTGCACACTCCCAAATACCCGTAAAGCAACATGACTTGTTTGTAGAACAGTTCTTCTGTACACTCCTGAATAACAGTTAAATAGCATTGCATGTGGAATTCAGCTTCTATTGTAAGCCCTATAATAGTAAATCAATGTGATATGCGTGTAGAACCCCACTTCTGTACACTGCAGAACAAGTTTTTGTTTCATTGATAGAATATTGTAACAATTTTAATTAATTGAACAATAAAGATTCATTCTTACACTGCAGAACAACAGTTACATACCATTACATGCCTGTAGTACACGCCTCTTGTACGCTCCTGGGCAACAGTTAAATAGCATCTATGGATGTCGAACCCCCTGCTTCTGTGCTATCCCCTACAACAGTAAAACAACATGGCTTACGTGTGGAACATCGCTTCTGTGCACCCTTGAATAATTTTTGTATACTACTCTATGCAGGGCAAACTCTATTTTTATATACTTTTGAATCACAGTTGTATAGCACTGCATGCAGTCCACTCCAACATTAGTTGTATGACAACCCCAGCACCGATAACACAGCTTCATTACACTTCCAAATGAGTTAATGCATGGATATCCTGCTTATACACTCTTCCAAATTATTGATATAGTTCCACATGCGGGGAGAACATGGCTTCTACACATTTGTAAATTAGTCAGCTAGCAACACAGGCAGGGAGAAGTCTCCTTGCATACACTTCCTTCTTAATCATATAGTGTAACATGCAAGGAGAATTTGGAATTACCCGAGACTTTACTGCATATAGTTCCAGAATTCTGGGGCCTTTTCCACTCAGATTTTCAGCAGCTAGAAAATACGAGCAGAAAAGTAGGTAAACTATATCGGATTCACTTCTGCACCCTGTAAAACTTGCAATTGTGCGGACTGGTAATATCCCCAAAACCTGTGGAATTAATGCTCCGCATGATATGGAATGAAGGCCAGATGGTTGCTTGTTGCTTCCACTGTGCATGAGCCACTCTATGTGAGCAAGGCTTTTGGTACTATAAGCAAAGACCACCCCATTTTGAACATGGTTGCCTATCCATATGATATATTCTTATCTCATTCTGTTCTAATGCAGGACCTACGTAGGTGTACAGTGATGCACTTGAAGCAACCATTGGCATACATTGCTTTTAACCCATTCAAAGCCTCCCAAGCTCTTCAACAGATGCCATTCTGCTTAAGGGTGTAGCTTAGCCACTGAAATTCAGGGGATGTGAGTCTGAGAATACTCAACAATCCTTCGCTGTATTCAACTAAAAAAGATAGAGCAGAAATAAAGCACTGTAGGGAGTTTGGGGTGGGTGTTTTGGAGAAGTACATCAAATAGAGACAGATAATGTCATCATTGAGGCTCTTGGGGAGAGCTGGCAGCATTAACAAGTAAACTTTCTTGAAGCCCTTCAGTTATACCCAATCATTGATCTCTGTGTGTTGACCAAAGGGAGTTTGGGAAGAGATGGCACTACATAGATTGATGAGCTGAGACTATGCAACAGAGACTGTGTCATCTGCAGGCTACAGGCTGCGATCGAGTGAGGAGCTCGGGAGATTGATGGTCTACTACAATGATATTTGTACATCCTCCAGGTCACAAGTTCCAATGCCAGCAGGCGTCTCGCTGAAAAGAGAGAAAGAGGCTGGTGCTGCATCCTTTGTGGGGCTGGAGGCTCTGAAAGATGTAGGAGGCAGAGGGCTTTCGGAGCCATTTATGAGTACAGAGGAATTTGGTAGAGAATGGTTGAGGATACCAGATACTAACCCTGTCATGAGTGATCCGAAAGAAGGAAGGTGAAAAGCAAAGGCTGTTTACCGAGCCAAATTGACCATCTCCAAAGAAGACAATATTCAGTTGTGTTGCCTCAACTAATGTCCATGGTGCATCTCTGGAAATTAGGTAGGTGCGGTCCCACTACTTTGATAAAGTTTTGCAATCCCCCTAGGACCCCAGCCATTCCAGCACTGTCTGCCAACTGAAAGTATTAGCAGCACAACAGGTTTTTAGGTCTCGCCTGACCCAGCGCATGCGCTGGTCTGGCGAGACTTATTGAGAGGGCTCCAAAAAGTGCTACCAGGCCAGCCTAGAGCTACAGTGCATGTGCGCGGGTGCCGCGCTTTACAGTGATTATTCTCACTTCCCGCTTTGATGTTTGATCTTGATCGCGATCACTTTCACGGCTGCACAGCCGCTTTGCATAGCCATTGGGTCTCGCTTTTGGGACCTTATAAGTATTTAGTTATGCAACTGTTGCATAGCTAAACACTTATAAGGTCCCAAAGGCGAGACCTATTGGCTATGCCAATGCTTGTTTATCTTGCTATTAAGACAAACTTTACAGGAACACCAAATGGGAAGAAGGTATGGCCACTGCAGTGAGGTAGCTTGAGATGATCAATGGGCAAAATTGGGTAAATTTTTTCTTATGTAATACGCCTAATATGCTTCAGAATTTCCTGGGTTTATGCACGTATTGTGGGAGGGCCTCTGCATGGAAATCTGAACTCTCTCTATGCTACTTTATCATGCGATACCCATTTACATCATCTGCTTACCAGTAAAAATTACTTCAAATAACTTTCTCTTATGACTGCCCACTGCCCAGACCATTGTGAGGCAACTGTGTGTGAGTCATTATTCATGTGCAAAAGGCTTGTGGGATACCTACATCCATGTCGTTTCTTTAAGTCACAGGGGATGTCTCCAGCACAGCCTGTCGGCAGACAGTGTCCGCTATATTTTTTCTGCTCGAAATAGAGTTGCACAAGACAAGATTATGAAGTAAAACAAATTGCGCACAATATGGGTAAACAAAAAATTGTGTTAAAACAAGTATAACTGTCTAAAAATTGCGCACAGCCGTGCTTGAGATGTAGACTGTTGCATCGTTTGGTCAAGCAAATTTGATGGTAATTTATTTTGAGCCACATCAACTCCTGGTGTGCTATAAAGTCACAGAGTACCAATGATATGCGTTAAAATTCCTACCAGGCACATTATTTTTAACTCCTATGATTTCTACGGGTTATGTTAAATAATTGCTTACCATTTTGCCTCGTGAAAGGTATGGAACTATTCGTCATCTGGTGCAAATATTTGTCTCCTGGACATGCATCTCCAATTAGTGTTTGTATCAGATTCCAAACCTTCTGATGGCTGCTACATACATGATTCGTGGCTGTAGTTGTGTTTTGTGCTCAGTACATTTTCAACATTTATTCAGATACAAATTAACCGAGGTCTGAAAACAATGCAGTTTTTTGAACGCTGTGCTTAGACTACATGGATTGGCGATGAGTTACTTTAAGGCTGGTGTTCGACCCTGCGCGGTTCTTTTTTTCTGTGCAACCCTGGTTTGCATGGCCACCATTTGTTGGGTTAGGGAAGAGGCGCATGTATCACCCAGTGGGGGTTTCCATGGCAGGGAAATGAGGGGATTGCATGGCACGGCCTTCCATTGCTTTGACCAAGATACACTGTGACGTGAGGAGGGCATTGCTACCTGCAGTATTTTTGCCATTGCCCAGTGAGAAGGTAGTACCTAGACCAGCCTGGAGAGCCCCTCCTCTTGCATTTTATTGTATTCATGTTTATATTCTGTCTTCCATACCCGCTGCAAAGCATAAAATGTTTTCTGACTTCTCAGTAAGTAGGTACTCCATATGTAACATTTATATAGCGGCCCATGCAGGTAAGAGCGGTGGGGCCGGGTGGGGGGGGGGGGGGATTTTGATGGACGATGATGAGGGGAAATTAAATAAATAATTATTTTTCCCTCGTCATCTTCCGTTGAAATACCCCCACCCGGCCCCACCGCTCTTACCTGCACGTGCCACGGTCAGGTTATTGGATGTCTCTTGAGAGTATTGTTGAAAGGGTGCTGGTAGAATTGGTGTAGATGCTAAGCATGGATGTCGCGTAGAGTGCAAGAGTAAAAGAAGCTGCCCTTGTGCATACTTACCCTTTTTGTGTACTTCTCCATTTCACCTTCTACCTGCCTAGGTTGGGAATTGGGAATTTACAGAGCCTGTAACTATTTTATTATTTGTTATTGGCAAGTACATAAGGGCTCACTAGTTCCACAAAAAAAAATTCCTGGCCATTATGCCATGGTTAAAGATTGGAAGTCTGCTTTAAACTTTTTATGTTTGCTTTTCTTGATAAACACGGGGTAGCACCCAGGCCAGGGGGAGGCGTGGTGGTCAGAAGGGGTCAAAGGCTTGGAGGCGTTGTGCTTAAATCAGGCCCTGATGACAAAATACTTGTTTCAGTTCTTCTCGTTCAGACTGAGAAGGTCTCCAAGCTTTTGTAAAACTGTGAAGAGGCTACTGTCTGCTGCGCACTTCATATCAACTATATAGAGTATATAGAAATATGCATATATAGAAATATGCATCTATGCATTTAATTTTTGCATCCATTTTGCCCCGAAAAATGCAAAAGGTACATTAATAAATTAATTATGCAAATAAGAAAGGAAGAAGCCAACAAGACGAAGAAACGCTCAAGCCACGTAAAGGTAGAAGGAAATGCCAGAATAAACATGTATTTTACTCAGATTTCAAACAATTTTAGTGATGAATTCTCTCGTATACAAACCGGGAAAAGGTACCATGGGTTCGTGTCAAAATGAGAAAGTAGTGAACCTGGAGTGGGCAGATGAATATGGTGGCACTGGACATATAATGTGGCAAAGAATTTCCAAGCAACAGCCTGTGATGTAACCAGCACGCGCTTGAAAACATATGATTTAGTAGTCGAGAGGTGGCAGCAGCAACATTCGCTGACGGCTCTAAATATTCCCCATTAATGGAACGGCAGGAAGAAAGGGATGGCCAGGGGCGTGTGAACTGAAGTAGAGGGATAACAGACTAGTTAGAATGTGGAACGGAAGTATAAAGATACAAAAATCAGAAAGCGAAAGTGAAAGCAACAAGCGACTTTCAACAGAAGACTTCTGAGTTAAAAGGGAGAGATACCAACGCCCAAGCGCGTGCAGCCGGATGTGAACAGCTGACTGAAAGGGGGATAGGCGAATATGTTGGACGCTGGCGGGGTGGGGGAGGGGGCTGGGGGTAGCAGTAGTTGAGAATCTTAACATAAGGCAGAGCTACAGTGCTAAGGTCGAAAATTTGAACGGAGGGCATATGGTTTCGTACTTCCGTATTCTAAATTACAGCTTTCAAGAACGGGTGAAGGTACAGAATTCTTTATGGTCAGTCATGTGAGCGATTGGTTGAAACGGGAGCTGAGTTTTGGAAGTCACCTGGGCTGCGCGCTTGCCCTCCCGATTGCATGCCCCCAAAATTATATTTTACCTGACAAGAAACTAACTGGTCCACAGATCTGAATTTTGCATGTGGAGACATTAACATCCAGCCGCTGGTAGGGATCTCAAAACTGTGATTTCCTACTCGAAAAGGGAGAAATATCCAATTCAGCCCGCAAACCCAGGTACCAATATATACCGTATTTTACATTCAATCAATCAGGGAATTGTAAGTGCGCTACTCACCTGTGAGGGTCTCAAGGCGCTGAGGGAGGGGGGGAGGACACAGATCCGTTCAGCCGAAGAGCAGGTCTTGAGAGTCTTCCTGAAGGTGTTCAGGGAGAGGGCGCGTCTGATGTCTGCCGGTAGCTCGATGCAGGTCTTGGCTGCAATGTGAGAGAACGATCTTCCGCCTGCTCTGGCTCTGTGGATGCACAGGGTTTCAGCCAGTGCAAGGTTGGTTTCATTTGGGTACGTGGAAGTTTATTCTGTCGTTGAGGTGTTTGGGTCCGTTGTTGTGTAGGCATTTGTAGGCGTGAGTGAGGATTTTGAAGGTGATTCTCTTCTCCACGGGGAGCCAGTGGAGTCTCCGCAGATGATGGCAGATGCGTTTGTGCCTGGAGATGCTGAGGACGAGTCTGGCCACGGTGTTCTGTTTTGTCTGGAGTTTACGGAGTAGGGACTTGTTGATGCCGGCATAGAGAGCGTTTCCATAGTCCAGTCTGCTGGTGATGAGTGCATGGGTGACTGTCTTCCTTGACTCGGGGGGATCCATTTGAAGATTTTGCGAAGGATGCGGAGGGTGTTGAACCAGCTTGAGGTGACGGTGTTGACCTGTTGTTTCATGGCGAGTGAGGAATCGAGTACGATACCGAGGTTTTAGGCGTGATCCGAGGGGGTCGGTGGGTTTCCGAGGATGAGGGAGCACCAGGTGTTGTCCCATGCTGAAGGGTGGTTCCAAGGACGAGGACTTCTGTCTTCACGGCGTTGAGTTTTAGGCAGCTGTCGGTCATCCAGACTGCGACGTCTTGCATTCATACATACTTTGTTTTTTTTCACTGCACATCACCTTTATACACTCTTATCTAGATACACAGATTCCTGTCCATCGGTCCAGCAGCTTTTGTGGTGTTGGTGAGCAAATTTTCCCAAACAGGATTTTGTATGAGACAATATACTTTTTGGACCCACTTTCCATTCAGCAAAAATACTTTAAAAATCAAATTTTAGGAGAGACATTTTTGGGGGGAACGTTTTATGTGAATATGTCAATTGGGACAAAAATTATGAAGCATTTCTAAAGAAAGATTTTTCCTGTTGAAAATTGTGGATTGCACGAACCATATCTACAGAGACACCTTGGAATTCTTTAATGTATTCAGAGGCACTGGGATTATGCGATTCTGTGGCGCAGTGTTTTTCGCATAATTGTAGATTTGCTGCATTTGCCACCTATTCCATCATAATCTGCAGATCTTAACCAAAAAAATGTTGTTTGTAGCTCAACTAGTTCAAGAGTTACTAAAAAATTTAAAAAAATCAGAAACATGTCTTGCCGCCCAATGACCTGCCCTTTGCAACGGTTGACTGGTCACCTTTCTGTTACTTATTGCTAAATGTGGATGTTAAACTGGTACTAATGAGGTGCAACCAATACCCAGAGATCGTTAACAAGTGACAAAATTACAAAATAATGAAGTAATACTATCACACAATGTGCTGTATTACGCCGCAAAATTAGCCATTTGGTGCTGCATACTTTTCTTAACTCTGCCACATAATTTGGCCCTCCCCGCTGCATAATTCCAGTGGCCCTGAATGTATAGCATGCATATACAAGTGTGGAGGGAGAATACATATATTATGGTTACACACATTTGTAATATTACCGTAAAGGGATCAATGAACTACAAAGGAGAAAAAGTTACCCACAATACTGGCGCCCATGTGGCCCCCACATAACTCCATTATGTGAGGCTTTACTGGAGGTGCCAAGCTGCTGCAGCAGTTACATTGCACCAGCTAAGTCCAGGCAGTCAGTGACCAGAACCTATAAAGACACAAAGGGGTCGATTCCGATCTCGTTTGGAAAGCATAGCGACCAAATCAGTTCCGGAATGCTTTTGGGGAAGTCCGACCGAATGAGTATGATGCATCCATAGGCGTCTGGATACGATTCTATCAGACTCCCATTGACTCCAATGGGAGCCTTTGTTCTGAACGTGAAGACTGGCTCCCGTTCAAGAAAGGGGTGGGTGGGGAAAAATCTTGCACCCTGTGGCGGGCACCCCATGGTGCCTGCCATACTGTGCATGGTTGGAAAGGGGGGACCCATGGGAACCCCCACGGGCCGATTAGGAGGGCCATGGGTGAAAGGGTCCGTCCTATGGGTCCCCCAAGGCCGATTCCGGCAGCCTTTTTGTTCCGGGCAAATCGAATTGGAAAGGCTGTCCAAATCGGTCATCGTACTCGCTTGTTTGGAAACGGAGCCCATAGAGCTGTACGAATCGGCTCCGGAAAGGCTCGTCCTGTCCGAATGCCTTTCGGAACCGATTCGGTCAGCCCTAACAGTTTCCAGGCATCGTGCTTGGTCATTTGGACCTGGGAACGAATCAGTCGGAAACAAGGGCTCCAGATCATATTTGGCAATCCTGAATCTGTTTCTTGAGCCCTTCCCACCGACATCGGAATCGACCCCAAAGTCATCATTGAGTTCTGTCAAAATAAAATCACATTTCTCAAACCTGCGAAATTGCATTATTGGCCTCACCTTCTGTGGTTTTATCTACAAATGTCCTATAGTTTGCAGGGATCGTGCCAGGGTTGAAAGCAGGATTCAATACCCGGCAAACCTTTTAAACCACTTTAAGTGGGTCCTTATTGGATTTTCAGAGAAAAGCGTTAACCTCCAGATACAGCTGATGAATTCAAAGAAGAGACAGTTAAATTTTGAGTGTCTACAAAACTGGACCTCTTTAAGAATGACTTAGGGCACCAAATATTCCCGGTATTTTCCCACAAAAGGTGTATGATTGTAGCGGAAAACTAGCAAAAGCCAAATAATTGAATTTACAGCAAGCTTTTCATAGGCAATGCTGAAAGCACATCAAATTGATCCCAACAACTTGATTACTTAAAAAGATACATTTTCTGATTTTAAGCAGTGTTCAAATCCCAAATAGTGTTAGTGCCCTGGTTGATAGTGCTCAAAAGACGCATCTGTGAAGATGACAGACTGTCCACGTGTTGCTTATGTACTTAAGTTACGTTATTCATCATGTTCAATTACAGGAATATCACACGAAACAAGAAAAAACTCAGCATCACAACAGAAGCTCCAGATCACCTCAGCTAAACCAGTTGCGGCTGATGGTGGGGTGGAAAAGGGGGGAACAAAACAAAAAACAAAATAAAACACACAAAAAACATACCTGAATCCTGATGCATCGCCGTTCTTCTGGCTGTACTGCAGGCACTGGCTATCAGACTGCCCTGCGGCCAATCCTTATGCTGCTCTCACAGCATGAGAGCAGCGTCAGGATTTGCCTGAGCCCTCCAGATTTGCGCTCCCAGGGAGACTGGGAGCCTGTGCCTGCTCTCTCCAACTCAGCGATGCTGCTGTGTTGGAGAGAGCTTCAGTGCGCATGATGGTTTGGCCGTCCTGAGACCGCAGGCAAAACTGTCATGCGCACTGAGAACAGTGCACTACCACTCCCCCTGTGCCTGTCATTCCCACGACCTTGCCCCCAAGACTCCACGGCATTGAAAACAATAAAATGATATTAAACACGGTTTATTATCATTTTATTTTTCACATTTTGCAGCTGCTGCTGTAGTGGGGGGGGGGGCGATGCTCCTCCGACATAGCAGAGGAGCCGCCGCTGAGCTTACCAGTTACACTGAGCAATGCCACCTGTCTCCTCTATAACACTGACAAACATGGAGCACAAAGCAGCTCAACATGACATGATGACTGAAGCAACCTCAACCCCGTAGTGCAACCACACCCAGGAGTCTCCAATCATCCCTTCTTCAAGGAAGACAACACTGTAATGCCATTTTTATAGAGGAAGCAACATATTCTTTTCACTTACTTACACATCCAAGACACAAACATTTGAAACATGCACACTCACTTAGACCGAAGCAACATGGCAAACCTAAAGGAAAAGCAGGAAATCCTCACCTGATAATATTTGAACCCCATATGGCAGGACAAAGTTCTTGAGAGGTAGAATTATTTCACAGAGGATAGCATTTTCTCTGACTTCTAACTTTTTACCGAAGGACTGCCTATGGCCATACCATCTTGTGGCACTTGATGTTGTCCGATATATACCGAGCGATACTTCTAACTTTATAAAACAACAAATCAATTTGCTAGGCACCTGTTTCAGAGAAAGAGAAGAACGGAGATGTGTGCCAACAACATCGTGCCCTGGCTTCACTCATCTCTCTTCATAACCACTGATAATGGTACGTCATCCATCTTTCTTCACAACCGCTGGTAAAGCGCGTTGGCCCAGTGCTCCAACATCGTGCCCTGGCTTCACTTAACTCTCTTCATAACCACTGATAATGGTACGTCATCCATCCTTCTTCATAACCGCTGGTAAAGCGCGTTGGCCCAGTGCTCCAGCAACCTTTATCTCCCTCGCAGATCATTGCTATGGATACCATTACCCCGGTGCTAAGACGTCACACCCTCTTCCTCACTCACACACTTTAGGTGTGTCCAGTGGCTGCAAGGACCTCCCAAGCATCATAAGCAAATATGGAGCAGCTTGCACCTCCATGCAAACTGTTTCCACAGGCCTTAAATCCCGCCCGCTGAAGGTGAAACACAAGCAACACCCATTGGAACTGTAGCTCAAGCCAAACTACCAACATTCAAGCCAAACAATGACAGTGTGTAATAGGGTTCTTAGCACCTGAACAAATGTGCAGTTCCTATTAGTATTGCAGTTGGCCAGGACCAACTATTCACAGACTAAAATGAGGTCAAGTAAAAAGAAACACTGCACATTGTAACCATCCATAACTGACTGCCCGTGCCAGACACTTAAACTCTTTTCAAGTGAGTTCAAAACACTGGAATCCTAGACTGATGCTCCTCCTCCAAGATGACGTGAGGTGGCACCACGCTCCACCCCAGCTGCAAACATGTAACCACACTTGGACAAACAGCAGCTTCTACATTTCAGTCAGTTGATTGTGTTCCCCCATAGCCTTGCTTTTTATCATCTGCCAAACTCATGCAAATGATAACTTCAGGATATGTTATTGTTTCTTTTCTGCAGCGCATAGTGTCGTGTCCCCTCTTGACGCCTGGACATAAATATTCAAGTCACTGGCTTCTTGCTAGGCACAGTGCCTTGCAGCATATTGGATTGTGTCACCTTCTGAACCCAGCAACTTGTGTCCTCTACCGGACAAACAGCAGAACAACACACTCATTTGTGTCCTCTTCTGGTGATGCTGACCTGTGTCTCACCTAGAAAGACCTAAGTGAGAACACATGCCCCCATCACACTCCCCACTACAGGATACAATACTACATAATTCCAGGGAACGTTGACAACTGTCCACTCCCAAACGCTCTTTTTTCAGAAGCTTATATGCCTCACCAGGACAACTGATTTCTCTCTTCAGACATTTTGTTCTTTGATATCGGCAAAGATAGCATTACATCATCATACTCGCTTTTGTCCTTACGCTAGGCCCTAGGAGAAGTTGTCATCGACCTTGAACACGCCATTTGACAGAAAACATTCAAGTGGATGTATGACGTTACAACGCATACATTTACATCGCGGTACATTACATCGCGGTTTTGACAACGCAAGTCGTTACAACGACTTGCGTTGGAGGGCGCTGGATTTAGGAGTAGTATAATTTACTATTCCAACTCCAGTCTACGTACAGTAGGGAAGGTGTTGGATAGTAAATTATACTATTCCTTGTCCTAGAGCGCCATCTAGCGCAAGTCGTTGTAACGACTTGCGTTGTAAAAACCGCGATGTAATGGCATCGCGATGTAATCCCCGCGTTGTAAACGATGTTTCCCCATTCAAGTCACTTGTGTTCCTCCTTTGGGACATGCTGTCATATCAGTATATGCCATTTAGCACCCTCTATATAGCAGTAGTTGCCTTAGAGGTGATGGTGTGACCACATACATGTAATTGTCTCTCTTGACTAAGGATATATCCCAAAAAACATTCTTTTATTTAGAGAGTATCCACCATGCATTGGTTTGAAAATAGAAATGGAGGCTGTGTAATGATATTCAATGGTTCAACTTGATAATCTTACTTGCCTACTCCCAGCAATCCAGCACTCTCTCACTCCTCACTATCTGAGGTGAGCTAATAGACCCTAATTTATTTAGTACTTCCAGGAAGATAATGGATGCATCTCTCAGTTGTAACCCCATGTTGGCCAGGTCACTTCATTGTGCCGGACACAATGCTTCCATCAGAGGAGTTGGAAGCCTCAGTGTGTTTCAATTAAAAAACCCTAATTGGTGTGGAGAATGGATAACTAACAAGGGTGTTCTGCAAAAAACTTTACTCCCTAGCTGCTGTTAACAACAAGCAGTGCAGAAGTGGAAGAGTTCCCTTCAAGGCGAATAGTGTGGATAAGATGGCATGTCACGATATGTGCAAACAAAATACAAGACTTTTTTTTCCCTGAAGCCTCTATGCAGACAAGGAGGGGTTGTACTTAAAGTGTGCAGGGTAAGGTTTCCTCACAGCCTTTTGCTCCCCACCCAAGAAGGCAGCAGATGTGTTGCTTTATTAAGGAGGCAGTGGGTATCTCACGGTTGGGATTAAGAGTATTTGCTTTGGCAAGTAAAGAGCAATTAGTGAGGTGTGAGAGGGTAAACTAATTTGTAAGATTGCAAGTGGTGGATCTTACCAGTGTACTAAGCATAGGCCTTGATGAAGGTTGATGTGCTGATCCCTGGAGGGCGGTGCAGCAGTTGATGGAGGAAGCCAACGCTGACATCTGAGGTGGGGTGGTGGCAGTAGTTTTTGCCCCCTTGCTCATGAAATGACTTTTCAGGCAGGTGCCAGAAGAGGACGTTTGTTGGAAGAGAGAGTTGAGGGCACAGGGACAGAGGTGGAAGAATCATTGGTGCACAGCGGGAGCCTGCAGGCAGAGGCATGCAAAGGGTGAGCAGAGGGAGATGGGCATAGAGCCAGGAAAATAGGATCTTGTGGGATTGGCCACACATTGTCCAGAGCTATTTCAAGGGGTTGAATGAGACAATCAGTGAGGAAGGACTGAGCAGGCAAGCTGCACTTGACACTGCACAAAGGAGTGGGCCGCTTGGGCACTGTGACCCTAGTAGGTAAGAGCTGTGGGGGTGGGAGAGCAAGAGATGACAGTGCTTCAGAAGACATGGTGTCAGGCCTGGCAGCAAGGTGGTGATGTCTACTAAGCCTGGTGGAGGGGGCAACCATGGTTGTGGGGAATTGGATCGTCACAACATAATCTGGACGTGGAATAGGTGAGCAGTCTGAGCAGAGGTCAAGGGAGGTCCAGGAGAAAGGAAACAGCAATCGCCTGAGTCAGTCTGTGGGCTTCCGAGGGTGATTGCTTGCATAGCCAGGCAAGCAGGAATTAAATATACTAGTAGAGAAGGCCGCTGGACTGGTACTGACACCATATGTCTGGAACAACTCTAGGGGACCAGTGAGGTGTGACTCAGTGGCGTAACGAAACGTGAGGGGTCCCCCTGCACAGTTCACGGAAGGCCCCTCCCATATGGAATCAATCAGGAACCCTAAGGCCAGGAGCCCCACTGCCCGTGCACAGTTCCTGAGGGGACCCCCTGGAGCTTGGGGCGCCCGCACCCTGGGGGCTGCCGGGGCTATTGTTACACCACAGGTAAGACCCATGTGATGGTGCCTATAAGAAGAGGATACTCTCACTATACTTACATGGGTGTAAAGGTGACTGAAAAGTTCTGAGAGGAATGGGAATGGCTGTTGGGGGCCAGGAAGATCCAGTGAAAAATGGAGTGGGGACTAAGGTAGAATATGGTAGCAAATTGGACGTCAAAGACATGGAATGCAAGCAGGAGGAGGAAAAAGGAGATGGACTAGTGACTGCACTGGAGAAACTGGCAGGGGGTAAGGTGAGGTAAAAGTGAATTACCATCTGGAGTAACTGGGTGAACTGGTGAAGTTTAGGAAGTTGGTCAAATCAGGTCAGTGTCTCTCAATGCAAAGTGTGGAACTACACTCTGCAATGTTACCAACTTTTAACTTGAGATAAAACAATATTTGTGACTTGTAATATTTCCAAAACCCTAGTTGTCTACTGTGGTTTGGGATATTGAATACAAAGAAAACTTAGCAGATTTCATGATAACATTAATTAATAAAGGATTTTAAAGAAACAATACTATTCATAGTCTAATAGGGTTTACGTCAAGTTGAAAGTTACTAAAACTGGGGAGTGTAGTTCCTTGCTGTGCATTGGTGTAGGAAAGTGGGTTTTTCGTTGCAGTAGTACCCCCACTTCTTGCCTGGTATTTGATGCAACTTTGACTCAAGTGCACTGGGTTCCTGTAGTCAGGTCAACAGTGCCAGTGTTCTTTCCCCAAAACAAGACAACTGGTCAATTGATCCCCCAACTGACTAGGCCTTTAGCACTTCTGCAAGTCCCTAGTAAGTGGTACCTCTGGTGCCTAGAGCATAGGTGCTAAAGAGCATTCTTAAGAGCTGCAGCAGATCTTGTACCACACAAAGGGACCCAGCACCAAATACATACAGACAGCCACTGCAGGCTGCATGACAAGGTGTTCTAAAAAGTGAAAACACAACATGGCACACACTTTTGTGCCATGTCCCCTAACACTGCATGTAATATTTGTAAGTCACCCCCTACAGCAGGCCTTATAGCCCAAGGCAGGGTGCATTACATTACATGTGAGGACATAGCTGCATGAGCACATATGCCCCTGTGCTGGCCAGTTCAATTATTGACAATACAAGTGAACAGGGAAAACATTTTTAGGTATGCACTGGGCACTGGTCAAAATGAGTGGCGAGCTACATAATGGCTTTACTGAAACCTATGGTGTTTGGTATCAAACACCTGTATTAATAAACCCACAATGAGGGATTTACCTGTTACCTGGCCTTTTCTGATGGTTCCGAACAGGAAAAGAGCACACCAGAAATAAGGCAGACAGCCTGAGATACTTAGACAAATTTATGTAGGGCCTGTCGGTTTACGGTTACAACTGGCAAAGCCAGCGGAGGCTCCAACAGTGGAACACATGAAGGTTCCACCATCTCTAAATAAAGTAGGCCCACTGAGTTTGGTGAACAAGCTACTCCACCATGTGGCAGAGTAACCAGTCCACCAAGCTCTAAATAAGACTCTTATTTGTGTCACCTCTGAAAGCAGTTCCCAAGAACGTAGAACAAGAATTTAGAATTATACATCACTTATCATGGTGGGAAGTGCAGTCAGTGAATGATTTTATACTGGAAGAGGAAAACACTGTTTATTCCTCAAGTGTGACAGATGCAATGATGGTAGTTGGGAAGCGCGGGGTAGGTGTGGAGCAGGCTAATTGTGATTTCAAAAATCCTAATTTCATCTGCTGCCAGTTCACCCACAAGATTTGACAATACATTGCATGCAGTTTGCATACAATTTGATGTGGATAAGGCCTTAATGACAGGGTTTTGCTTTTTGGACATTTTAGTTAATTTTTTGCAGTGTATGTTTTCATTTTCAGTGGCCACTGGATCTGTGAAAGTGACCTACTATTTGGAGGTTTTATTTCCTGTGGGGGCAAGAGGGGGAATGGTGTGTAGGGAAGTGCTGGTAAAGTTTCAGAGGTTGGTTGATGAGCTGGGGTGCCGCAGGCGCCATAGAGAACAGAGAGTGACCACCTACCAAGAGATGTTCTTAGATATTGAAAAAGATTCAGAAACAACAGAAGCAATGCTACTGGAGGAGAAAGCAGATTCAATGCTTTACTTTGCTGAGGCACTATTTGTAAGACAATTGGAGTTGACAAAAGTTCAGGTCCTCCTGTGGCTTTTGAATCTTGCATGCCATCTGGTTCAAGCAGGGTGAGCATTCTTTAGGAGCAGGGATCTTCCCTTGTCATGAACAATGCAGACACGCCATAAGGTGCGTTGAAAGCGGAAGCCGACATAAGTGGCCATTGTTTTTGAAGAATTTGAATGGTGTGATGATCTGGGACTTTGAAGATTAAATGGGGTGCGCATCTTTTCTTACAAGTTGTTGGTGTGTTGTTTTGGAGTTTTCTGTCAGAGCAAGCAGTATGCAGAAAAATGGCCTAAGAGATGCCAAAGAGCAGAAATAGCATTACATTTCCAGTGTTGTTATGGGGAAAGATACTGGCAAACAAGAAAGTACATTTCAGTGTGGGTAATGAGCTGGTTGCGGTGATAGTGATCAGTCAGGCAGCAATAGTTACAGATGCAGGAAACTGATGGGGTAGTATTACAAAGTGAGTGTGTTGGGCTAGGAAGCATCCGTGGGTGAGATGGGGCATATGACGTTAGAAGCTTAGGAAAGGGAGAGGTGAGCAATATGATGGGAAGGGAGGCTTGTACCAGCAAGAATTTCCAAAGGGGTATTGAGGCATCTGGCCAAAGACTGTTTCGAAGAATGGAATTGTATGGTGCTCATATTCTGTTTGGTAAGGCTATTTATTTTAGGTTCTTTCAGGTTTTCTAAGTGTTAGGTGTTCAGGGCACAGTTAAGGTGGGAAGTGTTAGGCTTAATAGGATGTTAAGTGAACTAAGTGGGAGCAAATAACTATGAGGTGTAAAGAGGCGTGGGAGCCAGTCAAAATGCCCACAAGTGGTACTGCAGTATTTCTTAACTTGAATGTAGATGGGTGTTCATTTAGGCATGAAATGCTATCCTATGACATTTTCAGTAGGTGAGAGTTTTCCGGCTACGTTTGAAACAATTGAGTTTGCCAAGATGGCCATATGAGATGCATTCATTCAGGTATGGGGTAGCTACAGAGGCTAGTAGGTCATGGATTTTCTCTGACAAGCAGAAGGGCAAATAGATGTGGGGTCCAACTGTAAGAGATCTGCTCGTCTTGCTCCGGCTTTACATTTTGAGTTCTATTGGGTTTTTCAACCACCCTCGCCATTTCTCCTATTTATTCTTGTATGCAGATTTCGTTCTGGGACTGTTAGAAGGAAAGAGGCACATTTGAATCTGTGGCCATTCATCTGTAAAGTGTTTAGCCTAGCAGGCAGAGAAGAAATGTTGAGAAGGCCGTTGGGTTTCAACGGAGATTGAGTTCAAGTGGACTGTTGGAGAAAATTGGTTCATAGTTACAGTTCTGGAGTAGAAGCAAGCTGCAAAGTAGCAGTGAGAGGAGCAGTGCGGAGCGAGGCGCAGGGTGACGCGGGCAGCACAGGGGAGCTTGCAGGCGCGCTTAATACCGCAGCCGCCAGGTGGTACCGCTGCGGCTCCATTTCCTGATGTGGGAACAAAAGACAGGCTCTGGGAGGTGCTCGAGGCATGGCTTGGCAATAATCAGGCTACTGGCTCCGCACGGAGGCTGAAGGCATTAGGCCAGTGCGGCTTGTGCTCGCTAGAGTAGCTTTCCGTGCCCACTGACGGTCCAGCACCTGTTTCTTTTCGACTTCGGCCTCCCATGATGGAGAGCAGCTAATTCTGTTGGCTGGATAATGCCTGTCTCCTGCACCAGATAGCACCACTCCTCCTGCTTTCTCTGTTCCCTGCCTTCCGCCCGATTCTAGTTGGTTGTACATCAGGGGTGTGCTTGTGCTAGGCCACATCACCAGCCCTTCACTGGCTGGACGTTGGTAGTTACAAACTCTGCCCCACAACCACCCTAGTTTTGGGCATCTCCTCAGCTTGTGGCCCCAAAGCTGTTCGGGAGAAGGAAGGTGCTTTTCAGTGGTCAATAGGAAGTAGGGGAGGGCAACTTTAACTTTTACCTTGCTAGCAAGGTGGAGCACTTTTTGTAGCTCAGCGGCACCATTTACGAGAGCCTCGAAGTTCCCAGAGCCCCTTACGGGTTCAGGCGACGCCAGTTAATACCTCGGGCCTCCTTCTCTTTAAGAATGACTGCAAAAAAATTGATGTCGGGGTGGCTACTCTCTGCCAGACCTTGCCACATAACTAAATCGAACCCTCTCAGAAATGAATCTAATCACATTGGAGCATTGCTCCTCTATTCCTGCTTATTTCCTTGAATTTTCTGGGTCAACTACAAGGGTAAAGTCCAAAAGGAATGGTTCTCCAGGTGATACTGGGCTCTTGGATCTACACTTCTCTTCCCAGAAAACATTAAAGGAAAATGATCCGGAAAGGAAGTCATTGGACTTGTTTGACCCATCTGCTCCCTTAGTCCTAAATTACACTCTGCCAGATATTATGCCTCCAGCTTAATTGCCCCCCCCCCCGGGCAATCATGTGGCCACATTTTCCCCAGTTAATAAGATACTGATGTCTTTCTTTTGCAGCACTCCTAGTAAACTCTTGTCTTCAGTACCTAATTTATCTAGATCTCCAGAACTCAATGTGAATGCCTCTACCCATCTCACTGGTGACTATAATAAATATTCCAGAGCATTACAGTGTCTGGAACAAATTTTATTAGAGTTTGTTGGAAAACTTGCACCATATACTGGACATTTTATGTGTAATTCCTAAAGTCATCCCCACTGAAGTAGAAGGTTGGTCTGGTGGGAAAAGTTCTAAAGCGTGTTCAAGGGACTTTCAAGAAATTGGCCTTCAAGTGGGTTGCCCCCTATCTAAGTTCTACAATAAGGTTTGCACTCCTCAATTAAATACTCTTGAAAGTGAGTGGGACTCTCTTTTCTTAGAGGAGTTATTTCAACTCCCCGATGATCTTTATGGGATGACCAGCGTTCCTTCTCTAAGTATGTCATGACCCTGACCATCTTGTGTTCTCTCTCTTCCTTTCCCTCGTTTGGGGAGGGGGGGGGGGTGCTTGTAGGTTGGTTCGAGCACACGTCTCAATGCCTCCCTAGCTGTATTCTTGGCATGGAAATTAGCCCCGGGTCCCTAGGCCACTGAGTCCAAAGTACAAACAGTAACATCCCCCAGGGCCTTCAGGCCAACTCATCATGACTATGGTGTTATTGGGCTGACTCATCATGACTGTGGTGATATTTGAACTGACTCATAGGCACATGACTATGTGGATATTTGGGCTTACTCATAGGCACATGACTATGGGGATATTTGGGCTAACTCATCAAGATTTGGGAACAGTATTTATACTGCACTCAAACCACGAGACAGTACTTGGTTTACCCACTGGTTAAAGAGGACGGATGGGGGCGTGGCTAGCGCCCGCGGACAATGGCGGCTTTTATGTAGCTCTCCCGGGCAGCGCGGTGAGGAGGGACCGCAGCGAGACTCCAGACGTGTTTTCCACACTTAGAAGTCATGAATTTTGACTTCGGAATGGCTGAGGCACTGCTGGGGTGACTTTAACGCCTCATATTTACCTGTGGCTCTTCATTTACTTCGGCGAATGTTCGAAGCGCCGGCTTCAGTCACCGCGTCTGCCATTTTGATTCATCGTTGACGGAGCCTTCTGTATCAGCGCGTACGGAGCTTCATGCATGGCGTTTCCTGTTTAATGAAGGTAACGGCGGCTTGACATGACTATTCTTCACTTCAATAGCCTGCTGCACGCCTTGATGTATTTTCTTCACTTTTGAGCGGAGTTCTGGCTCTTTTTAGAGCGTTTTTTTTGTTTTTGTTTTTGTTTGCAACTTAGGTTTCCTCTCATCTCTGGCTCTTCCCTCTTCCTCACAGTGACGCTGCAGTATGTATGATCATTATTTTGCGGATTTTCTCTTCTACAATTCACCAGACATGGGCCACGTTCTATGTCTTACTATAATGTGACATATTTTCATTTACTTCATAAAGTTATGTGAAGTTAATACATATATCTGTGGCCGCCAATTTGTTGTTGCTCCTAACTGACCCTATTCTTCGTCGCTTGGAAGTGTTAAAAGATTTCTAACTGCGCTCTATGATGAGTACTGCTTCACTTACAGGTTATTTTGTCCTGGCTCTTTCAAATGTATTGACATAGTGCTGACTTTTTCGCGCTTTTGGATGCCACTGTTACTTTTTATTGCTGTTCATTTTTTCCTCATTCTGTGGCCACTACACTTGCTTTTGTTATAACATCTATGGGTAGACTGTACAAGGAGCTACGCAAGCCTTCTCCAACTCCTCGTAAATTTCTTCTTCAAACGGGGTCTAGATACAGGTGTCTAGAAATGGATGACTCTTCTGATCCATCGGCTAAGAGCTCTTCTTCAGTCTCTGTTCCACACACGAGTGGCGTCACTAAAACTTCCACCAAAAGGCTAAAAAAAGACCCTCCATCTCCTCCTAAGCAAAACTCATCAGTGACGATGGATATACTTTTGGAAGAATTTAGGGCTTTACGCCCTTTTATTGAAGAAACTAAATCTACTCTTGAGGAAACCAAATCTACTCTTCAGCTGCTTTCTGACAAGTGGTCGAATATTGATGGTCGTGTTACTCTTTTAGAACACCATGTTGACACTCTTGCTTCCTTTGTTGCCAAGGTTGATCCATTGTGTGTTCAAGTGTCTGCACTCCACAAACAAATTGAGAATTTGGAGAACAGAAGTAGGAGAAATAACCTCCGCATTTATGGCCTGGCGGAAAATTCAGAGGGATCTGACGCCTTAGCATTTTTCAAATCCTTTTTACCGAAGATTCTCCAGTTGCCGGATACCACTAGTCTGAACATACAAAGGGCTCATCGGTTAGGTCCTCCTCCAACTGGCTTCTCGACCACTCACGCTAAGAAGCCGCGAGGTGTTATACTCTATTTTTTGGAATACACCGATTTGCTCACCGTTTTGTCTGCTGCCAGGGCACTTCCTCGACTCACCTGGTCTGGTAATCGGCTTTTCTTCTAACAGGATTATGCAAAATCTACTGCTGATCGACGTAAGGACTTCCTTTCACTTAGACCACAGCTCCGATCTATGGGAGCGTGATATGGACTTTTTCATCCTTGCCTTTTCAAGGTGACTTTCAATAACAAGACTACTACTTATGATGATCCGCTGAAATTGAAGAGCTTTCTTTATTCTCATAATGCTACCAGTATGGACACTGCTGCATCGTCTAGTTCTTAATATTTGGTTTCATTTACCTGTATTGTATTATTGACTGTACGCTTTGTTCTTGGTTGATCTTTTATGATTGTTATGTTTATACAGTCTTCTCAATTGGTTGTTTTTTGTTAACTGTACATATTCTTCATATCTAACGTTCACACTTTTTTCCCCTTCCTACAGATTTCTTCCTTCACATCGCCATTCACCTTCATGCCCCTGGAGTTCGTTGCGGTTGTCTTCCCTACCTGCCTTCCCTTGGGAGCTTATGACTCGTCATTGCTCTATGTGGCCTCCACCCTCCTCTCCTTTTGTTTGTCCTCGACAATATGTAAGTTTATTGTTCTTCCTCTTCTGTTTTATTGTTCTTTCATTTATTTTTCTTTCTTCTTTATGCTCTTTAGATCCTTCTTTCTTCTTGATCCAGTTTTTCCATTTTTCTTCGTTCCTGCTCTTGTTTACACTACATATCCGTGCTTCCATTTTCCCTTTCTTTCCTCATCTTGTTACTGGTTTTTACTTTGATATTTTTTATGACACTATTCTCCTTTATCTTTGTTGTCTCTTATTAACATATATGTATGTTTTTCATATCTTTTTCTGGGTTTATTTCTACGCTTCTTCCTCTACTGATATATTGATATGTTTTTTTAACATTGTTTCATGCCTTTGAAAATATTTTCTTGGAATGTTAGAGGTTTGCATTCACCAATTAAAAGACAGAGAGTGTTATCCCATTTGACCACACTAAATGCAGATATAGCTTGTTTACAGGAATCACATTTATCAGCAGTTGAATCTGCTAAATTGAAAAGGGGTTGGGTAGGCGAAGTGTATTTTTCTCCAGGTGATGGTAAACGTAATGGCGTTTTGATTTTATTTAAAAAATCTCTTCCAGTCCAGTCAGTAACGCATTTTGCTGATATTTCAGGTAGATGGGTGTTAGTCAATTTTAATCTTGACAATGTTCCTATTTCTATTTTAAATGTGTATGCTCCTACATGTGGGGATGCCTCTTTTTGGTCCTCTTTAGCTCCGCTAATTACTCAACATTATGTTGATAATTTCATTCTTGTAGGTGACTGTAACGAAGTATTTGACCCCTTTTTGGATAGGCATTCAGCTAGCGCCTACATCCCTCATAAGGCACAAAAATCTTTTACTCATCTTATCGCACAATTCAAATTTACTGATGCCTGGAGACTCTGCAATCCCGCCTCCCGAGAATACTCTTTCTTCTCACCCCCTCACCAAACTCAGTCTCGACTAGATTATTTTTTTCTCTCACATCACCTTACTCAGTCCCTCATTTCTTCTGACATTGGCTCCATTTTAATATCGGATCATGCTCCAGTTTCCATTACATTGGATGGTCTACAGAATCCCAGTTCCTTTAAAAAATGGCGTTTTAATAACGCTCTCCTTCTTGATGCACAATTTGTATCTTCTTTCACGTCTTTTTTTCATGAATATTTTTTGCTTAATCATACAGGTGAAGTTCCATTTCCTGTAGTCTGGGATGCTTTCACAGCGTCGGCTAGGGATTTCATCATTACTTATGTTTCTCGTAAACGGAAGAAAGCCCAACAGGATACTAATGTTCTACTTTCCAAAATTAAATATTTAGAGCACTTATATTATACTTCTAATTCAAAAGATTGCTTAAACGACCTCATCTCTGCCAAACTTCAATTTAATAAAGATTCCACATCTAATGCCTCTAATTTTCTCTTAAAATCCAGCGCCAAGTTCTACGGTGGTCAGAATAAGGCTGGTAAGTTGTTGGCTAATTATTTAAAGGTCAAACATAACAAAGTCAACATTGATTCTGTTTATGGTCAGGATGGATTGCTGAAACATAAGAATGAGGACATCTTACAAGAATTCTTGCTTTTTTATAAAAACATTATATTCCTCTGAAGCATCTTCGTCTGAACAGTCCATCTCCCAATTTTTGTCTACCATATCTTGTCCTTTTGATACCCCTCCGGACCTTTCTTCCTTAGAATCTGATCTTACTCACAGGGATCTTGTTCAAGCTCTTCACACTCTCAAACAGGGTAAAGCTCCGGGGCCGGATGGCTTTACTGTTGAATTCTTCTCCTGTTTTTCAAACTTGCTAATTCCCAAATTGCATTTGCTTCTCTCTACTTTTCTTCAAACTGGTTCGGCTTCTGTTTCCTTCTCCGATGCCCTTATTTGTATTATTCCGAAACCTGGTAAAGATCCACAGCATTGTAAAAATTACCGCCCTTTTTCTCTGGTAAACATTGACTACAACATTTTTTCTAAAGTATTGGCTTTACGTTTAGAATCTTCATTACCCAAGCTTTTAGGGAAAGAACAATCTGGCTTTGTTAAAGGCAGATTGTTATCAGACAACATCAGATTATTTTTTGACATTCTCTCTAAGACTTCGCATTACCCTCATTCCCTTGCAGCCATAGCTTTGGATGCGGAAAAAGCTTTTGATCGAGTTGAATGGCCTTATTTATTTGAAACTCTGAAGTGGTTCGGTTTCGGACCAAAAATTTCTTCCCTGATTTCCTTTCATTACTCTCGTCCTAGGGCTGCTATTTCGGCGAATGGAGGCTTATCTTCTTATTTTTCGTTAGGGAGAGGGGTTAGGCAGGGATGCCCACTTTCACCCTTTTTGTTTAATCTTGCTCTAGAACCTTTCGTTTTACGAATTCGTCAGAATGATAATATACATGGTTTTAATTTTCATGATTCCAACATTAAAATGGCAGCTTATGCTGATGATGTTTTATTATTTATATCCCAACCAGTCACCTCCCTTCCAGCATTCTTAGACGAAGTTCATTCTTTTGCTCAGGTTTCGGGTTATAAACTAAATAAAGATAAATGCGAGCTCTTTTACCACTCACTAAAGGAACTTTCAAGGACGACTTCTCTACTTCAGGTTTTACTTGGAGCCCTAATTCTATTAAATATCTAGGCCTCCACTTTCATTCTTCTCTTTCGGGCACAATTACTAAATCTATGGAAGATTGTATACAAAAATTAACTACTCTCACTAGCAAATGGCATCCTCTCTACCTGTCATGGTGGGGACGATTAGATACCATCAAAATGATGCTCTCTCCCATTGTTTTGTTCACAGTCTCTAACATTCCGCTTCCTATCCCCTTGAAATATTTCAAGAAGATTAACTCTATTCTCTCTTCCTTTTTGTGGGGGCATAAAAAATCTCGTATGTCTTTGGTTAGGCTGATGCGTTCTAAAAGGGAGGGTGGGGTGAACTTTCCTAACTTTTCCTTGTATCATAAATCTTTCCTGTTACATCAAGTTTCTCATTGGCTTGAAGACATCTCATTAACATCTCCTCTCTGGCTAACCTTAGAACAGTCTTTCATTTTCCTCTTCTCTTTCAAAGAGTATCTTATGTTCTCTCGCAGACCTCAGTCCATTTCAACTCCCATTCTTAAACATACTTCCAAAACCTTTCCTTGTCTACCTGATTCATCCTTTTTTGATCAACCTATTTGGCATAATACATCCATTTTAATCAACAATAAGCCAGTCTTTTGGAAATCTTGGAGAACACGTGGTCTTATTTGGGTGAGGCAATTGTTCCATCATGCTCAAATCATTCCTTTTGGTTTAGTCGCCACTTCTTTTAATCTTCCTCTTACTTTTCAAATCAAATATTCATTGTTGACTCACGCTTTACAGCAAGCCTACAAGGTTCATCTTGCTGCACCTCCCTCATCAATTCCCACGTCATCTGATACGCCTTCGTTGCATTCTTTACTTCTTACACATTCTAAAGCTTCCAAGATATACGCTTTTTTTCACACTTTGTCCTATCCCCGCACCAAAACCACTACAGAGGAACATTGGGAAAATGATTTTGGAACTTCATGGCCTGTTGTGTTATGGGACAAATTGTGGTTGAAAATTCGTAGATCCTCTAGGGCGGCCAATACTACCCAAACACTATTTTTTATTTACAATCGTTTATTGTTTTCACCACTCACTCTCAGCAACCATTTCCCAGACACCTCAGACAAGTGTTGGTCCTGTTCTTTACCAGGTGCAGATCTCTCCCACATGCTTTTTGATTGTCACCTTGTTCTTAATTTTTGGAGGCAGGTTTGGTCTCAAATTAACAAGATTTTTTCCTCCACCCATCCTTTTTCTCTATCTCATATTTTCTTAGGGAGCTGGGAGCATTGCACTAGTAGTGTTAGGATAATTGATTTGCTACTAGCTGTGGCATTTCAACTAATCACCAAAAACTGGAAGGATTTCACCAAATTATCTTATAAGGCTTGGTGGTATGCTGTTTGCTACAATCATAGATTAGACACAACTTTTGTTTACCCCTTAACCTTAGCTGTTAAACGAAGAGAATTGTGGAGCCCAGTTACAGTATTTTTTGACGTAAGTGCCCGTGCTTCTCTGTCTTTACTCCCGATACAGCAAGAAGTTTCTAAACCTCCATGATTTCCTGTTATTTTTCAATAAGGTACTTCTTATGCGTTCTCTTTTTTTTTTTTGGTTGTTTTTCAACTTTGCTATTGATTATATTGTGTATTTCGTATTCCTTTTTAATGCTTTATTCCACATCAATTGCCAGTTTTTGCTTATATTTTCTCTTAATCTGCGATATTTTATTATACAGCTTATGTTATTGTCATTACTTAACTAGCTATTTATTTTTCTTCTAGTTACCTTTTTTTTTTTTTTTACTTTTTATCTCACTGTGTAATATTTGAGCATTTCTTATTTCAATAAAAATTTTCTGAAACTTAAAGAGGACGGATCTTCTTCAGCGATCCTGCTCAACTGAACGTCTCCATGACACGGCCCAGCTTCTTCTGCATTGTGGCTCTCCCGCGAATCTACAACCCTGCAGACATCTTCTCCCCTGCAAATCCAGTGATGCAGTGAACTGCATTCCGCATGGCTCACCTGTGAATCTCTTACACTGCGGACATCTTCTCCCTTGCAAATACAGCGACGCAGCGAACACCATCCCTGAAAGCCGCACCTAACGGGGGAAAACATGGTTGAGTACCATCCTTAAGTTTAGTGCCCTAATGGAAAGCATATCAACCAAATACTTGTTTTTATGATGCTGAAAATCAGAAAACAGGACAACTCATATACATTGAGACATTATGGGTATTATTAAACGCGCATACCGAGGCCTTGGTATTAGCGCCCAGTGACATTCTTATGTGTCATCCTTTATTGAGCTGTAGTCTGTGAATCCAACAGCACACTCCTACGCACCTTGTGCCTAATGTTAAACAAGTATGGTGTACCTAGTGTGATGTGAAAACACGATATAGCTTCTGCCGGGAGTGCCGCAACTCCAAGGGTTACAGTTGATTATTGAAAGTCTGTGCAGCAATAGATTCATCATTGTGTGAGTGACTGTTAGTACACGTGTCAGAAGTAGGAGGGAATATTTCATGAGTACTCATTTGTTGAATAACCTCTCTACTTGTATTTGCAGTACAGCTCACTGCGCACTACATTATGCACATTTCACAATGACGCTCTCAAGGACTGAGAAGAGACGTATGTACTACTCCAAGAAGATGGTGGCTGAGCTTAAAGCCACCAAAGACTCTCTGCTAGTTATTTTGTCCCAACCTCCCTTCCCTTCTGGGGTGGCAGTTGATTCACAATTCAAATTCCCTGATCAGACGCCAGCCTACGAGAGATAGAAGGTCCAGCATTGTCTCTGCAGACAAGAGCCAGGTGAGTGGCATGACAAAATACTCCTGATCTTTTGATCCTATTTTTAACCACAACAAAAGCAGGCCCTCTGTAATATTAATACAACAACTATCTCTATTTCGACTATAATGGGTAAGAAGAAAAACATCAACAGGAAAAACTGCAGGATTTGTGAAAAGCGATCAAGGAAAGTAAGATTTGATCTTGAGACACCCTTATAGGCCTATTGATCTCTCTCTGTCTCCTCCACCAATGGCGATCGCTCTTCATTCCTTACCACCGGTCAGTGGTGTTTGAGCGCCTGTGCAGGTTACTAAGGCCCTGGATCCATCTCAATCTCTTTCACTATCAGTGACTGCTCTCCTGTTCATCCGCCTGTGCGAAAGAAGATTACTAAGGCCTTGGATCTGATGGTCAGTGCTTTTAGTCCGAATATGCCCTTTTGCCAATTTAGAGTTCAGATTTCCACAGTCTGAGAAGATCTGAATAGATTTCCACAAATCCACTGTATGCCTTTTTAGAAATAGATGATCCAACTATGACTTTGATTTTTTTGTTTAAATGATGAAATGTCTTACTTGAATCACTCTTTGTTATTAAAATGTTTGTCAGAAACAGACCCTCTAAAGATGACAAGGGGTAATAATATTTTATTAGTTAAATTACTGAATTATGTAAATGAGAAGAGATCTAGCTTTACTTTTAATTCCAAGGCTATTGTAAATTTGATCTTGGAAAATTGCAACTGCATTTTTAGTTGAGGCACAGACATCTTTCCCTTCTACCCAGATAGGAGCCCGACTAGATTCAACATAATTACAGGTAATGATAATGGTACTCTTCTGGAAAATGGTAAAGCCCAAAAATAGGAATTATTAAATAACAATGAATTAATGCATATCACAGTTGGGCCAAAAGGCAGGATTGTTACTTTCCAGGGATCTGGTAATGCTGCCTCTGGAGACTGAGTTGTCTAAGTGGAACTAGCTGGTTGGGGCTCTCGATCCCAACTACATAAATAACTGCAAACAGACTAAGTTGATTTAGCAAGGGTTTTAAGGTTCTGTCCTGGAACTTAGCTGGATGCTTCAGCAGGTTTCAGAAGCTTAGCTCTTTGGCACCTAAGTGTGCAAATATTATTTGTCTTCAAGAAACCTGGTGCGAGAATCCTTTTGACTGTGAAAATTATTTTGTTATTAGCTGTCATGCTAAAAAAGTAAGGAATGGCCACGCTAT
This sequence comes from Triturus cristatus, assembly GCF_964204655.1. NCBI lineage: Eukaryota > Metazoa > Chordata > Amphibia > Caudata > Salamandridae > Triturus > Triturus cristatus. Next base: position 457,381,943 of record NC_140592.1, on the reverse strand, counting down.
TGGAGGAATTGCTACTCTCCTCAGCATGCATTATATATGATCATATAAATCCTTTAGACATGCTTCAAATCTTTTACAATGTTTAGTATTTAGTTGCAGGAGCATGGAGCATGGAGGGTTTGAAGTTTGATCAGTATTTACTTGTTAATCTTTATCTTCCTCCCAGCTCTACTTTTGACTCCCTCATTATCTCTTTCTTTCATTTTATTTTCTAAATTGTAGATAAAGAGAATATTATTAATTTGATAATTTGGGGGATTTTAACACAAAAATCTCCAATAATGCTGTCAGTGTTTTTGCAATTATGGATCGGAAGGAAGCTTTAAACATGCCAAGTCCCCTTCTTCCTCCATCCTGTAGAGCAGATAAGAGAGGCAAGCTTCACTTAGGTGCATGTAGGCAATAATGGTTAAATAACCATAAATGTAAGATTGTCCAATGATATCTCTGCCCACTTCACATATATGAGTGGGAAGAAGACCTCTCAAATCAACTACATTCTTACTTCTTTACCCATGTTCAGTGTGCTAACTAATCTTGAGTTACTGAACTCTTCGTCAAGCGTTCATAAAGTAATCTTTCTTAATATCAAGTTAGCTCAGAAGGAGTCCTTGCCTTGGAACTTCAAAGAGGAAACAATACACCTTAATGTAGTGAATGGGAAACAGCACTGGAATATTTCAAATAAAGGAAAGCTAAAAGACATGCAAAAAAACCACTTTATAACTTAACGTTAATAGGAATTTAATCTCTGTGGCTACTTTTGAGAAGGCTATGCAGGCCTAGGCAGCAGAGAACTCTCTCCCTCGCGGGGCACATCAGGTAAATAGCAAATCCTCAAAAATCGCCCATAAGGAATTTAGCGGTAATAAATAGAATTACAAAGCAACAATTTTTATTTTTGTCAAGGGGAAGAAGGAAAATGATATTACTTAGCAGAAAGAGAACAGTCTGAGAAGATCTGAATATATGTTCGGGAAGCCGCTGTCAATAAAGATTCCAGAAGGTTCTGGCACATAATTAACACATCAAGTGGGAGTAGTATTAGGCCCAAAATTAGCCCAATCTCAAGTAGTGAGTGTTCTTCGTATATATTTAATCTTTACTCCGCTAACCACCTAGTTGATGAGTATCTACCTCCCCTAGCGGTTACCTCCTCCAAAGGGGGAGATTTCGTAGGCCACTCGAGAGCTCAGATTAAAGAGATTATACTTCATGCGAAAACCCCAGGAGCCAGGATCCTGGACCAAATTCCGATTACTATCATAAAATTGGAAGAAGGCCGCTAGTCAGATCATTTGGCATCTCTTTATAATTATTGTTATCGGTTTCGATCAATTCCTTCCTCATGGAGGGGTAGTATCATCTTACCGCTACATAAGAAGAGCTCATTTGCCCTCCCTTATAACTATAGGAAAATAACACTTCTTGATTCGATAGGGAACATTTTTGTTAATACCCTTTTATACCATCTTCCATATTGGGTGGAGGCTAATAATCTTACTGTTTCAGCAGGCTGGTTTCAAACCCAACAGTTCAACCTTAGATAATATCAAAGCCCTCCAATTAATATTGGCGAAATACATGATGTCACGTAATATGCCGGTTTATGCTACATTTATTGATTTTTCCACAGCCTTTGACTGTGTAGATTAACCTACTCTGTGGCAAAAGCTCAGAAATTAACAAAATCTTGATCATTTACTTAACCTTATTATTGCACTTTATTCCTTTACCTAGTGCCACGTTGTGCTTGGGTGTGACTGTGGGCTATCACCTAAAATACTGACAAACAATAGTCTTAAGGCTGCCTTTTCCCCTTTATTATTTTACCTATATATCTATGATATACCAATGGCATTGACTGAATTAGGTGGGGATGCCCTGAAGTTAGGTCACTGTAATATAGCTTCATTGTTTTATGCGGATGACATTGTGATATTGGACTTAACTCCCAGGGTCTTCAGAGTCATTTGTATTGTCTGCAGAGGTTTGCAGATAGTCATTATTTAAAAATTAACATCAACAAGTGTAAAGTGATGATTTTTAATGTTGAGGTAGAAAACTGAGAAATTTTAAGTGGCGATTAGGAACTCAGGCGTAGGAATGCATATTTTGACATAATATTCTCCACCAATCTCTCTGTGAAAGAACACATTTTGCACTTATCTGGGAAAGTGAAGGCACATACTAAAACACTCCTATCACTTTATAGGGCTGTAAGCCGCAGGCTTTATCTACTTATTGTCCGTGTATAATGTAAAAATCCCCATCAACTCTACTTTATGCCATTGAAATTATGCCATTGAAATTATAGGTTAAAAACACTGGAATTGTTCGCATAAAATGGAGGGGAAAATACTTTGTAAAATTAGTAATCTAAGTACCCTTGCTCCGATTGAAGCCTTATGCTTAGAAATGGGGCTCTCAAGCATCAATGTTAAAGAGCTAGTCGCCATCCTTCGATGGGGCTCAGCAAAAAAAATTCCTTTAGAAGTCTACTCTGTTCATGAACTGGAAAGAGGAGATCACAGGGCGTCAACATTATGCAGGAGGTATGTGTGAGGTTTATTACTAACCTGAAGGGCCCTAGTGTTGCTAACACAAGTTGCTCGGACCTGAGTCACTCTTACGTTGAATGTAGAAGTTACCTGCAGAGATAAGAAGCAGCCCAAATCAGGCACCATATTTGGAATTTGTAAGCCACAAAGAAATAATGAATCATTTGCGCTGGATTAGATCGAAAGGGGCACTTGGTCCAAATGGACTCCCAAATGCTATATTTCATGCCAACATTGATATGTGGGCTGAGGTTTCGACTTCTGTGTTCAATGAGGTATTAGCACTGAATATTCTTCCAGAGACGTGGCAGGGAAGTAATGTACAGCCAATTTTTAAACGCTGCCCAGAAGATAATCCTCCACATTACCGGCTAATTGCTTTAACTGATGTAGAAGCTAAGGTTTTTGCTTCCCAATTACTGATTGATTTGGAAGACGGGGCAATATCTCAGACAATAATTCCAGTTAACAAGTCAGGATTTCATAAGAGCCAATCTACAATTATTAATTTACTGACACTTTCTTTATTGGCAGAGTGGGCTGTTTTTAAAAAAAAATGTATACTTTTGTTTTATAGACTTATAAGCTGCCTTCTGTCTCTGACAGGATTATTATTATTATGGAAAAAGCTTGTGGGATGGGGTATTCCCCAAAAGTTGTGTGATGTTATAATACTCCTGTATACAAATACTTGGGTTCAGGTTAAGCTAGGAGATGGTTTTAGTTTAAAAATCTGAACTTGTAATGGTCGTAAACAAGGCTGGTACTTGCCCCCTGCCTTTTTAATCTTTTTATTTAAGATTTGCTGCAGCACTTTAAATCTGCAATGCCCACCCTCCTAAACTTGCTAATGTCCATCTTAAATATTTTCAATATGCTGACTAAACTACTTTGTTGAGCCAAACTCTGATAGATCTACAAAGATTGATTGCTACATTTGATGATTACATTTTAGCTAATGGCTTGGAGCTGAATATTAAGAAAACTAAAATTATGGAAATTTGCTCAGTGAAGTTTAAGACTAGATCTTGGATAGCGAGAGGTGGGCCAATTGAGGTTGTGAGACATATAAAAATGTGGGCATTTTATTTGACAAAAAAGTCGAATTCAAAAGCCATTTTAATGTCTTAAGGGCAAAAACATCATCTTTCATTTTTGCTTTTAAATCTCTATGTAAATCATTGAGATGTCAACCGTACAAACACCTCCTTAAATTCTTGGGAGTCAAGCTACAGCCAACTGTTGCATATGGCACCCCCATCACCAGGGGAAAAGATGCTAAATTATTGGATTTATTAGTAATTAAGGCTTGTAAATCAGTCTTTGGAATTCCTAGGTCAATTGGCCAAGCTGAAATCCGTTTGAAGTTTGGTCTCCAAAGACAGTCCATAGTGTCGCAAGGGTCATTTTTGAAATGTATACACTCCTTGTTTTTATATGATCCTAACTCCCGAACATATTACTTTTGGTACGAAATAAATCACTCTGCTTATACTGGCGCTTGGAGGTCCTACATTTTAAAATGTTTTCTGACTTTTCACTTTCAGTTGTGGATCTCGGAATTAATATGTTTAGTTTTAAACAGTTCTTGAAGAAAAAGATTACGTTTAACTCATTTATTGCAGGTTAAATGGCCTTAGCAGCAAAAAAAATATGCTTGGTCAGTGATTAATTCTCATCAGACTTTGCGAATCGAGCCCTATTTAACTACTTATTTTCCGGCACATATGAGGGATACATTTTTAGAATTAAGACTTGGTAGGTACCCTACTAAGGTGAGCACACCGAATTGGATACAACACTGGTCAACCAGTGAATGTACACTGTGTGGGTGGTCACATGAAACTTTACTGCATATCATGTGTGCCTGTCAAAAACTGCTTTAAGTATGCCGTACATTATTAAAACCCTAATTTCTTAAAGCAGGGGTGAGATCTGTGCACCAGGCTCTCATTTTATGCTTATCTGGTGTTTCTATTCCATAGATTTGTCAGATGATAACGTTTCTTACAATTGCCCAAAACATTCTTGTATCTGTAGCTTAGATTTGCTTATGTCCTTGAGACAGGGTTATTATAGGATAAGACAATAGAAGGTCGCTTGTTTTTAAGCAATTGGCACGTTGAAGTTTTACACAGTTGTTTGTAGGTTGTTCGAATATAATGTACTGAATGTTATTCTTATTCAGAGATTGTAGCTCAATATTTATATGTTTTAGTCCCAAGTAATGTATTTTATTGAATTTTTATTATTATATGAATTTGTATGGGTATACTTTTGATGTACATAGGCATTTAATATGTTTTTGTATGTATTGTGTATTTTGTGGGGATTTTTATTAATCAGACATTACATTTACTTACAACTCTGTTCAGAAGCCTTTGGCTAATGTAGAACTGCCAACTCTTTTTTAAAGAATTTTAATAAAGCACTGCACAATGTTAATATGAACGGGGTTGAGATTACAGCAATGTCTTGCTTAGCAGTAATCATTTTTTTAAAGACAGCATGAGGACTATCTCAAGGGATCTAGATATGCTCGCATATAGGGAAAAAAGGAAGATGGAGTAATTGTTTCTACATGTTTTGGGGCCCACCCTCAACCATATTTAAAGTGGAACTTGGAGCATGGTATCTGTTGTTTTTTCTTAATGTTTTGATTTAATATTTTACCATTAAATATTATTACAGGTGCATAGTTGGGCGTGGCTCCAGGAACTTAGATTGTGTAATCTATGCGAGGTTTCTATACAAGCTTTCTAGCATGCTATTTTTGTGTGCCCTGCGTTGTGTAATAATCGCCAATGTTTTGTTGGAACTATTGTTTGTGAAATACGGAGTGCGCTCAACAAAAGATGCCATTAAACTTTCATTTTACCCAGTAAATGAAATGATGTGTTTTAAAAATATTTATCTTTTTTAAATGTTTTTTAGATATGTACCGATTATGTAATTTGTATTTTATGTAAAGTAGGTCTCATTGTAAATTTGTAGCTTATAAATAAAAATTGAAAATTGAGAAAAGCGGATATACTCTGAGGACAAATGCTACTGACCTTAGCTGAACTGCACAAGCAGATGACGTGGTGACAAATTTTCTGGCGATACCCTTAGAGGGAGAACTATTTAGTTCAGCTAATTGGGGTGATGTAGTTGAAGCAGGGTCTCAGGCAGGTTAGGAGGCATTAAGGAGATACTCATATTGTATAGATAGAGTAGGTTGGTTTTGGAGGGGTGTGCTGAAACCGCTGATAGACAAAGCAAAGAAGAAAGAGAATAGAGAGGTGACATTTTTTTGTTGGTTGGATAGGTGTGAAAGAAGAAGGCATAGGACAAGAGGTTAGAAGAATAGTTTGTTTGGAGATGGGATACACTTGTGTGTCCCAACTCATTAATATTTAATCTTAGAAATGAGAAAGGTGATTTAAATGCCATTGCAAGAATGGTTACGGGCAGAGCAGGACACGGGAGAAGGGGTAGGGAGTTACAGTAAGCTTGGGGTGAATTGGGGCAGAAGACTTTTTCTGGATGCAATTTGGATATAATTTTTTTTTTTTTTGTTGAAAAACCTTTATTGACATTTCAATCATTAACAAGTATGGGCCTACAACCCCCCGGGGCCGGCCGCTAAGCAATCAGAGCAATAAGAGCCAATGTAAACACAGGCGGCACCTCGGAGAGCAGAATCTTCATTCCAATATAGTCCGGCCAGTGAGCCGCGCAGGTAGGACACCAGGAGAAAAGGGGTTTTTCATTTTATAATGAAACAAGACAGTAGGATCAGGTGCCAAACAATTTCCCGACAACGATAAGGGGCAAGAATAATAGACGTAAGCAATAAGCAGCAATCTATTGGATCAATGGCGCAGACACGGGAAATTCCGGATGGGGAAGAATATCAAAAACAGTTGCGCCTGCAGGCCCCGGTACCTAACGCCCAGAGAACACCCCGGAAACTGTGGCACACATGAAGAGGCGACGATTCACAACAAAGGAGGTGTACCGCGCTGATCCCAGAAAAGAAAAAAACAAGAAGAAGCGGAGAAGAAAAAGGAGGCCATGGAAAAAGAGATAAAGACTAAAGAGTCCCCTCCCCCAACCCCCCACCCTGCACCTCTGCAAATGAGTATGCCCCCCCCCCCAGCAGTGTGCCTGTCGCCCTGGAACTAGACCCGAAATATAGAAGAAACAGGGAAAAAGGAGTAAGAAAGAACCCCACCAGACGGGGGGGTGGAGAAAGTATAATAAACTGGAGGAGGGCCTTCAAAACATACCCCCGGCTTCTCCCTCCCGCACGGTGAAGTCTCCCCACAGCAAACAATAAGCAGCACCAAATCGACCATATCAAAAAAGGGAAATGGGGAGCATTATGCACCAACTATGCTAATAACCATGAGAGTACGCAACCATGAGTCCGCCCGTCTACTGGATGACCACCCCCGAAGGATCAACCTCATCCTTGACCACTCTTTGCAATTCTGCCCATGCCTACCCCTCGACCCAGCACCATGTCCGATGTTCCAGGGTAAAGGAGTGTCCAAAAACAACCGGGAAGCGACGCACACAGGTGGGGTGGAAGTCTCTGAGTACCAACACAGTCCGCATCATGGAGGGACGTCTTTCCCAGTGCTGCCCCAGGATCTGCACTGCACACAAGGTCCAGGAAGGCTGAATCAGCCAAAGTAGACAAACGTTGCTGGAATTGTCCCTGGGTCGCCGGAGGCCGTGCACGGGACAAGGCCACCACCTTCCACTCAGGTCCAATACCTCCGGAACAGATCAAACCCTCAGTTAGCCGATCACACGGTAGCATACTGTCCGGAGTGTCCGGCTGTGCACTAATCGCAGGGGTGGCCGCGACATTATCCTCCTGTGTGCAGTGTGGGAAGCCCCTGTGTACCTGTGGACCAGCATGCCGCCACTGTCCCAACGCTGATGCCACACCATCGAGCTTACTCCCCAAGACCCCGGCGCCACGAGCCAAGGAGAAATGAAGGGCACCAAGGGCCTCTAGGAGGTCGCCGTACCCCAGCACAGCTCTCTGCGATCGCTCCGCCACACTCCCAAAAGTCACACACTCCCAATCCTGCTGCGACCCTGTGGACAGGATGGTAGGCTGCATAACAACAAGATGGCCGCCGGGAAGGCCCGACTCGTATTGGGGCCGGGACCCAGGGACAAGCGCCTCGAGGTCCACGTCGCTGAAGACAGGGGTCCGGGGGCATGCACAAATTCAGCCGTTGCGTGGTCACGGGCAACAGTCGTCCCCGCCACGGACCAGCTCCCGCGAAAAGCCGGGAGCAGCCCGCAAGGATCAGGGCGAGCTAGGGGCGGCGTCCGGGCAGCTCACCGTCAAAGGCAGGGGCAAGCACCGAAGAATCTGAGAGTTGCACCCCCGGGCATGTCCTCGGTCCGCTACGCTTAGCAGTGGGAGCGCCTACGTCAAAATGCAGGCCGAGGGCAGCTGTCAGGTGCTCCACAAGACTTACCTCTGCTTGTGCAGCGATTCCGCAGAGGCGACAAGAGCGCCCGTCCCTGTACCCACCTGACCCTCGCGGACAGTAGAACCCCGCAGGGATGAGATGGACGCAGGGAAAGGAGCCTGAACAACAGCGGTAGGTAGGTGTGTAGGGTATCTCGGAGTGGCCTATAAACAGGGAAACTAAGGTCAGTGAAAAACCCCAACACACCGTAGACACACACACAGATATATTTCCTGTCCTAGACTCAGGGAACTCACCCTACTGCGGTGAGGAAGGTCGTAGCACTGCAGTTGTTCAGGTGAGGTGTTTAGGACAGGTTATACAGCAAATCAAACTTCAGTGCTCTTGCACAAAGGTCAATGGTATGAAACGCAATCTCCCAATAACACTCCTGGAGGACGAATGCAATGTTAAACGCTGCTCCAGTGGAGAGAAAACAAAACATCAAGGCGCTTCTGCGCGAAAAGGCAAAAGGTCATCAAAGGCAAAATCATCAGGTGCAAAATCATCAGGGTAAATCAGAACTGGCGCGATGCGCTGGCAAAATCATCAGGTGCAAAATCATCTGGGTAAATCAGAACTGGCGCGATGCGCTGGCAAAATCATCAGGTGCAAAAATCATCTAAGGTAAAGCAGAACTGGCGCGATGCGCTGGCAAAATCATCAGGTGCAAAATCATCTGGGTAAATCAGAACTGGCGCAGTGCGCTGGCAAAATCATCAAAGGAAAACAAAAGAGGAGAACCCCTTCAATGGAACGGAGTGTCACGGGAAGTGGCAAGGGTTGGGGAACCTGGTACCTGGAAAGGTTTCCAGAGAGAGGACGATGGTCGTTGCAGGTTTCCCGCGGGGAGTGAAAGCGTTCGCTTTCCGCAGGTCAGCTTCGGGACGCTGTCTCGCGCTCGGGGAATCCAAAGGAATACGAAGCGCCGAGCCGGCGGGAAACGCGGTGTTTAAGCGTTTCCCCCGGAAGCGCTTCTGCGACCCTTGCGCTGAACGAACGACTAGACCGGTCCTCGACTTCCACCCGGAAGTGAGTATTCCGGGTCGTATCTGCGTGTGTGTCTGCAGTGGCGAGGAACGGCAAGCGCCGTAACGCGACAGAACCCCCCCTCAAAACAGGTCCCCCCCCCCCGTCCTCCCCAGGGGCTCAAAAAGGGACAGCAGGGCGAGGACAGAAAGGATGACTTAGATGGAACGCACGGACCAGAGCAGGAGCATGGCGAACATGGGACAAAGGCTCCCAGGACCGCTCATCTGGGCCGTACCCTTTCCAATCGACCAGGTAGAACAACTTCCCCTTGGTGCGGCGAGAACCCAGGATGGCCCGGACTTCATACTCCACATGGTCCTCCACTACTACCGGAGAAGGAGGAGAGGGAGCCCCGCCTCCAGGACGGACCGCCTGCAGAAGAGAGACGTGGAAGACGGGGTGGATCTTCATGTGCGGAGGGAGCGTAAGTCTCATAGCCACAGGATTGACCACCTTTTCAATGACAAATGGACCCACATACCGGGGTAACAGTTTCTTGGGACCATGCACGTTGAGATGTCTTATAGACAACCACACTCGGTCACCCAAGCGGTAATCGGGTTCTTTCTGCCTATGGGCGTCTGCATGCGCCTTGTAGGTGTCCTTCGCCTTGGCCAACTCAAACCGAGCGCGCTGCCAGATGGCGCGCAAGGAATCATGATAAGAACGTACTGACGGCAGGCAGCAGTCCCGGGGTACTTCCCAGGCAGAGGTGCGGGGGTGATGGCCTTGGAGACAAAAGAAGGGAGACATGCCGATGGCCGAATGCCTACTGTTGTTGTACGCGTACTCAGCCATCCAGAGAACCTCGAACCAGTCTTTGTCGACCATAAGCAGCAGGCAACGGAGGTACTGTTCCATGGTGTAGTTAGTTCTTTCCGCCTGACCGTCCGTCTGTGGGTGGTACGCTGTGGACAAGCGTACGTCCATCTCGAGGATACTGCACACCTCCTTCCAAAAGCGGGACACGAATTGCGGTCCCCGGTCTGTTATGACCACCGATGGGATGCCATGAAGGCGGACCACCTCGTGCACAAAGATCCCGGCCAGGTTCGCAGCCGTGGGCACCTTCAACAAAGGTACGAAATACGCCATTTTGGAGAGGTGGTCGACGATGGTGAGAATCGTGGTGTGCCCCGTCTTAGTGATAGGGAGTTCTACCACAAAATCCATGGAGACGGTGTGCCACGGATATGGTGGTACAGGAATGGGACGCAGAAGGCCCACCGGAGGTTCAGATGTGTTCTTACTCAAGAGACAGATGGTACAGCTCCTTACATGTTGTCTTGCGTCGGTAACCATGTTTGGCCACCAGAATTGTCTTTGCAGGAGCTCTAGTGTCTTATGGAAACCGGGATGGCTGGACAAAACGTGATCGTGACACAGGCGGACCGCTTCCTGCTGACTGGGCACCCCAGGTAGATACAGCCGTTCCCCATGAAACAGCAAACCATCCTCGTAGGACACCTCTTTGCGTCCTTCTGCCATACCCTCCGGGTCGACTTGCTTCGTGTCCTTCCGTACTTGTGATAAGAAGCCTGAAGACGTCACCACACCCTGGAAGTGTTTCTCGGCAATGATAGGAAGAGGCTCGGTGTTTTCGGCCTCCTCGTCAGTTTCCTCCAACCGCGAGAGGGCATCGGCTTTGGCGTTTTCTCTCCCTGGACGAAACGTAATCACGAAATCGTAGTCATTAAAAAAAAGGGTCCACCGGAGCTGTCGGGCGGTGAGGGCACGTGCTGACCGGAGAAACTGAAGGTTCCTGTGGTCCGTGTAGATGGTAACGGTGTGTTTGGCGTCTTTCAGGAAGTGGCGCCATTCCTCAAAAGCGGTCTTGATGGCAAGGAGTTCCCTGTCCGACACCGAATAGTTGCGTTCCGCTGGTTGGAGCTTCTTGGAATAGAATGCCACCGGATGCAGTAGACCCGTGTGGGTGCTCCGTTGAGACAGCACACCCCCAATGGCATCCTTAGAGGCATCCGCCTCCACTACGAAGGGCTGCTCGGTGTCGGGGTGCATCAGAACCGGGGCAACGGTGAAACGTCTCTTCAGTTCTTGGAAGGCGTCGTCCGCCTTCTGATCCCAACAGAAGCGCACTCCTTTACGTAACAACCGGGTAATCGGGGCTACCATCTCGGAGAAGCCCGTAATGAATCGGCGGTAGTAATTGGAAAAACCCAGGAACCGTTGTACCCCTTTAACGGACTCCGGGGGGGGCCAAGACAAGATGGCTTCCACCTTCTTGTTGTCCATTTGAATACCCGCTGGAGTGATGACATGCCCCAGGAACTCGACAGTGGTGACGTGAAAGACGCTCTTTTCCAGCTTCACGTACAGACGGTGTCTACTCAGCTGCTGAAGGACAGAACGCACGTGCTGCACGTGTTCTGCGATGGTCTGCGAATAGATCAAGATATCGTCTATGTAGACAATGCAAAAGACGTCAATGAAGTCCCGTAACACCTCGTCGATAAAGAACTGGAACGCTGCGGGGGCGTTACAGAGTCCGAAAGGCATGACCTGGTATTCGAATAAACCGAATTTTGTTCGGAAGGCAGTCTTCCATTCGTCGCCTTTTCGGACTCTGACTAGATGGTACGCACCCCGCAGGTCGAGCTTAGTATACACTGAGGCGTCTTTTACCTGTTCCAGGAGATTAGTAATCAAAGGCAGTGGGTAACGGTTTTTCACGGTGATGTTGTTCATCGCTCGGAAGTCGATGCATGTCCTCAGATCGCCCTCCTTCTTAGCTACGAAAAACAGAGGAGAGGAGACTGGAGACCTGGAATGACGAATGAACCCGTTGTCCAAATACCCGTCCAAGTAGGAGCGAAGGTGGACGTTCTCTTTCTCCGTGAGAGAGTATATCCTGCTGCAGGGCAACGTGGAACCGGGAATCAGGTCTATCCGGCAATCGAACGAGCGATGCGGTGGCAAGGTGTTGGCTCCTGTTTTGTCGAACACGTCGGCTAGGTCCAGGTATTCCTTGGGCACAGCTGCTTGGGAAACCAACCCCATTCCCTGCAAAGGCAGCGATCTCGCTTGTATGGAGCGTTTCCCGAGGAGGTGGTCTTTGGTATAACAGGAGTCACAACAATGCTCCGAGTCCAAGTGGATGATTCTGGACACCCAATCGACGCGAGGATTGTGCTTTACCAACCACGGCAACCCCAATATCACCTTGAATTGAGGGGCATCAATGACGTCAAAGCTGATGACTTCGGCGTGCTGATTGATAAAGGACATAGTCATGTTCTCGGTGTGGTGCCTGATAGGGCCGGATGTTAGATCCGTTCCATCCACTGCCTTGACGGTCTCGGGTTGGGCCTTTGATATTGTGGTTATGCCTAAGGCATGTGAGAATGCGGTGTCTATGAAACAGCCTGTAGCACCGGAGTCCAACATAGCCGTTACTTGCCAGGTTCTGCCTTCCTGGTTTTGTAAGGAAACATCCATCCCTATATGGTGAGTACCGTCGAATACAGCAGGGATCGCGGCATTGCCATACGAAGAACCCAGAGGACGGATCCCCTTATCTACTGGGTTGTCTCGTTTCCCGCCTTCTCCGTTTTGGTGATGGGCAACGCGAACGGCCTCCCGCTCCGGGGCTTCGTGGGCTTCACCGGGCATTCCCTGACGAAGTGTCCGCTTTTACCGCAGTACAGGCATTGATTCTGTTTCCTCCGTCGTTCCCTTTCCTGACTTGACAAAGGACCTCTGATGCCCCCGATTTGCATAGGTTCTGTTGCTTCGCTCTGGGGACCGAGCTCTTCCTTCGTCTTCCGGGTCTCCTTCTCCCCCATGGACAGGAAGCAGTTGTCGCCACTTCGTCCTTTATCTGTCCTTCTTTCCTGCAAACGAAAGTTCTTCTTCACCACCAGGTCGATGAAGGGGCCGATTTCCTCGGGTGGGTTGGGGAACTGTGAAATGAGGTCCTTTAGTTCATCTCGTAATCCCCGATAAAACACCGACACCTTCTTGTCCTCAGGCCACTGGGACTCAATCACCAGTCTACTAAATGTGGTTATGTAGTGAAGGAGGTCTTGGTTGCCTTGCTTGAGGCTGAGCAACGCGTTATCAGCGGCTTGCACGAAGGAGTGCCGAGCGAACATACGTCGCATAGCTTCCTTAAAGATCGGCAGGTGGTGCAGCATGGGGTCGTCGTGTTCAACCAACGCTATCGACCACTGAGCGGCGTCTCCGCCCATGTACGACAGGATGTAGGCTACTTTAGATGCATCGTCAGGAAAGGCAGTATTCCTGGCCATAAAATGCAGGTGGCATTGATGGATAAAAATGCCGTACTTGGTACTGTCGCCATAGAACCGTTCCGGTGGTGCCAGCTGTACTGGATGAGGAGTGATAACGTGAACTGCAGGGTTCGGGTCGCTGGCAGCGGAGGGCCCCCCAAACGTAAACGTCGGCGGTCGTAATATTCCGTCCTGCATGCCCCTGTGGCTCGGGGTGGGTCCCCAAGGGTTGGCGACCCCAGTTGACATCTGGCCCTGTAGGGTAGTCATGTCGTGACGTAAGCTGAGGTTTTCTGCCTGTATGGCAGTTAGCATGGATGCAATGTCTTGCAAGGTGACCTCTGGGTCGCCCATGTCGTCTAGGCAGAATGGTAAACGTGGGCTTCGTATTCTGTCAGGTGCTCCACAAGACTTACCTCTGCTTGTGCAGCGATTCCGCAGAGACGACAAGAGCGCCCGTCCCTGTACCCACCTGACCCTCGCGGACAGTAGAACCCCGCAGGGATGAGATGGACGCAGGGAAAGGAGCCTGAACAACAGCGGTAGGTAGGTGTGTAGGGTATCTCGGAGTGGCCTATAAACAGGGAAACTAAGGTCAGTGAAAAACCCCAACACACCGTAGACACACACACAGATATATTTCCTGTCCTAGACTCAGGGAACTCACCCTACTGCGGTGAGGAAGGTCGTAGCACTGCAGTTGTTCAGGTGAGGTGTTTAGGACAGGTTATACAGCAAATCAAACTTCAGTGCTCTTGCACAAAGGTCAATGGTATGAAACGCAATCTCCCAATAACACTCCTGGAGGACGAATGCAATGTTAAACGCTGCTCCAGTGGAGAGAAAACAAAACATCAAGGCGCTTCTGCGCGAAAAGGCAAAAGGTCATCAAAGGCAAAATCATCAGGTGCAAAATCATCAGGGTAAATCAGAACTGGCGCGATGCGCTGGCAAAATCATCAGGTGCAAAATCATCTGGGTAAATCAGAACTGGCGCGATGCGCTGGCAAAATCATCAGGTGCAAAAATCATCTAAGGTAAAGCAGAACTGGCGCGATGCGCTGGCAAAATCATCAGGTGCAAAATCATCTGGGTAAATCAGAACTGGCGCAGTGCGCTGGCAAAATCATCAAAGGAAAACAAAAGAGGAGAACCCCTTCAATGGAACGGAGTGTCACGGGAAGTGGCAAGGGTTGGGGAACCTGGTACCTGGAAAGGTTTCCAGAGAGAGGACGATGGTCGTTGCAGGTTTCCCGCGGGGAGTGAAAGCGTTCGCTTTCCGCAGGTCAGCTTCGGGACGCTGTCTCGCGCTCGGGGAATCCAAAGGAATACGAAGCGCCGAGCCGGCGGGAAACGCGGTGTTTAAGCGTTTCCCCCGGAAGCGCTTCTGCGACCCTTGCGCTGAACGAACGACTAGACCGGTCCTCGACTTCCACCCGGAAGTGAGTATTCCGGGTCGTATCTGCGTGTGTGTCTGCAGTGGCGAGGAACGGCAAGCGCCGTAACGCGACAGCAGCACCGCTCCGGTGGACCGACTCCACCCAGTCACCACAGGCCACTGTTGTTAAACTGCCACCCGGCCAAGGCGTCCACTCGAGGTCCCGGCTCCGGGGCTGCACGGGCCGCAAAGTTCAACTGCAGATTTCTCCGGCGGTACGGCAGCCAGAAACCTCGGAGTCACACGATCGGTTGCCACTCTCATTCACAAACACGATCTCCTAGCGCAGACTGAGGATCTCGTGCAGGATATCCGTGCGGGATGCGGAGGTTCACGGAGCCGGGAATCTACGCTGCCGTCCCGGTCGCCATCTTGGCTCCTCCTCCTTGGATATAATTTTGAGTACCATTTTAGTTTGTGAGGTAGTGTCCGGTGGTGGTTGTTGTTATAGCACACCACATGCATAAAGCTGTCCTGCCAAACTATATACCATTGTCTGCCATGATTGCCCTGATTCGCCTAATGTGATGAGCTTGTATTGCTTGGTCAAAAATTGATCAGGAGGGAAGAAATGGAATCCACTGTAATGCACAATAGACAAAAATATACTTACTGTAGCGATGGTTATGTACCTGGGATCTGTATGGTATGCAGATGTGTTACCCTTCCCCACTTGCTTGGCTGCGTGTATCTTTTATCCTGATTTTTGGCCTTGGTGTCATGCTAATCTAGTATGTGTAAAGAGACATAGGCCTGGCCCTTGACATGAGTACATTCCTAGATGTGTGTTGTGATCTGGAGGGGCCCATCACCATCAAAAATTCCTTCAATGACAGTGGACAACTGTCCATGTTGCAGGTTTCCTAAATAAAGCAGTGCTGGCAGCGCACTGTGGTTCTTTAGTTGTGACCTTATCTTTTTATCTGTCACTGGAGTGGTGGCCTATTGGCCCACTCAAGTAAAGTTCCACTTCTATGCACTTACCAAACTCCTAGCGCTAACCTGACAAGTATATGTTGTGCTTGTTGGTGTGTGTAGCCAATGTGGTACATGTATGGTGGGTGTGTATGTGCTAGGATAATGAAGGCCTGTGGGATCCATTTTGAAAGACCTGGACTTTGCAAAAGATGGAGGTGAAGTTGTTTTCACAGATAGTGTAAGTGTATTGCTGAAACATCTGAACCAGGAGGGAGGATACCTTGACACTGAATTGAGACAAGGCTACATTAGAAGTTGGAACAGGCCTTTTGCTTGGCAAAGAGCTGCTGGTCAGTCTTTCTGAACACCCCCATTTGGTAGATGCTGGGGGGACGGTGGGGTTGCAGACTCGGTTGTGCAAGGTGAGGAGAACCTTTAGGTGAGGCTCAGTATTTGTATTTCCGATTTCACTTTTAGCTGGCGGATTACTGCAAGGTGCAGAAACCTCACACCTTTCTACGTTGAGGGCGCTCTGGGCTGGAAACCACACTGCTGTAAGAACCATGACTCTACACAAAGGTTGTAAGCGGAGAGCAATCTGGAAAGGGAACTTGAAAAAAGAACATCCTAAACTGGTTCTAAATATGCAGACAGTTGACATACATTTCCTGTCTAATTTTGCTGTATAAAAGTGGGACCTCCCAACCCCATTTGTGTTCCAGTTCCTCAATGGCCAAGGCAGAGAGAACTCTGCAGTATATTCATCGGACTACTATGCAACCAGAGCTGGTGTCTGCCTGACAACCAGTCATCCTCCCAGAAGAGAGGAGATAACTTTTGAGACTGAACTCTTGCTGGAAGAGCAGTATACCTGTCATAAGAGCCCAAAAGCCTGTCTGCCTCCTTAGAGATGGAGGGAGCCTGCCAACCCTTCAGGAGGAAAGCCTTTCTATGAGGAGCGAGGAACAGCAACTGGAGGGCACCTAGAAAAAGACTTAGAGCAATCTGCAGATCCCAGTGTCTGTTGGTCTGCCGTGTCTCCGCCGCAGTCCCAGTGGAATCACAAAAGCACACAGACTGAACTGTGATTGCTGAAACAGTCACACTGTGATCGCGAGTCAAGAGAAGTAGCATGTGTATGGCCACATCATCACACATGTATCAGCTTGTGCATTGCTGCACAATCGGGTGCTTATACTATACTAACATTCAGAATCTGGAGGAAATCCAGCCTAGCGTCATTGCCTCCTTCACCAAATCTCATTGGTGCCCTTACATTTCACACTGTTGCAGAGGAGATCTAGATCCAACAGTCACAGATTTAAACTCAACACATTGAAAAAAAGGACTCTCCTAGAGCTATTGACTGCAAATTTATACATAACCTAATAAAAAGTGTTGAAAAAACTGAACAACTTTCAGAACTATACCCAAGGACTTGTTTGGATCTCTAAATGCTGGATCGAGAACTACTATAGGACAGTTATCAAGCACTTATAGCCTCTCCGTAGCTGCATCATCACCAGCTTATTGGCTTGTGCATGGCTCGATTGTTATCTAAAACAATATTTGTGTGTATCTTCAAGAGTCGGCTTGAGCAGGCTTCAACTACCTATGACAAATTAAGACTAAGGACTCCATGTCTGCTGGGCAGGGGGCCCAGCAACCCGCCACAGTGCACATTAACAGAGATGTGGACTAGTGTGCCACTACTCAGAAGAGGAGGTGGGCGACCATGCTGAGGAAGAAGCTGGGCAGCTGCCATAAGGAATGATTTACCACATGTGGTAAGAAACTTAAGACTAAGGGCACATTACGATGGCGGTTGGACCGCCACTGACAGCCCTTCGGTCTGACCGGCGCATTACGATGCTGGTAGTCAATCAGTAATTTATAGAGCGCGCTACTCACCCGTGAGGGTCTCAAGGCGCTGGGGGGGGGGGGGGAGCAGCTCCGGGTCAGTCGAAGAGCCAAGAGTGGTCGGACACTATTCTGTCGGGGGACAGACCGCCGCCTCCGACAAGATCTCAGATCCAGGCAGGGCGGCGGGCAGAATAGTAGTCCCAAATGGAGGGGGTGCTGAGCCAGGCATCACTGTGGGGATTAAGATATCCCTTTCAGACTGCCTGTTCATGGTGGGAACACCGCCATGCACAGGCTGTCGGAAACGGATTTTGGGGGCTCCAAACAGGGCCTCTGTCCCTCATGGGCCATGGCAAAGTGGCCCTGGGGGCACATGTAGTGCCTCCACTCACATCCAGGGACCATGTGCCATAGCACATGATCCATGGATGTGCAGGAAGTGCTCCTGTTCAGGGCGGTCTGTACTGCGGCCCAGCTCAAGCCGCCGTGAAAATGAGCACTTTGCAAACGCCAGCCCGGAGGTCGGACTGACGCCTGTTTGTAGGGTGTTCTTCTGCTCAGCGTGATAGCGGGAGCCGATCCAACCGCCTGCTATCATAATAAGGCCCGAAGTCATAAGAGACTAAGCCCAAGCTCGCCGAGTAGTGAACACTGCATCTGAGCTCTGATCATGCTAACCTTGAGGGAAAGGACCATCAAGATCAAAGGGGAGAGCAGGAGAAACAGCAGATAGTGGAGAGGAACTGCCTGATGGCAGCCAGGGGCACTAAATTATACATGGTTGTGTTAGTAAGCACTGGATTGAAAATGTGTTTTTGTACGGTTGTCTGAATGTTGAGCACTGACCTAGCACACACTCCCAAACTACTTTCCTGAGAAGCCTGTGACTGCTCGCCATTACTACCACTGAGAGTCAAGTGCTGAAGGGGTTGTACTTGACCCAGTTTTGACGAGCTATAGTAGGAAGGAACCCAGGGCATCATAGTTAAATTACCTCAGGCCCCACTGCTGTGGTCCATTAGACCCTACATGCCCAAGGGTCCGCCGAACGTGGTCTTACACTTACTATGAAAAGCAACCCTCACAACCTTCAGCCCCCTTTTATGTAAGATTTTGATCTCTTAAGTGAATCATCCTGAATCAACTCACATGAAGAGCTTTATTAAAGAGCTTTCAACCAACCAGTCACTACCTACAAATGATGGTGTAATTCAGCACTTTTTACTTTCAATCTTGGAAGAATAAAACTGGATGAGAATTTCCATCCATTTCTCTACCTTGTATCTGAGGCGAAATCTCTCCCTGAAAGGCTCGCTTGAGTACGTGGGGAGCTGAATGAAGATAACATAGCACTTCCACAACCACTCGTATTTTGAATTGTCAATACTTGTTAGCGTAGTTCCCATAGTTCTGGCGCACGGTTCTAGAAAAAAAAATGTTGGGCTTACACAGTTTCATTCAGAGTGCCAGCTAGCACTCACAGCTGCACTTTAGAGGCATGTAGGCCTGCCACCGTTGCTTGGAAGTAGAATGAGTCAGTATATGCTGTGTGAATGAGTCTCTACACCATGGGTACTCACAAACATTTCCCTGGATGCCACAAAGTACTGTCTGTGGCATGCCCGAGGGCCACACTGACGCAAGCAGGCATGGGTCAAGGTGATGAAAGGTGGCTATAGGGGGGACTCGAAACAGATTGATGGTGTGGACAACAATCAGGCTTCACGTGACGTCTGTCTGCCACCAACGCTCTATTGGCATGCACTAAGAATTAAAGTCAAAGCTCATGCATGTTAAAAAATATATATATTTTTTAAGTTTGCAAAGAGTTTTTCATGTATTTACACGTTTAGTGCAAGATGTCTTTAAAACTAAAGGTGTTCCTAAAGATCAGTTGTCCAGGACACCTTCTTTTCCATTACTTTAGTTAACGTGTAAATAATAGAAACCCATTTCTTTCACAGTTTTCTGAATGTTTCTGCTCTGTCAAGTGAACAGCTGCCCAGTGCTGCTGTTCACTAGGGGGCCGCATGCGCCCCCGGGTCGTACTTTGAGTATCCCTGCTCTACACGTTACAAAGCCTGCCACGGTTGCCTCCTCTTCACAATTATCACCCTTATGCATCAAGCCAAAATCCAGTCGGTAAAATACCGATTCCTTATTAGCTCCCGGTATTAAGTAAAAAATACCCAATCCCAATGCATCAACCCAAAAGCAGAAATCGGTATTTAAGGAATCCTTAAATAGCGATTCTTTAAATAGGGATTCCTTAAATACCGATTCCTTAAATAGCGATTGCATTTAAGGAATCCCAAAGTGAGATTCCTTAAATGCAATGCATCAAAGTTAAAAAATTAGCGATTTCGCTAATAAGGGGAGCAAATTACCATGAAGATGAACTGCATGGTAATTTGCAAAAACTTTGAAAAATGCACTTTTGTGCATTTTTCAAAGTTTCATGTTGCGCACACACATGCCCTTAGAGCATGTGTGTGTGCAACATATGTGCACATATCATTTTCAGGGGTGCAACAGGGTGTCCTTTTGACACCCTGGCACCCTTGAAAGTGCTCCCGCTATTAGCGATTCGGTAATACCGAATCGCTAATACAGAATGGCTTTACATTCATTCCTATGGGCCTCCAAGCCCATAGGAATGAATGGGTAGGTATTCCTTATTACCGATTCGGTATTACCGATTCGGTAATAAGGAATGTTAAGGAATCGCTATTTGAATAGCGATTCCTACATGCATAGCCTTTTGCTATTCCTTATTAGCGATTCCTTATTTTTCGCTAATAAGGAATCGCAAATGCTAATGTTGATGCATATGCCCCTATGTTTTTTGGCTGCAAAGCCTTTCACCATCAGCAGCCGTTCGTCACTTGTCCCTTGCTGCCATTCCTGTCAGAGCCCGTCTGTCACCCAGAATGGCCTGCTTCTCCGTAATCCCTGCAGCTCTCACCTCCACCGTGGCTGATAACTGTGATCCTCGGAGCGATTATCAGAGCAGTGTTAGGTGTAGTCAAAATAAATGCGTGTGGCGCATTTGAAAAGCTGAATACTTGTAAACCGCATGACGGTCATCCAAAAATATTGTGTCAGGCCCTGCACCCATAAAGTGTTGTCGAAATCATTTTTAATTGTTAAAGTTAATTATAACTTAACTTTTAATTTTCAGAATCAAGATTATGTGCTTCACTCAGATCAAAAATGTAAGTTCATCGGAAAAGAAAATTAAGGTTAACACATAAGCACAAGCAAAAAAAAAAAAGCGACGGGTAACGTCTAAAATCGCACACAAAAACGTATCCAATTTTAAAACAACATTAAATAAAAATGGAAAATGTGTCTCATGTTGTGGTGTGCATTTCACAACAGCAGTCTGGCTGTGAGCGCTAGTTCTGGGATGATACATGCAT
Organism: Triturus cristatus; assembly: GCF_964204655.1. Classification (NCBI taxonomy): domain Eukaryota; kingdom Metazoa; phylum Chordata; class Amphibia; order Caudata; family Salamandridae; genus Triturus; species Triturus cristatus. The sequence goes on along the minus strand of NC_140592.1, from coordinate 457,360,976 downwards.
TATTTTAAACGTATTTGCGAATCATCGGGATGTTAGTGAATCGTGCCACTGCGGGGGATCCCTATGTCGTTCTTTCTGGTCTCCTATCTGCACCGGTCTTTAATATATCACTGATAAATGTCCGCGCGGGTATCACAAATAGTGACCAGGAGACACCTAACCAATGATTGGAGCACAGCAGGTTGCCCCCGATTATGGTAAACTACTGACTCGTTCGTTCTCACCCTGAATTAAGCCAATCTAGCGCTTTGACTGCAGTCCCTGGGAGCTATCCCCTTTGTTAAGTGGTGCTCCTTTTAGCTTCAGACCGCAGGCTGCAAGCTGTGTAACATGGCTGCATGAGTGGGGCCGTATACGAGTTAAGCTCTCTATATGCACTTTGTACCTATTTGAAAAGGTAGAAGATCCCTTCCCTCAGTGCTGCTTTTAGGGACTTATAGGATTGTCAGTCTCTCAAATCACACAGCCTTCTTGGGGAGTGGGGGAGGAGAAATACCCTGACAATTCTTGCCCTGGCCTTTGTCTTCCGTTTTTGTGAATGAGTAAGAAAGGAGATTTGGGATTTATTAAAGATGCAAAAACTGTCCATGGGCTACATGGGTCAAGCTTTGAAAAAGTTGGCTACCTGAAAGTTTATTCATACACTGAGCTTTTAGGGCAATGGCCCCTTTAATCTCCAGATATCACACTTTATTAAATTAAATTGGAATTCCACGGGTGCTGTCTCATCTTTTGCATCATCCCATACACACACAGTTTCTAAGGGGCAGAGTCGACCTTCTGTCTACAGGCTTTGTTCATTTCTACCCAATGGACGTGTTGCCTACTCCATCCAAACACAGATTGCTTTACCAGGTACAGCGTCATAGTGTCCTTGTGCTGTCCCACAGTTCGTACACACTTCAAAGGTGTCTGTGAGTGCATATCCGCATGTGGAGTGTTATTAGAGTGCACTACAGACTCAGCAGACTTTCATGGATTGGAAGCCTATGGAGTTCTAAAGCCATGAAGGGGCCTCTACCAATACAACTTTCAAAGGGCTGCATCATGATCTCTTTTCATAAGAACTCCACATTTGCTTTGCTCAGCACCAATAGGGGACTAGCTGTGCAAGTGGACTAAGTACAGGTGTGGCCTGCCCAGGCGCTTGAGTTGTGCAGTATGCATGAGATGCAAGGCAAGAGTAATGCAGGGTATTAACTGCCTGGTGTGTGGTGTCCCCGACACGATATATGCAGAGGGTGCCTAAGGCTGTGCAGTGCAGAATCTTTGCAATGACCTATGAAGGATATGACAACACCAGACATGAGCAGTGCTGGACATCATGCATACAGAGTATGAGCTGTACTATAGAGGATGTAAGCTGTTCCAGATGTGAGGTGTGCCATGTCCAAGGGTTGGTCAGGAGCTATGCAGAACACAAGCTGTGTGTAGTTTGAGCTTTACTTTGCCTGAAGCTTGCAGGGTATGAACAGGAAGAAGGAACTAAGCAAATTGCACGAGGTGGGGAAGGCATGACCTTTGTACTTAACATCTTGACTGACAAGCCAGTGCCTGTTGCAACTATTTTAGGTTGATGTTTTTTCATGACCTATCTTTGGGGTTTACTAATGGATGCATTTAGCTTGTTGGTATCCTGGCAACCCTCCACCACCTCTGAAACACATTAGACATTTCTCATGGAACTACTTTAGTGACAAGTTGACCTGAGTTTGCTAAAAGTATGGTTGCCCACAGTTTATTGGGCATGTCGGGTGCTTATGTTTAACCCCTTTGCCACTGCAGGAATTCCGCCGCGGCGCTGGGGGGGTTTGGGGGCAGTTGCGGTGCCGCTGTGCTCGTGACGGAACCACTCCGTCATGAGTCACGGGTGAGCTGTGCTCATGACGGAGTGGTTCCGTCACGTCTCCGCCCACTGCGCTAATCGCCCGCACAGGCGGGGAATTAGCGCCTCGTGGGCGGAGCGGCCGCCAACGGCCGCAGCATGACGGAGCCACTCCGTCATGAGCAAACGGCACCCGTGGCTCAGGACGGAGTGGTTCCGTCATGACCACGGAAAGGGTTAAAAAAAAAATGTGTAAAAAGTTCTTGGGTCAAGTTAAAAGTTAGGTCGAATAGAGATTTCAAGTCTGATACAGTCAAAAACAGTGATCAGGATTCTCAGCTTGCATTACTGACAGTAGTTCTCGTATACACATGTGTACAGTTTTCTGCAAAATGTAACGATTTGTGGCTGTGTCATGCGTCCAGAAGGTTATGAAGAAGAATGGAAGGAAGATTGGAGATTTGATTTTGAAAACAAATAACGTACCACAAAAAAAATTGCCTTAAAAAAAATGGATGAAGGTGGCACACAATTTTGCTTCACTACTGTGCAATTCGTTTTAAAAATAAAATGTACCCGAAAATATTTCCAATCTGAAAAATGTTTTATGGTTGCAGAGAACTCTGCAGAGGTTTTCAACATTACATAAATAGCATTTCTCTAACGCATCATTTAACACATCAGCTTTCGTGCACGTCGATATTTAAAAAACAAAATAAAGGTGAATCAGTGTGCAGCTTTCCCAAAAAATATTTGAGTCCACCTTCCAACAGAAAGTCACAAAAGTGCACCTGCAGATCTATTACCTTGCATGGATGCAGAATTACTATTTTCAGGGATACCATAGAGTTTAAATAAGTTGGCCTGCAAACCTACAAACAGTGTCAGGTTTCTAAGCCTACTCCTTACATATATGTCTTTTTTTCTTCAGAAGCAATGTATTTCCCCTTGCCAGGCGTTAATTCATGGCTTTTTCCAGAGTCAGAAAGGGCTTTGAGAGGAGTTTTGTCTGCTTTCTGACGCCACTGCTGTGCCCAGCCCTAGACATATTGACGTACAACTGTGCTGGTGCCCGCCAGATCATCGGAACGAAGTTGTGGCGTGCAGAAGAGTATCTCTGGCAAGGGCATATTGTGGCGACTGAGAGCGGAATTTTGAGGTGTATAGAGCTCTTAGATGTGAAGGAAGAGCAACAAGCATTGGCATGGGCAATAGGTCTCGCCTTTGGGACCGTCTGAGCGTGTAGGCATGCAGCACATTATCCTGTGTATTGTGTTGCTAGGTATTGATTAGCTGAACAAATGCTATATATTGTGTTATGCAGTCTGATTTATGACGAAATGCTTGCCTCTTCCGCATGCTTCTTACTGCTGTGCGAAATGCTCCATTTCACATTTGCATGCATGTAAACTATAAACGTATGTGGATGCTGGGGGTGTGAGCAGAGTAACCAGAGTGCTTTGGGATATTGTATTCCACCTGTCCCGCCACCCTCACTACTTTCCCACAGTCACTTGACCCCCACAGTCAAGAAGAGCTTAGCCCACATGTACGGGTTGAATAACTCTATGGTGAAGCTGGGTGTAAAGTCAGCGTACGTGGCCCCTGGGGCACAGCATTGTTTCATGAAGTTAATGTACTCTGGCTTGTGCTCACCTGCCCAGTTCCACCAAAACCATTCGGGGCCGAAGTAAGGTACCGAGAAGAAGAGCGGGCGCTTTTAGAAACTTTGCGGTTTGCTGCCACACTTGCTGTCCTGTGCCTACCTGGTCCCGGTGCTGCTGCTGTTGTCCTCCTGGTCCCGGTGTTGTTGCTGTTGCCCTCCTGCCGCCGCCGCATTCTCACCACACAGCGGCCGCAGAGCGTGGGAGGGACTACAGCCCCCAGGAGCCTTAGCGGCGGAAGTCCGCTTTCGTCAGTTTCACGCACGGAGGCGTTTAAAATCGAACTCAGCCCCGGCAGAGCGGGCGCTTTTAGAAACTTTGCGGTTTGCTGCCACACTTGCTGTCCTGTGCCTACCTGGTCCCGGTGCTGCTGCTGTTGTCCTCCTGGTCCCGGTGTTGTTGCTGTTGCCCTCCTGCCGCCGCCGCATTCTCACCACACAGCGGCCGCAGAGCGTGGGAGGGACTACAGCCCCCAGGAGCCTTAGCGGCGGAAGTCCGCTTTCGTCAGTTTCACGCACGGAGGCGTTTAAAATCGAACTCAGCCCCGGCAGAGCGGGCGCTTTTAGAAACTTTGCGGTTTGCTGCCACACTTGCTGTCCTGTGCCTACCTGGTCCCGGTGCTGCTGCTGTTGTCCTCCTGGTCCCGGTGTTGTTGCTGTTGCCCTCCTGCCGCCGCCGCATTCTCACCACACAGCGGCCGCAGAGCGTGGGAGGGACTACAGCCCCCAGGAGCCTTAGCGGCGGGAGTCCGCTTTCGTCAGTTTCACGCACGGAGGCGTTTAAAATCGAACTCAGCCCCCGCGTCGCGGGACGCGCGCGGGCAGCGCCGGGCTAAGCCCGGGCAAAGGGCGGGCCGTCTGTGGCCGTCCGGGGCAGGAAGAGGCAGGGCTGGGCCCCGTCCCTTATTTGTGAGTTACACGTTGGCCGTGCGGAGGACTATCTGGACATATTCACCGTATCCTGACATCATTGCATCTGGTGGAGGTACTTAGTTCGTGTATGGCCCCATTGTTCGGTTTATGGTATTGGTAAGTGATAGGTGAGCCACAGGAGAGGGACTGGCGGGACACTGTACCATCTAAGACATACAAGTTACTTTATTCCCCATCAAGGCTGAAGAACAAACAAGTGGTGTAGAGTCAGTTAGATCATGGTCAAACCAAAAAACCAGCACACAAGGGCAGAGGGAGGGGTGAGGGGAACCCTGGACGCTTTTATTATACGCGCAGAGTCACTTCTAGCTCATGAGATTCTGTTGACTGAGAAAAGGCTTTCATTGGACTCTTTAATTGCTAACAAACGGTCTTCTTTGGGCAACATAGCCCTCTGCCCTACACCGGGTGGAGGTACATGCATGCCCCAAACGACGCAAGCACATCCACCCCAGCCTCAGTCCTCTGATACTCCGATAGTGATAGATAATTGCTCTCGGGGGGGCTCAGACTCATTAGGTCAATCAACAACCGACCACACTAATATAGGCAGTCCTCAGCCCGCTAGCACTAACATTGATTTGGCTAATGACAATAACATCATAGGGGGAGGAGTACCTAGGGGGGCAACCAGCGCACAAACACTAATGCCTAATTCACACCCTATACAATCACCCATTAGCGAAGTTATCACACGTTCTAAAAAATTCCAACTTGCGGCAGGGCAACTAGAGAATGGTGGAAGGTGTGCTGCTAATCTTCCCAGCAAGTCTGGCCGCGGAGGGCGAACCACGTCTAGCAAAAGAGGGAACACAAACAGTGAGAATATAGCATGCCCAGGCTGTCAAAATATAAACAGGGCGGGGGAGCTGCAGGATATCACCACAGCATTTGGGGAAAAAATGGAACAGCTTTTAGCCCAACACCTAGACCCAGTCCTGAACGTAGTTTTAAATCTAGTGGAAAAGATAAGTAGGCTGGTAAACTTAGTTAGTGAGCAGCACAATGGGGTTACTCCACCAAGGAAGGAGAAGGAGTCAACAGTGGAGGATAGCGGGATTAAGTCTGTAACCAATCCTGACCCTGATCTTAGAGCCCATAGGCAAGTACCCCCGGACCACAGGAATACAAGCAACAGAACCCTCGGTGGCATGGCCCAGGGCTCCACACAATTCCCTCCCGAATCAAACGAGGCCTGTTGGGGACCAAGCGAGCAAGCCACCAGGGATAAAAACACTGCGAATGCTTGTGTTCAAAGCACCCCAGGCCTCCAGACTCTGGATTTGCCCCCTGCCTCTAGCCCCTATTCGATTGTTTTAGTAGGAGTGCCGGGTCTGAACAATGATAGAGAGGAAACAACCAACGCTCTGATTAATAAAGCCTCACACTGGTTACTCAATAACACGCCTGATAGAAGTTTGCAGCACAGGCATATCCTTATGGCTAGGAGGGTAGCTTGGATTGGAAAGACCGTGAAAATATTTGCGGGCGACTGTGTGATAGTTAACTTCAGGTACCCAGAGCTAGTCAGAGATTTGTTGGACAATCGATATGAGGAAAGAGTCCCTGGGTTCTGTATTAGGATGTTACCTCTGCATTTCTTCTATAGAAGTAGAGCTCCGCCTAAGGGTACTAGTTGGCTGGGGTCAGGGACAGTAGTTGGAAGAAGGGAGGAGGCTCACGGCTTTCAATCAAACAGATTTGCCCCCCTTTCAAGCCTATCTCCCCTGGATGAGCAAGACTGACTGACGATACCAGGCAACGGGGAGCAGGAGACAGACATAGACACCTTTAGTAATCATGTAGAATCGCCTCCCTTAATGGTACCTGATTTGGCTCAGGGGACCCCCGACCCAGATGTAGCAGTTGGTGATGTAGGCATGTTGGGTAGAGAAGCTGGATCCAGGAGACCTCATACTAACTGTTTATTGAGGGGCTCCACCCCAAGGCACTCGCCCGGTGCACCAAAAGGACAAGATTCAGACCATAACGATTTGAGGTTGATCTCCTGGAATACTGCCGGTTTGGCATCTAAAATTCATAATTTGGACTGGCTAGATTTTATTAGGAAATACCATGTTATTTGCCTCCAGGAGACATGGGAAACAAGTAACAACGCCTCATTCATTGAAGGTTACAAGCAATTCTTTGTTGCAGCCAGGAAATCAAGTATGGGCCGTGCCATGGGAGGGCTAATTATGTATGTGGCATTGGCACTGAATGGGAGGTGGGTAGATCTAGAATGGGATTCAAGTTGCCTACAGGGAGTGAGACTCATAACCAAGGGTATAAAGATCATTTTTATAAATTTTTACAATGCAGGACAATCTATGCTAAATTTGGTTGAACTGGAAGAGAGGCTGACTAGTTTAAATGAATCAAGGGATGCTGGCACCCAATTAATTCTCATGGGGGATTTTAATTGCCATCAGTGCCCACACCTGAAATGGGAAGATGGGATGTGGGATGCCTGCCCCACTACTAGTGGATGGCACCCGGAACACTCCAGTGAGGGCCTGGCATTAAGTAGAATTCTCGGCAAGTTTGCTTTAACCCACACGATGGATATGATTAGGAATGGGACACCTAACTCATTGATCCCTTCCTTTAAGGGGAGAGGAAGGGATTCAATTATAGATTATTTTTTTATATCCACCGTGTTTGAAAGTAGGGTAGCCCATTTTGAGATAGTGCCAAGCGTGTTCAGTGATCATAACCCTCTGGTTTTGTCATTAGTGGACATACTTGGTACCAAGGTGGCTGTAGTATCTACTGTGGGTGAATATAGAGCCAGGGATCAGGGGAGAAGAATCAAATGGAGCAACATTGATGGCGATGAACTCCACAGAGCTCTCCTCAGCAATGCTGAGAATCACATCTGGAGGTGTTTAGATCCCAAGATAGAGGGGACGGACTTAATTGTAGCATTCGAAGGCACTGCCCAGCACATCGATAGTCTCTTAAGAAGCAAACCCAAGCCCAAGGGTGACTTTTGTCCCAGGTGGTTCGATAAGAACTGCTCAAAGGCCCATAGGGACCTGAAGTTGGCATTAACCAAGGTCCCTAAGGACAAAGGTGAGATAGCCGCTTGCAGGAGTAGTTACAAAAAGGCTACCAAGACACGGAAAACAGCCCTACAAAATGAAGCATGGGTTTCTCTAAGAGAGGCTGCCGAGCTTAAAGACATGAGTAGTTTCTGGAGGGTAATAAACGCCCCTTGTTTCCAACCCCTGGATAAACCACAATTGGCCTCCCATATTTTACCAGAGGCGTGGGAGGCACACTTTTCCAGATTGTATAATCGTGGGGCACCTGAGGCACAGTTATCACCAGTAAACGGTTGCCCCATTAGTGCCTGGACACCCATTATGGTGGATGAGGTTCATTTGGGCATAGAAGGCCTAGTAGTGAGGAAGGCGCCAGGGCCAGATGGGATACCCCCTGATCTATTTAAAAGCCAGATAGATCTTTGGGCCCCCATTTTAACCAGGGTTTATAACACAGCTATGGAGGTGGGCATGCCGAGATCATGGTCTACGGCCGTCATTGTGCCCATATTTAAGAAGGGTAATAAAAATGACCCTCAATGTTATCGCCCAATATCCCTAATAGATGTAACGGCGAAAGTTTTGGGAAGAGTCATTCTAAACCGTCTAATGATATGGGCTGACGAAAACAATATTATCACTGACGTACAGTATGGCTTCCGAAAAGGGCGCTCCACAACTGATCAATGCCTTAACCTTTACCACCTGGTGGCAAAGTATACTATGGCCAGGGAGGGGACAGTTTACCTGGCATTCATGGATCTCTCAGCGGCCTTCGACTGTGTGAACAGAAGAAGGCTGTGGGAGATCCTGAGTGCCATGGGCGTGGATCCTGGATTGATCCACGCCCTGCGTATGCTTCATCAAAACACCACGGCACGGGTCAGGTACACAAACGAGGGCGACGTCACTGAGGAATTTCAGTGTAAGGGCGGGGTGAGACAAGGATGTATCCTGGCACCCTTCCTATTTACGCTTTATATCAATGGGCTAGACAAGGCGCTCGGAGCCCTGGAGGCAGATTGCCCCAGCATAGGGAAGAGAGGAATACCCGTCCTCCTTTACGCAGATGATGCGGTCCTCCTGGCGCGCACTGGCAGGAGCCTGCAGGCCCTTATTGGGGGATTTGTCAGCTTTATGGCAGACCTCGATTTAGTCCCTAACCTCACAAAATCTTTCATTATGGAAGTAGGAAAAACCCCACACAAGAATTGTGTTTTCACCATAGGCACACACAAACTGGAGAAGGTGAAACATTTTAACTACTTGGGTATGGTTTTTGACAAAGACTTAAATTTTAAACCCCTTGTAAGTCATAAATGTACCCAACAACTTGGTGCTGAGGGGTCAATTATGAATTATGCACGCAGACTGGGTCGCTGGTCACCCAACAAAATTGTACATTTATATAGTCTTGTCTGCTGCGCCAAAACCCTGTACGGAAGTGAGGTGTGGGGTTTTACAAATGGGAGAAAAATTCAGATTGAGGAAGATAAGTTCTTGAGGAGACTTTTGCAAGTCCCTCAAAGCATCCCCTCTTTCATAGTTCACGAAGAGCTGGGTATCCCCTATATTAGCGATAGGGCATGCCTCAAACCCATCATCTGTTGGATTAAAATCTGGATAAACCCTGAGGCAAGCCTTAGCAGACAAATTTTGGAGGACTGTCTGAAGGGGGACAAGGGGCTGCAAATACCCTGGCTCAAATACGTAAAGGACACGCTGACTAGTTTGGGCCATGCTAATCTTTTTGATGACCCCTCCATAATAGGAACGAGAGACAAAGAGGCCATAAAGGCAGACTTCTCACTATATGTAGCTAACGTTAGAGAGGAAAGGGAAGGGCGGAAACCTACTGTAAGAGAACACCAGCTTACAAAAAATTGTGCGGGGATGGAATTCTATCTGTCCAATATACATAACAGACATGACAGATTCCTGATAACAAGATTCAGATTAAACCTCCTGCACCACATTTTATCAGTTCCAGCTGGTTACACGAGTGATATTAGCAAAAAAGGGTGTTGCGGCTGCGATCAACGATCTCCGCAAGACACCATCCACTTTGTTCTCATATGTCCATTTTACGACCTTCCCAGAAAGCGTTTTCTAAAAAACATCTTGAAACGCGCGGGAATTAGACAGGCTAAAGTGGCCCTCTTGTTTCTCAAACTCTCTGCTGACCCATTTGTATTATTTAGCACTGTGCACTTTTTGCGACTGGCAGTTAGATTAAGAAATACCAGAGGAGAGGATTAACTACTAGGACTGCTACCTTGTTTTTATGATTATAAAGTATCCTCTCTTCCATAGACAATCATTAATAGGCACAAGAAGGCTGCCGACAAATGAACCTTAGCACTTAATTGTCCTGCTTTTTATGATCTCGCATTTTGGGATTTTATGTATTGATGATTTTAGGGTATTATGTAAATTTGATTGTGTTTTTTAACAAAAGTATGTTGACTTGATGATGTGCATCTTTTATGGTTATTTGTAAATATCCGAATAAAGATATTTGATTTGATTTGATTTGACTCACTCGTACAGGAATATCCCGAACTTGGCCTCATTGTACCAGGCCGATAACAGGCACGCGTCCAGGAACCGCCAGTTAGGGTGTAGCGAGACTGAAGTGTTGAGATGGCAAGCAAGAAGAACACACAAAAAATCAGTGACATCTTAAGCCCGACTGACAAACACGGCAATTGGCAGTGATACATGGCAAGGGTGTGGATGTGGTGTAATGGTCAGAGCTACTGATTGGGAAGCCGGGGAACCAAGTTTGATGCAAATGGAGTGACGATGGGAGTAAGAAATTGCAAAACATCTGGAAATTATAAGGTGTTTGTGCTGAGGTGGACAGTAAAGCAAAACGTGACCTTATGTGAGCTATTGAGGATAAGGTGAGCAGCAGTGAGTTGTGAACAGATGAGTTTTTGTTCAGGGGATGAGAATATGATCGGCAGTGAGAAGGGGTCAGTTGAGAGAAGCTCCTAAAATCGTGTGGATTTGGCAGCCTTCTGTTCAGCTGAGAAAACTGCACAAGTGCAACAAAGTTGTTTGTACTTTTCTGGGAGAGGGCTGCTGTCTGGCTGTGAGGAGAGAGGTCACATGATGGGAGCCAGAGACACAAAGGTCTGTCCGAGACTCCAAGGAGGGAGGGAGAGGGGCTGGCAAAGGTGCAGGCTTCGGAGTTATGAACACCTCAGCACTTGACCAGCTCAATATTTGAATATATCTCCAGCACCAGACAGGTGTCTGTGAAAATTCACTTGTAGAAAAAAAAACGTAGGGGAACGCTCCACCCAGGCGAGATGGCAGTAACATGGCTCAGAACTTCGTATGTTTGTTAATTGACTTCCTCTGCACTGAGCACTGAGGGGTAGTTTGTGCGGCGGAAGCAAAAATGTGTATGTGTTCACTGAAATTGGAAATTTCGCACTTAGGGCCATATGTAGGTAGGCCAATACCGGTCGGTAACGGCCGATTTTCGGTAAATATACCGTTACCGACCGGTATTTAGGCTTTTGAGATGTAGGGGGATCATTTCTGTATTCGGTAATTTACCGAATCGGTAAAATTACCGAATCGGTAATTTTACCGATTCGGTAAATACCGAATACAGAAATGAGATGTAGGGGGAGTGTGTGGTGGGTGTGGGGATTCGTTATTTACCACCAACTGAAAGTTGATGGTAAATGACGAATGTCCCTGTGAATGCATTATTTGGCCCTTATATGTGTGCAATGTGGCAGACACACATGCCCTCAGGGCATGTATGTGTGCCACATGTGCACACATGCAGGAATCAGGGTTGCAACAGGGTGTCAATGTGACACCCTGCCACCCTTGATTGAGCTCCCCCCATTACCGAATCGGTATTTACCGATTCAGTAATGGTAACTGGCTTCCCATTGATTCCTATGGGCCTCCTGGCCCATAGGAATCAATGAGATACAGGTTACCATTACCGAATCGGTAAATACCGAATCTAAAATACCGACACTTACCGAATCTGTATTTTTTTACCTACATTACATTTACCGATTCATAAATACCGGATCGGTAAAATTCGGTATTTAAGAATCGGTAAATGTAATTTACCTACATAAGGCCCTTAGAGAGAAAGTCAAGACTACATTTATAAACATGGAGGAAAGTTCTTAGCAAACTCGGATGCATACTCGCCTCCATCCATAACAATACACGAGACAAAGAGAAACTAAAAGAGTGACCATTCAATTCAGTGCAGTGTGAGTAACTAGAGGGGAAAAAGCGCTCTTTTATTAAGAAGCAGTCCCCGCAACAATTTCTAACACTACAGAAACATGCTGCACGAAGCCGGTCTCTCTTAAGCAGGATGTGTAGCCCCTTCCTCCCCCTCACTGTCAGCATCCAGCACTGTGTAGGTCAGGCACCAGACCCGGTGACCACAACACCCCAGCCCCGAACCTTCTTTACCTTCAGCCTTCATCGGATGACCAGCTTCCGATGTGATGGAAAACCCAAACTCTAAGCTGTCAAGTGAGTGCGTACAGGTGGCTACAGAAGCCCGCGGAACCAGAGCATAACGTGGACACAATATCGACCGCCACAACCTGTCTCCACATTCAAACACACTGAAGCAAGCAGCGCGCAAATCCCGGGTCTGAAATCCCGGAATGGAGCGAGGACGACACAGCTGGCTTATCGCGGCCTGCTGCGGGACTTTTCACCCCCTGCCCTTCCCAAACCAAGAGTGCCCCCCGAAATGCTGTTCAAGGGCAGCTCCACGGGCATTTGGCAAATCCTCACTCTCTGTGAAGCTGGTGCAAGGTTTATCGCTATTTGTCTGCTAATACTTTCTATTTTCTTGCCAACAAGGATTGAGGTGGGTTTGGTGCATAAATCATTTTTTGCTAAGTTACTTGAGAAATAAACCCAGGCTGAATGTAGCCGTTCCTATTACACCTGAAACAGACAACAAACAGTATTGGGGCTGTGAATGGAGCCACTTTAAAACAACCCAAACACTCCGAAAATACAGTTACCAGGGAGGTGCGGAACATTAACAACGGGAGGGGGCAGGAGCAATGGCAACACGACTTTGGGTCACGCTGGCATAGCGCAGATATGCTTGAGGGGTACGAGAGGGGCCAGGGGCCAGCCAGAGGAGGCGAAGCCCTTCCCATGCAAATTGAAGAGTGCCTGAACAAACAAAACAAGCGAAAGCACAGCGCGTTGTGTGTAAAATGACCCACGAGGAATGCAGCTGCCACCCTGCGCGCTGCAGCTCACTCCCGAGAGCAAAAAGCCATGGAAGTGAACATTAAAAAAGAGGTGGGACATGCGTCTGCCTTTAGCCATTAGCGTGCTTTCATTATTGAAAGACACACGCAAAAGCCAATCCTATGTGTGGGAGGAGTCAGACCCACACGGAGTAAACACAAGAAGCCTTGCACAGCAGCGCATGCGCGCTGGCTCAGGCTCGACCTAAAAACCAGTGACTGGACAGAACAGGGAACTGTGTCAGTCCCCCGTGGGAAGCACAGCGAGCAACAGAACACGCCCAGAGCCAGGAATTGCCTGGCTAGTAAGTCAAAGCCATGCCAGTACGGCTGTACGCTGAATCACCTGAGGCGAATACCCTGGTGGAAGAATCTTAATCTAAGTAGTAAGAAGGTTGGCAAATAAAATAAATGTGGAAGTGGAGCAGAAGAAATAGTAGCGGGTGGTGGCAGACTTGTGGCGCAGAACACAATATAGCAGAAAGCAATGGTAAGTGATTGGTGGTGCCTGGTGAGAGAAAGAGTGTGAGACGGCCGGTGAGAAAGAAAAATTATTCTTGGCCTGGACTGAGGATCTAAACAGAACTGAGTAGTCCGGAAAGGCCGGGGAGAGAGCTTAAGCAGGAGACCGGTGGTTACAAAGCCAGAAGGGAAGTCTGTGTATCCTATAAGTGAAATCTTATCCCAGACTAAAAGATGGCACCAGGGAAAGGCAATCGATGTAGGGGGAATACAGCCACTTAAAATTGGCCACTGTTACAATAGTGGGAGACAGGAACCCAGAGACGATCGAAGGAAACATTGGAGATGAAACAATAAGGACAAAGCATGGCACTCTAAAAAAGCAAACCCTAAGTAAAAAAAAACAGCAAAGTGAGCTAGGGGAGTATCTGTTATTAAATCACTTAAGGAACTTGTGGGGAATCACTTCAAAAGAAAACAGCTATTGTTTGAATTTCAGTTGGGTGGAGAAGGACAATCAATACAGAGTGAGAACGTTAGAAAGTTATCGCTGGACATAGGGTTACCCATTTTAAACAACCAAGAAATACTACATAAAAATGAATAATTCCCAGAACTAAGACTATCCTCATCACCTCGGCTCTTTATCCCCCTGGAGGGCAGAGGCCTACAAGTAGAAGGGGTGACGCAGAAGCTGAAAGTGAGCACTGTAGTTTGGCATCTAGTAATTCTATAGAAGAGCAGAAGGAAAGACCGGAACGTTCTCTGGTTATAGCAAATAAAGGATGAGCGCAAATCTCTATTTTAAATCTTGAGATTTCAGCAATACCATCAGCGTCTGTGTTGGACATAATGCTGATACTACAAAAAACTTTGCAAGGTTTGCTAGAGGTATCAGTGTTGAATAACAATATTTTAAAATCCCCAAAAGATAAGTTACAAAGTATTGTGGGGGAATTAAAGCAAATCAAGGATCATATGCCAACATTAGTAAGGCCTGTAGAAGGAGCCAATCAATCTATGGAATCCCCAGTTCATAAGGAGGTAGAGGGAGTGGGTTTATAAAGTGTATATGTATCTAGATACCCATGCTTATAAAAAACAGGGAGAATCTACTAGATACAGGCAATATATTCCCCAGATGAGGAGAATGAGGAAAGGTCTGAGGAAGGGTATAAAGAAAGAAGAGCAGTATAGGAAGGGTGTAGAGGTAGATAGAGGGCATAAGGGTCCGATAAAAGCCCAAAAGAAGAACCCTCTGGAAGCAGGAATTGCCCCCAAGACATCTGTAATGAAGGAGAAGCAGGAAGAAGAGCGAATGAGTTTCAGTGGTAGGAGAAGTAGCCCATAATCCCAAAGTAATAGAAACTATAGCGATGGCAACAAGGTGGGCGAGCAAAGATAAAAGGGAGATCCTAATGATTGAATAGGGAAAAGGGGGAGCAACGGAAATGACGGGTTGTAGAAATAGGGTAGAGTGAAGTATGAGACCCCCAGAAATAGAAAGTGGAGATGAGAGCAATCTATGGCTATATTTTGAACCATCTGAGATGGAAAAAGGGGGAAAGAAAGTTACGACCTTTAAATTGGTTCCAGCTGCTTTTCTCCTTTTCTAAATGTGCAAGCCTGAAGGAAATAGAGACAAACGATCTTAGACAAGTGGGTTTTGCGATAAATAGCAAAGGGAACAAAGTAACAAAAGTAATACTGCACTCTGGTATGGTTAAGTCAGCACGTATGAAAGCAGAACAGGAGGTGCTAAAAGAAGGGATCAGGGATCAGGTTAGTCCCGTGGGCGGAAATACCAAAATATAGAAATTATGAAAAAACATTTCTTCAGCACCATGCTGGGCTGGGATCAAGGCAGGTTAAGTGGATTGAGCTGAGATATAGGTAAAAGAAAGATCTCAAACTCCCTGTGGTACAAACTGATATAGCAATACAAAGGGGAGGGCGGGTACTTGAAAATACATATAAGGCCCTTTCATCACCAGGATATATGGAGGACAGGTGGTTAAGTGAAATTTATTAGGATGTGGGGTCGTCGCACAGCCTTGAGGTACTAACATGGAACATTAAATTGTTGCAGGAGAATGTCAAAGTCAGAAAGTTTCAAGAGATGAATTGATCTTTACAAGATTGTTTTGTTGCAAGAAACGTGGCTGTGTGACAAAACCCCAACGATTGATGGGTTTGTCCAGATAAATAGATCTGCTTAGAGGGACGCCCGTCAGGGGGACTAATCTGGTATCTACCAAAATAGCTAAAAAGAAGATGCCATTGAAAGTTAAACGTAACTTGCTGGTGGTCTGTAGAGTGTACCTTCTGGACCCTGACCGAAAACATGATTGTATGACTATAGTGAATGTATATACGCAGGGGGAGGGGGTGGGGAGTACAGGATAGAACTGGGAAATTTCAAGGAAGACATAGAGGGCCTGAGTGAACTATACTCTAAAGATCTATTTATCTTGTTGGGGGATTTCAATCAGCCTGCCCTATAGATTATATCTTTATGCATGCCTGGAATTTTGACTTTGGAATTTTGAGGTGGAGAAAGCTGAGGAAAGCGATCATTATCCCATAAAACTTGGTTTAACAGGGGGTGAAAAGAGACCGAGAGATAGAGTGCTCCCTGTACAAATGGACCATCCTAGGCGTCTAACCACAAGAATGACTGAAGAGTGTGTGGAAAAACTAGCCAGATTCCAACAGAACCAACGGTTAAGTGACACCCCCAGAAAAAAATAGGATGGTATGAAAATACAATAAGACAGGTTGTTCAGTGTTTAAGGGTTAAAATAGATGGAACAAATTTGGTGACAATGGGAATCAGAGAATTTCAATTAAAGGAAATGATTGGTTTAATAAGTAATGATGGAAATTAAAAGCACAGATAAGAAGAGGGGAAAGAAGCCTTAAACTAAGGTATGATTCTGAGAGTTATAGCAGCCTCCAGAAGACAAAGAAAAAATACAAAAGGTTAATTAGGAAACAAAAAAGAATTCACAAAAAGAAATGCTGGGGAAACCTGGAAGCAATAGAATAAAAAAATATTAAAACTTTCTGGAAACTAATTCCTGAAGACTCCGGTAAGATACAGAGGGCTATGAATTGTGTGGTGGTGGAAGAGGCCTCGGAGGAGTATCTGGGAGAAATATATGAGAGAAGGGTGGATTCAACAGCGAAGGGATCTACTCCTTGGACTGACATGAACAAAGACATTAGGTCCCACTTTACGGTAAGTATTGTAAGACCTCTTATAGCAGATTTAACTATAACAAGGGCAACTGGACGAGATATTCTCTCAGATGTAATTATAAAGACCCAGCTAAACTAGTGGGCTTAATTCTTTTTTCAAAGGTTTTGGGGTATATTCAATACAGGATAGATACAAGAAAATTGGACAGGGGCGATTATGAGACCCATCCACAAGCAGGGAGATATAAAAGCCCCACAGAATTATAGGTTGATAAACCTGTTGGATAAAGAAGAAAAAGGCCTTTGCAAAAATTGTACTTGGAAGACTAAAAGAATGTGCGACAGTAAATCATATTGTGCTCCTAAAACAGAGAGGTTTTAAGGAAGGGCAATCCACCATCAATTATTGTTTCGCTCTCTGATGCATCGCGTGGGAGTCAGTGGAGATGAGGGGCAGTCTGTTTTGTTGACTTCTAGGCGGCTTTTGATTTGGTGGAGAGGAAACGATTATGGGAGGCACTTATTGGGACATCCCAAAGGGTCTCCTGGCTATAACTGAGGAGCTACACAGCTATAACGGGACACAGGTTATTAGGGACACTGAAAGGACCTTGATGCAGAAAATACCAATTGAAAATGGACTAAGACAAGGGTGCGTCTTGGCTCCCCTGCTTTTTTCCTTATTTATAACTGATATGCCATCAGGTCTGGGAGGGCTAAGGGGGTCAGCCCCGAAATAAATGGCAAACATGTTGCATGTCTTTTGTATGCTGATGATCTTGTAATTTTAGATCAGACAGGGATAGGCCTGCAAAGAAAGCTGGACATGTTTACGGAATACTGTCGTTATACAAAATTTGTATTGAATATGGAAAAAAACTAAGGTTTTTGTTTTGGCTATAAAAGAACAAAGTTTAGCAAGTTTTTGGGCATCACCAAGCTGGAGATATTAAAGGAATATAAATATTTAGGGGTCTGGTTTGAGAAGGCCCTAAAATGTAGTGCCCATTTAGAATCATTGAAAGCAGGGGCTCAGTTAATGGCCTTAAGAAATTCTATGAGGACTATGGTGAGATGTCAGATAGACTTGTTCTGTTTGCCTATGTGGCCATGATTCCATCACAATTCCAAAATGGTGCTGAACTGTTATATCTAAGAGGAAAATATGGATGAGGAGTTGAGGAGGGTACATAGCTAAAAAAAAAAAAAGGACTGTCTCTCTCTACCTGGATCTTCAATGATCCAGACTGTAAGAATAGAGGCTGGTATGGTATCCTGGAATATAATGGCATGCACAGCGCTGATAAGATTCTGGAAGTGCCTAAGCTCGGGGGAAGCGCAGGTTTCTTAGTGGTATAAAAATGAAATTCAGCAAAGAGAATTAAAGTGGGCAGATGGGGTCACGAAAATCTTGGTAAAAGTTTGTAGGGACATGGGAATTAAGTTGTGCCCACAACATTTACACAAATTGAGATTGTTCTGTTTGCCTATGTGGCCATGATTCCACCACAATTCCAAAATGGTGCTGAACTGTTATATCGAAGAGGAAAATGTGGATGAGGAGTTGAGGAGCAGGGCTCGACAAATCTTAAAAATCGTACTTGACCTGCAGGTCTAGTGACTAGAATTTTCTACTCGACCTAACATCACTGTACTCGACCCACAAATTGGTTGCATACACTTTTTTTTCAAAACATTTGCAGCGCAGTTGATCTATGACCAGTAAGACATGATCACATTTTTTAGCTTAATTACCATTCTCACTGCAATGTTTTGAAAGTTACGAGCATGGCCTTGGATAAACGCTCTCATCAGTACTCGGGTACACCACTGTACCTTAAACATACTACAGTGCGGCCTCAGATAAACACTCTTAGCAGTACTCGGGTACACTACAGTACATGACACATACTAGAGCGTGGCCCCTGGATGAATACTCTTAGCAGAACTCAGGTTCACCGTTGTACCTTAAACATACTAGAGTACGGCTCCGGTGGCTCAGCATCCTGTGATTCCGAGCAAATCACTTAATCTCCTGTGCCTAACAAAAATGAGTGTGTCCTTGTGTAACGTAACTGGTGCTCATGTAAAGCACTCCAATACCTTAAGGTCGAATAAGCGCTATATAAATCTGCAAAACAAAAACTCTTAGCAGTACTCTAGTACACCGCTGTACCTTAAACATATTAGAGTATGGCCCCGGATAAACACTCTTCCCAGTACTCTGTACACTGCTGTACCTTAAACATACTAGAGCACAGCCTAGGAAAGGGCAAATCGCACCATGGCTTGGGACAGAAGTAACTGTATGACTGGAGCGTTTTTACGGGCTCTTGCATTTGTATTTTATGTCCCAGCTATCAGACCAGGCATGCTGTGTAAGCACAACTAGGGCCACATAAACAAAACTGCCCTGCTTGAACGTGACATGATATCGTCATTCAGGTCGCTGACGTGGGGACCTGTCTGTCAAGCGACGGTGAAGCCTTTCAGTGCGATTTCACACCATAGATTGTGATTACAACCTGCTCATACATTTGTTGCACTTCCTGGTGGGCTCCACGGCCTGGCCTTTCAACTTAATGAAGTCGGCGCCAGACAGATCCTCCTTGTGAACGGCCGTGCTTCATATACAATTAATTAACAAACATTTGCAAAGCAATAGGTCTCGCATTTACGTGAGTTTGTGCTATTGACATTGCAAATAACAATGCCTTTTATTTTTGTTTTCGTTTTAAAAACATAAATAAAAGGCATTGTCATTTACAATGCCAATAGCTTTAACTCGTGTAACTGCGAGACCTATTGCATTGCACATGCTTGTTATTCATTAGTAAATCTAGCGTGTGCATTCCACAAAGAGCACCCACCTGTGGGTGACCGGAGTTTGTTTTGACTCCTGCTCTATTCACAATTTGTAAAGTCATTCAGAAAGAATCACTAATGTTCTGCTGCTTCCGTCAACTGTTATATCAGTCACAGCTCCCGCTTTCCGCTTCGATTTTCCACTGTGATATCTTTAGCAGGTTGTATTTGGCCTGATTCGTAGTGCTCCATACCAAGCCCGGGCAGTGTGAGCCGGAGGTCTGAATCAGCGGAGCCACAGCAGAGGGCTCGCGGACTGCACCAACTGGCAGCTCCTCGGCCACGCGAGCCGCTACTCTCTGTTTACGTGTGTAATGAGCTGTAGCCAGGGGGAGGGGCGGGAGCCGCGCGCACACGCAGCAGATTCCCGGCAGCGCCTCGGTGCGTGTAGGGCTCACATCCACACCGAGGCGAGACTTCCGAAAGCGGAGCGGGCAGTCACATGCCGCGGAGCCCCGGCGAGCAGCGACTCAGATGAGGCGCGCCCATCTCTGAGGGAATGGGTAAATAATTGTTCTTTTGATTTTACTAGAACAAGTTTTCTGATGTTTAATGGATGCTCCGGCGATCATTGTGGCAAAAACTTTGAGGACAGCAGTTTAGAATTGTGATACGGTTTTGATACTCCACTTTCTTGAAAGGGGTCGACTTTGAGTACATTTTGAAGAGAGTGCTTTTAAAATGTGTTTTGTCTAGACATGATAATCAGAACCTGCACTCTAAGAAATGTATGGAGCAAGTTATTGTGAACGTGTGTTTCTGGACGGATGGCGGTGTGAGTGAGCCCTGTCGTACTCTAGTGGGTCAGAGAATGTACAGACAGAGGGACTTTCCTATTTACTGTTACTGCAGATGGATGGGTGGTGTGTGCCCCGAGTGTTTTGGAAGCGTGTCCCGCACAGTACCCCTTGGCAGTGATGGCAGCCTCGGTGCTGAGAGAGGTGTGTGTAGAGCGTTTTCCCAGCTTTCGGACCCTTCTGGTTGACAAGTCGAGAACCCTGTATTTAGGACACACTGCCTGTGGCTCGGGGGCTGCTTCAAATGGGCCGGTACTGCCCGGTACGGAGTACCGGCACTTTTTTTTTATTTTGAGAGTTGAGTAACGGCACTGTTCAAGACCGTCGTAATACTTTTAACTGGAGAGTATCGGCACTTATCAGAGACAAGCAGGTACTCGGCTACAGAGTACCTGCACTTATATTTTCCATTTCAAGCACCGGGGGCTTCTTACAATAGGGCTGTTGCTTCGCTTACTCTTTTCCCTCCTGTTTGTTAGTGTTTGAACTGTTGGCAGGAAAAGTTTAACCATCTGGGAAAGATTTCTAAGTGAGTAGATTGACGAGTTATTGTTTGGGCTGGCCAGTCAGTGGCTGACTCGATGGCTCTCATGAGCTGGAAGGAGTGAACTATTCCCACTACATGCAGAGGTTACAGCAACAAAAGAGGATGTGCTTGCAAGACAGAAAACAAATGCACATTGAACGAGAAATCCCCGTTGTTGCAGACTATCTGCAGCGCATAGATATATGGTTTTCAGGCACTCCATATGTTTTAAATGTTAAAAAAGGAGGTAACGCCTGCATAACTTATTCATGAGTATGTGGATAACGTTTCCATGCGTTGAGTACAGTCGAAGCTAAAAGAGAAAGTAGAAGTGCGAATTAACAGTTTAAATGTGTTTCCAAGTTTGCCAATGCTTGTTGTACAGGGGGGGGGGCGGCGAGGTGTGTGTGCGCGCGCGTTAGGCAGCCGTGGATGCGGTGAGGGGGGTCGGCAGCGGCGGGGTGTGTGCGCGCGCGCGTGTCTGTGTGTGTGCGTCTGCGCAAGCGCGTCTCAGAAGTGCGTCCACAGACCCCGATCGCTGCGCGTGCCCCGGTCTGTCTCCCTTGAAAGGCATCACAGCAACAACAGTTCTCGTTGGCGGCACTCAGGGAAATAAAAAGATCGGCGTTTAACGTGATTGGTTGTACAATTTGGAGTGGACATATATTTTCGTTCTTGTCCACTTTTCTCCAGCCTCCTTATATTTTTACCTCTTTTATCTTTGCCAACCCACCCATTCACTCCTTCCTTACTATAGATCATATTATGCAGCTAAATATTTTTGTAATTAAAATAACAAAGGGAATCGTGGGGCGCTGTTTACCCTCTGCATCCCCCCGGTGCACCCCCGACTGCACCCGCCTTGTAGAGCTGGGTAATCCAACATCTAAGCTGTGAGAAAATACAAAATTTCCTGCGCTTCCATCTGGCGCCTCGATGGGCACTGCAGGCAGCTTGTTGGCACCTCGCGAGCTACCATTGGATGAGGCACGTGCAGTGAGTGCCCTCTGGCCTCCCTCTATTAGAGTCCATGAATGCTTTGCAGTTTTGAAATCTCAAACCTTTTTCATGTGTCTTTAATCTAGCTGTGGTTCTCTGAGCACTATCAACCTTCTGATCACAGGCAGTTGGCAGTGCTAATGTGATCGCACACGTTAATTATAATTATGTCTAATGCCTAATTTCTAGTCAACTAGGTTTATTTACGTTGCCGGTACGTTTGTGCTTTTCCAGGATAGAAGACTTGAAGTCTGAAACAATAACAAGTGTAACAATAGCCCCCGCTGTGCGTCAATCCCCTTCAAAGCCACTCTCCCCAACAATCGGAGCAAAAACCCCTGACCCGCGGCGGTGTTCCCATCCAAGCGCACCTACCGTAGAGTCCCCCGCAGAGATATCGAGCTGTCCTCGGCAGGCGCAGGCTTACATCACGGGCAGAGCTTCACTCGCAGGGCTCCCAGAAACATGGTTAAACACCCAAGGTGCAGGAGGAGAACTTCTGCTTTGCTAGGGCACCAGTGTCGTTCATGGCCTGCCTCCGGTCATGTGAATTGGGTACAGGGGCTGGCAAAGACAGTTTACACGCTTCTCCTTCAGTATATCCTGCTGCGGCTTATTGTAATCAGCCAATGAGAAGCGTGTACACCTTACTGTGCGGAGATTAGCTACGATCTGATTGGTTGATTGCAACTAGGCCTCAGCAGACCGAGCCCGTGTGGCAATCGGCCAATCAACACCTTTTCTTTTCCCGCATTTTGTCATGGCAGTTCCTGAACATTTCACCCAGCTGCCCTCTAGAGCCTTCAACCGGCACTGCACTTTAGCACAGCGACAAAGCTCACACGACAGGCCGGTCAAGTAGGCCTGAAAACTGTCTCGCCCTGGAAGAAATTGACTTGCATTTGCGAGTGGGCGAGTACATTTTTCGAGCCCTGAGGAGGGTTGTTCTGCTCGATTTTCCCGGCCTTCTTGTGAGGAAAGGTGATTGAATGTGACTTCAGTCTCTTACCATTCAAGTCTAAGGGTTAGAGTAGTGAATGGAGCCTATTTACTAGGCACTTCGACATGATTCTGTGCTCTTCCCCATAGATCAGGGCTTGCACACATAGCCTAGGGGATAGATTCGTTAGTATTAGGGATAACCTGTCCTGTAGAGAGGGTATTTCATGGAGCCGTGCTGAATTCAGGCCTGGTAGGCCTCAAACGGGAGGGACTCCATCTTTCTTTCTGCTCCGGCAGCTTGGGATTCTTCTAGGTCAAATGCAATGTTTTAGTTATGAGGTGTTATTCGCTTGGAGAGAACCGGTTCAGGCCGGCCCTTATCGAAGGATTGTATTTTTCTTCATGCCGAAGACACTACATCAGGCCGGCCGGCTGGGAACGTGTCCTTGGTACGGGGAGGTACAAGAATTTGGTGGGCGGCAGGTTACGGGCCGGAATTTTCCATGAGGAAATGCACCTCTATATTAGTGAAAGTTTGAGGCAGTTACATGTTCAGTCCGTAGGCGGCATCTAGCGGTTAGCAGTAGAGCTACTACTTATTCCAGGGAAGACAGACGCCATCTTGAAGGCGGAGAAGAACTGAGAGACAGATGCTTTCCTAACAGAATAACCAGAGAGGAGAGAGTAGCCGATAAGGAAGAGGTCCCAGTGACTCGGAGAAGGGTGATTCCAGGCGAGCCGAAGCACAGACGAGAAGGGAGCCTAGATGACCACTGAGTGCAGGCTACATACTACTAAGGTGATGTCGACCCTTTCTTATTAGAGTGTACAACTTAATCTTTCACTTTTCTTTGCAGGTTATGTGTTATATCGTAATGTTATGTGATTGTATGTGCAATGAGTAATAAAGTATTCAGTTTGTAGTGAACCAACATATGCTGTGTGTTCTTGTATAAGAGGGTAGCCTATTCTTCTAGTCAGCTGCGGCTACATGAACAGATGTTAACCCTGATCAGGTAAGTGGTAACTGAATAGGGGAAAGAGGAGCCCCTCAAACCTGAGAACAGGCTATGCCCGAACTGGCAATCCTTGTGTGATCTGATGAATAGTGAGACTGATTCCTTTTTTTTGTATGTTATGGTGATCATAGGATGAACTGTCGTATGAGACTGCCGTCTAGGTAGAGAGGTCTGGATTCGTAGGGGATCGCGAGGCCGCCAACTGTGCTGAGACTGCCGTCTGGGTAGAGAGGTCTGGGTTCGTATGGGACCGCGAGGCCGCCACTTGTGATACTGTCGTATGGGCAGAGAGGTCTGGATCCGTATGGGATCGCGAGGCCGCCGATTGTGCTGAGACTGCTGTCTGGGTAGAGAGGTCTGGGTTCGTATGGGACCGCGAGGCCGCCACTTGTGATACTGTCGTATGGGCAGAGAGGTCTGGGTTCGTATGGGACCGCGAGGCCGCCACTTGTGATACTGTCGTATGGGCAGAGAGGTCTGGATCCGTATGGGATCGCGAGGCCGCCGATTGTGCTGAAACTGCCGTCTGGGTAGAGAGGTCTGGGTTCGTATGGGACCGCGAGGCCGCCACTTGTGATACTGTCGTATGGGCAGAGAGGTCTGGGTTCGTATGGGACCGCGAGGCCGCCACTTGTGATACTGTCGTATGGGCAGAGAGGTCTGGATCTGTATGGGATCGCGAGGCCGCCGATTGTGCTGAGACTGCCGTCTGGGTAGAGAGGTCTGGGTTCGTATGGGACCGCGAGGCCGCCACTTGTGATACTGTCGTATGGGCAGAGAGGTCTGGGTTCGTATGGGACCGCGAGACCGCCACTTATGAGATCTTGGTATGCATAGTAGGAATCCCCTGTCCTTCGGTGATAGATATATGTGGTTGTAGGATTGTAAATAGGTTCTAGGGAGGGGGTAACGTTCTGGCTGGGTTAGTGAGGCTCTGATGAGCGGGTTCTATCTGATCCGAAAACCCAAGCAGAACATTTGGCGTCACGAACCGTTTACGAAACCTGTGTGCGTTGTGGTTGTATTGTGTTTGCCTTTGGCGCGTGCGTGGTTTTGTTTGTATATTATTTGTATCTACCTGCGTATAATTTTCTTTTCTCTTTCTTCTTTTCCTTTTCTCTTTTCTTTTCAAAAATGTTTTCTAGAAAGTCGAAATCTACTTTTAAGTTGCCCGTTGATATTCCCGGTTGGGATTCAACGCCTTATGAAGCCTTAGCCCGTGAGTGGGCTGATTCTACTGGTTTGAGTGAGAATTGGAATTCTTTTTTGGAGCTGGCGGAGCCGGCTAATGTGATTACTTGCTTACAGAAGGCGCCGGTATCTAAGGGTGATGAGCTTCCCGTTTTAGGGCGCAGAGGTTGGATTGTTCTGTCTGCGTACAGGCTTCTCCATGAGAGGTTGTTGAAGTTGCAGAACTTGCATAAGGATTTGGAAGCGAACTTTGTTGAGATTCAGAATGCTCATACTCTGTTACGGTGTCAAAATAAGTTGCTTGCTGACAAACTTGAGACGTACCAAACTATTGCCGAGAGAGCGGCTGTGCGAATTGCTCGTTATAAATACAAGAATCGGCGTGGTCGGGTTTCGACGCGGAAGGTGCGTCTGGTCGTGGCGAAAGCCGGACTGGATTGGAATCCTGATGAATGGGATGGTAATATCTGGAATTCGAGTGATTCTCCTTCCTCGGGTGAGGAGTCTGCCAAGCGCGAGTCCTCTCGCTCCGGCCGTGCTTGTAAATCTGCTTCTTGCGCCTCTGATGGTGCACCCCGTGATTGCGCTCGTCCTTCGAGCGGGGTCGATGCTTCTTCCACTGATTGTTCCTCTACGTGTACTGGTCGAGCTCCTTGTCATGCTCATCCCGCGGTCTCGGCGCATCCAGTTTTTCGACGGAAGGTGCAGCAGGCTCCTGGTGCTCCGAATGGTATTGCTTTAGACTCTTTGGAGGATTTTACTCAACAAGAAATTAGTGATATTTTGCAGCGATTTCGGCAACGAGTTGGTGAGCCCTTGCTCACATGGATGGTGCGCCTTTATGAACTGGGCGCTGCTGGCATTATGTTGGATGCTGGCGATTGTTTGAAGTTTTGTTCCTTGAGTTCGGATTCTACTGTACAGGATCATTTTCGTAACTTTAATGGTGGTGGTCAAATTTCTTTGCTTCAATTGGCGACTGAGGGTTGTAATCAAAAATATCCTACTGAGTCTGACTGGCCTGTGAATGACAAACCGTGGTATACTTTGCGCGATGCTGCGAAACGTCTCAAAGAGGAGGTGATGAAAACGGCAATTTTTCTGAATACTGCTGACCGGTTGCTTGATGCTTTCTTGACATCTTCTGTGCGGAATCGTATTATTCGTTCTTCCCCTGTTGCTTATAAGCAGGTCATGATGACTTTATTGATTAATCAGACTGGTAACATGTTATCTGTGGTGCTGGAATCGGTGCGCCAACTCGGTGAGTTGGGTGAGTGGTTTAAACCTGAACGGCAGTCCCGGCCTGACACTCGTACTCCTGGTGAAAATAAATTTACTAGACGTGATATATTTCTTGCTCTTCTGGCTGATGGTGTGCGTAAGGAGGACATTGATGGTGAGACTACTTCTCGTTTGTGGGAAATGTTTCGCAAACGTGGCTTGGATCGAAAGGAGGGTGCCCGGTGTGTTCGGACAACTGAGTGTGATCGTGGTTTTTCTGACGGTAGCGGTGATGACGACCGCCGTGGGCGCTCTGATCGTCGTGATGATCGACGTTATGCGCGTGATTTGTCCCCCCGTCGTGAGAGAGACAGGGAGAGAGAGGGGGAAAGAGAGAGGGGGAGAGATGATTATGTTAACAGCAGACGTAGAGATGATAGGGATCAATCCCCTGAGTTGAGAAGGAGAGAGGATCGACACATATTGGCCGATCGAAACCCGCAGTACAATGCAGGGAACAGTAATCCATTTCGTAATGGAGATGGATATGAACAGGAGGTATCGATACCTAGGAACCGTGAGAGTCTTTATCCTGATTTATCCTGGTACACAGAACACAATAAAAAGGACTAGGAAATAGGTCAAGCTCCAGTACACAGATGGGCTCACAGAGATAATAGACCCTATGTAGATATTGATATTTATTGGAGACATCGTAATATCCAAAGGGCCCGAGCATTGGTAGATACAGGAGCGGAGGCCACTCTTATTCATGGAAAATCAAAGAAGTTTAAAGGTCAGCCTTTTACAATTACCGGATTAGGTGGAAAGGAAACTCCCGCAGTTCAAACCTTACTTGAAATGAGAATAGGTAGAATTCCTAGAAAAGAATACTCTGTATTAGTGGTGCCACTCTTAGAATTCATAATTGGAATTGATATTTTGAAAGGAATGACTTTGCACTTAGATGATGGATGTTACCAATTTGGAACTAAACATTATATATCGTCCAAGCCTGTACGGGTTGGTCGTTTAAGAATGCCCCCCATAAAAGTTCCTCAGGCGACAAAAGTGATTCGTCAGAAGCAGTATCGTATTCCAGGTGGTCATGAAGAGATTAGTACCACTATTCAGGAGTTGGTGGATGCAGGAGTTATAACCCCAGTTACTTCTGCTTGGAATAATCCTGTTTGGCCTGTACGTAAGAGTGATAATTCTTGGCGCATGACTGTTGATTATCGAGAATTGAATAGACACACACCCTCTTTGACTGTTGCAGTACCGGATGTTATTACCCTAATTGAAAGAATCCAAAAACATCCAGGTACATGGTATGCGTCCATTGATATTGCTAATGCTTTCTTTTCGATTCCGATTGCCCCTGAGTGTCAGGAACAATTCAGTTGTACGTGGAACGGGCGTCAAATGACGTTTAGAAGTCTTCCTCAGGGCTATGTGCATAGTCCTACGATATGTCACCGGCTGGTGGCAGAGCATCTGGCTGAGGTACCAGTTCATCCACAAATTCAGATATGTCACTATATTGATGATATTTTGATCCAAGGTGAATCACAAGAGGAAGTTCAGACCCAATTGGATAGAGTCATTGAGTGCTTGCGTGAGAAAGGTTGGGAAATCAACCCGGATAAATTACAAGGTCCGTCCCAGGCTGTGAAATTTTTGGGTATTAATTGGCATGAAGGGCACCGAGAAGTGATCCCTCAGGTTAAACAGAAAATTCTTGATTTTGCAGTTCCGAGAAATAGGAAAGAAGCCCAAAGCTTCATTGGTTTGTTTGGATTTTGGCGCCAGCATATTCCTCATTTGAGTCAAATATTGGCCCCTTTGTACCAGGTCACTCGTAAAAAGAATGCATTTGAATGGGGTAAACCACAGCAAGATGCGTTCAGTCTGGCAAAAGAAGCAATTCAGCATGCTCTGGATTTGTGGCCTGTATGTGATGGTGATGTGGATTTGAATGTGTCTGTACAAGGCCTTTATGCGAATTGGAGTTTGTGGCAGAAACAAGGTAAGAGTAGAGTACCGTTAGGTTTCTGGACCAACAAGTTACCTGATGCTGGTGAGCGTTATACACCTTTTGAGAAACAGCTACTTGCATGTTATTGGGCTCTGGTGGATACCGAGCAATTGACTTTGGGACATGATATAGTTTTGCGACCTGAAATTCCTATCATGCAGTGGGTTATGAGTTCGCCGAAAACTCACCGAATTGGACACGCTCAAGAGGCGAGTGTGATTAAATGGAAATGGTATATACAAGACAGGGCACGTGTGGGACAAAAAGGAGTTGCATCTTTGCATGAGCAGGTGGCACGGGCGCCATCAACTGAAACTGAGAGTGAATGTTCCGTACCCTTAGTACAGGAGTCTCCTGTTAAGTGGGGTAAACCTTTTGATGATTTGTCTGCAGAGGACAGAAACCATGTCTGGTTTACGGATGGTTCAGCAAGGTTCATAGGGACGAAACGGCATTGGAAGGCAGTGTCCTATAATCCGATCACACAAAAATTGCTGAGTACAACTGGTGAGGGTAAGAGCAGTCAATTTGCTGAACTCTATGCTGTTTATCAAGTTCTGAAACAAGAGTTACCTGGCACATGTCATATTTTTACTGATTCTTGGTCTACTGCCAATGGACTGGCAGTTTGGTTACCGACTTGGCATTCCCATAGTTGGAAAATCCATTCTAAGGAATTGTGGGGAAAAGAATTATGGCAGGAGATTTGGGAAATGCTCCCACAGAGTACTGTTACAATCTTCCATGTGGATGCTCATACCCCGATAGACTCTCTTGACAAATTCTTTTATAATATTGCAGATGAGAAATCTAAAATTGCTGAGGCAGTGGTGGACACGCAAGATTCTGATATTGCGGGATTGGCGAAATGGGCCCACCAGAAAGCAGGACACTTTGGAGAGAAAGCCACTAGCAGATCATTCTTTGGACTGTTGCTGCAGGATGTGTCGGCGTCGGACTGTTTTCGGGCTGGTGCGACGAGAGGGGAGGGATCCCATCAACCCGGGATGAGTTGAAAACCCGAGTGTCGCGTTCCTTTGCTGCGTGGGATTCGTCATCGAACTTTTGGACTTCACTAGCGAAACGGGTGACTAGCGCCCCTCATTTCTGCTTGACACCGATGAGATCAGTAAACGACATTTTGGCAACTTGTTTGGTTGCTGTCCCTGCATCGTTGGAGACTTTGACTCATATTTTCAATATATCAACCGCTCGCCCCAATGTTCTTCTGGGCGATTTCGCTACCCATCAATATTGCCCCTTGTGTACTGAACTGTCAGATCCGCTACCCCCCATCCAGTCCCAAATAGTTACTTATAATATCACACAAGGTGATTTGTGTTTCTTCCTTACGTGTAATCCTAGTGCAATTTCGGAATGTATGCGTTTAAAATTGAAAGGTGCCACCTCATTCACCACTCATGAACGGACTTTGTGCTTTCAAAGGACACCGAAAACATGTACTTCTGTTCAGAACGACATGACTTGTAAGAGTATGGTAGTTACCCCCAGTCACTATCGCACGATGTTACTACCTGCTGGATGGCTTTTCTCATGTGGTAATACTTCCTGGCCATATGTCCCCGCAAATATTTCTGGAGGCCCTTGTGCTATTACTAGACTAAGCTTGCTCATGTTTTCATCACATCCGAATGCCAACTCTCGTGTGATTCGAGATACAGTGAGGTTACAGGAGGATTGTGACTCATCTTTGCATTTATATTCTAAGTCCGAATACCTTAGCCTGGCTATTTCAATTATTGGTGTTCCTGCTTTGGCAGTTTATAATGCAAAATCTATTGAGAAAATGGCCTGCTGGATGGTGAAATCCATTAATAATACTTCTACAGTCCTGTCTGACATGCTATTAGACGCCCAGGGTGAACGTAGGGCTATCTTGCAAAATAGAGCGGCCATTGATTATCTTTTGCTTAAACATGGACACGATTGTTCTGATTTTGAGGGTCTTTGTTGTTTTAACTTGTCTGATCATACACAATCCATTCGAGCTCACATTAATAAGCTACATGACTTAACAGAAGAAGTTAGAAAACACATTGACCAGGGCTGGTTTGACTGGCTCTTTAATTGGTTACCTGATTTGCATTTCTTACGTCAGATATTAGGAGGTATTCTGATTTCTATCGCCATTTTGATTTCCATCTGTTGCTTTATTCAGTGTATTCCTTCACTACTTCAATTCTGCACACTTGGTACTAGACGTAGATCAGTTAGTTTTGTTTCATATTATTCTTCCACAGATGTTAGTTCTGTTTAATGAATGTATAATAGACTGAAGTCAAGGGTGAAATGTTCTGCTCGATTTTCCCGGCCTTCTTGTGAGGAAAGGTGATTGAATGTGACTTCAGTCTCTTACCATTCAAGTCTAAGGGTTAGAGTAGTGAATGGAGCCTATTTACTAGGCACTTCGACATGATTCTGTGCTCTTCCCCATAGATCAGGGCTTCCACACATAGCCTAGGGGATGGATTCGTTAGTATTAGGGATAACCTGTCCTGTAGAGAGGGTATTTCATAGAGCCGTGCTGAATTCAGGCCTGGTAGGCCTCAAACGGGAGGGACTCCATCTTTCTTTCTGCTCCGGCAGCTTGGGATTCTTCTAGGTCAAATGCAATGTTTTAGTTATGAGGTGTTATTCGCTTGGAGAGAACCGGTTCAGGCCGGCCCTTATCGAAGGATTGTATTTTTCTTCATGCCGAAGACACTACATCAGGCCGGCCGGCTGGGAACGTGTCCTTGGTACGGGGAGGTACAAGAATTTGGTGGGCGGCAGGTTACGGGCCGGAATTTTCCATGAGGAAATGCACCTCTATATTAGTGAAAGTTTGAGGCAGTTACATGTTCAGTCCGTAGGCGGCATCTAGCGGTTAGCAGTAGAGCTACTACTTATTCCAGGGAAGACAGACGCCATCTTGAAGGCGGAGAAGAACTGAGAGACAGATGCTTTCCTAACAGAATAACCAGAGAGGAGAGAGTAGCCGATAAGGAAGAGGTCCCAGTGACTCGGAGAAGGGTGATTCCAGGCGAGCCGAGGCACAGACGAGAAGGGAGCCTAGATGACCACTGAGTGCAGGCTACATACTACTAAGGTGATGTCGACCCTTTCTTATTAGAGTGTACAACTTAATCTTTCACTTTTCTTTGCAGGTTATGTGTTATATCGTAATGTTATGTGATTGTATGTGCAATGAGTAATAAAGTATTCAGTTTGTAGTGAACCAACATATGCTGTGTGTTCTTGTATAAGAGGGTAGCCTATTCTTCTAGTCAGCTGCGGCTACATGAACAGATGTTAACCCTGATCAGGTAAGTGGTAACTGAATAGGGGAAAGAGGAGCCCCTCAAACCTGAGAACAGGCTATGCCCGAACTGGCAATCCTTGTGTGATCTGATGAATAGTGAGACTGATTCCTTTTTTTTGTATGTTATGGTGATCATAGGATGAACTGTCGTATGAGACTGCCGTCTAGGTAGAGAGGTCTGGATTCGTAGGGGATCGCGAGGCCGCCAACTGTGCTGAGACTGCCGTCTGGGTAGAGAGGTCTGGGTTCGTATGGGACCGCGAGGCCGCCACTTGTGATACTGTCGTATGGGCAGAGAGGTCTGGATCCGTATGGGATCGCGAGGCCGCCGATTGTGCTGAGACTGCCGTCTGGGTAGAGAGGTCTGGGTTCGTATGGGACCGCGAGGCCGCCACTTGTGATACTGTCGTATGGGCAGAGAGGTCTGGGTTTGTATGGGACCGCGAGGCCGCCACTTGTGATACTGTCGTATGGGCAGAGAGGTCTGGATCCGTATGGGATCGCGAGGCCGCTGATTGTGCTGAAACTGCCGTCTGGGTAGAGAGGTCTGGGTTCGTATGGGACCGCGAGGCCGCCACTTGTGATACTGTCGTATGGGCAGAGAGGTCTGGGTTCGTATGGGACCGCGAGGCCGCCACTTGTGATACTGTCGTATGGGCAGAGAGGTCTGGATCCGTATGGGATCGCGAGGCCGCCGATTGTGCTGAGACTGCCGTCTGGGTAGAGAGGTCTGGGTTCGTATGGGACCGCGAGGCCGCCACTTGTGATACTGTCGTATGGGCAGAGAGGTCTGGGTTCGTATGGGACCGCGAGACCGCCACTTATGAGATCTTGGTATGCATAGTAGGAATCCCCTGTCCTTAGGTGATAGATATATGTGGTTGTAGGATTGTAAATAGGTTCTAGGGAGGGGGTAACGTTCTGGCTGGGTTAGTGAGGCTCTGATGAGCGGGTTCTATCTGATCCGAAAACCCAAGCAGAACAAGGGTACATAGCTAAAAAAAAAAAAGGAACTGTCTCTCTCTACCTGGATCTTCAATGATCCAGACTGTAAGAATAGAGGCTGGTATGGTGTCCTGGAATATAATGGCATGCACAGCGCTGATAAGATTCTGGAAGTGCCTAAGCTCTGGGGAAGCGCAGGTTTCTTAGTGGTATAAAAATGAAATTCAGCAAAGAGAATTAAAGTGGGCAGATGGGGTCACGAAAATCTTGGTAAAAGTTTGTAGGGACATGGGAATTAAGTTGTGCCCACAACATTTACACAAATTGAGATTGTAAAGAGTGAGCTCAGGGCATTAGGCAAGGAATTATCCAGAGGTTATGCCAAACAGTACTTTGAGGGGAAAATCTGTTCATTTCATCTCTAACTCGTGGCAAAAGGAAGTAGGGTACACTTATGTGGATGCAATACCCAGTCGCTGTTTAAGAAGAGAAGTGCTAAAGTTAAGGGTCAAAATTAACCCCTGCATTATCAATGAAAAGATAAAAGTGGCCATGATTGATCGTGAGGGAAACTGTATATGTAGCTTAAATACTAAATGCAATATATTGCATATTTTATTGGATTGTTTTAATGTTTTGAACGGACAGAAAATGTTTTTACGTCCGATCGTTTTTCAATATGGTATTAGAAACAGTGTACAAGCTATGGAATTTCTAACCAAAACAAGCTTCTTGGTTATAGCATGTGCAATAGGAAGGATTATGATTGCTGTTAAAAAGGTTATATGTGTATATAGAGTCGGAAATGTAAGGTAATTTATGATGATTGTATTAATAGTGTGTGATGTATGGTAAAGACATTTAGAGTGGGTATATTTTAAGGTATACTGATTTATAAAGTTTTTATATAATGAATTATTTACTGGTTATCTTATACAGTCTATTTAATTGATATAATTACAAAAAATGTATATGGTTGTATTTGTTTAAGGACCTAATCTCTAAATAAACATTTCTTTGACTGACTGATTTTGAGAGTAGTCTGTGATGCCATTAAACATGCAAGTACATCACACTATAAAGAGAGCAGTGGTGCAATTAGAGCAATGTTCTATTCTGAAAGGTGCTATAAACACTCCAGCATAATGAAAGTGCTGGCATATTCAGAGCCTTACAGAGATCCTGAACAAAGTTCACTCATAAACTGAGATATGTAGATTCTGGGAATATTCAAATATTTGACATAGAAACCTAGTGTGTTGAGGGCCCTATACAATCAGGAAGGTGGCATGAACTGAACCATGCAAGAAAAAGAATAGAAATCCTGATCTAATGTGAGCCCTGCCATAATCAGAGGCACTATCTAAGTTCTTATATGAGAATTCTGTTATAATTTGTCACCTCATTGTAGCGCACCTAACAGAACAAGTATATTTCAGAACCATTTTGTCCTTAGGACAAGTAGATATTTTTTTAAGTTTCACACACCTACAGCCCATTCTATCTTGAGAGAGGGACCTATGGTAGAACATATTTTAGGTATTGTGTGATAGCGCAGCTGACTATTTAAAAAAAACCTACAGAGGAGGACATTTCCTGTATCTTTCTGCCGCCTATGGAGGGGTTGCATTAAAATAATTGAGGTACTATTTTTGACTGCACCATAAGCATGCATAGTCAGCACTCGAATATATTCTGTGTGATTAATGTTAATAAGAGAAGATGGAGTATTACGTTTTTAAAATACTCCACATGAAAATGTATGAAACTTTTGTGTGCATAGAAATGTGACTAATAAATGTCTGTAATATTTACATATAAATGTGTAAGGAGCAGTTAACGTTTAGATGTGTCTCAGTGTGAAGTTAATAAAACAGGATTTGTATTTGTAGACTAATGTTTAAACATTTATACGTGTAACAAGCAATTATATCCATGTTGGTGCATTTGAAATGACATCGTCGAAATTCTTTGCAATTTATTCATGCATTAAGAAGCTGCATCTATAGTGTAGAAATGCGCAAGTATTTGTAAGTTTGAGAACTGTTAAATTGACATAAGTTTGGGTCTCGAGAACCGTTCAGTTCAAGATCACGTTTAAAGCGTAGCCTGTAATTTGTATTTAACCTTCAATGTATAATGGATTTGCTTATATTTGTGTTTCCACTGCTGGTGTGGACAAAGCCTCATTAGTTAGTATAGAAGGGTTTTGTTTTTTATTGGATAACAAGTTTTGAGAAGACGAAGTTTGGCAAGGAGAAACGTGATAACAAGCAAAGAGTCGAGATCTCATAGAGGAGAAGAAGAATGACCAAGGAAAAACGAAGTTGCTACTTATTGATGTCAGAAAGGTGGTGCAAGTATCCAATTTGTTCCGGATTCATAGAAAAGCACCGGAGAAAGTCGCTCGGGATTGTCTATCTTGAATGCACCTAATATCTTATGCTGTAACTTAGTGAGGGTCACAGCATCTTAGGACTTCACAGGGGGCAGACGTTTAAGACGACAAAAGCTCAGAACGGTATTGAGAACTATATTTGAGGGGGCACCGAATCCATGGCAGAAATACTGTCTGGAGACAATAGCAGAGTTGGCCTTATCCACAGCAGCCTGGTCCCAAGAAGCACTACATTACCCAGCAATAAAGAAGGCGCTAAATGACCACACCACCCAGATATCAAGGAATGAAGACATGGCAAGTCTGAAGCTACTCAGAGGGCTGGCCGGCTTAACTGAAGCATACGAGTCGCATAAAATCCAGCCCTATATAAACAATCCTCTGGGAAGGAAGTGTCTGAAAGAAATTCAATGGACGCGCCTAGTCCCTCTGACAATAAAAGAACTGAACCCAGGCTGGAAATTGTTGAACAATATAGTCAGCTGCTGGCTGTGTAACTACAGGGCAGAATCGTTGGTACACCTACTATGCTGCTGCCCCGCTCTACTACAACATCGACGTATACTGTTGAAACCAATGTTCCTAAGGCATGGGACCAGAAAATGCTCTGAAGCGGTGGCAATGCTTCAGTCCAGCATGAAGCCCTCGGACCTTGCCAGATTCTGCAAATTTATGAATATGACACAAAGGGTCCTAATCGAAAACAGTACAGAGGAAAAGTGTGCGGTTGCAACTGTCGAGTCTCCGGTAGCAACAGAAGGAGCCGAATGGTGAAGAGCCTCGTCCAAGAAAGAACCAAATGGCTCTCATAAGTCCTGCAATGAATTAAGTGTAAAACTCCCATGAACATACAGGGAACAGGGACCTCTTTAAATTTGCAATTTAAAAACCAATGCATTTTAGAATAAGACTACATTTTAGAAACGGACTGTCACTACTGACCAAAGGACATCTCTAATCTTTTATACGTTTTATGTATTATAATTGCGTGAGAACCGTATTTGAGTCCAACTTTTCTGTTAATGTACTGTAATTTTGCAATAATTTTAAGTAAATATGCAAATAAAAAATTCATTCATTCATTCGGGAGCAGACCTATGCTTCTGCTTTGAGTGGCTTTATGCTACGCGATCCATGGTTGAAGTGCCTTCTACTGAAGACTGACACCTTTCTAATTTCACTGTTATTTCAATGTTTTTAGTTTAGGGTTGTCCTTTTAAAGGAGTGTAGGGAGAGATTGCGTGCTCATGGTTACCTTTGAGAATCATTTGATGCTACTCAATTCTTTTTCCTGATTACTTGCATTGTCATTATAGAACTAGTTGTCTGCTTTTTGTTCAATAGGCAGGATCTCTTTAGAGTTTTGTATTGTGTTCTGTATTTCTATATGATAATGTTGAGGCTGATTTATATACATATGTTTCTAAATGTATAATTAAATCTCACTAATCTCCGATTTGTCAAGTGGATCATGTGACCAAATTGGTTACATTGTATTGAGATTCAATTGTGATGGCTTCCTCTCTCTTACCTCTCAAGCTGATAGAAACACCATCAGGTTGAGCATAAATGTAAGTCGGCATAAGCACTTACTCGGGCATTGTCGCATTAAGATAAACTTTTTGGCTTTACCAACAATCCACATCCTCTCTCAGTCCCCTCATACAACCACAATATAAAATAATTTAATTTACAAGCAGATGTCGTTAGACACTTCTGAAAACCTAGACTGCCAGGGTAGGTAAATCCAGGATGTTACGTTAGTCGCTTTAGCCAGAGGAGTAGAGGGTGTTACGGGGTAGCCAAAAATCTGCCTCTGCAGCCGAGAGGTTCAGCACGTCACAGTCGTTGGTCTCTCGGCAGCGTGTGCACAAAATCTAAGGTACACGGTGGCTGCAGGAGTAGGTCACAAGAAGCGAGGGGGCGCTCGTGACGCAGGGTCGGGCCGGATGGTGCTCGTCGGCGGAAGTCTCTTCACTAGCGTCGCGGTGTGAGAGTGGGTGGAGCTACACACAGTGACGTGCATGTGACGCAGAAGTACAGCCCGGCTGGTTTTCTTCGACGGAAGTCTAGTCTACACACGAGCGAAACGGTGGTGGTGTTCGGATGGGTCGCAGGGATCGTCCAGGTGCCTCGAGTCCGGACGCCACCCATTGAGAGGAACAGAGACAAAGTGGGACGCGCAGCAGGTACATATTCATTCTGTGGCAGGGGTACCTCTTTCAGGAACCATAGAACCCAGCGGCGAACTTGGCGGGTTGTCATCTCCCATAGTAGGGGAAGCCGCGGTGTCACTCTCATCTACAGTCCGGCAGGTTCTATCCTGGCAGTGACTGGAGTTGTGTCCTTCCCCGCGGAGTCAGGGCAAGTTAGTGTGAACCGGGTCCACCGAAGCGACATAGTGTAGGTTACCTGGCAAACATTTGTTACGAGCGCTTTCGCAGATGCTACTACGGGTTACGGTTTTTCCCGTAAAGGGATCTCGGAGCGTGCGACTTCCAAGCCACCATGAGTTTCCTTTTAGTCAGACTAAATTTGTGTTTTCAGTGTAAAGCGTTTCGCGTGACAGCTGATTCTTGGGCTCCTTTGCGTCGTTTTGCCTCAGATTGTGTGAGGCAGGGTCTCTGGCAAAACACCACAAAGGTTACTTAAAATATAACCCTTAGGCCTGCATTACACTCTTAAATATAATTTAACGTAAGAATTAAAACATGCCTAAGGGCTTCAGCGAAATCAGTCCCGCTAGAACAACATACACTGTTACCAGTGTTTGGAAAATCGAATGAGAAATTGTGGCTAGAAATGTTGTAATATTATTTGCCCTGAAATATCGCATTTGGTGGGTACATTGAGGAACAAAGTAGAAATAATCACCTGTTTGGCTAATTAAGAGTAAATTATTGCAAAAGTTAGTAGACGTAAATGTCTGCAACATGAGGAAGTAGTAAGTGCCCCACTATTTATTGTATTCTATTTAGAAGAACAAGAGCCCATCACATGAACAGTCTTTGCTGCCTCTGTTGTGATAGATCGTATTAATTATTGTATTGGTAATTACATCTTTGTGCCTTTACATGGAGTTATGCACTCGTACCTACAAAGTGTCACCGCTTATGCCTGGCACCTTTTATGTACTTTTATTTCGGCCAGTAGCAATTTTCATGCTGGGACTTGTAGGTCCACATTTATGACCAGGGCCACTGACTGGCGTTATGTGATTCTGCATCAGCAATATTTTCCATATAATTATAGATTTTCTACTTTTGTCAATCCTCCATCTGCATGGCAATCTACAGATTTTAACAAAAAAATGTTTCTCGCTCAAGCAGGTCATAAGTTACTAATAATGCAGTGATCCGCACAGTGGGAAGCCCTGCGTAAAAGGTTGGTTGGTGAGACACCTTTACTTATGGCTGTTATACCGGTACTAATTTGGTTAAAAATTTCCCCAGACAATGTTAACATACGCAAAATTAAGTATTGCATAACAAATTGTGCACATAGTTTGCTTTTTTTGCCACATTATTTAGTCAGCTTTGCCACATAATTTCTTTTTTCCCTGCTGCATAATTCTAGTGGCCCTGCTAAGGAAGTTAGGGAGCATAGGTCCCCAGTATTGCAAGTAAGTGCCTGCAATTAAGCCTAACCTGCCTGAAAGTGAAACACTTTACATTTAGTCACCTGATTCCTGTGATAAGCAGCGTTCCTGACTCATTGTCAGTAAAATTGCTCTCCCACTCTCGCAGCTCCACCATTAAGTGAGGCCTTCCCCCGAGCCCCTGCACTCTCCCCCAGATCGTGACTGAACCCACGCACTCAGCAAGACACACCCTTGCCCCCCCCCCCCTCTTCACAACAGGAAGCTCCATCACCCACACCACCGAACTCCCATGAACTAACCATCAATGTGCCCACTTCACCTTCAGAACACCCACCAGACACCAGCACCTGCTTCCATGCAGAAACTGGACCAGAATCACCAACTACCAGATAACCTCATCACTCAGCCACTCCACCCCACTCAGCCACTCCACCCCAACCATCTCGGAAAACGATAGCCCGAACCCTGCGCAGATGGATCTCCGACAGCGCCAACGCCATAGCCCCCTCAAGAAAAACACCCACGCCAAGAAGGCTAGATGGTTCACCACCGAACTTCGAGAATCCAGATGCACTTCCGCCACTTCGAAAAAAGGCCAGGAGGAACACCAAATCCACAGTAGCCCCCAACAACTTCAGAGCTGCCACCAACGCCCACCATCAACTCATCAGAGAAGCATTGGCATAGCCAATAGGTCTCGCTTTTGGGACCTTATAAGTATTTAGTTATGCAGCGCAATATCCTTGGTGCAACAACATCAACTGGTGCATGTCTAAGCACTTATAAGGTCCCAAAGGCGAGACCTATTGGCTATGCCAATGCTTGTGAAAATTACGGTACATAGATGGTATGCGCACGATGAAGACAGATTGTTTTGCAGGGACACGTTATCCTACTGACATGTCAAACTAATATTTGAAAATGTAATCTTCGAATTACATCTATAATGCAGGTGCATTTCTTCCCTGTCATCTCACTTTAAAGGCAGATCCCTGCACCAGGTGAATTAACCCACCGAGCTATCTGCGTAGACGGCTAGATACTTTACAATGCAGGGGTAATGCAGTGACTTCCCCCAGGCTACGAAAGAGGAGGAGGAAGACAGCAAGCTGGCGCAGCAGTGCATGAAATTATTTTCTCTCTGTCGAAGACAGGGTGGTGAGAGAGGGAGGGGTCAGGTGAGTCTCAGACTAACGCCACAGTGCAGGAAAGAAGACTGAGTGGCGGGCGGAGAGACGGGAGGACGAGAGAACAAGGAGGCAAGAGTAACGGAGGGTATACAAAGAGAGAGAGGGGGGGCAGAGTGAGTAGAGGTGCGAGGAAAAATAAACAGAGGGGTCATATTTAAATTGAAGGAGAAAGTAGGGCAGGAAGAGAAACAGAAAAGGGCGCGGGCGCAAAAAGTAAAAGGAGAGAAAGAGATGACAATTACAGCATGAAAAAGAACGTAATAGATAGCAGGAGTAGAAAGACGGAACCAGAGAGAGGAAAAGACAAGCATTGGCCGAGCGGCAGTAAAGGCGAAAGTCATTGTGATCGCGATCACTCTGAAAGCGATCGAAATGATGCGCTAAAGCATGCTTGGGATGCGCACTCAGCAGCGGGGGAGGGGCATGGTGCTGAAGGCTGGCGCAGGAAAGGCAGATGGCTGGGCGAGAAGGGAGGGTGGAATGCTGGGCAGCAGCTGTGCGCGTACACGCCATCGTGCACTGAAGCTTGTAGCCAGCACAAAAATGTGTGAAGCACTTTCTAAACCCACCTACTAAATGTCTCGCCAGACCAGCGCATGTGTTGGGTCAGGCGAGACCTAAAAAACGGGGGGAAAAGCGATTGAAGACAGAATCTCCACTCATGCACACAACAGTAAAGAACTCTTCGACATCATCAAGGAGTTCGCCCAACCCACCAGCGAGTTCAGACATCCCTCCCTCCCTCACAAGACCTCTGCGACAAACTCAGCACCTTTTTCCACCACAAAATCAAGAGCATCTACGACAACTTCGAAGACAACCAACACACTGAACCCTGACCAACCACCCGGAAGCCAGCGCTCGAACACTGCACATCCCTCACCACCGAAGATACACTGAAGAGGATGGAGTCAATCCACTCCGGGGCCCCCACGGACCCCTGCCCCCACCACATTTTCAACAGACCTGCCAACACCATCGCGCCCATGTTCTGCCACACCATAAACTGATCCCTGGCAACCGCCTCGTTCCCCGACGACTGGAAACATGCTGAGATCAACCCCCTCCTGAAGAAACTCTCGGCGGACCCCACCGTCCTCAAACTACAGACCCATCTCCCTGTTTCCAGCAAAAGTCATAGAGAAAGCCATCAACAGCCAACTCACCACATTCATCGAATAGCACAACATCCTCCACTCCTCTCAATCCAGCTTCAGAAAAAAACCACAATACAGAAACTGCCCTCCTCGCCGCAACAGACTTGCGCACCTTACTGGACAAAGGAGAAACAGCAGCACTCTACCTCTCAGCGGCGTTCAACCCAGTCTCTCACTGCACCCTAATACACAGACTCCACGACTCAGGAATCTAAGACCAGGCCCTCGTCTGGATCTGCTCCTTCCTCGCTGGCAGAACGCAGCTGGTCAGACTCCCCTTACTCTCGGACCTTACACTTCCCACCTGTGGAGTCCCACTGGGGTCCTCCCTCAGCCCTACGGTCTTCAACATCTACATGGCTCCGCACACCCCCATCGTCGGGACCTACGGCCTCAACATTGTCATACGCAGACGACACCCACCCACTCATCCTCTCCCTATCCAACAAACCCAACACCGCCAGACACAACTTTCGAGAAGGCATGGAAGCAGTCGCCAAATGGATTAAAAACAGCCGCCTACAACTAAACGTCAACAAAACGGAAGTACTCATCATGGACCCAAACCCCGACGCCTGGAACGACACCTGGTGGCCCCCCGCCCTCGGAAGCCCACCCATCCCCATGGACCACGCACGCAACCTGGGAATCATCCTGGAATCAGAGCTCAAAATGGACCGCCAGATCAACTCCGTCTCATCGTCCTGCTTCCACACCCTCCCCCCTCCTACGTAAGACCTTCAAATGGATCCCCCTCGAACACAGAAAGACCGTCACTCACGCCCTAGTCATCAGCAGGCTCGACTATGGCAACGCACTCTATGCTGGAATAAACAAAAATCTCGCCTGCAAGCTACAGAACATCCAAAACGCCGCCGCAAGATTGGTCTTCTACCTGCCAAGACACTGCCACATCTCCCAGCACCTGCTCACACTCCACTGGCTCCCCATCAAAGCTAGAGTCCCCTTCAAGATGCTAACCCAACCAGCCGACTCAAATTCCATGCACCCAAAGGACCCTACGATCAGCCCAGCTCTCGTACGCTGTGGTCCCCCGCACCAGAAAGACCATATCGGAAGGCCGCTCCTTCCGCGCGGCCAGAGCCTGGAACGACCTTCCTCTCCGCCTCAGTCAGACATCGCTCCCCATCTTCGCAAGAAACCTCAAAATCTGGCACTTCGACAGGCCCCCTCCTTCATGGACTGGTACCTGCGACACCTCTTTCTCCCCCCCCCCCCCCCCACCTTGAGACCCTTACGGGTGAGTAGTCGTGCTTAACAAACACCTGATTGATTGATTCCTTGTTAGAGAGTCCCGAGAAGCTGACCCAAAAAACGTGCAGGATGACAAGCGCCATGATAGAGTAACACATGTGACTAAGAGGCCTGATTTAAAAAACATTGTTGGTAAATGGCACAGTTGTGATGTGTAACGCTTGAATATAAAATGGACACTCCAGTTATTATAAACACTAAAATTACTGTGTTCGTAAGCGTTACAGAATCTATCTGTAAACAGTAAAAATGAATTGGATGGAAAATACAAAGTAAGAGACTACAACCTGTCTTTAGCGCTGAAATGCCACTGCAATATTATTTGATGGAGACCAACCGTACGCAAATCAGTTTTAGCCTTTCCCCCCACAAAAGCACGATCGAGGTTCAACTGCAACGTCAGTTGCTTGTGTTCTCGTTCAGATGACGGCCTGTCCATTTTGGGGCTGGCTATGACTGGTTTGCATACAGGGGTCTCTGTCTGCTATGGCATACATGGTTGTCCATGGGTTTCAATTCATGGCCCCGGAGCCTCTACCCAATTCTGTACATTTCGTATGCCACATACAAGGAGTCAACAGCGCACTTACTCTAGTCAACGAGAATTCAGTAACTGGTCAGAAAGACACCCAGATTTCCAAGAGCAAGCACGACTTACAGATATTAGAATGCACTGTAGAAAAGCTGGTATCCTAGTATGTGCCATGATCTACCTTATGTTGTGACGTAGGTACATTGGTCTAGTTTTATAGACATACACTGTTAAGCTCTGGATGGTTTACTATACATCATGAATATCTAGGGTGAGCTGAAACCTGAATTATATATACTTGTATCTCTGGACCTCTTTCTGTACCTCTGGGCCTTGGACTAAGTGTTACAATATCTGAGGCAAAAAGACAGGGTAGCCAACTCGAGATTACACGGTGCCTCCAAACAGGTAAGTTGGGATTGAGCCCTCTCTGGTGTTGGAGCATGTGTAGTTTTTCTTGGACTACTCTCTCCTCGTTCAAACTCGACAGCAATACTTAACCCTACAATCAGTCCGTTAGACATGCCTTACCACGCACCTGACGACAGCCGATAATTGGGTTTTCATGAAGTATGCAACAGCAGTCTATTCTCAAGAATTACACCACCCTGTTTTTTTCATTCTCATACTTCGACAGGACCTGTTCATGGTCATACCAATCTCGCCCACACCAAGGTCAAATTGTTGAATAAGCACTGCTAAGACAATCGTACTGTGATGCATCACAACAACATGCACCCGAGGGACCCACAGATAAAACTAACCTCAACATACATCATACGCACAACACTGCCTTAGGACAATTAAGTGGATTTTACATTTATATAAAACACATAATGTTCCCCCTCCTGTCAAACTCACTTAACTTTCACAATTACTTGCGTAAATGATTTTAAAACCTGCATCTGAATAAACGAGAGCCAACTAAATACCACACGGCGAACCAACAAATGCCTAGTTTTCCAGTTTGATAAATTGCCTTTGGAGAAATGTGCTCGAAAAATTGCCTTTGGAGAAATGTGCTCGAATAGACAACTAGATAAATAATGCTCTATGGTGCCAAAAAAATGGTGGTTGGAGCTATACAAATGCAGGAAGCAAGAGTACTTCCAAACTTGTGTAAGCCGCACGTGTCAGGAACCGAAGATTTTGACTGGGTATTTAGCAATGAAGCCACTTTGTCGCATGCGTTGAACAAGACAACTCATGTTTATGTGGCTGTACTTCTGTAAAACATGCATCATAAAATTCAATATTTCCTCGCCCATCTAAATATTCATCAATTTTGTTGTGGTCAAAATGTTGGTATAGCGCAGCATGTACCTGTTAAAATAAGTCTCTTGGCACTTGAGTCATGACCTTACGTCCCAGGTATTGGGATAACTTTTCACCAAACTAGTGTGAGCGCACACCTCACCCTTCTTGCTAGGAACACGCTTAACAGTTCTGTTTTGTGTTAAAATGTGATCACGTTCCCACACGTTTGATGTCCTGTGTCTGTCCCTGTAAATACCCTCTCGTAGCTTCTTGTCTACCAGTAAGTTGGTTTTCCCAGCAGACTCTTCTTCCACAGAAGCATTGGTTCGCGCAACCTTTCTGTCAACTCTGTGGGTGTGTTTTTGGCCATGATTGGTTGTTAGTGGGTATTGGCATAGATACTTTGGGTCAGTGAAAAAGTTGTCATTCGGTCTATTTTCAGCAGAACACCACCAGGCGGAGAGGCTCTGATATTTTGCCTTTTATGCGGTGTTTATCACTAGTGCTTTATTCAAAAAATCCCGAAACTGGTTTATCCAAGAAAAAGAATTTAAAGTTAAGTTAAAGCTAAGCATCCCAGCCACAGATTTTTTTTTTTTGCACAACTATTATATTGGAAAATTGATGTACCACTTACTACCTCTGTTTAGGGCACTGACACGCTTACATCCATGGGAACAATCAGTGCCTGCTGTTTATGGTGTGCATTTGTGGTATGTTGCCTGTTTGCTTTGTTTTTTTATCCTATGTTGGTGTTCCTGGGATGTGCGCGATGGCCACCAAGGTGGGGTATCGTGTCCCGGGATGCATCGCTCAGTGTGATGGCTGAAGAGGTATGAGAGAGACGCTCATTTTATGGTGGTCGGATAGAGAATAGCA
The DNA here is from genome assembly GCF_964204655.1 of Triturus cristatus. Lineage (NCBI taxonomy): Eukaryota > Metazoa > Chordata > Amphibia > Caudata > Salamandridae > Triturus > Triturus cristatus. The sequence continues at coordinate 457,316,418 of NC_140592.1, read as the reverse complement.
TGTCTTCTAATTGAAGGTGTACCTCATCTGCAGATGCTGACCGTGAGTACTAACAACTTAAGACGGTTTGTGCATTCTTGGCTATCTGGGTCCCTAAATATCTGCATTAACCACAGAACCGAGCCCCGCTTACAAACATTCACATGGATGCTCTTAGATGCTTGATAAAATGTAGATCGGTCTTAACTGAAAATAAAGTGTCTAAAAAGGCCGTCATCCGTCTAATGAAGGCGTTGAAATGCTTCACCTCTGTTTATATAGCTACCGTCTGGGTATAACCTACAGCAATATTTAATTTGCTTACTTCCAAACCACCCATATCCACGCCCCATTTCTTGTTACTAGTATTTGAACCTATCATGTCACTGTATAGGATCTTCTGTTTCCGACCACGGCTCGAGATTGCCTCTGTTCAAAAGTGGATCCTGAGACATTGTCGGGCGGCATGCAGAATCCAATTGCCCCGTTTGAAGATGCCAACTTTAAAGAGGGCGCAACTGCAAAATATTTTTTTTGTCATGGAGAATCCATCTCAAATTTACTTCTGAAAAGAGACTGTAAGTGAAAGCCGTAAGGGTGTTTTATAAGGGAAGTTTAACGAGTGAGATAAAAAAAAGCCTGTAATCTGAATACTCATCTGTCAGGGGGTCCCTAAAGGACCCCGAAGGGTAAAAAAAAATATATATATATTTTTTTAAATCGCGGGGTGCGCGCTCGGTGAAAAACCATTAAAAAAACCGTACAAATTCACTTAAATCATAGGTTTCACACATGTTATAGTTGGGTGGACATTTCACTCGTAAAAAACCAATGAAATTCCACCGTTATAGTTAGTTCAGATAACTATAACTCGTGCGACCGCCACTCTATCACAAGGATGATGTCATCAGTGATGTCATGAGTGATGCCACTGACCATGTCATGAGTGATGAAATATGTGACGTCATGAGCACTGGATTGCGGGCGCGCGAGTTATAGTTATCTGAACTAACTATAACGGTGGAATTTCATTGGTTTTTTACGAGTGAAATGTCCACCTAACTATAACATGTGTGAAACCTATGGTTTTTTAATGTGTGTGTCTGTGTGTCTGTGTGTATATATGTGTTTGCTAGCTCCCTAAACAGTAACGTACTCCAAAACAAGCATCGACCAAGCCATAAGGTTGGCTGTCAGTGCCAGACCTATTGGCTTTGCTAATGTGTGTTTATTAATGTCTTACACACAGAGGTTAGTTACTTGGTCTGGCGCTCACGTTCTGCAACTGAATGTCCGCCAGGCAAGCCTGCTGCCTTAAGAATGGTGTTTTTCCTAATTTCAGTGGCTGATAGGACCCTTCTCATGGAAGAGCCTACTGCATGGTAGGACCCTGATAGCGAGACCTCAGTCCCTCTTGGCTACAGCTCTGAATTGGTCTACCCTACACAGTGGGGCTTTGGTTGTGTGGTTTGTAAAGGTATGCTTGGCTCACATTTGCTGCTCAGGAAGTTGAATACAGTGCAACTATCTTTACATTCATTAGTTTGGGTGCAAAATGCTGTGTAGGGCTGTTAGCAACTGTTATGGTCTTATTTTGCTTTTCCACTTTGCTTTTAAAAGTTTTTGGGGTAGGCTGTGTAGGTCTCTAGGAGAAATAACAACAATTCTGACCTTTTGCAGTGCTAGCTGGTACTTAAATACATGTCATCTCTTAGCTGAAGGCTTAAAACTTATGCTTTTATTCTTGCCCTATCACTGATGGTACAGAATGTTGTATTTGATGCAGATGACGGTAATACTTAAAAGGACAACTCCATTATTTGCCGTTTAACTGTGCATGCAGTGGGTAGACGCTGCAGCAGCGAATTAATACTAAAAGAAATTGAGTCTGTTATATTATTATACCAGTCGTGGAAAGGAAGGAGCAGTCAGTGGGGTTGCCAGGAGACCGTTGCTCTGGTAGCTATTGGCATCTGATGCTTTTTCCTGCTACCTACCTCAACGAAATGGCTATGGAAAATGCCGGAAACAGGTTGGCTGAAACTAGGTCAGTGATGGTATCTTGGAATATGGGTATAGGTGGCATGGTGCATTGTAACTTGTGTTTTTTGTTTTTATTTTTTGATCTTTTTTAGGTCTAGCTTGGCAATGCAGATACCGGTTACCTACTGTTCGCAGCTCTTTAAACTATACACAGTGGGCTCTGGCTCCATCCAGAGGAGTGTTCCTCTCTGCTTCAGTCTGTTTGCTGAATCATTCCTTACTCTAGGAAGTGCTTCTATTGAAATGCACGAACCACTACTTGACACTTGAAAAGTACACTGGTCCATCACACCTTTTGTCACAATCGTCTAGCTCCTATTTGCATTTTATACGGAAATAATTTTTCTTTTGTGTTCCATGAACCCCCCCCCCCCCCATCGCATTGGAATAGCCTATATGTCTGGCATTAACGCGTGGAACAACATTTGTACATCCAAACAGCACTTGTGAATGCCTATGTCTGCATGTATTGACTTATAGCCAGACCACTAGGGTTTGGCAGTGTTAGTTGCTATATCTTGACATCCATTGGTAAGGTATTCAATCTTGTATCATACCAGTGTGCAGGCTGCACTAGAGGAGAGACCGTGTGAAAGTCCACATTTTTTGCATTTCTTCACTGTTAATCTGCATTCTCCTGTGGAAAAAACTATCAGCACTTCTATGCTTCCACAACCTAAAAAGATGGTCTGGTTAAACATCTGTGTTTTGTGACTCTTAAATAGCAGAGGCATCGCTTGATTCTGGGCAAACAGTTGGTTCACAGCTATCTGTTTTCCACAAATGGATCGTTTGAGCCTATTAGCTCGTAGGAGGTGAAACACGTGCTCTGTGGTTCATTTAGTATATTTAGAACTTGTTATGAACTAACCCATCCAAGTGCCGCCACCTCCCTTTTGAAAAGTCCAACTAGGTGCTTTTGAATCCTAGATAGCAATCTCCTGCACACTTTTTGTGTGTAGGTGGTAGGCACACAGGGATCATAATCAGCAATTCTTATTTGTAAGCCTCTTCCGTTTATAGAGCCTGCTGGTGTTTAGCTCCCCTTACCACCAACACAATCGCGAAACATACACTCTCCTTTTGAATGCTCTCATATCGGGATCCTTCTTGCAGACCACACATGTTTATGCTGTGTCAAATTCTTATTTATTATTATTATTATTATTATTAAAAATTTTTATAGAGCGCGTAGTCACCTGGAGGTATCCCAGCGCTAACAAAATCCCTACACCAGTGGGGGGGGGGGGAAAGGGGGGTACAGCAATTTTAGACAAAAGCAATTTTAAACGGAGCAAAAAGGAGTGGTTAAAAGCTGTTTTAAGGAAACAAGTGGGTTTTGAGTCGTTTCCTGAATCGTAAATAGTTTGATTCTTTCCTCAGGTCTCGAGGAAGGGCGTTCCATAGGCGCGCTGTGTGGATCGAGAAACGTCTTCCACCCGTGCGGGCTTTTTTGAGAAAAGTGGATTCTAACATCGCCCGGTGGTGGTGCTGCTACCGGGTTACTTTCCTTTCCCATGAAATTCAGCTGGTCTTTGGAGCCGAGTGTTGGATTTCCCACAAGGTGATGATTAGGCAGGTGATGGTGCGGGCTAGGATCTTGTCACAACTCTATCTCATCCTTGTGAAATAAGTCTTATGTCCTGGGTTATAGCCCAAGGTGGGGAAGGGTGTGTGGCAGGGCTTACTGCCCTCCACCTAACCTATTTTGGCTATGGCACGCTTGTCTAGTAAAGGTGACCAATCCTATGCCCCTCCCAACAACCCATGTTTTATTTTCCCCAGTCTTCTTATTGCAGCATTGGCAAACATTGTTCATTGTGTGTGGTCTTTACTTCCTGGTCCATCTACTAATGGGTTGAATGTCACCCTAGTTTCTTGATTGTGTGTCTTGTATTGGGACAGGTCTGTCCTATTTATTTTCTTTTTTCTTCCACCTTTTCTGTTCTAAAGTCTGCTTTTCTTCATCTTGCGTTGCAGTGAGAAAGTCCCTCGGTACCCATTGTTCTCTGTACCGTATCTCCTTTTTTTTTGCCTGTCCCAGTTGCCTCTGGGGTTCTTTTCCCCAAGCTTTCCCTGCCCCAAGCTTTCCCTGCATCTTCTGAATCCCTGGCCTGGGGTTTCCTTGGATGGATGGATTGCAGGATAGCTCTGCTCTCTAGCAAATGAAGCATAGTTTTACTGACTGCTCGAAATGGTGATCAGTCGTATATGCAATGGATATCGCTGCTGTCTGGCAAGCGATGGGGAAATTGTGGTTGGATAGCTCCACTGTTTGTTGTAAGGGTAAGAAAATTCTTCAGCTCCCTCTTCATTTCGGAGCCAAAAGTTGGACAAGCGAGGAACAGATTTTTCCCCCATACATTTATCTGCAGAACTGGACAGTCTTTCAAGGAAGACAAACTAGGGGAGTGCTGGGCCTTCCTTTCCCTGAAGTGGGGAGAGCTTTAAGGAGGATCATACCATTGGGTTTGGAGGGATGAGGTACATTGTCATGGTGTGAAGAGAGAAGCCTATCTCTCTGCACTTCCCAGGGAGCTTGCCAACATGTCTTGTTAATATGGTATGTTCGGCAGTGAGTCTGCACTTGACTTCACCACTCAAAGGTTGTGGGTGCATAGGGGTTTCTGGAAAAACCAGTGGCAGTAGCTGCAAACTGCCAGTCTCAAGTGACGGGACATGCAGTTTTCTTTCCAAACTGGGAATTACACATCCTAGAAGATCTCAACAGGCTTAACAAAATGTATCTCATCCTTCGCATTTAACTGCTCACATACTCTATCACCAAATCAGAAGCTTTTGCTTGGGTTGAATTATTATATGTAGCCAAAAATTGCAAATTAGGTATGTGAGACGAAAATGTGTGCACATTCAGAACCTATAAGCTGATGATTAGAGAAATGGTTGAATGTCCAAAGTATATTTAAAGTTGGCATCTCATTGACAAATCGGGAGACTTAATACTAATATTTTGGTGACGGGGGCATTGCAGCTATGGCTGACATTGCATGTGCTCTCGCTTGCTATATATTCTTGTCTTGTGTTTAGTAATGGGCTTGGAACCCACCCATTACTTACCTTTTTATGGCATCATTGTTGCTCTTCTTTGCTGCCTTCAAGTTGGACAGCGCTTGCAATGCGTCTCTTCCTTTTCTTTCTGTGGTGCAGGGACCAAGCACAGATTAATGATGCTTGATTAGTGCCTCCCAGCTGGCATTCAGCTGCTCACACTGTGACTCCAGTATTTCTTGTAGAAAAAAAGTGCTATGACGCAGTCTACGCTGGCTGCGTCTTAGTGTTTTGTTTTTTTCAACCACCTAGCAGCTAAACCACATCTATGTTTACTCCTTAAATGGTTTGCCACCAAGGAAATGCCTCCCACGACAATCAATTGGCTGATGGACTGAGCCAAACTGTATTGCGATCGCCCCCAGAGTAAAATGCTAGTCCACTTGCACAATCAAAAACCATTCCCTGCTCCCCAGAGACATACTCACTTGTGCAGCTCTGAATAGGTGCGACTGTGTCCTACCATTCGGCATGGTGAGCTTTGCTAGCCCATCGCAAGGTGTTCTTTTTCTGTATAGGTTAATAGTATCACATTGCCAAGGCCAATAAATAGCTCGCCCATAGACAAGACCTATTGGCTTTGCCAGTACTTGTTTTACATTACTGCTTGCAACCATGCCTGATGCACTAAGGTGATCAATATTGGTAATCTTGCACTAATATAATCTTGTCTGACATAGAAACTGCAGCGGACCCACTCAAATCACACCTAACCTGTATCCTCCAAGCAATTAACAATGGAATATCCTTGACATGTGCACTCCATTTCAGCACCTCCTACCAAAGTGTAGTCCAAAAAAGGATTAAAGTTCAAATATTCATAAACTGTGCACCAAATAAAAGTTTTAGGTAAGGAGTCCAATACAAAACTTCCAAGATGTGTGCAATTCTTCTATTTATTCTTGTGTTGATTCAATATTCTTTAAAAAAAAAAAAAAAGATTTATATAGCAAATAGCTAAAACACACTTGACTTCTACAGGGCAAAATGTCATCAATTGTAATATATGTCCGTAAGGCGGTCCTTCATTCAAAGATGTGTATAAAAACGACTCCGCAAACCAACAGTCCTCCGAACAGTTAAACAGACTGGTGTAGTATCCACAGAAACTAGTAACCAGCATTGGCATAGCCAATAGGTCTCGCTTTTGGGACCTTATAAGTGGTTAGCCATGCAACACTTTATGTTGTTTAATCAAGGATATTGTGCTGGTTAACTAAACACTTCTGTCTATGCAGTGGCGCCGCAGAGTGATGCAGTGGCGCCGCAGAGTGATGCAGTGGCGCCGCAGAGTGATGCAGTGGCGGCGCAGAGTGATGCTGTGTGCTCATCTCATGCATGTCAGTTATCAATAATAATCCACATTTGTAAAGCGCAAACAATGACCCATAAGGGTCTCTAGGCGCTGGGGGCCGTCGGGAAGATTAAGCAAGCTATTGCCCAGAGTCACATGGTGCTGGGCTAATCTGCCGTCTGCACCGGGGATCGAACCGTGAGCCCCAGATTCCGGAGTCAGTCACCCTGGCCGCAGCGCCACACCTCTTCCTTTTGGATGTGCGCATTACTTTCTCACACCCAAGCAGAACTGTACCTTCCAAAGAATCAGCATGAAGTACTTACCATCTCCTGGAGCGCCTCACATGACCCTTGTTCTCAGTCATTGTTATCCACTACGAAGATAAGACCCTGGAGACAAAGAACCATCTGAGAGAAAGCCAAACATTTTCTAAAACGGAAAAATTGCCCTCCGATGTTTAGTTTCTTTTAGTATGTGAAATGTACAACACTAAGTGAGAAAAGTTTACAATTTAGAGAGGTAAGTTGGTGGAAGTGTGCATTCCATTAATTTAACAGGCGATCTTATTTTCAGAAAAGATGTTAAAATTCAGGGCTGAAATTATGCCCAGCGGCACTTTATGTAAAAGACGTTTGCGAGGTGCACGTGGACACTAGTTCTTGGTTTTTAAAGACGCTTGTCAAATGGCTGCGATAGCCCATGTTCTCATTCTTGTTAGAGTCCTGGGCTCAACAGACACCCTTTAGTTCACTTCACATTTTGTAGACAGTTGAGCTTGACGGACGCTATATCACTGGGGAAGAAGTTGTGCTTACAGCAAACCAGAAGAAAATGTGTATTACAATAATCCAGCTAGCAGCAGGGATACGCTATTTCAGAAAAGAAGCCAGAACTCATTCCAGATAAGAAGAATATTCCGAAAAAAGCAATTGTTCTCTTCTGCCTTCCCAGGGTCTACAATAAATGCTCCAATGTATAGCACACCAAGCAAGAAAATCACTGCCTGCAAACCTTGCAGTCAGAATACATGCTAATGAGCCGTACATATGCACAGTTCATCCTCTCAGCTCGTGCTCTCCCAACTGCATGTAAACACGTACATGATTTTTCCATCATATCAATACAAGCGCGCGCCCCACACCCCCTTCAAATGAGAGAGCTCCCAGTCTCGCCATCCTAAAAGCACAAAGAGAACGCTGCTGTATGCCGCATTCCTTGTAATACACCATGTTTCAAGTGCTTACTTGGTCTCGCATGTATTTGCTGATTGCTCAACGAGTGTGTCAAAAATCAGTCTTGAAAGCATGCACATTCCCTTCGTGGGATTCGTAAAGGACTGCAGGTTGGATACCATGAGGGTGCTGTAGTTGTGTGTAACTAGGATGCACTAACAGGGTTTCTGAGGAAAGAGGGTTACTACTATTTTACTTACAAGCATTTGCAATGCAAAAGGTCTCGCTTTACGCAAGTTTGAGCTTTTGGCATTGTAAATGACAATGCATTTTTTTATGTTTTGGTTTTTAAAACATAAATAAAAGGCATTGCCATTTATAATGCCAATAGTTCAAACTCGCATATATGTGAGACCTTTTGCATTGCAAATGCTTGTCTAGGAATGATAGCAACTCTGCCTGCTGATGAGTGCAGAGGAGACAGGTTGCAAACATAGAAAACAGAAACACACTTGGCTTCTCGATAATTCACTGTTAGCTTTGCATACTAGCGTCTTATCGTTTTAAAGCGTAGTAAGCGCTATATAAATACAATTACAATGTTTAGCTTAAAGGATGGAAAAGGCCAGAGGTACTTCAGTACTAGGCAAGCGAACGTACTTAGTTACGTGTGTGTGTGTGTGTTTCACATATAATACAACTCGAATACACCTTACGTCAGTAGGGGCAAGAATCTGCTGAGCAGCTGTTGCGCATGCGCAAGTTAGTATCCAACATGGTTGTAATGGGTTTAAACCTCCTATCTCGCAATGGCGACTACTTCCGGTCAGAGCACTTTCAATGTAACACTAAGTCCCTGTAGAGAAGTGGCAAGAGGTGAAGAGAGGGTAAACTGGTGCTTTCAGGATTCCACGGATCGCAGATCTGGATCTGATCGGAACCATTGGGGAGGAGGAAGATGTGCCCGACTAGCCAGAGTCCGAATCTGGCAGAGGGGAGGTGAGAGGTGTGGAACAGGGTGGCATACATAAAATCTAGCAATGCAAATTTTAAAAAAAGTATGAATCTTGCATTACAAGAAATACTGGAATTTCCGAATTACGTGGGTGAAATCCCAAGTGCCCAAAAGAAAAATGTTTAGAAATCCAAAAGCATGTTGTTGTTCAAGAAAGACAAACATGGGGGAAAAAATAGATTTGAAAGCAAAATGTGCATTTTTTGTTCATGTTTAATACGTCTAAACCCCACATTGCTAAATAGGAAAAAATGCATTGCAATAGTTGCACTTCATGCAGCGCTTTGTAAAAACTCAGATACAGCACTATTAAGCAAGAGAACCGGTGGGATTTCTTCTTCCTATGATCCTTTTTACTTATGAGCAAACTTGCTAGGAATCAAATTCGTGCTCTTGGATTTACAAAGACCAACTGTCGCCGGTATGAAGAGCCCCAGGTACCAATTAAATGCTGCCCGTTTGTACGCAGGAACTAATTATTGGTCATAAAAGGCTAATAACAAAAGAGATCGAGCATGTGTGTTCCCTGTGTGTGGCAGTGTCCTCCATCTGACTGAAGTTAAAGACACTGAGTGCACGAGGATTACTTCACGACAACCCTTCCAGAAATACCTCACTGTCTGAAGGTTAATCCTTTGTGTTATTATCATCTCATGGTGGCCCTTCTGCTGCTAGCTGCCTCTCACAGCAGTTCGCCGCGCGAAAGTGAAAGCAAATTTGTGACGCGGCGGAGCGTGGCGCACGCGCTTGGGGGCGGGGGAGCGCATTCCAGGCGGGGGAGCGGACCCTTTGAAGTGCTCCCAAAAAGCGGATTGCATGGCGGCACGATGCGCGTGCTAGCCATGCAATCCGCTTTTTGGGAGCACTTTTCAAACTCGCTTATAATAGTCTCGCTTTGCGATAGCAAGGCGAGACCTAAAAAGAAAAGTGACATACTATGCCATACTGACACCAGTCAATGTTAAAATGGATTGCTGCAGATTTGTAAAACATTAATAACAATGTTATGTTCCTTGAAACATTAAAAGGTCATGCGACTACTAACCTTAGAAAAGCTTATAAGATATAAAAAGTATTACATTTCACATACTTTACAACGCCGGGCTTTAAGTGGGTCAGGTCCTGCCGGTGCTAAGCACCGGTAGCTGTAAAAAGCAGGTGCTGAGACGGGTCTCTATAGGGCTCTGCATTTTTTCCCTCTGGTAAAAAAAAATAAAAAATAAAAAATCTGAAACCTGACGTAAGACCACCCATCACTGCCTTTTGGAGTAACTTCAAAGACACTCGTTATAGTTTTTTCAGCGTCATCATTTCAGAATCAAAGACTTTAAAATATTCTGTACAACAAAGCCATAGTTGTTGCTTAATCTTACACAACTAACAAGCATTGGCAAAGCCAACAGCCCTGACTTGTGGGTGTTGTTACTTGTTGTATTATATAGCTGGATGCAATGACAGAAGCAGCAAAATCCAGGCGGGCAGCACACTATGGTAAGCACAGAGTTTTAGCTGGTGTATTTTTAAGCCACGGCCTTAATTCCATTGTCTATGCCCCTTTGAGAGACCCCCCTAGATTTTTCATTCCATTTAATGCCCTGTTACAACATATCTTGAAATGCTATGGCTCTTAACTTTTGAATTGTGAATGGTTTAGTTTGAAAAGAATAGCGTAGTGAAAGGGTGTATATCAAACGTACTGCTTGAAGCGCTCATGCATGGGTCTTGCATATCATTTACATAAGGTGCTGTCAATTTGATGCTCTGCAAAACATGTGTAAAACTAGAGGACTGCTAGACTTTAGCACAAAAGTATAACAAGACATGCGGCCGAGTGGTGCGCGCGCAAGAGGGTCAAAAGCAGACCTGGCAGGAGCCACAAGATGTGCGGCCGAGTGGTGCTAATGACCCGTGAAAGACGGATGGTGGCTGCGCGTGTGAACGCAAGCGCTAGGCCAGCCAGTAGCACTTTGAAAACTCACCTACTAAAAGTCTCGCCAGACCAGCGCATGCGCTGGGTCAGGCGAGACCTAAAAAATGCTTGTGACTCCAAAGTAGGGTGTGCCACTCGAGAGTCATAGTTTGTGTTTCTCCTTTCACATCAGCTACAGTACCGCTCTGTAAATAAGTCACATTTAAGAGCTGCAACAATGTATTCTCCTGTATTTTGTGGCATTAGTGCAGCATTTGCATAACATTACTGAAGCTACAGAAGAAAAGAGCCTGACAAGCAGGAGAGAGGAGGAGACAGCTGCAGTCCAGGGAGGGAGCGAACAGCAGCTGTCCAGAATAAAACACAAGCTGCGAGGGGAGGGAGATGTTGTTGTGGAAACTGCAGAGGAGATTTTGTGAACCGGGAACAGCAGCGAAGAGAGCAAAAGACAAAGTATTGCACTGAAATAAACCATATGGCCCATAGGATACATGTAACAAGGGTGTGCCTCAGGGTGGAACAAAACTGCCCAGAGCGGGAAAAATGTATGCTATTGACCAATGAAAACAAAGGTATTTGTAAAGGCAAACGAAAGAACCAATGGAAAGTGCTGGGCATGTTTAATGCCCATAGACTGAATACCACGTCTCTAAGACAGTGCATGCGCTGCCTAGACAAGACCCAATAATTACCTAAAGATTGTATTTTTTCCCTTACATACTTTAAACAGTAAATGTTAGAAGAAAACACTTTAAAATGTGTTCTACAGCTGCCCAGATGACCCCTGTCTGACAGTTAAAGTAAACGACAGGGAGTCGTGTTAAAAAGAAATACAGACTATTTCATACAAAGTTCTACTTAAGAAGCATGTCCGGACCTTTACAGAATCTTAAAATGTGTACATAAGGCCTGTACTTTAGGTAGGAAAGGTGACAAACGCACAAACCTAGCCCTCGGCAGGCATCACCATCGCCTCTCTTCGCACCTCATCACCCAACAATGTTTTCTTCTCCATTAACTTTGGAGGCTGAAAATTTACTTCACTCCACTAGACTGCGGACGCCAGTTTTTCGCGCATTAGCAGGCGAAGACTACATCTCCCAGCGTGCCTCGTGGCGGATCTTGCCTAGGAGAGCTAGGCGAAGACTACACCTCCCAGCATGCCTGTCGGCAGGATGCACTGGCGCTTCCGGTGACCTTGCTTTGTGTGACAGCACTGTTGCCATGTGACCCTGGAGTAGGGCGGGGAAAGGAGGAGAGGCTGGGTGCCCGGGCAGGAAGCGAGGCACCCAGGCGAGAGCTGCTCTTCCTTCCCTCCAGCAGGTTCAGTGGTACAGACAGCTCCAGGATGCAGAGTGCGAGGCTGGCCCCGGCCCTCTGTCTGAGGGCGCTGGGGATCACCGGGGCGCAGGGGTGAGTCTCAGAACTGAGGTGAGGTCGGGCTGCAGTTGTGAGACCCCCAGCAGGAGCAAGGGCAGAGGAGAGTCAGGCGCACCGCACTGCGTCTAACACCCTCTTTCTGGGGTGAAGGCGATGGAGACAAATATAGAAAGAGGATGGACAAGAGAGGGGCATAAGATAGACCTGCCTAGTGCCATATATCCACTGATGGCATTATAAAAATACATGTAACATGTTTTAGGCATGACTGTAAATTGTATAATCGCTCACAAAACAATAGACTTCTATGTGACACCTTCAGACACATTCTAGCACTGGGTAGTTTTGTTTTTCCATTGCAGGAATTGGCCTTTAAACACGTGTTCTATTGGGCTAAGAAAACATGACTGTCTGCATGTGTCTCACCTGTCGGGGACCACTTGACATAAATGCAGAAAAAGGCATGAAGCAGCACAACGAAAGTGTGGAGAGAGGGGTAGAAACAGCGCAAGGAAGTGAGAAAACGTAAGAAAGGAGATTGGGAGAAAGGGAAGAGAGAGTTGGAGGTATAGTGAGAGATAGGCAAAGTGAGAACCGGAACACGAGAAAAAGTATCTAGCGACAGGAGCAAAGGAGAGAAGTAAAGCTGATAGATACACGGTAGAATGAAGACATTGCGGACACTAGGGAAAGAAAAAGGAAAATAAAGACGGAAAGTATGGGAAAGCACCGAGCCCAAAAAATAAATGTGGGCACTAAAAAGGAGGAAGAAGCAGCGAGAGACTGTTGAGAAGAGAGCGAGAAATTGGGGAGTGAGAAACTAGCTTAGGAGCAGAGACAAATTACATGAGAAACAAAATAAATTGAAAGTAGGACAATAATGGCAAGGTGGTGGAAGCAAAATAATGCAAGTAAGCCAATTGGGGAAAGAGAGAGCAGGAAGGACAAACATGTCCATTGATCCGTGGGGAAGAACAATGGAAGGAGATAGAAGAAAGAGACTGAGGATGGACCATCAGTTGGGGGGGGGGGAAAGGAATTGAGGAAGAGCTGTGGTGTGCGATAGGCAGACTGGGACGAGAGCAAAATACAAAGTGGGCAAAGTGCAAGATGGTGGAAAGAGAATAGAGAAAGACAGACTCAAAATGAAAGAGAGTACGATCGACAGAAAAGAGAAGATAAGGAATTGAAACAGTGAAGGGTAGTGATGGAGACGATAAACGGAGCAAAAGAAAACAAGCAAGACGTGCGGCCGTGACCGCGAGTGATTGTGCTCCAGATGGCGCCTCGGGCGGAGGAAAGCTGCATGGCGGCTGCGCATGGCGGCTGCGTGTGTGTACGCTCACGTGCATGCAAGCGCTAGGCCAGCCAGCAGCACTTTGAAAACTCACATACAAAATGTCTCTCCGAGCAGCGCATGCGTGCTGACTCAGCGAGACCTAAAAATGTATGCGCCAAGAATAAATTCAAAATGTCTGATTTTCAGAGCAATGGGGTGAATCCACCCATGAAGACACTTGTATCAGTGCTGCAAATGTCCAACAGGAGCCGACGTCCGCCACACTTAAGTATTGTGTTGGGGGTGCCATACTTTAAACTGTCATTTCGTGGACCTTTTTATGTGCATATATAATCTTGTATGACATGGTCACTACTATTACAATACCAATGTTCGTAGCTCTGGATGATTTTCATTGAACTTGTGTAGCTCTTATTTCAGAACAGGTTGGAGATCCCTGCTTTAGGGTAATGCCAAAAATACTTTGATAAGAAGACCCCCCTCCTGCTATTTGTGTTTTGTTAACGACTTAAGAGTTGATCTGTTGGGTGTCTCCTGCTGTTTGTGTCGGTATTAGTAGCAGTAACTAGTTCCACTCATAAGTTACCATAAAGCAATGGATTCTTATTAAACAATAACTAAATTCCCAATGCTGCCTTTATTTGCTTGTATGCTGTGCTGATTAGGAGGTTTTTATTTAACCCATTTGGTTCTAGAACAGGCAGCAACTGGACATAAGTTTCTGTAAAGATTTGAAAGAATTGTTCTTAAACTATGAAGTTTAACTTGGCCAGTGCACCGTAATGTGTCTTAGATACATTTCATAGTTTTGGGAATAGGGTTTTCAGAGCACCAGTTATCTGTTTTGGGTGTTCCAGAAAAATAATCTTCTTGCATGATGACCTACTGTGACCTTGACTGTTAAAGCATGTACCTGACTCTGTCAAGTAACAGTCGTGAAGATACTCATGGGTTCGTAGTACATGAAGTGTGTTCACGGTCACTGTATCTTTTTTGTTTTGTTTTTTGTATCTATTATATTGGTTACTCCATGCTTAAGCTATTGTGCCTTGGCTCATACTTTTTGTGTACAAGGACATTGCAGAACATGTGTGACCTTTACAGGCCATACTGTTACCTGGGTGGTATGTTGATGATTCAATCTCTCACAAACAGTAGGTAAGGACTACAACGGGAGCCCTACCCACATGGAGGGAGGGGGACACCTTAGAATAGATGGGCCCAAAGGATACACTCTCCATAGAATCTAACACAACAAACCACTTTAGATATTTTTGTAGCTAAGGTATCTAAAAAGCTAAAAATGCCTCAGACAGACCTAGGTATCCCTTTATTAGTAGTCTGGGTGGGTATGAATAAAAACATATTGCCGGAGGTGTGAGTCCTTTGACCCTAAAATCACGGTCTACATGTTTCAGCCCCTATTCTACGGCTTCTCTGATCCAGGGCTTTCATCAGGATGCATTTTACATTAAAGCCTCAGTATTACTTACTTTTCGAGTTGACGTGTGTATATTAAAGGCATGGAGTGCTAAATTGCCTACAAGGTGAGTATAATCTTATTCGCCACGTCATAGGATCACTATTCCTATCTTGGAGTAACACGGGGGCAGAGAGAAGAGCTTGTCCCTGCCTGCCTGTAATCCCACAGTCCTCAAGGGTACCAAGCCTCATTTGTCTATTTGGTCCTGCTCTCTAGCCCAGTTCGTCACTAAAGTGTTTAATAAAAAAGCCTTCTTTCTCGAAGAGTGACAGAGCGCGTCCACATGGGATACTTATCCCAATCTAAGGAAAGATATACCTCCTGGTTTTCTGAGCATTTAATCTCCGTTTACCTTTACTTGATGCCTCACTGAAATTCAAAATCAATCCCGGCAAAAAAGTTTAAGACAGACCCACGCTGCGAGAGAAAGGTGCTGCAATGGAGGCACAATGACCAGCTGCCGTCTGCCCTCGCCCCAACTGACCACATCGAACAAATGGCATATAGTCAAGTGCATATAGGTACTGGGGTGGAGCTTCCGACTCAGGAACTGGGGAACCAGTTTCGAGGCTCGGTATCGGCTCAACGTCCTATGATTATGGGCAAGTTACTTAATATTTCCCGTTTAAAAAAAAAAAAACAACGAACGTCTCCTTGCGTAATGTTTCTGGTTCTCATGTAAAGCGCTCAAATACCTTCCGATCGAGTTCGCGGTATATTTAACAGCAAAAAATGGTGGGGGGGGGGGGGGGTAGAAAGATGAGCAATGAGTAATTGTATGGCGGCGCCCCGAATGCCCAGAGAACAGGAATACGCAGTTGTCCGGGATCCCTCTGGTAGCTGTGGGGGTTTATTGAGATACTGGTTAGTCAGACAACGGGTTTGTCATTCCTTGGCGTAAGAAAAAAGAGGAGCGAGTTTGGGTGGAGCAGTTTGTCTGAATCAGCAGCGTGCATCGAAAAAGCTTACCCGCCCCCGTCTTTCGCCCCCTCAGCCACTCCGGCGGGAGAGGGGGGCGCTTCTGAATTGGACGAGTTCATGAAACCCGCTTTTAGCTGTTGAATCATCATCCTCCCCTGTGCCGCCTCCGCTGCTCACGACATCCCCGAAGTTTAGATTCTCCACAGTCTGATTCCTGTGAACTAGTCCAACAACAAAGCCGTGACAGTCTTGTGTGATCCTTCTCTTGTAGCTGAGTAAGTTTTAACAGCCTTCGTTTATTCACAAAACCGAAAATAAATATGAAAATTTATATATACACTGACGATAAAGTAAAAAAACTAACATAAAACCGGAAGCCATAGTCCTAGCAGCACGTTAGCTACAATTCTTTGCACTTCTGTCCAGCCCGTGGGTCAGTCCGTCCGAGCTAGAATATTGGTGGCCCTGACAGGGTTTTGTACTCCTTCATTCTTGGTCATAGACCGCTCCTTGTTAAAAGCGATGAGTGCTTTTATTAATTTAAGCATTTGCCCTGCTTCGGGGGGGCGAGGGGGGGGGGGGCTGGTGGTGCCCCCCGAATTTCCTGACAGGGAAACATGTACATTAAGCTCCTTCAGCGGCGACTCAGTTATTTTGTGCTCCGTGAAAACGGCACGCTGGAGGAGCAGTGGTAAACCATTCAGTGCTCCCTTCAATGTAACTTTAAACGAGCATTTGCAATGCAATCGGTCTCGCCTTTGGGACCTTATACGTAACACATTTAGGGTAGGGGCATGACCTGGAGAGACCGGCTGTGTTGAATAAAAAGCTAACACAGTTTGGGTAGACTTTAAGGACAGTGTTTGGGGCACTGCACTATGACCGAAGCAGAGGAGAGAGTTCTGCAAAAGGACGTAAAGTGGGGTACAATGGGATAGCATAGATGGAGATCACCAAAGTTTGGAGGATAGCAGTCAGTTTAAAAGGGATAAACACAGAGTTAGGCGTGAAGGAGAGGAGAAAATAAAAGAAAGAGGGACAGAGTTTTGGGTGGGAGAATAGGCGGGGGAGCATGCATGTGAGGGAGAAAGAGTTTAAAGAACAGAGACAGCCATAGTTTTGTCGAGGAGGGAAGGACGCGGGGTTTAAAGGGACTGTGCATGAGACAGAGAAAGTGAGTTTGAGGGGCAAACAGTGAGTTTCAGCTGTGTCAAATGCCATAGAATAAGAAATACGTCTGCAGTAATCAAAATACCTGGGAGCAGGCCTCTGGCTTTATAGTGCACAAGTAGACTCTCCCTGTTCCACCAGCTTCACTCATCAAAGGATAATGCAGTGGAACCAGGCACCCCTTCACTTTCCATAACTGACTGGTTGTATCGTCTCTCACAGGAGCACTCAGTCTTTCGTGCAAGCTAACCCATGCCCCTATCCTCCTCTGTTGACCTGAACTTTCACCATCGGATAACCAACATAAACGCCACTTGTGCCACTCCAATGAAATGAGCTATGTATAGCATTTCAACATGAACTACATCGCTTCGAGGCGCCTCCAAGCTAGTGCCTCGTGATCTACTTGTTCTTAGTGATTTTTAACGTGTATGAATAGAGGTCAATGGGAAATGTAACACACAATCGGGGGGTGCCAGCGTTATTTATTAGGCAGACCCCCTTCGGGGCTTCAGGCAATGGCCGTGGGCCAGAACCCCACTCATCAAGCATTTGTAATTTCTTTCTTTGCCAATGAAGGCCATCTAGTGGATATTTGTAGGGATGCTAAGCAATCTAAAGTATTGTTTGCTTTAGTGTACACATGACACCATCTTATGTTATAGTGTATTTTCGAAACAGTTTCACAGTAGGCAACATATCGATATGACTGAATCTCTTGTCAGCGTCTAAGAAGGCACAGTCTGGGACCAAGATGTACCTCTTCCTGGTTCGCTAGGAGTCGAAATTATCTGACGCTAACAAAATTATTTGCATTGGGTTGAAGCAGTGGCCATCTTATTGGGATCTGAATAAAACACTGTACTAATTCGCTGTCTGTCACTGCTGAGTTTTTTTTTTTTTTCTCAAGTGAGCGTAATCCACCTCTGCCCCCTCGTCTCTCCTGTGCTGCTCCTACGAATAAGCACCTAAAAGAACAAGCATCGGCATACAAATAGAACATGGTGACCAGTACGGGGTTGTTTGCTCTCCCCCACGCCCCAGTGACACGCCCAGGAGTGACACACTCTGGAGTGTAAGTACAGGGGCCCCTGTCCCTACAGGCTGGACTCATTAAGATGTGGCCTAACGGTTAGAGCATATGACCTCAAAGCTGGGTAACCAGGTTCAAGTCTGCGGCTCAACCTCTTGTGATTCTGGGCAAATCACTTCATCTCGCAGCGCCTAACAAAACATGTGCCCGTCTGCAACAGCAGGTGCTCGTGTAAAGCCCCATGATACCTCCGGGTTGAGTTCGAGCTATATAAAACCGCAAGACAAAAAACACTGCTCTGCGGATCTTACATGCCCTCACACGTGCACTCACGGTCACGTGCCTCAGAGGTACTCTCGTGCTCTTGGGGGATACACTCTCTCCCCTCCAAGTGCCCAGAAGATTCACGCATTTCCTGCTGGTTGGCGAAGTGAGACACAAGCTCTCACGTGACAAGGTCAGGGTATAGCGCCCACCAAGCGCATCTCTGGTTTAAACAAGCATCGGCATACAAATAGCACATGGTGACCAGTACGGGGTTGTTTGCTCTCCCCCACGCCCCAGTGACACACTCAGGAGTGACACCCTCAGTAATGACACACCCAGTAGTGATGCATCCAGGAGTGATAACCTCAGGAGAGACACACAGGACTGACCAACTTAAGAGTGACACACTCTGGAGTGTCAGCACATGGACCCCTGTCCCTGCAGGCTGGACTCATTAAGATGTGGCCTAACGGTT
The DNA here is from genome assembly GCF_964204655.1 of Triturus cristatus. Classification (NCBI taxonomy): domain Eukaryota; kingdom Metazoa; phylum Chordata; class Amphibia; order Caudata; family Salamandridae; genus Triturus; species Triturus cristatus. Next base: position 457,297,884 of record NC_140592.1, on the reverse strand, counting down.
AGAGCGTACAACCTCGAAGCTGGGTAACCAGGTTTGAGTCTCTGCGGCTCAACCTCTTGTGATTCTGGGCAAATCACTTCATCTCCCCATGCCTAACAAATCATGGATGTGCCCATCTGGAACAGCTGGTGCTCGTGTAAAGCGCCATGATACCTCCGGGTTGAGTTCGAGCTATATAAAACTGCAAGACAAAAATCACGGCTCTGCGGATCTTACACGCCCGGAAATTGCTTGTACTGTCTCCACGCAAGGAAGCTAGAGATGTTTAGGAACGACTGCTGTGGCACAAAATGCCATGAAGGTGCTTGTGTGTGGCATAGAAGGACTCCCTGCAGATAAATCACGGATTACAGTGACATAGCGCGTGACAGTAAGAAAATAGCAAGCTCTCGCCATGACGTTTTTATCGCCTTTTTCTGCCGTCTCACTTGGATGGCCTCACCTGCTAAAAGGTTTCTTGTCTTTATGGGGCCATGTGTTTGGCCCCATAAAGAAGATAAGAAACCTTTTACGCCAGCAGGGAGTCAGACGAGCCAGTCCAACTGGGACGGCTCTAAAAAAAGAGAAAGTGTACGTCACTGGAAGCTCTTTTCCATTGGCTGGCCACCGTTTAGCATAAATGGTGACGCCAGCCAATGGAAAAGAGGGGTGGGGCTTAAACCCCGCTAGCGAAAGCTACCCAAAAACATAAAATCTCGCAAGCGAGACTGCGCATGTCTGCGCAGCCTACGCTAGCCGAGACCTAAAAAATATATACATCTAATTGCCCCAGAAAAGTGTGTTTTTTATTTGATGGGGCAACCATATAAAATCATCCAGACAATGAGGTAAATGGAACATTTCAAGGCAATACGTTATGTCAGCCTGGCACTTTCCACTATTCCCAAACTGTTGCTTAGAACTCTCAGCCCAGAACACCATCCCAACCCCTGTACTCCTCACAGAAGGGAACATTCACACCATGCCTTAATGGTATGGTCATTACAAAATAAAGTAAAATGAAGCAACCTGGCAGTGCTACAGGGTGGTACAAAGTGTGCTTCATGTGTATATACTACAGGTTTCATTATATTTTGAGATGACCTTCAAATCTTTTGCATTTTGCAAGATGACTGCCTTCCTCTTAAAATGTCATTTCGCCAATGTAATATAGTAACATGGTTTTAAAGGGAACACGATTGGAAACGAATAGAACTTCATCTTAAAATCCATGGTTCTCATGTATTAATTCAAAACAGCTGCCAGGTCAGCACAAAGCAGTGCTGACTGGTACCGGGAGCCGATGAGCCGGCAGCGTATCTGATTCATGTTGTTTTGGTATGACATACTCGCGAGCAGGAGTGGTAGGCCCGGATTCCTGGCGCTGTGTTGCTATGGACTGCTGGGATAGGATTTATGTACCCACCATGCCTGCAGGCATCAGACGTGGCCTAGTGGGAGTTTGTCAGAACTGACAGTGACGTTCCACAAGTACGTTTTCCTTTGGTAACTGAAGTCCGCCACTCTTGTGACCGTCTCGTTCCACTTGCAACTTTTGTTTTGACATATTTAACCGTCCTAGCAACCGACTGAGCTTTGCACGGAGTTGGGGCACCCTGTACTAGTTAACAGATTGTCGATTCTGTGGCCTGGAGATAGCTTTCTTATCCCAGCATTCCCAGTTAATCAAACTCATTTGTGTGATTTAAGGGAAAACCACGTGTGATTTGATAGAGCTAGAGGTAAATGTATATCTACGTTGCTTTTTAACTGAATCTCCATATGAATGGCTAATAATACTTTGTTGCATGTTTGACTGCTTTTAATAAAACAGTGCATCTTCCTGAGCTTTGAGTACACCTCGTGTGATGCCTACTTCCCCTCCACCTCGTTTCACCGTATGGAGCCAGGAAAAGAGTCCCATTTTGGAGCCATAACCACATTTGTGTTGTGTTTTTTCTTTTCTTTTTTTTATGCCCCTTGAGGAGCCAGTGTTGATTGTCTCGATTTCTTTATTACACTGAGGTTTGGAGATATCGGACCCCGTAGCTGTGCAGAGGGAGGCTTCTCGTTTCTGGAGACTGTCTGCTCGACAGGGGAAATAAAAGCATAACTCGGTGGAAGAGCATAGCCGTCTCACCAAGTGACTAGCCCACGAGCGCAAACTTCTGTCCTTCAGAGCACTTCGCGCAGCAGGTTGAATATGGGCTGCACTAGGTCACAAGTCACTTTTACTTAACACGTGCCCCCTCTGAAGACTCATTATACCAACGGTCTCCATGTGGTGAAATGTTATACTCATTGCTATCTGCCTTTTAATGCCCATCGCAGGTGGGTAGAAATCTCAATTGGCCATAAGCCATGCATTGAGAGGCCGTTGCTTCATACTTTAGGTTTAGTCACAACACTTGACCTTCACACCCCTAACACATCAGCTAAACCTGGCCATGTTCCTTCCAGAAGATCCCCCTAGGCTTGACCTTTGGCAGTATACCTATTGGTCAATGTTCGGTAACCAACCCAAGACCTGGCTATTCTACTGTCCCACTTGACATTGACCATTTACGGTCTTTTCCCCCCACGCTCGGAAGCCCTACTTGGGCAATCATGCGCTTTATAAATGGTTAACGTAGAAGTAGAGCCTAGAGCTTTTCATTCAGAGAGACCCCTTGCCCACCTCGCTGGTCCTGTGAGTGCAGCTGCAAATTATGTGCTATTGTTAGACACTAGAGCTCCTTTTGAAATGACATTTAGAGTAGGTAGGGTGCTGCCACTCAGTAGCTAATCTCATAGCCTTTAAATGCAACTAGGAGGCCCTAAGCCCACTTTCAACATACTGGTGTGTTCCCATGTGTGATGTAGTGACTCAAAAGTCTGTGCTTCCACTTTAATCTCTGCAGATGCAGGAGTCAAACATTCGAATTTAGATAATGAAATCTGGTCACAAATCAAACTGGTCCTTATTATGGAAGAAAAACACATTTTCTACGGACTCTGTTTGAACTGAAGCCATAAGCAGCAGTAGTAGATTATGTTCTGCACGTGCCTCCATGCCACCAACCCTTCTGCTAGGGGAACAGTCATCTGCTGTATTAGTCATAAATGTAACATTCACTGTCTCCTTTCTGTGTTAACCCATGAACCCTTTAACCCTCCCCTATTTCGTTGTATCTCTGCTCTTGGTTTTTGTGCCCTCCTTTCACTTTTTGTCAAGGGTGTTGTATATACATTTCTTAATAAGATGTTTCTTTTGACCCAGTATAGCCTTAAACTAACAACCTTTTGTTACCATGTCGTACCTTAGCCATTTTTTGATCGTTGTTCCCATATGAGCCAGCAATTTTGAAATACCTGAATTGATTTAAAGAAACTTAGATCAGTAGTGGCGCGTGCAAAGACCACACCTCACCACCAAGTCCACGCACCTTAACAAGACAGATTTGTGTAAAATGTAGCCAGTCTGTAGGACACTTTTTTTGTCTTTGGAATTGTATATTAACATATTTGATTCTCCTTTTGCAGATTCATGTTGGGCAAAGGAGTGAAGCGCAAATTCTGTGACGTAGATGGCAGAATGGATGGTGTGCCAGGGTCAGCAGGCGCCTGTACGACGAACTCACTGGCTGCTGTCCAATCCAACTCCTTGCTAAACATATCTCTGGTGAAATTGCACCAAAGTTTACGGCATGTGGAGCCCAACTTAAGACACTTGGTGCTAGTTGCCAATACCTTGCGGCGTCTTCAGGGGGATATGCCAGGAGAGCAAGGCAGTCGAGGTGATCCGAAGAGTGATGTGACCACTTCCAGAATGGTTGATTCATCCGTGCCTATGCAGTCTAGCTTACCAAGGGAGAAACCTGACACCACAGACTCTGGCAGGAAGCTGACTATGGAGGATCAAGAGGAGAGCATCCTTCTGTCAAACTTTGACACATCTTTGTACTCCTCCATCTCCACTATCTTGGAAGACTTAAGCCACATAGAGGGACTTTGCAGTTCACCTCTTCAGGTTGACGAAGACCAGCTTGGATCTCTGAAAGCCAGTGCAATAAGTGTGAACGGACCTCGTGAGGACTTAAGTCGCTCCTCACATGCTTTAGTTGGGCCTCTGGAACTGCTGAGCTCCACTAGCTACCTGGACGATAACCTCGAAGACATATTTGCAGACATTGACACTTCCATGTATGACACTGACCCCTGGCCTGCCACAGGCTTATTGAATTTCAGAGCCTTTTCAAACGCTGAAGACAGTTTTTCTACTGCTGGTCAGAATGGAAGACTGGAATTGTCTGAACTTGATTACCTGATGGATGTACTTGTTGGAACTCAAACCTGCTGACAGACTGACAACGACCGGTCAATTCGGGACAGCAGTATTAAACAATGTGGTACATCTCTGAAAGTGAAAATGTTCATACCACATGTGTGGTTTGATTTTTAATTTATATTTTGTAGCTTAAGTCCCAAGTGGCTAGCAGAAAATTGTCTTGACCGTTGTCAGTGTTGCTGGAGGCAGTCTAGCCCTGCACTAGAAACACAGCCGGTGAATATTTAAGTGAATCATGAAAGAATGTAACTTATGCTCTAAGCGTGAATGAGAATTACACAGTAGCTGTATTAAGCACTATTGCACATGCATAGCAATATGGAACTCCGCTGCAAGACTAGAGACCTGGCACCTGACACAGCACCAGTTTTTACCAAGTAACACAAGATCAGTACAGTGATTTTTCCAAAGCTTTTGAAAACATGATTGCCTTGTCATTACCCTGCGCTATGGGGAGTGCACTGTCTGGTCGTTGGGAGTATGGAAAGAGTTCATCAAGTCCACGGAGAGGCTGCTCTCTTTTTATAGTGGGGGGGAGAGGTATCTGCACATTCTGATTGGATAGGCTGGCAGCTTCTGATAAAGCACTTTTCTTCATACCAGTTTTACGTAAAGGAAAAGTCCCTTATTTGAAGATGGCACCCCTTCCAAGTTGTTATTCACAGATCATATAAAGGAGTAGAAGTCATGAACTGAATGTGAATGAGGTCTGGCTATAAATTGGAACCTCTACGCTGACCTTTTGTTTCAGCATAACCTCATAATGCATCACTTGTCTGAGGCCACCCTAACAAATCAGTCTAGACCTTCATGCAAAGTCTGCAGGTAATACATTATAGTGGTTATTACGCTACCACTCATTATTGCCCCTGGCCTCCAAGATTTACCTGGAGAAAAATAAATATGTGATTAACATGCAGTAATCGTTTGCTAGCCATTTTGCCCACTTCCACCGAAATGCATGGTGGGGGGGGGCAATTTGTGTTATGAATGTTGCTGCACATTTATCCCCTGCCCCTTTAAAATCTGTTTAGCACGGCAGTCTAATAGAGGCTGAAGATTCTACATACTGTTTGTGCTAACAGACTTCCATCAATACACATGTGAATAAAATTCTATGAAGCAATGAGTTTTTCCCATGTAGTCTCACCCATCAGGAATCTGGATTGGCCTTTGTTTCACTGGGCATAGATAATATAGATACTGAAATGCCCATTTGACAGACGGTGAGCATCATTACTTGTTTATTTTTAAATACGTAACCCACACCTTGCTTACAGAGGCTCGGTACCCCACACAATTGTTGTAGGAAACAGGTAATTGATTGCTTGACATTTGTGCACTGGTCTTAGTGTTGCGCAAGAGCTCGATACTTTAAAACTAGAGGTCTGTACCGCAACTTTGAACAAAATGTACTACTCTGATTTTTTTTTTTTGTCTTTTAAAAAAAAAAAAAAATTAAACAGTTGTGGAGGATACTATGTTGCCTTCACACCGCAGGAATTTTTTTTTTTTTTTACTCTACCTTCTTTCTGGGCGTTCATCTATTGCTAGATGATTTTCCTTGCCAGTAAGCAAGTGCTGACAAAAACAAACCTACACCCTGGAAATAACGGTGTAAAATATCCAATTCAGACCAATTTTGAATGAGGAAGATGCATTGGCAAAGCAAAAACTGTAGTTAGCAGTTTTGACTCATGTAAAACCCAGTTTATCTTCCTTTTATGGCTGATAACATGGACATAATTGACTTGCGTAATGGTGGCAACACCTGGTGCTTATGATGACTCCCCATGTAAAATTGTGTAATTCATGATATATTACAATTTATTTTATGTGATGTGGTGTTTCAGTTGCTGGTGATAAAAGCCAATTCTTACGTTATAGCAAATAGTTGATGTTGGTGTCCGACAATAAGCCATTGACACAGATCAAAGTGTAAATATATGTACATATATCTCAAATGCTTATATTTTTAATATAACTTATTGAAGCTTGGTGATTCAAGAATGCCTTCTCAACAATTCAGAGCTGCTATATTTTCAGGTTGCGGCATTGCTTAATTTTCTTTTAAGATTTCCTTCTTTGGTGTACATTTTAGATTCGTTTTGCCTCCTGCAGTTGGTTTGTGTCTAAGTGATAGTCACGTGTAGATTTTTTTTCCCGTTCCATTATTGAATAATTTAAAAATTTAAATTGTCAGTATTTTCTGAATGTTGGTATTTTTACAGTGTGACAAGAAGGCCTCCGTTTTTTCCAATGGTTCATTTTCTCTGACAGAACCAGACTCCCTCTGTAACTCGTTATATTAGAGCAGCTCCTTGCAGGTAAAAGCGAAGTAGAAGTCTCAAAACAATTTGGTAAGTCTTCCTTGAACTACCAAATGTGTTGAAATGCCATAACTGTGGCAGATTGTGTGCTATATAAATAACTGCATTATCAACAAACATCATAGCATATAAGCTGCAGAGGAGTTATCTCTGCTCCGTCCTCATTTCACTATGCCCAGCTTCTCTCCAGAGAGACAGATTTATTTGTTCTTCTTGCCAGCTACCAAAGTTCTCTTGTAAGACTTCTAACCTTAGCCCAAGTTGTCACACTAGAAAATCAAGGTGGGCACAAGAAGAGTGTAAAATTATGCTTTTAAATATTTTTTCTTCTGGGCAGTTAATGAGACCGCTCTCATGTTTGCTACTGAAAATACATGCAGTGGAGTTTGTCTGCAGGTAATTTTATGGCAGTTGCCAATTGGGCTGTTGGTTTAGTGTAAAAGCTTATTGCTTTGCCTTTCCTCGTGATTTTGTTGCAGCCAGATCAACTCGGTCTTCATACTGCAGCTAATTTCATGATGAAGTTTTATTGCACCACGTCCTGTATAAATAGTATCCTGTATCTTTTTATTTAAAAAATATTTAAGGAAATTTAAATAATAATTCCTCTCTGTCCTCTAATGCCGACTATTGCAATTCCCTACTGTCAGTGGATTTGCAAACCTGGATGAGGGGCAAGAGGAGGTCACTGAGTGAGAAAGGCGTAGCGTGTATTTACACAAGTTGATCCCAGAGCAGAGACCATCATCTTCTAGGAATGGTCACTGTGCTTTGCAACTAAATTGGGAGTAAAAAAATAGTAAGGGGAGTCAAGAGTCTGCCTTAAACATTTTTTTAAAAAGCTCCTTCAGCCCTCTGATAATTAGATGTTTTCTGCTTCATTAAGTTTGTAAAAGCAGATTTACCCATAGTGTCCCTAATACTTGTGTGTATTAATTTTAGCCCTTTACATAGTGCTAACCTAAAGCATTAAAAACATCCCAATATGCTGGCCTTCGCTTAATATAAAAACTGGACCTTTAAAACTACCTTTACAGGATTACATCACTGCATGTATGAGACCTGTAGCCTTCCCCTTCTCTTAATGGTTTGGTTATTCTTTACCAAAAACACTTAGCACTACATTCAGAATGTGATACTGGTCTCCTACAGAATGGCAAGAATGTATTCTTCTGTTGCCTTTATAATTTTTAAGGTGTCTTATCACCCTCACCATCTCTCCCGTGCTTTATATCAGCAGGATGGTTACTGTCCATTTTTTTTCAACCATAATAAACTGCGACAGTAGCATCTGGGTACCGAACTACCCTTAGGAACTGGTTATTGGCTTACTGTGTACTTGCCAGGCAGATCTTGCTATTGATAAATCCTTATAATGAAGGTTGAAGGAAGCACGTGGAGGAAGTGCAAAGCCAATACAGATAGACTCTAATAAAAAGAGGCGAAAGGCCATGGATACAGAAATATAGTGACTGCATCCATGGCCTTTGTAGCAAATGTAGTGCATTTTCCCTTTTAATTGAGTTTAGCAAAGTTTCCATTTTGAGTATAATCTGCAGTGTAACTTTTTTTTATTTTTACCCTTCTGGTCCATAGTTTGCAATTATTTGTTACTGGTGCAGTGCCCTCAGTGTCTTTGGTGTGGAACGTAAAGCATCATCTTTAAAAAAAAAAAATGTTCCTCTGCAGTTTTTCAGGGCATACTTTAGGTGTGCTACCTGGGCACTGCACACGTATCTCCCTTAAACGTGTGCATGCTCCTTTCTCTTAAAGCGTTTGTGGTTTGTTGACAGGAGCAGCTGTGTTAACATTGGAGTGAACCAAATGCTCTGCTGTAAAGGCCTTCAGCTATCTGAATTTTATTGTTCTGAACTTTTACATTTCTGCTCGTTTGAATACCAGTTACATATTTATCTCTTCTAAATATTTATAATTTAATAAAAGTGATTTATTAGATCATGGACTGCCTGTTGGTTTTTATTGTGGGTGTGCATTGAAGTCCTACAGAAAATACCAGTAAGCTTTGTCCCCCACAAACTATGTATGCAATATACAAAAAAAAAAGTATCCCTATTTAAAGTCTAGGAGTGCTGGATGTAAAATGTAGGTTTCCTGAAGGATGCTGACAAAGGAAAGAAGAACTGACTGAGAAGGGAGGCCTTGGTAATGTTGCCATTTCTTAGGCTAGTAATTGTATGATTTCCTTCCCCTATGTCTCGTGGTGGTGATTGTCCCTGGGTACCTATTGAGTATCGGGCAATATAGCCCATCATCTGCCTTCTTCCAGAAGTCTTGCCTTGCAAACACTTTTTTCCTGAGATACATACACCCACTTGTAATGAAGTCCAAAGAGGGTCAGGTATGTGGGCCCTCCTCAAGTATGATCGCACCCTGTCCTTTGTGCAGTTTGTGGAGCCTTCCTGCCAAACTCCTTTGGAAGCCTCAACATCAAGGATGCTTTCTGGACAAAGGAGTAAATTGGAGCTGTAGTTTTTTTTTATTTTTTTTTTAAACAATTTTTATTAGTTTTTCCCAACGTATAACAACATGAAGTCCACATTACATTCAGTATTCCTGTGAAGGATAACCAGGCCAGTGGGAACAATATCAAAGACAGTAAGCTCGCAACAAAAATTGGAGCTGTAGTTGCTTTTGGCTTAACTGGACTCCTAAACATGAGCGAGCTTTCTGCTCACTTCTTTCCAAGATGGATGTCAGTAAGTCAGAGTAATGTGTTGATTGTGATACATGAATTGGTCTCCATGAAACCGTTATCCAGGGTCCTACACTTTTCTGTATTTGCTCCCATCTGACAGGCCTCACCCAGTTGGTCAGCTTGGACCCCCTCCCCCCTTCCTTTACCTCTGTTGTCAGCCCCACTCTGTTCAATGCTTACATAACCCCACTTGCCAGAATCGTCCACGCCCATGGAATCAACATCCTATCCTGCTGACACACAGCCTATATTCTTCCTCTCTGATCAGATGCTAAACACCTGGACCAGTTTCTCCGTCTGCATGACAGAAGTTGCCAGATGGGTTAAAACCAACTGCCTCAAGCTCACAGACGAGACGGAAGTAGCAATCTTAAGCAAAAACACCTTGCGTTGGTACTCCACTTGGTGGCCTACTGAAATCAGACCCACACCCTTCCTGGCAACCTACACAAAGAACCTCTGAACAGTAATCAACAAACTCAACATGATGTACTAACTAAATGCAGTCTGTTTCCTCACACTCCAGATGCTCCCGAAGGTATTCAAATGGCTCCTCACGGACACTTGCAGAATTGTCACCCCAGCTCTCAGCACCAGCAAACTGGACTAGATAAAAGCACTGTATGCTGGAATGAAAGTTAAACTGACTGGAAAACACCAGACCATACAAATCTTAGTGGCCAGGTTCACCCTCAATTTCCCACCCTGAACTCCTATCACCCATGGCCGGTTCTAGGATATTTGGGGCCCTGGGCCAAAAGAGAATGTGCGAGGCCCCTCTAATTTGCATATGTGTCATATTCAGGGCTCCAGGAGCTGCTTTGTTCAGACTTCTTCTGGGCCGCAGCTCCTGCTCTCAGCCACGTATAAGCACCTCTTTTACAGCCCATTTCAGGCTGAAGGTGTGAGATTTGCTTGGGGGCTGAGACTTAAAACTGTGGGCTTTTTAGCTGAACCAAAGCTGCACCCCCCCCCCCCCCCCCCCCCCACACACACACACACACACCCCCAGCGCCTTGTGACCCCTCACAGGTGAGTAGTGCGCTTTACAAACCTCCGATTGGGGCGCCGAAGTGCTGACTATGGGTCTCCCGCAGTATCTGAATGGACAAACCTGCAAAATGTCTCCTTGCAACGGGGACACCATCCCTACGAGGCGCAGGGAGGACGCTTCAAACTGCTCAGGCACACAGGATTGGTCCCACATACCTCAACTACTGCTTAAACTTCCAAAAACCTGCCACACACCTCTGCTTGGCCAGACTCCTGCTCGCACACACCTGCCCGCCCCGTGCATAGAACCAGATCCGATGGTTGTCCCTTCTCCCACCTATCTCCTAAAGCCTGAAATAAATCTTTTAAAGCGTCGGTGTAGCCTGGGTGCGCGTGCGCCCTAAACTTCTGTTCTGAATGCGAGCACAATAGAATCCGGAGGTGCGAATCCGTAGCCGGTCTCGTATTCAAATGTTATGGGGCAATGTGTACAGGATTAGGCGATTAATGGAAGTTGATGCTGTGGGCGCGTGGCGACAATCACGCAGAGGAGGCCCCATCCATTGTGACATCTGAGTTCTCTCCCAGTCATCGCCGCAAGCTATTCGTCCTCGCCCCTCCCCCCGATCTCCCCAGCGCACACCATTTCAGCGTCCCCCACCCCACCTCAATCGAGGCTAGCGCAGGGTAGGAAGAGGATGGCGGCGAACACTAGAAAATGTATGCGACTTCAAGCTTAAGGAAGCAAGGTCGACAGATCGGAAATAACGACCTAGGTTCTGCTCGCTCCTTATGCCCTAGGTTCTGCTAACCGCTTTTGTCTTTTTGTGTACATAAACGTTCGACTCTCTCGGAGCTTTTACACCGCTAAAATGTTAAAGAAGAGGCACGGAACTATTCCCAAAGGAGCCATTTTACATCGCGTTAGAAAGCTACCCGAGAGGAATACAAATAGCCTTCCACAGTACCTGCGTGACTTTGCAAGCCTGCGACAAAGCGTGCTGCTGTTGTTGCTGGCTTGCGTAACGCGATTGCGTAAGAGGCAGGCAGCACGCTAATGGCCGGGATGCAAGACCTTGAATGGTAAACTACGTCCGGAGCAGGAAGCCTTAGAAAGGGCGCGGTTGCTGTAGGATCCCAGTCATGCCGCTGGCACGAGACTTTCTGGTGTGGTTGGAATTCCTGATCCAGTCATCCATACACGCCTTAAAATTTGTTTTTATAGTGCCGGTGAAGGAGCTGAAGCTGGCTGATTTTTTTAAATTCCATACAGGTGGGTATTTTATTTTAATTTTTTTTATTACGCACAGATTTCCTTTGTTTTTCCGTTACGTCATAGCAAAGCCTGTATTGAAAATTACTGACCTCTTATGAAGTGAGTGGAAATTCGTTACAGACAGTTAAAACAACAATGTGAAGCCATTACCTTGCTTGGGTGCTCCAAAGTTGTTGTTCCTTCTCCCACCTGAAAATTGCCATGTCCAGTGTCCTTAATTTCCACCCACTGGTATATAACCGAGCATCACCACCCCCTTTTGTACCGCTTTGTTCGCCATAAGTTGGCAGGGTATGCTCAGACGTGAGTACCTTGCTCACTTTGCCACTGGATTCAAGCAAGCCTGGCTGAAGACGGCTGAAATGCCAGAAACCGGTCCTAGGAAGCTTTTTTCCGGTCCAGGGAAGGCATGGCTTGGCAGTTCGGGCTGGACTGTTCCCATGAGGCACAGGGTCAGACTGATTTGCATATGGCCATGTCTGAACTGGGGTGGCAGAGTGGGCTAAAGAATGGTGATGGATCAAACCCAGATCTGTTGACTGGGTGTGAGTGTTTGATTGGTTCTGATGCTCCGTCCATCACCACCCCCTTTTGTACCGCTTTGTTCGCCATAAGTTGGCAGGGTATGCTCAGACGTGAGTCCCTTGCTCACTTTGCCACTGGATTCAAGCAAGCCTGGCTGAAGACGGCTGAAATGCCAGAAACCGGTCCTAGGAAGCTTTTTTCCGGTCCAGGGAAGGCATGGCTTGGCAGTTCGGGCTGGACTGTTCCCATGAGGCACAGGGTCAGACTGATTTGCATATGGCCATGTCTGAACTGGGGTGGCAGAGTGGGCTAAAGAATGGTGATGGATCAAACCCAGATCTGTTGACTGGGTGTGAGTGTTTGATTGGTTCTGATGCTCCGTCCATCACCACCCCCTTTTATATAACCGAGCCCCACCTGGTACCACGTTTTTCAAAGACTAGTGCAGGATCGCTTTTATCCAGGCAGACAGGCCTTCAAATTGGCCTTAAGCTATGAAAAATATTGCAGGCAATTACTTCCCCACATCATACATTCTAACATTTGGGAAGACTTCTGGTGGTGTTTAGAGGAAAACAGTAGGAAGTTTAATATTTTGATGGATTCTTCTAACCACAGAGCCCTTACTGAAGAATATCTCTCAGAAGCTATCTAGCTGAATGCAAGTATTTTTCGTGTCAGTGCTCCTGTGCACTTATTTTTCACATTTTCTGGCTCCACTTTGGCATCATACTGACTAGAAGTGATGGAACAGATTGTATATAAATGCCACCACGTGCACTGACATCTGTTCTTTTCTTCCTGCACCTTCTGATGTGAATCTGAGTCACCACTCCTTATTTAATCGCTTTTCTGAAGGCTCCAACTATTTCCATAGTGTGCTAGGGAATGATGTCCCCACTGAAAATGACGTCATTCAAGCTTTGCAGCAACTGCAGGATGCAGATGTTGGCCATGGATCTGCATAAGGTGTACCTTTGCCCAGGCTCAGGACACAACTCTAAGTCTTGTGCCTTAAGCATTTAAAGGCCATTCATGACCCGGGTAACAAATTATGTCCCGGAACACCAAAAGCAATTATGGCCCTCATGCAGATCGCGCTCCTGCTCCAAGTAGCATGTCTGGTTGTATTCCCTCAACCGCTCCAGTTCCTGTTTAAAGTCTTCCAGTAAGTCCAAGTCAACTGGATTTGACCCATTCGATCACTCTAACCAGTAAAAGAAGGCGCAAGGAGATTGAGGTCAGTCAAACTCCATAGAGTTCACTGGCCACAGAGGGAATCCTGTCATGCCAGTTTCCTGGGCTCTCGTCCACCCCTCAGCAGATCCAGGCTTTGAGACCTGGTTGAGTTCATTCACAATATATCATGTTTCCTTTTATATGTAGATCTTATGACTCTTTTCTTGATGCGTTTCTATTTTTCTTTCTCTTTATGTAGTTTTATTTTTGGACCATCAAATTTGCATTTTTACATAATTGGGCCATAGTACAATCCTTATTGAGATGTGCTGTACCTACGGATTACGCACTTCATAAAGTCTACGTGTATTTCCCAATATTTCTAATTTTTGGTAGGTTGTCATTTCTTATAGCTCTTTATACATACTTGGGTTTATAGTTGTCTGAGTATCACACTATCAATTAGTATCTTTACATCCTCTTTTCACTTTTAGGTGTTTCTTTCATGATATTAAACGCATTTCTGTAAAACCTTGGGTTTACAATATTATTTGGTTCTCTCTTAAGCACTCTCTTGGTCAATTTCAGTTTTCGGTGATTCTCTCCATGTCCTTGTTGGATCAGAATATGTTTTTCAACATAATGTAAATAGATCTATTACTGTTTTGGTTCGTTTTCTATGATTGTATTCATCATTGTTGTTTAATATTGGCTGTTTTTTCCTTCTCTATTTATATAATGTATATTAGTGTATCTGTTTTAATTGGAATAATTAATTTCTTTTTTATTGTATAAGTATATATTTGATAGCACTTTGTCATTCTAGCCTTGAAAAAGTCTGTGTCAGACAAAACACGTGTCTGCTATTGTGCGCTGGGAATTTAAAAAAAAAATACATCTGGGATTACAATAAAGCATACCAAGAAAATATATTGGAAGATTTGATGTCATCTATACAACTCATTGACGTCTCTGTATTGTCTCTTTCGTGCTGAAGTAACTACAACTATGATACAGGTTTATATTGACCCATGACCAAATACTGTTGTTTGGATTTATTAATTCTTCGATTTTGGTTGTGCTGTAATAGCCTTACTTTTCTTTTCGCAGTATATGCACATTATTGATTTAATGTGTACATGACACCTTTGGGTAGTAGGTGTTGAAGGCTGAAATAGCACCCAGTTGATGACCTATCAAGTATATATTTATCACGCATATTATTGTCACTTTGTAAATATTTCTCATTGTGGATGTGCGTTTTGTTCCTGGTTAGGGACACTACTACCTGTTCTTTTCTTCACCTTTAGACTCTTTAGTAGTTTCTAATGCCCGTAAACGGGCCAATTCACAAATGTCAGGGGATGCTTCACCTCTGGATAGAGTCTAAGCTCATAGACACTTCTGGGAAAAGAGTAGCATCTCAAGCTGCAAATTACTGCTGTATTGCTAATACCCAAGCCCTTCTAGCCAGGTACGATGAGGCGCATCGGGATGAATTGGAATGATTGCTTCAATTCTTACCCGATGAGCATAAATCCAAAGCTCAATACTTAGTACAAGAGGGAAAGCTCATCTCTAATTCTTCCATTAGGTGTGCATTGGATGAAGCTGACACTGCGGCTAGAGCTTTCAATACCAGTGTATTACTAAGAAGACATGCATGGTTGAGAAATTCGGGATTCAAACCTAAAGTTCGGGCTTCCATTCTCAACACACCATTCGACAAACATCTATTTGGTCCTGTATTAGACACGTCCTTAGAAAAAATGAAAAAGAACACAGATGTGGCGAAGTCTATGGGCGCCTTACCATGCCCTCCTACTCTTAATTCCTTTCGGTGCACCTTCGATCGTGGGGGTCCAAGAATATCTCTTCAGACACTGCCTCTACACCTTTCAAAAGAAACAATCAGCCCTCTTCGTCAAAGGGTTTCTTTAGAGGAAACTACAGAGGCAACAATGGCAAGGGTAGAGGTAGAGGTTCCAGCAAACACACCTCCCCCTTAAATAACAAACCGTGACTTGCCTACTCTTCCCCGATCATTCAACACCTGTTGGGGGACGGCTTTCACAATTTCTACCCGTCTGGCAATCAATAGCTACTGACAAATGGGTGCTGGGAATTATCCGATGTGGTTATTGCCTGGAGCTTACCAACAATCCTCCAAACATACCTCCACGTTCACACAAAATGTCACCAGACCATCTACATCCCCTCAAACAAGAGATTCAGTCTCTCCTTTAAAAAGCAGCCATAGAGCTCGTACCACTACAATATCAAGGGTCGGGCGTATACGCCTTGTACTTTCTAATACCCAAAAAGGATTGCTCTCTCAGACCCATTTTTAGACCTCCGAGTTAAATCATTACATACAATCAGATCATTTTCACATGGTGACACTTCAACAAGTGCTCCCACTTCTACAACAAGGCGACTTTGTCTACTCTAGACTTAAAGGACTCATATATCCGCATTCCAATACATCCCGCTCAAAACAAATATCTTAGATTTGTGGTAGCGGTGCAGCATTAACAGTTCAAAATACTTCCATTTGGAGTCACCAATGCTCCAGAGTGTTTACAAAATGTCTGGCAGTAGTAGCTGCCCACCTGCGAAGACAACACATTCATGTCTTCCTGTACTTAGATGACTGGCTCATCAAAGCCAGTATGTACCTAAAGTGCCTCCAGGACACTCGCATAACACAGCGGTTACTGCACCAACTGGGGTTTACAGTCAATGTTTTAAAGTCTCATCTCCAACCTTCCAACACTCAAACCTATCTAGGAGCAACTTTAGATACTCAAAGAACTCTAGCTTTTCCCAATGCAGCCAGACTTCGCAATATTCAGACTCTAATTGCGCAGTTCCAGCCCTCACTCACTTCCAGCTCAAGTGTATATGCAGCTGCTAGGAATGATGGACTCTCTTGCACCATGAGTGTTCCCCATGCAAGGCTTCACGTGCGTACCCTTCAGGAATGCTTAGCGAGTCAGTGGAACCAGTCGCAGGATCTCTTAACCGATCTAGTGTTGGTAAACGGCTGTACTCATTGCTCTCTGCAGTGGAGGAAAAATCAAAACTTATCAAAAGGACGGCCCTTCATAGACCCTGTTCCGCAGAGAGTGCTAACAGCAGATGTGTCCCTCACTGGTTGGGGATCTCATCTTCACAATCACACAATTCAAGGCTTTTGGAGTCAAAAGCAAAAGGCTCTCCACATAAATCGTCTAGAGCTGCTAGCAGTGTTTCTAGTGCTCAAAACTTTTCAAGTTCACCTTGTAGACAAAGCTGTCCTAGTCTGCACCGACAACACGACAGCTATGTACTATATACAAAAACAGGGGGGATACACTCTCTCCAGCTGTCACACCAACTCAAACAATCAGATTGCCGACCTTCTCAGCAAATCCATGAGTGGGAGCTTCACCCTCAAGTTCTCCTCCCATTCTTTCAAAATTGGGGTTTTCCCTCAAATAGATCTTTTCGCTACACACAAAAACGCAAAATGCCCAAGCTTCGCCTCCAGGTATCCACACCTGCTCTCCAAAGGCAATGCTCTATGGATGTACAGGTCAGGGATATTTGCATATGCTTTTACGCCTCTCCCACTCATTCCATTAGGGGTTCGGAAACTCAGGCAAACAGCCCTCACATCGATATTGATAGCTCTCACATGGGCCAGTCAATCCTGGTTCACCCTGCTGGAAGTGTCATCACATCAAAAGCTACACCTCGCATCCAGTCTCCTCACACAGAGCCCAGAGAACTTAACCTAGCGATCTGGCTCCTGAAGTCATATAGTTTGGTTATCTGAATCCTCCACCAGACTGTATGAACATTTTCAAAGAGGCCAGAAGGCCTAGTATAAGAGCTTGTTATGCAGTTAAATGGAAACGATTTGTTATCTATTGTAATAATAACAATATTAATCCTCTGGATGCTTCCATACAAAATATCATTTGTTATTTATTACACTTGCAGCGGTCAATTAGCTTACAGATCTATATGCTTACATCTCACTGCAATAGCTGTGTACCTACAAAATAGGCAGTATTTCTCTCTCTTTAAGGTACCAGTTATCAAAGCATTTATGGAAGGACTAAAAAGAGTTATACCGCCAAGACTCCCACCTGCCCCAGTGTAGAATCTTAACATAGACCTTACACAATTAATGGACCCACCTTTTGAATCCATGCATAAATGTGAGTTGCAATTTCTCTCATGGAAAATCGCTTTCCTCATTGCATTCACTTCACTGAGGAAGGGTGAGCTACAGGCACTAACCTTAGAAGAACCTTTTTTTCCAGCTTTACAAAGACAAAGTGTTTCTTCGTACCAACCCTAATTTTCTACCTAAAGTAGTATCTGCCTTTCACATCAATCAATTGGCTGAGTTACCTGTGTTCTTTCCTCAACCAGATTCAGTGGCAGAACGATCTCTACACACTTTAGATGTTAGAGCCTTGTTATATTACATAGAACAAAGTCATTTAGTAAGACAAAACAATTCAATTCAAATAAACTTTCTTTGGTTTCACATAGAGAAAACAATAAAAGTTGCAAAACATCCAAATGACATTAAAAACATGATACCATAAAATTACAAACCAAGTAAAGTGTAATAAAAAAACATTGCAGAACCTCCCATAGTGAACTCTGACAAAGTGCACAATTTGGGGTCAAACAGTGTACCCCTTGAATTAGCACTACCATACACGGGTATCCTAACCAACATAAACATTTATCTCCTCGATGGATCATCAAAAAGGTAGCTATTTGTCCAAACAAGCCCTGGTTCTCACAGTGGATTTCAAGTAGCCAACAAAAAAATACAATCTGCCTTCAACAATTGAAGGTACAGGAGAGCTGGACGAGCCTTGTTAAAATTCATCTTTTTTAAAATAGGAACTAAAAAATATCTCCGGGGTACCTCGTAAAAGTTGCAAAAGAACATAAAATATAGCAAATCCTATGGAGACTCTCCGTCGCAGCCACAGGTTGCTAACAAGTGACCTCTACTGCACCCTTTTGGAACGGCAAGCAGGAGGTGGAAAAGATCCAGGCGAAACCTGGACAATAAAAACCGCTCATAAGTGGATAAAGACCCCAGGAGATAAGGCTCGGCAGATGGGGTTGTTTTTAACATTAGAAATTTGCGGACACTAGGCTTCCTGAGACCTGGACTAATCCTTTCTCCCCATCAACGAACTAACTATTTTTGACAATTACCATCATTTCACCATGTGTGATGTCAAGTCAGATGACTCGACTCTCAGACCCAGGTTCAAGCTCCTAAATCCAATGAGGAGCTCATCAAGAAGATAATTCACAAGGAATTACATTCCTGCATGAGGGAGACCATTTCTAAGATTGTTGCTGGGAAAAGAACTCTTCCCGATCCCACTAACCCATCTGCGCCCCTCACTGGGCATTCTGCTGACATAATTAGGAGTGGGAGTAAAAAAATGAGACAAAGCAACAATTTAGATAATGAAAGCACTATGGGAGGTCCAAGCACCTCTTTTGTATTGGGAGGTTCACGCGCCTCAACAACTGAAGGAGGACTAAGCCCCTCAATTAATACGGGAGGCCTACGCGCCCCAACAAGACTGTGTGCCAATAACGGCACATTCCATTTGTATGCCTTAAGCGGCTCACAATACCAGAGTGCTAATACGGGTCCCATCTTAGCTAATGATGATTCAAATGAACCCTTAGATGAATACATCTTGGACCTAGATCAAACGGATGATGACATTGACCTCGACCTCTCAGAGGAGGAACTCTCTTCCTCTTCCAAGGAGATTATTTTTGACCCCCTCGGCGGGGAAATGTTCTCCCCTGATAACATACATCATCCTAGGAGCTCACACTGGTGGCCACAACAACACGTGGCCAGGTTTATCAAAAGATGGGTTAAACACCCTCTTGTAAGAGAGGCGAGAAACATCATGAAGGCCGAATGCCCACGTCCTATCATTGAGGATAAATACTGCCTCACACCCAACCTGGACACCGAACTCATTAAATTCCTGTTCAAATTGGGCAGAGACCCTAGGAAAGGCATGGAACGCTCCCTAAAATGCTGTCAAGACTGCTTGCTTGATATGCTCGGCCCATTGTGCGGCATGATTGATCTCCTAGAGATGTCCGCGGTGCGGGGTGGACGGTGCGGACTTTCGACACATGTTTTGGTCCTGTATGCAGTTAGGTGACTACTGGGAAGCAGTGGTGGATTGCTTGAACCAGGTCACGGATCGCTCCATTGCCCCGGAGATGGGGACCTGCTTGCTGCTTTGGTTCCCCCACACTCGCCGCACGAAGGTCACTAGCAAATTTTATGATCTTGGGCTGATAATGGCCAAGAGGGAATTGACTCTGCACTGGAAATCCCGGGGGGACCTAACTTCCTGCGCTGGAGATCGGCATTGGCGCGTTGGGCAGGGGCTGAGGGCACGCTCCGGGTGCAACTGGCCCTCCGGCGAGATGACGAAAAGGCGCTGGCGACGGCCCGGGCATGGGAAGCGTTGGTGGTAGAACTTCAGGGGTTGATGTCCGAGACGGGGGCTGAGGAGAGTGGGTCTGACGGGGAGGAGGTAGTGGGGAGCGGGGAGTAGAAGAGGCGAGACGGCGAGCCCTGACCGCCTGCACTATTGGCTGGGCTAGCTGGAAGGTCCTGTTGGTTTAGGGAGAGGCTGGGCCCCTGTATTTTATTGACCAGGGAGAGGGGACACATCAAAAGTGGGACCGGGGTAGGAGATGGGGGCACACTGACAAAGGGAGGGAGAGGGGGGGGTAAGGGACCGGGTGGGAAGGTTGAGCCGTCTTCGGGATAGTCGGGGATGCTGTTACGTGTGTGGTATTTCCTGGACGGGTGGGGATTGAGAGCTGATTATTGTCTTGTTGTGTTGGAAAACAATAAAAAATGTTTCAACAAAAAAAAAAAGATTGATCTCCTAGAGGAAAGCTATATTAACGGGTCGCAACCCAACATCGACCTCTTGCGAGGTTGGAGCCAAAGAACCATAATACTCCTCGGAAACGCCAACGCCTCTCAACACTGAGGGAAGGAAAGTTGTGTTGTCCAAAATCGACCCCAAACTCTGCGATATGGCATGGAAGGAATCTTCTAACAATCCAAATGGCCTCCTTTTTGGTGAGGATATGAATAAAGGCCTGGGAAAGTATGTGGCAACTTTTACAGCCCTCAATAAAGCACAATCCAACATGCGCAGAGTCTTCAATTCAAGTGTTTTTGCCAGGGCCGTCATAAGGGGTCGTTCCGCCGGCCGCCCCTTCCAAAGACCCTTCCCAAGACAAAGAGCTTTTAGACGCCCATTCCAGGCTAACGCCTCTTTCCCCCCCCCCCAACGAGGTCGATCTTCCCGGTCAAGAGGCTTTAGAAGCAGAGGCTCCAACCCCTCAAGTAAGTACCCTTCCTCCTCCTTCTTCCTCTTTAACTCAGTGTGTGGGGGTCGCCTAAAACATTTTCTACTTGTTTGGAAACAAATTACACACGATCCTTGGATTTTGCAAATCGTTCAAGGCTTCAAAATAGATTTCACGAAAAAACCCATTCAGATTTCAATCCCCAGGGCATTAAACCTGACTTTAGATCAACAATCTATTGTTGCAGAGGAGGTAAATTCGATGTTAATGAAAGGCGCAATCGTAGAAGTTCCTTGGGAGGGCAAATGTTTCTTGAGCAACATTTTCCTAGTAGAGAAGAAGGACAAAGATTGGAGACCTGTAATAAACCTAAGAGATTTGGATCAATATCTCACCTACAATCATTTTAATCGATAGTTGCTTGCAAGGGATTGCGGAGGTGAGCCAAATAAGATGAAAAATCTGAAGAAGACAGAGTATTAGGAGGATGTACTTAACGCCCTATGTAAGGGGAAAAAAACAATGGTAATGTAAATTACACATAGTCAGGTCAAAATACAGTCAAAGCTGAGTTATATTATAATTAAAGCAAAACATAACATGAAACAGTTTTCATTGAAGGTAAAAAGAGAATAACAAGGTCACAGATTTACTCCCGAGAGGGAGGGTTGGGATAATGTTAGCCTCCGAGTCTTCAATGAAATCCAGATTCTCTGGTCATGATAATAGGAGAATCGCAATTTCATTACAAGACCGGAGGCTACATTATGCATGTTGGTAGTCGAGGAGAACTGCATCAGACATGTGTTCGATAGGTTTACAGTAATGTTTTGCGAAGGTATAGGAGCTAGACCAATCTGCTGCTTTGAGAATATCATCCAACTTACCTCCTTTCCAAAAGGATTTGTTAGCCCTAGCCCCCTAGCCCCTCTTAGAGAATGAGCCTGAAACCTAAGGAGATCTATGCCTGCCAACTGCATAGCCAGATTAACCCATCTAGCTATAGATGAAGAAGAGACAGGTTTGAAGGGTTTAACAAAGGATATGAGGAGTTGGTTTAAACCAGGAGTGTGATGAGGATCCATCCTTGAATCATATTCTTTCATGCAATCCACCACACACAACTTTTTGTAAGCGTCAAACAAAGAATAAAAGATCATATCTGACATGGTTTTAGTTCTTTCGATAATTTCAAATCTGACACCGAAGGCGTCGTAAGATCTATTGGATATTTCCAAGGCTTTAATGTCCAAAACTCTACGGCAGGAAATTAAGCAAAGAAGAGAGGCTAGTTTGATGGAGAGTCTCTTATTATCGAGTAAGATATTATTGGGCCAATTACAAAAAAGATCAAGTAGTAGTTTAACGCCCCAAAGGGTATCGTATTTAGGTTTTGGAGGTCTTTTAAGTCTGATACTTTTCATAATACTACAAATTATAGTTTTTTTCCCCAATAGTTCTACCATTTAAAGGGGAGTGACCCGCAGAGATGGCAGATCTATAACAGTTAATAGATCTATAAGAAAGACCTCTATCAAATTGTTCGACAAGAAAATTGGCTACATGCACAATAGGAGCCTCCACGGGATCCAAGTTCCTTTCCAGGCACCAACGAACCCATCTTTTCCAGATGCTATTATATCTATAGTGTGTTCCGGGGGCCCCAGATTCTTGGAGGAGAGAAGAAGCCTGCGCCGAAAGACCAGAGATTTTGTTAGCTCGCCTGACACTTTCCAGGCAAGAAGGTTCAAAGTCCCGTTCAGAAGAAGGGGATGATCCAAACCGTCTGTCTCTTAGGAGGCCTGGTGAGGCAGGAAGTAGAAAGGGTATTTTGTAAGTTAATTCCAAAGTCGTTGGGAACCAGGCTTGGGACGGCCAAAAAGGAGCCAACAGATTTCAACCCCAGGGCGTTAAAACTGACATTAGAACAACAATGTATTGTGGCAGAAGAGGTAAATTCTATGTTAATGAAAGGCGCGATCGTAGAAGTTCCTTGGGAACACAAATGTTTCTTGAGCAATATTTTCCTAGTAGAGAAAAAGAACAAAGGTTGGAGACCTGTAATAAATCTAAGAGATTTGAATCAATATCTCACCTACAATCATTTTAAGATGGAAGGTATCCATCTTCTCAGAGACATGCTGTTAGAGAAAGACTGGTTAGTGAGGCTGGACCTAAAAGACGCCTACTTCACGACTCCTATGGAGGAAGAATCGCAACCCTTTCTTCAATTTACCTGGAACAACCATCTTTACCAGTTTCAAGCTCTCCGCTTTGGTCTTTCCTCGGGCCCCTTGGTGCTTTCCCAAGGAAATGAAGGCCATTACCTCCGTCCTGAGAGAAAGAGGCATCCGTCTCCTAATCTATTTAGACGACATACTTATTACGACCACTCTCAAATTCTGAAGGATTTGAACACCACTGTGAACCTAATAGAGATTACAGGTTTTGTTATAAACAGGGAGAAATCTATCATGATTCCCTCAAGGTCCTTAGAATTCCTGGGCTTCACGCTAGACACCGTGAAGTCCATGCTTTTGCTTCCCGCGAAAAAGATATCCAAGATTCGCAAAGAGATACATCATGTTCTCAAATCAGATCTGTTAACCCTAAGGGAACTAGCCAGACTTTTGGGCCTCCTTTCATCTTCTATTCAAGCAATTTTCCGGGCCCTCTACATTATCGAGCCCTCCAAAGACTGAAGGGCAGGGCCCTCCATTCCAGGCTCTGGTACGGAGACCAAAATCACCTAGATTCAGAAGCCAAGACAGAACTAACTTGGTGGTTAGAGAACTTGAATGCATGGAACGGGAAAGCCATTTTTGGGTCTTCCCCGGAACACGTTCTGGAATCGGATGCCAGCCTTCATGGCTGGGGTGCTTGTTTTCAGGATCAGAACACGGGAGGTTTATGGTCCTATTTGGAGAGCTTGCATCACATAAACTTTCTGGAATTAACCGCCGGGCATAATGCCCTAATGAGTTTCAAACAATCTCTTCAGGGGAGGTCAATCGTCCTACAGATGGACAACATGTCAGCCGTCGCTTATATAAATCGACTAGGGGGCACAAGGTCACCAGACCTCTCCAACTAGCCAAGAAACTTTGGATGTTTTGCTTGGAACACCAAATTGCCCTAAGAGCAGAATACCTTCCGTGCCTAAGGAATGTCTCTGCAGACTGGAACTCGAGATTCCTCGTAGATCACACCGATTGGAAATTAAACGAAAATGTATTCAAGAGTCTAGACTGTTTCTGGGGTTTCCTAGAAGTAGACCTCTTCGCGAGCAGACTCGCTTCCCAACTTCCCAGTTTCTTCAGTTGGATGCCAGACCCCGGTGCTCTAGCAGTGAACGCCTTTCTCCAACATTGGAAAGACTTTTGGGGATACGCCTTTCCCCCCTTCGCAATGATCCAACACGTCCTTCAGAAGTTGAGAACAGAGCGTTCTTCAATAGTCCTAGTGACTCCTTTTTGGCGGTCCCAAGCCTGGTTCCCAACAACTTTGAAATTAACTTACGAAATACCCTTTCTACTTCCTGCCTCACCAGGCCTCCTAAGAGACATAGACGGTTTGGATCATCCCTTTCTTCTGAACGGGACTTTGAACTTTTTTGCCTGGAAAGTGTCAGGCGAGCTAACTAAATCTCTTTTCTTTCGGCGCAGGCTTCTTCTCTCCTTCAAGAATCTTGGGCCCCCGGAACACACTATAGATATAATGGCATCTGTCTGGAAACGATGGGTTCATTGGTGCATGGAAAGGAACTTGGATTCCGTGGAGGCTCCTATAGTGCACGTAGCCAATTTTCTTGTTGAACAATTTGATAGAGGTCTTTCTTATAGATCTATTAACTGTTATAGATCTGCCATCTCTGCGGGTCACTCTCCTTTAAATGGTAGAACTATTGGAAAACACCCCATGATTTGTAGAATTATGAAAAGTATCAGACTTAAAAGACCTCCAAAACCTAAATACGACACTCTTTGGGATGTTAAACTTCTACTCGATCTGTTTTGTAATTGGCCCGATAATATCTTACTCGATAATAAGAGACTCCCCATCAAACTAGCCTCTCTTCTTTGCTTAATTTCCTGCCGTAGAGGTTCGGACGTTAAAGCCTTGGAAATATCCAATAGCTCTTACGACGTCTTCGGTGTCAGGTTTGAAATTATCAACAGAACTAAAACCATGTCAGATATGATCTTTCATCCTAGGTTTGACGCTTGCAAAAAGTTATGTGTTGTTGATTGCATGAAAGTATATGATTCAAGGATGGATCCTCATCGCACTCCTGGTTTAAACCAACTCCTCATATCCTTTGTTAAACCCTTCAAACCTGTCTCTTCTTCATCTATAGCTAGATGGGTTAAACTGGCTATGCAGTTGGCAGGCATCGATCTCCTTAGGTTTCAGGCTCATTCTCTAAGAGGGGCTAGGGCTAGCCAATCCTTTTGGAAAGGAGGTAAGTTGATTGATATTCTCAAAGCAGCAGATTGGTCTAGCTCCTATGCCTTCGCAAAACATTACTGTAAAGCTATCGATCACATGTCTGATGCAGTTGTCCTCGACTACCAACATGCATAATGTAGCCTCCGGTCTTGTAATGAAATTGCGATTCTCCTATTATCATGACCAGAGAATCTGGATTTCATTAAAGACTCTGAGGCTAACATGATCTCAACCCTCCCTCTCGGTAGTAAATCTTTGATCTTTTTTTTTCTCTTTTTTCCTTCTATGAAAACTGTTTCATGTTATGTTTTGCTTTATTTATAATATAACCCAGCTATGACTGTATTTTGACCTGACTATGTGTAATTTACATTACCATTGTTTTTCTTTCACTTACATAGGGCGTTAAGCACATCCTCCTAATACTCTGTCTTTTACAGATTTCTCATCTTAACTGGCTCACCTCAGCGATCCCTTGCAAGCAACTATAGGATCCCCGTCTTCCTCGATACCAAGGAGTTTTCCTTCGTGCATGATACCAGTTCCTGCATTTGAACTTTGTTACCTCTGGATTCTCGCTCATCCTGATGAGTACAGGCCCCAGCTAGGCCCGCAGAATACAAGGGTTCGCTCTCCTGTAAGAAAAGCTAGAAGGAAGTTGGCACGGAAACTGCAAATACAAAGACAGAGTTTATTAACCCTTAAGGGTGGTCCTACAACCTACACAACACTCTTCAGTATTGCATAGAGTAGCACAAAGAACTTGCGTACGTGGTCCCCTTTTATACACAACAGAGGGGCTCATAAGTGGGTGGATACAACATAGAGCAAAATTCATTACCATTTATGGACATTTTCGATACAGGATCAATATGTGGGCGGAGTTAACAATTTCCTGAGCCCGCGAAGACATGGTCAAACAAGGACTAACTGATAACAGATGTGGTCAAATCTGGACATGCGCCAGACGGACAAAGGAACTATTTATAGACTGTTACTAGGCAGATTACAAGAGCAACTAGCACAAAGGTAGGACTCTTCTCGTGCAAAGCACGTGGAGACATGACAATACAAAATGGAGTCCGGACATTAGGCAACATAAGACAAGAAACACATTTTAACTGAAGAGAATCTATGTCTTTAGTGAATGCTTAATCATATCGCTGTTTTAGTTTTCAACAGACGACCCTTTCAGCATTTACTGAAGACATTCGGCTTGTTGGGATAATCATCATATATGTCAATTTTCATCATCTCTTCCACCTCTTTGTTTAAATGTTTCTGATAGGTGACATTGGCAATAGCTTTCTTATCAGGAATACAGAATGACACACATAAAGAAAAGAGTAAAGGACCACACTGAACACAGATGCAACAGGAAAACAGAATTGCTACAATAATACAAAGACCAGTTAAAACTTTCCATCCCCATGTAGTAATCAATGCCCAAAACCATCCAGAAAAGGTCCAAGTGCCATTTTCTGTATGGATCTCAGCTGCGATTTTATGCAATTTATTAATAGCGTTATAGACTGATGGCGTGTGGTCAGGAATAAATACACAACAGCTACTTCCGATAATCCTACATGCTCCACCTCTGTCTGCTAACATAACGTCAAATACCATACGATTCTGTAACGATTCTGTAACGCAACAATTCTAGTGATTTGCAATTCTTCTGTAAGATTCCCAAGAGCAGCAGCAGCTTGATTCGTTATAGCCTCTACAACTCTTGTTAATCGTCGAACCTTCCTACTATTTAGGGCAGCTCCAACAAAGAAAAACAATCCTAAGTTAAAATCAACATACTGCTGTAAGCTAGTGTCAGTTTGGTCAACATCATCAATAGATAGAGTACGTTTATACCTATTTACAGTTACATTGTTCAATAACTTCAAATCTTTATGATAGGATGCAGGCGCTAAGAATACAGGGGGCAATAAAAACGCTACATAACATACTCCGGACCAGCCGGCTGGTAAGCGATAATAACCCTTATTCCCACATACGAAATATGTATTATGGGAAGCTAAGAGAGTACTATTATTTAATCCATCTATATTCAACACAATAATACAGTCACTAACACCAACAGGAATATGACCCACACTCTGAACACACAGGTCCGCTTGAGCTTGTGCCACTTGAATCACAAATTGTTCGTTTCCAGCAGTGTCTCTGGTGTTCGTGAAGATGTAGGAGATTGATTCATTGTCTGGTCGATATTCTTCCCACTCCCATATTGTCCCATTCGCTTGTGGATAGCCTTCTTTATCTTGATGACATTCCCTATTAAGTCTAAAAAGTAATCGTCCCACTGTAGGTTTCCGTGTGGCAAAAAGCAAAGTGTACCATGCTCTACAAGAGCCATTATGAGAGAAAGGAAGAGGTATGAACGGCGTTCCTCCTTTCTTCTGATGAGCTGGCATCATACCACATATCCAACAGTTCGTAGCATTTGTGGCAACATGGGTATGATGCAACATCTGGATAAAAGTATTATTCAAATAAGACTGACGATGCTTTAATTCTTGATACGGAAGGGTGTAAAAGTAGTGCTCCTCAGGCACTGAAGTAGTCAAACAAGCAACTCACGGGCAGGAGTCACATCCTCAACAAACCACGTGGTTATACCAACAATGGCTACAATGATAATAAAACTTGTCGCACAAAAAATCTTCTTCTTCTCCATTTTATAGTGAAAGTCAATATCTTCCTGAAACTAAAAGGTTGTCAGAACTCTTCCCCTTAGGCAGCCGTTGATTTCTTCACCAGCGGGCCAAGACGGGTGTCACTACACTAATGCAGGGCTGATCCCCCCCCTTGCCTCATTGGCTCTCCGTTTCACTAACCTAAGGGCCGTCCTGACAACATATCTGGATACAGAAAAGAAATCACTTCCTCTGTCTGAGATGATATCTTCTGCCTCCAGGAATCGCTTGGTCCGGGAAGAGCTCCTCAGTGTTGTTCGGTTCCATAGCATGGCTTTTCTCTGCCGTCAGGATTTCTCGATGGTCGGTCAATACAGCAGGCTCCACTAATCCAGGCGGCACTTTGCGACAGTGCAAGGAGTGGATCCAGTTCTTCCGATTGGAGACTCGCACAGCTGTCCTCGTTGCGAGCAAGACCTGCTCAGGACCAACCCATCTCGGCTCCAGACTGTTCGTCCTTTCAAACACCTTGATCATGACATGGTCTCCAGGCCGGAGGTTATGTCCTTCACCTGTGGACCGATCAGGGAGCGCTTCTCGAACCTGTTGATGAATAGAAACCAAATTATCCGTTAACTGTGCCAGATAATCATTCATCATTACACAAGGTACATCATACACTGACTTCGATTTCGGTGGACCCCAAATATTCATTGGGCGTCCAAACACGATCTCATAGGGTGTGAGACCGGTCCGAGAATGCGGTATCGATCTAATTGACAATAATGCCAGCGGTAAAGCGTCTGGCCAAGTCAAAGAAGTCGAAGCTTGGATCTTGGCGATCTTAAGCTTCAAAGTACCGTTATATTTCTCAACCAATCCCGCAGACTGAGGGTGAAACACTGCATGGAATTTTTGGGTAATTCCCAGTCCTTTCAGGACATACTTGATAACGTCTGCTATAAAATGAGGTCCGTTATCACTCCACAACAATCTACAAACACCATATCGAGGGAAGAACTCTTTCAATAGCATCTTGGCTGTAGTCATTGCAGTATTGTCTTTCGTAGGGTATGCCTCAACCCATTTGCTGAAGGCACAAACCACTACTAGAACATACTTCAAATTGTTACAGCGCTCAAGCTGAATGTAATCCATCTGCAAAACCTCAAAGGGTGCAGTAGGTGTTGCAAATCCTCCTGCTGGAGTTCGTGTACCCTTTCCTGGGTTGTACCTCAGGCAAATCATGCAGGTCTGCACTACCCTCTTTGCCGTACTAGCGATCTCCGGATGCTCCCAAACTCGTGTGAGTAATTTTACAATTGCGGAAGCTCCGACATGCGCTAGTCCATGTGCCATCTGAACCATAGGTTGTACAAAAGCTGAGGGTAACTTCCATTTATCCATCTGCTTATTTCTCCCAACACCCTTCGTCATCTAATTCTCCATCATTGGACCACTGCTCCCGTTCCTTATCGGAAGCGGTCCTCTGTATTTCCAGCACTTCTCTCCTAGCATCGTGCCATCTTTCTGCCTGTGACTTCACAACATACATTGCAGTAGAGCCAGGCTGCATCGCCGTCTCTCGTGCCACCCGGTCTACAAAAGCATTCCCTTCTCCAACTTTATCAACCACCTTTTTATGGGCACTACATTTAACTATAGCAATCTTCTTTGGATATGTTAATGCCGTCAAAAGGTTATGAACTAACTCCCCATATATTATCTGTGCTCCATGTGACGTTAGAAACCCTCTCTCCTTCCAGAGTAGGCCAAAATCGTGCGCTACTCCGAAGGCATAGCGGCTATCTGTATAAACATTCACACACAATCCTGTACTGAGCTCACATGCTCGTGTTAATGCTATCAGTTCCGCTGCCTGAGCTGATTTCTGCGGTATGCGTGCTGTCTCCACTATTGTTTGTAATGTGGTAATTGCATACGCTGCTGAAGTCGTACCATCTGGTAGCTTCAGGCATGATCCGTCCACCCACAGTTCTCCATCTACATATGTAAAGGGCGTATCCTGGAGATCAATACGACCCTTTGTCTGTTCCTCAGTCACAAGAATACAGTCATGTGCTTTTTGTGCTTCAGACTGAGTTTCCGGGAACGGCAACAATGTGGCTGGATTTAACGTTGCACACCTCTTTAACGTAATATGAGGAGCCAAAAGTGTCAACTCATATCCCGTTAAACGAGCACTGGTCAAATGCTGCGTCTTTGTCTGATTAAGCAGGGCATCAACAGCATGGGGGACTAATACCAACAACTTATGAGATAACACAATTCCTTCGCTTTGGCGTATTGACACAGCTGTCGCCGCAACCGAGCGAAAACAACCAGGCAATGCTCGGGCAACAGGATCAAGTACAGCCGAAAAATATGCACAAGGGCGCTGCTTGTCGCCGTGCATCTGCACTAAAACTGATAATGCACATCCATCTTTCTCATGCACGTACAATGTAAAAGGCTTCGTATAATCAGGGCTCCCCAACACTGGTGCTGAGCAAAGGGCTTGTCGCAATTGCTGAAACGCAAGTTCACACTCATTCGACCAGGGAAGAGGAATTGGGGTATCTTTTGTCAAAAGTGCTAACAATGGCTTAGCTATGTGTGAAAACCCCAATATCCATTGCCTACAGAAAGAAGCAAGACCCAAAAATGCACGCACATCCTTCTGTGTGGAAGGTACTGGCGTGTCCAAAATTGCTTGAATACGATCCGGTGTGAGTGCACGCCCCTCCTTAGACAAAAGGTGACCCAAATAAGTCACCTTTGGTCTACAGAATTGCAATTTCTTCCTTGACACTTTGTGATTGTGAGATGCCAAAAAGGAAAGCAAGGATAACGTACACTTCTCACACAGCTCAGGAGTGTCGGCCGCCAACAAGATGTCATCGACATATTGTATAAGGGCGACACCATCAGGCAGAACAAAGGATTCCAATTGTCTTTTCAATGCTTGACTGTAAATACTAGGACTCTCTGTATAACCCTGAGGGACTCTACAAAATCTATAAGACTTATTATTTAAAGTAAAGCCGAAGAGGTACCGGCTATCAGGATGAATAGGAATCGAAAAGAAAGCATTTTTCAAATCGATAACCGAAAATGTGGTCGCCGTTGGCGGGACCAGAGTAAGTAATGTCGTAATATCAGAAACCACTGGATACTGAGGTATCACTATCTTATTCACTTCCCTTAAGTCAATGATAAAACGATAAACCCTAGTATCGGTATCTTTCTTCAAAATGGGTAAAATAGGACTGTTGCAGACGTTGTAGGGAACTTCCTCCACTACTCCCACCTTAATCAAATCCTGCACAATCTGTATGAGTGCCTCCTCCCCCTCCTGGGAAATACGATACTGAGGGAGGCGTGGTAACACCGCACCCTCCTGGACACTAACGTGGACAGGCGGAATCACCATCTGTCCCACATCAGTATCCGAAGTGGCCCACAAAGTACGAGGGAGAGAAGCTAATACAGTATCCTCTGCAACCACACACATCCGTTCCGTCATAGGGTGATTATCGTTTAATATCACACGTACTCCAGTAGGGGAGCAGCGGATCGTAGCTCTGAAGTGCTTAAGCATATCAAGACCCATAATGTTGTCAGGCGTGTTCGGAGCAAGGAAAAACAGGCAAGGCGCAGAAAGGTGTTCAACACAAAATACAAGGGGTCGGGATAGAGGGCTTCGAGAGAGTGTACCATCAAACCCTACCGATGTAACCATTAAGCCAGATGGGGGAGCCCTCGGAACCAATTGTTTGGACAGCGCACTGCGAGTAGCTCCTGTATCAACTAGGAACTGATCAGTAGAACCCAGAACATTTGCTGAAACATAAGGACCCCTCTGATCAACCGGCACTTCAACTGATTCCAACCCCCATCCAACGCAATCCTACACATGCTGCAAATCATGGTACCCAGAACGGTCATTCCCAGACATTTGATACTGATTTTGCCGATCAAACACATTAGGTCTATCTCGTTGCTGCACGGTAGGCTCAAAGCGAGCACGATCATTGGAATTCCCTCTAAAATTTGAAAGCCCCCTCTACCTCTTGACGGTCCCTGACCACGTCCCTGACGGGGTGCATATAGTACCGGACAATCCCTGGCCCAATGACCCTGCTGTTTACAATACGCACATTGATTTCTATTAACATCTGACCGACCCGAAGGGGGACCATAGAATCCTCCTCTACCTCTTTCGACACCCCGACGAGGCGGACCATACACTTGTGCTAACATCACCTTAGTTTTCAAATCTTTCGATTTCTTCTCCTCATTCCCCTTCGCTTCTTGTTCCTGACGCTCATAATACTGAGCCATAGTCAGGAGGGATGCCGGAGACGAGGTGGACCAAGAACTTTCACTCGCCTTTAATCGAGCTGCTATTCCCGGTAATAAATTCGCCACATATTTATCAACAAAAAGATGTCGACCCGTATCATCCATAAGCGACTGACCACTGAAATCATGAAATGTTTCCTCAAAGCGCGTAAAGAAGTCTGAAACTGATTAATCAGGCTTCTGTTTACACAAGGCTAACATATTCCAGTCAATCTTTTTAGGGGGAATAATCGTTTTCAACTTAGTCAAGATAGCAGCAGGAAGATCTAAAATAAGCTGGGGCGGTTTTTGCGCGGGTTTTCTCTCCCTATCCTCAATCTCAGACCACTTAGCCTTAAAAGCGGCTTGATCATCCACCCTCCGCACAGATCGCCACATATCCGGTGGTAAAATAAGCCCAAAGAACAAATCTATATCTGCTAAAGTCATAGTACAAGAATTCAAGGCCCCTTCGACCTCTTCGTAAAAGGCCGCTGGATTCTTGCGGGGGTCAGGCAATGCATTCTTTAATGCCATAACATCAGCCCTATGCCAGGGAGTATAAACCCAATTATACACAAAATATCCCCTAGCATCGGGGGAAGACATGTCTAGACTAGTTCCTGCTCCTTTAGGAGGAACATACAAAGGTGCCGCCTCTCGCATCGGTTTAGCATGCACTAGTTCACTCTTATCTGAATGGGAGGTAGACGATTGTTTTCCGCCGACGTGTGAATCTGATTTCTCCTTCTCCCCTGTCTTTTGGCGCGCTTTCTCTTTGAGTTCAAACGCCGCGTCCCGCAATGAAAACAGCCGTCGGACCGCATCAGGTACCTTAGAGGGAGAAAAGACACCGTTACGTAATGCTTTAGAATCTAATACTATATCATCAGGCTCAAAAACATCAGAATATTTCCAAAAGGCAGTAATCACCTCATCAGAAAAAGTTTCAACAAAATACAGCTTCTCTCTATCCTGCCAACTTTCCAAAAATTCCAATAATTCAGTAAGAGATAGCTTGCCCTTAAGCGCACGAAGAGAAATTTTCCGAAGCTCACCCATACGCTCAGTTGATAACATGGACCTCTTGTCTACCTTATCCGAAACCGATCCAGAATCCTGTGACCTCGGGGCAGACGCGCCAACATAAGGGGGCGGAGAGCGATCTAATAAATGAAAATCATCTTCGAGATTAGTAAGGACAGGATAAAGTGGCTAGCGGACAGCATATTGACCCAAGACTTGCAACCTACGCTCTTTCTCTTGTCTCTCCGCCAGGTCTCTTTCCTCCCGACGCTTCGCTTCCTGTGCTCTCACATGATCATTTTTCCGTTGCTCTTTATCAATCAACGCTTTCTCACGTTCTCTCGCTCACGCACTTCCTTCACCCATAACCATACACATTCAAACATGTCTTGCCGAGCACGCCATTTACACATACACTGTTCCACATACTCAATCTTACGCATA
Source organism: Triturus cristatus (assembly GCF_964204655.1). Lineage (NCBI taxonomy): Eukaryota > Metazoa > Chordata > Amphibia > Caudata > Salamandridae > Triturus > Triturus cristatus. Next base: position 457,264,250 of record NC_140592.1, on the reverse strand, counting down.
TCAAATGATCCATACAAAGGCCATCGTAACTCAGGATCCTTTTTGGTATATTTCCTCCACACTGTGCTGTACATTATAGAGGAAAGACCATGCTTCACATACATATCCCTATTAGGAGTCCCCTCTGGGGGGGCTGGAGCAGATTCCTCAAGATTTAACCGGTTTCCAAAGCAGCAGCACCACTTACGGAGTGCGCTAAAAGCAGGCATGCTTCAAAAATAATGCAAAATATGCAGTATTATCAAAAAATGGCACTTCAACTTTGCGCCGTTCAGATTTAAACAACTCCGGAGAAATATCTCCACATTACCTGCCTATATGTGTTGCAACGCATATATTCTCACAGTAATCAATACAAAATATGACCGGTCATCACAAATCAAACTCAAATAGCCAACCTAGGCTTCAAAACTCGGAGCAAGTACCGTGCAACGGTTCTTACCAATCAAGAGTGTCCAGATTCCAACTGCCAAGTTCCAAAATTCGCCCAAACGGCTATCACACAGCAAACCGACAGAAGAGGTCTCAGTCGAGGACCGGCGCCACCCAGATGGTCAGCTCGGAAGGGAAGGAAGAAAACCTCGGGATGCCAGGACTAAAAGACGCCGCTGGCAGTGATCACATCCCCGGCCAAATTCCTCACCTTCGTCACGACCAGTCCTTCGAGCATCCGAGTCGCCGATGAGCCCCACGTGACGGGCGCCAATTGATGAGTACAGGCCCCAGCTAGGCCCGCAGAATACAAGGGTTCGCTCTCCTGTAACAAAAGCTAGAAGGAAGTTGGCACGGAAACTGCAAATACAAAGACAGAGTTTATTAACCCTTAACCCCTTGAGTGCCCCGCCCTTTCCACGCCCTGTGCCGGGCGTTTCATTAGCGGGCGGGACTCATGACGAGATAGTCTCGTCATGGGCACAGCGCAACCGCGGCCCATGACGAGACCATCTCGTCATGGGCACTCAAGAGGTTAAGGGTGGTCCTACAACCTACACAACACTCTTCAGTATTGCATAGAGTAGCACAAAGAACTTGCCTACGTGGTCCCCTTTTATACACAACAGAGGGGCTCATAATTGGGTGGATACAACATAGAGCAAAATTCATTACCATTTATGGACATTTTCGATACAGGATCAATATGTGGGCGGAGTTAACAATTTCCTGAGCCCGCGAAGACATGGTCAAACAAGGACTAACTGATAACAGATGTGGTCAAATCTGGACATGCGCCAGACGGACAATGGAACTATTTATAGACTGTTACTAGGCAGATTACAAGAGCAACTAGCACAAAGGTAGGACTCTTCTCGTGCAAAGCACGTGGAGACATGACAATACAAAATGGAGTCCGGACATTAGGCAACATAAGACAAGAAACACATTTTAACTGAAGAGAATCTATGTCTTTAGTGAATGCTTAATCATATCGCTGTTTTAGTTTTCAACAATCCCATGCCATTTTCCTTAAACTAGTGAAGGATTTCCTAATTATCTCCACGTCCTTTTTAGGTCTTGCCTGACCCAGCGCATGCGCTGGTCTGGCGAGACATTTAGAAGGTGGGTTCAGAAAGTGCTACCCACCTTTTTGTGCTGGCGACAAGCTACAGTGCACGATGGCGTGCACACACACAGCTGCTCCCCACATTCCCCCCTCCCTTCTCGCTCAGCCATCTCCTGCGCCAGCCTTCAGCACCATACCCCTCTCCCCGCTGCTGCGCGCGCATCCCTAGCGTGCGTCATCGCGATCACTTTCGCTTTTAGAGTGATCGCGATGAGGCATTGTCAGTGTGAGACCTCACGCCAGCACACAACACACAGAAAGAGGCAGAATGGCTGTAGAGGCTTCTCCTACTAGTCATATTGCTGACTCTTTGTTGTCTGAATAAAAAAAAAAATGTACTGATGCTCCACTTCTGTTTTTGTATACGATGCCCCTTGCGCGCTTCCTTCTTACATGGAATACCTCTTGTACCCGGTTTAATACTAATCATTATGGTTTTGTGACCATCTGTTTTTCGCTTTAATATGTTTCGGTCATCCTTTTAATCCCCTGTTGACGGAAAGAGTGAGTTGTTTAATAAAGAACATGCACACCTGCACACTCTGGCAAGCCCAAAGCTTCTTAGTTTTGCCAATTTACAGAGCCTATGTCTCACAACCTGTTCTGTCCAATAATAATCAATCAGTCAATCGATTTGTAGAGCGCAGCTTGTTTAAAGTCTGTTGAGGTCACTTCCTCCCGCTGCATAGATTTGGCACAATTAACTTGAGAACGGATTTCGCACAATCAAGTTGAGAACAGATTTTTTCGGTTTTCAAGGAACCTTGTATATTTAATTTATCTCGAATAAGTAATGGTAATGGACAAACAGCAGTTGTTGCTTTAGTTTCTCTTCGAAGTGCAGGTACTTATACTACATGCACCATAATACCTTTTGCCACATACGAGCTTTCATTAGTGCCATGGCCCCTCCTTCTAAGGTCGTTCCCCATTTTCTAGCTGCACGTGCATCCGATGGCGTTCCAGGGGGATTATGAGCTTGGAAAACTAAGATGCAGTAAGTAAGACTTCCAACCATTCCATGTGTTTATTTTGCTGTTCACAGTTCGTTCAGTTTTGACATTCATACTTTACTTCGTGCCTCGGCATGACCTCTCTTGAAAGAGTTTTTTCGTGTCTAATATTAAAATTGGTTTAGAAGTTTGTCTGGTTTAAATGCAGACTTAATTTCTTTATACGACCCGGGGTCACCGATATGCTTGCTTTTCCCTTTTAGATTGGCAAGAATGGCGGTCTCGCTTGCAACATGATTTCGGTTGCTAAATAAAAATGAGTTGTTCTTCATAGCTGACAAGTTTCAGATTACTTATATGTGACAATTTTTGGGATTCTGTATACTTGTTAGAAAGGCTAGCCTCAGAAGGGTCAGAATAGGAACCTGACCACCCGACGCCCCACCCTTCTGGGAGAAGTAGCCGAGCACTGGCCGGAGACCCCCTCCGGCCAGGTCTCGTACCTAGGATCGTACACGCTGATTCAGCACCAGGCAACACAGATACCACACCGTAGATACTGGAGTACGTATACTTTATCTAGGAATATCAGGACCTTTATGATCCGCAGAAGCGTATATACAAGTAGAGCAAGGGCTCACAAAGTCTCGGTTGGGGTATGGGTAGCGGGACAGTCTTATGATCTGGGTCAATGCGGGAGCGTATCCGGCGCACGGCTCTCAATCCTCGAGCCGGGGGATACAAGACGATCCTTAGGGCCCAGCCGGACTGTAATGTCTCTTGAGGGTGTCCAAAACTGCAGGGCTCGAGTCCGGGTGTCGGAGGTCGGACAATCTTCCGGGAGCCGCGAGTCGCTCAGCAGGGCTCAGAGTTCTCTAGGGTGCAAGGTGAGCTGCGACCACGTCAGCAGGGCTCGGGTGTTTTAGGCAGAAGTCCGTCTCTGCCAAGGGGAGCCGCGACGCTGTCTGCAGGGCTCACCGAGGTTCCAAGAGTTCCGTCGGGGTTTGGGAGGATGTTCTTCAGCCGCGACCACGTCAGGAGGGCTCGTTTCGTTCCAGGATTTTTCTGCCGAGGGTCCCAGGGCGCCCCTTGTTATAGGTCGACTCCTCTTTGATGTCCGGAGTCCTCACGGGCAGGGGTCTTGGCGCCTGGGGGCCGTTTCTTGGGGGTTTCTGCCACGCGGCCCTTTGATCCTTTCAAAGTGGGTTCGGGAGGGATCCCAGACACGCAGCAGGCGTGGAGCCAGCCCTCAGGGTGGCCGGAGGGCGATCGAAAATATCTCTTGGGAGGAGGCCAGGTGTGAATGAAAACTACTCCTCCCTCTGCGCGGGAACCAGCACCGCAAGTAGTCTCCGTCCTTCTTGGATCCAAAGGGGGGACGATCTCCAGCCCCGCCAATGAAACCCCAATTAAAATCACAACTAACTTGGGACAGAGCAAACGCTTCTGCTGCGTAATGGGAAACCTCAGCAAAGATTGGTCCTGGTTGCCGCACGCTCTAAACCCCAGCACCTAACAGCCGCCCTCCCAAAAAGCACCCTACACGACCACCGACCGCTACCAGCTTAAACATCATGTCCTGGAATGTTGCAGGGATAACCAAATTAGTTCAGAATCAAGCGGCAGTGGACTTCCTAGAAGGCGCCAACATAATCTGCACCCAAGAAACTTGGGCAGTTAAACCCATATCCTTAAGGGGGTACGCCGAATTCTGCAAACCAGCTATAAAAGCCAACATATTCGGAAGACCCTCAGGAGGGATAACGATTTACATCAAGCACTCGCTGCGTATTGAATTAACTGAAACACCCTTTACCTCACACCTGTTCCTGGCGGGTATTCTGAAAGGGCTTCATTCAACCAATGGCCCACTTTCCATCCTCTTAATCAGTGTCTACCATAACCCCCATGGGCAGGGGGCCACGGACTCCAGGTCACCGCTGATAAGCCAGCTAGAAGCCTTACTTTTGCAATACCCCCTACTGGACTCCATCATCCTTGGGGACTTTAACACTCACAACATAGGGGCCACCCAAAGCCACCTCTCCGGGGCAACAAACGCTTTCAACGCATTAATTAAATCATATAACCTGGCTACTGCTCACGTGGTCCACTTAAAAACTCATCCAATGGCCGCCGTAGCACCCACTTTCAACAACCAAACAACGATTGATTATATCATTTTAAGTGAAAATCTACAACCCCTACTGTCAAACTACATAGTTCACCCACGCAATGAAAGCGACCACGCCGCCCTAACAATTACCTTGAACCTCACACTGGAAATCTGCCCTAGGACGAATTGCCTCGGGACCTCTACTGGCGAAGAACTGTACAACCTTCCGAGAAGAATCAAATGGGGGCCTGTGCCTGCCACTAAGTTCGAGGTTTGGAAACAAGCATGGGAAGGCTGGCCATCAAGTCCCAACCCTGGGGGTGTTATAAAAGAATGGGACAGATTAGCACCGGATTTAGCCCTTGTGCTCCGCGACAATTCAGCAGGTTGTGTCCGAATGTATGTACCCCACAAACCAGGAACCAACACGGCAATCAAAGAAAGCGCCCGAAAACTAAATGCCTTACGTAGAACACACAGAAAACCCGGCTCTGCCCAAGACAAAACGCGATTAAAAACAGCCGCAAAAAGTCACTCAAAAACGGTGTGGGCTGCAAAGCGCGATCACTCAGATGCCCAATGGCTGCGGATTTTTGAACTGTTAAAACCTTGTAAAATATTAAACAAATAGAGGGAGAAGAGGGCTTGAAAGAATAACAATAAACTTTATCGCTATCAAGGTCCAGCATACATGCCCTAGCAATAGTGGAAACAGAAGGTATGCAGTTCCTAGCATAAACGCAAGGTGTGACAGAATAACAAGTGAATCGCACAGTGGTGACAGAAAACTATAGTGAGAAGCAGGAGTAAAGGTTACTCCTTATTTGGAAAAGAAGACCCTCACACACCCAACAAGCGGGTGTCTTGCTTCATCACCGGGTCTTTGCTCCTTATCGGGCCGGCAAGTGCAATGCCCGATCAGGCACCTAATAGGGCCTTCCTAGCGGAGATCTTTTATTCCAACGCCGGTGAGTGATGTGTGTGTGGGGTTGAAGAAACAGTATTAAGACATATGTGAGTGTAGGTGCAAATGGAGTTAAAGTGATTAAAACAGGGGTAGGTGATCCACTAAATAATTTTAATGCAGTGTGGTCACCATCCTGGTTAAAAGATATATACAGTCTGCACATGTGACACCAATAGTTAAGTGAGTGTATGTGCTGACGTAATCAAGAGGTCAACATGTTTCTTGCCTTTGTATATAATAAATGGCAATTCATCAGGACCAGGGAATAAATGCGGCTACCTACACCTCTTTGGTGGTGCCCAATGTCTATAAGAGACTGAGTAGTGAGCACGCATACAGCACCCTAAAAAAGTGTGGTACCGTAGTTAAAAAGCACACCTGCAGGGAGAGAAAATAACAACAAAACAAGCATAAACAACAAATAATGTTAAAACAACATATGCATTGCAGCTGCGGTTACTCAAGACAAATGGTGGTGTCAAGCCAACCGTGGCATGCAAAGATGGTGAGCAATGTATGGAGGACTTATAAGCAAGTATATGAAGGAGGCACAATATCCAATCACTGATGCCAGAACCCATCATATATTTAAATTAAATAAATCAGATTATGATAGATACTTCATCCAAAGGAACTCACCCTCCTTGGTTGTGCTGTATATGAGGCTGGGAGGAGTACACACTAAATTATAGTGTCCTAGGGTGAGGGAAAACAGACAAAATCAAAAGAAACAATTACAGGTGTTAGAGCAATTGTATCCAACATCATTGGGAGTAGTCCGTGAGGCAGAAATCCCAGTGCCACTCCAAGCTTGACTACTCGAATAACACATGGCAATTGACTTCGTGGTGACCGCTATGACACCATCAGGGGGAGCTATAAAGATGAGGCTGCCAAATTGACGAGTGTGAAGCGAGGAGGAATAGTAAAACCTCTCATTAAACAAGTCAGTTCCCAACCTTGTGCGTGCTATAATGAATGAGAAAGCCAGTGACCGAGGGAACACGAGGACGTGGGTCTGATCATGGATTACAGCGTTGTGCGCTAATTGTAAAGTATATCCGCTCGCAGAAACCATCCAAAATAGGAAGAAAAAGTGGAAGCGTGGCCGTGCAAGACGACGCTCTCAAGGTCAATGGTTAAGTACTCACAGTTCTGTTTACTCGTTAACCGCCGTCCACCTAGTGACGCGCCAGCCGCAGTAGACTGGTGGCGTCTGAACGCGCCTTGTCCGTATAAAGACCCCCACCGGCACGCTCACGCGAGAAGCACGAGTCAGATGGGAGCGTGCTGACGCCGGGTTAGCTAGACCGCTAACAGAAGCAAAACGTACGGGGCTGTGCGTCCTGCTCGTTGTCATGGCGATATGACGACGCACGACGGCAAACGACCGTCGATAATAGACGGTGCATATCAACATCGGCTGACGTGGCAAAGTGTAGGAGGCACTCAAGTTACGAAACGAACTCCATAGGGGTCAAAGAGGCCCGCTGGGGAATTGAGTAAAGCAGCTGAGGAGTTCATATTAGCAGTACCCCATCAAAACACCAGGATACTCATATTCACTGGCAAAAATGAGGGTTTTATATTATGAGGGTTCATAATAACAGTGCCCCAGCAAACACCAGGAAACTCTTAAGTACTGGTAAAAATAAAAGGTCTTTTTTATTTTTTTATAAGAGTGACAGCCAAGAGGAAGTAGTAACTCAAGGAAAGGAAACTGGTGAAATCAGGTCAGCATACTCCACGGAATGTCCTCATTAAGGCCCGTAGTGTCAGCGGATAACCTCAGGACCCAACGTTGTTCAAGTCTGAAGAGGCTTCTCTTTGACATTTGAGGGTGTGATTCAAGGACAATCCATTTAAAAGAATTTGGAGGATGACGTTCAAGATGATAATGGGTAGTCATTTTAGTGTTTGTTTTTGCGCATCGGAAGCTACTCTTATGTTCTAACATACGAGTCTTCACTGGGCGAGTCGTCATGCCTATATAGGGAAGGCCACATGGGCATTGCATCATGTAAACACAGTTCGAAGAGTTACAGTTTGTGTGTTTAGATATGTTCCATGTAAGACCGTTGGGCAATGTCACTTCCTTGCTGGTGAGAGTTTGGGCACACATGGAGCACGACCCACAGGGATAGTGCCCTTTGACTGGGGGAAGATCCCATAGCATTCTTTGCGAGCTGTGGATAGGTTTCTTAGGTCTAGTGTGGATCAATAGATCCTTAAGGTTGCTCGTGCGCTTAAATGCAAATCTGGGTGTCTGTAAATCCAAATCGCCGGTGTTGAGGATACCCCAATGTTTTTTGATGATGGATTTTATCCTATTGGAGTCCGGGGTGAAGGTCGTGACACATGTGATGCACTTATCAGGAGCCTTGACGTTGATTTCCAACAAGCTCTCCCTGTTGTTGTTTCTGGCTCGTTTGCGAGCCTTTGCCACTACATGGCGTGGATAGTCTCGTTTAAGTAGATCTTCCATGAGCATACCTGATTCTCTCTGGTAATCCAACACAGAACTGCAATTTCTCCTAATGCGCAAGAATTGCCCAAATGGCAGATTTTCCCTCAATGCTTTTGGATGAAAGCTACTAAAGAGGAGTAAGCTATTCCTGTCGGTGGGTTTACGGTAAAGACTCGTGGTGACCTTGTTGTCATTGAGGCGGATACAAAGGTCCAAGAATGGAACTTCTGAGTCAGAAATGGTATGTGAGAATCGCAAATAAGGGTTCAATGTGTTCATCCAGGTGCAAAATGCTATGCACTCGGTGTATTCTCCTTTCCAAAGGATAAGGACATCATCAATGAACCTTTTCCAGAGCAGTACATTCGCGGCGAAGGGGTTGGAGGAGTGGTGTATGTCCCTAGCTTCGAAGGCCGACATGTACATACATGCTAGGCTCGGCGCGAATGTACTGCCCATGGAAGTCCCCTGGATTTGATGATATAACTGGGTATTATATTCAAAGAAATATTGAGTGAGGGCAAGGCTGGCACACTCCATAATGAATGGCACAGGAGTGTGAAATGAATGATCGCTGTTCATCAGGGCATCCTCAATGACCTCAAGAGTCGCTTGTTGAGGAATATTTGTGTAAAGCGACTCAACGTCAAGCGTCACCAAAAGGTCTATTTCCTGTGGGTTCTGAAACCCTTCAAGAAGGCGCAAGACATCGGTCGTGTCGCGAATGTAGGAAGGTGTCCTGGTCACTAAGGGTTGAATGAAATGATCAACAAATTGTGACAGCGGTTCCAGGATGGACCCAATGCCTGACACAATGGGTCGGCCGGGCACCGGTGTAGTCCCTTTGTGTATTTTGGGGAGACAGTAGAAGAAGGGGGTTACTGGTTCTTTTGCTGTCAGAAATATGGCCTCCTTTTTCGAAATCCACCCTTCTAGTTCAGCAGTCGAGACCATAGTACAAATGGTCCTTGTCAACCTGGGTGTAGGATCGTCTTTGATAGGGACATAGTATCTAGTATTGTTGAGTTGCCTCCGGCATTCAATGTCATATTCATCTGAGGACCAAATAACAGTGGCTCCCCCTTTGTCCGCTTGTTTGATAACGATAGATTTATCGTTGGCCAAGGTTTTAATGGCCACTGACTCAGTATTGGACAAGTTGTTAAAGGGGACGCACTTGGTATCAGTGTTCAAGTCCTTGAGGACAGCCTGTTCAAAAGTTAGTACTTCAGGAGGGACCATGCTGCGAGTGGGTGTGAATGTCGATGGTCTATGGAGCCCTGAATCATCATTGGTTGGTGGGGGGCTATCCCGGAAGAACGCTTGAAGTCTCACTTTGCGGAAAAGGTTCTGAACCTCGCAAGTATCTCGAAACCTATCAATTTTAGGTGTAGGAACATAGCCCAGACCTTTTTGGAGTACTAATTCTTCCACAGGAGTAATTATACGGGGTGAGAGATTGACAATCAATCTCTCATGTCCCTGGTTTGACTCCTGGTTTCCATTGTCCTGGGAGGGAGTTCCTGCCACTGGACTCTTTTTTGTTGTTGTCGCCCTCTTCTGCGCCCTCTTCCTCTGCCCCAACCTCTGTCTAAAAAAGGTTGTTGCATACCAGAAGGAAAAGGTTGTTGCATGCCAGGTGGAAAAAATGGTGGTGGAGGGCCTTGATGGTACATGGGATATTGCCACATAGGTGGTACCTGGTATGGGGGTATGTTAAATGCTGGAAATCTTGGTGCCTGGAATGGTCTAGCTTTCCTATTGTTACCGTTCCAACTCCCTGTACTAGAGTCACTGTTTGTTGAGGAATTCCGTCTAGAGGGTCCTGAACCTTCATCTGACGAATACCCTGTAACAGTTGAGGTATAATCTGCTCGGAGATAGGGGTAAACCTTTTCAGCAGAAAACTTCTTGATATCTTTTTGAAGCTTGGATATCTTTTGCTTCATCAGGTACTCCCTGTTCTCTGCAAGTTCAGCATTAATTTCTGCTAACTTGGTTTTGTATGTAGTGGTTTGAATGATGACCTTTATAGCACCCTCCGCTGTCTGGATCTTAATAAGTAAGGCATCTGCTATTCTCTTTGCGGTGTTAATAATGAGAATGAGCCAGTCCCTGGTGCATTTCCATGCTACCAGGGACCATTCTTTTTTGAATAGAGCATCCTCTAGGAATAACCGAGGAAAGTTATTCACGATAAGCCCGTTGGGTGCTATATTTGCTCTTAAATATTCAGTCATCATGGCCCCATGGAGTGTCACTTTGAGCCACTCATGTTTCAGGTTACTTAAGGATGTCCAATCTTCTCCGTGGCTCCCAGAAGCCGCAGAGCCATCAGCGGACAGCAGTGAAGGTGTTCTGAGTATTGTTGCTGCTGCTTCATCATCAAAGCTAAGTCCTTGGAAGTCCTCCATAAAAAGAGAGGGGGGGGGGGTTTTGTGGGGGGGTTTGGTAAAGTTGTATGTTATATGGCGTACATAAATAGGTACGAATAGGAATAAGTCAAAGTTTGCCAAATTCCCAGGGTCAATGGTCCAAGGAGACACTGTCTAACTACTCGGTATCCTGATAATCCCGCGGGGATCACCCGCACAATCAATATTAAACAAATAGAGGGAGAAGAGGGCTTGAAAGAATAACAATAAACTTTATCGCTATCAAGGTCCAGCATACATGCCCTAGCAATAGTGGAAACAGAAGGTATGCAGTTCCTAGCATAAACGCAAGGTGTGACAGAATAACAAGTGAATCGCACAGTGGTGACAGAAAACTATAGTGAGAAGCAGGAGTAAAGGTTACTCCTTATTTGGAAAAGAAGACCCTCACACACCCAACAAGCGGGTGTCTTGCTTCATCACCGGGTCTTTGCTCCTTATCGGGCCGGCAAGTGCAATGCCCGATCAGGCACCTAATAGGGCCTTCCTAGCGGAGATCTTTTATTCCAACGCCGGTGAGTGATGTGTGTGTGGGGTTGAAGAAACAGTATTAAGACATATGTGAGTGTAGGTGCAAATGGAGTTAAAGTGATTAAAACAGGGGTAGGTGATCCACTAAATAATTTTAATGCAGTGTGGTCACCATCCTGGTTAAAAGATATATACAGTCTGCACATGTGACACCAATAGTTAAGTGAGTGTATGTGCTGACGTAATCAAGAGGTCAACATGTTTCTTGCCTTTGTATATAATAAATGGCAATTCATCAGGACCAGGGAATAAATGCGGCTACCTACACCTCTTTGGTGGTGCCCAATGTCTATAAGAGACTGAGTAGTGAGCACGCATACAGCACCCTAAAAAAGTGTGGTACCGTAGTTAAAAAGCACACCTGCAGGGAGAGAAAATAACAACAAAACAAGCATAAACAACAAATAATGTTAAAACAACATATGCATTGCAGCTGCGGTTACTCAAGACAAATGGTGGTGTCAAGCCAACCGTGGCATGCAAAGATGGTGAGCAATGTATGGAGGACTTATAAGCAAGTATATGAAGGAGGCACAATATCCAATCACTGATGCCAGAACCCATCATATATTTAAATTAAATAAATCAGATTATGATAGATACTTCATCCAAATCCTATTTTGGATGGTTTCTGCGAGCGGATATACTTTACAATTAGCGCACAACGCTGTAATCCATGATCAGACCCACGTCCTCGTGTTCCCTCGGTCACTGGCTTTCTCATTCATTATAGCACGCACAAGGTTGGGAACTGACTTGTTTAATGAGAGGTTTTACTATTCCTCCTCGCTTCACACTCGTCAATTTGGCAGCCTCATCTTTATAGCTCCCCCTGATGGTGTCATAGCGGTCACCACGAAGTCAATTGCCATGTGTTATTCGAGTAGTCAAGCTTGGAGTGGCACTGGGATTTCTGCCTCACGGACTACTCCCAATGATGTTGGATACAATTGCTCTAACACCTGTAATTGTTTCTTTTGATTTTGTCTGTTTTCCCTCACCCTAGGACACTATAATTTAGTGTGTACTCCTCCCAGCCTCATATACAGCACAACCAAGGAGGGTGAGTTCCTTTGGATGAAGTATCTATCATAATCTGATTTATTTAATTTAAATATATGATGGGTTCTGGCATCAGTGATTGGATATTGTGCCTCCTTCATATACTTGCTTATAAGTCCTCCATACATTGCTCACCATCTTTGCATGCCACGGTTGGCTTGACACCACCATTTGTCTTGAGTAACCGCAGCTGCAATGCATATGTTGTTTTAACATTATTTGTTGTTTATGCTTGTTTTGTTGTTATTTTCTCTCCCTGCAGGTGTGCTTTTTAACTACGGTACCACACTTTTTTAGGGTGCTGTATGCGTGCTCACTACTCAGTCTCTTATAGACATTGGGCACCACCAAAGAGGTGTAGGTAGCCGCATTTATTCCCTGGTCCTGATGAATTGCCATTTATTATATACAAAGGCAAGAAACATGTTGACCTCTTGATTACGTCAGCACATACACTCACTTAACTATTGGTGTCACATGTGCAGACTGTATATATCTTTTAACCAGGATGGTGACCACACTGCATTAAAATTATTTAGTGGATCACCTACCCCTGTTTTAATCACTTTAACTCCATTTGCACCTACACTCACATATGTCTTAATACTGTTTCTTCAACCCCACACACACATCACTCACCGGCGTTGGAATAAAAGATCTCCGCTAGGAAGGCCCTATTAGGTGCCTGATCGGGCATTGCACTTGCCGGCCCGATAAGGAGCAAAGACCCGGTGATGAAGCAAGACACCCGCTTGTTGGGTGTGTGAGGGTCTTCTTTTCCAAATAAGGAGTAACCTTTACTCCTGCTTCTCACTATAGTTTTCTGTCACCACTGTGCGATTCACTTGTTATTCTGTCACACCTTGCGTTTATGCTAGGAACTGCATACCTTCTGTTTCCACCAAAACCTTGTAAAACTCAAGAGTTCTGGAGCTATTTAAACACCCTCGCTCAAGGTCAAAACCACAGAGAAAACTCACTTGATGCACGTTCCTGGGTCAGTCACGTAGAGTCATTATACCAAGACGACCAACATAGTTTCCACCTAAATGACGACTACGCTGGGATTGGCGAACCAGACTCTTCCACCAAATTCAAAGTTGACCTCGAGACAGCTTTAGTCACCAGAATCTTAAAAAAAATCAGACACAACGGAGCCCCGGGTCCTAACGGCCTGCCCGGCTCCCTGTTTAGGGCAAACATAGAATTCTGGTCCGAGACTCTGACGTCCCTCTATGCAGAATGCCGGCTCCTGGGGGATGTGCCAGACTCCTGGAGAGGGTCGCTTCTTCATCCGATTCACAAGAAAGGTCCAAAATCCAACCTGAACAACTATCGCATGATTGCTCTCCTGGACATCGAGGGCAAGGCCTACGCCAGCTCCATTTTGGTAGAGTTAACCCACTGGGCAAGTTCCGAAGGTCTCTTACCCTTCTTTCAAACAGGGTTCAGATCTGGGGCATCGACGATTGATAACATAATAGCCCTTTCTTATCTGGCCCATCAAGCAGTTATCCGCAAAGGTCTCCCTCTCTTCGCCTGCTTTATTGATTACTCAGCAGCGTTCGATGGTGTAGATCGAACAATCCTTTGGAAGAAGCTGGTACTTTGGAACATCAACCCCGCACTGCTGAAAGCAATACAATCATTATATCATAAAACATGGGTCAGAATTAAACTCTCCAATACCTCAGCAACAGAGAAAATAAAAACAGATCGGGGTTTAAAGCAAGGGTGCGTCCTAGCACCGCTTCTGTTCAATCTGTATACCGCTGATATGGGCCAAGCCTTGACAGGAGCAGCATTGGCCACGCCGAGGATCGGGGACACCAAGATACAGCTTATTCAATACGCCGACGACCTGGTACTTCTAGACCACACCAAAATAGGTCTACAAAAAGCACTGTCGGCCCTGGCAATCTATAACGTGGCCCACAAGCTGGTGGCCAACCAATCCAAATCTAAAGTTGTCATCTTCGGCCATCACCCGAAAAAGAAATTAGCAAGATGGAGCCTTGGCCAGCTGACACTGGAAAGCGCACACAAATACAATTACCTGGGCGTCTGGCTCACTGAATCAGGGCGCCTGAGTGCTCAACTGCACAAAATTCAAATGAAAGGGAAATGTATTACTTACGCCCTCTGCAAATTACAAGCTACTTTGCACAGCCCAACCACGACGGCCATCCGAAGAGTTTTACGCGCAAAACTAATGCCCGCCCTCACTTACGCTCAATTAGCATTCCCTGGAAAACTAACGAAAGAACTAGAAAAAATACATTGCAGTGCCCACAAAAGGCTGTTTCATCTACCTGCGTGCACCCGAAACACACTAGTGCGCCTAGAATTCTCCTTGAATCAACAAACGCTGGAAGAGATGGCCTTTCTGTGCAAATATTACTTTCTTACTACAGCGGCCCAAGATAAATCTATGAAGGCGGTCTTAAAACATATCTTCTGTGAACCTGGGAATCCATGGTCAACCGCCCTCGCAGCCGGAGCAGACCAGCTCAAACTAGCCTTGGAGAACTGGAACCCCAAGATCATTAAGTACTCCGCCATCAAATGCACACTTAAAAAACAAGTTCGCATCCACTCTCGTGCTCTAGACCTGGACCTGTTGGACAAAAAAGGCCTGCCCGAAAGCCAAACCCTGCCACAAAAAGGGTTCAATCCTAAACACCACCTCACGCAGGCCGTGGGCAGAGCAGCCTTATCTAGGATCTTAGCATCCAGATTACACCCTCTGCCTCTTCAAGAAATATACAACACCAAACCGAGAACACAGGTGACCAAGGGTTGCCGGCTCTGCGACTACAAACACGAGTCTCTGGCCCATCTTTTACTCTGTTGCCCGGCCTTGCGTACAGCTCTCAGTCTCGATCTACGGCTAATCCTATTACAACTGGGCACCCGTACAGCCAAGGAGGCGATTCACCAACTGTACACATTGAACACAGTAAAACATATGGCCTCGTTTGGTAAATTTATCAAACAGACTCGATTACTGCTGACGGCTTCACCACATAGAGACCCAGTCAAATGCAAGTCTACTTGACGTCCACGGATTTTAATTATTGCCTTCTTTTAAAATGTTGATATTTTTATAATTCTGTTTTATGCTGAGGTTTTATGTTATGGTTTTAAGTAACCAGCAATAAAATGTATTCATTCATTCATTCATTCATTCATTCATTCATTCATTCATACTCCTTCCTCTCCTGCTCACCAGGAGCTCTCTCTCCCCCCAGCCGGTATGGCGCGGCTAGGCCGGGGTTGCGCTTGGGTCGAGGGCGGCCATCTGGGGTGCTGGGCCGGGCCACTGGAGGCCACGAGGCCGATGGAAGGGGAAGGGTGCCCGGTGTCGGGAAGATGGAGGGGAGGACGTGGGTAACCCCGGGTTCTGGGTAGGGTAGGCTACTTGAGTCAGGGTCGTGTGGGGTGTAGAGGTTAGTCTGGTGTCGCTATGGGTCTGAACGGGCCACGCCACGAGGCCGGGTCCAACATGCGTCCCCCCCCCCAGCTGAAGGCCGGAGAGAACTACCCATCCTCTTGGGGGTTCTCTTCGCTGAGGCGGAAGAATCTGGAAAGGCCGTCAGCGTTGGCGTGGTCGTTGCCAGGGCGATGCTCTACTGTGAAGTCCATCCCCTGGAGGGAGATGGACCATCGTAGCAATTTGGGGTTCTCCCCCTCATCTGCATGAGCCACCGTAAAGGTCGGTGATCCGTCTGGACTCGGAAGTGGGTTCCGAAGAGGTAGGGTCGCAGTTTCTTTAGAGCCCAGACTACGGCGAACGTCTCGCGTTCAATGGTGCTCCATCGTTGCTCCCGGGGCAGTAACCTTCGGCTAATGAAGGCCACAGGCTGATCTAAGCCCTTCTCATTGAGCTGGGATAGGACGGCCCCAATGCCATGCTCGGAAGCATCTGTTTGTACCACAAACTCCTTGGAGTAATCGGGGGCTTGGAGCACAGGGGCCGTACACATGGCGAGTTTCAGGGCGTCGAACGCCTTCTGGCAGGCAGGGGTACACTGCACCTTTCTAGGTTGTCTTTTGGACGTGAGCTCCGTGAGGGGTCCTACGAGGCTGCCGTAACCTTGGATGAACCTCCGGTAGTAACCAGTGAGGCCCAGAAAGGCGCGGACCTCGGTTTGGGTGGTGGGTGGTTCCCAGGCCAGGATGGCGTCAATCTTAGGTTGGAGGGGGGCGACCTGCCCGCTGCCGACCTGGTGCCCCAGGTAGACCACCGACCCTTGCCCAATCTGGCATGTGCTGGCTTTCACTGTGAGGCCGGCTTGGCGCAGGGCCCTCAAGACCCTCCGGAGGTGCTGGAGGTGCTCACCCCACTCGGAACTGAATACCGCAATATCGTCCAGGTAGGCGGCGCTAAACTCTTCCAGTCCGGCCAGGACCCTATTCACCAGTCTCTGAAAAGTGGCCGGGGCATTTTTCATCCCGAATGGCATCACTCTGAAGCGATAGTGCCCATCCGGGGTGGAGAAGGCGGACCGCTCCTTGGCGCCTTCCGTGAGTGCAATCTGCCAGTACCCGCAGGTCAAATCGAAGGTGCTGAGAAATTGAGCAGACCCAAGGTGGTCAATGAGCTCATCTGCGCGGGGGAGAGGGTGAGCGTCGGCTCGGGTGACCGCATTGAGCCCCCGGTAGTCCACGCAGAACCGTAGTTCGGGGGCAACACCAGGGGCAGCTGCTTTCGGGACCAGTACCACAGGGCTGGCCCAAGGACTGTCTGTGGGCTCGATCACCCCTAAGGACAACATCTTTGATACCTCCGCCTGGATGCAGGCCCGGACTCGGTCGGGGACGCGGTAGGCACGGTGCCGTACCGGGGGGCTGTCTCCGGTGTCCACGTCGTGGACGCACCAGTCGGTGACCTTGGGAAAGATGGAGAACAGGTCGGAGAACTGGTCCAAGAGCCGGCGGCAGTCCTCGTGCTGTTGGGGTGTGAGGGAGGGGGCGAGGATCACCCCCTCCACGGAGCCGTCCTTTTCTTTGGCCCGCAGGAGGTCAGGAAGAGGCTCCGTTTCCTCTTCCGCCCCGTCGTCTGTGGCCAGGAGCAAGCTCAACTCCGTCTGCACGAAGTGAGGCTTGAGGCGGTTCACGTGGAGAACCCGAAGGGGGTTCCGCGGAGACTGGACGTCCACCACGTATGTTACCTGACTTTTTCGTTCGACCACCTTGAAGGGCCCGGTCCATTTGTCTTGGAGGGCGCACGGCTTCACTGGGGCCATTACCCAGACCTGTTGGCCGGGCTGAAACTCGACCAATGTGGCGTTCTGGTCGTACCAGCGCTTCATCTCTTCCTGGCTCGCCTCGAGGTTGGCTACGGCCAGCTCTCGGAACTTCCGGGTCTGATTCCTGAGAGTCAACAGGTACCGGAACACGTCCTGCGGGGGGTTCCGGGGTGTCGTCTCCCACCCCTCTTTGACCAGGCTCAGGGGACCTCTGACTGGGTGCCCATACAGTAATTCAAACGGGCTGAACCCCAAGGACTTCTGGGGGACTTCCCTGTAGGCGAACAGGAGGCAGGGGAGAAGGACGTCCCACTTACGCCGCAGGGGCTCCTCGAGGCCCCTCGAGGCCCATGATCATTCCCTTCAGAGTCCGGTTAAACCGCTCTACTAGGCCATTGCCTTGGGGATGGTAAGGGGTAGTGAATTTATACGCTACTCCACATTGTTGCCACAGGGATTTCATATATCTTGAGATAAAATTGGTACCTCGGTCGCTCACGACCTCTCTGGGGAACCCTACCTGGGAGAAGATCCCCATCAAGGCCCGGCCCACCACGGGGGCCGTGACGGTGCGGAGGGGGATGGCCTCCGGGTATCGTGTGGCATGGTCCACTAGGACGAGGATAAAGCGGTGACCCTGGGCGGTCTCGGGATCCAGGGGCCCCACGATGTCAATTCCGACCCGCTCAAAGGGGGTACTGACGACTGGGAAGGGCTGGAGGGGAGCCTTGCGCTTCCCTCCACTTTTACCACTGGCCTGGCACGTGGGGCAGGACTTGCAGTGGGCCTCTACGTGGGCTCGCATTTTTGGCCAATAAAAGTGCGCTCCTAGGCGGTGGTAGTTCTTGTCCTGGCCCAAGTGGCCGGCCAGGGGTACATCATGGGCCAAGCCCAGGAGGAAATCTCGAAAGCGTAAGGGTACCACCAGCACCCGGGCCGCCCCTAGCTCGGCACCCCGCTGTTCGCTATACAGGAGGTCATTCTCCCAATACAATAAGTGGGTTCCCGTTTGGTCGCCCGCGGCTTGGGCGGCGGCCTGCTGCCGGGGTCCGACCAGGGAAGGACAGGTCGCTTGTTCTCTGCAGAACTCCTCTCGGGAGGGGCCCCCTTCGTGGCGCCACTGGGCCAGCTCGGGCAGATCACCTAACTCCGCGATCTGCGCGTGGTCGGGCTGGACGAACCCGTCGTCGGTGAGGAGCTCTTCTCCTGGGGACAGAGAGTGAGGTTCAACAGGGTCGCCCCCGGTTTGGTCAATGGAGGTGGTGCTGGGGGTTTCGTCGTCGACTCCCCCGTGGGGGGGTAGTCGGGCCGCCATGGATCGGGTGGTTGCGCACACCCATTCTGGTAGACCCATCATCCCGAGGTGGGTCTTGTGCTCTACCTGTCTCCAGGGGGAACTTTCCAGGTCGTTTCCCAGGAGGCAGTCTACAGGTTGTGCGGTTCGGACAGCTACCCGCAATGTTCCGGTTACTCCCCCCCATTCGAATGGTACCAAGGCCACCTTACACAAACTCTCCGTGTTGTCGGAAGCTATCACAGGGCAAAAGACATTTGGGATGATCTGATCCGCGTGGACTAAGTGGCTGAGGACACCAGTGATGCTCCTCCCCGGTGTCGCGAAGGGCCTCCACCGGGTGGCCGTTAACCTTTACTAGCTGGCGGTACTTCTTGGTGTTTGCGGGTAGGGGTGCCCCGGGAATCATATCTCGGTCTCCTAGAGAGACTAGGGCTATGGCTGCAGGTTCCCATCCCTCGGGGTCCTCAAACTCCTCCCCTAGGGTTACGGTGGCCATGTGTCGGGCTGGGGGAGCTGTCGTGGGGGGTTTCTGGGCCATAGGGCACTGAGGGTCGCTGGCGTAATGCCCTAGCCGTTGACAGCGGAAACAGGTGATATTCACCCGGGGTCCTTGTCTGCCTGGGGTGGCGGCACTGCCTGGTGGAGGAGCTGGGAACCCCGGGGGAGGGTTCCTCGGGGAGGCTACGCGGGGGCCCGGATGGAAACTCCCTCTGTCTCCCTTGATTCCCCCCCCCCTCTCTGACGGGGAGGTCCTTGCTGGCTGCGGGGGTAATCTCCTACTGGGTTCCGGGGGACCCGGGTGTTTACCCAGCGATCTGCTTCGACGGCCAGCTTCCTCGGGTCTGCGAGTTTGCTGTCGAGCAGGTGCTGGCGTAGTTCTACAAAACAGTTTGTGGACAAGTGTTCCCAGGCAATGAGGTCGGTCAATTCTTCGAAGGTGGTTACCTTGCTGCCCTTGATCCACCCTTCCAGCGCTCGGCTGTAACAGTTTACGTATTCCACCCAGGTGGTGCCTGGGATCTTTCGGCAGTCCCGGAACCGCTGCCGATACATTTCGGGGGTGAGGCCGTATTTCGTGAGGAGGGCCTCCTTCATGTGGCTGTAGGATGTTTGCATAGAGGCCGGTAGGTCGAGGAGGGTGTCTCGTCCTTCGCTCAGGAATCGCCCCCCCAACCCGGCCCCCAGTCCTTCTGTGGGACGCGGTGGGAGGTCATGGCTACCTCGTAGGCTTTGAACCACTGCTGGATGTCATCATTCCGATAGTACTCCTTGACCACATCCTTAGGGATGTGGACCTTCGGTTCCCCCAGGGGCGCGGGTTCTTGGTCCCCGAGGGTCGAGCTCCCTCGCTCCTTGCTCGGAACTTTAATTCTTTCAAGCTGCGCTCGTGCTCCAGCTGAAGTTTCTTCTCCTCGTGCTCTCGTTGCAACTTCTTTTCTTCCAGCTCTCCTTGTACTCGGAGTTGTTCCACTGCTAGCTTTTTTTCGGCTAGCTTTATCTCGCCTTCTATTTTCAGTTTGGCCATTTCTAGTTCATGGCTTCGATCCCTTTCCCTGTCTGCGACGTCTTCCGGGGACCAGCCCCCACCCGTTGCGTTGCTCTGTGCCTGGGGGTTATTGCTGGTTCTCGGGAAGTTCCTGAGCTCGTCCGGCCGCTCTGTCTCCTCACCGACGTCGTCCAGTCGGGGAAGGGAGGCTCCGGACTCCACCCAGGCTTTCAGGGCTTGTTGCATGTCTTCCTTGGTGTTCAGACCAGTGGTAGCGATTTTCCGTTGTTTGCAAAATTGTTTCAGCTCCTTGTGCGTGTATTCTTCTAACCGCTGTTCACAGAACGTAGCACTCGAGTCGGTTTCAGTGGTGCTCATGGTGGTTCTTCTGTCGTCTTTGTTCGGTAGTGCGTCAGCCGTTCGTTGTACGATCTCTAGATTGTGGGCTCCGATCCCGTCGCTTGCCACCAGTGTTAGAAAGGCTAGCCTCAGGGAAGGTCAGAATAGGTACCTGACCACCCTGGGCCCCACCCTTCTGGGAGAAGTAGCTGAGCACTGGCCGGAGACCCCTCAGGGCCGGGTCTCGTACCTAGGATCGTACACGCTGATTCAGCACCAGGCAACACAGACACCACACTGCAGATTCTGTAGTATGTATACTTTATCTAGGAATATCAGGACATTTATGATCCGCAGAAGCGTATATACAAGTAGAGCAAGGGCTCACAAAGTCTCGGTTGGGTATGGGTAGCGGGACAGTCTTAGGATCTGGGTCAATGCGGGAGCGTATCCGGCGCACAGCTCTCAATCCTCGAGCCGGGGGATACGAGACGATCCTTAGGGCCCAGCCGGACCGGAATGTCTCTTGAGGGTGTCCGAAACTGCAGGGCTCGAGTCCGGGTGTCGGAGGTCGGACAATCTTCCGGGAGCCGCGAGTCGCTCAGCAGGGCTCAGAGTTCTCTAGGGTGCAAGGTGAGCCGCGACCACGTCAGCAGGGCTCGGGTGTTTTAGGCAGAAGTCCGTCTCTGCCAAGGGGAGCCGCGACGCTGTCTGCAGGGCTCACCGAGGTTCCAAGAGTTCCGTCGGGGTTTGGGAGGATGTTCTTCAGCCGCGACCACGTCAGCAGGACTCGTTTCGTTCCAGGATTTTTCTGCCGAGGATCCCAGGGCGCCCCTTGTTATAGGTTGACTCCTCTTTGATGTCCGGAGTCCTCACGGGCAGGGGTCTTGGCGCCTGGGGGCCGTTTGTTGGGGGTTTCTGCCACGCGGCCCTTTGATCCTTTCAAAGTGGGTTCGGGAGGGATCCCAGACATGCAGCAGGCGTGGAGCCAGCCCTCAGGGTGGCCGGAGGGCGATCGAAAATATCTCTTGGTAGGAGGCCAGGTGTGAATGAAAACTACTCCTCCCTCTCCTGCTCACCAGGAGCTCTCTCTCCCCCCAGCCGGTATGGCGCGGCTAGGCCGGGGTTGCGCTTGGGTCAAGGGCGGCCATCTAGGGTGCTGGGCCGGGCCACTGGAGGCCACGAGGCCGATGGATGGGGAAGGGTGCCCGGTGTCGGGAAGATGGAGGGGAGGACGTGGGTAACCCCGGGTTCTGGGTCGGGTAGGCTACGTGAGTCAGGGTCGTGTGGGGTGTAGAGGTTAGTCTGGTGTCGCTATGGGTCTGAACGGGCCACGCCACGAGGCCGGGTCCAACAATACTTAAGTAACATTCAGTGACACAATTTGTGACACTTTTGTGGAAGTAAAACGAGCAATGATGTACAGACGCCATCGGCAAAGAGTTAGACGCGTTTGGAAACTTTCCCGGGGTGAGAGCATGATAAGTTCCCTTATAATTGCATTATCGCGCAAGAGGGTTGTGCGTGTTAGCACTGTTATAGTTGAAACTAAGGAGCACCCTATGGTTACAATATACACGTGTATATCAGCCCACAATTGCATGTTAAAGAAAGGGCTTCACTTTGTTTTTCGTCCGTTTCTAACCACTTATTTACGTGAGAGCATTCTACATGAGATCCTCTATCTTTAAATTTCATGCGGATTTCTTGTTTAAATGTACATCTATAACCAGCATTGACATAGCCAATAGGTCTTGCCTTTGGGACCTTATAAGTATTTAGTTATGCAGCACAATATCCTTGGTGCAACAACATTAACTGTTGCATGGCTAAACACTTATAAGGTCCCAAAGGCGAGACCTATTGGCTATGCCAATGCTTGTTTACAATAGATTCGGGATTGGAAAATAGATCAGCCCGCCCCACCTCTTCAAAGCTACTTAAAATATATCTAAGCCACGGTATTCGGGATGCGTTGTCAAGGGTCATATACTCTTTTAAAATCAAATGGCTAAGAGTTAATTCTTTATTCAGCCAGCAATTTAGCCAAAACACAAGGGGGCGCAGTGCCAGGGTGTCACTTAAATAGGGCACCCCCAGTTCCTCGTGGACCACCAGGTTCGAGAGACCACTCGGACGCCCAACTAGCGCTTCAAGAAAGTGTTCTCAACTACCTGAAGTGCGTCAGTGGTGGTATGCCCCCAGATTTCACTACCGTAGCCGGCTATAGCTACACCTTTTGCCTGGTAAACTTTCCACATAGCTTGTCTATTTTAGAAGGAAAGATAAAAAATGGCCGCATTCACCCGAACCATATCCCCCTTTTTCCTCTCAGTTAGTGGCCCCCATTTTAATTGATCATCCATTAGGACCCCCAGGTATGAAAAAACGTGCGTCCGGGGATCTTTGGCAGGGCCTACTCTAAATTGAAAACTTTTTTGGGGCCGACTCCCCGCCTGCATTATGTAGGATTTCGAGTTGTTAATTGATAAGTCTCAATACGACATAAGGTTTGAAAAGGCGTCTAACAAAGATTGGAGACCCCTAGCAGTCCTAGATAGGAGAACCGCGTCATCCGCCCATAATAGGACAGGGAGCCCACGCCGCCCTACATACGGGTAATATACCGCAGTATCTATTAAGGCTCTGTCTATATAATTAATATAGAGGTTAAACAAGAATGGGGCCAGAATACAGCCTTGACGTACACCCCTCTTTATATCAAAGTCCCTAGAGACGCGAAGATCCTGGGAGAATCTAACATTGGCCTTAGTTGCCCTGTGTAGGTCCTCGATGTCCTTGACAATATTGCTCTCTACCCCCATGCCCCTCATGGACTGCCACAGTTTGACCCTATTTACGCATTCAAATCCGGATGATAAGTCCATGAAGGCTAGGTAGATAGTTCTGGAGCGAGCAACCGTATATTTACTAAGTAACATGGTTAAGTTAAGGCATTGGGCCACGGTTGACCGACCCTGGCGGAATCCAAATTGGACATCAGAAATTATCTTGTCCCCCTCAGCCCAGGTGGATAGTCGTTCTAGTAATACGCGGCCCACAGCCTTAACCACTGAATCAAGAAGTGAGATTGGCCTATAGAAAAAAGTGTTATTGCGATCCCCCTTCTTGAAGACGGGAACAATAGTTGAGGTGGCCCAGGACTCGAGGCAGCCGTCCCTGGCTGCTGCATTAAACACGGCCATGAGTATTGGCGCCCCAAAAAGTGCATCCGACTTAAAAAGGTCCGGGGGAATGCCATCTGGGCCTGGAGCTTTATTGCAGGTTAACCCGGCAATACCAGCTTCAACCTCTCCCTGCTCAAAAACCACTACGGGGACATCCATAACACGACCTGTCTGACGAATTTGCTCCGTTGGACTTTCAAACATGGTTTTAAAATGGAGAACCCATTCGTCCTCAGTGATGTGCCATCCTAGTTCGCCCCCTACTTCGTGCTCAAAAGGTGACTTTTTTTGGTTGCTTTTGCTTCTCCTCTCAAAGGGAATCCTATATCCAAATCGGGTATTGCTACATGAATTGTTAAATGTATTCAAACATGTTATGCAAGAGCAAAAAGAACTTTAAACATACCCCCTAGAGCGCATTCCACTTTTAAAATAGGGGCTACTATGGCTTTGTTTGGAAACATTTCCATAGTTGACATCTGTAAGGCTGCAATATGGTCTACACCACACACATTCACAAAGCACTATTGTGTAGATGTGTTAGCGAGACAACAAGTTAATGTAGGCCAGACAGTACTTAGAACACTTTTTCATACAACTGCAACAGCTACAGGTTAGCCACCGCTTTGTTAGAATACTGCTGTAAAGTCTTTGCAAAGCATGTGATCTACAGCTCACATGCCTTGAACAGAAAATGTTATTTACCCAGTAAGCATCTGTTCTTGTCATGTAGAGCTGTAGATTAATCTGCACCCACTCACCTCCCTGGGTAGCTATACCTGTTGCAGTTCTTTCTTATCTTGTTTACATACGCATGGACATCTCTATTCTACCTTTACTAACTCCATTCTCACCCTCTGCGGGAAAACAATCTATCAATGGAGTTGATGCCCATGCGCACTATCACTGAAAGGAGGAGTCACCTACCTCGTGACTGGAAAGACTTCTTTGAAGAAAAACAACTTGCAAACATCCAGACCCAACACTAGCTGGCAGGAGTATGCAAAGCATGTGAATCTACAGTTCTACATGCCAAGAAGAGATGCTTTCTAGGTAAGTAACATTTTCCTTTTACTGGATTTAAACCACGAGGCAATGCTTGGCTTAACCACTGGTTGAAGAGGATGGATTCTCTTCAGCGATCCCGCTCAACTGAAGGTCTCTATGACCTGACCGAGCTTCTTCTGCATTGCTGCACTCTTGCAGAAGAGGACCCTGTCATGATGGGTAGTTCTCTGGATAAAGATCTGCTAAGCACCAGCCTAAAAGCAGCCTCCGACAGGTCTGAGAGCCCATTCCACCAGGTTGAAGGCTGCTACATTTTCCTGGCCTGAATCCTGTTAGGTGGTCAGATATTAATGACTTTTCCTGAAAGTGTTTTGAGAGATGAGGGAATGCTGTCCTTTCACTTTTCCTAGGATTGGTACTTTGGAAAGTAGTCTGTAGATTACTGCTAAAGTAGCCTTGTTATACATGATGTTTTGAATTGTGATGGAAACCTACCTGTTGGTAGAAACTTGTTAATGATATTCAATTTTTGGGATTGCTCCTAAGGTTGATAGCAGACTGTTTGAAAATCATTAAGAGCAAAGATCTGATGGCGTGACTGCTCAGCCACTTGATCTCTTTGTCTCATGGAATTCTTTGAGAGTTCCTTGAAGGAGGACAGAGTGAATGTATTTTTCCTCCAGTGAGGTTCATTTGTGCTGTTACAGTAACTGTGCTTTTCTTTTTATTAAATTGGTATTCATCTAGTGCTTTGACTTTTGAGGTAAAATGATTGGATATTTGGTTGTAAAAGCTCTGAGATTCAGGAATTCATATTGTTGTGCAATCTAGAAGCCAAATTTCTGATATAATTTTATACATAGTTCCTCCGAAGGACATGTAGCTGTAATGCTTCTTGAGTAGTAGGTCTTTCTTTGCTTTTTTGATGTTTTATTTCTACCTTGTATCTCTATGAATCTGTTTTGCCCAATAAGCTGTTGGATTTCTACTACACTCGTTAAGTGGTACATATTTGTGCTTTTACTTTTTTTAAATCATTATTCATCCAAGGCTTATTCCGCTTCCCTTTTTTGTCCTGATATTTTGATGGGGATAAGTTGATTGAAGGTAGGGTTCTTTCAGTCATATTGTTTTCCTTTTGAGATTATTATGTCCATTTGAATGTTTATTTAGAAGTATTTTCCATTGTCTGCATGTTGTCATGTGAGACTGGGAGTTAGTTAGAGGTTTGTAAGAATATTATGATTTATCAAGATGAGGAAATGGTCTCCCTATAATACTTGGCTAAAATCTTTGCTGAATTCTTTGTCTTTTATCCAGTTAATTGAGTTCCTGACTGCTATTTTCCTTTTAGATTTATTTTTTGCTTGTAATCTGTATGCTCACTTTACAGTTCTGTGCCTCCTTTGTAGTAAAGCTAACTGATGTGCAGGAGTGTGCGTTCTGCTTTATCTGTATCCATTCTACCTATCCAAGCCAAGTGTTGATAGTCTGTGCCACACTTTAAAAGAGCCATTGCACTAGTAAACAACTTCTAGATCTTGTAAGTGGAGTTTCAACTAATACTTTGTACTTCCTTTCTTTATTCAGTCTAGATGACCCTGAAATCACACAGCCTGTTGGCTTTGCTTTCACACCATATTGTCCATTACCTTCTCTGTGTCATTCTTAACTAAGAAACACCTGGATTTCTTCCACAATTTCATTGTGTTTTTTATACTTCCATTGATGAATCTCCGATATGTATGTGAGGGGGTTGGAGGATCTGTGTGTGATTGGAGTAAGCACCGTGCCCAATATCTGGCAGAGTGATTCTCTGGGATAAGGTAGAAGCTGTTGGGAAGTGGTTCAGCTTACCATAGGCGTTGTGTGCCACCAAGTAGAATGTGTAATTCACTAAGGTGGGAGTACCGCTCTCACCCGATATCTTACATAGGGATGCTCTTGAGCCACTTCCTCCCCTCAGTGGAGTGTGACGCAACCTGTCCTGCCCTCATGTCGGATCTATCCTTTATAAACTGATCCTTAAAAGAAACCTTTTGCTAGTGTCCAAGGACGCATAGAATCCTTGCTATTATTAAGTGTGTCTTTCAAATGTCTACAAGGTCATATTATGTGTATAATAAGTGTAAGGCCTTATGCGGCCTAAACAATAACGTTTTTATTGAAATAATAACTCTTTGAAAATGTTTGAAGGCTGTGCAAATAGTTCCTATTTTCAACCATATGTCCTCACTGGCGTAACGAAACTTGAGGGGGCCCCCCTGCAATGTACGTGGAGAGGCCCCCTCCCGACTCAATCTAGAGCTCACCGGCTAGAGTACTGTGCTGTGGGGCCCCCCCCGGAGATTTGCCCCCTGCACGACGGGTGCCTGTGCCACGCCACTGTATGTCCTGCAGGAAATGTTGTAGTACATCTTGTGTGATATCAACCAGGTTAATGGCCTAACTGATCCTCTCTTGGGTGCTTTGGTTAGACAAGACTTTATTAGTGTTGCCTTCTCTTTTTTTTTTTAGGCCTGCAGCAAGCATGTCCTTTACAAGCGGCTCGCTTCTGCCCATTGATGCAGGCATGTTTCTGCCTTGGTGCTGGCGGTAAACGCCATAGGAGACCGTGTCCAAGGTTGTCTTCTCTTCTACTTCACTGCTTGGCCACCCCAGTATGAATAATGTTGCAGTCTGAATCCAGGCTGCTTAATTGAGCATGATTGAGAAATTCTTTCCTCTTGTGCTAGTTCACTTAGGACAGTTTACAATGTGCTGGAGGCAGGTGTGGTTTCTCACTGACACATTAATGCGAGTGAGCTATCCTTCAAAATTGTTTCAGCACCAGTGTGTAGGATGGCAGAAAGAATATATATAAAAAAATCTATAAGAATTTTTCTGGATCATTAATCAGAGTACATATACATACATTTATATATAATACAAAGAAATGTAAATATTTGTGTCTACATCTATTATATATAAAACATTTACTGTATAAAACATCCCCACCCAAGAGATACAGCTTAACTCCCTCTAACATCTTATAACGAACAACTATATACATAAAACTGTATGCAAAACATTAAAAGTCTAAAACATTGGCTATCCTACATCAGTATGTTACCATTAATGTTTAAATCAATTTAATTAAAACAGTTTGTGTATTGAATAGATCAGTTTGCATTCATGTATCACATGGAGAAGAGAGCAACAGGTTTAACTTCCAAAATCTGTATCCACTACACTTTCTATACCCCACCTTCTTGTTTCCATTACTGAGGCATTATTAAGAGTATTGCCTATGTAACATGAGAGATGCACAGAAACTTAAACAATTCAGAGAGTATGAATAAAGATATCAAAATCACATACCATATGAACCAAAATGAAATCTATATCATTAGGCTTACTTCTGAGAAGATGGCTGCCTGTAGTAGGAGCTCCAGCAGCTGGGAGAGATTAAATCCGGTGCCATCCCCTCCAAAATGCTAAGATTGTGCTCCAGAGGATCCCCTGAGTGCACATCTGTGCCCAAAGCCCCCGTAGCCTCCCAGATTCTATGTTTAACACCCAACTCAAGACCACTCAGCGGGCTCTATGGCGAGAAAATGGCACCCGCAGTTCCATGAGGACTGGCCCACTACTGTGAGCTGTTTTTCTAGTCCTCCAACATGATATACATTGATGGCAAAAGGTATCTGAAGTTAGAGTGCATGCTTCCTGCTGCACCCACTGTCCTGCAGACCTCACTCCTGATACCCGCTGCCCACCACCCTCTATCCTCAGTGCCTGTCTGGGATCCGCCATTACGTGTGGGCCCATGTCTAGTTAACAGCTTTCTCAGTGACTGTGTTGCACTCTCTCCAAACGAGCAAGGTGCAATAAATTAGAATCTCGCATGCGAATGAAGGTTCCCCTTTCTTTTTTTTTAATTTAAATATCTTTGCTTTTCGTAAAATAAACAGTTTACAAATGACAGTGAGACAAAATAAAAGGGGGGGGGAGATGGGTAGGGGATGAATTGCTACATTTGCCCTTGTGATATATGTGACAGGCACGTAGTGCCGACATTAGAATGTGCCAATTGCATTGTCCGGTACGTTCTCCCCTTTCCTGTTATAGCGGCTATCCATCACTCTCACAGACCGAAGTGAGGGCTGCGGAAATGCAGTAGCAGTGATTCACCATTGCGATTACAGCTGGTGCTGGTGTCTTGCAACAACGGGCCAGTGGGAAGAATATAGCAGCGGGAATCCGCTCCCATCTCTTCGGTAAGCTAACATAAAATTGTCCCACACCCCCATGAGCTGGTGCGGATGTCCTACAATAACGTGCCTCCATAAACAATACAGCGAATAATAATGAAAAAAGAGTTACGAGCCACCGCGAAGAATATGGTAGCACGATTCAGCGCTTGAGCATGCTAGTGTGAAAGGCACCTGTACTCCCATGCGCTGTAAACCTTCTCAGTGGCTAACCTCGCAAACACCAGTCTTCCTCATCTTACTTAATAAATATACCAGTATTCATCCTGGAAGAACACTCCTTATTTAAAAAAGACATGCAACCGTAAATACAAGGAGGAAGAGTGGCTGAAGTAAAGGTAGAACAACCGCAAACCATGTCATCTCTATGCACCAGTAGGATCCTCAAATTTAGAGGCCGAGGAGGCCCGTAAAACCCCAGCCTCTTTGCCCTCCAGACTCTAACCCTGAAACAAGCTGGTTTCTTGGCATCCAACGCAATATAAGGACAACAACCAAGTTGAACTCTCCGCCTATAGTAAATATACAGGTATGGTGAAGGTGAATTGACGGATGTGCTCCCTCTTTAGCGCTGTCTACACCGCCTTGTCATAGCGGTTCTGACTCAAAGGTGAATACATGGAGTAAAACTGATGTATGACTAAGTCCTCTTAACCTTCAAGAAATCTAATGCCTGTCTGATACAAAATGAGCAGAGCTGCATAATTATATAATTATATTAACAATGCGTGCACTTTCAGCAGTATACATTATAAACACAGCGCCCTTGTGTTCTGCTGCAGCCTATGCTGACCACGGCACCCCATCTCAACCGCCAGCACTGCTGACAGTCTCGCATGTCAAGTGTTAACAATTGTTGGCAAGCACAAATATGCTACCCATCTTGACACACCTCACTACTGCTCAACAGGCCATTCAATAATCTGTGTCTCTTGTGGGGGACCGAATCGCTGATCTGCCTAATTTTGACATAAGCCACCACGCTTTGAGTACACATATTGAGAACATCAGAGTGTAGGTTGCAAAGACTGGGTGAAGCTGTGCCTTGTTCTATCTACGCTGTATCTAAGTTTGTCTAGATGATGAGCGGACATGCTTTGCCTACATCTGTCTGCCCCCGGTCTGCTTGTCTCTGAACATGTGAGCTCCTTTCTTTTTATCACCGGTGACGATCTCAGGACACAAAGTAAAACACGCATCCAAATCGGTCGAATGGCTCACCCCAGTGGCAGACAAAAAGGACTCCAGAGATGCGAAAGACCACAAAGTCAGCAAAGAACCGAAAGCATCTCTAAAAAGGGCTAAACAAGACCCTCTGGTCATTGAATTGCCTGTCATGCCTAAACAACCCTTAGATGTCAATGAGAAAATGGACCTAATTCTTCACAATCTACTTTCCCTTCAAGAACTGGCACAAAGCACCAAAGCAAGCATCGATTTCTTACCAACTAAGATCTCTGCCATGCGAAATGACCTCAAATCCATACAAACATGGACTGGCGAGTTTGAATCAAGAATAAGTGTGCTTGAAGATGAGAATTGTAAAGATACAAAAATCACCCAGGCCACAGTCAACCGGATCAGTACTCTCTCCAGAACCATCACTGACCTTCAAAATAGGAACAGAAGAGGAAATTTAAGAATTTTTAGATTACCTGAAGGGTCTGAAAACCAAGCTTCCTCTTGTGTCTTCTTAGAACAATGGATCCTGCACACCTTTGGTATCACATTTGAGAGACCGTTCCAAATCGAAAGAGCCCACAGAGTGCCCACCAGACCTACCCTGGGCACTAGAACCCCACGCCCGCTTATCTTCAGATCTCTCAGATTCCAGCACTCTGAATCTGTCTTATCAAACATGAGAAAGTCAAAATTGCTGATACAGAGTGACAAAAACATCGGAAAAGCCCACAACTATGCTAAAGAGATGGGTTTCAATAGAAAAGGCTTCTTAGCCCTGCGAAATTCAATCACTGCTCTGAATATCAGCTTCTCCTTCATCGCCCCAGACAAATTCAAAATCATCAATAGGGGGAAGACTTTTATTTTTGATGATCCCACTGAACTTGAATCTTGCATCCAAAACCAGCAAGACATGTCCTCCTGATTCATCATTCAACATGGTCCTCTCCTAGGATGAATTGATGACAGTTCTGAAACACTCTTCGCTCAGTCAGATAAGACTCAGTATATACAATCTCTCTCTTGATGTATTGTTTTTGTAGATGAGGTATCTTATGTTTCTATTACTATTGTGGTATCTGATATTATTAAGGTACTCATATCTTAATTAGCTGACGCTTTAATATGTATGTTTTATATGCTAAACATACAACTAGAACTTACAGCCTACAAACACACAGCCCTAAGTCTTTAAGGCTTTGAACTTTCATATGATCACATCATCTCATCACATTCCCTCACATGCATGACCTCAAGAAACAATGATTTTGCGATTCATTCTCAATTCTCTCAGAGCAGGACGTGACTTTGCTACCTCCCACTCCGTCGCATGAAAAACACAACGTTTCTGTTGGGAGCTATCGATCAACTACCCCAGCATACTACACCACTTCGCCATCCTTTTTACATTCTCTCTCACAACATCACTCATCATAAGTCTCATACCAACATTTATTTGTACCCGCTTACTGACTCACTCTTTCCATGCTACCACTAGCCATTAGCCCACTCCTATACCTCACCCTTCATTACTCGGACAATATAACTTCTGGCCTGCATGTCTACATGTAACAAGACACGCCTGCCCCCTCATTGACGTTTGGGGCTACACTCTTCCAGTTATGTTCCAGTACAGTGATATGGTCTAAGCGGATATTCACCCGTAGCTAACATTCCTTCCAACCGTCAACTCTGACAACACAACAGCCACTTCATACATGTCTGATATGATGCTTTGACTTTTCTTATAACTCTGACTGATTATTCAAAATGTTATTTGATTTTAATAAGTTTTTTTTCAGGTTTCATAACTGTTGGTTTATTGTCTCGCTGTGCATGTTATGTCATACCTTTCGCAGCCATATAGAAAATGCTTGTTGTATATTGCACACAAATTCTGAATCGTTGTTTACTTAGTTAAAATACAAAAGTCTGAGCATTATGGCTTTATGTGTATTACAACAAGGTTTTATTTCGCTTTTTCAAACATTTAAATTGTTTCAAAAGGTTTCCTTACCCTCGAACTTGCTTGGTCAATGGCCTACAACTACAAGTCAAATCTCCCAAATGCCAGATACTATACGTTAAACAAACCACTGCACTGCTCTAATTATCCTCCAGATATTGACTATTCCTCCGACATCCCTCCGCCCCTTCTTGTGCGCTCCCACGAGTTTGAAGCTCCCAATCGTCGGCTCTGTGGCGACCACTGTATCCACGTTCCATGTTTAGATGGATTTCTTGAATTCCTATTTTTTTACTTTTCTCTCCTCCTTGCTTATTCTTCTATGCCTCCTCATTCCCTACCTTCTTCCCTCCTCCTGAGAATATCCCAAGTATATAAGACCGGGTCCTCCCATTATTTGGATTGTTGTATTAACCAGTGTTTTTATGCTTTCCCCTTGCTCGACAGACACCCCACATTGCGACCGAATTCTACACAATAAGCACCATGTCTCATGACACTCTTGAGATCTTATTGCTTAACGTAAAGGGCCTAATCAGGTTAAAAGAAGGAAAATAATTGAATACCGTCATAAACTGAGAGGGGACATCCTCTTGCTTCAAGAGACCAGAGTAGACAAGGACATCACTTGAAATCTCCTAAACAATTGTTACTCAGATCTGGGTTGCTCCCCTGATTCTGAGAAGAAGAATGTTGTAATCACTATCATTACCAGATCTACAGGTATTAAAGTAATTAAGAATATAAACAATACAGAGGGAAAATCTCACAAATCATTAAAGATAACCAGGAGCTATTTAGCATCAATATATATGCTCCACCTGCAGACTGCCCCACTTTTAGGGTTGACCTGAACAAAAGTATACATGAAATCCCAAACGGTTCAAAGATTCTACTGGGTGGTGATTATAACCTCCCAATGGATCTAATACTGAATAGACTATCTCCCCGTAAATGTAGACCAGGAAAAGTCCATATACAAATGAAAAAGCTTACCACTACACATAATCTTACAGACATCTGGAGGCTTTTTAACCCAACAGATAGCAAATTCACTTTCTACTCAAACCCTCTTAATTCACACTCGAGGATGTACCATATACTAACCAATGGTGAAATCTATTATCAGTGTTGTTACCATCCCCAATCAACCTCAAGTGACATATCCATTTGGATTCAATTTGCTTTAGAGTAACCCTTATCTCCACCTCTAATGTTAACTGGTATCTAATCCCTCCGATGAAACAGAGACATTTTGGTTGTCCCTGGGTTATTCCATACAGTCACTGGTCATCGATTATTTTGTGTTCCCATTTTACAGAGCACTGGCATGTTCTTGAATCAGAGACTTTATAATACGGACAGTGCTGTCAACATAAATCAGATTACAATCACAACAAACCACATACACTACAAATTTGGTGTTGCAGTTTATAAAATGTTGGATCGCATATTCACATTCCATATTATACTTAAAACTCATTGTCTTGTTTTTACTAAATTTGCACGTTACATCTGTTGCATGGAAAGAATTCTGGTGGTTTAACTGATATTCAACTCCATAAGTTCTGCATGGGAGCCACATAAGAAGGGCAAATTAATTCCTGAAAGTTCTGCTACCCCTCAAGAATATGATTTTTGGTGAGCAGTTTCAAAGCAATTGCAGCATAACGTTAATCTAAAATGTGCAGAGCAACAAGCCCTGGCAACATTAAGACAAGATAAGACCGTAGAAATTTGTGAGGCTGACAAAGCCGGGTATGTAGTTATTATCGATAAGCAATACTATATTAATGAGATTAATAGACAGCTAGCAGATGTCACTTGCTATGAACCAACTGCAACCAACTCACAAAGAAATTGACTATTTTCATCAACATGAAGATAACTGATTGGAAAGACAGATGCTTGATACCTGATTATGAAATTAGTTATTTATGCATTGAGAATCTGAGAACCCGAGAACCCCATGTATTTATATACTCCTGAAAGTTATAAAAAAGACACATTTTCACCAGGTACACCAATAATATCTATTATTGGGCCCCCTACGGAACACCTTTCAGAGTATGTCGATAAGCACCCTCAGGGATTTGTTTGTAACCTTCCAGCCTATATCCAGGATGGTAAAATATCTTAAACAAGTTCAGAAATATCACCTGGTCGTACGAATTAATGTGTGTTACTGTCATACCGCAATCCCGGTAATCACTGACGGCATCCCGGTGGTGGCGCTACCCGGAAGCAGAGCCCTCTCCGAAAACTACATTTCCCAAAACGCTTAGCGTCATCACGTCCCACGTGATCATCGCTACGCACAAACCCAGATATAGGCATTCCGCTCCGATCCAGCGGGGCCGATTATTCGAGCTCCGTATGGCATTCTGAGATCTACAGACACCTGAGAACCATCCGTGGATTACGTCCTCCCTGTTGTAGAGCGGTACCGTGAGTACACGCTATTTTGGTTATGTCAAAAAAATATGGGATCAGGCTTTTCTTGTGTTCCTCTGTTGGAGAGACGGCAGCTACGCGTCTCATGCAGAGGGACTGAACCGAGCCTCGTCCTCTTTCTCTTTGTACAGTGCTTTGTCCAGCCTTTGTCCTCGTTGCCTGTTTCTCCGTTGGAGAGATTGCTGCCGAGCATCTCGTGCAGAGGAACCTAGTCTGTGATTACCGTTGTGGCGCAAGCGGCAGGCCCATTCTGTTTCTGGACGCTGCTATCGCCCCTCTGTTGGTGAGACTGCCGTCGGGCATCTCGTGCAGGGGAGAGTGTTAAGCGCTTGTGAGCCCCTTGGCGATTCCTTTTCTCTGTTGGCGAGCCAGAACATTTAGCGCTCTTGCAGAGAAAAGATACTCAAAAAGGGATAAGTCAATCCCTAGACACTTGTGCACTTTCTTCCTATGGTGCTGGGATGGGAATTACAAGCTGGCCTCTAAACTTATCTGAAGCGTTCTAATACGAGGGAGACTACCGAGCGACTGGATTAATCTCCTGGGTATGGTTGTATCGGTTCAGAGTTGAGAGACTTGTACCTCACCCCACATATAGGGGGTCTCTGACTTTTCCAAATCGACTCCGACAAGACAATGCACCTCAAGCCGCAGGGGCTAAGAAAACCGTTATCCCAATACTAATGGGTCATATCCTTGTTACCAGAAAAGAATGTGCATTTCCGGTGAAAGAACCTCCAGTTGAGTTGTTTGTTGTGTTTTATTTCTTTACTAGGAGAGAGAGTCTTTGGAGGGTGTGACGATAGCCGATTGTCTGCACTGCCTACTAGCCGCCCTTGCCTGGGGGTAGGTTACGGGGGAAAGGGATCTAGGGCAAGGAACAGTAAAATCTAATCTTACCCAGGAGCTGTATTTACAGTGTATTCTCTCTTCCATTTTATAGCATTTGGGTCGGACGTGTGCATTCACCCTCACCTCTCTTCCAGTCTCAGCCTTCCACCTTTTATTTTCAGGTAGGGAGAGTGGTCCCAATCAGATGAGCACGAGTTAAAGGGAAGGGGCAGGGAAAGGGGGTGTGGTGGATGATCCGTAGGGACTAATTGTTGTTCTTGTGTTTCCTCAGGTCTCCCTCCTTGCAGTTCCCTTCCTTTCCTTCCCCCACTTAACTATCCCACCAGTCCGAGTTTATTGCTCTTCGGACTTGGGGCAGTTTAGAGGTGGACCCCTTTGAGCATCGGCACAATCCCGAGGACTTCGTCTGGCAACACCTGACAGAATCATCGGCCCACGAATATATTCGTCCTCTTGATTGTGCCGATATCAGGGATGGCCACCTTGGATGATGTTATGGCCGCCTTGGCTCAAGTCCAAATGGAGCACGCCGCGTCTCGTTAGGAGACGGCCGCGCTTCAGGCTAAAGTAGAAAGAATGCAACGGAACCCCTTTGATGTGGGTGCATCTTCAACCCCCTCACCGGTACCCGTTGTGGTGGAAATGCCTTCTCAGATTCCCCTAGCCCCCCCTGAATGGTTTCACGGAGATAATAAGAAAGTTCAGGTGTTTATGACACAGGCATTACTCCATTTTAATTGTAAGCCAAAGCTATTTTCTACCAATCAGGCTAGAGTAGCGTTTGTGATCTCTTATCTGGCTGGGGAGGCAGCGCAGTGGGCAGTTCCGTTGGTGAAAATAGACGATCACTTGCTATACGACTGGGAGGCCTTCAGACATGAATTCGAAAAGACATTTGATAGAAGGGCGGAAACCTTTTCCGCCGATAAAGACCTGTTGGAGCTTCGCCAGGGGAAATACGGAACTTATCACATACCTAAATAACTTCCGCCGCCTGGTGGCCGAAACTGAGTGGCCGGAATCCAAACAAGCCGCTATATTTTATCAGGGGCTTAAGGATGAATTGAAGGGCGTCCTCGCCCAGGTGGATCCCCAACCACAGACCTGTGCCTCCCTTATTGACTTAACCTTGAGACTGGATCACCGGTTGAGAGAGCGAAAAGGGGACCACAAGCGGAAGGACAGATACACCCCGTCGTTGGATAGATCTCCTCCTTCGGATCGAGGAGCCGCTCGAGCTGAGCCCATGGAAATCGGGGCGGTACGAGCCTCTTTGACTCTCAGCGAAAGGGACCATAGACGCAAACAAGGGTTGTGTCTATATTGTGGGAGGAAGGGCCATTACCTTCGCGAATGTCCCGTGAAACCAAAGTACGGGCGGCCAGGACAGGTAGCAACGGTAGCAGCGAAAACAGAGGCGGAAAACACCTTAGCTTGAGGGCTCAGGAAGGGGAGCCATCAAGCGGTATCATGATCCCTTCAGTGAACCGGTCGAACTTCCTAGAAGCAGAACATTTCTTTGTGGGATTGGACATTGTTATCAATTTGTGAGGCTGACAAAGCCGGGTATGTAGTTATTATCGATAAGCAATACTATATTAATGAGATTAATAGACAGCTAGCAGATGTCACTTGCTATGAACCAACTGCAACCAACTCACAAAGAAATTGACTATTTTCATCAACATGAAGATAACTGATTGGAAAGACAGATGCTTGATACCTGATTATGAAATTAGTTATTTATGCATTGAGAATCTGAGAACCCGAGAACCCCATGTATTTATATACTCCTGAAAGTTATAAAAAAGACACATTTTCACCAGGTACACCAATAATATCTATTATTGGGCCCCCTACGGAACACCTTTCAGAGTATGTCGATAAGCACCCTCAGGGATTTGTTTGTAACCTTCCAGCCTATATCCAGGATGGTAAAATATCTTAAACAAGATGGGAAGGAGCTTGAAGCCGGTCCCATAACGTACGTAACGCCTGAGCTAGTAATGGTGTATGAGGGGTATCATCGCGAATTGATTACGTTCAACGTTATTCAAGCCCCGCAATACGGAATGATATTGGGTCTCCCTTGGTTGCGACAACATGATCCTACTATCAATTTTTCCGACGCCTCCATGTCTTTGCATTCCCGTTACTGCCAAACCCACTGTAACCAAACGTCCCTCAGTCCTTCTGTGACGTTAGCCCGAAGACAGCACATCGCCACAGCTGCGGAAAAAAGCGTAACCCTACCTACCTGCTATAGGGAGTATGCCGATGTTTTCAGTGACGTCAAAGCAGAGAAACTACCCCCGCACAGAGACTATGACTGTCTTATCGATTTGGTGCTCGGTGCGGTGGTACCCTGTGGTAGAATCTACGCCCTTACTGCTCCAGAGACCCTCCATCTATGGGAATATTTAGACAAGCTCCTGGGATTGGGGTTCATACGCCCATCCAGATCACCTGCAGCATCACCCCTCTTCTTCGTTCCTAAAGCCAATGGAGACTTGAGGTGTTGCATAGACTACCGAGCGTTGAATGCGATAACTGTGAAAAACCAATACCCACTCCCACTGATTCCGGTCCTGTTGGAACAGGTGAAATCGGCGGTAATCTACACGAAATTAGATCTTCGCGGGGCATACCATCTGTTCCGAATGAGAAGTGGCGATGAATGGAAGACGGCCTTTAAGACACGGTACGGTCTATTCGAGTACTTGGTGATGCCCTTTGGGCTGTGTAACGCCCCCGCCGCTTTTCAGTTCTTCCTCAATGACGTTCTGAGAGAGTTCCTTGACCACTTTGTCGTGGTATACATAGATGATATCCTGATCTATTCGGCTCATAAAGAAGACCATAGGGGCCATGTAAGACGCGTTTTACAAGCCCTACAGGAATATCATCTATTCTGTAAAATCACCAAGTGTGAATGTCATGTGACATCTGTGGAATTTTTGGGGGTCCTCCTAACACCTTCAGGTCAGATCATGGCCGAGAGGAAGGTAAAAGCAATCCTCGAGTGGCTCCAACCTCAGAATGTGAAAGACATCCAAAGTTTCCTGGGGTTCGCCAACTTCTACAGGCGTTTCATCGGAGGGTTCTCGGAGAAAGTTGCACCCCTTACTCGGTTGACCCGGAAGAAAACCCAGTTCATATGGTCCCCCGACGCGCAAACAGCCTTCGACCTCCTTAAGCACGCCTTTACCTCTGCACCTGTTCTGGTTCACGCCAACCCTGAGATCCCATTTATAGTGGAAGCCGACGCCTCCGACATAGCGGTGGGGGCTGTCCTGTCCCAAAGACATGTTCCAACCGGACAACTGCATCCCATCGCTTTTATGTCCAGGAAACTCAACCCCGCAGAGCTCAATTATATGATAGCGGAAAAGGAACTCCTAGCTATCAAGGACTCCTTTCTGGAGTGGAGACACTGGTTAATGGGGGCCGCCCATCCAGTGACTGGTTATTCCGACCACCGCAATCTACAATACATGCGCGCCGCTCGACATCTCACCCCCAGACAACTCCGTTGGATGTTGTTTTTTGCCGAATTCCAGTTTATAATTACCTTCCGTCCCGGTTCAGAAAACAGGAAGGCAGACCTATTGTCACAACAGGAAACCACAGCTCAACCAACCCCGGGAGATGACAGAGCCATCATCGAACCTGGCCGAGTGCTATGCACAATTCAAATGGAAGACTTTCTACCGAAAACTTGACAGCAAATCCACTCCTTTACATTGAAGACCTGGTTGAAATTCCACCCCGAATGGCAAATACGGCAAGGCCTCCCTATGAGACATCGTCAATTGTTGGTTCCCACTCAAAAACTACGGAGGGTGGTGTTCGCTTGGTGTCATGAACTTCCGTATGCAGGGCATGTTGGTGGTCAGAAAACCCTAAACAAGGTATTGCGCCAATTCTGGTGGCCTACCGTCCGTCCTGACATCTTGTCCTGGGTGAGAGAGTGTTCGGTCTGTGCACAAATGAAATCCGATCACAGAGCTACTCAAGGACTCCTCCAGCCGCTGCCGACGCCCGAAGTCCCCTGGGAAAGAGTGTCGGTAGACTTCATCGTGGGTCTGCCCAAGGATCAGGGCTGTACCGCTATAATGGTTGTGGTGTACTATCTATCTAAGATGGGACATTTCATCGCATGTCCTCAGGTCTCATCTGCGAGTCAATTGGCAAAACTGTTTATGACGAATGTGGTCCGACTGCATGGCCTTCCGAAAGTCATTGTATCCGATAGAGGTTCGCAGTTTACGGCTTGCTTCTGGAGATCCTGGTGCTCTGCGCTAAAGATTGAGTCCTCCCTTTCAACCAGTTTCCACCCTCAGACAGACGGCCAAACAGAAAGATTAAATCAGACATTGAAGCAGTACTTACGTTGCTACATAGATAGCAATACAGAGGCGTGGGTGGAATGGCTATGGGTGGCAGAGATAGCGTATAACAGCTCCAAACACGCCTCTATACTACCTACTCCTTATTACTGTACCTATGGTTTTCACCCTCGGGTCACACCTTTGATTCTTCCCAATCACAACTCAACCCTCCCGAATCTACAGCAACGCTTATCCCACATTTGCACATCTTTGATTGAAGCGAGGAACAACTTGCTTCGGGCCAAACTAAAGTACAAGGCCCAGGCGGATAAGCATCGCCGACCCGGTCCCGTTTACAAGAAGGGGGAGAGGGTGTGGTTGTCCACGAAGCACATTCGCTTTAAAAAAAAACAGCATTTTTAATCCTAAATATATAGGACCATACCCTGTGATTAAACACATCAACCCCGTAGCTGTGAAACTGAAACTACCAGATCACCTCCGCATACATCCTGTATTTCATGTGTCCCTCTTGAAGCCCTCGCACTGCCCTGTGAGGAAACAACCCCTGCCTATCTGGGTTCACCAGGATAGAGAATATGAGGTAAAGGGGATCTTGGACTCCAAATGGGTGGGGCGAAAGCTATGGTTCCTCCTGTCCTGGAAAGGGTACGGCCCGGAGGAAAAGTCTTGGGAACCAGCGGACGCAGTCCATGCGGCACGTTTGGTATCCGCCTTCTTTAAACGTAATCCATCCAAACCAGGTGCCGGTCAGTGTCTTCCGATAGGGAAACGTACTGTCATACCGTAATCCCGGTAATCACTGACGGCATCCCGGTGGTGGCGCTACCCGGAAGCAGAGCCCTCTCCGAAAACTACATTTCCCAAAACGCTTAGCGTC
The DNA here is from genome assembly GCF_964204655.1 of Triturus cristatus. Lineage (NCBI taxonomy): Eukaryota > Metazoa > Chordata > Amphibia > Caudata > Salamandridae > Triturus > Triturus cristatus. The sequence goes on along the minus strand of NC_140592.1, from coordinate 457,223,649 downwards.
ATCACGTCCCACGTGATCATCGCTACGCACAAACCCGGATATAGGCATTCCGCTCCGATCCAGCGGGGCCGATGATTCGAGCTCCGTATGGCGTTCTGAGATCTACAGACACCTGAGAACCATCCGTGGATTACGCTATTTTGGTTATGTCAAAGAAATAGGGGATCAGGCTTTTTCTTGTGTTCCTCTGTTGGAGAGACGGCAGCTTCGCGTCTCATGCAGAGGGACTGAACCGAGCCTCGTCCTCTTTCTCTTTGTACAGTGCTTTGTCCAGCCTTTGTCCTCGTTGCCCGTTTCTCCGTTGGAGAGATTGCTGCCGAGCATCTCGTGTGGAGGAACCTAGTATGTGATTACCGTTGTGGCGCAAGCGGCAGGCCCGTTCTATTTCTGGACGCTGCTATCGCCCCTCTGTTGGTGAGACTGCCGTCGGGCGTCTCGTGCAGGGGAGCGTGTTAAGCGCTTGTGAGCCCCTTGGCGATTCCTTTTCTCTGTTGGCGAGCCAGAACATTTAGCACTCTTGCAGAGAAAAGATACTCAAAAAGGGATAAGTTAATCCCTAGACACTTGTGCACTTTCTTCCTATGGTGCTGGGATGTGAATTACAAGCTGGCCTCTAAACTTATCTGAAGCGTTCTAATACGAGGGAGACTACCGAGCGACCGGATTCATCTCCTGGGTATGGTTGTATCGGTTCAGAGTTGAGAGACTTGTACCTCACCCCACATATAGGGGGTCTATGATTTTTCCAAATCGACTCCGACAAGACAATGCACCTCAAGCCGCAGGGGCTAAGAAAACCGTTATCCCAATAATAATGGGTCATATCCTTGTTACCAGAAAAGAATGTGCATTTCCGGTGAAAGAACCTTGAGTTGAGTTGTTTGTTGTGTTTTATTTCTTTAGTAGGAGAGAGAGTCTTTGGAGGGTGTGACGATAGCCGATTGTCTGCACTGCCTACTAGCCGCCCTCGCCTGGGGGTAGGTTACGGGGGAAAGGGATCTAGGGCAAGGAACAGTAAAATCTAATCTTACCCAGGAGCTGTATTTACAGTGTATTCTCTCTTCCATTTTATAGCATTTGGGTCGGACGTGTGCATTCACCCTCACCTCTCTTCCAGTCTCAGCCTTCCACCTTTTATTTTCAGGTAGGGAGAGTGGTCCCAATCAGATGAGCACGAGTTAGAGGGAAGGGGCAGGGAAAGGGGGTGTGGTGGATGATCCGTAGGGATTAATTGTTGTTCTTGTGTTTCCTCAGGTCTCCCTCCTTGCAGTTCCCTTCCTTTCCTTCCCCCACTCAACTATCCCACCAGTCCGAGTTTATTGCTCTTCGGACTTGGGGCAGTTTAGAGGTGGACCCCTTTGAGCATCGGCACAATTTCGAGGATTTCGTCTGGCAACACCTGAAAGAATCATCGGCCCACGAATATATTCGTCCTCTTGATTGTGCCGATATCAGGGATGGCCACCTTGGATGATGATATGGCCGCTTTGGCTCAAGTCCAAATGGAGCTCGCGGCGTCTCGTCAGGAGACGGCCGCGCTTCAGGCTAAAGTAGAAAGAATGCAACGGAACCCCTTTGATGTGGGTGCATCTTCAACCCCCTCACCGGTACCCGTTGTGGTGGAAATGCCTTCTCAGATTCCCCTAGCCCCCCCTGAACGGTTTCACGGAGATAATAAGAAAGTTCAGGTGTTTATGACACAGGCATTACTCCATTTTAATTGTAAGCCGAAGCTTGAGATCAATTACAGTAAAGAACGTTGCTTCTGAATCAATAGCTGTCAATAATGAAGAGATATCTGGAACCACGGGATACTGTGGTACAATGCATTTATTCAATTCGCGCAGATCAATAATTAATCGATAAACTGGGGGTGCATTTGGATCAGTTCGTTTAAGAATTGGAATGATAGGAGAATTACATACATTGGAGTCGGTTTCCACAACCACTCCTTGTGCAATGAGCTCGTCAATGATTTGCAGCAAAGCCACTACAGCATCTGGAGGTAACTTGTATTGTCGAATTCGTGGTAATACCACTCCTGCTTTGAGTGTGACTCGATATGGTGTAATGTGCATACAACCTACATCAGTGGGGCCTTGTGCCCATAAATGTGCAGGGACATTCTGTAACCGGTGATCCATGTCTCTAAATACGTAGTGACCTTTAAAGTCACGCAAAAATAGTCGTACCCCTTCCGAGGAACAACATATTACAGATCCTAGAGCTTTCAGTGTCTTTATACCTAACAAGTTTTCTGGGCATGATTTTGTAAGCAATAAATCTGTAGTCCGTGTCAATGGACCAACTGCAAGAGGAAGAGGTTGCGATACTTCATTAACAATAGGCTTTCCTGAAAATCCAAGGGAAACATTCTGTGAGCCTGAGAGGGGTGCCCCTGGAACCTCGTCGTGACTTATAGTTGTTCTGCTTGCCCCTGTATCAATTAAAAACTTTCTGTCTTTCCCTAATACTTGACTATGTACATAAGGACCCTCTTGATCTACGGGAACCTCAATAAGAGGCAAGCCAACCTCCCTCTCTAGGCTGTTTCATGTGTATCGCTGATAATCGGGATAGTCATTTTGTGCATACTGGTACATCTGTTGTGTCGTGTTTTGTGTTGCGGCACTAGGCAGTGGCTGTGGTACTGCTACGGTCTGTTGTGAAGCTGGCATAGGCTGTACATTCTGAGGTACTTGTGGTTGGATCTGATCCTGTCTAGGTGGACGCGGTCTCTCCTTGGTTTTACCCGTAGAGATATTATGTTTCAGAACTGCACAATCGTTTATATAGTGACCTGGCTGTTTACAATAGTTGCATGTCCCTTTAACAGGAACCGCTGAATTACTGGACTGTGTCGCACCCTTTTTATGACCGTCAGCTGGAACTGACTGGGCGACGAGCATTTTCATTTTCGTGTCTTTCATACGTCTTTGTTCGTGTTCTTGTTCTTCTCTAATTCTATTCTGGTGGTACTGTAACATTTGTAACATTTGTGACGGGGTATTAGCTTGCCAAGAGCTCTCAACTTTCAATACTCTGTTCTTAACCTGGGGCAGGGAATTCTCGACTAATTTTGTTACAAAAAGATGTGGATATGAATCGCTACTTGCTTTCAGACCGCTATTAATACCAAAACATTTTTCAAATCGGGAATAAAAATCACTAGTGTCTTCATCGGGTTTCTGTTTGCAGGCTGAGATTGCACCCCAGCCTTTTTCGTAGTTAATAAACGTGGCAATACTTGTACTAACAATCCTGGTAACGCTTTAGTTTTGTCCCCAAGCCCTAGGCCTGGAGTTCGGGAATTTTCTTCGTTTTCTAATGCTGTCCAATCAATCTTTTGCTCTCCCACCTCCCATTCTTTTTCTTTGAGTTTCTCGTAAATACCGGCAGGCAATAATACTTTTAATATTTTCATAATGTCAGGATAGGTATAATCACCCATGAGTAACATGTCTTTTATTTCACGGTGAAAACCTGCTGGATCTCTGTCATGGCTGGGCACTAATTTTTTCATTTCCAATAGTTCTATTTTAGTTATAGGCGTGTACACAAACGCGTCTAAAAGTATTATCATCATTTCTAACTGGGTGCACTTCGCGCAAGGGATTCTGTCTGTCTATGTAATACATTTTTCTTTCCATGGAGGGAGCTGGATCAAGCTCTGGACACAAAAAGGCACTGTATCTGTGCCGATGTTCTAGAATTACTTTAATCAGATCGGTACCTAGACCTCTCCATTTATTCATGAGTAGTTCTATCAGTATATCAGGTAGGGGACCAGGATCGGAGTGTTGGCCTTTATACAATATAAGGAGGTGTTGTATCATGTACATACCAGCTAAGCGCTGTTCGTCTGGTGAAAGATTCAAAAACGTATGTACTAGCGCGTCATCACTATATTTATCAGAACTGTCAGCCCATTGTACTGCTGACCTGGCTAATTCTTGTTCATCCATAGAATCGAGTACATGGTACCCCATTCGTTCTTGAAGTATTTTATCAGTAGCCTGAAATAAGTGTTCAGGGGTCTTTGGATTTGACATGGCTGCTTGAAAAATTCTCTTACTTTCTGGACGTATCGGACGCATTGAATTATTAAAGGATCTTCCCTTACCTACGTAAGCTATCATTTCTCTAGCTGGTAATTGTAATTGTCCTGTTGTCGTTTCTAGTTGTTCCTCCTCCCCCGAGGATTCAGTCTTATCTGCATCTATTTCTCTTTCAGGCTGTTCTCTTTCATGTATTTGTTCTACTGTTTTTCGGATCCTTCGGTACATATTTTCTATACTACTCTGTTTATCATGTTTTCCGTCTGCTATATTCTGACCCCATTTGTTAAGTGCTTTCATTTCTTCCGGGTCTACACCTGGCCTATCTCTGTGTCTTATCAGGCAGTTTATGAAGAAGCGTAACAACAGTTTTTGCGTGTCCACTTTCTGGTATGCCATGGCCTCGCCAATACTTTCAGGACCTTGCCCTGTTTGGACAAAGTGATATATTTTGTCTAGATGATCAATCATTCCTGGTAGTATCATTAAATAGTTCGCAACTCGTCGTAGACGTACTGATGATAGCATCATTCTGTCGTCTTTACCGGGTACTGGATCATATCTACAGTCTGTAAGAGGTTCTTTAAGTATGTCGTAATTCGCTGTTTGAGGTGTACGTTGGTGTGCTAAATCCCTATAAGTCAATCGACGCGCTGATGGCGGCGTATGAAAACCTCCTATCGCACCTCCTGAGGTGCCAGGTCCAAAAGGATTCGTTGGGTGTAAGGTAGGGAGAATAGGTGCAGGAAGGAGTGGAGGAACGGGCGGAAGGTTTTGAACGGAAGGAGGAGTATGTTGCTGCAGAAGTGGGGGCAGATTATCTCGGGGTCGAGCGCCGTTAGCAGGTGGTGTGCGTGGCGGCGGAACATTAACATATTCGGGGGCTGCGTCGTCTAAATAGGAAGAAAGGAAAATGTCCTTTGCGGTCTTGGGGTGCAATTTAGTCGGAAGCAATGGAGGTGGCAGATCTTTTGGTACTTCCAGGGTGGCCTTAGGTAAACCCTCGGCCAGAAGAGGATACATACCATTCATAAGAGTGTTTCGTTGTCTGTCTACTTGTTCTGCTTTTACTCGGATACCTTCCTCAATTAATACGTTTTCTCGGGCTTTGTCTGAATCCTCCCTACTTTTCTCTTCTTTTCTGAACGCTTTCTCTGTGCGTCTATGCGATTCTTTACGCCATAATTCAATGGCATCTTTCTGTGACTGTCTGGCTTTCTTTTTCCATAATGCTTCTTCTACTCTCATGATGCAATCTGCATCCCATGTCCCAGCAGTGGGCCATCTCTGATTCTCTGCTAAATCCTTGGTGTAGTCCACCCACAAATCGAGATATAATACGGCATCTAGGCCATGTTTATGGTACATAAAGTACCCTGGAGTGTCCCTAGGTGGAATGGGAACGGCTTCCTCGAGTATCCCTTTTCTAGTTTTTATCTGTCTTAATTTTGAGAATAACGGCATCTTAAACCTTGTTACTTGATTCTTACTTGGACTTGAACACACTTAATACAATGAACACAGTAATGAAGATCGAACAATCACTCATACCACGACATTTAAAACATATTAAAACATTTTAAAACGAACAATGATAATTAGAATAAAACTAGTTAACTGCATAATACTAGATGTACTGCTAAACAGTACAGATACACTGCTAAAACAGTGCAGACCGGATCTGTGTACCCAAACCCGTCTTGACCGGCACAAACCAATGCGCACGTCTAGATGCGTCCCCAGCAACGGTACTCACCGGGAAGCACGGAACGGAACAGAAGGCCTCGGAAACTCTGGACTGGACTAGACCAGACTGGACTCGACTCGACTCGTGACGTAGGTACTTCGGAACTTCGGAACCTGGTGGGCCTCTGTATACCTCGGATCTTGCTCTCTCAGCTAGGCTCTGGTCGGGATCCTCCGCACTCCTCACCGCCTCGTCTGGGTGTTGATCGCAGCCTCAGTCACCTCCGTTGGCCTGAGGGAGATACAGGAAATCCTGCGGGTACGCGTAGTTGTCCGTCCGGCTGTGGCAGGGGACCGGGTCTGCAACGCACCTCCGGCGCGTGGGGTGGGGGAGGAGTCCCTGTTCGGGCGCCAATTATGTGGTAAATTTAAATTACCTAGACTTAATTTATGCGGTAAAGTTCAATAAGAATAACTCAGTAAAAATAAGAGGCAGAATCCGTGGTATTTGAGGTTTTAAAAGGGGATTTATTCCTTACAAAGGAATTGGTTCGAACCAGGCAATCGGATTCCGTCACCACGAAGGTTCGGGAAGGGATAGGCAATACTTTATTGACAGGTTGTCATATATATAGTCAATGCATTACAGTAAAGGCAGATGCAGAAGGCGTAACAGCTGAGAAGAGAGATAAGAATACACATACGTAATGAAAAAGGCGTTACAATAGGCGTGCATAAGGGCGTGTACCAGAAACGTCATTATGAGGATGTCACAGGTGGGTGGATCCATAAGAGAATCCTGCAAGGTCAGCAGAAATACATGGCAGAGATGCGCGCACAGTAGCATGACGTGTGATTGACGTGTAACTGGAGGGTGAAGGGGACTTGACATTTAGCCCTAAATGAGGAGACAGAAGTCTGGGATGTCAGAACAACCTAATCCCAAATCGTATCTAATATCTTGTGTTTAAGGAACTGTATTATCTGGAAGGAAAGGTCTCTCAGGCAGAGGCTATCCTATACTGACTGCTAGTGCGTGTATAAGTGTCTACGTGTCTACATGAGATGTGAGGGGGCATGGGCCTACCATGGTAACAGGAGCTATGAATTACTTGCACGGAGACAGTAAGGCCGGGCCCTTTGCTCTGTAGCTGGAAGGATGTTTACCTAAACTACTAGACAGGAATGTATTTCTCGAGGAGCGGAGCAGATAACTTGAAGGCTAAATACAGTCTTGGCAGGCAACAGGCCGGGCCAGGCACCGTTAGCCGCGCAGGGAGTAAGAGAAAGGTCATGGATACAGATGCAGGTCCAGGCTGGAGCATTCAGAGGGAGAAGGCAGGAAAAGGCTCGATGGCAGAATTCAGGGCCTAACTCGCCAGAGCTGAAAAACGTGAAAAGTACACCATATAAAGACGGTGGCAAGGCATACTTAGGAACGGAATATTCGACCCATTCATGGTGGATCTGAAAGAGGACATGTTAACGTTGGACGCATATGTATTTGCGTCTTCATAGCTGGAAGTGGAGGGAACATACATGTACTTGTAGCACGTACATGGAGCCGTTGGGGTCTAAGATAGGGGACACAATTGATCATAAAAATTCATATTTCCTCAATACGACTGGGAGGCCTTCAGACATGAATTCGAAAAGACATTTGATAGAAGGGCGGAAACCTTTTCCGCCGATAAAGACCTGTTGGAGCTTCGCCAGGGGAATACGGAACTTATCACATACCTAAAAAACTTCCGCCGCCTGGTGGCCGAAACTGAGTGGCCGGAATCCAAACAAGCCGCTATATTTTATCAGGGGCTTAAGGATGAATTGAAGGACGTCCTCGCCCAGGTGGATCCCCAACCACAGACCTGTGCCTCCCTTATTGACCTAACCTTGAGACTGGATCACCGTTTGAGAGAGCGAAAAGGGGACCACAAGCGGAGGGACAGATACACCCCGTCGTTGGATAGATCTCCTCCTTCGGATCGAGGAGCCGCTCGAGCTGAGCCCATGGAAATCGGGGCGGTACGAGCCTCTTTGACTCTCAGTGAAAGGGACCATAGACGCAAACAAGGGTTGTGTCTATATTGTGGGAGGAAGGGCCATTACCTTCGCGAATGTCCCGTGAAACCAAAGTACGGGCGGCCCCGGCCAGGACAGGTAGCAACAGTAGCAGCGAAAACAGAGGCGGAAAACACCTTAGCTTGAGGGCTCAGGAAGGGGAGCCATCAAGCGGTATCATGATCCCTTCAGTGAACCGGTCGAACTTCCTAGAAGCAGAACATTTCTTTGTGGGATTGGACATTGTTATCAATCAGGAACTCAAACAAACACACGCTATGATCGATTCAGGTGCCACAGGGTGTTTTATAGATAAGGAGGAGGCTCAGAGGTTGGAGATACCGCTTCTCTTAAAGGACACTCCTGAGCATGTGTATGCGGTGGATGGGAAGGAGCTTGAAGCGGGTCCCATAACGTACGTAACCCCTGAGCTAGTAATGGTGTATGAGGGGTATCATCGCGAATTGATTACGTTCAACGTTATTCAAGCCCCGCAATACGGAATGATATTGGGTCTCCCTTGGTTGCGACAACATGATCCTACTATCAATTGGTCCAACGCCTCCATGTCTTTGCATTCCCGTTACTGCCAAACCCATTGTAACCAAACGTCCCTCAGTCCTTCTGTGACGTTAGCCCGAAGACAGCACATCGCCACAGCTGCGGAAAAAAGCGTAACCCTACCTACCTGCTATAGGGAGTATGCCTATGTTTTCAGTGACGTCAAAGCAGAGAAACTACCCCCGCACAGAGACTATGACTGTCTTATCGATTTGGTGCTCGGTGCGGTGGTACCCTGTGGTCGAATCTACGCCCTTACTGCTCCAGAGACCCTCCATCTACGGGAATATTTAGACAAGCTCCTGGGATTGGGGTTCATACGCCCATCCAGATCACCTGCAGCATCACCCCTCTTCTTCGTTCCTAAAGCCAATGGAGACTTGAGGTGTTGCATAGACTACCGAGCGTTGAATGCGATAACTGAGAAACCAATACCCACTCCCACTGATTCCGGTCCTGTTGGAACAGGTGAAATCGGTGGTAATCTACACGAAATTAGATCTTCGCAGGGCATACCATCTGGTCCGAATGAGAAGTGGCGATGAATGGAAGACGGCCTTTAAGACACGGTACGGTCTATTCGAGTACTTGGTAATGCCCTTTGGGCTGTGTAACGCCCCCGCCGCTTTTCAGTTCTTCCTCAATGACGTTCTGAGAGAGTTCCTTGACCACTTTGTCGTGGTATACATAGATGATATCCTGATCTATTCGGCTCATAAAGAAGACTATAGGGGCCATGTAAGCCGCGTTTTACAAGCCCTACAGGAACATCATCTATTCTGTAAAATCACCAAGTGTGAATTTCATGTGACATCTGTGGAATTTTTGGGGGTCATCCTAACACCTTCAGGTCAGATCATGGCCGAGAGGAAGGTAAAAGCAATCCTCGAGTGGCCCCAACCTCAGAATGTGAAAGACATCCAAAGTTTCCTGGGGTTCGCCAACTTCTACAGGCGTTTCATCGGAGGGTTCTCGGAGAAAGTTGCACCCCTTACTCGGTTGACCCGGAAGAAAACCCCGTTCGTATGGTCCCCCGACGCGCAAACAGCCTTCGACCTCCTTAAGCACGCCTTTACCTCTGCACCTGTTCTGGTTCACGCCAACCCTGAGATCCCATTTATAGTGGAAGCCGACGCCTCCGACATAGAGGTGGGGGCTGTCCTGTCCCAAAGACATGTTACAACCGGACAACTGCATCCCATCGCTTTTATGTCTAGGAAACTCAACCCCGCAGAGCTCAATTATACGATAGCGGAAAAGGAACTCCTAGCTATCAAGGACTCCTTTCTGGAGTGGAGACATTGGTTAATGGGGGCCGCCCATCCAGTGACTGTTTATTCCGACCACCGCAATCTACAATACATGTGCGCCGCTCGACATCTCACCCCCAGACAACTCCGTTGGATGTTGTTTTTTTCCGAATTCCAGTTTATAATTACCTTCCGTCCCGGTTCAGAAAACAGGAAGGCAGACGCATTGTCACGACAGGAAACCACAGCTCAACCAACCCCGGAAGATGACAGAGCCATCATCCAACCTGGCCGAGTGCTATGCACAATTCAAACGGAAGACTTTCTACGGAAAACTCGACAGCAAATCCACTCCTTTACATGGAAGACCTGGTTGAAATTCCACCCCGAATGGCAAATACGGCAAGGCCTCCCTATGAGACATCGTCAATTGTTGGTTCCCACTCAAAAACTACGGAGGGTGGTGTTCGCTTGGTGTCATGAACTTCCGTATGCAGGGCATGTTGGTGGTCAGAAAACCCTAGACAAGGTATTGCGCCAATTCTGGTGGCCTACCGTCCGTCCCGACATCTTGTCCTGGGTGAGAGAGTGTCCGGTCTGTGCACAAATAAAATCTGATCACAGAGCTACTCAAGGACTCCTCCAGCCGCTGCCGACGCCCGAAGTCCCCTGGGAAAGAGTGCCGGTAGACTTCATCGTGGGTCTGCCCAAGGATCAGGGCTGTACTGCTATAATGGTTGTGGTGTACTATCTATCTAAGATGGGACATTTCATCGCATGTCCTCAGGTCCCATCTGCGAGTCAATTGGCAAAACTGTTTATGACGAATGTGGTCCGACTGCATGGCCTTCCGAAAGTCATCGTATCCGATAGAGGTTCGGAATTCACGGCTCGCTTCTGGAGATCCTGGTGCTCTGCGCTAAAGATTGAGTCCTCCCTTTCAACCAGTTTCCACCCTCAGACAGATGGCCAAACAGAAAGATTAAATCAGACATTGAAGCAGTACTTACGTTGCTACATAGATAGCAATACAGAGGCGTGGGTGGAATGGCTATGGGTGGCAGAGATAGCGTATAACAGCTCCAAACACGCCTCTACACTACATACTCCTTATTACTGTACCTATGGTTTTCACCCTCGGGTCACACCTTTGATTCTTCCCAGTCACAACTCAACCCTCCCGAATCTACAGCAACGCTTATCCCACATTCGCACATCTTTGATTGAAGCGAGGAACAACTTGCTTCGGGCCAAACTAAAGTACAAGGCCCAGGCGGATAAGCATCGCCGACCCGGTCCCGTTTACAAGAAGGGGGAGAGGGTGTGGTTGTCCACGAAGCACATTCGCTTTAAAAAAACCAGCATTTTTAATCCTCAATATATAGGACCATACCCTGTGATTAAACACATCAACCCCGTAGCTGTGAAACTGAAACTACCAGATCACCTCCGCATACATCCTGTATTTCATGTGTCCCTCTTGAAGCCCTCGCACTGCCCTGTGAGGAAACAACCCCTGCCTATCTGGGTTCACCAGGATAGAGAATATGAGGTAAAGGGGATCTTGGACTCCAAATGGGTGAGGCGAAAGCTATGGTTCCTCCTGTCCTGGAAAGGGTACGGCCCGGAGGAAAACTCTTGGGAACCAGCGGACGCAGTCCATGCGGCACGTTTGGTATCCGCCTTCTTTAAACGTAATCCATCCAAACCAGGTGCCGGTCAGTGTCTTCCGAAAGGGAGACGTACTGTCATACCGCAATCCCGGTAATCACTGACGGCATCCCGGTGGTGGCACTACCCGGAAGCAGAGCCCTCTCCGAAAACTACATTTCTCAAAACGCTTAGCGTCATCACGTCCCACGTGATCATCGCTAGGCACAAACCCGGATATAGGCATTCCGCTCCGATCCAGCGGGGCCGATGATTCGAGCTCCGTATGGCGTTCTGAGATCTACAGACACCTGAGAACCATCTGTGGATTACGCTATTTTGGTTATGTCAAAGAAATAGGGGATCAGGCTTTTTGTTGTGTTCCTCTGTTGGAGAGACGGCAGCTTCGCGTCTCATGCAGAGGGACTGAACCGAGCCTTGTCCTCTTTCTCTTTGTACAGTGCTTTGTCCAGCCTTTGTCCTCGTTGCCCGTTTCTCCGTTGGAGAGATTGCTGCCGAGCATCTCGTGCGGAGGAACCTAGTCTGTGATTACCGTTGTGGCGCAAGCGGCAGGCCCGTTCTATTTCTGGACGCTGCTATCGCCCCTCTGTTGGTGAGACTGCCGTCGGGCGTCTCGTGCAGGGGAGCGTGTTAAGCGCCTGTGAGCCCCTTGGCGATTCCTTTTCTCTGTTGGCGAGCCAGAACATTTAGCGCTCTTGCAGAGAAAAGATACTCAAAAAGGGATAAGTCAATCCCTAGACACTTGTGCACTTTCTTCCTATGGTACTGGGATGGGAATTACAAGCTGGCCTCTAAACTTATCTGAAGCGATCTAATACGAGGGAGACTACCGAGCGACCGGATTCATCTCCTGGGTATGGTTGTATCGGTTCAGAGTTGAGAGACTTGTACCTCACCCCACATATAGGGGGTCTCTGACTTTTCTAAAATCGACTCCGACAAGACAATTTACCTCAAGCCGCAGGGGCTAAGAAAACCGTTATCCCAATACTAATGGGTCATATCCTTGTTACCAGAAAAGAATGTACATTTCCGGTGAAAGAACCTTGAGTTGAGTTGTTTGTTGTGTTTTATTTCTTTACTAGGAGAGAGAGTCTTTGGAGGGTGTGACGATAGCCGATTGTCTGCACTGCCTACTAGCCGCCCTCGCCTGGGGGTTGGTTAGGGGAGAAAGGGATCTAGGGCAAGGAACAGTAAAATCTAATCTTACCCAGGAGCTGTATTTACAGTGTATTCTCTCTTCCATTTTATAGCATTTAGGTCGGATGTGTGCATTCACCCTCACCTCTCTTCCAGTCTCAGCCTTCCAACTTTTATTTTCAGGTAGGGAGAGTGGTCCCAATCAGATGAGTGAGAGTTAGAAGGAAGGGGCAGGGAAAGGGGGTGTGGTGGATGATCCGTAGGGACTAATTGTTGTTCTTGTGTTTCCTCAGGTCTCCCTCCTTGCAGTTCCCTTCCTTTCCTTCCCCCACTTAACTATCCCACCAGTCCGAGTTTATTGCTCTTCGGACTTGGGGCAGTTTAGAGGTGGACCCCTTTGAGCATCGGCACAATCCCGAGGACTTCGTCTGGCAACACCTGACAGTTACATTTGATGTAAATAATTTGTATACCACTATTCGTAAGAATTTTGGGATGCTGGCAGAGGATTCATTTTTGAACACCAGAAGAGCTGACTATCATGAACAAAATTGAGTGATCTTAGAAACGATTGATATAATTCCATTAAAAATCTAATTTTTAATTGATGGGCTTCATTACCATCAAATAGAAGGGACTGTGATGGGCTCCAGGTTAACTCCCTCTTATTTTGGTCTCTTTATGGGATGGTACAAGCAGGAGCATGCTTGGGGCTGATATGCCCCCTCCCCCCCGGACTGAATTCATCATGTCTGGAGTTGAGAGAGTACTATGAATTTCTTAATTATAATCCAGTTACTATAAATCTAATGATGAACTTCAGTAAAGATAAATATAATAGAGACATCTAGCCGCTGATTCCTTACCTTTGAATTTCCTATGCGTAAGACTGGATCTGGAAGATTTTTCTTCGAGCAGTACCTTTGCGCACCGGTAGGTGGCGTCAGTCAGCTCCGCGTGACGACGTCCACGCTAAAAGTGATGTCCGCGTCGCCTATACAGGTGCCACCTCGGCACGCTGACATTAGTTTTTTCTTTCCACACTAGTCAAGTGCTAATCCGTGAAGTGACCTATCCTTGTCACTTTTTGACAGGATTTTTTGACCTTTTGTTGACCACTTTCTTGGTATGTATGATGTCCTCTAGAAAGACTTTGGGGTTTAAGCCGTGCGGCACCTGCCATCGCACCATGTCAGTGATGGACGCCCTTTTGGTCTGCCTTTGGTGTCTAGAGTGGGATGTATGACGTTACAACGCACACTTTTACAACGCATGCACTTACAACGCATTTTTTACAACGCATAATCCATTACAACGCATGACATTACAACGCAGGACACTACAACGCATTTTTAAAAAATACCTTTACAACGCATTACCATTACAACGCATACTACCTTTACAACGCATACCATTACAACGCATAATATTAAATTACATTTAAGGTAAGTATTAGATAGTATAGGGGTAAAAATTACTATTCTAACTCCAGGGGGTGCAACAGTAGGGTAAGTGTTGGATAGTATAGGGGTAAAAATTACTATTCTAACTCCAGGGGGTGCAACAGTAGGGTAAGTGTTGGATAGTGTAGGGGTAAAAATTACTATTCTAACTCCAGGGGGTGCAACAGTAGGGTAAGTGTTGGATAGTGTAGGGGTAAAAATTACTATTCTAACTCCAGGGGGTGCAACAGTAGGGTAAGTGTTGGATAGTATAGGGGTAAAAATTACTATTCTAACTCCAGGGGGTGCAACAGTAGGGTAAGTGTTGGATAGTATAGGGGTACAAATTACTATTCTAACTCCAGGGGGTGCATCAGTAGGGTAAGTGTTGGATAGTATAGGGGTAAAAATTACTATTCTAACTCCAGGGGGTGCAACAGTAGGGTAAGTGTTGGATAGTATAGGGGTAAAAATTACTATTCTAACTCCAGGGGGTGCATCAGTAGGGTAAGTGTTGGATAGTATAGGGGTAAAAATTACTATTCTAACTCCAGGGGGTGCATCAGTAGGGTAAGTGTTGGATAGTATAGGGGTAAAAATTACTATTCTAACTCCAGGGAGTGCATCAGTAGGGTAAGTGTTGGATAGTATAGGGGTAAAAATTACTATTCTAACTCCAGGGGGTGCATCAGTAGGGTAAGTGTTGGATAGTATAGGGGTAAAAATTACTATTCTAACTCCAGGGGGTGCATCAGTAGGGTAAGTGTTGGATAGTATAGGGGTAAAAATTACTATTCTAACTCCAGGGGGTGCATCAGTAGGGTAAGTGTTGGATAGTATAGGGGTAAAAATTACTATTCTAACTCCAGGGGGTGCATCAGTAGGGTAAGTGTTGGATAGTATAGTGTAATATTATGCGTTGTAATGGTATGCGTTGTAATGGTAGTATGCGTTGTAATGGAATGCGTTGTAAAGGTAGTTTTTAAAAATGCGTTGTAGTGTCATGCGTTGTAATGTCATGCGTTGTAATGGATTATGCGTTGTAAAAAATGCGTTGTAATGGTAGTGCGTTGTAAAAGTTGCGTTGTAAAGGTTGTTCCCCGTCTAGAGTGTGACCACAACTCCAAGTCATGCTCCGACTGCTGGGCCATGGCACCGATGGGATCGGTCCATTAAGCTGCTCGCGGCCCGGCAGGTGACGCCATACTTGACTTCTTGAAGATCACGTTCCCAGTCGAGAGGAAGGTCTCGGCACCGCTCCAAGAGTCCCAAGTCCTCTTCGTCTTGATCAAGATTGTCAGGGCACTCGGGTAAGAGGCACAAAAAACACAAGAAGTCAAAGCGTGCTTCAACTTCTCCCCATCAGTCGGTCGATGCAATGGAGAAACATCAGTGTTCAAGGCCTCGTTCTCCTGAACCTGCACCTGGGCTGATTCCATGCCTCCCTGTTTTTCCATGAGCCAGAGCGACCCCTGCTCAAATGATGGAATTCTATGAGGCCATGTACCTAATTTTTGTGCAGCCTGACTCCTCCGGCCTGTCTTTGGGCCCCGCGGGGTCGGGGGTGACCATAGGCTTCTGTGCCAGCACCACCAGTACCGATGACCCCCCATGGAGCCAGAGATGGATCCCCACTGGTGATGATCGACCACTTCGACCTTTCCTGATGCCAATGCTCCTGGTGCTGCCCACCGGTGGTGCCAGCCCTATTCTGATTCCAGACGAGACAGAGCTGATGCCATGTCAACCGACATCGATTCTGGCGCCGACAGGTCATTTCCTGAGCCTTATTCTGGAGGGCTTGGATTAGGAGAAGAATGGGAGGGGTAACTGGACCCTTTAGTAGACCAGCCTTATAAACAGTAAATTGACTGGTATGAGGAATTGGGTGAAGCCAACGGACTGGATACCTCTTCCGATACTGGAATGCTTTCTCCTCCTACCCTGGCTACAGAGGAGGGATCATCTTATGCAATGGTGGTGCGTAGGGCAGCTGAGTTCCTTGACCTCCAGCTACCCTCCGTGGTGGTCAAGACTAACTTCGTGACAGAGGTGCTACAGCCAGGAGTTTCATCTTCTGAGCCCTTGCTCCCTTTTAATGAAGCCCTCACAGATGTCCAAACCCAGCACAGAGTCTCCTGTGAACAGGACGATCGCCTGCTGCAACTGCCCTGCCCCGGGCAACACAAACGTTCCAGTTGCCCACCCCACCCCAGAGAGCTTGGTAGTCCAAACCTCTACCTTCCATGACGGGTTCCCTGCCACTTCCCAGGTCAGGGAATCCAAGAGGCTAGAAAGTTGGAGCAAGAAAATATTTTCTTATGCCAGTCTAGCATTGCGGTCAGTGAAGACCGTATGCTTATTGGGCCGTTAGTTATTCCCACTCCTCATGGGAAACGGTTGTGCAAGTTCTGCCACAGGTCCCAGAGGAGGCCCAGGCGATCCTCTCGCAAGCCATAACAGACAGAAGAGATGCAGCATAGTTCGCCATTCAGTTTAGCTTAGACACAACCGACTCGCTGGGCAGAGCAATTTCTTCGACAGTGGCTGTTAGGTGCCGCACCTGGCTGAGAAAATCTGGCTTTTCAGGGAATGTCCAGGCTTTGCTCGTGGACATGCCCTTTGATGGCACCCTTCTGTTCGGAGACAAGGCAGACACAGCACTGGAACGCTTTAAGGACTCAGGGCTAGGGCCAAGTCCTTGGGCCTCTCAGCTGCCTTCCGTCCCCAGTCTGCCTTTTGCTCCTTTCGAGGTTACATAAGGGGCTATTAACCGTGCCAACCCTATCCCAGCCACCCAGCTGCAAATGTTCCACAACCCCATTTGGACGAGGGTGCGGTTTGTTCCGACCCTGCGGGTCGGGTAGCCAGAGGTCTGTTCAAGCCACCACCCCCGGCAGCCTTACCAGCGCCCCTCTGGTGTTCACCAAGGCGATGACGGTGGTCGTGGCTCATCTGCAGAGATCAGGGTGCCAGTCTTCCCCTATCTCAATGACTGGCTGTTGAAGGCGAACTCACCCCAGGCTGTCGTCTCCCACCTTCAGACTATGGTGGACCTCTTGCATTCGCTGGGGTTCAGTACCAACATGCCGAAGTCACACCTGATTCCCTCTCAGACACTCCCTCATCGGAGCTGTTCTGGACACAGTGCAGTGGGCCTATCCTCCTGAGCGGCGAGTCCACGATATTCAGGCGATGATACTGATGTTTTAGCCTCATCTCTGGATTTCGGTGAGAATGACTCTGAGGCTGCTTGGGCCTCACGGTCTCCTGCATCCTGCTAGTCACACAGGCCAGATGGCATATGCGGGCTCTGCAGCGGGACCCAACGTTCCAGTGGGTGCAGCATCAGGAGAATCTCTCTGACATGGTCCAGATCTCTGAGGGAACTGCACAAGACCTGCAGTGGTGGTTGACGAACTGCGATTGGGTCAGAGGCAGACCCCTCTCCCTTCCCCAAACAGATCTCACAGAAGTGAAAGATGACTTACTTCTGGCATGGGCCGGCCATCTGGGAAAGGTGGAGATCAGAGGACTCTGGTCTCCGGCGGAATCCGGACCTCACATCAACATGCTGGAGCTTCAACCGATCCAATTGGCATTGAAAGCATTTCTACCCACCATCAAAGGAAGGCTAGTTCAAGTGTTCACAGACAACACCTCCGCCTTGTGGTACTGCAACAAACAGGGTGGAGTGGGGTTGTACACTCTTTGACAAGAGTCTCTGCATCTCTGTACATGGCTGGAACAGCAGGGCATATCCCTGGTAGTTCAACATCTGGCAGTTCACGGCAGACAAACCCAACCATCGATGCCTAGCGGAACACGACTGGCATCTCCCTCTGGAGGAGGCTCAAACTCGCTTTAAGCAGTGGGGAGAGCCTTGTTTGATCTGTTCACCTTCGCACAGAACGCGCAATGTCTGCAGTTTGCGTGCTGGGGTTTCCAAGGTGGCTCTCACTTGGAGTCGCTATTCAGCTCGAGAGGAGCTCAGGCCTCCTGTATGCCTTTCCACCATACCACTCCTGCCCAGACTTCTCAAGAAGATCAGGATCGACCAGGCCCAAGTCATCCTTGTGGCTCTGGATTGGGCACGGAGAGTCTGGTATAACCAGCTTCTACAAATGAGCATCTTTGGGAGGATATTCTGTTGCAGCAGCAGGACAAGGTTCTCCACCTGAACCTGTCAAGTCTATGCCTTCTTGCGTAGAGATTGAGCAGTGGCAGTTGATAGCTTTCAACCCTCCTTCCGAAGTTTGTAATGTTATTCTGGCAGCCAGGCATCCCTCCACTAAGATGGTATATGCCTGCCGGTGGAAGAAATTTGTGATATATTGTACAGAGAATCTATCTACTTCCCTTTCTGATGTTTTACTTTTTACCTTTATTCATGCCCAGCAGGGCTCTGTTCTGGGCACCCTGAAAGTGTATTTGCTTTGCCTACTTTCCTGAGGACGCCTGACCAACCCTCTTTATTTAAGTCACCCATTGTACATAGAGTCATAAAAGACAGTGTACATATGTTTCCACATTCCCCCTTCATTATGCCGCAGTGGGACCTTAATTTGGTTCTCACCTTCCTCGTGCTCCTTTCAAGCCCATGCACAATTGGCCCCTCCTGCTGCTCACAATAAAAACAGCCTTTTTAGCGGCACTTTCATCTGCCGGGGGGTGAGTGAGCTGCAGGTTCTATTGTCCAAGCCTCCTTTGTTGACGATAATCCCTGACAAGTTGTTTTTACTCCCTAGAGCCTCTTTCCTCCCGAAAGTGGTAACACCTTTCCATGTGGGAAAATCGGTCACCTTGCCCACTTTCTACGCTCCTCAACATCCCTCTAAGGAAGAGGAGCGACTCCACCGTCTGGACCCAAAAAGAGCATTGTGGTTCTACCTTGACTGAACCAAAAAGTTCTGGGTGTACGTCAAATCTATGCGGGGTCTGTTGGTGCGAAGAAAGTTCGGGTGGTGCAGAAAAGGACCATCTTACAATGAGTTGTTCTCGTCCTCGAGCTCTGATGTGCTTTGGTAAAGATGCCGCTTCCTGAAGGCTTAAGAGCTCATTTCACCAGAGCTAAAGCTGCTACCACTGCATTAGCATGTTGAGTCCCAGTTCTGGACATCTGTCAGGCAGCAACGTGGGCATCCCTGCACACATTTACCAAGAATAACTGCCTGGACAGTCAGGTCCGCAGGGACTTCATTTTGCCTGTTAGGTCCTGCAGGACTTTCTAGTCTGAAACATGTCCGCAGCCCCTCCTCCAGGGATGGTATTGCTTGAGTATCTATTCAAAGGTAAGGAATCTGCATCTAGATGCCTCTATCAGATGGAGAAGTTACTTAACTTCAGGAGCGCCTTATCTGGTAGAGAAAGTATCTAGCAGCAGATTCCTTACAGATCTACCCAATCTCTGCTGCACTGCGGACACGTTTCTGGGGTCAAGGTTGTTCTCTTTTAGGGCCCTAGTTTTTAAACACACCAATGTCAGTACTCTTCAAGGCTCTGCGTTTCTAGCCTGGAAAGTCGTGAAAAGTAACTGACGTCTGCGTGTTGAGGTGGTACCTATATAGGTGACGGTCACATCCCTTGCGGTGCAGACGGCGCTGATGAGGTCATGCGGAGCCGACTGACGCCAGCTACCGGTGCCGTAAGGAATCTGTGGCTAGATACTGTCTCTACCAGATAAGGTGTTACCGAAGATAAGTAACTTGTCCATTGAGGTTTTAGATTTACAGGAGTATGTGTAAAATGTATCGGTACAGAGCACTATGTTTATAAAGACAACGGCATGTATTAGTATTCTTCATGTCTCAAGTGTCCATCCAAAGTTTGTTATTAACAAAATTCTGTATGGGGAAATGGTTCTCATCAGACGTAATTGTATTGAGCAAGATACATTTATTAATAATATTGAGAGTGTGAAGATTGAATTTATTGAAAGGAGGTACGACACAGGAATATAGAGCAAGCAGAAAAGAAGATACACCTGGTGAAAACAAAAGAAGCGCTAAAAAAGAAAGCTCACCAGAAAGGTTCAAAATATGGAAAGTTAGCTTTTATTTCCAACTATACACTTTATAGCAATACAATGTATACAATTTTTAAGAGGCACTGGCCGCTACTCTTAGATGTTACTGGTATTAAAAAATTAGATTTTTTCAACACCAAAAATAGTATTCCAGAGGGGTAGAACTTTGCGGAATTTACTGTGCACTAGTTATGTGGCTCCTATTTAGAACTCAGTGGGTTTTCTTTACATGTAACAGATGTAATGTGCAAATTTGGTATAAATAATGCAAAGAGTTTTAAGTATAATAAGGACTGGGAGTATGTGATCCAGCATTTTATAATCTGCAACACCCAATTTGTAGTGTATGAGGTTGGTTGTGATTGTAATCTGATTTATGTTGGAAACACAATCAGATTTAAGTACATGCCAGGGCTCTGAAAAATGAGAATACTAGATATCCGATGACCCATCACTATATGACATGATATATGACATAACATACTTTATTTGCATGATTAATTAAAACCGTTGCAATAATTTACTTAAAATACAAATAAATAAACAAGAAGTGTGATTATTCAATTTTACAACAACATGGTTTTGTATATATAATCAAAGAGAAATTGATTAAAATGTTCAAAATGACGTTGCTGGGGTATTATGGTTCCAAGTCCCCAGCAAGGGAGAAGAGAGGGCAAGTTCTATGTGCACAGATAGCAGGTATCAGGATTTCCAGTACAGATAAAAGCCAAAGACTGTGGTAGCTTTTAGTTTGTAGCTCGGTCGGATCGTTAAAGGCCTCATCCGCCGACGGTCACTTCTAAGTTCGTTTTAGTTCTGTGTAGTTAAAAAACGACAGTTGGAGCAGCGCTTGATCTGTTATGCGATCATCCTTTCTGCTGTGATTTTGATGACGGCCACATCCACCCTGGTTTGCCTTTAAGGTCAGTTGGTCAGTCGTGCCGTTATGCAGCCAGTTGTTGATTAGTGTGTCTTTTTATTCTTGTGTCCACAATGGTTAGGAATTTGACCAAACGGCAGCTCAATTGGACATCCTCTCCAGAGAAGCTGGCTAGCACTGCTTGTCTGCAAGACCAAATATTTTTCGTGTTAAAGAGTGAGCTGAGTAACACTCGGTGCTCCCGTAATTGTTATCTGCAGATAGTTAGAAGGTGCAGAATATCCCTCTCCCCTTCCTCACAGCGACAACATGTTGCCGGCGTCGGGGGACGTAACCACAGTGGCAGGTGGTGCGCAGATGGTAGTATACTGAGGCGGAATTTCAGGAACTTCTCTCCTTGGTGATTTTCGAAAAGCCAGTGTGAAGGTACGTTTGAGGCGTGGCTTCGATGTAGGTCTGTATGGTGAACCAGCCGTGTGCTCGCTCTGACAAGGTGGCCTTATCTTGTCTTAGGGACTCTCTTTTAACAGCGTTGTTAACTTGTTTTTTTTAATTTGCGTGAGTTCCCGTTGTCTCCCAAAGGTCTCGTAGGCCTAGTTGATCTAGTGAGTCTTTCACGTAACGTCTAGCTGGACCTGCCTCCTTAACTTGCAGTTCTTTCCATAGGTAGGCATTTAGAGTTTCTGATTCTCCCTTTCTAATTTTGTACCAGCTTTGAGTATTTCTTTCATTTTTTTTAAATGTATTTATTAAAATGTTCAACAATGACAGATAATCAAGGTCCCAAACCGATGCAGCAGGTATACAGTCGTATCGTGGACAGTAATACAATATCATTAGTCAAGAGACACCAGGAATTAGAAGAACAAGTGACAGCAATCAATGAAGACAAACACACTTTGCCAGAGGTCTGGAATGAGGCACATGGAAAAAATAAGGAAGCAATTCATGGAGTCACCAGGACGAGTGCCAGCAGATGCGGGATGTCAGGGGAGATCGAACACAGGCTACCTGGGGGGGTTAAGGAAGAGGGGGCGTAGCCTACGAGGTCGGCACAAGCAAGGGCCACAGTGCGCACAAATGTCAATAGGTCCGAGGAGCAGTGTGAGCAGGTCTCAGGACCCGTCCATAGCCTTAAGCGGGTGTTCTAGCAGGTATGTCTGTAGCGGGCCCCAGATGTCGCGGGTACATGAGGAGTGAGGGAGTAATTCAGCATATGTACAAAGTTGGTCCTGCCAGAGAATCAGGTCCCCCAACCAATCCTTAAATTTTGGTGCCCGGCCCCATCTGCAGGCCACTTGTCGCTTAGCTAGCACAAGGCAAAAGGACACAAATTTCCGATTGTTGACAGGAATATGTGCAGTGTACCCAAGGAGAGTTATGAGTGGTGACCGGGAGATGGGTACAGACGTCATAGAGTCAAGGGCCGGGAGAACCTGTCGCTAATAGGTAAGTACCTCAGGACATCCCCAAGCAAGGTGTAGAAAATCTGCATGTTCTGCTTTGCATCTATCGCATCTGTGTGAGTCCCGTAACCCAAGATTTTGGAGCCTGGCTGGAGTGTAATAACTGCGATGCAGGAATCGGTAATGAATAATGCGTAGTCTGCTATTGGAGGAGACCTGCTCCGTCTGTTTGCAGCAAAACAACCACTGCTCGTCAGTGAGATCTTGACCGAGTTCCACCGCCCACATAGCAAGGGCTGTGCACGGGGGATAGATAGCATCCGTATACAAAGTATGATAGAGTGTGGACACTAAGTTTGCGGCAGAGGGTGCGCGTAAGGTCTGGTGCAGTGGGGCCAATGTTGCTGGCTCGGAGGGGTATGCGGAATGGCTTGCTTGGATGCCGTGATGAAGGCGGGCATATAAAAAGGTTTCCATAGTAGAAGGTGGGGGGTCATGACATAGTTGTTGAAGAGTGCGGAACTTGCCACCTACATACAGGTACCCCCAGCAACGAATGCTGCGCTCACGCGCAACTTTCTTAAAAATACCTTCTTGCAGTAACGAAACCTCTGGGTGATAGGTGAGTGGTAGAAGGGGGGAATAGAGGCAAGACTCAGGCGTGCGAGCCAAGATGCGGGACCAGGCCCTGATCGTACAGTCGACAGAAGTGGGGCATCGGCCACGGGGCTCAACTCTAGAGAGGAGGATGCCATCCAGTGGTATTGGATCTGCAAGCCAGTGTTCAGTGGCGACATGTGGAGTATAGCGGGGTGCGTGAAACCAAAAATCAGCGAAGTGTGCCTGAGCGCTTATGTAACACAATTCAAAGTTAGGCACGTTGATGCCTCCGTGCGCATAAGGCCACACAAGCGTGTCCCTCTTTCCGCCCCACACTAGTCTAATCAGTTCCGAGCGGAGGGTAGTGAAAAAATGCCTTCCGGGGTCATAGGGAATGTTGAGGAATAGGTATAAGAATTTGGGAAGTATAACCATTTTTATAAGGGATATACGACCAGCCATGGTTAGGGGGAGTGTTATCCAACGATTGATGCAGCCTGTGACATGGTCCATTGTACACCCGTAGTTGAGTCGCATCAACTACTCTCGGTCCAACGCGACGCGAAATCCCAGATATCGAACACCTTAAGCACACCACACAATGGGAAAGTCAGGCTCAAAAGGAGTGATAGAGCTAGTCAACGGAAAGATTTGTGATTTGGACCAGTTGATATGAATATCTGATTGACCGCCAAATTTAATAAATTCGCGCAATAGTGGGTTCAGATGTTGGCGGGGGTCTTTGATGTAGAGGGTGACATCATCCGCGTATAGAGAAATTAGAATTGGATGAAGGAGACAACGCAGGCCCACGTGACTGTAGTGTTGCCGGATCTTGGTGGCCAGTGGTTCCATCACCAAGGCAAAGAGGATAGGGGAGAGCGGACAGCCCTGGCGAGTGCCGCGGGAGAGAGAGATAGAGGGCGACGTGTGTCCGTTGATCAAGACTTTCGCTGTTGGGGAAGTATAAAGGAGTCTGATCCATAATAGACAGCTCACAGGGAGTACCATGTTTTGTAAAATAGTGAACAGATAGTCCGACTCCACCGAATCAAAAGCCTTAAAGGCATCTAGGAATACCGCTACCAGCGCGAGCTTAGGATCGACCGCCTGAAAGATGGAAAACAGTGTCCTAAGGTTGTGTGATGTCGCCCTTCCGGGAATTAACCCTGCTTGGTCCGGGAGGACGAGCTTGTCCATCAGGAGGCTGAGGCGATTTGCTATTAATTTAGCAAGTATTTTTGCATCTGTGTTTATAAGAGAGAGCGGCCTGTAGGACTCACAGCAGTCTGCGGATTTACCTGGCTTCAATAATGACGTGATTAATGCCTCTCTCATAGAGGCAGGCAGGATTTGTGCCTCCCAGGCTTCGAGAAATACCTCTTATAGTACTAGGAGCAGCTGATCAAGGTAGGTATTATAAAACTCGATGGGAAGGCCGTCAGATCCTGGCGCTTTCCCCAACTTCATCTGCATGATTGCTTCTCTCAGCTCGTCATCTTCAAATGGCGCTGCCAGGAGCTCGCGCTGCGAGTCGCCCAGCCACCCAAGAGCTATATTTTGTAGATCGGGAGTAAAGTCAGGAGGGGAGGTGCGTTGTGAACTATAGAGATCCGCGTAGTAAGAGGTAAATGTGTTGAGAATATCAAGTCTATCTCTATGACGTGTCCCTGCATTGTCAGCCACATCCAACACGTAGTTGGAGAAGCACGGTTGCTTAATAGTGCTTGCTAATGCACGGCCAGGCCTCTCGCCCTCCCCATAGCGTCGAGCAACAAAGTATTTGCCTCTGAATTTCACTTCACGGTCTGCCGTAGCAGTGTAGTCCGTGAGCTTGTTGCGAAGTGCAGCTCACTGGGCACCTGAAGTAGCAGACCACATGTCAGCTTCCAGCTGTCTGATTTCAGTCTCTAAGCGGCGCAGGTTTCTTCAAATGTCACGGAGTACCCCAAAACTTTTGGATATGCCTATGCCTCGTACAGTGACCGTAAAGGCCTCCCACATCGTGCCCACATGCTCAACAGAGCCTTTATCCCTGGCAAAGAAGTCAGCAATCACTTCCCCTAGTTCAGCTTGAAAGACGGCATCTAACAGTGCCTCAGGCACCAGTCTCCAGCAGCGTGGGGTGTCAATGGAGTTGGGGGGAATTAGCTCTAGGTAGACCGGCGCATGATCCGAGTATGTGCGGGCCAAGTGTTTGACAGAGTGAATCCAGGGAGCTGCTCCACGTGAGCAGATCCAATAGGCGAGTCGGGACCACGTGGCATGCTCTGCTGTGTAAAACGTGCCTTCCGTATCAGAGTGGTGGGTATAACGCCATGCATCCACCAGCCCCTGTTCTGCAATTAACCCCGATAGGGCCTCCCGAGTATTGGTATAGTGGTGGGGAAGGGGGGGGGGGGGGAAGGGGGTTGGAGCGATCCAAGGTAGGACACAGAGCTGTATTGAGATCGCCCCCCCATATAACGTGTGTGGAGCCGATTTTGAGTACTTGTCCCCAGAGTGCGGTGAAATAATCAGCATCATCTAAGTTGGGGCCATAGCTACAGACGAACGTGACCGAATGTGTACCCACCATACCCCAGAGCATGCAGCAGCAACCGGCCGTGTCACTGTATGTGCCGCCCACTACGAACGGTGTGTTATTCTTGACTAGTATGAGTGTGCCTCGGAAGTAGGTCGAGAAGGAAGAGAATGCACGAGCAGAGGCCCACCTACTGCTACAGCAGGAAGGGCGGCGAGGGTCTAGGTGAGTTTCTTGGAGCATAGTGATTTGTATGTGGTGTCTGTCGAGATACGCTAAAATTTGCCTCCTCTTGCGCGGGTCATGGAGACCCATGACATTCCATGTGAGCAGTTTGATGCATAGGCGGTCAGATTGTACTGTCATGATAAATGGAATTGTAGTTGGCAAGATTTTAACTTAAATTAATGTCTACATAGAGCTTTTTTACTAGTTTTTTTTTTTTTTTTTTTTTTATAAACCTTTATTCTTTTAAATCAGTGACACAGCTATTCAGCCGACAACCCGGAGGTACGGCAGCTTTAGAAACACAACACATGCGAGTGTCCACATTACACAGACAGGAGAATCAAAGGTTCTGTTTTAAATAAACACAAACCCAAACCTGAACACAAGCAAGGCGATAAGTACTGAAAGCACAAAAAGGGTTCCCATCGGGGGGCGCGAGCCCCATTTCGTCCATCAGACACAGGTCTATAATAAGGGAAAGGAGGGGAAGTCAGAGACTCAAGAAGACAAACACATACCAGCAAGGAGTACAAGGCCGGAAAGAAAGCTAAGGGGAGAGCTGCTCCTCAGGCGGGTCCGGGTCCGGGGGCAGGCATATGCCCCCTCTGTGTTGGTTCCATCGCCCCCATACAGAGTGCCATTTCCGAGGGCGCCCTCGAGCACAGTACACTGTCTTCTCCCTAAACATGCTCCAATCCATGTTTTCCATCCACGTTGTCAATGTAGGAGGCCTAGGAGAGCCCCACAGGCGAGCGATGTCGCGCTTGGCTACCATGTTCCCTAGGGTCACCCACTGAGTCTGCGCCGCGTCGTGGTCAGTAGGACCCCAAACATTCAGGAGACAGCACCGCGCCTCCGGCTGCATGACGATGCCCGTCACCTCCCCCATCACATCGTGGATTTGCTTCCAAAACTCCATAATCGCACCGCATTCCCAAATAATATGTAGGAAGGTGCCCACCATACCACAGCCTCTCTTACATAAGCCCTCCTCAGAGAAACCCATATGGTTTTTTACTAGTTTTAACAATTTATAAGACAATAGTTTTTATGTGTTTTCTTTGATTGTACTGCTTTTATGGCTGATTTGCCGAAATAAAGCTCTATTGACTGACTGACTGAATGATCATATTGGCGCAGTCAATGAATCCCCAACCCACCCCTACCCACAACAGCACCACAAACGTGCTGGTATTAAGTCGCCCACCCAAACCCAACACACTGTGTTGATAGCCCGACGGAGCCAATGAGGCCCAGTGGAGTAGTGGAGTAGTGCTATTAAATGACCATAAGAAACGAGGAAAACAGAACAATTCAGCGGATCTCCCATAAGAGGGGGGGGGCACCAGTGGGCCATAAACCTTCCCATTCCCAGTGCCTCTATCTGCTTTGCAGACCCCTTTCGCCAAGACGTGACGGGTGGGAGAGGCCGTTGTGGGGGGGAAGTGTGCCTGGTGACGCAGAATACGAATCTACCTAAGGACTAAAAGGAAAGCAAAATATATTGGATTAGTGGCCACTAGAAGCATTCAAAGCCCAGCAGGGCACTTAGCTGTCCGAGATCTTCTTGTGAAGTGGGAGGCTCAGTGCGGGAGCGGAGCTGGGCCTCAGTAGGGTAAAAAGTCAAGGCAACATCCTTCGCCCCCACCAGGAATAGCCGCGAGACTTGTGAGGGTGGGAAGACATTTCCCGGGTCAGTGCAGTCCAGGTCCATACAGCTGCTTGTCAGTCAAAGGATGGAGAAGGGGATCTGGAAGCGCCTTCCCGTCCCGGGGAGCGCCTCTGGTTAGCCTTCAGAAAGTCCTCCGCCTGCTGTGGATTCGTGCAGAAGACTTGTTTACCATTACTCGTGGTCCGTTAGCGTGCAGGGTACATGAGGGCATATTCTATGTTGGCTTTGCGCAGTTTTTGTTTAACAGGGAGGAATTTACGGCGCGCCTCCTGCACCGCTATAGTAAAGTCCAGATATATGCTGAACGTGGTGCCGTCATATTGTAGCGGCTTCTGCTCACATGCCTTTTTTAATGCTGCATCGCGTTCTTGATAATTCAAGAGCCGAGCTACGATGGGCCTAGGAGTCTTACCCAGCAGCGGCCGGGGGCCAAGGGAGCGATGGGCACGCTCCACCACCAGGTGTGGCGAAAAGGAGTCAGCACCAAAGGTAGTAGTGAGGAGGCGTTCAACATAGTCCTCCATACACCCCGTGTTTGTGCTCTCAGGGATGCCTTCAATGTGTATGTTGTTCCGGAGGCTTCTCGCTTTGATGTCTTTGTTCTTGGCCGCGATTATGTTAAGAAGTTTATTCATTTGCGACATCTGTTGTTGCATCTGTGAGGTGGCATCTTCAGTCTCAGAGATTCGACGCTCGGCTTCTTTCAACTGTCCGTCGTGCTTGTCGACCTTCTGAACCAGGAAATCTAATTGAGTGTTCATAGTATACATTTTCCCAGAGAGGCTGTGCTGAACGGCCAGGAGCAATGTCTTGATGTCATCTCCAGATGGTGGCGAGGGTGTCAGGATCTGATCCGCACTGCTTGACCCGGAGTCCGCCGAGGTGGATCTGGAGGAGGTCTTTTTATTGTCAAAGGTGCGTCTGGGTTGTCGCCCATCAGGTTTCCCCATCTTGCTGCAGGGTGAACAGCTGCCACAACAACACAGGTGCACAGGCGATCCACAAGCTATGTCTGACCAGACGGAGGGACCAGGGCGCGGACTAGAAGCAAATAGGTCCTACGTGGATAGCGCCCAGAGGTATATGAGACAGGCGATGATAACATGCCCGAGGTCTTATATCAAAGGTAGGGACTAGGGGTGTTGTTATTTAGAGAGGTCCAGTGTACATACCCCATATGACTAGTTACAAAGAAGGGTACAAAGTTCCTCATGTACAGTGACGGAGAAGAGCCAGTAAGAGAATGTCTCAGCTGGTTAATGCTAAGAAAGGCCGATCAGAAAAAAGCGAGGGAAATTCCCTTAATTTGAACTAGTGCTCTCACACACCCAGCAAGCTAGGTGTCATGCTTCATCATATGAGCACTGCCCCTCGTCAAGTCGGCGCTGCAATCCTTGACGGGCTCCCGAAACCGGGGCTCTTTATCGGGGATCTTTTGTTCCTGCCGAGGGTGCTTGGGGGTGAGGGGCCTAGTATGGTGTGATGTAGCAGAGAAGTGGAAATTAAAAGGGGTTAGTTGGTCCTACTTCAACTTTATTCCAAAGGTCAACTACCCTGTTAAAAATGTGTAGAGTGGCTAAATGCTAGGAGTTAGGTATCTAGGCAAGAGCTCTACTCTATATGATCAACATGTTTCTTGCCGCAGAAGTCAGGAGGATCAGGGCAATTCATCAGGATCAAAATAATACTGTCTACAACAATATGTGGTAAGGTGCTATCTACATACCACTTCTTATGGTTTGTTCCTGTAGGGGAAAAAAGAAACTCTTATAACAAATAAAATAGCTCTTCATGCTGTACATAGCTATGAATATTGTGTCAAAAGTGATCACCGTGCTTGGGCGTGCAACACGCAATTTCATTATATAGTGGTGTCTCGAACGCCATTCGGGAGTGTGGGGTGGGGCGGGTAAATTAATATCCAAACAATTCTACGGAAAGCAAAGGGACTCACCTAAAAGGGTTGCTACTGTTGTAAGCAACGGTGCTGGCGGTTAAAAAGGAACCCAATTGGGTCCTAGAGGGGACAAAAAGTTGCCAGAAAACCGTCTCTATTAGTATCTGTGTGTTTTAAAAGAGACGGATTCACCAAATATGAGGTGTAGGTGCCAGCAGGCAGCCGGGCATAGCCGCAGTTACCATACCCCTAACCAATCCATCCGTCACGGACACAAAGGTCGAGTCAGATTGCTGACCTCGGTGCAAAGAGTCCGTGGGAATAGACCAGGAAGGTTCCGGTGGACAGTAGGCAGATGTGGCTCCTCGGGTGTAGAAAGGCAATTTAAAATCAAAATCAGTACTCACCGACGTGGATTCACGTCCAGGAAAGCGACCTACCCAAACCGCCAGGAACCTGGGTGGTAGGTTCCGAAGGGGAGTACGAGAAGATAAACAGTGGTTCCGGGTACGTCATCGAGTGCGTAGCACGTCGTGACGGAATGCGCTCGGGGAGTACAACCCTATGATTGGTCCCAGGCATGAAGGAGCGTTACCGTTGCTAAGCAACCTCGTGACGTTGTCTCTTGGCCAATTAAGGTGTCTCGCTGTTGAATTACGCTGTGTAAAATAGTACGCGACCCATCGTAGTGTGACGTGTTGCGCAAATGGAGTCTGGCCAAGTGATTGATTCCAAGCCCAGAGAAGCGTCTCTGTTGCTACGCGACCTCATGACGTTGTCACAAGGACAAGTGATATGTCTTGCTGATGGATTAACCAACCGAAAACTGGTACGTGAACCATCAGGAGGCGCCCAACGCTACTGGCTCAAGAATTAGAGGGTCAGAGACCAGAGCAATATTTGTAATTGGAACGCTCATAAACAGGGAGGGGGCGTCACAGTGGTGAGTGACGTGGTCGTGTAGTAACTAATGCCTAGGGTGATGAGGTATAAATATATCACTCCCGAATGGCGTCGGATGTGAAACACAATTTTCACTTGTGAAATTCATGACAGTAGTATATCGATCAGGAAGTTGTGGCTCATCATTGGTGAATTCAAGGCACTGCTTAGCTAGAGGACTATGTCATGGAAATCTGTGTGTCTCCAACATGGTATAAGATATGGGTACCAATGTTGTGGTCCTTATATAGTCCAACTACCTGGGGGCTGGGTGTAAGACATGGTGTATCAGTAATCACACAATGCGTGGACTGGTCCATTGTTATATGAAACAAGCATGGAAGAGGGGTCCTGTACTCAGTGTGTTCAATTAAAGCAATAAGGGAACACAGGGACAACAAGGGGCCTCGTATCCTGCCACTGAGGAAGTAAATTTCATGAACTATTGCAACAGATTTGCAGGTAGTTGGACTATATAATGACCACAACATTGGTACCCATATCTTATACCATGTTGGAGACACACAGATTTCCATGACATAGTCCTCTAGCTAAGCAGTGCCTTGAATTCACCAATGATGAGCCACAACTTCCTGATCGATATACTACTGTCATGAATTTCACAAGTGAAAATTGTGTTATACATCCGACGCCATTCGGGAGTGATATATTTATACCTCATCACCCTAGGCATTAGTTACTACACGACCACGTCACTCACCACTGTGACGCCCCCTCCCTGTTTATGAGCGTTCCAATTACAAATATTGCTCTGGTCTCTGACCCTCTAATCCTTGAGCCAGTAGCGTTGGGCGCCTCCTGATGGTTCACGTACCAGTTTTCGGTTGGTTAATCCATCAGCAAGACATATCACTTGTCCTTGTGACAACGTCATGAGGTCGCGTAGCAACAGAGACGCTTCTCTGGGCTTGGAATCAATCACTTGGCCAGACTCCATTTGCGCAACACGTCACACTACGATGGGTCGCGTACTATTTTACACAGCGTAATTCAACAGCGAGACACCTTAATTGGCCAAGAGACAACGTCACGAGGTTGCTTAGCAACGGTAACGCTCCTTCATGCCTGGGACCAATCATAGGGTTGTACTCCCCGAGCGCATTCCGTCACGACGTGCTACGCACTCGATGACGTACCCGGAACCACTGTTTATCTTCTCGTACTCCCCTTCGGAACCTACCACCCCGGTTCCTGGCGGTTTGGGTAGGTCGCTTTCCTGGACGTGAATCCACGTCGGTGAGTACTGATTTTGATTTTAAATTGCCTTTCTACACCCGAGGAGCCACATCTGCCTACTGTCCACCGGAACCTTCCTGGTCTATTCCCACGGACTCTTTGCACCGAGGTCAGCAATCTGACTCGACCTTTGTGTCCGTGACGGATGGATCGGTTAGGGGTATGGTAACTGCGGCTATGCCCGGCTGCCTGCTGGCACCTACACCTCATATTTGGTGAATCCGTCTCTTTTAAAACACACAGATACTAATAGAGACGGTTTTCTGGCAACTTTTTGTCCCCTCTAGGACCCAATTGGGTTCCTTTTTAACCGCCAGCACCGTTGCTTACAACAGTAGCAACCCTTTTAGGTGAGTCCCTTTGCTTTCCGTAGAATTGTTTGGATATTAATTTACCCGCCCCACCCCACACTCCCGAATGGCGTTCGAGACACCACTATATAATGAAATTGCGTGTTGCACGCCCAAGCACGGTGATCACTTTTGACACAATATTCATAGCTATGTACAGCATGAAGAGCTATTTTATTTGTTATAAGAGTTTCTTTTTTCCCCTACAGGAACAAACCATAAGAAGTGGTATGTAGATAGCACCTTACCACATATTGTTGTAGACAGTATTATTTTGATCCTGATGAATTGCCCTGATCCTCCTGACTTCTGCGGCAAGAAACATGTTGATCATATAGAGTAGAGCTCTTGCCTAGATACCTAACTCCTAGCATTTAGCCACTCTACACATTTTTAACAGGGTAGTTGACCTTTGGAATAAAGTTGAAGTAGGACCAACTAACCCCTTTTAATTTCCACTTCTCTGCTACATCACACCATACTAGGCCCCTCACCCTCAAGCACCCTCGGCAGGAACAAAAGATCCCCGATAAAGAGCCCCGGTTTCGGGAGCCCGTCAAGGATTGCAGCGCCGACTTGACGAGGGGCAGTGCTCATATGATGAAGCATGACACCTAGCTTGCTGGGTGTGTGAGAGCACTAGTTCAAATTAAGGGAATTTCCCTCGCTTTTTTCTGATCGGCCTTTCTTAGCATTAACCAGCTGAGACATTCTCTTACTGGCTCTTCTCCGTCACTGTACATGAGGAACTTTGTACCCTTCTTTGTTACTAAACATGCCCGAGGTCTCTTCCCCCAGGACCCCAGGTGGCAGCGTCGGTGGAGGCTGTGGCGATACGCGGCTCTCGGGTGTGTAAATAGGTACGTGCCAGGACTGCAACGCAGCAAGGTAATAGCAGTCAGAACACCTTGCGGTACCTGTTCATTCCATCACGAATGGTGCCAGCGGCACGGTAGTACGGTGGGCAATAGGTCTGGTGTGTACTGGCTCCTGCAACGGTGCACAATCAGCAGTGGCCCCTCAGGATGTGGACCAGGGGTGACTTGGTTCTTTGTGGGCGACTGCCAACCCCGTCCCTCGAGGGCCCCAGGCAGCAGCGACGGGAAAGACCGTGGAGATGCGTGACTCACAGGTGTGTAAGCAGTCAGGCAGGGCCGTCAAATGTCAAAGGAGGAGCGCGCCAAGTGTTGGGTACAGCAAGACAGTAGCGCTCAGCTCACAGTGCAGCGACCCCTCACTCCATCAGAATTGCACCATCACCTCTGTAGGATGGAGAAAGGCAGCGTCAGTGTATGCTGGCATCCACAGTGATGAAAAGCCAGCATGGGCCCTTCAGTATGTCGCAGCCTGCAGCAGTCACACAAGAAGGAGCCTTTTTGAGAAGAAGCGGCCTGAGGGGGAGAAGGCAAGGGCACGACCTCACCAGCCAAGAATAATCCCCTAGTTTATGCCAAGTCCAATCTCCCCTGCTCACTGGTGAAAATCACGGCCTCCTCAGCAGTCGCCCGATGAAGGCGGGCGTAATAGGGTGAGAGTCTGCACCCGCGCGAGCAGTATAATGGCGGTCCTCGGGGTGGCAGTAGCAGCAGCGACCGGGCGGAGTTGGCAGCGCACCTTCACAGCAGTCGCGCGGTCTGGGTGGTAGTCCTAGGCAGCCTCCCGGGGTAAAAGAGCCGCGCCGATGCACTGGGGCTCCAGGAGGGCACAGCAAGCATCAGCCACCACAGAGAGAGCGGCTGGGCCACAGTGATGAAAAGCCGGCAGGGGTTCTTCAGTATGTCGTATTCTTCAGTATGTAGCAGCCTGTAGCAGTCACCCAAGTAGGAGCCTTTTTGCGAAGCAGCAGCCTGAGGGGGCCAGCTCTATGGGCCAGCTCTTGTCTCTGTATCCCAAACTCTAATCTCAATTGTGCAGGGGATGTATATCTTGGTAGCCCATAGATTAGTTGTATCGCTTTTGCTATGGTGCCATCCAGGGTTTCCGCGTCCCTCCCTCTCATGGCTTCACTTCCATAGATGGTCCCTGGACCGGAAACAACCATCCTGGGACTGGTTTCGGGGCATCACCCCTCATCAGCCTGGGTGATGAGGGGTGATGACCTGAAACCGGTCCCAGGATGCTTGTTTCCGGTCCAGGGAGAACATAGCTTGGCAGTTCGAGCTGGACTGTTCCCATGAGGCACAGGGCCAAGACTGAGTTGCATATGGCTGAGTCTGAACTCGCGCGGCATGGTGAGCAATAGAACGATGGATTTAACCCAGATCTATTGACGGGGGTGAATGTTTGATTAGTTCAGTATTCCATCATTCATCTGTGTGTGTTTTACTTTTGTGCCCAAAGTGCGCCGGATATGCCCAGACTTGGGTCCCCGGCTCACTGTGTCACTGGATTCAAGCTAGTCTGCCTCATGAGGGGTGATGCCCCGAAACCAGTCCCGGGATGCTTGTTTCAGGTCCAGGGAGGAACTGGCTTGGCAGTTCAGGCTGGACTGTTCCCATGAAGCACAGGGTCAAGACTGGCTGGGTCTGAACTGGGGTGGCTGGGTCTGAACTGGGCTCGCATGGCAAGCAAAATAACGATGGGTTTAACCCATATCTATTGACTGGGGATGAATATTTGATCTGCTCTGCATTCCGTCCATGATCTGTGTGTCTTTTGAAACATTATAATGTGCTTGTATCCTCAGTGACTTGAGTAGAAAGGCTACTGGGGGTGTATTCGTACCTTGGTGCAATAAAGGCTTTTTCATAATTGGCATAGTGGCAGGGCTCTGCAAAAACAATTTCTTCTTTCTATAATGTTGGGAATAAGATTTTAGTTTTTGTGTTTATCTTGGTTGCTTGGAATATGATTTTTTGTACTTTAATGGTCTAGTTGACTATTAAAATTGTTAATAGATTTTTAATTTAGGTTTATGAGTTTTCATTTATCAGTTCAGTGTTTGTGATCCTTGGCACTCTTTCATTTTACTAGGTTTCCAAATTGGTCCATTGGAAGGTGGAGAATATCTACGCATCACTACATTACCATATGAGTGAAGGTTGGGAATTACTTATTTTTCATATAAAAAGCATGGTGATGTGTTGAGATAAGACTACAATGATTGTTGATTCTATAATCTTGATACAGATTTCATTATGGTTCATATGGTGTGTGATATTGACATCTTTATTCATACTCTTTAAATTGTTTAAGTTTCCGTGCATCTCTCATGTTACTTAGTCGATACTCTTAGTAATACATCAGTAATGTAAACAGGAAGGTAGGGGATAGGAAGTCTGTTGGATATACAGTTTGGACATTAAACCTGTTGCTCTTCACTCTACGTTATTTATGAATACAAACTGTTCTATTCAATATACAAACTGTTTAATTAAATTGATTTATGCATTAATGGCACCATAGTGATGTAGGATAACCAATGTTTTAGACTTTTAACGTTTATATATAGTTTTGTATCAATTAGTTGTCTGTACAATTTGTTGTTAATTTTAAGATGTAGTGAGGTGTTAATTTGTGTTTACTGGGTGGATATGTCTTTTAAATGGTCGTATGTCGTGATATGTTTTGTACAGTAAATGTTGTGAATGTTTGTGTCTACATGTATTATATATATTTCTATATGTATTATATCTGTAGCCCTGAAAAAATGCAAGTTGAACGAAACGTGTTAGCGGTGACTGTAATTGAGTATATGCAGCACAAAGAAACTTTTGTAACTCAAGAAAGAAGAAATGAGAAAAATGATTGTTTTAATTCGACTCCTTAATTGATGTACACTTTGTTTGGAGCACCCTGTTTTTAGGTCTCGCCTGACTCAGCGCATGCGCTGGTCTGGCGATACTTATTGAGAGGGCTCCAAAAAGTGCTACCAGGCCAGCCTAGAGCTACAGTGCATGTGCGCGGGCGCGCGCGCCGCGCTTTACCGCAATTACTTTCACTTTCGCGGCCGCAGGGCCGCTTTGATGTTTGATGTGATCCCGATAGCGCTGCACGGCCGCTTTGCATAGCCAATAGGTCTCGCTTTTGGGACCTTATAAGTATTTAGTTGTGCAACTGCTGCATGGCTAAACACTTATAAGGTCCCAAAGGCGAGACCTATTGGCTATGCCAATGCTTGTTTTTAATGTACCTGTTTCTGCTTCACTGAAGTACCACTAGCATCTGAGACTGTACAGAGTGTGCACTAATTTGACAAAGGGGACGGTTTGGGAAGTGCTATGTTTTTTTAATCTCCCCTATAGGGCGCCATTGCATTTTCCTGCCTCCATTGTTTTTAGGTCTCGCCTGACCCAGCGCATGCGCTGGTCTGGCGAGACTTATTGAGAGGGCTCCAAAAAGTACTACAGGCCAGCCTAGAGCTACAGTGCATGTGCGCGGGCGCGCGCGCCGCGCTTTACCGCAATTACTTTCACTTTGCATAGCCAATAGGTCTCGCTTTTGGGACCTTATAAGTATTTAGTTATGCAACTGTTGCATGGCTAAACACTTATAAGGTCCCAAAGGCGAGACCTATTGGCTATGCCAATGCTTGTTTCTGTTGGCGTGTTTTGCAGTACCTATGAGTGGCTCTGTTTGCTGCTTGGCGTACTCCAGGGCTGGGTTGCATGCAGTACATTTACACCTGTTTTTACACCTTTGGAGCTGTAGTAACTTCAGAACTGCAGTTTATGAGTAGCAATTGTCTTACTCAGTTGTACCTGTGTGTTTATATTATCATGTCCTTCCCTAAACCCCTCCTTAAATTTCCCTAAACCCCTCCTATTTAGGAGTAAGTGTTCTTATTTTTCCAACCACTTCCTCTTGTGCTTCTCACATTTAGTACTGAAATGTGCACCTACGTTTGCAAAGATATCTGCCATGGAGGTGGAGATCTCTGCACAGAAAAGATAGGAGAGGAGGAGATCTCCACCCATAGGTATGTGAACTGCATTTTGTTGTACAGTACTAGAACTACCGCAGTACGATTTTACGTACTACAAATGCAGCTTGTAAATAGGCCCCACATGGCCTGTGTTCCACCAAAAATGTGTTTACACACTTTTAAAACATGCAAGACAAAGAGATAGTGAGTCACACCCACCTACATCCTTTTTTTTGTGTTCTAAATTCTCCCTAGCAAAACAGATTCTGGTATGCAGACAGCACTGGCACTGCTTAAAACATGAAAGCATTACCGGTGTTAGAATATAGAAAAAACCTGCCTGACGAGAAAGGGAGGTGGAGCAGAGAGACTGGGAGAATCTGGGGCTGCGAGACTGTGAAGTAAACCAACAGCAACAAAAAAACACAGCTTTGCCGGCTACAGATGAGTCAGAATGAGTTATCTAAAAAAACAAAAAGGAGAGGAGGTGAAACATCATCAGGCAACCCCCCCCCCCCTCACCAATCAAGTCAAGTCAAATAAACTTTATTTCGGAGAATATCTCCATAAAAGATGCATAGAATTATACTATTATAAAAATATTTAAAAACATGCATAGAATTAGTTAAAAAGTGGTTTAAAATATTTAAAACATTTAGAAGACCAGGACATCTATATGGCCGCTCGTTACAACAGTCATATACAGTTTAAACCAGTACAAATTGAATCAGGTGAGCGTTTTCAGGTATCGTCTCCTTGTATGCCAGAAAGCCCCCAGAAATTTGGCCACAGCAAACACAATATGGGCAGCCATTTCACTCTTGAGGATTCTAAAGGCTTCATGACACCTAGTAAAACCCAAGTTCCTGCAAATGGGGATGATCCATTTTCTCCGCGCCTCACTATAGCCCGGACAAAAGAATATTATATGCAGTTCATTTTCATCACTTACTCTGCATGCCGGGCAAGTGCTAGGTGCGGACTCAATCCAGTGACTAGTGAGTGCACGGATTGGCAGGGACCCATGCCTCCATTGCAGATACAGCTTCCTTATTAGTACTGGGTGTATATTGTCCAGGGCTGGTTCCAGGCTATAAGCATTTTTAATACAAATAAATTGCTCCGTGAGGGTCCCAGGGGTTGTGCAGGGGTGGAATGTGGGAGCCTTGGAGTCATAGTACATTTTAGTGAGGGCCTTTTTTGGAAGCCTGGGGCAAGCATCTAGAGGATCATTCCATAGGGTGTCAAGGCCTAGACCCACCAGACTACTCCTTACAAATTTGAGCCAACCAATGTTCCCCGAATTCGGAAGGCTAAGGACTTCCTGCAAGCCCTGCCTATAATGGATCAATTCGGGCACCGCCCACAATCTATGCCAGTAGATCAGAGGGCGGAGCGCCAGATCTTCTTCCAGGGGTCTAATACCTCACCAATCCCACAAAATGTATGTTTCAGAACTTTAAGTTTGATGCACACTTTACGGGATGCTTTAGCTCAGCTTGCTACTGAACATGTGGTCTGCATGCTATGAGCCGTAGTCTCTGCTATCAGAGAGTTAGACATTCTCAAACGTTAAATAGGATCATAATAATGCTCATTGCTTTCAGCAGTTAGAATCGGAGAGGACATTATCAGGCACCAAAGAAATGACAAAGCTGCTCAATTGTAACTTATTACATACAATTTCTGCTGCAGAGGCAGGAACCAAGGGGAAATGTGGGTGTAAGAGCATAAATTAGATTTTCCTAATAATTTATGAAGGAAAGTCTTAATTTTATGAAAGACATGGAGGTGAGTATTATGCTTTCTTGTCATGCTTTATTTGAATAGCAGCAATCAAGAGAAAATAACTACTACAAGTCCCATGAGGCTAAGCTAAAGATAGCGGATAGGATGAAAAAACGTAGGATATACAGTAACCAATGGTATGGCAGCACTATGTATAAATTAATTTGTGACTGAAGAGAAAGCATGGATTGACCTATTATGAGAATGTCGTCCAAGTATATGATCAACTTGATGCCTTGAGCACTGAGGAATGCTACAACTGGTTTAATCAGTTTTGTAAAACACCATGGGGCTGATGAAAGTGTGAAAGAGCGGAAAAATGATGGGTCTGACCGTGCCACTGAAATTGAACAACTTTTCTGTGATCTGGAAGAATGGGAGCAGATAGATGAGCATCCTGAAGGTCCAGTCGGACCATCCAGTCATGTTGTTGTAAGGAGTTCCCGAGATGGAGAATGGTTTCCATCTTGAAGTGACGGTAAACTATAAATTGGTTGAAATGTTTGAGGTTGATCACAGGTCTCATCATTTTCTTCTTCTTTTGAACCAAAAAGAGAGGGATTGGAAGTTATGGACTGCCATTTTGAAAAGAATTTATGAAGCCGGTGTAGGAGAGTAGGGTCTGCTATCCTATGGTCACCCCAAATTTTTGCTTTTTGCTTCACTGGTTTTTGACATATTGAGGCTGTGGGCCTGCCAATCAGACCCCCCAGCCTGCTGTTCTCTCTACTAAATTAAAACTATGCACCCTAGGTGCATAACCAATTGGAAGTGGATCACCCTGTCAGCCCCTGTACCAGTGTACACTAGGTACCCAGGGCATTGGTGTATCTAAGGCCTGCCAGGGGCTGAAGCATGTATTATGCCACCCCAGGCTTGGCCTAACAAATTTGACACAACTGGCTGATCACTCAGCTGGGGTAAGTTGGTGTAACCACCTCTTACTTAGGTGTAGTATACCTATACCTAACCTTAAATGGGACACCTGGTAACCTATAAGTCACTCCTACGGCAGGCCTTAACAATCCTGAAGGCAGAGTGCTTGGTTCCATGTGAGATGGTGCTCTGGCATGAGCTGAGCCTGTCTGCAGTGGTCGGAACAACTTCCTTCTACTGTTTCCAGATATCGTCATACCATATACTCTTAAGTGCATTATGAACCTCGCGGTTAAATGCTATCTTTGGTTTGGCTTTATCAAAACATGTCGAGTAAGGTGTCATACGAATTGGAATACTAACCCCTCGCCAATTCTGGCGACGGGGTTAGCATTCCACCCTTCTAGAGGGACACGACATGTACAGTACCTGAAACCCGGGTAAAATCAGACATAGCCTCAGCTCCACAAAATGGATGCTGCCACCACAGACACAAGTCTGCCCTCCTGCTGCTGGGAGTCCTTCCAGCTTGGGAGGTGTGGACAAAGGGTTTCCTGCCAGGGGAGGTGCGTGCACCACCCCAGACAGGATTTTGTGTATTGGTCAGGTAGGGCTTGAAAGAAACCAGACATGCCTGAGGCTCACAAGGAGCCTCGGTGCATATGCCAGTTCAATCCGGTCCTGGGGCACACCAGTCCCGGGCCTGGGGCGAGCTGGACAAAGGATTGGGGGTGTAACCACCCCCCTTCCTGGTCCCACCCTTAGGAAGGGACCTAGCAGGTAGTCCGGCCCCTAAAATCCGCTTAAAGGTAGGAGCTGTGTCCTAAGACTTCAGACATCCTGGAATCAACTTGAAACTAAGAAGAAGACGGGAACTTCGACGCTCTGCCGCACAGAGGACTGAAGCCAATCTCCCCTGTGGTCAGGGAGTGACCACCTTGCTAACGCAAGCACCATCCAGCGAATCAACGTCTGCTTTGCCGCCGCCTCCCGCCCGAGCCCGAGCCCAGAGACTGACAAGACCTGGACCTCAAGACCTCTCACCGCCCGATCCACAGTCCCTGAAAAGAGGAGACCCGTGGAGGCACCGAGACACGTGGAGCCAGCCATCTTGGAACGACTACGACAAGCTGACAAGTGCAACAACCGAGGCTCCCTCCAAGTTGTGCTTTGGGATCTGAGAAGCCCAACCCTCGAGCAGCATCTGCACCAAAGGTGAGCCCTCCAGCATCTCCACGATCTGCGTGGGGCCCTTCTGCATTTTGCC
This sequence comes from Triturus cristatus, assembly GCF_964204655.1. Classification (NCBI taxonomy): domain Eukaryota; kingdom Metazoa; phylum Chordata; class Amphibia; order Caudata; family Salamandridae; genus Triturus; species Triturus cristatus. Next base: position 457,183,201 of record NC_140592.1, on the reverse strand, counting down.
ACTCGACGCGCCTAACCGGTTGCTGGCCCGCTGGCTAGTGGCCATCTTGGCGACGAACTTTACAAAATACACCGCTGGTCTGGTTGCTCCAGACTGGCCCTTGCTCCCCTCCAAAGGAGTAGTTCCTCTGACCTTGCTGGTCAGAACCATCAGCTTATTTCATCTCCTACAACAATTGCTTTTGCCAAGGCTTGTTTGCTTCGATCAAGTCGCCGACACCGCTGACAGCGAGAGCCTGCGTGGGACAGCTCGTGACTCGACTCCTGGACGTCGTCGACCTTCAGGGACCACGTGGCTGCAGAGACAAGCTACACCTTTCTTCCTGTTTGCACCCGACATCGCCTGGTACCCACCTGGTGCCACGCTGGTCACTGGCTAGTGACTGTGAACACTGTCCCCTCTGCTTACAGGTCTTCAACATCTCCGATCCACTCTTGGATCCACCGCATCTCTTCCGGGGCGACCGCCTGCAGCATCTTTGACTACAGGCTCCATTGAACAGATAGAAGAAACCCGACGCACTTCGACGCCTATGCACCCGCTTCCTGTGGGTGAGGTAAAGCTGGCACTCCGGTGCCCAAGTGTTGAGAATCATCTCTAGTGTCTGTGTTTCCAATCTTAAGTTCCTAGTCCATCCGGAAGATTCCTTTTGCAGTAACTTTGTACTTTTTACGCACCCATTGAAAACCTATGGGAGCTCGCGTGTGACTATTTGCTCTGCACACGCAACCCGTGGACCTCCTGGTCACTAACTGAAGTTAGCTCCTTGTAGGCCCAGCGATTCTAGAGGCCCTAGGCCTTTTCCCTTTTCTGTTCGTGGTACTTATACCACTATTTTAGTATATGGTTTGAGCGGCCACCAGGGCCTATCCATATAAAGTGCAACTTCTGTGTATTCTACTGTAATCTTGTTTGACGATTTGTGCTCCTGTGCTCATAAAGAGACTAGGGGTTACTTTGAGAAATAAATACATATATATTTTGAATATATATCTGTGTGGTGTCCTTTCATTGGTATAAAAGGGGGTTGCATTTGGTAAAACAGCTGGCTTAACACGCTTCACGAGTTTAGCCTCAAAGACTGCTTAGCCTACGCTACCACTAGGGCAGCTAGTCCGAAAAGGTTGACTTACAACCACACCATAAGGGTTGCTTGGCATGGTACAAGGTGGTCACTTTAACTAGTGAACATCATATACCAGGCCAACTTCTCACAGCCGGCCTCCTACAGAAGGAAGGTCAGAAGAAAGACTTACTTGTTTGGGAACTGTATTTGAAACGTTTCTGGCCTCTGTTCTGGAAACCTCTTCCTCTTTGTGGGTAAAATTGCAGCTTGTATTCCTGATGGGAGACATTGAAAAGAGCCTCTGGATCCTTGTTGTTGGTAGGTATAGTGGGCAAAGCGGCTCCTGCCTCTACCGGCGCTGTCAAAAACACATTGCGAAAAAACTTTCCTGAGAGACTGCAGGGCCTTTTCAAGTGAAGAGAACGTAGAGACGTATTTACTCTGTTCCTTGATAAAGGAATCCCCAAAGAGTTATCCTTCCACTTTAATTCCGGGATCTGTGGCGGTAGGGTTAACCAACCAACTTTGGATCCAATTTGAGCAGTAGGCCTTTTCTGCGTTCATAAGTTAAAGTCTAATTGGCATTGCCTAGCAAACAAAATGCTGTTTGTACTGAAAGAGATAGAAAATCCGGATCTAAAGAAGAATTATCCAATCTGGCTGACTCTGCTTAATCAATAATCCAGGCCAGAGGACCCACAATGTCTAACGATTTATCCTGACATGTAGACCATGCTTTGTCTAGGCAAAAGAAGGAGGGACTGGGGCTTGAGCCAGGTCCAGCACACATGCCCTTAGGTAGGTATAGTAGAAACAAGTGTATGCAGTTCATAATGGGAAAGGGGAAATGAAGGCGGAGGAGAGAAGAAATCCAGGTATCAGGAAAAGGGGATTGGGGGATTGCTCCCTTAGGAGCAGAGGCCCTCGTGCACCCCAAGGGGTGTCATGCTTCGTCATCGGACAACTCCTAGTTGGGACGGCGCTGCAATGCCCAATGGGTTCCTGAATTGGGCTCTTTGCCGGAGGTCTTTCCTTTTGTTGCCAATTTGAGATGGAAGGGGTGGTGGGTAGGGTGACCAACCGTCCGTAAATTTCACGGACAGTCCGTAAATTGGACCTCACGTCCGTTGTCCGTGAGGATCCTTTTTACGGACGCCTTTTGTCCGTAATTTTAGGCATTTCAGGAAACAGATCTGTTCCCCTGCGAAGTCAGACCCCTGATGGGGCCGCCTCGCACTCCTCCGAGTACAAGAGCAGCCCCACACCGCCCATTGTCATTCTGTGTGGGGCTGATTGCCACATGCAGAATGACAATGGGGCAGTCTGGGCTGGCACAGCATGTGGTGGCCTCCTCCAGCCTCGGTCCAGGGCAGGGCATTCTGTCACCTGGAAGTGCAAAAACGCCCATGCTGCTGCTACCTGAGAATCCAGTTAATGAAGGAAGGCAGTGAAAGAAGATCAAAGGAAAGGATTATAGTTATAGTATAGCAGCCATGGTTGCTGCTTTTTACTTTTATGCAACTAACAACCATTGACAAAGCCAATAGTTCTGGCTTGTTGTAGGTGTAACGTTACTTGTTCTAAGTGTAACGTCACTTGTTGTATTATATATCTGGATGCAATGACACAAGCAACAAAAATACCAGTCGGGCGGCACATTATATTAAGCACTGATTTTTAGTTTGTGTTTTAAGCCACGCATTTTTATTACATTAAACACCCTTTTGGAGAGACCCCCATAGTTTTTACATCCCACTTAAAGCTCTGGAAACAACACCATGTCAAAGTCGCCCCACGTCCAGGCACTGTGCATCATGCATGTTATGTTATGTTAATAGCATTTATTACGCGCACAGCTGCCCCAGACTCATGCCTTCCACTTTTTCAGATTGCCTAAGTGCAGGGGCATAGTGAACCCTGCCCCACCCCACCCCTTGCTTTAGGAACTACAGCGAGGGTGGAGTTCTTGATGGGTCTCATAATTAATGTGAAAAGGTGAGTGAATAAGTAAATGAAGGGATGGGTGGAGGGATGGGTGGATAGATGAGTGAAATTATGGATTGATGGATGAGTGAAAGGATGGATGACGGGTGAGAGAATGGGTGGATGGATGAGGGAAATGATGGATGGATTGATGAATTGATAAGTGAAAGGGTGAATTGATGAATTGATAAGTGAAAGGGTGAATGGATGGACGGATGAGTGAAAGGGTGGATGTAAGGCTGGATGAGTGAGTGAAAGGGCGGGTAGATGGACAAAAGGATGGATAGACGAGTGAAGGAGTAAAATGGTGGATGGATGAGAAAGGATAGATGGATGAGTGAAAGGATGGATGAATGATAGGTTCAATGGATGGATTCATGAGTGGATGAGTAGATGGATGGGTGGGTGGATGGAAGGATTGATGGCTAAGTGAAAGGGGATTTGAAAGAGAAAGGGGGATGGATAAATGAATGACTGAATGGGTGAATGGGTAGAAGGATGAGTGACTGGATGGATGAATAAGTAAGTGAAAGGATGGCTGGATAGGTAAATGGCTGGATGGAGGAGTGAATATATGGATGGATGGGTGGAAGAGTGGATGGATGAGTGTACGGATGGATAGGGTGAAAGGGTGGATGAATGGATGATGGATGAGTAAAAGGGTGGATTGAGGGATGGATGAGTAAAATGATGGAAGGAAGGATACGTGATGGATAGGTTTGTAAATGGATGAATATGGACATGGATGGGCACATAGATGGAAGGACAGAATGAATGGTGAAAGACTGAATGATGGATGAAAGTAGGATTACACATTGTAAGCCCCATTATCTTAAGCAACATTTCCTATACATTGACACTCACATTTATATGAGTGATTGTCTCTATGTAATATGTGTGTGTTGTAACGCACTCCAACACTCTGCCCCACATACTTGGGATGAGTAGCACTATAGAAGAAATTAAATACACGTAAGAAAGGGTCTATGTGAATATGAGGGGCGCCATTGGAGGGTGGTATCAAGGCCGGACTGGCCGAACCGGGCATTGGGCATTTTCTCTGGGAGCTGGAAAGGTGGGGGCGGTTTCGTTATCACAAAAAGACCTGCACATTTGCTTAAAGCTGCGCGCACACTGACAAACCATGAAGTGCACAATTGTCTCAACCTAATATAAACTTACTTTCACTTGTACTTTAGTAGTTGTCTATTTACTTACTTATATACTATTGCGCAACCTTCTCTGATGTGTCTGTAAAACGTACCTTTTGTCCTGAATTTTGACCTCCTGTCCTGAATTTTTGTCCTGAATTTTGACCCCTTGTCCTGAATTTTTACACTCACTGTCCTGAATTTGCACCCATGTCAGTTGGTCACCCTAGTGGTGGGGCGTGTGGTAGAAGGAGGTATGAGTAGAAGTGGAGGAGGAGTGTGTGTAAAATAAAAATAACTACAGGAATCCCTGAAGATTTCTTTATTAACTGGGTTCCTGTGCTATGGTTAAAAGACTTATGAGTCAAGGCGAAAGCAGGTGATGATGGACCTCTTGAACTCTAGTTAGTGTGTGAAATAACGGGGTCAACATGTTTCATGCCTTTAATAGTCCGAAGGATCTTGGCATTTTGTCAGGACCAGGAGATCCTTATTTACTCATGTCGGGATGGTCAGGATGTGTGTCTTTGTGATACCATGCCCTTGGATATTAGGTTTGTAGTGTTGTATTATTTATACTAACATACAATATACCTTCTCAATGCACCTGGAGGAAAAAAAATATAAGTAAAAGTAAACAACAATGAGGTTAAAATATCATGGCACATTCAAAGTGACAGCCAAAGTGCCCATTGACTGGCTGTTGCAACCAGGCTCCAGGCGGAGATTCAAGAAACGGTTGCGCGCCAGATAGGGAGTAACATTTCTTTTTTTAAAGCGGTGTGATTGAAAACCACAGAGACAAAACAAACATACCCCCATGCAATTGGTAATATCGGCATGGATGTAGTAATGCTGAGGCTTGGTGAGGCGCCTGTAGTTGGCAGTGCTCGAGTACCCTGGCTGTAGTACACCAGCGCATGCTGTCCTAATAACCTCCGGCAAGCTCCCATAGTACCCCAGTTCAGGAAGGAATTCAAGACCTGGCTTTTTGGATGACCCCAGCACTCAACGGAGCCACCTTGAGTGCCTTGAGACCCTCAGGGGTGAGTAGTTGGCTTTACCAACCCTGATTGATTGATAAAGCGCTAAATTGGTGACCAGGAAATAGTAGCCTGTATAGAAGACTTACCTAATGGGTGGGGGGGGGCTAGCGGCCCCAATCTTGTAGGTTAGGGCGGTCGCACGCTGGCATACCTGGGAGCCTGTAAATGAGGCGTCACCCAAAATAAGGATAAGACAGTGTTTTGGCCACCAGGTGGTGAAGAGTTGATATCGGCTTTTGGATGGAGCTTGGGGTAAGTGATTCAAAAAGTCGGCCGTAGCTAATAAGGGGGGAATTGGTTTCTTCCAAGTGGGCCTCGGTGGTTGGAGTGCACCCACCGGCTGTAACTGGCTATCGTAACGTTCTCCGTTCAGTAGTGCTGATATAAGTCCACCAGCACATCCATCGGTGGTAAATGAAGAGTTAATGGCAAATGAGGGCCATACCCTCTGGGAGTGTCGTGGGTCCCCAGCCCTTGGGGACCCATGATGTGGGTGTCTCATATAAGTACACCTAACTCCGGGGTCTGGTTCCTTTATGGATCTTGGGGTGAATGTAGAAGTATGGTGTTCTGGGGTGGTTGGTGATGAGGAATTCAGATTTGTTTAACTTATCCAGCCTTGCAACTCTGCTGAGAAGACCAGCGAGTTAATTCGAATCCTGAGTCATTCTGTCGAGTCCTCTCTGATGGGGGTAGAGTAGTCCCGGTTAGCTAGTTGGCGTTGCCATTCCAAGGTGTAGTCGTTGGTGTTCATAATTACTATCACTCCTCCTGTATTGGCTGGTTTAATGCTAATCATCGTGTCATTCCTGAGGATCCGCATCACAGTTGTTTTAAGTTTTTACATGTTTTGAAAAGGTGATTTTTGGGGGCACTTTTCATCATCCCTGAGGACTGCTTGTTCGAAGGTTAGAACCCCGTGGGGTACCATCCCTGCTGTAGGGGTGAATGTGGAGAGATTATGTAGACCCAAATCCAATATGTCTGTTCAAGGTTTGTCCATGAAGTAAGCGTGGAGGCAGATCTTTCTAAAGAAATGGTGAAGCTCTTGAGTGGTCTGAAATTTGTCTTCTTTGGGGTTGGGGAAAAAACCCAGGCCCCAGCGTAGGACACTCTTTTCCACTTCTGACAGGGGGCTTTCGAACAAATTCACGATCAATTTTTCTTGGATGTTTGGCTCCTTGTTTGTCGGGAGATCTCTGGCGGCGTTTTTTGCCGTTGGACATGTTCTGTTGCTGGCCTCTTCTTCCTCGCCCTCTGCCCCAACCTTTGTCTAAAAAGGGAGGGTAAGAAGGCTGTGGAAAGGTCTGGGGTGGTCCCTGTGAGTGCATGTAATAGGGCTGCTAGCCCATTGGGGGGGCCTTGATATGGTGGCATTCCGTAGCTCATCAGTGGTGGAGGTAGTTGGTTGCGCTGGTTCTCGTCATACCCTCGGCTACTTGCGCCAAAGTTGCTGCTGGATGACGAATATCGCCTGTGTGGTATGGAATTATCCTCTGATGACGCATTGCCCCCGCCCACATAGTCTTCTCTAAGGTAGGGGGAAATTCTCTCCCTATCGAATTTTTTAAATATCTTTTTGGAGTTTACTTATCTTTTGTTTCAGTAGATATTCTCTGTTCTCATTGATCTCACCATTAATCTCAGCCAGCTTTGCTTTGTAGGCCGAGATCTGGATGCCTGTTCTGAGAGCATTCTCTGATGTGTTGATTTTAATGATAAGGTCGTCTGCCAGGCGTTTTGCTGTATTTATTAGTAGAATGAGCCAGTTCCTGGTGCACTTCCATGCTATCAGGAACCACTTTTTCTTGAAATCCGGATCTTCTAGAAAAGTATGGGGCATTGGGTGCAATGTTCGCCCACAGGTATTCAGTAATCAAGAGTCTGTGTAAAGTGATTTTAATCAGTAGTCTCTTAATTGCTGTTAATGAGGTCCAGTCTTTGTGTTGGCTACCCACGGAGGTAGTACCGTCTGCTCCGAGGAAAGGCAGTGCTTTGAGAATCTCAGATACCGTGTCATCATCAAATGCAATGTCTTGGTGTCCTTCCATGGCAGTGGAGGGTTAGCTAAGTGTTGACTCCGTGGTGAGAAGCAAGTATTGTGTAGCTTGCTGAAGGAGTAAAGGAGGGGAAGGTGTTTTGTCAAAACCTTCATGTGGCTCTTTGCTGAATTTTGAGAAAAAGGTGATCATAGAAGGGTCTATGGTAGGAGTAAGGGAGATTTTGAATGGAAAAGATGGTCTAGGGCATTCTGACTTAAGCTTAGCTCTAGTTTGTTTATCAAGAGGTAAACGTAGCCTAGAAGCTACGTACACACTCACACGGTCAGCCGGGAACCATTCTATTGAGTTAAGATGATGAATTAAGCTTGGATCAAACATAGGAGAACCCTCAGTCCAAAACGGTAATGGCAGTAAAAGTATGGTTAGACAGAGAAACTTTGGCTTTTTTATGAGGAGGACCCAAAGGGGAATCAAAATCCCCAACATCATTAATGTAATTTTCAGAATATGTATCATCCATTTCACATCTGTGCCATTAATGTGGATATTTTAATAGGAGACGACACCGTCATAATATTTTGGGTTTTACCTTTACATTTATATACGGTCAGAGTAACCTTATTATTGGAGTCATTATTATTGTTATTCCCCTCCTTGAAAGTAGGCCCGGGCGGAACCGCTGCCTCTGTTGAGTGTGAGGGAACCTCACTGTCCATTAGAGCAACATTAGATTTTGACATGGTATTAACAAAAGATGGCATAGGATAACCCATCACTTTGCGCTTTTTTTCTGCTTTACCCGCAGAATGGCCCAAAATAGTTTTTTGACATAAGGTTAATGACCGAACTCTCAACAGCCTGTTCCACAGAATACTGTACAAAGTTACTATAATTTCTGGTTAATTCATGTTTGTTCCTCATCCGCCTGATGTAATAACTGAGAACTGTTTATTTCCATGTTGAAAAACCAGATAATATCTGGAAATCAGCAAAGAGGGGGTTAATATATGAGGAGGTGTGCCTGGGTAAAAGCTAAATCCAGCGCGTGGGAAAAAAGGGAGCGTTTTGAAGAACAAGCATTGGCATAGCCAATAGGTCTCGCCTTTGGGACCTTATAAGTGTTTAGCCATGCAACAGTTGATGTTGTTGCACCAAGGATATTGTGCTGCATAACTAAATACTTATAAGGTCCCAAAAGCGAGACCTATTGGCTATGCCAATGCTTGTTCTACTAACTTGTACACCCAGGTGTGCAGAGAACTCAGTCACTGTGGCACTATCTCCGCACAGAAAGATACGAGCGAAAGAAGCAGCGATGTTGCATATTGTAGTCTGTGAGTAGGACGGCTGTAGAACTCCTTTACATATTACAAAATGCAGGTCTGAATCTGCCTTAGTGACTGGACCTGAGTGCACATACATGCACCAGTGGTTTGGCGGCTAAGAGATTGTGCTTTCCCAGTTCTGCGTACAACTGAAGCTTGCATTGGTGTTCTGATACGACTGAAGCTTGCATTGCTACTTCCCCTGCCTGTACCTGTTCTGTGAGTATATTTTGAACTGCCGCTGCCCATGCTGTGCCTCTTCAGCGTGCGCAAAGTCTGCAGTGTTGCTGCCTGAGCTGTGGCTGTTCTGCATGTGAGGGACTCTTGCACGGCTGTCTGTGCTGCACCTGTTCTGTGCGCTAGAGAAGCTTGCACTCCTTCTTCCAGTGAGGCTCCTGTTCGGAGTTTTTCTGGAACTTAAGAAAACCTTTTCAGCCTACAAAAGCTAAAACGATTGTTTGTGTCCCTGTTCCTCAAACTTCCCTTGCGAAAGACAATGCGATTAATTCAGTGTACCTCTTGAACACCACACCGGTGTTGTCTACAGCCCAGCAGGCTCTGAGACTTCAAAGGAAGTTAGCCCTCAGGAACAGGTTGTATCTGGAGAGGAGAGAAGGGGTGGATGGAGCCGGCCACAGTGCTCCCTGCATGTCTGTGGTGGCCTCATCTAAACTGACCTACACAGAGGCCTCTGAAAAGACTGGTGCGGCTGCATACGTGTCAGATGTATAACTTGGCCCCATCCATACCGGCCTTTAGAGAGCACCAGAGACCCGTCTGTAAAACCACTCGGTTTGTGCATAGGTCTCTGGGTACCAGGCGAAAGCCCTTTATTAGTGTGCTCCACTGCTGGCTACAACCCTGCGATTGGGCGCCACACGTATGTTTCTCCAACCCATGTAAAAGCGCCATGACACCCATTATACGCAGACCAGGTCTTTAAACATTGCAATCTTCCAAAGACTGCAAACACATTCTGTGCAGCCCAAATACCTTCTGAAAATGACTATTGCATTCCGGTTTATCGGGAGGAACCGAAAGAAGAACTAAAAGACTGTAGTCTTAGATGTAATTTGGTATTTTCTCCCCTTTTAATCTTCCAAAAGCAACGCCGAATTTGTTTTATGCATTTATTTTATTTTGCGAACCCAGATGCGTCCGCCATGGTTTTTGGCGCTGCTGAACAACATTGTCAGCGTGACCAGTCCCGCATTTTATCATGTAAATTAAGCCGAGTGATCAGCCGGGGAGGCGCGTTGGAGCCACGCGCCTTTACGATACATTACACGCGCGTGCCCGGGCGCAGCGTGCCTGTTATTCCTGAGGCCTGCGATAGATGTTGCAATTAGGCAAATCAATGCGGCCTCTGGTACAGTAGGCTGTCGGCGCCTGCAAGCAGGCCTTACCCCTTCTCTGACAGATGTAGTAACCTAGCTCAGTGGGCTAATGTACTTGTAGCGGAGATGTACAGGTCATCAGGGCACAGCCTTCAATCCCTGGAGGTCCCGCTTATAAAGTAAGTACTGCTGAATGCGACAGTAGTGAGGTTTTCTAAATAACCCGGCTTTCGCTTGTGCTATTTTTTTTTTTTTTTTAAAGAAATCATCACCTAAGCAAACACTCCGATTGCAGGCAGCTACAATGTTACAATGTCGCTCAACGCTTTTTAACAGCAACTTTAACAAGCATTGGCAAAGTCAATAAGTCTACCTTTGTTGATGTATTGAATTTGTCAGTGCTTTCTGCTGATGCTCTCCAGTATCGGCAAAAATCGACATACTGTGAAGCATCAGGCAAAATAATAGCAAGAAGGCGCCATTTTTAATTTTTCTTTGTTTACCGATTTAAGATGGCAGCCACTACATAGATTGGTAAATAAAGAAAATAGAAAAAATGTATTGGTATGTAAGTGCTTTTCATTTTGCGGAGTGGCCAGGCAACAAATGGTAGCTGCTGGCCCTCCAAATAAATACATAACTGTGAGGAGTTGGAGACCTGGTGGGGGGGGGAGGGGAGGGCAGTGGGGGAGGGGGCTGGGAGGAGGGAGCAACAGAGGGACACAGAAGCGCTTAATGCAATGCTGAGCGGCCTGGAAGCAAATCCCCAAACAAGCGCACGTGCCTCGCTCTAAAAGTAAACAAGCGCGCGCGCCGCGCTAGTGGTGCGCGCGCGATGGCAAAAGTAGGCTGGCGAGTGGTGTGCAATGCGGTGCGGGGCTGAAAGCTGGCGGATGCGCGCGTGCACGCTCGCTTGAACGCAAGCGCTAGGCCAGCCAGCAGCACTTTAAAAACTCACCTACAAAATGTCTCTCTGAGCAGCGCATGCGCGCTGACTCAGCGAGACCTAAAAAAAGGAGGCCCTGCCTTGAAGAGGAGGAGAAATAGTTTTCAAGTGAGTTGGACAGAGAAAGGGAACTGCAGACCTATCTGGAGCGGTATCGGGCCAAAAGCTGCAAGTGTAGGAGGTAAAAGAAGCACTATAAAACAACGAAGGCTGAGAGGCGAACCAAAGCAGCAACGCGAGCCCAACTACGCCAACAAAATGGCCAACTGGGTCCGAGTCTCAAGGCATGCGGGTATAGCGGCGCTCGGGAGGAAAGCACTGTAAAAGGGGAAAAACACCAGAAAAATAAGCCACACTTTTCAAATAAACCATACGAGGGAAGAAATCAATAAATAATTATGGCAAACTGTTATATAAGATTAAGCAGTAAGTTTTACTTATTGTGACTGCGAACTGTAAGAAAAGAGGACTGCTTGCAGTCAAGTTAGGTTTAATACATAGTGCTGCCATACCTTTAGTCACCGTATATGGTACGTTTTTTCATTACATTCGCTATGTTTCGCTTAGTCTCATGGGACTTGTAGTTGTTCTTTTATCTTGACTGCTGCTATTCAAATAAAGTAAGACAAGAAGGCATAATAGGAGAGTCCGATCTTGCCATAAAAATTAAAACTACGGTGAAAAAAAACTAAATGTTTTTTTCCTTCAGCTCTGTTTTTCTAGATAAAAAGTGACAAGCAGAAAGGAGATATGTATGGCAAAATGTTTATTTTTTGCTTGCTTTAGGTAATTATAGGAAAGATAGAATCTCTCTATATGTTTCTACGCATTCTGGGCTACAGCATTTTGATAAATGTGACTTGTACTATACTGATACAAAATTTTGTTTGCGACCAATATTTAACTGCTGCTGGTGTGCTTATTTCTGCACTAGAGGTTCTAAGTTTATCCTTCAAATTTACAAATATCCTATCTCTTTCATACGAAAGAGCACCACACCAAGGATGTAAATCGTTTGTGGGAAGGATTATGGCGTGACGATGCATTTTAAGGAATAAAATACTTCCTGCCGTACATTATAAGGATATTGCAAGTCACCTCAGAGTTCCATGACTTTGTAAAGGAACTCTGCCTCTTGCCTCATTCCTCTATATGATCATGAAACTCCTTGGTGACTTGCAATTCCCTTATAATGTACGGTAGGGGGTATTTTATCTCATATGTAAGACTGGAGAATTTCACTTTAGTACATTAGATTATAACACTGCATTGACTTACATTAATAAAAGTGATAGTTTCTACACATTTATCTAGAAGCATACATAAACATGCCCCTGCCCTCATGAGGATGCCAATACCTGTTGCGTAAGGAAACTTCAGGGTCCCCCTTGAAAAGTGCATGGAGGGAGGTGGCCCCCTCCCAGTCAAGAGCTCTCAGGCCATTGCACAATGCCGAAGGGGGAACCTTGCCGGAGGGGGCCCCTTGGAGCTGCCCCCTGCACCGCGGGAGCTATTTTTACGTCACTGGCCATTACTGAACCAAGAGGCAAGTCATGTTTCCTCTGTATGTTGTTGAAGCTGTTGTTATAGATGGAGTATATTTACCATCTTTAAAACCTTTGACAAAAGAGTAATTCCCCTCCTGAACTGCTGTAGTTCAAGTTGCACTCAGATCAGTGGCGGTGCGTCCATTGGGGGCGTTGGCCCCATTTAGAATTTAATCGTTCTACTTCTGATGCTAATTGCAGCAATCAGGACTCCTGATTGGAATTAGCGTCAGAAGTAGAACACGCCATGGACGCTTAAGGGGGCGGGGCTGCGGCAGCACTCTCAGGGTTGAGTGGCAGCGGCACGCAACAGTGCGCATGTTCGTTTTTGGGCTGATCATTTTTACGATCAGCCCGAACATGCGCACTAGCCTTCCCCTTAAGAGACCGAGGGTTGCTTCATGCGCAGGCCCCGGTCTCCTAATGGGCAGAGAGTATCCCTGCCCTCAGCCAATCCTGGCGCAGCTGGAGAAGCGTCTGGATTGGCTGAGAGGGGTTGCCAGCCACTCACCCAGAAGACCTTAGGCGCCAACACACCGGACCCCGGCCCAGGAGTAGACAGCAGAGGCGGCGCGGACCCACCCGTTAAGGTAAGTTTAAGTTTTTTTAAAAAAACCTCTTTATTTGTAAAACCCCCCGGCCTCCATCCCCGCGCGACCCCCCCCCCGCGAGTATTGCGAGCCACGAGGTACGTTTTTAAATTATTATTAATCCCCTACCCCGCGCTCACTCTCCCCCCATGCTCCCTCCACCGTTTGTTACTGGCGCCAGCCACTGACTCAGATTCAATGAAGTAGTAGAAGGAAGAACAGCGAGATAAAGAAATTGCTAAGGATCACACCAGTTAATCAAGCAAGAAAGCTGAGACTGACCACCTTTTAGTTTTAACATTGTCCATTTCCAGCCACTAGATGGGTATCTCTTTCCAGTTTTATTTCACAGGTTAATGTTCACTCTCAAATAAATGTATGCATTACATGTTAAATCAAGTTGACACTAGAAGACTTTCCAAAGACAATTAAGAAGTTAAGTGAAGGCAAAGTATTCTATTTTAATTAATCTATCCGCAGCGTTCCATTACCTAACAAAGAGACTGACTTTTTGGAGAGGCCCAACACTTCTGTGATAGCAATTAAGCCCATTAGCAAAACCAAAGGTTTGGGAGATCCAACCCCATTAAACAGCTTCTCTGTAACAGAAGTGAAGCGCAGTGCTTAGCTGCAGAGTTACAGACCGACTTTAATAGCAGAGCTCGCACTGTGCAAGCTTTTTGCAGTTTGAATAACTCCCTTGTGGTGTAGGTACAGATGGGATGTAGGTATCTTCACAATCTCCCCATGTGCCCGAAGACCATGGTGGCACAGCACTGAATGTGGGCAAGATGCAGAAAACACAGCTCGGCTTGGCACATTTTGGATTAGAGGCATCAAGAGGAACCCAAGCAAAGCCGAGCCAGGCATTAGACTTGAGCCCTCATTTAATATGGAACTATAGGACATAACTTATATAGCACAACGAAGCTTCTTGGTGTAATGTCAAGCACAAGGGATAGATTGGAAATCGTTCACCATCTGAAAAGGTGTTTTTTTGACAGGTTTCTGTAAATGGTAGAGAAGAGTATTCCATAGCTTAGCTGCCGCTACCAAGAAAGCCAGTAGCGGCTGCCATAAAACGAAAGTTGGGGGGCCGGACAGACAGCTGGGGTAAGGAGGGTCATACATTTTTTTTTTTAACTTACCTTACTATTCCTTTCGCTACCGCTGCCTCGGACACCCGCCTTGGTGCTCTCCCAGCAGTCTCTGGGTAAACAAGATTTCTACCCAATCCAGACGCTGCTCTCCTGCTATGACAGTAGCGCCAGGATTGGTCTGAGCGGCCTGCTCTGCCGCTCAGACAGTCCCTGGGATCTCCAATCTGGCTGTGAACACAGCTGGGTTGGAGAAATAGAAATGCTCATGTCTGTTTGGCCGGCCGGACAAACTTAAATGTGAACTTCTAAGTGCCCACCACGCCTTCCGGGCACTGCACACATGCGTAAGGCAATCACAGAAAAATAAAATAATGTTTTATTATCATTTTGTTTTTCTGTGACTGACGAGTGGGGCGACGCTCCTCCGGAATTACGGAGCAGCCGCCCCTGAAGAAAGCCCTGTCACTCATTTAACAATTCTGGTTCTAGAACCAGACACTATGCGTTGGGAATCAGAACGAAGAGAGCAGGCTGGTTGGTGCAAATGGGATCTTTCTGATAAGAACGCTGGAGTCTACGTATAGTGGGTTCTGTGAACAAGGGTTCTGTGCTTACTGGTGCTGGGGTTATATGTGGTCTCCTCAGCTCTGGTGATCAAGCAGTACTAGCAGTACCAGTAATAAGGTACAGTGGTGAAGCAAAATAACTGCCAAAACCATAAACAAGAATTGACTGGATAAGTGTGTTCATTACTGACATTTTAAGGTTATCCTCCAAGAAAAGAAGTAAAGTTCCTAATTTCAATTGCCAGTCAAAGGACGTGGTTCATTTTATCTTTAAGATAGAGGTTTGTATTAATAATGATGCCTACATTTTACACTTAATTTGATAGGTTTGAGCACAATCCCATCTCTTGTGGTCAGTCAGGCAAGCTAATATGTTGAAAGCCATTGGCAGTTAGCAGAATCCGCCTCAGTTTTAGATGGGTTCAAATTCACATTATTTTTTTACATACACAATCGCATTGAGTAATTTTTACATCCAAAATCGAATCAAGGCATTTATTTACATCAGTACTCGGGTAGTAGTTCCTGTTCCTAGCTTTCTACCGGCTGAAAAGAAATTGTGTGTCATCAGGATCCCGTGTTATAAGGGACAGCTGCCAAAGGACCCGCAAAGATGTTGAAAAGAATAAGCGATAAAATAAATCCTTGCGATTAGCCTTTTTAAATATTTAGAGTTTGGCCCAGATCCACAGAGTGGCTACTTTTCTCTAAGGCAGTTTTAGGAAGTTGATGGCTGGCCCACAGACAACCATATTTCATCGTTGTGAGTTTAATCCTCACGGACAGAAAAACTCTGGTGGTATTGCATGCAAGAAAGAAACAGTCTCAAATCACTCCTATGACTTCTCAAATACTTTCATATTATGAAAGGAAGTTTATTCCAAAACGTTTGTCGACCTTGTCCTGATCATGTTGTTTTCTTTTCACTAATTTGGGAGAAATACTATTATCTGTATGCCGTGACACCACATATACGACTTGTATGATTAGGCTCAATTCACAGGAAAAATAAAAGGGAGATCGGAGTGACATGAAACAGGAAAACTTTGAGCGCACTATGATACTCTACTGCAAAGTCACCTATTATGTGCTTGGGGAGCACACATAATGGGTCCCAACCTGTACCTGGCAACAAAGTCCCACTGCACCCTGAGATGAAAGTCCTCTTCTCAATTCAGTCATGAAATGTTGTTACGTGGGTGCTGTTCAACACTATGTGTTGCCAACGTCCCCCTCCTTGACCTGCTCAATAGAAAGGGAAGGTATGAGAGCAACCCACTACCTGACCTGATTTAGGGACCCTGAAGTGTAAACCGTGTGGTAGGAACACCCTAGCCTGCCCCCCCCCCCTCTACCCCACCATTGGCACCTCTCCAGTTCCTCATGTTTGCCCAGGAGCCAAAGAACATTTTTTGTGTGCCATTTCTTTTCCCCACCGAACTGTACCCTGGAACATCAGGGAGCTGTCATCTTCCCTGACTCTCCTTCGCCCAGTGATACAGGTAGAGGAGGGCTGGGTCACTTGGCAGCTGTTGGACCTCCTAATGTCTATTGGAGATTCCAGGGTTCCCCATAAGCTTGGGATACCTTCATCCCATCATTCGAAAAGAATCGGGGCCAGACGATATTCTTCAGGAACTTGGGTATCAAATATTGTATTGGACAGTGGTTTCTTTCGGCTCAGTTAAAGTAATCATCAGTTTGGAGGCTACTAGTGTAAAACCAAATAACAACTAAAGTTAGAGAAGAGATACTTTCCTTATGGGGCTATACAGTGCTCTTCCAAGCAACAGCTTATGGTAAAGAAAAGTACTTTGTAAAGCAATAAATGACAGTAGTCAATCTTCCTGCGTTAATCAGGAAAAATGTATTAGTACTAAGACATTCATGTATAATAAAAGTAATTAAAAAAAATAATAAGTACAAATCATTAAAATGGGAAATTGTGCCCCCAGTGCAAACTTTTGTTCAGTGAAAGTGAATAGTGGAGAAGATGAGATGTTCACCACGAAGAATAGCATCTGTAGAAGAGAAAGAGAAACAATAATGGACGGAGCAGCGACTACGTCGAATTTTAAACCTCTATATATGTATATCATTCATAACAGTCCAAAACAATGTTATCATCAATATTCTGACCCTGGAGCCCAGCAAATTATACTGGACTCTTCATCTGCACCAGGTAGAAGGTAGCACCCTTTGTAGGAGGAGTCAACCATAATGCTTGTTTTCTCTTTCAAGAATTTAATAAAGAGAGGAATTTCTTAAAGAACAGTGCTGAAATTTGGCTCCGAAAACAACAATCAGGTTGCATATTGCTTCTGAATAATCTAACTTTGCTTCTCACCATATACATATCCATATGGCATAAGATCTTGTTAGTTTTTAGGTCTCGCCTGACCCAGCGCATGCGCTGGTCTGGCGAGACTTATTGTGAGGGCTCCAAAAAGTGCTACCAGGCCAGCCTAGAGCTACAGTGCATGTGCGCGGGCGCGCGCGCCGAGCTTTACCGCGAATACTTTCACGGCCGCAGGTCGCTTTGATGTTTGATCCTGATCGCGATCACTTTCCCTTTCGCGGCCTCATGGGCGCATGGCATAGCCAATAGGTCTCGCTTTTGGGACCTTATAAGTATTTAGTTATGCAACTGTTGCATGGCTAAACACTTATAAGGTCCCACAGGCGAGACCTATTGGCTATGCCAATGCTTGTTTAGCTAGATTCTAGCCCTGCTCTTTAACATGTTCTTATCTATGTCTTTCCGGAGAATGTCAGCAACGTGTCCTCTATTTCGTACCTTTCCCTCATGTTTTACCTGTATCCACGCCATCTCTAACACAGACACATGAAAAAACACAATACTAATAAAACTCTGCCAATGCTCCCTCAGCTTGCCTGAAAAACAAAACAATGTGAGTCCTAAGTACAACTCTTACGCATGCACCCTAGGCAGCCCATTTGTCATGGCTGCCCCATATAAATCCCTTTACCTTTTGTCTATCAACACGTTTCTTAGGTGGACAGGCACATCCATCCCCCTTATGTCTAAAGATTCAGCGTAGGCATCAAAACCTTGGGCTCCATCTCTCCGCCTCGAGGTTCAAGACCATTTATTTCATGTCCGCTCCACAAGAACTTCTTAATCGTTAGCTTCTTTCTCCAACCCTCTCTTCTTTTCAGGTGTCTTCCTAGTTTGAGGGACTATTTCACAGCCACCTCACTCTCTTTGCGGTCTTCTGTCTGTAAGTTCTCTGATCGCTCTGTGTTTTCAGTTTTAATTTTGTTTTCACTCCTAAATAGCGGAAATAAGAAGTGCCTTTTCCTCTATTAAAAAGACCAGGCCGAATGGTTATGTCTATCTGACAAAGGTCTTCTAGCAGGTACAATGGGCTGTGTTTGGTGTCTTCAGTCATTTCGTGGTTAAAATTGTTTGTGAAAGATCTTGGAGAACAAGAACTTTCACACCGTGAAACGTGTAGCCTCTTTGGTCTCAAAATGATTTAATTAAAGGCTTTTTGAGAGGATATTTTTGCGTTTTTATTGTCAATGCATGTCTATATCTGCTCCTTTCCTTCTTCTCCCCACACATTGAGTTCTGTGTATTTTAATTTTACCTGCTGTGTCTCATCTTTGACAGATCGGAAGTGTGCTTCAACATACCTGTCTTGCTGATGTTTTTCTTCTTCTTCCTTGTCAGCATTATGGATCCTCACATTGTTTCGATGAGCTCTGTGAAGAAACACAAATCCAGTGAAATGACCAGAAATATCTTTTATTCCCCCTCAGCCTCGTCAGTCCAAACCACGGGGGAGGGACACTGTCCACACAACTGCCAGTCTTAAATCTCACCTCCACACATCCGTTCCTAACGTCACTGCATTCTAGAATACCACACATCCTCCTTCAGCCTTGCCAGGTACCACGCATCAGGGGTTAGACTAACGCATTTTACTGCTGGTGTCCACATCACAGCACTAAAATACATTAATCACGAATACAGAACTGCCTGTGGGGATGATCGTTAAGTGCTCCAAAAGCAGCCTGAGCGCAGCGCTTAGCATATGTACTGCCACTTTGCCTCGGCCTGCATGAGAGCTCATTGCGATTGTTATCCTCGACGTAGACAGTCAGTGGAGTACAATGTTTCAATTCCCTCTGTGGAGAGTAGCAAAAAAGAAACTGTACTCTGAGGTGGCCCCACCCAGCTTCCCTACACAAATGGCTGCTGCTCATCCATTGGGCGGGGCCACTGCTTGAACAAACATTATTGCTACTTATCGTCATGGTAAATCATCAACACAAAGTCATACTGTTTTTTTATAAGTCCGTAATATTAGGCCTTTGTGGAGTACTTCGATTATTTTTTTATTAACATTGATTATTACCAGTGAAAGAATTCATATGTGAAATGCACATTAGTTGATAGAGGAGGACTTGCTCATTTTTTACCGGTTACCCGACTCATCATAAAAAATCCAAATTATTATACGGAGCAAAGTAGACTTGCCGCATAGCAATGTGCCTGAAAGTTGCCGTCAACCTTCTCCTGCTGACCCGCTGCATCATCACTGGTCCCGGCAGGTGGCAGCCTGGATGAGCAGATTGTTGCCTGTACTGCGGCAGCACCTAACCAAGAAATTGTGACCCACACACACGATTTATGAGTGTGGTCTGCTTGTGACAAACACCTCAGGTAGATGGTCAAGCGGGCAGTGCGGGCACTGGCTAACGCGGTGCACAAAGCCTTGGAAAGCGCAGAGAGATTCTAAAAGACTTCGAAACTGTGAAGCATGCCAGTGCTTTGTGTGATCTGTGGAGCTCACCATACCTCTGTCCCTGGCAGGCCGTCTCCCTGCAGAGCTCACCAGCCTGCCCACCGCTTACGGGGATCCCAACTGACCATCAGAAGCCTGACTGTCACCAAGCCTGAGCCTCCAGGTGCTGTTGTGCTAGAACGAACACTCGCACCAACTGGCAGCCATGTTGCTGTGGCAGTGTCTTGGCTGCACATTTACAAAAAATAAGAAAAGTACATGAAACATTAAGTATAAGTTAGTTCACTGATACAGTTTTTGAGCAGCGGTGGTTCACCAGTGGGAAGAACTTTATTACTCATTTGGTTGATAGTGCTAAGAAACACTGGTAACACCAGTAGGTATGCTTTTTTTAGTTTATGTTCATTACTGTGTAATATATTTTGATTCAATAGCAGAAATCTCACTGAGAGGTACCCAAATACTGGTCATTGATTTACTTGTGAGAAAGTGTCACTCAAAGTGTGATACATTTGGCAGTAGAATGTCACTCATACACACACAAACTGTAAAAATGTCACTTATAAGATGCATGAAAACTTGCCAGCTATGCTCCCTTCCCACAAAGACTGAAATAATATAGCAAAGTGACAGATCTGGAAAGGTAAAAAACCAATAACAACAACAGCAAAAGAAAAGAATGGGCAAAAGCATAAAAGTCCCAAATGAGTGAAAACCCACTGCATAACCAACATAGATAATTCCAATAGAGAATAAAAACTAAATAGACATCAGGTTGAAATATAATCCAGAAACAGTGAGCTTGCCCCCTGCTGCCATTTTCCCTTTTTCTACCACTCCAGCACCATCGACACAATGATTGATTCTGGCACCGTTCCCAAAATGACCTTCTCCTGTGGTGCCGTTGACGCTGACCCCCGATTGTAGCCAAGACGGTGTCAGCGCCAACACCGCTCCAAAGGAGACTACTACTCGTTCACACGGGTGCATCAGTCCAGAATGGAGGCATAACATCCGTGGAGGGTAAAAAAGCTTAAGAACACCCCTCTCTGTATGACTTCACTTGGTATGGACTCAGATCAAGAAGATCCTCAAGAGCTACTGCATACGTTTCAGAGCCTTGAAGAGGCCAGTGGCACTCACACCTCCCAGAGCGAGGATTTGTGGACCCAGCGGGACCCCTTCCCCATGTACATCTTCCCACCATTCCATAAAACGAAAGGCTGCAAACATTCTTGAGTTAGCTCTTCCTACTGTAGAAACGAAACCAAACCTCCTCACAGAGGTCCTACAGCCCCAAAATAGCCACGTCTGAGGCTCTTGTATTGTATAAATATTTATATAACGCAGAGAGACTGTGACCCTACGGGTATCCAGGTGCTCAGACCAAACAAGATGTTTTAATACTGAGGGGGGCAAATCCGGGGACATCATGCTGCTGGAAAGAGCCAGGTCTTGAGGCTCCTCCTGAATTCCATCAACGGCTGCGTCTGTCTAAGTTCAGGTGGAAGCTCGTTCCAGCTTTGGGCTCCAACCACACTAAAGGCCCTCCCCCCCGTCTTGCCCGTTTGAACCTAGGCTGTGCCAGCAAGCTGGCATTGGATGACCGCAGCTGCCTTACGGGAGAGTACCTTGAGAATCTTTCCTGGAGCGGGATCTGACCTGTTCCGTGGATTGCCTTATGAACCAGGCAGAGGGACTTGAAGAGGACCCTCTCTCTAACAGGCAGCCAGTGTAATTCTCGTAGTGCCTGAGTGGAGGAAGAGTCAAACTTGCGGCCAAGTGCCAACTTAGCAGCGGCTGACTGAACTCTCTGTAGCCCCTGCAGAATGTATTGGGGGGCTCCAAGATACAGCGAGTTACAGTAATCCATTCTGCTCAGTATAGTGCTCCTGACGACTGCACTACAAGAGTCAGCAGGCAGCAGCGGAAGAATACGGCGTAGAAGTCGCAGCAATCCAAAGCAGGTGCTGGATGTTTTATTCGCCTGTGAGTCCAACTGGAGGTTATTATCGAATAGCACCCCGAGATTCCGTACTGTGCCAACTGGTACCAGTGGGGCCGCGTCCGGAGCAAACCTAAAGTCCACTGGTAGATGTTGAATCCGTCTTGCTGGCGCATAGTACAGCAGCTCGGTTTTGTCTCCATTGAACTGCAGGCAGTTACTCTGTAGCCAGTCCGTAGTCTGCCTCATGCAGCTTTGGAACTGCTCCAGAGGGACTGCCTGTTTACCTTCCAGGGAGAAGGCCAGTTGTGTATCGTCTGCATAATTAATCAGCTCCACCCCGAACGCCTTGATGATAGAAAAAAGCGGCTGCAGTTATATGTTGAACAGGATGGGGTTGATGCTGGAGCCTTGTGGAACTCCAAAGTCTACGGGGGTATTTTCTGAGGAAAAGGGACCGAGAGTCACCATTTGGTGTCTCCCCGCTAGATAGGAGCGGAGCCACTGTAATGCCTGATCTCCCACGCCAAACTCCATCAGCCGCCCCAGCAAGATTTTGTGACTCACGGTATCGAACGCGGCTGACAAGTCCAGGAGCACCAGGACGGCGGTGCTCCCGGTGTCAGCCCGCTCACGCATCGAGTCCAGCATGGTGACTAGTGCTGACTCAGTTCCGTGGCAGGGGCGGAAGCCAAACTGGTCCTTGTCCAGAAAAAAATTAACCTCTAGATAGTTTGAGAGGGACCTACTCACCGCCTTCTCTAAGATTTTGATAGGGAAAGGGAGGAGAGAGATGGGCCGAAAACTGGCAGGAACAGTTGGGTCCAGAGTTGGTTTTTTAATGAGAGGGGAGACAACAGCCTGTTTCCAGCTATCCGGAACCAGGCCCTCTTCCAGCGACTGGTTGCAGATCTGGCACAACCAGGGGAAGGTTGGATGGCCATATAGCTTCCAAGCCCTCTGGGGCAGGGGGTCAAGAGGAGAGCCAGACGAGATGCTATGTGCCGTTGTGACGAATGACGCTTCCGAGAAGGATGGAAAAATGGTCAGAGAGCAAGACCTGCCCAGTCTCTCATAGGCCATCTCCTTGTCAGAGTCCTCGGCCGCTCTGTCAGTGCCCCTGAGGAGATCGGTAATTTTGGTCACCTTATCCATAAAATAGGTGGCAATCTCGTCACACAGCCTTTTTGATGGTACAACTTTATTTTCAAGGCAACTTGGGGCCGATAAGGATTTCACAATTTTGAACAATTCCCTAGCCCCATTTGGGGCGTGCACTATGGAGTTAGCGTAAAAACTAGCTTTGCGCTCCATAATGAGCTGCTTGTACCTGCTCTGTGCAGATCTCAGTGCCATCTTGTCCCTGGCGAGGAATCCCTTCCTCCATTTTCTTTCGGCCTGCCTGCAAAGCTGTCTTAACAGTCGCAGATCATCATCGTACCAAGGCGCAGATGGTCTGTGCCTAACTCTTATCTTTTTTTTTCGGAATTATAAGATCCAGCTCGTTAGTAATGAACTTGCGGTAAGCATTATAATTTGCCTCCACAGACCTAGAGGCCTGAAAAAGGCTAACTGTGGGAGGGGTTAGCAGAGAGCCCGTTTTAGTCAGTTTGGTCCAGTTTCTGCCCTCTCTAAACAATACTGTGGTTTTAGCTTGGGTGGGAGTATCTGCTAACAGTAGCTTGAACTGAATGCAATGATGGTCTGTCCAGATTAGTGGCAGAACATTTGTTAGTTCAGCCTCGGCCTTGCTGGCAAACAGAAGATCCAGTATATGACCTCCTTGATTTCTGAGGAAATTTTATCTGAAACCGATCCTTTTAAAATATAACATCCGTTTAACAGCAGATGCCATGAATCTACTCTGTTCTCTTCAGAGCTGGGATATTTGTTTCCATGTAGCACTATACATTTTAAAATGCAGAGCTGCTAGGAAATCTATAATTATTTGATAATGTCAACTGTGCCTTGCTCTGATGTTATAGTTATGTATAAGTCATTTTATGATAATAATCTATTTTATATATATGCCTAAGTCACTTTATTATTACGAGTTGAACTCATTTTGTTATGCACAAGCCACTTTATGTTAGCAACCTATGTTGCACATATACCTAGTTTATTCTGTCAGCACAAGATGTCGCCACCTATTGTGGAGTGAAACAAATGCTCTATGGTTAGGAAATTGTGTTTTATATAGCTCATAACTGACTATGTATTAGTAAGTTTATTACTGCTAGGTAGCTGTATATGTCACTTTACCGTGCCAAGTGTCTCCTCCACCTATATGGTGATAACTACTGACAAAATTGGTTTTAATGACCGAATATTATAATGTCTTATCCTTTTCTAAACACGTATATATACGGATGTTTAATTATGTCTCACCATTCAGTGCAAGTTAGGGCTTGTAGAGGAATAACTATCTGTCCTTGATTTTGTTGCATTATGTGTCATGTTATTTTATGTATTTTACTTTGCTCAGCTTATATGGTTGTATTCATACAAACCGAATTAAAGCTTATTTGACTTGACTTGACTTGAGTGGGGGAGGTAACTAATTGGTGAAGTCCAAGGCAGTTGCAGGTAGACGTCAAGTCCCGCAGCTGGCTCTTTGTGCTGACGTTCTCCCACCAATTGAAGTCACCCAGGACAATCATTTTAGAATGTGTAATTGCCAGATTGATAATAGTGTTCAGGAGGGGTTGCATTGAGGTGTGCCGCCCTGGAGGGCGGTAGCAGAGCAAGCCTGTAAGTAGATTGCCTCTGTCGCCGTGTAGCGAGAAAACCATTGCTTCAATTCCCTCCAGCTCGTCCGTTTGTAACAAGATGGGGCGAAGTTCCTCCCTGTAAATTAGTCCCACCCCTCCTCCCTTGCCCCCCTGTCTGGGTTTATGCAAAAATTTAAAGCCCTCGGGGCAGGCGGAGCTGACCTCCACTACTGCATCTGCCCTTAGCCAGGTTTCTGTAAGAAAAAGCGCATCCAACGACAGATCTTCTATTAATAGTGCAATTTCTGTGTGGTGCTTGACTAAGGATCTGCAGTTCAGCAACCCGCAGTTAAGGATACCCGAATCCCTCGTGAGTCTATTGCCTGCCCTCGCTCCCAAGTTAGAGTATTGCGTAACAAACTTAGTCTGAGTGGATGCGGTATACTCCATCCTGCCCCCTATCTCAAAAAGCTGTAACCTAGAGTACTGGCGGCGTACCTTAATGCCAGTGGCTAAATCCTGAGTCGTCCTGTGATCGTCCGGGGCGCGGACGGGCGCAGACAGGCTTGCCTCTGGCGCTGCGCGTGCGCGCTTGCATAGTGGTCAGTTTTATATCCGGTCCCCGTGGTGTAATCGCCCCTACCAATATGGCACCTGCCACGCGCCTCCAAGCCCGTCCCAAGATGGTGCTAGTACAACGACGGGTCGGGAGAGGTCCCTGCTCAAATAGCAGGTGAGAGCAAAATGATTTTAAGTGCGGGTATGCGGGTTAGTGAAACTGGAATCAAGACAGCATAAAAACACAATAAAACACGAACCAGGTCTAGCGTCAAAAAAGACTCAGATGACCAAAGTCCAGCAGCACAAACGATGGCAGTAAGAAATATTAAAAAACAATTCAGCGTCAGCAACAGCGACCCCTGAAACAGCCGCTCAGCTGCTCTACAGGAGTACGTTTAGTCAGAATAGGCTGCGCGCTTGCATAGTGGTCAGTTTTATATCCGGTCCCCCCGTGGTGTAATCGCCCCTACCAATATGGCGCCTGCCACGCGCCTCCAAGCCCGTCCCAAGATGGTGCCAGTACAACGAGGGGTCGGGAGAGGTCCCTGCTCAAATAGCAGGTGAGAGCAAAATGATTTTAAGTGCGGGTATGCGGGTTAGTGAAACTGGAATCAAGACAGCATAAAAACACAATAAAACACGAACCAGGTCTAGCGTCAAAAAAAGACTCAGATGACCAAAGTCCAGCAGCACAAACGATGGCAGTAAGAAATATTAAAAAACAATTCAGCGTCAGCAACAGCGACCCCTGAAACAGCCGCTCAGCTGCTCTACAGGAGTACGTTTAGTCAGAATACCCTGTATTAGCTGTATTGACCAAGCCATCCTCGGCTGCTGCCATCCATAGGTCTGTGGCTGGGAGATATAGACTGGCGCTGGGAAATCCTTAATTTTTTTCCGAGCACTCTTCCCTAGAAAGACATGTTATTCAGGCTTCATCTTCTTCTCGTCTGTCCCCTGGTACTTTCCTCACTGCCTCAGTGGATAGGGAATCGAAAAAGATGTAGGCTTGGGACAAGAAAACGTGTGCTGCTGGAAGCCTTACACCTAAGTCTCTGAATGCTATATGCCTGCTAGGACTCTATGTGCACTGCGGTGGCATATGACGGGCACACATCCCTCATCTCTCCCAGGAACTAAAGGTTTACTTTCAAGACCTCATCAGAGATGGTCAGGCAGCATCTGAACAAATAATCCATTCTTCACTGGCTGTGGACCAATCGGTTGCAAGGTCTATGGCGACATACATTGCTGTTTGCAGACTAACCTTGCTAGGAACGTCTGGGTTTTCCTCCAATGTCCAGTCCTGCCTCATCAACCGCACCAGACTATTTGGGGAGATGGTCAATTTGGCCTTGGGACGTTTTAAGGTGAGTTCCGCCACGGCCTGTTCCCTTGGTCTGCAACCCCAAAAGAAACGCTTCCAGTTGTTTTAGAAGTTCTGTGGCTTTGGGAGAGGCTCAGCTTTCACCAACACTAAGCTGCATCGGTCAGCATTAGACTCAGAACCCCATATGATGCCAGTACGGGGCCATGGAAAAGGTAGAGGACGCCCATGCACCGAAACAGTCACTCCTTTCTCCATAACCTCCTCCCCAGGTACCACAGGGAAGGAGCTCTAGTTCCCCCTTATCAGTTCATTCGAGACCAGTGAGAGATCAGGTTTCCATTTTTCCACTGGCCTGGAAGGCCATAGTTTTAGAACAGGGGGTCTTACAAATTGTGGAAAGGGGCATACCCTGCCCTTCCTGTAGTCTCCGCCTCTGATCCTTCCCCACCGGTCAGAACTTTCCCAGGAACCATTCCTTCTTCTACAACTACAACTGGCAGCCTTGCTTCAGATGAGAGTAGGGTGTTGGAGCAAGAGCAGGCGATTGGTTAAGGATTCCATTCTCGACACTCCTTTGTACCAAAGAAGGACAGCTGTCTTCATCCGATTCGAGAACCTCAGGGCCTTATATCTCTTTCTTTACAAAGAAAAGTTCAAGAGACTGTCCCTTGCGCAGGATGTGTTGGTGATCTCTTGACTAACATATACTGATCTTAAAGTTGCACATGAGGTACCTGCATTTTATTGTGGGCTCAACCAATTTACCGATCTTTTCTGTGGTCTGCCATCGGCACCACAAGTCTTCACAAAGGTGATGGCAATTGTCAATCAATCAATCAGGCGTTTGTTAAGTGCGACTACTCACCGGTAAGGGTCTCAAGGCACTGGGGGTGGAGAGGGTAAAGGTTCCAGTCCATCAAGGAGGGGGATCTTTCGAAGAGCCAGGTTGTGAGGTCTCTTGCGAAGATGGGGAGCGATGTTGTCTGTCTGAGGTGGAGCGGGAGTGCGTTCCAGGCTGTGGCCGGGAGGAAGCAGATGGAGAGTCTTCCCGCTCTGGTCTTTCTGGTGGCGTAGGAGAGCTGGACTGATCGTAGGGTCCTTTGGGGTGCGTGGAATTTGAGTCGGCTGTTGAGGTATGCTGGTCCGGTGTCGTGGAGGGCCTTGTGTGCGTGGGTGAGTATCTTGAAGGTGACTCTAGCCTCGATGGGGAGCCAGTGGAGTGTGCGCAGGTGCTGGGAGATGTGGCAGTGGTTGAGGTCCAATCTTGCGGCGTCGTTCTGGATGTTCTGTAGCTTGCAAGTGAGGTTTTTGTTTATTCCGGTGTAGAGTGCGTTGCCGTAGTCGAGTCTGCTAGTGACCAGGGCGTGAATGACGGTCTTTCTGTGTTCGAGGGGAATCCATTTGAAGGTCTTACGTAGGAGGCGGAGGGTGTGAAAGCAGGAGGCGGCCCTTCTCAGGAGGTTGTGGATTCTGGTTTTTCCCTATCTAGATAACTGGCTTCTGAAGGCCAGCACTCCAGATAAGGTGCAGTTACATTTTTGATTTCAAAGAATTCTATTGGTTTTGAATGAATATAAGGTACAACATAGGTTCAAACACAACTTATAAAAATCGAAAACAGAAACAAACATAACCTAGTAATAATATGATGATAATGTGACAAAAACTTAGATGATTACCAATGACTCTTGCGAACATAATATGGCATATCATATACATAAAGCAATACATAAAAGGAAAGGGTGAAGCAGTTGAAGGAGGGGGATACACATCTAGAGTACTGAGAGAGGCTTAATATAGGTGCAGTTACATTTAAAGTGAACAGCATCCCTGCTGCATGACTTGGGTTTTATATCAATGAGCCCAAATTTCACCTGGAATCCTCTTAGTGCCTCCTGTTCATAGGACGAGTAGTGAATATCACCTTGGGCCGAGCCTTTCCACGAAAGCAGAGAGTACAAAACAATAATGCACTGCTTCCCTGATTCCAAAAAGGGGCCCCGATTTCAGTCCTGTGTGTCCTTCACCTGCTAAGATTGCTACCTTTTTGCATTCTGTTGGCCACATATGCCCACTGGAATGAGAGGGCTCTTCAGTGGTGTCTTCGAAGTCAGTGGTTTCAACACAGGGGAACGTTTGCGACAGTACCCTGACCGCCAAACTATAAAATATCCTGCATGATTCAGGAATAATTTCCCAGAAGTTAGAAATGATATATTCTTAATTATATTGACCAGATTTGTGTATGCTATATTTTAATCATATTATAAGAACTCATTTAATGAATAAATAAGACTCTTCCTATATATTCTGTACATTTCCACTCAAAATGTAAGGCTTCACTAATCGCCTTTAGAATGCAATGCAGAAGTTCACGTTTTTCTTTAGTTGCCTGCCATGGTGCTAACCGAATGCTAGGGCTGATGAGTACCAAGACCTAGTAGTGTTAGTTACAATTCATGCTGGTTTCTTCCACGACCGTAAGCTTCCTGTTTCCATCTCAATCTTGAAGGTTATTTTTCATACCTGCTTTCTTCCTTTATCACTGTTTTCCTATATTTCTCTTACTCCTCTTCCTCCTATTTCTGCCTTCCTCTCTCTTGCTCCAGGTCAAAGTGTGATGATAAAAAATAAATCATGGTCCCACTCCCCAAAAAATTGTGCCAGTGTAATGTAATGTAAATAGGTACCTATAAAGCGCGCGGCTACTCCACAGAGTGTCCCAGCGCTGAAAGACCTCAAGACAGACAGTTGGCACTATAGCAGGATGGGGAAGGAAAGAAAGCTATTGCTGGAATAGCCAGGTTTTTAGCTGCCTCCTGAAGGTAAGAAGATCCTGCACCCGCCTGAGAGATAATGGCAGACCGTTCCATAAACGGGAGGCTAGCACTTGAAAGGAGCGACCACCCAGACGGGAACGGGAAAATTTAGGGATGGTCATCAGAAGCTGCAATGAGGACCTCAATGCCCGTTGCGGTACATAGTGCTGAATCCTTTTCCTAATGTAAAAGGCACCCATATTATGGAGAGCTCTAAATGCCAAGATCAGAGCTTTAAATTGGATACTTTTCCGGACCGGCGGCCAGTGCAAGGACATCAAATGGGGAGACATTTGCGCTTAGGTCCCACCATGAGAATAGCTCTGGCTGCCGCATTCTGAACCACCTGCAGGCGGCCTAGTAAAAAGTCAGGGAGGCCCAGGTACAGGAAGTTGACGTGGTCTAGCCTCGATAAAATCAGGGCCTAGACTACAGTCTTCCTGTGTGAGACCGGCAGCAGGGGGAGAAAATTCTTCAACATTTTTAGCAGACAAAAGCAGGTGCCGGCGACTGTTTGGATCTGAGACTTCATGGACAAGTCAGCGTCTAGCTTGACCCCTAGGTCCTTCACAGGACTTACTGACGTTACAGGGGGGGACATATCCTGTGGCCATTACTGGCGCCATGCTTCGCGTGGTGCAAGACCGAAGAAAATAATCTCCGATTTCTCCGGATTGGTTCCGTCTTAACCAGGAAAACACCTCCGTCAAGCAGACGTTTATCTTCCGCCTCTAAAATCGGCACCCTTCTCACAGGTGAACAGCAATTACGTATCATCTGCGTATGACACCATTTTAGCGCAGTGTTCCTCAGCTAGGAGCACAAGGGGAGCCATATAAACAAGTGTCGGGCTCAAGATCGAGCCCTGCGGCACCCCGACCTCCATAGGTGGGATGAGAGCCGCAAAAGGAGGGGACAAGATTGTTTGCTGTTGGTCTCTTAGAAAGAAGGAAAACCACTTAAGAACTGTGCCACCAACGCCGCACTCCTGGAGTCTCTGCAAGAGCTGGTCGTGGGGCACAGTATCAAAGGCCGTGGAGAAGTCCAGCAGTACCAGTACCGCTTTTCCCTCTTTATCTAGTGTCTCTTTAATAGCTTTGGAGACTTCCAATAGGGCTGTTTCTATACTGAAACCCGACTGACTGTGATGGAGTACATGGTTGGCTTCCACATATTCCGTGGTGTCTGAATTCACATATTTTTCCAAAACTTTAGAAAAGAAGGGCAGCAGTGATATCGGCCTATAATTAGAGGTTACCAAGGGGTCTGCCGAAGGCTTCTTTAATAGCGGGAGAATCTTTGCATTTTTCCAGCTATCTGGCATCTGCCCCTCTTCCAGAGAGGTATTCTAAATCCGTTTGACGGCTGGATTAATAACCTAAGCAATAGATGGCAGTACTTTGGCTGGACATGGGTCCGAGGGTGATCCGGACTTAAGAGCTTTCATTATCTCCAGAGACTTTTCCGAAGGAATTGAAGGGAACTGCGTGAGGGACAGACCTGTCATAGGGTTTATGCGGGGTGGAGGTCCTGAGTTTACTTCCTTCGCCTGGAGCGGGGCCTAAAAGGAATCTTGAATAATTTTGATTTTTTCGTAAAAATAACGTGCCAGATGGTTGGTCCATTCACTGGTAGGTGTAAATGGACTGTCCACTGCACTAGGGGATGAGAAGTCTTTTACGATTTTGAAGAGTTCTTTACTTTTATTCCTGGCTAGCTGGATTTTAGAAGAGAAAAAATGTTTCTTTTCCTCGCTGATTTTACTGTAGTGGACTTTCAGGGCCTGTTTGTAGGTGGTTTTGTCCTCGGGATTGAAGTTCTGCCCTTAACATGAATCCTGGTTTGGGAGCTTATCTTTAAAAATAACATATGTTGCAACACGTCCACCACTCAGGTAAATCTGTTATCAAGGATTTTTTTTTGTGTCCCCAACTGGCACCCCTAAAGCTGATATCAGGAGA
This sequence comes from Triturus cristatus, assembly GCF_964204655.1. Classification (NCBI taxonomy): domain Eukaryota; kingdom Metazoa; phylum Chordata; class Amphibia; order Caudata; family Salamandridae; genus Triturus; species Triturus cristatus. The sequence goes on along the minus strand of NC_140592.1, from coordinate 457,152,439 downwards.
AGAACAACCACCTGCATGACAGAATTGCTTACATTTGATGTGATAACCACTTCTGGCATGGCAGGGCAGGGCTTCTGTATCTACCACAAAGGTGGTTCAGTAGCCGGGACACCAAATTATAAAGGAGGCCCATAGTGTCAAACACTCATCCCTGAATCCACGTGGAACACGCTGGTGCGGAGGGCCTGGAAGGGAACGAGGAATGCCCGGTTCCAATTAGTCCAGTTTTTTACGTTACACAGGGCATACCTGACGCCGGCCAAAATACTGCGATATTTCGGGGGTGCGCACTCCCCGTGCCCGCAGTGCGGGGTAGATGGGGCGGACTTTCGGCACATGTTTTGGTCCGGTACGCAGTTGGGTGACTACTGGGAAGCAGTGGTGGATTGTTTGAACCAGGTCACTGATCGCTCCATTGCCCCGGATATGGGGACCTGTTTGTTGCTTTGGTTCCCCCACACTCGCCGCACGAAGGTTACTAGCAAATTTTATGATCTGGGGTTGATAATGGCCAAGAGGGAACTGACACTGCACTGGAAATCCCGGGGGGGACCTAACTTCTTGCGCTGGAGATCGGCGTTGGCGCGCTGGGCGGGGGCCGAGGGCACCCTCCGGGTGCAACTGGCCCTCCGGAGAGATGACGAAAAGGCGCTGGCGACGGCCCGGGCATGGGAAGCGCTGGTGGTAGACCTTCAGGGGTTGATGTCTGAGGCTGGGGCTGAGGAGTGTGGGTCTGACGGGCAGGAGGCAGTGGGGAGCGGGGAGTAGAAGAGGCGAGAAGGTGGGCACTGACCGCCTACACTTTTGGCTGGGCTAGTTGGCAGGTTCTGTTGGGTTAGAGAGTGGTTGGGCTCCTGGATTTTATTGACTAGGGAGGGGGGGCACGTCGGAAGCGGGTACGGAGCAGGGGAAGGGGGCACACTGACAGGGGGTGGGGGGAGGGGGGGAGGAGACCGGGGGGGAAGGTTGAGCCATCTTCAGGAGAGTGGGGGATGCTGATACATGTTTGGTATTTCCTGGACGGGGGGGGATGGCGAGATGATTGATGTTTTGTTGAGTTGGAAAACAATAAAAATGTTTCAACAAAAAAAAAAAAATAGTGTCAAACACTCACTACAGCCTGCCTCGTGAACAGGCAGTTTCAAATGCCCAGTGCAGTCTCATCAAGCAGATGTATAGCCATACTAAATCCACATTTCCATGTAAAGATCTAACCTCTAAAACCCTGTATAACCTTCCCTTTTACATGTACCCCATCAAATATTTTGACTATCGTTCTCATGTGTTGCTTTAGACACAAATACCCAATACCATCCCCACGTCTATTTTGAATATGCGGACGGTCTGACAAACTGCTGGAGAGGTCCTGCGTCTGCTCAGCAAATCACCATTGCTGCCATTGTGGCTGGGATTTTTTATCAATTTGTACCCCAAAGACAGTGTATTGAAACATCAAACAACAAATTAATTAGAACAAAGTACGATGGATATCATAGCACTTACAGTTACAAAGCTTTGACAGGACCAAGCAAACAGATAGATATTTCAATTCCTTCTTTTCACGCCTGTTCAACCTCCGCAGCTATCCAGTTCACAATAAGCTTGTTCACATGATATAGGGCTATTGTCAAACACTGCTCTAGAGGCTCAGAGAGAGTCGATCCCTCTTTGTACAAGAGTTTTGCGATGCCCCCTTCCAGCAGGCAATTGGAGGGAGAGTTACGGTCAGCTCTCGACAAGTATTCAACCAGGATCTACCTGCGAGTTTCAAATTTATGATCCATATTAGAAAACCTACATTGGGATCAAAGCCCACAACTTGCTTGCCCATTCATACTTTGTAGGGACCCTGGGCGAGTTCCATGCCCGTCAGGTCAGTTATTTTTTATTGTGAGCAGCATATTAAAGATAATTCTCCAATTCCGCTGTGATATGTGATCATAACCCTCCGGTTGAAGGCCCAGAATTATAGTTCCCGGATCCAGCAGCAAAGGATAGCCCACCACCCCCTAATGTAGCTTAGGACCTCTTTGCACTAGAGAGTCAGCTTGGGGCTCTCCACCACACATGGACCACATCCCCTTAAATGCCACACTCTCTCCAGCACAAGCCTTCTGACTTATTGTACATGTGCTTTAGATGGCGCGATGTGGTATGCCACAACATTGTTATCTTGTATTGGGATTTCCTCTGTTGTATTCTTTTACACAGGGATTGGTATCATCCCATAGTTTTTGCCATTGTTTAAATTCGATTGGGCGGTGTAAGTATTGAGACCAGCGCTTCATATAAAACCACACCTGAGTCTCAGCTTCCTCCATAAGGAAAGTATCGATATTTGATATGAGACCCTTCGTTAAAATCTATGTTGCAAAGGCGTGAATGGAAACTGAAATGTAGTAAGTGTGGGGGTTTTGGTCAAGGAATCTGATATCTCAAAGGATGTTTTGAGTATTTTGGAGACGTAGCAAACTGCAGGACTCCCTTGCCTCAGGAGCCACGACACAGCCTTAGGTGCCCACCCCATAACTGCTGCATCCATATGGACCTAGTGACATTATGTTTCGTATAGGGACCATTCAAAGAATTTCCAAAGCTGGGTTGCATGGTCGTATTTTTTAATATCTGGAAGCATTAGTCCCCCGTCTATTAGCAGCTCGCAGGACTGCTCTCGACACCCACGCTCGCTCCCCTCCATAAAGTGATCAATGGCTTTCTGTAGCAGTTTTAAATCATTCCACTGGATGTTGGTGGGTAGCAACTGAAAAAGGTAAAGCAAATGCAGGAGTATATTTGCTTGATAAGTGCCAGTCTCCCCGTCCAGGAGACATAAAGAGACCTACAGGGAGACAGAACAGCTTTGATGGCAGTAAGAAGATGCTGTTAGGTTACTGTGTACAATTTGGTGGTGGTTTGGGGTGATATACACTCCCAGATATTTAATCTTTTTGCCTGCAGCCCACCAGAGTGGGAGCAAGTTGGTCAATTCTGTATTCGTTTCTGGCAAAATACCCATACTCCACAAATCCTGATTTTTCTAGGTTTACTTTGAACCCAGATAGATTAGCATATGTATCTATGACCACCATCACCCTCGGATTCAAGTGTGGGGGTTCGTCAGTGTGAGGAGAATATAATCTGTAATAGATGCACAGTATGGCGCTCCCTCCCAAAAGGCATCCTCTCTATCCCTCGTGTCTTCAGATTGTTTCAGCCAGAGGTTCCACTGCAAGAACAAATAGTATCGGGGACAGCAGGTATCCCTGTCGTGTACCTTGATACAGGGGCATACCTCCATGTCTCACCATTAACCAGCACTCCAGCATTAGGGGATTTATAACTGGCCACCATCCAGATCAGCATGTTAGGTCTAAAGACCACAGCATCCAGAACCTGGAAGAAGTAGGTCTAATTGACTCTGTCAAATGCTTTTTCCGCATCTAGCCACAGTATTACCATTGACTCTGTCAAATGCTTTTTCCGCATCTAGACACAGTATTACCATGAGGATAGACCGGAAGGGGCCTTTTCCACCAGATGTAGTACCCTCCTAATATTATGTGCAGCCTTTCAATGAGAAAAAATCCCTGACTGGACTGGATCGATCAGGTATGGCATGTGTGGTAGGAGCTTATTTGCTAGAATCGTTGGTAATATCTTTACATCCATATTCAGCAACGCAATAGGGCAGTAGGAGCAGCATTCGGATGCTGCTTTGCCCGCTTCGCACCAGGGTTATAGGTGCCTCCGCCATGGTTGGTATCACTGAATAGGAGGATAGAAAGGAATTATAAAGGGCCGGTAGATGTGGAATCAGGGTTTCCTTGAAATGTTTATAAAGCCTATTTGTGAGGCCATCAGACCCTGGGGCCTTATTAGGGTGGAGAGCGTTTATTCATTTCTCCAACTTGTCAGCATTAGATTTGCTGAGGTGCGGAAGCTGTACTTCTGCAATGAAGGCCTGTGCTAAGATTCAATCTGTGGGTTCCTTGTGGTATAGTTCTGAATAGGCATCTTCAAATGCGTTCAACTTTTTCTGAGTACTGTCTAATACTGTGGGACCTTTACCCGAAGGGCAGGGATTTGCGTAGTAAGAGTCTAACTTCTAAGTCTCCGCGCCAACAATGTGCCTGTTTTCTTAGCCTTAACGTTTTGTCAAAGGCACAACAGCACCTTTTCTTATTTTTCAGTGGTAAGCAGATCTAGCTTCCCTTTTATGGCATGGCCATCCGCAAGTCCCTTAAGGAGCCCGTTGCTCTTTGTTGATCCGAGGCAGCTTTGTGGTCTGCCACCAAGTAGGCTTTGTGGTCCCTGTAGATTTTGCGTTGCCTGGCTCTCTCCGACAGACACTTCTCCAGATGGACTGCTTTAAATGCATCCCATCTTGTATTGGGTTGTGTTGCTCCCACTTAATTTTATCCTCAAAGTATCTGTGTATCATGTGCATCAGGGATTGTCGATCCAGTCTGTCCCGGAGTAGGGATCTATCAAACCTCCAGGTCGGTTATTTACCTACCCGAACTGATTCCCCTCCTTCCCACAGCAACAGCAACAGGGCGTGGTCAGATACTGCTATCCCATAATATGTGTGACAGTTTTAGTGATCTCCACAGTACCTGGGTTCCTCATATAAGGTCAATCTGAGAATATAATCTATGTACGTGCACGGAAAATGTGTAGTCCCGTACTGCAGGGTTTTTCTTCCTCCAGAGTCCTACCATACCGAAATCCTTCATATTTTCTAGTAGCATAAACGTTGAGTATGGTACAAGGTTTCCCCGGTATGAGCCATGAAGGTAGATATAGCAGCCCTCAGTAATGTGTTTGATGATGTGTGCTATTTCATAGGGAAAATCCTTGCGTGTAGTAGAGGCAAAAAGTTGTGTGAGGTAGTGTTTGTGTCTCATTAGTTTGGTGTAAGAGGTCCTAAAATGTGTCCCCTGAAGGCACACTATATGCTAGGCTGCCTCCCTAATTTCCTTCCACATTATGTGATGCTTAATAGGGACATTTAATCCATTTACTTTCCATGATAGCACTCTCACCATCTAGTAAGTTGAGTGAACTCTGCTCTTGAGGTGGAGGCCTTTGTCTGCCATTCCTGTCAAAGCAATGGTTTAAGATCATGGTGCGGTGGCTTGAGTATCAGAATCCAGCATGGCTATAAGTTGTGGTATATGTATATAGGACAGAGTAACTTCCCTCCTCGTTTCCCCTTTGTCCCCCCAATACCCAACCCTCGCTGAATTCCTAAAAGTAACAAGAAAGGAAACTCAAGTGCTCCCAGTGCAACTATTGCACTCAGTGGCCACCGTCCAAGTCCCAAACCCATTCAGATCCCCCAACCACACCTCCCACCTCAAAGCTATGATCTGAGGTCCATAATACTCAGTGTCTAGCCCATCTTTGTGGCAATGTCAAGAAATAGCGTGCTGAAGGAGCTCAGTAGACAATCATGCAAACAAACAAACAAGTAACAAGCTCAAGCTACATTCCAGAACACAATATTAGACCCTTAGTGTCTCAGATGTCCGCAGGCCCTGGCAGCCACAAGGATCAGAAAGCATCATAAGGCTCCCAACTGAGTGTACCTTAATATAACACTTATGGAAAAGACCTAGACTAGAAGGCGGGTTATTTACGTCCACTTCTGTACATTGTTCTGCGTTGCTGCCAGGTGGGGTTGTTGGGCTCAGGATATTTAGCTCCTTCTCAGGCGTACAAACAGTAGACGTTTTAGAGTCAATTCGGAACCTTAAAGCAAAGAGTAACATCCAACGGTAACGGAACTGCTGTTCGTGCAATTCTGCTGTGACAGTGGCCAATGCACGGCGTTTGTTTAGCGTGGTTTGGGACAGATCATGGTACAGTTTCAACAGATGATCCAACATGGGAATATGGTCTAGCTTTGGTCTAGCTTCCTGGCCGCCACCGTGATCCTATCTTTCAGATGAGCCAAGTTTTACAATGATGTCCCTCAGTCTAGACTAGAGTTTGCCACCGATCAGGGGGTCCCCACTTTGTGTGCCCATATGATGGGTACATTTCCCTCTTGATCATCCTTAAGGATGGCATAAAACAGATCCTTACAGAAGTGTAGTAATATCTTCTCCCTCCTCCTCTAAACGGATGTGATTAATTTCTATGTTGTCCCTTCTTGATCTGTCTTCCAGGTCAGTGCACTCCCATTGTCCCGTTTCAGTTATGGACTCTGCCTCTTATAGTTTTTCTATATCCTCGCTCATAGTGAAGATATCATTCTCATTTGTTGCAACCTGCTTACCCAGTGTGTGGATCTCCTTCGAGAGCCCACCCAAACCAGAAACCAGGTCAGACTTCAGGGCCTGCATTAGGGTGGTTAGCATGTTGGATAGCTTGCTATGTATCTCATTGAGGTGTTAGATGAAGGGGGGGGGCTCTCTACCCTTTTTTAGATGAAATTATGGGTTCTGTCAGTACGACCCGAGTGGGATGCTCCTAACAGTTCACAATCTCTTTCTGAAGCCTGTTCTGCTGTTTAATAAGCCTGGCTTCCCGCCGTCAGTCGGTAGTGGAGGTCTTTAGGACTGGATGCTCCCACCGCCAAGAGGTGGTCAGTGGTTCGCGGTTATCCTGTTGCGACTGCCAATTTGGAAAGCATCACAGTGTGCGCTGGAGAGATACCCCAGAGGAAGTCTCTACCAGCAGCAGGCCAAAGCCAGTGGGCAGGCCTATGGCAGTATAGGCTCACAGGAAAGTGTGCAGTGCTCTCCAGTGGCAGCAAAAATTCCCCTCTCTGCTGTCTCCTCCACGACCCGGGGGACAACCTCCAGTGGTACATGGCACGATCCTCTCAGGGGGCAGACGTTCTGCATCTCTCGACCAGTTCACTGCTCACGCAGGGACACCCACAACTCGAGTGTGGCCTCGTTCTGGTTAAGCTCAGCTGCCAAATGCTCATGGATGGGTTTCAGCCACCTACCCCTCATCCTCAGCGGCCTCCTCCGTGGTCTTGAGGAGCGTCTGGGAGTCCAGATAGGTAGTTCGGTCCCGGAACTGAGCAGACGAGCACCATGTTTGCTCGGCTGCAGGCCACAACCACCTTTGGCAATTTTTTTAACCATGTTAGCCAGACCACTCTAGGTGGTATTTATGCTCTGGTATTAATGGCTTTCCAGGCACCTATTATTCAGTTGAACATATCAAAGAATGTACTTGAAATCCATTTATTTGCTTGTATAATCCGTTTTCTTCCTATTTTATAGTTTCAACAATCAAAAAAAGTATTCCTATGATATCAATTGTTTAAAATAGGAAAAAACTTGGTAATACTGATGTTACTCCATATGCTTTTTTTCATTCTCTTCCACTTCTGTCCTTTTCAACTTGTATGATAAACAAATATTATAACATTATAAATTGGCGATTACTTCTTCCTTAGTATGTTTTTAGGGAGTAATTAAGTATCCCTTGCTAAGAGATCACACTGTTTGAATGGGTGGGTTTCACAATCACAACAAAATACAAACATGGATTTATTGCCTCTTTTTATAAACACCAACTTCTACCATGAGGCAAATTACATGTAACAATTACCTGTGTAATCTTGTAGTAATCTCCTCATAAAATAGCTCAAAAACAAACAATTTACCGGACATTGTATTATCAGTCAATCAGTAACTGAAGTTGAGGTAAGATCCCATGATCACTTCAATATCTTATTGGCAATTGGCCCACTTTGGAAACGTGATTTACCACATGTTGGTCAAAATATGCCTTATCGTGTCAGACCTGTTGTTGATGTATTTGTATCAGGTCAAGCAAGGCACCACCTGCATTGTGCTTGTCAAGCTGTGCTCATCTGCTAATGTTTATTTGGAAATCCCTCTATTTCAATGTATTCTCTTCCTTTCTATGTTTATTGTATCAGTGTTATTTTGGAATTATTATGAGTATTTATTATCAATTTATTATGAGCGTTAATCACTTGAGTTACATTAAATCAATTCCTTGTTATTGACTTTCAGAATCGACAGTTGCCACTCATTAATTTCACACAATAGTCAGTAGGCAGTACCAATGCTGTTACCTAATTACATCCATCTTGGCCTAGTGGACTCCATTTCATTCTCATATTGACTGTTTAAATTGACCAATGTTTAAATCTTTTCTACGTTTGTACATTGATACTTTTATATCATCTTTATCTATAAATATCAAATAAAGTCTAGGTGCTTATTTATTGCCTTTAGGCTTAATGACTCGAAAGCACTAATCCCCCAGGTTTATTTTTGAGTTAACATGTTTTGTTGATGTCCCCTTCTTTCCAGAGGTCTTATGTGAACGACCATTTGAAATGTTATCTGTGATACGGTTTCTTTTCTGCAGAGTGTCTTGCCACTGGTAAGATTTTTTTTATATTTGAGCGATAATATTTCCACCTGAGTTAACCAGTCTACTAGTCTGTCCTACATTATATATTTCATATTAGCAGAATATAGTGTAAATCATTGAATCCATCAAGCATTTTGCAAAGTGTTGAATAGGCATTGCCTCCCCCATGTTGAGGCGAAGATCCTTGTTATTCTTGGATACAAAATGACAGCTAGCACTGTTCAGCCGTGGAAATGTACCTTTTTGTTGTCCTTGGACTCTAGATCGTGTAGCTTCCGGTGATGTCTAGATATTGAACATGTGTGATCCTTTATTAATCATGAATTGCAATCACAGTATGCTATATTAGCAACCTTGGCATTATTTCTGTTTTTTCAGAAACAAGCTCTAAATGTACGGATTTATTGTTGGAAAACAAAAAGTCAATATTCTAAAGCGCAGGGCGCATTCTCTATGCTTCTCTGGGACATTTGACAATTTTTCCTGTTTGCGACAGTGCCACACGTCATGCTTTAAATTCAGCAGGCTTGTAAACATGTAAAAGCAGGTGGCCCTGCAGTGGATGTGCTGCTTGCTTGGAGTTTCTGAAGGCTGGGCCGACTGATGCTTTTCTATCTAAAGTAGTGATTCACCAAGTGTGAGACAGTGGAACTGTGAGAGTGACAGGACTAAAGAAGGTAAACAGTGCTCTCAATTAATAAAGGAGTGAATGGGATTTATGTGGGAGATAAAATTGTTAATATATTTATTCACATCTGAAAAATAAGTTTGTAGTCCTTAACCATGATATGTGTAAATCTTCCTTCTTCAATGAAATATTTTATACAATCAGCAATAATGTCTTCAGTATAGTTCCGTTTTTTAATAGGCATGATGTTAAGCGTAAATATGTTATAACATGGATTGTGTTTCTGCCTTGTGGATTTAATATCCCCATGCAAATTATGATATTGCTTGAGATCACCTCACATTGTTCAACTGCACTGATGTGATTTTGCAGTGTAGGGATATTCATGGTATCGTACTTCCCAAATAATAGTGTTGTAAATCAGGTACATTACAGTCAACCCTTAAAATAATTGATCATCAATACAGTTATTGTGAGCCATCATTTGTTATATTTTAGATTTAAATAGTGACTGCATCTGCAACTATTGAAAGGTTGTGGTGCCATCAAGATGTGCTCTAAAATAAAAAATATTATTGTCTTGCCAATAACTGCTGTATTACCACATATGCGACTTCAGTAATTCTGTTTGAATATTTCCTTTCTGTTAAAATAGGGTACAGCCCTAAGGGAGAAATATCTTGCCGAGTGAGGCCAATGTAGACCTTGCCTGTCAGATTAGGGGGTATGGAAGCATCAGCTTTGTAGGGAAATGGATTATGAATTTCCCTCTATGATTTGGCCGATAGCCAAAGGAGAGACTCTATTGCTGGCTTGTTCTGATTAGTTTAATTTATTCCAAGGATTGAATCACATAGTGTTTGCCCTGAGGACATTTTCAATCATTTTATCTTGTAGGGCTGAATAGCTTCCACTATAATAATCAAACCTGCAGATGGGCACTGACAGGATGGGTTTAATGCAGTGAATTGTGCATCGTAGAGGGAAGTTCTTGTTAAGGAGATGAAGGTGAAAAAGCACATAATTGGTCATGTAATTAATGGGCAAAATGAATGCCAGCTTGAATTTAAAGATGACGTCCAGGTGTCAGACATAGCTAGTAGCTTTGATGGTGTGTGTAGGAGGAGGCCAATCAAGAGAAATTAAGTAACAAAATCTTCCGTTCAGATCTTCTTCAGCAGAGCCATTTCATCAACATTCATTGTTGGATGTGCACTAGGAACTCCATGGCACTACATCATGTACCCAGATCCTTGGATATTCTGATTGGATCATCAGAATAGACATAGCAGGCGTTGCAAGTATGAAATACAGGTGCTAGGCTGCGAAATTTTAGGGACCGGGATACGGTGCTGCGTATTACACGTCAAAAGGGCACAATAAACCATCAAGGCAATGTTCTATCTTTCTACCCAGACTTTACAGCGGCGGTGCAGGCGGCCCGGAAGGAGTTTCAAAACGTGAAGAAGGTACTGATGAAAGAGCAGATCCCATTTGCCATGCTCTATCCAGCGTGGTTGCGGATATGAGAGACAGATAATGCCAAGATCTTTACAAATCCTAAGCAGGCAATGGAGCACGCCAGATCTCTGCGCCAACAGTGGAGTACTCAAGCCCACACATCGGACATTGACCACTGAGCAGTAAGGGGCCCGGGGCCCTGCGAATGTACCTTTACATGTTTGCACTTATGTGTATCACGATGTAGCTTGGAGTCGCTTTGTATGTTTAAATTGCCACAGTTACAGCTTACGCTACCTACACACGGCATATGTTTGGAGAGGCACCTTTTGTTAGCTGTATGATTATTGTAACCAGGACTGGTTACATATCATTGCTGGGTGAAGAGGCGGTTTTGGCCTGTTGAGTCATGTTGTGGATGGGCTGAGTTATGCCTCACCACGGTTCTGTTGTAGGCAAGGGCTCTACATCCGGTGTCCTACATCATGCCTTCTAACACGTGACTGGAGGCTTGGCTATGGGTAGTAGGGCAAGATGGCTTATCGGTGGCCCCCCTCCCTACTAGATCTGGGAGTGGACCTCGCCGCTAAGACCCCCAATGGGCATTCCCCATTTGACATGTTGTTTTTGTTGGGGTTGGTATTACATGAGGGTCTGGTCTTTGGCAAATTGGGGTTGCTGAAGTGGGTGGGGGGTGGGATGAGATGTTTTAATTTCATATGTTGGAGGTACTGTGATTGGAACTGCAATGATACTTATGGTCTGTGTAGCTATATGTGCATGCTTTTTTGGAATGTCAAGCTATATCTGCTGCTTCGTGTATCGCTATAGATGAAGAGGGAGATGTATAAATGTATAACTTGGAATGTCCGTGGTCTGAACACGCCTAAGAAGACCAGGCAAGTGCTAGCACAGTTAGATATACATGACGTGAAGATTGCTTTATTGCAGGAGACTCACCTGAGCAAACACACAGAAGGCAAGGTGGCATGCCGATGGGCGACCTACCGGTTGGCCTTATCGTACTCTACCCACGCGAGGGGTGTCCTTATCCTCATTAAAAAGGGAGTGCCGTTCCAGCCTGTACAGACTTGTGTAGACACTGAGGGGCGCTGGGCTATGGTGCAGGGCAAGCTGGGGATGGTGCTGGTGACAGTGGTAAACATGTATGGTCCTGTGGTGGATGACACGACACCTTTTCTGAAAATGTTTAATGTATTGCGCACTTGGCCGGAGTCTGCGCTCATCTAGGGTGGTGACCTAAATACCCACCTCAATCCACAAGTAGATAAATCTAACCCAGCAGGTGCGCGCACGCTTAAAGTTACACAGTGTATAAGGGATGTCATGTTAGAAATGGGACTGCTGGATACAGGTTCTCTACACTGACGCCTCTGCGAGAGTTCAAGTGGGCGGGCTCACGTCAGAACCATTTAACATCGAACGTGGCACCAGACAAGGCTATCCCCTCTTCTTTTCGCCCTCGTATTAGAACCTCTAGCGTGCAAAATCCGGCAATGTCATAGGGCTGCTGCCCTCAATTTTAATAACCGGCCGGTTGGGATCTCCTTATACGCGGATGACATGGTCCTATTTGTTCGCGAGCCACAACACTATTTATCCCAGATTATACGGGAATATATTAAATTTGGCCTATTGTCAGGACTTCAGATCAATTGGGAGAAATCTGTCAGCATTCTCTTGACGCTAGCTACGACTCCACCCCAGGTAGAATACCCATTGGTATGGTCTGAAGATCCGATCAAATATCTAGGGGTATGGATACACCGAGACCCTGAGGTTGTGATTAAAGAGAACTATGGTCCGGCATATACCACCTTAGTACAGCAGGTTGATCGGTGGTGCTGTTTGCCGTTGTCCCTGGCAGATCGTATACCTGTAATAAAAATGGTCATCCTTCCCAAGTTCTTATATCTTTTCTGTAATATCCCAATCCCATTGACAAAACATTTTTTTAAACAGTCCAAACCCAGCTACTGAGGTTGGTATGGGGCAATAAGTTTTTTCTGGATGAATTACATTTTCAGAGCAGCCAATTCAGCTTATTGTGCAAGTATTAACTTTGCTGATAGGAACATGTTAATGTAAGCCAGCCAATTCTACCTAGAATTAGCTGGCTTACATTAACACTGACATACGAGAGGGGAGGGGGGGGGGTTCACTGCTCCGGACTTCTATGTGTACTACCTATGCGCACAGGCCCAGTATGCGTATTACTGGTTTAGTCCCATGACTTTATCCCACATGTGGCTATAGAAGACGGGGACGCCCATCCTGTGCCTCTGAGGAGCGTCATCACGTACACCAATAGGCAGACGCCCAGGACTGAGATAAACACGATAGATGCCTCTGTTGTGGCCTGGCAGGTGATTGGTAGGTGGGCACACAAACTCCCTTTGTATGCACCAGCACTGCCTCTCGCTGGGCACGCGAAAATGTGCCTATAACCACTTTAAAGGTAGCCGGAATCACGCATATGTGCGATCTTTACCCTGGGGGGCAGTACCTCACAGACGATGATTTAAATTACATACAAAATCCCACCCCGTTATTCCAAAACACCTGTTATAGATTGAAACGTGCAGAAAGGGACCATTACACTACTTTTCCTGAGGAGCCGAAACCACTTAAGTCACTGCAATTGTTGAAAGTAGCTCCAACTAGGAAGAAGCTGATCACTAAGTTATACAAAGCGGTTCAGGGGGAAACACCCCCTAGACCAGACAGGAGTCTGGAGCGGTGGAATGCTATGATGACTTCCCCGATCACTGACAGAGAATGGGAGCAGATTTGCGCGCTGACAGGCCGCTTGACTTCGAATAGTAATTTGAGAATCATTCATTTTAAGTTTTTGGATCAAGTGTACTACACTCCTATTAAATTATATAAAATGGGTCTTAGGGATTCTGACAACTGTAGGAGATGTGGTCAAAGCGGGGCTGACTTCTTACATCTTGCATGGCAGTGTAATCAGGTGTTCAACTATTGGGAAAATATCATTACTCTTCTACACACTATGACAGGTCAGGTGTTACAATGCACACCACTGGAGTGCCTCCTAGGATATGTCCACCAAATAAAGGCCACGGTGGGAAGGTTTGTGAGAGTAGCCCTGTTACTGGCAAAGAGGCGAGTCCTATTTACGTGGGAAAGTAAGTTAAGTCCAAAAGTTGATATGTCGGTCAAGGATACGGTATACTGCAGTGAACAGCTGGAAGTGTATGCTGAGGAACTGCTGGCAACCTCTAGACCCACAGATATTTGGACTACCCTGAAAGAATATTTATTGTCTCACAGCAAAGTAGTTTCTGAATAATTCCTCACCGTGAAAGGCGCTTCCTAGAGAATCACAATACCCGGACTATACATCTATAAGGTAAGAGCAAAAAGAGTCATGTGCATGTATGCTATATACTGATCACTAGAAAGTACCTGTTAGTAGTTGCTTATTATTTTATTATGTTGTTCTTTATATGAAAGAGTGTCACTGCATTGTATTCTTGGAATGTGTCTATTCTGTATAATACTGCAAAACTCTCAATTAAAAAAAATTAAAAAAGTATGAAATACAGGTACCACCTGAGTCAATGTGTCCCTTTTTGGCCCATCACACAGTCCAACATGTTCCTATCAGCAAAGTTAATACTTGCACAATAAGCTGAATTGGCTGCTCTGAAAATGTAATTCATCCAGAAAAAAACCCACAGGATACCAAATATCGTCCTTTGGGTATCAATGCATTTTGTCGATCGTGAGCAAGGTGTCAGGAGACATCGAAAGGCGTTGATCAATCCTGCTTTAATGCCCTTTCTAATGAAGGAGAAAATTCAATAAAAAGTGCAAAAGTACTTCGGGAGTGCAGCACGTTATTTCTTCCTGTCAGGAAGATTTGTGGTTTAATAAGTAGCGGCGCAGTACCAGTTCCACTTTCCTGTGTGCTGGGCATCACCTATCAACCAGGAGGCCTTTGGTGACATCATCTATTTCACAGCAAAGTCAGTACACATTACCCTGACCACTTTACATAACGTTCTACCCTTAATAAAGCTCAGAAAGATGCACCCTGCACTGATTGGGAGGGAGTTAAAATTAGGAAATTATGAATCAAACGTGTGGTTTGCTTGGGCCTCGTCTGCTGCCAGTGCTCAAAAGGAGGAAATACTGTACATAGCTGTCAAATTCAGCCAAAAGACGAAAACTGCACAGGTTTCCAAAGGAGATTGTGCACGACCCAGGAGAGAAATGTTGCCGGTAAATTGACATTGCTGGTTGCTGTTGGGTTCAACACTATGAACAGACCCGGGACTCGGAGAAGCTCAGCTGTTGTGACCTACCTTTGAGAATAAGGAAGCCATACAGCCTGCTGGGTGGAGAGGCCCCTGACTAGAAAAAAATTAAACAGAAGCTTAATCAACAAATTCTCCTTAAGACAGTCCTGAGAATATCAGGAAAGGTAGCAAAATATGCTACACTGACAATGTGGTAGAGATAAACAAAAGTAAAAGGCCTTGGAGAGGAAGAGGATGGAGAGCTTTATGGCTGAAGTTAAGCCTACATACCTATGTTTGCTCCAGAAATTAAAAAAATGAGTTGGGCAACAATAGCAGACTTCTTTGGAAAATGGGGGTTGGAGTGCACAACTCCACAGAAGACATTGTGGAAAAATATGTGGACATTTTATACCTTGATAGCCACATCTTAGTCCTCAAAACTTTCTCAGAAGCTTTGAGTGCCAACACTGTCCCCTTTAATCAGAAAAATATGTACATCTATAGGAAAATCCAGTTCAGAATGTCAGTAAGGACACCTGATACTTTCATCACAACCTTCATAGGTGGGAAGTAGAGTTTAGGGTCCCATGTGCCGAGCATGATTCACGTAGAAAGGAGCAATTCAGGACCTTCACAACTGAGGGTAATGCTAGGACTACCAAAGGCTGTATTATGGCGTTCAATACATCTATTTAATTCACCTTCCTTCTGACATATCTGAAATGCACTTTATGTGGTATTTATTTGTGTATAAATTTGTGTCTGCAGGCTACTGGACAGGGTTAAACGAACAGCAGTCCTGCAATATGCCCAACGCCAGGCAGCCGACATATTGTTACCCCAAGAAACACACCATTTTTTTGAAAATTCTTTTTATTGGCATTTGGTAATATAATCATACGTTCATCATGTTTCGCATTAATGACTGTAATATATAAGTAGCAAGGTAGACCATCGTTGACATAGAGAGTACATTTACATCTTGGTCAGTGTGAATGTGGTCTGTGGTGTAGCAGGTCTGTGCCAGTTAAAGAAAAACTGGGGGGAGAACTGAACTGGGGGGTGCCATGGGGTTCTTAGTGTTTGGGTCAGGCGTATACTGTGAGTCCATTATTGCCTACTCCATTGTGCAACTACTATTCGCCTAGGAGGGAGTGGGTGTGCGGGCTGATATGGAGTGCTGTTGAGCGTTCCTGCCGGGGGAGGATGGACTCGACGGGTCTAAAGGTAGCGCGGAGGGTTGTGGAGGGGAACCTCCTATCCTGGGAGCCTGTGCAGTGTGAGGTTGTGTGGTGCCGGGGGTATTTAAGTCGATGACCGGGGTCTCCGGGGTCTGGGACTGTAGAAATTGATGCAGCAGGAGCGCCCATTCTAGGGAGATTGGGACCTTACGGATACCTTTGGCTTCTTCCTCCCGGATTGCATCTTCCCCGGCCGCCGCCCATTTGAGAACCACCCCCACCCATGTCGCGATCGGAGGACCTGATGGGGCCCGCCAGTGCATGGCTATACAGCGTTTGGCCAGTAAGTGGGCTAGGAAAACAAAGCGCATTGGTATTTTGTGTCGTTTTCTCCGTCCCAGTATGCCGAGTGCGCAACCCTCCCAGGTAGTCAGATGGGATAGCCCGGTGAGATCCCTGAGCGTCGAGTGGATAGATGACCAATAGGCCTGAATGCCCGGGCAGGTCCAGAACATGTGGGGAAAAGCTGCATCCCCGCTTGACAACGAGGGCAGAGGAAGGTCGTGTCGGGGTAGAAGCGTTGAAGGCGCGCTGGCGTTAGGTAGGCCCTATGGAGGATGTGAAATTGTATGTTCTTAAACCGAGCGTTCCTGGAGACTTTTTTGGGGAACTCTATCGCTCTGTCCCACTCGCTATCATGAAACGGTCGCCCCGCTTCCTCCTCCCACAAGGCCCGTAGAGATCCCAGTAGTGGGGGTTGTCAGTTCTCTGATCGATTTGTATAGCCATGTGGTGAGATGGCTACCCGATCCCATTCGCAAGATTGTGTGGAGAACTGGGTGGGTGGGAGGTTCCCCTAATGTGAGGTCGGAGTATGGTCGGTAGCAGCCGAGGAGTTGTCAGTGAAGCAGGAACTGTCCTGGGGGTAGGTCATAGTCGTCCATAAGCTGTCGGTACGGCCGGAGCTGTCCCCCTTCAAACAGCGTCTCCGCCTCGGTGATGTCTCTAGACGTCCATTCCCGAAGCATGGCAGATGTAAAGAACCCCCCATGTCTGGGCCAGCCGACTAGTGGCAGTAATGGTGTGTATGGGGGGCAATCTGGCGCCATGCGATGTATACGCTGAATGCACTTCCGGGCTATGTCTACTTGTAGGGGGTAGGTACGCGCAGGGCGGGATCCTGGTAGAAGTAGGCGACATAACTCTGGCATGGGTATGTGACCCGTGACTGTATTTGTTTCTGCCGTCCAATATGAAAGCCACTGGAGCTGCGCTGCTAGAAAGTAGGCTTCAAATGATGGCGCGCCGAGCCCCCCTTGTGTCATGGACAACATCAGCTTTGCTAGCGCGATCCTATGCCGCCCCTTACTCCATATTAAAGAACTGAGGAGTGTGTCCAAATCCCGAAAGAAGGAGCGAGGCAGGATTACTGGGAGGTTAGTGAAATAATATAAGAGCCGCGGGACCAGTATCAGCTTTGCCATAGCTACCCGGCCTATCGGGGCCAACGGGAGGCTCCGCCAGAATCCAATGGAGGACCGTATCCCTGCAAGCACCCTGCAGTGGTTACCCCCGTATAGGTCGACTGGGGAGTGATATAAACGAATCCCGAGGTATCGGGGGCCCTCTGCCGCCCACTGTAGTTTTCGGTCCCCGATCCAGACATCCTGAGAGGGGGCGTCCGGGTGGAGGGGCTATACCATCAACTTTTCCCAGTTCACTTTCAAGCCCGAGGCCTCCGTGAACTCCGTCAAAGCGGTTTCGAGTATGGTGAGATCCGCTGTCACATCTCGCAGGTATATGAGGAGGTCATCTGCGTATATGGATAAACAGTGCGTAACGTCTGCTAGTGGAATACCCCAGGCTTGCCTGTCCCGGCGGAGCCGGATAGCCAAGGGCTCCACTGCGAGCGCGAATAATAAAGGTGAGAGGGGGCACCCTTGTCGTGTGCCCCTGTGTATTGCGAATTCCAGGGAGATGTAGCGACCGAGACGGACCCGAGATGTAAGGTCGGTGTATAGCAGGCGAGTGTAGGCTAAGAGCGTGGGACCCAGTCCCGCCCGTCCGAAGACGGCGAAGAGGAACTGCCATGTTAGGGTGTCAAACGCCTTCTCAAGGTCCAGAATGAGGCACGCCGCCCGAGGGTAGCGATAGCCCAGTTGGTCCTGGATATGAAAAAGGCGCCGGATATTGTGAGAAGTGTTCCTTCCCGGGACAAAACCACATTGGTCAGGGTGGACTAGTGGACGTACGATTTGCGAGTATCTGTCTGCTAAGATTTTCCCCAGGATTTTGCAGTCCGCCGTAAGTAGTGTGATGGGGCGATAGGAGGCTAGGAGTTGGGGATCCCGGTCGGGTTTTGGGAATGTCACGATCACCGACGCTCTCATGGAACGGGGCAGTTCACCAATTTTGAGTGCCGAGTCCAGTACTGCTGATAAGCGGGGAGTCAGCAGAGGGGCAACGGTGGCGTAGTATTCAAGTGGAAACCCGTCCAGGCCTGGGGCCTTACCAGGGCTCGTATCGCTCTTGTAATCTTAGTGGCTTGTATCGTTGCATCCAACCCCTTCCGGTCTGCAGCAGAAATCTGGGGGAGGGATAGAGGATCTAGAAAGTGGTCGACGGCCCCTGGATCAAGCGATGAGGGGGCAGTGTAGACCGCCGAGTAATGGTGGTAAAAGGCCTGGAGGATCTCATCCTGGGACTGCACCAAGGTGCCCTGGGAGTTTATGATTGCAGTGATGGGCCAGACTTCAGCATTGGTGATCAGATGCCCAGCCAACACCTGTTTCGTCAGGGTGTGAACCCACAACTTCTTCAGGGCTAATGGACAGATGGTCTGAAAAGAGAAATTCTCTCCGCCGGTTGTACTTCCGTCCCGGCTGAATGGGTGAGCTACTCCCAAGAAGGACAAAGAATAATAATCAGGTAAGTACCAGAACAGGAGCACTTGCGTGCTGCTAGAGTGAGGTGAAGGTGAGTACGCTTGCGAATGGAAAACTGCACGAAACACGTGTTGGCTGGGCATCTGATCACCGATTAAAACTACAAAGAAAGAAAACGCCATTTGCCTACTGTTATAGTTGTTTATTTGTTACATGCAGTAATCCAAACTGTTGACATAAATTACGTGTGCACAGGTCATCTACTCACCCAAGAACATCTCCAACTCCCTTGCCTAAGCCAAGCTGAAGCAAAAGACCTTGATCTTCCTATTACCCAGGAAGAAGTCAAAGACGCCATACCACGCTCTGCATCGGGTAAAACCCCAGGCCCCGATGGTCTCCCACAGGAGTACTACGCTGCCTACCGAGAGATACTTGTTCCGCAGCTGCTGGACATATACGCTGCAGCGACCGAGACCGGCTCATTTCTACCTGAAACAGACGCCGCCAACATTGTGGTAATCCTCAAAACGCAACCTCCCTCCTCAAATTGTGCCGAATATCGCCCAATCTCCCTCATAAACACTGAGGTTAAAATATTCGCCTCGATCCTAGCCCACCGACTGGAGCCGTATCTTTCCAAACTGGTCCACCCCGACCAATGTGGATTCATGCCATCTTGTGGGACCAGACACTGCCTCAGACATCTCCACCTAGTCTTAGCAAATCGCCAATCACTGACCCCTTATTTAGCGCTATTGATTTCTAAAAGGCGTTTGACTCCGTAGACTGGCGGTATCTAGAAGATGTCCTGATCGAGACGGGCGAATACTTCCGTAACTTGGTTAAAGTGTTATAGTTTGGGCCGCAAGCACGAGTGTTAGTCAACAGGGCACACTCTGAATTATTTTCCATTGAAATGGGCACGAGGCAAGACTGCCCCCTCTCACCACTCATGTTTGCCCTGGCGATGGAGCTCTTGGCATGTCTTGTACTATCGGACGATCGTATTAAGGGTTGGAGATGGCCAAACTCTGAAGAAGACAAAATCGCCTTATTCGCAGATGATGTCTTGCTTTTTTTGGCTGAACTGGCCCAGTCCGGCCCCCACTGCCTCTGGGCACTGCACCTCTTTGGACATATCGCTGGTCTGAAACTAAACCCTAGCAAATCCGTCCTGGTCCCTCTCCATTTATCAAGATACTGCTTTAATTAGCAATCCACGATACCTATCAGAAGGCAGTCATTTAAGTATCTGGGAATCTGGGTGGCCTTGCTCCCTGATCTCGCCTGGTCACTCAACGTCACCCCGCTGATGAAGAAAGCCTGAGATGACCTCCACAAGTGGCAGACGTTACTGCTCAATTCCCTGGGAAGAATTGCCCACTTTAAAATGATGACACTCCCCAAGTTCCTCTACATTATTCAAAACACTCCATTTCACTTTCCACGAACCTGGTTTAAAGAGCTCGACAGTCTGACCACTAAATTCTTTGGGGCGGGCGGAGACCTTGCATGGCACTGTCCCAATGCCAGATTCCATCCATTGATGGAGGCATGGGCATGACCAACCTATATCTCTACTACCTGGCAACCCGCTTACTCACGCAACATGATTGGTTTAATGGGGGTTGGTCGGACCCAGCATTCAGAGTGGAACTGAGCGACCTGGACCTGCCCAAGATCCAGGTGATGATGTACGGGGGATCTAGCTTCAGAACCCTACCAACTGGGACGCAAGTGGTTCTCCTAGCCTGGCGCGCCTCCCTGCACCATACCCAATGGATGAATAGGCTGACTTTGGCAGGAGGCTTGGCTTCGGGAAGTCAGCAGATTAGAGGGATTCCGGACATTGGACCTCATTGGAATCTCACAGCTTGGGGATGTATGGACGAGCGACCATATGACCACTTTCCAAGACCTGCAAACCCGTTATTCCCTACACCCCTCAGAATTCTAAAGGTATCTGTAGCTACGTCACGCCCTCCACATGCATGTACCAAATGGCACACCGCTCCCAGAGCATAGTCCCCCTTGAGGCGTAAACTATGACAGGTAACCTGGAAAAAGGGGAGTGTCTCTCGTATTTATCGCTCCTTAACTAATAACACTCCAAACACACTGGACCGGATAAGAAACCAATGGGAGGAATGGATAGGACCTCCTGAAGAGGAAGATTGGATAGACGCATTGATGGCACCCAAAACAGTCACCGCCACAGCCAGGCTCCATCTGGTCCAACTATATTATTTACACGCTGCCTACCTAACACCCAAGTTCCTCTTTAGCTCAGGTATAAAACCAACTGCATCATGCGCGCGCTGCGATCACGTCCAAGCAGACTTCTTTCACATGGTGTGGGCCTGCCCTGTTATTGCACGATATTGGGATTCCATAGAAAAAGAGCTCACTGAGGTCCTGGGCTAGGAAGTCCCACACAACCCCCTAAATATACTCCTGGGAATTACGGATGGATTAGATGGCTGCCGAGCCGACAAACAATTCCTTACTACTGCCATCCACCCTTTGGCCCAGCGAGACATTGCTGGTAATTGGATAAATCCGATATTGCCTGGCTTAGCGAAATGGCGCAGAGGTGTAGACTGGTGCGCAGCACAAGAGAAGCCGATGTTCGAGGCCAGAGGGTGTCCGGCTAAACACCGTAAGGTTTGGGGCAAATGGGTGGGGCAGATAGAATAAATGTATCTTATTCTATGAACTGTGTGCACCACGTAGGACTCTGTGGAGTCATGTATTGTAAACTCACCCCCCCCCCGTATATGTAGGGTGGAGATGTCTTAGAACTGCTGTAATATACTGTGCTTTATTATTGCTGGTACTTTTTGTTCAAAACCAATAAAATTGATTAGCAAAAAAAAAAACATTTGTGTCTGATGTTCAACTAGCTCAAATTCGCCCATATCTTAAATTATGAACAGCTAAATTTAGGCTTTCACAAAATAACTTAATTTTAAGTAAAAGTGAATTTACAGTGTACTTGTCAAGATTTAAAGGAAAGGCATAATGGCTATAGCCATGAAATGGGAAGTAAGTGTGATAGGCAATATGTGCATATTCAAGCTGCTAAAAGGGCATCCTATCATGGTGGCTGGAATGTGGGCTAGGTAAGCAAACTATGTTGTTATGTTATATACACTTGTCCCGCGCACAGATGCTCCGAGGAGTGTCCCGGCGCGAACCTGAAAAGGGTCCAAATCAACAACAGATAAAAGAACTAGAACAGAAACGTTTTCAACTTTTTTTTAAAGATCAAAGGGTCTTTAATGCCCTTCAAAGCCAATGGCAAAGCATTCCACGCCTGCGCCGCCAGCTGGGAAAAAGAGCTCCCGCCAAGTCTTTGGCGCTTGAATCGAGGAATCTCTGCCAAAAGTTGAGAGGACGAACGCAGCTGTCTTGACGGAGTATAGAAAGCCAACCTATTCTTTAGATAGATGGGACCCAGCCCATAAAGAGTTTTGTGAGCAATGGATAAACTTTTGAATTTTATCCAAGCCTCCGAGCCAATGCAGAGATCGCAGATGAGAATGCACAATGCACCTGCTGGAAAGACCTAGCAGGAGTCGGGCGGCTGAAATTTGAATCACCTGCAATTTATCCAACAGGTAACCCGGAATGCCAGAATACAATGCATTAGCATAGTCGAGGCGTGAGAGAATTAAATCACGAACCACAGTCTCCTTCGCAGCCTTAGGCAGAAGAGGAAGGAACTTCCTCAAAGACTTAAGGATGCTAAAGCAAGAGCCCGCCAGCTTGTTGACCTGCGAGGAGAAGATCAGGTTCTCGCTGAACCAGACCCCGAGATTCTTAACGGAATCACCCTTAAAGCTGGGAAGGGGAGCACCAGGGGGCCATAGCTTCTCTCTGAAGTCGTCAGGGAATGCACCATACAAGAGGATCTCCGATTTTTCCTCATTACATTTGAGCTGTGCCTGAGCGAGCCACTGAAAAATCGAGGATAGGCAATGTTGAGCAGGGAGAACCGAATCCTCGTCTCGTCCCCAGGAAAACAGCAGTTGGGTGTCGTCAGCATAGGCCATCACCTTAGCCCCTAATGCTTCCGCAAGATAGACCAACGGAGTAACATAGATGTTAAAAAGAAAGGGGCTAAGGGATGACCCCTGTGGTACAACTGTGGCCAGACCTTGGAAGCTGGGAGAACAGAGTGCACAACCTCAAAATGTAATATTCAAGAGGGAGGGGAAGACTGAATTACCTTCATCTGGCCCCAGTCAGGAACCTAGCAGAAAACGGCACACATTGTTTGGGGCCACTTGGTAGCTATGCTGAGGCTAGATGCCAAATGCCAATGCTGCAGCCATGTCCCTCAAGGAGAATAAAAAGAGGAATTGGTCTGCACTGGACTGCTACTCAGGTACTTGGGTGAACACATAATTATCTCTAAAATGTATCATTTTCATGGCCTTTACAGTGGGTCCCGGCCTAGGATAAGGCCAGAAATAATGCAGAACAGAGCAGATGTAATTTGGGCTGACTTCGTATGAGTTGTCTCACCTCCAAAAATGTTTGCCTGAACCATAAGCTATGCAGTCGATTGAAAAAATATTTTCATGTGTAGCTAGTAAGCGGAATGTTCTAACTATTTTACAACGTAGGGCAGGGGCCTCTCTACAGCAGAGATTCTATATTTTTTCGATGTAGCTGCTAAGATGCATTGGAAATGGCATTAGTGCTACATATATGTGAACAACATGACATACAGTGACAATGACTTGAAAATTGGGAACTCCATCTTAAAGCTCTTCTTCCCCTGATTCCATCCAGGATTTTCCTATGCATTCCAGTGACTGGTTTCTCGGTAATTTAATGCTACCGGGTGACTCCAGGTCTTTGGGCACTCCATGTTCTAATCATGGCTGTTTGTAGTGGAAGAAGACACCAACGCATGGCAACTTGAGACAATTTATTGGTAAATGGGCTAATGTCAGGAGTAACGAGACACAGCTAACACTCCGCTCCGCCTTCACCAACAACCATCCCTCCACACTCTACAACAGGTGTCTTCAAAATGGGGGCCAGGCACCCCAAGAGGGACCTGAAGTGCTTCCAAGGGGGGCACCAGGCTCTGTCAAAAAGAAGCATTATGGTGATAACAATGCTTTGTTTTAAGCAGAAAAAAATGAGCTGCAATAAGCCACTTGGGAATGGGCCATCACAAACATCTTTTGTCATTTATATCCTAGCTTGGGGTATGTGTCAAGAGGGAAAGGACCCCAAATATTCTTTAAAGCTCCCGCTCCCATTTCTAATAATCACACTGTGGATTTTTACACGTTAGTAACGCCTGCCCGACCGGAATAGAATGTTTGGCAATCATGTATTTGATTGCATTTTTAAAACGGTAAGAGAACTTAACTACAATGAGTAAATAAGTCTAGAAATATTTAAACATTGCCTATTTCATAGAATGATTAAAAAAAATTCTAAGGAGGGGCCCTGATGATTCTTTAGTGGGGGGAGCGGCATAAAAATGTTTGAAGACTATTGCTCTACACTCTCATAGTCCAATTCTTGCTGTACACCCTCACGTCCCACTTTACCGTCTACTGTCCATACTGCTCCAACCTACCACAGAGGCGACCTCACCACACTTCCTATTCTTTTACCAATCCTACCTTGATAAATTGAGCAGTACTTTACAAGAATGCAAAGAAAAAAACCTAGCCTCATATCCATCATCTCACCCGCATTTGGTGGCAGCCACCCTCTTATTCCCCTTAATAGGATCAGCCTCTTAAAAGCCTGACGTCGCCCGTGTTTTGAGGTAAGGAGTTGAAGTTATGTAGATTGAATGGCTTCCTGGGGCACTTGAGAGGCGCCAGACACCGAGAGCTCCTGGGTTTAAATATTTTGCGCCGAAATAACATACATGAAAACGTGCGTCTTCCGGTGTCGGAGTGACTGACGGCTGTCTCGCGCTTCTAGCGGCGAGAAGGGGAAGGGATTACAAGAGGCTGGCGCTGTGAGTAAGCCTTGAAGAGTCGAGGGAGGCTTCACGAAAACACTCTTAGGAGGAAGTAGATGTGCCGGAGGAGGAAGGAGTGGGCGCCTAGCGCTGCTACAGGGAAGGGGTGGAGGGGGTGCGGGTTTGGGGCGAAGGAGAGAGGGAGGGCGGGAGGAGAGGCGGGTTGTGCTGCGTACCAAGTAAATAATTGTTAATCATAGCCAATTTGCCAACGGTATCCGGCTGGATTAGAAAAGAGAGAGGCGCGTGGCTAACTTAAACGGAGGAATAGAAGAAACGAAATGGCTCCTGGCAGTTCAGAGCCCCTTGGAGGTCAAAGAGTCTTGCGCACTGCTCGGTCCAGCCCTCGGTGACAGTGATGCAAAGCTCGTCGAAGTGAAAAATGTTAACTGTATGCTTCATCCACAAAAAGTCGTTTCATTAAATCCGCTGCAAGTAGTCCATTACTTTGAAGTGGCGGTAGCGCAACAAAAGCGTCTTCAATGAATAAGCCTCCCTAAATGTAGGCTACCCACATTTTAGGTGTCGTCTACCCACCTTTAGTTTTTGTTGGCCTTTTATTTTTTTTAACCCCTCCACCATACTCCATTTGTTGCACTGCCGTCACCGTCCCCACTTTCTCTCTCTTATGACTTCTCATCCCTTGTAACCTTGCCCCCCCCTCCCTTTTTTGTGTGTGTTTTTTGATTATTTGTCTGTTGGCCAACAATGTGCTGTCAGCCTTCTACTTTTACAAAGTGCACTTTTTGCACACTTTAAATAATTTTTTCTTTCTTTGTATTTACTGCACCAAGATAGCCGACCGCCATCTTGGAAGTCTAAATAAAAATAAGCATTGCCAAAACCAATAGGTCTCACCTATACAAGAGCTATTGGCTTTGGCAATGTGTTTCTGTGATGTACACCAGTGTGGTTGCTGTTCAGCATGGCTAAAAGCTACTAGCGTGGAGTGTCGTAGAGTATAGTGGAGTAGAGTGGAGTGGGGGAATAGAGAGTCGTAGAGGAGGTTTGTTGGAGTCAGTGTCACAGAGTGGAGTTGGGGAGTAGAGTGTCGTTGAGTAGAGGGGAATGGAGTTCTGTGGTTAAGTGGCAGAGAGGGTCTTAGAGTGCAGTGGCGAGGGGTGGAATAGGGTAGAGTGGGTTGGAGTGGATTGAGGTAGTGGGGTGGATTAGACTGCAGTAGATTCGGTGGCTTGAGTGGAGTGGATTGGGTGGGGTAGATTGAAATGGGGTGAGGTGGATTGGAGTGAGATGGATTAGATTGGATTGAGGTGGGTCCATTGGATTGAAGTGATAGGACTAGGCTGTGATGGATTGGATTGTAGTGGAGTGGTTTGGAGTAGGGTGATTTGAAATAGGGTGAGTGGGATGGGGTGGATTAGATTGGACTAGAGTGGGGTGGATTGGAGTGGCCTGAGCTTGATGGATTGGAGTGGGTGGCTGAACTGGAGTCTGGTGGACTGAATTGAGGTGGGGTGGATGGAGTGGGGTTGTATGGATTGGTGAGGGAAGCGGTAGGTTTAATTGTGGGGTGGGTTAGATTGGGGTGAGGTGGGTGGATTTGAGTGGAGTGAGTTGGATTGAATGGGGTGGATTGGATTGAGTTGGGTGGATTAGGTGGGTTGGACTGGATTGAGTGGGGTGGATTGGATTGAGGAGAATTGGGGGGGTAGATTTGAGTGGGATAGCTTTTTGGAGTGAGTTGCAGTGGGGTAGATTAGATTGGAGTGGACTGGATTTGAGTGGGGTGGATTGGACTGAAGTGGGGTGGATTGGCTGAAGTGGGGAGGGTTGGAGTGGGGTGAATTGAATTGGTGAGGCGTGGGGTGGATTCGGTTGGAGTGGGGTGTATTAAGGTGGTTTGGGGTGAGGTGGATTAAGGTGGTTTGTAGTGTGGTGGATTGACGTAAGGTGGATTGAAATGGGCTGAGTGGGATGGATTGGAGTGGGATCTGTGGATTGGATTAGAGTAGTAGGATTGGAGTGGGGTAGGATGGCTGGATTAGATTTGGATAGAGTGGGGTGGGGTGAAATGGATTAGAGTAGAGTGGAGTGGATAGGAATTGAGTGCAGTGGATTGGAGTGCAGTGGGTGGAGTGGGTTGGTGTTATGTTATGTTAAAAGGTACTTGTAAAGTGCACCTACACCAGACGGTTTTGTGGAAATATGGATTTTTCTGATCAGTTATGTCCCCTATCTTGGACCCCAACGGTTCCATGTATGAATCACAAGTACATGTATGTTCCCTCCAGTTCTAGTTCTGTAGACGCAAACACATGTGCGTCCACCGTCAACATGTCCTCTGTCAGATCCGCCATGAATGGGCTGGATATTCGATTCCTAAGTACGAAAGGCCACCGACTTTATATGGCTCAGTTACTCCATTTTGCAGTTCAGGCGAGTAGGCCCGATTCTGCCATCAAGCTTTTCTCTGCTCTCTGCCTCTGACAGCTTCAGTTTGAGCTCGCATCTGTATCCATGAACTTTGTCCTACTCCCTGTGCGGCTAACGGTGCCTGCCTCGGCCGGTTTGCCTGCCTGCCAAAAACTGTATTTCACCTTCGAGTTATCTGCTTCGCTCCTCAGCCGATGCATTCCTGTCTAGTAGTTTAGGTAAACATTTCCTTCAGCTAACGAGCAAAGGGCCCGGCCTCTCTGTCCTCATGCAAGTAATTCATAGCCCTGTTACCATGGAAGGTTTCTGCCCCTTGCATCTCATATAGACACTTAGACACTTAGACGCTTGTGCACGCACACACAGTCAGTATAGAATAGATTTTGTCCAAGAGTCCTCCCTTTGTGGATAACATAGTTCTTTAAACATAGGATGTTAGATATGATTTGGGATTAGGTTGACTTGACCCCCCAGACTTCTTGTCTCCACATGTAGAGCTAAATGTCAAGTCCCCTTCACCCCCTAGTTGCACGTCAATCACACGTCATGCTGCTGCGCACGCATCTATGCCAAGTATAATCTTATAGATCCACCTATATATGACATCATAACCAATTATGTTCCTTTTTACTCCTCATTACACCCATTTTCGGTTACGCATGTGAATCGTCATCTTCCTTATCAATTGTTACGCCTCCCGCATTTATTTCATTGTAATGTATGTTCTATAAAAGTCATTTCTTGTCAATAATGTATGTACTTCACTTCCTGAACCTCCGTGGTGATGGAACTTGGAGCAACCGATTATAATCGATCATTGGAATAAAGCCCATTCCGAACCTCTAATACCACGGATTCTGCCTCTTATTTACTGAGCTATTTTATTATGTTTCCGTATCAAATTAAGTCCCGGTAATTAAATTATTTACCACATGAATGGCGCCCGAATAGGGACACTTTCTCATCTCACGCGCCGGCGGTGAGTTGCAGGCCCGGTCTCCTGCCACAGCTGGACGGACAATTACGCGTACCAGCAGGATTTCCTGTATCTCCCTCCGGTCAAGCGGGGGCGACTGAGGCTGCGATCAACACCCAGACGAGGCGGTGAGAAGTGCGAAGTATCCCGACCAGAGCCTAGCTGAGAGAGCAAGATCCGAGGTATACAGAGGCCCACCAGTTCCCGAAGTCCGAAGTCGAGTCCAGTTTCCGAAGTGTTCGAGTCGAGTCGAGTCCAGTCCGGTTCAAGTTCAGTTCAGTTTCCGAGGCCTTCCGTTTCCGAGCTACCCGGTGAGTACCATTACTGGGGAGGCATTCTGACGTGCACATAGGTTGTGCCGGTCAAGACGGGTTTGGGTACACAAATCCGGTCTGCACTGTTTCAGCAGTGTATCTGTACTGTTTAGCAGTATATCTAGTATATCAAGTATATAAATTCAGAATAATTCAGTTAAAGTCGAGTATTATGTTTTAGTGATTAAGTTTTCTTTAGACCATCATCATTATTGACTGTTCAGGTAAATGTTAAATGTTAAATGTTTTAAGTACGTTCTGCATATTGTGGTATGAATGACTGTTCATTATCGTGTTTACTGTATTAAGTTTGTTCAAAATCAAGTATCAGATCAGTTCTCAATATGCCGCTCTTTTCGAAACTAAGACAGATCACAACAAGAAAAGGGGTACTCGAAGAAGCCGTTCCTATTCCTCCTAGGGACACTCCAGGGTACTTCATGTATCATAAACATGGCTTAGATGCTATATTATTTCTTGATTTATGGGTGGACTACACCAAGGAATTACCAGAAAGTCAGAGGTGGCCCACAGCGGGAACCTGGGATGCAGAGTGCATCATGAAAGTAGAGGAAGAGTTATGGAAAAGGAAAGTCAGACAGTCACAGAAAGATGCCGTTGAGTTATGGCGTAAAGAATCTCATAGACGTACCGAAAAAGCCCTCCGACAGGAAGAGAGAAATAGAGAGAATTCAAATAAAGTACGAGAAAACCTATTAATTGAAGAAGGTACAAGAGTGAAATCAGAACAAGTAGACAGACAAAGACATGCCCTTATGAATGGTATGTATCCCCTTCTGGCCGAAGGATTACCTAAGGCTACTCCAGAGATACCAAAAGACTTGCCACCCCCATTATTCCCAATAAAGGTACATCCTAAGGGGCATCCTAGAACCGCAGAAGATGTTTTTCTTTCCTCATATTTAGATGACGCAGCTCCCGAGTATGCTAATTCCGCCCCACATAGACCGCCTGCCAGGGAGGTTCAACGCCAAGATCCAGTACCCGTATCTCTACAGCAACAAGTCCTGACACAAGTTCCGGCAAGCACATCTGTTTCTGCATCCGTTCCTACAGCTACTTCTATAGCTGTGTCAACACCTATAGTTGCTGTATCGCGTTCAACGAATCCTTTCACGCCCGATACCCCAGACGGGGCTACGGGAGGTGCTACCAACATTTTCTCTACGCCACCCAGAATAAATAAACTTACTTTTCAAGAGTCAGCACATTCACGTACCCCCAAACTCATAAACGCCCGTACGCTTAAGGAACTTCTTGTAGATTGTAGATATGACCCTGTGCCCGGCAAAGAGGACGAAATGATCATGGCATCATTACGCATCAGACGAGCCGCGGTGTATTTAGGGAAGTTACCAGGAATGACTGCGCATCTAGATAATATATACCATTTTGTTCAAACAGGGCGAGATTCTGAATGTATTAACAGAGCTATGGAATATCAGAAAGTGGAGATACAGGGGGAACTGTTACGTTTTCTCATAAATTGTGTGATCAGAAATCAAGACCGACCAGGGGTAGACCCGGAAGCAATGCAAATTCTTACCAGATGGAGTCAGAATATATCAGAAGGAAGACATGATAAGCAGAATTGTATAATAGCCATGTGCCGAAAGATCCGAAAAGAAATAGAACGCCTACACGAAGAAAGATTAGCGGTAGACCAGTTCGAACAAAACGAAGAAGAAGGATCAGGACTGCCCACAGGACAGTCAGACACCATAGCTTATGTAGGTAGAGGAAGATCTTGTAATAGTAATAGATGTCTTATTGACCCGATACGTCCGATATGTCCAGATAATAACAGGAGTTTCCCAACACCCATAGTCCATATAAGGTCTAACGAGCATTCGTTCCAAGCCGCTGACAAATTACTCCGAGAACGAAGGGGTTATCATTTTCTCGATTCTATGGATGAACAAGAATTAGCCAGGTCAGCTGTCCATTGGGTTGACAGTCCCGGAAAGTACAGTGATGATACAGTAGCACGCACGTTTTTGAATCTCACCCCAGATGAACAGCGTTTAGCTGGAATTTATATGATTCAACAACTCCTTATACTATATCAGAGTCAACATTCGGACCCTGGTCCCTTACCTGATATATTGACTGAATTACTCATGAATAGATGGAGAGGTTCAGGTACTAAATTAATTAAAGAAATACTAGAATCAAGAAAGCAGTACATTCTTTTTGTATGTTCAGAACATGTTTCACTACCAATTAAGGAAAGAACCACGTATTACATGGACAGACAGAATCCTTTACGAGAAGTACACCCAATAAAGGGCGAGGACAATGAGTTTAAACGCGTATTTGTATACACGCCCATATCGAAAATAGAATTGTTAGAAATGAAGAAAGTGGTACCCAGTCATGACAAAGACCCAGCGGGTTTCCACCGAGAAATTAAAGACATGTTACTCATGGGAGAGTATACCTATCCCGACATTATGACAATATTAAAGGTATTGATGCCTGCTGGCATTTACGAAAAACTCAGGGAAAAAGAGTGGGAGGTAGGAGACCAAAAGATAGAATGGTCAGCATTAGAAGCAGAAGAAAGGGCCCGAACTGCAGGAGCAGGGCTTGGGGATAAAACTAAAGCACTACCAGGTTTACTAGTACAGGTACTGCCACGTTTATTAACTACCAAAAAGGAAGATTGGGGTACTATTTCAGCCTGTAAACAGAAGCAAGATGAAGACACTAGTGATTACTATGCCCGATTTGAAAAATGTTTTGGTATAAATAGTGGCATAAAAGCAAGTAGCGAATCATACCCACATCTGTTTGTGACAAAATTAGTGGAAAATGCCTTGCCTCAAGTAAAGAACAGAGTATTAAAATTCGAGAGTACCTGGCAAGGTAACACCCCATCACAAATGTTACAAATGTTACAGTACCATCACAATAGAATTAGAGAGGAACAAGAACATGAACACAGACGCATGAAAGACACGAAAATGAAAATGCTAGTTTCTCAGACAGTTCCAGCTGAAGGACATAAAAAGGGTATGACACATTCCGGTGATTCAGCAGGACCTGTAAAAGGGACATGCAATTATTGTAAAAAGCCAGGTCATTATATACACGATTGCCCAGTCCTGAAGCGTAATATCGCCACAGGTATTACAAAAGAAAGACCCCGGCCACTTAGACAGGATCAGAATGAACAAGGAGCCCCGCAGCATGCACAGTCCATGCCAGCTCCACCACAGTCTGTACAGTTTGTGCCAGCTGCACCAGCGCTGCCTGTTGCTGCCACACAAACCACGACACGACAACTGTACCAAACCGCACAGTACGACTATCCTGATTATCAACGATACGCATGAACCAGCCTAGAGAGGGAAGTTGACTTACCCCTTATCGAGATCCCAGTAGACCAAGAAGGACCTTATGTACATAGTGAATTATTAGGCCAAGACAGAAAATTTTTACTCGATACCGGGGCAAGTCGAACAACCATAAAACGTAGTGAAGTTCCAGGGGCACCCCTCTCAGGCTCACAGAATATTTCCCTTGGTTTTTCAGGAAAACCTATTGTTAATGAAGTGTCACAACCTCTTCCACTTACGATAGGACCTTTGACCCGAACTACAGATTTATTGCTTACTAAATCATGTCCAGAAAATCTGTTAGGAATAAAAACACTGAAAGCTCTAGGAGCTATAATATGTTGTTCTCCGGAAGGAGTAAGATTGTTTTTACGTGATTTTAAAGGTCATTATGTATCTAGAGACATGGATCCCCGACTGCAGACTTTACCTACACATCTATGGGCACAAGGCCCTACTGATGTTGGTCGCATGAATATTACACCATATCGAGTCACATTAAAGGCAGGAGTGGTACTACCACGAATGCGACAATACAAGTTACCACCAGATGCTGTAGTGGCTTTGCTGCAAATCATTGACGAGCTCATTGCCCAAGGAGTAGTTGTGGAAACAGACTCCAATGTATGTAATTCACCAATAATTCCGATTCTTAAACGAACAGATCCGAAGGCCCCGCCAGTATATCGATTGGTTATTGATCTGCGCGAATTAAACAAGTGCATTGTGCCACAATTCCCTGTGGTCCCTGATATCTCGTCATTATTGACAGCCATTGATTCCGAAGCAACATTCTTTACTGTAATTGATCTTAAAAATGCCTTTTTCAGCGTCCCAATAGATCCGGAAAGCCAATATTTGTTCGGATTTAGTTTAAATGGACGTAGCTTTAAATTCTCACGCGCACCTCAAGGATTTACAGAAAGCCCCAGCATCTATAGCCAAGCACTGAAACGAGAACTTGACAGTATCCACATGCCAGTTAACACTGCCTTGCTTCAATATGTCGATGATCTGTTGATCACCGCTAGAAGCGAACCCGAATGTGAGAAAGCATCACTGACAGTTTTACAATTTCTAGCTGAAAAGGGTCACAAGGTGTCCCCTTCTAAGCTGCAATTCTGTGTCCAGCGAGTTGTTTATCTTGGACACTCGCTGTCCAAGGAGGGAAGGCAGCTTACACCTGACCGCATTCAGTTAATAGCTAACATGCCAATACCCAAGACACAAAAGGAAGTACGAGCCTTCATAGGCCTCACTTCATACTGTAGGCAGTGGATCCCTCAGTATGCATTTCTAGCAAAATCGCTCATTCAGTTGACAACACAGGAGGCAGCCACATCGACTGTCCTCCCTTGGACTCAGGAACATACACAAGC
This sequence comes from Triturus cristatus, assembly GCF_964204655.1. NCBI lineage: Eukaryota > Metazoa > Chordata > Amphibia > Caudata > Salamandridae > Triturus > Triturus cristatus. Next base: position 457,119,190 of record NC_140592.1, on the reverse strand, counting down.
TTTTGAAAGCCTAAAGAAAGCTTTATGTCAAGCACCTGTTTTAGCAACGCCATGTTACAGAAAACAGTTTACACTCTTTGTTACAGAACGCGAAGGTACTGCCTTGTCAGTACTCACACAGGAACAAGCAGGAGCACACAAACCATGTGCTTATTTTTCTAGTACATTAGATCCCGTAGCTCAGGCTTTGCCTGCGTGCCTAAAATCAGTGGCAGCGACAGCTTTAGCAATCAGACAAAGCGATGCCATAGTGTTAGGACATCCATTGACAGTTCAAGTACCACACGCAGTAGAGGTTCTTGTAAATAGAACGCAAACACAACACTTGACTATAGCGCGACTTACAGGGTACGAACTTACATTGTTCCAGCCACATATAGAAATCAGACGCTGTAACACATTGAATCCTGCCACACTTTTGCCAGTAATCGGAACAGACCCACTAGCCCATGACTGTATTGAAGTTATTACAATAACGACGAAACCCAGACAAGACTTAACCGATGTCCCATTGTCAGATCCAGACCTGACATTGTATGTAGATGGTTCATGTATGAGAACAAATACAGGAGAGTTAGTGGCTGCTTACGCAGTCACAACAGATACTGAAGTCATTGAAACCAATCGTATAAATACTTTGTCAGCTCAAGCCGCAGAGCTCATCGCTCTGACACAAGCCTGTATTCAAGCCACAAATAAAAAAGTCAACATATACACTGATTCACGTTATGCATTCGGAGTTGTACATGACTTCGGCGTGCTGTGGCGAGAGAGAGGTTATTTAACTTCCCACGGTGCCCACATTCAGCACGGACCCCTCATTCATGCCTTATTAGATGCGATACATCTACCGACTGCAATATCAATTATGAAATGTAAAGCTCATACGAAAGTCACTGATATCATTTCTCAAGGCAATGATCTAGCCGACAGAACAGCTAAACAGACTGCTCAAACACAAACATCCGACATGACAAAGACAATAGTTCCGACGCCGACACATTGTATGACAGTTAAAGATCCTACTTTTGACGTAATTGACATCCAGACACATGCTACACCAGATGAAATAAAGAAATGGACCGAATTAGGAGGGATCCAAACGGATCAAGGATGGATGATGAAGGAAAAGTCTGTGTGGTTCCTTCCTGATTCAATGGTCCAAGTTATAATTAACACTATACATAGTCCAGCACATCTAGGAGAAAAAGCTATGCTAGATAGCATTCAACACATTTGGTTCAATAAACATTTACGAGCAGCAGCCAAACAAAAGGTCCGTACCTGTATGATCTGTTGCCAGTTCAACCCAGGAAAAAGCGTTCCCGTAGAACAGGGTGGATTTCATCCTCCTGATCACCCTTTTGAAGTCCTCCAGATGGATTATATCCAGATGGAACGATGTCGAGGATTCAAATATGTTCTCGTAGTTGTTTGTGCTCTTTCCCGTTGGACGGAGGCATACCCGGTTTCAGATTACACTGCCCCGACTACTGCCAAACAGTTGGTTCGAGAATTCTTCCCACGATACGGTTTACCACGTGTTGTTCACTCAGATAACGGCCAGCCGTTCTCATCCGAATTAATGAAACATGTTTCACTTTTGTTAGGTTATCAGTGGAAATTCCACTGTGTCCGACACCCTGAGGCAGCAGGTCTCGTAGAAAGACATAATCAGACCCTGAAAATTAGATTGTCCAAAATATGCAGGGAGAAAGGTGTCGACTGGGTAGTAGCACTACCAGTTGCACTCTTTTACACGAGAATGGTAGCACACTCTCGAACAGGGCTATCCCCGTATGAAGTGATCTTCGGCAGACCACCAAATATGTGGGGGACGCCTATGCCACGAAAAATAACTGATATTGACTGTTATATGCTGACAGATTACTTGGCTTCCTTGATGTCTGCACTACAATCTTGTCGTTCACAGGTAGCTGCAGCTTTTCCCGACAACACCGAGGTGAAACCCCATGACGTAGTTCCGGGAGACCTGGTCCTCGTGAGGAACTTTGATCGAAAGACTCAGCTGGAACCTAGGTGGAGGTCACCTCAGCTGGTGTTGCTCACCACAAGAACAGCCGTGAAGATCGAGGGCAGGAAAGGCTGGATTCATTCAAGTCATATCAAGAAATTCCATGGACTATCAGCAGATGTGAATACCGCACCTCGTGTGTCTTCACCCATTGACTCAAAACTTCCTTTTGTTGAAAAAAGTAGTCCTGAACTTTATAAACTAAAGCTTAGGTCCAACCAGTCAAGCAATTTGATTGTTTAAGTCCTCTCCAAGGTGAAGCGGTTGAATTGTCTCTGACATGTATCCCTTGGACCTAAATAGAGAAAGCACCCGAAAAATGTTGAAACGACAGGCGTACTGTAAATCACTGCGTAGCCATTGCATAATGACGTTATTAATTTTGTTTTTCTTGAGTCTTTTAATAATTACTGCAAGTATATTGTTGCACATATATTATCCTATTTCTAGACATGTTTACAATGTTACTGCTGAACATTCTTTTAGTGAATTACCTCCGCTTGAGTTGTCTTATAGATTTGCGCTGCGCAATAACACTTTTATTAGTATGTTACATCATTCCCATCAGGTTAGCAATGCTACAAATTGTTGGATATGTGGCCGACTCCCTCCCTATCAGAATTATAAAGGAATTTTACCTCTCTTTCCATACCCGTTCACACACAACGGCTCCTGTGGAGCATGGTTTAGTTTAATTAATTCTCTAGATTCGAATTCTGCAGTTTATCAAGATAACTGGGTATGGGGAAATTTGAACTTAATTTTGCTTAAGGTCTGCTACCCCAACAAGGAGGGACTTCCCCAGAGAACAGGAACTGATCTAGAAAATGAAGTGTATGGATTAGGTAATTTTACACTTAATCTTATGATCCTAAATGTCGAATCCGAAGCTACTCCAATTTTGCCCGCTATGTCAATATTTCCAGTAAAGGGTGAACTATGTGTAAGGAAAAATGGTTCCATACATATGGGCCATAGTAAATGCACCACTGTAGTAGAATTTAGTGATCAAGGCAAGTCTACATTTAGAGCTTCTCGCCATTCTTATTTCATATGTGGTCAGACGGCATATGTACGTTTGCCTCTAGATTGGGATGGTACTTGCTACATTGGATTCCTTTTGCCACCTGTTTTTCTAGCTCCCCCTGATTATCACAGAAACACTCATTTAGTAAATAATAGAGTAAGGAGAGATCTCCCAATAGTCGATTACACTGAAACAGCATGGGAAAAATACACAGATTTCAATAAAGGTCTCTTTCCCTATATAGGTACTGTTACTAATAGTAAGCTGATACGTAGATTAACTAGAACCCTTGAAGCAGTAGTGAATGAAACTATTTCCGCTTTAGGCAATCTAACAGAAGAGCAGTCTGCTATGCGGATTGTTGTGCTTCAAAATCGTCTTGTCCTTGACGTCATCCTGGCTGATAGGGGCGGAGCTTGTAGGGTCATCGGATCAAGCTGTTGCATTTTCATACCAGAAAATTCGCCATCTGTATATAAGGCCATAACTCGCCTTCATAAGATTGTAAGCCAGATACACCAGAACCCAGGCACCTGGACTTGGTCCGGTTGGTTTTGGAGTGTACTATCTACCTTTGGATGGAAGGTCCTATCTTTCCTAGGTATTGGCCTTCTCATACTATTCAGTTGCTGTCTATGTCTACAATGTGGACCAGCGATCTGTGGTCTGTGTGCCACATCGTGTATTCCACCACCAGGATTCCATTCATCACGGAAGAAGAAAGAAGAACAAATGATGTTATATGAACAGATCAATGGATTGATGAAGATTGATATCTCTTAACGGGCAAGTAGGGGACAAGGAGGGAATGTGGAAATATGGATTTTTCTGATCAGTTATGTCCCCTATCTTGGACCCCAACGGTTCCATGTATGAATCACAAGTACATGTATGTTCCCTCCAGTTCTAGTTCTGTAGACGCAAACACATGTGCGTCCACCGTCAACATGTCCTCTGTCAGATCCGCCATGAATGGGCTGGATATTCGATTCCTAAGTACGAAAGGCCACCGACTTTATATGGCTCAGTTACTCCATTTTGCAGTTCAGGCGAGTAGGCCCGATTCTGCCATCAAGCTTTTCTCTGCTCTCTGCCTCTGACAGCTTCAGTTTGAGCTCGCATCTGTATCCATGAACTTTGTCCTACTCCCTGTGCGGCTAACGGTGCCTGCCTCGGCCGGTTTGCCTGCCTGCCAAAAACTGTATTTCACCTTCGAGTTATCTGCTTCGCTCCTCAGCCGATGCATTCCTGTCTAGTAGTTTAGGTAAACATTTCCTTCAGCTAACGAGCAAAGGGCCCGGCCTCTCTGTCCTCATGCAAGTAATTCATAGGCCTGTTACCATGGAAGGTTTCTGCCCCTTGCAACTCATATAGACACTTAGACACTTAGACGCTTGTGCACGCACACACAGTCAGTATAGAATAGATTTTGTCCAAGAGTCCTCCCTTTGTGGATAACATAGTTCTTTAAACATAGGATGTTAGATATGATTTGGGATTAGGTTGACTTGACCCCCCAGACTTCTTGTCTCCACATGTAGAGCTAAATGTCAAGTCCCCTTCACCCCCTAGTTGCACGTCAATCACACGTCATGCTGCTGCGCACGCATCTATGCCAAGTATAATCTTATAGATCCACCTATATATGACATCATAACCAATTATGTTCCTTTTTACTCCTCATTACACCCATTTTCGGTTACGCATGTGAATCGTCATCTTCCTTATCAATTGTTACGCCTCCCGCATTTATTTCATTGTAATGTATGTTCTATAAAAGTCATTTCTTGTCAATAATGTATGTACTTCACTTCCTGAACCTCCGTGGTGATGGAACTTGGAGCAACCGATTATAATCGATCATTGGAATAAAGCCCATTCCGAACCTCTAATACCACGGATTCTGCCTCTTATTTACTGAGCTATTTTATTATGTTTCCGTATCAAATTAAGTCCCGGTAATTAAATTATTTACCACAGTTTCATGGCACTGGGTTAAAGGAGTTCTGCCACTGAGAGATTTATTCATATGCCTGGCAAAAGAGCAAAGTTTTCAAGTGTTTCCTGAATTGAGGGTATGCTGTCATAGACCTAATGTTCTGAGGAAGGGAGTTTCAAAATTGAGGGGCCAGGACCGTGAATCTGAGTCCCCAAAATGTTTGCGTTTAAAGAACGGGATGGCTAGGAAGTTTAAATGGGAAGACCTAAGGTCCTGCGGGGGGTGTATCTCTGAACCCGGGTGGAAACGAATACTGGGCGTTGCCATGGAGCGCTTTAAAAGTGATGCATCCCAACTTGAATGCACTGCGTTCGACTTTCGGGAGCCAATGTAGCTTTTCCATAAGAGGGGCAACATGCTGCCATCTTGGCTGGCGATAGATTAGTCTGGCAGCCTGTTGTAGTCTTTTAGATTGATATGCAGGTATACCAAAGAAAAGAGAGTTGGCATAGTCAATATGGGAGATGATTAGGGTCAAAACTACTTGTGTAAGGGCTTCTGTAGTGAGAAATATGCTGATCTTCCTGATTTTTCGAAGCTGAAAGAAGCATGTAGAGACCACTGTCCCAATCTGGGATTTCATCAACAAATCACAGTAGATTGTGATGCCAAGGCTTTTAGGCTTTTAGTGGACCTAGATGGTAAGGGAGGGCTTCCCAGCACAACAGGCCAGCAGTTGAAGTTCCAGGGGTTTGAGGAACCACCAATTAGGATCAGTTCAGTTTTGTCTGGGTTTAATTTTAGGTGATTACTGTTCATCCAGCTACTGATGTGTCGCATGGTGGTTTAAAAATTAGTGACGGAGGTGGCCGACTTGTCATGGTGTGGATTGGAGTGGGGTGGATTGGATGGAATGGAGAGGATTGGAGTGGGGTGGGTTGAAATAGGGTGGGGTGGGTTGGAGTGAGGTAGATTGGAGTGGGGTGGACTGCATTGAGGAAGATTGGATTTGAGTGGGGTGGATTGCATTGAGTGGGTGAATTGGATTGCGTGTGGTGGAGTGTAGTGAGGCGGACTGGAGTGCAGTAAAGTGGGTTGGATAGAGTGAGATGGATTGGATTGAGTGGGGTATATTGGATTTGGGTAGATTGGATTGGGGTGAAGTGGCTTGGAGTAGAGTGGATTAAAGTTGGGCGGATTAGAGTGGATTTGAAATGGGGTGGATTGGAGTGAAGTGGATTGGATTGGATTGCTGTGGAGTGGTGTGGATTGGGGTGGGGTGGATTACGGTGGTTTGGGGTGAGGTGGGTTGGATTGGAGTGGGGTGGGGTGGAGCGGATTTGCCTGGGGTGCATTAAAATGGATTAGATTGGAGTGGGATTGATTTGAGTGGCTCAGGTGGATTGAATTTGGGTGAGGTGGATTGGAGTGGGGTAGATTGAATTGGGGTAGATTGGTTTGGATGGGAGTGGCGGATTGGGATGGAATGGGGTGGTTTGAAATGGAGTGGGGTAGTTTGAAATGGAGTGTGGTGGATAGGATTGGGTTAAGGTGAGATTGATTGGATTGAAGTGGGGCGGATTGGATTGAAGATGATTGTATTGGAGTGAGGTGGATTGGAGCGGGGCACATTGGATTATAGTGGGGCGGATTGTTTTGGAATGGAGTGGGGCAGATTGGTTTGGATTGGATTGGGGCAGATCGTTTTGGATTGGAGTGGGACAGTTTGTTTTGGGTTGGAGTGGTGCAGAATGTTTTGGATTGGAGTGGGGCAGATCGTTTTGTATTGGGGTGGGGCAGATTGTTTTGGATTGGAGTGCAACAGATTGTTGTGAACTGAAGTGGGCCAGATTGTGGTGGATTGGAGTGGAGCAGATTGTTTTGGATTTGATGGGGCAGATTGGACTGGGGCAGATTGGAGGGGATCAGATTGTTTTGAATTGGAGTGGGACATATTATTTTGGAGTGGGGCAGATTGTTTTGGATTGGAGTTGGTCAGATTGTTTTGAATTGGAGTGGGCAGAATGTTTTGAATTGGAGTGGGTAGATTGTTTTGAAGTGGGACTGATTGATTTGGATTGCTGGATTGGAGTGGGTCAGATTGTTTTGGATTGGAGTGAGTTAGATTGTTTTGGATTGAAGTGGTCAGAGGGTTTTGGATTGGAGTGGGGCAGATTGGATTGGAGTGGGGCAGATTTATTTTGGATTTGAGTGGGGCAGATTTATTTTGGATCTGAGTGGGGCAGATTTGTTTTGGATCGGAGTGGGGCAGATTGTTTTAGATTGGAGTGGGGCAGATTGTTTTGGATTGGAGTGGGGCATATTAATGTGGGGTGGGTTGGGATGATTGGAGTATTTGGATTGAGGTGAGTGGTTTGAATTGACGTGGGGTGGATTTGATTGGTCTGGGGTGGATTGGATTGAGTGGGGTGATTGGTGTGGGGTGGGGTGGATTGGCATGGATTAGGGTGTACTGTACGATTTTGAGTTAAAGCGCATAATTTCAGAAATTACATATAAGAAAGAAACTGCCATTTTGCAATAAAATATTTGGAGTGGAGTGAGGAGGATTCTTTTGCATTGGAAGGGGGGAGATTGATTTGGATTGGAGAAGTGCAGAATATTTTGGACTGGAGTAGGGCAGATTGTTTTGAACTGCAGTGGGGCATATTGCTTTAGATTGGAGTGGGGCCAATTGTTTTGGAATGGAGTGGGGTAGAATGTTTTGGATTGGAGTGCGACAGATTGTTTTGGATTGGAGTGGTGCAGTTTGTTTTGGACTGGAGTGGGGCAGATTAGATTTGAGCCGATTAGAATGGGGCAGATTGAAGTGACTTGGATTGGATTGGTTTGGGGTGGGTTGGATTTAAGGGGGTGAATTGGGATGGAGTGAGGTGGATTGGATTGGGGTGGAGCAGATTGGAGTGAGGCTGATTGTTTTGAATTGGAGTGGGGAGGATTGGATTAGGGCAGTTTATTTTAGATTGGAGTGGGGCAGATTGGTGGTTTGGAGTGGGGCAAATTGTTTTGTATTGGCGTGGGCAGATTGGAGTAGGGGAGATTGTTTTGGATTGGAGTGGGGCAGGTTGGAGTAGGGCAGATTGTTTGGGATTGGAGTGTGACATATTGCTTTGGATTGGAGTGGGGCCAATTGTTTTGGATTGAAGTGGGGCAAATTGGAGTGGTGCAGAATGTTTTGGATTGGAGTGCAACAGATTGTTGTGAACTGCAGTGGGCCAGATTGTTGTGGATTGGAGTGGTGCAGATAGGTTGGATTGGAGTGGGGCAGTTTATTTGGATTGGAGTGGGGCAGATTGTTTTGGATTGGAGTGGGACAGAATGGTGTGGGACAGATTGATTTGAATTGGAGTGGGGTGGATTGGATTTGAGTGAGGTGGATTAATTTGGAGTGGGGTGGATTGGGGATGGAGTGGATTGGATTGAGGTGGATTGGATTGGAGTGAGATGGATTGGATTTGGCTAGATTGTGGTGGATTGGAATGGGGTGGACTTTTGTGGATGAATGAATAAATGAATGAATGATTGAAACAGCATTTGTAGCGCTCATGGCTACTCCGTAGAGTGTCCCAGCTCTAGCAGGGCACCTCCACACTTAACAGCTAGGAACACTTTAGTTGTAGAATAGCCAGGTTTTCAGTTACTTCCTGAAAGAGGACAATTCCACCTTGGCTCGAGCAGCCAGTGGGAGTTGATTTCAGGCTTGGGCACCCAGGTACGCGAAAGATCTACCTCCGGTTTTAACCCTGCGCCCTTGGGAATGGTAGCCAGATGGCTGGAGGATGACCGCAGAGTCCTGCAAGGGCTGTAGTGCAACATCCTTCTCCTGATGTAGATGGAGACATTACCATAAAGGGCTTAATGTAACTACACCAGTGCCTTGATTTAATCCTCTTTTTCACTGGTAGCCAATGCAGGGCCCTGAGATATGAGGACATGTGAGTTCAAGGAGCCAGAATAAGGATTAGTCTAGCTGCCGCATTTTGAACCACTTGCAAGTGGTTCAAGAGATGGCCAGGCAGACCCAAGTATAGGACATTTCCATAATCAAGTCTGGAAGTAATTAGTGCCTGGATCACTGTTTTCCTTGTATCAATTGACAGAAAGGGTAGAAATATTCTCAGGGCTCGTAGCAGCCTGAAACAGTTGCCTACCAGAGCTTGGATTTGGGGTTCATTGATAAAGCATTATCAATTTGAATACCCAGGTTTTTAACCAAATTTTGGAGAGTTGCCAGCGGAGATGTATCCTGGGGCCACCATGATCTTCAGACCTCAGAAGGTGGAGTTATGAAGAAAACAATCTATGATTTGTCAAAGAGAAGCTGAGTATCGTCCATGTAGGATATTTCTTTGGCTCCGCATGATTTGGCCAAATCCGCGAGCGGAGTCAAGTACACATTAAAGAGTGTAGAGTTCACAGCAGAGCCCTGTGGGACGCCCATCTTCAGATTCTGAATGGGGAAGTATACGGAGAAATCCAGACTTCTGACTTATATTATCCAGTAAAGAGGTCAGCCACTTTAGGGCCATGCTGCCAATTCGATACTCTGTAGCCTCTTCATTAGTCTGTTGTGGGGAACAGTATCGAAGGCCGCTGAGAGATCCAGCGTAAACAAGATGCCCCTTCCCCCACGATCCATCTTATCTTTAATGTGCTCAGTGACCTTTAACAAGGCTGTTTCCATGCTGCAACTAGCTCTAAAATGGACGTATTGCCTATATTTGAAGCATTAATGTGAGGGAAGTTTTGTGTGTTTTTTGGCAACTAGCTCTAAAACCAGATTGACTGGAGTACAGCAAATTGTTATTTTCAAGGTAGCCTGAGAAGATTAAATTAACGTGTTTTTCTAGCACTTTAGAAAAGGCTGGAAGTAGAGATATAGGTCGGTAGTTGGCTAGAACTCTATGATTGGCTGATGACTTCTTGAGTAGCAGAAGGATTTTGGCATGCTTCCATGCAGATGGCATTGTTCCAGAGGTTAGAGAGGCATTTAGAACTTTATTGACCACTAAATTAATGGCCGAAGCCACATTGGCTAAAAGCTGAGCTGGACAAGGATTGACAGAGGAGCCCGACTTCAGAAGAAGCATGCTTGCTACACCGTTGATTATTCTCGGGGCCAGGCGACACCATGGCGTGATTTTCACCTTGGGGCATAGTTGCCAGACAGCTTTGTATAGTCGCTATTTTATCATGAAAGAACTTGGCCAACTGAGTGGTCCATTCCGCCGAAGGTTGAAGATGTCTGTTGGTGGCCTCAAGGATCAGAAAAGATATAACAATTTTAAAAATCTCCTTGGATTTATTTGCTTATTCCTCAATTTGATAATTTAGTTTGTCTTCCTAGCTATATTTTCTACACCATCTCCTTTGCAGGTGCTTGCATGCTTTTTTACTTGTCTTTAGGATCTCATTAATCCAGGGGCCGATTGCTTCAATTTATGAGAGTGTCGTGCACAGTGGGAGCTAGCTCATTTGTACTCTGAGAGATCCAAGCATCTAACTGGGAGGCGTCTGCCTCTGGATTTCCAGAGAGTAAGGGAATAGGAGATTCAAGGGATTCCCCCAAATCGGTTGAAGAAATTCTTTGGAAAGCTCTGGACGCTATTCCAGTGTCTATGGGATGCATCCGTTTTCTTTTTGGGGATATGGGCCTAAAATTCACTAAATAGTGGTCCAACCAAGTTAGTGGTAGTGGTTCATATACTTTAAGTGTGACATTGGAATAGATTTGGTCTAAAATATGTCCTGCCCTGTGAGTCGGTTTGATCTTATATGAGGTTAGGCTAAGAGCAGATTAAGAGTCCGTAAGAGAAATCACTGCGGCCTCCAGAAGCTTGTCCACATGGAGGTTCAGGTCCCCAAGAACTATCAAGTGAGAATATTTAAGAGACCAGGGTGCCAGAATGTGGTTTAAGGATTTCAAGAAGGCCCCCGCGGAGCCAGGCGGACTATAAATTAGGGCTCCTTCTGAAGACTGATGTGGCGATAAGGAGCAGCAGAAGCCCAGATACTCTACTTCATTAAGCTCGCCCAGAGTGATGGAGACACAGTCAAATTCATGTTTAAAAATGACTACTACCCCTCCCCCTTTACCTATTGTCAGCTTCCATAGAGTAGCACCATCATATGCTAATCTGTACTTGCTCTCTGGAGGAAAATTGGCATAGTGGCTGGCGCTGGCTGCTTCCGGGACGCTGATGGTGCAAACGGGCTTGCCTAGGTACGGCTTTTGAATTGGAGTGGGTAGATTGAAGAGTGGCAGATTGGAGTGGAGCAGATTGTTTTGGATTGGAGTGGAGCAGCTTGTTTTGGATTGGAGTGGGGCAGAATATTTTGGATTGGAGTGGGGCAAATTGTTTTGGATTGAAGTGGGACAGATTGGAGTGAGGCAGACTGTTTTGGATTGGAGTGGGCAGATTGTTTTTGATTGAAGTGGGGCAGATTGTTTGGGATTGGAGTGGGACGGATTAGTGTGGGGTAGATTTGGGTTGGGACAGATTGTTTTAGATTGGAGTGGGGCAATTTGGTGTAGAGCAGATTGTTTTGGATTGAGTGGGGCAGATTGTTTTTTATTGGAGTGGGGCATTGGGCAAATTGTTTTAGATTGGAGTGGGGCAGATTGGAGTGTGGCAGATTGTTTTGAATTGGGACACATTTTTGGGATTTTAGTTGGGCAGATTTATGTGGGGTGGTGTGGGTGGGGAGGATTGGAGCGTGGTAGATTGGGGTATTTGGATTAGGGTGAGTGGTTTGTATTGGAGTGGGGTAGGTTGGATTGATCTGGGGTGGATTGGATCGAATGGGGCAGATTGGTGTGGGGTGCGGTGGGGTGGATTGGCGTGGATTGGAGTGGGGTGGATTGGGATGTACTGCACTAATATGTGTTAAAGCATAATTTCAGAAATTACACATAAGAAAGAAACAATGTCGTTTTGCAATAATATAATCCTCTTATTTTGAGAACAGCACCCATGAGGAAAAAGAAAGAAAACATGAGTGCAAAGTAAGAAAAGAAGACTTGGCTAAATAAAAGAAAGTTGCTATAGAAAATAAATCTTTGCAATTTTGTTTGACCTGCTGGGAACGTTTTTCACCTTCTGTTTGCAGGGCACTAAAAGTTAAACAGAACAAAATAGTACCTAAATCACTTCGGGAGCAGCGGACGGGAACTGATTAAGTTGAATCAATCAGTGCTTGGTACCTGCTCCACAGAGAGGAACGGTAATTATGTTAGGCCTGCCTTGATGAATTACGACGCGGTACAAAAGGGGGTGGTGATGGACGGAGCATCAGAACCAATCAAACACTCACACCCAGTCAGCAGATCTGGGTTTGATCCATCACCGTTCTTTGGCCCACTCTGCCACCCCAGTTCAGACATGGCCATATGCAAATCAGTCTGACCCTGTGCCTCATGGGAACAGTCCAGCCCGAACTGCCAAGCCATGCCTTCCCTGGACCGGAAACAAGCTTCCTAGGACCGGTTTCTGGCATTTCAGCCGTCGTCAGCCAGGCTTGCTTGAATCCAGTGGCAAAGTGAGCAAGGGACTCACGTCTGAGCATACCCTGCCAACTTATGGCGAACAAAGCGGTACAAAAGGGGGTGGTGATGGACGGAGCATCAGAACCAATCAAACACTCACACCCAGTCAGCAGATCTGGGTTTGATCCATCACCGTTCTTTGGCCCACTCTGCCACCCCAGTTCAGACATGGCCATATGCAAATCAGTCTGACCCTGTGCCTCATGGGAACAGTCCAGCCCGAACTGCCAAGCCATGCCTTCCCTGGACCGGAAACAAGCTTCCTAGGACCGGTTTCTGGCATTTCAGCCGTCGTCAGCCAGGCTTGCTTGAATCCAGTGGCAAAGTGAGCAAGGGACTCACGTCTGAGCATACCCTGCCAACTTATGGCGAACAAAGCGGTACAAAAGGGGGTGGTGATGGACGGAGCATCAGAACCAATCAAACACTCACACCCAGTCAGCAGATCTGGGTTTGATCCATCACCGTTCTTTGGCCCACTCTGCCACCCCAGTTCAGACATGGCCATATGCAAATCAGTCTGACCCTGTGCCTCATGGGAACAGTCCAGCCCGAACTGCCAAGCCATGCCTTCCCTGGACCGGAAACAAGCTTCCTAGGACCGGTTTCTGGCATTTCAGCCGTCGTCAGCCAGGCTTGCTTGAATCCAGTGGCAAAGTGAGCAAGGGACTCACGTCTGAGCATACCCTGCCAACTTATGGCGAACAAAGCGGTACAAAAGGGGGTGGTGATGGACGGAGCATCAGAACCAATCAAACACTCACACCCAGTCAGCAGATCTGGGTTTGATCCATCACCGTTCTTTGGCCCACTCTGCCACCCCAGTTCAGACATGGCCATATGCAAATCAGTCTGACCCTGTGCCTCATGGGAACAGTCCAGCCCGAACTGCCAAGCCATGCCTTCCCTGGACCGGAAACAAGCTTCCTAGGACCGGTTTCTGGCATTTCAGCCGTCGTCAGCCAGGCTTGCTTGAATCCAGTGGCAAAGTGAGCAAGGGACTCACGTCTGAGCATACCCTGCCAACTTATGGCGAACAAAGCGGTACAAAAGGGGGTGGTGATGGACGGAGCATCAGAACCAATCAAACACTCACACCCAGTCAGCAGATCTGGGTTTGATCCATCACCGTTCTTTGGCCCACTCTGCCACCCCAGTTCAGACATGGCCATATGCAAATCAGTCTGACCCTGTGCCTCATGGGAACAGTCCAGCCCGAACTGCCAAGCCATGCCTTCCCTGGACCGGAAACAAGCTTCCTAGGACCGGTTTCTGGCATTTCAGCCGTCGTCAGCCAGGCTTGCTTGAATCCAGTGGCAAAGTGAGCAAGGGACTCACGTCTGAGCATACCCTGCCAACTTATGGCGAACAAAGCGGTACAAAAGGGGGTGGTGATGGACGGAGCATCAGAACCAATCAAACACTCACACCCAGTCAGCAGATCTGGGTTTGATCCATCACCGTTCTTTGGCCCACTCTGCCACCCCAGTTCAGACATGGCCATATGCAAATCAGTCTGACCCTGTGCCTCATGGGAACAGTCCAGCCCGAACTGCCAAGCCATGCCTTCCCTGGACCGGAAACAAGCTTCCTAGGACCGGTTTCTGGCATTTCAGCCGTCGTCAGCCAGGCTTGCTTGAATCCAGTGGCAAAGTGAGCAAGGGACTCACGTCTGAGCATACCCTGCCAACTTATGGCGAACAAAGCGGTACAAAAGGGGGTGGTGATGGACGGAGCATCAGAACCAATCAAACACTCACACCCAGTCAGCAGATCTGGGTTTGATCCATCACCGTTCTTTGGCCCACTCTGCCACCCCAGTTCAGACATGGCCATATGCAAATCAGTCTGACCCTGTGCCTCATGGGAACAGTCCAGCCCGAACTGCCAAGCCATGCCTTCCCTGGACCGGAAACAAGCTTCCTAGGACCGGTTTCTGGCATTTCAGCCGTCGTCAGCCAGGCTTGCTTGAATCCAGTGGCAAAGTGAGCAAGGGACTCACGTCTGAGCATACCCTGCCAACTTATGGCGAACAAAGCGGTACAAAAGGGGGTGGTGATGGACGGAGCATCAGAACCAATCAAACACTCACACCCAGTCAGCAGATCTGGGTTTGATCCATCACCGTTCTTTGGCCCACTCTGCCACCCCAGTTCAGACATGGCCATATGCAAATCAGTCTGACCCTGTGCCTCATGGGAACAGTCCAGCCCGAACTGCCAAGCCATGCCTTCCCTGGACCGGAAACAAGCTTCCTAGGACCGGTTTCTGGCATTTCAGCCGTCGTCAGCCAGGCTTGCTTGAATCCAGTGGCAAAGTGAGCAAGGGACTCACGTCTGAGCATAACCTGCCAACTTATGGCGAACAAAGCGGTACAAAAGGGGGTGGTGATGGACGGAGCATCAGAACCAATCAAACACTCACACCCAGTCAGCAGATCTGGGTTTGATCCATCACCGTTCTTTGGCCCACTCTGCCACCCCAGTTCAGACATGGCCATATGCAAATCAGTCTGACCCTGTGCCTCATGGGAACAGTCCAGCCCGAACTGCCAAGCCATGCCTTCCCTGGACCGGAAACAAGCTTCCTAGGACCGGTTTCTGGCATTTCAGCCGTCGTCAGCCAGGCTTGCTTGAATCCAGTGGCAAAGTGAGCAAGGGACTCACGTCTGAGCATACCCTGCCAACTTATGGCGAACAAAGCGGTACAAAAGGGGGTGGTGATGGACGGAGCATCAGAACCAATCAAACACTCACACCCAGTCAGCAGATCTGGGTTTGATCCATCACCGTTCTTTGGCCCACTCTGCCACCCCAGTTCAGACATGGCCATATGCAAATCAGTCTGACCCTGTGCCTCATGGGAACAGTCCAGCCCGAACTGCCAAGCCATGCCTTCCCTGGACCGGAAACAAGCTTCCTAGGACCGGTTTCTGGCATTTCAGCCGTCGTCAGCCAGGCTTGCTTGAATCCAGTGGCAAAGTGAGCAAGGGACTCACGTCTGAGCATACCCTGCCAACTTATGGCGAACAAAGCGGTACAAAAGGGGGTGGTGATGGACGGAGCATCAGAACCAATCAAACACTCACACCCAGTCAGCAGATCTGGGTTTGATCCATCACCGTTCTTTGGCCCACTCTGCCACCCCAGTTCAGACATGGCCATATGCAAATCAGTCTGACCCTGTGCCTCATGGGAACAGTCCAGCCCGAACTGCCAAGCCATGCCTTCCCTGGACCGGAAACAAGCTTCCTAGGACCGGTTTCTGGCATTTCAGCCGTCGTCAGCCAGGCTTGCTTGAATCCAGTGGCAAAGTGAGCAAGGGACTCACGTCTGAGCATACCCTGCCAACTTATGGCGAACAAAGCGGTACAAAAGGGGGTGGTGATGGACGGAGCATCAGAACCAATCAAACACTCACACCCAGTCAGCAGATCTGGGTTTGATCCATCACCGTTCTTTGGCCCACTCTGCCACCCCAGTTCAGACATGGCCATATGCAAATCAGTCTGACCCTGTGCCTCATGGGAACAGTCCAGCCCGAACTGCCAAGCCATGCCTTCCCTGGACCGGAAACAAGCTTCCTAGGACCGGTTTCTGGCATTTCAGCCGTCGTCAGCCAGGCTTGCTTGAATCCAGTGGCAAAGTGAGCAAGGGACTCACGTCTGAGCATACCCTGCCAACTTATGGCGAACAAAGCGGTACAAAAGGGGGTGGTGATGGACGGAGCATCAGAACCAATCAAACACTCACACCCAGTCAGCAGATCTGGGTTTGATCCATCACCGTTCTTTGGCCCACTCTGCCACCCCAGTTCAGACATGGCCATATGCAAATCAGTCTGACCCTGTGCCTCATGGGAACAGTCCAGCCCGAACTGCCAAGCCATGCCTTCCCTGGACCGGAAACAAGCTTCCTAGGACCGGTTTCTGGCATTTCAGCCGTCGTCAGCCAGGCTTGCTTGAATCCAGTGGCAAAGTGAGCAAGGGACTCACGTCTGAGCATACCCTGCCAACTTATGGCGAACAAAGCGGTACAAAAGGGGGTGGTGATGGACGGAGCATCAGAACCAATCAAACACTCACACCCAGTCAGCAGATCTGGGTTTGATCCATCACCGTTCTTTGGCCCACTCTGCCACCCCAGTTCAGACATGGCCATATGCAAATCAGTCTGACCCTGTGCCTCATGGGAACAGTCCAGCCCGAACTGCCAAGCCATGCCTTCCCTGGACCGGAAACAAGCTTCCTAGGACCGGTTTCTGGCATTTCAGCCGTCGTCAGCCAGGCTTGCTTGAATCCAGTGGCAAAGTGAGCAAGGGACTCACGTCTGAGCATACCCTGCCAACTTATGGCGAACAAAGCGGTACAAAAGGGGGTGGTGATGGACGGAGCATCAGAACCAATCAAACACTCACACCCAGTCAGCAGATCTGGGTTTGATCCATCACCGTTCTTTGGCCCACTCTGGTCCATCACCACCCCCTTTTGTACCGCTTTGTTCGCCATAAGTTGGCAGGGTATGCTCAGACGTGAGTCCCTTGCTCACTTTGCCACTGAATTCAAGCAAGCCTGGCTGAAGACGGCTGAAATGCCAGAAACCGGTCCTAGGAAGCTTTTTTCCGGTCCAGGGAAGGCATGGCTTGGCAGTTAGGGCTGAACTGTTCCCATGATGAACAGGGTCAGACTGATCTGTATATGGCCATGTCTGAAATGGGGTGGCAGAGTGGGCTAAAGAATGGTGATGGATCAAACCCAGATCTGTTGACTGGGTGTGAGTGTTTGATTGGTTCTGATGCTCCGTCCATCACCACCCCCTTTTGTACCGCTTTGATGAATTACGAGGCTGTTATATAGAGTGCCGGGCAAGCCATCAAATGGTAAACAAGGGGCGGGCTTCAAGCCCTTATGGTTAACAACAGTGTCTCGCAAGCAAGACACATACATTAGCGCATTCTCTTGCAGGCTCAACCCTAATGAATGTTTACTTGTGTAATTTAACTGGTGCTCATGTAAAGCACTTCAATACCTTCAGGTTGCGTTTGCGCTATATAAAACTGCCCCAATTTATTTTACACATAAGTAAACATTCAAGATTACAAATGTGCACATACACGGCACTGCACCTTTTTTCTTTTTTTTAATGTTTTGTCCATGGCGCATAGCATTGACAAAAAAAATAACTTTTTGTTGATGCTGAACACCATTAACAAAAAGCATTGGCAAAGCCAATAAGTCTGCATTAGTGGCCCAAAGAGGAGGCCTTTTGGACTTTACCAACGTTTGGTTTATGATCCAGACTGAAACCAAGTTCAAGTATGTTCAAGGGGAGGAGCCTAGCGCGCAACCAAGATGGCCGCGTAGGTGCGAGGCTCCCGAGGACCTCCGCAACCTCCTACGATTATCCTGAAATTATCCTGCCCTGGATGAGGGGACTATGTTGGTGAACCTGAGCTGAGGTGGCACCCGTTTCCCGCTTCCGAATCGGACCTCGGACACCGGAGTGAGCACCGATTGAGGTTTGCGGCCTTCCCCTCGCCGGACCCCGGATTTGCGCTGTGGGGTGATCCAGTGACAAAGTGAACAACAGCGGCAGGCAGGGCCTGGCGACTCGCGTACCCCGCACTTTCGCTTTCGCTTTCACACCCCCTTGTCGTCTCTGCGAGGTTGGGTCGCGGAGCCCTTGGTGTTGGTGTGGCCTTGCTGGGAGACCCTGCCTGCCTGCAGGCTGTGATCCACCCCGCTGCTCTGAGGGGCCCCCCCCGGAGCTCGTGGCCCTGCTTTCCTGCCCTACACGACGTGGCTGGTGCGACTGGGAGACTGGTGGCCATGGCCACGAAACAAGATGGAGACCGGGCAAAGACCAAATCGACCCGGCGTGGCGCCGTCCATCAGGCCAACAGTATGGACCGCTATACCCTCCAGAAGGGATCTCCCGATGGACCGCGCAAGTCCCCTGAGAGCCCTCCTGATGCCCCAGACCTGCCCGCAGATCTGACTCTGCGAGATGTCATGGGCGCCATTGCCGAGATGAAGGCCTCGGTGGGCCAGCGGTTTGATACACTGGCGCAGAAGATCGACTCGGTCTTCGTGGATGTTGGCCTGGTGAGGGCCGATCTTTCCAAAACCAACGACCGAGTAGATTCTTTGGCCCACACCGCATCGGGCCTAACGACAGATGTGGCGGCCTTGCAAACAGAGGTGCGCCGGCTCAGTCAGGCGAGTGCGCTTATGGATCGACGCCTGGAGGACTCCGAGAGTCGGGCGCGGAGGAACAACATCCGCATTATCGGGGTGCCCGAGGGACGCGAGGAGGCGGCGGCGGATCTCTTTGTGGAGGACCTGATTGCTACCCATCTCCAGCCACGGGGGCTGAGCAAACTCTTCGCTGTGGAGTGGGCCCACAGGGTTCCCGGGGGAAGGCCGAAGGTCGGAGCCCCTCCGAGACCTCTCATCGCCCGGATTTTCAATTTTCGGGACAGAGACGCTATCCTGCAAACCTCCAGACTGCATGGACCGGTCAAGCTTGACAATATGGAGGTTAATTTTTATCCTGATTTCACCCCAGCGGTCCAGAAGCAGAGACTGAGCTTCCTAGGCGTCAAACGCCGTCTTCGGGACCTAAACCTCAAATACGCCATGCTTTTCCCAGCCAAGCTGCGTGTGGAGGTGGATGGTCGCACGCACTTCTTTGATCGTCCCAAAGCGGCCGGGGACTGGCTGGATACTCTGCCCGGGGATCGTGATCGGGGGGGCGGGGGGGGGGGGCGGCGGGGGGAGACGGCACGCTGGATCGGGACTGAGGGTCTAATATTGGGCCTCACTCTGGACGAAAATGATGCCACTTTCGATTCTGCGTCAGTTTTTGTAAGTTCCCCTCCTATGGAGGTTGTGTTGGGTCTATTGGGGGTTCTCCCTCCTCCTCTAGGGGGTCTAGTTAGTCTAACTATATATGGGGCGACAGGCACACTGCACGTTGGGGGGGCTGTTCGGGCTCATGCAGGGGTGCAGGGAGGGGGGAGTTCTGTTGGGATGGGTGGGTAGGGATGGGGTGTTGTTCGTTTTTATCACAAGGCAAACGTATTTTTGTGTTAGTTCTAAAGTGCTCTCCGGGGGACGAATGATGGCTTATGTATATGATGGGGGGTAGGGAACTAACTTTGTTGTCTTGGAATGTGAATGGACTGGGGGACAGGATCAAACGAGGTGTGGTCCTGCAGTTTTTGAAGCGAATCTCGCCCGATGTAGTCTTTCTGCAGGAGACACACCTCATTGGCAACTCCTTCTGCGCCATGAATCGGCGTGGCTATCGCCTAGTGGCTCACTCGGGCTTCACGTCTGGCTCAAGGGGTGTGGGCATCATGGTGAAGAACTCGCTCCCGTTGGAGATTGATGAGGTGCTCCACGATGACAGGGGACGTTACACGGTCTTGGTGGGAAGACTGGAGGGCAAAGTGGTTGTCTTTGTGTCAGTATACATCCCACCGGGGCTGCAGTCGACCACCTTTGCGGACCTTGGGCGCCTTCTCCTTGGCCTTCCGGGGGGGCTTTTAGTTGTGGGGGGGGATTTTAATGCGGTGGTATCTGGGACTGTGGATCGTCACCCCCCTAGGGACCTCCCCCGGGCACAGGCGTGGCTACCCGGCCTCTTGGATACATTTGGATTAGTGGACTGCTGGCGTTTAAAACACCCCACGCAGCTGCAGTACACTTTCCACTCGGGAGCCCATGGTAGTCTCTCACGACTAGACTATGTCCTTGTCCCGGCGGCCTATGTTGGGAGGGCGGAAGAGGTGCGCCATTTGCCACGGGGTATTTCGGACCACTCCCCGCTCCTACTGCACTTTGATGTCTTTCCGAGGGGTGAGGGTAGGGTGGTCCCAATCAATCCTTGGTACCTGCGCGACCCCACCATTCGCGCTGAATTGATTAAATCCCTTCAGCGATATTTTGATGAGAATGTGGGGTCCGTGCCTTCGGCTGTACCGCTATGGGAGGCCTTCAAGACTGTTCTCCGAGGGGAGGCCCTATCCCTTATTTCCCACGCCCGGAGGCGCGAGCGGGAGGAGGTGGCCCGGATGGAGGCTGAAATAGCCGAGTTGGAGGGTAATTTAGAAGGTGGGGTGACGGATGCCGCATTACATGTCCTCCAACTCAAGCAAGCGGCCTATAGGGCCCTCGTCACGGAGGCGGCCAGGGGCCTCAGTAGAGAGCAACAGGGGCGACTGTATGATGTGGGTGATAAGGCTGGTAAACTTATAGCGTGGTTGGACAAAAAAGAGAGAGCGAATCGTGTGGTCCCGCTGATTAAGAAAACGGATGGTGTGTGTGTAACTGAGCCAGAAGAAATCGTCTCCTGCTTCGCGCATTATTTCCGTGGGGTGTATTCCCCGGTGTCTCCCTGCTCGGAAGAGGTTTCCCGTGCCCTGCTCAGTGATATCGCGCTGCCGTCCCTTTCCGGGGATGACAGGGTGTCGTTGGACGCCGCTCCCACCTCCGACGAGATCGCCCTCGCCATACGCTCGGTCGCTTCCGGCAAGGCCATGGGTCCGAATGGTCTCCCTATCGAGTTGTACAAGTTGCGACCGGATACGCTGGCACCCCACCTCCGGGCTATGTTCCTGGCGGCACACTCGGTGGGCTCCCTCCCGCTGGACCAGCGTCTGGCTACAATCGTGGTCATCCACAAGGAGGGGAGACCTCGGGACCGGGTTACATCCTATCGGCCCATTTCGCTACTGAATGCGGAGCCCAAGATTCTCGCCAAGGTACTGGCCAATCGGCTGGTCGGCGTGGTGGGCGATTTGGTTCATCAGGACCAGTCTGGCTTTATTCCCCATCGCAACACAGCCCTTAATCTGCGGCGTTTGCACGGTGTGCTCGCACGTGCCCCGTTCATACGGGAGCCGGCCATTTTGGCGTCCTTAGACGCCACCATGGCGTTTGACACGCTTGAATGGCCATATATCTGGGCGATGCTTGCGAAGTTTGGATTTGGCCCAGGGTTCATCAGTTGGGTCAAATTGCTGTATTCGGGCCCATTGGCGCAGGTGGTGGTGAACGGAAGAGTATCGGCTCCGTTCGAGCTGGGCCGGGGCACACGGCAGGGCTGCCCCTTATCGCCGCTCCTCTTTGCACTTGCCTTGGAGCCCCTGGCGGAGTGGCTGCGGTGGGAGCCTTCCATCCGTGGTCTCCGCTGGACCCCTGAGTATGAGGACCGCGTATCCCTATACGCTGATGACATCCTCTTGTACCTAGCTTCCCCACGTAAATCACTCATAGTACTGGTTGATGTTTTGCATTCATTCGGTCGTAACTCCGGTCTGGTCATCAACTGGGCTAAATCATGTGTGTATGTTCTCTCCGGGGAGGCTCCTATCCTCCCGCGGGGCTGTCCGATCCAGGTCGCCCCGCAGGGATTTAGGTACCTGGGTGTCTTCATTACTCTGGACCCGGAGGCTCGGTATGATCGGAACTTGCTTCCCCCCCTCCAGCGTCTGAAAGAGGATGTCGCGCGCTGGCGGTGTTTGCCGCTTTCGCCGCTCGGCCGGGCGGCATTGTTTAAAATGATGTCGCTGCCGCGTTTCCTGTACGCGTTGCAGAACACTATGGACCTCGTCCCAGCGCGCTACTTCCGCGAAGTGGAGAGTTTGCAGCGCCGCCTGTTCTGGGACGGGAGGCCACGTATTGCCCTGGCTAAGCTGACGCTCCCATGGTATGACGGGGGGATTGCCCTCCCGGATATTAAACGGTACTATTGGGCCTCCCAGCTAGCTGCGATTAATCAGGGCCTATATGGGCCCGCCTTAAACCCGGCGTTTGAAATGGATAGGATGCTACTTCCAGGTGGTGACCATAATCGAGCGCTCTACTCTAGCGCGCCCGACGCTCGCCTAACGGGCCCCACGCGTGTCATGGTGCGAGTGTGGCACGCGGCCAATGCAGCTATGGGGTGGAAGGACCGTTTGACCCGGGCGTCACCACTATACGCGTCTGAGCGGTTGGGCTCCTTGTGGACCTCGAAGGGCTTTGAGAAGTGGGACTTAATAGGCATTAGCAAAGTGGGGGATCTCTGGACGAGGGGAGGATTTAAAACGTTCGAGATGCTGCAGACGGAATTTCAGTTGCAGGGCAACGAGTACTTTCGGTATTTGCAGGTCCGGCATGCGCTGGGCTCCGTCTTTCCGGACGTTGCCTCCATCCCGGAGTGTTCCCCCCTGGAGGATAGAGTGCTGGATGGACACGTCCCTGACAGCACGATCTCACTGATCTACAAAA
Organism: Triturus cristatus; assembly: GCF_964204655.1. Taxonomy (NCBI): domain Eukaryota; kingdom Metazoa; phylum Chordata; class Amphibia; order Caudata; family Salamandridae; genus Triturus; species Triturus cristatus. Next base: position 457,096,346 of record NC_140592.1, on the reverse strand, counting down.
AACTGATCAACGACCGCTCAGACTTGTTGACTGCCCTTCGTGAGGCTTGGGTAGCCGATGGGCTGGAGCTGGACGACGAGGACTGGATCTCCGCGGTGGCCTCCCCGAAAGAGGTGGCCATACCGGCTCGCCTTCGTTTCGTCCAGCTCAAGATACTCCACAGGGTCTACATGACGGGGCCAAAGCTCCTGCGTATGGGCTATGCTGAGGACGGTTTGTGTAAGCGTGGGTGTGGTGCGCTGGGGACTTTTCTGCATATCTTGTGGGAGTGCCCGGAGGTGGAGGGGTTCTGGCGTGGTGTGCATGAGGTGCTGCGAGTGGTCACGCATGTGGCGCTGTTGCCCGAAGCGAGGAGATGCCTGTTGAATGTGTGGGAGCCTACCGATTACTCGGTGCCGCAGACGTGGTGGGTGACTCTGGGGTATATGGTTGCCAAGCGTGATATTGCCCAACTGTGGGGATCCCAGAGGCCCCCGACTGTCTCGGCCTGGAAGGAACATATGGATTGGTGCATGTTTCGGGAAAAGGTGGTGTATGTGGCGAGAGGTAAGCCTGCGACATGGGTGAAAGTATGGGGCCCCTGGAACGCCTACCGCGGGGGAATCTGTGCTCCACCGTTATTGCCTGATCCGTCGCCGGCCCCGTCCCCTTAGCCAACTCATCCCCCCGGTACCTGGGCATTAGGTGTACCCAGCCCTAGTTCTGATCTCTCCCCCCTCTTGAGATCCCTATGGATGGCTAGGATCCCCCCTCTAGGGAAGCACGTGTTGCTATTTCCGATTGAGGATTGCCTTGTGGGTTTGTTTGTATTTGTTGTTCTTTAAGTTTAAAATGGAACCGTATAGTGGGGTCTGGATAGTGTGGCTCGCAACGATGTTACCTCCTGTGCATGCTCAGCCGCAGCACCATGTGTTTTATAAATGTATATCGTATGCTCCTTTCATTGCTAGCGGCCGGCCGGAAGGTTGTAGGCCCATATTTGTATATTTTTGAGTCTTGTAATAAACGGTTTAAAAAAAAAAAAAAAAAAAAAGTATGTTCAAGGGGCTTATTGTCGAAGACTTCTGCTTTGGGAAGGGCCACATATGGAGACAAACTCTAATATGAAAGTGCTGTTTCAGAGCTATTCTTAAAGGAGAATAAACTAATTACTTTTGACCTCTTCTTTATCCATGCGAGGAACAGGAAAGATTCTTATCACTTTAAAGACGTTGATATTTTTCCCATGATGTACATATTGTATTAAGTTAGTAATATAGGTTATCGAAGTGATTATTTTGTTTCCAAGTGAACTTCGTAATTCGGTTGATTGTTTGTTACATTGCAGTGGAAGGAAACAACCTTGTATATAATTTTGAACCAGAGAGCGTGTTATCATAAAAATGTAGTTACTTTATCAGTGAAAGAAGGGAGTTAATTTCATAACCATATGACCTTAGTTTCATAGAGATTATTTAGGTTCAGTTTTCAAGAACTCCAGAGTTCCATCAGAACCTAGAGGGTCAGAAACTTAGAGTTATTATTAAGTTATATAATTTTTAATAGAAAGTACCAGAGGCTGTATCACATTGATAAGATACTAAAGATCTTAATCTTGTCTTTAGATATCCGGTGTGAACATGCTGAAGTGAATGCCCAGCTTAATGATAACTCAGAGTGCCGCTATCCGACGTCTCTGTTTTGTCTCTTATTCCATTCCCCGGTCTTTGGGTCCACTGCTTACCAACACTTTATATTGTGTACGGTTGGCTGTGGATTCAGAGAGGTGTTGGCTGTGGATTCAGAGAGGTGCAGAAACATTCATCACCCTAGTTGGGTTCAGACTTCAAGGTTAGTGCTTTTTGACAGCAACAAAAAGCATGGAGAGACAAGGGTCTGTCAACATGTGGCATATGCTACAATGGACAGAATATCAGAGGTAGTGTCACCACTAACTCAAATAGGATCTACAGGAGGCCAGGTTGTGGAACAGCCCTCCCCTTGCTCTCCAAGCAGAAGAGAACAAACTTTAATTTCAGAAAAAAATGAAAACATGGCTATTCCAGTAGAGCTCTCAGTCAATCCTTTTATTTTCTGTGCCGAACTATCAGCGCAGGGATGCCCATGGGTAGCTATGCGCTTTATAAATTCTCATAGAATAGAGGAGGCACCGCCACAGCCCAGTCATCAGGAACCGACAGTAAGATACCTAAAACATCGCAGACCTCTGCAGATTACATACTATGATTCCTTTAGAACCAGATGGATCTCAACAAACTAGGACAGTGGACCTTGGCTAGCTGTGGCTGATTCAGTATACTGGATGTTAACCTGCAGGGAGCTTTATTGCTGTGAGTTTGCTCCTCCCATTATATGCTCGTATACCAGTCATATAGAGATATAGAGACTGGGTGTTTGCTAAATGTTTTGCATATTATTCTGGGGGGGGGGCATTTTTTCACTGACTTGGGACAGGGTAATTGTAGAAACTTGAAGATGGGTTTGTGGATACATCTTGCTGCCAAGTTGTAGTAGAGTTCGGGGTTAGGTCCTCAGGGGACGAGGAGAGATGAAAAAAGCTATTTAGCACACTAACTGTAATACTGATATCACAATGTATAGGCTCAAAGGATATCCTTTTATCAGCAGTATGAATTCATAATTTAAAAAGTTTGCGGTCTGAATAATGCCACTAAACATAAAAACATCCACTCACACCTGAAAAGAAGTAACGTTCAAATAGGTTTTCTGCACAAAACATTATTTTCCCAAGAGGGGAGCTTTAGATTACATAAAGGATGAGGGGTGTAATTTCTTTCCGTCTATATGTGAGAAAATCTGTCTGTAGAAACTGTTTAGTACAGCTCACGTGCTGGGAAGTAGTATATCAAAGCTGCTTGTGTTAAGTTCCCTTCAATGAAGGAAAGGCTGGCGGTCATTATGGATTGTTGGGACTGTCTGGATGGGATTGTCTGTGTGGAGAATGCACTACATGGCAGCATGTTGGCAAATAACTCAATTTACAGCAGACTATGCACTCTCACAGAGGTGGCAGCCTTCTTCGATTATTGGGTATAACTTCCCTCATGTTTACTAGGCAATCACAATACAGTGTATTGTAGCCAGGCTCACGCAACTCAGGACTCTATTTTGGCTTACCAAGACCTGTTGCTTCCTAAAGATTTGTATTCATGGACATGGGGAATACAGAGAAGTATTCAGAAAAGCTATGTTGTTGATGAAAATGAACTCTGAGCTATTTCTTCTAGATTTATCTGAACTTTTCTACGACTTGCCGTTGTCACATTATGCTAAGGGTTATCCTGTGACGGACCGGCACGATTCTGTATATATGACTGCTGTGCACAAGGTATTAGAGTTCCAATATGCACACATTAATTGCTAAGTATAGGTAACAACAGAATTAACATTCTTGATTGTTTTTGCATTTTTACAGAAGTCAAGTAGAAACTATACCTCTTCTTGGTAGCTTTTCAAACCACAAGGAGCAGTGCCAATGTCCGCATAACAGAGATGTTCGTTCTTTGTGTAAATCATTTTCAGGTATTTCCAATTTTACATCAAAGTAGAGAAAGTTGGTTACACAGATATATTGCTAAGGAATATCCATTTACTATTAAAGGTTATTATAGAAACTTTAATGACAAGTTAAACTATCACTTTGTCTTGTAGATTTTCACTACACCTTGTTGACATCCTTGATCAAGTGATGAGTCAGAGTGTTGGAGTCTGGTGTCTCTTTTGTCTCTTATCTCTTTCCCCCTTCTACCACTGGCCTTCACATTTCTCTGTATGTGGTCACTGGTGGTGGTGTTGCTGAGAGGAGGGAAAGTGTTTCATGCCTGATGAATTTCAAGCACAACCTTTAATGCATTCTTGAAACTATGCATGGGGGCACTTGCTTGGGCGGGGCCGAGCATACTATTTTTTGCTGGTGATGTACATATTGACCAGGATGGGAAGTAAGTGCTGATCGAGGGGGTGTTAGATTGTGAAAACATATTATTGGCTAGCATACAAGAGCAACGGCGGCTCCTCCGCAATGGCAGAGGAGTGTCGCCCCACTGACAATGAAAAATAAAACGATAATAAAACAATGTTATTATCGTTTTATTTTTCACTGGCAGCCAATGCTGAAGAGTCTAGGGCGGGGCCTGGCAATCCTCTCAACATTAGCCAGGGACTGGGAGGAGTAGTGGAGGGCACTTGTAAGTGCGCATGCTGGTTTGGCTGGCCATTTTAGGCTGGCCAAACCGACATGAATTCCGGCACCCAGCTGTATTGTGCAGCTGGTGGAGAATTGGCATAGGCTTCCAGTACCTGTGTGAGTGTCTAATCAGGCCACTCAGGCCAATCCTGGCGCTACACTCACAGCATGAAAGCAGCATCTGGATTAGGTGGGGAGGCTGGAAGCCGGTGCTGGCCCAAGGTCTTCCAGAAGAAAGGCGCAGAGGCGTCCGGCAGATGGAGCAGCAGTGGGAGAAACAGGTAATTTTTTAAAAATTATTTGCCCCCGTGCTGCCCCACTATTTCATTTTGGCAGCAGCCGCTGCTGTTCAGGAGCTGAATACCGACAAGACCCAATTGTATGCATTTTTATTTACTTTCATTGCTAGGCTTCCAGTTTCAGCAGATGATACTAATAGGTCCCTTAAATGGTGTATTTGACAACCAGAAGCAAGGTCAAACTATACTATAACTTCTTTCTAGGGTGCGTGGGCACGCATCATGACCTTTCCCGAGCTTGCAATTGTGATTGTAACGCATGCACACTTTTCGCATCACTCGAGAGACTGTTTTCAGCTGCTGCTTTGCAGGGGCTGCAAACACCGATGGGGGGTGGTGGGTGGCGGGGTGGGGTTGGGGTTAAGTAGAGTCAAAATAATTTAAAAACAAATTTAAAAAAACTTACCGTACCGCCACTCTCCTCTGTCTCTCCTACTCGTCCCTCAGCACTGCCAAAACAGAACAGGAAGCACACCCAGGCTCCTCAAGCCAATCACAGTGTTGCAATGCAGCGCTGTGATTGGTAAGCACCTAGGCTCCCCTAAGTCAATCATAACGCTGCAATGCAGCATTGTGATTGGTCTGAGCGCTGCAATTCGGTGCTCAGCCAGGGAATGGGAGCCTTGGCATGTTCTCCACCCAGGCTATAATGCAGCCGGGGTGGCGAACCGGCCAAACATTCATGCGCACTTGCAAAGTGTGCTCACCACTCCTCCTGTTCCTCTGTCAGAGCACCCCGCCCTGCAAGCTGCAACAGCAGCACCAATTAGAATGATAATAACCTCAAGTTATTAGCATTTTATTTTTCCTTTATTAAACTGCTGCACAGTAGTGGGGCAACGCTCCTCCGCCTTAGTGGAGGAGCCGCCACTGCTTTTGAAAATGCAAGTAGCGTGATAAAATGGTTATTTACGTGTTGTACAAGCACAGGGAGGAGAGGCAGTGAGCTTATGTGGAGAAGCAGACCACCGTGGAAGAGGAAACAGCAGTTTACAGAGGGTCGCCACGTGTTGCATTCGTTTTGGAGCTAGCAGCGGCAGACACAGGGTTACAGCAGCAGTGATGTTTCCTTTAAAGTCTGTTCTGTGGTGATTGTTCATATTTAGGAGCAGGTAGTTGATGCTGCAGTGACGCTTCTGATGTTCTTGGCTCACACATCCCGCTCCTGGGTGTGCACAGGCCCAGCGTTCTGGCAGTTTTAGCCTTCGTATGAGCTAAGCCCTGAAATGTTAACTAGCTAAATCATGCAACAAACATCAGGTAAAATATGATGAAGTTTCTTGAAAATTAAAAAAGCACCTGTCATTAAATATGCGGAAGCTTTGACATTTACATTTCACATTATTTCACTGCACCGAGAGGCACTTATTCAAAGAGAGAGTTTTTAAACATAAGTTTAGAACCATTCCTGTCCAGCCCTGGCAATATGTTTGTGAACTAGGTAGCAAGTTGGTTGTATGTGGCCCACATTATTATAGATAGAGCAACATTATAGTCAGGGTCACTGGAATGATGTGTTTGTGTGGCAGCTGCCTTTTTCGCATAGTTATAGATTTTCAGCATTTCCACATTATCCATCATCTTCTGCATAATTTGCAGATTTGAACGAACATTTTTTTTTTGTTTCTAGCTCAAACAGTTCATATAAAAAATGCAGCATCACATGCTGCAGAGCAGTGGAAGGCCCTATGCAAAGGTTGACTGGTCACCTTGCTGTTGCTTGTTGCTATATATGGGCGTTAAACTCATGCTAAGTGGTGCAACTAATTCCCAGAGAGTGTAGAAATTACAAAATAAAGTATTAACACTATTACAAAATATGCCGCATAATTAGCCTTTTCTTGGCGTATAATTTACTCAACACTGCTGCATAATTTGGTCATCTCATGCAGGATAATTCTAGTGGCCGTGATTATAGTTTATTAAATCAAGCACAATACATTTGGGGACTTGTATTGTGAACTCACCTATTTGAAGGAGATGGAATAATGAAGAAAATGGAGGAGTGCTGAAATAAAGTATTTGCCTAAGGTCAGCCAGTTTGGTTGAGTGGGGAATCCGGTATAAATCCCAGGTTGTTAAATCAGCCACTAAATGCCTATTTTGTCTCTTTTTTTCCACTGAATGTTAATGCTATGTTTTAACTCTGTGCATAATTTCCACTTTGCTTATCAAGCACTTGAGTAACAAAGTGTGCTGTCTCCTTCCATCATGCTAACTCATTTGTCCCAGCTTGTATTGAAAGGTAACATTTAAATACCCCACATTTTCAGCATTATTGCTAATTTTGTTGCTACCATTATCTTAGAATACTTGAGGACTTTACTTTGATATACAGCACCAGTGACGTAGCCAGTGAGGCATGGGCCCAGTGCAAGGAAGAAAATGGGCCCCGTGGCTTCTGTTTGAACTGTGACCACTGTGCCTCTCGAGGCCGGGTCACCCCCTTGCTCCCTCGCCTGCTGATCCTGCTAGCCAGCCTCCTTGCCAGCCTCCTGCCTGCCGCCACCGACCGTCGCCCCTCCAGCACCCCCGAGCGGCCCAGCCACAGCTGAGCCACCCGCTCGCCACTTTTCCCGCCACGGGCCCCCTGCGGCCCCGCCCACCACCGGCCCATTGGCCCAGCCGCTCGCCCAGCCCAGCAGACCCGCACTCCCGTCCCCCTTCTTATGACGCCCCCTGAGCGACCGCGCAGCGGACGCGCGCAGCGGGAGCACCGATTGAGCGCCGAAGGTGCGCCAAAGGTAAGCCCGTCTGCGCCCGTCCGCGCCTGGACCGCGCCCAGTACCAGGACCCCTGGCCCCCGCAGACCCCAGCCCACCCGCCGGACGTACGACGCCGCCACCCTCAACGCACTCAACAACGGCCGAATTCCGGGATGCTACCGAGATGCACCCACGGACCCTTCTGCTGCAACGCCTGCAAGTTCTCCTGCATCCGGACCTGCCCCGCACCAGCACCCGCCAAGCCGAACACCAGCAGCAACCACCTCAAGTGCATCCTACTCAACACCCGCTCCGTCCACAGACACACCATCGAACTCTGGAACCTCCTCGACACCACAGCTCCTGACGTCGCCTTCCTCACGGAAACCTGGATGAACGACTCCTCAGCGCCAGACATCGCCATCGCCATCCCAGAGGGTTACAAGATCACCCGAAGAGACCGAGGCAACCAGACTGGAGGAGGCATCGCCATCGTCTACAGGGACACCATCCGCATCACGACCAACTCCGACGACACCCTGACAACCGCCGAACACCTGCACTTCCAGATCCACACGGACCCCAAAACCACCCTCAGAGGCACCCTCATCTACCGACCCCCGGGACCACGCACACAATTCAGCGAAGACATCGCCGACTTCATCAGCCCGCACGCCCTCCCCTCCGCCGACTACATCCTCCTGGGGGACATCAACTTCCACCTGGAGAACAACAACGACCGCAACACCAACACCCTGCTTGACAACCTCGCCAACCTCGGACTCAAGCAGCTGGTGACCACCCCCACCCACCTCGCCGGACACACACTCGACGCTGTCTTCTCATCCAGCAAGGACATCGTCTTCAGCCACGCCACCGGACTCCACTGGACGGACCACAGCTGCGTCCACTTCACCTTCAGAAGATCCACGATCCACCACCACCAGCAACAGGTTGCTCGAAGAAACTGGAACAAGATCACAGCAGACCAGCTCGCCGCTTCCCTGAGCCAGCACCCTCCCGCCAGCTCAGCGAACCCCAGCCAGGCCGCCGACAACCTCACGAAGTGGATCAGCAACTGCGCAGACGACCTCGCCCCACTGAGGACCCCGCCGAGCAGACCCGGCAGCAAGAAGGCCCCATGGTTCACCGACGAACTCAAGAGCTCCAAGAAGAACTGCCGAGCCCTCGAGAAAGCCTGGAGAAGAGAGCCAACACCGGACAACATGACCACCCTCAAGCTCGCCACCCGGAAGCACCATCAACTGATCCACGCCACCAAGAAAACAGCATTCAAGAACCGGCTGGACAACAACCCACACAACTGCAAGGAACTCTTCAACATCGTGAAAGAGCTCTCCAACCCCAACGCCGGAAACAACGACATCACCCCGTCGCAAGACCTCTGCAACTCCCTCGCCTCCTACTTCCACAACAAGATCGCTGACATACACAACAGCTTCAGCCCACAAACAACGCTCCCAACGACCGCACCAACGCCCCCCACCACCACCCTCAGCGCCTGGACCCAGATCAACACAGAAGACACCATCTGCACGATGAACTCTATCCACTCCGGATCTCCGACCGACCCCTGCCCCCACCACGTCTTCAACAAGGCCGACGCTGTCATCGCACCCCACCTGCGGGACATCATCAACACCTCCTTCGACACCGCCACCTTCCCTGAGAGCTGGAAGCACGCCGAACTCAGCGCTCTACTAAAGAAACCAACAGCGGACCCCACCGAACTCAAGAATTACCGCCCCATCTCGCTCCTCCCGTTCCCAGCCAAAGTCATCGAGAAGACCGTCAACAAGCAGCTGGCCGCCTTCCTCGAGACGAATGGATCCCTCGACCCCTCACAGTCTGGCTTCCGAGCCAACCACAGCACCGAGACCGCCCTCATCGCTGCCACCGATGACATCCGAGCCCTGCTGGACAACGGTGAGACAGCGGCCCTCATCCTCCTAGACCTCTCCGCGGCGTTCGACACTGTTTGCCACTGCACCCTAGCGCAGCACCTCAGCAACATCGGAATCCAGGAGAAGGCACTGGAGTGGATCATCTCCTTCCTCGCTGGAAGGACACAGAGAGTCCGCCTACCTCCGTTCAGATCTGCAGCCACAGAAGTCATCTGCGGCGTTCCTCAGGGCTCCTCGCTCAGCCCCACCCTCTTCAACGTCTACATGAGCCCCCTTGCGGCCATCGCACGACAACACAACCTCAACATCATCTCCTACACGGACAACACCCAGCTGATCCTCTCCCTGACCAACGACCCCGCCGCCGCCAGAGCCAACCTTCACGATGGGATGAAAGACGTAGCCGAGTGGATGACGACCAGCCGCCTGAAACTGAACTCCGACAAGACGGAAGTCCTCATCCTGGGCTCCTCGCCCTCCGCCTGGGACGACTCCTGGTGGCCCCTCGCCCTGGACACCGCACCCAAACCGACAGACCACACACGCAACCTGGGCTTCATCTTGGACACCTCCCTCTCCATGACCAGACAAGTCAACGCCGTCTCCTCGTCTTGCTTCAACATCCTGCGCATACTACGTAAGATCTTCCGGTGGATCCCCACCGAGACCAGGAAGACGGTCACCCAGGCCCTCGTCACCAGCCGACTGGACTACGGCAACGCCCTCTACGCTGGTACCACCGCCAAGCTCCAGAAGAGACTCCAGCGGATCCAGAACGCCTCAGCCAGACTCATCCTCGACATCCCCCGACGCAGCCACATCTCCGGACACCTGAGAGACCTGCACTGGCTCCCCGTCAACAAGAGAATCACATTCCGTCTCCTCACCCACGCACACAAAGCCCTACACAATCAAGGCCCGAGCTACCTCAACAACCGCCTCAACTTCTACGCTCCCAAACGCCATCTCCGATCAACCAGTCACGCCCTCGCCGTCGTCCCCCGCATCCGAAGAGCGACAACAGGAGGAAGGTCCTTCTCCTACCTGGCCGCCAAGACCTGGAACTCCCTCCCGACCGACCTGCGCCTGACCCAAGACCACCTCTCCTTCAGGAAGAAGCTCAAGACCTGGCTGTTCGAGCAGTAGCGGCACCCCCCCCCCAAGCGCCTTGAGACGCTCCGGGTGAGTAGTGCGCTCTATAAATGTCTTTGATTGATTGATTGATTGATTGAAATACAGCACTGTTCAGCCTTCAGTGGGCCCTTCTGGGCCCCACGTGCTCCACCAATTGAAGATATGTATCGGTACAGCACTAATTGCAGCATTTTCTTTTTAAAGGCACCAGCTGCTTTCCTGTACTGTGCATGAGCCGATGCTATTACTAGGAGTGTAGCTATTATTGATGCAGCAGGTGCAGTGGCACCAGGCCCCATTGGGCCATGTAAAAGGTTTCTTTTATTATCCCAACAGCAGTCAAATGGGTCATTTTCCCTGCTTTCAAGTATTATTTGTTCATGCCTTACCTGAGAGGATTAGTTGTGTAGTTGTAGTTTTTAATGCAATATATGACTATTGTACAGTGCATGTTGTGAGCTGAGTCCATCCAGGTGCCTTATTGAGTAGAAACTGTCGATTTGTGTTTATGATGGGATGTGATCGCGAGCTCTGAAGTTAAGGCAGAATGCAGTTCCTATTTATTACAGCGCCTGTCAGTGGGCCGTAAAGGTGTTCGGATTACACGAACCTCCAATTTATTTATTTTCAATTCTTTTTTATTAGCATTTGTCAATAAACATTGTACAAATAAACACCATCGTCAGCACAACAGGGGGTAAGGAACGAAGGGTAAATAGGGAAAAAGGGAAGACACAGGGACTAGTACAGAAGGCGATGTCGCGAAAACTCTCCAGGACATACTCATAGAAAATATTGTGTATAGTACATTCTACAGCATTTACCTGGTGATAGCCACAAATATAAAAAATATAAAAGAGACATTTAAAAGCACATATAGCTGTATAATAAACAGCTTTCCAATAACAAAGGAACATATCAATGTTAGCAATAGCCACCTATTTACCACACTTTTGGGATGTGGACCCAACCTGTGCAGACAAGGATACTGTTGGATTAAGGTTTGGGGTATCTATGATGGAGCCAGGTATGGAACGGTTCCCATGTAACTACTAGTCTAGAGCGAATGGGCATAAGTTCCCAAAAGATGGACAGTTGATCTTGGCAATACGTGATATTATGTAGCTATGCCTTGACTGTATGTTCCCTGCCCCAATGGATGGCCACTCTTCGTTTCGTCAATAACGGCAGCATGATAATAGGGCGACGATGTGACTTAGGTGAATCCTAAACATAACCCAATAAACCGAACACTGGGGACCCTGGGGCTATTGAGCCACTAATCATCTGTATGTGTGTAAACACCTGCTCCCATAGGGACGCAACCCTCGGGCACAGTCAAGCTAAGTGCCAAAAGAACGCCTGTGGTGCTCTGCAGCGCAGTCAAGATGAATCAGCTGCCAATCCTATTCGAAACAGTTGTTGGGGAGTGTGATAAACCTGATGTAATCATTTAAAATGAATAAGCCTCAATCGATAATTCGGCGTGAAAAATTTCAATTGTCCACAACAATAAGCTGATTGGCCTTCCGTTACTGAGGGATCGATATCTGGCTACCACATTGCCCATGTGTAGGAAGCTGACTATCTATACTATACCAAAGTAAGGTATAGTGTGCACAGAGTCCAGTGGATCCCCAGAAGGTTACAGAGGCTAAAGTAGATAATACTAAAAGCTGTGTTTGCGGTAGTGTGGTTGAGCAGTTTGGCTTATCAGAGGGCTGTGTTAAGCATTTATTGTACATACTCAGGCAAGTAATGATTGCACACACTAAAAGACTGAATCCAGACCAATTGCTTTGTAGTTAAGGATATTACTTTGTTATTTTCTTAGAACCAAGCAAGAGAAACTCATTTGCAGGTAAGTAAGTTTAAAAGTAGCAATGCTTTTCAAATGCAGTAGGAATTGTTTTGCAAGGCAGTAAACAGTGCTCTAGAGCGATATAAATACTTTAGTGATATCAGCTTAGAACAGTAGAACTTTGCAATAGAATTAGATAGACTTTTGTATGAAATCGAGAAAAGAATGCAATGCAGTCCTATGGAAGGAAAACAGTGTTATGCTTTAGCAGGTAAGTACTCGACTTACAATTCCAGTCTTTGGGGGTTTGGACTAACACTAGGCAAGGGTCAGTTCAAGATAGGTACTGCACCACCAGCGGCACTGCGGCAGCCTGGTGCAGAGGTCACTGGGCTCAATGTTAGACAATGGTGACTGAAGATACCTCAAAGAGGCGTGGTTTGCAGGTAGTTACCCGTGGTCTCAGGGCACAGGCCCTGGGTTTAAGATCGGCACAAGGGGCCACAAGGCAGCACCAAAGCTACATCACCAGTAGCACTGGGGCGGCTGGGTGCAAAATCAGCTTCGGGCGCCGAGAGCGTTTCAATGGGGAATTTCGGTTGCACAAAGAGGCTGCAGGCTCGGGCCACCCTGGAGGCTGGATGAAGGTGAACAGCGGCTGGGCAGGTAAGTTGGAGAGTTGAAGGACACCTGGACACCGTCGGCTGGGCTGCCTAAAGTCGGGGGTGGAGGATGCAGGGGTAACTTTTGGTGTCGGGTTGTACTTTACCAGAGCCGGTTGCAGTCGGGGGGATCCTTTGTTTTGAGGCTGCAGGCAACTTCGTGGTGTCCAGGAGAGGTCAGCCACCAATGAAGATGAGGTCAGGATCGCTGGGGAGATTTCACAGAACAGGTAAGCCTCTCAAACTCAGGCCGTGGGCGTCGGTGCAGAGTGGGTAGGGGTCACGGATCCTCCTGGGTCCAGAATCCTTAAAGATGGAGTTGTTATGGACAGGGCTGCAGTCCTCGAGAGATCTGGTCTTGGCTGAAGAACGCAGTCTTCCTGGAGTTCTTGGAAGTCGCTGGCCACGGAACAGGCGTTGTCGTCTTCACAGGGTCATTGAGCAGGACACAGGCCGGTAGGGCTGGTACCAAATCAGTAGTCATCTTCCAGGCTCGGCTGCACAGCGTTTTCCTCGTCCTCTTCTTCTTGGGTCACAGGAATCTGAGGATCAAGGTTCAGGGGTGCCCCTAAATACTGAATTTAGTGGCGTTACAGGCACTGGCTGATGGTAGCTAATAGGCTACTTACCTTTTGGGTGACTACACCCTTAGAATGTCCACTCCCTTTGGGGAGGGGACACCCCCCTAACCTGATTGGGTCGAATCCTTCCATTGAAGATGGTCACCTCTGTCCAGGGCAACTTAGGGCTGGTCCTGGTAGAGAGGGGACACACCTCTCCTGACTACTAATTTTCCCACCGATCTTGCTGCCAAAAGTGGGGCTTGGTCAAGGGGGCAGGTATCTCCACTAGCTGGAGAGGCCCTGGCTAGCATATCAAAGGGCAGAAAGCCTTTGAGGCTCACCACCCTGAAAGCTGTTCCTGTTTGGGGCTAGGTGTGAAGCACCTCCACCCTAAGCAGCCTTTGTCCCTGACCCACAAGAGCACAAGGGCTCCCACCTGAGCTGGTCAGAAACATGTCTGTGTGTGGCAGGCTAGTGCAGACCAGTCAGGTGGACACAACGGAGTTGGTCGGGAGTTGGGAGATGCATGCCAGAATCTACACAACACACCCAAAACAAAGGACCTGCTCAATATACATATGAGTTTTCCTGAGACTCCCAACGAGCCCCCCAAGCCCCCCAATCTCCCCTGCAATGCTTTTTCATGTATACTGACAAGATCTGGGCCTGAGGACTGCTGTTATCATTCCAGTGTTTGTGCTATCACTGGCTATCACTCACTGGCCATCAACTAGAGCAGGGCCGGCACTAGGCATGGGCAGTGTGGGCTGCTGTCCAGTGCCCCGCAGCCTTCTAACTACGACGGGCCCCCCACGAGTCCATCATCCTGTTGAAAATGTGGCATTGTACGAGTTCTAGGTGGGCAGCCCTCTCCCTTGGCGTTTGCAGTCATGTTGCAGCATGTAAGATCCAAGGTGGGCATCCCCTCTCCTGGGCCATGCTGCCATGGGCTGAAAGGGCAATTTGACTGCCACATCACTTTCAGCTGTGGCAGACTGGGCAGGGCTGGGTTTCTGGCCGCTATCGGCTTTTCTTTACTGGCACCTTTTTCTCTTATCCTAATCGCTGCATCTGCATGATAACAGCGGTTAGGCAGATGCTTGAACTGGCCTGAGGTGTGAAGTGAGCCCTGCCACTGCATGAATATAAAGCAGAGAGCATCTTATAGGGCTCACAACAAAAAAACAGAGTGACCTTACATCACGATGGGCGCTGCTCACTTCCATTGAAGGGAAAGGGAGAAGAGCAGAAAACATAAATAGTGACTCTAGTTGAGTTTAAGCGCTTACTGTTTTTTACTTTCATGTAATTTACATGAAACTAAGGAATATTGAACAATTGGGTCTGTAAAAGAATAGTGGAGATGATAACATTCAGTTGGGGGAGGGACAGAGGGGTGAACCCACATCCATCCTTACCACCCCAAGGGAAGTGCAACGAACCATCCAAGATACTCCCAAGTTATATAACCCATCAAGCCACACACCATTCCTGGTTTTACACATCTGAAAAGGTTGCACTATTCCCCGGCATCATGTTTGGTCACATCTGAAAGCCCTATTTCCAGTGTTCCTGGGTACACCTAAGGAGGCCTCTTTTGTTTTTAATAGAAGTATCAAGGGAGAGGCACATCTAAAAGGGGTAAGAAAACTAGAAGAAAGTAAGAGGTGGGGGAGATGATAGAGTACAGCAGAGAGGTGAGAGCTGAACATAAGGGTCAAAACAGTTATATAAAACAAGACGCTGAAGGAAAGGGAGGAGGGAAGGAGTGATGTGTATGTAATGGGGAACAACCTTTACAACGCAATTTTTACAACGCACTACACTAACAACGCATTTTTTACAACGCACAATACATTACAACGCATGACATTACAACGCATGACACTACAACGCATTTTTAAAAACTACCTTTACAACGCATTCCATTACAACGCATACTACCATTACAACGCATACCATTACAACGCATAATATAGTAATTTTTACCCCTATACTATCCAACACTTACCCTACTGTTGCACCCCCTGGAGTTAGAATAGTAATTTTTACCCCTATACTATCCAACACTTACCCTACTGTTGCACCCCCTGGAGTTAGAATAGTAATTTTTACCCCTATACTATCCAACACTTACCCTACTGTTGCACCCCCTGGAGTTAGAATAGTAATTTTTACCCCTATACTATCCAACACTTTCCCTACTGTTGCACCCCCTGGAGTTAGAATAGTAATTGTTACCCCTATACTATCCAACATTTACCCTACTGTTGCACCCCCTGGAGTTAGAATAGTAATTTTTACCCCTATACTATCCAACACTTTCCCTACTGTTGCACCCCCTGGAGTTAGAATAGTAATTTTTACCCCTATACTATCCAACATTTACCCTACTGTTGCACCCCCTGGAGTTAGAATAGTAATTTTTACCCCTATACTATCCAACACTTACCCTACTGTTGCATCCCCTGGAGTTAGAATAGTAATTTTTACCCCTATACTATCCAACACTTTCCCTACTGTTGCACCCCCTGGAGTTAGAATAGTAATTTTTACCCCTATACTATCCAACATTTACCCTACTGTTGCACCCCCTGGAGTTAGAATAGTAATTTTTAACCCTATACTATCCAACACTTACCCTACTGTTGCACCCCCTGGAGTTAGAATAGTAATTTTTACTCCTATACTATCTAATACTTACCTTAAATGCAATTTAATATTATGCGTTGTAATGGTATGCGTTGTAAAGGTAGTATGCGTTGTAATGGAAATGCGTTGTAAAGGTAGTTTTTAAAAATGCGTTGTAGTGTCCTGCGTTGTAATGTTATGCATTGTAATGGATTGTGCGTTGTAAAAAATGAGTTGTAAGTGCATGCGTTGTAAAAGTGTGCGTTGTAACGACATACATCCGTATGTAATGGCAGGATCAATGGGAGAAGGGAATAATCTTGGTTAGGTAAAAGGAATAGCGTGCAAAAGGGAAATGTAACAGGCTTGTGGAGAGTGGGAGGATGGAAGGGGAGAGAATGATGTAAAGTAACATGAGAGCAGTGGAGTAACACAAAAATTATGATTTGCCACAATGAGATAATGCGCCCCTGAGTCTCCCACATCTCAGAGATATTCATTGGCCCTGGGCTGAATGGGAACCCTGATGTGTTGGAGCCCCCCAGAAGTGTTGTCAGCCCCATCTGTGCTGCAGGGGCCTGTATTTGGTCCTGGCACAAGAGGGCGAAGCAAGGTAAGAGGCTGGGTAGAAGAGTGATGATTAGCAGCACATGTAGGGGAGAAGTGAAAGCTACAGGTGCAGAATCAGCGCATGGAGGATAGCGGTGAAAGAGAGATCAAACATGAAGAGTAGAGCATGTAGGGGAGAGGTGGACATAAATGGAGCAGAACCGATGAACAAAGTTGAGGCTGGAGAGAATGATGAAAGGTGAAAGGCAGTATTGGATAGGAGAGGTATATATAAGAGAGGCCCAACCATCAGGAGAACTTAAGTGTCATGAAGAGTGAAGGAGAGTGTTGGCTGTAGGAGGGTTGGACAACCAAGAGCAGGTAAGAGGCTGGGGGAGAGAGGCTGGGGTAAGGTAGATTATAGAGAGGTAGAACCAGTGAGAGAAGGTTAGAGGCTGCAAAGGGATGAGAAGGGAAGGGTTCAGCAGGTAGGTAAGAGATGGGTGTAATAGAGGCAGAATTAGTGAGAAAAGTGGGAGACAGTAGTTGAGATAAAGTGAAGGTAAGAGCATGGAAGGGAGACGCGGATGTAAGAGAGGCAGAAACAGTGCCAAACCTCAAGGAGTGACAGTGAGTCCTGAGGAAATTGCTGCTTTTCAGCAGTACAGTTTGAATTAGCCTTGCTTTGGAGGTGAGATGGGGCAGTGTACAGCAAAAGGCAGCTGCAGAAGGGAGCTGACTGAGGAGTGAACGTCTTATTCCATAGAGTACATCATTGCACATAGAGTGATGAGCCAGTCATTGAGCCCAGGAGAGTGGGTGGACAGTAGGTTTAGGAAGGCAAGTCTTGAGGTAGAGGTGTGGCGCCGCGGGCAGGGCAACTGACTCCGGAATCTGAGGATCACGTTTCGATCCCCGGTGCCGGCAGCAGATTAGCCGAGCACCATGTGACTGTGGGCAATAGCTTGCTTAATCTTCCCGACGGCCCCCAGCGCCTAGAGACCCTTACGGGTGATTGTTGACGCTTTACAAATGTGGATTATTATTATTATTATTATTGGCGATTGGAAGGACCAAAAGTGTTTGATTAGGTAGCCTGGGGCATGACTGGAGTAATGTATGGATGATGGCCGTGGTCTTTCAAGGGTCTTGCATTAAATTATCTCTTTAACCAAGATCCAGTGGATTTACCTGAGGGTAGGTGCAATTTGGTTGTTACTTCTTAGGCTAAATGTGAGGTGAGTGACATGTCTGGACCCTTTGCCATTTGGTAAGTGTCTTCTCTGATATTAAGGACATGTTACTTAAAATGTGACTTAAAATCTTTAAAACTGCAAATCTCAGGAATTATAGGAGCTTTATTTTGACATTCAAACACCACCTCCCCCAACCTATTCCACATTAATAGATTTCATTTCCTTGTAAGGGAAAAATGCACTGAGTTCCCAATAATAAATCCTTCATGTTTTGTTGCTTTAATTTACTACTTGTCTGTTGAGTGACTGGCTCCTATTGTAGCTTTTGACAGTTGTTTTCCTTGGATATACATTATTGTCCTTTTATAGCCATTCCATCTTTATATCTTTACGTTAGTTCACTTTCAGCTCTTAAAAATGAAGTTTGAGAGAAGTTGCTGGGTTTAGGCATTCAATTTGTGGGAATGGTACAGCTTTTGGTGCTCCTGTCTGCCAATATATTACCCACCCCACCTGTATATGTTCTCTGCCACCTCATCCTCTTATTTTCTGCTATCAGTGTTTTCTGCATGTATTCCTTCGTGTTGGTGCCCATGCCTGCTAAAACCAAATGCCTTAACCTAGAACTTCACTGGTGCACCAGGAGTATCAGAGGGTCTCCTGATGACCCACTGTGTAGCTATAGGACAATCTGTCTTAGAATTTTAATCATGCACTAATCTGGAAACATCAGTTTTGGAGAGATATAGGCCTAGCTTTTATTTTCAACCCAGTTTGACGTATTGTATTTCCACATAATAGGGCTTTAAAATATTTGCACTTATTCTATTAGGGCTATTATCTGTATTTGTAGCCCTCTCAGTGATATCCACATTTAGAGAAGCAGCTTCTTGCAAAGCTGCTTCAATAGTGCCAGAAAAATGAATGGTCAGTTGACATGTCCTATGACGTCACTTCCTGTGACATTACCTCTTATATAAATTAGTGGGGCCTTGCATGTTCCTATCCTACCCGCGGCCCACAAATCCTATGACTAGCCCTGAACGAGAGTATACGAAATTCACTGTAATGAACATTGCACACCATGCAGCAGTGGCGAGGATTTCAAACAGCTTGATCCATGTACTGTGGTAAGAGATGTGAATGATATCCACTGTTGTTCAATTATCCTCAATGTGTACAACAAATGAGAATTGCAAAAAGTAAAATGGGCAATAAATATATTAAGAAAAAAAAGTTATTAAAACAGTGATGACACATGTTGCTGAACAGTAGGAGGCTCTTCACAGAAGTGTACTGGTTACCTTTCTGTGCTTATTGCTGTATTTTGGTGTTAAACTGGTACTAATGAGATGCAACCTTTGCCCAGACAGTGTTAACATATATAATAAAAATGACAAAATAATGAGGTAATAATATCACAAAACGTCCCACATTACACCGCATAATTTGCCTGTTACTGCTTCATAACTTAGTCAGTGCTTAATTTGAGCCCGTGGTGTCCGGTGCTTTGCACCGGCACTTAATTGTCAACACCGGCGCTTGCGAAAGTCTGCTGCAAGGTGGTTCCATCTAGCTTATTTAGAGATGACCACAACAGGTCAATTATTAATTCAATATACAATAAAAATGACTATTACCTTCCGTCCAAGCCATTCGTATAGCTTTGTGTACCTGAAATAGTTCGAGTTGTCACACTTGTAGGAGTGTGATGGTTAGTAGTTGTGTTGTTACTATCAATCAATCAATCAATCAGATAACCTTTATTCGGTTTCACATTAATAAAACCATGAAAGTTGCATAAAATCCATATTACATTAAAACATGATTTCATTAAATAGCACACTTTATAAAATATGAAGTGAACCCATTGCACAGCCTCCCATTTTAATCTATAACACTAAAGTGCATAATACCATAAAAGCATCTCCCTTAGGTTGGTGTTACCCTTCGAGGATGAGCTGGTCCTCCTTGACCTCTAAGTCCTTGGTGATTCATCAAACAAATGGCTACTTATCCAAGCAAACCCTGGTTTTCACAGTAGATTTTAAGTAGCCAACAATAAAAAATATACAATCCTCCTTCAGCAGTTGAAGATACATGAGGGCAGGACGAGCCTGGGTACAATTCATCCTCTTCAAAATAGGGACTAAAAAATACCTACGAGAAATCGCAAAAAAATTACAAAAAAGCATAAAATGTAGCAGGTCCTGTGGAGACTGTCTGTCGCAGCCACAGGGTGCCAACACTTGACCTCTACTGCACCCTTTTGGCCTGGCTAGCAGGAGGTGAAAAAGATTCATGCGAAACCTGGTCAGTAAAAA
Organism: Triturus cristatus; assembly: GCF_964204655.1. Classification (NCBI taxonomy): domain Eukaryota; kingdom Metazoa; phylum Chordata; class Amphibia; order Caudata; family Salamandridae; genus Triturus; species Triturus cristatus. The sequence goes on along the minus strand of NC_140592.1, from coordinate 457,076,350 downwards.
ACGCTCATGTATGGATAAAGACCTCAAGAGATAAGGCTCGGCAGAAGGAGTTGTTTTTAGCGTTAAAAAAGCGTGAACACTGGGTTTCCGTAGTCCCCGCTCATCCCTTTCCAGTTTCCTTAGAGTGAGGAAGAATTCCCTAATTATCTCCACATCCTTTTTTACAATGGTTTCAGGCTTAGAGTATAAATCAGCACGCCCTAACCCTTCGAGGCTACTATTAATATATTTAAGCCACGGTATTCGGGATACATCGTCAAGAAACCTACACTCCGTGGCGACGGAGCCTAGCGCGCATCCAAGATGGTCGCGTGAGCACAGGGCTCCCCGGACCCTCGCTGCTCCTCGGAATTTATCCTGACATTATCCTGCCTTGGCTGACAGAATCTTGAAGGCGAATTCTGGCTGAACGTGGACCTTCTTTCAGAAACCGAATCGGACCTGGGAATCCTGATCTACGGTGGCTGGAACTTTCGAGGCCCAATCGATGGCTGGACCCGGTGCGAGGGTGACCTGTGGAGCCGGGGCGTAATTGAACAACAGCGGCAGCGGATCTGTGCCAGTGGCCGCTCCATTACTTTCGGTTTCACTTTTGGATCCCTGAGGGGCTGGACATCGTAACTGCTTGGAGCGGCTGGGTGTTTCTCCCTGCTGGATGCCCTTGTCTCGGTCTGCCGCCAGTGGGCCCGTTGACTTTGGTTTCCTCGCCCGGCCGCAACACGGTATCTGGTGCGGCTTCTGACTGAGTGGCCGGTGCCCCCTTGACGCTTGGCCGGTGGTCCCCGTTGGTGAGCGTGGTTCTCATGGGTGGCAGGGGGGGCCCCCAGGGGCGTAAGACTAAGACATCCCTCCGTGGGGGTCCGGTCCAGACGAATAACATGGATCGCTATACTCAAGGAAGAGGGTCCCCTGGAGCGGCTGGTGCCCCCTCGGAAGAAGCTGGAGGTGGCCCGTCCATGTCTTCGGATCCGTCCCTGCAGGACATCATGGGCGCCATTAACGGCATCAAGGAGACTATTGCTACGCAATACGAGGCCTTGGCCCGTAAAATTGACACGGTGGCTATTGATGTCGCACTGATTCGGGCGGATCTCTCCAAGACCAACGAGAGGGTTCAATCGCTTGACGTGCGGACGTCCACCCTGGTTGCGGATGTGTCGGACCAGCGGGCCACTCTCGGCGTCCTCAAGTCGGTCAACGATCAGATGGCCCGGCGGCTGGAGGACTTTGAGGGACGGGCCCGCCGCAATAACATCCGCGTTATAGGCGTCCCGGAGACCTCCGACAACCACCCGGTGGATCTCTTGGTGGAGGAGCTCATCCTCAAGCATCTTGCCCCCGCCGGCCTGAGTAAGTTCTTTGCTGTGGAGCGGGCCCATCGAGTTCCGGGCGGTCGGCCGCGGCCGGGGGCCCCCCCGAGGCCCATTGTTGCCAAACTTTTCTACTACAGAGACCGAGATGTGATTTTGCAGGCCTCGCGGGCACATGGCCCGGTCCGCCATGAGAATGCGTCTATTAACTTTTTCCCGGACTTCACCCAACTTGTCCAGAAACAGAGGATGGGCTTCCAGGGGGTGAAGCGTCGCCTCCGCGACCTGGGTCTCAAGTACTCCATGCTTTTTCCTGCTAGGCTCCGAGTGGAGCACGACGATCGGACAACCTTTTTTGACTCTCCCGCGACTGTGAGTGACTGGCTTGACTCGCTGCCGGGCCGCGGGGACCGGCCTGGGCCCTCTGCTGGTACCGAGGGTGGCGGGTCTCCCTCGGAGTGACTTTGGTCCTTGACTTTGCCATTTTGTACTGTTCGGCTGGGTTCAACTTCTCTTTTGCATTTTGTTTTATTATGATCAAAGTGGGGGGCGGTTGGGGACGGGTCCCTCTCCTCCTCCGGGGTCTTTCCGTAGAAAGGGGTTTATGGGGCGACAGGCACACTGCAAGTTGGGGTGGTTTTTCGGGTCGCAGGGGTGCAGGGTGGGGGGAGTTGGAAGTTGGGGGGGGTTGGGGGGTTTTGATTTGTGTGTTTTGTTTTTAATGCGAGGTCTTTGTTCTGTTCCAATTTCGGGCGTTGCGCTATCTGCTGGGGGACCCTTGATCGATTGGAGGGGATGGGGGGGGACGGGTTGAGGTTGATGTCATGGAACGTCAATGGATTGGGGGACCGTATCAAACGGGGTGTTGTGCTGCAGTATTTGCGACGTATGTCTCCTGATGTGGTGTTTTTACAGGAGACGCATCTGGTGGGTAACGTTTGTCATGCCATGAACAGGGGGGGGTACCGACTCGTTGCCCATTCTGGTTTCACCACTGGCTCTAGAGGGGTTGGCATTCTCCTGCGCTCTTCACTTCCGCTGGAGATCACCAGGGTAGTCCCGGACGATAGAGGGTGCTATGTGGCTTTGACTGGGCGGTGGGAGGGGCAGTCCTTTCCTTGGTCTCTGTCTATGTTCCCCCGGGCCTCCAGAACTCCACCTTTTCAGACTTGGGTCGAATGCTGCTTGAGCTTCCTGACAGTCTTCTGCTTATGGGTGGGGATTTCAATTCGGTAGTCTCGGGCGACCGGGATCGCCACCCACCCAGGGCCTTCCCTGCTGCGCAGGCGTGGCTTGGCGGATTCTTGGAGACCTTCGGTCTGGTCGATTGCTGGAGGTTAATGCATCCTACACAGTATCAGTACACCTTTCACTCTGGGGCGCATGGGAGTCTCTCCAGATTGGATTACTTTCTTATGCCCGCGGCCCAGACTGCCCGGATTCGAGAGGTTAAGCATCTGGCCCGGGGTATTTCTGATCATTCCCCGCTGTGGTTGCTTTTTGACACTGGGACGCGGTCTGCTGGGCGGATCGCTCCTATTAACCCTTGGTACCTGCGGAACCCCACGATCCGCTATAGCCTGGTCGAGTCGATTGACCAATATTTCCTTGAGAATGATGGGTCGGTTATGTCTGCAGTGTCCCTGTGGGAAGCTTTTAAGGCAGTACTCCGTGGGCAGGCCCTATCCCAGATTGTGGCGGCTAAGAAGGTTAAGATGGAGGCTGTGGTGAAGCTGGAGACCGACATCTTGGGGTTGGAGGCGGCCTTGGAGACGGGTGTCACTCTGGATGGGCTACATGCCCTCAGCCTGAAGCAGTTCGAGTATAAGTCCCTTGTCACTGACGCTGCCAGGACCATGTATAGGGAGCAGCAGGGTAGGTTGTATGATGCTGGAGACAAGGCTGGTAAATTGATTGCTTGGCTGGATAGGAAGGAGAGAGTGAATCGTGTGGTCCCAGAGCTCCGGGTTGCGGATGAAGTGTGTGTGACTGAGCCTGGTGAGATTGTGGAGTGCTTTGCTGACCACCTCCGGGCGGTGTATTCCCCGGTGTCTGATAGAGATGAAGACGACTCTCGTCTTCTACTACGGGATATTGTCCTGCCCGGCTTATCCGTCGAGGACCGTGAGCGGTTGGATGCCCCCTTGGCCGTCGATGAGATTGCTACTGCGATTAGCTCCCTTCGCTCGGGCAAAGCCATGGGCCCTAATGGCCTGCCGATCGAACTATACAAACTACGCCCGGATAAAATCGCGCCCTTCCTTCGTCGTATGTTTCAGGAGTCGAACGAGAGGGGTTCCCTTCCCGCCGACCAGCGTCTGGCGACTATAGTCGTGATTCCTAAGGAGGGTAAACCACGTGACCGCTGTGCTTCATATAGGCCTATCTCCCTCTTAAACGCAGAACCCAAAATCCTGGCTAAAGTCCTCGCCAACCGCTTGCTGAGCGTTATCTGTGATCTGATTCATCCGGATCAATGCGGCTTCATCCCCCACCGTAATACCGCTCTTAATCTGCGGCGTCTGCACGGCGTCCTAGCTAGGGCGAAATACTTTTCCGAACCAGCCATATTGGTTTCCTTGGACGCCACCATGGCCTTTGATACCATCGAGTGGCCATTCCTCTGGGCGGTCTTGGAGAAGTTTGGCTTTGGGGAGGGATTTCTTAGCTGGGTGAAGCTTCTTTATGCCGGACCAATGGCTCAGGTGGTTGTCAATGGGCGGGCTTCCCGGCCTTTTGCTCTCGGGAGGGGCACTAGGCAGGGGTGCCCGTTGTCCCCTCTGCTTTTTGCTCTTGCCTTGGAGCCGCTCGCCGCCTGGCTCCGCTGGGAGCCCTCTATCAGAGGGATCCGGTGGGCCCCGGGCTTCGAGGATCGGGTCTCGCTGTACGCGGATGATATTCTTCTGTACCTCACCTCGCCGCGACAGTCGCTTAATGTTCTATTTGATGTCCTCACTTCCTTCGGGAAAAACTCGGGTTTGATAATTAACTGGTCCAAATCTTGCGTGTACCCTATCTCTGGTGGCCCTCCCATTTTGCCGCCTCTACTTCCTATCCAAACGTCCTCATCCGGCTTTAAGTACCTGGGGGTATATGTTTCGTTGGACCCGGCGGTCCGCTATGAGCAGAACCTCCTGTCTCCACTCCGACGTTTGAGGGTGGATACGGCTCGTTGGTGTAGGTTGCCCCTGTCTCCGCTTGGTCGCGCGGCCCTGTTTAAAATGATGTCCCTTCCCAGATTTCTTTACGCACTTCAGAACTCCTTTGATGTCATTCCGGTGGCCTACTTTCGGGAGGTGGAGAGTCTGCAGAGGAGACTGGTCTGGGACGGGCGGGCGCGTATCGCTCTGGCAAAGCTTACTCTCCCCTGGTATGATGGGGGCATCGCGCTTCCTGACATTAGACGGTACTATTGGGCCTCCCAACTGTCGGCAATTAACCATGCCACGTATGCTCCTGGTCTGAACCCGGCGTATGAGATGGATAAATTCCTGTTTCCCGGTGGTAATTATAACAGAGCGCTTTACTCCCGATCTGCTGGTAGGACCCTCACGGGCCCTACCAAGATTGCGGTACGGGTGTGGAAGGCGGCGAATGTAGCGATGGGCTGGAGTGAGCGTTTAACGTGTGCTACTCCCTTGTTTGCCTCAGACCGCCTGGGGAGCCTCTGGACGACGAAAGGCTTTGAGCACTGGGACACGATCGGCATTAGCAGAGTGGGGGATCTGTGGGTTAAAGGCGCGGTCAAGACCTTCGCGGCGCTCCGGAGCGAGTATGAGCTTAGTGAGAGGGAGTTTTTCCGCTACGCTCAGGTTCGGCATGCCCTGCTCTCGGTTTTTGGGGAAGGGTCCACGGTCCCTGTTTCTTCGCCCCTCGAGGACCGCATACTCGACGGTCACGTTCCCGATAGTACTATCTCTTTGATCTATAAAAAATTGATCAATAATCGGGCTGACCTCTTGGTGCGTCTTTGGGAGGCATGGACGGGGGATGGGGTTGAGTTGGACGACGAGGACTGGCAGTCCGCGCTGTCATCTCCTAAGGAGGTTGCCATCCCGGCCCGTCTCCGTTTGGTCCAGCTTAAGATCCTCCATCGCGTTTACGTGACGGGTCCCCGATTGGTCTCGATGGGGTTTTCTGAGGACGGGCTCTGTAAGCGTGGCTGTGGGCACAGTGCCACCTTTCTCCACATCCTGTGGGAGTGCCGCGAGGTGGTGAAATACTGGCGTCAGGTGCATGAGGTTATGAGCCGAGTCACCGGGGTCTCGCTGTTGCCGGAGGTGCGTCGTTGTGTTCTGAATGTGTGGGAGCCCAATGATTATAACGCGGCCCAGACTCGGTGGGCGGCTCTGGGGAACATGATAGCAAAGAGGGACATAGCGCAGCTTTGGGGTTCGCAGCGGCCCCCCACCGTGTCTGTCTGGAAGGAGAACATGGACTGGTGCATGTTCAGGGAAAAGACTGTGTATGTGGCTCGTGGTAAACCCGGGGCTTGGAGCAGAATTTGGGGGCAGTGGAATGTGTATCGTGGAAGTATTTGTGCTCCCCACCTGGTGGAAACGTCTGAGGTAGCCTTGTCCCCCTGATCCTTGATGGTTCCTTAATTATCTGGCACATCTGCGTATAGTTTTGGTATTCCCGTTTCTCCTCCCCACCCCTACCTCTTTGTTCCCCTTCTTCTTGACTGCCATCGGGTGGTCGGATATGGAAGTGCCCCTGCTGTGGCCCGACGCCCATCTCATGTTTTCTTGCCTCGCTTTTGTTTTAAGTTGTTATTTATGTTAAAAGGGGGTATCCTGATTTCCTTTATGTGCAGTCTGATCTTCTGTAGGGTGCGGAGCCCTGGTGGGCCAGTCATTGTGTTTGCACTGTTTGAACTTTTACCTACTAGCGGCCGGCCCAGGTGGTTGTAGGCCCGTGCTTGTAACCTTCTTTCTGCACAATAAAATTTTCAAAAAAAAAAAAATAAAATAAAAAAAAAAATAATCTCGATGTGAATGCCGGTTTTCTAACCTTGAAAATAAAAGAGCTTTGAAAGTTAAAAAAAAAAAAAAAAAAAAAGAAACCTACACTCTTTTAAAATCAGGTGATTAAGAGTTAATTCCTGATTCAACCAACACTTCAACCAAAACACAAGTGGGCCTAGTGCCAGGGTGTCATTTAAAAAGGGGACCCCCAGTTCCTCATGGGCCACCAAATTAGACAGACCGCGCGGAACACACAACAAGCGCTTCAGAAAATTATTCTCAGCCACCTGGAGAGAATCCGCAGAGATATGCCCCCATATTTTGCTTCCATAGCTAGCTATACCACACTTTTCACTTGGTACACTTTCAGCAAAGCTGCAATTGGTCTCTTCCCTAGTTTAGAAGCAAAATTAAAAATAGCCACATTCACCCGGGCCAAGTCCCCCCTTTTCCTAAAAATGAGTGGCCCCCATCTTATTTGATCATCCAACAGGAACCCAAGATAAGAAAAATCATCTGTGTGGGGGACTTTAGCGGGCCGACTCTGAATTGAAAACTTCTTTTTGGTCGAGACCCCACATGCGTTATATAAGATTTCGAGTTATTGATTGATAGGTCCCGGTCCGCCATGAAGTTGGAAAAAGCATCTAACAAGGATTGCAGACCTATAGCAGTCCTCTATAAAAGGACGTCATCGTCTGCATAAAGTAGGACAGGAAGACCACGCCGCCCTACATGCAGGTAGTCTACCCCAGTTTCTCTTAAAGCTCTGTCCAGGTCATTAATGTAAAGATTAAACAAAAATGGGGCCAAGATACAGCCTTGCCGTACTCCCCTCTTTATACCAAAGTCCCGTGAGACGCGGAGGTCCTGGGAGAATCTAACATTGGCCTTGGTCGACTAATGAAGGTCCTCTAAAAACTTAGCAATGTTATTCTCTACCCCTCTCCATCTACATCTCTCCATTGTTTACAAAAGTTTTGTACATCCAGCAATGACAGTGTTCATCTATTTGGATTCATGGCAGTGATTCCACATTGGATCCTTCCTCCCCCTTCCCTACAGCTATGTGTTTGTTCTGGCTTATCTCTTCACCGGGTGTAATTGGAGCCAGTGACCCATATTGGGTATCGGTAAGCTCCAATCCATAATACCTGAGCCAGGGACGCCAAATCTTGAAAAACGTTTTTGGGCAGCCCCTCATCTTATATGTCACTCGCTCCGCCACCACATACATATCCATTCCTGTTTTCCATTCCTTCAAAGTTGGGACCCTTGGAACTCCCCAGCTCTTGGCTATGTCTCTCTTGGCTACGGCTATTCCCAGGTTACATAGGACAAGACTCCTTCGGTGCAGATCTATTTCTGAAGGTATGCCTAGCAGCACATATTTGGCATCCTTCGGTAGCTGGTACCCAACTATATCGCTTAACTCCCTCATTATTTTAGCCCAGTAACCTTGTATGTGTGTGCATCCCCATAACCTGTGCATGAACGTGCAGGTCTCTATCTTGCAACGAAGACAACCAGGGGATTCCGCCCTCCCATTTTATAAAAATTGGATCTTGTTACACATGTTCTGTTGAGGATTTTAAATTGAATTAAACGTAGTCTCAGTTTAATGGCCACCTGCCTCGGGTACATTAGAGCAACCTCCCAGTCTATATCCTCCAAGTCACTCAAGACTGTCTCCCATTGTTTCCTCAGGGCCACCAGGTTGCCCGGAATATTGTTAATAAGGGTCTTGTAGGTCCAGGAAATAGCCTTTTCTGGTATTTTCTCTTGCAAAATTCTGACCTCCAGTGGTGCAAATTCTGGGGTGCCTGCAATGTCAATCCCTTCTGCGGACCACGCATGTTGGATTGGCATGTACTTGCACCTCTGTCTGTCCCCCATTTGGAGTTATTGTTGTAAGGCTTCAAACAAAATCAAGGAGCCCTCCTTTATCAGGTCCTCGACTTTCGAAATTCCTATCCTGTCCCAATCTTTGAATCTTTTCAGTTTCCCAATTTCCGGGAGGCGCGCACCTTCCCATAATGGGGTTTGTCTCGGTATCCCCTTATCCCAGCCCATTTGCCTCTCTGCAGCCTTCCATACCTCCAGCGTTGTACTGCTCGATTTTCCCGGCCCTATTGTGTTGATGGGTGATTAGGGTGATTTCAGTCTCTCTACCATTCAAGCCTAAGGGTTAGAGTAGTGAATGAAGTCTATTTTCTAGGCACTTCGACATGATCTTGTGTTCTTCCCCATAGATTAGGGCTTGCACACATATCCTAGGGGATAGATTCGTTAGTCTTAGGGATAACCTGCCCTGTAGTGAGGGTATTTCATGGAGCCGTGCTGAATTCAGGCCTGGTAGGCCTCAAACGGGGGAGACTCCATCTTTCTTCCTGCTCCAGCAGCTTGAGATGCTTCTAGGTTAAAGGGGATGTTTTAGTTATGAGGTGTTATTCGCTTGGAGAGAACCGGTTCAGACCGACCCTTATCGAAGGATTGTATTTTTCTTCATGCCGAAGACGCTACATCAGGCCGGCCGGCTGGTAAAGTGTCCTTGGCACGGGGAGGTACAAGAATTTGGTGGGCGGCAGGTTACGGGCTGGAATTTTCCATGAGAAAATGCACCTCTATATTAGTGAAAGTCTGAGGCAGATACTGGCACTTATTCTTTCAATCCATAGGCGGCACCTAGCCGTTAGCAGAAAAGCTATTACCTATTCCAGGGAAGACAGATGACAAACTTGAGGGCGGAGAAAGACCAAGAGACAGATACTCTTCTAGCAGAATTGCCAGAGAGAAGAGAGTAGCCGATGAGGAAGAGTTCCCAGTGACTCGGAGAAGGGAGCTACAGAGGTGTGATCTCCAGGCGAGCCGAGGCACAGACGAGAAGGGAACCTAGATGACCATTGAGTGCAGGCTACACACGACTAAGGTGATGTCGACCCCTTTCTTATTAGAGTGTACAACCTAATCTTTCACTTTTCTTTACAGGTTATGTGTTACACAGTAATGTTATGTGCTTGCGTATATGATATATAATAAAGTCAGTTTGTAGTGAATCGACATGTGCTGCGTGTTCTTGTATAAGAGGGTAGCCTATTCTTCTAGTCAGCTGTGACTTGACATCAACAGATGTTAACCCTGATCAGGTAAGTGGTAACTGAATAAGGGAGAGAGGAGCCCCTCGAACCAGAGAACAGGTTGTGCTCAAACTGGCAGTTCTTGTGTGATCTGATAAATAGTAACACTGATTCCCTTGTTGTATGTTATGGTGATCATAGGATGAACTTGTGCTAAGGCTGCCGTCTGGGTAGGAAGTCCTGGGTCCATCTAGGACCGCGAGGCTGAGGCTGCCGTCTGGGTAGGAAGTCCTGGGTCCATTCAGGACCGCGAGGCTGAGGCTGCCGTCTGGGTAGGAAGTCCTGGGTCCATCTAGGACCGCGAGGCTAAGGCTGCCGTCTGGGTAGGAAGTCCTGGGTCCGTTTGGGACCGCGAGGCTAAGGCTGCCGTCTGGGTAGGAAGTCCTGGGTCCGTTTGGGACCGCGAGGCTAAGGCTGCCGTCTGGGTAGGAAGTCCTGGGTCCGTTTGGGACCGCGAGGCTAAGGCTGCCGTCTGGGCAGGAAGTCCTGGGTCCGTTTGGGACCGCGAGGCTAAGGCTGCCGTCTGGGTAGGAAGTCCTGGGTCCGTTTGGGACCGCGAGGCTAAGGCTGCCGTCTGGGTAGGAAGTCCTGGGTCCGTTTGGGACCGCGAGTCTAAGGCTGCCGTCTGGGCAGGAAGTCCTGGGTCCGTTTGGGACCGCGAGGCTAAGGCTGCCGTCTGGGTAGGAAGTCCTGGGTCCGTCTGGGATCGCGAGGCCGCCACTTGTATTATAAGAGGTCTTGGTATATATAGTAGGAATTCCCTGTCCTTAGGTGGTATATATATATATGTGGTTACTTATTGTGAATAGGCCCTAGGGAGGGGGTAACGTTCTGGCTGGGTTAGAGAGGCTCTGTTGAGCGGGTTCTATCTGATCCGACAACCCAAGCAGAACATTTGGCGTCACGAACCGTTTTCGAAACCTGTGTGCGTCGTGTTGTCTCGTGTTTGCTTTCGGCGTGTGCGTGGTTTTGTTTGTATATTATTTGTAGTATAATTGTGTGTATAGTTTTTCTTCTTCTTTCTTTTCTTTTTCTTTCTTTTCTTCTTTCTTTTTCACAATGTTTTCTAGAAAGTCAAAATCTACTTTTAAGTTGCCCGTTGATATTCCCGGATGGGATTCAACGCCTTATGAAGCCTTAGCCCGTGAGTGGGTTGATTCTACTGGTTTGAGTGAGAATTGGAATTCTTCTTTGGAGCTGGCGGAGCCGGCTAATGTAATTACTTGTTTACAGAAGGCACCCATCTCGAAGGGTGAGGAGATTCCCATTTTGGGGCGCAGAGGTTGGATTGTTCTATCTGCGTACAGGATTCTGCATGAGAGGTTGTTGAAGCTACAGATCTCTCTTAAGGATGTTGAAGCGCACTTTGTTGAGATTCAGAATTCTCATACTTTGTTGCGGTGTCAAAATAAGTTGCTTGCTGACAAACTTGAGACTTACCAGACTATTGCCGAGAGGGCGGCTGTGCGAATTGCCCGTTATAAATACAAAAATCGGCGCGGCCGGGTTTCGACGCGAAAGGTGCGTCTGGTCGTGGCGAAAGCCGGACTGGATTGGAATCCTGATGAATGGGATGGTAATATCTGGAATTCGAGTGATTCTTGTTCCTCGGGTGAGGAATCTGTTAAGTGCGAGTCCTCCCGCTCCCGCCATGATTGTACGCCTGCTTCTCGCACCCCTGATGGTGCACCCCGTGATTGCGCTCGTCCTTCGAGTGGGGTTGATGCTTCTTCCACTGGTTGTTCCTCTACGTGTACTGGTCGAGCTCCTTGTGATGCTCACCCCGCGGTCTCGGTGCATCCAGTTTTTCGTCGGAAATTGCAGCAGTCTCCTGCTGCTCCGCAGGGTATTTCTTTAGACTCTTTAGAGGACTTTACTCAACAGGAAATTAGTGATATTTTGCAGCGATTTCGTCAGCGAGCTGGTGAGTCATTACTCACATGGATGGTGCGCCTTTATGAACTGGGCGCTGCTGGCATTATGTTGGATAATGGTGATTGTTTGAAGTTTTGTTCCTTGAGCTCGGATTCTACTGTACAGGATCATTTTCGTAACTATAATGGTGGTGGTCAAATTTCTTTACTTCAATTGGCGACTGAGGGTTGTAATATAAAGTACCCTACTGAGTCTGATTGGCCTGTGAATGACAAACAGTGGTATACTTTGCGCGACGCTGCACAACGTCTCAAAGAAGAGGTGATGAAAACGGCGATTTTTTTAGGTACTGCTTACAGGTTGCTTGATGGTTCGTTGACATCTTCTGTGCGGAATCGTATTATTCGTTCCTCCCCTGTTGCTTATAAGCAGGTCATGATGACTTTATTGATTAATCAAACTGGTAACGTGTTATCTACAGTACTGGAATCGGTACGCCAACTCGGTGAGTTAGGCGAGTGGTTTAAACCTGAACGTCAGTCCCGGCCTGACACTCGTACTCCTGGTGACAATAAACTTACTAGACGTGATATCTTTTCTGGTCTTCTGGCCGATGGTGTGCGGAGGGAGGACATTGACGGTGAGACAACTGCTCGTTTGTGGGAGTTGTTTCGCAAACGTGGCTTGGATCGGAAGGAGGGTGCCCGGCGTGTTCGGATGTCTGAGTGTGATCGCGGTGGTTCTGACGGTAGCGGTGATGACGACCGCCGTGGGCGCTCTGTTCGTCGTGATGACCGACGTTATGTACGTGATATGTCCCCCCGTCGAGAGAGAGACAGAGAGAGAGAAGAGGAAAGAGAGAGGGGGAAAAATGATTATATTTACAGCAGACGTAGAGATGATAGGGATCAATCCCCTGAGTTGAGGAGGAGAGAGGATCGTCATAATCTGGCCGATCGAAACCAGCACTGTACTGCAGGAGACACGAATCCATTTCGTACTGGGAATGGATATGAACAGGAGGCACCGATACCTAAGAAGCGTGAGAGTCTTAATCCTGATTTATCCTGGTACACAGAATGCAGTAAACATGACTAGGAAATAGGTCAAGCTCCAGTACACAGATGGGCTCACAGAGATAACAGACCCTATGTAGATATTGAAATTTATTGGAGACATCGTAATATCCAAAGGGCCCGAGCATTGGTAGATACAGGAGCGGAGGCCACTCTTATTCATGGTAAATCAAAGAAGTTTAAAGGTCAGCCTTTTACAATTACCGGATTAGGTGGAAAGGAAACTCCCGCAATTCAAACATTACTTGAAATGAGAATAGGTAGAATTCCTAGAAAAGAATACTCTGTACTAGTGGTGCCTCTCTTGGAATTCATAATTGGAATAGATATTTTGAAAGGAATGACTTTGCATTTAGATGATGGATGTTACCAATTTGGAACTACGCATTATATATCGTCCAGGCCTATACGGGTTGGTCGTTTACGAATGCCCCCCATAAAAGTTCCTCAGGCTACAAAAGTGGTTTGTCAGAAGCAGTATCGTATTCCGGGTGGTCATGAGGAGATTAGTACCACTATTCAGGAGTTGGTGGATGCAGGTGTTATAGCCCCAGTTACTTCTGCTTGGAATAATCCTGTTTGGCCTGTACGTAAAAGTGATAATTCTTGGCGTATGACTGTTGATTATCGAGAATTGAACAAACACACACCCTCTTTGACCGTTGCAGTACCGGATGTTATTACCCTAATTGAAAGAATCCAAAAACATCCGGGTACATGGTATGCGTCAATTGATATTGCTAATGCTTTCTTTTCGATTCCGATTGCCCCTGAGTGTCAGGAACAGTTCAGTTTTACGTGGAATGGGCGTCAAATGACGTTTAGGAGTCTTCCTCAGGGCTATGTGCATAGCCCTACTATATGTCACCGGCTGGTGGCAGAGCATTTGGCTGAGGTACCGGTTCATCCACAGGTTCAGATGTGTCATTATATTGATGATGTTTTGATCCAAGGCGAAACACAAGAGGAAGTTCAGACCCAATTGGACAGAGTCATTGGGTGCCTGCGTGAGAAAGGTTGGGAAATCAATCCGGATAAACTACAAGGCCCGTCCCAGGCTGTGACATTTTTGGGTATTAATTGGCATGAAGGGCACCGTGAAGTGATCCCTCAGGTTAAACAGAAAATTCTTGATTTTGCAGTTCCAAGGAATAGGAAAGAAGCCCAAAGCTTCATTGGTTTATTTGGTTTTTGGCGTCAGCATATTCCTCATTTGAGTCAAATATTGGCCCCCTTGTACCGTGTCACCCGTAAAAAGAATGCGTTTGATTGGGATACACCACAGCAAGATGCGTTCGACCTAGCAAAAGAGGCAATTCAACATGCTTTGGATTTATGGCCCGTACGTGATGGGGAGGTAGATTTAAATGTGTCTGTACAGGGCCTTTATGCGAATTGGAGTTTGTGGCAGAAGCAAGGCAGGAGTAGAGTGCCGTTGGGTTTCTGGACCAAAAAGTTACCTGATGCTAGTGAGCGTTATACACCCTTTGAGAAACAGTTACTTGCATGTTATTGGGCTCTGGTGGATACCGAGCAATTGACTTTGGGACATGATATAGTTTTGCGACCTGAGATTCCTATTATGCAGTGGGTTATGAGTTCGCCAAAAACTCACCGCATTGGACACGCTCAAGAGGCGAGTGTGATTAAATGGAAATGGTATATACAAGACAGGGCACGTGTGGGACAGAAAGGAGTTGCATCTTTACATGAGCAGGTGGCGCGAGCGCCATCGACTGAGACTGAGAGTGTATGTTCTGTACCTTTAGTACAGGAGTCTCCTGTCAAGTGAGGTAGACCCTTTGATGATTTGTCCGCGGAGGACAGGAACCATGTCTGGTTTACGGATGGTTCAGCAAGGTTCATAGGGCCGAAACGGCACTGGAAAGCGGTGTCCTATAATCCGGTCACACAGAAACTGCTGAGCACAACTGGTGAAGGTAAGAGCAGCCAATTTGCTGAATTGTATGCTGTTTATCAAGTCCTGAAACAAGAATTACCCGGCACATGTCATATTTTCACCGACTCTTGGTCTACTGCCAATGGACTGGCAGTTTGGTTACCGACTTGGCATTCCCATAATTGGGAATTGCATTCAAAACAGTTGTGGGGAAAAGAGTTATGGCAAGAGATTTGGGAGATGCTCCCACAGAGTACTGTTACAATCTTCCATGTGGATGCTCACACCCCTATAGATTCTCTTGACAAATTTTTTCATAACATTGCAGATGAGAAATCTAAAATTGCTGAGGCAGTGGTGGACAGGCAAGATTCTGATATGGCGGGATTGGCGAAATGGGCCCACCAGAAGGCAGGACATTTTGGAGAGAAAGCCACTAGCAGGTGGGCTGCTGATCGAGGAATTTATATTCCCTTAGATTTGATCAAGAATGTTATTTTACATTGTCCCATTTGTCAGCATATCAGACAGCGCAAAGTGCTCCAAATTGTTAAAGGTCATTTACATCGCGGGAAACTGCCCGCTCAAATTTGGCAAATTGATTACATTGGTCCACTTCCCATGAGCAGGAATTGTCAATATGTTTGCACTATTGTTGATACATACAGTGGCTTGTTGGTAGCCCTTCCCTGTAAGCAAGCTACCCAATTGAATACCATTAAAACATTGGAATTGATTATCATGTATTATGGTGTGCCATTCCAAATTCAATCTGACAATGCATCCCATTTTCGTGGAAGATTGGTACAGGAATTCTGTGTGGAAAACAATATTGACTGGGTGTTTCATGTCCCGTACTATCCACAGGCCTCAGGTCTTGTGGAGAGATTGAATGGTCTGCTGAAGGGGCAGCTGCGTAAACTAACTGATGACAAATATAAGAATTGGCGAGACTTTTTGTCCCAAGCACTATTAATTTTGAATAATCGTCCTTTTCTAAATGCTGAATCTCCACTTATGCGTTTGTTCCCTCCGAATGTTAATGCTCAGCCAAATGAAATCAGAGAGACTGTGATGTACTGGGAGATTACTCCCGGAGCTTTGGCTCCATGTAGAGCGACCCCAGGGTCGGCAGGTTTAGACTTGCATGCCATGGATGACACCGTTCTAAAAGGTAAAGATCGGGTCATCATCGCGACCGGTGTTGGTGTTCATATACCACCCGGGAATTTTGGATTAATCGCCCCTAGATCGGGGCTGGCTGTAAAAGGCATTCAGGTACTTGGAGGGGTCATTGACAGCGATTATCAGGGAGAGATTAAGGTGCTCCTGCTAAATAGCAGTGAGGCTGATTTGCTGATCCATCGAACTGACCGAGTGGCTCAATTACTGATAATGCCTGTCTTCAGTGGTGGGATGGTAAAAGGCACTGCCCCAACTTTGCTAACTGTACGAGGCCGGAAAGGTTTTGGCTCCACAGATAACCCTGGGGCCAGGGTTTGGGTGCAGTCGCCTAAGACTCCCCCTGAACAGGCAGAGGTCATCGCCACCGGTCATGATAATACCATTTTAGTTATGAGACCAGGGAAAGATAGCTGGGAAGCGGTCCCGGCTGACAAATGTTACTTACGAGAATGATTAATGCCTGTATTTGATTCTCTTTCAGATCATTCTTTGGACTGTCGCTGCAGGATGTGTCGTCGCAGGACTGTTTTCGGGTTGGTTCGACGAGAGAGGAGGACTCCCGTCAACCCCGGATGAGCTACGCGCCCGAGTGTCGCGTTCCTTCGCTGCGTGGGATTCGTCATCGAACTTTTGGACACTACTGGCGAAAAGGGTGACCGATGCCCCTCACTTTTGTTTGACGCCGATGAGATCTGTACATGACATCCTAGCGACCTGTCTGGTTGCTGTCCCTGCTTCACTGGAAACCCTAACTAATATTTTCAACATTTCGAAGGCTCGCCCCAATGTTCTTCTGGGCGATTTTGCCACCCATACGTATTGCCCCTTATGTACTGAACTACCGGACAGGATACCCCCCGTCCAATCCCAAATAGTTACCTATAATATCACACAAGGTGATATATGCTTTTTTCTTACATGTAATCCTAGTGCAATTTCTGAATGTCTACATTTGAAATTGAAAGGTGCTACTTCCTTCACCTTTCATGAGCGAACTTTGTGCTTTCAAAGGACACCGAAAACATGTGCTTCGGTCACGAACAATATGACTTGCAAGAGTTTGGTAGTTACCCCTAGTCATTATCGCACGATGTTGCTACCTGCCGGATGGCTTTTCTCATGTGGTAATACTTCTTGGCCATATGTCCCCGCGAATATTTCTGGTGGCCCCTGTGCTATTACAAGACTCAGCTTACTAATGTTCTCGTCACATCCGAATGCCAATTCTCGTGTGATTCGAGATGCAGTGATGTTACAGGAGGATTGTGACTCATCTTTGCATTTATATTCCAAGTCTGAATACCTTAGCCTGGCTATTTCAATTATTGGTGTTCCTGCTTTGGCGGTTTATAATGCTAAATCTATTGAGAAAATGGCCTGCTGGATGGTAAAATCCATTAATCATACTTCTACAGTCCTATCTGACATGCTGTTAGACGCCCAGGGTGAACGTAGAGCCATCTTGCAAAATAGAGCGGCCATTGATTATCTTTTGCTTAAACATGGACATGACTGCTCTGATTTTGAGGGTCTTTGTTGTTTTAACTTGTCTGATCATACACAATTTATTTATTTATTTTATTTATTTATTTATTTATTATGTTTTGGCTCTCAAAGAGGGCCACATAATCATGTACAGACAAAGCAACACAGTCATCAAAAGTACAAGAATTATAAAAACATAGTATTCGAACCGTAATAGGTACACTGCAAGCCATCAGTCCCACAAGGCCGGGCCGGCACAATCTTCCAGAAAATTTAATAAATAGCTAAAAATCCTTTAAAAAAGTTAAAAACATAAGCACAGAACATTTCATTTGGTGGGCAATAAAGTGCATGAAGAAAATCTTGTAAAGTGACAATGCTGAGGCGTAGACAGATTACTTTAAGCCATCGCTTGCGCAAGCTACGTAACATAGGACAAATCAAAAGTACATGCATACAGTCCTGGTTATTTAATTTACATAGATTGCACAACGGTGAAGTGCCATGCCATTTGGACAGCAACACGTTAAGAGGGATTAAGTCATAACGTAATAAAAACCAAAACCTACGTATCCCATGTGGCAAGTTCCACAGGGCATACGGTTGGGGCTGTTTCAACCTATAGGAGGAGATCAGCGGCTCCACATTCCTTTTATCTCCAACTGTTTTTTTGTCGGATAGAAAACAATACTCCCACGAAGCCTCCTTAAGGACCTGCTTTAACTGCGTGGGAGAAAAGGAGAAAAGAGCGCTTTCATCCAGTCTAAGGATTTTCACCGCCCCTCTAAAATTACTAACAAGTTTAGAGAACTCCTTAAAATTGCCCAAAAGTTCATTTTTGAGTAAAACTCGCAGGGTTCCTTCTCTCGCTCTGGCTAAGCTGGCTACCCACCTTATTAAGGCGCACAGCCCCTGAACCCAGGCACTCCTGAGTCCGAAATCCAGCCTGCAGGCAGCCAGTGGACAGGCATTGTTAAGAGTCGAGAGGGATCTTAGGAGTTTTCCCTCAGTCTTGTGGCAAAAGTCCCAATATTTTATCTCTATTATTTCTATACCATACAAGATGGTTGCGGGGATTTTAGCTCTAAATACTTCTAGAAGGCTAGAAAAATGTCTTTTCCCCGTTGCCAGGTATAGGGACTTTAGCCCATTGCCATGGGCAAGAGCTTTGCGAGAGCAATGCTCTATATGAAGATTCTCGCTCATATTGGCCGAGAATATTTTCCCTAAAAAGGTATAACAAGTTACGACCTCCAATCTAAGCCCTCCAATAGCCCAACCAAAATTTGTCGAGCGGCATTTCTTCCTACCAGCAATACACATCACTTTACTTTTATTAATATTGATCTTCATATGATGCTCCCCAGCAAAGTCCTGAAGAGCCTGAAGCCGATTTGCCAGACCCACGGGAGTTAAGTCAAGCAATAACACATCATCGGCATACATCAGACAGGCTATTGGCACCCCTCCTATCAACGGTGCGATCCCCTCACTATGGGACACAGCAGCAGGGAGGTCAGTTGTGTATAGGGAAAACAACAGGGGCGCCAATAAGCAGCCCTGTTTAAGGCCATTCTGAGATGGTATTTTGGCCGACAGCCCCCCTTCGCCCCCCATTAAGACCCTGCACCAGGTCTCAGTGTGCAGAGCCCGCACCAATTCCAGCAGGGGAGTAGGGACACCCAGCGTCGCCAATTTTCTCCACAGCGTTCCCCGATCTACTTTATCGAACGCTGTGGAGAAATCAATGAAGGCGGCGTATACTACACCCCCTCTCACCTGGACATATTTATCAGTAATAACCTGAAGGGCAGTCAGGTTGTCCAGAGTGCCATGTTCCCTTCGGAAGCCAGTCTGTTCCAACGGCAAGATGTTGCGCTCCTCGACCCAATCAGAAAGAGATCTCAGGAGGCATTTCGCAAAGACCTTTCCGATGGAGTCGAGGAGCGCAATCATGCGATAGTTACTGGGGCTGTCCCTTGCTCCCTTTTTGAAGATAGGGACCAGAATGCTTCCTCTCCACGATGCAGGGACACGTTTGGAAAGATGGCATGCCCTAAACAGGGGGTACAAGATTTTACTCCAGGTTAAAGGGTCTTGTTTTAGGGCCGTCATCGGAAGCTCATCCGGTCCCATGGCCCCAGAGGATCGCATATTTTTTATAGCCAACTCGATTTCCTTCTCAGAGGGAAAGAAGACCGAGTCATCAGGGGCAGCGTACATGAAGTTATCCACACCTGTGGTCCCGTTCCCTGCATATAATTCTCGGATATGAGAGGACCATAGATCTTCTGGTATAGCTATGGGAGTAGGGGAGTGGCGTGTACCACATCCTTTCCCGATTATTGCCCAAAAATCTTTAATGTTGCCATAAGCAGCAGATTCCCTTAATTTAATCCATACTTCATCCTCCCTGTCCCTTTTAATTTTTAGCTTGAGTCTGCTTCTCTTTCTTTTTAACCTAGCGATATCTTTCCCACGTTCCGGTACCCTTTCAACGTACTGTGCACGGATTAGTTTGTTTAATTCCCTATTCAGATTACGGAGAGTCAGAGGAACTACCTCTCCTTTTTTCCTAGGGGGGACAGTTTTTTTAGCATTCAATAGAATCTTTACCATGAATTCCTCAAAACAAACTATTTCATTTCCGTTCCACTCTTCTATTTCCCTAAGGGTATCGGTCAGTAGCTCCTGCACCCCATTAATGGCAGCATTATTCCAGAAGCATCTTCCAGATGTCGAGTGGAAGGTAGCCTCCCTGCCATTTAGCGACCAGGATGCCGTATTCATAGAATTTAACGAAATTGATAGTAACAATATACTGTGGTCGCTCAGAGTCGTGGGTGTGATCTTTAAGTCAAGAATCTGGGGAAACAGACTGTAGCTGGCGATAGCATAGTCCAAAATTGATGACCCAAAGGGGGATTTGTGGGTATAATTTGCGGGGACGTCAGATGGAAATCTTCCATTTAAGATAATACCATCCCCGATCGCTAGTTCTTTTAACAAGATCTTCCCCCTTTTATTTGTCCTTAAGTTTTCAGGGAAGAGCGTCTGGGGGATGCAATGTGCTTCCTCCTTAGCTTTATCCCTGAAGAGTTTTAGACTAGCGTTTGAAACTTTACAATTCAAATCACCGATAAGCAAGATTACAGGAAAAGGAGGTGAATTTTTTATCTTATCCATATACTGGAGAACCCGCTGCAATTTATCATTAAAACATTCCTCAGGCGGAATATACACATTGAAAATTACCATGGGGTATTTTACATTGTCATGGAACATATTTTCTAATGTTATTGTGTGAAAAAGTCTACTGGAGTCAATATAATGGGAAAATCTCCATTGAAACTTATTTGACAGTAAACAGGCGAGCCCCCCCCTAGCATGCCCTTTCTTAGAGGGCGCAGCCGGAACTTCCAAAACATAAAAATCTTTTAAAGGCGTTAACCTATCTATGCACCATGTTTCCTGGATGCACAATATATCAGCCTCCAGAGTGGATAAAAAGGTCATTTTCTCCGGGCTGCTATGGAATCCGGCCGCGTTCCAGGAGATTATGTTTAAGGCTGGGTTAAAGATGGTGGAACAATTTGGGGTTATCCTTATTTTTTGTTGATAATGCACTATGGAGCCAATTCCACCGGTTATTGTCATCATTGAGTGTGGAATTCTCAACTAGTGGGAGAGGCTTCACGTGCGATACTGAGCGTTTTCCCCTGGAAACCCAAATTTTCAGGTCTCTCAGAGGAGAGGTTACCCCGTTTTGCTCACCACCCCTCAACCCCTGCTTATCGAAAGAGTTTGGCTTGCCTGGGGTAGAGATAGGTAGAATATCAATACCTAAGCGTTGAAAATTTTCAGCCTGTTCTAGTATCAAATTTGTTATGATAGGGGAATAAAATTTCACCCGAATACTCAAAACCCGACTTCCACCCAACAGAGTCACCAGTTCAATGTCTCTGGACTGAATGTGGTAGAGACATTCAACCTCACTGAAACGCTTGAGAAGCCAGGCTCTATTTAATAAGAGGTCAGTATCAAATAATGGAACAAAATCTAGTACACGCACATCCACAGGGGCCTTTGACGTACTTACAGGCCGGGCCGGAGGGCGAGAATTTTCAGAGTCAATTGTTACCACAAAGGGGGGGGCCAAAGGGTTTAAAATCCCGGATGGATAAGAAATTTGTCCTCCAAGTGCACTCCGAGAAGGAGAGCCTGGGAGAGAGCCCCCAATTTGTGGTAAATCTTCCTGGGAAGGCAGGCTGCCTTGTTCATTTCCCTCCTCCACTGAGGTTGAAGTGGTTAAGTTCACATCCATATCCACTTTTAAGGAAGTAGATAAGGATTCCCCATTCCTTATTTCATTCTCCCTTGTCTCTGTGCATTTTTGGAAAATGATCCTCTGTTGCTTCTTCTTTCTATACTTTCGAATTGGTTTCCTCTTACTGGCTTTGGTACTTTTTTGTTTACCATATTTTCTCTTTTCTTCATTGACCTCAGATTTGTCTGGCAGGAGGTCTTTTCCGCCATCCGGGACAAAGATAGGAAATAATTCCTGAACCGTTTTGGAGCCTGGCAAGACTTTATCCTCCTCCTCTATCTCCAGGACTATATTCTTGATACAGTTAGAGGCTGCAGTATGAGGCATCTCCTTATGAGGGACCATAGAAGACTCTTCATTTTTCCTAACTAGTTCGCTTCTAATGGCTTTGAATTTCCCCTCAGATACAGATTGTTCAGGCTTAGGGGGAAAGGCCTTACTCGCATCCGGCACTTTCTGCAGCAATAACTTTAGGATCTGGGTAACTGATTCAAGGATACAGTCCGAGCTGCCTACAAATTTCCCTAGAAGCAGCAAAATTGAAGCAAGGCGTTGTTCCAGCGCGATCATGGACTCAGAGATCGGCTTTTCTCGTGCTTCCGCAGTGCAAATATTATCCAGGAGATTGAGGTCGGGGCTCTTGGAGGAGTTTAGCAAGTCAGATATTTCATGACTATTTAGCGACGGGGTGCTACTATACAGCATTAACCCTGATGGGGTGGCTCCCCCCTGAACTTTAAATTGCTCCAGAGATTCCACTTTAGCAGGGCTTACGTAGCGTCCCCATAGTTCCAAATCAATGGATAGTGCAGACAGGTCATCCCCCGGCCTGTCATTCATGGGTATCTGAGGGATCGATGGTATGTGCACTGGCTCACTTATAATCGTCAGTTTCCCGTCTGTAGGGTCCCGAAAGGGAGACCCTCCTACCATAGTTTGGGGGGCCCCCTGCTGGACCTGGGGAGATCGGGGCACAGAGGTAGTTGGTACGTGTACTTCCAGGACTTTAGTATCTGGATTATGTAGAGTCGCACATTTAGGTTTTTTTATACCAGATAGATCCCAGAGTTCAGATAACTGACATTGTCCTTTCAAAGGTGGGTTGTTTACTGACTTGTTTCTTGTGCGGATGGTAGTTAATTTCCGGGCAGGTTTTTCTCCCACTACCCTTCCTGATCGTAAAGTTTTAGACATTTCCCACAGTAATAAAAAAGAAATGTAGCAATATAAAACGTATAAAAGTCTGGAATTGAGTCAGTCCCTGGCAAAGCAGGTAGGACCAGGGTGCAGTATAGCTATCACAGTACTTGCATCAAGTTACCCTTCTACTCAAGTGGGCACGAATGCAGACAAGTAATTACAATGTATACAAATGAGAAATGAGGGACCGGGCCCAGCCCGGCCTACCTCGGTCACTGAGGGCCACAGAGGGCCCGCCCTTTGCCCGGGCTTCGCCCGGCGTCCCGCTCGCGTCCCGCGGAGCTGGGGCTATGCTTTAATTTATGCGCCTCCAGACGCGCTGCTCGACGATGTCACTTCCGCCCCTGGGAATGCTGGGAGTTGTAGTTCCAGCGTCCCTCCCCACTGCGGCCGCGAGGAGCTGGAAACTGCGGCGGCGGGAGGGACTCGACCAGCGGGGTTAGCGGTGTCAGCAGATAATAGCAGGGTTCTTTGGCCACAGGTAGCTTCACAGCGAGAGGGTGCTCCAAACAGCAGACAGGTTACATGATTTGACGGAGGAAGTTAGAAAACACATTGATCAGGGCTGGTTTGACTGGCTCTTTAATTGGTTACCTGACCTGTATCTGTTACGTCGAATATTAGGAGGTATTCTAATTACCATCGCTGTTTTGATTTCTATTTGTTGCTTTATTCAGTGTATTCCTTCACTACTTCAATTTTGCACATTTGGTACTAGACATAGATCAGTTAGCTTTGTTTCATATTATTCCTCCACAGATGTTAGTTCTGTTTAATGAATGTATAATAGACTGAAGTCAAGGGTGAAATGTACTGCTCGATTTTCCCGGCCCTATTGTGTTGATGGGTGATTAGGGTGACTTCAGTCTCTCTACCATTCAAGCCTAAGGGTTAGAGTAGTGAATGAAGTCTATTTTCTAGGCACTTCGACATGATCCTGTGTTCTTCCCCATAGATTAGGGCTTGCACACATATCCTAGGGGATAGATTCGTTAGTCTTAGGGATAACCTGCCCTGTAGTGAGGGTATTTCATGGAGCCGTGCTGAATTCAGGCCTGGTAGGCCTCAAACGGGGGAGACTCCATCTTTCTTCCTGCTCCAGCAGCTTGAGATGCTTCTAGGTTAAAGGGGATGTTTTAGTTATGAGGTGTTATTCGCTTGGAGAGAACCGGTTCAGACCGACCCTTATCGAAGGATTGTATTTTTCTTCATGCCGAAGACGCTACATCAGGCCGGCCGGCTGGGAAAGTGTCCTTGGCACGGGGAGGTACAAGAATTTGGTGGGCGGCAGGTTACGGGCTGGAATTTTCCATGAGAAAATGCACCTCTATATTAGTGAAAGTCTGAGGCAGATACTGGCACTTATTCTTTCAATCCATAGGCGGCACCTAGCCGTTAGCAGAAAAGCTATTACTTATTCCAGGGAAGACAGATGACAAACTTGAGGGCGGAGAAAGACCAAGAGACAGATACTCTTCTAGCAGAATTGCCAGAGAGGAGAGAGTAGCCGATGAGGAAGAGGTCCCAGTGACTCGGAGAAGGGAGCTACGGAGGTGTGATCTCCAGGCGAGCCGAGGCACAGACGAGAAGGGAACCTAGATGACCATTGAGTGCAGGCTACACACGACTAAGGTGATGTCGACCCCTTTCTTATTAGAGTGTACAACCTAATCTTTCACTTTTCTTTACAGGTTATGTGTTACACAGTAATGTTATGTGCTTTCGTATATGATATATAATAAAGTCAGTTTGTAGTGAATCGACATGTGCTGCGTGTTCTTGTATAAGAGGGTAGCCTATTCTTCTAGTCAGCTGTGACTTGACATGAACAGATGTTAACCCTGATCAGGTAAGTGGTAACTGAATAAGGGAGAGAGGAGCCCCTCGAACCAGAGAACAGGTTGTGCTCAAACTGGCAGTTCTTGTGTGATCTGATAAATAGTAACACTGATTCCCTTGTTGTATGTTATGGTGATCATAGGATGAACTCGTGCTAAGGCTGCCGTCTGGGTAGGAAGTCCTGGGTCCATCTAGGACCGCGAGGCTGAGGCTGCCGTCTGGGTAGGAAGTCCTGGGTCCATTCAGGACCGCGAGGCTGAGGCTGCCGTCTGGGTAGGAAGTCCTGGGTCCATCTAGGACCGCGAGGCTAAGGCTGCCGTCTGGGTAGGAAGTCCTGGGTCCGTTTGGGACCGCGAGGCTAAGGCTGCCGTCTGGGTAGGAAGTCCTGGGTCCGTTTGGGACCGCGAGGCTAAGGCTGCCGTCTGGGTAGGAAGTCCTGGGTCCGTTTGGGACCGCGAGGCTAAGGCTGCCGTCTGGGCAGGAAGTCCTGGGTCCGTTTGGGACCGCGAGGCTAAGGCTGCCGTCTGGGTAGGAAGTCCTGGGTCCGTTTGGGACCGCGAGGCTAAGGCTGCCGTCTGGGTAGGAAGTCCTGGGTCCGTTTGGGACCGCGAGGCTAAGGCTGCCGTCTGGGCAGGAAGTCCTGGGTCCGTTTGGGACCGCGAGGCTAAGGCTGCCGTCTGGGTAGGAAGTCCTGGGTCCGTCTGGGATCGCGAGGCCGCCACTTGTATTATAAGAGGTCTTGGTATATATAGTAGGAATTCCCTGTCCTTAGGTGGTATATATATATATGTGGTTACTAGGGAGGGGGTAACGTTCTGGCTGGGTTAGAGAGGCTCTGTTGAGCGGGTTCTATCTGATCCGACAACCCAAGCAGAACAAGCGTCCTCCGGGTTGCCGGCAGCAGATGTCTGACCCATTTTCCCCCATATAGATAGTGCAAATGAGAGTGTACCTCAAATTGGCCTTGTTCCAGCGCATATGTCGGGTGTGATCTCGGCAGGTGCCCCCACTCATTTACTGCTATAAGATGTGCCGCCCGGTAGCATGATCTAATATCTGGGATGGCAATTCCCTCACTGTTATGGCTGCGCTGCAATGTATGGAGCGCGATCCATGGTTGCCCCCATCCTGCAGTAGTGTGCGCACCTCTCTGTCTATTGCCCCGAACACGTCCTCCGGGAACTTACTGTGCGTGTTCTGTAAGATATAAAAAATTTGAGGAGCATAATCATCTTATACATTGCCGCCCTACCCAACAATGTTATGGGTAATCCTCTCCATCGTTCCACATCTGTGTGGAAATCTGCCACTGCTCTTCTTATATTCTTTGTGAGGCATCGTGCTACGTCCGTGGAAATATACATCCCTAAATATTTAAATCCTTCAGTGGTCACTTTTAAATCTCCGGAGAAGTCTGGTATCTCGAGGGGCCCACCCCACCCACAGGGTAGAGGACTGATTTGCCCTAGTTTATCTTATATCCCGCATATTACCCATATTTTCCTAATACATGGAAGAGGGTCGGGATCGTGGACGCAGGATCGGTGACATACAAAAGGACATCGTCTGCATATAGTGAAATGCGTTCTTCATTGCCATGCGCCATGAACCCCTTAACCTTCGGGTGTGTTCTTACTATGCCTGTCTGCTTCCCCTCTCTATTTCGAACTCCTCTGACATCGTCCCATTGACCCGCACCCTCGCTGTTGGTGCAGCTCGCCATGAATTGGGGCAAAACCCAAACCTTTGTAGTGTCTGCCACATGAAAGGCCAATGCACAGCATCAAAGGCCTTTTCTGCATCCAATGAGAGCAGCCAGTGTGCCTCCGGCCTGTCTTGGACCGTGCTTATCCAGTTTGCGAAGCGTCGTAAGTTGTTACTCGTCGCCCTCACCGGCATGAAAAGTTGCACACAATTCTTATTCTTTATTTTTAAATTAGCTAAGAAGAATCTTTGAAAAGATGTAACCTCATCAAAAGGTTGCACACAAGATGGTTCTGACCTGGGTCCCGCCCACTAGGACTGGATCTCAACATATGACATTCCAGGCGGTATGGCAATATTCCATCTGCATGGCACAGTCTTGTATGCTGTGCACTTCATATACTGCTCAGTCCGCATTGACTGTGCTTGTAACGCAATGCACTAAGATCAGAATGACGTGCTCACTGATGATACAATCGATGTTACTGTGCAACGGTTTGTGCTATTAATGGTAAAAAAGGATTTAATCCGAGATTTGTATTTGTTTTGCATTTATACACAAACTTGTTGTATACACATGATATTGTGAACTCATAACTTTTCTGCTTTTCATTAGAGATTTTAATCTTAGTTAGCTGGAGGCTTTCCTGAAATTCAATCCTGTTAGACACACATACACGTGTGTTGTAGATTCTGTTGTATTTGTCCAGGGCTGCTCACCTAATCATCACCATTTTTCTGTGATACTTTCATTATTCTTCTCAAAAGGAATTTACTTCAGCAACCTCAAGATGTCTGTTCCAATGGGCAATGGCACAAGCCCTCATATTCCATTCTCGATCTCAAACTTATTTCCAGGACACGCACTATAACATTGTTAACTTTATATTTAGGCTTTCCTGTTTTCAGTTTCTATTTTTGGTGAATTCTGGTGGTGTTTTTTCAGTGTTTTCCAGTGATTTCAAAACCTCAAAAAAACAGTGCTTTTCAGTGGTTACTCATTTTCGCCCCAAAAAAAACAACTGAAACGGTGTTTTACCGGTGTTTATGGGACGCTTTGCTTTTATTATTGTTTGCTTTCTTAATTGGTGCATGGAATATAGACAGTCTATGTACAGTGTATATGAGGTTAAAATACATTTTTACAAGTCGAATTTATTGTAGTACACCATACAATATTTTTTCAGTGAATCTTTGGTAATTCGCGCTCTCTCTTTCCTACCCATGTACACTTTTATTTGGGAAAAGGCCCTCTCGACATTGGCACTTGAGACTGGCAACGCCAAAACAGACAGTACACAATTTGCCAACTCTGGCCACTGACGTAGCTTTCCATGCCAGTACTGGTGCACCTCAAGGTTGACATTCTCTGGGCCAGGTTCTGCGACATATGCGTTGAACTGGGTGCATATGCCCTCCGAGTGTTAAAGCGGTCAAAAATGAAGCTGTACTTCGCAAAATCTGGAGAAAATTCCCCTTTACGGAAGGGATCTAACACTTGCGCAGAGTACCAAAGTGAGGCTTCATTGGCTTCAAACGCCATGGTTGGTGAAGGGACATTTCTATGCATCATAGCTAGCCATTTCTCATGCATTGTGAAATAAAATTTCCTGAATTGGTCCTCAACACTTCTCTGCTTACCAAGTGGCAAGCATTCTAACAGGGAACATGTTGCAGTGCCAAAGTCACTAGAAGTGTTGCCTAGCCTACTCTCGAGGAGATGTTTGACATCTACACCAATTATGCTGAACACTTGGTAGACCAGGGTGTTTTCTGCCTCTAGTTTTTTGATTATGTCCACTACAGCAGTCATGTTTTCCTGTAGGAATCTAAGAATGCAGTACAATGTACTTTTTTTTACATCGCTATCAATATGCACCCGAAGATCCTCACATTTCTTGCCTTTTGCATCATCACTAAGCAAAACATCAGTAAACGGTCGCCACATAGATAAAATTGCATTCACGGCCTCTAGGACTGAGAACCACCGACTAAATGACACAGTTGCGCAACTACAGTCAAATTTCGGGGGGGGGGGATTCGTCCAGCAATCGGCAGAATGGAGATGCAGGGGCTCTAAGAAGGGGGGAAAAACAAAAAGGTTTTTTTGCAAAACCCAAAATACTTTTCCTACGGATTATATGTTCTAACCTTTACTACAGAAAAGCTGCAACCACTATGTAATGAATTTACATGGAGATGTTATTGATAAAAACGCACGCACACAAAACACATACTATTTAGAGGCTTTACTGGCGCCTCTGTAGTTATGGTTAAATCTAACTTTGCACAGCAGAGGTGCAACTAGAGCCAAATTTCAGGGGGGGGTGGGTAAGAAAACATTTCGGGGGGGGGGGGGCTGAATCTTTTAAGCCATAGTTGTAAATACCATTCTGGCGGCCTGAGGAGCAGGGTGCCGCTCCACCCACCCACACACACACTTGTCAGTGCTGCTAGAAACCTGGGGTCCCTTTTTGTTGCGCAAACTACTGAAGCATCACCCGGGGCCTTCCATGGGTTATGCAGGCTACATCCAGAGCCCAGCCCTGGCAGCCTCACTTGGAGCTCTGATGACCACACCAGAGGCCCGCACTGATGCTACGTCATAGGTTTCCCATCTGCAGGGTACAATAACATACATGCCAGCATTTCAGAAAAGCAAAGTGGGAGATTTAAAAAAAAAAAATACTCGGGAGAATGGGGCCTTCAATCGTGTTTCTGTCATGGATGGACTTTGGAAGTGTGCTGCTGCAGGATCGGACATTTGAAAGCAACTTCACGTGTTTTTTATCGCCTTTCAGAAGCATGGAGCGCAATGGCAGGCAGAGAAAGAGAGGGATGCAAGAGTTTGAACTGGCCTGGCAGGTTACGGTCAGTGCATACACCCCCCCCCCCCCTCTCCCCCGTCAGCCCGGGCTGAATTAGCTTTGGGCACACACACAGCCGCCGCCCCCCCCCCCCGCCCCGCTCCCAGTACTTCACAGACCATTCGCTAGTTAATGAGGCTTAGTTGTTTTTTCACCTCTTCTAGACCTCCTGCATAGCCATTCTGACTATTGCTGGAAGAATTAGCACGTTACACTGCAGGTAGTTCCAAGCACTTCTCACTGGCACACCACGACGTCAACAGAACCTATTGCCAGTCTTTTAGTACTGAGGCGATTCTTTTGTTGTTGCAGATAGAAGTCTGGCTGTAGAGTGAAGAGCTGCTTTAATGGGTATTATATAAGATGTAGGTATACCACCAAGGATAGAATTGGCATAAGAGATTTCAGAGAGAAGTCCTGATTGGGCTATGAATCTGAAGTCAGGGTTGAAGAAAGGGTTTCAGTTCTTTTATTACAAACTGGGTAGCTCGGGCTATAGACGCTGTTTATTTTAACCACGGTCGCTCGTGAAAAGATGTAAGTTGAGCAAAATTCCGAAAGGTTTCACCTTACAGGCTATGATAGGAAACCAACTCTCATAAGTTAGTCCAGAAAGCGCTTGTTTGTGTGTTCTGGAATCTTGCTAACATTTGGAGGTAGCCTGTTTTATCTGGATTTTATATGAGTATATTGTTGAACATCCACTTTTGAATCTTCTGCAGATTAACGAAAACATCTTGGACAGCAGAGCGTGTTTGGGGGAGGCTGGTGCCTCACGCGCCCCCTCTCTCTGCCCGTGCCCCTCCTCCCACGCTCCAGGCGCTTCTGCTCCGCCGCACGGAGGGACCCCTGCCCCGAAGGCGGGCACCGTCGGTGGGAGTGACCGCCGCACCTCATGCATTCCTCCGGACCCTGAGGGCAGCAGGGACCTCTGCAGGTAGGCGCTCCGCGCATGAACCTCTATCCGATCTGTCCCCGTCCGTCCTTCCATCCGCACACCCTTCATCCACAGTCTGTCAGTCCGTCCACACATTCGGTGGGGGGGGGGGCTTAAGAGCTGCAGGGGTCTTAAGGGGTGAAATGACAGCGAGGCCTCATTAACTTGCAAATGGTCTTTTAAAGACCTGTGGAGTGCCCGGGTGCGGCTGTATGTGCGACGGGGGGGCCTTTGAGTCCAATGGGTGGTGCGCGCCTGGCACAAGCCCACCTTCCGGTAGTGTTTAACAAGGGCTCATTTTAATCTAAATGAACAGAAAGCGTTTTTTTCCTCATTGATATACGTGGTTACAATTGGGGAGATTCTCGCGAAATTGTAATAGAATGGCAACATTTGCTCCCTAGCTCCATCAAGTGGCCAAGTGGTGCAACAGCAATGAAAATCAGTGACACTCGGTTTAAACCGAGTGCGCTGATTTTCATCCGGTAGGGTAGTATCGGTTAGATTCGGTTTAAACCGAATTCCGGACAGCCTATTTATATTAAACACTAGAGCCAGTGAACAACATAAGGCCCAATTCCCGAACTGCATTTTGTGGCACTTAAATTAGTACTCCAGGAGAACTAGCCAAATGCTACAAAATGTAATTCACAAACCCGTGACCGGTGACCTCTACCACGCCTATCTTTTATGTGTGAAGATCCCTTCTATGGCAGCAGCGATATCTGCATACATATGTTTACAAATTAGTAGTGAATGTGGAAGGGACAAGAGAGTGGAAAAATTGGGAAAATTACTACTAAATGGGAACGGTTTAGAGAAACTCACAAAAGTATAAGACTATTAGAGTTCACAAAATACACCTTTACAGTTGCGACAGCCCTAAAGATGTCAAAACCGGCTCAAATGTATTCCAGCCTTGGATAAGCCAAACACCACACATGGTCAATCACTGGTCCTGCAACACCCTTCCGTAGAGAAAAGTTGAGATAGGTAACTAAAACAATACCCCATAAGAAATAATGTTAAGTAAATTAAATTAGTTTGACATTTAAAAACATATTTATATATTTTAAATTGCTAAAAATAAATATTTCTTGTTTTTTATTTAAAAATAAACTTAATTTAAAAAATGCTACTTTTAACTTTTTTTTAACAAAATTTAACATTCTTTAAAAAGAAGAAATAAAGAACTTTTAACCGAATTTACTAGACATTAAATAAAAACAAAAACGTGAGTGAGAACTTTTTAAAATGATTGATTACAAATTATTTCTAAATTAAAATGATGTATTTACATTATTGTATTATGCAATACACAGTTAATTTGATGAGTTCATGTGTCGCAACATTTACTTAATTGGTTGTAGGTTAATAATATATATTTTTAATTAATTTAAATTTAGATTATACATTTTTAAAGAATATTAATCTTTAGTAATTTTCTCATACGATAATCTCTACCATGGTGGAGGAGATCTCCACAGAAAGGTGAAACATTGTTAGAAGTAACTTTAACGCTGCTTATAAATTCTGTGATAGGACGATCTATGTCCTCATTTAATGGGGTAGAGACATGTTAGTCCACACTTAGGTGTAAATCTTCACTCTGAAAAGATGACCAGCAAAAAAATGGAGCATTTTACCTAGGCGTAGGAGTAAATATATGCGTAAGTAAATATATATGTTTATATTTGAACATAGGGCGATGTCCACCTCAGTGGTGGAGATCTCCGCCAACAGGTGTAAAGTTGCTTGGCGTAACCTTAACACCCGTAAATATGTTGTAGGAGTCTCTATTTTCTCATCTAAGGGCGTGGACATGTGTAAGTCTACATCTAGGTACACTTGGAAATGATGAACTGTAAATATATACCTTAGTAAATTTATATGTGTGTATCTATCCTTGTGCACTTGGACCTACAATGTCCAGCGATATCAGTGGTGTGCAACGCTACATACAGGAAATACTTGAAACTATATATCACAGAATTTTGAGTCCCCTGTCCTTGTGAATGTCTTAAAAACCACCTGTGGTTGAGTGCCTACCCATGACAGCCACATCTTCTAGTTGGTCTTCCATTCTTCTAGTTTAGAATCCCAGGCAATTGAATTAACACTATTCTTTCCCCAACAACACTCAAACCCCGTACACGTGAGTAAACTACTAAAGCAATTCGAACTGCTAGGGGTTAAAGAGCCAATATGAATTTTCAAAAGCAATATTATCTAAAGACTTAACTTCAAAACATTCATTTAGCTTCAAAAATGTCTTTAATTCAAGGGTAACCAATGCACCCACCACTTTTCTGCAGAAAGCAAATGCTGCTCTCCACAGCTGGCAATTACTAGAGGTCCTTTTTCAGTTCTCAGGTAGCAGTACGATCTCTATTCCAGTCCTGGCCCAGCTTGTCACACAGCAGGTAAACTCCTTCCTTACAGGGTCGTCTTTGTCAGTCACGGTCTGAAGATTCTCATTGTGGCAGCTCCTCTTAGAGTTGCTTCATAACAACCCAGATTATCTCAAGTTGATCATCTAAATCCGAACATCAGACCTTGTGTTTACCACATAATCTTGTCAGGTCTTGGGTGCTTATGAAGTTTAAATGGCTTCTTGACGTTGACTTACTGATATAAGTTTGTTACGTTCCAATTCTTGATATTGAATCTGTTCTGTAGATTCACAAGTTACCGGCACTCGCAGGAAACACTGCGGCCATCATAATAGTAACTAGTAATCATTTATAATCGGATATGCTGTCATAGACTTTGCATGGTGCCCTATAAATGGGTGGTGCAAACAAGGGCAACACTCTTGACAGGTATATGGGCCCCTGGATTGTTAAATCATATGAGAGCTGAAAGGGCCCACAAGAAAGTAAAGATTCCACATCCAGGCACCCATTTAGCAAGCTCTTGTCCAACTGAAAAGATGCCAATGAATCTGGGAGCTACTCTAAAGTGAGCGCATCAGGGAACAGCCTGTAGGCTGCACACAACGCGGGCTCATGGTTGACAGGTGGCCCTATGTCAAGCACCCACAGCACTTTTCAGCCAACATCACTTAGATTAGGGGGTCTTATAATCTAGCTTTCTCCATTGCAAGTGTAGTCTCAGCATTCACAATGGTGCTGCTAAAAAATATCAGAGCTGGTTAAACTGACAGAACGCATCACACGTGCTATGGGTCCACTTCACAACTGTGCTGGGTGGTATGGCGTGGTCAGAGATGACAAGTTGTCATGTCAGTCCAGTTTTGTTTGTTTTTCTGTCGCTTGTGGTTTTGATTTCACCATTATAAGGGCATGAGTAACAGCACATAACGATAAAAAACAGCATTCAATGAGGTGCTCACACCAAACGGGACAACTCAGGATTGCTGAGGACTGATGGACTACCTGAGTAGTGTATTCTGACAATATAATGTGAATATACAGTCTCTAAGTAGTGCCCAACACTGAGCTTGTGAGTGTAACATATACATCCGCCAGTTTACTTTGAATCTGGTTCACGCTCAGTTCCCACACCGTAAGTCGCGTTCTTGTACCTGTATGCCATAACACGGCATGGAATTTAGCTTGCGCCATTGGTGAGTTGGTCACACCATGTACTATTAGCATGAAGTGGGATTCCTTCTAGTGCAGGGGATAGTGTGTTGCACTGAGTACTTAGAGACCTGTGGCTAGGTCTCCCTGTGCTCCTGTGGTCTGTGTAACTCAGAGGTGGAAAGTAAGTCTCCTTCCACGTACCCATAAGGAACCTCCGCTCTGCCGACCTCGCCCTGGCAGAGACCCCACGCATCCGCAGAACCAGAGCAGGTGGAATACCTTTCTCCTACGTAGCAGCAAAGGCCTGGAACAAGCTCCCAGTCAACATCAGACACTCCCCCACTCTGCATACCTTCAGGATGAGCCTCAAGACCTGGCTCTTCGACTGATTCCGAGCAGCACCCCCCGTCCGCCCAGTGCATTGGGATCCTCACGGGTGAGTAGTGCTCTTTAAAAACCCCTGATTAATTGATTGAATGCGACATCAGACAAAAAGGTATACACCAACCTCTTCATTGCACCACACTATTTTGACTGCAGTAGGTAGAAGGCAATGTTCTTGCTGGTGGAAAATTTGCTAGCGCCCCCATGGTGAGAGCCAGTCAGGTGGTTGTGATACTGAGAGGAAGGATTTTTGGCTGATCAAGGACTGGGCAGTGGTTCTTAATGTGACATCCACAATACTTACTCAGGATGTCCCTAGCTGTTTCTAAAATTAAGTCATTTTAGCAGATTAATAAAGTTTATATCGATAATAAAGCAAAATGCTAAATGTAAAATGTTAAATGGTCTGGAAATTTAAAGTAATGTGAAACTGGGAGCTACAAATTGAGTTGGTATCCTTTATTTGATTGACAGCAGCAGCGCTAACATAGCAAACAGAATCTAGTATGGACGATTAGTGTTCTCAAATAAATCACGGGTGTTCTCTGACAAAAAAGAGCATGAATTAAAAGCAAAAAAGAAAACGTGATATGCTAGACCCTAGCATATCTCTTCATCTATTAGAACTGAAGCCAACTATTGAAAACCTCCAACCTTCCCACTAAAATTTAAATTCTGATTTTTGTATTTTTTGTTTGAGAATCAAATAAAGTATGTAGTTTTTGTATTTGTTTGATGTACACTTCTGTTGTTTTGAGGTTCAAATTGTAAAAAATACTCAGACAGGGATCATTCCTTTCCAGCAGTGATTCATTGGGGGTCCCCAGAATTTTTTTTTTTAAGAAACCTTTATTTGACTTCAAAGAGTTACAGACATGGGCCTACAACCCCTTGGACCGGCCGCTAATTAGTATGAGACGTGTCATTTCGCCGTTGTACAGATTTGTCAATCAAAAGATCCCGTCAGTCCATCAGCACTCCGAGTGAAGGCAACGGCAGTAGTCGAGTAACAATATTAAATACGGTTTCATCTTTCAATTTAAAACGTATAAACATTACACACAAACAAGGCAATAGACATTGTGAATATCAGGACGCGTTCCCCGGGGTAGGAAATCAATGACCTGTGGCAGAGGAGGGAGGGGGGCCTGGGAGCAGAGGAAAAATCAAACTGTAACCTACTCATAACCTAACAGATGAGGAATGTTCAGCTGGGGGTCCCCAGAATTAAAAATATTTAGAACCACTGTTCTAGGGTGACTGTCCATCACCCTTTCCTGTGGTGTCACCTCTGTGAGCGTCTACCATGTGATGTATGGCAAACGATCTCTGAAGTGCTGGGGAAATTCCCAGGACTTCAGCAACATTTTGACTGTTGATCCTGTAAATGTACCCCCACTTTGAAGGTACATTTTCTAAAGCATATTTGATCTGAGGCGTCGGCCAGCAGCACTATGGGTATCAAGTCACTGGAGTGAGTGGGAGACATGAAGGACAGTTCACGCTGGGTGCAGTGCTTAATTTGAGCCGGTATTTGCCGGTGGGGCCTACCAGCACTCTTTTTTGGGAATCTGCACTTATTTTCCTCATCAGACATTGACCTTGAGCAAGAGAGAGAAAAACATAAAAAAAGTGTAAAGAAGTAGGAGGAGAAAGAGGGAAAACTGTTCCAAAGGGAGAAAGCATGAACCTGCAAGAGTTAGATAATGATATGATGGTAGTGGATAGAAGAGGCATGAGGTTTAGACAACATAACCTTGGAATTCGGTGCACTGACATTTAAAAGCACCGACCGAGGGTTTCTGAGCATAGTTATGGGCACCTGCACTCATTACATTACAAACTAAGTATTGAGTGGGTGTCTAAGGTGCAGATGGCCGAAACACCAGCAAGAAGGTATGGAGTTGGGTAATGGTGGGATAGACAAATGGAAGGAGTCACAAGGGAGGAGTCCGTTATCGTGGATGAGGTTTTTCACCTGCGGCAACTCACACCGTGTCAGAAATAGTCACCGCTGGTAAAGAAACAACTGCAAACGACTCACAGCCCATGCTGTGGCAGACACCCTGCCACAGCTGCAGCAGAGAGGCATCCTCTGTGACTTCTCAAAGGTCTGAACCGTCAGCGGCGGCCCGCACAGGTAAAATCGGTGAGACGGGGGGGGGGGGGGGGAGGGGAAGTCGACAGACGACGTAAAAGGCATAATGAAATATAAAAATACTACCTATTCCGTCGTCTGTCGACTTCCCCCATGCTGCGCACACCTACCCCGCCCACTGACTCCCCACGCTTACCTGTGCTGGCCGCCGCTGCTGAACCCTAAATAAGAGTTCATCCTAAGTTGACAAAATGTCCCGGGTTAGCCTGATCAGAACCGGTTTCTCAAGGCTGTCCCAGTGAACCGACACTTTTGATAAAGTACACATGCCCCTGTGCACATTAAGTAAAACTCACACCTACCCCATGTCCCTCGTTAAACCATGGAGAGTAGTCCAGTTACTTGCTGTGCTGCCTCGCCTCATTTACCTGGGGCAACAGGCTTTGAGGAGAGTTGAACTGAGATTAGTGGAGCCCAACAGCCAGGGCGAGGTTCATCAGTCTGCTCATGGAACTCATGGGGAAGGGGATGTTTGCATCTGAGGTTTGCACTTTTCTGTGGAAAGGGGCCCAGAATATTGCTCTGCAAAATACAAATAATTCCTATTACTCGTCTATCTGCCTCTCTCTATCACAGTCCACTCCCCCTCATAGAACCACTGACTGAAACTTATCAAGTCCTGTTTCTTTTTCATTTACTTTCTGGTACTTGTAGCCTTGTTTTACTATTATAAATACACTATGATGTGTCCTATGAGTCCCAGAAGGCAAAGAAAACCAGACTCATTGAGCTGCTCATTTGTGACATGATACAATTTGAAATCTCATTCTTAGTTCTCTTCCATTGGCTAGTGAAAACTTTTGCTAGCTAGAGCAAAGCGTGCAACAATTGAAACACCGTTTCTTTCTTGTATATAGTTTTCTTACATTGTAGTGGGATGTGGATGTGTAATCTTTGTTCTGTGTCATTGGGTGTCGTCTTTGTAGTCCTTGAGAGTCCATGATCAATGCCAACATTTATTTTTATTTCTATGTGGAAATATTTGGTGCTGAGAATGTGGATATCCTAGTCCCACCAGCTCCACACTTGGCCTTGTCAGTAGGAATGGCTGCAACTGCGAAGGATAGCGAGGGTCAAGAAGTGTGACTGACCTATACATTTCAAATAGAACTGGCTATTTTTCTCCACATAACTGCCTCTTAAACCTAAGGCATTTTAACCAGACCATTTGGAAACTGGGCTATACATTGTTTTTTTTAGCCAATATTGGATTCTTAGGGTGAGGCTCAAAGAACCCAAAACCCTCCTTAAGATGGCCATACTTGCTCATTCGATTCAACATGACATACGTATGAAAACATTTCCAATGACTGCTTGTAGCTCACAGTTCATCCCTCAGATCTTGGGACAGAGACGATTTTCCACCTGTGGGCGACTTTCAGACTTTGTAGATTACCAGTCCTGAGAAGTAAACTGTTTCCGGCTTCTGGGCTGCAAGGGTGTGGGGGTGCCATTATCAGTTAAGAACGCTACGCCTTGATTGCTTTTCTCTAAATACTATTATTTTCTCACCAGTGAAGAAGGATCAAACTATTAATTCAGGAAAACGTGCAAGTAGAGACAAGTAACCACCAGTGAGTTAAAAGCAAAATGCTCAAATTACCTTCCAACAAATGGTGGGCGCCATGAGGGAGGGGCCTTATTCAGCACTCAAATTGTCTAGGCAATTTGTTGCATCTGGGCAGACCTACAAATTCCAAAATGTTGCAACCCAGAGTAAACACTGACACCCCTAAATCCAGTGAAGTCAAACGACTAATCAGGGAACTTCGAGGCAAGTATCTCTTTGAAAGTTCTATGTATAGTGCACAAATATCTCATGTTTTGACAGTAGCCCACCCACCTGAGTTTCTCAAACAACAGATAAAGCTGCATTCCTCCACTTAATCTCTGTGCTCGTCTACATCTTTTTGTAATGCTTTTGAATTCGTTTTTGGGCAAGTAACATAAAATAAACAAATATTGGTTGGGCCATTCAGAAATATCAGCATAGGTAGGATACCGTGCTAATCAACAACATTTCACTACACATGACATGTGAGGAGAGCGGGTGGGCAACAACTCGCTGTATCATTAGGTCCCGCTTATTTGGGCTCAACAGTTCCTACAGGCTTCCAACTATATAATAAAATGCAATGGCCCTATATTTTTGCCATTGAACAGGGCAACCTGTGATGGTGTAGATTGACTTCCCCCTAGACATCCACTAATCCATGTAAGAGTGCTATATCTTTTAGATTTTAGAGACATAGGAAAAGCAGTAGGGGGGGTTTCGATGCTGGCTTCAGCACTCTGGAACTCTATGCTTGTTTACCTTCGACCCGTTGCTGAACTCACCGTCACCAGGAAGTAGCTGTCTACCACCCAAGGATAATATCCCATCTAACCGCAAGGCCTCCTTGATTCTCCTGGGTGTATAAGAATTTTACAAAAGCTAGTCAATGTAACATAACAAATACCCCTTCAGAAGGATGATTGGGAGATGTCTAATCCCCTTCAAGAATTTGGCTAATTACTGGTTCTAGCTACCACCTGACACACGTCTATAGAAACCTAAATGGAGTGACAACAATAACCCCAGGGCGGGACATTCTGCTTAGATCCACTCACCACTGGATATAGTGTAGTGTAGCGAGGAACAGAAAGGCAAGGCCGGTAAAATGCAGAGTTAAACATGCTTCGGTTGTGCAGTGAAGGTATAATGTATTCGGGGATAACCTTGGAGAGGTGGCATTTTACCTCTGAGCCTCAACAGACCTAACGCTTACCATATACATAGAGTGGGGATTGGGTCCACCTCTTCCTACTATTGGCTTTCTTTGATTAGCTCCTTTCAGACGCTGACTTGATAGTGGCTTGAGTCTTTGTAAGTCACATCTTGGTGTAGTCCATTTGAGTAATCATATCTTACCTAATCCTATTGACATTGGCTATTTGAGAGCATTATCCACTTCACTCGGGTGCTTGTAGTGAACCTCACAAGGGGCTACTTTGTAACTATTGCCCTCTTTGCCCACTCCTGCTGGATCCCTCTCATGTGTCTCACTCTAATTTTTCTGTTTAACACATTAAACCCAGACCTACTGGCTTTGCCAAAGTCTTTTTTTAGCAACCAAGGTTTGTGAAATTCTCTAGTTTAATTTGTTGCAAACTGCAATTTCTTAGTTTTCCTTCACCTATGCAAAATGTTTCACAAGGGGCTACTTTGTAACTATTGCACTCTTTGCCCACTCCTGCTGGATCCCTCTCATGTGTCTCACTCTAATTTTTCTTTTTAACACATTAAACCCAGACCTACTGGCTTTGCCAAAGTCTTTTTTTAGCAACCAAGGTTTGTGAAATTCTCTAGTTTAATTTGTTGCAAACTGCAATTTCTTAGTTTTCCTTCACCTATGCAAAATGTTTCCTCTGCACTTGGCCCTTTAGTTAGATTCATTTTCATGCTTTTAGAAACCAGTCAAGCCACATGTGACTTGCGCAGTGTGATTCATGCTACCTGGATATTGGTATCATAATTCTAGGCTGCAAAATGTTTGTTTCAGTGAGCTTTTTCTTTGTACAGTGACTTCGTGGACGAGAAGAACATCACCTTCTACAGAAGCATATTTATTGCTAACTATGGCACTGCACAATAAATAGACCCAGCGTCAAACTCCATCACACCTTGCTAATCACCACTGCCACTCCCTATTTTTATTTAAAAGTTATAAGAGGGGAAAAACAGAGAAATTATGTCTGGTGCCAGTGGACCAGGTTCCTGAACGTGTACATGTTGTGTATTTATTGACATTTCTACAGTTGTTCAGAACACTCTCTGGGGCAAAATTGTTAACACTTTGCTATGTCACTTTAAAAACACAGGGATGCTTTGTATTTAGAATAATACGGCGCTTCCTTGCGTTTCTCCCCGCACTGGCACTAAATTCAGCTGCCTAGCGCAAACGCAGGCACCCTTGCACCATACTGCAAGGGTGCTTGCGTTGAGGGGATGATTGTTTATGTGCTGGAAGGTGTCTCTTCCTGCACATTAACAATCCAGAATGGCAATTTGCAACTCCTATATGTGCCGCATTGTAAAAAAGAACTATTGATGGACAGAATGCAAAACAATGTCATACATTCACCCCAGTACAGAGATCTGGGCCTAAATCCATCGTTTTTTTGCTCACCATGCCATTCCAGTTTGGACCCAGCCATATGCAAATCAGTCTTCACCTTGTGCCCAACGGGAACAGCCGAACTGCCAGGCCAGGTCCTCCCTGGACTGGAAACAAGCATCCTAGGACCGGTTTCGGGGTTTCACCCCTCTTCACCCAGGATAGCTTGATTCCAGTGGCATGGAGAGCACGGGACTCACGTCTGAGCATACCCGTCCCACTCGGGGTGACAAATGCAAAAAGAACTATTGATGGACAGAATGCAGAACAATGTCATACATTCACCCCAGTTCAGAGATCTGGGTCTAAATCCATCGTTTTTTGCTCACCATGCCATTCCAGTTTGGACCCAGCCATATGCAAATCAGTCTTAACTCTGTGCCCAATGGGAACAGTCCAGCCCGTACTGCCAGGCCTGGTCCTCCCTGGACTGGAAACCAGCATCCAAGGACCGGTTTCGGTTTTCACCCCTCTTCAACCAGAATAGCTTGATTCCAGTGGCATGGAGAGCACGGGACGCACGTCTGAGCATACCCGTCCCACTCGGGGTGACAAATGCAAAAAGAACAATTGATGGACAGAATGCAGAACAATGTCATACATTCACCCCAGTACAGGGATCTGGGCCTAAATCCATAGTTTTTTTGCTCACCATGCCATTCCAGTTTGGACCCAGCCATATGCATATCAGTCTTGACCCTTGTGCAGCACACTTAGAAACAGCAAAAACTGGGAGAAATAAAGCATTTCTCATCTTTTTGCCATGTTAATACCAGGTTTTCCCTGGGCTTAATTTTGGCGCTGCCTCCTATTTATGCCACACTTATAAATAGGGGGCAGCATCAAAATCAATGGGTTTTGAGGAACACCCATCACAACACCCATTTACCACCCCTTTCACGCTAAGTGTAGTGGGAAAGGGGGCCTTATTTACAAGGCGGCGTTAAGCCACGTTAAGTGCTTAATGCACCTTGTAAATAAGGGGAAACCCCTATCGCCAGAGGAATGACACAAAAAGTGACGTTCCTGTGGCAATAGGGGCTTGTAAGTATGCCCTTCTGTGTCTTCAGGATCGATGCCCCACAACATTGCTAAGGTCACCTTTCTACTATGTGACTCTTCATTCCTTTTCTCTCTAACCATCTCTTGGGAGTCATTGATGCCACATTTTCCACTTCAGCAGGATAAGATGAACAGCAGTCAATC
The DNA here is from genome assembly GCF_964204655.1 of Triturus cristatus. NCBI lineage: Eukaryota > Metazoa > Chordata > Amphibia > Caudata > Salamandridae > Triturus > Triturus cristatus. The sequence continues at coordinate 457,035,088 of NC_140592.1, read as the reverse complement.
CCTTTGGTGCCTGTTTGAATCGTCCCACGCCATAGTTCCTTTGATCAATTTCTTTAAAGCTGATACCAGAGAAAGATTGTTACAACACATCCATGTCTAAACCTAAACCATCTTTCAGTAGTATTGCATACTGCATGTATCATCTGTGCTTCTAGTTGTCGGTGCTTGCCTATGATGTTCTATGGCAACTATTTGGCACTATGGATTGCTTGCTGTGTGTTCCTGGCTTGCAACCACTTTTCTATGCAGTAGTAAACCACACACAAGGAATGGAGTGGTGAAGTATTAATGTGTGGTTTGCCTTGAGAGTATCTGAGATCCACAAATTTTAGTTTTTTGGCTTTCTCTAACACTTTCCCACCCTGAAAATGGTCAGAGAGTTACTCCGGCAAAGTGAGGGGAACCCCTTCAGGGGTGGAACACGGAATGCAACGCCCTCAAAACTTCATGGGGGTGCGGTGGAAATGAAATGTGTTTTTCCACAGGGAAAATAGTTTTAAGCATTGGGAAGAAAAGGGAAAGAACTGTAAATGCATTTGCACAGCTGAGTGTGCATGCACCTCGTGCAGAGTTGGACTGTGCAGGCAATGCTGCTTGGGGAAATACCAACTGTAAGTTGAGGTTTCCAGTAGTGCCCTTGAAAACAGTGACTGGTTTAGCAGTTTTCCTAACATGCCACCGATAATGTTTTTTCTCAACTCCTAAACTCTTAAAGCACAAAGTTTGTGAATCCACAAATTCGTATTTAAGAGTATGTATAAGGGTTAAGATTCTGGATTGGCATGTGGGTTGCACCTTAGGTTGTGGGTGCCGGAGCTTGAGGCTGCACCATAGAGTAGAAGGAATAGAGCTGTCCGTCTCGACGGTAGAAGTTGCTGTGTCTAGAACGTCTCGTCGTGATTTGAGCAAAGAATCTTGCAGAGCCTAGGGTGACACCTGGTGGCTAACAGAAGAAACGATACCATATTCATATCAAGTGCCTATACGATTCATATAATAGGAACACTGGATCTCACCGCTGTGACTTGTTTTGCGAAGCATAATAATTTTGTTTTTTCCAATCGCAGACGCAGTTGTGATGGTTCTGTGCAAGTGACTTCTGGGTCACTGTATCCTTTATGTGTGTCTTTATGGAACCAGTTCTGTAGAGAGACCACATAACTTGCAGACTGATGGAACCTATCTAAAATAACACGTAGTGTCAGAGAGAAAGAACTGGCTGTTTTTAACATTGTGTGCATACCAGTCCATATTATTTTGCCCACCCAGTGGCGTAACGAAACTTGAGGGGGCCTCCTGCAAAGTATATGGAGGGGACCCCTCCCGACTCACTCAGAAGCTCAGGCCAGGGTACTGTTCTGTGAGGGTCCCCTGGACCTCGGGGGCCTTTGTTACGACACTTTGCAACCATGCCACCTGAGTTTGGGCCCAGCTATATGCATCTTAATCTTGACGCTGTTCCAATAGGATCATTCCAGCTGGAACTGCCAAGCCAGGTCCTCCCTGAACCAGAACACAAGCAACCTAAGACCGGCTTTGCCCTCATTGGGGCTCGTCAGTTGGGTGCAGTTTTCTTCCAGAGGCTCAGTGACCACTGGATCCACCTCTGAGAGTACCCGTTGCACTTAGGGTGTTACACTGAAGTATACAAAAAAAGTAATGGATGGAATGCTTGAATTATTCTCAGCAACTGGTGATCATACGGGGACGCATCCCAGTCCAGTGCACTCTTCTCAGCGCTGATTGTCATATTTTGTGACTTCATCCTGGCCCTGTAAGATCCGTTTGCTTTTACCAGGCAAAGTGTGTCCTGTGGAGGGAGGGCGAAATAGAGAGCGGCGATGTTAGAGGGGAGAGAAACTGCGGCTGCCCGCGGCCCCCGCAGGGGGCCACCCTAAGCGGGCGGCCACCCTTAGTCGCATTTGGCACTCCCCCACCCCTACTAAGACGGGGGACTATAGGAGGAGTCCCCTGACCAGCTACGTCACTTCCGGCACAAAGAGGAGGGGGAGCTATTTATGCCTCCCCCGGCCATCTTGGCGTCCTCTTTGCGCCGGACACGCCGTCCTTGCAGGGCATGCGAGGCACTGGTCCCGCTCAATGCGCAGGGCAAGGGGCTTTGGCTTCATCAGGCATGAGCCATGCCGGGCGAAACCCAAAGCTTAAGTTGACATAATTTGGGTGCACTTGGCACAGGTGGGCTTTGATCCGTTCTTACAGGACATGAATATGGCCCGGGAAGTTGCAGGTGGCAGTGAGAAAGGAACTGTTTTGGTGGGGGGCTCTTTAGGCGACGGTAGCCGCCTCCAGAGCTGTGGCGGAGTTACAGGGCGATCTGGAAGCATATGGGTACAGAAAGTTTACCTCTGCAAGAGCACAATAGGGGTGCCAGAGCCAAATCACAGGAACCTCGTGTGGAGGGTCCTGGAACAACTACGTCGGCGCCCCGTTAGTCCTTCGGGCGGTTGTGGGCCTGAACAACCGGGGGTTCGCCTTGCTACGCTCCGCCCTGAAAAGGGCGTGAGTAATAAGGGACCAATGTGTCACATGATCCAGTAAGGGGATCACCCGTGATCCAGTAAGGGGATCACCCCCCATAAGGGGAGCACTGATTGGTTTCTCCACAGTGCGTGGCTCATCAGGCGGGCAGGGCAGCATAGGTTTATACAGCTGCCTGCCCTTGGATCGCCCGTAAGATAACCCACCATATTGCATACTTTTGTATGGAATAAACCTGCAGCAATAGTTTTCCCAAACAAAAATTGTGTTGTGTATTTATTTATGCATGCATACTCTGTTGTGGTAAGGGTGGGGCCTGGTGCCATAATGGGACTATGGAAGGTGCAGCTCTTCCGGCGCAATCTCAATGCGCAGTCATTTCTGTTACTGTCTGACCTGGATTTACTTTCAATTTGGAATGAGCACCTTAGCAGGGACCTTATGTTTGCCTTCACACAAATTCTGTCATCATGAAATGAAACGCTCACTGTGGCCTTTCCTTTCAATTACTCCACACAGAATACCAAATTCTGTCCGTCCTAAATGCTTCCATTGCCCCTTTGGTTCCTACAGCAGCAAAGTGCAGTAGAATAGATTGTTAGCACATTCCTTACAACCAGCTGGAAAGTATAAATGTGCATCAGTTCATACATTCCAGTAGGACAGTGCACAAGGGCAGGTAGAGAACAGCTAGAGAAACATAGGCAGGACGAGGGCAACACTCCATACGTTAGTGAGATCTCTGGACTGGCTCTGCATTACACAACTGTCTTGTTAACTTTAACCCTGATTAAATTGTTCAAAAAGAAGTGGTACAGAATGACTATATACTATGTGGTCAAAATATCAGCCGCGAAATTACTAAATCTGCAATATCAACGACCACTGTATCGGCACAGTAAGCAGATATGGAGCTGAGAATAGTAAACCTATACTTCTCTGTATGTTCTTATCTTAACGAGATAGTGGCATACGATATTGTCAACGTAATATTTTTATATATCGATAGCTCAATCCGCAAGGCATTGTGACATGCAATCAGGGGCATAGTTTTATGGGGGGTTGTTTGGGATGTTAACCCCCCCCCAATAGATGTATTTTCTGATACATAGTTGGGTACAGGTGCTTTCAGTTGGGTATTGTGAGATGTCAGTCGGATCTCACCCGGAATGTTTACATACACTCAGAAAAAAACGCAAACACAATCCACACAAATATTGTTTATTTTACAAAATATTGTGTTTTCTCTCTTAGTACTCCTATCAATCAGCATTCCTCTCTTTTTCCAGTGTCCCTCTCATGCACCCTGCTTGTCGTATAATGTATTTAAACATTATATGACAGTTGGAAAATCTGAAGCTCTCCCTCCCCCCCCCCCCCCCCCAATCTTGCTAACCAAGTTACGCCACTGGATAGTCTCTCAAAGCACATTTTAGTCGTCCATTTTATAAACTTGTTTCTGGAACCACCAGCCAATGTCAAATCAATTTACCTTTTTTGATAGCATCTCTTCTCCCTCATATTAGTAACTTTCCTTGCACTTTGGTGGCTTTTATCCTTTCTCAAAGCGTTTGCAGATTTTACCTTCTTTGAGCTTAGCAATTGTAATTGGTGGCGGTCAAATGTAGGGCGTCATGCAGGTGTGGTTAGCACAGGTAACATCGGCGGGGCGGGGTTGGGGCGAGGAGAGTGGGTGGGAAGTGGACAGACGACGGGATAGGGAAAGTAAAATAAAAAAGTAAATTAAACCAATTACCACTTGACGATGCAGCGAGTGCAAGGTAAGTGTCTTTCATTTTTATTTTATTTTACTTTCCCTATCCTGTCGTCTGTCCACTCCTCCACAACCCCCCTCCCCCCCCCCCCGTCCTGGCTGCGCCTGGCGTCATGTTGTCCTTCACGAGACTGAAAGCTAAGTAACAGTGCATCTCAGATCCTAACAAATCTTTAGTTCCTCTGTAATTAACAATGACTTCCAAGCACTGTAACCAAGGTATGGGAGTTTCACTAAGCTTGATTAAGAAAATACTAAGCATTCTGGAACCCTTTTCAGGCAACGTGTTGGATCCCATGCCATCCATGTCGCTATATTGTGGAATGACCCTCCAGCCTGTACGCATGCAGCACCATCACCTATTATTTTCAGGTAGCTGGTGAAGCCCAATTTGTGTCAGTGCTAGGATGCTTGTTACTGTTTTTGTCAATAATGGCCTGCATTCTGAGCTGGGCTAGTACTAAAGGACAAGATGTTACTATTTAATTCATTATAACCACCCCAATTAAATGGCAGTACGAGGTTGAGGTCAAGATAGTAAATTAACTTGAGTGGTAGAACCCCTTTCAGAGGGGTGCAGGGGCTACTGGGCACAGCCGTGGCGGCTGAGGCCTTTTACTAATGATATCCCAGGGCCCGACCTCCTATGGATCCTGAGCAACTGGACAAAGTACCCCTTCTGCACTTGACTCTCAGTGCTATCTGTGGACATGCAGCCAAAAGCTCCCCCAGGGGAGGAGGTGTAAATACAGGTAAGTGAAGGTGACTCATAACTGAAAGTATAAACAGTTCGAACAATAAATCAATGTCTAGGCAAATACTTGCTTTTATATGAAAAAGAAGTATTTTATTTCTAACTCTGCACATGCAACGGAATAACAATATGCACAAGCAATAACACAGTCCCCTTGGGGTCGGGGATCTGGTAGTTGTTAGGCAAATCCCTGTCCCATCCTCTTCCTTGTAATGTGCTTGGGGTTATTCCCCATTCACTGGTGACTGCTTCCAGGGGGAAATGCTCACTAAGAGGCCTTACTCTAGAGCTCCTCTTTGACTCTTCAGGGATTAGTCAAAAGTGTTAATGGTGCCATAGCACCCTTAGCAGCATGTCCCTGAAGGTCCAAAAGGCAAAGTTCACATCTTACCCGCCCCTGCAGCACAGGAACATTCAGCGATGCAGAGGGGTGTCCTTAGTGTGGGCACCTGCAAGTTTTAATTCTGCTAAAATACAGTCAGGCTGCTTGCTGCCCACACTGCAGGCTTTCTCTCTTAAGCGGTGCTGTCAGCTCCTCCATTTATCAGAGTAGCTCCCAGGTTGCAAAGACACGGTAAGTCAGCCTTCCCTGGTGGGGAGGTGGCGGGAAATCCTTTCATCAACTCCCAAATGGAGCCCAGTAAGGAAGAGGCATCATCCGCTGCGTCCACTGCACTCCTCGGGGGTCAGACTGGGGCAGTGCTCTCTCTGTGCAGTATCAGTCCACCAAATGCAGCCTCAGTCTTTTCCTCAGGTGCCGGCCGAAAAACCTGGCAACGTTGGTACCGGTAGCCCCTCTTGGCATGCCGGGTTGCCGAAGGTACTTTGTAAATCTGGAGCAGACTCCTCCAGTGTAAACGCCTCCACCACTGCAGTTACAAGTCTCAGCCCTCCTTCCATAGCAACTGTACCGATGGCCTTCCTGGCATATGGGGTCACCGAAGTGTAGTGATACGAGCTTAGAAAGACCCACACACTTAACACACAGCTCGGTCCACAGTGACCCTCTCCTGGCATACAGGAGTTGCCAGACACCACACAGGGCAACAACTTGATTGGTACACAGCTGTTCCCTCACACCTCGCTCAGGGCATCCTCTCAACAGGGCTCCCCACTAGACTTTGCTCCCTCCTCTTCCTCATAGGGCACACTGGTCTTTGCAAGCAAGCAGGCAGGCAGGCGCTAGTCCTCCAGGCTAGGTGGTCTTGGTTTTTCTGGGTCATGTTCCCTCATCCAGCAGGGAGACTAGGAGGTCTTAGCCCCTAGTCCTGGTCACAGGAATCCCCTTTCTCACACAGTCCTTCTGGCTGCTCAATCGTCCCTTCTTTTAGTCCTTTTCCACACACCAAATGTGATTTAGGGTCTCAGACTTTGAAGTTTTATGTTGGGGTGCTGCTTCTTTTGAAATGTATATTTCTCTTTTTCTTGTTTTCTCCTGAAAGGATTCCTGTCACAGCAGGCAAGACTCCAAAGCTGATTGATCCACAACACAATTCATGGGAGTCACCAGAGTTCACACCTGGATATCAGCCACTCTACAAGTACACATACATTCAGTACACACATGCAGTATGCACGCACTGTTCAGCACTGAAGATTTTTGAGTGTTTGCAAACAGACACTGCCAGCACATACACTCATCATGTGCGTGCTGAACATTACTTCACCATTCAAGTATTGTACTTCACACAAGCACACATACATTCAGTAAACACATACAGTATGCACGCACTGTTCAGCACTGAAGATTTTCTATACTGTACCAGAGTGTTTGCAAACAGAGACTGCCAGCACATACACTCTTCATGTGCGCGCTGCACATTACTTCACCATTCAAGTATTGTACTTCACACAAGCACACATACACCCAGGACATGCTTTCATTCTACATGCGCTGCGCTGCACAGCACTATATCTCTCATGTAATGTATTCTTCGAAGGCATACATACACCCAGTACATACACTATCCATAGATGCACTGCACAGTACTGTTTTGTGCCTTTACTGTACTCTTCCCAGGCACACCTACATCCAGCGTAAGGTCACCTCTCCTATGCTACACAGCACTACACATCTACCAAATGTAGGCCAAGGGTGAGTTAAGCACACAGCAGCTGCACTTTTAAAGTGGTGAGTGAGCCTGTACGCCTCACTCCAGTGACACAGGGTAAAAAGGTCCTGTTCACTACTGCTGATCTCTACACAGTATTCTGCCACCACCGTGCTTGTGCTGCTTAACCCTTGGTGAAGGGGGTAGTCATTCACCACTTTTAGTGTAGTGCTTTGGGCACCGGTCCTGGTCCAACAAGAGCGCAATCCGTGAGACAAGACTAAGTCATGGTGCACAAGTATGGTCCGTGTTTATCTATGACAAAAATATCTGCATTATGGATCCAGACAACAGTACAGTTGGGCACTCATGGTAGGAGTCTTTTTTATTTACACAACATATTTTCTTGACTTTTGTACCACACAGCCCAGAGCCCAGAAGGATCTGGACAAAATGAAACTAACATTACCATTTTAAGGTACAGCAATAATTCCTAATTGTCCATTGGCTAAGGTTACAGTGGGTATTGAGAAACATAAGCATACATGAGATCGTAAAGTAACAAAAACTATACAAAACATTACGTATCCATGTTCTAAATTTCATATTCTGGTCCTTCCTGACATCCCCATTAATTCGAGGCCTAGACCTGTGCTGTATTATTCTGATCTTGCCCGTAAGATATTATTTTATTTCCATTCGTTGGCCCATTGTAGTATGTGTTTCCAGTGGTAGGCCTCTGACCTCTGCCCATCTGTGCCATATTTTGGTGTGTTCCTGAGGGCATCCGCGAGCTGTGATAAGTGAAATTTCCGGTCCCATATTGAAATCCATGCCCTTTTTCCAGGTCCCAATGCGGGGTGCAGTGTTTGCTTTCCATTTTCTAGCGATATCTCGTTTGGCTAGTGTGAGGCCAAGAAATAGAAGATGGCGTTTATATCGATGTTCCTCTATTCCCTCTGTGCAATGTAATAATGTGAGTTTAGGGGATCTGGGGAGATCTCATCCCAGAACTGCTGCTAGGCAATTCAGCACACTACCCCATAAGCGACCTAGTGTCGTGCAAGACCAAATTGTGTGTAGGATTGTGCCTTCATCTTGTTTGACGTCATCAGCATATACGGTTATGCGCTCTGATATCTCTGGCAACCACTCAAAGCCTCACACAAGTGCATCACGTCTGACCCATGTGGCCAGGGGTTCTATGGCGAGAGCGAATAAGAGAGGGGGAGAGAGGGCAACCTTGTCTTGTACCACGGCCAAGTGGGAATTGGCCGTAGACCCGGCCTGCCACCCAAACAGAAGCTGTGAGGGCTGTATATAACAATCGTATATGTGCAATGAATTTGGGGCCCATATTCAGATGCGCCAACACAGTGGCGTATCTAGCCCTATGAGCGTCCGTGCCGGTCTCTGCGTTTGCCGCCCCCCAGTAGCTGCAGTGAAGAGCAGGGGGGGGGGGTGCTGGCGCGTATTTTCTCTGTTTGCCTCCCCCCATGTGCCGAACGCATTGAGGAGCAGGGGGGCTATTGCCACCCCGAGACGACAGGTATTAGCGGGGGAGGCCGCCCCACCCCCTCCAGCTACGCCACTGCGCCAACAGTATGAACATGTTTGTCCAGCTGACCGAATCAAATGCCTAATCTATGTCTGCAAGGAGTAAGGCCGATGGTCGGCCTAAGCGATCTACTGCTGCTATGCATTGTGAGCCCGACGTATGTTGTGTCGCGTCGCTCTATGTGGCATGAAACCGGCCTCATCCAGATAAACCACATCTGGTATGGGTGGTAACAATCTATTCACTAGTACTTTTGCCAGTATTTTGGCTTCAAGATTTAGGAGTGAGATTGGTCAGTATGATGAACAGAGTTCGAGTGAACGCCCTGGCTTCGGGAAAACAACGATTTCTGCGTGTCTCCAATCGGGCGGCATACATTTATCTTTCAGGGCGCTGAGGACTGTCGCCAGATAACAAGGTTCTAGTATAGGCATGTATGCTTTAAAAAATTTGCAAGGAAATCCATTGGGTTCTGGTGCTTTCCCAGGCTTCATTTCTGTTATGGCTTTGGTTAATTCCTCTAGGGTAATGGGGGTTTCTAGGGAGTGTCTTTGGCGGTATATCCCAAAAGCAATCTTTGATTTGGGACTGTGTTAGGACTTCGTATTCTGTATATATGGTTTGATAGAATTCGGCTAAGCAGTAGGAAACCTCATCTGGGTCTGTGAGGATCGTATCGTCTTGTGACTTAATCACTGGTATCTGAACTGGTTTCAGGGTGTGTTGACACTGTCTGTGTAGGAGTTTACCTGATTTATCCCCCCATTGGTGTATCCTGCTTTGAGTGGCCTGCCATGCAAGTTTGGCCTCCTCTAGCAGTAGCTCCTGGTATTGTTGTTGTAGTATGACTAATTGTCTAGGAGCGTTGCCCCCGTCTCTCTCCCTGCCACGTCTCTCTACGTCCATAATTTGTGCCTCTATTTGTAACAGCGTCTTTTTTTTCCGGCGTCGCTCTACTGTGCAATAAATAATGTCGAATCCCTGTAGAGTTGGCTTCATTGCTTCTCATAGGGTTATAGCGAACTAAGTCATCCGCTCATGTATACGCGTTTTATATAGTGGATTATGCATGTGCCAGAGAGAGAGGCGCCAATGGAAGAAAGGTAGTTTAGGGCCAATTAACAGGTGTAATTTCACAGGGGAGTGGTCCGACAGACCTCTAGGCAAGATCTCTGCTATAGGTATTCTGTGGGCATGTTCACGTGTAATGAACATATAGTCTAGTCTAGAGAATGAGACGTGGACTGCTGAGAAGTATGTATACCCTGCAGTTGTGGGGTGTAGGGCTCTCTATATGTTCGTCCACCACAGCATCTCTGTCATGGGGCCCAACTTAGAATCCCTTGGTGTCCCATGTGGGGTTGTGTGTCTCCACCTGTCATGTTCTGAATGAATCACATCATTCCAGTCTCCCCCGACTATTGTGAGGCATTCTGGTATGATCCCCCAGATATCTAGTATGCATTCGATGAATGTTTGGTTTAGGGATGGAGGGGCATAAACACTGCCCAGCACTATAGATTCTTCTCCCACTTTGCCTTGGACAAAGATATACCTGCCCTGTGTATCTGCCCATGTAGGAATGAGAACGAAGGGGATTTTCTGTTGAATCAATATAACAGTCCCTCTAGATCAGAGGTCTTCAAACTTTTGGATGCCGAGACCCCCCTGTCAACATTTTGAGGCGTAAGGACCCCCTCCTGACAAAAATGTCTAAACCTGTTGACTAAATTGCGTGGGATGAAAATGTAAATGAGGTTATGTGATGCCGCGTATTTTGGGATAGCATTGCTTCATTATTTTGATATTTGTTACACACAGTAACGCTGAGGAAAGATTTCACCCAATCAGTACCCATTTATAACCAAAATACAGCAATTATCATCAGAAAGATTTCAAGTCAACCTTTGTGAAGGGCCTTTCACTCTGCAGCAATACGTGCTGCCACATTAGAAGCTCACCTGGCCCTGACCGGAAGAAGCAGGGGTCCCTTAAAACCCTGGCGGTTTTGTGTAGAGTTAAGCCTTTTACCCATGCAGCTTTCCTCTCACCCCCTCCCTTCCATCCCTCTCTCCTCTCCTAACCCCGGATCCCTCTCTCACTTTGCAGGTCATTTTCTTTCACCCCTTTTTACAACTTCTGAACTCTCCCCATTCAACCTCTCACTTCACCTTTAATCACCTCTTGCCATTCTGTCCTTTCACTGCCCTCATCTCTAACAGTCTCTCACATTTATCTCATGGTCTCTCTGGCCCTGTCACCTCCCGTGCCCCCCAGCACTTCTCATTCACCTCGTCTCTTCATTCAAATTTTTGTCTATTTGTATCTCACACCTCTCCAGTCCCCCCATTCCTCTTTCACATCTCCCCTTTGTTCTAACAGAAGCCCTCACCTTTGGATCACACTCACTTCTTGCGTGTCCACACTTCTCTTCGGCAATTCACATTTCTCCTCATCCCTGACCTCTTCAATCAAATTCTCTCACTCCCTTGCTGGCCTCTCTCATTTTGGGTGCGGATGCAAGTTCAGAATGGGATGAATGAATGTATGATTACTGATGGGCTTGTTTGAGTGAGTTGCATATTGAGTAGTGAGGGGGACAGGTGAGTGAAGTGTCACATGAGTGCAGGATGAGTAGTGTACTCGTGTGACTGCAGGTTGAGGTATAGTGTGAGCAGGACAAGTGCATTTTGAGTGCAGAGTGATCACTGTGAGTGCAAGGTGAGAGGGTGAATGGTGCAAGTGCATGGTGATCAGTGTGAGTGCATTGTGATCACTGTGAGTGCAAGGTGAGCGTGACAATAAAGGGCGAGAATGAGGAATGAGTTGTCTGAATGCAGGGTGCATTCCCAGACCCATGAAGTAACTCAGCATGTTATTGACGGGGCGTAGACTTTAAGATCTAAGTTAAACAATTGCGGCATTAATCGGGGATCGAGGGTGAAGGAAATAAATAATGTGCTGAACCTGCAACAAACTTCCAGTCCTATGGTTAGGGTTACCAGCAGATTATTTTTATGGCCCAGTCGGTACAAAAAAAAGCAGTCACCTAAAGCGGTATTTTCAGCGCTTATCTGTGCATACTTCCCTGGGCCGGCTTTAGTGCTGGTGGTGCCCTGTGCGACAATGTTTGTTGGTGCCCCCCCAATAACCACCCCACCACGGATTCTCTCACTAGCACCCTTTAACAGTGACCAAGTCTCCATAACCCCACACTCTCAGATGCATTGAATAAGTTATATAGTGCCACTCATACCAGTGTAGGGTGTCCGAGCACTTTGCATCACACACACATTACACAGAGACAATCAATCATAAGTGTGTAAATCAGTGTATAGGAAATGTTACATAAGCCAAAGGACTAAAAGTATAGGAGTCACATGTCATCCATACTGGTAGGCAGCATAGTTCAAGAGTGCTTGGTGTGGAGAAGCACAAACTCAGAGTCGAAAAAGAAACAGCATAGTTGGGAGTTTCCTTTAATTATAAGAATTGATTTCTAGCCAAATTAACCCTTTTTGCAACATTAATCAATGGTCTAATAATGTACTCTTTGTAGTGTGCATGCTGTTCTAGGATGAAAGTTAATAGCTCACTATCCTATATTAGGAGTTTAAGTTATAAATTGCAAGTAACAAAAGGATGTCTCTTTTGAAAGCAGTAACCTGCTGATCTCTTCACATCATACGCACTCTGTAATCTACTTGGTACACGTTCTTTGCAGCAGGCATATTAACCCTCTGCACTAACTTCACCTAAGTCAAAACCTCAACTATACAAAATTCTGATCTCTCTCCAGGAAGATAATTAATCACGAGTTATCTTGACATTTATGTGAGGCCTGGCAATTGCCGGGAAAGAAACGCTGCAGCAGGTGCTTCAAAAGCACAATAAACTTTCACACAGGGCGCCCCCAGAAAGCCAACTTTGTATTCCTTTCCATGAAATGCATTCTCACACTACGGCAGTGAATGTAAAATCCAAATGTAAGGAATAGGCACAGTGGGGACCCAGGGGGTACTGGAACCAGCAAAAAACCCTAAGCCTCTGTAACCAGTTTACAAAGGCATGTTAAAATGCAAATGGTCTTTAAAGACCTGTGAAAAAACACGGGGGTGCCGGAGATAGGAATCCAGACACTGCCCAGCTGAGCCCCCAGCAGCTCAAGTTTCACTGCAGCAGCCCAGGGCTGAGACACAGGAGGGGGGGGGGGGGAAGTGTGGGGGGATGCTGAAGCCCTTGGGCCTGGGCAGAAGTGTGACTGGGAAGGCGCGACCCCCTTTGCATCACTCCACGGCCCCCCTGGGGGTCGCGCCCCACAGTTTGAAGACCCCTGCTCTAGATCCTCTTACGCATCCCGAGTGGAATATGTGCATAAAACCATAGCGGGTCAAGCATGGGTCCTTAGTCCCCATGAGGTGAGCCTCTTGTAGGAGTAGAATTTCAGCTCCTGTGCATTCCGCTTGTTTAAGAACAGCACCACGCTTTATCTTATCGATTAGGCCTTGGACATTCCAAGTTATCGTATTGAGCTTGCCGAATGGAGTCTGTCCCCTCAGTGTTGTCATCGGATTGGGCAGTGTATGTGATCGGGGTGTATCCTATGACGGAACAAAGACGTCGATATGGTGGATGCGGCTTGTTATCAAGTATATTAAACAAAACCTGGTTCTGAACTTTCTTTCCCCACCCCCAGCCCCCACCCACTCCCAACCCCAATACCTCAGTAAACTTTGAAGCATCCAATGTTTTTCTCAAACGTCCCATCAGAACAGATGCCCTGAGAAGTTCTAGATTGTTCGCTCGGGTGTTGTAGCCCTCAGTTCATGCCGGCATATTTAGAATTCTCTTTCTTGGCATGCTGTGACGTGGGTCTCCAGATGATGAGTCTGAGTCTCAGGGTGGCAGTGTGTGGCAGTGTGTGTGGCTTCACCGGACGGAGTTCATCTGACCACTAGAATACCTCCTCCGGTGTGTCAAAGAACACGTTACGGTTTTTGTAGCTGATTCTCAAGTTCTCGGGCGGTGTGCTTTTGCCACGGTGAAATATTGACGCTGTTGTTGTACTATCCTAGTATAATCAGAAAATATCATTATACGATGGGATTCGTAGGTGAGGGATTCTCGTGACCTGGCCTGTCAAAGAATAGTATCTATATCGTGAAAGTTGAGTATCCGCGCTATGACTGGCCGCAGTCTGGAACATGGGTAGGGTAGGAGTCTTTAACCATGCACTGGACTTTTCCGTCTCCACACTGAGGGTCACAGAATTTCCAGGCCCTTTACTTAAAGATGTCACAAAGGGGAAGCCAAGAGGGCAGCATGAACCAAACCCTATGCTTTTCAAGGCCCCACAATCCTATAACAAAATGCATTAATATATTTTGAATTAAATTAAATCAGACTTGCCTGTCCATATGAACAGTGAAGCAGCTTGCATTGCTATTTCACTAGATGATGCCAGACGCCTTAGCTACCTATTTTCTTTCTCCACGGAGGACTTCTTTTGCTTCCTACTTTGACTCAAGTGCTTAGATTGCGTGAATGGACATCCATTGAGCCCCAAAGACGGTGGAGGGCACCAGCACTTATTTTTGGAGACCAGCACTTATTTTTGGAGACCAGCACTTATTTTTCCGTATTAGCTATTTACTAAGTTCAAAAGAGGGAACAATACAGAGATCATTACCAGTCTTGGTATTTGGCCCACCATTGTTTAATTGCTCCAGCCACAGGCTTCTAAGCAGAGATTCGGGCACTGGCACTCTTTCTTTCACAAATTAAGATGTGGGTAAGAAAGAGCAAATTTCCGAACTTCTGGCCTGTAGGAAATTCTGTGTTCCTCAGACTATTAGGGTCAGCAAATTGAAGAGGGGCCTGTTTCTAGGTTCAAACTACAGGTCCTTTGGTGAAAGCAGAAGCAAAGTATTGCCTTTACTGGTGGGAAAATACGTTTTCAAGAGTATACGAAACTTATGGCAGTTTAAGCACAGTTAAAATAGGCACAAGCCAAGAATTCCAGTGATTGCCCCTAAATGGTAAAAAGAACAGCCTCTATATCTAGACTTGAAGATCCTAGTGATGTTTAAAGAGGGAGAGGTGTGGCACAGCCGCCAGGGCAGCTTACTCCAGAGTGCAGGGTTTACGGTTCAATCCCCGGCGGCAGCAGCAGCTCAGCTCAGCATCGTTGATTCCGGGCAGTTGCTCACTTAATCACTCTGACGGCCCCAGCACCTTAAGAACCTTAGGGGTGAGTAGTTTGTGCTTTAAAAATACCTGATTTCGATTTAAAAGATGGACCATTTAGAGTCAAACAAGAGTCTCGGACTCTAGAAGGATACTAAGACTCAAGTATTTGTTGAGAACTCTATTTCAATGGCAGATGAAGACATTCAACCTCTGGGCCACCTGAAGACAGTGAAGAGCAGCTAAAAGGGAGTGAAACTGAAGAAAACCAAGAAAGTCAAGAGTAAACAAGCAGAGGAGGCCTAGCGCCTGGCCATTACTTATCACCTGGCTTCATTGTCACTCTCATTTACTTGCTTATTGGTTACTGCGTACCAGTTTCACTTTTTCGTGTGTTTGTCCCATTGATGGAACATGGATAAGGAACTGGTTTATTGCTTTATTATTGTCATGTGGATAATCGCACTTGGATTCAAGTACTTTTTTAGGTCGAAGACTACCAGACAGTGCACCTATCTGGTTTGCTAAAGACATCATGGGGACAGTCAGAAATCTGACCTAGGAAAGCATTCCACCTGTTGCTTGCCATTGGCTTTGTGGTTGGTAAATCACATTTTCTGACTTTCTATTTGCCAGCTTTATTTGTTTTAGACTGTCCAGTTTGAGTTCATGCCTTCCATTGCCCAAACCTTGCTTACTGTATTCTTGCACAAACTTGCTTTCTGTAAACATTCCTTTAAATCTTGTTCTGATCTTGTCACATTTGCTTTGCATTCTAAGACAGAGGTCAAATGTCAAGCTCTGTCTTCTGAGGTAGCTTGACGTTTTCCTTTTCTTTCTGTGACTTCAATGTGAGAGAATGTATGTGACAATCCTGCTGAGTATCATAAACAAAGAGAGGACGCGGAACCCATGGTACATCCCGCTCTTGCAGAAGATGCGAAATCCTCAAAATGAGTCAAATTAAACCTCAACAAGGAAATGGAAGACACAAGAGAACCTTGGAAAATAATGTCATCCAGTTCATGGTCCTGCGGAGGACATTTAATTGTACGTTCGAAACGCGTCGACACTTTAAATATTAGAGAGTTTGTTAAAAGACTTTGGAATAAAGGGAACCTGAAAACAGAAAGAAAACCCAGGACTCTGTTTGAAAGCCCAAAATGCTTCCAACCCCTAGTTATGGTGTAGGAGGACAGAGAAAAGAGAGTCCCCAGTTTTGCCGACAGCGTCTACCCAATTGGAGTACTTTCATCTGGATAATTAGATACTGAACCCGCTGGTGTATTAGCCCGCCGGATACTGTTGAGGCGAGGTTTATAGATTGATTAGAACACATCTTAGGGTATCTAACCTGCAGCAATACTTCAAGTGGTAGGTAGTTTTTTCACATATACCACGGTGTGTAGGTAGTTTCACATTATATTCATGGTCCTGATGAATTGCCATAGACCCGGTGGGGCTGTCAAGGCAAGAAACATGTTGACCTATTGGAGTAGAGCACCACTTTGTTCTGATTTATTATGTCAGACAAAACCGCCTCTCCTTTTTCTTTTAATCAGGTAGGAACCAGAGTCAAATAAATTATATTGGTTACCTAACCTGTTTTAACTTTCACTCTTTACACACACCGACACTTTCTAGGCCCCTCACTCACACCTCACTAATTGGCAAGGAACAAAAGATCTCCGCCAAAGAGCCCCTCATTGGGAGCCCGTTGGGTATTGCAGCGCCAACCCAACGAGGAGCAGGCCCAATGATGAAGCATGACACCTAGCTGGCTGGGTGTGTGAGGGCACTAGTTCCGAAAGAGGGAATTCCCCTCAGGACCCACATTATTAGTTGGAGGTGACGGGTATAACTGTCCTTTTGGTACGCATTCTCATATATATATCTCTCTTTCCTCTTTTTATCATGATAACCCTTGAGGAACAGCATACTCCTTTTTTTGTGTAATCCTGCTGAGTACCCATGTAAGAGGATAGGGTGAAGGATTTTTTTTTTAGCACACAAAAAATGAACTGCTGATGTTACAGAATATATCAAAATGAGTACAAATGAAGCACATTTTTTTTGTAATTTTAAAGTGTGGTGGAAACCAATATTTGAATATGATCAATACACTAGATTATGGCATTTGCGCATATTATTTGTTTGTGTGCAGTAAAACTATATTTTGGTGCAAATGTATTGCTCATTTCAATTGAAAATGTATTGTCTGTAATGGCAATGCACTACTACACCATGCATACTCCACACTATGCCACTCCACTCCAACTTATGCCCTTCTACTCTATGCAATGCCACTTCATTCTACAACACCTCACTCCACTCTACAACATGCCATTCCACTCTATGCCCTTCCACTTTATGACACGCCATGCCAGTTGACTCCACACCACTCCAATCTACACCACTCACTCACTCCACAACACAACACGACACTCCACTCCACACCCCTCCACTCTACACCACATACCCCACTCCACGGCAGTCTATTTAATTCCACTCCAATGTACCCCAAGCTACCACACTCCACTCCACTTCGCTACAATCTACACCAATTTACTCCACTCCACACAATCTAAGGCACTCCACTCCAATCCATCCCACCCCATTCCAATCTACTCCACTCCAGTCTACCCCCAATCAACGACACTACGATCCAGTCTACCGCATTTCGGTACAATCTACTCCACCCTGCTCAACTCTACCACACTCCACTCCAATCTACCCCATCATACCCCAATCTTCTGCATTTCACTCAAATCTATCTCACTCTGCTCCAATCTACCCCAGTCTACCCCACCCCACTCCAATCTACCCCACTTCATTGTACCCCAATCCAACCCACTCCACTCCAATCTACCACACTCCACTTCAATCCACCCCATTCCGATTTACCACACTCCATTCCAGTTTACCCTACTCCACTCCAAATTCTACTGCAATCTAGCCTCTGCACTCTAATCTACCCCACTCCACCACAATCTACCCCACTCCATTCCACCACAATCTACCCCACTCCATTCTACCACAATCTACCCCAATCAACCCCACTCCAATGTCCCCAATTAAACCCACTCCACTTCAATCTATTCCACTCCACTTCAATCTACTCCAGTCCGTTTTATCCCACTCCTTTCCAATTTACCCCACTCTACTCCAAATTCCACTGCAATCTATCCAACTTCTCTCCACTCTAATCTGCCTCACTCCAATCTACCACAATCTACCCCACTCCAATCTACCACTATCTACTCCACTCTACTCCAATCTACCACACTCAAATCCACCCAGTCTACCCCATTCCACTCCACTCCAATCTACGCCATTCCACTCTTCCACACTCCACTCTACCCAAATCTACCACACTCCGCGTCAACCTACCTACTCTAACCCACTCCTGTCTAACCAGCTCCACCCCACACTACCACAATCCAATCTACCCCCTCCACACCAATCTACCCCACTCCAATCTACCCCTATCTAATCCACTCTAATCTACTCCATTCCGCCCCAACCTACCCACTCCGTCTAACCCCACTGCGATGTACCCCACCCTACCCCACTCCAATCTACCTCAATCCATTCCAATCTACCCCACTCACCTCCCATCTACCCCAATTCACTCCACTCCATTCTACCCCACATTAACCCAATCTACCCTACTCCAATCTACCCCACCCCATCCCAATCTTTCCTACACCACTCTATCCAACTTCACTCAAATCTACCCCACTTCACTCCAGTCTCCCCTACCATAATACACCCTATCTATCCCATTTCAATCTACCCCACACCAGCCTACCTACCACACTCATTCCATCTACCTACCCACTCCACTACAATATAGCCCAATCCACTGCACTCCACTCTTTCCCAGTCCAACCAGCTCCACTCCAATCTATACCACTTCACTCTTTCCCAAATCTACCCCACTCCACCCCAATCTACACATATTCAATCTGCCCCACTCAATATACCCCAATGTAATCCACTCAAATCTACTCCACTCCTACCCTCATTCAATCTACCTACCCCTCCCCAATCTACCCCACATCACTTCAATCTACCCCACTCCAATCTACCCCACTCTACTTAAGTCCATTCTACCCCATTCCACTCCAATCTACCCCAATTCTCTCTTCCCCAATCTACCCCACTCCACCCATTATATATAACTCCACTCTTCCCCAATCTACCTTACTCCTATCTACCCCACTCCAGTCTACCCCTATCCACTCCACTCCACTGTATCCCACTCCACCCCAATTCAACCTACCCCACTCCAATCTACCACACTAATCTACTCAAGTCTCCCACTCGTCTATCTCAGTCTACCCCACTCCAATCAACCCCAATCTACCCAATTCCACCCCACTCCATTCTACAGGACTGTACGCCCACTCCACTCTACGGCAATCTACCCCATGCCACTCTACCCCACCCCAATCTGCCACACCTCAACCCACTTAATGCCTCTAACGTTTAGTCATGCTGAACAGCAGCCACACTGGTTTATAACATGGCTAAAACACATTGCCAAAGCCAATAGCTCTTGCATAGGCGATACCTATTGACTTTGCCAATGCCTGTTTCTTCCTGCTGCCTTGTCGTCGTTGCTTTCCCATTGTTGCTTGCAGCACCCCGCACCCCTTCATTATTGTTTAACCCCATCTCCATCCCGTTGTTGTTGCTTTTTGTGAAAAATGTTCAGCAGCAGGCAACAAGCTGTTTTTTGGCGGAAACCTACCAGCAGCACAGCTGTATGGTTTGCAAAGACTTCTTGGGGACATTCGGAAAGTTTCGCTCGGAATGAATTCCGCCCATTGCATACCATTGACTTTGTGGCTTGTGACTAACATTTACTTGCTTTCTTTTTGCTGGTTTTCATTTGTTTTAGGCTGTCCAGTATGTCTTTGTCCCTCCTGTGGAGCATAGCCTATTTACTGTATTCTTCCAAGAGTACTCACTTTCTGTCTTCCGAGGAATCTTGGTGTTTACTTTTCTTTCACTGACTTCAAAGTAAGAGGATTTATGTGACAATCATGCTGGCTACTAGGGTGTGATGAAGGAAGGCTACATGATGTTATTTTTTTCTAGCACACAACAAAATGTCAATGTCTGTAAATAAACTTTACAATTCTTACAGAATATATCAGAATTAAGAAAGCACTAATGAAGCAAATTTTTTGTAATTCTGAAGTGTGGTGAAACAATTATTTTAATACAATCAGAACAAATGAAGGCACTAGGTGATGCCATTTCCATACGTATAGTTTTATCAGTAAAACTGCATATCTGTGCAAATGTAATGGTAATTTCAATTGAAAATGTGTTGTCTGTAATGGCAGTGCACTACCATACCATGAATACTCTACTCTACAACACTCTACTCCCATCTACGGTACATCACACTTCTCTATGTCACTCCACACTACTCAACTCTACGCCACTCAACTCCACAACACTCTACATCACTCTAGGACACTTCACACCTCTCCAGGACACTCGACTCAACTCGCCTTTATACTACTCCACACTATGCCACTCTACTCTACGGCACTTTGCTCCACTCCACTCTACAACACTCTACTCCACTCTATGCAACTCTAAGCCCCTTCACTCTACTCCACTCTACAACACTCCCACCACTCTGTGACACTCCACTCTCTGATACTCTACTCGACTCCATTTCACTTTACTCCACCACACGAAACGACTACACTTCCCTCTACAAAACTCTAGGCCACTCTACTCCAGTTCACTTAAAGCCACTCTACGCCACTCTATGCCACTCCATCCTACGACACTCCACTCTATGACACTCCACGACACTCTACACCGCTCTACTCTACGATACTGCACAATACTCCATGTCAGTCCATTCTACGACATTCTGAGCCACTTAACTCCCCTCTACTCTATGCTACTCCACTTTATTCCAGTCCACTCTATGACACTTTACTCCACTCTACAACACTTTCCTCCACCCTACGCTATGCCACTTCTCTCTGCGATACTCTACTCCACTCTATGCCACTTCCCTCTACAACATTCCATTCTGTGCCACTCCACCCCACTCTACGGCACTCCACTCTACTCCACTCCACTCTATGCCCCTCTACTCTACTCCACACCACTCTTCTCCACTCCATGACACTCTATGCCCCTCCATTGTATGCCCTCCCCCTGTACTCCACTCTATGCTATTCCACAACACTCTATGACAATCCACTCTATGACAATCCACCCTATGACACTCCACAATACTTTGCAACACTCACCCTATGCTACACCAATCTAGGCCACTGTTCACCATTCTACAACACTCATGATGCTCCACTCTATGATCCTCCACTCTATGACACTCCACTCCAATCTATGACATTCCATTACGTCACTCTACTCCACTCTTCTCCACTCTACATCACTCTATTCCACACTATGCCACTCCACTCTACGACACGTTACTTCACTTTCCTACACTCTACAAAACTATACTCCACTGTATGCTCCTTCTCTCTACCACACTCTACTCCACTCTATGTCTCTGCCCTCTAAGCCTCCTCACTCTACGCCATTGTATGCCCTCTACATCATACCACTCTACTCTACTTTACTCATCTCTACTGCACGGCCTTTTGTGTCACTCCGCACCACTATACACCACTCCATGACACTCTACAAAATTCTACTCCAATCCACTCTACACCACTCTTCTTTACGCCATTACCTTTTAGCCATGCTGAACATCAGCCACGCTGATGTACAACGTGGCTAAAACACATTGGCAAAGCCAATAGCTCTTGCATAGGCGAGACCTATTGACTTTGCCATTTCTCTTTTCTATGTTGATGCTGTTCCGCATCAGCATTAAGCATAGGCAAAGTCAAAAGATGGCACATGTGTTGCGTGTCCATTCACAGAACACACCAAAGAGATAGATCTGGGGTTACATTCCCCTTGGGAACAGAGAACTCATACGAACTGCAATTCTGAAGCAGTGATCTATATGATCAAGTGTCCGTGCGATCTAATGTATATTGGCATGACAAGCCGAAAAGTGAAATTACGCATTAGTGAACACAGGAGCACAATAAGACGTGCAATCACAGCAACTAAATTGACTGCACACTACAATGAGAAAAAACACAAGGACACTGAAATAAAGTGGACCATCATAGAAAAGATCAAGCATGTTAACAATCTCCAATACAAACTTTTGGAGCGCGAACAACGTTGGGTCCACCGATTAAAAACTTATGAAAGGGGCCTTAACGATTGTATACCCTGGAACCAACTAAATAAATAGAATGTGTATATATCTGGGCCACCTTCCGGTTATGAGTCTATTATAAACGGAAAATAACACCATCTATACTACTTTGGGGCTTTATTCTGGTGACAACATGAGCTTTCGCTCGTATTCCTAATGATAGCATGGGCACAGGCAGGTATTTCCGCCTTTTTTCCCTTCGTTTAGGGAAAATACATATATATGTATATATAATTTTAATTACAACACCCTTTTTATGTACATATATAAATAAGATTGATTTTTTATTCACACTTAACAATTGCCACAACAAAGGCAGCCCACACCTCTATTATAATATATGGAGTATACCAAAAATAACTCCTTCGCAGATCCTCCAACATGAGCTGAATTCTAATTATAGCTCCATTAAACAACGAGCAAGCAAAAAGCTGAAAAAGTTAGCACACCAAGTACGCCTCAACTGTCCTTCAATAAGAACAAAAAATCATCTCTGTTTATTAAATACATGCCTTGTATCCCATAGGCAGTGATCGCTGTATAATGATACTGGTGTTATTTACCCGCCCGTAATTTATCAGCCAAAAGAAACTACATCACCCTAATCTCCCGGCACGTTGACATACGTAACTACGTTGCTTCCACGTTCCCATGGCGATAACTGTGAAAAAAAGCCGCCAATTACGGCCCGCATACACCCCCCCCAACCCCCCCCCCCCTTTTTTTAAATCGCATTTATGCACTGCGTTGTGGCATCTATAGACGTGGGGCAAGGTTGACATTTTTGAGTGGTTGGATCTTATTTCAAGATTCCGACCGCGGCGCATACATACATTGGAACTACAAATCCCATGGATCCGCGTACGTAACTAATGTGATGACGTATACGGAAATGCGCCTAGGACGCACGTCCTTCCAATCTGTCTCCATGACAACCCACGGGTTCAAAAACAGGGCCCCTTCGCTTTTCAAAACGCGAAAAGCCGGGGACCGGAGCCAAGTAGGTGTGCATGCGGGGCAGGACTTTTGATGAAGTAAGTCTGAGTAGGATAACTTTCAATACGATCCCCAAGCATTTTTCAATCCTCCTTTTCTCCATATGGGAAATACGAGAGATACTTAATTTTGTTAGGTCAGACAATAACCACTCGCCATATTTGTTTCCCTTAACCATCTGGGGTCATTAATGTAGGGTTTGACTACAAAGCTACCCCTAGATGCTTAACGATCCCCTGAGATACAGAAACCATTCGAGAATCGGGTAAGGGACTAAGATTTTATTATTAAATTTTTTTGCACAGAATCAGGAGGGATAAATCATAAATACAACATGATTACGATTATGGCTATTCTTCGCACTAACACTGTATGAATGTGGAATGAATGTGAGGCATGGAGTGTTATACTAGTATAAACATAGACGTACTTACACGAATTGAGATCAGTTTTTGAGTACCACAGCCACCCCACCAATCATCTGTCACTTAATAGTATTAAATGATGACAAGCACATGAGTGGCACAGGTTTGGAAGCAATTGATTACCACTATGTCATAGACACATATTGGCACTAGTGGTTTATTAATTAGTTCCAGAGCACGCAATGTGGGACGTAATCTGGAAGGAAAACAGTGACATTACTATAAAATGTATGTTGTTTTTGTCTTTTCGTTTTTCTCTGTTGTCTGTCTTTTTATCTTTACAGATGGATCACTACCCGTGATTGGTAAATCATCAATCATTGTTACAAGGAGCAGCTACTCTGCCCTTGATTTGCATACAGGATAGGGAAACCCCCTTATATCCTGTCTCCTAGGGAGGCCAATACTTAGCCCTGATGAAAGTCCAGGACCTATATGGCCAAAATAGGACTGAAACATGTTGGCACTAGGGTCTTAGGACCATAAGACTCCTTGTAAGACCCAATCTTTAATTTTTAGTTACCCAAACAGACCCAAGAATAAAGGGAAACCGGGGATCTGTTTGAGGTATTTTAACTTATTTAGCCCCCCAGGTCACCAACTTCTATCAAGAGCTCCCAATACTGTGGTTGAGCCCACCCCGATTTTTAGGCGTCGGGGTGACCCGATGATGAAGCATGACACCACTAGGGTGTGTGAGGGTAAATAAACAAAAAGGAAGACTTTTCCTTGCTCACCTATTGGTGAAGACGTAGGTATTTACTCTAATTAGATCCTTCACATCTCTCCCCACTGAAGTGCACCAATATCAACCACGGTTGATCCGTTAGAGTAATTTAAGTGAAAAATTGATTATATTATAGGAGGAGTTACTCTAACTTGACATCCTCTCTACCCCTCTAGGTAAAGAAAAAAAGTGTTTTTTCGAATTTACCTTAAAGTGATTATAGTGTTAGCGCAGCGTGCAGCTGCAGGGTGTATCACCAAAAATTTTCTGTAATATAAACCATTAACTGTTTTTCTAGTGGCCTTCACTAGCACTCTCATTTAATTCACGTGCCCTTCTCCCTCCTTTTAACAATACACTAAAGCAAAAGCTAATCATCTAACTATATAAAAAAATATGGCAGAACAATTGGGTATTGGCTATTCGGACGATATAGCATCAGCCATTTTAGCAGGACCATCACTATTACCAGACACGAACATCAGTCAAAATCTCTCCCAAGCTCAGAACTGGGATGAATTAAAGGAATTAAAACGTAACCAAATGAAAATTTTGTTACATGGAGCCATCATGACGGAGTACCTAAGAGGCAACACAGCACCGACAGGATTACTTGTTACGAATGCACCTAGAATTTTTCTCGAAGACCCCCAATTTAAAAAAGAATGGTCGTTAATTGCATGGAGATGCTCGCGCGATTGGCTCATTTTAATCATCAATACTGCCAAACGTTTAGCGGATGCTCTTTTGATAAAAATCAAAATCAGTGAGGATTCACTAGCGACGGAGATAAAATTATCCATATTTAAGAAAAAACTTGAGGAAGTAAATAAGGAGATAAGTGAACATAAAGACTATCTCATGCAAAGTAAAATCAACAAACTACAGAAAGACCTAAAGAAGTTTAGTCATGAAAAGGTTTACCCCTACATCAGGGACGACTACAAAGGCCAGGAAAATTCGGACTCAGGATCTGTATATAGTGAACAAACGGGATCATCGGATTCTGACTATGACAACTGGTCCAGTGATGGATCAAATAAGAGCCGGCGAGGTAGGGGCAGAAGACCACGGAGAGGTAACTACAACCAGAGATATGGACACCAGCAGATGTACCCATGGCCCGCCCCATTTGGACCAATTCCATTTCAAGGCCCGACCCAGTTCCCTATGGGTCCTTACTACCAGCCCGACTACAATCAACATTTTTTAGGACAGGGCGGCAGGAGAGGCAGACGTGGAAGAAGAGGGAACAAAAGAGTACAATGGGAAGAGGATCGGAGCAGCATGAACACACGGAGCAGCACCCGGGATCAACAACCAGGAACGAGCAGCATGAGAGATTAGTGGTAAACTTGACGGATGTTATATTTACCAAAGATGAAGAAAAAGTATTGGAAAAAGGACTAGGGTTCGTACCCACGTCACATTTGGATAAATTCCGACTACGCTGTGAATTGGGCGACTTCTTCCGGAAGATCCGCTTAAAAACATTCTTTAGGGACAAAGAGGACCCACACCTGGACGAAACACACACGGACCTACGTTGCAGATCGACCTTCTATCCCCCTACCAACATGATGCCGCCAGAGGTACTCGCCTTTGAAGAAGCTGTAACAAAAGATGTCGAATTGTTACAAATTAGGAGGGACACATTCAACAATCTGAGTAAGAAGGAACGAGAAGCCTTATCCTCCCTTCAGTCTAGAACTGACCTAATAATAAAACCTGCGGATAAAGGAGGGGCCACTGTTATCCAGAGTACAAGTGCCTACAGAACCGCATGCATGAACCTGTTGGCAGATACGAAGTACTACAAAAAAATCAATCGTGACCCCACGCAACGGATCAAGACAACTATATCCACATTGACCGCAGAGGCACTGGATAAGGAATGGATCACGAAGAAGGAACATGACTTTCTAAATCAGGAGGATCCAAGAACACCTCTCTTTTACACAATACCGAAAATACATAAAGGAAAGATACCCCCACCGGGAAGACCGATTGTCTCGGGGATAGGGTCCATCCTTGAACCTTTGTCCAAGTACACAGATTGGTTCCTACGACCCATCGTAACAAAGATTAAGTCTTATGTACAGGACACAAAACACCTTTTCAATCTACTGGACGGGATACAATATAATCCAGAGAAGAATATCCTGGTCAGCCTTGACGTTGAGGCGCTATATACGAATATCCCTCAAACCGAGAGCATCAGGGTAGTTGAGGAGGTCCTCAGAAAGGAAGAATGGCCATGGGCAGCGCCAATTGAATGGATCACTACACTCATCCATTTAGCACTCACTGAAAACTTTTTTAAGTTTGAAGATCAGATATATCTACAAACCCACGGCACTTCGATGGGCAGTACATTCGCCCCAAGCCTGGCCTGTCTATATGTGGGACACTTTGAAGACCAACATATATGGACACATAATCCATTCTCTGCCAACATACGTTGTTGGTATAGATATATTGACGACGTCTTTCTAATTTGGGAAGGAGACACGCCTAGCTTGGAAACATTTAAGAAATGGATTAATAGTTTGAATCCCCACCTACATTTCACAATGAGTATGAATAAAGAAAAAATATCCTTCCTAGACGTAGTCTTCACAGCTAGTGAAGGTACCCTTAAGAACTCTCTGTTCACCAAGACAACAGATAAAAATAGCCTACTTAGGTTCGATAGCGCACATCCGCGCTCATTAAGAGAGAACCTACCTGTAGGACAGTTCTTGAGGGTTCGTAGAAATTGTACAGAGTTGGAAACATACAAGAAGGAAGCTACCATCTTAACCAACAAACTTAAACAGAAACTGTACCCGAAAAGGATTATAGACAAAGCAAACAAGAGAGCCCGAAATACACCTAGAGAGGCATTGCTAGAGACCCACGAAAAGACACACAGTGACCAACTGATATGTGTTACAACATACAACACATCTTCGAATGACCTAAAGAAAATAATAAATAAAAAATGGTCCATCCTGACATCGAATACATTAACTTTTGATAAACCTATGTTCTCATTTAAAAGGAATACAAGTCTACGAGATCTACTAGTACACACTGACACATACACACCGAAGATCACCAGTCAGTCAACCCTCTGGAATACACCTCAGGTCACGGGACACTATCCTTGTGGCACATGTGTTGCGTGTCCATTCACAGAACACACCAAAGAGATAGATCTGGGGTTACATTCCCCTTGGGAACAGAGAACTCATACGAACTGCAATTCTGAAGCAGTGATCTATATGATCAAGTGTCCGTGCGATCTAATGTATATTGGCATGACAAGCCGAAAAGTGAAATTACGCATTAGTGAACACAGGAGCACAATAAGACGTGCAATCACAGCAACTAAATTGACTGCACACTACAATGAGAAAAAACACAAGGACACTGAAATAAAGTGGACCATCATAGAAAAGATCAAGCATGTTAACAATCTCCAATACAAACTTTTGGAGCGCGAACAACGTTGGGTCCACCGATTAAAAACTTATGAAAGGGGCCTTAACGATTGTATACCCTGGAACCAACTAAATAAATAGAATGTGTATATATCTGGGCCACCTTCCGGTTATGAGTCTATTATAAACGGAAACTAACACCATCTATACTACTTTGGGGCTTTATTCTGGTGACAACATGAGCTTTCGCTCGTATTCCTAATGATAGCATGGGCACAGGCAGGTATTTCCGCCTTTTTTCCCTTCGTTTAGGGAAAATACATATATATGTATATATAATTTTAATTACAACACCCTTTTTATGTACATATATAAATAAGATTGATTTTTTATTCACACTTAACAATTGCCACAACAAAGGCAGCCCACACCTCTATTATAATATATGGAGTATACCAAAAATAACTCCTTCGCAGATCCTCCAACATGAGCTGAATTCTAATTATAGCTCCATTAAACAACGAGCAAGCAAAAAGCTGAAAAAGTTAGCACACCAAGTACGCCTCAACTGTCCTTCAATAAGAACAAAAAATCATCTCTGTTTATTAAATACATGCCTTGTATCCCATAGGCAGTGATCGCTGTATAATGATACTGGTGTTATTTACCCGCCCGTAATGTATCAGCCAAAAGAAACTACATCACCCTAATCTCCCGGCACGTTGACATACGTAACTACGTTGCTTCCACGTTCCCATGGCGATAACTGTGAAAAAAAGCCGCCAATTACGGCCCGCATACACCCCCCCCAACCCCCCCCCCCCTTTTTTTAAATCGCATTTATGCACTGCGTTGTGGCATCTATAGACGTGGGGCAAGGTTGACATTTTTGAGTGGTTGGATCTTATTTCAAGATTCCGACCGCGGCGCATACATACATTGGAACTACAAATCCCATGGATCCACGTACGTAACTAATGTGATGACGTATACGGAAATGCGCCTAGGACGCACGTCCTTCCAATCTGTCTCCATGACAACCCACGGGTTCAAAAACAGGGCCCCTTCGCTTTTCAAAACGCGAAAAGCCGGGGACCGGAGCCAAGTAGGTGTGCATGCGGGGCAGGACTTTTGATGAAGTAAGTCTGAGTAGGATAACTTTCAATACGATCCCCAAGCATTTTTCAATCCTCCTTTTCTCCATATGGGAAATACGAGAGATACTTAATTTTGTTAGGTCAGACAATAACCACTCGCCATATTTGTTTCCCTTAACCATCTGGGGTCATTAATGTAGGGTTTGACTACAAAGCTACCCCTAGATGCTTAACGATCCCCTGAGATACAGAAACCATTCGAGAATCGGGTAAGGGACTAAGATTTTATTATTAAATTTTTTTGCACAGAATCAGGAGGGATAAATCATAAATACAACATGATTACGATTATGGCTATTCTTCGCACTAACACTGTATGAATGTGGAATGAATGTGAGGCATGGAGTGTTACACTAGTATAAACATAGACGTACTTACACGAATTGAGATCAGTTTTTGAGTACCACAGCCACCCCACCAATCATCTGTCACTTAATAGTATTAAATGATGACAAGCACATGAGTGGCACAGGTTTGGAAGCAATTGATTACCACTATGTCATAGACACATATTGGCACTAGTGGTTTATTAATTAGTTCCAGAGCACGCAATGTGGGACGTAATCTGGAAGAAAAACAGTGACATTACTATAAAATGTATGTTGTTTTTGTCTTTTCGTTTTTCTCTGTTGTCTGTCTTTTTATCTTTACAGATGGATCACTACCCGTGATTGGTAAATCATCAATCATTGTTACAAGGAGCAGCTACTCTGCCCTTGATTTGCATACAGGATAGGGAAACCCCCTTATATCCTGTCTCCTAGGGAGGCCAATACTTAGCCCTGATGAAAGTCCAGGACCTATATGGCCAAAATAGGACTGAAACATGTTGGCACTAGGGTCTTAGGACCATAAGACTCCTTGTAAGACCCAATCTTTAATTTTTAGTTACCCAAACAGACCCAAGAATAAAGGGAAACCGGGGATCTGTTTGAGGTATTTTAACTTATTTAGCCCCCCAGGTCACCAACTTCTATCAAGAGCTCCCAATACTGTGGTTGAGCCCACCCCGATTTTTAGGCGTCGGGGTGACCCGATGATGAAGCATGACACCACTAGGGTGTGTGAGGGTAAATAAACAAAAAGGAAGACTTTTCCTTGCTCACCTATTGGTGAAGACGTAGGTATTTACTCTAATTAGATCCTTCACATCTCTCCCCACTGAAGTGCACCAATATCAACCACGGTTGATCCGTTAGAGTAATTTAAGTGAAAAATTGATTATATTATAGGAGGAGTTACTCTAACTTGACATCCTCTCTACCCCTCTAGGTAAAGAAAAAAAGTGTTTTTCGAATTTACCTTAAAGTGATTATAAAGTCAAAAGATGGGCTAATGCCTTTCAAATGCAATACCTATTGTTTTGCTAATGCTTATTTCTGCTCATTCAAGGAAGTGTCCTGAAGCGATTTAGTTCACAGACATGCCCTATTGCAGTGTATGCATTCAGTTCTTATCAATGATAACGACAGGAAAGAAATGATTGTAATAAAAACCGACCTTTCGAAAAACAGTGTATAAAGGAACCCTTTTTCTGTAACCCATAACTACTACCTAGAAAGAAATAAAGTAACATTTCGATCAAATAGTGCAGAGCGTATATTTACACTTTACATAAACCAAAAGAAAAACACAAACATACTTTGCACGCGGTGGTAATCCTTTCCATGAGGGCCACAGCGAACATACAACCTGATGAAAAAAATGTTTGTCACTACGAGTTTCCAGTTAGGGATTTTTATTGTCTGTTACAGTGTATTCACCACTCCTCAGTTAGGGGAGAAAACATGTTACGATTACAAAATAAACAAAGGGAACGAGTTTCCCCATATAAGTGAATCTATTTATGAAATTGTTGTCCTGGAACATTTTTTGCCTGTTCTTTATTAATAAAAAATACGTTTTTCGGCTTTGGTTTCTTCAAAATATGGTGGCACGTTTTCATCATTTTGAAAGTTGTGGCACGATGATGACATCCTATTTGCATTAAGGGCCGACATTTAGCAAACTCAGATGTATTTTTTTTCTTGGCTTCACTCAAAACGGTGATATTGTTTTTTTATGAAAAACAAGTATAAAAATATGTGTTCTGCATTTACGTGCAAGGGGTTTAACAGTTTGGATGGTGGAATTTCTCTCCACTCTTGCAGCAGATTTACCATCTCTGGTAAGGGATATTTGGATGTTCTGCCAAGGTTTCTCCGCCAGGGCGACAAAATCAGTCTATTGGAGGAGAAAATGCCGTCCGAATATTCACAAGTGTCACTCACTGCTGGAGGTTCGTCTGCCAGCAAAATGTGGCCACTGAAATTATAATTCCTATTTAGTGATGTTTTGTCAGTATCCACACACTGATGTCTCTAACATGGTTACTTGGGGGCGAAGGGGGTCCCAGAATTTCAAGGACACTATGCTTCCCTTCAAATTAAAGTCCACCCACCCTCGATGACAGACTTTGGCGAGGTGAGTGAGCAGGACATGGTGGTGGGTCGGGAATTTTATTTCCCAGTTGATCAGCCACCATGTTGGCTAATTTGTCTATGCTCTTGCAAAACGGACATCAGAGTAGCCATCTGCCAAACTCAAAATCCCCAAAATATGCTATGTTTATTAAATCGGTCATTTTCCGGGAGAATTTCCCTTATTAAACCCCCTGATCAGGCCACTATGTTTTTTCAAAACCTTAGTTTACATCACTCAAGCAAATTTAAATTAGCTTTAAATCAGCCCTTTTCAGAAGGAATGTCAAAATATTGTCCTAAGCATACAGCAGAGGTGGTTTGTTGATTCCCTTTGTGGGTGGGCGAGTCGTGGAAGACTCTAGCCTGGCTCTAGTCCACAATTAAATAAAAGGGGACAGAGACGAGCCAGGCTGCTATCTTCTCTCGCCCTAATTTGTGCAGTTTTGCAACACAAAAATAAACAAGGAGTATCCTACAATTTGGAGGACAACTGCTGCAACAAAGTATGAGGATGGATATAATACAAAAAAATGCATATTTCTCCTTCCTTTGAACGTGTAGTTTTGTTTTTAAGTCTTCTAATATGTAATTTATATGGCGTGTCTTCAATGGCTTCGCTTGTGCTCTGGCTCTTCAGGCCAAACCAGAAATCTTTTTTTTTTTTGCTTGACTCTCTGAGTCGTGTGGCTCACCCCCCTATAGTTATCTCCTTATGCGCCTAACATGAAGATTCAGCATTTTTAGTAAGGCATGCACATTAAAATGACCCTTCATGGACAGGCGTAACGATAATTGAGGGGGCCCCCCTGCAAGGTACGTGGCGAGGTGAGTGAGCAGGACATGGTGGTGGGTCGGGAATTTTATTTCCCAGTTGATCAGCCACCATGTTGGCTAATTTGTCTATGCTCTTGCAAAACGGACATCAGAGTAGCCATCTGCCAAACTCAAAATCCCCAAAATATGCTATGTTTATTAAATCGGTCATTTTCCGGGAGAATTTCCCTTATTAAACCCCCTGATCAGGCCACTATGTTTTTTCAAAACCTTAGTTTACATCACTCAAGCAAATTTAAATTAGCTTTAAATCAGCCCTTTTCAGAAGGAATGTCAAAATATTGTCCTAAGCATACAGCAGAGGTGGTTTGTTGATTCCCTTTGTGGGTGGGCGAGTCGTGGAAGACTCTAGCCTGGCTCTAGTCCACAATTAAATAAAAGGGGACAGAGACGAGCCAGGCTGCTATCTTCTCTCGCCCTAATTTGTGCAGTTTTGCAACACAAAAATAAACAAGGAGTATCCTACAATTTGGAGGACAACTGCTGCAACAAAGTATGAGGATGGATATAATACAAAAAAATGCATATTTCTCCTTCCTTTGAACGTGTAGTTTTGTTTTTAAGTCTTCTAATATGTAATTTATATGGCGTGTCTTCAATGGCTTCGCTTGTGCTCTGGCTCTTCAGGCCAAACCAGAAATCTTTTTTTTTTTTGCTTGACTCTCTGAGTCGTGTGGCTCACCCCCCTATAGTTATCTCCTTATGCGCCTAACATGAAGATTCAGCATTTTTAGTAAGGCATGCACATTAAAATGACCCTTCATGGACAGGCGTAACGATAATTGAGGGGGCCCCCCTGCAAGGTACGTGGAGGGCCCCCCTTCGGACTCTATCAAGAGCTCTCCGGCCGAAGTGCAGTGCTGAGGGGCCCCCCTGGAGCTTGCCTCCCCCCCGCACTGCGGAGGATGCGGGGGCCTGTGTAACGCCCCTGGCCCCATCCAAAAAGAAAAATACAATCCTTCCGACTGGCAACCTCAGGACTTGTCTTTAGAGTGCCCCGGTACAGGCTAGAAGAAAAACACTGTGAAGTCCGAAAAAGTCTACCAGGCATGAGCTTCTTCCACCCTGTCACTTGTCAACCCACTTAGAGAATGTAAGAGGGTGACTGCAGGGTCTAATGTGGTGGGACAGGGAATAGAAGTGAGACAAGTATTCATTGTTCCAGCTGTGCTTGATGTTGCTGTAGCTAAGCCTAGTAAAACACCCCACTCTTTAAGAGTGACGCAGCAGGGCACTCTGGTCCTTTAACTCTAACATGCCACGTGATTCACACATCACACGTACAACCCCAGGGCCCTCAGTTTGAGTGGACTCTAAATATCATTTTGGCTGTCAATATGAACTGCAGTAATACAGCGTTAAATCCTGGCGCCAAACCCTCATATTCATACCTGGAAGAATTTGTCCCTGGAAATGGCCCAGGATCATAGGCTGGTATTCGGCAATCGGTGCATTACCACAGATTTGTGCATGTTATAACCCATTCCAAATAAGTCAATAGGGAATTCATTTGTGTTCCCCCAGTAATACTGCAACCCAGTATTTTCGATATCACTGATGTTGGGTATACTGGGTGTGGCATTACTGCACCAGTAATACTAGGTGCATTGAATTGCAGCCCTGGTATTCCATTCTATTCAGCTGTAAGTCCATTTTAGTTTTCTGGAACATATTCTTGCAATAACTAAGTACAGATGTGTTCAAATTTTCCAAATCCTTCAAGATAAGGCTTTTTAAGAAAGTAGGTGACCTGTCAGCCTCCCTTCCCTTTTAATTCTGGTACCCTGGCACATCACTCCACTGGTCAGATTAGAAACAACAATGCTTGGAGTCTTAAGTTAACTATTTCCATATAAATACTGAAAACGGAACTCTAGGGACAGGATCGTTGGACGATGGCCCATAATAACAGTAAAGAGCCTATGAAGTGGTCCTTCCTCTCTGTCCGAGACACTGGAAAATGAGGTCTATGAAAAGGATTGTGTCATTCTTAAGCGGGGGGGGGGGGTCTCAGAAGCAGTCATCCCACCTTCATCCACTGGGAGAGTAGGAGGTCAGTGAAGTCACCTACAAACTGTCAAATAAATTTAGTATTAAGGATTCTAAAATGTGATCTCCCAACTGTCAAATGAATTGAATATTAAGAGTCTAAAGTGTGGGGCCGCCCATCAACCCTGATCTGCAGGACAAGAGATCAGGTCAGTGTCTGTCTTCATTCAGACCTCGGATCCTGGGTTCAAAGAGCAGGGTTATTAAATGTACACATTTTTACACAAAGATCCGTATACTGCGATGCAAACCATTGCCACCAGATCCTGTTGTGAAATTTAAAGGATCAGCTGCTGTACAGTAATTCTGATTGTGTACAGGTCTGGAAAAGATTTGCACCCACTGCTTTAAGTTGACATAACATGTTACCATAAGTTACACAGGTCCAAGATGGCGCCTGAAGCAGACTTAAACCCACAAACACAGCTGCTACCACACCCAATGCCAACACAAGTAAATTGTGAGGCCCTTCAGGGTAAGGATATTTAAACTGGGGGGGGGGGGGCTTCCGAAAGTTCTGCATCTGTCCATTAGCATAGTAGGGGTGCCATCTGCCCTAACGCAAGCAAGAGAAATTGCCCCACATCCCTGGTGTAGTAAAAAAACGATATTGGAGGTCCAGTGGGCCCTTTGTACCCCTGGTCTCAACTAGGCCTCATAGACGTTTGGCAGTGACTGCTATGATTTGATTTGAAAAGCGCAACAATTACCCATAGGCATCAGGGCCCTGTAAACAACAGTCCAGAGAAACCTTGCTTCGCAATAGTCTATAGCGGATACAGCCAGGTCTTGAGTGCTTTCCTGAAAGACATCAGCGGAGGGATAGCACTGAGGCTTTGCAGGAGGGAGTTCTAGAGTCTACCTGCTGCAGCTGAGAATGCGGCAAGGAGACTTTGGCTATGGCCGTCCAAGGTGACCTGATCGTTGACACTGTAGGCCTCAATCTGCGGGTTGGAACTCCTGAAGCAGGATGGCCAGTATTTATTTCAGAATATTTTTTAATGCACCACCTCAATTTGGGAAGCAACTCAAACTTTAACAGCAGCAGCATTGTAACCGACCAGCACTTTACAGTCCAAGCCACTGTGACGCCATTATTCTCTTTACAACTGTTTATGTAATTAAAAAACACATATGGCATTAGGAAGGAGAATAAGAAAAAGGTCTGCCTGTCTGTCAGACTATGTGGATACCCCTTCCTCTCTGGCCACAACTCCTGCCCGCCCACCAAGGCTTTGTCTGCCAGTAAATGCGAACAGGGAGGCATTATTGCTTGGTCCACCGCTGTCTGGGAATCTTATTTTACGGCATAAAAAACGTTTTTGTATCTGAAGAACCGCTTTCCTCAGTTATAATTTATTTTAGAAAATATACTTTCTGCCAAAAAAATTAACTGTTCGAGTAGCAAGTTATAACCAAAGCAAACTAAATTGCTCTGGTGTTTCGCCTCTCTCTCTTTCTCTCTCCGCAAAAGTTAGACTAGTAAACTTCGGTTAAAGTCGTACGCCATCTTCAGTTTCTTCTTGCCGCTGGACTGCATCCAGTGCTGGAAAAAGGTCTGCAGGTGATGGGACGGGCTGAATCCGTTCACTGGGATCGAGGTATCTGTCACCTGAAGACGAAGAACACAAGTGGCTGTTAGCTGTTGGTCATCATAAGCTTTAGTTAGAACAATCATGCGGTAAAGGTTTGGCCGAGTTGGAATCCACTGCACCAGTATTAGATGATGGAGACACCTGGGGGCATAGTTATCTTTATATTATGCAGCGCAGCAAGTTGCCTTGCTGCCCTGCATGAGAAAGAACAGTAATGGACTGTACTTATTGTACAGCGCATTCCTGCCGTTTCCAACTACTGGCGCACAGTGTGTTGCCTAGCGCCAACACATGCACTCTTGCACCATGGTGCAAAGGTGCCTGCATTGTTGGGAGGATTGTTTTTGTGCAAGGAGGGGCACCTTCCTGCAGAAAAACAACCTCTATGTGTGTTACAGAATGCAGCACACATAGAAGAGGAAAAACGAGGAAGAAAGTCGGAAAAATAAACATATTTCTCCTCGTTATGCCTCACCTAGGAAGGTGTGGCAGTTTTGATTCATTGCCAGGTTACCACTTATGGTAAATCTGGGAATGCATCAAAATCGATGGTTTTTGCGTGGAAACACCCATGGAATGGAACGCCTCCCTGGGGCAGAGTAACGCAAGACAGTGATTTGCGCTGCGTTACTCTGTATTTGATAAATTGCATCTCAATGATTGTGCCGCTTTTGCATCGGATTGCGAGGTGCAAAAGTGACACAACCCTTGATAAATATGGCCCCTGATTCATAGGAAAACTGGAAGAATCCATCACTTTTTTGAAGAATGAATTGGTGAGTTAGCACGTTTAGTGCAGCAGCTTTCTCTGCACAAATCACTCTCTAAAGAAGCTGAAATATAATATACATTGAGAGGACGCAAAAAGTAACAGTATAATAATGTAATAATCCTACTGTTATGTATGGCTCTCATAGCGAGCCTTTCCCGTTTATTTCAGTTTCTGAAAGTCATAACTCTTTGCTATGACAACCAGTTTTGTTATCAACTGTTGTGATGTCATAGCAAGGAGTTATAACTTTCAGAAACTGAAATAAACGATAGAGACTCTCTATGAGAGCCATACATAACAGAACTGGTTACCAACTGTTGTGATGTCATAAAGGCCTCCCATGCCAAGTGACGGGGCTCTCTGGGAGCCTGTCAGTGCAGATACACTTGTATGCTGTGACTGAAAGCAGAAAGCACAACTGAAGGAGGGCACGGAAGGTAATGGGTTCCGGTTAAGGATCGCAAGTAGATATTTATTTTTTCTCATTTGAGACAGCATGTTATGTATAGCTCTTCCATTATCCTCTGCCCCAGCACAGTACTTGAAGTCAGGGCAGATGATTTTAGGGGCCATCCATAACATAACATTTTAGATGGGTAAAAACTGAGTTACAGGGATGTTTTTCACCTCGGATTTCTGAGTGACATCCTAGGCAACTCGAGCTTCGCTCTTGTTGTCTAATTGACGTCACTTAGAACCCCTTGGTGAAAAACAGCCCCATAATTCACTGTTACCCATCTATAAATTGTTATGTTATGCATGGCTTCCATTGGAATCCTCTATCATGCACACCAGATCCTAACTCTGGTAATTCACTGCTTTGGCGTAGCAACAGTTAATAACAAAACTCATTACTACATTCCAGGACAAGCTGTCAGGGCAGCTAGTCTGATTTGACTAAAGCAGATGGACAGCTGCAGGAGTGGGAAGTAAGGCAGGGATGGTGGTGGGAGGGTTTGTTAAAGATGGCAGGTAAGTTGGATTTGGGGTGGGGAGAACGAATTGGTGTGATTCTGGGATTGATGATCACTAAAAGAAATATAGCGCGCAATTGGGGAGCTGAGACAACGCCATCTCTAAAAGACTGGGAAAGAGATATGGACTGGTGTATGGTAGCCGAAAAGACTATCTACGAAAGCAGAGGCTGTCCCCAAAAGTGGGAATGTATGTGGAATGAATACAGATGCTTCCCATGAACTCCCCCGGTGGCCCAAGTGAGAAACTTTATATCTGATGATGAAGAGGAGTAGAGGAGAGTACACGAGGGAGGGTAATGAACAGACAAAGTACAAAATGGATTATGAAATGATCATGCCATGTTGTAAGATGACCTTGATACATAATGGGGTAATACAATTTATTGTGCGATGTACTATATTATATGTCCTTGTTCAATAAAAAGAAGTTTAAAAAATAAATAAAAGAATAGCAGGTAAGTTGTTTTTTCACAGGGGGGAGAGGTCATGCTACATATGGCTCTCCTATTACTCCTTCACCTCAGCCCAGCATTTATAAGCAGGGGAAGAGCATTTTTGGGGATCATACATGACATTAAATTATAGGTGGGTAACTGTGAGTCACAGGATGTTTTTACCTCGGGGTTCTGAGTGAAATCGTAAACAACTCAAGCTTCCCTCTCATTGTCTATTTGATGTCATTCAGAACCCCTCTGTGAAACACATCCCAGTAACTTAACCTTACCCCTCTGTGAAAAACATCCCAGTAACTTAACATTACCCACCTATAATTCTAGCTGTTGAGAGAAGCAAGTGGCGTGAACACTGGATTCAAAATTGGTTACTCTCCACTTTGAGATCACAGCAATGAAAAATCAAAGTTTTACGCTACTGTGATGTCACTCTAGGATGATTTTCAGAGACCCAAGTGAAGCAACGGACTCTCTCGGATCTCTGCATACACAACAAAGGCCAGAGAATAATGGTGGTACTCTTGTCTTGATAACCACAGTTTTCCCTGTCAACTATATGACAAACCATAGCAAATGGGAGAACACAATCAGTGCTTACTGTGCATTGGGACTCAATGATGAGACCCAAGAAGGCTAATAATGGCCTGGGGTGCTTGTGTACCCATCTACAGGGGACATGGCCTGGCAGTTGAGGTTGCACTTTTGCATTTAGATCAGGACAACTTCTGCTTTTTGTATGACTGTTGTCTCTATGGTGTGGTATAATGGGTAACAAAATGATGGACTGGATAGTTACGGGTGGCTAAGATTAATGAAAATATTCCACAAATCATTTTTTTGATTTCTAAGTGAGGCATTTCTAGTGCAACATGTATGTGGATTTGTTGGTCCTGTGCTCACTGCCCATAGGACTCTTTCTGCACTTCACTGAGGAGTGGCAAATTCAAGTCCGATATGCTTATTGCTGGTTTCTCTGGAGTGGCACAGTGGGCAAAACAATGATGGACTGGAATGCAGCCCAAGTAAATATCAGTGTGTGGTTAATTCAAGCATAACATCCTTTTTTTATATGGTGCCCACAACTAAATGAACTGTTGCTCAAGACAGGAATAACACATGAATAATAGTAGAATTATTTCAAGTTTAACCTGACCTATTTCAACAACTTTAGAAATGAAAGGCTGAGTCTCCTTTGCCCAGTTCTTGCCCAAAATCAAAACTCTCATGGACTCGAAGCCATGGGCTATCTGAAGAGTGTACATTATGCAAGTGAGGTTAAAATAGTGGCCTTCCCCTCTTCTTTTAAATTGTGGCAAATCAAGTGTCCATCTTCCATCCTGACGACAAAATTAGTACCATTAGATCTGGTCACAGTAACGCTTGTTATTTACAGCGCGTAGAAACAGCAGAATAGAGCACTATATAATAAAGAATGTGTTACTTTATTCGGTTTTGATTGGCCCCATAAATATCTTGCTAAGAACTGTCAATTTCCGTGTTCTTTGAATAAATCTCATTTGGGTGAATCTCATAAACCTATTTCTATGAGCAGCCTAGTTTCCATTTGTGTGAATGTATAGCTTCTGAGAGGACAGCATAAATATCTTCCTAGGAACGGTCTAGTTCCATATTTTCTATTAAATCCCTTCTGGTCCGGGGTGTGGCCAAGATGTTGGTGGAGTAGGAGCTCCTCTCCTCTGCTCCATGCCAGGCCTCCTCAAAACACCTGGATTCAGCTGGAGGGCCTCATGGCCCTTACAAACAGATCCAGAAGATCGAATATACGCATCCAAGGGGTGTCTTGTGGAGCAGAGAAGGGGGACATACAGGACTATGTAAATGTATGGATACTTGTATAGCGCACGACTACCCGGAGGTCTCTCGGCGCTTGTACGAATACCGCTGTGGAACCCATCCTGGCTTTTCCCTGTGAGGCGTCCACTCCTGGGCACCCCCAAGGTGAAGGCCAGGCATCCTTAGCGTTGTGGGGGCCGTTGTGGAGATTAAGCAAGCTATTGCCCAGAGTTGCAGAGTGGGACTCCATGATCAGAATGGCACCGAGGCGAGAATTATCAGGTCCGTGGAATTTTTGAGCCCAAGACCCGCCGAGGCAGGGAATTGAACCCTGGTCCCGGGCTAGACCTCTGCATCAGGGTCTGCCGCTCTAATCATTGAGCCACACTTCTCCATATGAAAAGACTGTTTCATCATATACTCCCTAGCCTGGTTGTAGAGGACATCCAACTGGACAGGAGGCCAGATATATTGACCTGTGTGCATTATTTCTGCCAGAAGCTCTATCAGGACTTGTCGCCTGTCACACTTCAAAGATGAAGGCAACTCAAACCTGTCACCACCTTCCTGCAGAGCAAAGAAGTGAAATACTGATGAGCCCACTATTTCCAATTGCTCTTCACTTGGATTAGGGAGGCATGCACCACCCACACTCTCTTGGAGATAGCATTGATATTGGAACTACTGGACATGGCGGAGACGGCATCTGCGGAGTCTTGCCTGGGGAGGTAGGGAGGAACCGATTCCCGAGGCGGCTTGGTAGGAGTTCATCGTTACCATCACTAGGCCCTCGTGAAAGCCCTCCAAAGAGGAAATCTAGTACAAGAGGAAGTGGTTTTTTGACAAACTGTAGATTGATGATCCTGAGACTATTGGCTGATAGACCCAACTCTGTCGGTGGCTGCTGAGGCACTATCCTTACTGGCTGCATTGGACTTCTACTGCTATTGTGAGCAACCACAGTTGGGGGCCAGGTGGCATCCATACAGGTAGCAGGGTGGCAAGGATGGAAAGCGAGGCATGGCTATTGTTCATATTGGTAAGACTGATCACGGACACAATGGGCTGGTACTTCGGTCCCGTTTTCCATTTGGAAACTCCACTTGGGTGGAGGTGTTAAAGTTGCTGTTATTTTTGTTATGGGTGTGGGGGGTGGAGGGGACACAATGGCACATAGTACAATCCTTAACAACCTCCATGCACTATCACCAGTAGGACACGAAAGACGAACAGCTCCCGCACACACGTCTGAGACCTCAAAGCAAGTTTGAGATAGCCTGTCAGCGAAGGTCCTTAGTTTCAAAGCCCCTGCCAAACGCATTTCAGTGCTATCTATGCTTAGGGAAATGGATTTCGACATTTGTTTGTTGCAAGAGACCCATCTCGTGAAGAAGGACTGGGAATGCTAGCGATACAGCTGGTTTACCAAGTAGCTCTTATCATAGGGCCCAAACAAAAGAGGCGGAGTAGCTATATTATTGGCCAATAAATCTATGGGTAAAGTCCTCTGCATCTTTGTTGAAATGCAAGGCAGAATGTTGGCTGTGTTGATCGACTTACAGATGCACGTCTTCACCGTAGGCAACGTATACGCCCCTAACGATAATCTGGAGAGGTTCATCCAGGATACAAATCAGTCTTGACCCTGTGCCTCATGGGAACAGTTCAGACCGAACTGCCAAGCCAGGTCCTCCCTGGACCGGAACCAAGCATCCTGGCTGATGAGGGGTGATGCCACAAAACCGGTCCCAGGTTGCTTGTTTCAGGTCCAGGGACGACCTGGCTTGGCAGTTCAGTCTGTACTGTCCCCATGAGGCACAAGGTCAAGACAGATTTGCATATGGCTTGGTCTAAACAGGGGTGGCATGG
The DNA here is from genome assembly GCF_964204655.1 of Triturus cristatus. Classification (NCBI taxonomy): domain Eukaryota; kingdom Metazoa; phylum Chordata; class Amphibia; order Caudata; family Salamandridae; genus Triturus; species Triturus cristatus. Next base: position 456,993,450 of record NC_140592.1, on the reverse strand, counting down.
TGAGCAAAAGAACAATGGATTTAATCCAGATCTATTGACTGGGGGGAATGTTTGATTTGCTCTGCATTCTGTCCATCATCTGTGTGTCTTTTGCTTTCTCGCCCTAAGTGCGCTGGGTATGACCAGACGTGGGTCCCAGGCTCACGGTGCCACTGAATTCAAGCTAGCCTGGCTGATAAGGGGTGATGCCCTGAAATCAGTCACAGGATGCTTGTTTCCGGTCCAGGGAGGACCTGGCTTGGCAGTTCGGTCTGGACTGATCCCGTGAGGCACAGGGTCGAGACTGATTTACATATGGCTGGGTCTAAACTGGGGTGGCATGGTGAACAATGGATTTAACCCAGATTTATTGACTGGGGGTGAATGTTTAATTTTCTATGCATTCCGTCCATCATCTGTGTGTCTTTTGCGTTCTCGCCCTAAGTGTGCCGGGTATGCCAAGAGGTGGGTCCCAGCCTCACTGTCCCACTGGATTCAAGCTAGCCTGACAGATGAGGGATGATGCCCTGAAACCGGTCCCTGGATGTTTGTTTCCGGTCTAGGGAGAATCTTGCTTGGCAGTTCGGTCTAGACTGTTCCCATGAGGCACAGGTTCAAGACTGATTTGCATATGGCTGGGTCTAAACTGGGGTGGCATGGTGAGCAAAAAAACGATGGATTTAGCCCAGATCTTTTGACTAGGGGTGAATGTTTGATTTACTCTGCATTCTGTCCATCATCTGTGTGTCTTTTGCTTTCTCGCCCCAAGTGCACCGGGTATGCCCAGAGGTAGGTCCTGGGCTCACTGTGCAACTGGATTCATGCTAACCTGGCTGATGAGGGGTAATGCCCCAAAACCGGTCCCAGGATACTTGTTTCCGGTCCAGGGAGGACCTGGCTTGGCAATTCAGTCTGGACTGTTCCCATAAGGCACAGGGTCAAGACTGATTTGCATATGGCTGGGTCTAAACTGGGGTGGCATGGGGAGCAAAATAACAATGGATTTAACCCAGATCTATTGACTGACGGCGAATGTTTGATTTGTTCTGCATTCTGTCCATCATCTGTGTGTCTTTTGCTTATTTCTTATCTAGGCATAAAGAGATGTTCGACCATTGATTGGTCAACTGCCCAAAACTAATCGGATCTGCTATAAGCCGTCTTTACAAATCTACAGAGCTGGGTGGGCTCTCTTATCTGGTTAACATAGTGGCAACCAAAATTACACTCCTCCTGAAAATACTTACACCAAGCACCAAGCTTACACTTCGGGTACACTAAAGCAATGCTGAGACTCATGGGTGACTTTGTGTGAGTGTGTGGGATGCACGGTTACCGAAACGGCACTCTTGCGCATTGCCAGCAGAGGGTTGGGGCTGGGGATCCCCTACATAAACAACAAGTTACTTGCCTTCAGTAATGCCTTCTTTTCTAGAGACTAGATGTAGCTGCAGATTTCTTCCCTTAGAATATTTCCCAGGCGTCAGACTGGATCTTTACATTTTTTTGCAATCCCTCTGTGCACCGGTAACTGGCGTCATTCGGCTCCGCATGGCCCCGTTGGCGTAGTCTGACCTGGAAGTGACATGCGTGGTGCCTATATAGGCCCCCTTCCAGCACGCTGACCTCAGTTCTTAACTATTTTTCTGCACTAGAAACACAAAGCCAAGCTGAGGAGGAGTGCCAAGTGAGGTCATGAAGGATCTCTGTAGACGAGACTTACAAACAGTCCACAGAATAGACAGGATGGGTGGGTCGGTAAGGAACCTGCAGCTAGATCGAATCTTTGCCAGATAAGGCATTACTGAAGGCAAGTAACTTGTTCATCTGTTAGAGACTTCTTGCCGCAGATTCCTTACCTTAGAATAGATACCAAAACAGTCTGTCCCTGGAGATCGTTCTGTGGAATATGCATACTAAAAAGTTCTGGAGAGGTAATTGGTGTGCCTATCAAGGCAATTGACCAGGAAAATGAGTGCGAGAGGGGCGAGCAGTCAATGGACAACATACCAAACCTCCATGTGTAATTCGGTAGAGTCTCTCTGTCATGGTTGTGCTAAAAGTCCTATGGGAGTTACTCCGGTATCAAATTTATGTCTTCTCTCTTTCCTATATATGCTGTAAAATGCCTCATCCGCTGCATTCTCTGCACTAGCACAAGTTTCATTCTTCAATAAAATGATTTATAAAAAAAAAAAAGTCTTGGCGGGACGAATGGGCAAAAGCCCATCTGTCCGGACGTGACTGTCTTGGCAGTAATGTTTGGCAAATGTGTGCAGTGATACCCATGTGACCACCTGACTTTGCACAGAACTGGGACTCCTGTAGCTGACCCAGTGATCGCAGCTTTAGCTATGATCGAATGAGCTCTTGAAGCCTTCAGGGGGTCATTTATTGGCTATTGCGTTCCAGACTCAATACAGAGGATAGCACATCAAGAGATGGTTCTTTTCTAAACTGCCTTCCTCTTCCTCTCCTCCACAAACCCAAGAAAGAGTTGATTTTCCACCCAGAATTCTTGTGTACAATCTATGAAAAAGACAATGCTCTGTTTGGATTCAGAGGTGGAGTTTCGCCTCGAACTGGTAGGATGAGGGGGGTGGAGAAGGTAGGCAGTGAGATTTTCTGCATGACATGAAAAGGTGTAATCACCTTTGGCAAAAAGGATGCTCGGGTTCTAAGAACCAGTTTGTCTGGGAAGAAGGAAGTGTGCGGGGGTTAATGGAAAGCACTTGCAATTCAGTAAGCCTCCTGGCCAATGTGATCACAACAAGGAAGACAGTGTTGATGGTCAGCAATCTTAGAGGGTAGCTGTGCATCAGTTCAAATGGTGAGCACGAGGAAGGTGAGGACTAAATTAAGGTCCTATTAGGACATGATGAAGGGCATTGGAGGAAAAGTGTTGCAAACCTTTAAAGAAACGAGTCACTTGAACAGTGAAGGTTTGTCTGGCAACCACAGAAACGTGAAAATGTTGGAAGAGACACCTTAATCGTGCCTAAAGCAGAGCCTTGCTGGGTTAAGGATAGAAAAAACAGCAGAACGTTGGACAAGGGTGTAGAAAAAGCATCAACAGATTTGAGTTACATACCAAGCTACAAACTTGTCTCATTTTGCAGATGTAAATTGTTTTCGTGGAGGGACATCTGGCTACCAAGATGACATCACACCCTTCTGGAGGAAGGTTGAACCCTCTCAACTGTTGCCGCTCAATCTCCACGCATGTAGGAGGAGAGTGGACAGTTTGGGTGCAGAACCCTGCCCTGTTGCTGCGACAGGGGATCCTCCCGAAGGGGCAATCTGATCGGAGGACAGATGTTCATGCTCAGGATTTTGGAATACCAGACTCTCTTCGCCCAATCCAAGGCAACTAAGATAACTTGCAATGTTCTTGATCTTTTTGAGAACTCTTGACAGGAGTGGTATTGACAGAATGGCATACAGGAGTCCTGAGCCCCACTCAAGATGTCTGAACTAGTTTGAAATTCCCCTGAGTGTTCAAATACCACTGCAAAGCCTGCATATGCCAATGGGCATGTTTTACTAACAAGATGCAGGTGATGAGGCACAGCAGCCTCATATTCAGTCTCACCAAAATCCTGTATGGAGGCTAAATATCAAAATCATAGTCCAAAGAAGCACGTTACATCTACTGTTGGGTCATATTTTCACGTGCTAGGTCTTCTCTGGAAGGTATTTCCCTTTCTGCCTCTAAACACTCAAAAAACACTTATCCAGGCACTAGTGTTAAGGCCCCTGGACTATTGCAATGCCCTGCTGATTTCAGCAGATGGAGCTTCCTCAAATAGACTGCAAGTAGTCCAGAACACTGCAGCTCGCCTGGTATCCAATGCCCCCCCTCGAACAGCCTCCCTCCCCCTTCTGCAACAGCTGCATTGGCTTCCTGTGCGGATGAGGATTAGGTTTAAGATCTGTTGCATTGTGCACAAATCTTTAAATGGCAAAGGTCCCATTTACTTAGCAGATAAATTTACCAAATATTTGCCGCCCAGGTCTCTTCGATCAGGGTCCAAATCTCTCCTTGCTGTTCCTCGCTATAAAAAATCACGCTTAGGTGGTAAAGCTTTCTCCCACCTGGCCCCATTCTCTTGGAACGCACTCCCTGTCCACTTGCGACATTGCCCAGATCACCTACAGTTCAGAAGGTTCCTTAAAACCTCACTGTTATAATCTGTCTCTTTTCTGTTGCTGGCAGTAGCAATCCTACAGCGCGGAGATACCCCTTGCGGAGTGATTCAGGCGCTTTACAAATAAATAAATCAAATCAAATATCCCGGACTTGCTCTTCCTGAAGGATGAAACAGAAACTGCATTGTATCCAGAACAGATCCGATGAAATGTAGCGTCTGAAAGGGAGTCAGGTCTGACTTCTGCACGTTTATAGTGAACCCTAGTGAATGCAGGAGGTTTGCCCTAGTCTGGAGGTGGGAGATGACTGCCTGGGGGCAATCCCACTTTCAACAACCACTCGTCAAGGTAGGGGAAGACTGGAACCCCTAATGACAGCAGGTGTGCTACAACTACCATCATCAATCACCTTGGTGACCACCCGAGGGGTGCTGGATAAGCCAAAGGGGAGCAGAGTGAATTAAAAGTGTTAGTTGCTCACTGTGAACCACAGGTACTGACTGTGGACAGGCAGAACAGAATTATGTAAGTAAGCATCCTGCATCTCCAGTGGTATCATCCAGTCTCCAGAGTCGAGGGGAGATAAGACCTGAGCCAAGGTGAGCAGCTTGCATTTTTCCTTCTTAAGGAGGTAGTTGAGAGGGCGTCAGTCTAATATGGGATGGAGACCTCCATCTTTCTTCGGCACCAGAAAGTAGCAGCAACAACAACCATGACCTATTTCTGATGCCAGTACTCTCTTGATGGCTCGTTTGTCCAGAAGAATCAGTTCATCCTGTCGTAAGAGCGAGAGGTGGTCCACGGTTAGCAGATCGGAGGTCAGGTGGCAAGGGTGGTAGTATCTGTTGAAATAGGAGTGCACAGCCCCACTGGACGATTTGAAGTACCCACTTGTCTGAAATTATTTCCCACTACTGGTGCAGGTGGTACCGAATCCTGTCACCAACCAGATGCCCATGGTGGAAAGAGGGCAAACTCAAGAGACTTCTAGTGGTTCCGCCCCTGATGGTATAATTAGAAATGCTGGCGCGAGCGCGCTGTGGATGTGCCGCTGGCACGCCTAAGGCGTGCCAAAAGCAAGCCCGTCTGCGCCCGTCCAGCGCTCAGCGCCAGCACCCCTACATGTCCTGGAGGCGGTAAGCCAATTAAACTACATTTTACAAGTGATTATCTAAAAAGTTTTAATAGTACAGGCAGATTGGCTGGGTGTTCAAACATTAGTCTGGCTAAGGGGTCTCCCACCTGCTCCACAATGTGTCCTAGGTGCAGCGTTGTGCTACCGGATTTATTGTACCAACCAATCAACCCTCGGAAACAATCTAGTCGGAATTGGATAGACACTTCACAATTACAGGGGCTGAAGTACATTCTGTCGAACGCTAGGTCCCTCATAAAACACAGTGTAGAATGTGCCAGATTAATTGAGGAAGAAGATATAATGGTCGCTTTTATCACAGAATCTTGGACAGATGAGGCATCTGGTCCAGATTTAGTTAAGGCCACGCCCCCAAGCTATTCTTGTCACACCTTAAATAGGCCATCCAGTAGAGGTGGGGGTCTTGCGGTTATTTACCACTCTACCATTAATGCGACCTTTGAAACAGTGTCTATCTCAGATTGTGAGGCACTGGAGTTATGTGTATATTATTCCCATCAGGCTACTTTTAAAGGGACTCTTCTTTACAGGCCACCTGGACTTAGGAGGCCTTTTTTAATATTGGTGGCAAATTTGTTGGAAAGGGGACTCTGTGCCAGTTCTTATACCTTACTGGGAGATTTTAATTTCTATTTAGAGGCTCATGCTGACCCAGATACGGTGACTCTTTTGGATTTCATGAAAAGTGTAGATCTTAAACAACATGTTGTTGGTCCCACTCACACGGCAGGGCACACGCTAGACGGGATCTTTTCGAATAACCCGCAACTTTCTTTTACAGGCTTGCTTCCCTTGGTCTGGTCAGACCATGTGGCAGTATGCTTTGAGCTAGCTTTTTCTAACCATCATGAGATGGGTAAATTAGCCAAGAAGCAAATGATCGCCAGGGCATGGAATAAAATTGAGGCTAAAGAGTTAGAAGATTTACTGAGCTCTACCTCATTTTGCTTGCCTATAGACATAGAAGAGGTGACTACTCATTACTCCAACTGGCTTGAGGCGGCCGACAATAAGTTAGCGCCCAAAAAGGTTTTATACTCCAATAGAGTACAGCCTTCTGCCCCATGGTATGTCCAGCAACTAAAAGACCAAAAACTGAAGTGTAAGTTGTTAGAGAGGAAGTGGAGGAAGGGATATAAAGCAGCAGAAAAAGAAGCATATAAACTAAGCCTGGTGGCTTATAAACACCTCCTCCGGACAACTAAGAGAGAATTCTTTGCCAACCGAATCAATTCTGCCATAAATTCAGCTAAAGAGCTCTTCAAAATAGTCACCAGCCTGGCGTACCCTGGTACACCCAGTGTCCCCTCGAATCAGGAGCTTTGCGATTAAATAGCCAGATTCTTTTGCAGTAAGGTGGAGGCTATTTTCGCAACATTAAATGGTCCTACAACAGATGGAACACTGGGCGTCTGAGAGAGATATAAATCTCGGTCGGGTTTCCACTCGAGTTTTGAAGAGTTCGCACATTTATCCATCGGAGAGATTCATAAGTCATTGATGTCTACTAAATCAGGCTCTCCTTATGATCCATGTGCGGTGGCGGTTTTAAAACTAGCCCCAAAACCCATTGTTATAGCACTGACCACTATGATGAACGCGATGTTCAAGGAAGGACATTTTCCTAAAGCCTGGAAAACCGCATCAATTCTACCTCTACTCAAGAAGCCCCATCTGGACCCGAAGTATCCCAATAACTTTCGACCTATCTCGCGCATTCCTCTGCCAGTTAAATTGGTAGAGAAAAGTATGAACGCACAACTCACTACATACTTACGAGAAGCACAAGTATTGGATCCAACCCAATATGGGTTCAGAGCTGGGCATAGTACGGAGTCCGCTCTTTTAAAATCTACAGAGGAAATTAGGGCCGTACTGGACAAGGGAGGCAAGGCCGCAATGATCATGTTGAACTTGTCCGCGGCCTTCGACATGGTCCATCATGAATTGCTGATGGACCGGTTGTGGGGATGTGGAGTCCAAGGCAAAGCGTGGGAACTTCTGAAGTCCTTCCTTTCGGACAGAATGCAAACAGTGTCACTCAGCACATTCTGTTCTAAACCCTTCTCATTGCCCTGCGGAGTTCCGCAGGGTTCCTCTCTTAGTCCTATGCTTTTTAATGTTTATGTTTCCTCTCTGGCCCCCCTTGATCAAATCCTTTGGATTTGCTCGGACATAGTACGCAGATGACACTCAGATTGTGGTGTCCCTGTTACCAGGGCAAGAGATGGGGACAGAAAAACGATTTCACGCCTGCATGGAAGCTGTGGGTAAATGGATGTCCCAAAACTGTTTAAAGCGTAACTCTGGTAAGATTGAAGTTATTCTGTTTGGCAATGCCCCCAAGTTCTGGACCCCAAGTTGGTGGCCAGCTTCGCTGGGCGTACTTCCGATTCCCACCAGGAAAGTAAAAACTTAGGAGTCCTGATTGATGATAAACTCCATTTAGAACATGCAAGAAAATTATACAGTATCTACCTAAGGAAAATCAATGTACAGTAGTGACTGCATTAACTATGACGAGGCTGGATTATTGTAACAGCCTCTACCTTAACATTCAGGAGCGATTGCTGCATAGACTCCAACTTCTACAGAATTCGGCCGCTAGACTGCTCACAGGGACGGCTAAATTTGCCTCTGTCTCCGGTGACATCAGAAGACTTCACTGGTTACCCATTAAGAAACGGGTGCAGTTTAAATCACTCTGTACTGTTTTTAAAGCTCTTCACGGGGCCGGTCCAGAGCATCTGAAGCAGCAGTTTCAGTGGTATGTCCCAAATAGACCACTTCTCTCTCTAGGAGGAAAATTGGTAACAGTCCCTATCTTTAGAAAAGCCGGCTGGGGAGGTAGGAGTTTTCGGGTAGGGGCAGCCAAAGCTTGGAACGCCCTCCCATTTCAGCTTAGAAATAGCACGGATCTACTGGCTTTCAGGAAAGCCTTAAAAACCTGGCTATTTGGCGCTTAATCCATGGCCTCTTCTGTGAGTTCCTTTGGGAGGTTTGGTAGATAGCGCCAGGACACCTTCGGGTAACAGTTTGCGCTTTAAAAATATCATAACATAACATAACTTCTGAGTTATGGTAACTGCTGTGGGGGGGGGGTGGATTGGGTCGACCTCTGGCTCTGGTTCCCATGGGGTCTCTAGGAGACACGTCTGCAGCCATATAAGGAATGCAATGCCTGCTGGGCATGGTGGCTGGAGGGCAACAGACCCAGCTGATGGCCCCAGCCATAACCCAATGACCTGGCTGTGGCCCTACTGTCTTTGAATCATTCAAGAACCGAATCTACCTTGTTGCTGAAAAGGTGAATCCCATCAGAGGGCATGTAAATAAGGGATGCCTGGTCATCCCTGAAAATCCATTAGTCCTCAGCTAGACGTGAGGTTGACACGCCACTATTAAAGCAAAGGCTCTGCCCAGCGAGTCCGCCAAATCCAATCCTCATCTGATCGTGAACTTTACTGCATGTCTCCCGTCAGAAATAGGTTGGGAAAGTTTGGCCCAATGCTTATTTGAAACAATGAGCAGCACTTGCTCAACAGAATGCCACACCATGTGGGAATACCAGCCCAATAAGCACGTGGTGTTCACGGACCACAGTGCCAGGCTGGTGGAAGAGAAAATTCTCTTACCAAAGGGATCCAGCCTCTTGGATTCCCTATCCGGGTGTGCGGTAGGGCACACACCAGGATTTATCCTGGTAGCTGAAGCCTGGACCACTGGTCCTGTGCACAGGCCAAGAGGAGGACATCTGTCAGGGCTTCATTAAAGGATTGTAAAAGTTCTGAGGAACGATGTCTAATGTCTTTCTGGCCAAGATCTCTCTGATCAAAAGATCTAGATGGGGAGGTCAATCCTTTTGCTACAATATAGCCAAATTATGGAACACCCTGCCCACTTCCCTGAGGTTGAGATCGAACAAACTATTGTTCTGTAAGTCACTCAAAAAAAGAATATTTCAGAATAGACCCCTCCGATTCCTTGTAGAGTAGCAGCGCTGGGATGCCTAAGGATAGCTATGTGCTATATAAGTGCGAATAAAATAAAATAGAGTAGGATAAAGTGGCCTTTACCCATAGCTCAACTTCCATGCCCTCCCCGATGACTACTATCAGTGGCAACCCCGAAATTTTCCCAGTAAACAGGAGAAACAAAAAATGGCTTGACAGCTGGGAAATCGTAAGCAAAGTGCTAATATGTATGACCAGGAAGGGGTGCAGTCTTTCCACCAATTAAAAGAGGACTATGATATACCAGAAACAGAAGGCATGCACTATCTGCAAAGACAACACTGGGTGACACATCCGTCTGTCAACCTGCACGCATACTGCCCCTTGATACCCTTTGAAAAGTCGCTTATAAATCAAATGACACACCCCTAGTCTCGAATATTTATAAAATTCTCTAGAAAGCCACTGCCTTTCCATGGATTTCAGCACAAAAGAAGTGGGAGGCAGAGTTTGAATGCACTGTTCATCCTAGTCTAAACAATCCTCTGCATGCTGGAGGTGTGGGTTGACAGGTATTCATACACCTTCTGTGACACTGCCCCAAGCTACAACGCTACTACAAAGACTTTCGACACGTCTACAATGAGATTTTCGCCACTGACATCCCTGTATCCCCAGCCTACACCCTCATAAGCTTCTCCAACGCACTCACATACCCTCTGCACTCTCCATGGTGGAAGACCAAAACACTAGCCTTATGCGCAGCCAAACAGATAATAGCACTGCAGGAAAAGGACACAGTTTCTGAGTATAGTTCATGGCACCATAAACTGTGGGACATCTTAGGAATGGAGAGAATCTCCGCTAGCTTAGGAGAGAGGGAAGTGCAGTTTGAAAGGACATGGGGGCCGTGTATTACTTTTCTGTCACAGAAATGTAGGCAACTCACCTGCCACAAGTAGCTATGGGTGCTACAATTCATGCAATCACCCACTACAGTCCTACAGTCTGCCCAGCCACACACCCAATATAGCTTTGCTGTGATAACGTTGAGACAGAGTCGCACGATACACTCTTTTACAGAATACTCACTCGACCGTCTTGGAGGGACTTTATTGTTTTTTATGGTGGTGTGGGGCGGAGACGTTGTAGTTTGGAGTTTTCTCTGGTTTGGGTCTTTGGTTGACATCTTTTATAAGAGTACTGAATCGCTGTCCACTGGCTGTAGGGTGTAGGTTGAGTAAACTGTATGTAACTTATATAAATATATTTAAATTATAAATTGCTTCTGAGAGGAGCTAGAAATGTTCCTTTAGGAACCGAGGAACACTACCCATGGAAAACTAACCACCTCTATGTAAATCTGACACAATCTGTGTTCCAAGTATCTCACGTTGTGGAGGAGCGCCCTCATACTTTAGGCAGTGTTAAAATATTACTCTTCCTCCATAGACTAGAACCACCATTTGATGAATTCCTCCCTACCTTTCTTGATAAATGACACCTGCACAAGGTGGCAGAATCGGTGGAGGGAGGTGAGAGCCCCCTGTGGGCTGCTGGCCCTGAAAGGCAAACGGGCCCAATATCACACTCTTGCACGGTCTTACCTGGATGCCACCATTGCAGTTATTCTCATCATATTTGTCTGTCATGCCTTCCCTCCCTTGCTATGTTTAGACAAAGCCAGTGAGTCTCCCTCCTACGCAGTGACTTGATGTTTTGACCCGAAGCACCCCAAACTCATGTCAGCAGAGCATCAGTGAGACTCAGAGCTGCCTGGAACCTGATGGACATAGGACACCCAATTACTCGCCTCATTTACCTTTGAAAATATTTCACCAGAGGTTTGCCATATGATGCCAGCACTAATAGTGCCCCCCCAGACTATGATGGTTCCACCAGTGGATGATCTCTGGACAGCAGTGCAGTTGCAGCAGAGGTTTGAAAATGGACACCAGGATCTTCTGAACTTCTCAACTTTGCGTGAAAGAGCTGGTGATGTAGTATCTGATTTATATGGTTCATGTTATAACTAAATATTAAGCTCTCCTGTGAATGCAATGTAAATGGCGTTGTTATCACCAAGTTAAATGGCATATGTTATACAGTTCCAGCGTTCCAGCTGCATCAGGATTATAACTTGTGCGGGAACACTGCACATTCAGCTGTTTTCCCAGCACATAAATCACCGAGCAAAAGTAAGCTGGTAAACATGCCTGAAATAATGGGAAAATATGGTAATTGATGTGCGTATGAGCACATCACGACCATCTTGAATTGCCAGCAAAAGTACAGAGTGAAGGTCTTCCAGTACACCAGGAATGACTTTTGCCACCGAGTCCCAGAGGGCATGAGTGTAACATCCTAGCAAGCAGAGGGCATTGATCGATCACAGGGCCAAACTGGCTGATGAGAAGAGGCGCTTCCCAAATGTCTCCACTCGCTTTGTATCCCTATCAAGGAGATTGGTAGGGAAATTGGCTGAAGGAGGCCTGCATCACAAGGCTCTTTGGAGAAAGGTGCTGCAAAAAACAGGCCAAGTCGTCTGGAACAGGGAGATAGAGCCTGGCAATTTGCCCAAGCCTCTAAGAGGGTATCAGTTAGAGCTTTACTGAAAGGGAGGAGAGGCTCAGAAACAGTCTGTTCCTTTTGCAGGACCTCAGTCAATACGTTTATTTTGACCTCAATGGTGGGGAGCTGGAGGTCAAGAACTTCAGCCGCCCTACACATAACCATAGCGTAGGAAGCAGATTTTTCCATGGCTGGGCCACGAGGGGAGAAATGGCCTGTGTCTGGGGAGGTATCCAGCCCACCAGCCTCCTTCGCGTCCTCATACAAATTGTCCTCAGTATATGGTTGAGCAAACTCCTAACCCTGGTCATAGTCATTGTGGGAGTTGGTCTCAAAAAGATAATACAAAAAATGTTGCTTGCCTTGTGGTAATGCGAGTGTAGAAACAGGAGCCTTGGTCAGAATCAGGCACAACGTCAGTCGAGGCAGGACTGCCGTGGGTCCGGCATAAGAGAGGACAATCGGGGGCACCTCTTCAGGTGGCGAGGTCAGCATCGAAGTCGACATACCTAAGACTGGTGTGGGTAGGGGCACCTGACGCAGCATTGGAACTGGAGCAGAGGCGAGACGTGGCTTGGAGGGTCCAGCTGGCGCCAGGGGCGAACCTGCCCACGTTAGTCCAAGTGGATGGCCTCTCTGCTCCGTGGGGCCTGAAGGTGTGCCAGAGGGAATAGGTAGAGATTTGAAGAGCTGAAGCATAGCTGCGCTGAACTCTTTAATCTGATTTATCATTGCTGAAGGCCCCAGAATGTTGGATTGTGCCAGAGCCAGCTGTGGAACCAGCTCCGAAATCGGCCGACTTTGAGAGAGGGAGGAAGATGGTTGTTGCCGCCCATGCACTTCGTCAGAGGGCGGAAATGGGGTGAATGAGAGGATCTCTGCTTGGACTCCTTGTGTACACTGGACGAATTGGAGTGCAATGAAGACTGGCCTCTGGGGGACTCTGTCAACTCCAGGAACAGGAGCGAGAGCAGGATTGAGCCTTGGATTTTGAGCAGGACTTGAAGCAACCCTGAAGCTGCATCTTCTTGTGCTTGTCAGCAGAAAGCTTTGCCTTGCATTCCATGAGGGCCTTTAGGTCCATCGACGCACAGTCTCTGCAGGTCTTGGAGTCTTGGCCCAACAACATGCCTCAACAAGCATTGGCATAGCTAATAGGTCTCGCTTTTGGGACCTTATAAGTATTTAGTTTTGCAGCACAATATCCTTGGTGCAACAACATTAACTGTTGCATGGCTAAACACTTATAAGGTCCCAAAGGCGAGACCTATTGGCTATGCCAATGCTTGTTGCTTTATGCCATTACAGGATCTGTGCACTAAACCATGTGCATGAAGGGGATCAACATGGTTCTTAACCCCAACCATAAGTTGCAGGTTGATTTTTTATACGTTATTTTTAATTATAGGGATCGCTGTTATGACATACATTTGCAAAAAAAAAAACCCTTTCCTTGCAATAACAATATCCAAATACACATTTTGTGATATGTGCTCCAAACAGAAATGTGTTATTCCTGCTGTCCTGTGTTTCATGAATGTTCAGTGGTGTTTGCCCCTGTCTTTGTCCAGATATAACATTTTCAACACACTGGAATAGTGATGCACTTTAAAGTTATTTTTCACTTATTTACTAAGTGGAAGTGGGCCAAGTTTCTCAATAATGACTTAAAGTAGGTAAGAAAATAGAAGGAAAGAAGAAAATAAGAGTAGGAAAAAGGAAATAACGAAAGGACAAAATAAAGTCTAAAAAGCTGTTGAATGAAGAAGAAAGAAATGATAGGCAAAGAAAACAAATGGAGACATAAATCATAGAAAGGATAGAAAAATATCAAAACAAAAGAGGTAAAGAAAAAGATTAATTGGGTAAGGAGGTAAGGGAATAGAGAAATGATGAAAGAAGGAAGACTAAAAAATAAATAAATAGAAAATAAGAAACAGGGAGGGAGAGAGGAAGGAAAATAAAGAAAAAGGGAAAGGAAGGAACTAAACGTGTGCGTGCAGTTTCGAAGGCTTTTTTTGCCATGTCAGTTTTTTGTGTCCTCCCTGGTTAAGTAATCACAGCTGCCTTGTGTGGCTGAAAGAACTTCTCACCACTGCTATCGTTTTATACCGCTTCTCCTTTGTTCTGTACAAGCGCATATAAATAAAACGTAATTATAAAATTTCCCACAATTGGCAAGCTTTTACTTCTGAAATGTATTTCGCAAGGTAGTATGCTATTTTTTGGAAATCAGAACATTCGTTTTCCTGGGTAATCTGCAAGTACATGAGCAAGTACATCTGCATGGACTCAAGTGGAGAGTCACAAAAACATTCAGAGGAGTATGCTAGGAAACCTTTGTAAAACTCTCCAAATCAGGTTTCTGCACCCATGCAAAGTGATAGAACTTTGAATGCAAACTTGGGAACGTTAATGTGAATGGGGCCGAAAACCCTTTACTAGCCATTTTATTTCAGTAGGATACGTACAATCAGAGTTTACTGAAGCTGAACATTGCAAACACTGCCAGTCGTAGGTAGGGCACAGCGCTGTCCTTCACGAAAAAATTACAATTACATACATGCAATGCAATGCATAAAGACGGCAGTGGCACATGCGAAAACACACCAACGAAGCAAACTTCCAGTCACGTGATGCGAGGCACGAATAACTATCTCACTGCTCACTATATACTCTAAAACGCACTAAAAAGCACAAGGAATGGCCAGGCTGCACAGACCTGCTGGTAAAAATGAAACACAGCCACAGCATCAAAGCCTCCGTGCAGGCCCAACAATTCCTATCCGCATTAGAAGATTGCCCTCCAATTGTGTGCACAGACTTGGTGATTATCCAGGCTCGTGGCTAACAAAGCACAGGCTCCCCTGTGTCTGACTGCAGTCATCTTCTGATGGCTGACAGCTGTGTGGCACATGAGAACGCTTTTGTATATTGGCTTCCACGTTTAGATTGCCTGATGCCAGTCCAAAACGTCAGAGGCTCTGAAGATTGAAATGGTATTTTTAAATGACAGCATTTTGAAAGCTGCCGTCCCTGTGCAAAGTTAGAAAAGACACGCTGGTATAAATGGCTAATGTCTTGTTTTAGAAAGCATGTACAATAGATCAGATACGCAAATCACGTACAGCTGCTGATGAAAAACATAAAGAAAGGATTCCTGGTCAGCGAGAAAAAGATTTGTGAACTGGAGCTGCCTTCATAGCGAGGGAAGTGCAGTTTAGGCCAATTGGAATTAATTTCGGAGAACCCCCAATAAATTCTTGCATATAAGCCATTTTATTTCAGTAGGATACGTACAATCAGAGTTTACTGAAGCTGAACATTGCAAGCACTGCCAGTCGTAGGTGGGGCACAGCGCTGTCCTTCCCGAGAAAATTACAATTACATACATGCAATGCAATGCATGAAGACGCAGTGGCACATGCGAAAACACACCAATGAAGCAAACTTCCAGTCACGTGATGACCTAGAAATGAAACTGACGCGGCCGCGGGAAAAAAATAAAAGCGAGCGGGAAGTGATCGCAGGGACGCGCTCTGTGGTGGAGGAGGGGCAGAGCGAGGCGCTTGGGAGAGCACTGTACTTTATGAGCCATGACGGCCAGATGGAGGAAAGATAGAAGGCGGCTGTGCGCGTGCACGCGCTCGTGAACGCAAGCTTGAGGCCAGGAAAAGCCTCTGGTAGCACTTTAAAAATCCACTAACTAAATGTCTCGCAGAGCAGCGCTGGCTCACGCAAGACCTAAAAACCTGACGTCTTAGGGGGTGACATCCCTTGCACACTGTGACAAATGTTTAAAGAAAAATACTAAAGAAAAAAATTGAAAAATGGGTCTCTGAGAGATGAAAGAAGCTTCGGATCTGCATCTGGTGATGCAGAAAGAAAGAAACTGACGTCAACACGTGTGAGTGGCCCCTAAATCGGCCCGGAGCATCACTTTTGGAGCAGTATAGCATCCATGCAGAGTCTCACAGCACCACCTTCTGGCACGCAGAAGTACTATGGGAAAGTTTCTGGATCCAATCTGATGCCTGGGGAATATTCAAAACGTGAGAAATTTGCAGTTAGAAGTCTCTGTCAGAATCAACGGGTCAACTACATGTTAAAGTGCGGAGGTGATTCAGTTCAGAAGTATTCATATGGTCTGGTATATTTTGCAGTATGTGGCCTGCAGAGGTTACTCAGTCCCACTCTGTAATACCCTAACCATGTGGCACACCATATACATTTGTGTCCGTGAATTCTATACTCTGGCTTAAATTGAGTCCAGCCTGAAACTTCCATTTTCTACTCACCCCACCTATTCCCCTCTGGGTGTACACTTAGAAATGGGTTTCCAATTTCATTTCTGAGATATATTGGGGAGGTAGTTTGGGACTGGCGTGAAAGATCTGCTGTGCAAAACCCCAATCCTGACACCAAACAAAAAAAGTGCAATGGAGCAGTGAACAGGTGCAGACGTATGTCCACGTGTTATGCATGTAAAAATGAGTTAAAACGGATAATCATGGTGCAGAGTTTCAGCACTTAAATTATTTCTCTGACGATCAATAACCATTGTGTCAATGTTTCAGCCCAATGAGTAAACAGACGTGGTATTCTTCAGGACAGAAATACAGTCAAACGCCACCAAACATTTCAGAACTTAAATAAGGATGATGAAGGGATACCATTGGTAAAGATTTATACTGGGAGACATCAATTCCGAATAGGGCTGGATGACTTTAAGGGGAGGCACAAGAAAATCCCTTGAAGGGCAGGTAAAGAACCTCTATATACATCAGTGCTGCACCAAGACTCAATCAGACTGGTGCAAAGATAGCAATGATAACCCTTTGGGGTAGTTATGTTGCTGCTGACGCCAAGTGCAGTATAACCCAAATGTAGACTTATCCAATCAGGAATATGCAATAACATGGGGCAATTAACTTCACTGCAAGTTATCCACAGTTATTTACAGATTATTACTACCATCATTCTTCTGGTGTCATGGTCACAATGTTCTTATGAGCAAATGTGGAATATGTGTGTATAAGTAGAATTCAAGAAATGTGTGTTAGTTTATATACTGTAGTAGTATTTCCTTTTTGAGCTGCAACCATAGGGAGCATTGGTGCCAGATAGTGAAGGCAACAGCAACCACCACAGTGTCAGAGAGCACATCATGCTGTAGATCCCTCATTGTAGGAACTGTGGTGGGGGGGTTTCTCGGTTAAAATACCCCTCTTATTCACTAGACAGCGGTCCTAAGCCACAGAATTAGCCCCAATAACCTACATCACACACCATCCCCTCACCTTGCTCAGTAATAACTCATCTGCAATTTGGATAGTACTTATATCAGAATCCAACAATAGACAGGCAAGGTAGGCCGAGATGCACATGTCTTCTCCATGTGGGAATGGCATGTACGAATGCATGACGATTAAAGCATATCTTTTACCAGATGAATGAGAATTATGTCTGACAAACACTACTACTATACCATGCCACCTCCAGATGTTGCAGACGCAAGAAAGTAACCTACAGACCTCAAGCAAGCTGAAATCATTACAAAAGCCTCACAGAAAGCACGTCTCTCTGTTTGCGGGCTTGAAAAAGAATAGTAGTAATTTCAGAAGGTGTGTCAACAATTTCACTTTGGATACCCAAATAATACTGGATATGAACCCAAGTGTGGGTGAACCTTTTGGCTACCTCATGGAAATCTGTTGATTTGAAGAGCTGCAATACTAAAACTCAACAAAGAGAAAATCTAGAGAAACAGCATTGGACATCTCACTGAATCATGTGAGCTTTGGTGAATGCCCATGATTTGTGTCTGGGGGGGGTACTATGTAGTCTCCAGTGAGATAGGAAAGGGACTGAGGGAAATGAGAACCTGCCTGAAGTTGACACCTACTTACACAGCATTGATGCATTTGCAAAGATGCTAAAGCAGAATGCACAGTGGTTGTTCAAAGTACTAGATGGCCCGTAAGACAAGACTGTATAACATTGCTAGACAAGAAACAGTTCTGTTGCTTCAGTATCAAGCTGCCCATCATACCATAAGCAACACCGAAATTAAAATGCATCCTCTGAGAGTGGTTGCACAATGAAACTGGCCAGGCCTCATCAGCCTGAAACGGTTAAAGAACTGTCCAGAGTAATGTTCACAGCTAGCCCTCTCAGACGGACTCTCGCACACCTGACAAAGGGCTTCCAGCGAAGCTAGAGAGGAAGAATGTGAACCTAGTATCACTGACGTATTACAATGTGCACCCTATGGACTTTGCTTGCCCCTGTGCTGGAAAACGTTTTTGCATGCTCATTGACCATCTGACTAGTACACAAGTGTTGGCATTTGCTGCCCTTGCCAGCCCTTATCATTCTAGATCAGCTGCAGCCTTATTGGCTATGAGACATGCTGTCCCAAGGCAGATGATGTGGCCTAATGGCAAGAGTGGTCTACCTCGAAACTGGGGAACCGGGTTCGAGTCTTGGCAGAGACGTTCAACATCCTGCGATTCTGGGCAAATCACGTAATCTCCCCGTGCCCTAACTAAAATGAATGTGTCCGTCCGTAAAGCAACTGGTGCTTATGTAAAGCGCTCTGATAACTTTGGGTCGAGTTCGCCCCCCCCCCAAAAAAGCGGTAGGTAGTGATGCATGGTCCACTGCTTATGCTAGCTCTGTGTCCATTTAACTAACCAGTACACAAGCCTGGGTTTCTCTTCCTCAAGTATTCTGATTATGTACACAGTGCTTGGTGCACTTTCTGAAGTGAAAACAGTCCGCTTGCCCATGTGCTTACGTGAGCTAGGCTGAATGCAACATAACATTGGTGGGTATGGACATTTGACCTTCAGCCCCAGTACTGCCTAGAAGGATGACACAGGTGCTCCACCAATGACCCATCTCCCCTGATCTTGGATGGACATTTGGTGGAGTGAAAGTTTTCCATAAGGCTATCAGAGACCAAGTCACAACATACCTTTGTTTATTCACCTGACTGCAGTAGAATGCTTGAGAGCCAGCCTTAACCCCTTCCATGCTGCGCAAATTCCGCCGCTGTGCTGACGGAATCTTGCGCGGGCGTGGTCATGACGGAACGGTTCCGTCATGAGCACAGCTCAACCGTGGCTCATGACGGAACCGTTCCGTCATGAGCACCGAAGGGGTTAAAGACATACCTGTGGCACATGATAGAATATACAATAATATATAGATATAATCTGTTAATGTCAGAAACCTAACCATGCAATCTTCCCCTAACTAATCTTTCAGGGCAATCAATAAGCTCAGTAGAGAGACCATGGCACATCAGCCAATTCGAATTAAAACAGGGTTAAAAAAAATGCAACCGTTTTGATTGTCAACTGCTGTGCAACCCCAGATTAAGTTTGATTCTATGGAATTAAGTCAAACTTGTTATTCAAAGTGACATCGTCTAGCAAGGGCCAGAGAACGCTGATAATTCCACACCTACTAGAGTTTTTTTGTTTTGTTCCAAGAATACTGTGATACGGCGCGCAATCTCTGGATGATAATAATGGACGGTTATGAAACAAAAAAGGCATTTTATCATTTGTGAAGAAACATTAAAAACATCATTGCAATGGCGACTCTTCCTAGCCATCAGCTCGCAATGCACACCGACAGCAGTGGGCCAATGGATGCCATGCTCATCAGCTGTCACTGTATTGAAACACACAGCCATCCCACAGAAAACACAAAGTAATTCCTCAGGAAAATCATAGGCCTACCCAGCGAAAGGCCAAAAACCACCCACTGTTGCCATGTTCCCCTATGAGAGTGTTTTGTGAGTGCCACGACTTCTTATGGTGGGCTACACCGATATAAGGAGGAAGGTTTGAAAGTATTTTTATAAATAAATGCACATGTAGAACAGCTCTATAGAGCCCGTTGGCAGTCGAAGGCCGTACATGCTTGGCCACCGTAGGCAAAACTGAAGTGGGTGCAGCATGTAACCGCACGCAGGGTCAGTCTGGCCTACTGGAAAATCTGACAGAGCCCGAAGAGGCAACCTTACCAGGAAACGGCCAAAACAACGTTTTTTAGCCATGTGTGGCTCTGTCATACAACCAGTCTCACCATGTGTGGGCCAGTTTTGTAGCTGTGCACAGTGCCCACAGCAAGCACAAACACCTGTGGTAACCCTGCCTTCCGAACCAATCCAGACAGCATACTTGAGCTACATCGTGCAGTTCTAGTAACACACTGAGCAACCCTTTATACCTATATTTACTACACATACAGAGTATAAACACCAACAGGATGCCATATAAGAGCTTGGTATGAAACAAAACCTCTACATGAACTTCAGGCACAAAAAAACAAATAACAAAATTAGTGATAGCATACTGATGATTCTCGCTCGCTAGCAAGCACCACGTGCAGAAAGATATTGGAACATGAATTGAAAGATTTTGCACATCAATCATCTGAAACCTGTGAACCAGCTGCTACAGATCGCTGTACCCGGGCTTGGATTGGGACAAAAAATAGGCTGGGCACCAAAATAAAGGTGGCCCCCAATAGCAAAGCAGATAGGTAAAAATGAGGTATTATCAGGGAATCAACAGTAAAAACCGATCCACCTGTCTATAAAACCGGCCCACAACTCATAAAAAACTGCCCACACCTTGATCTATCAGACCAGCCCCATCGGCACTGCCTGATTGCCCTATAGGCCAGTATGACCCTGCAGGCTGTCCCTAAAGAAACCAACGGGCCAAAATGACACCATTGTTTTGCTCAAACCCTGCAACTACCACGACAAGACGCCAAGCCTTATGTCTACAGACATCAATAAAGCACACTCACCAGTACTATTAGAGACTAAGGCCCCTGTTATCCCAGATGAGGATGTCCTTGCACCCCGTAAATGCTGACACTGTAGGGTGAGATATTTAGCAGGTGTAGTAATCACCTTCTATTCCAAATTTTCTGACAAAAAATGGAGCACAGATTAACTAATGCACCGAATTGTGCTTGTGTCTGTCTTAATTGGGCATTTTCTGCCTTTAAATTTTGTCAGGGTTCACCTACGGTAACATACCTTTGGAAAATTGCGTAGGACACGGTAATGACCTCAGAAATCAGAATTCCGATATGCGCAGTAACAAGAGCTATCACATATATTGGAATCTAACAGCCCACTTTTAATGGGGGAATACATGGGGCTTCGTATTAAAATGCCACAATGTAACCAAGCTACATTTCATATCGCTGCTGAAGTCCGGAGGGCTACCCTTAGTGGGATTGTCAACTTCGGCCAAGGGTAGGGAATTGAAAACATTCTCCTGTTTGCGCACATCGTAGATTTTTCAGCTATATTAATGCAGCCAAGGTTTCATCTTCTGCATAACTAGCTCATGGCACCGCGTAAACGTTTCAAAATGAGTCTACTAGAGTATACCTTTGTTGGATTTTGGCAGTCACATCTACAATGTATAGTTGGAAGGACTAAAACTAACTTTCGTATTAGAAATGTTGGTCTCCTACTTGTCAAGTTCCGAGATGTGATGGATTGACCAGTAAAATGATGTATAGGTGAGAGCATAATTGTGATCTTTATGTTTTTCTTCTGTCTGCCTAATTGACTTGAATTGCTATCTCTACCTGACAGGGAAGTCAATTTTAATTATCTGTAATGTTTCTTTCCTCTTTTGGCTCTATTTCGTGTAAATAATTTGTACATTTTACTAGTAAGTAGCCTAACAATCTATTGGTCTATTGATATACAAACTGAAAACTTTCTTGCTATTATCGAAAGGATAGCTGTGGTTGAATCAGAAATCTTTATATTAAAATGTCTTACATACAATAATGAATGATTCGTATTGGCAGATAAATTATATATGTTTTATGACGACACCAATGATATGTTATTGTTAAGGGCATATGGATTATCTTTTTGGCATCACCATGCCTCGAAGGTTCACTCTACTATTGTATTTATAAAAACACCATATTGAAAATACCCAATAGATTTAATGAGAAATGTGACTGGAGAATCTAACCCCATGTTTTTCTTTACAAATGTATAACTCTTCTTCCTTGGCAATCTTTAAATATGAATTTGTTCATGGAATTGCAATTGAAAATTTATAGGAGTGACCTGCATTTCAATGAGCAATTACCTTCATCCGAACTATAAAAATTTGCCATCAATAACCAGATAATAAACAACTCACTACTTAACAGTGTCAAATGTTCTTTTTCTACTTTGATTTCCCGACTTTAATTTACTACGATAACAAGATGCAGTTCCTCGTTACCCCCGTCCGAAAGAGGAGGGTCATGGGGTGGGCTGTAGTTCTCTATCCCTATAAGCAGGGCTGGAGGTGGTGCACCCTGAAATATATATGAATTATATGGGTGTGGCATGTTTTTGCGTAATTGCCAAGGTCTTTGCGCAGGTGATTATCTTCATGTTTATTTTAATGCTGAATGGAACATATTTTGGGGCAGCAAACAATACCTACAACAATGGATACCAGGATCCAACCTATCCATTGTGATGATTCGGGCAGCCATTTGTCCCAAGCAGCTAGTGTATTAAATCTACAGGAAAATGGCGGCTAGAGCACAGGATCTCATATTCCATGTGCATCCGATCATATGCTCTGTTTCTTTTCCTTTACTGAAGAGTGAGATACAGTTCAATCGCATCTTACCTTTGTTAGTTTTAATTCTTTATCATATCCAGTGCTAGCCACCAACAGCTTGCGGCCCTCGATTTTTTTTGCATTTTTCGGCGAGTCCACAAATGGTTTAGGTTTTGCTGGATGTATCTGTCAAGAAGAAAGAAGCTTTGTATAGTAACTACATTATATATGAAGGTACCTTGTACGTCTGCAAATCAATGCTAAGGTCCAAATAAACAGAGATACAAGTTCCAGACATCACCTGCCCTATAAAGTGGTAGAATAGTATCCTTGTTCACAACCAGCCGCGGCCCGTGCAGGTAAGAGTGTGGGGACGGGAGTGGGGATGGGGGGCGGAATTCGACAAACGGCTACAAGGGAAGATTAAATATATAATTCATTTTCCCTCGTGGTCCTATGTGGAAATCACCAATACCCCCCCACCCCTCCACTTGGCACCACTGCTCCTACCTGCACGAGCCTTGGCTGTTCCAAACACTATGAACCTAAAATAAGTTTACTTTGGCAATAAAGCACTGTAAAAGTCTGGCCTTATCTCTGAGACCTGGGGCAGTTATTGTCCACTGGGTAGTTTATAAGTGAGTAACTAGCATTTACCGAGGTTCCCTAGTACCACTGCACTGCTCAAACGTGCAAAAGGCTCCAATTTGGATCCTACCTCTCTTGCAATGTCAGGTCAAGACGGCAAGGTCTGATCTAAAAGTTGGTTATGGGCTGCGAATTCAGATACAGTAAAACACGATCAAATAATCAAGTATGGTTAATGTAGAACCAAAGCTACAGTTCATAACGTAGGTCTTTATTAAGAGGGCTACCGACGAATCTCATAGCTCGCGAGCTCTAGGGAAATACTGCTGTGGCAATATTCTCTCTGCAATGCCGTAAGGGGACAGGCAGAGCTTGGGTTTATGAAATAGGCGACACCTGCCAAATTCTAAATAACTCCCATAGTCTCTAACTGTCAGCCAGGCACCGAATCGGCACAGTTCACTTATAACAAAGAGATCCGCTTTCATAGCAACCTTGATTTCACAGGAGAATCGCTACAACAATATTTTTGAGAGCTCCTAGTCAGGTTGTTTACAAGCAGTACAACCGTCGGGGTCAATACTGCGAATCTTGATGTTAGCACACCCCAAATCTCCCCAAAACATTCATAAGACTGAATCAATGGTCCCACTTTTATGTTGGTAATAGGCCATAAGGATTTTGACAAAAGTAATGCCTAGTCAATGAAAAATTTGTAAGTTCCTTTATTTTTAAAAAACAAAAAATTGAAAAATATTTTTATTAATGGGTGAACTTATTAGTTCAAACCCCAAATCACCTGAACCTTTCTAAAGTTAGTGGCCTGAGTTTATCTGGTATTTAAAAAAATCTCCAAGCGTTCTTTGAAAGAGAACAAGAACCCGCAACTCGTCACTCACAAGCCCACTTTTCCTGCCATCAGCAAGCTCCAGCTTTTCGCTGGACTGGAAGCATAATGACAATTCTATCAACTGTGCAGCAGGACATGGTCCTTCTATCATGCTGACAGTACTAGTGACGTAACGGCAGGACTATGGGCCCTATTTAAGTTTTGGCAGGAGTATTCCACATCCGCCTGGTGGAGGACTTAAGGTCCTCCAGGCTGAGGGTACTTCTGTGCTCCAAATTTTAAAATGACCAATGAGCTGGCGGTCATTTCGAAAGCATTAGCATTAGTGGTTCCTGTCAATGCTTATTTACATTTGACGGACGTCTCTATGGACAAGAGGGAGCTGCAAGCCAACCTTATTTTTTTTAAACTTTCAAATAGAAAATCACAAAGCAGGATTTTCTTCTTGAAAATAATTAAAAATGCCCACCTCACCATGGGCTCTCTCATGGTGAGGGAGGCATTAGATAGTTTTTACTGTGCCGTTGAATGCAAGTTCTTCATTCTGTGAAAGACAGGTTAACGCCTTTATATTATTAAATAGGCATCTCGAGAGGGTGCTTTCCCTAAATACTACATCGTCAGACATTCAAGTTCAAACATGTAAGCAATGTATTAGGCAATCTAGATTTTTACTATTTGATTAAAAAGCTGTCTTTTTAATAATTACACCTATAATACAGTTTGCTATGAAATGTATTTAGCTTGCTGTAAAAGACGGACTTAATATTAACCTCTTCAGTGCCCACGACGAGCAGGACTCGTTATGGGCCGCGGTTGCGCTGTGCCCATGACGAGTCCAGCTCGTCATAAACCCCGCCCGCTAATGTAACGGCCGGCACAGGGCGGGGAAAGGGCGTGGCACTGAAGGGGTTAACGTATTTGAACTGTTAGAGAATGTTGGTGAAGTATTAGAATAAAAATAACCAAATAATGAACGATTTTTATTCTGCTATTATAGAGACCATGATGAGACCTTGTGGCAGCCAGGTACAACGAGCCAGTCAGGTAAAATAAACATATTTTGTTAATGGTGATAAACTGTGGTGCCTTTAGATTGGTTATGGAGCAGGAAAGAGTGCGTGTTCATGGCAAAAAATGTAGCTGCAGCATGTCCTCCCCGTTCTGTCAGTCCAAGGCGTAGGGGGCTCCAGTGACATGACAAGTCCTCTGTAAAATAATAAATTGCTGGGAACCAAAAGACCAAAGGCTGCGTAGCTTTGATTCCACCTCAAGCCTGTTTAATGCACCCACAAGGCACTCACTGTCTCTTTAGCTCACTTAAAGGTTGTTTTTTATTCCTCTGTAATGTTTTATCTCCAATTTCTTTCTTCCTTCTTCTTTCCCTTGAGTCCCTTGTGTGTTTTTGTCTCTCTTGTTTTTGGTCGAACTCTAATGAAGAGAAATAAGTGCCAGTCCACAGAAATGTGTGCCAGTGGGCCTCACCGGCAACCAACGGCTTAAATTAGGCCCTGGCCATGGTCCCTAAGAGGTTCAGTCTTTATTGATGGCTGCATATCTGTTGCAAATCCACAGTGCCTTGAATACAGCAATGCGGACTCATTATTGGGTGGCAGCCTGGGACATTAGCAAAGACATGCCCACCTTTCGCTGGCAGATTGTCTCTATCCTCTGTCTCAGTGAGCTGCTGCCAGACTCAGGTGAACCACCTGAGTGGGATCAGTGCAAGTGTGTGGACTTTTCCCCAACAATTGTTCATTCTCATTTGACTCGACACACCAGCAGCTGCTGTGGCACATTCGATACACAGACACATTTACTTCATCCCTATACTGTACATCCACGACTAGTATATTGCTTCCTGCAGCACCTCTTCTTCCTCCTCTGCTACCAGGACCACGTTTACCTCTTAAGTGTGCTGGGCTCAAGCCTATATCCATAGCTCTTTTGTGACATCTCAAGTCCACGCCTAGTACCATTATGGGTGGTGTTTAACATGCTGTGAGACTTATCGGTCGAAGGGCTGGCCACCACTGCACCGCTGATACTGCATTTGCTGTGCAGTTGTGTGTTCAAAGGAACCAGCGGCTCCTCCATTGAAGCGAAGGAGCGTGGCCCCACTCAAATTATCCCCCAAAGATGAAAAATAAAATGGTTACATTACCATTTTTTTTCATCCTCCCGTCCTGACGCTCGTGTCAGGATGGGTGGCGTGGCCGCTGCTTGATGACAGCAGCAGGGAGGTGTTGGGCGTGTTCGCACTTTTCAAAGTGTGCATGTCTTTTTGGCCGGCCGTCTTGCGATGACCAGCCATACATGTGCACTTTAAAATTTCTAACCCAGCTGTGAGAGTAAGTGCAGGCCTCCTGTGTCCTTGGGAAAAGCAAGTGAGGCTGCTCCCTCCAATCAGAGCGCTGCTCTCACAGCATTAAAGAAGCGCCAGGATTGGTCCCTGCATTGCAGCATCTGGTTGAGAAGAGGTCTAGAGCTTAGGACATCGATTAAGGTAAGTTTTTTTTTAAAGAAACTTTTTGTGCGCGCCTGTCCCCCCTCCCCCGTGGATGCCAGCCGCCACTGCTGGACTGCAGCTACATAGGCTGTATCCATTCTATGCAAGGAAAGCGTACACTGCTACTGTCTGCGCTTCACCTGCTCTGTGGGTGCAAGGGATGCTTGCGCAGATACTCCACAGGCTGTACCGTATCTCAGTGAGGGAAGTTTCGGCTGGTCGAACTGCCACTGCACCTGTTCTGTGTGATGAAAGTGAACTATTGCTAGAGCTTACACTGTTGATGCCAATGTGGTACCTCACTTTTATGTGTGGTGGAAGCTTGCATTGCTGGCCTTTTTGTGGGAAGGAAGCTTGCATGTTGGTGCTCATGTATAGTCCTTGTTTTGCATGTGAGGGAAGCTTGCACTGACGAAGCTAGTGTTGTACCTGTCCTCTATGTCTTACTGAAAACTGAGAACACACTTTTCACTAGAAAAAACTAAATCAATTAACATGGCAAGTGCTTGTTCAGAATATATGTTTGACAGAACACACACTCAAGTTCGCAACGCTTCAGGTTTGATTAGATCACCCAGTTATATTGTTTAAATCTGTATACACAGCGCAGCTGTCGCCAGACTCTGCAATCAAGAGAAAATGAGCTTTCAGAAGTACTTTTGAGAGATGGACATTATCTCTGCACACGTTGATTCCCCTGAGTACAGCATTTGATTAGCCAGAAGTTTTGTGCCTCGACAGAAAAAGAATGATTGCATTACACTTTTTGCATTATGAGAATGGTTATGATCAGTGCAGCAGGAATCTGTTGTTTAATTGCAGCAAGTCAATGAGCAAGGCTATAGGTTTGATCTGTTTAGTATGAAAACGTTACAATAAAGGTAGTAGGCTCAATCACTAAACAGGAAATCCGAGATGCTGTATGTGACTCTGCCACAGGGAAAACATCCAGAGTAGATGACTTGCCAATAGAGTTTTACAAGACGTACATAGACTTACTAATGCCGAGGCTGACCGAGCTATACGATTCGGCACTTGAGGCGGTGGGAGCTGGCCTCCTCCATGGGGCAGTCCCTCTTGGTCTTAGTCCGTTGGAAATGACCTCCTACAGAGGCCACTGGCCATGCTTGGTAGCGACTATAAATACTGAGCAAGGTCCTCTATCTACGATTAATGGATGTTAATGCCTGAGTTCATCCACCCGGACCAAAACGTTTTTATAATGGACAATCCCACATCCCTCAATATACGTCATCTGCACAGACTTATAGAAGAGGCGCCGCCTCGATGGCCCCACTCAGCTTGCCTAGTGCTGGACCTAGAGAAAGCTTTTGATAGGCTTTACTAGGACTGCATGTTCGCTGTCCTAAGGTGAGGTTGGGCCGCAAAAGGTTGTGATTAGTCAAATTGCTGTCCACAAAGCCAACAGCGAGGGTTAGATTTGGCAAGCTTATCTCCTTACCCCTTCCCATTCGGAGGGGCACACAGCACTCTCATCCCCCCCCCCTTTTTGCTGTGGCAATTGAGCCCCTGGCTGCCCTCCTGCATCAAAGGGGAAGGGAATAAGGCATGTACCAGTTGGTGGCGGTGATCATGTTGTGCCCCGTTAAGCTGATGATGTATTGATTTACTTTAAGGACATCCATGCAGGAGTGGACATAGACGAGCAAGTCCTGCGCATGTTCAAACTGGTGTGGGTATTGGGAGTGTACTTGATGAAATTGAACCTGGTCTCCCTACATCCCAGGTGCCCCATACAGAACATAATTGTGGAAGACTGTTTGGTGCCATGGAGTGCTGCCACCTTCCGTTATCTTGGTATCAACATCTACCATACCATCAGGGACTTACTCGATGGAAAACTAATGAGGACTGTATGTGCTCTTCAGGCGCAGATTACATTCTGGCGCTGTCTACTACTGACAGTGCAGGGCAGCGTTGCATTGGCTAAAATGGTAATTTTGCCGAGATTACTTTATCACTTCTCAAACTTGCCGATTTCTGTGCTAAAGAGTCTCTTTGCACTATAGGCGCTATGCTAAAAGCTCTAATCTGGAAAAATGGACAGCGCAGAGTCACATTATTCACACTGCACCTCCCCACAGAGAAAGAAGGCATAGGGCTCCAAACTTTGAACATTATTATTTAGTGACACAACTCCAGTGGCGTGCACTCTGGCTGTCCGGACACTGTGTCCTAGAAGTTGGACATGCTGGTGGGCGGATCACTCGAGACGCTGTTGAAAAACTCTACATCCCCCAATCAGTCCTGCCTGTAACTTCTGATAAATTGGTGCACACTGCCTATGACATCTTCCTGGGGGCCCTGAAGGTTGCTCCTAACTTGATAATGTATGCTCCAGAAATCCGACTGATAAGTATACACAGTTTCCACCAAGCCTTAGAAGGTGATGCAGTAGTTAACATCAGGGGCGGCTCCTCCACTAGGGCGGAGGAGCATCGTCTCACTGCTTTCTCGCAGTGCGAGAAGCAGAAATATAAAATGATAATAACTTCCCGTTATTACCATTTTATGTTTATGAGGGCGCAATGACTGTTTGGTCGGCCCTCTGGGGTCGCCAAAACCAGGCATGCGCACTCTGCCCTTTCTCCATGCAGCCTACATTGAGAACATGGCCTCCCCCTAACCCCCTGGCTGGACGGCGTCCCCACCAATCACAATGCTGCCATCGCAGCGTTGTGATTAGCTTAGGGGAGGGAGGCTGCCTGCTTCCTGTTCCTGTTTTTTTATTTATTATTAAATTAGCCCCCCACCCCTGCGCGCCCCCCCTTCCCCCACCCACGAATAATGCCGGCCGCGACTGGTTAACATGGGATAATGCTGGGATCACTTGCACATAGGACCTCTTCCACAACGGGGCATCGATACCCTGTGATTCATGGATGGAAAAATGTGACCTCCCAGAGTGACAATTTGTGACTCACAGACACCTCACTGCAAAAGCTATAACTCATTTGGGGCATTAAAACACAGAGTCACCTCCGCACCATCTAACCCGGACAATGTGCACAGTTGGAGCAGGCAGAAGACTGATCCCTGGCTTGTCAAGGCTATCCCAGATCAAACGCAGCCACACCTGTCTACATTCCGTGTCACCTGGGAGGAGGATATTGGATGCCCCCTCACACCGGAGTGGGAGCAATCTACCTCCCTTACACACAAAATTTTCTGGAGTGCCAGGCTTCAATACATCCAACATAACATACTCCATCGGGCTCACCTAACACCAGAGCGAATCCACAGAATCTAGCCTTGGCCTCCACATCAATGTTTCCACTTGCCCTCTTTAAACAATAGGACCAGGCCTGCCACAGTTTGTTTTCACACGTTCTGTTACTATATTTCTCTCTTTCTGGTACATTACACCTTGTAGACTAAACGCATCACTACATACTTTCTTCCTTCTTCTTTCCCTTGAGTCCCTTGTGTGTTTTTGTCTCTCTTGTTTTTGGTCGAACTCTAATGAAGAGAAATAAGTGCCAGTCCACAGAAATGTGTGCCAGTGGGCCTCACCGGCAACCAACGGCTTAAATTAGGCCCTGGCCATGGTCCCTAAGAGGTTCAGTCTTTATTGATGGCTGCATATCTGTTGCAAATCCACAGTGCCTTGAATACAGCAATGCGGACTCATTATTGGGTGGCAGCCTGGGACATTAGCAAAGACATGCCCACCTTTCGCTGGCAGATTGTCTCTATCCTCTGTCTCAGTGAGCTGCTGCCAGACTCAGGTGAACCACCTGAGTGGGATCAGTGCAAGTGTGTGGACTTTTCCCCAACAATTGTTCATTCTCATTTGACTCGACACACCAGCAGCTGCTGTGGCACATTCGATACACAGACACATTTACTTCATCCCTATACTGTACATCCACGACTAGTATATTGCTTCCTGCAGCACCTCTTCTTCCTCCTCTGCTACCAGGACCACGTTTACCTCTTAAGTGTGCTGGGCTCAAGCCTATATCCATAGCTCTTTTGTGACATCTCAAGTCCACGCCTAGTACCATTATGGGTGGTGTTTAACATGCTGTGAGACTTATCGGTCGAAGGGCTGGCCACCACTGCACCGCTGATACTGCATTTGCTGTGCAGTTGTGTGTTCAAAGGAACCAGCGGCTCTTCCATTGAAGCGAAGGAGCGTGGCCCCACTCAAATTATCCCCCAAAGATGAAAAATAAAATGGTTACATTACCATTTTTTTTCATCCTCCCGTCCTGACGCTCGTGTCAGGATGGGTGGCGTGGCCGCTGCTTGATGACAGCAGCAGGGAGGTGTTGGGCGTGTTCGCACTTTTCAAAGTGTGCATGTCTTTTTGGCCGGCCGTCTTGCGATGACCAGCCATACATGTGCACTTTAAAATTTCTAACCCAGCTGTGAGAGTAAGTGCAGGCCTCCTGTGTCCTTGGGAAAAGCAAGTGAGGCTGCTCCCTCCAATCAGAGCGCTGCTCTCACAGCATTAAAGAAGCGCCAGGATTGGTCCCTGCATTGCAGCATCTGGTTGAGAAGAGGTCTAAAGCTTAGGACATCGATTAAGGTAAGTTTTTTTTAAAGAAACTTTTTGTGCGCGCCTGTCCCCCCTCCCCCGTGGATGCCAGCCGCCACTGCTGGACTGCAGCTACATAGGCTGTATCCATTCTATGCAAGGAAAGCGTACACTGCTACTGTCTGCGCTTCACCTGCTCTGTGGGTGCAAGGGATGCTTGCGCAGATACTCCACAGGCTGTACCGTATCTCAGTGAGGGAAGTTTCGGCTGGTCGAACTGCCACTGCACCTGTTCTGTGTGATGAAAGTGAACTATTGCTAGAGCTTACACTGTTGATGCCAATGTGGTACCTCACTTTTATGTGTGGTGGAAGCTTGCATTGCTGGCCTTTTTGTGGGAAGGAAGCTTGCATGTTGGTGCTCATGTATAGTCCTTGTTTTGCATGTGAGGGAAGCTTGCACTGGCGAAGCTAGTGTTGTACCTGTCCTCTATGTCTTACTGAAAACTGAGAACACACTTTTCACTAGAAAAAACTAAATCAATTAACATGGCAAGTGCTTGTTCAGAATATATGTTTGACAGAACACACACTCAAGTTCGCAACGCTTCAGGTTTGATTAGCTCACCCAGTTATATTGTTTAAATCTGTATACACAGCGCAGCTGTCGCCAGACTCTGCAATCAAGAGAAAATGAGCTTTCAGAAGTACTTTTGAGAGATGGACATTATCTCTGCACACGTTGATTCCCCTGAGTACAGCATTTGATTAGCCAGAAGTTTTGTGCCTCGACAGAAAAAGAATGATTGCATTACACTTTTTGCATTATGAGAATGGTTATGATCAGTGCAGCAGGAATCTCTTGTTTAATTGCAGCAAGTCAATGAGCAAGGCTATAGGTTTGATCTGTTTAGTATGAAAACGTTACAATAAAGGTAGTAGGCTCAATCACTAAACAGGAAATCCGAGATGCTGTATGTGACTCTGCCACAGGGAAAACATCCAGAGTAGATGACTTGGCAATAGAGTTTTACAAGACGTACATAGACTTACTAATGCCGAGGCTGACCGAGCTATACGATTCGGCACTTGAGGCGGTGGGAGCTGGCCTCCTCCATGGGGCAGTCCCTCTTGGTCTTAGTCCGTTGGAAATGACCTCCTACAGAGGCCACTGGCCATGCTTGGTAGCGACTATAAAATACTGAGCAAGGTCCTCTATCTACGATTAATGGATGTTAATGCCTGAGTTCATCCACCCGGACCAAAACGTTTTTATAATGGACAATCCCACATCCCTCAATATACGTCATCTGCACAGACTCATAGAAGAGGCGCCGCCTCGATGGCCCCACTCAGCTTGCCTAGTGCTGGACCTAGAGAAAGCTTTTGATAGGCTTTACTAGGACTGCATGTTCGCTGTCCTTTGCAAGGTGAGGTTGGGCCACAAAAGGTTGTGATTAGTCAAATTGCTGTCCACAAAGCCAACAGCGAGGGTTAGATTTGGCAAGCTTATCTCCTTACCCCTTCCCATTCGGAGGGGCACACAGCACTCTCATCCCCCCCCCCTTTTTGCTGTGGCAATTGAGCCCCTGGCTGCCCTCCTGCATCAAAGGGGAAGGGAATAAGGCATGTACCAGTTGGTGGCGGTGATCATGTTGTGCCCCGTTAAGCTGATGATGTATTGATTTACTTTAAGGACATCCATGCAGGAGTGGACATAGACGAGCAAGTCCTGCGCATGTTCAAACTGGTGTGGGTATTGGGAGTGTACTTGATGAAATTGAACCTGGTCTTCCTACATCCCAGGTGCCCCATACAGAACATAATTGTGGAAGACTGTTTGGTGACATGGAGTGCTGCCACCTTCCGTTATCTTGGTATCAACATCTACCATACCATCAGGGACTTACTCGATGGAAAACTAATGAGGACTGTATGTGCTCTTCAGGCGCAGATTACATTCTGGCGCTGTCTACTACTGACAGTGCAGGGCAGCGTTGCATTGGCTAAAATGGTAATTTTGCCGAGATTACTTTATCACTTCTCAAACTTGCCGATTTCTGTGCTAAAGAGTCTCTTTGCACTATAGGCGCTATGCTAAGAGCTCTAATCTGGAAAAATGGACAGCGCAGAGTCACATTATTCACACTGCACCTCCCCACAGAGAAAGAAGGCATAGGGCTCCAAACTTTGAACATTATTATTTAGTGACACAACTCCAGTGGCGTGCACTCTGGCTGTCCGGACACTGTGTCCTAGAAGTTGGACATGCTGGTGGGCGGATCACTCGAGACGCTGTTGAAAAACTCTACATCCCCCAATCAGTCCTGCCTGTAACTTCTGATAAATTGGTGCACACTGCCTATGAGATCTTCCTGAGGGCCCTGAAGGTTGCTCCTAACTTGATAATGTATGCTCCAGAAATCCACCTGATAAGTATACACAGTTTCCACCAGGCCTTAGAAAGTGATGCAGTAGTTAACATCAGGGGCGGCTCCTCCACTAGGGCGGAGGAGCATCGTCCCACTGCTTTCTCGCAGTGCGAGAAGCAGAAATATAAAATGATAATAACTTCCCGTTATTACCATTTTATGTTTATGAGGGCGCAATGACTGTTTGGTCGGCCCTCTGGGGTCGCCAAAACCAGGCATGCGCACTCTGCCCTTTCTCCATGCAGCCTACATTGAGAACATGGCCTCCCCCTAACCCCCTGGCTGGGCGGCGTCCCCACCAATCACAATGCTGCCATCGCAGCGTTGTGATTAGCTTAGGGGAGGGAGGCTGCCTGCTTCCTGTTCCTGTTTTTTTATTTATTATTAAATTAGCCCCCCACCCCTGCGCGCCCCCTCTTCCCCCACCCACGAATAATGCCGGCCGCGACTGGTTAACATGGGATAATGCTGGGATCACTTGCACATAGGACCTCTTCCACAGCGGGGCATCGATACCCTGTGATTCATGGATGGAAAAATGTGACCTCCCAGAGTGACAATTTGTGACTCACAGACACCTCACTGCAAAAGCTATAACTCATTTGGGGCATTAAAACACAGAGTCACCTCCGCACCATCTAACCCGGACAATGTGCACAGTTGGAGCAGGCAGAAGACTGATCCCTGGCTTGTCAAGGCTATCCCAGATCAAACGCAGCCACACCTGTCTACATTCCGTGTCACCTGGGAGGAGGATATTGGATGCCCCCTCACACCGGAGTGGTAGCAATCTACCTCCCTTACACACAACATTTTCTGGAGTGCCAGGCTTCAATACATCCAACATAACATACTCCATCGGGCTCACCTAACACCAGAGCGAATCCACAGAATCTAGCCTTGGCCTCCACATCAATGTTTCCACTTGCCCTCTTTAAACAATAGGACCAGGCCTGCCACAGTTTGTTTTCACACGTTCTGTTACTATATTTCTCTCTTTCTGGTACATTACACCTTGTAGACTAAACGCATCACTACATACTTTCATGCATTTAAAGGTGGATTATTATTGCTCTCTTTTAAAGACTGTTGAGCGGTGTTTTGTCACATGAAATTTCTCAGATTACCATAGTAGGCACGGGTTTTGTTGCTGGTTACCCTCTCTGGCAAACCGTGAAATAGAGGATTTTCACCGTGGTAATCCTTCTCGTAAGAGATATAGTATTTTGATTTGCCATTTGGAATTTTGCATATATTTTTAATTTTAAAGCTCTGCCTGGTGGTTGTCTTTTGCAAAATCTTGTGCTAAATGTATTGACAAGAAATTGTCTATGTAAACTAGTTTCTCACTGGTATCCCGCAAGACTTTTTGATGCAAGATGCTCACTGGTGTAAAACAAAAATAATGCAAAATCGCATGATGCGTAACTTTGATAAATTTAATAAATTTCGCATAACATGAAATTTGGAAATTATATGACTTTCTTTGGTGTAATTAAAATTTCACTCAGGTCTACATGTGAGTTATGGCATTCGTCTGATCACATGTACACATCTGGCTATAAATGTGAGCGATTCATTGTCAGGGCTGCAGGACCAGTCCTTTAGTTTTCCATTTTCTCCTTTTATATGTCTCCTTTCATTTCTTCCCTTCTCCTCTTTCTATTTTCATTTTTTTAGAGCATACCACAGCTTCCCCTACACTGCAAAAAGGCTGCCTACTTGCCACTCATTTCATCTGCAGTGTGGTGCATTCCAGACAGCCACTGCCTCTAAAGCAGAACGGCGTCACAGAAAAGAATGGAATTATCCATTTTGTATTGTTTCACTATTCCAAGACAGCCAACTTGTTGGTTCTAAATGTGGTGGCCATACTTTAAAGCAACAATCCACTGCAAGATGGCCAACATTTGCTATGTTTAATTTTATTTGTTAGTGGAAGCATATCTTTGCCACATTTAGGCAGCAACGTGTTTCTCTTTTCTATTTTTATCTTGCATGTGTAGTTGAGTTTCTATTTGTTTATTTATTTATTTATTATAGATGAGTAAGCAGGTAAATGCAAAAATAAGCCAGTGGGTGGATGAATAGATGCACTGATATATGGATGAGTGAGAAAGTCCATGTAGGATGACTTATTGCGTGCCTTACCCCACCAAAAACTAACAAGGCACTTTCATTTATTGCTAATATTTCTTTGTAGTATGGTACTTTTAGTTTTGTTTTTCTTGTTCTCAAGCTATAGCTCAGTGGACCAGAATGCAAATAAAAGAACAAGACTGGCTGTGCAGTTCACACTGGACATCGGCACGAATTCTTCAATCCAGTCAACAACAAGCTACTCACCTTACTGGTTTGGTCTATATGAAGGACTTCCAAGTAAGCCTTCTGGGAATAGGACTCTGCCCATTTTGTCCTCAGGTTGAAAGTGTGTTTCCGATCCATCAAGGATTTAAAAAGACATGCAGCTTGTCTGAGATACAAATGAAACAGATACACACACACATTAATAGTAAGATATGTTTCCAACAGGTGCAGACTACTCCATTCATTTCACCCAGAGATTGAGTTATATGTACAAATCACAGAGCATACACCTGCAGTGCAATTGGCCAGTTCATCGCCTGCACATTCATTTTTTTCTGACCTCCCTCCTATGATAATAATGATAATACAAATGACAATACTTCTAATAATAATAACAACAATGCTACTGCAACAACAACTACTACAGCTAATAATAATAATGCTTGCTATCACAGTTTGCCATTTTGTAGCAATGTACATCACAAGTGTTACTACTACCCGATTCAATGATACTCAGATTATCAGCTTTGGAAACATACAATGCTGATTAAGCCTGATGGTAGTTTAACATGTGAATTGCAGTTTGTACAAACATTGTAGCACTAGTCACTTAATTGACTGAAATATCTTGCCAGCTAGATTAAATGTTACCACTATTTCCCAAGGCGAAAAAGATAACGCCAAAAGACACGAAAAACAAGTTACTTACCTGCACACTTTTGTTCTTCAGTATTGATATCTTTCATAGATTCACATGCTTGCCCCATTGTAGTATTAGCAAGCAGTGCAAAGAAAGCATTATACAGAAAGGTTCAAACAGGTGACACTGTTAACTGATTCACATTGTTTTAATAAGAACCAAACTTCAGCCAATCAGGAAGCAGTTCTCTTCCCCTCAATGGCCACAATCTCTCAGATTTCTCATCACTTGTGCAAAGGTACTACAGATAAGGAAGTCAATGTGGTAAGCTCCTACTGGAAGGAAGGAGGGTCACAGGTGAAGCTATGAAAGATATTAAAAATGGAGAACCACCGTGTACAGGTAAGTAACTTGTTTTTTCGCCACTATTGAATCTTTCATAAATTTACATGCTTGAATCTGACTAGCAAGCAGTATTAACATATTATAATGTGGAGGTGGAAAGTGTAAATTGCAGGTAATAAACCTTACCATCATTCTTATTCTTATTATTGTTATATAAAGGAAAGCTCACCTCATTGAAACAGATGGTGAAGGACTGCTTGGCCCACTGCTGCATCATCTCTTGTTGTTGCGTCCAGGCAGTCGTATCTGGTAAACGTATGCCTGTTAGTCCATGTAGCATCCCTGCATATGTCTGGTAAAGATACTCCTGCAAACAGAGCTGTAGATGTAGCTACACTTCTTATGGAGTATGCAATGACCTTTACACTCATTGAACATCCAGCCTTTTCCTGACAAAAGACAGTAGCTGCGGATACCCAACAGGGTATACTGCTACTTGATAGAGCATAACCTTTCCTGGGAGGTGCAAAGGCTACGAGGAGCTGTCCGATTCCCAAATGTTTTCATTCTCTCTTTAAGATTATCGACTCATTGATATGAAAGCTAGATGGAAATTTAGGGATTAAATGAGACATACTCCTCAAAATGACCCTGTCATCTTTGACTTTTAGGCAGGGCTCATTTAGTGTGAACACCTGCTTTTTAGTGGTCCTTCTAGCAGAAGTGAGGGATAGTAACAAAGCCAAGTTTCAGGATAGATGTTTCATTTCTGCCTTGCGAATAGTTTCAAATGGACATCTCATTAATTTGTGGTAGCACCGTGTTCAACTGCCGAGCAATAGGAGGCTTCTTAATCGGAGGGAAACTCTAAAGAGCCCTCTAAGAAATTCTTTAATTAGCCTCTTAGATCATAACAACTTTTGATGTAGTGATCTACAAAATAGTAAGATTGCCATTAGGAGGACCTGGGAAAGACCTGAATACGCCAGTTGTAGTAAGTATGGCAGAACCTGGTTGGATGTAAATTCGAAATGAGAGCACCATAGGCAGAAACAAGTCCACTTTGCTCTGGCCGGAATTTCTCTTCAATCCTGAAAGATATCGAAGAGACAGTATTCGTTGTAGTGTGGAGCCAACTTGGGCCTTGTTCATCGTTAAGAGACCTGGCACTGGCCTGGGGGGAATATGATGGTGTTCTTATAGGAGAAGTAGGTCAGTGTACCAAAATTGCCTCTGCCAGGCTGCAGCCACGAAAATTATCTGACATGACTCTCTCTTCATTTTGGTCAGAAGTCTGGGTATCAGCAGAAAATGAGGGGATGCATAAGCAAATAAGCAAATATCCTCGTCCATGCCATGTGAAATGCACTTCCCTGCAATCCTTTTTGCAGGTATCTGTTGGCGTAGGATCAACATTTGCGGTTGAGAGCTGTTGTAAATTAGTCCAGGCCTGAACTCATTTGTAGAAAATCTTCCATATTTGTTGTTGGTCCAGTTCTCACTCATGACACTCTCTTGAAGTTCTGCTGAAAGAGACCACCCTCTGGTTGTTTACTGTGGAAACATGTTCCACCTTTATTGTAATTTGATGGAGAAGTATCCATCTCCAGATATTCTGGGCTTCTCTGGATAGCAGACGTGATTTTGTTCCGCCCTGCTTATTCAGATAAAACACTAGTAGTATTGACTGTAGGGGCATGCACTACCGAATTTTGTGAAAAAGGGCTGAAGACCTACAGCTATAGCTGTCAGTTTTAAAAGGTTCATGTTTATCTTTGCTTTCTGAGATGACCATTTGCCGCAGACTTCAAGGTTTTGCAAGTGTGCTCCCAATCCTTCCAAGGATGCATCAATGGTCATTACAAATTGGGGTTGTGAGGAATGAATGTCAGGCCTGGTGAGACATTGTCGGTGTGCATTTACCTTGCCAAAGCCAAAGTCATTTTGGGTGTGACCGTTGTTACGTCTTTGAAAGTTCTTCGGCTCTAGACACACTGTTTGTCCAATTCCTTCTGTAACGGTCTCATCTAATGTCAACAGTTTGGTATTAAAGGGATGTAAGAGGACATCATCCTCAAAAGCGATTTGTATATCTAAACTGAAGTGGACTTTCTCTGTGATAGGGAAAATGTAAATTTTTTAGTTGCTGGACTCTTTCGTTTGTGGGAAAGGCCTTGCATGAGACTGTATCTAGGATTGCCCATAGAAATGTTATCTTTTTGAAAGGTTGCGAGGTTGAAGACAAGATTTTTCCACGTTCAATTTTAGGCCCAGATCTTCAAAGACTTGAAGGAAATCTCTCATGGATCTTTTTGCTGATTGCAGTGAAGAACCTTTTAAGAGACAATCATTCAGATATGGAAAGATCTGGCGACCTCTTCTTTTCAAGTTAGTAGTGGGGCGACACCTGAATATTCTGGGAGCATACTTGAGGCCAAAAAGATGTTGAACCGATAATGGCATCCGGCTACCTCGAGCTGTAGATACATTTGATGTTTTATATGCGTGGAGATGTAGAGATAAGCATCCAAGTGGTCTAGGGGTGTCATGAAATCCCCCAGGTTTAACAATTGGAGTATCTCTTGGAGTGTATCCATTCTGAAGGAGTGTTCTGAAGGAATTTGTTACCTGTTTTAAATCCAACACCTCTCTCCATTTTCCTGATTTTTTTCTAGAAAAGGAACAAAGTTGCATAGAAACCTGTTTCGATGAGCATAGGGTAGCTCCTCTATAGCTCCTTTAGAAAGGATTGAAAGTTGCCTTTTTAACAGACAAGTATGTTGCTCTGACTTCCTGCAAGGTGGATTTCGATGAGGTTTTTGAACAAATTCCAATGCTCCCAAAGTGAAGTGTTATAGGGGCGGTAACCAGTGCCTGAGAGATGTCACTGGTGCCTCAATGTTTCCTCCCCTTTGCAGAAGCTTATGGCCTCTTTTGCAGAGCTTGTCAGGAGTAAGTTGGTGCAGGTGGCGTTCTGTACTGTTGTAGGTATGGCTTACAGTAACCCTGCTGCGGCTGAGGATACGTCAGAAATCGAAAAGACTGGACATTTCTTCTGTGTGAGAACAGCCCCCTTTCTTGAGTGCCATGAAAGGGTTCGTAAGGATGCTTTTGTTGTACTCCCAAAGACCTTGCACAGTCTGTGTCAGTTTTTATAGACTGAAGGTCATCGTCAACATACTTGCCAAAGAGATTCTCGTTGTAGTATGGCATGTCCAATATCTGCGCCTGAACCTCAGGCTGAAAAGAAGTTACTTTAAGCCGACCTTGTTGTCTTAAGACAGCTGCCCACAACAATTTGATGAAAGAAAGCACAGGCAATGTTCATAGTTGTATCAATAATTTTGGCTGATGTCCTTTCTCCTTCCTGCACCATTACTCTAGCTTCCTTTTGCTTATCTTCAGGCAAAATATCTAGGTAGGCTCCCAAGTCTTACCTCATTTGCCAGTCGTAACTTTCAGGAATCGCCAAGTCGATGGATGCGTTGACAGCCGTAGCAGTCACCGAGGAGAATCTTTTTCCCACATTATCTAAACGTCTTCCCTCCTTATCACGTGATGTAGAGAAAGGAGTAACAGGATTTGTTGATCGTCTTTGATCCGCCTGCATGACTACACAGTCCGGGTGCTGATGTTCAATTAGAAATACTGCAGTATTCTCTGGGGATTTATATTTTTTATCTAGGTAATGCATCACCGCCGCTATACTTGCCTGTTTTGTTCAACAGTTTTAAGTCTCCTGCCCATATATAATCAATCTAATATGGCAATAGACTTGACAAATTTTCTTGCTCAGTCTTTAAAATCATATAAAACACATTTAATCTGTTATACAGGCACTGAGAAAGCGAACCTTTTTGGGGCTCTCTCGAGAGGAGCATGGACGCCCCTGATATCGTCTGACAGAGAACTAGCTGGTGGGAGTATAGCAGGGACTGAAAGTGGTGTGACAGTCATCCCAATCTTCCCCTGCGCTAGGTGATTGATCATGGGTAATTTCACCTTCCACAGGTTCATCACCACTATCACAATCCACATTTCATTGTTAATTGGAATGGTTGCCAAAGTTCTTAGAGGCATCATTTGTTTCTGTTACGCAGATGGGCTCCTCCCTAGATCTTGCAAACGAGGAGTGTGGATAGACACAGTATGCTGAGGAGCAGGAGTCGGTTGTGGCAGGGGTGTGGGTTACCTGATTCCAGAAAACTTTTCTAATAATCACCGGGCAAATGTAGCTTACTAATGGGATTGGAACCTCCATCATAGCTTTCTGGTAATGACCCTGGTTGTCATAAGTATCATCATATGAGCATTGCTCTTCCAAAGCCTCTCTCTCATTTGCCTGAGGCTTTTTTTGGAATTAGAAGTTACCCTCCAGGTACTTACTGTTGTCATCCTCTTAGCACTTCACTGGGTTGGGCTGTATGCATGGCCAAAAGGGCCTTCCTCATCCAATTCCTCCACTTCTAATAGATGGGCTGGTGGTATAGGAAAGACTTTGTTTGATAAATTCTGATTGGGACAAATAGTAATTGTGATCCCTTCTTCTGTGATATTGGTAATTTTGGTGTGTGCCGTCAATGGGCTCGTCGACTGAGCCGTCATTAACATTACTGACAATGAGCCCTGTACTTTAAGAAGGTGGTTGGGTCTGATGAATCTTCCGTCAAGGATATTGCCATTGACGGCCATATTGTACTGATTGACGGGATAGTCATCAACGGTCTCATAGGCACTGATGTCGTCATCGTTGTGGATCTCGGCGAAGATGTAGATGTTGTCGTCGTTGAAGTTGTGTTCATCATTGATGTGTACTTCGTTGACAGTTTCATCAATGTTTTTTTCAACAATGTGTGCTTTGTTGTCGATGGATCCATTGAGGTCCTTTTTTGCTCTGAAGAAGATTTCTTCAATTAAGGTGCAGACCTGCTCTTGCTTGATTTTGAATCAAAAGGTAATGAAAGATCCTTCTTTTTCTGAGATTCAATTTCCGGGGTCATTTCTCGGTGCTTAGTCTTAGGGATTTTCTTAAGAGGAGTCTTTTTCCTCATGTCTTGCCCTTTTCTTTACAGGAGATGAAGTTCACTCTCCTTCATCCTTAGATGGAGGGTTTTCAAAGGCCGGCTTTTTCTGCAACTATAGGAAAAGTCTGGCTGCTCTATCCTTCAATGTTTTAGCCATAGAGTGCAACAGTATTTGCACCCTTAAGGCTTATTTAGTTGATGATGGCAATTTAATCATTCTTTGTGAGGATCCTCAGTATATAATTTGAGTTTTCCACAAGATCTACATGGCTTAAAATGCACTTCTTCGACCCCCCCTCTGACATAACATACTTCTTATCAGAATTAAGCAGCCAAGATGTTATCTCAAGCTTGGTGACAAATGAAAGTCAATCAGAGGTCAAAGGTCGAAGGATATCAACTGGAACACTGAAGAACTGTGCAGAGCTGAGGTAGGCTCCCTCTCACACAACATGTGGTAAGAAATCTGAGGTATGGTGGAACTGGTTAAAAATGTCTCTTGTTTGAACTTTGCTGCATAATGCTTTGTTTGTACTACTTGTTATAACTACAGTGGGACTCCCATCGTGATGACGGGGAAGATCCAAGCATGTGAATCTATGAAAGCTTCAATACTAGAGAAAAACACATTTATTTCTGGAAAATAGGCAGCAGGCGGTCTTTTATAGATGCGCTTATGGAAATGTAGTCAATTAAAATACTGCTTTCACTGTTGGTACCTAAACTACAGGAAAGGAGGGGGGCAGCTGGGATTCCTAGATGGCCAGGTTCTTCGGATGGAGAAGTGCTCTCCTTCAGAGTTGAAACTGTGACTGTAATGGTAAACAGGGCTACAGCTTGTGAGACATCAGTGGCCTGTACCTAGATGGGGACACGGGGAGGCATACTACGTAAGATGCCAAGGTATAATCAGATTTGCTGCAAGAAATAACAGCTCCAGGGGTGGAGCCTATGGGTGCAGAATAAAGCGGGGGAGGCAACACATTACCCCTTCAGCTGCTGGTTAGAGCCCACACATCATTTGCCATGGGTATTCAGCCCATCAGAGTGCATCGAGTAGATCCACACTGCAAGTAGCCCACTAGTGTGATATACTTTTGGGCTTTTTGTTACCTGCTTTACCCACACTATAGATAGAGGAGGAGGTTGTTCTGCTCAAAGACAACTGACCTACTTGATCACTGTGCCTTGATCACTGATACTGACAACCTATAGTAAACATGTTGGAAAGACAAAATGGCAACATTTATTTTTTCACATCATAGGAAGGTAGGGAGAAGATGTGGTCAAATGCCAGGAAAGAGGACAAACCTTCTCATCTACTGCGGAGGTGGCAATGACAAAGCGAGAAAGGACCCTGTTGCGTTCCATCAATATCCTACATACAGACTCAAGACACGGAATAGCTTAACATTAAAACTGTACTGAAAGAGGTATGAATTTTGTTTTAGGGTTTGCAGAGAGCTAGCAGTGGAACAGATAATGGACAGCACTGAGAAAAGGGTCTATGCTCTGGAGGGGCATTTGACAAAGGTAGATGTGGGGCTGTAAGCTACAAAGTCTTTTGAGTCCAGCTCTGTGGAGGCTTTGACTAATAGAGGCAAAACTGAAACCTTGGATAACCTGTGCAGGGGTGCTCATGTTTGAATACTGTGGTTTGCTACAGAGAGTGATAGTGAGGCTCTACCTGAGTGGGATCACGGAGTTACTGGCAAAGTTACTGGGTTTGAAACAGGATGCAAACTGGGACATGCTTTCAGACTCTGCCAGAATTCGAGTCAACCTAAAGGTGTTGGTGGTGCCACAGTCATGGCGAT
Organism: Triturus cristatus; assembly: GCF_964204655.1. Lineage (NCBI taxonomy): Eukaryota > Metazoa > Chordata > Amphibia > Caudata > Salamandridae > Triturus > Triturus cristatus. The sequence goes on along the minus strand of NC_140592.1, from coordinate 456,950,008 downwards.
AGTTAAGACAGCTGAAATGAGGGATCATATTGTGAGGCAGCAGAAAAGAAGAAAGTTGTAAGATAGGGGGGAGGCTACACTGTTGATGAAGGGGAAGAGATTTCTTTATATTTACAGACTGTAAATAGTTTGGGCACTTTTCATAAAAGTGTGGTAAATGTAGCTGTACCAACGACACATTCAGATGATCATACCTCCTACATATTTACTTTAATACTCCTGCTACTTTGGATTGAATCCGCAAACTACCCAGGAAGTGGCTATTCACAGTAAGCACTTTCAATAATCACATTGCAGACATGTGGATGAAGCCTACTTATATGCCTGCTATTTCAAAAAACGTTTTATGTTTTCAAATTCTGAAGGTATTGTCTATAGAAATGTGCATAGTGGATGAGACAACAAGGTTTCATGAGGAGGCAGAAGCCATGGTCTCGCCCAAGCATGCTATTTACATCAGCCTAGTGCTAGTTGATTTAACAATGAGGGAATGACTATCTCTTCTGTCATGAAGTATTCCACCTGGCTTGAACATGAACTCAGGTTTTGACAGGGGAAGCCCCTCAAAGCAGGTTCTGCCAGAGGAAAGCAGGCAGAAGGATTATTTTCATGCAATGAGAGCAGCTAACCTCAAACTGACAGACCCTGCAGATAGTTTAAAAAGAGTACAGTTTCACATTCAAGAGATTTCCATCAACATGTCCTCCACAGACAGAAAAAGAACAGGCATGCAAACTGAGTTAAATTTTTAAAGGCAGTTTAGCAAACGTTCCTGAAGCAAGCTATGCAACAGGTGCCCGGAGAAGATTGGAATATAGCAACTCCATATATTTTCTTATCCCCCAAAAAAGACCTGGATCGATGAGCGTGACTTAAGTGTCATCTGCTGTCCAGATCCTCACTCCATTAATAAGTTCAAAATCTGTTTAGAAATTCCCTACCAAAGGCTTAAACGTGGGAGGAGTTCAGCCTCAAGGCTCACAGGCACAATCTGAACACTAGGCCTCCTTATCTACCAACTTTAACATGGCAAACAATTTGCCACCCTCCTCTTCTGTCCTGGGCATGACTGGGTTAGATCCCCTACACTTGTCAGGCTTCCAGACAATTCTTTGGTCACTGACGCTTCCTCACCCGGTCTATGTCAAGGTGATCAATTTTGAGGCACTCTAGATCGCGGAAAAAAAGATCGCTACATTTGATGTTGAGGAGTTTCAAGAACTTTAAGTGGTGCAGTAGATGTATCATCAATGTTCCTTCATCCCCTGGTATCCATTTCGGTACAGATTTATACTAGTGGCAAAGAATTCAGCATCTTTTTTCTATTACACATGCCCAACCTAAGATGAAGGCATGGTAGGTTTGGACTACCTTAACTGGAATAACTTGATTTTCATTTCTTTGGACTTTGTTGAAATATTTACAATTCGCATATGATTTACCAGTTTGGTCAAGGATTAATAGTTATGGATTTAGGCATAAGCCTGTTGGATAAATTAAAAGTGAAGGTTAGGTGTTTAGGCTTATATTATGATTTTAAGGTTCGCCTTACAGGTTTAGGCATATGCAGAGGTTTAGGTATCGGCCAACCCACAAAAGGTTCAGGAATAGGATTAGGGAATGGATAGTTAGGCTCTGGCGTTAGGCTAAATTCACAGGGTTTGGTTTAGGAGTGTCTCTATGGGCTGGGTTATCCCTATTCAGAACCCCAACTTAAATGAGCTGTGTCCTAACTGATGCCCCAAATGAGGGTGGTCCACCTTAAATTAGACCGAAACACCTGGTTAAGAAACCAAAAAACCAAGAGACTGCACATAACATGTATTCTGTTGCTGAATGGACATTTTTTAAATATTTTTAAATAACTTTATTTATGAATTTCAGGCAGGTGGAATAACAGTGGAGCAAACCCTACCTTGCCCACCCTTAGTCTAGCAAACCCCAATACATAGCTGAAACAGCATATCCTGTCTAGAAGCGCCGAGAGTGGTGACAGACAGTACACTGATGACAAACAGTTTCCAGTGCAGCTCCCCGTCACGCCCATCCACCGTTTCCCCCCTCCCTCCCCCCGAAACCCAACCCCCCCCCCCCCCCCCCGAGATATCCGTATGTAGCTGCGCTATGGAAGTGCGGAGATGAGGCAGCCCCCTAAGCTGTATCCCTAGACTGTGGGGCGTCGGTAAGTTTAAGCAGGCGGAGATATCTGGGACATGTAACTTCGTTAAATTCCTGCACCAACAGCGCCAGAATAGGATGCCAGATAGTGCGGAAGGAATCAGAAGAATGAGAGAGGGCAGCGTGTATATGTTCCATCTCAATAATGTACCACAATTTGTGCAACCAACCAGTATGGGTCGGGCGAGTTTGCGTACCCCAGAGCGCTAATATGTGGTGTACTGCTGCGCCCAGTGCTAACCCCTTGTGTTTCCCCCGAATTGATTTCAGCGGACAAGTAATGGCATTAGGCAGCCCTAACAAAGTATAGGCAGGGAAGCGGGGTATTTCCGTTTCAAAATAAGTATCGATATCATTAAGGACTGCAGTCCAGTACCCCGTAACCTCCCTACAGTCCCAGAGGATGTGCGTCAACGTGCCCTCTTCGTCGCAACCCCTCTAACAGGTGGGGCTGTGGTCTGCACTAATTTTTGTTAAGGCGGGCCGGGGTCAGGTACCAGTAAAGGGCCGCTTTAACCACTGCTTCCCTGCTCGCTGTGTTTCTGGCAGTATGATTAGCTCTATAGTAAATCTGTTGCCATTCCTTCCAGGAGAGACTCCTACCTAGCTCTGTCTCCCATCGGCGCTGCCCAGCAGAGCGCTCCAGGAGAGCCGAGGGACGTAACAGACGATAAAGGTCAGAGACCAAATGGCGGTCAGAATGCTTCGATAAAAGCCATTTCTCATAGGTCGTGAGATGTCGGCTAACCAGAGGCCGCATGTCAGGGTGCATTAACGAAAGGCGGATTTGGAAGTATTGGAAACGTTTGGGACGTTTGATGCCATGCCAGCCGGTCACCTCAGCAAACGGGAGGAAGCCGTCAATATCAAATAGATGCCCAGCAGACTTACAGGTCGAAGCCCGCCACTCTGGGAACGCCCGTGCATCAAGGCCGGGAGGGAAGGCTGGGTTATCGAATAGGGGCGTAAGTGGCGATGGGAAGGAGGTGAGATGGTGCCGGGTCGCCACCGCGTCCCAGACCCGCACCACTGATCGCGTGATAGGAGATTTGTTAAGATATGTCGGTCTATCGGACGGCTTCAGGAATGGTACCTTCCACAAGGAAAGACCGGCCATTGCCCTGTCTTGAAATAGCCATCGTTTCTCCGATTCAGGCCTACTCCATTCAACGAGATATCGGAGCTGCGCTGCCCTATAGTAAATCAATAGGTGGGGAATCCCCAGCCCCCCCTTCATCCGGAGATTGGTAGGCAATCTCTCGACGCACTCGTGGGTGTTTCCCTGCCCAGATAAAATGGTGTAGCCCCTGTTGGAGTGAGTGGATGTAGCGCATGGGAGGCCCCACCGGGATGGTCTGAAAAATTTATAATATTTTAGGCAAAATTAACATTTTAACCGCGGCTACACGGCCCAACAGCGACAGAGGATGGGACCGCCATTTGCAAAGATCGCGCGCGATTAGGGAGTGGAGATGGGAATAGTTTCGAGCTATTGTCTGATCTGTGGACGGGGTTAGGATGATCCCCAGATAGGGGAGCTCAGACTGCGGTCGCACGCCCCCGAGTTCTGGAAAGTTGCACTCGAGATTGCTCTCGTTGAGACCCAGCGGCAGCCATATGAATTTCCCCACATTAACTTAAAAGCCCGATACCTTGCCAAAATCAGTCAACTCCTGCAGAAACGCTGGGACCGATCAGGTGGGAGTCTCCAGGGTCGCCAAAATATCATCGGTGTATAAACTGACGACGTGACGCTCCCCCCCCAAAGGGAATACCCGAAATGTTGGAGTTGTCCCTAATCCGTTGCGCTAGGGGCTCGATATATAGCGCAAAGAGCAGAGGTGAAAGAGGCACCCCTGTCTCGTGCCCCGCCTGATATCGATCGGCTGCGAGCTAATCCCATTCACCCGGATCGTCGCAATGGATCGGTCGTAGCAGCTCGCAACCCAGGCACTAAAGCGGTCCCCTATGCCGAAGCGCTGTAGCGTCTGATCTAAGAAGCCCCAATCCACCCTGTCAAACGCTTTCTCAGCGTCGACCGAGAGCAACAGAGCGTCCAGCTCCATATAGTGGGCTTTGTCTATTAGATGCATCAGCCGCTTGGTTTTATCACTGCTTTGCCTGTTGGGTATAAACCCCGATTGATCGGGTTCAATAATGCCCGGCAGGCGGGGGCCCAAGTGAGCCGCCAAGATGACCGTGAACAACTTTAGGTCGAGGTTGAGTAAGGAAATGGGGCGGTACGCCGCGCACTGAGTGGGATCCTCCCCGGGCTTGGGGATCACCACGATATCAGCTTCCAACATATCAATCGGGATGGAACCCGGTCCCTGGAAGGAGTTAAACAAGCGAGTTAAAATCGGGGTTATAGGCTGGCAGAAGGCTTTGTAAAAACCCGCCGAAAACCCATCCGGTCCAGGGGACTTCAGGGGTTTGAGGCGAGAGATCGCACTAATGCCTTCCTCGACCCTGATTGGCACATCTAACGCTGCAGCACCAGACGGGTTTAAAGCGGTTACCGCTGCCTGGTTGAGGTACGCTTCCCCCGAGCCATCGACTGGAAGGTCCCTACTATACAAAGTGGCATAGAAGGTACGGAGAGTCTCCGCGATTTGTTCATCACTTTCAACCCGCTCACCAGCCGCAGTGCAGAGGACCTCGATTTTAGACCGCTGAGCCCGAGCTCGGAGTTTGCTCGCTAGAAGCCTCCCCGTCTTGTCCCCCCCGACGTAGCATGAGTGTTTGAGTCATAGAGCGGTATATTCCGCCCTGTCCAAATCCAGGCTGGCCAGTTGGGCTCGAGCTGCCTTCAGCTGCCGCCAGATTCTCGGGGCCCCAGTACGACAGTGTACCCTCTCCAGCTCCGCCACTTTGGCTGTTAAGTCTGCCCGTTTCTCGTTACGGGCCTGATTATCCGCTGCAGATATGCCGATAAGTTCCCCTCTCACCACCGCTTTAAGGGCCCCCCACAACGCAGTCAAGGGAAAGGCAGGGGAGTCGTTAAGCGACAGGTAGTCAGTAATGCATTTATGCACTTGCTTGGTGACCTCAGGACGCTGCAAAAGGGACTCCTGGAGACGCCATCGCCCCCCGGCCGGCGCAAGGTGCGAAGGTCGAGCGAAACCGTCACCGCATCTTGATCGGACAAGGCCGCTGGAACAATGTCCACATTGCCAACCAAATCGTGAAGGTCGGGCGTCCCCAGAAAATAAAATAATCGAGCATACGTTTGGTGCGCATGAGATTAAAATGAATAGTGAGTGCTATGAGGACGAGCTGCTCGACAAAGATCCATCAGCCCCCTACTCTGTAGCCAATCCCGCCCTGCACCAGATATCGCCCCCGCCCCCCCCCGTGCCGTTGACCAGATCTGTCTCTATCAGGATCCATGACCAAGTTGAGGTCGTCACCAATTAATATATATGCCTATACTGGTGGTGGAGTATTTCGGACAGGGCATCTATAAGGAAGGGTTCTTGCCCAGAATTGGGAGCATAGAGGGAGCCCACCACAATAGGGGTACCGCCCACCCAGATCCTGTACGCTAGTAGCCGTCCCTTAATCTCTGCTAGTTTGTCGCCAATGCTACCCTGAAAGTGTCTTGCTACTAATATGGCCACCCCCCCCTTTCTTATCTGGCCAGGAGGAATAGAATTGGTGGGGAAACACCTGAGACCTCATCCTATTCCAATCTTTTGGTAGGAGATGTGTTTCCTGCAACAGGCAAATCGAGGCCCCGGAGTTCTCCAAGTAACTCAGGATTGCCCACCTCTTGATGGGGTTATTCAGCTCCTTCACATTGAGAGTAAGAACTTGGGTCATCGTGGGAGACATAGCAAGTCTGTGGGAGTGTGCGCTGTGACCACCATCAAGTAATGCGTGTAAAAAAGTGACTCAGTGACTTCACCCCCGCCAGGCCCCCCAATCTGGGAGCCACCCGCCCCCATAGGTCCCTGAAGACACACACCGATAGGACACCGCAGCAGGGACAACGCGCTTCGCGCTGCCCCGATAGGGATCCCCCCAGCAGGCGTCCGGAGCGCAGACGAGCAGCCTTGAGATGCCCACCGCCCCAATGCAGGAGCTGCCCCCCAGTTACCGTGTAGATGGGATGGGGGTCACCAAAGAGTCCAACAGTCCAGGCGACTTCCCCCAGGTCCGGGAAGGCGCGCAGTCCACTTGGGCAGCAAGGCACTGAAGCTGGGGACGGTCACACAGCAGGAGAACCAGAAGCTGAGGCGAGCAATACAGGGCCCCTCTACACGCCCCCAGATCTCACCAGTTCTCACCAGGGTGGGCAGTAACCACACAGGCCCATGCAGTCTCCGGTCCGCCCCGGGCAGCGCCGCAGCCGGATCAGCCCACACCTCCGCTTCGAGGAATCACTGCTAGGCCCGAAAGCGCCTCCGGCCCCCGCTGGGCGATCACACTGTCTTCAAGGCGCAGGTCCTCGCGCCCCGCCGCAACACTGGAGCGCCACCGCCTCTCTATGCAGGGCCGCCGGCTGATCAATGAGGCGCCACCCACCCAGCTAGGCCCCAAAGCCGCGGCATTGATTTTCGCACCGCGGGGATGCTGCATCGGCAGCCGGGTGCAGAGCAGGGACCACACCCCCGCCCCTCTCCACAGCACCGAAGTTGTGCGCCGTCCACTCAGCACCGCGGCGCGTGTCCTTACTCCTCCAGGGCCGGACCACAGCCGGGGACTCCGCCGAAGGGACACCCACCGCTGACTCCACCAGCCGTTACTCGGGCGCCATTACACCAGCAGGGCACCAAATCCCGGCCAGAGCAGAGCGCGGGATACGGCGATGCCACCAACTCTCCAGCGTCGCTCCACCGCTCCACGGAACGGCAGACCACCAGTAAAAGCCAAGGTGAGGGGATGACCTGTGTCGGGGAACCGGGGGAGAAGGGCCGCGGCGGGGAGCCTCAGCAAACCGCTTCCGATCAGGCCGCCATCCTAGCCACGCCCCCGACATTTTGTTTTTACTATATACATATCTTTTAGTCACATATGATTCAAGAACAAAAGAAATCACACCAAAATGCTAGATGTATAAGAAAATGCAAACCTCATTGCTAAAATATTTCTGGTCTTTTGAAAAAAGATATTAATACTTCTAATCCCATTACTACTACTATTACTACTAGTACTACTACTGCTACTAATAATATCAATCATCTTTACTAGCCCATGCAAGTCGCACCACAATATTCTCTTCATGGGCCCTACATTTTCTCTATTTTGTGGGAAAACCCAGAGTCTGATATATAAGACTTTTTCCACCATCATACACCTATTATTATATGACGGGACAAATCTAGAGCCCGGCAGTCATACAATATATCTCTTGACAACCATCAATGCCTTGTTACTAAATATCTTGCTTTATTTTGAAACAGTTTCATAATCCCACATGCCCAGCAAGATTAATTAAGTGGAGCAGTCGAAGAAAGCGCCCAGACATGCCTGTCTTCATCCATTCCCATAACACTTGCATGCAGGGGCATTCCCACATGGCGTGGGCAAACTGCCCTATATGACCATATCCTTTCAAACAACTGCTGTCAGTGAGTAAGCCAAACATTGCCAGGCTTTTCCTTGAAATTAATGTCTCAATGTATTAGCTTTTCCAGAGTGAGTCTAAACCCAGACCGGATGAGCACATCTCTTAGGAACATATGGGCCTCTGCCGATTCATCATCTTCCTTTGTACCCACATCTCTCATCCACCTCTACCTGAGTGAATGTAAATTATTTTGTTGACCAATATTGTATAAATCAGAGATGGCAGAGCTCTCCACGGGAGGTGACAGAGCTCTAAATGCTAATGGGAATTACTCCTGAACATTCTACCGCTAGTGTTTATGTTTGTGGAAGGCATGTTTGAGCTGCACGTATCTAAACAAAATTGTATACAGGCTGGGTCAAATTCTTCACTCATATCCACATATGACTTGAGACAATCTGACCCCCATATATTTTCGATATGCCTATCATATCCCATTGCATGAACCACTGAAGCATGTGCAAGTCACGTACAAACACAGAGTCACATAATACCATTTCTAGAGTTGGGACATCATACAACCCTATAAACTCAGGCACCAGGTAACATGTGTTCACTACCACCCTGCTAATCTCAGGCATAGCTTTCAGGACTTTTCCTTTATAAACAACACTAAGATCCCTTTTGAGCTTATGGCATGTCTGATTGCCATCAAGGAAGTTTCGCGTCTGGATTTTAAGACCCACTCATTGATAAGGACACAAATTAACACAAACAAAACTCCCCCGATCCCCCACTCATCAAATCCACAGGTGAGATTCTCTCCTTCGACCTAGCTCCTCCTCACACACTCCCTCGACCCTGCTCTACCCCCATCGTGGCATGGGCATACAATCAACAGCCTTTCCAATCTATTCAACTGAATGAGACCTGATAATCCCCACTGAACAATGGATGGCGTAATTTTATTTGATTTGTTTTTAATTTGCAATTGCTATATTGCCGATCATTTAAGAGGGGGCAAGTCCTCAACTAATGCAACGACACCACATAAATCTTCCACACCCCAAGGTTCATATACAATGGCACTATAGCACATTCTTTAAGTAGGCCTAGGTCATAGGTCAAACCTTTTTGGGTTCTGTCTATTTATATAGTTCACTATTCTTAACAGACCTACTCTATTAGTGACTAGAACTGACCCAAGTACTCACCCTCTACTAGCATTCTGCCCTCCACCCACCATGGCTACATACATTACCAGTCCTACTGAAGGCTCACTTTCTAAAGTTGGCTTCAATGCCTATAAGATTACTTATCCCCTAACCTGACTAGTAAATGCTGCTAAGAAATTCAAACACAATATAATCAAAAGACACCCGGAACTGCTTATATCTGATACCTATCTCTGTCTATCCAGCGGCAACATCCTTAACGACCTAATCTTTTTCACGAACAGAAGAGCACAATGGAGGAAAACCCTCATATCTTTATTTCAGGTCAAACAGATAAACAAAACACCTCATGGTTTCAGTCTTCCCGTTACTTCCTCTCCAATCTTCAAAGCCGATCTCACCATTACCATTTACAACAACGGGATCGTTCTCACTCAAGCATCAGATCAAAATCTAGAGCAGTTTGACAAACTCTTTATGAAGATTAAAAACGAATTAGCTAACAATACAACCCCTTTGCCACAAGATCTAGCGCTAGCAACCACAAGGGTACCCCAAAGCTCTGTTCCCAGTTCCTCTTCGGATACACCTCCCTCCTCGCCTTGCTATTGACCTTTGGCCCTGCTGGGTGGCGGATCGAATGCTCCACCGATTGCACTGCCAGTAACCCTCTCATCATTACCAACCACTCTATCAAGGTACCCTGGAACACCGCAAATCCTCAGTGACCAACTACCCCCTCTGGAACATCTCAATACCGCAACTGACCCATCTGGCACTAAACGAGACCCTTCCCCCCCACCAGTTTTCCCCACACAACTTCTACACCTCCCCCAGCACCCAGACATGGTGGCACACCTGGACCAACTCCACCCTCTGGAACATCTCAATACCGCCACTGACCCATCTGGCACTCAACGAGACCCTTCTCCCCCGCCAGTTTTCCCCACACAACTTCTACCCCTTCCCCAGCACCTTGACTTAGTGGCACGCCTGGACGATTTATCACTCCAGCTGCACCTTCTCACCCTCGAACTTCATGATCTAAAATCTGTCTCATTGGAACAAATACCTCAGATAAGCTCCCTCCTCTCCTGTACGAATCTGCCCAGAGCCCCTGCTAGCGCTAGCGTTAGAGCTCGTCTTGACCAAATCTCTCCCCTCTCTATCTCTAAAACCGTACCCTTATCTAACGCACCCTCCCGCCCCAGAAGACCGTTGGCCTATCTCGCGCTCAACGATATCGATGACTTACTCAACTCTTACTCGCTTATCCCAACAAGATTCCTACAGGGCAAATCCAAGCCAGTCACCCAAACCCAAACAGAGAACCCCCCCACAACCTTAGAGTCATAAGCAACAACAACCTCATGAGAGTGAACATCATACAGACTCCTCACCCCTTACACCGGTACAACCTAAATGCATACTACTCAACTGCAGGTCAGCCAGCAAACATGCCTCTGATATCTTCGACCTCATCCAACACAATGAGATAGATATCATCCTCACTGAAATTTGGCTCAATCCCTCTTCCACTCCTATCCTAGACCTCCTAGTGTCCCCTACCCATGACATAATTTGTCTAAATAGAGCTTTGAAACTGGGAGGTGTTTTAGCCTGTACACACCGGAGCACTCTCGCGGTCTCCCTCTTGGAGTATACTACGACATCATCATGCGAATACCTTTGTCTCAACATCTCCAGTAACAATCACCCGGTGTGCAAATTACACACATTCTATCACCCCCCTGGGGATAACCTCCCCTTCATCGAACAATTAATGGAAATCATCTCTGGCAATGTCAATTCCGTTCTGTCCCACATCTACCTCTGTGATTTCAACCTCCACTGGTCTAACCCTAATGACCAACCTGTAACATGCCTCAAATCTTTCTTGAGTGATCACAAGCTGATTCAACATTGTGACCGGCCAACCCATAATAAATACTCTGGACCTCATCATCACCAAAGGACACACCATCACAATAGATACCATCACCCCTTGTGATTGATCCGACCACCACAGCATCTTCTTCCATATTAACATGGCGGTGTCTCTAAGGAAGGGTCAACCAACGAAATCAAAGATTTGGAAAAGGGACCTCAGCGATATCAACACAGCCGATCTAGCAACCCACTGTAAACTTGCCCTCTCTTCTCAAGTCGACATGTCTGAGGTTCATGTACTCACCGATTCCTACTACTCTACTATCTCTAGCATAATGGATTCTGTTGCTCCACTCCAACAAAAAAATGCCTCAACGAAAACATCCAAACCTTGGTTCAACTGCAACTTAAACTTGGAATGTCGCAACCTATGGCTATCGAACGATCCTGGAGATCCAAACCATCCGTGGACCAACAAAAAATCCTTACAACGGTTAGGAGCTCCTATAACAAGCAAATCAAGCGAGCAAAGGTGGACTATTTCAGATCCCAACTTAATCATGCCGCAAATCGCCCCAAGAAACTTTTTGAACTGGTTAAACAACAATCGGTGGAAGCACCAAACCGCCCTGACTCTGAAGTCAGCCGCCCCACATATGATGATCTGGCTGCTTTCTTTACTGAGAAATCAAGACACCTCAATATTGAACTTGTTAGACCTGTCAGCCCTTTGGGTGGTCCCTCCTCATCATTATTTATTTTGTCCCACTTTTGCCTCAAACCCTGTTTGAATTTTTCCTTTTTGGGAACCACCAGACTTTTTCGTGTTGCTGCAGATTCAGGGAGCCATTTTACCTACCCCTGAAACTTCTGTCTGAGGGCCTGGAGCACAAAATGGTGGCCACCTGTGACATCACCAGCATCCACTGGAACCTACCAGCACCTTCCAGAACATTCCAGAACCCTGTGACAGTTGGAGGCGGTTTAGAATGTTGGGAAGCTAAGACAGAGTGTTGGCAGTTGGAGCTGGCAGTTGGCACCTGACTGGTGAAGAGAGAGCAGCACAACAGTGAAGGAGGAAGGAGTGAAGCAGCAGGGGTGGAAACTTGTGCCTGGAGTGGGGTCCATAAACCCACCCTTGATACTTGTCCCTACTGATGGATCCCAGCCTGTAGCCCTGTGTGGGAAGAAGCCAGAAAAACTCATCCTAAGGACCTGGACAGCAGGAACAGGCCTTAGAAGCAGAAAGCAGCAAGATCCTGACCTGGAAACTGGTTTCCCTGGAGTCCGGCGTCGAGTAGCCTAAGACCTGGAGCCCGAGGTGGAGAAGCGGCGCTGACTGAAGAAGCAGACGTCGTACCCGGAGCCGCCTGAGGTCGTGAGAGGGCGCCGACGGAGGTCGTGAGGAATACCAAAGGTCGAGGAGGAAGTTAACCGAGGTCGAGTGAGCGACGTCATCGGAGGAGTGAAGTCCGCCCTCCGGAGTCGTCGGAGACCGAGGTGAAGTGTACCGGAGGTCGGGAGTGAGGATCGCACTCCGGAGTCGCCCGGAACCTGAGAGGAGGAGCACCGGAGGTCGGGGGTGAGGATCGCACCCCGGAGTCGCCGGAAGTCGACATCGAGGCCAGGCCGGCCGACGTCATCGAAGCCGAGAGCGCCATCGGACCGGAGCCGCCCGAGGTCGACATCGAGTAGAGACTGCCCGACGCCGTCGAATCGGAGGTCGAGATTGAACCGAGGCCGCCGACATCGGACCGGAACCGCCTACCGGCGTCGTCTAGAACTGACATTGTGCCGAGGCCGCCGAGACCGAACCGGAACCGGCTCACGGCATCGACACGACTCCAGCGGCGTCGGAACATCAGAAAAAGGGCAGTAAGTGGAGTAGAGGGCGCCTAAGGCCCTGTGGAGACCTGAGAGACTGCTCTAAGGGGCTAGGGAGGTGCTGGAACCAACCTGACTGTGCCAGGGGTGAATTGGGACTAACCTAGAGAGGTTGGGTGGAGAGAGAAAGCCAGGGCACTGGTATTCCCCCCTTGATCTACCTCAGTTTAGGCCTCAGCCTTGTCCCAGCCAGGGAGTAGAACCCCTCAAGCCTTCCACAACCCTACAAGCTGTGCCTGGGCCAAATCAGCCCTTAGGAATTGAAAAGTGATCTGATTACATGAGTGCTGCTGTATACTTTTAATTATTTATTGGGGGCACTGTATTTATTGTGTTAACCTATTTATTGCTTCACTATATTTATTGGTCTACAGGACTTGTTGGTGTACAATATTTATTGGTTCAGTATTTATTGCCTCAGAATATTTAATTGCCTGTATTACCTGCACTTATATTTATGTCCCTTGTATTTATGATCATCCCTATTTATTGAATCTTCAGACAGTATTTATGTGACCTGCACTATTTAAGATTTATATATTGTGATTGTCTTATTTATTTTTCCAATCAGCAACTAGGAGAAAAAGATAAAGAAGAATATTTTCATAATTTTTACGGTGTACAGTCGTTTTTGGAACGGATGCACGCATGGTTATTGTATGGGTATATTGTATGCTTAGCACGGTGCCTGTTTCCTGACCACTCGAGCCAAGCTACCACAGTGTGTTCGGGGAGTCCACCACCACCCTGCGGAGTGGGAGTGGGCTGTTTCCAACATAAATTGGTGGCAGCGGTGGGATCGAGCTGTGCCTACGTATACTCAACAATAACTGTGGGTAGTCCATAGGCCTACACCGGGAGTTTTCTCAAAGCGGCCTTCCTAATTGTGGGTTTTTGTTTTTTCCAAATTTACTCTGGTGGTGGGAGGAGGTATTAATAAAGGTACCCCCCTGCATAGTTACTGCACAAAAACCTGTCCTCTAACCTGAGTGGGCGAGATGGAGTTTGTACTAGAAAATCTAGAAACGTACACGGTGGCCCAACTCAGGGAGTTTTGCCAGCGGGAGGGGGTGTACTGTCCCCCAGGAGCAAAGAAGGGTGCACTCCAAACCAGCTTAAGGGCTTGGGGGGAGGCACGCCGAGAAAGCAAGGCTGAGGAGGAGGACAGGGATAGAGAGCCTGACCCTGAGGGGGCTGAGATGTACCAACCTGAGGTGGGGAACCTGTCAGCAGGGCCCAGAACCATTTCTAGGAAGGGCAGCAGTGCCTCTAGCGGTGGCTTGTCTGAAGTGGAGCTAACAGACCGGAGGGAGAAAAGACAGCTCACATGGGACTTAGCAAGGCTGGAAAAGGAGAAGGAGGAGCAGAGGATGGCCCATGAATTGCGACTGAAAGAAATAGATCTTCAGATCTTGAGAATCGGGGCACAACCTGTTCCTAATGGTGGCAGCCAAACCCAAGAGATCACCAGGGAATCTAAACCATACCTGCCAAAGGACACAGTAGCTAGCTATGGAGTGGGCGACGATATCGCCAAGTGGCTAGCGGCCTATGAGGTCTCGCTGAGGGCCCATGGGGTTCCAGAGAAGTACTGGGGAGGGGGATTGTACAAGTACATGCCTCCAGCTGGTAGGGATGCTTTATTGGCCCTCGAAGAGGATGAGCAAACCCACTACCCCACCATGAAACTGGCGCTCATCAGAAAGTTTGGACTAACACCTGAAAAGTACCGACAGAAGTTCAGGGGTAGTCACAAGCTGGGCACGCAGAATTGGGTGGACTTCCTGGACTATGCGAAGAAGGCAATGGAAGGTTGGATTCAGGGCAGTGAAGTGAGGAACTACGAGGAGTTGTTTGACCTAGTACTGAAGGAACACCTGCTCGAGAAATGTTTCCCTGAACTGCGGCAACACCTGGTGGATAGCAAGCTGACCAGTCCCCGGAAGCTTGCTGAGGAGGCGGACATTTGGGCTAGTACCCGGGTGTCCACAAGGGGGACTGGAGGGGATACTCAAAAGGCCGGACAGGGCGCCCCCCAGAAGAAAGAGGGAGGGGAAAAGAAAAAGGAGTTCTCCAAAGGCCCCCAAAATAACTTCCAAGGGAAGGGAACAGGATTCACTTCTAAGGCTAACCCACCCAGAAACCCTAATCCTGGCCAGAGTCAGCAGCCAAGGGTTGTCCATTGCTACGAGTGCGGTGGCGTTGGACACTATAAAGGAGATCCGAAGTGTCAGAAACGACCACCCCCTCCCACTGGAGGAAAGACCCCCGGAGTAGCTAGTGCAGTGCTCGGGGAGGAGATGCCCTTAACTAAGGGAAGGGAGTGGGCGGGTGTCACTTTAGTGTCCCTGGGAGAACGGGAGATGGTTCCTAAGATCCAGGTGCCCGCAAATACCGCAAAGTATGGGCAGTGGGTCACCATCAACGGCCAAAGAGGGGAGGCTCTGAGAGACACAGGAGCCAGTATGACTATGGTGCGTAGTCAACTGGTGTCTCCAGAGCAGGTAATTCCCGATGTACTCCACCCAGCCGCGATGGCTGACGGCAGAACAGGTCACTATCCCGTGGCCGAGGTTCCCTTTGAATGGGGGGGGGGTTGCAGGTTCACTTCGAGTTGCCGTAAGCCCTGCCGTGCCAGTCGATTGTCTGCTGGGGAATGATATGGAGCACAACGCTTGGAAGGAGGTGGAATACCGGACTCACACCGAGATGCTGGGTACACCTGACTGGGCCTGTGTTAGCACAAGGTCCACGACTACCCGAAGAGGGAGTTCATTTCGGCTGGAGCCTGGAACAAAGGCCCAGCCAGCTGCCAGTCAAGGGAAGAACCGAGGACAGGAGGAGCCTGCCTCGGCGTCCCCACCCCGTAGGACGGATAGGCCACCGGAGGTGGTGGACCAGGAGTCTGCGGTGGGGGACGTTACCAACCTGGAGGACCTACCCATCCCGGCCGAGTGGCACGTGGAGGGAGGACCGTCCAGGGAGGAATTCTGCCAGGGCCAGAGGGAGTGCCCTACCCTTGAGGGGCTGAGGCGACAGGCCGAAGCCCAGGCAGCAGGGAACGTTGAAGGGAACTACAGTGTTTACTGGGAGGATGGCCTCCTCTACAGTGAACCCAAGGCACCCCTACATGGATCGTCACGAGCCTTGGTAGTTCCTCAACGTTATCGAGCCTTCCTTCTGGAGTTGGCTCACGAGATACCATTGGCAGGACACCTGGGGCAAGACAAGACCTTCGCCCGTCTTGTCCCACACTTTTATTGGCCTCAGATGAAAGTGTCGTCCGATACCTACTGCCGGACATGTGTGTCTTGCCAAGCCAGTGGGAAAACAGGGGTGAAGCTGAAAGCTCCCCTGGAACCACTTCCTGTCGTTAGCACCCCCTTTGAAAGGGTGGGCATCGACATTGTGGGTCCATTAGATCCGCCAACTACAGCTGGTCACAGGTTTATCCTGGTTCTGGTGGATCATGCCACACGGTACCCAGAGGCAATACCTCTGAGGACCATAACAGCACCTGTTGTGGCAAGGGCCCTGATGGGAATCTTTACCCGAGTGGGTTTTCCCAAGGAAGTTGTGTCCGACAGGGGGACCAACTTCATGTCAGCGTATATGCGGGCGATGTGGAAGGAGTGTGGAGTGACCTACCGGTTCACAACTCCTTACCACCCCCAGACCAATGGTCTGGTGGAGAGGTTTAACAAAACCTTGAAGGGCATGATCAGAAGTCTGCCTGAAAGCCTGCGGAGGAAGTGGGACGTCCTCCTACCCTGTTTACTTTTTTCCTACAGGGAAGTGCCACAGAAGGGAGTGGGCTTCAGCCCCTTCGAGCTTCTGTATGGGCACCCTGTACGTGGACCTCTCAACCTGGTGAGAGACGGATGGGAAAGAACTCCCAGAAAGCTTCCCCAGGATGTGGTGAGCTACATGCTGGCCTTCCGGAGCCAAATGGCTAAGTTGTGGAAGCAAGCTTCTGACAACTTGGAAGCCAGCCAAGCAGTGATGAAGGCGTGGTATGACCACAATGCTCACCCGGTGGAGTTGGAGCCTGGCCAGAAGGTGTGGGTGATCGAACCCGGAGAGCTTAGCGCCCTCCAGGATCGCTGGTCAGGACCCTTTGAGGTGTTGGAGAAGAAGGGTAAGGCTACCTACTTGGTGGACCTGAAGACCCCTCGTCAGCCCCTGCGGGTGCTGCATGCCAACCGCCTCAAACCCCACCACGAGAGGCCCGAGGTCATCTTGATGATGGTGACTGACGGAGGAGAGGACGTGGAAAGCGAGCCTCTCCCTGATCTGTTTGCGTCTCAAGAGAAGGATGGGTCGGTGGAGGGAGTGATTCTCTCCCCATCTCTAACTCCTGAACAGCAGGAGGACTGTCGCCAGGTCCTGGGGCAGTACTCCTCGTTGTTCTCCCTTGTCCCGGGTAGGACTCACCTGTGCGTCCATGACGTGGACACAGGAGACAGCCCACCTGTGAAGTCCAAGATCTACCGGATGTCAGACAAGGTGAAGGCCAGCATTCATAGTGAAGTCACTAAGATGCTGGAGCTAGGAGTGATCGAACCTTCTAGCAGCCCCTGGTCCAGTCCGGTGGTGTTAGTACCAAAAGCTGCACCACCGGGTGCCCAACCAGAACTGAGGTTCTGTGTGGACTACCGGGGACTGAATTCAGTGACAAAAACTGATGCTCATCCGATCCCTAGGGCGGATGAATTGATTGACCGGCTGGGAGCTGCCCAATATCTAAGTACCTTTGACCTTACTTCGGGGTACTGGCAGATCTCTTTGACTGATGGAGCAAGGGAAAGGTCAGCCTTCTCCACGCCCAATGGCCACTACCAGTTCTGTGTGATGCCCTTTGGGCTCAAGAACGCACCTGCCACGTTTCAGCGCCTGGTAAACCAGATCCTCACCGGAATGGAGAGTTTCTCTGCTGCTTATCTGGATGACATAGCCGTCTTCAGTAACAGCTGGGAGGATCACTTGCGTCACCTGCAAGCTGTTCTCCAGGCCCTGAGACAAGCTGGATTGACGATCAAGGCCAGCAAGTGCCAGATCGGGCAGGGGTCGGTAGTGTACCTTGGACACTTGGTGGGTAGGGGAGCGGTGCAACCCCTCCAGGCGAAGATCGAGGCCATCATGGCCTGGGAACCCCCCAAGACACAGACTGAGGTCCGAGCATTTTTGGGCCTCACGGGATACTACCGTCGCTTCGTGAAGGGATACGGTACCATCGTAGCCCCCCTCACGGAGCTCACGTCCAAGAAACAACCTCGACGGGTAGTCTGGACGGAGGCTTGTCAGCAAGCCTTTGAGAGATTGAAGAAAGCCATGTGCGAGGCCCCGGTCTTAAGGGCCCCAGACTTTTCCAAGGAGTTCATTGTCCAGACAGATGCATCAGAACATGGCATTGGGGCAGTGTTATCGCAACTCAACGAAGAGGGTCTGGATCAACCCGTGGTCTTCCTATCCCGGAGACTACTTCCCAGGGAACAGAAGTGGAGTGCAATAGAGCGTGAAGCCTTTGCAGTGGTATGGGCTCTGAAGAAGTTGCGGCCATACCTGTTTGGCTCGCACTTCCTAGTTCAGACCGACCACAGACCCCTTCGTTGGCTGATGCAAATGAAGGGGGAGAATCCCAAGTTGTTGAGGTGGTCTATTTCCCTACAGGGGATGGACTTTCAGGTGGAACATCGGCCTGGAGTGGACCATGCCAATGCAGACGGTCTCTCAAGGTATTTCCGCCTTAGTGATGAGAACTCCCAAGGGGTTGGGTAGCTCTCCCCACTTTCAGCTGGGGGGGGACGCGTGTTAGACCTGTCAGCCCTTTGGGTGGTCCCTCCTCATCATTATTTATTTTGTCCCACTTTTGCCTCAAACCCTGTTTGAATTTTTCCTTTTTGGGAACCACCAGACTTTTTCGTGTTGCTGCAGATTCAGGGAGCCATTTTACCTACCCCTGAAACTTCTGTCTGAGGGCCTGCAACACAAAATGGTGGCCACCTGTGACATCACCAGCATCCACTGGAACCTACCAGCACCTTCCAGAACATTCCAGAACCCTGTGACAGTTGGAGGCGGTTTAGAATGTTGGGAAGCTAAGACAGAGTGTTGGCAGTTGGAGCTGGCAGTTGGCACCTGACTGGTGAAGAGAGAGCAGCACAACAGTGAAGGAGGAAGGAGTGAAGCAGCAGGGGTGGAAACTTGTGCCTGGAGTGGGGTCCATAAACCCACCCTTGATACTTGTCCCTACTGATGGATCCCAGCCTGTAGCCCTATGTGGGAAGAAGCCAGAAAAACTCATCCTAAGGACCTGGACAGCAGGAACAGGCCTTAGAAGCAGAAAGCAGCAAGATCCTGACCTGGAAACTGGTTTATCTGGAGTCCGGCGTCGAGTAGCCTAAGACCTGGAGCCCGAGGTGGAGAAGCGGCGCTGACTGAAGAAGCAGACGTCGTACCCGGAGCCGCCTGAGGTCGTGAGAGGGCGCCGACGGAGGTCGTGAGGAATACCAAAGGTCGAGGAGGAAGTTAACCGAGGTCGAGTGAGCGACGTCATCGGAGGAGTGAAGTCCGCCCTCCGGAGTCGTCGGAGACCGAGGTGAAGTGTACCGGAGGTCGGGAGTGAGGATCGCACTCCGGAGTCGCCCGGAACCTGAGAGGAGGAGCACCGGAGGTCGGGGGTGAGGATCGCACCCCGGAGTCGCCGGAAGTCGACATCGAGGCCAGGCCGGCCGACGTCATCGAAGCCGAGAGCGCCATCGGACCGGAGCCGCCCGAGGTCGACATCGAGTAGAGACTGCCCGACGCCGTCGAATCGGAGGTCGAGATCGAACCGAGGCCGCCGACATCGGACCGGAACCGCCTACCGGCGTCGTCTAGAACTGACATTGTGCCGAGGCCGCCGAGACCGAACCGGAACCGCCTCACGGCATCGACACGACTCCAGCGGCGTCGGAACATCAGAAAAAGGGCAGTAAGTGGAGTAGAGGGCGCCTAAGGCCCTGTGGAGACCTGAGAGACTGCTCTAAGGGGCTAGGGAGGTGCTGGAACCAACCTGACTGTGCCAGGGGTGAATTGGGACTAACCTAGAGAGGTTGGGTGGAGAGAGAAAGCCAGGGCACTGGTATTCCCCCCTTGATCTACCTCAGTTTAGGCCTCAGCCTTGTCCCAGCCAGGGAGTAGAACCCCTCAAGCCTTCCACAACCCTACAAGCTGTGCCTGGGCCAAATCAGCCCTTAGGAATTGAAAAGTGATCTGATTACATGAGTGCTGCTGTATACTTTTAATTATTTATTGGGGGCACTGTATTTATTGTGTTAACCTATTTATTGCTTCACTATATTTATTGGTCTACAGGACTTGTTGGTGTACAATATTTATTGGTTCAGTATTTATTGCCTCAGAATATTTAATTGCCTGTATTACCTGCACTTATATTTATGTCCCTTGTATTTATGATCATCCCTATTTATTGAATCTTCAGACAGTATTTATGTGACCTGCACTATTTAAGATTTATATATTGTGATTGTCTTATTTATTTTTCCAATCAGCAACTAGGAGAAAAAGATAAAGAAGAATATTTTCATAATTTTTACGGTGTAGAGTCGTTTTTGGAACGGATGCACGCATGGTTATTGTATGGGTATATTGTATGCTTAGCACGGTGCCTGTTTCCTGACCACTCGAGCCAAGCTACCACAGTGTGTTCGGGGAGTCCACCACCACCCTGCGGAGTGGGAGTGGGCTGTTTCCAACAGAACTGGATACGAAGCGGGCTCTACTGTTATCCAATGGGTCTACTCCCCGCCCGGCCCTAACGGACAAGATCAAACCAATGAGCCTGGGCATCAAGAACAACGCCTCCTGGGTCACATTTACCCCCCTCAGTGAAAGAGACATTAAAAAGGTTCTTCAGAGTATCAACCCTTCTAATCACTTCAGCTACCCGTTGCCACGTTCAATCTACAAAGAAATCAAGGATGTCGTCTCTCCCATCTGGACAAAGATTGTCAACGCGTCTTTGTCACATGGAGCGATCCTGAGGTGCCTAAAAGCAGCTCAGGTAATACACATATTTAAAAAAAACTACCGCAGACAGTGCTAACCTTAACAACTTCGCCCTATCTCTAACATCCCCACCCTCACCAAACTCCTAGAAAAATGCATCCAATCGCAACTCTGTGTTCACATCGAAAATTTCCATCTCCTGGACCAACATCAATCT
Organism: Triturus cristatus; assembly: GCF_964204655.1. Lineage (NCBI taxonomy): Eukaryota > Metazoa > Chordata > Amphibia > Caudata > Salamandridae > Triturus > Triturus cristatus. The sequence continues at coordinate 456,929,142 of NC_140592.1, read as the reverse complement.
GGCTTTCGTAGTGGGCATAGCACCAAATTGGCTCTCACTCACATTATGAATGACATTCTAAAAATGCTTGATCAAGATGAATCGTGCCTCCTTATCCTCCTTGACCTTTCTTCTGCGTTTGACACTGTTAATCACGACAACCTCCTATCCATTCTAGAGCACAGGAGGGACCTTTCTGGTTCGGTGTTGTAATGGTTCTCGTCCTTCATCCAGCACACATCCCAAAGAGTGAAGGCGAATCACTCTCTCTCTCAGCCATCTACAGTATCCATGGGTGTACCCCAAGGGGCGGCCCAATCTCCCATACTCTTCAACTTGTTCTTGGAACCATTAGCTAATGCACTAAATTCCATTGACATTCTCTTTCACATGTATGCGGATGACACCCAACTCTACCTGAAAATCTCCTCCCTGTATAACATCACCTCACTCAACACTACCCTACTGACTACTCAAAACTGGTTAACTGTGAACCACCTCCTGCTCAACACCTCCAAAACAGAATTTCTTCTCGTCTGTCCTCCAAATCACACTCCTATGCCAGACCTTTGGATGAATCAACTCACCGCCTTCAACTGCTCTCCCCTCATTATCGACTCAGTAAAATCCCTCGGAATCACTCTGGACAAGCCCTTGAACATGAAGACTCATATTAGCAATGTGTGCAAGGGAGCTAACCACCTGTTAAGGATACTCAGGAATCTCAAACCTTTTCTTCCAGAAGCTGACTTCAAACATGTGGTCCAAGCGCTGGTTTTGCCAAGACTAGACTATGGCAGTGCTACGCTCTGTGGTCTCCCCAAATATACCTTGGCCCCATTAAGGGCCTCATTGAAAGCGGCGGCCAGACTGGTTACGTGTACCAAAAGAAATACGCACATCTCCCCAGTCTTGAAATCCCTAAATTGGGTGCCCTACGAATCAAGAATACAGCTAAAGATTGGTTGCCTATCGCACAAAGCCCTCCATTTCAACCCCCTCCAGTTATCTAGCGCAAACGCTAGAACTATCCGTAGTGGGTAGACCTTCTAGGAGTGCCAACTCTCTCCTCCTGAAACCTCAGATCTTTCGCAAAAAGAGAGCAAGCCACTGAGCTTTCTCCGGCTCAGCTCTGAAGATCTGGAACTCTCTCCCACCAGAAATACGTAGAATCTCCTCCAAGGTTACCTTCAAATTGGAAGTAAAAAGATTCCTTATGAAAAAGTTCTTACCTTAATAGGTTGTTGGATCATCTGCTCTAATGCATTGAACTTGCACCTTTAAACCCTGCGCTGTATGCTATGCCATCCCTTTATGTACCAGTTATTTTCTTATTATTTTGCTAAATCCGTGTACTTGTAATCGTTCTTTTACTGTGAGTTCTATTTTGATATGTGTTTCTGTCTGTATTCCTATTTGACACTTGTTCTGCAACTGTTACCTTCCTTTCCCCACAATTGTAAAGCACTCTGATATCCTTCGGGATCATGTTCACGCTACATAAAACTTTATAAATAAATAATCACCAGTTGTGAATCCCAGTTGTATCTGTGCTTATGGGGCAGCACAATCCCCCCTCCTATACCCCAAGCTGAGGGTGGCAACTGAAATCCTTGCAGCCTCCTCCTTCCGTAGCAAAGCTCATACCAAGCTAGCTTGACAAAGTATATCCTGGATATCCACAACGGCATGTTTTGGACTATGTATACAATTCTAAGAAGACTGATCATTTTGTACAGGGTCACCCTACCCATAAGAGTAGAAGTGGGAGCTTCCTGCTGTGAGACCCATCCTCTCTAAATCTTGTGAGGTCTTCAGAGGAGTTTCCAGAAACATTTCCATATCTAAAAAATGCCCAGGTATTGAAAGCCTTTCTTGGGGGGGGGGGGGGGGGGGGGGGGGGAGGGTCATCTTTCCAGTGGGACCATCTGTGAGAGGAAAAAGTGTTGACTTAGTCCAATTAATATGTAGGCTTTGAGAAATGGCCATATGTAGTAGTAACAGTGTCAAGGACTTTGTTGAAGGATGCCACTGGGCTCACCAGATATAGGAGCACATCATCAACATACAGTGATATGAGTCCTTCCAGTTAGGATTTCATTACAGTCCTCACAGCAAGGTATTCTGACTGACACAGCACACCAAGAGTTCGATTGCAAGAGCGAAGAGGAATGGGGCCAGAAGGCATCCCTTCCTCCTGCCACTGCCCTGCAGAAATAACTCTGACATCACCCTATTGACCCTCTCTAGTGTTCTGGGGTGTGTGTATAACTCAGTGAGACCCAGGATAGAATTGAAGGCCCGTAGCCCATTCACTCCAGAACAGCCATCAATAATGGCCATTCCATTGAATCAAAGACTTTTCCAGCATTTAAAAGCAGGAGTACTGCCAGTTCGAGTAACGCTTTGGCACCATCCAGGAAGCCATAGCAACATTGCAGACAGTGTCTTGTTGCCTGCTTGGCCTAAACCCCTACTGAACCTATGGATCAGGAAAATTACCACTGGCTACAGATGGTCGGACAGAACCTTTGTAAGTCTTTTGTCTCCCGGGGAGTAAGGATATGAGCTATAAGATGTACACTCTTCAATCAATTTGCCCAGTTTACGTATCAGAAATATACCAGCCGTGCACAGATCAGGTGAGAGAGATCACCCTCTGTCCTAGCCTCCAGTACCATATCATGGATACGGATACGCCATATTGCTGTTGGTGTCCAGATGACGCCACCCGCAAGCTTTTATTTAGTTAATTCAGCGCTCCATACCACAGTGTTTGGTTTGTCCATGTGCTGCTGTAAATAACAGCGGGCACTATTGCCTAATTTAGTAATACTAAAAGTATCAATCCTGAAAAGATGGAAAGCTTTGTTGCCCTTGCCGAGGTTCAAACTCCAATAAATCCGCACACTGATTCAAACGAAATTGTGAAAGTTCACATCACCAGCATGTGGCTTGTTTCTGCGGTTAAAAGTCTTGCTAGAGGGATACATTGGCATTTTTGATCTCTCAGAAGCATTAAACACTTTTGACCACAGCCACTGATCCATACTATGTCGGTGAAAGGAGGATAGTGAAGTTCTTGAGATCCAATATTTGTCCTTGTGTGCTTGGATTGCCTCAGAGGTTGGCATAGCCACAAATTCTATTTACCCTCTGTCTGGAGAGACTAGGAGATTATGAGATCACCGCACACCAGGATGTAATTTATATGCGCCTATCTAATATGGTATAATTGACCAAGGATTTGCATAATAAAACTCTGCCTTTTTAAAATGGAAAGCCAACATTCCAAATTCCAGGTAAAATAGAGTACAATTGGTATTACTAAAACAGGGGCCAGAGTAAGAAAAATATTTCCCATACGGTGATGTTGCATACAGTGCCTCTTAATTTACAATACTCAAACCTGAGCAAAATGAGTTAAACTCATGCAGTTAGATTAAAAAAATTGCAGCACAAATGTCCCTGCAGGCATGTTAGAGGAATCCCTGTTATTAAAACTACGTGACCCAGCACTAACGTTGTCCATTAAATTGACTAAAAACAGAGTGTGAAACTGTGGGTGTTTAGGCACTCTGCGGTTTTTGGTTATTTTTTTTCTTACAGAGGGATTCAGGATCATCTCACGATAGCCATATCACCATTACTAAAAAAAAGCCAGGATGGGATAAAATCGTGTTTAACAATGTTCATCCAATTATCTGCTTCCTGTCAAGGTTATTGAATAAGCGGCAGCTGTACAGATTCAGGTGCAAATTGATCGCTGAAATATTTTCTAACACATAAATCTATTTTTCGGACTCAAATGAGTACCAAGTTGATCACTATGAAGTCAGTGGGTCAAATCCTTCAGGTTATGAATGGTGTGGAAACCTGTCTGCTTGCGCTCTTGAATCTTTTGCCTGTTTGTGACAGTGGATGGTGGGTCACTCCACTCTAATCTGTCTTTGTGCGTGTACCTGAGGGGGTATGCTCTGGAAGTCTCTTCTGGTACCTCTTCTGTAGGATAGATTTCAGCCTGTTCAGGTGGGATTTTCTATCATTCCATTATCCCTAATATGAGAGGTGCCCCAGGGTTTGATACTGTTCACAATTTCTTTTTACAATCTCTGCAGGTTCCAGCTAGGACATCTAGTTACAGGTTGCGCAGTCTATGTCCATCAGTACGTGGCAAAACGCTACTTTACCAGAAAGTGGCTTCTGAGGCTGAGGCAGACCACTGTCAGTGTTGTTTCCGAATTATGAAGCCTTGGACGGCCATTCCCTCCGTAAGATGGAAATCTAGCAAGACAAGATATTCTCCTATTTTTGTATCTGCAAGTAGGTATTGCCAGGCACTATCTTGGTTATCCAATCTAGCAATGGATGGGATGGGTTCCTGCTCTTGTTCCCAGTTCACAATGTTGAAGACAAAAAGCTCTCTTTAACTAGTGTATCTGTAAAGTGCACATTCTTGGTGCTGAAACGGCAGATGTTTATTGTTACCAAACTCAATAGTACTCATTTTATAGATTTTGGAAGGATGAAAGGCTAAGTTGACCTGCTGGGATTCTAACCTGTTACCAGGCGGTCAAACAAAGATTCCTGCAGGGGATGCATTAGTCCACAGTGAGCCATCAGACCTGGCCTATTGAGCCATCAGACCCGGATCATTACAGGCTCATGTGCTAAAAATCATTTTCAGGCTCAAGTTCAACTTCCCTATCACCATCAAAGCAAATTCAACCTGTTTTGTCTGTGAATATACTGCTACGCTATGTGCAGACACCAAGACTGTGGTGCTGGATCACACTAATGGAGGTCGTGCCTCGTTAGTTGATGTCTCAAAAATCATATGTAGGTCTTTAAAGTCAACATTCCACTGGACCACAAAATGGTGTTTGGAAATTAGATTGTTTCACTAATTTTTGACTTTTTCCATTGACTTCTAAGTGAAGAACAGCTGCTGAGTAAATTGGGCTCCTTGGATTCTAAAGCATCAGTCTATCAATCATACAGCTGTGTTACATCTGCCTGGAAGTTGCTCCTGCCCTGCGGCGCCTGGAGAAGGAGAGCTTCTTTAGATCTCAGCTCAAAACTTGGCTTCTTGACATGGATTAATATGTCTGGCTGACTGTTGGTTCCCATCTTGTGTCTGAGCGCTGGGAGGGACACCTTTTGGCAGCTGTGTGCTTTACAAATCCGCTGATTGATTGATTTCTTTTGTCACCATATGCTAAATCTTTACAATTTACCCTGGATTTGCCCCTCGCCATGGACGACCATATGAAGGTCTCTGGTAAAAGGCATTGGTGCAGATTTTCATGCTTCAGAGGCCAGTCCTAGGGCTGCTGACCAATGGTTCAGCCACACTACTGACCAGGGTGGATAAGAGAAAGACAGCTATTGCACGATGTTTGTCATCATTTTAATTGTGGAATTTATAGGCACATAGGAAACCCCAAAACAGGCCCATAAGCTGAGCTGTCTGACCAGCCCTTCTGGTATTGATAGATTGCCTTATACGCCAGTTCAACTCTGCGTGCAAGGCGGTATTCCACAGGGATACTGCTGTGCCCTGACTCTGAACAAGTTTGTTATGATGAACCCTCCTTGATTGATGTGGACCATAGAGGGCCCATCATTGATTAACAGTAGGATTTCCACGCATAAATTTGAGAAATCACTTGTAAACAATCTGCAGCAAACATAGAAAGAGGAAAAAGACTCAAGGGATTGTTTTTGTGCAGGAAGGTGCCTCTTCATGCACAAAACCAATCCTCCTTACCACGCAGGCGCTAGGAGCCATAAGGGCCCCAGCGCAGGAAAAAAGGCAGAAATGCACGGTGTTAGACCTGGGATTTCTGGTTGGCTAAGGCTTGCGCCAAAGCCAGGCAGAAACCACCACTCTAGTCAGGGCAAGGAAGTTACACGCCAAAGATAACCCCTGCTCACCCCCTTGGTAGCTTGGCACGAGCAGTCAGGCTTATCTCTGAGGCGATGTGTAAAGCGTTTGCGCGCGCACCCAGCAACAACACCCAAGGCCCACCACAAAGGAAACTCCACACAAGGTATTCTATAAAAATAACCTTTGTATTATACACAACACATTAGATAAAAACACACACTTTACAATGTGCCAACAGGCACGGGCAGAATTTACAAGGGATTATGTACAAGACAGGGCCACCTGGACCACTGTCAGGAATTAGCACTTTTTAGATATTTAGCACACAAAATATATAAAATCACTGTAGCACAAAAATAATCTGTATAGCACACAACCAGTACTTACTGGTATCGGGGAAGTACCACCTACGTAACCCTAACTACTTTAGGAGAATACTGCGCAGGGAACTAGGACCTCACTAGCACCACCTGTACTAGTAGGAAACAAACAACCACCTAAGTATCACAATACCTATAGGGGTAATAGAACGTTACACATGATGCATCACATTCAGAGGTGTAGGGAAGGAAAACACATGATGCCTAAAACATTCAGAGGTGTAAAGCAATGGAAAACACATGATGCATAAAAACATTCAGAGGTGTAAAAGCAATGGCACATGATGCATCAACACACATTCAGAGGTGCAAGTAGGAACAACTGCGCAAGACTCCACCTGAGCCACCACCTGTGGCAGTCCCTGGGCCAACAGGCCTGGTAGGGGCTAGGACGCCCTGCGTTCAGTCAAGCTGCGCCAGCTGCGCCAGCTGCGCAGACTAAAACAAGAATGATCCCCCACCTAAACGTGGCAGCTGCCCACTAAGTGCTGGGCAGCTGGAAAACGAACTTCAGGCACTGCGTGCCTCTGGAGCCCTCTCTGGGCTCTGTTCACTCAGAAAACGTCCCCTAGAGCCCTCGTGGCTCGGAACAGTCGTGCTCCCCCTCGTTGGAGCGCTCCGGGCGCTCGGAACACCAGACAATGCCCTCTAGAGCCCTCGTGGCTCTGCACAACGTTGGAGCCTCACTGGGCTCAAACAACAATGCCCCGGGAGCCTTCACGGCTCTGAAACAACATGCCCCCGAGGTCGGAGCGTTCACTGCGCTCTTCGTTGGAGTCCCTCTCAGGGACTCAAGACACCACAATGCCTCCGTTCGTTGGAGTCCCCCACGGGGGACTCTTTACACACAATGCCCCCCTAGAGCCTCACGGGGCTCGAGAAATGCTGTGGTGACCGTTGGAGCCTCACGGGGCTCGATCACTGCCCCCGCACCCCCGGCATGCGCGGAGTCCCCCAGCCCTTCTAAACACTCACCGGGCTGCTCGGGGACTCCCGCGTCGTCTCCGCTCTCCACGTCGGGGCTTCCAGTCACGCGGAGGGGCAGGCACCGACAATGTGCCTCGCGCCCCCTCCGCACCAGCTCCACTCGCACTCCTGGCGGCCCCGATCACGTGGGCCACACCCCCTCCCGCTGGACCAATCCCAGCGCGGCAGGGGGGATGACGCGGCCGGGACTCCGGGCTGCGGCGGTGAATTCGCTACCGGCCTTTCCTGAAGCGCGGGGTGGGCTCCCGCCTTCGGATTCAGAGCAGGAAGGGCCAGAAACGAGCGGCAAGGTCCCTGGCGGGGTGGGCACCCGTCAGAGATATCGATCCTCCCATAAAGCGGGGTGGGCACCCGCTCACGAAATCAAAGCGCACACAGCGCTCTAAGGCAAAGCAGCGCTCCCAGCGCTATGAAGATAGCCAAGCCCAGGAAAACAGCGCGCACAGCGCTACAAAGTTCAAGGAGCGCCCCCAGGCGCTGCAGATCACCAAAAGGGGTCCAGTAAAGAGTCCTCAGAGAACAGGGGGCACAGGCTGGGCCCAGAGCCAGCACACAGGGCCCTCCAGCAGGGAGGCAGTCCCCAGTGGCGGTCTCTCCTGGCGCCCAGCAGCAGCAGGCCCCCCCTCAGATGATCCTGCAAGAGAACACACGTAAGGAGACACAGCCCCTTTTTATACAGTATAAGGCTTTGTCTAAGGTGCAGGGAAGGGGCGAACCAGTTCCAACAGGTTCCTGAGCACTTTGTTTTGCTCAGCCCCTCTCCCTATTCACTGGCAGGGCTAGGGTCATTAGACGCACCACAGGGGCCGGCGCCAGCATTGTGTGGGGGAAGCCCTGTCCTATTCAGGACCCAGGTACACTCCTCCCCAGCCATCAACATGCTAACTCCCCATTCACCACTGGGTGACTCCTCCTGACTCTGGGGAATTCCCTAGTCCGTCACCTGACCTCACCAGCCAATCGCCAGACAAGCCACACATTTCAGACTGCACACTGAAGTGCCCACTTCTAGAAGTGGCACTTCCACACTAGGTACATGCACGCCGCACACATCAACGCGCAGCATTCACTCACACGAGTCCGCACATACCAAACACGGGCCTGCACACCCCACGCATCAGGAACTGCCAGGACACATACATTCCCCCATGCATTCCTATGGGAGGGCAGGCCAACCTCACAACACGCACGCACTTTACCCTGGGACACAGCGGTAAAGTGCGCAGAAACCCAAAAATCACTAAACCACGTCATCAATGAAAAGCAAAAAGTTTCGGGGTGAACCTGCCAGAAGGGCCGGGTCCAACACACGGTATTGACTTAAATACATCACATTCCTTAACAATACCCCCGCGGTTCAGGACGGCTTGAGGCAAAGATGGGAGGGTTGGGTGGGACCCTTGGAGGAGGTGGATTGGAGGGACGCCCTTATGGCCCCCCGGCTGGTGACGGCCTCCGCCAAGTTGCGGCTGATTCAAATATACTATCTCCACACTGCATACCTCACACCGGCGCGTCTACACCGCGCGGGCCTTTCTGTTGACGCATCTTGCCCCCGCTGTGGCTTTGACCCGGCCGACTTTATCCATATGGTGTGGTCCTGTCCGGTCCTAGGAGATTACTGGAGGGGCATAGAGGCTGACCTCACGGAGGTGTTGGGATGGGAGGTACCACACAACCCTAGGCACGCCTTGCTGGGCATCACGGATGGTCTACATGGCACCCGTGCAGAGAAGCTGTTTCTTATGACAGCGTTTATGGTGGCAAAAAGAGACATTGCAGCGGCATGGAAACACCCACGACCGCCTACTTTGGCCAAATGGAGTGCTGGTGTGGACTGGTGTGCGGCCCAGGAACGAACTCTCTATCAGGCGAGGGGCTGCCCCAAGAAATATCGTAGGGTATGGGTGAAATGGTTGGGCAATGTATTTTGATTGGGCGCTTTGGGGGGGGGTGGGGGCGGGGGACAGGGCTTCTGGTGGGGATGAGGGGGGCGTGATCTCACTCTGTGTGATTGTACAGTGGTGGTTTGTCAGGCGCAATGTTTTCTTTTGCTGTGTTTTCAAAATCTCCAATAAAACTTGTTTATCAAAAAATACATCACATTCCTGCCCTTTCCCTGTCACACAGTGCAGCGCAACAAGGTGGCTTGATGCGCTGCACTGCGTGACTTGGCCATAAATATGGCCATAAGTAACTACATGTGCCTCCTATGGAGGAAATAGGGAGGGGCAAGGGAAAAAAATAAGGGGAAAAGGTTGAGAACCACTATTATTGATTATAGGTGACCTTCTGAAAAATACTACCCTGAATCGTGCCTTTGTTGTCCAAACCCCTACATTCTGGAATATCAGCTATTTCTCAAACGAGCACTGAAAACAAAGATTTCACCAATATATTTGACTTTATGGTGATTTAGCACCATTGTTTAAATCGTTGTGTTATTGTTAAGTTACTTTTGATTGTATGAATATTGATTTGAGCAAGACATAATTTTTTTTCAAATTTGTACAGTGTCCGAATGAAATTTGAGCTTTGCACCTATTCATAAAATAAACTGTAGACATAGATAAAATGGTCATTTAGGAATGTTTCTTCACTTATTGAAGTTACTTCACTGTCTTTATACTGTGACATGAAATTTTCGCATAAATGCATATCTGGGTTGGGTCAGTAGATAAACTGCCACAAAAAATGTTTAACAACTACCTGACCTACAAATCCACTAGAGGGCGCACGATCCCACCACATAACGTAACTTATCTGAAGAAAAACGATACAAAGGTTTGTCACAGAGAAAAGCGCCAGAAAACAGAGTAAATGCCTACATTTTAAGACTGGTGTTAGCCAAGAACTTTTGATTTTTACTCAATGTATTTACAAAATATAGTTATAGTGTTTTCTTTATCCATTTGTCTGCTATTGTGCCATTCAGATTTTTATTCTGCCCTACAACATGGGGCAATGGGTCATTCCACTTCAGCCACAGGCTAAATTAATTGTAGTGACGGCAATTTTATCTTTCACAAGGAGCACATCCATGTAGAAAGTAGTTATCTTCAGTGCCACAGGGACTACTATGGCAAAGTATGTTTTTGAGACCCAAACATTTTTGCTAATGATTTTTGTTTAATTGGCAAGAGCAGAACAGCTTCCTAAACAATAAAGGTTCATAAAATGATAACAAAAATAAACAATTTTTCACCCAGCCAAAAAGCTAGCAATCAACAAGACCTACTGGCTGTGCAAGTGCTGTTTTATAAGTATGACGAGCAGCTGAAGTGATGGTTAGTTAAAACAAGCATTTGCAATGCAATAGGTCTCGCATTAGTAAAAGTTTGAGCTTTTGGCGTTGCAAATAATAATGCAACACCAATAGCTGTAATTTTCAGTAATGCGAGACCTAATTATGCCACTATGGCACAAAATGCACACACAGATGACAGAACAATGGGAGTACGTGTACGTATTTGGTAAACAAAAGATATGTGATTACGATGTAAGCTATAGAGACAACACATAAAAAAAAAAAAGTACAACATAATAGAGGGTCGGAGTGTCCTTAATTATTAAAGAGAATCGGAATGTCAATACGCCAAAGGCTTCATCATGTTACTAATAGGAGCTCCCTTCACAAACTGTTACAGCAGTTCACAGTTAATTCGACAAACATCCCCCATACCCCTGGACAGTAGCAATTAAACATTTCTAATATAGACTGTTAAATAACTACTTGCCAGTGAAAAACAGTCCTGCACACACCACCTACACTAATACTGCAGCTTCCGGAACACATACCAGAGAAACAGTACATTGCATATTGCACAACTACACGCTGGTAGTATGATTGGAGTCAGGAAGGCGCGGTTACTAGGGGCAGTTTTTGAGGGTACGGGGCAGAATCACCGAGGCAGGAAAAGCAGAGCGACGAGAGGTAGGAGGGAGCTGTTACCAGGGCGGTGTTTGAGGGTAATAGGATAGAACCACCGGGGCAAAAAGGGCAGTATCCCTGGAGTTACAAGGGCGTAGTTACCAGGTGTGGTTATTGGAGGTAGGGGGTAGAATCACAGATGCGAGAAGGACAGAGTTAGTGGAGGGACGAGGGAGCAGTAGGGGTGGTGATTATGGGTAATAGGGCAGAACCACCGGGGCAAGAAGGGCTGGGCCACCGGAGGTATGAGGGAGAAATTACTAGGGCCGGTGACTATGGGCAATAATGTAGAAGTACCTAGGTCCTAGGCAATAAGGTTAGATTGGCATTAGTAGCGAGTAGGGCCGTTTATTGAGGGCAAGAGGGCAGTAGAGTAAGCGTTCCCGCAGCCGGTGGTACACACATCCTGTGGGACTTGCACGCGCATGGATTATATGTGGTGTTTAGGGTGAGGGCAGAGGCGCTGAAGCAGGCGGCGCGCACACTGGTGGCACGCTTATGGGGCAGTGTAGTGGCTGCATATACTGGTGCATTGACACAGGAGCAGTGGGCACTGAGGCTGAGGGGGCGGACACTAATTCTGAGGCGGAGATACTGGGGCACGAAGGGAAAGGGGCAGAGACACCGGGGCATGAGTGTGCACGGGGTGGGGACAGGCATACAGAGCCCGCGGTAGTAGTAGGTTGTGTGTTGTGGCAGGGCGCAGCTATAGCAGGTAGGGGTAGGGAGAGTGTTTTTGACAGGGCTACAGGCACCCGGGGCAGGAGTGGTTAGGGGGTGGGAGTGGTACAGATATTGGTAGTGTTAAAGGTACACAGACACGAGGACAGGAGCGGGCATGGGGTTAGGGGCACATACATAGGGCACAGCCGGGTATGGGTTTATGCGCATGGCTACAGGGACAGGCAGGGGGACAGAAGCGGATAGGGGCACAAACAGGAGAGGGCAGGGGCACAGACATGAGGACAGTAGCTCAAACACGAGGATACCAGCGGCCAGGGACACAGACACAAGATTAAGAGCGGGCAGGATTATAGACATGAGGAGAAGGATGGTCAGTGAGTTAGGGACACAGACATGGGGAAGGTGGGTATGGGGTAGCAAATGGCAGCCCCGGGCAGCATGTTCACAGCATAAGAAGCAAGCAGTCGAGAAGGTAAGTAGCGCTACGGTACTCACTAGGTCTTTGGAGGTGCCGAGGTTCTTCAGCTGGTCCAGGGGTAGCAGCTGTTTGGAATCCTCTGCTACATGGCGGCAGGTTTATAATGGCGAGCCCACAGCCGCCAATGCTTGTGGGGCCAGGTGGACCTCAGGTAGACCGAGGCAAGCCTGCAGTAGTGCGAGTGGCGGTGGCGTGCTCAGTAGTGCGAGTGGCGGTGGCATGCTCAGTAGTGCGAGTGGCGGTGGCATGCTCAGTAGTGCAAGCGGCAGTGGCGTGCTCAGGAGTGCGAGCGGCAGTGGCGTGCTCATCGTCTCAGCTACCCCGGACCTTTAAATTATCTGAGATCCTGCCTCTGCCATGACTGTGCTACCCGCGAGATAATTAAACAAGGGTTTCAGCTATTGGCACTGTAAAAGACAATGCCCTTTTTTATGTGTTGTTTTTTAAAACAAATAAACTAAAGGCATTGTCATTTACAATGCCAATAGCTTACAACTCTCGCAAATGCGAGACCTATTGCAGTGCAAATGCTGGATCTGTGCCCCATGCAGCTTGCAGGTTGTGATGTTGTCACGACCATGGAGCCAATGAAAGTTAGGAGAACATACATCTATATTTATACACTGCTACAATTAAGACGTTAGTAGTGAACGTCTTTATTATAGTAGTGCATAATTATAATTTTCTTTTCTCCTAACTTTCACAATGCAAAGGGGAGAGGATGTGGCCTCACAGCTAGAGCTGCTGACTTTGGAGCTGGGAAACGAAGTTGCAGCGTCGGTGTCAGCACAGCAACCTGTGATTCTGAGCAAAACACTTAATCTGCACGTGCCGATCAAAAAACGAATGTGTCCTTGTGTAACGTAACTAGTGCTTCAATACCTTCGGTTCGAGTCCACGCTAATAAATCTGCAAAATATTTTTTAAAAATGCCTTCTAATACCAAGCAGTGGAGGAGGAGGCAGCTGCAGTGCTGGTATGCAGTATCAAACAAAAGCAGAGGGGTGCCACATTTATGCAAGGACGGGGTGGGGAGATGATGAGCTCAGCATTTCAGCAAGTCCATAAGCTTTCCTTTCAGGGCACTGTCCTGCATACAATAAATGCCTTTTCGCAGAGAGGCTGAGTGCCCTACAACTTTTACTGGCATAGCATGCATTTGTTTTTCTCCTCTTAAGGTGCAAGCTTTGCTGCTGTTTTTTTCAACATTTAAAAACAAAGTATCCCTTAATTACATCGTCCCAGAAATTCGGTTGTGCGTCGCATTCGGGTACTCGCTGGCTACAGGTTAGTGCACCGAGTGGGTCCATGCTGCTGCTTCAGCCCGCGAGATGCTCTTCCGTAGTCACTAGCAGAGGAATGGGCTGCGATGGGCAGGGAAAGGCCGCGACGAAAGGAAGGCGCGTGAACGTTGAAATACTGCCCAGCGGGGCCTCGTCGCTCGTGCCCCGGGGGTTAGAAGACACGGGCGGAAATGACATTCCAGTCAGCGCCGAGAGGCCAACCGCCATTTTTACAGGCAGAGGGGAAGCCATGCGCAAGACAGGGCGTAGGGGAGGAAGGGTGCTATTGGGCGGGGTAGAGCCCTGTGCAGGCAGAGGAGCGGGGGACTTTACATGCTGGAAGTCGGGCAGCCGCTGTCTTGGCGACGGGGGGGACGGGGGGGGGGGGGGGGGGGTGGGAGCGGAGCTCTCTGTCAGTCAGTATGGAGGGAAGAGGTGCGGCCGCTGACTCACCGGGGAAGATGAAACGCTCTGCCTTCGGCTATGGAGGAGAAACTGCCGCCGAGGGAAAAATCTGCAGTTCAAGTTCAAGGGTTTCATGCAACACAGCCGGATTTAGTGGGCAGTTCAGGAGGGGAATAGTTTGGCATGCTGTCTAATGCATTTTATGCTGCCTGCTTTTATAGTTTTCGCCATTCCTACACATTAGATTTTGGCATGTAACCCTTTCAGTTTTCTATAGAAAATGGTTCCTCTATCGTGGAAGTCTAAACCTTCGTAGCTTGAAGATATTCATCTTGATTGTGACATTGAAAATACCTCATCCTCAATGCATGGAAGAATGGTTGGCTGTCAACATCAACCCGGTATTTGAATGCATGGGCATTTTGAGAAAGTTTCTTAAAATCAACTCATCTCATGCAGTCATTTCTGTATCCGATAGCCCGAAAACTCGCTAGACAATGGCTGTAGGCATACTAAAATCACCATTTCTTTTTAAGTGATTCCACCTTCATGATGCCATTTTCCTATTGTATTTTGCTATTGTTTCACGCGCTAGCATAAAATTAACGCCTTTTCCAAAAACGCACTCCGATCATGCTTCAGACTAGTGGTTGTGAATTAAGATTGGCAGAAACTGAGAAGCTACCGGTGGAATTTGGTGAAAATCACATCTTGTGAGCTTCCCTTTACCTAGAGACAATCAAAAATCACATCTTGTGAGCTTCCCTTTACCTAGAGACAACAAGCCCGCGAGTGGGGCGCACGCGCCACAGCGAGCCATGTGGTTTTAATTATCGCGCCCGTGTCTGGGCACGATAATGGAAACCACATGTCAGCGGTGCGCGTAATAGACACCAATAGGCCATGGGCGGAGCAATGCACCCGCCTTTGGCCAATTGCATGCTGCCTTTTATACAAAGATGCACGCAAAGCTCAATAGCGTGGCCCAAAAGGAATCGCACACGCACGGGCGTGTGCGATTCCTAGACCCGGTTTCAAACCCCCCCTACAAAAAGTCTTGCACTACGCACTGCACCGCTAGATGCGAGAGCTAAAAAATTGCAAGCACAGGCAACAAAAATAATTAGGAGAAAAAATAAAACATTATGCCACGTATAGCTGATGACCACATACTGGCAATAACATTTAAAAAAAATTAAAAATAATAACCAACACATGTAAATTAAATAGAACATTACGATGGTTCCAGGAAAGCATGTGGACTGGGGAAAAAGGCATAGAACCATTTTTTTTATTTCATGCACACACAGGACAGGAGTGGTACAAAGACAATTTAATTACTGTAACCTGAAGACAGTTTAAAAATACAAGGATGGCAAGGAAAATAAAAAAAATGTGGTAAATAATAGTATAAAAGCATTGGCATAGAGTTTTGGCCAACCACCATAGTAACTGATCTGCACCTCTTTTCAAACTGATGTGCAAATGTGCCTACATTTTTAGTCATCGTACTGTATTTGAAGTATGTCTTCAGGTTCTAGTAATTCAAAGCCAATCATACCTTTCCATTGCAGCAATAAGAATCCTATTTTCCTGCACAGTGAATTAACGCTAAGAAGGGCTTCCATACTAATTTTATGTACACCTGCCTTCTAGAAAGCGCCCTTACTGTTCCACTAAAATTATAATGTTCTTTTAAAATGATAAGCAATCATATATTTGTTTTAATTTCATTATTTTATTGCAAGCACAGCACATGGCGCCACGTTTAGGGCGACAGCATGTTTTCCTTTTTTTCCACTTTTCCAATGCTTAATGTGATTGTGTTAAACCGTGATAATGTAGCTCCAGTTTCAAACAATTGATGTAATAAGTGACTGTATTTTCTTTCAACTTGGTTATATAATATCACACGTAAACAGTCATGTAATCTAATAACATTTTGTAGTATCCTGTTCTTGTGAATGTCCTGCCATTTAATCTCTTCCTGCTCAGCCAGTGTGAATGTGCTGTGTGCTGCATGGAATGTTGGAGTGATGATGCGTATTGGAATGTTGGGTGTCTGTGAGGTGAAGTGACAGTTGGAGAATGGGCTGAGCAGCAGGCAGGCTGCTCCTGGTGGGGCTGCTACGCTAGAACTCTTCTACATGTATCTTACTTCAATAAATCAACTAAAACTACATCCTACCTGAGTGGACCTCATTACTACACATTTTCCTAAGCGTTCCCCAAGATTTGTGTTCTGTTTTATGAATCAAGGTCCTTGCTTGCAGTGTGAGCTGGTGTAGTTGTGTGTACATTTGGTCACGCACTAGGGTGAATGCTAAGCTTTGGTGACGTTGGCTACTGCTGTGTTCAGTTGGTGTCTTGGTTTCGAAGGGACAGTTGCAGTCTAATCATGCAGTATGGTACATATAGCTGAAAATACACGTAGTAGCATGCTACCTGTCCATCAGAAGTGCTCCATTGTCTCATTAGGGGTATGAAGCACTATACAAATACAATCGCAAAATACACAATGCAAACACTATTTGGAAAGCTGCTGGAGTGGTAGACAACTACAATCTTCATTTGACTCTTCTTCAAAATTTGTGCCCCATTATGGTATTTTTTTCAGGAGCTCCTGATCAGCCATGACTACCGACTCAGACTGAATCACTCAGAGCCCTTTACCACTGCCCCCTAAAGCCCGTCCGCAGACACCGCCTGGGCACATCACCATCAGTGGAGTTGTCCCTGCTTCAGTGGTGTGGGCCTACCACAACCTACCAAGCAAGGACGCTTTGTTCATGACCCAACTCGGCTCATGGAGTTCCTGCTTTACTTTGGTGTCATGTTTTTAACCTAAGGTAAGTCACAATAGTGCCAGCACAAGCCAGTCAGATGTGCATGGATGGTTGCAGAGATCATTGTCACAGTGATCTTGTTGCATGGATCATCTAATCACAACTTTCCTGCGAAGGTACTTTTTCATAATTAAATGTTTGCACTTATATCAACATTAATATGCGCACATGAAAATATATTTACTATCTGTTATTCACATTAGGTTTATTTTATTTATAAAGTTTTGTATAGCGCGGACATGACTCAGATGGGTATCAGAGTGCTTCACACTTTGGAAGGATAGGAAATAATAAAGGGAAAAACCAGCGTCATTTAAGTAAGCAAGCAAGAACAATGACAGAGGGGGTATCAAAGAAAAACACATTTAGCTAATACAATAGCGTACTGAGTGAATAACAAACATTACTTATATGAGTATAGCAGAAGACATTGGGCTTCTAATGTAGGCCTGTATTTAATAATGGCTAACGTCTTATTGCCTTCTTGCTTAATGTCACGTCTTTCTTTATTCCAGGAGAAGCTGAATCTGCATTTACAACGTGAATGTGACCTTCCTCTGAAGAGTTTTTCGTTCACATGATAACTGCAGAATGTCCTTATGAGTGGCGAGTGTGCATCTGTAGAGTACAGCTTGGTACGATGTATTATGTTATGTTGCTGATAACTATATATTTGAAGGACGTTTATAGTAGCCTCATTGTATACAAGCTTTAGAAAATACTGAGCTTCGTTATCTACCTCTGCCTTAATATGATTGGTTCGTTAATTGGGAACCATGTGTAGGTGTATGAAATTTTATAATGGTGTGATTTAAACTAGAGCAATGTTTGATGAGAATCAGAACCTCTTTTTCCTGGCTGACTAGCAGATGCCTTCCAGAACTTTTCAGAACTGTTTCCCCCGCTTTGCAGAGTGGGGTGTCATCTCTCTTAATGGGAGAACTGATTTGCTAAATTCTTCCTATTTGAGATGATTCCTTAATAATTTGTTTCTTGCTTTTATAATTTTAATTGATTTGAACTTCATAATGATTGATTCACATTCATGTAATGATTATCGATTAATCACTAATTTAATGATTTGAATCTGTAAACTTGTTAATCCTTTAATAAACCTTTAATCCTTGAACTTAAGCACTCTCTGTCTTCCTTGTGGAGCCTAATGTGCTTTACGTTATTGAAATGTATTGATGTTGATGCCTAGCCTCAGTTTAAAATTAAAATTCAGCAGAGAGAGCTTTATGGGCCACGAATTTACCAGAAGCAAAGCACTCCAGCACCTGGCTGCCTGGGAGAGACTGGTTTCATGAAGAGCAGCGTCAGTACAAATTTGCATAAGGATGCTCTGTCTGGAGTCCCTTGGAATTCTACCAAGAACGATTGCAAGTGGTTTAGACTATTTGCAAGCATTCCTTCGATCACCTTTTTATACAGAGTATACCTGATATAAAATGGGACCCACTGTAGCTGTTGCTACAGGCACTGTCTCGCTCTCCACATGCATTCTACTGACAGAGGCATCACACACACTAATTTACAAATCAGTGATACATGCACACACAACAGCCATTTATCTTATGGCTGGGCAAAGGACATGGCTATAAAACCTGGTAGAACAATTTTAAATGTGGAAGCGGTGCTTCTCTCTCAAAGCAGGGAAGCGGGGAAAATGCCTGCCCTGCACTAGAATCATTTTGGTACCACCACTGTCACTCCTCTGCAGCCTGGGGAGATGACAGGAGTAATTCTCCTAATAACTGAGGTGCACTTGGTGTGCCTCCCAACCACAGAGCCTCGCTCTGCGTCTCATTCCACTTCAAAGAAAGGCCTCGGTGCACAGGCACAATTTTCATATATGCTGAGGTGGGGTGTCAAAAAATACTACAGCTTGCTGTGGGCACTGCTTATTTTTAGCCGTAAGGGGCTACGACACTCATTTTTTAGGACTGGCACTTATTTTTCCTCATTCGACATTTCCCAATAACAAGAGAGTGCGAATACACAAAGGGGAAAGAAAGAGAGAGAAAAAGATGGAGAAACCTTCTCAAAAGGAGAATGCTGGAACCTGCAAGAGCGAGATAAAGTGTCTGGAAGTGTATTACAGAGATATAATGTTAGTCGGCGCACTGACATTTAATGCGCCGGCCGCGGGCTCCTGAGAAGATCGTTGGGCAGTGACACTCATTCTTTTACCAACTAAGCACTAGCTATGGGGACTTCAAGGTAGGGGCATGTGCTCTCCAGAGCCAAGCAGAGGACCTTTCTCCATCCCAACACCCACATATTCTCCACAAAGAGCATTCTTTAGTACTGTGTCATATTGTGTTGTATTTGTGTTTTTGCATTTCTACCTGCAGCCAAGATGGCTCACTTGGCACAGAACATTAGCAGCTTGAGAGATACAGAAAACACTGACCTTAAGTGTGGGTCACTCCCACGGGTCCTTGCTTGGGAAGACAGGAGAACGTCTAGTGGCTGAACATCCTCTTGCAAAATTGTCAAAGGCTCAGGTGGAAAACAGTTTTCAAGAATAGTCCTCAATGAGGTGTGCGAGTCCTGAAATCAAAAATGGAAGCTGTTGGTGGCTTTTAAAATAAATACAGTAAAGGAGGCGAAAAACAATCGTAACTCTTCCTGTTCCCTCGCGAATATGGCGACATTGGTTTTAAAATATGCACCAGGAAAACCAAAATGTTGTGGCAAACATTTGACCCAAGTGCAGACCAAACCCACTTTGCTCTCACAATAAGTTCTTAACTACTTACGTTGCGATAAAACAAACACATAAGCGTTAGGGACCCAGAAGTTGTGGTGAAAAAATACCCAAAATTGTCCTTTAGAGAAACCAATCTGATATAACGATGGCCAAATTGTTAAAGATCTGAATTTTTCATATGTTTAGTATCATTCTTAAACTTTGTAGTATAGCTGACAATGTAATCAATGACATTTTTTGGCTGAAAAGGAAAGTTCAGTGCAGGAAATGTGCAGGGAAAGCTGTGGTTGTCACTTAATATATTATTTTATGTTGCACTTTATACCGCACTTCTGAAGTTTCTAAACACTGGTATTAAGAGATGTTACTATACCGGCTTTAAAGGGACTTACTTTACCGACCTCGGAAGGATGGAAGGCTGTGTCTTTTTTGACAATATTGAAACTTGAGCTCTTCAACTGTCGAGTCATCAGTTAGTGTGAAATCACTGATCCACCTTGCTGACATATATTTGTGATTTGTAGAGGTTAACAGACATTGGGGAATGCCTAAATGTTTGAGTGTACCAGTAATTGAAAATTGACAGTTCATTCATAAATTTACCAAATTACTGTGTTGCCCGCCTTGCACTTTAGTCCCGAAGTTCTAGAGTTAAGTGTCAATCACTCCCTAATGTTGCCCCGCCACCACCTAAGGTGGACAGGGAAAACCATTGTATAAGAAGCAAGAAGATTAGAGTGACAATAAAGGCAACTAGTAAGCAATGGGAGGGCTGTAAGCCCACTGTAAATTTGTGGTAAGACCACAAGAGGCATTTTCGAACGAGATTGCCTGACCTAAAAATGAAACTCCTAACTGAGATGGCTAGATCTCTGGACTCACAAGGTAAATAAAGTCAAGGTGAAATAACTAAAACAAACCACAAGGAAATGACAAAC
The DNA here is from genome assembly GCF_964204655.1 of Triturus cristatus. Lineage (NCBI taxonomy): Eukaryota > Metazoa > Chordata > Amphibia > Caudata > Salamandridae > Triturus > Triturus cristatus. Next base: position 456,908,625 of record NC_140592.1, on the reverse strand, counting down.
TGCTATTTTGAGAATGAAAACAAAGGACCATTGTGAGTCACACAAGAAAACCCGAGAGAATATTGGAAACATTTATATCTTAAAAGGACAAAAACATCACAAATATCTTCTCTTGAGAACATGATCAGGTCTGTGAGCATTTCAGCTTTTCACAGGCTGTTTTACATTTTCACAGACTCCCACTTTCGCATATTCAGCATGTACCTGAAAAACCCTTTGTTAACTCCACTTGCATGCGTGGAACTTAAGACCGCATCTGATCTGCACCACTGGGAAACTTTGTGATTACAGTAAAGATGACTTGGGTAAGTCTGTTATCGCCACAGGAAAACTTTGTGAATTTTTGTCCGATATGTGCATATTTTGTGGGTACCAGTGACATCCCTACAATTACGGGTACAGAAAGTCGAAAACATTACCTTCATGGTGATTCTAGTACTCTTACTGCTTGCTAGTCCTGTCTTGCAAAGGAATGATTTGACAAAACCTTCTGTCACTATGAACAAGTTAGATCAGTGGTTCTTAACCTGAGGTTCACAGACCACTGAGAGTACGCAACACTTACCAAGGGTGTACGCAACTTTGTAGAAAATTAAATTTTAGCAGATCATTAAAGTATATATACGTACCCCCATGATCTCTATTTCTCCACAAATCTGTCCTTTTGCTCTCTCTCTCTCTCTTTCTCTCCTTTCTCCTTTCCACTTGTTTCTTTATCATTTTCTTAGCAATATCAGTCTGAATAACCAGTGACCCCATCGAGTCTAGCTCTCGAGCTAGGCTACATGCCTTCACCTTGAATAATTAGGATTGTTAAGACTATGTTAATCTTCCATGTAAACCTTGGACATTGTAGAGCTTTAAACCTCTTATATACTGTTCGTGTACTATTGTTTATTGATGTTATTCCTTTCTCTCTTAAAATAATAAATAACTGGTTAAAACAAAAAACGAAGGGCATTTGGCCTTGGCTCACAGGGAGCCTCGGGCTGTCTTGCACTATAGGTAGGGACCATAAAACCTGGAAGTGGTCTGGGTCTCTCTGGTCATCTAAGCTTGACAATTACAGCAAGTCCTAACCCCTTTGTTCCTCTCTTCGGTCTAACGAACTGCTGAGCGTGCCGTCATGGGGCATCTGCGAGAGTAGTAGACCCTAGTGTACAATCAGCATAACATAATATCTTTGACCAGTGATAAACTAGGGAATCATACATCTAAGAAAGATGGTTTGAAGTGTCCTCTGTTGTGTTAAACAAGGACTACACACAGGAAGGTGTAGAAGGAAGGACTACTACGGTTCTTGGGCTTGGAAACAATATATGAACGTTCTCCAGAAATTCAAGAGATATTCCTTAAGTCCGAGGGTGGAGGCTTGGTGCAGTTGAGAGGGGAGTACCATGTATTTTATGATATGCGCTCTTGGCACACCGGTGGTCACTGGCCCAATGCTCTCTACAATGTTAGGTATGCAATGTGGTGAGGATCTATACCCACAAGTAAGCCAATGTTTACGCTCTCCATATGATTTATGGTCCTTGTCTTCATCCCTGTCAGCAGAGTTGAATGTCCTAGGGGCTTCTGGTCGGGCTCTTCCTTGAGTTGGTTCACAACGAAAGTAGCAGTTTCTACTGAGCCTTGACTCTGATCCTCAGTCCCACCAGACCATATCCTCTTCCTCCTCAAGGGTACAGCAGCGTCTGAATGTTTCTGAGGTCCCGCAAGGCTTAGACTTTGACTCGGGTCAAATGGAGCCCAGCCAAAGCAGTAATTCGACCATTTGGAGAGCACTGTATTTATTCTTGGTGATTTTGAAACAAGTGTATTATGGAAGCTGGAGGAACAATGGAATAGGGTGACATGTTTGTTGGGTATCTAAATGCAAAGTGTTCAAAACAACTCGGGGGCTTCCTTTTGAAGCTCCCAAGGATTGTTCCAGGGCAAATATCTAGCTTAATGTAGTTTCCAGCCAAACCTCAGTCTGGCGGATGACAATAATGGGCAAACTGGGTGTACAACCGGCGGTCAGCTCCACAGTTAGGGCAGTGGGAAACCCTCAATTTGTGTTTCAGACTTATGCGTATGTCAATCAAAATGTAATCACTTAATATCAGCTACTACCACTAGTTACTCGTTTCAGCATTCTCCAATTCAACTCCTAGTGTTCATCTTCTGCCTTGACTTTTTATCTCAACTAGAACCAAACTTTAAACTTGGACTTTAACTGGAGTTCAGTCACTTCTACCATGTTTCACACTATTTACCATCTTCTAGAATATATATCTTCTCACTGTGCTTTCGTTCGAAAGCAGTAATCTCATCTTTCTTTAAGGAACAACGTACCCAGAAGAGGATTGGTCAAAGGGCTCTCTACTCCTCAGGCTTGAGTCTAATAAATGTCATATGTTTAAGGCAGATTAATCCCATTCGTATGCTAGAAACTATAAGGCCTGTATCCTTTCAAACCCTTTTACTTCATTTGTTGACAATGGCAAGTACATTCAAGAAGTAACACAGCTAATGTCCATCTTTACATTTTGGTATTAAAAATGTGACGGAAGTCCCATCTGCCGGATTCCTGTTAGTTCTTTTTCTCTTCATCACATATTCAGTTAATTCCTCGTATATGTCTGGTAAGAAGTGTTAACAAGTTTAGGGAACTAGTAAAAGGGTTTGCTGCAGAGGGTGTTCTCTGGCTAATCAAGCCCAGGTCACAGACCATACATGAGTGGAAATAAATTGAAGCCAGGGAGAGGAAGTGTGGATGTATGAATGTGGTAAATATAGATGTGTGTGTTTGTGTGAAGTTGTGTGACTCCGCAAGACAGTGCTGGCAAAGACGATGGAAAGGATGTACAAAAAATATATGGTGGGGAAGTTTGAGATGGAGCTTGCCAAATAACGTTGGCGGTGAAATAGGTTGTTTTGCTCCTGGCAGTAAAAAGCTGAATGATAGGACAACATGAAGTTGAGTATGACATGGACAAATGTCCAACGCACATTTGGATTTCAGAAATCATGATAAAATAAATGTTCTTAGAGTACTTTACACGCCACAAGACTGAAGTTTCTTGGGTCGGCTGACAGTGCTTGATTTGTAAAAGAATAAGTACCGGGGCCAAAAGATTTTCTCAGAAGCCCACCAGTGGTATTGATGAATGTCAGGGCTCTGAATACCAAGCTATCTATTATTTATTCCACCCCATGCCTCTTCCATCCACCACAATGCGCATCCCGCCCTTATCTCACTCTTGCACATTCTTTTTCATCCCTGCTTTCTCTCTTTGTCACTGTTTTCCTGCCTTTCTCTTCCTCCTTCTTTCAAGCTGCCTTTCTCACTCTTGTTCTGGGTCAAAGTCTGATAATGAAAAATACAGAAGCGGCTGCTACCGGACGGGAGTGGTGGTGCGGGGTGGGCAGAGAAGAGTTTGGGGGAATGAAAAGGATCAAAAAAAACAATTACCTGGCTACTGCCGGCCAGCCGCCGTCTCTCCTCCATCCTCTTCATCTACTTGTCTTCTTCTCTGGAGTCCAGACAGCAGGAAGCAACTGGGCCCCCTCCAAGCCAATCACAACGCTGCTATGCAGCATTGTGATTGGTCTGAGCGCCGTGGTTTGGAGCACCCGGAAGGAACTGGGAGCCTGGGCATGTTCTCCATCCATGCCCAAGATGGCCGACCAAACTGTCATGTGTACTTGGAGAGTGCCACCTCTCCTCCCCCTGCAATGCTCTGGCGTCACAGAGCCCATCCCTGTCCACAGGAAACAACTGAGCCACTGCAGTAGCAACTATAAAATGATAATAACGTTGTGTTATTAATTTACTTTTTATTTTTTTTACTGTACGAAGAGCAGTGGGGCTAAGCTCCCACACAAAGGCGGAGGAGCCACCGCTGGAAAAATAATTTGCAGTACCCAAACCTGAGTACCCGTGTGCCTCACCTGAAACAACTGGCTCCGATTACACACTGGGTGCGCACATTCTAATGGCAGATATTAAGAGGCAGATCTTCAATCAGAAAGTACTGTTCCAAAACTGTGAGCTCGTGTTCAGCTAATGAGGACATTCTTCATTGAAAATGGTTCTCTCAGAGGGAATAAGGTGACATCACAGAGTACAGCAAAGACTGTTAGCTAAGAAATGAGCAAAAGTGATGTGCGAGCATGGCAATGTCTGTTTGACATACCGCACAGGAGGGAATGGATGCAGCAAGATATTTGCGGTGATGATGCGGGTACCTTTATGTGGTCTGAAGAGCCGCAGGTTTTGCTTGTGTGTTTCTGGATGTAAATGGGAGAGAGATCAACAACTCAAGCTTGTAAAGAACATTGGAGATCAAAATGTAATTTCTTCTTTAGAGGAGGCATTTGCAAGGAGAGGGGAGGCTGGATGACTATTGTCAACTTTTGGTTCCACACAATTATTTTTGTTTGTGAAGAATTTTCAGAGAAGTGCTGTAGAGTACAAAAGCAGTGAAAAATATGTGCAGTTTTTTGCTGTACTACATGAACGCGTGGCTTTGGCTAATTTGTTTCAGTCAGAAATAACCACTCCAGGTCTGTATTCCCACCTCTGTACCTGGTAAATTCAGGTTTTTAGGCTCGAGAGGTAAATTACATGGAAGGGTTAGATGGAATATAATCTGATGGGTTTTTTCTAGTATAAATTATTGCTTGTACCTTTCTGAGGAGGTGGGTGTTTCTTGGAAATCTAAAAAAAACACAGATTGACTCATTCAACTTGCTTACTAGAAGGCTCAAAAAATGATTAACGCCGAGCATCCTTACCCATGTCAAATGATGACACGCACACAGGGTGAAGCAAATTAAGCAAGAAAGATTAAATAAACGAAAACTGCAGCAAGCAAGAGTAAGCAAGCAAAATGAATAATATGCTCCGTTTACGTCACAAAGTGCTTTCCTTCAAGTGAATGCACATGGGGAGAGGATGTAGCCTTACAGCTAGGGTTGTCGGTTTCAAATCTAGGGAACCGGGTTCGAGTTTTCAATGATGCTCAACATCCTGTGATTCTGGGTAAATCACTTAATCTCCCCGTGCCTAACAAAAATGAATGTGTCCTTGTGTAATGCAACTGGTGGTCATGTAAAGAGCTCTGATACCTGAAACCTTCAAGTCAAGTTCGTGCTATATAAAACTACTGTGAAAAAAAATACCCCTCACAAGACCTTCTCGCCCCAGTCATTACCTTAGTGAGGATAGCCTTGCCCCCAGTCAAGCACATAGCTCACAGTGTTTCTTCAGTGTCAATGATGATACTTTGTTAGGATCCTCCCTCCCTCCAAAGCTCCAGTTTTTTCCTGTCACAGACAGGCTACATATTAATTTGTAAAAATCTTATCGATTAATTACATTGCTTATGCTTAATACTTACTGCTATGCTTTTAGAGATGGTAGGCGAGTGTGCTTCGTGAACCGTACTCCCCACTCATGTACGAGGCTGGGGCGGGGAGCTGCACACAGCGGCTTTGGTGCGGCAATATGGGAACCGGGGTTTCTAGAGGTTATCTGGCTGTGGCAGAAAGCATGGTAGCACACGTATCGCTAGAGAGGCAGCAGTGGCAGCTCCTCTGCTATGGCGGAGGAGCGTCGCCCCACTGAACAAAAGGAAAACTAAACTGATAACTATTGTTCTTATCATTTTAGTTTTCCTTTACAGTCAGTGGCTCTCGGGGCGGGGCTGGGCACAGCAGGGGAGAGGAGTGCTTTGCACTCCTTAAGTGGGCATGACTGCTTGACCGGCCCTCTCTGGCCAGCCAAACAGTCCAGGGCACTTTGCCTCATCCCCAACAGGCTGCATTAGGCCGCTGGTGAGGAACACGCAAAGCCTCCCATAGTCGATCTGAGTGCCGATCCACAACGCTCAGACCAATCCCAATGCTGCTTTGCAACGTGTGATTGGCTCAGAGGAACCTGGGAGCCGGGTACTTCCTGCTGCTTGCCTGGACTGCAGGAAGGAAGAGGACAAAGAAAGGAAGAGAGGCGGCGGCCGGCCGTTAAAGATAAGTGTTTGTATTACTTTTTCTTTGTCATAGTCCCTCGTCCCCGGTCTTCCCCTTCGCCCCACCACCCAAATCCAGTAGGAGCCGCTACTGAGAGGCAGCACCTTCTAATTTCATTTGAATGCCAGAACTCTTCTGATCCATGAGATTTGGTGGCTATGCAACCTGTATAAATAAGGAAGGGGTGTCTTTAGCACTATTACTTCCTATTTTGTCCTGTTTATTGTTTTTCTGCATAGTGCTCAGATCAGCATTGACACCGCTACTTCGGGAGAGAAGCCTTCACAAAAGACTAAGAATGGGGGACTCTTAAAGATGAGGATGTGCTACAGATTTCCAGACTAGACCTCCAACTCGCGATTTTTTTTGTTGTTGCAGATTTATATAGCGCGAACTCGACCCGAAGGTATTGCAGCGCTTTACATGAGCACCAGTTACATTACACAAGGCCACATTCATTTTTGGTAGGCACAGGGAGATTACGTGATTTGCCAAGAATCACAGGAAGCTGATCCGACGCTCGAATCTGGTTCCCCAGCTCCAAAGTCAGCAGCACTGGCCGTAAGGCCACAAACTCTCCCATGATTAACCAAGCTGTGCATACAGCTCTTACGAATCCACAAAAAAAAGGACAAAGGTTAGATGATGATGAGGATGATGATGACTAGGGGCCCACTGTATCAATGGGTTTTACCCATTCTGTCTCTATGGGAAAATCTGTGCGTACATATGGCCGTAGGGCACTTGCCCAAATGGGAAATATGTTCATGTTAAGGTTTTACATGACATGCTTGCCCACATAAGGGATATTTTGGGATTTGAATCTAAATCCCAGGATGAAAAAGTGTTTTATGCACAATACAGTGGCCCTGTGGCAGGTAGTCAGCCACTCCACAATGTGATCAGAGAAGTTATCCTTAGAAAGTGGAAGGATATTGATAAACAGATTGTGCCACGGTTTCTGAATAAAAGATACTTGATTGGACAATCTGAGGACAAATTTCCCCAGATCCCAAAAAGTAAATTCATTCTAAACTCAATTGGCCTTTTTCATTGTCATTGTTCTCTGAGAATTCAACGTTATTGGATGCTGTTGAGAAGAAGATTGATAAAGCCATAACAAAAATATTATGGGTCCTCCAGACTTGGAATGAGGGCTAGCACATGTACGGGTTATGTCACCCATGTGCTATTGAAAGACTTTAAAAAAATTATATAACTGTATGTAAGTGGATGGCGATCCAACAGCGATTCTAGCACACATGGAGATTAACACTTCTTATCAGATGCAACATTTGATCATTTAAGGGCGTTGACAGTCATGTGTCCTGCAGGTAAGCACAATGGGGAGTGTCGGGGGCAGGTCGGGGTGCGGGGGGAGTCGACAGATGACAGAATAGTATTTATTTCTTTTATTTTCCCTATTCCGTTGCCTGTCGACTCCCCCACCCCGCCCCACCGCGCTTCCCTGCTGGAGCCGCAGCTGGGCGTTTGCAGCTTCAGCAATGACTGCAGTTGCTGTACAAACTCCGGGAAAATGGAGTCTTATCAGATGTCCCTTGTACAGAGGCTTCCGTTCTCAGGTCCCAAAGTTGTTGGGGAGGCTTTAATGAGGTGACCAAAAGATCGGCTGATGAAAAGAGATTTTGAAACCCTTCAAGTTATTCCATAGAAATAAATCATTTTTTTCAGAATTTTTTTTCCTGCCACTCTCTCGAGGACAACAACTGTTGTTAACAAATCCCGATCACAAGGACAATCCAGCCAAACTACTGGTCAGAAATCACTATTTGGAGATAGGGGCAAGACTTTGATTTTTTTTTCCGCAATCGACTTGATATGTGTCAGACCAGTGGGTACTTTCAATCATATAGGATGGTTATTGGGTCCCATTCACACATATCCCACTGAGGACCTTGCTCTGACCTACACCATTATTAAAAGAAGGGCCAAAAAGTATAGTGATACTAGCAGGGATTGAGAAGCTAATAATCAAAAAAGGGGTGATTACAGTTCCTCTCCATAAAGAAAGAGAGGGTTGCAATTCAATCCTCTCCTCTGTTCTGAAAGCAGACGGATCCTTCCAACCAGTATTGAACTTGAAACTTGATGATTATACTCCAATCAATAATTATATTAATCAAGGATGGCAACTTATCTTCGTTAGACCTGAAGGATGCCTACTTTCATGAGCCGCTTCATCCCGAAAGCCAGCAATTTATAAGATTCTCAGTAGATGGGTAGCCTTATCAGTTTTAAGCACTGCCATTCAACCTCTCTACATCACCCAGAACTTTCACCAAGGTATTGGTGTCACGTGTTGCAGTATTGCAGCTTATAGGTTTTTCCATTTTTCCATATTTGGATGATTGGTTAATTTGTGCCTCTTCCATTTTTAAGATCAAATTATCAAGAGCACGACCCAAATGTCTGTGTGAACATGGGTATCAAGTATATAACTTGAAACAAGCGTTCACATGGAACTCATTTTCTAAAAACAAAATATGATAGTACAGGAAATCCTGGATAGATTTAATCTTATGAAAAACAATAATATTTTTACAGAAAAGAAATTCTGTTCAGAAATATTAAGCACGAACCCCAAGGGTTAAGAACCAAAACCATTAAAAATAAGAGAAAACGCGACAATGTGAATAAATATACATGGTATATTGGTTATTACTTTGAAAGATAGACAAGTTAAATTTACATATATTTCAGACACAGTGGGTAAAATCCCTGTGTTAGTTCACACAGGAACAAGGGTCATCTTTTTTTTGGTGTTGACGGCATTTCAACGCTTTGTCAGATATCAGGGTCTCATCAGGACAACGATGAACCTGGGGAATGGTGATGAATTTGAGGTGGTGTGGTCTTATACTTCCTTTAAGACCCCTGGATGACCAATGCTGAATTAAGGCAGGGGCATAGATGTCAAACTGTCACTCTAAACCCCATTCATGTGAGGTTGATAGGGGTAATGTTGGGCGGACTCCCGGTGGGAGAGCATGTACAGGAAGGTTGTATCAGGCTTGCGTGCTGATCCCCGTAATGAGGGATGAATATAGGCTTGTGAAGGCGTACTTCGGATCAGAAAACCCCTGCAGGCGCCCCCTCAAACCAGAAAAGATACCCTTCAGTCAAACATACACAATCTCTTAATTCTTAAATCAGCGACAGCCATATTTTGGCCAAAAATGAATGGACTAATGTCTGGAATGCCTTCAGGATGCTGAACAATGTGTGGAGGTCATCTCAGTACAGCACCATGACCAAGGTGAGGCTTTACAATAGATGCGTTCTTTCCACACTCTTGGATAGATAAGAATGCTGGTGGAGGACAAAAGCGACATCACCACACTGTTAGTCTTCTACACCAGTAACCTGAGATGAATGTTGTGTCTTTTTTGGCCATGACCACTCTCCAAACAGGGACTGCTCACCAGATGCAAGCAAGAGAGCATGGACACCATCTTTTTTTTTTTTTTAACACAGACATTTATTAAGTTTTCAGTTTTGATACAGTTTGTGTTACAGCATTATGGATCTCATAGTATACTGGGTAAGCAAGATCAGTACATTCATGAACTTCCTAATAACTTGTCCAAAAAACAGCGATACTGCAAAGATTACCATTACAAAGTATAGATGTATATATATACAATCTGTGGAAATGGAAACATATGAGCGAAGCTGAGCGGAATCAACAATAAGTATGCGGTATACATGTACAAACAAGTTTGTGCTCATAATTCTGACTGTATTATCGACTATTGTATAATGAAGTCTTAAATCTGTGACATAAAGAAAGAAACAATAATAAAGAACTATGCTACTATGAACGAGGTGTCTGTTCTGATTGCCATCAGGGGGTGCGGACAGGGCAGGGGGTTTCCACTGGGTAGGTGGGGGGGGGGAAGGAGGGGGAGGAGGAAGGAAGGAAAGGGGTAGGAAGGTAGGAGACATATTCAGGAACATATTAATCATCAGTGACATCCATATATTGTGTCTTAAAAAGTTCCAACAGTTGAGCCCATTCCAAAGATATCGGTTTCCTCCTTAACCCTCTGTATTCTTTGAGGTGCAATGCCTCCCAGAGCATGGACACCATCATTATGAGAATAAGATGGAGATGGATAGGACACATCATCAGAAGAGAACAAGACTCCATCACAAGAGCAGCTCTCCTCTGATCCCCAGAAGGCACACAGAAGAGAGGCAGGTAAAATACCCTGAATTACAGCTGGGACACTGTACAGAATGGTGCCCAAGACAGACAGAGGTGGAGGTCATTTGTTGCTGTCCCACGTGCCAGTTGACTTAATGAGCAGTAAGTAAATAAGTAATGTGTGCAACGACAGAGGTGGTCCCTTGTGCACAATTTCACCTGAAATCAGTAGTGAACCATACATTACATCAATGGAGCCCGCCCTCGAGCAAGTACGAGTTCCAGGTCCCATTGTCACCTTTCATAATTTAAAGTCTGAATTTGTGGCTACACAGGCCAAATCAGGAAAAAGGGATCCAATTTCAACTTCCCTGCCCTCTACTCTACTGTTAACGACAGATGCCAGTCTTTGGGGATGAGGAGCAACACTGGAAGATTTGAAATGCAAGGGGCAGTGGTTTCAGATAGAAAGTGGACATTCCTCCAACTGGAAAGAGCTGGTGGTACTATGGTATACGCTCCAGTGTTTCCAACCTCACCCACAGGATAGGTATATGATAATTTGGACAGATAATCAGGTGGTGAGATGTTACCTGAATTGCGAGGGGTGAACAAAGAGTGTTCAGTTAAATCTGTTAGTGGTTCAAATACGTGTGTGGGTGAAAACTAACCTAATATCCTTGCAGACAGTGTACATACAGGGGGGCCACAACTATTGAGTGGACAGCTTAATCTGCAACTTCCCTAGCCAGTACTTTACCATCTAGCGCATCCCATTTGCAATCAGATCTGTCAAGAGATTGGAATCTCATGGATCAACATATTTGCTTCTCAACAGAATGCAATGGTTTAAATCTTTTTCTCAGAACTGAACTTTCAGGAAGCTTGGGCTGTCGGTACCCTTTCGATTCTTTGACCTCAAGGTCTACTGTAAGCTTATCCCCCGTTTTAATTCCTCATGAAGGTGCATCAGAAGATTGTGTGTGTGTGGGAGGGGGGAGGGGGGGGGTGAGTCTGTCAGTAATCCTGATAGACCCTTTCTGGTCAAGACGTCCTTGGTTTCCCATTTTGATGAATCTATCCAGGGGCAACTTCTTCAATCTGCATCGAATTTCTCCCCCCTCCAGCCTCTAATCTTACCGTTCAACCAACTCCAGACTCTACACCTAACGAAATGGAACTTGTGAGGTCAGGCTTACAACATCTAGGCTGCTCAAGTTAAGTAGCTACAAATATTCAGTTATAATGGAAAAAGTTGACTCTGTCCTCTTGTAAAGAGAAATCTGTTTCCAATTGGTGTTCACTCAAGGGTTTGGACCCAGTGACGGGATCCATTTCAAATCCTGGAGTTTCTTATGGAAGGTTTCTTAAAGAATCTGGGGTCATATGTATGAAGCCAATTTGTGATCGCAAACGCTGAAATTCGCAGAATCTCAGCATTTGCGATCGCAAATTAGCAGTGTGCAATGTATCACACAAAAACCCCCTCGCAAAATAAGGAATCGCAAATTTTGCGATTCCTTATTTTGAGATTACATTTAAGGAATCACAAATAGCGATTCCTTAAATGCAATGTAAGAAGCACAAAAGAAAGTGCAATTTGGCTTTAAGGAATCGCAAATTACCACCAACTTCAAGTTGGTAGTAAATTGCGATTTCACTTAAAAATGAACTAATTTGCATTTTTTAAAGTGCCATGTTGCGCATATACATGCCCTTAGGGCATGTATGTGTGAAACATGTGCACACATGCACATTATGGGGGTGCAACAGGGTGTCCTTTTGACATTCTGGCATCCTTGAAATTGCATTCTCAATTTGCTATTCTCTAATTGCTTATCGCAAATTGAGAATGCCTTCCCATTCATTCCTATGGGCCTCCTAGCCCATAGGAATGAATGGAAAGGTATTCCTTATTTGCAAATCTCAATTTGCGATTCGCAAATAAGGAATATGTGGGATTCGCAAAATTATTAGCAAATCCCACATACATTGCATTTTGCGATTCTCAAATTGTTATTTCTCTGAAAATCGCAATTCGAGAATCGCAAAACTCTATTTTGATACATATGGCCCCTAGCCCCTTATAAAAGCCTTTCGATCGGCCAGTGGTGATTTAACTAACCTATCACCTTTAGTAAGTAGATTGCTAAGCAGTTTTTTCATTTGAGAAAGCGGAACTGGTAGCCCAAGTAACCCTACCAATTTGAGACTTACCTATGGTATTAAGGGGCCTATAAGAACTCCCTTTTGAACCTCTAGAAAAGGTGAAGATGAATTGGTTATCAGCCAAAACAGCCTTTTTAATAGCCATCATATCTACTTGATGGTTGGGGGAGTTAGGGTCACCAGATATTTCATATCCTTATTTAAAGGTTCTACCTAATATACTAAATGGTGGGTTGCAAAGCACTCTGAATATTATTTACAACAAAGGGACTCAGTACCTTGCCACAAGCCATTTTACTGCGCCACACTAAGCCACTTTCAAAGCTTAGGGATGTGTCATATAATAAAACGATATGACGGATCCCTGTGCTCCCCCTGCTCTGGCGTACATTTGGTTGCCATGCCCCGACGCAGGCAGCCTTGTACCATTGTGCAAGGGTGCCTGGGTTGCAGGGAGATTGTTTTTGTGCAGGAAGGAACACCTTCCTGCACGAAAACAATCACAAGAGGTGATTTCCACTTTTTAGAAAGAGGAAATAACAAGAAGAAATGTTTTCATTTGGGGAGGCGTAGCATTCTGACACATTTCCAGGTTTACTATTTCTCGTAAATCTGGAAATGTTGCAGAAGCCATGAGTGTTACATGGGAACACCCACAGCAACACCCACGGCACGCCCCTTTCACGCAAAGTGCTGCGTGTAAAGTGGCCGTATTTACAAGGATACAAAAAGCCAAGCAGGGTGGCTTTACGTGTCCTTGTAAATATGGGGTCAGCAGGATGTGCTGCTGGTGCATCACAATACGTCCCGCACCGGCAACGCAAGGGGCTTGTAAATAAGCCCCTCTTTGTTTTAGGGATGGCAACCTGCAAGGTACAGATCACAAAAGCAAAATAAAAACATTTTTTTTTCTCAGTGCTGGTCTCCACTTTCAAGGGACATGGGTTGCATTCAATGAAAAAATAATATCGTTTGCTTCAGGGGACCACTCTCTGCTCCTACCGATGCCCAAAGCTGTCATTCTCAAAGCGACTGACTGCGTCCACTTTTGGAATCCATAACCCTTGCTTTGACAGGTCGGTATCTAATCAATACTTTGCTAATGCTATTGCGATGGCAGACAATACATTTCTTTGCAATGCACAAGGAGTCGTTTCTGACTCACAAATTATCTTTTGTACATCGTGACTTTGGATTTTGCATTCGCAGTACGTGTAGTTTCGGAATGGCAGGCTTTGCAACTGAAAAATTCTTCAGTACATTTGATCTCTTCGTATTGAGAAGGCGAGGTTAGGTTTCACATCGAGGCAGAGTCCTAGCTGCCGGTTTATTTTTTCAGGGAAGAACCAGACAAAAGCCATCCCTCGACTCTCAGGTTGGGATTTGGATTTTACTTCAGTACAACTTCCCTATGAGCCCAAATCGCAGGGTCACACGTTAGCAAATGCACAGCGAAAAACACCCGTGCTTAGTTAAGCAAAAGGCGTTGTCACACCCCTGCCAGAAATACAGCTGCCTAGCAAGCTCTCAGTCAGCACACACAGTTTATCCGAGGCGGTGAGACATACACTTGCTGCTCCAGATATTGCAAGCATGGCAGAAATGATATCACCTTTTGATTGTTCCTTGTTATGCATTCCTCTACCACTTAAAATCCTTCATCATAAATACTAATGTTTATGCCAATTTACGGAAAGTTACCTGACAATAGGAACAGTTCGCCAGCACGCCGTGCAACATACAAAAATCTTGAAAAGCTGCAGATATTAAAAGTGAAAACGACATTGTTTTACACATTATTCTGGTGCGAAGTCATAAAATGCTCTATTACTTACTGGTAATCTTCATTACTCCAGGTCCCGTTGTCCTCGTCCAATTCATTTACATATTGGAGATGACCATCTCCACAACAGAAAAAAGACAGAAGAATGCTGTTACACTAACCCTGACCCTCCCACAGGGAGTATATATACCGGCCTAACCCAGCATTCTCCCTGAACCACCAACCACCCAAGAGGAAGGCCGGCCATCCGGGAGGGAAGGTGGGGCGCATGAATGGGACGAGGACAACGGGACCTGGAGTAATGAAGATTACCAGTAAGTAATAGAGCATTACCCCCAGGTCCCTTATGTCCTCGTCCCATTCATTTACATATTGGAGAATACCAAAGCAGAAAAGCCGGCCTTCCCAAAAAAAACAGAAGCCAACCCAGGAAACCACACCAAGGGAGCCACCGAAGGAAAGCCAAAAAGGAGGAACTGCCGAAAACCCCCAGGTAGAGCACCCAGACAAGAGGGAGCCTCACCAAAGCAGGAGTGCACCCAACAAAACAACTTGAGACCAGCCAGACGAGGAGGCCGACAACCACATAGGCCAAACCAGCCTACAGCAGGCCCAACAGCAAACAAGGGAAGCGGAGAGAACGGACACCACAACCCACCTAGGCAGCCAAGAATAAAAAACAGCAAGGAGGCCACCCAAAGAAGAAGGCCAAAGGACAACACGCCACCAAGCCAAAACAGGGCAACAGGAACCAGACCAAGGCCCAGACAACCCACGCCAGCCGAAAACAGGCAGCGGAAAGGGAACCCCAAAAAAAGGCCCCAGAAGCCCACCAAGAGCAGGACCTAACTAGAAGAGGAGGGGAGCAAACTCCAAGCAACCCCCCCCCCCCCGAAGCAACCAGCACGACCCGGCACCAGAGAGCCCTGAGGGCAACAGCCCCCAAAACCCCACAGAAGAGCACCAGGCCCCAGGAAAAAAAGGGGACCGGCACTAACCACGACAGCCGACCAGCACCCAGCCCGGAAGGCGAAAGAGCCCAGGGACACGCCAAGATGGAACACCAAGGCACCGGGGAAACAAAAAAGTAAGGGGAACAGGAGGAAGCGTATGACCCAAAGAACACAGCCCCAGCAGAACATCCCAACAGCAAAGCCAGGGAGACAGGAGCAGGAAGCCACAGCCCGGACAAGCACACACCGACCACCCGAGAAGAGGCACAACAGGCCCCAAACTGAACAGGAAGCCAAGCAAACGATCCAGAGAACCCAAGGCCAGAACAAGGGAACCACAAGGGAGCAGCAGAGGCCAAACCCAACCAAAGACCACCGAAAGAACAAGCCTGGCAGAGAAGAACCCAAACAGACCAGCCAGAAGGCAGGACCAACAACACAGGCCAGCAAAGACCCGAGCCCAACAACCGGAGCCCCCAGGGACCCAGAAGGAACCGGAGAGGTCCACACACTACAGCTGGGAAATACCAACCCCCATGGGAAAGGACGCCCAAACTAGCCCGGCCACAGGGGCAACAGAAGTCAGGGCGGAAGAAAAACAGGCAAACCAAACCCCAAGGCCCAGCACACACCAGGGGAAGGCAGAAGCAGGGGAGAAACCCCATGGCTGAAACCGCAACAAAACACTAGCAGGCAAAAATCCAGAGCCGAAGCCAAGCAAACAGCCCGACCAGAAGGACCCGAAGGACTCGTGGAAAGCCAAAGAGGGGAGGACCCCAACAAACCAAGGGCAAGCAAAGGCCGGAAGGGCGCAGAGAGCCCCTGCAAGGAAAACAGCAGAGCGAACACGACCACAACCAACAAGGCAACCGCACTAAGACCCGGAACCGCAAGGGCCGAGAACAAGGAAGACACCAGGCCCCAGCCCCCACAGGGGAACCGAGACCCGAAGAGTCCACAGAAGAGAAGAACCGTCAGCAGCCACAAGGACAAAACCAGAAGTCAGAGAGCAAGCAGCCCCGGGGACAGCACCACAGGCGAAGCCGGAAAGGACAGCCACCCAAAGGAAGCCCCCAGCACCCGCAACACCCAGGCAGACCCCACAACCAGGCACGAACCAGGACCAACCCAGCCGAACCACAGGGAACAGAGGAGAGAAGGCTCAGGCCAGGAAGCAACGCAACAAGCCACCAGACCCCCTCAAAACAAGCTTCAGCCAGGCACACAACCTGACCGACACAACCAGAGGCAACAGGCAAGCAGGAAAGACAGTAGCGGGAGACAGCCTAAAACAGGCCCAGCCGGAGCCAAGAGGCCACAACGGCAGGAACAACCCACACACGTAAGGACCAGAACCTGACCGCAGAGGAACCAGTGCAAGCGAACAGCCGGGCAACCCCGAGCAGACAGCACCCGCACATCCAGGAGGAAACCCCACCAGGACGCAACCAGGCACCCAAATGCCAACAGGGAGGAAAGGCCGAAGGCAACCGGAGACCACAAGGAGGCATCGCCGGAGACCAAGCAGAGGCAGCCGCAAGTCCGCAGACCAGGAGCGACCGGAAAACTGCCCCCGGAACAACAGGACCATGGGGAAAAAACCCGAAGCTCAACCCTGGCTAAAGAAACAGGACCAGGCCGGGACAAGAACACACCACCCACCAAGGCGGAGAAGAACACCTCAGGTCAGCGGAAGCACAGCCGAGGCCAACCGCACCGGGGAAACCAGTCAGGCACCAAGCATGGCCTACCCAGCCCCAAAGACACAACCCCCGAAGGAAGAGCATAGAGCGGGAAGGCCACCCGAAGGGAGCAGGGTCAGACAACCAGAACCAGCCGCGAAACAGAAGGACACAGGCAACAGACAGAGTATCCAGCAGACATGGAGCCGCAGCAGGAGCAGCCACAGACCGAGCAGAACCACTGACAGAACTAGGAGCCAGGAAAAGCCAGACCAGAGGCGAAGGGCGCGAGCAGGACCCACCGAAGGAAACCAAAGGCAAAAGGCATGCACAGGAGACAGAACCGCAAGGGCAACTCCCGAGAATCCAGCGGAAAGCTGCAGCCGGGGAACACAAGGACCAAGCCAAGGAAACCACAGAAGCCAGGAACAGTGCAATGAAAGTACCAGAGCCCAGAGCAACAAAGACAGCTGAACCCAGCACGGAAGCGTCATTCCGCTGAACCCAGCACCACCCAGCCAGGCCACACGAAGCAGCCCAAAGGCAAAGGACAAGCCACCCACGCCACACAAAGCCAGAACCAACAGAAGGAAGTAAGGAAAAAGGCTCTGTGCACTCAGGAGGCCCCATGGTCAAACCCAGCCCCCCCAGGCTGTACAGGACCCAAACCAGGAGCACCCACATGGGGCAGCAGGGGAAGCATGCAGCAACAGAAGCCGCGGAGCGGAACCGCACAGGACACAGGACCAGACGCCAGGGTCCAAGCGAAGCACCAGAAAACAGCCCATCGCAGCAACAGAGAGGCAAAGAAGGAACAGCCAGTGAGCACAGTGGAACACTCCGACAGGGACCGCCAGCCGGCAACAAACCAGCACCAAAGCAACAAGGCAGCGGCACCCGAAGACCAGGACAGGTACCAACGTGCGACACCAAAACGCAGCGCAGGACACATACTGCAAAAATGAGACCTAAAGGCAGGAAGGACACCATCAATCCCAACAGACCCACACAGAGAGGGTCGTCTCAAAGAGACGCAGAAGCAAAGGGGACAAAGGCGGAAGAAACACGCAGCAGGGTACCAGAGCAGAAAGCACCCAACCCAGGGAACACTAGAAGCCCAGGAAGCGGCAGCGACCCTTAGGCGCGAACAATGCCCCCCATGCACCAAGTCCATCCAAAGTGTAACAGCAGACCACAAGCTGCACAGAGGAACACATACACATAGTAACATATATGGCAGCAGCAGTAGGCATGAGGGGAAACGAGACAAACTGGATCCGCACCCCATCCCCGGCAGACAGACAACACAGGCAGGGAACACAAGAGAGTGAAACCCAGACCAATGAAAAAAGAGCATATGACCACAACCACCAGGCCACAGTGAAACCGCAAGGCAAGAAGAGCAGGACACCGAAAGGAGAAGAACCCCTGCAACCTGGAAAAAAACAGCAGGCAAGAAACGGCCATTTTGGAGCCAGTGGTGGGACTCGAACCCTTGCAGTGGAGGGGACTGTCACACCAAACACTCTTGACGCGGCCTCCGAACTACAGCATCAGGTCGATCCACGAATCCAAGCATGGCACACACAGATTCGGCAGACCCCCATGTGTATAACAGAGGAATCGGCAAAGCGCAAGGCCACCCAAACAACCTGGCACTGAACAACAGACGATTCACCGTCAGTAAGGAAAGAAAAAACGGGAACACGACCCAGGCACCCCGTGGGCGCCGGAAGCAAGTGACAAAATAAACCGCTATGCGGTACTCACCACGAGGGTAGTCAGCCACCAACACTCAAGACTGACCCCCAACCACCAGCCCAGATGCCATCCAACAGTGAGCGCCAAGGCATCAGAGGAAAAACCAGGAGCAACCGGCACCCCCCAGGCGTCCATGTAGAGTCCAGGGAGGAAAGCCGAATCCAACAGCTGCAACCGGCATCCTGGAACACCAGGAGCCTCACCAAGACCGGCCCGAGGTGTCCCAAACTGCAACCCTGAGGAGCGGCGCCCCAGCCACAAAGGACCGGCCGCCATCAACGCGGCTCCCGGCAAGCCCGGCAGGCCAGGAGACCGCGGAAAAGACGTCGAGAAGCCCAGCAGCCCGACGAGACGTCCCAGAAGCCAACAGCAGGTAAGAGCAAACTTGACATCCTTTCTGTCGGAAGACAGAAAAAAAGAACAGGGAGAATGCTGGGTTAGGCCGGTATATATACTCCCTGTGGGAGGGGCGGGGTTAGTGTAACAGCATTCTTCTGTCTTTTTTCTGTTGTGGAGATGGTCATCTCCAATATGTAAATGAATGGGATGAGGACAACGGGACCTGGGGGTAATGGCAGCTGCTCCTCGTTTCCGCATTATTAATTATTAAATGTGTGCGTCTGTAATGCAACTGGTGCTCATGTAAAGCGCTCTGATACCTTCGGGTCAAGTTCGCTCTATATTAAACTCCGGGAGACATTTTTTTTAAATCTATAACGTGCATACGAAGAGTAAGGTGCAACAGCCTCTTTCTCGTACTCGCCAAAAGCATCTAAATGATCAGAATTCAAAGGGGTTCCCTCCCTCCAGATAATATCAACTTGTAATATCGCTAGTACTTCGTGCACCATATGTGCACTTTCTAAGCTTTGTAAATAGCAGGTGTTACCGGTATGACACACAACACACCAACATCAGAAGAATGGTGCACTACGTTGCTTTTATCGGGATATAGATTTGTGGACTGCAGATCACAGCTGATAATAGCAGGGAGCGTTTAACTCACTGAGCCCACTTGGCTCATCTCAACACTGATGTTAACTGGCACAAGACTGGAGCCGCCCGGTCAGTAGCGGTTCTCTAGTCCTTGTGATCTAGGTGGGCAGCAACATCACCTCCACCAAACCCTGGGCTCCAGGGCCCCACATAGGCTTCTGCAAGAGTTAGAGGCGAGACCAGAGATCGGATCCAGAAGCGGAAGCCTTTGCTCCCTTTAATGCAGGGGCCTGCTAGTATCCGACAAAGGACGACACATGAGGAGGGTAGGGCCCTCGCATACTTAACCAGAGGGTATGTCCTGTGGCAAACTAACTCTCAGAGGGCATATTTCATGGCACAGTAGCTCTAAAGGATTAATTCGATGAGTCTGTGCCATGTTAGCTGCACCCTATATTTAGAGGGAATTTTATTAGAGGAAAAGCCCCAACGTTATTTGTTTTCTTTGACGCCATACAATTCATGCTATTGCTTTCTTTCTCCTACCTTCTATTCTCTCTGCTTGAGATGGGCACAGTATGTCTGATTTATAGTGCTCAATTTTGCTGGTGGTTGCATGTGGCGGTCAGTGGCACGGGTTTTTGGGCACCACAAATTTTTCATCAACAGACTTTCACCTACAGCAAGAGAGAGCTAGGCAGAAAAGGAGGATGAGAAAGAAAGGAACACAATTGCAAAGGGAGAAAGCAGAGATGAAAAAGAATCAGCAAGAGTGAGATAAAGAGACAGAAAGCGCAGGGTGGAGGAGGAGAGAGGTATCTGGCAGAATGAAAACAAGGTAGTCTTGGTATTCGGAAACACTTGCATTTGGCAGTGCTTCGGGCACCTGCACTTATGTATTCACGCTTAGCATTGCTCGCATGTCAAGTGATTTTATGATCTGGTTTGACAGCGCAGCTGTCGCCAGACAATTATGAAAGAATCACAAGGAGAGGGGCTTGGGCTATGCACACGTATAGGGAGCCAGGAGTGCATGTTTTGAAAAGGCAGAAGTTGTGTACTTTCACATAAAAGTGTGTGCCCGCCACATTGCAGTGATCATTTTGATTATTCATACAGCTGCCTGAGCTTGACCTTTCAGGGCCACACACATGACATTGTAAAGCTATTTCACTATTTTGGATAATGAGATAATGTATGTTGTTGTACTCTTGCAACAGTACAGAAGGGAGGAGGGCTGTCATTAACCTACATGGATTTTTAGGCCTGGCCTGACAGTGCAACTGTCACCTGACCTGTTAACCTACACCAAAATTATTCGACAGTTTTATCACACACAAACATATACAGCCCCATATAATCTACTTGTAATGCTTCACATTACCATACAGCATTCCTTTAAAGCCAGCCCTGTTGGCATTGCCAGTGCTTGTTAAGAAGTGTGTACAAGAATAAGGTTCTGGTACAATTTGTCTCTGTTGTCCAATTCAATAAAAAAATCAGCAAACATTTAGTTGCAGCTGCCTGATAAAATCTCACTGCAGCTTTCATCTTTTTCTCATTACACATCTAATTGAGTCTCAAACCACCTTACAGATTGAATCTTGTTACAACTCATATCTTATTACTCATAAATGCGACAAATAGCTTTCTAACATCATTCTAATACTCACAAAAGTGCGTCATGTATATTATTTTTTTATCTTCAATTATTGAATTATGATTTGAAATAAAAGAAATATTTCCGGACAGTCTATTCTTACGGTGTTCGACATCAACATTTTACACAAAATACAGATTACATAATCATTTTTTGTTCTACCTAAATTGTAGTCTGCCCATTGAGTCGCCACTTATCGGATATGAAAGGGACCACCCCCATGGTACACTATCACCTCTCAAAAACGGGAGACGCACGAATAAGACTTTTGCTGGGTACTCGAAAGCGGTCTCACTCGATTTGCAGGGAATATCCTATATCGTGCGCAGGAAAGGGTGGCTGGGTGGATAAGTGAAGGAGCGAGGATAAACCTAGGAAGGTAGGAAAGTGGGTGGGCAAAAGGAGTGGAAAGAGACTCATCAACATGATAACCTTGAGGCCTTTATTGGTGTGTGTGAGGAGGGGATTGGCCATAGCAATAATATTGCACCAGTCGTTGAAGATAAAGATATCAACTCATTCCACATGTAACCTGCCATACAACTCATGTTAAGGGGATTGTGATCTGGTGCACATACAACTCTATGGTTTCTCAGACAGGGATTTTGGGACGGTCCTACTGATTTATAGTCCTGGTCCACAGCTAGTCTTCTCCAGTTGTCTGTGGGCGAATCTAGTCTTACTGCAGGGATGTCTGGATTCTTCATGACTGTTTCCTTTGTAGTGTCACTATCGCTTTCAGACCTCATGGCCCCTTGAATTCCAGCTCTTCTACAAGGAGCCTGTATGTGATAGGATGCTGGTGTTGCACCCTGTATGGTTGCAAATAACCGTGGCAGTATGTCTGCAGAAATGGCAGACAAGGTTGAGACCTATATATGGTTGGTAATCCCTTGGTAAGAGTATTGGACTCTTCAAGGGGCTCCACGAAAGGGCTGATCTCGCTTTATTGAAGGATTCCTAGAGAAATTCCATGTCCATGTCTGATTTGATAGACTTGAGAGCTTCATGAACATGTCGCTCAAACAAGGACTCTCTGTCGTAAGGCAATTTCTAGGATACTGCTCTTCACCTGTGGTCTAAATTAGATGAAACGTACACAATCCTGCATGCACAATACTGCTGCACCTGCAACTTTCTGAATCTAATTGTTCCAATATCCATTGCCATGCCAGATAATTGCAGACCATGTCCTTTCACCCTCGTTGAGCATTGCTTTTGACTCAGTTGTCTTTTCGTATGGTAGATGGTCCCAATATGGGCCAATATCTGACCACATCTGATATTCATATCAGACAGAATAGCCAGTCCATTTGGAGCCCTGATAGAAGCTGTTGCAATGAACCGTTAATCAATGTTGTCTAATCTCTGCCCTGTATATTGGGTGGCGCAGCACTTGAAATTATCGGGTTTCTCGATCATTGAGTCCCCTGCATTACCTCTGAATCTGCATGGGATGACCAAAAAGGCAGGTTGGGGTTTTTTCAGGCGCTTTATAGTTTTTATCAAGCCTGGGAATCACCAAAGCTACTGTAGCTGGATTCTTCACAACTTTTCTGACCAACAATGGTCAATTACTGATATAGCCTTTACCAATTTCCTTGCCTATTTTTTTAAATCATAAAGAAAACTGTTGTTTTCTTTTGTTAATAATGGCAAATCAAATCTCTTAGATGACCTGTCGATGAGGTTGTGAAAATCATCCGGAGGAGATTTTGCAGCAGGAGGAGTGACATCCCCTGGAATTGGTGTTACATTTTAGTCCTATTCCGTACCACTAGATTGTGGAGGTGCTGATAGTAGTCGAACTTCTTCTTGATCTTCATCAGAGTATAGGCCATCGTTCCGCATTGGTGGTATAGACTGAGTTGCCAAGGAAGCACAGGGGTCGTGGGACTGTGAATTAAAAGAACACGCACAGGAATGCACAGGGTTGTGGGAATTGTACGAGGCCCTGATTGAGATAGAGTCCCTGAACCTGAAGGTTGTTTTGTTGGTTCATATTTCACAAATTCAGGGAAGAGCTTATAATAATCTGCAAGCAGAAGTAGTGCTCTTACCATAGTTATAGGAACTTAGATCATAGACTCTCGTGTTGTTTGGGTAGCCTGATGATAAGACTGTATGCATACTGCCAAGCAATGCTGTCATCATCACAATGCTCTTTGAAGGGTTGACAGGCAACATTGGGATTTGGGTGTTTTACCTGATCAGGATAAGGCTGAAAACTGCCCTTCATTTCCTTGTACCTGTTCTCGTATTGGTCTTGATATTTTACTTTTAACTGGTTTGCCCTATATGCATGTTTGAACAGTTCATCATCATTATCATTATCATCTTCATCATCATCAGATTCCTGTGTATCCAGGAGTGGCTGCGGTAGGAATGGTGATACTTTGCTTGGAGAGGTTTTGCTCAGGCATAGGTGACTTTGGAATGCCCTAATATGATATCAAGGTGATTCTTGATGATTCTGGTGTTTTCTCTAAGATTGGTTTCGTCAACTGTGTTCTTGTGGTCGGCGTTGGTGTTATTGTTGACTGTGTTGATGGGGTTGCCTTGATTAATGTTGTACATGACGTAGTCATTAAAGCTGTCACTGATGGTGTTGCCATCAAAGGTCTAATTGTTTATGAGCCCAAATTCAATATAGTCGCCAGGGTTGTTGTCGACTGTGTTTTTACCTAAAGTGACAGTTGATGGACCAGGATTGTCAATGATGCAGTCTTTGCTGACTGAGTCGCTGACAGCTGTCCGGTCAATAGCAATGATGTCAACATTCTTTGTTTTGAGCCTGATTCCTGATATATTCTCTACTTTGGTGTAGGTGCTCAGAAGACCACTTGAGGGCTGTTTATAAAGGCGTTTTTTTTTCAATCAGTTTGATTATTTGCTGAGTTACTTCAGATTCTCTCACATATGTTTTGTGAGCTGTCCTTGGAGTTAACCAAGAAGTGGAAGATTATCCTTCTGATGTAGATTTTACAGAGCGCTCAGTGTTCATGGACCCTTTTTTGCTCTTTACCTGAGGTCTCTGCAGTGTCATCATATTCCTCCTCGGAAGCGTGAGGTTCTCCTGATTTTGATTTTTGGAACCATAAAAACGGGCCGTAGCTGCTGACTTTGGAACTGGTAATCCAGGCTGCGGGAAGGCAAGATGGCAGCTGCGTGAGCGTTGTGTAAAGCCGCTCTCCCTGCCGCGGGGACTGTTTGAACTTCTGAATGAGAAAAAGATATTAATGAAAAGCGGTCAAAATGCTTTTAACTCACCCATAGCTACGCCGACGGATTTTCAGATTTAACCGACAGCAGGTCGGAAAACTGATGAGGCTGCTGGCGATCGGAGCACTGACGGCTCAAGCTTTGAAGACGTTTCTTTCAGCGGCAGCTGGTGCCAAGAGTGAAGTGCTTTGGAGGCTCGGGGAAGCTCACCGATACTTTGTATCTATGGGAAGGCTGCCAGAGATCAGAGCGGCAGAGGCTGGGCGCAACATTGTAGCCGCGAAGTTAAGGCTGCAGTGCATCATGCCGGCAAAGCTGAAATCCGTGGAGAAAGACATCGGTGCTTACGTAGAAGCTAAGGGAATATCCATGACTCGGCGTGTGACTGCTGAGGGGAAAGGCCTGAACCTGAATCAGATCGACATTCGACAAGTGGGGCTGAATGAAGATGGGGTTAACATTGAAAAACTGGCTGGGGAACAGTGCTCCAGCGAAATGGTCACCAGACCAAAACAGCAAACTGTACCCGGAATGTTTTCTGGGGGGATCTGCAAATACCGTAGAAAAGAAAACAAACAAAGGTAAAACCAATCTTTTATCAAAAATAAATATGGATAGCTATGGCAAATTGGACCCAATGGGAGGGGTGCTGAGTAACGGTGGTCTCAGTAAAGGAGAGACTCCCCCAGAGGCAGTAGAGCCGGTTAAAAATGTTTCATCTGTAGAAAACCCTGCAGAAATTATACCAGGCATAGAGGAGGAGATGCCAAGAAGTGATAGTACTAATCAACAAGAGACTATGGATACCGTTAATATCATGCAAGCGATGGAAGAAACCCCCATGCACTGGCCTTAAAGGGGAAGCATATGGCTAGTACTCAGGGAGACGGCAAAACTCTAGCGACTCCAGACCTTGATAAATTCTACTCTATGACAGACAAATCTGACCTGTCCAATAACAGTGAGAAGGATGGAACAGATGTTGATTCTACTGGGGGGGATAGTGGCAGCCCTCCCATGAAGGTTGACACACAAAAATGCTTATCTGTTCGCACCAAGAAGAAGAGCTCAAGAGGGTCGGACAAAGACAAGGGCTTTACCTCAGACTATAGTCAATCAAGCCAGCTTAAATGGGACTACTCCGCCACCCAATTTGAGAAGGAAATTGAAGATGGGCTTAGAGATCAAGCGAAAACTTTAGAATATTCGATAGAGACTAAAGATGCTATTGAGTCTCAAACACTACACCCTTCCATGGAGCTTATATATTCAACACTGAAACAAATGCAAACCGAGGCATGTCATGAACATAAAAGGGCCCATCTGGCTACTAAAAAATTGCAAGGAGCTGTGTGTAAAGTTAAGAAAGCCTGTACGGAAATTTCAGAACGTACCTCGGCTTTAGAAGAAAGAATCGTACAACTTGAGGCCAGCGCGGAAATATCTGGACAACAAACATCGACTAATGAAAGCAGGATGACTGATGTACTATGGAAGCTGGAAGACCTTGAAACTAGACAACGCCGTAACAACCTCAGATTACTTGGGATTGCTGAAAAAGTTTCGTTTTAAGGTTACTCAAGGATGCTTTTCCCAAACTTGCTCATTGGGACTGGGAGTCTGAGGTGCAGAGAGTGCATCGATTCCCCTTGATGCTCAAAAAGAAGCCTGGGCAAGATGAGAAGCCGAGAGCCATCCTAATATTTTTTGGCAACTTTCTCCTTCGCCAAGCAATATTTGAGAAAGCCAGGCCCAATGCACAGAGGGTGGGTGAGGGGCACTCCTTCTTTGTTCGGCCTGACTTCTGCCACACAATGGTGGAGAGGAGATGGAGACTCCGAATGCTCATCGCACCATTCCAGAAACTGGGTTGTGAAGTCTTCTTACTGAACCCTGCTAGGCTTAAAGTACATTTTAAAGGTTCAACAAGAGTATTTTTGTCAGAGATTCTAGCCCAGGAGTACCTGAAAGATCTCTCCAAGAAATAAGCTATAGTAGAAGGATAGAAAATGATACCAAATAATTATCTGATATGTCCTTTTTTCTGTATTTTCATGCTTTGTCTTTTTCTCTACACATGTGGGTTCTTTTTTTCTCCTTGGCAGGGAGCGGCTAGGGGGCACAACATATGCAGGAGGCATCACAAGGGTCTCTGGACCTTTTTTGCCTTTTTGAAGGGGAGGGGGAGGGGGAAGGGTGGGACAGTAGAAACCAAGGGGAGGAATTCTTGCACTGGGATGATCATCTGGTACTTGAGATTGGTGTTTTGTGTATGGCACTGCTACATGTTTTGGAACTGTTGTTTTTCTTGTAATGAGGAAACTTAGAATCGCATCCATTAATATATGCGGGCTCAACGACCCCCAAAAAAGAACGAGAATTAGTCTCGATGTTCAATTTTTGAAGGCAGATATTTTATGTTTTCAAGAGGCACATATTGAGGGTTGCAGGAAGGGGGTTTTAGAGATGGCTGGATATCAACTTATTGCCACTACTACACAGGAAACTCAGACAAGAGGGGTGGCGGTACTGACACAAAAGGGAATGGGTAGTTTTTAGCGCTCCTCTGTAGACAAAATGGGTAATTTTGCAATTATGTCTTGATAACAAAATGCTTACTCTCTGCTCAGTATATGGTTCAGTGCTTGATGATCCTGCACTATTTGAATGGTTGAATGTCGAGCTTGTGGGGTGGCCTCTTCCTCTGATTTTATGCGGGGACATGAATATTAACATGAGTTGTCAGGCTTCCACCCATAGGGGAATGATGTCCCAAGGTCGTAAACCCAAAGTTTTTAAATCACTGTCACAACTTAAGTCTTTACATGGGCTAGTAGATGTATGGGCGGCACAAAAGGGGAGTGATCCTGGCTTTACGTACTTTTCTGCACCACATCAAGTACATGCAAAATTGGATAATTTTTTTGTGTTGCATGAGCTTTTACAAGGGTGGACGATAAACAAATATCCCAAAGTTATGTCGGATCACAATCCTTTGGTGATTTAAATAAATATTGGGCTTCAATCCTCACAGACACGATGGACATTTAATAGGGCTCTATTAAGTGAAGAGGGGTATATACAGCAACTGGAGGAATGGATTCCCAGGTTTATTGAGGAGAATTTATGGAGCACCAAGATAAGCATAGTGTGGGACACATTAAAAGCAGGGTCAAGGGGAGAAACATCGAGGTATGGCTGGGAGGCACAAAGGAAGGATAAAGCCATGTTACAGACCTTGTATGAGGATCTGGGTTAGGCAGATGCTGAACTGATAGAGGTACTGTCTGTAGGGGCAGAAGCGGAGGCAGCCCAATTAAAGATTACGATCGCTAGATCTGCCATTACTGAGATATCTCTTAAAAAAGCGGCGGGCAAGTACACGGCTTGGCGGAGCAGGGTTTACGAGAATAGTGAGAGGGTGGGTCATCTACTAGCTGTACGCAGTAGGGAAAAGACGTTACAACCTCGGTTTAGCGAAATTAGAGATCCTAACATGGGTATGGTAAGCGAGCCTGATGCTATCCTCACCGCATTTCAAAAATTCTATCAAAGATTATACACTGAGGATGTTCGGGCTGGGGACAAGGAAATTGAAGCTTATTTAAGGGGGAACATTTTCAAGCAGCTATCTCCTGAGGAGAGAGATAGCTTAGATGAGCCATTCACAATAGATGAAGTAACTGAAGCTATTGATTCCCTTCCATTAGGCAAAGCCGTGGGAACCGACTTAATATCAGGGGAATTTTAGAAAAATTCAAGACACGAATTTTGACACTTATGCTGGAGGTTTTTCATAGAGCACAACTAGATCTGCTAGCCCCTGAATCCTAGAAAAACGCTAATATTATAGTCTTTCCTAAAAAAGGTAAATCCGTAAAGGAACTGGGATCGTACCGGCCGATTACGTTCGTTAATAGTGATGTAAAAATCTATTCCAAAATTCTGGCAAATAGGCTAGCTACAGTTATCAAGAAGTTAGTTTCCCCTTTTCAACACGGGATTGTACCGGGAAGGGGCATGACTGAACATATTCGCCGCATAATCACGCTGTTCGACTATACAAAGGTTTCAGGAGACCCTATGGCTGCAATACTACTCGATGCTGAAAAAGCGTTCGATGGGGTCTCCTGGCCCTTTTTATGGGCAATTATGGAAAAGAAAGGTTTGGGTAAGGGTTTTATCGGAGCCATCAGATGTATTTATCAGGAACCTGCGGCTAGAATAGCTATGATGGGTCTCACATCTGATGCAATCAAAATTACTCGTGATACACGTCAAGGGTGTCCCTGCTCCCCGTTATTATTTGCATTGTATTTTGATCCTTTAATTAGAAAAATTGAGGAAAATAACAAGATACAGGCCATTCAGTCTAGCGGTGGAAACACCAAGATTCTAGCATACGCGGATGATCTTGCCATAACAACGGCTAACCCACTGGAGGCTATCAATTAGGTAGAAATGGAGGCCAAAGATTTTGGTAAAATCTCAGGATATTATCTCAATGAAAATAAGACGATGATTGTTAAAAACTTTAGAACAGCCCTGAATGATACACGAGTAGTGGGAAACGCTAGATATCTAGGGGTCAAGATCTCTGCCAATGTCGATGAAATTGTTCAAATCAACCTGGAGCCTCTATTACAACAGACTAAAGCAGACCTTTACAGAATAAACTGCTTACACCTTACACTCCTAGGAAGGTGTAATGTTATCAAGATGCTATTTTTGCCCAAAATTTTATACTTTTTCAGAGCTATTCCAGTTGAAATAAATAAGGTTTGGTTTTCTGCTTTTAATCAAATAATCTCGATATTCCTGTGTGCTGGGAAATGCCCCCGTAGAGCTCTAAGTTATATGACTCTACCTAAAGACCGGGGGGGGGGGTCTGTGCCCAATCTCCATGTTTACTATTGGGCGTCAGCTTTACAACAGATGGCTGTATTATTGGGAAAAGAGATGGTGGAAACAGAGGACGCACCCTGCACCTCTATATACAGGCTAGTATTAGGGGTGGAAGCCCATGGCTGTCTCATGCGTCATATCGATTTTGCTTACTTTAAAAGAGTGAAATTTAAAATTATGCTGGGTGCATTTAAGGTTTGGATGACAGTTAGGAAGAAACTTAAAATAGGTAGGATACATAGATATACCCCTCTGGCGGATAATTATCTACTGCCGGAAATTTTCCGGGATGGATATATGAAAATTTGGTTGGACAAGGGCATAAGGTATATTGGTGATCCTATGGGGGATAATTCAGTACACCCGTTTGATATAATTAAGAGGAAATTTGGGATTGGTAACAATTATTTCTTTAAATTTCTACAAGTGAGGGACTATCTATCTAAAAAGGCAATCAAGGGCTTTAGAGTTCCCTTACTGGATATGGTATTAGGGGCTCCTTCATCAATATCTAAATTCTGTAAATTACTCAGTAATTTAATGGAGGATGATATTATTAAACACACTAATCGTTGGCAGGATTTGGTGCAAGCAAGGGTAGGGGAATGTGAGGATTCTTTACTATTGAGACAGACTGCATTTTTTTCGGCAAATTTGCAAGTACAATGTTTTAAAACCTGGCTTAACTTGCATATTACTCCAGCACGGATTTCTAAATGGGCAGGCTCTACAGGCATACACTGTTCTCGTTGTGGATGTTTGGCCACAGATAGTGTACATATGTTTGCAACTTGCCCTCGATTATCAGTTTTGGTCGACGAGGTGGGTATCTATATCAAGCTTATGCTGGGGTTCGAGGTGGCTCTCACGCCACAAGTAATTGTGCTGCGAATAAGCAACCAAGTAATGACTGAATCAAATCGAGTCTTGCTCTTTGTCCCTATGGTAGTATTTAGGCTATGTCTGGCCACTGTTTGGTTAGATTAAGAACCTCCGTCAGTACACTGCTGGTTGGGGAAACTGCGAGCTACCTACCGCTGGGAGAAAGGGGTATACATACGAAGGGGTTTAAAGGCCAAAAAAAGAGGACTTGAAATTTGGTTACCAATAACCAACTGGACTATTGAGGCTATGATTTGATATGATTTAATGTACTTAATTTAATTTATAGCTGTGATATTGAAGATAGGTTGAAATGAGATTATACAATATACCAAACTCTAAGGATTAGAGCAAATAAAGGT
Source organism: Triturus cristatus (assembly GCF_964204655.1). Lineage (NCBI taxonomy): Eukaryota > Metazoa > Chordata > Amphibia > Caudata > Salamandridae > Triturus > Triturus cristatus. Next base: position 456,878,124 of record NC_140592.1, on the reverse strand, counting down.
TTAACTTAAATTAGTTTCCTTTGGTTTAGAGGGGTGGAGGGTGTGGGGGGTAGGTTAGGGGTGGGCTGCAGCTAGTGAGAGGGGAGGGTGTAAAGACACATAATTGACATCCTGTACATACGTATTGAAATGTTTATCACTTAAATGTATCTATTATAAGTATAATGTATGTGTTGGATGTCTAAAATAAAGATTTATAAAAAATAAATTAAAAAAAAGGAACCATAATAACAGTTGACCTTCTCAGTCTTTCTGGCTTTTTGTAGAAAAGGTGCAACACATTTTGCAATCCTTTGCCTTGAGGTCAGGATATGACCTCAAGGGTCTTCGGGGGGGTGAGGGTCTTCAGAGTGAAGCCTTTTCCTGGCACAGGTTTTACATGGCCTACAAAAATATTTTTTTGCGTATTCATCATGATCAAGTTTTGGCAGCTTAAGAAAGTCAAAGAAATGGTGGGTCTTCTCTCAGAAAAAATAAATAAGCAAAAAGAGTCAACTTATCTCTCACTTAAAGAGCAGAGTTCAGGGGAATCCCTTCACACAAATGTGTGGAAGAAATCTGAGTTATGGTCACCTGGGTGAGAAGGGTGAAGACTGTGCTGTCTGCTGACTGACTGAAGTTTGTATTTTTTTTAAATTAGAGGAGTAGGTTACTGTGGGAGGGATGTGCGAGAAAAGAAGCAAGGAGGCTGAATGTTTCTTAATGATGGCATATTTTATTTAGTTTTATAAAATTCTTTTGTTTTGTTTCCTATAGTTATGAGAATTGAAGCCCGTTTTTCTGCCAACTTCCTCTTTCTTCTTCTTTTAATTCTTTACACTCTACTTCGTGCTACCGCGAGGCTCAGAAAAAAAAACCATGAACAAGGTAAGTAGTCAGTTCTCCTTAAGTCTGTGCGGAATAGGACCCTTTCACCACACCCTTGTGATAGCGTGGGCCCTACCACTACTACTGGTGCAGTGGGAAGAAAAAAACATATATATTGTAGGAAAGTAGGATCTGCTTCTTATGGTTACCCCAACTTTTTGCTAAATATAAAACAGTTTTTGACTACTCTGACAGGGATCCTGCTAATAAGGACCCCAGTCTATCTGCTTTCTCCCTAAACTGTTATGCAATGTACTTAGGTACACTCCCGATTGGATACTGGGGTACCCTTGTCAGTCCTTAGTATATGGTACACATGTACCCTGGGCATAGGTACCCCAGAGGCCTCCCATGGGCTGAAGCATGTATTATGCCACCCATGAGAGGCCATGCAAAATGGAACTACAGGCCTGCCATTGCAGCCTGTGTAGGTTGGGGTATGCACCACTTACTTAAGATATAGGTTTACTATATCTAAGGGTCACTGCACTTAAAACCTATAAGTCAACCCTCTAGCAGGCCTTTACAATCCTGAAGGCAGGGTGCTTAGTTCTAAGTGAGAGGGTGCCACTGCATGACCAGGACACCCTTGCAGTCTACAGAGTCCATTCTCCCGGGTTGTCAGTGAAGCAGTCATATACTATATATAGAGGGGCATTACGTGGCCGCATGATCACCAACTCTAAAACGTCTGAAATAAACCCTATTGTGTTTGGTGTCAAACATGTTGGAATCATACTCCCACACCGGTAGCTGGTGTGGGAGGTATGATTCCACCCCTCAGAAGGAGCCCCTGGTGTTTCCGGTACCACCCTTCTAGCTCCAGACAGCACAAAATGGTTGCCGCCGACCAGAGACACATTTCTGCCCTCCTGCTGCTGAGCTAAGCTCTAACAGGGGAAGGCAGAATAATAGGCATCCTATCACAGGGGGAAGGCATAATAATAGGCATCCTGTCACAGGGGGGTGTGACCACCTCCCAGACAGGATTTAGTGTATTAGGGCTGGGTGGGTGCGCGTGCCAGTGACTAAAAGTCTGCATGAGGGGCACATTTGGTGTCCCTGTGCATAGTCCAGTTCAAACCAGTTCTGGGAGCCGTTGGCTCCCGCTCTGGCGCAAAACTGGACAAAGGACATGGGAGTAACCTTCCCCCTGTCCAGCCCCACCCCTGGGATGGTCCCCTGAATTTCTCCAACCCTCTGCTGTGGGTACTTAAGGGCTTACCTGGCTGTAGGACCTTAGATTTGTCGTGGACAAGATTCAGAACTGACACAACTGCACTTCGACTGTCTGGGCACTCTGGACTTCGTCTGTGCCTGTGCACTGTACAGGATCCGTGTAGGACCTGTGGAGCATCCAAGACACCTGAAGATATTCTCTCTTGGAGTGAAGGAATCACTCCCCTGCATGCGCAGGCACTGCAACACTGCTGACTGGTATGCTGAGCCCGAGCTCCTACGGACTCCGAAAGGCTCAGTAACACAGGAGGTGGGGTTCTACGTCTCTTGAGGTCTGAGCTGCCCTCTAACCAAGTTTGAGTTCAGAATTCCTTGTGGGGGTTGCAATACCCAAACCCCCGCGCACTGCGTACTGTTGCAAGTGCATCTGCTTGTTTGCAATACTGCGACAAGAGCATTGGGTGTTTCAAGTAGCCCCAACCTCTGGCAACGTTTCCTACCAAGATCTTCAACAACCTTGCACTGAGTGCTCTGTGGCTGTTGTTTTGTGAAGCTGCCCGAGGTCCTCTCATGATTCCTGTGCCTCCGGCCTGTGGGTCCAATTGAGGGTCATCTTTAATTTCCTTGGACTCCCCGATTGCTTGGATTCTGCCCTGACTCCCCTCTGTGTGGTGAGTCTCCTAGACCTTGCTGGTCCGAACCATACACTTCCTGCATGGGTTGCTTTTTCCAAGGCTTGTTGGTGCTCCAGCCAGACACCGACTCCTCAGCACTCTACATCCTACATGGGACAGCTCGCATCCGGCTCCTGGTCGTCCTCAACGTCTCCTGGTCCTCGCAGCTGCAGAGTCAATGTCCCCGTCAACTATCCTGAAGCACACAACATCTGTGGGCATTCGTCTACCGAGCCTCTGGCCACTCTCAAGTGACCCAGACTCTGTCCCCTCTGCTTTCAGGTACTTTTTGACAGGAATCCACATTTGGAATCCAACTGACACTTTCTCCCCTTCCAGCAGCGGCTCTTCTTCGAAGTCCTCTATTGGGTTCGACAGCAGTTACCGACGCCACTTCACATCTATGCATCCGGCTTCCCTGGGTTAGGTAACTTGGGTACTTTGGTATCCACAGGTGTGGTGGCTCTCCAACTTTCTGTCTTCCACGGGGTTTCTTCGTAGTCCACTGGGAAGGGCCCTTAATCTTTAAAAATCCAACTGCGACTTACCCATAGACTTGTCCGGGACACACGGTCGTGTACTCACACTGCACACGCACTCTGTGGGGTCCCTTTTCACTCACCTTGGATGGTTCCTTGCGGTCCCAGCAATTCTACGTCCTCTCGACATTGTCCTGACTCGAGTTGTGGGTCTTATACCATTTTCTTAGTATAAGGTTTGGTCCTCCCTGGGGCCCACTGTGTATTGGTGCTATTTACTGTGATTTCTTTGCTATACTATTGTGTGCTTTGTGTCTATCTCCGTGTGGGAGATACTAAACATACTAGAGAGTATTCTATAATAAATACATATTTTTATAAATACCTTGTGTGGTTCTCTTCCATTTAATCTATACTATCAGATTGCATTCTGGTAAAACAAGCTGCTTTACACTCCTTCAAGACTAAGCCTGAAGGCTGCTCTCCACAGCTACCACTTGGATAGCTTTCTAAGGTTGTCTGAGACCTCTTAAATCACCATAGCGGTTGTTCGGACTGGTGCAAGGTGCCCACTTACATTAGTTGCCAGCATATACCAGGCCAGCCTCTCACAAATATATATATATATATCGCTAAACATTTAAAAGAATCCTGGTTACAAACAACGGGCTTCACAAAGTGTTACAACTGCAAAGTCTGCGAAATTGCAAAGCCGACAAAGGATGTGAAGATGGCGAACAACAAAAATTGGCAAATCACAACTTTGATAACTTGCAAGAGCCAATACATAGTTTATGTGGTAGAATGTCCTTGCCCTTTAAGATATGTTGGATCCACCATCTGTGAATTAAAAAAACGTATATTGGAACATGTGCGAGCGACCAAAAATAAAGACAGGAACAATGCCATAGCCAAACATATGGAAACACATCATAATGCCAATTGGAAATTATTAAGATTTTATGGCATTGAAGCAGTACCGATGAGCTCCCGTGGTGGAAATAGGGAAAAAATATTACGCCAAAAAGAATCGTGTCATATTTTAAACTTGCGGTCCATGACCCCATATGGATTAAACCAATCAGAAGAACTTTACATTCATTTATGAAAGGCACTTTCCCACAGAAAGAGGAAAACAATCATATGACACTGCCCAATGGAGGGCAACAACCTAAAGATTTAATGAGAACCATTTGTATTGGGACAGAATAAAGCAAATGGAGCAGGTTAAACACGTAAAAAAATCATTGCATAGCCCCTTAAAAGGGTGAAATTAAACCGGTTGTAACAACGGAACATGTTTGTACAGGATGGCCCACTGGAGGGCTTGTCAATAAAGTTAATTGAGCACCGAAAACACGGTGAACTGGAAAGCCCACTGGAGGGCTCGTTAATCAAGTGAATTAAGCACTGAAAATACGAAAAAGAATTGCTGCAATGATGGACAATAATTAAATGTTAAAATGTACCTTCATTGAATGTCCTAATGCTAACTACAAGACCCATAAACCTGTGGGGCATCATTAGGGTGGGAACAGGAAATTGGTGTCAAAGGACTTCCTTCAAATATCTTTATTTAAAATAGTTTGTTTAACATTAGTAAAAACGACGACCGTGAGCAAGGTAGCGGAGCTTACCGAAACGCGTTGGTCAACCTATTGGTTTTGCTAAAACTACGGAATTCTGAAAATAAAGACAAGTAATTTGAAAGCTGTTGGAGTGCGACCTACTTCTTCCGCAAGGAGAATTTGTTTCAATATTGGCGGTTTGGTTCAACCGCGAGGCAACGCACCCGCCGAGCAGCGCCCGGAGCAAAGTAAAACGGAACCACCTGGGAGGATATATATATATATATATATATATATATATTCACTGAAAAAACCATAGGTTTCACACATGTTATAGTTAGCTGGACATTTTACTGATAAAAAACCAATGAAATTCCCCCGTTATAGTTACTGCAGGCAACTATAACTCACGCGACCGCAATCCTCTGCTGATGCTAATACTGTATTTAGACACTTATTTGCCTATGTCTTCTTCCATTAAATTTTAGCTTTACATATATTACAAATATTTTTTTTTCATAAAGACACATATGTCATCAGCAGAAGATTGCGGTCGCGTGAGTTATAGTTGCCTGCAGTAACTATAACGGGGGAATTTCATTGGTTTTTTATCAGTTAAATGTCCAGCTAACTATAACATGTGTGAAACCTATGGTTTTTTCAGTGAATTTGCAAGGTTTTTTAAATGCTAAGTTACTTTACGCCATTCGTGGCGTGCGCGCCCAGTTACCGCAGTTCGTTCCGTGCGCGCACGGTGCGCTTCGCGCACCGTGCGCGCACAGTGAGCACGCGGTGCGCTTCGCGTACCACGCGCCCACTTTACGCAGTTAGTGCCGTGCACGCACAGTGGTCACGCGGTGCGCTGCGCGCACCGCGTGCCCACGTTAAGCGGGATGGGCCATGTACGCACGATGCGCTTCGCGCACCGTGCGCACATGGGGACATATTTTGCGCATCTTTGTGAAATGTATTCTTCGGGCACCATTTGCACACGGGGTGGGGAGAATGTGGATAGTTTTTTTTTTTATATAATTTTTTACCGTGCGCGTACGGTAAGCGTAATCGGCGATTTTCCGGAAAAAATTATTATTTTTTTTTTGGGCTTGGGGGTGGTTTGGGGACCCCTGTATCAATGCTGGGTGGTTAGGATCTCATGAAACTGCCTCTTTACATATATTTGGGGTACGTTTTTGCTGCCCAACTCAGGAAGCGAGAGAGAAAATGGCGGCCGCCGCTTCCTGGTTTCGACCGACTCGAATGTTTACTAAGATCTAAGAGCCAATCAGAATCGCGCTCGCGCACGCCACCGTACGCGTACGGTAAGCTTACGGTAAGCGCACCGTAAGCGCACCGTAAGCTGCCACAGATATATATATTGATTTAAAGGCTATTTTCTCAGAATCTACTGAACAGATTTACACCAAACCTACAAAAGGCACTTCCTTGACCTGGGGACTACCTCTCTGCCAAATTTCATTAAATTCTGTTCAGCCGTTCGGGCTGTAGCCCTGTCTAAAGGTCCTATGGAAAAATGCATGGGAAAAACGCGTTTTGGGACCCCCCTTTTATCTCAGCCCCCGCTTGACGAATCCCCCCGAGACTTTCAGGGTAGGAGCGGAGCGTAGAGCCCCACCTATTTTGAAAAATTCGCGAGGATTCGTCGACCGGCGCCAAAGTTATTCAAAATAGAATGTTGCGGATTTCCTATGGAAACGTGGTCCTAACTATAACTACCTACTGGCGACCGCCAGTAGGTAATATATATATATATATATATATATATATACATATATTAACGAGTGTAAAGAAAGAAAAGTGAAAGAAAAGTTCTAACTATTTCCACTCATTATTCCTTTCTCTCCTTAATTTACAAGGTTGGGGGGAAAAAACAGTGTCCTTAGATTGTGGGCTGTTTTATACTGTAATGACATCAATTAGATTAAACAATGAGACCCAGTTTCGGGTTTAGTTGTTTTCTACCCCTGCGCCAGAAAATAAACAAATGGGGGGAGGGGAGAGAAACTACTCAGGTTTTAGCAAGCTGAAATAGGGTGAGAGCGAGTGAGGAAAAAGTTTGCTCAAATTACACGTCCTTCCCGTTCGGTCCTCCCCCTTCCCTCCTGTCAGTGCAACTCGCCTGACCCTCCTCCATTTGGTTTTGTCCCTGACCCACGTACTGCATCTGCCGCAGCTCTCCTGAGTTGCGGCGGCTTGTACGTGTCCTCGACGGGTGACCACCACTCTTCACTCCACTCTTCCGATGCCCCGTCGGGTCTGACGTCCTCGGGTCCTGTGTCCTCCTTCCTGGGTTCGTGTGCTTTGGTTTCCCAGTGCACTCTGACCGCTCCGTCATCAGCCACTCGTGTCCCGTGCCTCCCTGGTGTCTCTCTCTCTCTCCCCGTCTACCGTGTTCCACTCCTTTTTCATCTCCTCCGCCCCCGATGATCTTCTTCTCTCTGCCTGATTGCCCCTGCTTCCTGCTGCTCCACCTTTTGCCTGCATACAAAGATATACCCTTTCAACGCATGCGAATACATCACATGCTATTAGAACGCATACCATTACATCGCAAGTCATTACTATGACTTGCTGTAGGGGGTGAGCTGGACTTAGGAATAGTATTATTTACTTATCCTACTCCAGTTTGTGCAACAGCAGGGAAGGTGTTGGATTCTAAATCCAACACCAGTGTGCCCCCTACAGCAAGTCGTAGTAATGACTTGCGATGTAATGATATGCGCGGTAACCGCGTTGTGGAGACAGAGTTGCAAACGTGGTTTCCCAACCTGAAGGACGAGGCTTAAGGAGACTTCACCCGATATGGAGGTAAGATGGGTGGGTTTCTATTGGGGTCTCCATGTTCTCCCTCACAGTTACCTCTGTGACTTTGTTAATGCTTTTCTATGTTTAATTTAGCACTGCACTCGATGGTTACCTCGGTACTCCCGTATGAGTCAAGTGTGTGAATATATATTAAAGATCAAATGTTACAGAATTAATATTTATACATTAAATACATATATTTGAATTATTACATAATGTAATACACATTTAATTTAAGTAGGTAATTTATTGTAACTTTTATTTTTTTAAGTTCCAGGTCAATATTTATTATGTTAAATAAGTGTACATTTATATTTTACATTAAAATATTTGTAATTACTTTTTTTTTAAAAACATTATTAAACTTCTTAATACTTTCCTACAGAACTCTTTGGAGGTGGAGACTGCCACCAAAAAGTGAAAGCTTACTAATAGTAACCCTACACTCGTAAATTCATGTGTAGAATTCTCCACCACTGCATTGGAAGGGGTGTAGACATGTAAGTCTACACCTATTTGTAAGTCTCCACTTGCAAATGCTGAGTAGCAAAAAAGTGGAGAGTTTCACTAAGGAATAGATCTACATGTGATTAGATCTATACATGTACTTTTACTTTTCTAAATTGGGGCGTTTGAGTGGCTGACACCTGTCCACTGTTCGCCTGAACACATTACAGGAGGAAGTGCACCAGAATCATCTCCTCAGGTCTGCCCTCAAAACTCTCTTTTCCATGCAGTAAAAGCAGCTGTCCTGTTCTCTACTGCCTGCTGCAACTTTAATGGTGATCATTGTCTTCAGGTGGTAGTGTGTAGGGTATTTAGTTAATATCATACTCCCAATGGGGAGTTTTTAACTGTTTTTAGACTTTTTATTGTGCACTGATATATGATTTTTTTTTAACCAGTTTGAGCATGAGATTCGAAATATAAATAAAAAGCTGAGAGAATACTCTTTTGTATATAGAAATATTGGTGTGAAGTTCGTACCTTAATGTTATTGGGGTGTGTATATATAAACCCATAGGGAGACTGATAATGACTGAATAGTCTAATATGGTGCCCTGTCCCATTGGGCAAGTAGGGTTCCTCTCAACTATATCTGATCTGGTAGTGTTTAGGGGCCAAGTCTTGGGATTCACTGTACTTTAGTCGGGGCTCTCACAGAGAGTCCATCTGCCATGTCTGGTATTCGGTCACGCCTTCTGAGTTCTTGTACATTATTTATTTGCTTGTCGTTTGAAGACACTCTGGCCTCAGTTTCAAGAGAAAAATTTCTATTGTGGTTCTTTTGTTTGTATTCTCAAGTTCATTAGGTCACCAGACGTATAATTCCAGTACTTTTGTTTTGCCATGCAATTTAATCACATATTCAAAGTGTGAAACATCTCACACCGACACGTTTTGCTTGTCTGCGAGATTTAGCAAGCCTGAAAGAAATCTGTGATACACACAAGAATTCTGTGAAATTTACATCTTTTACCTAAACTAAGAAGTTTCAACCACAATCTAACGTGTATTTTGACAGAACATAGGCGAGTCCAAAATCAGCTTATAAAGTTGACCGAATTATAATGCACATTTCAGATGAAGCAAAAAAACTATCATGGCACGTAAAGTTGAAGTAGTACTCTGCTGCAAAAGGAATAGCTACATAGTAGAACCCTCTGTCTAGAAGTATATCGTCTTCTGTGCCAGATATGTATGATCCAGAAGAACTCAGTAATAGGATATATATCGCAGAAATCATCAACACATTGAAATCTAAAATGCCTGACTTCCACACAAAGGGGTCTATCACTGAACGGGTAAAACCGACAATGGTAACTGAAATGCTTACCTCTTTTCCCCTAAAAAACTAACGTATGACGACAGGTCAGCCGAGAAGGCTTATGATTATTTTCATGCATTACCTGGGCATGGTAGTAGCATTCATTAAATTGTTTATTATTCTTGCCATGCTTAATCTGGGCACCATTACAATATGTGCTTACATGTACTCCACTGACAAACTGTTACTTTCAAAACTCTTTGCCTAAAACCCTCCTCTTTTACCTTCTACAACCACTAATTTATCTAAGCTTCACTTTCATCACTGACCTAAAGGCAACTTCACCAAGCTAACACTTGCCATCCCTTTCAATATAGAAAAGTTTCTGAGGCCTAAAATGCATAATAAGATGTTCTTCTTTGGCCCAGTGGAAGCCAAGACTCCCATTCAGTTGGCCTCTCTCTATGTTTAGCCCCTCATTACCAACAAATAATTTCCTCGACCCAGGAGTTCTCTACCTTACTGACTTATCTCATATTTCTCACAGTAGCAAAGAGAAGAATCTTTAATTTCCCGGGGGGTCTTCTGAAGCATTCTGCCCTGGTATTCTCCACACCATTCACTCTCGAACACAGGGCGGAACATTAAGCCTGGTCTACTGCTGCCACAACTTACAGGAAATTTCCAACAAATACCTTAATGAAACTTCACGGAGGAACACCTACGCTGTTTGTCTCGTCATCAACCTGAAGCACACTGACCATACCACTGCAGTAAGGAAATCGCTATACTGTCTGCTACTATGAAATGCGCAAATGCCTATGTGCTATATCTCGTCCAAAAAGCCCAGGAAGGCCTTGCCCAATGAGCTAGTGTTTCTAACCTTCAAGCTGGCCAGACACCTATGGTTGGCCTCACTAACCTGCTCTCTCTTTGTAAAACAGACTATGAGTGTTACTCTCTGGAACTCTCTGTCTCCTTTCCTTATTTCACCTCTCCTAATCCTTCAGACTGACCATGAGAGTTCAGAAGATGTCTCAGTTATGTTCTGACTTTGAACTGCAAACGTTCCAGGATTTTCTTCAATTGTAATCTACTTCACCTCCATTCCTCCCTCAAAACTTTGCTATGCCAGTCCCTTAAATAAAACAATATGATCTCAAAGCATACCACTATTATCAGCAGAAGCTATAGAGAAAATACATTCTATCAGAGGCACTAGTCCGTTCTCTGGGGCTAGTGTAGGCTTGACTGACTCAATTTTAGAGGTAGTGAGTATGAAAAACAGCGATCAAAGGTAGTGCAGGGGCTTGGGAAGACCATTCCCAGGATGTATCCTTCAGTAAATAACCACTGCAGATCACACAATGATACATGACATGCAGAAGTGACAAGAATCTCAATTAGAGCTGATGTCTTGCAATAAGCTGATATTTACAAAATGTACCTGATATTACTGGTTTAAGATAAGTGTGATGTAAAAAGGTCTCACTTTTGACCCAGAATGAAGACACACAACTTGCTTTACTATTAGACGGTTAACAAAAATATCTCCATGGAAAAAAGAAATGCCCTTAAGATATATAGAAAGATGTGCAGTAGGCAACCACCACTTATAATCTGCATAAAGGTTGAGGCGATCACTTACGATCACCCGTAAAAGGACTGTAGGCCCAGTGTATCTCCAATATAAATACTGATATATATATACAGTAACTACATTTAAGCAGACTAGTATTTATATCAGACGCAGGGCTAGGAACCATGTGAGAAAGGTATAGGGGATGTTACTTATTTTGAAATTGAATGTCCATGCATTGTAGACAATTAATTCAGATCTTCCTGAAAAACAATATAATTAAATACCACAGATCCCCTGATACAGCTGACACATTTGTAATAAGCAGTGTGTTACTGGTTAACCAATAGTTAGCCACAATCTACAAACATCTACTGGCCTCGTGAACATATGTGTACAATGTCAGCCAATAACAAGGCGACACCTTATATTTAATTCCACAAATGTTTGCTTATTCACAACAGAACTGCGAAACAGTGAAACCATTGAAAAGTAAAGATTAAAATAACCTTATGCTGGAAAGAGCTCCTCTGTGCAGTGCATGATGCTTTCAATCGTTGTTGTTCTGCACCGTCACCAAACCACCACTGCCCTTTGTCAAGTGATACCGGTGGTCCTGGGTCATGTGACTGTGCTTCGCTGCATCTGTTCCGCAGTGAGTGGCACTGGAGTGTATCCTCATCTTCATCTGTGAAGGCTCTCCAGCCAGCTTTTAAAAAAAAAAGAGTTGGATATATGTTAATTTTATGATGTAAGTATAAACAAGCAGAGTATTCATGACTAAACAGTTGTGTTTTTGGTCTACATATTCATTTTGCTAGCCCCCCCCCCCCATTTTAAACATGCAGTAAGATTGAATAATTTGCTATTACCCTCAGGGTCTCTTAGATCTTTGGCTGACAGTCCACGACACATGTGCTAACTCACAATATAAGTGTTAGGGCTTTGAGATACTACCACACCAGCCTCAGTAACATTTTCCTATCTGGAGAATCATGTAGATGACCTTAATAACGAGAGAGGCACTGAGACATTTAGTCTTAACCCATGGAAGAGATTTTCTGTGCCTTTCCTGGTAAATTAGTACATCTGAAGGGACAGTAAGCTGGAACTATCACCGTTTAAACGGTTTCCTTATAACCTCTATAAGGTGTAGGTCAGGATATTGATAACCAAAAATATCAATCTGAAAATTCTGAAATAAACATCATGACCGTAACAGTGTTCACAAAAATGACGCTCCATTCGTGTAGATTTTCTGGTATTAAATCCAATTTGGAGATATTCTTGTAAACGATTTTTAGGACCCAATATTTTTGTCACACGACATTTAAACCTTGACATTCTCATACCATGCCACCTCTAGAAATAATAAATGTACTTGGCTTGAGATAATTTACTCATTAAAGTTCCTACTCCTTTATATGTTATGACTTCATTACAAAGGAACGAGGTATTACCATTCCAGGTATATATTCCACACCAGCACAGACATTTATAGAGTCTTGGTCTCTCCAGAGAAAAGGCCAACAAACATGTACTTCCTGCCCTCTCCACTTAGCTTTACAGATAGGAATATTGGAGATGTTAAGAAAACAACAGACCTGCCAGACAGTCTTTATGATGAAGAACTACAGAATGTAAACCTAAAACATTATTTATCAAATGTCCCTAATGCATTAGTCGAATCGCTCTACTTGCCATTTGGCATTTTATCGGTATGCTGCTTGGGTGCTTAACTATGGAATTCCTTCTGCATATCTGCTGCAATGGTCTTCAATGTAGTGTCCTTTCAGGCAGCAAGTTTCCTAGCATCTCATTACTTTCTTCCTGTTTACTAACTGAAGAACACTTAAATAATGTATGCACCCCATAATCCCTATGGAGATGGTAGAGGCACCTTCCACTCAGAACCATGTACTGGACAAATTATGAATAGCAACATTTTCTGGACACGATGCATTCATCTGAAGGATCTGAAGCCTTAGTCAACTTAGCAATTAAGGCCAGTATTACAAAAACTGGAGACCTAACAAAGACGTTGGAAGGAGAAAGGTTTATCCTCCAAGCTGTAGTGAATAATAAGCAATAAACTAGTGGACAGGTGCATAGTCAAGCTGCAGGTAATAAGTAGTAAGATAGAGCTGAAAGCATGGGGTAAGGTGCACATAAAAGAAAACTGTAACACTGTGCAGAAACAAAGCACAACTTGTGTTTAGTGAATGTGCATATTACTATAAACTTAATATATGTTGTAAAGGTTACATAGGGCAGACCACATACAGAAGAACACATACAAAGCCTTAAAACACATCACACCAGTGCAGGTCTCATTAATCCCAGCCCTGAGTTACTCATACCGGGAGCATTGGTAAGGGGGATTGCACGTAGGACCCTGAGGGCCCCCTTAATAACAAGGATATTTTAGGAGCACTCAGTAATTCAGGTCCAGATACCCCAGGTCATTTCTCATTACCTCCTTGTATTTCACCCATAGATTTTGCCTTCACCTGTGGAAATAGCCATTTTATGAATACTGAGGCACTTGCAATGGACACCCTACTGAGAAAGACCAGCAATGGCACTGCTACTGTAAACTGAACCTGTAAATCTCCCCGCTAGCTTTGAAACATACCACCTACATTTACAAAGTTACCTAAACTGATCTGCATTGCTTCTCAAACTCCCTTGCAGTCAAATAGTTTCTGGAGAACCAGTCAAAGGCTTTAGGCCAAGACACCTTCTGATAAAGAGTGTACTAATTGAAACTTACAGTTTAAAAAAATATTTGCAATATTAGTGTATAAAGTGAAAATACACGCCCCACGATCATCAGAACAATTGCTTGTAACTTTATAAATAGCTGTCTGATTAATGGTTATGGTTATCCATGAGGTAACATTGAAGATCTCTTTAATGTGATGTAAGACAGAAGCAGTGAATACTGAGCCAAAGCGAATGAACATTTTAGAATGAATCACAGATACCTTCTGTGAACTTCCATTTTGAATCTAAAGTGTCTTCAAGACTACTAATCGGGACACTACTAATTGACTAGGGACACATACTGCTTCCTGAACGCTGTCACTTTTCATTATGGTGTTGCACCACAATGCCAGGTGCAGGCACATCGGCAACTCCTGATCCTGCTCTGCTTCTTAAGGAGACGCGCAGTGCTTCTTGGTCGGCGGTAGGTGGCAGTTGTCATTCCTGCAATGTCCTGTTAGGCCGGTGGCAGTCGAGTCAGGTTCAATCAACCGAGAGTTATAAGCTTGGTGGCCCCTCTCTTCTGTATGGGCAAAAGAAGCTTCAAGATACAGGAAACAAATTTCGGGGCATATTAACAAGGCGATGATAAAAAATTATCGCCGCTTTTGCGGACGTTTTCGGCCGAAAAGCGGCGATAATTTTATCGCTATATCAGCAAGGTCACGCTATCGCGTGGATCCTTGCCTCAGCGCCCTTTCCCGTAACGCCCACCTTTGCATCTCTAATGAGATGCAAAGTGGGCGTTCCAGCTCAAAATAACTGGAGAAATGTCGCTAACCGACATTTCTCCAATTATCAATAGGCACGCTAACAAGCATAGCGATAAGAAAAGTAGCGCTAACCTTGGTTATCGCTACTTTCCTTACGCCTGCTTTTAGTTTGACTTAGCCATGATATCCAATGGAAGGTGGATATCATGGCTGAGTCTGCCTTGCCCTATCAGCAAGCTATCGCCAAATGTTGTGCAATTATCGCTGTATTTCCAGCGATAATCGCACAATTGGCAGCTTGCGCCTGGAATTTTATCGCTTTTGAGATAAGCGTTGCTAATAGCACGCCATCTCAGCGATAAAATTCGGTGATAGCCGGCGATAATTATCCTAGCACGCTTGGTGTCAAGGGAGCATTACTGGGGAAGGACCGGTAGAAACACCCATAGGTTTTGAGACACAGCCTGATCAAGTAAGATAGCCTGGCCAGACTTTCTGATATAAGCTAACACCTGCTGAAAGCAGGTGTGAACAATGAGAAATGTGTTGATTTGCCCTCTGTCTGACGCATTGCTTATGTACTGGTGCCAGGCTGAGCACCACGCAAGGCAATCCATTTGTGCGTTGGCGTAGGGAAAGACAGAAGTAGCAGGCCGATCTAAGTAGATATCGCTCTGCACTGTGTTTTCACACAGCGCAGCAAATTCGGATGCAGCATAGCGCTATATGAAATTTTACTAAACCAGGGCCCCCATCCATCTCTGGATACGTTCTACAAAGGTGTTCTACAGGGAAGACATTTGATAAATTCTATTTCTGGAGGATTTTCAGAAACTGTCTCAGAGTTATCATTTTTAAAGTAAAAAAAGGAAGAACTGTTGCAGTTCAAGAGGTAGGATGGTTCTGAAGAGCACTCATTTTCAGTGTGACGGTGCAACAGCTTTCACTGAAGGAACTCACAACCTCACTGATCAACAGAAATGGAGTGAATAGCATTGGGGCAATATCTGGGGAGTCTGTGTAGATACTTAATGGGTGAAAGCATAAATTATATTTAATATTGTACTTTTTAGACTACGGGCAATCATTAATTGCAAACTTTCGGAATCATGCGTAGCCTGTGGATGGATAGGCTGGCAACTCCTTTTGACTCAGTACCTAGTGGCCCTTATGGGATGACAGGTGAGTGATCAACTCAATGTCGCCTGTAGTAGGATATTTTTAAGTAATCAAATACTGTGATTTGTTGCTAACTCCGAGGTAGTTTCGTCAGTGACACTCCTCCGCTATGCCAGAGGAGCGTCGCCCCACTGCTTTTAAGCAGTGCGAGAAAGAAAAAACATAAAATGATAATAACTTAGAATTATTCTAATTTTGTTTCCTGCTTCTATGCGGGCGGGTAAGTGGGCCGGGCTGCTCTGCTCTCGGAGCAGGGCTAGGGAGGATTGGTTTGCCCGCTCCCAAGTGCGCAGTGACTGTATGGTCGTCAATCTCGAGCCGCCCAAACCAGTCATGCACACTTTCCCCGTTCTCCATGCAGGCTGCATTACAGCCTGCATGGAGAAAAACCCCAGGCCCCCATTCCCTGGTTGAGCGTCGAACCAGGATGCTCAAAACCAATCACAAAGCTGCATTTAGGCGTTGTGATTGGTCAGGGAAGCCTGGGTGCTCACCAATCACAACGATGCACTGCAGCATTGTGATTGGTCAGGGGAGCCTGACTGTACTTCCCTGTCTGACGAGGAGATATGATGCGGGACCCAGCACGGCACAGTTAGTGTTTTTTAAATTATATATATGTTTTTTTAATTGCCACATGGACACACACTCACTCACCCATGTATTCACATGCGTGAACACATTCACCAACCATTCACAAGCACATAGACGCGCACACACACCCAATCACAGCACCCTCTCACAAATGCACATACATTTATACATACAAACACGCATGAATGCAGGCATCAAACATTTAAAAATAAATACGTAAATACGTAAAGCGCCCCAAAGCCCTTTAGCAGTTTTTCGCTTTATAAAACTGCAAAAAAATGAAGTACTCTTCCAGACAAATAGGCAATGCAACATTGTCTCATGGGATTGCACCCTTTATCCAGTTGTATAGTTGTTACTTTAGTTCTCTGGTACTCAAGTCTCTTATCTACCAATGTTGAAAATGCCTAGAAGCAGACTAACCACTAATATAAACATTTATATATATAAACCCATATTTACATTTGGATTCAAGGTTGTAAACGTCATCAAAATGCAAGGTTCTGACTAAAGCAAAGGCATGGATACATGGCACAAAAGGGAAAAAATGACACCAGGATTCCGTAAATTGGGGGGCGTCAAAAAGGTGTAACATTTAAAAAAAAAAACTCTGTTCCAAAGAAATTGACAAAAAAGGCAGGTTCGCAATAGTTTTGTTCTGACTTAATGGAAATTGTCAGCAAGGACAAATGCAGCAGTCAATCTGTCCTGGCTTGCTTAACTGGTCACAATCAGGCTGCGTTTAAAAAAATCTTACAGGTGTTACAGCACCTGCTGCAGACGTGTGTACAACAATTTCCAGGGTATATTAATGGTAAGATGACCCTGGTGATTAATGCACTTTCTGGAGAGGTCTGTGTTCTGCCTAGTCATAACTTCAACTCCTCATAAAATAGTTAAGAATTTAAAGAGCCTGCTGTGAACCAAAAATGCAATATGCATATCACTGATTTGAATTATATGAAGTTAACTCAGTGGGTTTCTGCTTTTGACGCTTACTTCCTTATGTTGCCTTCGGGTCTTTGGTTACAATCTTGTGGTACAGCATAGTGAAATATGTGTCGCAACAAGGACTTGTGTGCAAACTGCAAAAACCTTATAGGTCCTTTCTCAATTTTCAGTAATTCTTCTTTTGCTAAAATGGGTTCCTGTAGATAGTGATAAAGACTTATTAGTTCGTGCTTTCTGTAGATCCGATATACCTTTTAAACCCTGACTTTGTATATCTCCAGAGCAAGCGCTCTTAACAGGTAATGCCTACCAGTATGAACGATATGTGACACCTACACCTACACCTTGTAACCCTCATTGTCTGCTGAAGCATTCCTCTATATTTAACTGCACACTGGTATGATACATTGGCTTGGCCTAATATCTGTGTGATGTGAAGGATTTTGACACCCTATACACGGAGGTGAGTAGTGCTATAAACTAAAGTAAATAAAGAAAAAAAAAATATTCAGGTCTATTTGATTGGGTATTAATGTACATATGCAAAAACAACAATTGATGGACAGAATGCAGAACAATGTCATACATTCACCCCAGTACAGAGATCTGGGCCTAAATCCATCGTTTTTTTGCTCACCATGCCGTTCCATTTTGAACCCAGCCATATGCAAATCAGTCTTGACCCTGTGCCTCATGGGAACAGTCCAGCACGAACTGCCAAGCCAGGTCCTCCCTGGACTGGAAACAAGCATCCTAGGACCGGTTTCGGTGTTTCACCCCACTTCAGCCAGGATAGCTTGATTCCAGTGGCATGGAGAGCAAAGGACCCACGTCTGGGCATACCCTTCCCACTCGGGGTGACAAATGCAAAAACAACAATTGATGAACAGAATGCAGAACAATGTCATACATTCACCCCAGTACAGAGATCTGGGCCTAAATCCATCGTTTTTTTGCTCACCATGCCAATCCAGTTTGAACCCAGCCATATGCAAATCAGTCTTGACCCTGTGCCTCATGGGAACAGTCCAGCCCGAACTGCCAAGCCAGGTCCTCCCTGGACTGGAAACAAGCATCCTTGGACCGGTTTCGGGGTTTCACCCCTCTTCAGCCAGGATAGCTTGATTCCAGTGGCATGGAGAGCAAGGGACCCACGTCTGGGCATACCCTTACCACTCGGGGTGACAAATGCAAAAACAACAATTGATGGACAGAATGCAGAACAATGTCATACATTCACCCCAGTACAGAGATCTGGGCCTAAATCCATCGTTTTTTTGCTCACCATGCCGTTCCAGTTTGAACCCAGCCATATGCAAATCAGTCTTGACCCTGTGCCTCATGGGAACAGTCCAGCCCGAACTGCCAAGCCAGGTCCTCCCTGGACTGGAAACAAGCATCCTAGGACCGGTTTCGGGGTTTCACCCCTCTTCAGCCAGGATAGCTTGATTCCAGTGGCATGGAGAGCAAGGGACCCACGTCTGGGCATACCCTTCCCACTCGGGTGACAATTGCAAAAACAACAATTGATGGACAGAATGCAGAACAATGTCATACATTCACCCCTGGCTGAAGACGGCTGAAATGCCAGAAACCGGTCCTAGGAAGCTTGTTTCTGGTCCAGGGAAGGCATGGCTTGGCAGTTCGGGCTGGACTGTTCCCATGAGGCACAGGGTCAGACTGATTTGCATATGGCCATGTCTGAACTGGGGTGGCAGAGTGGGCTAAAGAACGGTGATGGATCAAACCCAGATCTCTTGACTGGGTGTGAGTGTTTGCTTGGTTCTGATGCTCCGTCCATTACCACCCTCTTTTGTACCGCTTTGTTCGCCATAAGTTGGCAGGATATGCTCAGACGTGAGTCCCTTGCTCACTTTGCCACTGGATTCAAGCAAGCCTGGCTGAAGACGGCTGAAATGCCACAAACCGGTCCTAGGAAGCTTGTTTCCGGTCCATGGAAGGCATGGCTTGGCAGTTCGGGCTGGACTGTTCCCATGAGGCACAGGGTCAGACTGATTTGCATATGGCCATATCTGAACTGGGGTGGCAGAGTGGGCTAAAGAACGGTGATGGATCAAACCCAGATCTCTTGACTGGGTGTGAGTGTTTAATTGGTTCTGATGCTCCGTCCATCACCACCCTCTTTTGTACCGCTTTGTTCGCCATAAGTTGGCAGGGTATGCTCAGACGTGAGTCCCTTGCTCACTTTGCCACTGGATTCAAGCAAGCCTGGCTGAAGACGGCTGAAATGCCAGAAACCGGTCCTAGGAACCTTGTTTCCGGTCAAGGGAAGGCATGGCTTGGCAGTTCGGGCTGGACTGTTCCCATGAGGCACAGGATCAGACCGATTTGCAAATGGCCATGTCTGAACTGGGGTGGCAGAGTGGGCTAAAGAACGGTGATGGATCAAACCCAGATCTCTTGACTGGGTGTGAGTGTTTGATTGGTTCTGATGCTCCGTCCATCACCACCCTCTTTTGTACTGCTTTGTTCGCCATAAGTTGGCAGGGTATGCTCAGACGTGAGTCCCTTGCTCACTTTGCCACTGGATTCAAGCAAGCCTGGCTGAAGACGGCTGAAATGCCAGAAACCGGTCCTAGGAAGCTTGTTTCCGGTCCAGGGAAGGCATGGCATGGCAGTTCGGGCTGGACTGTTCCCATGAGGCACAGGGTCAGACTGATTTGCATATGGCCATGTCTGAACTGGGGTGGCAGAGTGGGCTAAAGAACGGTGAGGGATCAAACCCAGATCTCTTGACCGGGTGTGAGTGTTTGATTGGTTCTGATGCTCCGTCCATCACCACCCTCTTTTGTACCGCTTTGTTCGCCATAAGTTGGCAGGGTATGCTCAGACGTGAGTCCCTTGCTCACTTTGCCACTGGATTCAAGCAAGGCTGGCTGAAGACGGCTGAAATGCCAGAAACCGGTCCTAGGAAGCTTGTTTCCGGTCCAGGGAAGGCATGGCTTGGCAGTTCGGGCTGGACTGTTCCCATGAGGCACAGGGTCAGACTGATTTGCATATGGCCATGTCTGAACTGGGGTGGCAGAGTGGGCTAAAGAACAGTGATGGATCAAACCTAGATCTCTTGACTGGGTGTGAGTGTTTGATTGGTTCTGATGCTCCGTCCATCACCACCCTCTTTTGTACCGCTTTGTTCCCCATAAGTTGGCAGGGTATGCTCAGACGTGAGTCCCTTGCTCACTTTGCCACTGGATTCAAGCAAGCCTGGCTGAACACGGCTGAAATGCCAGAAACCGGTCCTAGGAAGCTTGTTTCCGGTCAAGGGAAGGCATGGCTTGGCAGTTCGGGCTGGACTGTTCCCATGAGGCACAGGGTCAGACCGATTTGCATATGGCCATGTCTGAACTGGGGTGGCAGAGTGGGCTAAAGAACGGTGATGGATCAAACCCAGATCTCTTGACTGGGTGTGAGTGTTTGATTGGTTCTGATGCTCCGTCCATCACCACCCTCTTTTGTACTGCTTTGTTCGCCATAAGTTGGCAGGGTATGCTCAGACGTGAGTCCCTTGCTCACTTTGCCACTGGATTCAAGCAAGCCTGGCTGAAGACGGCTGAAATGCCAGAAACCGGTCCTAGGAAGCTTGTTTCCGGTCCAGGGAAGGCATGGCTTGGCAGTTCGGGCTGGACTGTTCCCATGAGGCACAGGGTCAGACTGATTTGCATATGGCCATGTCTGAACTGGGGTGGCAGAGTGGGCTAAAGAACGGTGATGGATCAAACCCAGATCTCTTGACCGGGTGTGAGTGTTTGATTGGTTCTGATGCTCCGTCCATCACCACCCTCTTTTGTACCGCTTTGTTCGGCATAAGTTGGCAGGGTATGCTCAGACGTGAATCCCTTGCTCACTTTGCCACTGGATTCAAGCAAGCCTGGCTGAAGACGGCTGAAATGCCAGAAACCGGTCCTAGGAAGCTTGTTTCCGGTCCAGGGAAGGCATGGCTTGACAGTTCGGTCTGGACTGTTCCCATGAGGCACAGGGTCAGACTGATTTGCATATGGCCATGTCTGAACTGGGGTGGCAGAGTGGGCTAAAGAACGGTGATGGATCAAACCCAGATCTCTTGACTGGGTGTGAGTGTTTGATTGGTTCTGATGCTCCGTCCATCACCACCCTCTTTTGTACCTATTAATGTACATACTCAGACAGATACATTTTTTATTCTTTTTTTCATACAGAGGTTCGGAAAGTCAAAAATGCGTCTACATTACTTCTTAACCACTTGGGAAGTGGCAAGCTGAGTGTCTTGTCTCTCCTCCGTGGCAGTATCATCAAGGCTTTAGGCTCCAGCTAGCTCTTAGCCAGGAGGAGAATCAAACAAAAGGAGTACTAACGGCCCTCTAAGTGAGGCATGCGTGTAGGACCCAGCTGGAAGTTAAAATAGGAAACCTCTTTCGCCCCCTGTTGATTGCTGCTATGAAAGCAGGCCATGTGCCCTTCTGCTGGCAAATTGAAATAGGATAAATTCAGCATATTTCACTGGGGTTGTGTCAGATCCCACATCAGGCTCAATAACTGCCTCAGATCTGCCTGGATCCCCCTCTGCTCAGTTGAGGCCAGAGGGCCCATTTTCTTGCATCCATAGGGACCATAACAACCTTGCTGAAACTGAAACGTATCAGGGCATAAGGGAATATAGAGAAAACTGATCTTCCCCAAAGTGCACAAAGCTGTTCACGGTAGCGTAACTAAACTTGAGGGCGCCCCCGTGAAAAGTACCGGAGGGGGACCCCCACGCTCTGGACCCAGACAGGAGTTCTCTGGCCAGAGGCGGCTCCTCCACTATGACCTGGGCGTCACCCCTCTGCTTTCTCGCAGTGCGAGAAGCAGAAAGATAAAATGGTAATAACTTTCTGTTATTACCATTTTATGTTTGCGTTGTGGGCGGACGGGTTGGTGGGCTGCTCTGCTCTCCAAGCAGGGCAGGGGAGAAGTGGTGTGCCCACACCTGAGTGCACAAAGACTGTTTGGTTGGCCCTCTCAGGTCGCCTAAACCAGTCATGCGCACTTTGCCCTTTTCCATGCAGGCGGCAATAAAAATGATCACAGTTCATATGTCACTGCACTATATTAGTATTGTAACTTTTGAGCCGCAAGTAACAAAAGGATCTCTGTGACAAAAGCAGTAACCCACTGAGCTAACCACATAACATACAGTTCTGTGATCAGTATGGTGCACGTTCTTTGCAGCAGGGTCATTAACCCTCTGCGCTACTTTATGATGAGTCAAAACTGTCACTAGACAAAACTCTGATCTTTCTCCAGCAGGAACATTAATCAACATAGTTATCTTGACATTTTTATTGTTGCCTGAAAACTGCTGGACACACACAAAACTCTACTGCAGGTGCTTTTAAAGCCAAGTTATTTCTAAACAAAGTGCACCCCCTGACTCGCCCAGCTCAGCGCCAGGTGTCGCTGCACCTGTCGCACGTCCCTAAAGCTGGCCCTGAGTAGGATGCAGCAAGGTACGGCTAAGCAGGCCTGTAGTAGAGGGACAGCAAAGAAGGAAGAGACAGCCGTGTAGAAAAGGGGTGGCAGACAATTGAGAGACAAATCCATGCTTAAAGGCAATGATGAGACTGTATGGAGTGAACTTACTAAGAAAACAAGAATTGGCAAGGCTAATAGGTTTCGTGTTTTGACTGTCAATGCTGATCTATTGGCTTTGCCAATGTTGATTGCCGATGCGCTGGCAAAAATAGAAAGAAATGCTTTTTGCAGATGTTATGCATCATTGAAAAAAAAATAAAAAGGTGTGGTGATTTGCAAATGTGCATGTACCATTTTTATAAATTTACCATTCCTAGATGGTGGCTGCCAACCATGGCGAGGTAATTTAAATAAATGTTAACTATGTGCAAACACATTTTTTCAAAAAGGAGCGTCCCACCAGCATATTGCAGCTGCCGCTCCCCCCCCCAACAAAAAAGGAAATTTGAATAAAAAAACATAAGACGGAGAGGGGTGGGATAGAAACAGTGGAGTGTGTTGAGTGTGGTATGAAATACCATATGTATTCTTTCACATGGCCACTTTCAGGCCACAGAAGATTCCTATCACCTTCAGAGTCCCTCAGGGTTCAGTCATGTTCCTCATCATTTTCATCCTGCACATGTAGTCCTTCGGCAATCTACACACAGTTAACAGAATCAATACTCAACAATGTGCCAACAACACATAACTGTATTCGAAAGTCTCATACAGACATTCAATGGCTCAAACATTTCATCCAGATCTGTATGTCCAGCACCTACCCAAAGCTCAACCCAGCAGATGCAATGCTCTGCTTCATGGCCTACTAGATTGCACACAGGCCCCTCCTAAGGGCATCTTACATGCCACAACTTGCCCCATGAAGGGCTTGATTGATTTAATACATTTGACTAGCTGCATCAGCTAAAAATCTACCAGCACCCTGAATAGCTGTCTGACAAGCTCCCCACCTCCAGTGAGTCTCGACACACCCTCAAACACGGCACTCTCAGACTGGAGACTGTGAGAAGTTGGCCTGATATGTAGTGCTCACTATTCTAGTGATCACTGTGTATCATTCCAAACGACCCTTATTGATGATTGGTTGTAAGTCAATCTTATAGACCAGCTATCCTAGTAGCGTGGACAAGAGCAGTCTTCAGGCTATTCTCTAGAGGGCGTGTTAAGCCAGCTGTTTACCATCACATATACCCCTTGAACACCAAGTGAAAGGACACCACACAAGTTGTTATGAAAATAAAGGATATTTATTTATAACAAGACTACCCTGGCTCTTTATGAGTCAGGGAGCTAAGCACAATACAAAACTCTTAGGAAAATACTTCTGGTTGCACGATTTACACAAATGCCCGAGGGCACGAAACCATTTACACTGCAAGTGGAATGGGAGAGGTTAGAAAGTCTAAAGTTACTGATTCCGGAGGAATCCGATCAGTTGGACTAAACGGGAAAGGAGCTGGACACTTGTAAAGTGAACCTACGATGGAGCACCGAGATGCTCGAGTTACCTAGCCAGAGGCTGCGGCTGCGTGGGTTTCAGCAAGATGTCGGGAGTCCTTGTTGTAGTCTCGGAAGCCTGAAAGAAGAAGTTGCTGGCAGGCGACCAGTGTCGATGTTCAGCGAGATCCAAGCCTGGATCGGTGATGAAGGAAACTTGAAAGCAGAGGGGACTCAGTTCTTAACCGCTAGCCAGCGATCGTGTGGGTACCAGGAAGGTACCGGCTGAAGTCACCTCGACCAGGTGAATGGGTGACGTCGGACTCAGCTGTTCCTCGGACCAGGAGGCGCGGCGGCGACCAGGATGGAGGGCGAGCTGTCCCACGAAGGTGTCTGCTGTCGATGATGCTGGGCCCAGGAATGGGGCAGCGGATCTTGGCAGTGGCAACCCACGCGGGGGAGTCAAGATGGCGTCTGGAGTGGACCAGGAGGGTCCGTGGTACTCCTCTGTTGAAGGGGAGCAAGAGCCAGTCTGGAGCAACCAGACCAGTGATGAAAATTGTCGTGGTGCGTCGTGAAGAGGGCCACAAGCCGGTCGGCGAGTGGTCGGACAACGCTGTGAGCAGCAAGGAGCAGAAGGGCCCCCCACGCGGATCTCGTGGATGCTGGGGAGGCAGACTTCGGTGCTGGAGCCGCTCAGGGTTAGGGCTTCTCAAACCCTAGGTGCACTCACTCGAGGGTCCCTCGGTGGGCGTGCTAGATAAGCGTCGTGCAGGTTCTGAAGATGGCCGGTCCCGCAGGTCTCGTTGCACCTACGAATCTCAGCTGGGCTGACGATGTAGGTAGAGGTCAGAGATGGCAGGGAACCCGGGTCTCGTCGAGGTCTTGATCCGTGGGAGAGACGTACAGCAAACCGCAAGCACTTAGGTGGTGCCTGCTGGTGCAGGGTGGCTACTCCTTAGCCACAAGGGAGAGTCTTCGGAAAAAGTCAAGAGTTCCTTTCGTGGAAAGTCGTTCAAGATTCAGAATTATCCAATTTGGGAAGGGGACCCGCTCCCACCTTTATTCTAGGAAAAGGGGCTGGCCCGTGACTAGGTCCTACCTATGGGTGGGGCCAGGAGGGGGGTGGTTACACCCCTATCCTTTGTCCGGCTTCGCCCCAGCTCAGGGGCTGGTGTGCCCCCGAAACTGGTTTGAGCCGGGCTATGCACAGTGAGCACCGGGGTGCCACTGGCAATCACCTTCCTTTCAGCCCTGCCTACCTGGGATACACAAACCCTGTCTGGGATGGTGCTAACACCGCCCTCGACAGGAAACCCTTTGTCCAAGCTCCCCTCGCTGGAAGGTCTCCCAGCAGCAGGAGGTCAGACTTGTGTCTGGTGGCAGCATCCATTTTGTGATGCTGAGGCTTGAGTCAACTTTAACCGGGGTTCAAGGTTACTTCCATGTCGTGTCCCTCTAGAAGGGTGGAATGCTAACCCAGTCGCCAGAATTGGCGAGGGGTTCGTATTCCAATTCGTATGACACCTTACTCGACATGTGTGGGTGATGCGATGCCAAAGTTAGCAAATAACCGCGAGGATTATAATGCATTTTAAGGTAGTTGGCCCGCGTCACCATGGAACGGCTATTAGGACTTGGTTCCGCAAGCCGTCGTCGGGCTCAGCTCGTGCCAGAGCACCATCCCACATGATTCCCCGCACTCTGCCTTCAGGATTGATAAGGCCTGCCATAGGAGTGACTGATAGAAATCCATGTGTCCATTTTAGGGTTAGGTATAGGAATACTACACCTACAGCAACGGGTGATTACACCACCTTGCCCCAGCTGTCGTGCAGCCAGTTGTGTCAGATTTGGGTGGCCATCCAGGGGTGGCATAATACATGCTGCAGCCCCTGGTAGGCCCTGAGTACACCGATGCCCTGGATACCTGTGATATGCTGATACAGGGACTGATAAGGCGGCCCAGTTCCAATTGGTGGATGCACCTAATGTACATGTGTGTTAATTTCGAGAGAGAACAGCTAGGCTGTGGGTCTGATTGGCAGGCCCACAGCCGGGGAAAGTCGTAAACCAATGAAGAAAAAGCAAAAAATCTGGGTGATCATAGGATTGCAGACCCTACTCTCCTACATGACCCCCCCCCCAAACTTTGGGACAATAAGCTAACCTTGACCAGGTGAGTCTTCTTGCTCTAAGTGGAAATACCTGGAGAGCCCATCTGCATTGCCATGATCAGTGCCAGGTCTATGCTCCACTGTGAAGTCCATCCCCTGTAGGGAAATGGACCACCTAAGTAGTTTGGGGTTTTCACCCTTCATTTGATTTAGCCACAAGAGGGGCTTATGGTCGGTCTGAATATTGAAGTGAGTGCCAAACAAGTATGGCCTCAACTTCTTCAGGGCCCAAACCACAGCAAAGGCCTCCCTCTCAATAGCTGACCAATTCTTCTCTCTGGGGGTCAGCCTCCTGCTAATAAAAGCTATGGGCTGGTCATGACCATCAAAATTCAGCTGAGATAGAACAGCTCCCACACCCAACTCCGAAGCGTCTGTTTGGACAATGAATGTTTTGGAGTAGTCTGGACTCTTTAGGATAGGCGCTGTGCACATGGCCTGCTTTAGGTCATCGAATGCCTTTTGACAGCTCGCTGTCCACTGAACTTTTTTTGGCATCTTTTTACTTGTCAGATCGTTTAGCGGGGTCACGATGGATCCATAATTTCTGACAAATTTCCGGTAATAACCAGTCAGGCCCAAGAAAGCTCGAACCTGAGTCTGGGTGGTTGGAGGAGCCCAGTCCTGGATGGCCTGTATTTTGCTCTCCAATGGCTGAACCTGGCCTCCACCTACAAGGTGGCCCAGGTATACAACCTGTGTCTGCCCTATCTGGCACTTAGTGGCCTTGATAGTGAGGCCTGCCTTCTGCAGAGCCTCTAACACTTTCCTCAGGTGGACCAGGTGATCCTCCCAGGTGGAGCTAAAGACAGCGATATCGTCCAGATACGCCGCACAGAAGTCGTCCAACCCAGTGAGAACTCGATTCACCAGCCTTTGGAAGGTGGCAGGTGCATTTTTCAAACCAAAGGGCATTACCACGAACTGATAATGCCCACCCGGGGTAGAAAATGCTGTTTTGGGCTTGGCCTCCTCAGCTAACCTGATTTGCCAATACCCAGCTGTCAGATCAAATGTACTTAAGTAGTTTGCCGAAGCCAACCGGTCTATAAGTTCATCTGCTCTTGGTATCGGGTGGGCGTCAGTCTTAGTGACTGCATTGAGGCCTCTGTAGTCCACGCAAAACCTCATCTCTTTCTTACCGCCCTGGGTGTGAGGTTTCGGCACGAGAACTACGGGACTAGCCCAGGGGCTGTCCGAGGGCTCAATGACTCCCAGCTCCAACATTTTCTACACCTCTGTCTTGATGCAGTCTCTGACATGATCAGGCTGTCGATAGATTTTACTCTTTACGGGCAGACTGTCCCCAGTGTCGACCTCGTGGGTACACCACTCGGTCTGACTGGGTGTCAGAGAGAACATATGTCGGAAGGATTGAAGAACCTGTTTACAATCCCGTTGTTGATGTCCAGAGAAGCTGCCACAAAAGACAACACCATCTACTGACCCATCGTCAGGGTTCTGAGAGAGCAGGTCCGGGAGAGGGTCACTCTCCTCCTCCTGTCCCTCATCTGTGGCCATGAGCAAGCCCATGCCCTCCCTGTCGACATATGCCTTGAGCCTGTTTACATGGAGCACCCGGTGGGGGCTCCGGGGAGTTCCCAGGTCTACCAAGTAGGTGACCTCTCCCTTTTGCTCAATGATCATGTGGGGCCCAGACCATTTGTCTTTGAGTGCTGCTGGGGCCACTGGCTCCAGCACCCACACCTTCTGTCCAGGCTGATACACAGTCAGGACAGCCTTTTGGTCGTGCCAAGCTTTCTGTAATTCTTGGCTCGCCTCAAGGGTTTTAGATGCCTTTTCCATGTACTCAGCCATCCTCGAGCGGAGGCCGAGCACATAGTCCACAATGTTTGATGCCGGCTTTCTGAGAGGTCTCTCCCATCCTTCCTTTACCAAACAAAGGGGTCCCCTTACAGGATGTCCGAACAGAAGTTCAAAAGGGCTGTAGCCAACCCCCTTCTGCGGGACCTCCCTGTAGGCGAACAAGAGGCAGGGTATCAGGACATCCCATCTCCGCCGAAGCTTTTCAGGTAGTCCATGAATCATCCCTTTTAGGGTCCTGTTGAACCGCTCAACAAGCCCATTGCATTGTGGGTGATAGGGTGTGGTGAATTTGTAGTTGACACCACACTCCTTCCACATAGCAGTCAGATATCCCGACATGAAGTTTGCACCTCTGTCAGAGACAACCTCCTTAGGGAAGCCCACTCTGGAGAACACTCCAACCAGGGCTCGTGCCACAACAGGTGCTGTAGTGGTCCTAAGGGGAATAGCTTCAGGATACCTGGTGGTGTGGTCCACCACCACCAGTATAAACTTGTGCCCTGATGCTGTCGGGGGTTCCATTGGTCCGACAATGTCGATCCCCACTCGTTCAAAGGGTACCCCCACCACCGGCAGTGGTATGGGGGGGGCCTTTGTCGTGCCACCTGACTTACCGCTGGCTTGGCAAGTGACACAGGAGCGGCAAAACTCCTTCGTATCTTCGGACATGTGGGGCCAGTGAAAGTGTGGAACAATTCTGTCCCAAGTCTTATTCTGGCCTAAGTGACCTGCAAGGGGAATCTCGTGGGCCAAGGTAAGAAGGAAACCTCTCAGAGACAAGGGGACGACCAGCCTCCTGGTCGCACCAGGCTTGGGGTCTCTTGCCTCGGAGTACAGGAGTCCATCGTCCCAGTACACCTTGTGGGTACCTGTGGCGTTCCCTGCAGCCTCAGCAGCGGCTTGCTGTCTGAGGGGTTCAAGTGAGGGGCAGTCTAACTGTGCCTTCCCCGGGTCTTCCCTAGAGGGTCCCCATGAGCCCAGAAACTCAACCTGACCAGGTTCAAGCTCTTGTGGCTCAGTTTCCCTCAGTTCCTTAAGGTCAGCCTCCTCAGAGACTTGATCCACGACCTGGGGCAAGGGGGAAGGCGAGGCCTTACCCTTACTGCTCCTTTTCTTGGGTGGTGTCTGGTCCGTTCTTCCAGGATCCAGCACCTGTTCAGTGGGGCATCTTTTGGCCTGTGACCTGGTCACAGCCAGGACATGTGCTGGCAAGCCTAACATTTCCATGTGAGTCCTCTGCTCCACTTCTGACCATTGTGACGTTTCCAAATCATTGCCCAAGACATTCTACGGGGAGGTCTGAACTAACCACAACTTTCTTTGGGCCACTTACCCCTCCCCAGGAGAAATCAACAACTGCCATACTGTGATTGGTAGTGACATTGCTGGCATTGGTCACTAGGTAATTGGTACCTAGCATGATCTGTCCAGGGTCCACAAAGTTAGGCGTCACCATCGTGACACTGGCACAAGTGTCCCTGTAGGCCTGAGCCACTTTTCCATTGATCAAAGGCGTCTGTCCGTATTTGCCCAAAGTATTGGGACTGGCATCAGGGGACATATCCATATCCCCTGTACAGACAAGGACGGCCTGAGTGAGGGTGCCAACTAAGTCGTCACACCCCTCAGTTCCCAAGGTTAACCCAACTAATGCCTTGGGAGGTGCACTACCACTGCTGACTGTACTAGGGGGTGCAGGTGCCTTAGGGGCTGCAGTGGCAGGAGTTTGCCCTCCTTTCTTGGTGCACTCACTAAACCAGTGAGTCTTACTTTTACAGTATTGGCACCACCTTTTTGACTGGCCTTCTGGAGTCTTCTTTTTCGGCTGTGAAGCCTGACCCCCACCCTCTTTGTTTTGTTGGGGGCCTGTCGAAGACTTCTGGTCATTTTGTTCACTCTTGTTACTACCCTTTTGGTCTGCTTTCTTCTGACCACCCTGGTTCTGAGTCTGGTTCTGCTTGACCCTTGTTCTGACCCATCTGTCTGCCTTCTTTCCCAATTCTTGGGGAGAGGTCAGCTCCGAGTCGACAAGGTGCTGATGCAACAATTGGTTCTGACAGTTGTTTAAAATCTGTTCTCTCATGATAAGATTGTACAATCCTGTGTAATCAGTAACCTTGCTACCCAGTAACCAGCCTTCTAAAGCCTTAGTGGCACAATCGACAAAGTCAGTCCAATCCTGAGACTGAATTTTCTGGGTGTCTCGGAACAGCACCCGGTACTGTTCCGTGGTTAAGCCGAACCCATCAATCAGTGTATTCTTCAGGACTTGGTAGTTGTTAGCGTCCTCAGCTCTCGTAGTGAGGAGCTTGTCCCTTCCTTTACCTTCAAAGGAAAGCCACAGTATAGCTGCCCACTGACTTGGGGGGACGCACTGGACAGTGCAGGCCCTCTCCAAAGCAGTGATCCACTTGTGGATGTCGTCCCCTTGTTTAAAGGGGGGCACTATTTTACTCAGGTGTCTAGTGTCTATACCCCTGTCTTTCTCTCTAATGAGAATGCTGCCACCAGTGGGATCTAACCCACTCAATTTCTGTTCTCGGGCCAAGGCAAGTCTTTCTTTGGCGAGGGCAAGTTCTTCCCGCTCGATCCTCAGATTGACTTCCCTCATCTTCGCTTCGTGCTCCCTTCTCTGAGGGGACGTCATCCCTCTCTGAGAAGATGCCTGAGACACATGTGTTCGAACAGATCTGTTAGAGCCTCTCGAGAGAGACCTAACTCGTCCGTTCCCAAGGTTAAGCCTGCTGGAGCGTGGGCCCGGGGCTCCCCCAGTTCCATTCTCGTGCCTGCTTAAGTTGGTCCTTGTGAGCCTACTGACTACTACTGGACCTCCGTCTGCCTCGTCCCCTGCTAACTCTTCTTCCTCTTCCTCCTCACTATGGAGGTCAAGGTCAGGGTCGCCAAGGGTTCCCTCTAAGGGAGGCATGTCCCCATCAGGATTAGGGGGGCCTGTGTTAGAAGCCCTCCTAGCATCATAAGTCTCTAAGAGACCTATCAAAAACGTGATGGTAGGGTTAGAACCCTGGTTTAGCTTCCTGGAGGCACACAACTGTCTCATCTCCGTGAAGCTAAGAGCTGCATATCGTGACACGACCTGTGGAGGGTCGATGACCACTAAGGGAGTCTCTGCAGACTCTCCGTGGCCCGACATGCTTTCTAGTGAGGTGTAAGTGATGCACCTACCTACACTATGTGTTTCCCTACTGATCCCTCGCTAAGAGTTATAGTCAGGGTGTGCTAGTCCCTGTTTCACTATAACAGCTGGTTCAGTAGAACTCAGAGTATTCTAAGTTAAGTTATATGTACCTGGGTACTTATGTGCTCTTTCAACTTGATATTCTTAGGATACGTGTGTGGTAAAACAACAGCAAGCTCAAATCCCAACCGCTGCTCACCAATGTGAGAAGTTGGCCTGATATGTAGTGCTCACTATTCTAGTGATCACTGTGTATCATTCCAAACGACCCTTATTGATGATTGGTTGTAAGTCAACCTTATAGACCAGCTATCCTAGTAGCGTGGACAAGAGCAGTCTTCAGGCTAATCTCTAGAGGGCGTGTTAAGCCAGCTGTTTACCATCACATATACCCCTTGAACACCAAGTGAAAGGACACCACACAAGTTGTTATGAAAATAAAGGATATTTATTTATAACAAGACTACCCTGGCTCTTTATGAGTCAGGGAGCTAAGCACAATACAAAACTCTTAGGAAAATACTTCTGGTTGCACGATTTACACAAATGCCCGAGGGCACGAAACCATTTACACTGCAAGTGGAATGGGAGAGGTTAGAAAGTCTAAAGTTACTGATTCCGGAGGAATCCGATCAGTTGGACTAAACGGGAAAGGAGCTGGACACTTGTAAAGTGAACCTACGATGGAGCACCGAGATGCTCGAGTTACCTAGCCAGAGGCTGCGGCTGCGTGGGTTTCAGCAAGATGTCGGGAGTCCTTGTTGTAGTCTCGGGAGCCTGAAAGAAGAAGTTGCTGGCAGGCGACCAGTGTCGATGTTCAGCGAGATCCAAGCCTGGATCGGTGATGAAGGAAACCTGAAAGCAGAGGGGACTCAGTTCTTAACCGCTAGCCAGCGATCGTGTGGGTACCAGGAAGGTACCGGCTGAAGTCACCTCGACCAGGTGAATGGGTGACGTCGGACTCGGCTGTTCCTCGGACCAGGAGGCGCGGCGGCGACCAGGATGGAGGGCGAGCTGTCCCACGAAGGTGTCTGCTGTCGATGATACTGGGCCCAGGAATGGGGCAGCGGATCTTGGCAGTGGCAACCCACGCGGGGGAGTCAAGATGGCGTCTGGAGTGGACCAGGAGGGTCCGTGATACTCCTCTGTTGAAGGGGAGCAAGAGCCAGTCTGGAGCAACCAGACCAGTGATGAAAATTGTCGTGGTGCGTCGTGAAGAGGGCCACAAGCCGGTCGGCGAGTGGTCGGACAACGCGGTGCGCAGCAAGGAGCAGAAGGGCCCCCCACGCGGATCTCGTGGATGCTGGGGAGGCAGACTTCGGTGCTGGAGCCGCTCAGGGTTAGGGCTTCTCAAACCCTAGGTGCACTCACTCGAGGGTCCCTCGGTGGGCGTGCTAGATAAGCGTCGTGCAGGTTCTGAAGATGGCCGGTCCCGCAGGTCTCGTCGCACCTACGAATCTCAACTGGGCTGACGATGTAGGTAGAGGTCAGAGATGGCAGGGAAACCGGGTCTCGTCGAGCTGGGCAATCTTGATCCGTGGGAGAGACGTACAGCAAACCGCAAGCGCTTAGGTGGTGCCTGCTGGTGCAGGGTGGCTACTCCTTAGCCACAAGGGAGAGTCTTCGGAAAAAGTCAAGAGTTCCTTTCGTGGAAAGTCGTTCAAGATTCAGAATTATCCAATTTGGGAAGGGGACCCGCTCCCACCTTTATTCTAGGAAAAGGGGCTGGCCCGTGACTAGGTCCTACCTATGGGTGGGGCCAGGAGGGGGGTGGTTACACCCCTATCCTTTGTCCGGCTTCGCCCCAGCTCAGGGGCTGGTGTGCCCCCGAAACTGGTTTGAGCCGGGCTATGCACAGTGAGCACCGGGGTGCCACTGGCAATCACCTTCCTTTCAGCCCTGCCTACCTGGGATACACAAACCCTGTCTGGGATGGTGCTAACACCGCCCTCGACAGGAAACCCTTTGTCCAAGCTCCCCTCGCTGGAAGGTCTCCCAGCAGCAGGAGGTCAGACTTGTGTCTGGTGGCAGCATCCATTTTGTGATGCTGAGGCTTGAGTCAACTTTAACCGGGGTTCAAGGTTACTTCCATGTCGTGTCCCTCTAGAAGGGTGGAATGCTAACCCCGTCGCCAGAATTGGCGAGGGGTTCGTATTCCAATTCGTATGACACCTTACTCGACATGTGTGGGTGATGCGATGCCAAAGTTAGCAAATAACCGCGAGGATTATAATGCATTTTAAGGTAGTTGGCCCGCGTCACCATGGAACGGCTATTAGGACTTGGTTCCGCAAGCCGTCGACGGGCTCAGCTCGTGCCAGAGCACCATCCCACATGATTCCCCGCACTCTGCCTTCAGGATTGATAAGGCCTGCCATAGGAGTGACTGATAGAAATCCATGTGTCCATTTTAGGGTTAGGTATAGGAATACTACACCTACAGCAACGGGTGATTACACCACCTTGCCCCAGCTGTCGTGCAGCCAGTTGTGTCAGATTTGGGTGGCCATCCAGGGGTGGCATAATACATGCTGCAGCCCCTGGAAGGCCCTGAGTACACCGATGCCCTGGATACGTGTGGAATGCTGATACAGGGACTGATAAGGCGGCCCAGTTCCAATTGGTGGATGCACCTAATGTACATGTGTGTTAATTTCGAGAGAGAACAGCTAGGCTGTGGGTCTGATTGGCAGGCCCACAGCCGGGGAAAGTCGTAAACCAATGAAGCAAAAGCAAAAAATCTGGGTGATCATAGGATTGCAGACCCTACTCTCCTACAGAGACAAACAAGTACAAAAAGAGAAGACAAAGCAACAGGCCTTCTCCATTTATATGCTCGGGATCTGGAACAACATCCATGTATCCATCGAAAACAGTGCTACCCTGCTCTCACTTAGCAAAGAGCGGAAGACATCTCTCTTAAAAGAGCACTATAGCATGGATGGATGGGATGAAGGTTAGGTGGAAGGGTAGGTGGATGGATGGATGGAAGGCTGAATGGATATGTGCATGGTTGAATGAAAGGATGGATGGATGGAAGAGTGAAAGGCAGGATGGATGAGTGAAAGGGAGGATGGATTGATGGAGTGAAAGGGAAGATGGATGGATGGATGGATTAGAGAAAGGATGGATGAGCGAAAGGATGGCTGGAAGGGTGGGTGAGTGAAACCATAGATGGATGAGTGAAAGGGTAGAATGATAGATGAGTGGTTAGATGAAGGGATGGTTGGGAGAGTGGATGGCTTAGTGAAAGGATGGATGGATGAGTGAAAGGGAGGATGGATGAGTGAAAGGGTGGGTTGATGGATGAGCAAATGGATGGATGGTTGAGAGAAAGGGTGGATGAGGGATGGATGGTAAAAGGTGGATGGAGGGATGGATGACTGAAAGGATGGATGATGATTGATGGATGGATGGTTGGACGGTTGGATGGATGGATGGATGGAAAGGTTTGATGGATAGGTTTCATGAATAGGTTTGGAGATGGTTGGATAGGTTTGGATATGGGTAGGTGTATGGACAGATGGACGGACAGAATGGTGAAAGACTGAGTGACGAACAAAAGAATGAATTGAATGACAGAATGTAAAAGTGAGATGGTGGTTATCAGTGGGGAACAGAAGGATGAAAAGATGAATAGATAGTATAGGAAGATGGGTTGCTAGTAGGTGCATGTAGGTACCTACAGCTAGTAATTATACCACAATCAGTAAGAAGGTCCAACACCAATTTATAAAAATAGAGAATATTTTGTATCTGTAAAATGACACCAAAACGACAAATAGCCAAAGTAGGGATCTGGAAATATGCGTTTTTAAAGTGTGAATTAAACAAATGTGCTTTCTACCGCCCAAAAGTGTAGAGCGCAATGGCTATCTGGTTACGCTGGACCAGGACAAAGTCAAAGCTTCAGGCCAACAAAGATGGAGCACAGGTCGGATACGATGAGTGGTTCGGCCAGGTCAAGTTTTTACCTTCTGACTTAGTCACTTTACTGGAGCTTCATTTCTTGACGTTAAGTGATCGGGTCTTTGGCTCCGGATTTCGAGTCGACGGCAGCGTCCTGCTGCAGTGAGATGACTCAGTGAGTCTTGGAGATCTTTGTCCTCGTCATCGACAGCGAGGAGCTCCGGAGCTTTCAGCGGGGCAAAACTTCACAGTCGCTCTTTAACATCGTAGGCTTGACTCTCGTCATCGATGCCAGTCTTCCTATGGAATTTTTGCACCAAACTTGGTAAAAAATTCTCAAACTTTCAGAAGCTTTTCTCTAAAGGTTCCTTGATGCAGGAAAGGGTTCCACAGCACCAGCCAAGAGTTCAGAAGCTCTTAGTGTCTGGGACTCCTACTCCCACAATGCACCTGGGCAGCCCAGGAAAATCCAGGTGAAGCTGGTCAGCTGGAGTTGTCCTTGTAGTGGATGTTGCAGATGGCTTCTTCCAAGACTTTTCTATCTGTTGTTGCTCGGGGAGTCCACTCCTTATCCTTAAAGGAAGGCAAAGTCCTTCTTGTGTGGAGCCTTTAGAGTGCAGCAGGTACAGTCCTTCTGAGTGAAGTCCTCTGTTGTGTAGTCCAAGGTTCCAGCAGGACAGTCCTTCTCCGGATGTTTCTTGCAGGTATCTGAAGTGCTCCTGCAAATCTCCCATATTTATTCCCCATTCTGGTCTGGCAAGAGGGGGTACACCCTCAGGCAATGGGGTTCAAGTTGCCACCCTCTGCCATGACAACTTCCTGAAAAGTGTGGAATATTTTTGTCCCAGAATGCACATTACTCCAAAAATCAAATGGAGAAAATCTCTCCTTGGATTGCAGGTCTGGTTTATCCCAACCCACAGGGATGGCTAACTTTTTCTTACACTTCCCTTCCAGCCCCTCTCCTAATCTAATTAGAGGGGATCCCATCTGGGTTGGGATGAAGTAAATTGGGGCTGGCCTGGGGTCCTGTGACATCTGTGCTTCCACCTTTAAAGTCTAGTGTATCTTCCCAGCCCCATTTCTGTCCCTAGCATCTCTAGGAAGCAAATCTCCTCCCACCAAATGGCTGTAATGTTTCAGCCCCAGGTCTCTTTATATTTAATCAGGGAGCAGCTTGGCTAAGTCTGGCAAAGGTCCAGCAGAAGAGGCTGCTACATGGCTGCTTTAGGTAACCTCAGGACAATAAGTTCTAAAACTACTTTCCTGCAACAGTTATAATAAATCCGACCTTGGCAAGGTGTTGAATTTATTGTAACTATTATTTTATTTTTTAACAACAAATTTTATTGGTTTTCAGAGATGCAAAACCAACAAGCATTATACACGATTCAGGCATATTGTAGAAATCTTCGGCACCCTATAACACCCCCTGAGGTCTGCAGAACATCAGTCCAGCACCCCCACCCCCGCACCACACACCCCGTCATCATCAGAGAGTGACATTACATAATCACGCTCCACGCACATGCGCCACCCCGTTGCATTAAACAGGTGAGTTGCTCACTACAAGTCTATCCACCGGGTCACTGGAAACCAGGGGCCCCAAGAGCGACAGGTCTATGCCTCTATACGTGGCCCAGGCCGCCCAGATTTTCCTGTGTTTTTGCAGATATCCCCGTGCCAGAAACACCGCTACTTCAGCCGACAGGCATCTATCCATCGCTTTCTTCCAATTACCTATACTTGGTGGGGACTCCCCCTTCCAGTGTTGTGCAATGTCCCGCTTGGCTAGCGTGAGACCCAAGGACAGCAGGTGCCTTTTGTATCTGTTCCCCGCAATGTCCTCAGTGCCACGGAGAAGGATCTGTCGCAGATCGGCAGGGATATCCCACCCAAGGACCCGCCCCAGGCAAGACCTAATGCCAGTCCAAAAATTTTGCAACGCTCCAGACCGTGTGCAAAAACGACCCCTTCTCTGAGCCACAGCAGAGACACATGGGAGACTGGATAGCCCCCATCCTGTAAAGGCGTAAGCGTGTGTAATAGGCCCTGTGGAGGTACTTAAATTGAATCAACCGGTACTGGGTGGAGACGGCGGAGTACCGGGGGCTGGCCAATGCATCGGTCCCAGCCATCATCGGTCAATGTGGGCACAACCCCCTCCCACGCCGCCCGAGTCTTATGGATAGTGGTAGTGGTGTGTGTAGTGATTGTTTGGTATACTTTCCTAATTTTGTGGGCCCCCAAATCCCCCATATGCAGGCGGCCCTCAAGCGGGTGGAACTCAGGTAGAGTTATGAGATCCCTGATGAGGGGAGACACAGCATGACGAAGCTGCAAATATCTGTGAAATTGTGTTTTGTGAAGGTGGAAGTCTTGTAGCTTCGGGAACGATTTGAGTGTAGACCCCTGCATTATGTCTCCCAACGTGGAGATACCTATGAAACCGGCCGGAGATGGGAACCCTGCCAAAGAGGAGTCGCGCCTGTCAACTTACCCCACCAGCCCATCTGGCGAACCACACACCTCCATATCTGAATGACAGTCCGGCAGGCCGGGGGGAGCTCCATCAAAGGCGAAGAACTATAGAGGAGGCGGAGCAACGGGGTTTCCGCCATGAAAAGTCTCTCCACTGCATAAACTGGATCTGCCTGAGAGCAATACCACCAATCGTTAATCACAAGCAGAAGTGAAGCCCAATAATATGCCCAGACGTCCGCCGCCGCAATCCCCCAACAATACGTGGATTGCACACATGTTGCAAGTGCCACCCGGACCGCGCCCCCCCCAGAGGAACCTGTTCAGAAGAGCATTGATTTGGCGGAACCAAGACGGGGGGATAGGGAAGGGGTAGTTCTGCAGCCGATATAGCAAACGCAGCAGAGACACCATTTTAAAAATGGCAGATCTGCCATGACGAAAGAGGCAGTTGAGACCACACCATCGTCTCGTCTCGTACCACCGAGAGCAGCGGCCCAATGTTATGTGACCACACCACTGTCGGGCACCGCGAGATAAACACCCCTAGATATCGAAAGCCCTCCTCCGCGACAATCAACTGCGAGGCCCAGGCTTGAGACCGCTGATCACCGGTGATAGGGAACAAAATAGACTTAGAGGGGTTAGCGTAAAGCCCCGAGGTCTCCCCAAAGATCCGCAGAATCTGGAGCACTCTGGGACCAGAGACCCAGGGATCCAACATAAAGAACAGGCCGTCGTTGGCATATAGCACAATCTTGTCGGTGTGCTCCGGCGACCAAACTAGACCCCGAAGAACAGAGTCAATGCGAACCCAAGCAGCCAGGGGCTCGATGGCCAACGCGAACAGGAGCAGGGAGAGAGGGCACCCCTGCCTCGTGCCCCCCACGAATGGGAAAGGGGCCAGAACAATGGCCGGCCACTTGAACCAATGCGGTGAGGCCTGTATATAGTAATTGAACATACACCCTGAAGCGGGGGCCCAAGTTTACTGCCTCCAAGAGCTTTGAGAGGTACCTCCAACTCAAAGAGTCTAACGCCTTGTCAATATCCTCAAGCAAGACAGCTGCGGGGCGCTCCAAACGGTGGGCCTCCGCCACGGCATTGTGGGCCCGTCTAATATTGTGTCTAGTGGACCGGTGGGGTATGAAGCCCGCTTGATCCGGATGCACCAGGTCTTGTATGCACGAAAGGAGTTGGTCGGCCAGGACCTTACCCAGCAGCTTAGGCTCAAAATTCAGAAGAGAAATGGGGTGGTACGAGCCCGGCTCCCCCATTGAGCGACCTGGCTTAATAAAGACAACTATCTCAGCGTGCCGCCAATCCGGGGGCAGTATGCGCCTCTCCGAGGCATCGCGGAGTGCATCCAATAGGTGGGGTCTCAAGGTGGGGCCGTAGGAAATCACACGGGAACCCGTTAGGGCCGGGCGCACGTCCCGGCTGTATATTGGTTAGAGCGGCCCGCAGCTCGTCCAAGGTGATGGGTTCCTCTAAGACGGCTCCTTGCTCATCCGAAAGGCGGCAGGGAGGGATATCCACAAAAAAGGAGTCTATAAGTGGTTCAGCAATAACCTCCCGTTCCTCATACAACTCAGCATAAAAATCTGCAAAGGCCTGTACAATCGCCTCCGGGGAGGCGCACATGTCCCCCGCGGGGGAACGCAAGAGTAGAACCAGCGTTGGGGCCGCCCTAGCCTGGCAGAGCCTATGCAGCATCTGGCTAGACTTGTCGCCCCATTAGTAAATCCTATGCTGGGTAGCCAGCCAGGCCTCTCTGGCAGCGTCCGTGTGGGTTTGGTGGAGCTGCTGTTGGACATGCAGGAGGTTCCGTAGGGCAACAGGGTCTAAGCCCTCCACCACCAGAGACTGGAGCTCAGCTTGTCTATTTTCCAGGTCAGTCACCTAGGCCAAGTGTCGCTTCTTCTCCCTGGTGCGGTAACTGATATCGGCCCCACGAATCGTGGGTTTGAACGCCTCCCACAGAGTAACTGAGGACTGGCAGGAGCCAACGTTAAAACTGAGATATTCAGTAATTGTCAAGCTCAGCATCTCCTGGTACTCTGTGTCACGGAGCAGCCAGGGGGACATACGCCAACTATACGGGCCCTGTAAGTCAGCAGGCGCAACTTGAGTTGAATCGGTGAATGGTCTGAGAGACCTCGGGCAATATCGAGGTATGTGACACCCTATGCAAATAACTATGAGGGATAAAAAAATAATCAAGGCGGGAAAGAGTGGGATAGACCGATGATGCGTAGGAGAACCCGGCTTCAGAGGGATGAAAGGCCCGCCACTTGTCCACCCAGCCCAGAGTGTGCGCAAGAACGTTTAATTTGGACGTAACGAGGGGTACATCAGGTTTACGAGCTCTCCACCTGTCTGAGGGACCCATAATATCGTTCTAATCGCCCCCAAGACCATCAGACCCTCTGGGAGATCACCCCATAGCTGTGTCAGTCTATCTACGAACGTCTGACCTAGTGGCGGGGGGGGGGGGCGTAGATACTGCCTACCGTGATCTGTTCTCTGACAATAGTATCCGTAATCACGCTGAAGCGGCCACCTAGGTCCAACCAATGTCTCGTTACCTGGAGCGGCACTCTACGATGTACTAAAA
The DNA here is from genome assembly GCF_964204655.1 of Triturus cristatus. Taxonomy (NCBI): domain Eukaryota; kingdom Metazoa; phylum Chordata; class Amphibia; order Caudata; family Salamandridae; genus Triturus; species Triturus cristatus. The sequence continues at coordinate 456,837,826 of NC_140592.1, read as the reverse complement.
TGGCCGTGCCCCGCGCCCCTTGGGAGAAGCCTGAGTAATACACTGTAGTGAACCCATAATGGGCCAAGCATGGAGCTTTCGTGCCCAGAAGATGCGTCTCCTGGAGCAAGAGAGCGTGTCTGCCGCATAACGCTTCGCCTGCTGGAGCACGGCCCCCGTTTAACTTTATTTAGCAGGCCTCGTACGTTCCAGGCAAGGACATTTAGGGTTCCCGGTGTTGAGCTACCCATCGTGTGTGCCATTCCTAGGCGTCAGGACGAAGTGGGTCGGCCAGTGTGCGTCCAACAGAATGACAGAGTGTGTGCGTGGTGCGAAAACAAAAAACAAAACAACCCACAAACAAGAAACTGTCCCCATCAACCCCTCCTCCCACCCCCCACCCCATACTTCCAGTAACATGAAGTATCTGTCGCGGTGGAACCCCGCCCCAGGCCCTCAACCGGATGACCCAAGCGATTCTTCCAATGGATCCCCCCCTCCCAACTTCACCCAACATTACCAAAACAGATGGGGAATACCATGGCAGTTCCCTCCAGGGCAAGTAGTAGAGACCCCAGCCCTAAACCCCACAGTTGCTAATGCGACCGCAGAGAGGTGTCTTAGCCCCCCCCCAATAGTGAGCAGAAAGCAAAATTGGTCAACGAGTCCCAGTCTACCTCAGTCCCCGGTGCCCGCCGGCTCCTGGGCACGCCAGTTGGAACGGGATCTGTTGCGTCTCTGCCCTGACGGCCACTCCGATCCGAGCCCTGGGAGGAGTCCGAGTCCAGCGGGGGCAGCGAGTGCGGCTTAAGGATCCTGCGCTCATCTGTCCACACAAAGACCTCCTCCGGAGTGTCGAAAAAGAAAGTTTTAGCATTGTAGATCACATTCATCCGGGCTGGAAACAACAATGCATAGGAAAGGTTGAGTTCCCGTAGCCGCCTCTTGGCCGCCACGAATGACTGGCGTTGTTGCTGCACCAGCTTACTGTAATCGGGGAAAACTATGATGGGATGTGACTGAAAGACAATTTTGTCTTTATGTAGCCGGGCGTACCGGAGAATGGCGTCGCAGTCCGCGTAGTTAAGAAGCCGGGCAATCACGGGCCTCGGGCGCTCCCTTGGTTGCGGCTTCTTGGTCAAGGCACAGTGAGCCCTCTCCACCACGAAACATGTCCTCCGGGGGCAACAGCCCCTTGAACCCCTCCGAGATGAACGTGTCCATGGATGAGCCCTCGCAGCCCTCCGGAAGGCCCACCAAGCGTATATTGTCACGACGGGCCCGCCCTTCTGCATCTTCAACCCGGGCCGCCAGGTCCTGCGTGTGCTTGGTCAGCTTGTCCACCTTTTGCTGCAGCACAGATATGGAGTCTTCCACAGTAGAGACCCTGGTCTCTGCCTCAGTGATACGGTCAACTGCCTTTCGCAGATCTTGGGGGAGAAACGATACTTCCGACCCCACGGCACCAATCTGGGCCTCCAGAGCGGTCCTCGATTGATTGATCACCTCCAGCAGTGTTGCCGTGTCCGGGAGGGTTCATGGTGGTGTAGCGGTCCATTGTGTGCTGCTTAGGGGCCGACGCCCCCTGCCGATCCTTGCCCATGGTAGTCCGGATCTCCCAGCGGGGCCACCCGCTTGATCTTTCTCTCCAGGGGCCAACGCAGAAGGCAGCAGACTCCTCACCGGGCTCAACCGTAGGGAATCACTCCAACACCCGACCGGCATCCAATGTCGTGTGCTCCCGCCGGGCCTCCGCAGCGGCGGCTCCCGGTTGTACTAGGCTGAGCCTGACCCAGTCGGGCGTCGAAGGCAGCTCTGGGCGCAGGGAAGGGGACCAGGCACCCGGGGCAGAACCGACCACTCGCCCATGCGGCGTACCCTGCCCCCGCCGGATCTTCTGGTTCCTGGGCAAGCCCACTTCTCACAGCAGACACTCCAAGTTCTGCCTGGCAAGGGCCACAGGCGCGGCAGGCCCCACTGGCCCCCCGAGGATGTTCGGCAGACCCCTCTCCTCAGCTCAGCAATTACCAGCCGGGAGTGGCCGTGCAGGAACCAGTGATGGTGGAGAATGGCCCACAGCACCTCAGCAGGCCGGAAATCCTAGGCCCAAGGTACCAGCAGGCCCACAGCACCGGCAGGGCGTTCCAGGCAAGCGCCGCTGCATCCGCAGCACTGCTCAGGCCTACCGGTGCTCGCAGCAATGTGGACGGGGGAGGGGCGCTTCAAGGGCCTCGCGCACACCACCCCCGGTACTCCGAAACTCAGTCCGACTGTGTCCAGCCGCACCGCAGCTTCTCGGGTCAAGAACAGCACATGAGCACTTCTCCTTCGCTGCCACCACCCCTCGGACAGGGGGATTGCTTCGGCCGCGAATTCGGCCTCTCCAGTCGGGGATGGCCACACAGGAACCAGCGGCGACAGTGACTGGCCCACGGCACCACAGTAGGTCGATGAAACCCAGGGCTCAGGGCCACAGCAGACTCGCAGCCACCGGCAGGAGGTCTCAGGCAAAGTCTGCTAGTCCCCGGTGCCACTCAGGCCCTCCGGGACCCTTGGCGATGATGATGGGGGAGGGACGCCTCAATGGTATCGCGCTCCCTTTCCCCGGTTCTCAGCACCCGTAGGGAAACGGGGTCAACCGCGCCGCAGCAGCACTGGTCCAGGGCGACTCCGAAGTACTTTTCGCTTCGCCTACCCCACCTCTTCAGACGCGGGGGGTACACAGCTGCCGCGAGCCCGGCCGTGCGGCCCGCAGACTCGGAATAGGCCTTGGGTTGCCGGAAGCTCAAACTCAGTGTTTCCGACCCTCCGCCGCCGCAAAACTCGACCCACTGCGGCGCAGCGGGGGCCTCAGCACGAAGCTCTCAGGACTCGCGGCTGAGGTCAGGATTTTGAAGGATTTAGGCCCTTTTAAGGGAGCGAACTGCAGAGCGCTAAGAGGACGCGACCGCCATGTTCAGCTCCCAAGCCACGCCCTGTAACTATTATTTTGATACTTTGAATTATGTTGCTAGCTAACTCTGTCAAACGTTAGACTTTATTAAGTTTTAATAATACTTTCCCATGTTAGCCTAAGGAGCTAGCAGCAGCACTACAATGGAGACAAGCATTGGTATAGCCAATAGGTCTCGCCTTTGGGACCTTATAAGTGTTTAGCCATGTAACAGTTGCATAACTAAATACTTATAAGGTCCCAAAAGCGAGACATTTTGGCTATGCCAAGCGGCCGTGAAAGTTAAAGTGATCGAGATCGCGATCGCGATCAAACATCAAAGTGGCCATGCGGCCGCGAAAGTGAAAGTAATTGTGGTAAAGCGCGGCGCGCGCGCCCGCGAACATGCACTGTAGCGCTAGGCTGGCCTGGTGAACAAGTTACTTACCTTCGGTAACGCTTTTTCTGGTGGATACAGTATCTGCCTGTGGATTCCTCACCTTGTGAATATCCCCTGCACCAGCAACATTCGGAAACTTTTGTAGCAGTCCACGCCGATGTGGTCGAAAGCGGCGTCACAGAGACACGGCTCCGCTCGCGACTCCGCTGACGTCACCGGCTCCATAAGAAGACCCCATCGGCGTGATGACGTCAGTTCCGCCCCTTTTTTCCGTGCCTTCGAGGCACACGGACGGACTGACAGCAATATGTACATAAACAGTATACACAGTACACAATATGCTTATCGACACACACAGTGTGGAGAATAAACATCAAAGCACTAGAAATAACATAATGCCCTTGACAGTAAGAAACACATTTGAAACCATCAATAGAATTACAGCCATAGAATTACCGGTATAGAAGGATGGACAACGGGGAGGCGGGTGGGTCAGTGAGGAATCCACAGGCAGATACTGTATCCACCAGAAAAAGCGTTACCGAAGGTAAGTAACTTGTTCTTCTGATGGATACATCTGCCAGTGGATTCCTCACCTTGTGAATAGATTCTACAGCAGTCCCCACTCCCGGAGGAGGGAGTCCAACCTTCTACACCAGAAAATCCTGAAGAACAGAATGAGCAAAATGCCCGTTCCTCCTCACCTCAGTGTCTAAGCAATAATGTTTTGCAAAGGTGTGAAGGGAGGCCCAAGTTGCCGCCCTACAAATATCCTCCACAGGAACCCCCCTAGACAAAGCAGAGGTGGAAGACTTTGCTCTAGTGGAATGAGCTCTTAAACCCTCCGGAGGCTCCTTACCAGCCAAAGAGTAGCAAATCTTGATGCACAAGACAATCCACCTGGAAAGGGTGCGCTTGTGCACCGCTCGGCCCTTCCTGCAGCCAGCAAAGCCCACAAAGAGCTGATCATCAACTCTGATGTCCTTCGTCCTGTCCAGGTAAAAGCTCACCGCCCTCTTAGGGTCCAAACGGTGAAGTCTCTCCTCCTCCTTGGAAGGGTGAGGGGGAGGATAAAAAGCAGGAAGGGTAATGGATTGCCCCAGATGGAAGGGAGTTACCACTTTAGGCAAAAATGCAGCCCTGGTCCGGAGCACCATTCGTTCAGCATGCACAGTCAAGAATGGGGGCTTTGAACTAAGAGCTTGAAGCTCACTAACCCTCCTTGCCGAGGTGATTGCAATGAGGAATACTGTCTTAAAAGACAACAGTCTCAAGGGACACTTATGCAAGGGCTCAAAGGGAGAACCCATAAGATATGTTAGTACAAGGTTTAAGTCCCATTGAGGTACAATAAAGGGAGTAGGAGGAAATTTATTCGTGAGGCCCTTGAGAAACCTAAGCACAATAGGTGATTTAAACAAGGACGGCTGATCCGGCAGGCATAGGAAAGCCGACAAAGCCGATAAATATCCCTTTACAGTAGCCACAGCAAAGCCTTGCTGAGCAAGTGAAAGGGCAAACTGCAAAATATTAGACAAACGAGCCTTCAAGGGATCAATTGACCTCTCTCCGCACCAGAGAACGAATTTAGACCATCTATAGGAGTATATGGATTTGGTGGAGTGTCGTCTGGCCGATAAAATAACGTCCACCACATCTGGAGGGAGAGAGAAAGAATTCAGGTTGCCCCGTTCAATCTCCAGGCATGAAGGTGTAAGCTCTGGAGGTGGGGGTGTAGAACCTGCCCCTCTGACTGCGAGAGGAGGTCTGCCCTCAGAGGGAGACGGAGCGCAGGGCACGAGGAGAGGTGGAGAAGATCTGTATACCACACCCTTCTTGGCCAACCCGGGGCGACCAATATGACTTGGGCCCGGTCTTGGCGAATCTTCCTCAGAACCCGAGGAATCAAAGGTATGGGAGGAAACGCGTAAAGGAGTTGTGAGCCCCAGCTCAACTGAAACGCATCCCCCAACGCTCCCTGCATCGGATACTGGAGACTGCAGAACGACGGGCAGTGAGCGTTCTCGTGAGTGGCGAACAGGTCCACCCGAGGAGTCACCCACATCCGAAAGATGTGACGAACCACCTCCGGATGAAGCCTCCACTCGTGATCGGCGGAAAACTGCCGACTGAGATTGTCCGCACGCACGTTCAGAACCCCGGCCAGATGATTTGCCATCAGACAAATCCGATGGTCCTGAGCCCAGGACCATAGACGCAGGGCCTCTCTGCAAAGACAAAGAGACCCCACTCCTCCCTGTTTGTTTATATACCACATCGCGGTAGTGTTGTCCGTCAGGACTTGAACAGACTGACCGCGAAGGGAAGGGAGGAAGGCCTTGAGCGCCAAACGTATCGCCCGTAACTCCAGAAGGTTGATGTGAAGCAACCTTTCCTCCGGAGACCAAAGACCCTTGATCTCCAGATCCCCCAGATGAGCACCCCACCCTAGAGTGGATGCATCCGATATCACTGTGGTCACCGATGGAGGTAGATGAAAGGGCTTTCCTTGGGACAGATTGCCCTCCACGCTCCACCAAGATAGATCCGCTGCAGCTTCTCTGGAGATCCTCACAGACTCCCTGAGATCTCCCTTGTGCTGATACCACTGCTTGCGGAGGCACCACTGGAGCGCCCTCATGTGCCAGCGTGCATGGTTGACCAACAGGATGCAGGAGGCGAACAGACCGAGCAGGCGAAGGACCTTCAGAACTGGAACGACCGCTCCGTTGTAAAATAAAGGAACCATTTCCTGTATGTCGAGAATCCTTTGCGGAGGAGGGAATGCCCGACACACAGTAGTGTCCAGTACCGCACCTATGAACAGGTTGCGCTGAGAGGGCACCAGGTGAGATTTGGGCACATTGATCGAAAAACCCAATCTGTACAACAGCTGAGTTGTATCCTGCAGATGGCACAGCACCTTCTCCGACGACTCCGCCTTGATCAGCCAGTCGTCTAAATAAGGGAAAACTGAAATCCCTGACCTTCTGAGATGGGCTGCCACCACCGCCATCACCTTTGTGAAGACTCGAGGTGCCGAAGTAAGACCAAACGGGAGGACCGCAAACTGATAATGTTGCGACCCTACCGTAAACCGGAGATACTTCCTGTGCGACTTCAGAATGGGGATGTGAAAATACGCATCCTGCAAGTCGAGCGACATCATCCAGTCCTCCTGATTCAGCGCCTGAAGAACCTGCGCAAGGGTGAGCATCTTGAACTTCTCCTGTTTCAGGTAGAAGTTCAGGATTCTGAGGTCCAATATCGGACGCAGTCTGCCGTCCTTTTTCGGAATCAGAAAATACCGGGAGTAGCATCCCTGACCCCTCTCCTGCTCTGGAACCACCTCTATCGCACCTTTCTGAAACAACTTCAGGACTTCCTCCTGCAAGAGGAGACGGTGGTCCTCCGAGCAAGCCCCTTGGCAAGGAGGGTAATTTGGAGGGAATTCCCGAAAGGGAAGGGCGTACCCATTTTCCACAAGATCCAGAACCCAGAGATCTGTAGTTACAGACTCCCAATCTTGTAGAAAATGGGTAAGCCGGCCCCCCACAGGACCAGCATGATCCGGAATGTCGAATCTAGGGCTGCTTTGCGGTGGTGGGAGGGACTGAGGAAGAGGAAGAGGAGGAGGAGAGTTGACGGCCACGTGAGCGACCCCTAAGTCTTCCTCTATATCCCTTGGAGCCTTGCTGCTGTTGCTGCAGCTGCTGCTGCTGGGTTGGTCTATATGAACGAAAACTCGCCCTTCCAAATCCTCTGTACCTTTTGAAAGTACCTCTCGGCTGGGATTGAAAGCCCAACGACCTAGCCGTAGCCTTACTTTCTTTGAAGCGCTCGAGAGCAGCATCAGCCTTCTTCCCGAACAGACCAGACCCATCAAAAGGTAAGTCCAATAAAGTTGACTGGACATCAGATGAGAATTCGGAGGACTTAAGCCATGCACCCCTCCTGGTGGCAACTGAAGACCCCATGACCCTGGCAACTGAGTCTGCTGTATCCAGGCCACTCTGAATAACCTGGCGAGCAGCCGCCTGGGCATCCGATAGAACTTCATTGAAGCCTCCTCTATCCTCCTCTGACAGTTTCGGCGCCAACTTTTTAGCCGAATCCATAAGCGCATGGATATAGCGCCCCAACAGACAAGTCGCATTTGAAGATTTTAAAGCCATACTGGCTGATGAAAAGACCCTCTTAGCTGATTGATCCACCTTTTTTGCCTCCCTGTCCCCTGGGACTTGAGGAAAAGCCCCTTTCGACCGTCCAGAACAAGCCGCCTGAACTACTAGGCTTTCAGGTGAAGGGTGCGATGATAAAAATTCAGGATCCCCTGGAGCCACCCTATACCTTCTTGCGACTACCTTGGAGACTGCAGGAGCTGAGAAAGGCTTGCGCCATACATCCAGCACAGGTTCCAAAATTGCTTCGTTGAAAGGCAACAGAGGCTCTGAGACCGCAGTTGGAGAATGCAACACCTCAGTTAAAATATTGGACTTAAATTCGGTGGATGGCAATTGAAGGTCCAACAACTCCGCAGCCTTTCTAATTACTGCATGATAGGGTGCTGCGTCTTTAGAGGGTTCGTCTGATGGCGGAGAGATCTCCCACTCCGGAGACAAATCCAGACCACTTGCCTCCTTCAATTCGTCGAACACCTCATCGGATTCGACCAATTCCCCCTCTTCAGCCTCTTCCATCAGAAAGCGTCTCTCCTCTAGCACTCTCTGCGCCTCCCTTCTCGAACGGATCAGCACCTGCGGCGTCGGCGGCGCCGTGTTCGAATCTGACGGCGCCGGCAGCGGCGTCGAACGCGGATCAGCTGGAGCAGCCGGCGTCGAACGAAGTCGAGTCGGCGCCGGCGAAGAGGGAAGCGGCGTCGAAGTTCTCGGCGCCGGCAGCTGCCAAGACGGCGTCGCTGGGAAGAACGGCATAAACGGTGCCTGAGGGTAAACCTGCGGCACTCCCAGATTGAAAGCCATCGGACCCATCGGACCCATAGGTGCACCAGAGGTATACATGGCCCGTGAGAACACCCCATACATTGCATTGAGATAATGCGAGGGGTCCTGACCTGGAGTAGGGAAAGCAGGATACTGGTCAGGCAGCACCGGACTCGGGCCTGGCGGCGCCGACGGTGGAGCAAGCGGCGTCACAGACTCAGTCGGAGCCTGACGATCCTCATCCTGGGCCGGAGTCGGAGACGGAGCCGGAGGACTTGCAGGATCTGGAGATGGAACCGGCGCCGGAGATGACACCGGCACCGGGGATTCAGCCGGAACCGGCGAATGCACCGGAGAAGATGGAACCGGAGGCGAAGTCGGGACAGGAGAGGAAGACACTGACTCTCTCCGACGTCGAGCAGGCGATTTCGACTTTGACGTCGAAGCTTTATGATGCGATGAATGCCTCCTCTTTTTCTTATGCTTCTTGCTCTTTGAAGCATGTCCCGAAGTCGACTTGGAAGCCGACCTCGACCTCGACCTGGATCTTCTTCTTTTCTCCTTTTTCTTCATCCGGGCGATAAAGAGCTTTGCTTCTCTCTCCTTAATTTTCCTGCAACTCGAACAACCTCCCACATCATGGTCCGAGGACAAACACCAAACGCAATCGTCGTGCGGGTCGGTGATGGACATGTGCTTGCCACATTCTCGGCAAGGCTTAAACCCAGACTTCCTTGTCGACATTTTTAGAAGATAGACAGAGAAATCCAGAAAACATACAAAGTAACCAGAACAGCTACCAGTAACGATTCCCGAAATCCGTTGGCGTCGTCGGCGCGGAAAAAAGGGAACTGACGTCATCACGCCGATGGGGTCTTCTTATGGAGCCGGTGACGTCAGCGGAGTCGCGAGCGGAGCCGTGTCTCTGTGACGTCGCTTTCGACCACAAATCGGCGTGGACTGCTACAAAAGTTTCCGAATGTTGCTGGCGCAGGGAATATTCACAAGGTGAGGAATCCACTGGCAGATGTATCCATCAGAAAGCACTTTTTGGAGCCCTCTCAATAAGTCTCGCCAGACCAGCGCATGCGCTGGGTCAGGCGAGACCAAAAAAATGACTGACTGTTTTTCCCTCACCAGGCATATTAAACATATTTTGTAATGTCCCTTTTTTTTATAACAAGGCACCCTACCCTTGCGGCACCTAGGGCAGACCTTATATGTAATAAAAAGGTAGTTTTGGACTTTGAAAGTACTTTAATTCAAAAGTCGAATTTGGACACAGTTCTATTTTAAAACCAGCCTGCAAGGCAGGGCTGGCTTTAAAATTACACCAGACACCACAGCAGAGCACACCTAAGAGCATTAACTCCACTGGGGACTCTAAACCTGCATGGCCTACCATATTCTAGGGACTTACAGGTAGGTTGTCTTAGCCAATTGTAATTACACAAATTTCCATATACCTTTAAGAACAGAGCACTGGCCCTGAGTCTGGTTAGCAATGCCCAGGGCACGTTCAGTGTCAGTAACCACCAGTATCAGTCAAAAAAAGAGGGTGATAAGGGCAAAAGGGATTGCTTTCCTACAGATAAATGCTTGGATGGAAGAGATAAAAGAGCGCTTCTGGGAAGGGTTGCGATGACATACTTCGCTTGCTCGCTGCCATAACAGCTTTGGTTCAAAGTGGGGGTTATTTTAATTTTCGGCCTACCCCCTTGACTGACATCATGAACATCATGTGTACTAACTTGGCAGTCTGATGAGCTGAATGTGATACCCTCTGTGCAGAATCCACACACAAAGCTTGAATTGGATTATAGAAGTGGGGCTTAAGGCCTGACTCACCTGTCTGTTCCATGCTGCTTCCTGCTCGAGGACCCTACAATGTTTTGAGCTTCACTCTAGATTATTCTACATTATTCTTCCGATTTCTGTCTCATGCTTCCTGTTTTGGATCACTACCACTGACCTTTGCTATAGTGACCGGTCATTATTTATGTTACAGGTGCTCCCATGATGACAGCCTGTCATGGAGTAGTTGCCTAGCAGTAGTTTGGGCTAAGAACAGTTTAAACAGCTGATGCTGATTCAATTGTTCGATTTCCAATCTGAAGAGAAAAACACACCAGGCTAATCTTTTACGCATGGAAAATGAGTCATCGAGCTATTTTCTGCTCTGGGGTGCTATGTTCTGGTGCATGAGGCAGAACTGTTTGTTCAAAAGGTCTCTAGTGCCTACAGGGATGAGTGCCTGCCGTGTACTGGGTAGCTCCAGAAAGCAACTTCAAAACAGAATAGATTTTGTTTACGTAGATGGGGGGTGGGGGAGGAAGGGCTTGGGGGGCAGGTGCCTTTATCATATCACCGGGGACGCCATGTTTTTAAACGTAGGCTTTCATTCGACACTCTAACGCATTCAGGGATATGTATTTTGCACTTTAATTTGACTGGTTAAATAAAAAATAGCGTAGCACTATTTTTAGTAAGAGTCACTGACTGATAATGTCAAAGGTGGTGCACGTGCTAAAAAAATCTGTTTTAAAACAATGGTAAACTTTGCGCTACTTTGCTTGAGATATAAGACACACGTCCTAAAAAAGAAGTGGAGGGACTAACCAAGTTAGGCAGTGTGCAAGTGACATCACAGAGAGTGATATCATGGCCCGTGACATCACGGCGCGAGACATCACACATGGCATCGCAAGAAGTAAAATCAAAGGAAGTGACATTACAAGCCATGCCTTTACAGGAAGTGGCATCACAAGAAGTGACACCAGCTCTCAAGACCTCACACATATGGTTAGTGGGTCTATCATGAGTACATTTGAGCGCATAACGAGTATATAGACAAACATTCCTGATTTAGGCAAAGAACTTACGCTTTTGTAAGCTACACTTGAAACAATGTTGCCTTTCATCAGTATATAGCTTCCTTTATCCAAGGATTGAACAATCTAATTCTGCTGCCAGTTATACCCTACCAGGCATAATATTCCATATGCAGCACATTTCAATGTAGATGTGATTGATTTAGCTGCCTGCGCCTTCTCCAGAGGTGAGGTCACTCTCCTATGCAAAGTTCTCATACTCAGCCCTACCTACCACTAAGTGTGTCTGTAGTGGACACCTGCGCTCATTTTATGAGATTGAGGCTCATTTTTCACCAACAGATAATTACCTAAAGCAAGCTAGAAAGACATAAAGGGAAGAAAGGAGACAGAGAGAAAGAAAACAATGCAGAAAGCAGAAAATAGGATGAAAAAAATAATAAGCAGGTGTATAGTAGTGAAAGAAAAAGGTTATGACAACCTAGGCATTCAGCAATAAGACTCTAAGAAAAGGTTTGGGGCTCTGCATTTATGTTTTTACAAATCATACACTACCCCCCCACACCCACCCCCCAAATGTCGTCTCCACATTTAGGGGCCCATTAGGATGGCGGGCAGACTTTCGTCCGCCCGCCACCTTAGCGGTGCAGAGACCGGGCACCAGACGTGCGGCGGTCTCGCTCCACTGATTAGGATGCGACCGCCACCCTGGCGGTCGTATTCCGCAATCTTGACATTGTGGCAGGTGCTGCTGTAAGCCAGTGGCAGGCACTGCACGGTGCCTGCCACCTTATGCATGGCAATGTATGTGGGTACCATAGTTACCCCCCAAGTGCAGCCCCCCACCCCCCCGGGGGCCCGCAACAGGCCCCCAAAGCAATTACCGCCAGCCTTCGATGCCGCCATGGAAAGGCCTTTGAAAACACCCATCCTAATATGGATGGCGGTGCCTGGTAGGCACCGCCACCATATTAGTGCCCAAGTCCGCCCGGCCGGCAATCGTAACGATACTATGGCGGGGGGTAAATCAGGTTGTGATGGTGGGCGGATCGCCACCGCTGGCCGGGCAGTGGCGATCCGACTGCCATCATAATCACCCCCTTAGCAGGAGACATTGCTCATGTTCTTATTGCTGGAATAACTATATCTAAACCACCCCCACATTCACCTGCGCAACATGACAGTTCACCCTGGAATCAATACAACCAGAATACCCACACAGAATGGACCATGAAGTTCACAGTTAGAGGTATCAGCTCCACATCAAAATAAGTGTAAGCCACCCAGAACCCAAAGATGAGAAGGGAATGGTGACAAAGGTACCTGACAAGAAAAAGTCACATGCATTTCCAGTTCCAACTAGCACTGTCAAGATAATATTGGCTTTCACAAAGGAAATAGTGCTAGTTTCTATAGAAAAACTACCCAAGTGGTGAGCTGTAGGAACAGCTCGAGACACAACTATGGCCAGCAAACAGAATCCCACCTCAGCAATGACTTTAAATGAGGTACTGACTTTTGAACAGGCCGTACTGAAAGAGGTGGAGAACATAACCACTACTCGCCCTTTCAACAATCTTTCCAAAGACGAAAGACTTCTTCTTAAAAACCTGACAGAGGATGGAACCATCGTTCTGAAACCAGCGAACAAAGTAGGTGCCATTGTCATTCAGGATAAGGTTACCTATGATGACGAATGCCTACGACAACTATCCAACACTAGGTATTACGAACCCATTGAAGAAGATCCGACTACACGTCTCTCCACCATGATACAGCATTTGATTTTGGAAGCAGAGGCAGGAGGGTGGATAACCAAGGATGAGGCTTCATTCCTTATGAACAAGAACCCCCGCACCCCGTACTTCTACTGTCTACCGAAAATTCATAAGGGGATTACCCCTCCACCTGGAAGGCCCATTGTGTCTGGGATTGATTCCCTGTTGGAACCACTTAGCAAATTCTGCGATGTATTCTTACGCCCTTTGGTAACCAAGACCCCCACCTACTTGAGAGACACAACAGAAGTTCTGAACCTCATTGAACAATTTGGAGCACCGGAATCTATAACCCTCTTAGTCACCTTAGACGTGGAAGCTCCATATACGAACATTCCCCAAGATGCCACACTTACAGTCTTGGACAAGGTTCTCCGTAACGTGAACCCATGGCCATCCATGACACCTGTCACTTTCATCTGTGATTGCGCAACAATAGCATTGAAAGAGAACTCCTTTGCTTTTGAAGACCACCTTTACCATCAGGTCCAGGGCACCAGCATGGGGAGCACCTTCGCGCCGAGTCTGGCCTGTCTGTACATGGCAAACTTCGAAGAAGAACATATCCTGACAGATACCAACCCTTACACCAACAATATTCTATTATGGCGAAGGTACATCGATGATATCATCATCTTCTGGAAAGGAGACGAAGAGGTATGTCGAGCTTTCTTTACCTGGATCAACACCCTTAATCCATTCCTAAAATTTGTTGGCACCCTATCATCGGAGTCCATTCCTTTCCTAGACCTCCTGATATCTCTGAAAGATGGGTCTCTCATGACCACCAATTACAAAAAAACGACTGACAGAAATAGTCTCCTTCTGTTCCAAAGCCACCACCCGAAGTCTTTAAGAAACAACTTACCGGTGGGCCAGTTTCTTCGACTACGACGTAACTGCAATACCGTCACAGAATTTGAAAGAGAGGCAGACACTCTAACCGAGAATTTGATAAAGAGAGAGTATCCGAAAAGAATCGTGAAACAAGCCCGCAAACGAGCTAGGAACAATCACAGAGAAGCTCTACTAGAAACAAAAGAAAAAACTACCACAGACATTCTAACTTGTGTTACATCTTACACGCCCAACTCAAATAAGATCCAGAAAATCATCAAAAAGAATTGGAAGATCCTTGAAACCGGGCAGTTCCAACCAGGTCCCAAACTACTCTTCGCCTTTAAGAGAACACAGAATCTTAGGGACATGTTAGTGCACACACGTCCTAAAAAAACTATCCAGACTCAACCTACACTATGGAACTTACCACCAGTGGTAGGTCATTATCCGTGTGGTTCATGTGCAGCATGCCCCCAGACAAGCGCCACCAAGGAACTTGACTTGGGACTCCCCAGGCTCTGGAAGCAGACACATCACACCAACTGCAACACAAAGAACTGCGTGTACTTGATCACTTGTCCCTGCGGCTCACAATACATTGGCATGACTGCCAGACCAGTGAAGGTCCGGATCGGGGAGCATAAGAGTACTTTCCGTTGCAAACGTACGGCTACGAGATTGCAAAGCCATTTCCTGGAAAAGAACCATCCCCCAGAAAGCTTACATTGGACTATCATCGAATCCAATTCTCATTGGACAGCCACCACACTATTTAAACAGGAACAACGATGGGTGTTCAAACTTAGAAGTAACAAATGTGGACTTAACGAAGATATACCCTGGGTTGATCTATCGCATTAATCCCAGACACCCTGGGTTGATGTATTGCATGAATCCTATACTATTCATATACCTCATTGCATAACACACTAGAAACTATGAATCATGCTCTCCATCACATCAATTAGTGCAGAGCCCTGACTTTCTTTACCATTCTGGTTATTGCCTTACACCTCTCAAGAGGAATCATGCACTACATCCCACTATACCTCTAGTGGTACTGAATACAAGCATTTGCCCCTTATTAACCCCATCGGATCCCATTCATGTGGGTGATAACGCATTCCCCTTCACCTTCCCATACTCAGTTAGGTGCAGGCATTTACAAACTACCTTGGGGCTTATCGGGAAGGGGTAAGGATATTGTTCCCCGCCCCCCTGAGCTGGGGACTCCCTCTGTGTTACGCTCACTTCGCACTCAGAAACGTAACATTAGCTCCCTTTGGACCGCGACTTGGTCCCGCCTCTCGTGACACCCTCACGTTACTGAGACTAATCCCTTATAAAGGGGTTTATTTATGTTTTAGGAATCTTATTCCTATTCATCCTTTAGCCACCGCACGATTTGGTAGAGCACAGCAACTAGAGTACATAGTTTTGATCCCACGTTGAAACCTCCCTTTGACCATTCAATGATGGCCGCTTCATTCCCCGCTAGGCTTACTTTCTCCCTTCATGCAGCGTGATGACGTCACCACCCCCAGCCTGCAATTAAGCCAATAGCGGTATTTATGGCGATCTTCCTTTCGGTTTAGAATGCTATCGGAAGTACCGCAGTACGGGTAGGTTTCCCGTGACGTGAGGCTGGATTTCTAGTAAGTTACCCCTCCCTTTCTCCATTCATATAGTACCTAGTTTGTATTTCTGACAATACCGTCTGTGTCTCTTCCTGCAATGTTGTGTTTTTCTACTTGCTTTTACATAGCCTCACCCCGTGGTACATCCGACGGAGCCCTTCTCCGATCCAGGGAGGGTATGCTTTCTGTTCTCTTGTATCAACACGCTATATATTTATACTACACTTAGGTTACTGTGTATAAACTCTTTACCCCACGCGATATCTTTACAATTACGTTCTTATCGCACTTACGCATGCCTTCCCACACCGCGCTTGTCGTCCCCGTTTCTACATGTGCTGGGGCCGAGACATTAATTAGCGCGACTCCATTCCTTTAAGTGAGGATTCCGTCCAGTGGTGTCTATCGTACCATACGTATTTGCACTAGGCAGCTGGTATTCATTACCCCTTCAGCTACCACCACTATTCGGTACTTCCCACCATCCATTCACCAGTTATTTCGAATGTATGCCATACTGCATAGTTTCAGTAGTCACATTCACTCCGAAGCGGCATAGTTCACCTTGTGAATCTAAGTCACGGTAGAACATATAGCACACGACCGCCTTATTTCACCTATGTGCAAGGCCACCTACAGCACTTTTCAAGAGATGCATGATTCACAGGACGCGCACACGCCCGTGATATGTCTCATGCATCTGGCACCTGGGCACATATTGTGCACATGTGATTTCGAGCTTATCCTATAGTACCATATTTAACTGATATGTCACTAGGCTCTTTTTCTTGTCTCTCCACTTTTCCCCCTTCCCCCCTTCCCCCCCCCCCGTTTTTGTCTCCATTTTAGGCTGTGAATAAGGACTTCTGTATAATAACAGGTCCCAAGACAATAAGTGTCAAACATACCTTAATTAGGATATACAAAGGAATACAGGGTGTCTTTTCCTGATTCCCGTTTCTATTTCTACCTGGTCCTGATGAAGCGCTCTGGGATCCTTTAGGGACCAAATTATAGCGCGAAACTTGTCGACCCCTTTTAAAAAAAACACTTAGTTACACACCACACGGGTTGAGAGAAGTGGGAATCTATTTGGTCTTGTTTCCCCTCTCCAAACGGCACAACTGTGTATCTCCATCCCCGTGGATTTTTATTCTGGATCAGGGGTCCTTCAAATAAAGTTATTAGGGCCTCCTGACTCATTTTAATCTGCACTCACTATCACTTCCCACCCACACACCCTCAGTCACAAATGCGGCAACTCCTAAAAGATCTCCGCTAGAGAGCCCCTCACGGGGCCCGTGAGGGACTGCAGCACCACCCCCACGAGGAGCAACTTTGCCCAATGATGATGCTATACACTCGTAAGGGTGTGTGAGGGCACCACGTACCACACAAAGGAGTACCCTTTCTCCTCTCTGCATACTCACCTATCCTATGGAGACATCCCCTATATTTCTTACAGCATATAACTGTTGGCTGTAAATCCCTCTTCTTGTAGGAACTGAAACCATCCATTGTGATTCAGCAAACAGAATCTACACTTGACTATGCTCGCTAATAAGAACTTGCATTTCCTAGACATGTTACACTGCCAAACTGGTGTACTGGAAACTGACTACTTGATCTACTTTGAACAAACCATTTTTGTTTTGGTGTGACTGATTTAGATACTTCTGGAGGAGCAAGCAGGTTTATGCAGGGCAGTCCTTATTTGAAGTGAAAAACGCAGTTGCGGCATCTGCTTGTCGCCCACGCTCTAACCTTATATGCCAAGAGTGAAAGATAAAGCATTAACGTTTCAAGTAAAACAGGAGAAATAAAGAGAAGTCCATCTAATGGCTGAAATGAACAATGTGAAAGCAGAAAACCTGTGATCAATCCCGGCTTCCCAGCTTGATAAAACTGTGTGATCCTAGGCAAATCTCTCTTTTGTGATTGATTTGATAGGCTGTAATGTTGCACCATGTATAATAATAATCTAGGCCACATATAGAATGTACTTGACACATGAATTTCATGTGTCTTCTGCCGGCCAAGCAGCAAAAATTTAAGACAAAAAATTAAGCTTTGATGTAAAATAGGAGAAATAAAGAAATGTCCATTGAGTAGTTGAATTGAAACAAGATGAATGCAGAAAACCTGTGTGCTGCCCATGACCTCCGTATGCCAGGCGGGGGCCACAGAGGAAGAGCAAAGATTCAACTACTCAACTATCGAGGAGGAAATCCAGGAAGGGAGGCTTACCGAATATGCGGAGGAGCACATCTACCATAGCATCAATTCTTCTGCTCACTGCCGGGCCACAGATGTGTGCCAGGGGACTCCAAACCTTCACTCCAGCGAGAGCGGGCAAGACTGAATACTAGTCCGCCAGGCCTTGGAAGCAACTTGCTCTTACTGACACGCTACGGGGCGGAGGCCTTTGGACTTTCTAAGACTTCTTCTTTCTAAGACTTGAACTCACTGGCGGGCCTAGCTTGAATGTGGAATACCAAGATTCTTTGACAGGGAAGTGGGGGTTTGTATCCTATGAGGACAATTTCCTCTTTGTGATGCAGCATACATGCAAAGAGGAAATAATGAGGAGAAATAAAAGATATTTCTCCTAATTACGCCAGCCTCAGATAGACTCACCAGTTTAGTGCAAACCTATGTTTGTAAATATGGGTTTGCATCAAAATACATGGGTGGATGCACAGGAAAGCCCAAGCACAACTTATGTAATGCCTACATGACGCAAGGTAACACAAGGCAGGGCAGTGTGCTGCCTTGTGTTAATTTTATTTTAAAAAGTCACTCAAATGGGACTGTGTAGTACAGTAGATTCCAAAATAGATTTTGCGTCAGGGTTGTGCCAGAAAAGTGACAGTATCCGATGTACAATCTGGGCCTTATACATTTCTTTTTTACAACTCTGCCACAAAGTAATTGGCAACAAGGTGAAATGTGACTGTAAATCTGTTCTGCTTAATTGGGTATGAAGTCTGAATCTTCAAATATTCTATGGGGTTAAGGTGCCTGCTGCAGAGATCTTTGTGTTCCCAGTAAATCTGAGAGAATAGTACTAATGGTATGATAACTCTGGTGGCAACACATTTGCTGGAAAGATCTGTGCTTTGTTTAGTCCCAGTTTTGACTCAAAGTAGTATAAAGGGGTAAAGTGTCTCCTGCAAACACATCATGTAACATGCAGATAACAGATTTTTTTAAATGTAGATTAGTAGGTAGGTTACAGCTTTTAACGAGGAGATCCTTTTGTTACTTGCAGTTGCATTGTAGTCCTTTTAATATAGCACAGTGTGCTCGGATGGTATGTGTCTCTCACCCTCACTGTCTTATGTAACATGTCCTATACATTGATTTACAAAATTGTATGATTTATTGTCAATATAATGTTTGCATGTTATATAAAGCGCTCTAACACCCTGTATTGGGATGAATAGCACTCTAAAAGAAATAAAAATACCGGTATTCAAATTGTTATTTTGTGTAAATACTGGGACAGAGCAACACATCTGACTTTCTTACAGTGCATGCATATCTATTATATACATGCTTTGAATTTATGCCGGTCTTAAGTACCTGTAAAGTGCTAACAAGCTGTTTGCTTTTGTTTCACTTCCACTGCATTAACATCTAGGTGTGAGGCTACAGGCAGCTCCAAGCCTGTATACTTAAACAAAGGAGGCCAAATGGCCCCACAAGTTCTGCCTTTGTTATGACCCAGCTGGAGTTTGAAATAACAAAGCCCCCTCCCCGCCCGCAAGTTGCTTCTCGAAACGAAATCAGACAACGAGCCATGGGCGTCCGCAGATATTTTTCAAGGGGGTGGCTAACCTGGCAAATGAAGGGGCGTGGCTAATGTTAATCAATAGGGCGGGCTAAAATGGCAGACAATCAGGATCGGGTAATGCTCAGGCCAAGCTGAGTAAAACAAGCATTGGCATAGCCAATAGGTCTCGCTTTTGGGACCTTATAAGTATTTAGTTATGCAGCAGGTCCCAAAGGCCGGAGCTATTGGCTATGCCAATGCTTGTTGTTATATCTGGGCATGTTGAGAGGCTAGGGGACTGGGTCTCGATGTCGGGTTGGGAGAACAGCAATGACCTACTCAATTTGAATGCATAGGTAATACAACCGGAGGCGTGAAATGAAAGGTTCACTACCAGGAATAACAGGAAGGTAGAAAGTTAGGCTGGTTAGAAAGGTAAGGAGGAGTAGAGGCAGGCATGGTGGTGAGGGGAGAAACAGATGCATGCTAGGAGAGCGCTGTGAGGGAGGGAGGCGAAATGGGAAGAGGCACTGAAAGGTAGGTCGGGTAAAGGCCGTAGTGAAGCAAACAGAAGGGTAGCGAGGGGTGAAGGGTAGACAAAGACGTGAGGTGTAGAAGAAAAAGATTCAGGAGCAGAAACAGGTAAATCAAAGATGGAGAGGGGAGAATAACGCAGTCGTAGAATGTGAGAGGGCCAGATAGAGAGAGGGTGAGGTGTGTCAGAGACAGGTAGAGACAGCTGAGGAAGAGGGAATAATAAAGACTGAGGTAGACAGGTGAGGTAGAGGGGTGCGTTGATGTAAAGGAAGTGCAGAGATTTGTCAGAGAGATGTTACTGAAGAGAAAATGAAGTAGAGGTATTGATAAAGGAGTAAGGTACTAAAAGAAGTAAGGGGGTGAACAGAGGTAGAACGAGTGAAAGGGGAGAGAACACGTAGAAGATGAATGGCAGGGTAAAGTGAGCGATCAGGCAGTGAGTGTGAGGAGTGTGATACAGAGGGATATGTGGCAGTGAGCGCAAGGTGTGGGGTACAGAGGGATATGTTGTGGCAGTGAGCGCGAAGTGTGGGGTACAGAGGGATATGTTGTGGCAGTGAGCGCGAGGTGTGGGGTACAGAGGGATATGTGTGGCAGTGTCGCGAGGTGCGGGGTACAGAGTGATATAAGGCAGTGAGCGCAAGGTGTGGGGTACAGAGGGATATAAGGCAGTGAGCGAGAGGTGTAGGGTACAGAGGGATATGTTGTTGCAGTGAGGGTGAGGTGTGGGGTACAGAGGGGTATGTTGTAGCAGTGAGCGCAAGGTGTGGGTACCGAGGGATATAAGGCAGTGAGCGCAAGGTGTGAGATACAGAGGGATATAAGGCAGTGAGCGAGAGGTGTGGGGTACAGAGGGATATGTTGTGGCAGTGAGCGTGAATTTTGGGGTACAGAGGGATATGTTGTGGCAGTGAGCGTGAGGTGTGGGGTACAGAGAGATATAAGGCAGTGAGCGAGAGTTGTGGGGTACAAAGGGATTTTAGGCAGTGAGCGCGGGAAGTGGGGTACAGAGGGATATAAGGCAGTGAAACACAGGGTCGGGACGTCCTGCCAGACATGATAGGGTGCATACTGACAGATAGATATGTTATTGACACGTGACTGTGTACGTTTTAGTGGGATCTGAAATCCGGGCTATGCTGCAACCTCAATTTTTGACTTGGGAGGATAATGCATCGACCCCCCCCCCCCCCCACCCCCGAACTTCATTCAGAAGACCCCTTGCTCTCAGGCTACACAGTGTTAAAAGGAGGTCTTGGTGTCCAGACCTAGTTTGCCACTTCCCCTTAGGATGCAGCCTGCACTTTCACCTATGGCTGATTAAGGAAAAGACTGCACGAACCAGAAGGCCATTGAGCACTAGTTTGAAGGGGTGGGTGTATTTCCGCACCACCTCTAGCAGTGGTGATGTCAAGTGGCACTCGAGGCAGAGCCTGTTCCGTTTCATGGCCTTAGGGAGAAAAACCCAATCATAGCACACACAACACTGCTGTGTGTCTGCTGGTCTCGGCAGCGCATACCCAACCTGCTGAGCTGCCTCAGGTGGTTCAGGGTGGGATGTATGCTTTCGCAGCTCAAACTGGCCATTGACATTCTGTATGTGATAATCAGCCACAGACAGAATGACAATGGGCGGGAGGGGCTGCGAGGAGGCGTGCAAGGCGCCCCATCAGGGAGTTGAGGCCTCTGGCAGGGAACAGCTCTGCTCCCGGCAGGGTCCAAAATTACG
Source organism: Triturus cristatus (assembly GCF_964204655.1). Classification (NCBI taxonomy): domain Eukaryota; kingdom Metazoa; phylum Chordata; class Amphibia; order Caudata; family Salamandridae; genus Triturus; species Triturus cristatus. The sequence continues at coordinate 456,816,445 of NC_140592.1, read as the reverse complement.
GACAAAAGGTGTCCGTAAAAGCATGGGTGTCCGCAGGGGGGGGCAAGGAGGGGTGCTCCTTGCCCCCCCCTGCGGACGCCCATGCAACGAGCAGGTCCTGCTGAATGTGTCTCAATGCTTGAAAATTAAACCCTACTTGTTCAGCATATTTTACAGTGGAAACCAAATTCTAGGTTTAGTGAGGCCCTGCCGCGGGCCTCGGGAACGGGGCAGCAAGGTCGCGCTGGGGCGCAGGGACGCTGAATCACGGGAGACCACACCAGTGGTCGGCTTGAAGACCCCGCCCCTGAGCGGGCGGCTCCATTTATTTTACCCCGCAGGCCACGCCTGGCCCGCAGATGACGTGGAGCAGTCTGAGAAATAACTAGACCGTCAGATATTACATCCCTATCCAAATCGGTCAACAAATAAACACACAAAACTAATCACAATTTTAAACAGTTCAAACCACAGAGGTGGTAGTACTTGCATGCCCTCCGTCCGCCGCCTCTGGATGTTCTCAGCAGGCAAAGTCTCTCAGTCTCTGGCTGGGGCGAGGGTTAGGCCTCAAGCTATACCTTTGCAGAGAGCCCCGCAGTCGCAGACTGGTGGGGAGTTACGGGACACCTCTTCTCCTCCTCTTTGTGCGGTGACCATGGTCCCATGATTCGCGGTGACTGTCCAGGGCCCTGGTTCATAGTTCGTTTTGAATTTTCCTCCGGGACGGCGGTCCTTTAGGAGGACGGTAGCCCCTGCGCGGAGTGCTTTGTTGGGTAATCTCATGTCGATACAGAGTCGTATCGCTCCTGGCTGCTTCGGCTTTTCTGCGATGACCATTGGAGACACCCAGGGTGTTGGTCTTGACACCTTCTCGATGACGCCTAGCCTTTCCAGGTTGTCTAATTCCTTTTCCACCAGCGGCCGCAGATGGAAAGGGACTCTCCTGTGTCGCAAAGCGACTGGGACGACCGTCCTGTCAATGTGTAGTTTGACCGGGTCACACTTGATTCGTCCGAGGCCTTGGAATAGCTCAGGGAACTGGTTGAGCAGCTCTTCTACTTGGTGAGTCTGTATCCTCCTTGCGAAAGAGTTCAGACCCAGGTCTTCTGCGGTGTGGCTGCTTATTAGAGTGTCTGCTTCTCTGTCAATGTCATTACTTCCAGGTCGTCTGCCTTGACGGGGACTGTGATTTTCCCTTTTAGTGGAAGAGGGGTGTCTGCCCCGTATGCATAGATTCTCGTTTTGGACGACTTCACCGGCGGGCAGGGTTTTAGGCATCGATAGTGCTGAAGGCTCATCACGTTCCCTGTGGCGCGCGTATCGATGACGGCTTGCACTTCCGTCCCTGCCACGTGTACCACACACGTTGGTTGAGGCCTGCGGCGTAACATGAGTTCACGCGCGAACGAGATCAAGTACGCCCCTCTTCGTCATCGTCCGATGACTCTTCACTCGTTTCCTGTTATCTTATCCCTTTCCTCTTCAGATCCTCCGGGGGCCTCCCCTCTGTTACTGACAGTTGCCGTACTGCCTTTGTCGGGGGCCTTCGGTTTCGGAACTCACGGCTTTTGGTGCGCCTCCGGCATACGGATGCGAAATGGTTGGGTATTCCGCAGTTGGTGCACGTTTTCCCTTGCGCGGGGCAGTCTTTCGCGGCATGTGGCTCGTGCCCGCAATACCCACACCTTTGTTTTGTCCCTTCCGCCTTTGAGCTCCTAGATGAGTCTCCTCGTGGTTTTGCTCGGATGGCGTCTGCCCATTCTGTTTTGATGAGCGCTTGGTCCATCTCATTCGCTCTGGCTGCGGACAGGTCATGTGACCTTGCTAGTACTAGCATGTCCTCAAGTGCGAATTTCGGTTGGCGAAGGATGAGCCCTCGTAGCATCTTGTCTCGGCACCCCTGTATTAGTTGTGCGCGTATCTCTTTTGGCTGGTCGTCCTCTGTGCATGTGCTAGCGAGCTCCCGCAGCCGTCCATCGATTCACCTTCCCTTTGCCGTGTTTGGCGCAACTTAAACCGTTCGAAATCTGGGTTTAGTTGTTGGTCAAAATGGGCGTCGAGGGCGGCTACCGCCGCGTTGTAATCGGCGGATGCTCCCGTGTTGGGTAAATGCTTGAATAGCTTGAATATTTCATGCCCTGCGTAGTGCAGGAGCAGGGACCTTTTTATTGCGTCGTCCGTCTCCCTGGTCGCGATGAAATAGTTGTTGAGCCGTTCTATCCAGATTTTCCATCGGGGCGACGCTGTCGCCGGGTCTTCTAGTTCGCTGAACGGGGTTAGAACTCCCGATGCCACGTGTTGGAACGGAATGTGCGCTGGCGCTGCTGCTTGGCCTGTGGTAAATAATTTAATTACCGGGACTTAATTTGATACAGAAACATAATAAAATAGCTCAGTAAATAAGAGGCAGAATCCGTGGTATTAGAGGTTCGGAATGGGCTTTATTCCAATGGTCGATTATAATCGGTTGCTCCAGGTTCCATTACCACGAAGGTTCAGGAAGTGAAGTACATACGTTATTGACAATCAATTACTTTTATACAATAGGCATTACAGTGAGGCCAATACAAGAGGCGTAACAATTGATAGCAAAGATAACATTTCACATGCGTAGCAAAAATAGGCGTAACTGGGAGTGATTTAAAGAACGTCATCAGATGTGATGTCATAAGAGGGCGGTTACATGAAAGAATTTCGCAATGTCAGCAGAAATACTTGGCAGATATGCGCGCGCAGCAGCATGACGTGTAATTGACGTGCAACTAGGGGGTGAAGGGGACTTGACATTTAGCTCTACATGTGGCGACAGAAGTCTGGAGGGTCAAGTCAACCTAATCCCAAATCATATCTAACATCCTATGTTTAAAGAACTATGTTATCCAAAAGAGAGGTCTCTTCGAGTAGAATCTTATTCTATACTGACTATACTGACTGTTAGTGCGTGTACAAGCGTCTAAGTGTCTATACTAGATGCGAGGGCAGGAATCTTCCATAGTAACAGGACTATGAATTACTTGCATGAAGACAGAGAAACCGGGCCTTTGCTCGGTAGCTGGAAGAATGTTTACTTAAACTACTAGACAGGAATGCATTGGGCAGGGATCGGAGCAGATAATTTCGAAGGTGAAATACAGTTCTTGGCAGGCAGCAAGCTGATGTCAGGCTTCGTGAGCCGCGCAGGGAATGAGACAAAATTCATGGTCACAGATGCAGGCTCAGACTGGAGCTTTCAGAGGCAGAAAGCAAGAAAAGTTTGATGACAGAATCAGGGCCTACTTGCCTGGAATGTAAAATGGCATAAGTGAACCATATAAAGCCGGTGGCCTTTCATACTTAGGAATGGAATATCCGGCCTATTCATGGCGGATCTGACAGAGGACATGTTAACGGTGGACGCACATGTATTTGCGTCTTCATAACTGGAACTGGAGGGAACATACATGTACTTGTAACATGCACATAGAACCGTTGGGGTCCAAGATAGGGGACATAACTGACCAGAAAAATCCATATTTCCACATTCCCTCCTTGTCCCCTACTTGCCCGTCAAGAGACATCAATCTTCATTAATCCATTGATCTGTTCGTATAGCATCATTTGTTCTTCTTTCTTCTTCCGGGATTTTGAACGAAAATCTTGATGTGGAATGCACGATGTGGCACACAGACCACAGATCGCTGGTCCACATTGCAGGCATAAGCAGCAACTGAATAGTATGAGAAGGCCAATACCTAGGAAGGATAGAACTCTCCATCCCCAGGCTGATAACACGCTCCAAAACCAACCGGACCAAGTCCAGGTGCCTGGATTCTGGTGTATCTGGCTTACAATCTTATGGAGGCGGGTTATGGCTTTATATACAGATGGCGAATTTTCTGGTATGAAAATGCAACAGCTTGATCCGATGACCCTACAAGCTCCGCCCCTATCGGCCAGGATGACGTCAAGGACAAGACGATTTTGAAGCACAACAATCCGCATAGCAGACTGCTCTTCTGTTAAATTGCCCAAGGCGGAAATAGTTTCGTTCACTACTGCTTCAAGGGTTCTAGTTAATCTACGTATCAGTTTACTATTAGTAACGGTACCTATATAGGGAAAGAGAACTTTATTGAAATCTGTGTATTTTTCCCATGCTGTTTCAGTGTAATCGACTATTGGGAGATCTCTCCTTTCTCTATTGTGTACTAAATGAGTATTTCTGTGATAATCAGGAGGAGCTAGGAAAACAGGTGGCAAAAGAAATCCAATGTAGCAGGTACCATCCAAATCTAGAGGCAAACGTACATATGCCGTCTGACCACATATGAAATAGGAATGGCGGGAAGCTCTAAATGTAGACTTGCCTTGATCACTAAATTCTATTACAGTGGTGCATCTACTATGGCCCATATGTATGGAACCATTCTTTCTTACACATAATTCACCCTTTACTGGAAATATTGACATAGCGGGCAAAATTGGAGTAGCTTCGGATTCGACATTTAGGATCATAAGATTAAGCGTAAAATTACCTAATCCATACACTTCATTTTCTAGATCAGTTCCTGTTCTCTGGGGAAGTCCCTCCTTGTTAGGGTGGCAGACCTTAAGTAAAACTAAATTCAAATTTCCCCATACCCAGTTATCTTGATAAACTGCAGAATTCGAATCTAGGGAATTGATTAAGCTAAACCATGCTCCACAGGAGCCGTTGTGTGTGAACGGGTATGGAAAGAGAGGTAGAATTCCTTTATAATTCTGATAGGGAGGGAGTCGGCCACATATCCAACAATTTGTAGCATTGCTAACCTGATGGGAATGATGTAACATATTAATAAACGTGTTATTGCGCAGCGCAAATCTATAAGACAACTCAAGCGGAGGTAATTCACTAAAAGAATGTTCGGCAGTAACATTGTAAACATGTCTAGAAATAGGATAATATATGTGCAACAATATACTTGCAGTAATTATTAAAAGACTTAAGGAAAACAAAATTAATAACGTCACTGTACAATGACTACGCAGTGATTTACAGTACGCCTGTCGTTTCAACATTTTTCAAGTGTTTTCTCTATTCAGGTCCAAGGGATACATGTCAGAGACAATTCAACCGCTTCACCTTGGAGAGGACTTAAACAATCAAATTGCTCGACTGATTGGACCTAAGTTTCAGTTTATAATGTTCAGAATTACTTTGTTCAACAAGAGGGAGTTTTGAGTCAATGGGTGAAGACACACAAGGTGTGGTATTCACATCTGCTGGTAGTCCATGAAATTTCTTGATATGACTTGAATGAATCCAGCCTTTCCTGCCCTCGATCTTCACGGCTGTCCTTGTGGTGAGCAACACCAGCTGAGGCAACTTCCACCTAGGTTCCAGCTGAGTCTTTCGATCAAAGTTCCTCACGAGGACCAAGTCTCCCGGAACTACGTCATGGGGTTTCACCTCAGTGTTGTCAGGAAAAGCTGCAGCTACCTGTGAACGACAAGATTGTAGTGCAGACATCAAGGAAGCCAAGTAATCTGTCAGCATATTACAGTCAATATCAGTTATTTTGCGTGGTATAGGCGTCCCCCACATATTTGGTGGTCTGCCGAAGATCACTTCATACGGGGATAGCCCTGTTCGAGAGTGTGCTACCATTCTCATGTAAAAGAGTGCAACTGGTAATGCTACTACCCAGTCGACACCTTTCTCTCTGCATATTTTGGACAATCTTATTTTCAGGATCTGATTATGTCTTTCTACGAGACCTGCTGCTTCGGGGTGTCGGACACAGTGGAATTTCCACTGATAGCCTAACAAAAGTGAAACGTGTTTCATTAATTCGGACGAGAACGGCTGGCCGTTATCTGAGTGAACAACACGTGGTAAACCGTATCGTGGGAAGAATTCTCGAACCAACTGTTTGGCAGTAGTCGGGGCCGTGTAATCTGAAACCGGGTATGCCTCCGTCCAACGGGAAAGAGCACAAACAACTACGAGAACATATTTGAATCCTCGACATCGTTCCATCTGGATATAATCCATCTGGAGGACTTCAAAAGGATGATCAGGAGGCTGAAATCCACCCTGTTCTACGGGAACGCTTTTTCCTGGGTTGAACTGACAACAGATCATACAGGTACGAACTTTTTGTTTGGCTGCTGCTCGTAAATGTTTATTGAACCAAATGTGTTGAATGCTATCTAGCATAGCTTTTTCTCCTAGATGTGCGGGACTATGGACAGTGTTAATAATGACTTGGACCATTGAATCAGGAAGGAACCACACAGACTTTTCCTTCATCATCCATCCTTGATCCGTTTGGATCCCTCCTAATTCAGTCCATCTCTTTACTTCTTCTGGTGTAGCATGTGTCTGTATATCAATTACGTCAAGAGTAGGATCTTTAACTGTCATACAATGTGCTGGCGTCGGGACTATTGTCTTTGTCATGTCGGATGTTTGAGTTTGAGCAGTCTGCTTAGCTGTTCTGTCAGCTAAATCATTGCCTTGAGAAATGATATCAGTAACTTTTGTATGAGCTTTACATTTCATAATTGATATTGCAGTGGGTAGATGTATTGCATCTAATAAAGCATGAATGAGGGGTCCGTGCTGAATGTGGGCACCGTGAGAAGTTAAATAACCTCTCTCTCGCCACAGCACGCCGAAGTCATGTACAACTCCGAATGCATAACGTGAATCAGTGTATATGTTGACTTTTTTATTTGTGGCTTGAATACAGGCTTGTGTCAGAGCGACGAGCTCTGCGGCTTGAGCGGACAAGGTATTTATGCAATTTGTTTCAATAATTTCAGTGTCTGTTGTGACTGCGTAAGCGGCCACTAGTTCTCCTGTACCTTTTCTCATACATGAACCATCTACATACAACGTCAGGTCTGGGTCTGACAATGGAACATCGGTTAAATCTTGTCTGGGTTTCGTCGTGATTGTAATAACTTCAATACAGTCATGTGCTAGTGGGTCTGTTCCATTTACAGGTAAAAGGGTGGCAGGATTCAATGTGTTACAACGTCTGATTTCTATATGTGGCTGAAACAATGTTAGTTCGTACCCTGTAAGTCTTGCTATAGTCAAATGTTGTGTTTGCGTTCGATTCAAAAGAACCTCTACTGCATGTGGTACTTGAACTGTCAATGGATGTCCTAACACTATGGCATCGCTTTGTCTGATTGCTAAAGCTGTCGCTGCCACTGATTTCAGGCACGCAGGCAGAGCCTGAGCTACGGGATCTAATGTACTAGAAAAATAAGCACATGGTTTGTGTGATCCTGCTTGTTCCTGTGTGAGTACTGACAAAGCAGTACCTTCGCGTTCTGTAACAAAGAGTGTAAACTGTTTACTGTAACATGGTGTTGCTAAAACAGGTGCTTGACATAAAGCTTTCTTTAAGCTTTCAAAAGCTTGTGTATGTTCCTGAGTCCAAGGGAGAACAGTCGATGTGGCTGCCTCCTGTGTTGTCAACTGAATGAGTGGTTTTGCTAGAAATGCATACTGAGGGATCCACTGCCTACAATATGAAGTGAGGCCTATAAAAGCCCGTACCTCCTTTTGTGTCTTGGGTATTGGCATGTTAGCTATTAACTGAATGCGGTCGGGTGTAAGCTGCCTTCCCTCCTTGGACAGCGAGTGTCCAAGATAAACAACTCGCTGGACACAGAATTGCAGCTTAGAAGGGGACACCTTGTGCCCCTTTTCGGCTAGAAATCGTAAAACTGTCAGTGATGCTTTCTCACATTCGGGTTCGCTTCTCGCGGTGATCAGCATCGACATATTGAAGCAAAGCAGTGTTGACTGGCATGTGTATACTGTCGAGTTCTCGTTTCAGTGCTTGGCTATAGATGCTGGGGCTTTCTGTAAATCCTTGAGGTGCGCGTGAGAATTTGAAGCTACGTCCATTTAAACTAAATCCGAACAAATATTGGCTTTCCGGATCTATTGGGACGCTGAAAAAGGCATTTTTGAGATCAATTACAGTAAAGAATGTTGCTTCGGAATCAATAGCTGTCAGTAATGACGAGATATCTGGAACCACAGGGAATTGTGGTACAATGCATTTGTTTAATTCGCGCAAATCAATAACCAATCGATATACTGGCGGGGCCTTCGGATCTGTTCGTTTAAGAATCGGAATTATCGGTGAATTACATACATTGGAGTCTGTTTCTACAACCACTCCTTGGGCAATGAGTTCGTCAATGATTTGCAGTAAAGCCATTACAGCATCTGGGGGTAACTTGTATTGTCGCATTCGTGGTAGTACCACTCCTGCCTTCAGTGTGACTCGATATGGTGTAATGTTCATGCAACCAACATCAGTAGGGCCTTGTGCCCATAGATGTGTAGGTAAAGTCTGCAATCGGGGATCCATGTCTCTAGATACATAATGACCTTTAAAATCACGTAAAAACAATCTTACTCCTTCTGGAGAACAACATATTATAGCTCCTAGAGCTTTCAGTGTTTTTATTCCTAACAAGTTTTCTGGACATGATTTAGTAAGCAATAAATCTGTAGTTCGGGTCAAAGGTCCTATCGTAAGTGGAAGAGGCTGTGATACTTCATTAACAATAGGTTTTCCTGAAAAACCAAGGGAAATATTCTGTGAGCCTGAGAGGGGTACCCCTGGAACTTCACTACGTTTTATAGTTGTTCGACTTGCCCCTGTATCGAGTAAAAATTTTCGGTCTTGGCCTAATAATTCACTATGTACATAAGGTCCTTCTTGATCTACAGGGGTCTCGATAAGGGGTAAGTCAACTTCCCTCTCTAGGCTGGTTCATGCGTATCGTTGATAATCAGGGTAGTCATACTGTGCGGTCTGGTACAGCTGTCGTGTCGTGGTATGTGTGGCAGCAGCAGGCAACGCTGGTGCGGCTGGCACAAACTGTATAGACTGTTGTGGAGCTGGCATGGACTGTGCATGCTGCGGGGCTCCTTGTTCATTCTGATCCTGTCTAGGTGGTCGTGGTCTTTCTTTTGTATTACCTATGGCGATATTATGTTTCAAAACTGGACAATCGTGTACGTAATGACCTGGCTTTTTACAATAGTTGCATATCCCTTTTATAGGTCCTGTTGAATCACCGGAATGTGTCGTACCCTTTTTATGTCCTTCAGCTGGAACTGTCTGGGAGACTAGCATTTTCATTTTCGTGTCTTTCATGCGTCTTTGTTCATGATCTTGTTCTTCTCTAATTCTATTGTGATGATACTGTAACATTTGTAACATTTGTGATGGGGTGTTACCTTGCCAGGTACTCTCGAATTTTAATACTCTATTCTTCACTTGGGGCAAAGAATTTTCAACTAATTTTGTCACAAACAGATGTGGGTATGACTCGCTACTTGCTTTTATACCACTATTTATACCAAAACATTTTTCGAATCGGGCATAGAAATCACTAGTGTCTTCATCTTGCTTTTGTTTACAGGCTGAGATTGCACCCCAGTCTTCCTTTTTCGTGGTTAATAAACGTGGCAGTACCTGTACTAGTAAACCTGGTAGTGCTTTAGTTTTGTCCCCAAGCCCCGAACCTGGACCTCGGGCCTTTTCTTCATTTTCTAATGCTGTCCAATCTATCTTTTGGTCTCCCACTTCCCACTCTTTTTCCTTGAGTTTTTCGTAAATGCCAGCAGGCATCAATACCTTTAATATGGTCATAATGTCGGGATAGGTATACTCTCCCATGAGTAACATGTCTTTAATTTCTCGGTGGAAACCCGCTGGGTCTTTGTCATGACTGGGTACCACTTTCTTCATTTCTAACAATTCTATTTTCGATATGGGCGTATATACATATACACGTTTAAACTCATTGTCCTCGCCCTTTATTGGGTGCACTTCTCGTAAGGGATTCTGTCTGTCCATGTAATACGTGGTTCTTTCCTTGATGGGCAGTGAGACATGTTCTGGGCATATAAAAAGAATGTACTGCTTTCTTGATTCTAGTATTTCTTTAATTAACTTAGTACCTGAACCTCTCCATCTATTCGTGAGTAATTCAGTCAATATATCAGGTAAGGGACCAGGATCTGAATGTTGGCTTTTATATAGTATAAGAAGTTGTTGAATCATATAAATCCCAGCTAAACGCTGTTCATCTGGGGTGAGATTCAAAAATGTGTGTGCTACTGTATCATCATCATACTTTCCGGGACTGTCAATCCAATGAACGGCTGACCTGGCTAATTCTTGTTCATCCATAGAATCAAGAAAATGATAACCCCTTCGTTCTCGCAGTAATTTGTCAGCGACTTGGAACGAATGCTCGGGGGACCTCATATTTATTTTAGGTGTTTGAAAATTCCTGTTATTTTCTAGACATATCGGACGTATCGGGTCAGTAAGACATCTAGTATTATTACAAGATCTTCCTCTACCTACATAGGCTATAGTTTCTGACTGTCCTGTGGGCAGTCCTGATCCTTCTTCCTCGCTTTGCTCGAACTGGTCTACCGCTAATCTTTCTTCGTGTAAGCGTTCTATTTCTTTACGGATCTTTCGGCACATGGCTATTATACAATTTTGCTTATCATGTCTCCCTTCTGATATATTCTGGCTCCATCTGGTAAGAATTTGCATTGCTTCCGGGTCTACCCCCGGTCGGTCTTGATTTCTGATCACACAATTTATGAGGAAACGTAACAGTTCCCCCTGTATCTCCACTTTCTGGTATTCCATAGCTCTGTTAATACATTCAGAATCTCGCCCTGTTTGGACAAAATGGTATATATTATCTAGATGCGCAGTCATTCCTGGTAACTTCCCTAAATACACCGCGGCTCGCCTGATACGTAATGATGCCAGGGTCATTTCGTCCTCTTTTCCGGGCACAGGGTCATATCTACAATCTATAAGAAGTTCCTTAAGCGTACGGGCATTTATGAGTTTGGGGGTACGTGAATGTGCAGTTTCTTGAAAAGTAAGTTTATTTATTCTGGGTGGCGTAGAAAAGATATTGGTAGCACCTCCGGTAGCCCCGTCTGGGGTATCGGGTGTGAAAGGATTCGTTGAACATGATACAGCAACTATAGGTGTGGATACAGCTATAGAAGTAGCTGTAGGGACAGATGTGGAAACAGATGTGCTTGCCGGAACTTGTGTCAGAACTTGTTGCTGTAGAGATACAGATACAGGATCTTGGCGTTGAACCTCCCCGGCCAACGGTCTATGTGGGGCGGGGTTAGCATACTCGGGAGCTGCGTCATCTAAATATGAGGAAAGAAAAACATCTTCTGCGGTTCTAGGATGCCCCTTGGGATGTACTTTTATTGGAAATAATGGGGGTGGCAAGTCTTTTGGTATCCCCGCAGTAGCCTTAGGTAATCCTTCGGCCAGAAGGGGATACATACCTTTCATAAGGGCATGTCTTTGTCTGTCTACTTGTTCTGATTTCACTCGTGCACCTTCTTCAATTAATAGATTTTCTCGGACTTCATTTGAATTCTCTTTACTCTTCTCTTCCTGTCTACGTGCTTTTTCTGTACGTCTATACGATTCTTTTCGCCATAATTCAATGGCGTCTTTCTGTGATTGTCTAGCTTTCTTTTTCCATAATTCTTCCTCTACTTTCACGATGCACTCTGCATCCCAGGTCCCAGCTGCGGGCCACCTCTGACTTTCTGGTAATTCCTTAGTGTAGTCTACCCATAAATCAAGAAATAATATAGCATCTAGGCCATGTTTATGATACATGAAGTACCCTGGAGTGTCCCTAGGGGGAATAGGAACAGCTTCTTCGAGTACCCCTTTTCTAGTTGTGATCTGTCTTAATTTCGAAAAGAGCGGCATATTGAGAACTGATCTGATACTTGATCTTGAACAAACTTAATACAATAAACACGATAATGAACAGTCATTCATACCACAATATGCAGAACGTATTAACACATTTAACATTTAACATTTAAATGAGCAAACAATGATGATGACGATCTAAGGAAAACTTAATCACTTAAACATAATACTCGGCATTATCTGAATTATTCTGAATTTATATACTTGATATACTAGATATACTGCTAAACAGTACAGATACACTGCTGAAACAGTGCAGACCGGATTTGTGTACCCAAACCCGTCTGGACCGGCACAACTTATGTGCACGCCAGAACGCCTCCCCAGTAATGGTACTCACCGGGTAGCTCGGAACGGAAAGCCTCGGAAACTGAACTGAACTTGAACCGGACTGGACTCGACTCGACTCGAAAACTTCGGACACCGGACTCGACTTGGGACTTCGGAAACTGGTGGGCCTCTGTATACCTCGGATCTTGCTCTCTCAGCTAGGCTCTGGTCGGGATACTTCGCACTTCTCACCGCCTCGTCTGGGTGTTGATCGCAGCCTCAGTCGCCCCCGCTTGACCGGAGGGAGATACAGGAAATCCTGCTGGTACGCGTTATTATCCGTCCAGCTGTGGCAGGAGACCGGGCCTGCAACGCACCGCCGGCGCGTGAGATGAGAAAGGGTCCCTGTTCGGGCGCCATTCATGTGGTAAATAATTTAATTACCGGGACTTAATTTGATACAGAAACATAATAAAATAGCTCAGTAAATAAGAGGCAGAATCCGTGGTATTAGAGGTTCGGAATGGGCTTTATTCCAATGGTCGATTATAATCGGTTGCTCCAGGTTCCATTACCACGAAGGTTCAGGAAGTGAAGTACATACGTTATTGACAATCAATTACTTTTATACAATAGGCATTACAGTGAGGCCAATACAAGAGGCGTAACAATTGATAGCAAAGATAACATTTCACATGCGTAGCAAAAATAGGCGTAACTGGGAGTGATTTAAAGAACGTCATCAGATGTGATGTCATAAGAGGGCGGTTACATGAAAGAATTTCGCAATGTCAGCAGAAATACTTGGCAGATATGCGCGCGCAGCAGCATGACGTGTAATTGACGTGCAACTAGGGGGTGAAGGGGACTTGACATTTAGCTCTACATGTGGCGACAGAAGTCTGGAGGGTCAAGTCAACCTAATCCCAAATCATATCTAACATCCTATGTTTAAAGAACTATGTTATCCAAAAGAGAGGTCTCTTCGAGTAGAATCTTATTCTATACTGACTATACTGACTGTTAGTGCGTGTACAAGCGTCTAAGTGTCTATACTAGATGCGAGGGCAGGAATCTTCCATAGTAACAGGACTATGAATTACTTGCATGAAGACAGAGAAACCGGGCCTTTGCTCGGTAGCTGGAAGAATGTTTACTTAAACTACTAGACAGGAATGCATTGGGCAGGGATCGGAGCAGATAATTTCGAAGGTGAAATACAGTTCTTGGCAGGCAGTAAGCTGATGTCAGGCTTCGTGAGCCGCGCAGGGAATGAGACAAAGTTCATGGTCACAGATGCAGGCTCAGACTGGAGCTTTCAGAGGCAGAAAGCAAGAAAAGTTTGATGACAGAATCAGGGCCTACTTGCCTGGACTGTAAAATGGCATAAGTGAACCATATAAAGCCGGTGGCCTTTCATACTTAGGAATGGAATATCCGGCCTATTCATGGCGGATCTGACAGAGGACATGTTAACGGTGGACGCACATGTATTTGCGTCTTCATAACTGGAACTGGAGGGAACATACATGTACTTGTAACATGCACATAGAACCGTTGGGGTCCAAGATAGGGGACATAACTGACCAGAAAAATCCATATTTCCACAGGCCAGGTGCAGCTCCTGGGCCTGGTGCGGCCCCTTGGTCGTTGTCGCCCATCGTGCGTACTGCAGGCATCTGCCTTGGCTTTGTGGGGCAGGTGGCGTGTCCCTCCCCTGTTGGCTTGCTGTTTTATGTGTCACACCTCCGTGTGTGCCGATATCCCCTTTTCTCCCCTCTCCTCTCTGAGGTATTGAAGGCTGTAAAAGGGCAGTGGCAGTGGGCCTCAATCAGGGGTGTGTTGTGGGCCTGTGTATCTTTCCAGCGCAGGTGCCCTGTCCTTCTTTTCTTTTTTTGGATTGTCAAAGCTTGTTTTTTTCCCTTTTGCTGTGCTTGGGGCCCACTTCGGAATTTTCCTGCCTTCAAATGAGCCGGTTGTGGGGGATTCTTGGCTCTTATCTGCCTTCACACGATCTAGCTGGCAGTTGTACAGGGTGGGTCTTCGAGGCAGCACTCACCCTGTAGCTGGATCTGCTTCACCGCGGTGCCGCGTGGTCTCAGGCCCTCGCCTAGGCCGGGTGCGCGTGTATTGGTTTCCGGCGCTCCGCTCTACATGTGCAGCGGCGCTCGGCTGCTGGTGCGCGCGTCGGTGTCCGCCCCACCCTCGTCGCCAGTGTGGTGAGGCCCTGCCGCGGGCCTCGGGAATGGGGCAGCAAGGTCGCGCTGGGGCGCGGGGACGCTGAATCACGGGAGACCACACCAGTGCTCGGTTTGAAGACCCCACCCCCGAGCGAGCGGCTCCATTTATTTTACCCCGCAGGCCACGCCTGGCCCGCGGATGACGAGGAGCGGTCTGAGAAATAACTAGACCGTCAGATATTACATCAGGCAGGGTGGGCGGCTTCTACATATAGTGTAGAAAATAGTGGGTGGACAACGCCCACTCGCGTATACCCTATTGAGATATGTACTTGAAGTATACACCCCAGAACAAAGTTTAACATGACGACAACAGTCCAAAAGTAAGATGCGTAAAATGGGTAATTTCACAGTCCTTACACATTTTACCCAGAAGAATATTATGCAATATCCTGTTTACCCCTATTTGAATTTGGTTTCCAGTGACACAGGGATTATAGGCAAAGGCGGGGCACACTATTTACTGGATGTGGCTTTGCATGAAAACCTAGGGATGTTTACACTGTTCCTGTACCATTATGTATAATTTGCATGAATAAGGAGGAGAAAGAGATGGCACTTTGTAAAGCCACCTTGCATTTCACTTGTATCAACCTTGAAGCTTAAAACATATTTTGGACTAAAAAGTTGATTAACATTTCAGTTTGCGTTGCTTAGCACGACGCAACCGCTAAATTATAATAAATAGGGCCCATAGTGAAAGCAGTGACATGGAGGAATGTGGCAACTTTAGGCTCTTGCAATACATTTAATATGTTTCTGAAGACAGTAATTCAAGCAGAGTGACTGCTCTTTTTGGGGTCTAGCCTGTGAGAGCATGTACTGGCACATGTGTCTCGCTCGCGGTACACTATTGTTTACAAAACAGGCTTTAGCCCTCCAATTGCTTACCATTTGTGCGCTTCAGTGTTTCTGTTCTTTGCAGCTTCCCTAATTGACTGGTCCAGCCTAAACGTCACTTCCGATGCTTGATGTGGAACAAGGACCAAGCACAGATTGATTCAACGTAATCAGTGTCCGTTCGCTGCTTCCTACATGATTGAGGTACTATTTCTCCACCCCAACTCCCGCTGCTCCCTCTATTGCGCTTTTTTGTCGCGTTTTGTTGCTTCCTCTTCATTGTTTAATGCCTGCTGATTGGACCCAACACCCTCCCATAGTTGTTGTTTGCACCCCTGCGTACTTGCTTCCCGATCCTTTACCCCCCTTCCAACTCCTGGTGTTATTGATTGTTTTTTTCTACCCTCCCTCATTCTTCTTGGAAAGGTGTTTCATTGCTGTTGTTTTAAAAAAAAATCATTTGCCCCTTACATTGTGCCTCACCTACGTGAGTGTGCATGCATGTATTATCATACATGTGCAGATGATTTCTGACATCTCCTCACCCTCTTACCCCAGACCACCTCATCCAAAAGCGATAAAGGCAATGGATGTGTGCTTTCTGATAAACATACAAATGACTATTTAGCCTAAGGCGCTAGATAATACGCTGTGCATGTGAGATGATGTGCATTGGTTTTAAACAGGGCAGTTTGAGACATGGATCAAAGTTATGTTTTTGCAAACTTGAAAAGTGTCCGCACAGTTGACTGCGGGACTCTGCAGGGCAACAAAGGCTGAAGGCACAGGTCTGCTGCCTGCAAATGTTTCCCATACGGTGAGACACAGACCAGTCCTTTGGCCTCACAGAGCCTTCTGAGCTGTGAGACAGATCAGACACTGAAGGATGGGCCTACCCCACCTACTTCCCAGTGCTTTATTTGAGCCAGTGGTTTCCGGTGCTCAGCACCAGCGCTTGATCATCTACACCCTTGCTTTTTATGAGCACCAGTTAAGCACACATAAGCACACATACATTTACGGGGAGACTAAGTGATTTGCCCAGAATCAAGGGCCGACGCCGAGACTCAAACCTGGTCTCCCACCGCTGAAGTTGGCAGCTCTGGCCATTACGCCTCATCCTCTCTCCACATTCATGGTTAGTAGTTGGTTCTGGTTTAGACGGCACTAACAGGAGAAATGGGCTACTGCAAGCTGCCCCGTGACAAGAGTCCCGGCACTTATTTTTTTTATACAAATTAACCACTGCTACTTCCCTAGTTCCACACTCATTCCTCCTTTATTTATGTTGAACATTTTCTTGAAGGCGGAACCTACTCCACGCACCTGCAATCATGTTTTTCGGATATCCTAGCTATTCTCGGATATCCTAGCAAACACAATAAGATGATGGAAGGAGTACTGAAACTTTTCAGAAACTCACCCCCAGTCACAGATCTAGGTTAAATCCATCATCATTCTTCTGCTCACTAAGCACCCCAGTTTGGATACAGCCATATGCAAATCAGTCTTGACCTTACTTCTCATGGGAACAGTCCAGCCTGAACTGCCAGGACAGGTCCTCCTTGGCCTGGAAACAAGCATCCTGGGACCGGTTTTAGGGTTTCACCCCTCAACAGCCGGGCTAGCTTGAATCCAGTGGCAAAGTGAGCAAGGGACCCACATCTGGGCATACCCGGCCACTTAGGGTGAACATAGTAAACACAAAAGGATGATGGACCGAGTACTGAAACTTTTCAGTCACTCACCCCCAGTCACAGATCTGGGTTTAATCTATCATTGTTCTTCTGCTCACTAAGCCACCCCAGTTTGGCCCCAGCCATATGCAAATCAGTCTTGACCCTGTTCCTCTTGGGAACAGTCCAGCCCAAACTGCCAGGCCAGGTCCTCCCTGACCTGGAAACAAGCATCCTTGGACAGGTTTTGGGCATCATCCCTGGGGACATTACCAGCCGCTTCTTTGAAATGGAATAGGTCTCGCATTTACGAGACTTTCATCTATTGGCATTGTAAATTTCAATACCTTTTATTTATGTGTTATCAAAACAGATAAATAAAACGCATTGTCATTTACAATGCCAAAAGCTTAAACACTCGCAAATGCGAGACCTTTTGCATGGCACATGCTTGTTTTTAAAGGGCACAAGGAGAAATGCTGTCATCTGCAGGGGTGGTGCTGCAGGCACCTTTAGACAGAAATCATTTTTTGCACAAAAACATGCACTCATTTTTTTTGCTCAAAATTTGTTTCCAGCTGTGTCTCTATCACTTTCTCAACTAAATAAGCATTGGCAAAGTCAATAGTTCTTGCGGGAACACCACCCTCCCAGGCCCGGCTAAGCTACACCTTGCTCCTCTCAGATCTACCCTAAATGCAGCAGCCAGAATGGTGACGGGAGTAAAGAAATACGAACACATCTCCCCCGCTCTCAAAGAGCTCAACTGACTCCCAATTGAATTGCATGCTAACTTCAGAACTTCCTGTCTGACCCACAAAGCTCTCCACACTGGCAAACCCACCTATCTAGCCGTCAAACTCAACAAAGTGGGACAGACAAGAAATCTCAGGAGCATCAACACTATGCTACTCATCCCCCTAAAAACCCGCAAACAAAAGACCTTGTGTCGGTCTTTCTCTGGGAATGCACCCAGAATTTGGAATGCCATCCCTATACATATCAGGACTAACCCTTCCTTCAAAGAATTCAAAAGCCAGCTCAAAGTGCTCTTCTTCAATCGAGCTCTCTCGAATTGACAAGGGTCCAACAGTTACCGATCCAACATCAACTGAGGATCCAGTCACTACGATAAAACTCCTTACAGCACCTTACTCTTGCCCCGCACATTAATCTCCCTGACTATTATCACCTCCACTACTACTCTGCATTCGTCTGATACATGACTTTTGCCGATCAATCACCCATCTTTGAACACTTTGTTTATTGTTCCACTCTTTGTATACCCAACTGTTATTCAACCAATATTGTAAAGCGCTCCGATACCTTCGGGTCTGGCTAGCGCTATATAAAACTCCAAAATAAATAAATAAATAAAAATAAATAAGAGCTATTGACCTTGCCAATGTGTTTTAGCCATGTTTTACACCAATGTGTCTGCTGTTCAGCATGGCTAAAAATCAGAGGAGTGCAGTGGAGGATCATGTCGGGGAGAGCGCAGAGCAGGGAAGGAGCGTAGAGCAGAGTTGGGGCGTAGAGTGGAGTAGGGACATAGGGCGGAAGGGCATGGAGTAGAGGGGCATAGAGTCGAGGGGCATAGAGTGGAGTAGAGCGCCGTGGAGTGGAGTGGCGTAGAGTGGAGTCATAGAGTGAAGTGGCGTAGAGTGGAGAAGAGTTGTAGAGTGGAGTGGCGTAGAGCAGAGGGGTGAGGAACGGAGTGGCATAGAACGGAGTAGAGTGGCGTAGAATGGAGTGGAGTAAAGTGGAATTTCATAAGGTGGGGTAGAGAGGAGTAAAGTAGAGTGTCAGTGGAGGGGCATATTGTGGATTAAAGTGTCAGAGTGGAGTAGAATGGAGTGTAGTGCCTTATAGTGGAGTGGAGTAGAGTGGCATGGTGTGGAGTAAAGTGTCACAGACTGTAGTAAAGTGTTAGAGTGGCGTAGAGGAGAGTAAAGTGGCATGGGGTCTTGCAGAGTAGAGTAGCGTAGAGTGGAGTGGTCTAGTGTGAAGTGGCACAGAGTGGTGTAGAAAGGAGTGAAGTGTGGTGGAGTGGAGTGTCGTGGAGTAGAGTGTTGTAGGGTTGAGTGGTGTAGGGTGTAGTGGCAAAATGTGGAGCTTGCGTGGTGTGATAGTGCACTGCCATTACAGGCAACAGATTTTCATTTGAAAAGACAATTACATTTGTACATACAGTTTTACTGCTATAACTACACAGCACACAAAAGATGAAGGGGAAACATGGTGGCCGACAGGTAGTGCCCGTCATGAGCTCTCTCTCTCATTTGGCAATTCGTAGCTACACTCACTTGTGTTTTTGAAGTTCGGGGTCTGCAGCGCAGCGCTGTGGTCTGGAGATGCAAGCGGGGGTCTACACGGATCCCGAGGTTTTTTTGGGGGGGCCGTGGATTGGCTCACCGGCTTGCCCTGCGCAACGAGGCAGTGTGTGGGTGGAGGCTGCAGCACGGCTCAGTAGGGGCCGGGGCGCCGCTGCCAGGATCGGCTTACGGGGCAGTGGGAGCAGCAGATGTGCAGGTTGCGACCGGAGCCGCATTTGCCTCCCTGGACAACATGCATCCACACATGGCGGCAGCAAGGTGGAGGATGCCTCCCAGGGACCCCTGATGACCCCGGTGAGGAAAGGGAAGGATGATCGGGAGTCTGCTGGATTAGGCATGTTTTTGAATCTAGTGGCTGATCTAAAGCAATGGAGGCTACCGCTACTAGTAAAGGGGGGAAAGATATATAGTGCTTAGACAATAGGTTAAGCCCTGGCAGCAGAGGATAATGTGGAGTTTGACCAGAGAAACTCCTGGCCCACCACCACCTCAAATCAAACCCAAGATCAAAGAGGGTTGGTTACCGCAACGGATAGTCAGGCCGACTAAACCAGCATGGAGAGGCTTCTATCTACCCTGCTAATGGAAGTTAGGGAAAAGTTTGCAGTCTCTGAACTAAACCAACAAAAGATCCAGGGTACGTGTGAGGCTTTGGAAGATAAGATAAACAACTTGATGGAAAGAGTTAAGGCAATGGAGGATAATCTTTCCAAAACGGTCGTAACTAATTAAGATGCGATTCAGAGGCTGAAGAATGGGGATAAAGAGCTTCGGAACAAGCTAGTAGCCCTCGAAAACAGAGCACGGAGAAATAACATTAGGATTCTGAATGTCTCAGAAGGTCTCAAGGGAGAGAACATTTGGAGTTTTACGATCAGGCTTCTAAAATAATTCAATATGGATATGGAGGAACGCAGCTTAGAAGATGACATTCAAAGAGTACACTGTAACCTGTTTTTAAGAAGACCAAGGAGAAATAAAACGAGATGGAGCTTGGTAAATTTCAAGTCATACTCTCTTAAAGAGAAAATTCTCGCTGGGGCCCTTAAAGCAGGAAAATACAAGAAAGGAGACTGGTCTTTCCGTATCAGATCAGACATTTCACATACCACGCAAGACAGACAGTGAAAGCTAGGGACGTTTATTCAAGGACTGAGTGGTTTGTGTGTTACTGCCAACCTTTGCTTCCCTGCCTCAGATTAAAGCACATCAGAAATAATTTAATTGCCATGATATAGCGAGCGAGCTCAAATGAGGTAATCACCAGAATACCTCTAGTTAATTGGGAGGGTTCCCCGGTGTGGGATGGGTGGGTCACTAGAAATAAGAAAATACTAATAAGCACAGGTTTTGTTTTCACTGGGTGGTGGAGCATGTGGGAGAAAAGTTACAAAAAAATCCTCATTAGTTAAAATGGCCCAGGCGGATCACTTAGATTCATTAGCCTCCCACGTATGGTTAGTAAATCCAGGGTACTGCGATCCTGGCCACTCTATTTATGGTGAGTTCAGATAGATTTAGACATTGGAATGTTCTATCCTGGAACATCAATGGTCTTAGGGTCGCTCCTAGAAGAAAGAGAATCTGAGACTCTCAGATAGTGAGGTTTTTCTTATACAGGAGTCCCATCTGCGTAAAGATGAATGGGCTGAGATACTCAAAGGCCAGAAGTGGATAGATCATTGCATGTGTACCACTCAGTCATGCTCGGTGAAGGTGGTTGCGCTCCTTTTTAAAAAATCCATCCAAGCTAGTTTAGGGGATTGTGTGGTTGACCCTTTTTGCAGATGGGCAATAGTCAAGGTTAAAATGTATGGCTCATTGTTGACATTTGTGGGGTACTCGGTCCTAATTAAGATTACCCTGCCCCTCTTCGTGCTTTACTCCTTCAACTGGTTGATATTAATGATCCGATCATACTGGGAGGGGACTTTAATGTAGTTATTGATCCCACCCAAGATACATCATAGAGGAGGGCAGCTGCCGCGACTCCCACAATGAGAATTGCCCTGGAACAGTTGATGGTGGACATTGGCCTCATCGATATCTGGAGTCTTATGGGTTGTATGGAACAGACGGCGGGGGAAAGTTTACTTTTCATAACAAACATATGCAAAGGCCTTCGACAGGGTCAGCTGGCCCTTTCTGTATAAGATGATCCAGTGTTTTTGCCTAGGAGAGGTCTTCTTAGCAGCAGTTAGGGCCCTGTATGAAAAACCCTCAGCCAGGATCCTAGTTAACGGGATCCCAACTAAATTAATGAATATCGGTAGGGGGACCAGACGAGGATGTACTCTCTCCCCCCTTCTTTTTAACCTTTACATTGGGGCCACTGGTGTGTAAACTAAGGGCATGCAGGAACTTCTTTCCCTTCATCTGTAATGGTTGGAAGAAAAAAGTTGGTTTGTACGCCGATGACCTGATGATTTTTACAGGAGATCTGCCTAAGTCCCTCCCTGCAATTTGGGAGATTTTGGAAGGGTGTCCGGATACTCTATCAATCAGCAAAAAACTGAGTTAATGCAGTGGAACACCCATTCCACATCTGATTTAACAAGGCAAGAAATAAGATATCTGGGAGTTCAAGTAGTGCATAATCTGGAGAAACTCGCTCAATTAAATTTAGAAAATTTAGCTTCCAGTGTCAGAAATCTACTACACGCCTGGGGTGCCCTCCCACTGTCCTTCGTAGGTAGATCTAATCGCCTGAAAATGTCTATTCTTCCAAATGTACCTTTCTGTTAACGTTATTCCCTTAGAACTTAAGAAAGAGTGGTTTACGAAAGTACAAGGGCAGTTTACTAGTTTTATCTGGGGAGATAAATGGCCTAGAATTTCCTGGAAGAAGCTTCGTAGAAAGAAAGAACTTGGCGGTATCGCCAGCCAAGATCTTTACCAATATTACTGTGCTTTCCAGTTAAAGTATTTCCGACAGGTATTGAGGGGTAGCTCTTGTTTGTCCAGTCTCTTTAGAGCTCTCACTGCAGGTTCTTCAGATCAAGTAGAGTTTTTCTTCCTCAAATTCGGCCACCCTACATTTTTTTTAAGTCAAGCTAAAGATTTTAGTGGGTGCGTATAAGAGCTGGTACCAAATACGACTTTGCCTACAAATACCCTACCATACAATGCTCCAATGTAAGGGTCACTCCCAGCACCCGGGATGCAAGTTGTTTTGTGTCAGGTTTGAGTAGCTCAGCATTTCTATTTATTCTCTTTTGATTCTGGTACTTGTGATCATGTAGTTCTAATAGGAAACACAAAACTACATATACAGAATGCCAAAGAAAACAGGCATTGGCAATGTCAATAGGTCTGCCTTATAAATCAGTGCCTCTTCAGTCATTGAGTTTTAGGCACTCATTAAGCCGTCATACATGGACTCTATCACACATTATTGCACTCACTCATGCATTCACCCACTTACATAACTACAATAAATAACACAAACCCAACAACATATGAAAGGTAAATTAAATGAATAACAGTATAAAATAGAGAACATGCGGACACCTAAACATGGTTAGTATATGCTTGCAATAATAAATACGCTTAAACATAGCAGCAGGGAGGGGGCACTTGCAATGGTGTTGTACACAGTGTATCATTATGTTAAAATTCCAGCATGGTCACCACATTTAGAAGCAGCACATTGACCATCTTGAAATATTGAATCAATGATGCACTATGTACAATAGCAATCCGTGATGATCACTTGGTTTAAGGAGGCACTGGCTGCTTGGGATGCTGTGCACTGCAGATAAAAAGAGTGGCCAGCATGAGCCATTAGCACTGTCTGGGGAGCTGTTGTATGCTCTAAATGAAAATAAAAAGAGAATAAAAGAGATGAGAGGGACCAATAAATGGAAAACTAAAGCACTGACCGAGCAGCTCTGGCACTGAAGCACACTTATTTTCAGATGGGCATGCCCATCTGATTGTCGCAAGGATGCTGCTGGTAAAGCAGAACTGTGCCTTGGGATGACAGTATGTCAGAATGTAAGAGTCTCTCAACAAAGTCAGTATCTGTCGGCCCAAATCCTGTCTAGCTCACAGTGCTTCACCTGAACTCCTAACCTTCTCAGAGTTGCAGGTGATTTTTGCAACCTAGAACATAACCCTCTAGTCCCCAAGGGAACCATGGAAACAGATCCTCACCTTTTGTCACTCACTCAAGCCTGTAGTAAACCTAAGAAAGCCCTGAAAAAGGTTTACAATGCATTTTTTTAAACTATTGTAGTCTATTAAGAAGCAAATGTGCTGCATTTATTAGATTGATACAACTAAACAACATAATTAGCATTACTATCAGGCTGTATAAAATAAACATCCCCACCATGGCAGATTATCTATCTATCCAGGTCTACCCCTACTGAGTGAGCAAAGGGGTATATTAGTAATCTCTGGGATTGACAACAGACCCCATGCCTGGTGTATGTAGTTGAGTGGTCCGTATCATAAGTATAAACTCAGTTTATGCAAGGCTGCATGTAAAGCTGTGCGTTCATTCCAGGACAGGTCTCACTGCCGAAATTCTCCTCTCTGCCCTTAAGGGGACAAGACACAGTTTATATGATAAAAACTACTTTGTTGGAAAGCTGCAGCTTGACTACGGTGTTATGTCTAAAATGCTAGAAACTGTTGCTGTCCAGTAAAAAGAAACAGTACACCCACTGAACAAACAACAAAGACGTTGGTAAGAACGCAGACGTCTGCTGTGAATTTCTGGAACTTTAAAACTACAGTTTTTCTTCATGTGACTGTTTAAATAGAACTCTTTGTTTCTGTGCAATTGGTACAGTGAAAACTGATGTTTTTTTCCACCTGTGAATGTTTAAATTTGTGTCCTAGTTTCCCCTGTACTGTGCTTAGGCCTGCAGGGGCAAGACCCCAGCAACAAATCCCCATTTCTTTTATTTTTAAAGTTAAAAAGGCAAAGTACACCCTTGAAGGCTAAACAGAGTGTGTTTGAATAACTGCTTCATCTGCTTTATGGTTTAAACTGTGTTGTGGAAACAGCAGTTTTTCCACCTGTGACTGTTTGAACGCGTGTCCTAGTTTCCCCTCTACTGTGCGTAGGCCTGCCGGGGCCGGCCCCCAGCCGTATAGATACCCCCCGCCCCCGTTTTTTGATTTTTAAAGTTAAAAAGGCAAAGTACACCCTCAGAGGGTAATCCGAGTGTGTTTACAATACTTCTTCATCTGCTGTATGGTTTAAACTGTTTTGTCAAAACTAAAGGTTTTTCCACCAGTGACTGTTTGAATTTGTGTCCTAATTTCCTAATGTCTAGGGGTGGGCGGAATTTGCGAAATTAACTTTCGCAAATTATCGCGAAAATGTTTAAAATTATCGTAAACAAGCGGAAATATCGCGAAGATGCGGAAGTTTTTTTCCGGCATGTTCGCGAGATTTTCTGCATGTTTGCGGGTCGCCAACTTACCCAAGTGGTTGCTTGCGGGCGCGGCCATCTTGTTTTGAGTTGTCTCGCGGTGCATGATCGCGAGAAGAAAGA
Source organism: Triturus cristatus (assembly GCF_964204655.1). Lineage (NCBI taxonomy): Eukaryota > Metazoa > Chordata > Amphibia > Caudata > Salamandridae > Triturus > Triturus cristatus. The sequence goes on along the minus strand of NC_140592.1, from coordinate 456,791,802 downwards.
CGTGATCACGCGACGCATGACGTCACTGCGGGCGCGAACTGTCGCGAGACAGCGCAAATGGCTAAAAACAATACAACAACTCATGGAGAACGCGACCGGATCAAGAAAACTTGTCGGCGAACGCAGGGATTCAGGTAAGGCGATCGCGCGCGCGCAAGAATGTATTATTTTACAGCGCGAGGAAGAAACAAATTATCGCCAAGCTGCGGAAACCGGAATTTTTGACATTTTCGTGCTCTCCGCGGAACGCGAAAATGTCAAATTATCGCAATTTCCGCGAACGGAACGAAATTTTCGCCCAGGCCTACTAATGTCCTAATTTTGAGCTTGTCTGGTTCCAAGGAGATTCTGGTCTTCAAGAGTAGCTTCCCTGCCCCTGTGCCATCAGCCTGTCGTTATGGTCACATGCCCCTTATAGAAGTTTCCTACTGGTCGTTATTTCTGTGCACTTATTGCTTCCTATATCTGGGGTTCCTATTAGACTTAGGGCTTAGGGTTCTGACTGGCTGATAGGTTTGGAATTCTGATTGGTTCCTGAGGCTGGGTTTTCTATTGGACTTAGGGCTTAGGGTTAGGGGTCTGATTCGTTGCTAGGACTAGGGCAGTGATTGGTTGCAAGGACCTGGTCTCCTATTGGTCCTAGGGCTTAGGGCTAGTGTTCTGATTGGTTAGGGTTAGAGCTAGGCTTCCCATTGGCCAAAGATGTCACCTGATCACTAGGGCTATTTAAGCTTAGAGGTCAGGGCGTCTCAGCCTGGGCGGAGAGGCTAAGGGCACAGAGGAAAAGGGCAGCTGCCTGTTTGGGCCTGTTCGGGACAGGTAGGTCCTAGGGCCAGAAATGCTGCCCTATTTTCCATTCACCAGCACCAACTGTAACTCATCCACAAACATATTAACACACTCACAGCAAATATACTCGACTCATGTACAACAAAGAAACCCTAACCACATATCATTGTTTCAAAAACTACTAGAAATCCCCATCAACCCATTGCACATATACACCTCTACGCAACCCAATGGCACCTTCACTCTCCCTCAAAACACCACTCTGTCCTATTCAACTAACAAACCCACACATCACCAACACAACACAAAGCCACATTATACATAACTTTAATCCATCCAGACACACACTTCATGTTCATACAAAGCACCAGCTCTACCTTCTACTTGCTCCTAACAGACCAATTTTTGTCACCACCAAACCTATACTCAGCCCTACTTCATTTCATCCACCAACACCATACTCCTCTTTTTCCAAAAATCAAATGAAACAATCCTCACTCCACCACACACATTAACTCTTCCAGCTATCAAAACTAACACAAACGAGGAGGAGCCTAGCGCGCAACCATGATGGACGCGTAGGCACAGGGCTCCCGAGACTCACGCAGCCTCCCACGATTATCCTGGATTTCATCCTGATCTTTTGAAGGAATACTACGGGTGAACCTACGCTGAGGACACCCCTGTTCTCAAAACTCAAATCGGACTCTGGGAACTTTACTTCTTCGGTCTTTGGGAAAGAGGCCTGCTCCGCGACGCTGCCCCGGGCTCGGGTTGGCATCTTCCCCGTGTCCCAATTGAACAACAACGGATCCGGAGCGTCGGGCTGACCCGTGCACCCCGGGTTTCACTTTCGCTTTTGACTCTCCTCAGTGACGTGGAGAGCGGGTGCCTGTGAAGGCTCCACATCTGAGCAGCCCGGAGGCCGGCGGGTGAGATCGGTAGTGGGAGCTGTCTACCACTGATTGTGGTGTGCCCCCCCAGGGAACCACTGCAACACACGGGCATCCGGTGGTTGGTTTCCCCTGCCGTGTAATGGCGGTCCGACTAGACAGGGACAAGCTAAGGCCCAAGGCTACCCGGAGAGGTGGCTATGTGCAGACGAATAACATGGATCGGTATGCCCATCAGAAGGGGTCTCCTGGTCCGAGTGGGCCCGCAGAGGTGGCTCGAGAGGGACCGTCATCCTCGGCGGAGCTGACACTTAACGATGTCATGGGTGCCATCGACGCCATGAAGGAGTCGGTTGGCCAGCGGTTTGACTCTCTGGCCCACAAGCTGGACACCGTGTCAATTGATGTTAACCTACTCAGAGCGGACCTTTCGAAAACCAGCGACAGGGTCAATTCACTTGCTCTCACGACCTCGGGCCTCACGAAAGATGTTACTGACATGCAGACGGAGCTTCACAGTCTGAGGGCCCTCACCGACCTCTCGGTCAAGCGGTTGGAGGATTTTGAAGGCCGGGCACGACGAAACAACGTGCGGATTGTAGGTGTGCCGGAGAGGTCGGAGGATGGGTCAGTGGATCTTTTTGTGGAGGAATTGATCCTGAACCACCTCGTGCCGAAGGGCCTCAGCAAATACTTCATGGTGGAGCGGGCCCACAGAGTCCCGGGGGGTCGACCGAAGCCGGGGGCCCCACCGCGTCCCATCATCGCCAGGATCTTTAACTTTAGGGACCGCGACGCCATCCTACAGACCTCCCGTGTAAATGGCCCGCTGAAGTATGAGAACGTGGACGTTAGCTTTTATCCTGACTTTACTCAGACAGTCCAAAAACAGCGCATGGGGTTTCTGACTGTGAAACGGCGTTTAAGAGACATGGGCCTGAAGTACGCCATGCTTTTCCCGGCTAAGCTTCGTGTTGAACTGGAGGACCAAACCCACTTTTTCGACCGGCCTGATGCGGTGGAGGAATGGCTTGATACATTGCATCGTCGGCGCAGGGGAGATGAACGGACCGAGGACGACGGGGGTGGCTCGGCGGAGCACCCGTGAACTACTGAACTATTGTTCCTGGCTAATCGTGTGTTGAATTCAGACTTTGGTCAGGGGTGACCTAGTACATGGGACTGCATTGCCCTTCCTTTTGTGTTGGGGGGCTGCGGGGTATCTGGTGAGACTCTTCCTCCTCCGGGGGAGTTTTCTTTCTTTTCGTAGACTAGGTTTATGTCGGGGCGACAGGCACACTGCGAGTTGGGGTGGCTAGATGTTCTAGTGCAGGGGTGCAGGGTGGGGGGGTGTGTCATGGGAGTTGGGGGGGTGGTGGTGGGGGAGTTGTTGTTGTTTCAGGTTAGTTTTACACCAGGTGATCGATGTTCTGTTTTTTGCTCTCGTAGTGGGTGGGACGATCGCTGTGGTTGGGATGGGGGGTAGGGGGTTGCATATCTTAACATGGAATGTCAATGGTTTGGGGGATCGTGTGAAGCGAGGGGTGGTGCTACAATATCTGAAGCGTCTCTCTCCTGATATCGTCTTCTTGCAAGAGATGCATTTGGTGGGCAACTCCTGTCAGGCATTGAATAGACGGGGCTACCGTTTGGTGGCCCATTCCGGCTTTACTACTGGGTCCAGAGGGGTAGGCATTATGGTCCGAGCCTCTCTCCCGCTGGAAATTGATGAGGTGAAGCACGATGACCGGGGGCGTTACGTAGTGCTGGTTGGCCGGTGGGAGGGTAGAAATTTATGTTTGGTTTCAGTTTACGTCCCCCCTGGGTTGCAGACTACCACCTTCGCGGATCTGGGAGGTCTATTGCTTGGGCTCCCTGAGGGCCTGTTACTGGTTGGTGGGGACTTTAACTCTGTTGTGTCTGGTAGAGAGGATCGACACCCGCCCAGAGACCTCCCTGGGGCGCATTCTTGGTTATGTGGTTTTATTGACACTATGGGACTGGTTGACTGTTGGAGAACGATGCACCCGGGGCTGGCTCAGTTTACGTTTCACTCTGGGGCCCACGGCTCCCTGTCTAGATTGGATTATGTACTGATGCCGGCCGCCCAAGCCCCAATGATTGGGGAAGTTAAACATCTTGCTCGTGGCATCTCGGATCATTCCCCGGTGCTGCTCCACTTGGATATGGCCTTGGGGGCTGGGGGGAGGGTGGCACCGATTAACCCCTGGTATCTCCGTGACCCCACAGTTCGTGCCCAATTGGTGAAGTCCCTGGACCGGTTTTTCGCGGAAAACCAGGGTTCCGTCGCGTCAGCTTTGACATTGTGGGAGGCCTTTAAGGTGGTGATCCGTGGGCAGGCGCTATCCCTGATCTCCCTTGCTAAAAAGCGTAAAAACGAAGAGGTAGTGCACCTAGAGTCTGACATAACTAGTATGGAAGGGGATCTTGGGCGGGGAGTCACGAGGGAGAAACTTCACGCCCTTAGCCTTAAGCAGTCGGACTATAGGGCCCTGGTTACGAATGCTGCGAAGCTCGCTAGTCGGGAACAGCAGGGGCGCTTGTATGATGTGGGTGACAAGGCTGGAAAACTGATTGCGTGGTTGGAAAAGAGCGAAAGAGTGAATCGAGTGGTTCCGGTGATTGTGCGTGCTGACGGTGTGAGTGTCACGGATCCCGGAGAGATAGTGACTTGTTTTGCAGATCATCTGCGTGACGTCTATACGTCGGTTTCGGATAGGCCGGAGGATGACTCTCGTCAATTGTTACGAGATATTACGTTGCCATGCCTCTCTGTCTCCGACAGAGATTTGATGGACGCGGCATTGACGAATGATGAGATAGCACTGGCGATTCGCGCACTCCGCTCCGGAAAGGCTTTGGGCCCGAATGGTCTGCCGATCGAGTTATACAAGCTTCGTCCTGAGACGCTGGCGCTTCATCTCCGTGAGATGTTTAATGCGTCGCTTAAGGTGGGCTCCCTTTCGCTGGACCAACGGCTTGCAACGATTGTGGTTCTCCACAAAGAGGGGAAGTCGCGAGACGGTTGTGCATCTTATAGGCCTATCTCACTCCTGAATGCCGAACCAAAAATTCTTGCGAAGGTCCTGGCAAATCGACTGATTACTGTAATTGGCGACCTGGTTCATCCGGATCAGTCTGGTTTTATTCCGCATCGCAACACTGCGTTGAACCTGCGGCGCCTACATGGAGTTCTCGCAAAAGTCGACTGTATCCAGGAGCCCACCATTTTGGCGTCTTTGGACGCCACGATGGCGTTCGATACGCTGGAATGGTCGTATCTTTGGGCAGCACTGGCCAAGTTTGGTTTTGGACCCGGATTCATTAAATGGGTGAAACTGTTGTATGTGGAGCCGCTGGCGCAGGTGGTGGTGAATGGTAGGGTGTCTGCCCCCTTTGTGCTCGGGAGGGGCACCCGCCAGGGTTGCCCCTTGTCCCCGCTTCTTTTTGCTCTTGCGCTGGAACCCCTGGCGGCATGGCTGAGGTGGGAACCCTCTATGGCGGGTATCCGGTGGACTCCGACGTTTGAGGACCGTGTGTCACTATACGCTGATGACATTTTGCTCTACCTCACCTCGCCGCGGAAATCATTGATGGTGATGTTCGATGTTTTGACCTCCTTCGGCCGCAATTCTGGGCTTGTTATTAATTGGGCTAAGTCCTGTGTATATGTGTTGGTTGGCGACCCCCCTCTTCTCCCTCGCGGCTGTCCGATTCAAATCTCTCAGGCTGGATTTAAATATTTAGGCATTCACGTCTCCCTCAGTTCAGCGGATCGTTACTCTCTGAACCTGCTGCCGCCGCTTCAGCGGCTTTGGGCGGACGTAGTCCGGTGGCGGAGGCTTCCGTTATCGCCGCTGGGCAGGGCGGCCTTATTTAAAATGATTTCTCTGCCACGTTTTTTGTACGCCCTACAGAATACGCTGGACGTGGTGCCTGCACGATATTTTCGGGAGGTGGAAAGCCTGCAGCGACAGCTGGTGTGGGATGGGAGACCATGCATCGCTCTTGCTAAGCTGACTCTTCCATGGTACGATGGTGGCATAGCTCTTCCTGATATCAGACGGTATTACTGGGCGTCCCAGCTGGTGGCAGTGAACCATGGGACGTATGGCCCGGCTTTGAACCCCGCGTATGAGATGGATAAGCTTCTGTTGCCGGGTGGGGATTTCAATCGAATGCTTTATTCCAAGAAGGGACGCGCTAAACTCACGGGCCCCACGAACAATGCTGTACGCGCATGGCACGGCGCCACTGCTGCTACGGGCTGGAAGGGTCGCCTGACTCGGGCGACTCCGCTGTATGCTTCTGAAGAGTTGGGCGGGCTGTGGCGCACTAAGGGATTTGAGAAGTGGGACACGATTGGTATTAGCCGCGTTGGGGATCTGTGGGCGAAGGGCGCTTTTAAAACGTTCGATGTCCTTCGGACCGAATATAGCCTGAGCGATAGGGAATTCTTTCGTTACGCGCAGATCCGCCACGCCCTGCTTTCTGCCTTTCCAAACCCGGCTGATATTCCTGAGGCCTCCCCTTTGGAAGACCGTATACTTGATGGTTACTTGCCAAACAGCACCATTTCCCTGATCTATAAAAAAATGATTAATACTCGCGCTGACCTCCTCACCCGCCTGCGAGAAGTATGGGTCGCTGATGGCCTAGAATTGGATGACGAGGACTGGGTTGCGGCTGTAGCCTCGCCGAGAGAGGTGGCCATACCCGCTCGCCTCAGATTTGTGCAGTTAAAGATACTACACAGAGTCTATGTTACCGGTCCCCGCTTGCTTCGCTTGGGATATTCGAGTGATGGTTTATGTAGGCGTGGCTGTGGCCTGCTTGGTACTTTTCTGCATATTTTGTGGGAATGTCCAGTGGTTGTCCGGTTCTGGACTAGGGTGCATGCAGTGATGGAGGAGGTCACTGGTGTGGCCCTACTCCCGGAGGCGCGGCGCTGTGTGTTGAATGTGTGGGAACCGACTGATTGTGACGCGGCCCAGGAGCGCTGGGTGACTCTGGGTAATATGATAGCCAAAAGAGACATCGCGCAGCTGTGGGGCTCGGGTAGGTCTCCTACGGTGTCGAAGTGGAGAGAAAACATGGACTGGTGCATGTTCCGGGAGAAAATCGTGTATGTTGCTAGAGGCAAACCCAAAAAATGGAATAAGATGTGGGGTCCGTGGAATTCTTACCGTGGTGATATATGCACGCCCCCCCTGGTGATCGCCTCCGATGTAGCCCTGTCCCCTTAGCTCGGATATTCCTGTTCCTTCCTGGAATTGGTACATGTGTACTTCCCTGCCCCCCCCTCCTGCCTCGCCTAATACTAGCTTTTGCTTATAGTGCCGCTGAGAGGCGGCTGCCCCCCCCCCCCCCATGGGAGAGCAAGTCCCTGCTTATATAGTTTTCATGCCTGGTTTTAGTTTTGTTTTGTTGTTTTTTTTCTCATAAAATGTTAATTCAAAACCTTCTTGTTGTATGGAGTCTAGTTGTGGGCCGATTAGCCGCCCCCCCGTGCAGGTTGCTCATTTGCTCACTGTATTGATTTTCCTTTTTGCACACTAGCGGCCGGCCTCGGAGGTTGTAGGCCCGTGACTGTACATAACTGCTGTGTCAAATAAAGGTTTAAAAAAAAAAAAAAAAAAAACTAACACAAACACTCATAACATACACTCTGACTCTAAACACATCACCACCCCCTTTACCATTCAACTTCCACTCACCAAGAATACTTCACATACAAATCCTTCTCAGGAAACCACAACATCATCCTCTCCTCTCTCTGCTTCACAAAAACAATACATAACACACACACCAGCACAACAAAATAATATACAGACACTATTGCATAATACTTTTAATCAAAAACTAGAAACATATACCCACTCCCGCCCTCCTGACTACACAAATAATACACATCCTAAACCATCTTTACTGACAACCTTTCTCTCTTCCCCCACACCAAACACACATACATCAGCACAACAATTCTCATTCAAATGCCTCTCATCTATTGCACAATTCAGATCCTTGCAACATGACCCACATGCTGCACCACCACTTCTTACTCATACACCTTCCACCCTAGACAGACGCAAACAAAATAAACTACATGCCACTCTTCACAACTTCACATCTCCATGTCTAATAAACAACAAGGTTACTGTACAAAAACAACACAGCTCATCAACGCACTCTCAAAACCATCTCCACCACCTACACACGCAGACCCATCAAAATGTCTTCTAAGCCTGTTGGACAAGGAATACGATATAGAAAAGCAACACAATTGCTATCCTCATTCAGCTAATACCAGCACTAATGACACACATGCTACAAGTTCAAAAAAATATCTGCTTACTCTTCTACAAAACAAGTTACACCATCACTAAAACACAATCTCTAAACTGCCTACTAATAAATGGTCGATCACTCTCTGAAAACAAGCATCACATCTATGACCTACTCACTGGCACACAACCTGAGTTACCCCTCATAACTGAATCATGATTGGGAGATGACATGGCTCCAGTGTTGCATGAAGCCATTCCTGTAGGTTATCAAACTATCACACAAAGTTGTATGGGAAAAGAGGAGGTGGACTAGCTGTTATATTCAAGCAAACAATACATTTCACTAAAGTTGGTGATGTTTCCATACCAGAATGTGAGGCCCTCTTCACCAGATGCAACCCTACACCAACATCTTTCTGTAACTTCCTTCTCCTTTAGAGACATCCACCAAGCAATGCAAGCAATGCAACATTCCCAGACACATTATAGACGCAATTTCAAGCCTGATAACACTATACTCCAACCTATTCATTCTGGGTGACCTCTACATTTGGTTTGACACTCCCAATATGCCCATCCAAAAAACATCGTCACTGGCCTTGACACACTAAACCTACGTCAGATCTTCCATAAACACATAGCTGGACACATCCTAAATGTCATTTTTGCAAATTCAAAAATAGTTATCCTTCAAATGATTACCCCAGTCACATTGTGAGGCCCTCATTTGCTAGCTTTCTAACATAAAAAAACACCACAAAGCAACACACCTAAAACCACCTTACATGCATCCACCTATTGACCGGGAAACGACCTCAGTTTTGAATACTTAGAAACACAACTAACATCTAACACAGATCTAGACACAATAAATTTTGTTAAAAAACAATACAAGTGGCTATAGGAAGTTTTTTGATATCCCAATACCACTCAGAACAACAAAATAGGACAAAAGAAAACGGGCACCTTGGAGAAATACAGAAATAAAAGAGATAAAAAGGCAAATTAGAAAGCTGCAACACACCTGGCTCAAAACAAAGAGCAATCAAGACAAACGTCACCTACAGAAACATAACAGATTAAACAAGTCAGCTATAAAAAAAATACAAAGGGTACTATTCTCACAGAATTCAAAATACTAAATGTGCAAATAATTAATTTTACAAAATTCTCAAGGAATTTTGTAAACCTAAATGCAGAGAAAGAACTGATCCTATTACTCAAGAATTTACAGGCAAATTGGCAAATCATTACACAACCAAAGCAGACACGTTGGACTCCTATTTAAAACATAGGAAAACCACCAGCACCAGCCCATTTCCAAAATAACCCACAAGAGTAGGCTAACCCAGACTCTCCATTCCTTGAAACAAATATCACAATGTGAATTTATGGATCTGGCCACAGCAAGCAGACCCACCGGCAGCCCTTCTGACCTTTGTCCACCACAAATATTCAAAAACATTCTCCTAACTACTTCTGCTGCCACACCAGTAGGAAGACTCATCAATAATTCCTTAACTACGGGAATCTTTCCAGAAGACCTAAAAAAGGAATACTTACACCCATTATTAAAGAAAACTAACATGGATCCGCTTGATTCCGACAACCACAGACCAATTACAAATGGAGCTTTACTGGGCAAACTGATAGAAGTAGCAGCATTCACCCACATGGCACAATTCATGGAAGATTACTCCATACTTTCTGACTCAGTAACAGAATTTCGTCCAAGAAGAGGCACAGATCTGCCCTCATCGCTATCTGGAATAACCTCAAAAACACAGTAGACCACAACGTGATTGCTGGACTATTTCTCTTGGACCTCTCATCTGCCTTTGATACAGTTGACCATGACACTCTAATTTAAAGACTCTACGAAGCCGGCATAGAGGAAACAGCCCTTGACATTTACATTATGATACTTTAAACCATAACATCAATAAAACTCAAGTTGTAGGTGTCATATGGTTCTGGAATGAGAACGACTAGCCTCAGCCAATGGGAGCCCTTTACGTTTCCAGGATGAAATGGAATAACTTCTTTGCCATTTGCAGGCTGAATAAAGATGATACAGGCTTCCTGGGAGTACGTGGGGAGGGATAGTCCAGGCTCATCAGAAAGTTAAGCCCTTTGATGAGCTCACAGTCCCAGACACTAAGGCAATGCTGTTGCTGTCAAGTGATTACTGGGTTCATACTAGGTTAGCTGGGCTACGGAATCTCTGGATCACATTAGAATCTTTATTTTGAGCTGCTGCCCCCAAAATTCCAGTTTAACTCTTTGCCAGGCAACTCATTTTCTCTCCAGAGCAATACACCTCCTCTTGTTCCAGATTTGCAGTTACAATAGTGGTCCTCCATTTATTAGCCGAGTTCCCCACCTTGGGTGGGAAACAGCAATATGGGGTGTCCCAGAAAGAAAAATACCCCAGCTTGGCTGCAGCAATCCATCTGAGTCAAAATGAAATTCAAGGAACTATCTCTCAAAGGATGCAAGTTAGTAAATTGGGCCCTATGCTATTGAGATATCCTAAGCTGGGATATGCTATCTCTGGGCAGGTCTGGGAGCAGAAATGTCCAAGTGATTAAACCGGTCTGATCACTTAAATCCAAAATAATGCACTGTAGTTGCTTTCCAGGAAACCAGTACCAGGGCTTGGGTTGTTGGTATCTTGGTTTTAATAGCCTTTTTGTCTTTCCACTGTCAATTTGCATGGTATTCTTTGTAGTATGTCACAGTTCATCTGTTACATCACAGTTTCAGATTTCGACAGCTCAGCTTTACCTGTCCCAGTACATTATAGTTATTGTGGTTATTGGAGTAGTAACACAATTTACATTAGTGCACGTCTAATACATATTTTGCTCTGGGCTGCATCAGAATGGTACAGCGAAACTAACTGTAAGCAGTTAAATATTAAAACAGTATTATTAATGCAACATTCTGCCTTTGTGTCTGTTCAAATAATAGTCTGTGCTGCAATGCAATATCTTCCCTGCTAAGTCACCACCAGACCATAGGAAGCCAAAAACGTAAATTCTATAACCTGTATTATGGGTCCAACCCAGACATGATATCATAGTAGACGATGTAGGCGGGACGTTAGTCCAAACAACTGCCCAGTGCTGGGTCCCTTGATCATTGCCTTCTATAGGCCACATGCAATATATGTGTTGAAGAGAGACATGTTGCCATCTGTATGGCCTTTGGTGCTTTTGTATGTGAGGAGAAATTGTGGTGCAGGTGCACCTAAGATGTGTTCTGTTTTATGCATTGTATATGTGATTTGTTGTGATCTGTGTTATACCAGTCAAAATGCTTGGAGGAGAGGGATTGCTCAACTGCTTGTATGTAGTTACTTAACAGCAAACCTTGTCAAAGCAGCAAAGAGCGCTGTGCATCTGAAAGAAACACGCAGTGATAGATTCCTTACCTTAGAATTACCCCCAGGCGTCAGGCTGGATCCTGAAAGTTTTCGTCAGCAGTACCCCTGTGCGTCGGTAGGTGGCGTTGTGCGGCTCCGCATCCGTCGTCGGCGTCGTGATTGGCGGGATGACGTCGCGGGCAGTACTTAGATGCCGCCCGGGAAGAGCTAGTACCTCCAGTCATTTTTTGACTGAGTTTTTTCAAAGCCTTTTGTCTCAATTTCTTCGAGTCGATCGACTGGTGTTGTGGGATGTGGGAGACTGTCACCACATGATGTCGGTGACAGACCCACACCGAGTGTGTCTCTACTGCCTGGGGCGCGACCACAACTCCAAGTCATGCCTGGACTGCCGGGCCATGACACCGAAAACTTTGCGGGAGCGGTCCCGAAAGTTGCTGTAAGTCCGGCAGTCGGCTCCGTGCCGTTCAAGGTCCCGGGCCCATGGGAGGTCGAGGGACCGGTCGTGGTGTCGTCACCATCATTCTTCTGGATCTAAGTCTTCGCACTCGGGTCAGGTAAGTCGAAGCATTCCAAAAAGAAGTCAAAGAAGCGTTGTCGCTCTTCGACTTCCCCTCGCCCGGTGCGCGACGCGGCTGATGGTGCAGGTGGTGCCACCCCTGTGGCTCCGGCGGAGCCTGTGATGTCGCCGCTGGCCTACCCTCCATTTCCGAGTCCAGCGGCGATGCCTGCTCAGGTGCAAGAGTTTCTTGCTGCCATGGCCCAACTCTTTGGCCCTCTGGCCCCGCGGGCCCGACTGGGGGTCCGGTTGTTCCATCACCGCTGGCTCCAGCCCCGGCGTCGCCGACGGCTCTGGGTCCAGCGCCGCAGGCCCCCATGGGATCCGGGATCTGACCCCGGTCGACGCCGGTTGACCTTATTACGCCTCCTCGGGACGACGTCGTCCCCGGTTTTAGCCCTGAACAGGACACGGAGCCAGATCAACGTCGATCAACGCTGATTCCGGCGCCGATGGGATTTGTTCCCCTATGTCCGTCCTCCGTATTTTCAGCCTGTCCCACAGACTTCGGAGGAAGGGGAGGACTGGGAGGGGTCTGAGGACCCCTCTCGCACAGGATTGTGCTTATGATCCGGACTGGGCAGAGGATTTGGGGGAAGCCAGTGGTCTTGACAGATCGCCGGACCCTGGCATGCTGTCTTCTCCTACCGTGGCTACGGAGGAGGGAGCAGGTTACGCAGTGGTGTTGCGTAGGGCGTCCGAGGACCTCCACCTCAAACTCCCTACAGTGGCCGTCAGGACGAACATCCTGACAGAAGTGCTCCAACCGGCGGCGACCTCTTCGTAGCCCTTGCTGCCCTTTAATGACGCACTTTCTGACGTTCTTTTGGGCACCTGGTCCAGGCCCAACACAGGGGTTCCTGTGGACAGGAACATGGCCCGACGCCATCGCCTGGTTCCGTGCGACCCCCTCTTCCTCTCTCAACACCCTACTCCTGAGAGCTTGGTTGTGCAGGCCTCTGCGTCCCAAAGCGTGTTCCCTTCCGCGCCTCCGAATAGGGAATCCAAGAAGCTGGAGCAGCTTGGTAAGAAGCTGTTTTCATCTGCCAGCTTAGGGCTGCGGTCGGTGAACACCGTATGCCTCTTGGGACGTTATTCCCACTCTCTGTAGGAGATGGTTGCGCAGGTGCTTCCTAGCTGTTCAGAGGAGGTCCAGACAGTACTCACCCAAGCTGTTGCTGCTGGGAGAGACGCAGCTAAATTCAACATTCGTTGTGGGATTGACACCGCCGACTCGCTGGGCAGGGCGATTTCCAAAATGGTGGCGCTTAGGTGCCATGCCTGGCTCAGAACAACTGGCTTTTCGGGGGATGTCCAGAATACCCTGATGGACATGCTCTTTGATGGCATTCACCTTTTTCGCAATAAGGCAGATAGTGCGCTGTAGCGCTGTAAGGACTCACGGGCTACGGCCAAGTCCTTGAGCCTGTCGGCAACTTGGCCTCCTCCGCCTTCTGCCTTTCGCTCCTTTCGTGGCCGCGGAAGGGGAGCCCCACTACGTTCGCAGAGCCACAGGCCGGCACAGCAACAACCTCAGCGCGGCCGCGGACGTGGGAACAGTCAAAGCGGTTCAGGGGGCCAGCGGGCGAGTCAGTCCACCTCCAAGCCCGCGGCATCCACTGCTAAGCTTTCCTAGTCCGTCCTTTCAGGTCCATCAAACGCTAGTGAGCGGACGGATTCACCATCATCTCCCCCACTGGTGCACCATCACATCGGACTATTGGGTGCTGCAAATTGTCCGAAAGGGCTACTCCCTCCCCTTCGAGACTACCCCTCCAGCCATGCCACTTCAGTACCACTGCATGTCGGGGGATTACTTGGCACTTCTCCAGCAGGAAGTTGGGCCCTCTTGCCAAGGGGGCCATTGTGCGCGTTCCGACACCCGAAAGAGGTCGTGGCTGTTATTCCCACTTCTTCGTGGTTCCAAAGACCTTCGGAACGTCAACGGCTTGTTCAAAATGCTCACATTGGCTCAGGTCTTGTCTGCCCTAGACCCGCAAGACTGGATGGTAGCGTTAGACTTGCAGGACTCCTACTTTCATATTCCCGTCCTGCCGGCCCACCGTCGTTACCTGCGGTTCACGGTTGGCCATGAGCACTTTCAGTTCACCGTACCCTTTTGGCCTTACCAGCGCCCCTCGGGTGTTCACGAAAGTGATGGCGGTGGTCGCAGCTCATCTCCGCAGATCAGGGGTTTCAGTCTTTCCCTATCTCGACGACTGGCTGTTGAAGGCGGGCTCATCCCAGGCAGTCATCTCCCACCTCCAGACTATGGCTGACCTTCTGCATTTGCTGGGGTTCTCCATCAATGTGCCGATGTCACACCTGGTACCCTCTCAGAAGCTCCTTTTCATCGGAGCGGTTCTGGACACGGCGCAGTTTCGGGTTTATCCTCCCGAACAGCGAGTTCGGGACATTTGGGCTATGATTCCAATCTTTCAGCCCTTGTCCTGAGTTTCGGTCAGGATGACCCTGAGGCTGCTGGGCCTCATGGCCTCCTGCATCCTGCTGATCAACTATGCCAGATGGCATATGCGGTCTCTGTATTGGGACTTGAAGTTCCAGTGGGTGCAGCATCAGGGGGATCTGTCCGGACACGTCAAGATCTCGAAGGGCACTGCACAGCAGTTGCAGAGGTGGCTCATGAACCAACACTGGGTCAGCGGCAGATCCCTCTCCCTTTCCCAACCGGAGCACACGATGGTGACGGATGCGTCCCTCCTGGGATGGGGTGGCCACATGGGAGAGGCGGAGATCAGAGACCTCTGGTCTCCGGCGGAGTCCAAGCTCCATATCAACCTTCTGGAGCTTCGGGCGATCCGTCTTGCACTGAAGGCATTCCTTCCCTCTGTCAAGGGGAGCGTAGTGCAGGTGTTCAGGGACAACACCACCGCCATGTGGTATTGTAACAAGCAGGGCGGGGTGGGGTCGTGGACCTTATGTCAGGAGGCTCTGCGCCTCTGGACATGCCTGGAACATCAGGGCATTTCGCTGGTGGTTCAACACCTGGCAGGTTCACTGAACGCCAGGGCAGACGAGCTCAGCCGCGGGTGCATGATGGATCACAAATGGCATCTTCACTCGGAGGTGACGCAAGGTCTCTTTCAACAGTGGGGAGAGCCTTGGTTAGATCTATTTGCCACCGAAGAGAACGTGCAATGTCAGCAGTTCTGTGCGTTGGAATTTCCAAGGCGGCACTCGCTCGGAGACGCTTTTCGTCGCGAGAGGAGTTGCGGTCTATTGTACGCCTGTCCGCCTATACCACTTCTGCCCAGAGTGCTGAAGAAGATCAGATGCGACCGGGTCCAAGTCATTCTTGTGCCGCTGGACTGGGCTCAAAGAGTTTGGTATCCCGAGCTACTCAGTATGAGCGTGGATTCCCCGATTCATCTGTCTCTTCAGGGGGATCTTCTGTCGCAGCAACAGGGGACGGGCCTGCCCCCGAACCGATCCAGTCTCCACCTCCTTGCGTGGAGATTGAGCGGCGGCAGCTGATTCCCTTTGACTTGCCTCCTGAAGTCTGTGATGTCATTCTGGCAGCCAGGCGTCCCTCCACTAAAGTGGTATACGCCTGTAGGTGGAGCAAATTTGTGGCATGGTGCACAGCAAAGGCTGTGGATCCCCTTTCTGCCGCTCTTTCCGAGGTCCTTTTGTTCCTTCTTTCTTTGGACCGACAGGGCTCTGCTCTGGGCACTATTAAAGGCTATCTTTCTGCCATTTCGGCCTTTTTCAGACTACCTGATCAGCCCTCTCTTTTCAAGTCCCCTGTTGTAAATAGATTTCTCAAAGGCATTACACACCTTTTCCCTCCTATTCCGTTTGTGATGCCACAGTGGGACTTGAATCTGTTTCTAACTTATCTGATGTGCGAACCTTTCGAGCCTCTTCACAACTGTCCTCTTCGTCTTTTGACTCTGAAGACTGCCTTCCTGGTTGCCATCACCTCCGCTAGGCGAGTTAGTCAGATCCAGGCTCTTTCTTGTAAGCCTCCTTTCCTTTCCATTCATCCGGACAAGGTGGTGCTCAGGCCCCGGCCTTCCTTTTTGCCAAAAGTAGTCACAGCCTTTATATTGGGCAGACTGTTACCTTGCCCACTTTCTTCCCGCCTCCACATCCTTCCAGAGAGGAAGAAAAGTCCCACCGTCTGGAACCAAAACGTGCGCTTTTGTTTTACCTCCACCACACACAACAGTTCCGGGTGGACGACCAACTCTTTGTTGGCTACGTTGGCACCAAGAAAGGTCGGGCGGTGCACAAGAGGACGATCTCCCGCTGGGTTGTCTTGTGCATCAAAGCCTGTTACTCTTTGGCTAAAAAAGAGCCTCCGGTGGGGCTGCGTGCTCATTCCACTCGAGCAACTGCAGCCACTACTGCATTGGGTCGGGGTATCCCCCTGCAAGACATCTGTCAGGCAGCTACGTGGGCCTCGCTGCACACGTTTACAAAACATTATTGCCTGGACAGCCAAGTCCGGAGAGACGGCTTTTTTGGTTGTTCTGTTCACCAGGACTTTCTGGTGTGATCTTGGTTCGCAGACCCTCCACCGGGGTTGGTATTGCTGGGGTATTTATTCTAAGGTAAGGAATCTATCACTATGTTTTTCTTTCAGATGAACAAGTTACTCACCTTCAGTAACGATGTATCTGTAAGAAACATTAGTAGTAATAGATTCCTTACCGCCCCACCCATCCTCCCCGTTCTGCGTACTGATTTCTAGGGTTAAGGTCGTCCCATTCAGGGCCCTAGTTTCAAGACACCAGTGGTTAGTATCTTGCATGGCTCTGCGTTCCTGGCGCTTAAAGTTGTGTACAGAACTGACATCAGCGCTCATGGGCGGCCTCTAAGTACTGCCCGCGACGTCATCCTGGCGATCACGACGCCAACGACGGACGCGGAGCTGCACAATGCCACCTACCTACACGCAGGAGTACTGCTGACGAAAACTTTCTGGATCCAGCCTGATGCCTGGGGGTAATTCTAAGGTAAGGAATCTATCACTACTAATGTTTCTTACAGATACAGCGTTACCGAAGGTGAGTAACTTGTTCTTTTATACCAAAGGGTGCAGAAGACTATTACACTAGGATATGAACAAACCCATTCAACCTTATATGGTAATGATCCAAATTGCTGCTGTATATTAACAATCATCGGATTGGATTTTGCCCCTTGCCTAAGAAAGGCCAATTCTGATCAGTGGTTGCCGCATGAAGCCCCTCTCTGGTTCCTGATTGTGATCCAGCCTAGCTGGGTTACACATCGGACCAAAACAGTTGCTAAGCTACTGCCCAAAAGACATGGTAGTTCAGTCCACCTCATGACACCTACTGTCCTCACTTATTACCTCTAATCTCCCTAGAACTTGTAAACTTTATATTACATCCCAAAAACATTTGCTGTGTCATATGCAAACTCAGCATATCTTTTTAATGGCGTGCCCTGTGAATATTGAAAGCACAGTATCGATGTGACACAATTGCCAAAATAAAATATTGCAGGTAAATAAGTTTCGATTTTCTGTACCTATCTCCACATATATGTACATATGCCATACATAAACCTTCAAGGTACGTAGATGTGAAGCTAGGAATAGTAAATGTACTTCCCTTTCTCCACTTAGCTTTCAATATTTTGTCTCTGGACATTCTGTCCTTGATCTTCTTGTACCATGATAGCGTTGGGGTCGATAGTCAGTAGTGCAACCATTTTACCAGAGGACAAAGAATACTGTGGTGAAGACGATGGCCACCAGAAGGAATAGATTTGGAAGGAGGTTTATTTTTCGATCTTAGCTTACATTTTATCATCGCAGTTCAGCAATCAGACGTGAAGAACACAAACCATGACCTGTTAGACAGTGCAATATCACGTTTATTCTCCCAGGTGTGGGGGACTTTCTCCGTCTATCAAACAAGCATTGGCACAGCCAATAGGTCTCGCCTTTGGGACCTTGCAAGTAAAAAAAAAACTGAAGTATAAGACTTCACGTTTACATTTACCTCGAAACGGGTCTCTACCGGGCTCTGTTTTGTGTCCTGCCACAGGCGGTCGGTTTATTTCCGGACTGCAGTGACAGCAGGCATTTCGATGTACGCTGCTCACTTCTCACTAATGGAGAAGTTACGGCATGACGTCATGCCAGGTGAGCGTTGCAGGGGAAGGAAGATCCTTTAAAGAGAGTCATTTTCTCTCTGGATTTCCCTTCTCATTTTGAAACTCAGGAACAGCTACATTGTCGTGGTGTCACCAGGGGGCTAAGTGGAAGCTTTTCCAGTATTATATTCAAACCATAGTTGCTTCCTATTTATGTTATGCAACTAACAACCATGGACAAACCCAATAGTCCTGACTTGTTTTAGGTATGATGTTACTTGTTGTACCATATATCTAGATGAAATGACAGAAACAGCAAAATACAAGTCGGAGGGCACACTATGCTAAACACAGATTTTTAGCTTAAGTGTTTTTAAGCCACGGCCTAATTACATTGCCCACGCCCCTTTGAGAGAAGCCCCTTTGAGAGACCCTCCAGTTTGTTCATCCCACTTAAAGCCCTGCTTAGAACCATCTACAGCACAAAGAGGAGGCAATAAGAGACCAGACAGGTCACCAGTCCAGAGATAAATGCTGGGAGCAGCCACACTGTAATGTTAGCAGCACAAGAAGAACCTTCTGAGTATAATAATACTGTAACATAATAATAATGAGTGAATATGGAGTTGCTTTTTAGTTCAGGGTTTCTTCTAATAACGGCTATGGCTGTGTAGAGGGACATGTCTGGGGACATACAGGGCACTCCTCTGAGAACTCTCGGGCACATTCATCACAAGGGGCACAACCATCTTAAATCTTTAGGAATCAATCAAGAAAGGCAATTCTGTGAAAAACCTTTGGACACCTTTCTAGTGCTCGCAGGAAGGTACTGTGGGAAACATCAGGGAACCAGCTTCAATCCCACCAGGGTGTTACCGCGGGAAACCACGGGGCACCATCTCCAACACACACAGGCCTCAGGGCACCCTCTCCACTGCTGACCCGCCCTACTGTGAAAAACCTCAGGGCACCTTCCCCACTGATGACGAGTCCTCCAGAGAGAAACCTCACGGCACCTTCCCAACTGCTGACGAGTCCTCCCGAGAGAAACCTCAGGGCACCTTCCCCACTGTTGACGAGTCCTCCCGAGAGAAATCTCAGTGCACCTTCTTCACTGCTGACTGGCCCTTCTGTGAGAAACCTCAGGGCACCTTATCCACTGCTACGCGGCCTTACTGTGAGAAACTCAGGACACCTTCTCCAGTGCAGATAGGCCTTGCTCTGTTCACTTCAGGCCACCCTGTCCAGTGCTAAACATTGAGAAACCGCTGGGCCCTTCTCCAGTGCTAACAGCCCCTGCTGTAAGAAACCAAGGCTTTCTCCAGTGCTGAGAGGAAGGTGCTGTGAGAAACATCTGCATGGACAGGCATTGTTCTGGTGTACCTCTGAGCATCTGCACCAGCATAGGGCACTGCTGGGAGAAACCGTTCGGCTGTGGGCATCTTCACTAACGCAGGGCACTGTGACGAGAGGAAACTCAGGTCGCCTTTGCCAATACAGACAGACCCCCTGCTTTTCACAATAGAGCCTTTGCAGGGCTTGGGCCTCACCTGCCTTGGCGCATCATGCAAAGACCACATCTACAACAGACCCTTCGACCACCTGTCATCATCACGCGCCTACATTTACATGCCGCAGGCAGGACGCCAATCGATAGACTTGGCATGCTGCCCGCCACCGGGTGTCCTTATTGACTGTTATGTACCAGAGGAGCTAGCGTGCTACGCTATCACTGCCTGTTTCTTATAATCAGTACTTGTCATGGGTTCGTCGCTGGCACGATGCCTGATAGTGAGATAATACCGGTTACAGTTTCATCTTTGTCTTCCGGTGACTCACTCGCTGACGCAGCGCATGGCAGCAGAAGTCATTGTGTACTATGCAGATGCGCTCTGCATTGTTATTATGCTGCCAGGGAGGGAGAAAGAATGACTATTTAGCTGGCCTACGAGGTGGGGGTGTGCACGGGAGCGTGACGGGGCTCCCGAGCCAGTTGGAGCCCGCTGGCGTGGGTGTGCATGCAGGTGACTCCTCTTCCTTTTGGGCGATTGGGTGAGGGGGGGCATGGAATGTGGTTGGAGTTGACGGAACACCACAAAGCCACGTCCTGCCAAGAGGAAACTTTTACCGCAAGGAGGTGAAGTGTAATGCTTTATCGCTGGGCTATCACACATAAAACTAGTGTTGGGCGCAGCTCTGTTCCTGGTGACGAGCATGGGGAAGCCCTCGTGGCTGGGACCAATCCCAGCACGGCTGGGCAGTGACATCTGGGGAATCCCTCACGGCTGGACCAATACCAGCGCGGCTCGGTGATGAAGTTTTCGGAATCTGTGCTCTGCAACGCTAGGCGCAAGAGCCTGCGCGCGCCACACCAAGACATGTGTTTTGAATTATCGCGCACGTATTTGTGCACGATAATTCAAAACACATGGCGGCCATGCGGGTAACCGACACTAATAGGTCATGGGCGGAGCAATGCGCCCGCCTTTAGACAATTGCGTGCTGTCTTCGTTAAAAAGACGCACGCAAAGGCCAATAGCGTGGGCCAAAACAAAAAGCACACGCACAAACCTGTGTGATTCTTAGGTTAGTTTTCGAGAGCCCCTACATGAAGTCTTCGCTAGAACAGCGCATGCGCGCTGTTACAGGCTCGACCTAAAAAGGACTGGGCTGGTATTTCTGAGAAGGTTTAGGGTTCCAGTTTTACGCCAGCCACTATGTTGTTTTTTTAACACAGATTTTATTGAGTTTTCATAGACAAACAGGGTACACATTAGAACTGATGTGCATCTTGGGACACATTAGGTGCCTACATAATGAGCAGTACATTCCGTCATCAATGAAATGGAATAGAATGACATTCCCTCCGTGCCAGCCACTATGTTAAAGGGAACAATAGGGAATTATCCCAATGATCTCGTGAACTCCCTTCCCGCACCTACATGAGAGCTTATCCCTGCTCCACATTAATTCTCGGTTAAGAGACAATTGAGTCGGGCAAGGGGTGAAAATATTGTAGATGTTGGGTCATTGTTGCATACTTGGGAGGTCTGCCGTTGCACGCCCCTTCATGCCCCTAAGGCTGAATCACGATTAGGTCAATCAGCTCCCAGTGTGCCCTACCTGAAAAGTACACTCTGCTCCTTATTATACTTGTAACCTTTCAAGATGTGCACCGTGACCCTCTTACGCTGTACAGCGCGTGAACGTCGACAGCTGACACAAGTGACAAACAAGTAAGACAGAAATACATATATTTGCCATTAGACCATTCTTCTTAATCCCTTCCCCTGATCCATCTTAGAACCGGTTTAAATCTCACTAAAGCTTTTTTTTTGTAAAGCTTTTGGCCAGCCTAGCAACATGAATGGAATATTTTCTGCGCCCTAGCTGGTTCAACAATAGCACCGTTTTTAAAAGGACACCAAAAAAAGGAACAAACATTCGCAAATACAACAGGTCTGGCTTTGGCAAGCTTGTACACTGCTTATATATTTATCTTTTTCATTGCAAGCATATGACACAGAAATTAAAAAGAAACAGGCATATTGCCTAAAGGTGATGGCCGTAAACTTGCAAATAAATATGTTATTTAAAAAAATAACATAGCATATAGTTTTAACAGAACAGTGCGGGTTCTTCTTAGCAGCAAGACACAGTTAGAAAAGGCATAGAACCAGTTTATAGTTTTAATGCACATCACAGGAAAACCTGATCTTACTAAGAAAAGTTAAGTGATTTTAAAGTACTAAAACCCAAAGACACAGTTTAAACACGTACTATGGCAAAGTAAAAATATTGGCCGACTAGCTCTGGTACTGAAGTGCACTTCTTTTTTAGATCAGACAAAGTCCCAAAACACACACAGTACAAGCGAGAAATTTTTACTGACATGGACTTTACCCATTGCTCAACCCTGGATGCTATGATGGGGAGATACAAATTGTGAATGACACTTTACCAGAGCACTGGATAAAAATGACTAACCCATCGTCCCTGAATCTATGTGTATAAGTATGTATTTTTTTATTTATGAATTTTTTGATACCATGCGGCCCCTCCAACATTTAAAGCTGTGACTAGGTCTGACCTAAAAACACGAGGCTAGCATTGCAGATAATGACAGTTAGCACCGAATGGAAACCGATCTACAACACCATCGCTACTGCTACTTTTACTAATAATAATAATAATAATAATAATAATAATATACGTAAAATATGCCTCAGTGCCAAAGTTGTGCAGCTTTGAAGAACTGTAAATAACTGGAGTAATAACGCTAAGATTTCATGCCAAAGACCTGCAGATGACAGCAGGCTCCAAACACGAGAGGGCCCTCCCATATAACCTTTTCAGCTTTTCTGCGGTCCTTAAAATGAGGGCGATTGGCAAAAAAATACCTGTTATTTCAGGGTATACAGAGCAGGCAAGCTATTGTTGTGCGTTTCACCAACATTCAATATGCCTACTCATTTATGGTAATTTAGGATTCACGTCAGTCGAGGCTAAAATGGAGTGGGGGGGGGGGGCTAAAACAAGGGAGGGAACAAGCTGTCCTAGCAGACTGGCCAAGAAGCAGTTTGATCTGCAGTATTCGATGTATAGATGTCTCACTCACTGACCTCACAGTCAAGATACATCACAAGGATGTCCCCAGCTCCACTTGGAATGGATTGCCGCAAAACTCAAATGAAATGGAAAATGCATGCAAACATGCCAACACTCCCGATTTAGGGAGAGCATTCTTAAATTCGTGTATATGTTATTTTGGCTTGCTCCCTTTTAAAATGTACTCAACCCAAGCGCATGATAACGGCGTAGTTGGGTAATCAGTGGGCTCCTCGCACATCTGGACTCCGGTGACACTGCGCCTACTGTACTTATAACATGCGCACCCCACACGGGGCCACCGTGTGCATTCATCAGTCGAAGGATTGATTGTTTCACCCAAAATTTTAGGCAAAGAATGAGAAAGGCAGAGTAAATACACGGGAAAGGACCGTGTTATGCACACAAAGGCCTACATGCTGTGTGCTGACCTACAAAACAGGAGGTACATCCAGGGTCATTCAGCAGCGAGCGGAGTGCCTAACAGGGGTAGTGGCATGCACCACATACGCCAGCCAATATGTATGACCAAGCAGGAGGAAGATTCCCCCCCTCCCCCCAAAATAATGACGTGGTGGTTAATTCATTATTGGTGTTTCTTTGTTATTACCCAACCAATAAAAGGGGGAGGGCATTTTCCTTTCCTGTATTAGGGCCCTTGGTAACCTTGCTACGCCACTTTACCATGCGGGACGTGTAGACTCTCCATTTTGGTCCCTATACGTAGCCTTACTCACCTCCGGCAGAGGGGATGCTGATCAACGGACCCTTCTCTAGCCGCAGGCTGCCAGTCTCCCCGGTCTGTTCCCGTCTCTGACAGACCCCGAATTCTTCCCACTCGACGCGGTCCCCCGCTGCCACGAAGGTACCGAATTCGTCGTCGTCTTCGCCGCCGCAGCCCCCCGCCTCGCTCTTCATGGTGCCGGGCACTGCTGCATAGTGGCTGCTGCCATGTAAACACGTCTGCCCCGCGCGCCCGGCGCAAGGCCGGTCCGCAGCGACGGCAGTTGCCATGGTTACTGGGCTTTGCGGCTCCAGCGCCAGGCACGGGGTCGGGCGGGCGCCCAGCTCTTGGGAAGCTGCAGGGCCAGCCGACGGTCCATGGAGACGGGGAGCCCTTCTAGTCAGAGCCCGGTTCCACCGCAGCGCAGGCTCTCCGCCACTCTGCCCGACGGCTTGTTTGGAAGCCCCGAAGAATGAGCTCCGATAATCTCCGACTCCTCGCCCCCCTCCTGCACACTCCTCCTGGTGCGTGAGCGCTGTCATTCCTCCCTCTAGTTATTCTGCCAAGCGGCTGGGACTGCTTCTGTTATGTCTTGTGACATCATGAGCAGGGGGTGTTCTACTGCACGCTTAGTAATGATTTCAAAATCTGCAGTGCGCGGGGATTAATTAACCACAGCATCCCCGTGAAGGGGCGTTAGCGGACCGACCGGAATACATGGTCACACGTAACAGCGCGCACCTTGTTTTTGTCCGACTCTTCACCAGGTTTCAGGCTGGCCGCTGTTTAATTGTCATTTGAAATAGAATTAATACGTTGGTATAGCATGTGTGTTTTAGGATGCATTGATGCCAACGACGCAGAACCTTTCTTTTAAGGGTTGGGGGGCAGAAATCCTTGTGCACATCGTATAGTTTGACATGTCTTTTTTGGGGGCACTTGCGATTCATTTTGGATGTAGACTGTCTAAGTGTGAACTTAATAATACAATTTCGTAGGAACTTTTAACAACAGACAACCAGAGTAGAGCCCCGAAATAACCTCTTTCTCTCATTTATATATCCAACTTTCCAAAATGATGTTTGATACAAATGTTTAATTCATAATATACGGAAATATTAACATTCTATGTGAGAAACAAACGGCGCGTTTTAGAATTCAGTGTAACACGGGGAGGCTTCTGGTGTGCAAACAGTACAGCTTTGATTGTACACACAGACAGTGTAGTGAGGCCTTAAGGGTACAGCCAGTACGGTATAATCAAGTTCTTCAGGGTACCTACAGACAAACAGTGCTTTAAGGTGTCAAGTATTGTATGGTAATGCAACATTTATATAGCAATCACTACCCCTATGTGTTGCATTAAAGCACTTGTATAGTGTACAGAACTGAGTGATGCTATGTATACCACGATTACCCTCAGGCATCAAATTCACAAAGAGAGCAGCAAGTTTTAATGATGCAAAAATTACACTAAGAATTGAAATGCCCATATGAATAAGTAGTACAACTGGGCGTCTACAGAATAAACACTACTCAGCCGGGTCTGGTGGCTCAGTGGACTAATGCGTCTGCTGCAGGGGCCTGTGTTCGACCTCATGGTCACAGGTTCAAATCCCGGCGGGTCCACTCAGCCTTTCATCCATCTGAGGTCGATAAAATGAGTACCATTGAGTTGGGTAACAATAAACATCTGTTATTCAGCGCCAAGATACCCGTAGTGGTGAACGTGCGCTTTACAAATACACGTGTTATGTAGGATACATGTGCACAACAGTAAAGAGAAGCTTAAGATACTCACCAAAAATTGAATAGATCTGTTTTTTACTACAAGTGAAAGTGCTTTATTGATTGAGGAGTGTGTGGTTCTGTGGATGAGATAATGGGTGAATATGAGAATCAGTCAAGCGGTGCAAGGATGGATGAATGGGTGAGAGAGTGCATACATTTGTATATGATTAACTGCAAGAATGGATGAATTGGACTTGTTTGAAATGTTTGCGTAGCCTGGGTCGCATGCACGTGGCATCTGTTCCTCACCTGTCAAACACTGTAACAACCTGTAAGGACAAAAGTCACTGACACACTCTGCAGATGTGCCACCAATACCAATTTTCCCCGTATGGCCCTGAAATTCCTCTCATTATTTTCTTTTAGAAAAAGTTTGTGGGGCCCCTGATCCCGAGGGATCCGTAAACTGCATGTTGGTGCTTCTCAGAGTTGCCCTTTTGGTGAGTCCCTGAGACAGGAGATCCTTCCCCCACTGGTATCCCTAAACTGTCCTCTCAATAGGGTAGCTCCTCTTGAGCCCCTCTGCGGGAGCCCTGGCTCGTGGAAGCTGATTATAATTTTTTTAGGTTGTCAAGGTGTACCCTAGGGCGATGCCTTTTGGCACCATCTTATTAAATAAAACTAACAGGCGGAGGGTAGACAGGGGCTTTTCATGCTTATTTTTTAAAATAAACAAAACATAATGTTCACAAACATTATGCGTTGTCGTAGGTGGCGTATTAGAATGAGCGAGGCACAGTAAAAGACTTAAAAAAATATCTATGCACCCGTAGGGTTGTCCAAAGCTATTTGCCAACATTTACATTTGTGTGAGAATGTCATTTACAAGATGGCATGTGAGTGTCACCCAAAGAGGACACACTCCAGTATTAAAGTAAATGAAGTAAACAGCATAGATTAGGTTAAGTAATGCAGCACCTCAAATACCACCCATATCCCAGCAGCTGGCACTAACTGAACCAAGGAATGTCTGCCACACAGACCTTTAAATGGACATACTAAGGAGGAGGAGAGGATTGGGGTGGGGAAAGAGGGAGAAAGCATGAGGACACAATATAACAACCACACAATAGACTGCATATAATCAGGATGTCCGGTTTTATGGTATTTAATTTTTTGACTTTTCCTTCTGTATTTATCCATGTTTATTTTTTGATAATTTTTTTTTAATCTGTATTTATCCATATTTATTTTGGGTTTTGTGAAAACATGGAGATGAAACTAGTTATGTCCCCACATATTTAGCCAATACATTTCCACTCATGCCTAAATGCCCGAGAGGTTTCAATGACATGAAAACCCACAGTTGATAAAACATACGCATATCAGTATCAACCTTGTGCAGATCTACTGCTGTTTAAGGATCTTTACTAACATTCCTTTCTTTTTTTAACAGACTAGCCAGATAGAGAGTGGGCTTTATGGTCTATTTTGAGCCCTGCAAACATTCTTCTGCTCCTGTTGCTGGGAACTTTTTTTGCAGCACAACTGCAAATGGTTAATTGTCACACCAGCTTCCAGACTGACCACCCTCAAGGTTCTATAGTGACCAATTAAAAACACAACTGCTATCATTGTCTAGATTGGTGGTAGATGTAACATGGGGTACCTGTTTCAGATACTTGAGTGACCCTTGACTCTGACGCTCAATCACCACATCATCCTGGCAACTTTCATATCCCTCAGAATTACAAATGTAGTATTGAAATGGTTAACGTCCTGTCGATAATCCGTTTTGCATATGAGTTTTCCTCGCTGTCTCCTCCCACCATACCTCCCACTTTCAGGAGGTATCCCCAAGGATACATTCTGAGATAATTCCTAGTCCCCCTGCAAACCCCTGCAGATCATGTCATCCTTTGACTTCTCATACGACCTTTACAATGATGGCAAGCGCATCTTGTTGACACCCCAACTTCACACTAAAGTCTGCAATGGTCTGACAGCTATTATGCATTGGATTGCTATTCGCTCCCTGCTGCTCAACTCCACAAAGTTGGAAATAATCTGCTTTAATGCATCCTTTGCCTATGCCACTTCATAAGTCCCTTTTCCCTCAGGATTCTATGCCTGGAACCTGGGGGTTAAATTAAAGTAACTATGAGGCAGGAGTAGTTTATTTCCTGAACTGCTACTCTTCCCTACATATGAAGAAAATCTGACCACTTCAGTAATTTTGAAAGGCAACTAAAACCACACTTGTTCTGAGCAAATACAACTGCTGCAACACTGTTGGTAGGATACCCTCACAATGTCACCCCTCATTTGGATAAAGTATTAAAATGTATCAGGAGAACCGTGTTCAATCAAACCAGAAATACACCTACAGCCCGAAAGAGATACTAAATTACACAGAGTACCCAACAAACGTCTAATCCCAGTTTCTAAAACCATCTGTGGCAAAACCCTTTCCTACCTCCTACTTTTCCACCATCTTGCAGATCTCACCAGGCATCACTGTCCACCATGTTCCTTGAGATCCGCAAACACAAACCTGTTGTTGGTTCCTAAGCCACAACAAGTCCTTCAAGATTCAGGTTGGTGGAATTATTTTAACCCTTCCCCATGGTCAACCCTCCCACAGCAACTTCTTACCACCCACATAACAGAGCAATTCAAACAAGACCTCAAGATCCAAACATGGAATCACAAAAATCTTATCATACAACCATAAAAATCTCACTTCAACCTCTGCTTTAATATATCATATACAGGGCCACTGGAATTTTGCAGGAGGGAATTACCAAAGTATACAGCAAGGTTGAGTAAATTATGCACAATTTGTTTCTAGACAGGACTGGGCAAAGGTTTCACCTCGTTAGCACTAGTTTCACACCCAACTACACCGATAAGCAACCAAAGGGGTACCAGTGCACCTTGGCGAAGGGCCTTCCAATGCACAGCAACACATTGCCATGTTTTTAATAACTTTTGACCTGTTTGAACCAGAAACAAATTTTATTGTTAAAATCCACAATTTAGGCAGCTGATGATGAATTATGTGGCAAATGCAGAAAATCCATAATTATGCAGAAAACATCATGGCTGCAGAATCGCTTAATACCATTGGCCCTGAACTCACCTCTTCTCACCAGTCCACTAGATACAACCTTACAAGCTCAAAAGCACACACAGACAGACACAAAAACTATGACTGCACTTTAACTGAATTTTTCCGTGAATTGATGTTTTCATGCTGAACTGCATTCAACTTTCAACCCACACAGTCGGTCTTGTGGCGACTTATATGCAAAGGTGTGCCAGATATGCAATGACTTCCATTAAATCAACATCATAACCAAAACACGCATGCATCAATAACTTCAAAAAGCGAGATCAGAAATCTTAAACCCAATCCCCAAGATGCTCACACCACTACCAGCAAAGACTTTAAAGACAGAATTGGATCAAGTCGTAATAGGCATTATTTTGTACACAAATATGACTTTCTTGGTCACCATAATATTTTATTTCCAAGTAACATTTTAAAGTTGCTATATAGTGTCAAGCAGCTGACTCGTTAAAACTCCTCAGATTTAGTTTGCATACAATTTTAACCATGAAATAATAATTCAACAAGCATTTGCAATGCAATAGGTCTCGCATTTATAAGAGTTTGAGATATTGGCATTGTAAAATTACAATGCCTTTTATTTATGTTTTGGTTTTAAAACAAATAAAAGGCATTGTCATTTACAATGTCAGTAGCATAAACTCGCATAAAAGCAGTGTGTGGAGTGCAGCAGTGTGCGGCGTGCAGCAGTGTGAGGCGTGCAGTAGTGTGCGACATGCAGCAGTGTGCTGCGTTCAGCAGTGTGCGGCGTGCAGCAGTGTGCGGCGTGCAGCAGTGTTTCGTGTAGCAGTGTGAGGCATGCAGCACTGTGACGTGCAGCGGCGTGCAGCAGTGTGCGGCGTGCAGCAGTGTGCTGCGTGCAGCATTGTGCGGCGTGCAGCAGTGTTTCGTGTAGCAGTGTGAGGCATGCAGCACAGTGGCATGCAGCAGTGTGCTGCGTGCAGCAGTGTCGTGCAGCATGCAGCAGTGAGTAATGCAGCAGTGTGCAGCAGTGTGTGGCGTGCAGCAGTGTGCCGGTTGCATCAGTGTGTGCCGTGCAGCAGTGTGTGGCGTGCAGCAATGTTTCGTGCAGCAGTGTGCGGCGTGCAGCAGTGTGCAGCGTGCAGCAGTGTGCGGCGTGCAGCAGTGTGTGGCAGTGTGTGGTGTGCAGCGGCGTGCAGCAGTGTGTGGCGTGCAGCAGTGTGTGGCGTGCAGCAGTGTGAGGCGTGCAGCAGTGTGAGGCGTGCAGCAGTGTGAGGCATGCAGCAGTGTGTGGCGTGCAGCAGTGTGAGGCGTGCAGCAGAGACACGTGGAGGGTGAGGAGAGACACGTGGAGGGTGAGCAGAGACATGTGGAGGGTGAGGAGAGACACGTGTGGAGGGTGAGGAGAAACACGTGTGGAGGGTGAGGAGAGACGCATGTGGAGCGTGAGGAGGAGACACCTGTGGAGGGTGAGGAGGAGACACATGTGGAGGGTGAGGAGGAGACACATGTGGAGGGTGAGGCGGAGGGTGAGGAGACACGTGTGGAGGGTGAGGAGAGACACGTGTGAAGGGTGAGGAGAGACACGTGTGGAGGGTTAGGAGAGACGTGGAGGGTGAGGAGAGACACGTGTGGAGGGTGAGGAGAGACACGTGTGGAGGGTGAGGAGAGACACGTGTGGAGGGAGAGGAGAGACGTGTGGAGGGTGAGGAGAGAGACATGGAGGGTGAGGAGAGACACGTGGAGGGTGAGGAGAGACATGGAGGGTGAGGAGAGACACGTGGAGGGTGAGGAGAGACGTGGAGGGTGAGGAGAGACACGTGAAGGGTGAGGAGAGACACGGAGGGTGAGGAGAGACACGTGTGGAGGGTGAGGTGGAGGGTGAGGAGAGAGACGTGTGGAGGGTGAGGAGAGACGTGTGGAGGGTGAGGAGAGACGTGTGGAGTTTGAGGAGAGACGTGTGGAGGGTGAGGAGAGACACGTGGAGGGTGAGCAGAGACACATGTGGAGGGTGAGCAGAGACACGTGTGGAGGGTGAGCAGAGACACGTGTGGAGGGTGAGGAGAGACACGTGTGGAGGGTGAGGAGAGACACGTGTGGAGGGTGAGGAGAGACACATGTGGAGGGTGAGGAGAGACGTGTGGAGGGTGAGGAGAGACGTGTGGAGGGTGAGGAGAGACACGTGAAGGGTGAGGAGAGACACGTGTGGAGGGTGAGGAGAGACACGTGGAGGGTGAGGAGAGACGTGGAGGGTGAGGAGAGACACGTGGAGGGTGAGGAGGGTGAGGTGGAGGGTGAGGAGAGACACGTGGAGGGTGAGGTGGAGGGTGAGGAGAAACAGAGTTGTAGGGTGAGGAGAGACGGAGGTGGAGGGTGAGGAGAGATGGAGGTGGAGGGTGAGGAGAGACACGGAGGGTGAGGAGAGACACGTGTGGAGGGTGAGGTGGAGGGTGAGGAGAGAGACGTGTGGAGGGTGAGGAGAGACGTGTGGAGGGTGAGGAGAGACGTGTGGAGGGTGAGGAGAGACGTGTGGAGGGTGAGGAGAGACACGTGGAGGGTGAGCAGAGACACATGTGGAGGGGTGAGCAGAGACATGTGTGGAGGGTGAGCAGAGACACGTGTGGAGGGTGAGCAGAGACACGTGTGGAGGATGAGCAGAGACACATGTGGAGGGTGAGGAGAGACACGTGTGGAGGGTGAGGAGAGACATGTGTGGAGGGTGAGGAGAGACACGTGTGGAGGGTGAGGAGAGATGTGTGGAGGGTGAGGAGAGACACGTGGAGGGTGAGGAGGGTGAGGTGGGTGAGGTGGAGGGTGAGGAGAGACACGTGGAGGGTGAGGTGGAGGGTGAGGAGAAACAGAGTTGGAGGGTGAGGAGAGACGGAGGTGGAGGGTGAGGAGAGACGGAGGTGGAGGGTGAGGAGAGACGGAGGTGGAGGGTGAGGAGAGACGGAGGGTGAGGAGAGACGGAGGTGGAGGGTGAGGAGAGACCGAGGTGGAGAGTGAGGAGAGACCGAGGTGGAGGGTGAGGAGAGACCGAGGTGGAGGGTAAGGAGAGACCGAGGTGGAGGGTAAGGAGAGACCGAGGTGGAGGGTAAGGAGAGACCGAGTTGGAAGGGAATCAGAAGTGAAGGAGAGAGAGAGGTGGAGGGTGAGGAGAGACAGTGGAGGAGTGGGGGGGAGGGGAGGATATCACTTTTACTTCCTCTCCTAGTGTAAGGTAACGCCCCCACCCCACAGGCCCTGCCGGGGCCGAGAGCAGATCACTGTTCGCATCAGCCGTCACCCGAGACCGCTCCGTACTGGTTGGTAAATAGAGGTTCTCTATCTGTTGATAATGGGATTCACTTGGGGGGCTGACTTACCTCCTCCACCCCCAGGGCCAACACTGAGAAGGCATCAGAGACCTGGTGCTGCCTATGCTGCAGTACTGCGAGAGAGAGGGATGGGGGGGCGGGCAGAGGAAGAGGAGTGGGGTTAGAGAAGGGACAGGTGGGGAGAGGAAGAGGAGAGACGGGACAGAGACAGAAAAGGAGCAAAAAAAGAATTAGAGAGAGTAAAGAGGAGAGTTGGGGCAAATGAAAACATTACGAGAGAACATGTAGCAAAGAGGTGGAGAGAGAAGATGGGAGAGAGTAAGGACGCAGCCAAGAGATAGGGCAGAGACAAAAAGAATCGAAACAATACAAAAGTATTTTCCAAACTCGTAAATAACCACGGGCCAAACAACTGATCTGCAATGAAGCATCTGAATCCGGTATATCATGACGTTAACCATGCAATAAAAAATAAATTAAAAAAAACACGTATACACCATGTTGACCCTTTTCCATGCAACATATTCTAAAACGCCATTCTCATTCATACATTCACAGCAAACCTGTTCACAAGAGTGACAGAAAATGTGGTATTAGTGTTACATTTTTGTTTACATCCCTACCCGCTCACTTATGCAATTAACTCCTTCCCCGCTCATGACGGAACCGCTCCGTCATGAGCCACGGTTGCCGTGTGCTCATGATGGAGCGGTTCCGTCATGCCATGACCGTTGGCGGCCGCTCCGCCCACGCGGCGCTGTTTCCCCGCCTGTGCGGGGGGACAACGCAACTGGGCGGAGTCATGACGGAACCACTCCGTCATGAGCACAGCTCAACCGTGGCTCATGACGGAGTTGCTCCGTCATGAGCACAGCGCCACCGCGCTGCCCCCCGCACCCCCCAGCGCTGCGGCGGAATTCCCGCCGCAGCGAAGGGGTTAAAGGATTCATGACCACACGGTTAAACAAAACGTACTGACACACACTCCCGATCTGTGAAACGTTCACCCCACTTTCTCGAAATTGAAACCAGTGCATGTGTCCGACGAACTTCCTGCCGCTTATCTGAATGCACCAGTGGCAGAAGATAGTCACCATCTTGCAACAACACAATTAAAGGGAGGCATGTCTGTCTCTCCCCACCACCACATGTCTCTGAGTCTTACTGTCTCATGCGAGAACTCCCTCTAGGAGACAGCTGACACCGACTCTTCCCCTGAGACAGTACGGGAGATGCGTGTGTGTGCATAGTGTGTGTGTCTATATGTATATATCTGTGTGTGTATGCATGTGTGTGTGTTTGTATGTGTATATGTTTGTGTATGCATGTGTGTGTTGGTGTGCAAGTATGGGTGTGTCATTGTGTTCATTTGTCTTCATGGATGTGTACACATATGTTTGTGTGTATACCTATGTCTGTGTATGCATGTTTGTGTGTATGTATATGTGTTTGAGTATGTTGGTGTGTGTGCTTGTTTATATGTGTATGTGGGGTTGGTGTGCATGTATATGCATATGTTTATGCATGTCTGTGTGTGTTTGTATATGTTCATATGTGTGTAAATGCATGTGTGTGTTTGTATGTGTGCATAGTTGTGTATGCATGTGATCAGAGGGAAGAGTGCACTTGAGGGCAAAGAGGAAAACATACAGGGAAGAGTATGTGAGGGCAGAGAGAAAAATACAAAGGGAAAAGCACGTGAGGGCAGAGAGAAAAATACAGAGGGAAGAGTCCATGTGAGGGAGGAGAGAAAAATAGAGAGGGAAGAGCTCATGTGAGAGCGAAGCGAAAAATACAGAGGGTAGGGCGCATGTTAGACTGGAGATAAAAACATAGAGGGAAGAGAGCATGTGAGAGCAGAGAGAAAAATATAGAGAGAAGAACACATGCGAGGGCAGAGAAAAAAATACAGAGCGAAGAGCACATGTGAGGGCATAGAGGAAAAATGCAGAGGGAAGAGTACATGTGAGGGAAGAGAGACAAATACAGAGGGAATAGCATGTGTGAGGAAAGAGAGAAAAATGGAGAGGGAAAAGCACATGTGAGGGCAGAGTGAAAATACAGAGGGAATAGCACATGTGAGACCAGAGAGAAAAACATAGAGGGAAGAGCATATGTGAGGACAAAGAGAACAAGTACAGGCTATGCCAAGCGGAAGTGATCGCGTTTGCGATCAAACATCAAAGCGGTGAAAGTGAAAGTAATCGAGCAGAGCATCAAAGGGCTGGGTGAGAAGGGAGGGGGGAATGCAAGGGTCAAAGCGGCTAAAGTGAAAGTAATCGAGCAGAGCATCAAAGGGCTGGGTGAGAAGGCAGGGGGGAATGCAAGGAGCAGAGGAGCAGCTGTGCACGTGCACGCCATCGTGCACTCAAGCCCTAGGCCAGCAAAACCATGTGGGTAGCACTTTTGAAAGCCCACTTACAAAATGTCTCAAAGAGACAGCTTTCGCTGTCTCAGCGAGACCTAAAAAGGGAGCAAAGTCTAGTCAGTTGATCATCAGATGAAATTGCAGATTTCGTTTTTTAATGAAAAAGAGCATCTTCCGTGACAGGGGATTAAATATAAGAGATGCAGAGGCTTATACCCAGAAATTATGTTAAACCAATCAACGTATATGGCCCTCGTAATAGACAGAACTTCTATACTCAAGAAAGCCCTTGGCGTAGAGAAGGCATTTCCTACAATCATAAAGATCTTGTGACATCACATGGTTAAAATCCGAGTGTGCATGGCATTTTTACACCACTGTGTGGATCATTCGAACACCTAGGCCTGGAGCTGGTTGGTCAATGTCCTAGTGAAAGAAAACAAAACATCTTCCTGACATCGGTTTAAATAGGTTTCTAGAGCCACCAGCGGTATGGTGAGTAACTTCTTCTTTTACTTTGATATCATGCCGTGTGACAGGCTCAGAAAGTATACTTAAATCGCACGAATGTCATCATTTTTTGGAAGAGCTTGATATTCTTTTTAACTTCAAGAGACCTGGCGTATGTCCTTCTTATCCACAGCAGACCATCAGGATTTTAAAGTTGAAGCTACTACAACAAAGAAACACATGAAACTATCTGGAGGCTTAGTCAACAGGTCTTGACGTAAAGGTTCAACATCTCCCTCAGTGCAGTTCTCTTTTCCAAAGCATGGTAATTGATAAATATGCCTGTGGTACCAGGGCCGGACTGGGAACCAAAACCGGCCCTAGCAAAGTACTCGGCCGGCCCCCTGGGGCTTGGGGGTGCCGCCGAGCTCTTTGCCAGGGCCGGTTTTCGGCCGATGTTGTTACAGGGCCGAAAACGGCCCAGTAACAAAAACGGCCCTCAGGGGCCCAAAACCGGCCCCCACCCGTGCAGCGCACTGGGGGATTGCCCGGTGCCCGCTACGGCCAGTCCGGCCCTGTGTGGTACCCAGATTGGGTCCATCCTGTTGATCATTGTATAGCTAAATGCCAACTAAGGTGGTAAATGGGAAATTGTGAGTTCTCTTTGTAGATATATGGAAATGTTAGCAAGAAAATAAATACAAAGAAGTTGAAGTGATAATAGCAGAGGAATTTAATCTAAATTTGATGGTCTCAAATAATGACAATGGACACTTGGAACAATTTAATTCATTCGCGGGATAAGGGACATGCATATTGCGGAATAAAAAAAGAGAATCATGAGGTGTAGATTTGCAGGTATGTCTGTACACTCTAAATATGAGTATTGTCGATTTTTTTAATGGATTGTGGAAATATGGATTTTTCTGGTCAGTTATGTCCCCTATCTTGGACCCCAACGGTTCCATGTGCATGTCACAAGTACATGTATGTTCCCTCCAGTTCCAGTTATGAAGACGCAAATACATGTGCGTCCACCGTCAACATGTCCTTTGACAGATCCGCCATGAATAGGCCGGATATTCCATTCCTAAATATGAAAGGCCACCGGCTTTATATGGTTCACTTATGCCACTTTACAGTCCAGGCAAGTAGGCCCTGATTCTGTCATCAAAACTCCTCTTGCCTTCTGCCTCTGAAAGCTCCAGTCCGAGCCTGCATCTGTGACCATGAACTTTGTCTCATTCTCTGCGCGGCTCACGAAGCCTGACATCAGCCTACTCTCTGCCAAGAACTGTATTTCACCTTCGAATTATCTGCCTCCCCCTCAGCCGATGCATTCCTGCCTAGTAGTTTAAGTAAACATTCTTCCAGTTACCAAGCAAAAAGGCCCATCTTCTCTGTCCTCATGCAAGTAATTCATAGCCCTGTTACCATGGAATATTCCTACCCCCTCGCATTCAGTGTAGACACTTAGACGCTTGTACACGCACGCACAGTCAGTATAGAATAGATTCTGTCCGAGAGTCCCTCTTTTATGGATAACATAGTTCTTTAAACATAGGATGTTAGATATGATTTGGGATTAGGTTGACTTGACCCCCCAGACTTCTCGTCTCCACATATAGAGCTAAATGTCAAGTCCCCGTCACCCCCTAGTTACACGTCAATTACACGTCATACTGCTGCGCGCGCATCTATGTCAAGTATTATCTTATAGATCCACCTATGTATTACATCATAACCAATCATGTTCCTTTTTACTCATTATTACACCCATTTTCGGTTACGCAGACCAAACGTCAATGTCCTTATCAATTGTTACGCCTACTGTATTCACTTCATTATAATGTATGTACTATAAAAGTTACTTCTTGTCAATAAAGTATGTACTTCACTTCCTGAACCCCCGTGGTGATGGAACTTGAAGCATCCGATTATAATCGATCACTGGAATAAAGCCCATTCCGAAACTCTAATATCACGGATTCTGCCTCTCATTTTACTGAGCTATTTTATAATGTTTCTGTATCAAATTCAGTCCCGGTAAAGGAATTTTTATTTACCACATGATGGCGCCCGAACAGGGACACTTTCTCATCTCACGCGCCGGCGGTGAGTAGCAGGCCCGGTCTCCTGCCACAGCTGGACGGACAATAAACGCGTACCAACAGGATTTCCTGTATCTCCCTCCGGTCAAGCGGGAGCGACTGAGACTGCGATCAACACCCAGACGAGGCGGTGAGAAGTGCGAAGTATCCCGACCAGAGCCTAGCTGAGAGAGCAAGATCCGAGGTACACAGAGACCCACCAGTTCGAAGTCAAGCCCAGTTTCCGACGAGGCGAGTCGAGTCCAGTCCGGTTCAAGTTCAAGTTACCGAGGCCTTCCGTTTCCGAAGCTACCCGGTGAGTACCATTACCGGGGAGGCATTTCTGACGTGCACATAGGTTGTGCCGGTCAAGACGGGTTTGGGTACACAAATCCGGTCTGCACTGTTTTAGCAGTGTATCTGTACTGTTTAGCAGTATATCAAGTATTCCGAAGTATCTAGTAAGTGTCAAGAATTAAGCATGGTGATTTAGTTATGCAGACGATCATCATTGTTGTTTCAGTTAAAGGTTTAATGTTTTAATGTTTAAATGTGTTAAACGTCCTGCATATTGTGGTATGAATGGTTGTCCATTATTGTGCTTTTGTATTTGGTGTGTTCAAGATTAAGTATCAGATCAGATTGTCAATATGCCGCTCTTCTCGAAATTAAGACAGATCACTACTAGAAAGGGGGTACTTGAAGAAGCCGTCCCTATTCCTCCTAGGGATACTCCAGGGCACTTCATGTATCACAAACATGGCTTAGACGCTATATTATTTCTTGATTTATGGGTAGACTACACCAAGGGATTACCAGAAAGTCAGAGATGGCCCGCAGCGGGAACCTGGGATGCAGAGTGCATCATGAAAGTCGAGGAAGAGTTATGGAAAAGGAAAGTCAGACAGTCACAGAAAGACGCCGTTGAGTTATGGCGTAAAGAATCTCATAGACGTACAGAAAAAGCACGTAGACAGGAAGAGAAGAGTAAAGAGAGTTCAAACAAAATTCAAGAAAATCTATTAATTGAGGAAGGTATCCGAGTGAAATCAGAACAAGTAGACAGACAAAGAAATGCCCTTATGAATGGTATGTATCCCCTTCTGGCCGAAGGATTACCTAAGGCTACTCCAGAGATACCGAAAGACTTGCCACCCCCATTATTCCCAATCAAGGTACATCCTAAGGGGCATCCTAGAACCGCAGAGGATGTTTTTCTTTCCTCATATTTAGATGACGCAGCTCCCGAGTATGCTAATTCCGCCCCACGTAGACCGCATACCAGGGAGGTCCAACGCCAAGATCCAGCACCCGTATCCCTACAGCAACAAATCGAGTCACAAGTTCCGGCAAGCACATCTGTTTCTGTATCTGTTCCTACAGGTACTTCTATAGCTGAGTCCACGCCTATAGTTGCTGTGTCACGTTCGACGAATCCTTTCACACCCGACGCCCCAGACGGGGCCACGGGAGGTGCTATCAATATTTTTTCTACGCCACCTAGAATAAATAAACTTATTTTCCAAGAGTCAGCGCATTCACGTACACCCAAATTCGTAAGTGATCGTACGCTTAAGGAACTTCTTATAGATTGTAGATATGACCCGGTGCTCGGTAAAGAGGACGAAATGATCCTGGCATCATTACGTATCAGACGAGCCGCAGGGTATTTAGCGAAGCTACCAGGAATGACTGCGCATCTAGATAAAATATATCATTTTGTTCAAACAGGGCGAGATCCAGAATGTATTAACAGAGCTATGGAATACCAGAAAGTAGAGATACAGGGGGAACTGTTGCGTTTCCTTATAAACTGTGTGATCAGAAATCAAGACCGACCGGGGGTAGATCCGGAAGCAATGAAAATTCTTACAAAATGGAGCCAGAATATATCAGAAGGGAGACACGATAAGCAAAATTGTATAATAGCCATGTGCCGAAAGATCCGTAAAGAAATAGAACGCCTACACGAAGAGAGATTAGAGACAGACGAGTTCGAGCAAAGCGAGGAAGAAGGGTCAGGACTGCCCGCCGGACAGTCAGACACCATAGCCTATGTAGGTAGAGGAAGATCTTGTAATAGGAATCAGACTAGATGTCATACTGACCCAATACGTCCAATATGTCCAGATAATGACAGGAATTTCCAAATACCTATAATTAACATAAGGTCTAACGAGCATTCGTTCCAAACCGCCGACAAACTACTCCGAGAACGAAGGGGTTATCATTTTCTCGATTCTATGGATGAACAAGATTTAGCCAGGGCAGCTGTCCATTGGGTGGACAGTCCCGGAAAATATAGTGATGAGACAGTAGTACGCACATTTTTGAATCTCACCCCAGATGAGCAGAGGTTAGCTGGGATTTATATGATTCAACAACTCATTATACTATATCAGAGTCAGCATTCGGACCCTGGTCCCTTACCTGACATATTGACTGAATTGCTTATGAATAAATGGAGAGGTCCAGGTACCAAATTAATTAAAGAAATTCTAGTATCTAGAAAGCAGTATATTCTTTTTGTATGCTCAGAGCATGTCTCATTGCCTGTCAAGGAAAGAACCACGTATCACCTGGATAGACAGAATCCCTTACGAGAAGTACACCCAATAAAAGGCGAGGACAATCAGTTTAAACGTGTATTTGTATATACGCCCATATCGAAAATAGAATTGTTAGAAATGAAGAAAGTAGTACCCAGTCATGACAAGGACCCAGCGGGTTTTCACCGAGAAATTAAAGACATGTTACTCATGGGAGAGTATACCTACCCCGACATCATGACAATATTAAAGGTGTTGATGCCTGCTGGCATTTATGAGAAACTCAAGGAAAAAGAGTGGGAGGTAGGTGATCAAAAGATAGAATGGTCAGCATTAGAAGCAGAAGAAAGGGCCCGAGGTCCAGGTTCGGGGCTTGGGGACAAAACTAAAGCACTACCAGGTCTACTAGTACAGGTACTGCCACGTTTATTAACTACGAAAAAGGAAGATTGGGGTACAATTTCAGCCTGTAAACAGAAGCAAGATGAAGACACTAGCGATTACTATGCCCGATTCGAGAAATGTTTTGGTATAAATAGTGGCATAAGAGCAAGTAGCGAATCATACCCGCATCTGTTTGTAACAAAATTAGTGGAAAATGCCCTGCCCCCAGTAAAGAATAGAGTATTAAAATTCGAGAGTACCTGGCAAGGTAACACTCCAACACAAATGTTACAAATGTTACAGTACCACCACAATAGAATTAAAGAGGAACAAGAACATGAACACAGACGCATGAAAGACACGAAAATGAAAATGCTAGTTTCCCAGACAGTTCCAGCTGAAGGACATAAAAAGGGTATGACACATTCCGATTCAGCAGGACCTGTAAAAGGGACATGCAATTATTGTAAAAAGCCAGGTCATTACGTACACGACTGTCCAGTTTTAAAACATAATATCGCCATAGGTAAAACACAAGAAAGATCACGGCCACTAAGACAAGATCAGAATGAACAAGGAGCTACGCAGCATGCCCAGGCCATGCCAGCCGCACAACAGCCAATACAGTTTGTGCCAGCTGCACCACCGTTGCCTGCTGCTGCCACACAGACAACAACACGACAAATGTATCAGACTGCACAGTATGAATATCCGGAGTATCAACGTTACGCATGAACTAGCCTAGAGAGGGAAGTTGACTTACCCCTTATCGAGATTCCTGTAGATCAAGAAGGACCTTATGTACATAGTGAATTATTAGGTCAAGATAGAAAATTTTTACTCGATACAGGGGCAAGTCGAACAACTATAAAACGTAGTGAAGTCCCAGGGGCACCCCTCTCAGGCTCACAGAATATTTCCCTTGGTTTTTCAGGAAAACCTATTGTTAATGAAGTGTCACAGCCTCTTCCACTTACGATAGGACCTCTGACCCGAACTACAGATTTATTGCTTACTAAATCATGTCCAGAAAACTTGTTAGGAATAAAAATGTTGAAAGCCCTAGGAGCCATAATATGTTGTTCTCCGGAAGGAGTAAGGTTGTTTTTACGTGATTTTAAAGGTCACTATGTATCTAGAGACATGGATCCCCGACTGCAGACTTTACCTACACATCTATGGGCACAAGGCCCTACTGATGTTGGTTGCATGAATATTACACCATATCGAGTCACACTAAAGGCAGGAGTGGTGCTACCACGAATGCGACAATACAAGCTACCACCAGATGCTGTAACGGCTTTACTACAAATCATTGACGAGCTTATTGCCCAAGGAGTAGTTGTAGAAACAGACTCCAATGTATGTAATTCACCGATAATTCCGATTCTTAAACGAACAGATCCTACAGTGCCGCCAGTATATCGATTGGTTATTGATCTGCGCGAGTTAAACAAATGCATTGTGCCACAATTTCCTGTGGTCCCAGATATCTCGTCATTATTGACAGCTATTGATTCCGAAGCAACATTCTTTACTGTAATTGATCTCAAAAATGCCTTTTTCAGCGTCCCAATAGATCCGGAAAGCCAATATTTGTTCGGATTTAGTTTAAATGGGCGTAGCTTTAAATTCTCCCGCGCACCTCAAGGATTTACAGAAAGCCCCAGCATCTATAGCCAAGCACTGAAACGAGAACTTGACAGTATCCACATGCCAGTTAACACTGCTCTGCTTCAATACGTCGATGATCTGCTGATCACCGCCCGAAGCGAACTCAAATGTGAAAAAGCATCACTGACAGTTTTACAATTTCTAGCCGAAAAGGGGCACAAGGTGTCCCCTTCTAAGCTGCAATTCTGTGTCCAGCGAGTTGTTTATCTTGGACACTCGCTGTCCAAGGAGGGAAGGCAGCTTACACCCGACCGCATTCAGTTGATAGCTAACATGTCAATACCCAAGACACAAAAGGAGGTGCGGGCTTTCATAGGCCTCACTTCATATTGTAGACAGTGGATCCCTCAGTATGCATTTCTAGCAAAACCACTCATTCAATTGACAACACAGGAGGCAGCCACACCGACTGTTCTCCCTTGGACTCAGGAACACACACAAGCTTTTGAAAGCTTAAAGAAAGCTTTATGTCAAGCACCCGTTTTAGCAACGCCATGTTACAGAAAACAGTTTACACTCTTTGTTACAGAACGCGAAGGTACTGCCTTGTCAGTACTCACACAGGAACAAGCAGGAGCACACAAACCATGTGCTTATTTTTCTAGTACATTAGATCCCGTAGCTCAGGCTTTGCCTGCATGCCTAAAATCAGTAGCAGCAACAGCTTTAGCAATCAGACAAAGCGATGCCATAGTGTTAGGACATCCATTGACAGTTCAAGTACCACACGCAGTAGAGGTTCTTGTAAATAGAACGCAAACACAACACTTGACTATAGCGCGACTTACAGGATACGAGCTTACATTGTTTCAGCCACATATAGAAATCAGACGCTGTAACACATTGAATCCTGCCACACTTTTACCAGTAGTCGGAACAGACCCACTAGCCCACGACTGTATTGAAGTTATTACTATAACGACAAAACCCAGACAAGACTTGACAGATGTCCCATTGTCAGATCCAGACCTGACCTTGTATGTAGATGGTTCATGCATGAGAACAAGTACAGGAGAGTTAGTAGCCGCCTACGCAGTCACAACAGATACTGAGGTCATTGAAACTAATCGTATAAATACTTTGTCAGCTCAAGCCGCAGAACTTATCGCTCTGACACAAGCCTGTATTCAAGCCATGAATAAAAAAGTCAACATATACACTGATTCACGTTATGCATTCGGAGTTGTACATGACTTCGGCGTGCTGTGGCGAGAGAGAGGTTATTTAACTTCCCACGGTGCCCACATTCAGCACGGACCCCTCATTCATGCATTATTAGATGCAATACATCTACCCACTGAAATATCAATTATGAAATGTAAGGCCCATACAAAGGTTACTGATATCATTTCCCAAGGCAAAGATCTAGCCGACAGAACAGCTAAACTGACTGCTCAAACTCAAACTCAAACCCCCGATATGACAAAGACAATAGTCCCGACACCGACACATTGTATGACAGTTAAAGATCCTACTCTTGACGTAATTGACATACAGACACATGCTACACCAGACGAAATAAAGAAATGGACTGAATTAGGAGGGATCCAAACGGACCAAGGATGGATGATGAAGGAAAGGTCTGTATGGTTCCTTCCTGATTCAATGGTCCAAGTCATAATTAACACTATACATAGTCCAGCACATCTAGGAGAAAAAGCTATGCTAGACAGCATTCAACACATTTGGTTCAATAAACATTTACGAGCAGCAGCAAAACAAAAGGTCCGTACCTGTATGATCTGTTGTCAGTTCAACCCAGGAAAAAGCGTTCCCGTAGAACAGGGTGGATTTCATACTCCTAATCATCCTTTTGAAGTACTCCAGATGGATTATATCCAGATGGAACGATGTCGAGGATTCAAATATGTTCTCG
Source organism: Triturus cristatus (assembly GCF_964204655.1). Classification (NCBI taxonomy): domain Eukaryota; kingdom Metazoa; phylum Chordata; class Amphibia; order Caudata; family Salamandridae; genus Triturus; species Triturus cristatus. The sequence continues at coordinate 456,748,907 of NC_140592.1, read as the reverse complement.
TAGTTGTTTGCGCTCTGTCCCGTTGGACGGAGGCATACCCGGTTTCAGATTACACTGCCCCGACTACTGCCAAACAGTTGGTTCGAGAATTCTTCCCACGATACGGTTTACCACGTGCTGTTTACTCAGATAACGGCCAGCCGTTCTCATCCGAATTAATGAAACACGTTTCACTTCTGTTAGGATATCAGTGGAAATTCCACTGTGTCCGACACCCCGAGGCAGCAGGTCTCGTAGAAAGACATAACCAGATACTGAAAATCAGAATGTCCAAAATATGCAGAGAGAAAGGTGTCGACTGGGTAGTAGCGTTACCAGTTGCACTCTTTTACATGAGAATGGTAGCACACTCTCGAACAGGGCTATCCCCGTATGAGGTGATCTTCGGCAGACCACCAAATATGTGGGGGACGCCTATACCACGCAAAATAACTGATATTGACTGTAATATGCTGACAGATTACTTGGCTTCCTTGATGTCTGCACTACAATCTTCTCGTTCACAGGTAGCTGCAGCCTTTCCCGACAACACTGAGGTGAAATCCCATGACGTTGTTCCGGGTAATCTTGTCTTTGTGAGGAATTTCGACCGAAAGACTCAGCTGGAGCCCAGGTGGAAAGCACCCAAGTTGGTCCTGTTGACCACAAGAACAGCCGTGAAGATCGAGGGCCGCAAGGGCTGGATTCATTCAAGCCATATCAAGAAATTTCATGGACTATCCTCGGATATAGACATTGTGCCCTGCACTCCCTCACAGACTGATACAAAACTCCCTTTTGTTGAACCGAACAAATCTGAAAATTACAAACTAAAGCTTAGGCCCAACCAGTCGAGCAATTTGATTGTTTAAGTCCTCTCCAAGGTGAAGCGGTTGAATTGTCTCTGACATGTATCCCTTGGACCTGAGTAGAGAAAATACCCGAAAAATGTTGAAACGACAGGCGTATTGTAAATCACTGCGTAGCCACTGCATAGTGACATTATTAATTTTGTTTTTATTGAGTCTTTTAATAATCATTACAAGTATGTTGTTGCACATATATTACCCTATTTCTAGACATGTTTATAATGTTGCTGCTGAACATTCTTTTAGTGATTTACCTCCGCATGAATTGTCTTATAGACTTGCGCTGCGCAATAACACTTTCATTAGTATGTTACATCATTCCCATCAGACTAGTAATGCCACCAATTGTTGGGTGTGTGGCCGACTCCCTCCCTATCAGAATTATGAAGGAGTCCTGCCTTTCTTTCCACATCCATTTACACATAATGGCTCCTGTGGAGCATGGTTTAGCTTAATTAATTCCATAGACTCAGACACAGCAGTTTACCAAGATCATTGGGTATGGGGAAATCTGAACCTAGCTTTACTCAAGGTCTGTTACCCTGACAAGGAGGGTCGCCCCAAAAGAACAGGAACTGATCTAGAAAATGAAGTATATGGATTAGGTAATTTTACACCTAATCTCATGATTCTAAATGTCGTATCTGAAATTGAACTAGTCTTACCCACCATGTCAGTATTCCCAGCGAAGGGTGAATTGTGTGTAAGAAAGGTTGGTTCCATACATATGGGCCATAGTAAATGCACTACTATAGTAGAATTCAGTGATCATGGAAAATCTTCATTTAGAGCTTCTCGCCACTCCTACTTTATATGTGGTCAGACTGCATATATGCGTCTACCTCTAGATTGGGATGGTACCTGCTACATTGCATTCCTTTTGCCACCTGTTTTCCTAGCTCCTCCTGATTATTACAGAAATATTCATTTAGTACACAACAGAGAACGGAGAGATCTCCCCATTGTCGATTACACTGAGACGGCATGGGACAAGTATGTAGATTTTAATAAAGGCATCTTTCCCTATATAGGTACTGTTACTAATAGTAAGCTGATACGTAGATTAACTAGAACCCTTGAAGCAGTAGTGAATGAGACTATTTCCGCCTTAGGCAATTTAACGGAAGAGCAGTCTGCTATGCGGATTGTTGTGCTTCAAAATCGTCTTGTCCTTGACGTCATCCTGGCTGATAGGGGCGGAGCTTGTAGGGTCATCGGATCAAGCTGCTGCGTATTCATACCAGAAAATTCGCCATCTGTATATAAAGCCATCACTCGCCTTCATAAGATTGTAAGCCAGATACACCAGAACCCAGGCACTTGGACTTGGTCCAGTTGGTTTTGGAATGCGGTATCAGTCTGGGGATGGAGAGTTTTATCCTTCCTAGGTATTGGCCTTCTCATACTATTCAGTTGCTGTCTATGTCTACAATGTGGACCAGCGATTTGTGGTCTGTGTGCCACATCGTGCATTCCACATCAAGATTTTCATTCAAGATCCCGGAAGAAGAAAGAAGAACAAATGATGCTATATGAACAGATCAATGGATTGATGAAGATTGATATCTCTTGAAGGGCAAGTAGGGGACAAGGAGGGAATGTGGAAATATGGATTTTTCTGGTCAGTTATGTCCCCTATCTTGGACCCCAACGGTTCCATGTGCATGTCACAAGTACATGTATGTTCCCTCCAGTTCCAGTTATGAAGACGCAAATACATGTGCGTCCACCGTCAACATGTCCTTTGACAGATCCGCCATGAATAGGCCGGATATTCCATTCCTAAATATGAAAGGCCACCGGCTTTATATGGTTCACTTATGCCACTTTACAGTCCAGGCAAGTAGGCCCTGATTCTGTCATCAAAACTCCTCTTGCCTTCTGCCTCTGAAAGCTCCAGTCCGAGCCTGCATCTGTGACCATGAACTTTGTCTCATTCTCTGCGCGGCTCACGAAGCCTGACATCAGCCTACTCTCTGCCAAGAACTGTATTTCACCTTCGAATTATCTGCCTCCCCCTCAGCCGATGCATTCCTGCCTAGTAGTTTAAGTAAACATTCTTCCAGTTACCAAGCAAAAAGGCCCATCTTCTCTGTCCTCATGCAAGTAATTCATAGCCCTGTTACCATGGAATATTCCTACCCCCTCGCATTCAGTGTAGACACTTAGACGCTTGTACACGCACGCACAGTCAGTATAGAATAGATTCTGTCCGAGAGTCCCTCTTTTATGGATAACATAGTTCTTTAAACATAGGATGTTAGATATGATTTGGGATTAGGTTGACTTGACCCCCCAGACTTCTCGTCTCCACATATAGAGCTAAATGTCAAGTCCCCGTCACCCCCTAGTTACACGTCAATTACACGTCATACTGCTGCGCGCGCATCTATGTCAAGTATTATCTTATAGATCCACCTATGTATTACATCATAACCAATCATGTTCCTTTTTACTCATTATTACACCCATTTTCGGTTACGCAGACCAAACGTCAATGTCCTTATCAATTGTTACGCCTACTGTATTCACTTCATTATAATGTATGTACTATAAAAGTTACTTCTTGTCAATAAAGTATGTACTTCACTTCCTGAACCCCCGTGGTGATGGAACTTGAAGCATCCGATTATAATCGATCACTGGAATAAAGCCCATTCCGAAACTCTAATATCACGGATTCTGCCTCTCATTTTACTGAGCTATTTTATAATGTTTCTGTATCAAATTCAGTCCCGGTAAAGGAATTTTTATTTACCACAGGATTCTAGCATCCCATTTTTCAAAGGGCAGATCTGCAGTACTGTATTACATTATATTGTCATTGCCTCTCTTTAATCATTGTAAGAATTTCATAGTTATCGCTAGACCAGAAAGAAGTAATTTCGCCTTACTCACCTATATTGAGAGCTCCTGTAAACAACAAGGACTAGAGAAGGGATATAGGCAATGAATACTCAAAACATTCTTTGTGGCTGTTTGAGGTGGGGGAAAGGTTGAAGGAATGCCAATATACATACTGGAGAGAATAAATCCCACAACTTTTACATGGGATACAACTATGGACAACATCAGAAAATCTCTAATGAAAGTACATGCAACAGTAAATTCTGCAGTACTGCATCAGAAAGGACATTGTCAAAGATTTAGACTCCCAAAATACATGATTGAAATTAGTCAGGAAATGAAAAAAACACCATATTAGCTTGTCAAAATTGTGGTACAACTTAAAGATCAGCAACAAATTAACTGCCTTACAAGAAGCAGCTTAGAGGGCAAAAGGGGGATTTACTGAGGCTTAGTGGCTTACTCTTCATGAATACTGCCACTCAAAATGCCAAATTACTTTTTGAAACTACATAAACTCTCTTTAAGCTGTAAGTACCTTAGACTCTGACAAAGCAGTCGAATGTGCCATCAGGGACAAGTATATAAAATAGTTATATACTCAACAACAATGAAATATTGGTCTGAATGTGAACACAGGGGAATTTACAAACTTGTCTCAGAAACCCTGTCTCCGGATTATTGTTCACCCATGAGAGGTGGTGCCCTGGGGATAAATGCATCCCAGTGTCCCTTTGCAAAATAAATATCTCTTTTTCAAAAGATCAGCTCACCCAACTGTTTCAAACCTCTTTAGATGCACCTCAATCCCAGAGCCTTGGAAATGATCAATATTACCCCCCTATAAGAAAGGAGATCGTTTTTACTCATTCAACCATCATTGAATTCATCTTTTGGACATTGCTGCTCAACTCTATTCCAGAGTTTTTAAATCAAGGAGCTTGAAATATGGGTCATAAACAATAAAACTGTGCCTTTTGATAAAACAGGGCATATTCCACAATGATGCGCCTGTGACAACATGCCTTATTTATCCTTTCTAATCTATCAGGCAATACATACTCGGAAAGCCAGCATCTTTGATAACTTTGTCAATTATACAGCTGCTTTCGACAGAGCGGCACGTGGCCATCTTTTGAGCAAACCTAGAGCAAGGGGCATTCAAATGAAGGTCATTAGGACAATCACATCATAATACACCAACACATGGGTAAAGGTGAAACAGGGGACGGTCTAATGTGTGTCTGGATGGATTGAAACGACAAACTGGCTGAAATCGGAATGCAGATGTGTATTGGCAGCTCTGTTTTTCTGCTGATTTATGTAGAAGTTTTGAAACTGTGAGAGCTTCCCCCCCTGAGAATTGTGAGAAAGCCCATACAAATACAACATTAGGCAGAAGTCATAGGGATATTGGATTCGAACAGAGGAATGCTTTTATGCTTATAAAAAGGCATTAATTCATAGAATTCTGACAAGGCTTTAAAAGCTAACATGAAGAAGACAAAAAAAATTATTATTGACCAAGGAGCATAGTCCAGACTTAATAGGTAAATGGGAGGATTTCTTTTGTCTTACATGTCCTTCTACAATCATCTGGTGCTTTGAGTAACAGACAAAGGGACATCTCCTTAACAACTGTCCATGGTGAAGAAGAAGGGGGCTTCACTAACCTCTGCCTTGGGCACACTTTGTGCTAAACTGGACAGCCCTTCACCTATCAAGGTGTCTCAGGTAATCAGAACAAAGCTAATACCATCACTGCCATAAGGGTAGTGGGGCTACGTCTTTTATGTGGCTTTTTTGGACTTTAACAAAAAAGTAAATATATGTACATGATGTTTTTCAGGAATCAGGGTGGAATTTGTCATATAACATTATTGCCCGCTGGGTGAATGTTGCGCTTTATAAATATTGAATATATATAGTATTAAGAGGCAATAGCTTTATGACTGTAATTAACATATTATTTTAGAGTCTGTATTACAGGCCGGTGATATATGTAAAATTGAGAGTTTCTTACATCCAGTTAATTGATGAGAGAGCTATGTAAGTAATCCATTTTTGCACACTGCCTTTATTTTAAAATGTCTCTAGGAAATGTTTTATCATCAAGGGAGCTTGTTGTAAAGTTAAAGTGTAAGTTTCATTGATCGAAGAGTGAATTTAAATTTGAATTTGAAAACCAAACAACAGTTTGGCAAGAAATAAGAAGGTCCATGCCAAGTTTAACTCTTTCATGTGGAGCACATGACCTTCCTGTCCTCTACCCTAACTTTCCAATGGAAAGGAAATAAAAGTCATGTCCTCCCATTAGTGTGCGGGGAAATACAATACTTTAGCATCATCCTCTGGCCCCCAGGGCATGCTGCCATCATCATCTGAGAGAAATATTCAACTGCTGGAGACAGGTGAGGCGACTGGTCCATGGAATCTGGGAGATTTTCCAAGTAACTTCCTAAGGGAATGGGAAAGGACCTGTAGATACCAGGGCAATGGCACTATTTTGTTTTGATGCAGTCTGTGCCCAGTAGTACCATGAGAGAGGCACCATTAATAAGAATTGGCAGTCATTATATCTCGCCTTGGTGAGCTATTTGGTTTGCCAATGGTTTTTAGCCATGCTCACATCATCTATGGTGCCGTGCATTGTGGCTAAAGTTTTTTTAAAAGCCTTTGACTCGGCCTCCTGCATTATTTTGTGGGTGCACGCCTGCATGGAGGGTTGGATCAGTAACTAAAAAAAAAAAACACACATTGAGTCTCTTTTTTAAGCAGGTGGGTATGAGGAGCGGAAGCAACACAGAAGAGTGGAATATTAAAGCAACACAAGAGGGGGGGGCGCAAAAACAACAGGGAAGGAGAACTGGCGGGGACGTGAGGGGGGAGGCAGGAGCGAAAGCAACATGGGGGCTGAGGGAAAGAAACATGGAGGGTACAGGTAGGGGGAAGTTTTAAAGAAGCACAGGGGCGAGCGTAAGAAGGAGTGGATGGTTAGAAGCAGTCAGGCAATAGAGAGCAACACAGAGTGCACAAGGAGAGATGTACAGAAGGGCGACGGCTCGAAAACACACACACCCTAATGGAGTGCTTGACACAAAAGAAAGAAGCAGTGCTTGAAAAGCAAGCAGTCATGCCAGCAAATCAATGAGATTGTAAAGAGGCAATGCTCCATGGGAGGGACAGACACAAGATTGACAGCAACTGACATGAATAAGAAGCAGGCAGATGACAGTGACAGGGAAATCCAACCAATGGTAAGCAATGCATGGGCTCCAAGCCGCTCTCTGTTCTTGGTAGGCCACAAGGTGCCTCACAAAATAGACACTACATGTGCCGTCTGGTAGGCTCGACCTAAAAAAGGGATAGAGCCCCCCTTTCAATGGTGCCTCTGCTAAATGTATTCCTGTTTGGGATCACAGCACAGCTGCCATCTCCGAGCAGGAATCTTGCCAGTGGACCACAGGGGATTTTTATTTGGTGGATGGGTAGCCCCCTGGTATAAGGGCAAACCAGGACCAGACTGGGAACAGCAATCAGGCTCGGCAGGTTGCTGCTTGACCGGCCCTGGGAGCGAAGGAGGGGGTTGCTAGCAGAAAGCACTGCTCCACTTTTTTTACGGGGGGACGAATATTGCAGCACTGCTGCAAAACTGGCCCACAGTAAGAAAAGCTGCCCCACGGGCACAACACCAGCCCCCATCCCTCCGGACCACTGGAGAAATGCCTGGTGCCTGCTATGGCCAACCCGGCCCTGGCCGGCAAACCCAGCCGAGGACTTTTTTAAAAATTGTTTTTCTTTCAATGGGGTGATATTGTACCCGCCTTCCTGATTACCACAAGCCCCTGCCTCAAGGGAAGAGAAAATGTTCAATAGGCATCAGGAAGAAATGGCAGACACATTTTTGTAAATGCAGACTATGCACAGGGGAGCAACTCTATCTCCCAGGTAAGTAAGAGGCTTATGAGAAAAGCAGTACTGGAGTTTTCACTTTCAATGAAGCCTGTCTCAACTCCTGGTACACCATGGATTTTGGTTTATGGAGTGGGCGAACCCCTGTGCATAGGTGCCAAACCCACCTGGGGACAAATCATTTCAAAGCCCTTTACTTTCTCTGGAGGGCCCTGCCATTTGCCCCCACCCCATGCAAAGGAAAAATACCACTAGATGCCAGGGATAAACAAGTGCCACCATTTGTTAGGTCTCGCCTGACCCAGCGCATGCGCTGGTCTGGCGAGACATTTTGTGAGGGCTCCAAAAAGTGCTACCAGGCCAGCCTAGAGCTACAGTGATGTTTGATCGCGATCACTTTCGCTGCCTCACGTCCGCTTGGCATAGCCAATAGGTCTCCCTTTTGGGACCTTATAAGTATTAAGTTATGCAACTGTTGCATGGCTAAAGAGTTATAAGGTCCCAAAGGCGAGACCTATTGGCTATGCCAATGCTTGTTTTTATGTGGCCTCTTGCCCTAGTCTCGCCTTTCCCTTGGCGGTCCTACTAAATAGATTCCTGATCACTTCTTGTGAAATAACCCTACCATTATTTAGGAACACGTAATAAAGGAAACTCCAACCAATGCAAACAAAAGAAAAAACAAGCATTGGCATTGCCAATAGGTCTCGCTTTTGGGACCTTATAAGTATTTAGTTATGCAGCACAATATACTTGGTGCAACAACATCAACTGTTGCATGGCTAAACACTTATAAGGTACAAGGTTTAGCCATGCAACAGCTGATGTTGTTGCACCAAGGATATTGTGCTGCAAAACGAAATACTTATAAGGTCCCAAAAGCGAGACCTATTGGCTATGCCAATGCTTGTTTGGTTAGGGAAGGGGTCGTTGGGTTGTTTGAGGCCCAGGGCCAGATGAGAGTTACACCCGGCTGCATCTGGGGGGCGGAGTCACGCCGAACACCCCTGAGTGCTCCAGCTGCTGGTGGGTCCCTCCGTGCACCCCTGCCCGGCGCATCTTCTCCCAACGCAGTGAGGGCATCCGCTCCACTCGGAGCAAACAGCACCATTAAAAAAAAATCACAACTTTAAGAGAGCAGCTTTCACTGTGAAGTGATACCATGGCAATGCGCGAGCTTTCCATGCTCTGAGTGAAGATGAGGCAGAGCGCCAGCGACCTGCGGCCGCATGCCACCAGAGGCTGCCCAGGAATGTGCCCCCAGAAGAACCGGCACAAATGGGTGAGTGGGCCATTGCTTTGCCATCTGTTTGCGGGCATTTGCTTTTCGTTTTCAAATGAGTGTGTTGCTTTTGTGGATGATTTGTGCTATGAACCAACGATGCAGTTTTCATGGGAAGATGTGTCTTTACACTGGACAGAGCGTTTGAGGTATTGCTTGATTGTTTTGTGATGTTTTTGGAGCGATGTCTTCATGAATGTTTTATTGTACATTTACAAGTGCTCTGAATCCGCAGAAAGGTCCTCGTGGCGCTTTATAGCTAATAAGATAGATCAGAGAGACAAGCGGTCACTGATTAGATCTATGTTTCACCTGCAGGTCACAGGTTCAAAGAAGGGCGGGGGTGACGTAGCTTTGATTTTCCCCGAGAGTGATACCTTACGTAGCAGTGAGTTGGGTGTTTGTAACAGTTGTTATTACAGCGCTACGAATCGGCAAAACAGGGATAGCAAGCACTGCATGAATAAACAATGCATCGTTAGTGTACAAGCCTGGACGAGAAATGCATGATTAGTGTGTATGATTAAAATGACATGATGTCAAATGGACCTTTACGTCATTAATTACTTACTAGTGTTCCGGAGAATGATATTGCCGCCGCTGTATTTTTGAAAAATGTTTTTGGTATGCTTATATTATTAGGTAGTGATTGACAGTAGTTTAAATGTTTTAAAAAATAATAAATAAAGAGCGTTTTCGTATTTTGGTGAAGGAAGAGATGTTCAATAACAGGAGGGGTGCAGGTATATGCGATGGTTGCACACGGCTGTCTTATGGGGCTCAGAATACTTTATATGAGAAGAGAAGCTCTTGAAAAGAGTACAGCGGAGCAGAGCATCGGGGAACAAGCACGCGAGTGGTGCGTGCGTGCGCGCGCTAAAAGAACATTTTAAACAAGACAAGCCCGGCGGAGCGTGGTGTGCGCGCTTGGCGGGGGCGGGGGAGCGCATTCCAGGTGGGGGAGCGGACCCTTTGAAGTAGGATGCCAAACGGATTGCATGGCGGCACGATGTGTGTGATTGTGCGCGTGCTCGCCATGCAATCCGCTTTTGGGAGCACTTTTAAAACCCCTTACTATAGTCTCGCTTTGCGAAAGCTTACGCGATAGCAAGGCGAGACCTAACAAAAGCAGTGAAGCACACATTCAGTAAAACGGAACGACGGTCACCTTCTAAGGGCCTGGTTTCTGTTACTCCTCAAAAAACAGGTGCAAATTGCAAACTCACGGACTGGAAGCTGCGAAAGTTATCCGGTGAGCCATTTGCCGCATATTACAATTTGTGCATACAGGAATGGGGAATTACACACACTTTGCTTATGATTCGACCCTTTACTGAATGAGAAAAAACCCCATTATGCGTACCGTGTTCCTGTTATTTCCAGTGAGTACTTCCTGCTGCAAATCGTTGGTGTAAAAAACGTATACGTCAGTCGAAATATGTGCCTAAATCATAATACCGTTTTGAGCGCAGGCTGAAGTTTGCCCCCCAAATCAGGTTTTGGGGCAAAATATCCAAATACTGTATAAGTAATTACTTTCACCCCTGTAGTTCAGTTAATGGGACCACGTGTTTTTATCAGTACCGCTAAAATGGTTCCGATTCCGAGGTCACATCATGCCATGGGGTACACGGAAACCCTATGTGGTTACACTGAGCCCCTATGCAGTACCTCCTGTGGGAATGAAACCACGTACAATCTCAGAGCATCCTTCCATTTGGGAGGAGGCTATCATTTACCCTGCTGAAAAGATATGTGCTTTGGAGCCACATTCCAATACGAAGACATTTTCGGAGGACTACAGATGCGCCCTTTCCAGGGCTGCCTATCCTAAACTAATTTTTATTTGAGATGCTGGTATCTATGCCTCTTTCCCTGACAACGAATAATGTCAATAATCCCCGCGTAACTAGTTACCATTTAGTGCTTAATTTGAGCCGGTGTTTTCCGGTGCTGGGCAGCCTTACTTAATTGTCAACGCCGGCAGGTATGACAGTCTGCCACATGGTGGCGGTGTTTGTCTCATTTAGATACGAGCATAACAATAGTTGTATATTCATTCGGTATACATTAAAAATAACGAATACCTGCATTCACAGCCATTCTTATAGCTTTTGAGGCCTGGAGTAGTCAGAATTGTCTCAAGGGTAGGAGTGTGATGGTTAGTAGTTGTGTTGTTACTGCAACTGGCAGTCCTGGCAAGGGCAAAGGGCGATGCAAGCAGGAAGTGGCCTCCTGAAGAGGGCCACAGGCACTTACATTTTTACAAATTAAGCACTGGCACGAGCACAGAGATTCAGTACGAAAAGCAGGTAGCGTTAGAAAGGAGAGTTGTTTCTCTTTTCAGTGGAGTACATTTCAAAAAATGTTATAGCAACACTCCTAGTGGACATCAGATTTCATTCCCTGGACTTATTGTGGTGTTGCTTGAAAATAGTCAGTTTGCTGTTATTTGAATAACTTGCAGTAGGATGCATTGCTCAATTCCTTCCCGTCCCATGCACATATCTAGATAGGGTGACTGCTTCAGTTACTAGGTTCGTGCTTTGCATTCTGGTGTTTATATCTGCACATTGGTGAAGGGAAAAGAAGCATGAGAATAGATACTGTATACCAGAACTGGTAGAAAATTGGATAGGGGGCACACTGGGAACTTTGGCTGATCTATAGGGTCTTGCTATTTGCTGCTTCTTCAGTTTAATTTTTCTTTTAATGCACTTCAGTTTGTGTGTGGAAGCAACAGAACACGTTTGGTTTATCTTTGTAAGTCATTTGTGAGCAATTTGCTAGGCTATCATTTTCCTGATGGTGCCAGTACTGTTGTGCAGTTTTGATTGCTTTTTCTCTTTGTTATCAGCATACAAATTGGAACTGAAAGTTGATTCTGCTCGTTGAAGTAGAAATAGCTTTTTTGATGTGTTTATTGCAAATTGAAGCCTCGTTTTTTGTTTTTTTCCTATGTAGGTTGTTTCCTGGCAGACATTGCAGTATTTCTTACAGGCAAATGATGTATTCTTTTTTAATTACTTGGCTCTTACCAGACACTTTGTGGTTGCTTAGATCTTAGCTTTTGTTTTTTTGTGTTTTCACATTTATCAACCCCGTACATGTATAGCAGTGCATCACTCCAACACTTCTTTTTTAGGTCTCGCCTGGCCCAGCGCATGCGCTGGTCTGACGAGACTTTTTGTGAGGGCTCAAAAAATGCTACCATGGCCAGCCTGGAGCTACAGTGCATGTGCGCGGGCGCGCGCTTAGGAGCAGAGGCTGGTAAACCTCGTCATGCTCACTAAGCGCCCGCGATCACTTTCGCCCGTGATCACTGGCGCCCCTTTGATGTTCTCGTTCAAAGAACATCAAACATCAAAGAACATGTTGTTGTGTTAATGCTTTGCAGCGCCTGTTTGACTTGCAATGTGCTTTCTCTTTCCACAAACTCGATGTTTGTGTTCCATTATTTTGAGATGCTTTTACTATTACTGTTTTGTGACTTAAAGAACATTAAGGAAATGTTACTGTGAAACTGGACAACGTTCACAGTGTTTATTTCTGATCGCAGCGGCTGCTTCATGTCCGTTGCACCATTCAGGGAGTCCTTTAGTTGGCGCTTTCATGAGGAAGCTGGAAACTTTGGCACATTCTCTTTAAAAGCACAGCATGTTGGCGAATGGTTAATCGATTAGACCTATGTAGCGCTTTAGATCTCACACACACAACCACACACACAGCCACACACACAAACACATACACACAGAACCACACGCACACACAACCACACACACACAACCACACACACAACCACACACACAACTACACACACACACCCAGACACAACCACAACCACACACACAACCACACACACACAACCACACACACAACCACACCCACAACCACACACACACACAACCACAACCACACACACACAACCACACACAACCACACACACAACCAAACACACAACCACACACACAACCACACACACAGGCACACACAATCACACATACAACCACACACAAACACAACCATACACACAACCACACACACAACCGCACACACACAACCACACAACTACTCACACAACACACACCACACACACACACAACCAAACACACACACACAACCACACACACAACCACCCACAACCACACACACAACCACACACACAACCACACACACACACACACAACCACACCCACACACAGCCACCCACACACAACCACACACAACCACACACACACAACCACACACACACACACACAACCACAACCACACACACAACCACACACACAACCACACACACACAACCACACACACAACCACACACACAACCACACCCACACAACCACACCCACAACCACACACACAACCACAACCACAACCACACACAACCACACCCACAACCACACACACACAACCACACACAACTGGACACACGCAACCACACACGCAACCACACAGACAACACACAACCACACACACACACCCAACCACACAACCACACACACACCCACAACCGCACCCGCACCCACAACTGCACAAGCACCCACAACCGCACCCACAACCACACACACAACCACACACACACAACCACACACACAACCACACACCCACACAACCACACACACACAACCACACACACACAAAACCACACACACACACACACACACAACCACACAGACACAACCACACACAACCACACACACAACTACACATACAAGCACACAAAGCATTGGCATAGCCAATAGGTATCGTCTTTGGGACCTTATAAGTGTTTAGCCACGCAACAGTTGATGTGGTTGCACCAAGGATATTGGGCTGCATAACTAAATACTTAGAAGGTCCCAAAAGCGAGACCTATATTGGCTATATCAATGCTTGTTTCCTTTTTTTTGTGGTTTTATATAGCGCAAACTCGACCGTAAGGTATTGGAGCGCTTTACCTGAGCACCAGTTGCATTACACAAGGACACATTCATTTTTGGTAGGCACGGGGAGATTAAGTGATTTGCCCAGAATCACAGGATGTTGAGGCTCGGCTCAAACCTGGTTCCCCAGCTCCAAAGTCGGCAGCTCTGGCAGTTAGACCACACCCTCACATCATTCTCATATCATAGACATACACGTTCTTGAGCACTATACCTAGAACACAATATTTTTGGGGAAACAATGTAGGTGAAAACAGACATGGCCTCTCGCTGGTCGACTGTTATCAAGGCTTTGAGTCGAATAATAGAGAAGCGCTTTGTGGCTGGTTCAAATACTGAGCCTGCATCTGAGGGTAAGGATAATGCTTGACAATCTGGAACAGAGTTTTCCATAGGTGGACTTCTACCAGATGATGACTGCTCTTCAAGTCAATCTGATGAACATGGGTGTTATAATTAACAGGACGTGGGTTCCTGAAGTATAGCCTTTATTGAAGTGTCCACTGCTCCACAACACATCAGCAGTTTCGCCTCAGCTGGGCCTCACCAACATTCCAAGGCAAGCTCACAGGCTACTGTCAGAATGTTCCAAAGATCTCAAGGGAAAAGGGTGGCAGTAACATACTACTATGATAAAACATTATTGCAACAATGGGCGTGCAGCACAGAAGGGCAGTTGTGATGTCCCCTTATAAGTGAAAACTATACCGTTGAGTAACAGCGGGATCGAAGCACAACTCAGAGTATATACAGGTGCCATGCAGAGCACAGCAAGGTTGCTTAACTGACAACCCTTTAATCAAATCCAGCTTGTAATTCCTCCTTTTACGAGACCTACTGGAAGTAAAGTCAATACTACGCTTTGTTTGTCCAAGGATCCATCTTGCTGGTTTCCCTTCCTCAAAAAGAAACTTGTGGGAAGATTCTGTTGGATCTTACTCGCTCTGTTTCATAGAGGTTGTGAGCTTTATGAAGACAACTTCTATATAAGAATAGAGCAGTTTAACAATCTATACAATGTCTGTACTGCAAAGTGTGGGATAGTTCAAACCAACTGCAAAGGCTTCCCCCAGGAGCTTCTTTGTACAAAGCTACGAAATGATTAATACAGTGCCTTGCGTTGCAACAAACCGCCAGTTATGAAATTCTATGACAGATGGGAAGTACATGTTATGTTATTTTGACTTATAGCACTCACAGATACTCACGAGTGTCCCGGCGCGAAACCAACAAAGGGTGAAAGTGTCTGTTTCAGCTACGAGATGTGGGAAGAGGTGTGGTGCAGTGGCCAGGGCAACTGACTCCGGAACCCGGGGCTCACGGTTCAATCCCTGGTGCAGGCGGCAGATCAGCCCAGCACCATGTGGCTCTGGGCAATAGCTTGCTTAATCTTCCTGACGGCCCTTGACACCTTCGGGTAATTGTTTGTGCTTCACAAATACTTTAAATTTACATTTTCAAGTTTTTAGGTCTCGCCTGGCGTTAGCAGCGCGCAGCGCCTTTTTGTAATCAATTCAAGATGTGCACGCGTACAGAGGGACAAAAAAATGCAAGCGCATGTGAGCAGCCCGACGCCATCTTTGTTTACTTTAATTAGCATAGGGATGTGCAAACGCGTGCGCATGGTGGCGTGCTTTCGCTTTCCCTCCCCCCGTCGGGCCCCTCCTTCCTGGCACTGTGCATGCAGCCTTCATAACAGCAGCATGCGTGTTTGTGTCTCTCCTGCTGCCCACCCATGTGTGCTTTTTCACTCCCTGTGTCTATGTATGCTCAGCTCATTAACAGGCACTACAGGCATGCATGGCGGCTTCTCGTCTTTCATGCGATCGCATTTTAACAATTGCGTAGACAGGTGTGCTGGCTTTGATCTCGGGCGCATACTGAAATGCATTTTCAGATTTTCGCGTTGGCTTCTCCTCACAGCGCCCTGTGTGATTTTATGGCTCAAAGGCGTTCATGCTGGGTTCGTATTACAGGGTTCGGAGACCGAGAAAAACACACTCCCTTTTCAAGACAATAATGAAAAGGGCTCGAGGCTGCCTATGTGTGGCACAGGCAGGTGATGCAGAGAGGTGCACCCGGGACTGCATGGGAACTAGAAATGTGAGCTGAAAACGGCATTTACTTGTAATTTTAAAATATCTAATGTATTGAAGAGACACGTGAAGGCTGAATATGCAACCGCGTTCTCAGCAAGTACTGTGATGTTTTAGGACGTTTTTATTTCTGTGCACGGTCTTTGGACAGTTGGGGGCGGCGGGGGCAGTGTACAGTCCTTGGAGGAAGAAGGTGTGTTTATTTGCGCCGCAGCGGCCACGAGGTTATTGTGTAGTCCTCGGGCTTCCGGCTACATAAATTCAAGGAAAAGGCGAGTTAAAGAAATCTGCATGTTTTCCCCTTACGGTAAATTAACACAAGTTACAGTTGATTTGATGCTGCACGTATAGGGGCAGTCGGGTCGGAGCTAGCGCAGTCCCAATTTACCCCCCTTGCAGTTTTAATGCCTACTCCCCCTCCGCTGCGGGGACGGGGTATGGGTACCCGGCGACACGTCCTCGCTGTGCAGGGGAGGGACTGTAGAAGTGGACCTCAGCTAGGCCTACCAGTGCAAGGGGTTCGCCCTTCTCTGCACAGAGTCCTCAGACCAATAGGAAGAAGTTGGCACAGAAACTGGAATAGAAAATACAAAGTTTAATAAACTTCATGAGGTGGAACTACATTCACACAGCACCCTTCGGTATTGAATGAAGTAGCACACTGAACAGAAGGAGCATGGTCCTTTTATACCACACAGGGGCTTGAAAGAGGGCGGTACAAGTACAGCAGAAAATTTTAAGTACATATAAGGTCATATAGAAATGCACAGTCGACAAGTAGGAGGAGTTAACAGTTTGCCAATGCTAGTAAACACATCCTGAAAGTTACATACTACTAACAGCTGCAAGGACAGTTGAAAACTCACTGGGCATGTGCAAAGGTGGAAGATGCTAAATATAGTTTGTTTCTAGGCAGATTACAAGAGCAGTCAACACTGAGGGAGGACAAAGCACATGGTGAGCACATGGCAAACAAAATGGCTGTCAGAAATACAAAATGGATTCCGCAAAATGGACAAAATAGCCTCTAAATACAAGATGGATTCCGCTAATGCTAAGCCAATCGCTGCCAATTTACAACAGGACAATAATGCTGATAGCGCAAATCAAGTAAACTGCTGACCACCACACCCCCTAAAATATCAACTGTAAAAGACATGCTGTGTTTTTAAGGAGTTATTTTCTGCCGTAAGTGTCGGATCTGGGTTCCAAAGCGCAGACCTAGCAGGATGGTGATTAACAGTAACAACACATTCCCCACCTGTCCAGATTAATTATCATATGATTTTTTCGGCATATGATTTTTTCGGCTGTAATCTAAAGGCGCTTGTTCTCATTTCGGCAGCATATATGTGCATGTTTATCTTAAATGCACACTGTGGCTTTAGACGGGGTGACCTTGTGTGGTGTTTCTAGGGCACCGTTTTTGCATATTCTGTGCCCCAGTAAGTCAAGGGCATGACACTTAATGGTGAGGTATTCTGCTCTGTTCTGTGCCCAGTAAGGGATCTAACGTCCTTCTTGTTGCAGCACGCGCTCATTTTTGCTTTCACAATGGCTTCTGCGCAAAGTCTAAAGCAATAGGTCTCGCCTTTAATTAAGTTAAAGCTATTTACTTTGCTGTACAATACCATTAGCAAAGCAAATGGCTTTAACTTAATCAAAGGCGAGACCTAATGCATTTTCAATGCTTATACTTGAATACTGCTGGGTCCTGAATGTTGCGTAGGGCAAGGGGCAGTGCGTTCCAAGCAACAGTGGCCTTCCTTGTCAATGAGCTGCCTCCAAGCCTCTGGTATTTAAATCGAGGAACCTGTGCAAGACGGAGAGACGCAGAGCGCAACTGTCTAGATGGAACATAGAAAGAGAATCGTTTTTGTAAATAGAGTGGGCCGAACCCATGCAAAGCTTGGTGAGCCAAAATCAACGATTTAAACTTCACCCGTTCCGCGACTGGGAGCCAATGCAGTTAGTGAAGGTGGTATCGCACGCTGTTCCTAGCAGAGATACCCAGAAGAAGTCTGGCTGCCGCATTTTGGACCACCTGCAGCTTTTTCAGCAAGTAGCCCGGAATGCCGATGTAAAGCTGTTGGAAAACCACTCCCACACTAGAAAGGGTGGCGGTGGTCTTCCGGACACACTGTGGTAGCTTGGCTCGAGTGGTCAGGAAACAGGCACAGTGCTAAGCATACAATATACCCATACAATAACCATGCGTGCATCCGTTCCAAAAACGACTCTACACCGTAAAAATTATGAAAATATTCTTTCTTTATCTTTTTCTCTTAGTTGCTGATTGGAAAAATAAATAGGTCAATCACAATATACAGATTCTTAAATAGAGCAGGTCAAATAAATATTGGCTGTTTGATGAAATAAATAGGGGTGATCATAAATAACAGGGCATAAATACAAGTGCAATATATACAGACAATTAAATACTTTGAGGCAATAAATACTGTACCAATAAATATTGTACACCATCAAGTCCTGTGGACCTATAAATATAGTGAAGCAATAAATAGGTAAAAACTCAATAAATACAGTACCCCCAATAAATAATTAAAAGTATACCGCAACCCTCATATAATCAGATGACACTTCAATTCTTAAGGGCTGATATGGCCCAGGCACAGCTTGTAGGGTTGTGGAAGGCTTGAGGGGGGCTACTCCCTGGCTGGGACAAGGCTGAGGCCTAATCTGAGGTAGATCCAAGGGGGGTATACCAGTGCCCTGGCTTTCTCTCTCCACACAACCTCTCTAGGTTAGTCCCAGTTCACCCCAGGCACAGTCAGGTGGGTTTCAGCACCTCCCTAGCCCCTTAGAGCAGTCTCTCAGGTCTCCACAGGGCCTTAGGCGCCCTCTACTCCACTTACTGCCCTTTTTCTGATGTTCCGACGCCGCTGGAGTCGTGTCGACGCCGTGAGGCGGTTCCGGTTCGGTCTCGGCGGCCTCGGCACAATGTCAGTTCTTTGACGACGCCGGCAGGCGGTTCCGGTCCGATGTCGGTGGCCTCGGTTCGATCTCGACCTCCGATTCGACGGCGTCGGGCAGTCTCTTCACGATGTCGACTTCGGGCGGCTCCGGTCCGATGGCGCTCTCGGCTCCGATGACGTCGGCCGGCCTGGCCTCGATGTCGACTTCCGGCGACTCCGGGGTGCGATCCTCACCCCCGACCTCCGGTGCTCCTCCTCACAGGCTCCGGGCGACTCCGGAGTGCGATCCTCACTCCCGACCTCCGGTGCTCCTCTACCTCGGTCTCCGACGACTCCGGAGGGCAGACTTCACTCCTCCGATGACGCCGCTCGCTCGACCTCGGTTCACTTCCTCCTCGACCTCTGGTATTCCTCACGACCTCCGTCGGCGCCCTCTCACGACCTCAGGCGGCTCCGGGTACGACGTCTGCTACTTCAGTCAGCGCCGCTTCTCCACCTCGGGCTCCAGGTCTTCAGGCTACTCGACGCCGGACTCCAGGGAAACCAGTTCTCAGGTCAGGATCTTGCTGTTTTCTTGGTTCTAAGGCCTGTTCCTGCTGTCCAGGTCCTTAGGATAAGTTTCCTTTGTCTTCTTCCCACACAGGGCTATAGGCTGGGATCCATCAGTAGGGACAAGTATCAAGGGTGGGTTTATGGACCCCACTCCAGGCACAAGTTTCCACCCCTGCTGCTTCACTCCTTCCTCCTTCACTGTTGTGCTGCTCTCTCTTCACCAGTCAGGTGCCAACTGCCAGCTCCAACTGCCAACACTCTGTCTTAACCTCCCAACATTCTAAACCGCCTCCAACTGTCACAGAGTTCTGGAATCTCCTGGAATGTTCTGGAAGGTGCTGGTAGGTTCCAGTGGATGCTGGTGATGTCACAGGTGGCCACCATTTTGTGCTTCAGGCCCTCAGACAGAAGTTTCAGGGGTAGCTAAAATGGCTCCCTGAATCTGTAGCAACACGAAAAAGTCTGGTGGTTCCCAAAAAGGAAAAATTCAAACAGGGTTTGAGGCAAAAGTGGGACAAAATAAATAATGATGAGGAGGGACCACCCAAAGGGCTGACAGGTCTAACACGCGTCCCCCCCAGCTGAAAGTGGGGAGAGCTACCCAACCCCTTGGGAGTTCTCATCACTAAGGCGGAAATACCTTGAGAGACCGTCTGCATTGGCGTGGTCCACTCCAGGCCGATGTTCCACCTGAAAGTCCATCCCCTGTAGGGAAATAGACCACCTCAACAACTTGGGATTCTCCCCCTTCATCTGCATCAGCCAGCGAAGGGGTCTGTGGTCGGTCTGAACCAGGAAGTGCGAGCCAAACAGGTATGGCCGCAACTTCTTCAGAGCCCATACCACTGCAAAGGCTTCACGCTCTATTGCACTCCACTTCTGTTCCCTGGGAAGTAGTCTCCTGGATAGGAAGACCACGGGTTGATCCAGACCCTCTTCGTTGAGTTGCGATAACACTGCCCCAATGCCATGTTCTGATGCATCTGTCTGGACAATGAACTTCTTGGAAAAGTCTGGGGCCCTTAAGACCGGGGCCTCGCACATGGCTTTCTTCAATTTCTCAAAGGCTTGCTGACAAGCCTCCGTCCAGACTACCCGTCGAGGTTGTTTCTTGGACGTGAGCTCCGTGAGAGGGGCTACGATGGTACCGTACCCCTTCACGAAGCGGCGATAGTATCCCGTGAGGCCCAAAAATGCTCGGACCTCAGTCTGTGTCTTGGGGGGTTCCCAGGCCATGATGGCCTCGATCTTCGCCTGGAGGGGTTGCACCGTTCCCCTACCCACCAAGTGTCCAAGGTACACTACCGACCCCTGCCCGATCTGGCACTTGCTGGCCTTGATCGTCAATCCAGCTTGTCTCAGGGCCTGGAGAACAGCTTGCAGGTGACGCAAGTGATCCTCCCAGCTGTTACTGAAGACGGCTATGTCATCCAGATAAGCAGCAGAGAAACTCTCCATCCCGGTGAGGATCTGGTTTACCAGGCGCTGAAACGTGGCAGGTGCGTTCTTGAGCCCAAAGGGCATCACACAGAACTGGTAGTGGCCATTGGGCGTGGAGAAGGCTGACCTTTCCCTTGCTCCATCAGTCAAAGAGATCTGCCAGTACCCCGAAGTAAGGTCAAAGGTACTTAGATATTGGGCAGCTCCCAGCCGGTCAATCAATTCATCCGCCCTAGGGATCGGATGAGCATCAGTTTTTGTCACTGAATTCAGTCCCCGGTAGTCCACACAGAACCTCAGTTCTGGTTGGGCACCCGGTGGTGCAGCTTTTGGTACTAACACCACCGGACTGGACCAGGGGCTGCTAGAAGGTTCAATCACTCCTAGCTCCAGCATCTTAGTGACCTCACTATGAATGCTGGCCTTCACCTTGTCTGACATCCGGTAGATCTTGGACTTCACAGGTGGGCTGTCTCCTGTGTCCACGTCATGGACGCACAGGTGAGTCCTACCCGGGACAAGGGAGAACAACGCAGAGTACTGCCCCAGGGCCTGGCGACAGTCCTCCTGCTGTTCAGGAGTTAGAGATGGGGAGAGAATCACTCCCTCCACCGACCCATCCTTTTCCTGAGACGCAAACAGATCAGGGAGAGGCTCGCTTTCCACGTCCTCTCCTCCGTCAGTCACCATCATCAAGATGACTTCGGGCCTCTCGTGGTGGGGTTTGAGGCGGTTGGCATGCAGCACCCGCAGGGGCTGACGAGGGGTCTTCAGGTCCACCAAGTAGGTAGCCTTACCCTTCTTCTCCAACACCTCAAAGGGTCCTGACCAGCGATCCTGGAGGGCACTAAGCTCTCCGGGTTCGATCACCCACACCTTCTGGCCAGGCTCCAACTCCACCGGGTGAGCGTTGTGGTCATACCACGCCTTCATTACTGCTTGGCTGGCTTCCAAGTTGTCAGAAGCTTGCTTCCACAACTTAGCCATTTGGCTCCGGAAGGCCAGCATGTAGCTCACCACATCCTGGGGGAGCTTCCTGGGAGTTCTTTCCCATCCGTCTCTCACCAGGTTAAGAGGTCCACGTACAGGGTGCCCATACAGAAGCTCGAAGGGGCTGAAGCCCACTCCCTTCTGTGGCACTTCCCTGTAGGAAAAAAGTAAACAGGGTAGGAGGACGTCCCATTTCCTCCGCAGGCTTTCAGGCAGACTTCTGATCATGCCTTTTAAGGTTTTGTTAAACCTCTCCACCAGACCATTGGTCTGGGGGTGGTAAGGAGTTGTGAACCGGTAGGTCACTCCACACTCCTTCCACATTGCCCGCATATATGCTGACATGAAGTTGGTCCCCCTGTCGGACACAACTTCCTTGGGAAAACCCACTCGGGTAAAGATTCCCATCAGGGCCCTAGCCACAACAGGTGCTGTTATGGTCCTCAGAGGTATTGCCTCTGGGTACCGTGTGGCATGATCCACCAGAACCAGGATAAACCTGTGACCAGCTGTGGTCGGTGGATCTAATGGACCCACAATGTCGATGCCCACCCTTTCAAAGGGGGTGCTAACGACAGGAAGTGGTTCCAGGGGAGCTTTCAGCTTCACCCCTGTTTTCCCACTGGCTTGGCAAGACACACATGTCCGGCAGTAGGTATCGGACGACACTTTCATCTGAGGCCAATAAAAGTGTGGGACAAGACGGGCGAAGGTCTTGTCTTGCCCCAGGTGTCCTGCCAAGGGGATCTCGTGAGCCAACTCTAAAAGGAAGGCTCGATAACGTTGAGGAACTACCAAGGCTCGTGACGATCCATGTAGGGGTGCCTTGGGTTCACTGTAGAGGAGGCCATCCTCCCAGTAAACACTGTAGTTCCCTTCAACGTTCCCTGCTGCCTGGGCTTCGGCCTGTCGCCTCAGCCCCTCAAGGGTAGGGCACTCCCTCTGGCCCTGGCAGAATTCCTCCCTGGACGGGCCTCCCTCCACGTGCCACTCGGCCGGGATGGGTAGGTCCTCCAGGTTGGTAACGTCTCCCTCCGCAGACTCCTGGTCCACCACCTCCGGTGGCCTATCCGTCCTACGGGGTGGAGACGCCGAGGCAGGCTCCTCCTGTCCTCGGTTCTTCCCTTGACTGGCAGCTGGCTGGGCCTTTGTTCCAGGCTCCAGCCGGAATGAACTCCCTCTTCGGGTAGTCTCGGACCTTGTGCTAACACAGGCCCAGTCAGGTGTACCCAGCATCTCGGTGTGAGTCCGGTATTCCACCTCCTTCCAAGCGTTGTGTTCCATGTCATTGCCCAGCAGACAATCGACTGGCACGGCAGGGCTTACGGCAACTCGAAGTGAACCTGCAACCCCCCCCCATTCAAAGGGAACCTCGGCCACTGGATAGTGACCTGTTCTGCCGTCAGCCATCGCGGCTGGGTGGAGTACATCGGGAATTACCTGCTCTGGAGACACCAGTTGGCTACGCACCATAGTCATACTGGCTCCTGTGTCTCTCAGAGCCTCCCCTCTTTGGCCGTTGATGGTGATCCACTGCCCATACTTTGCGGTATTTGCGGGCACCTGGATCTTAGGAACCATCTCCCGTTCTCCCAGGGACACTAAAGTGACACCCGCCCACTCCCTTCCCTTAGTTAAGGGCATCTCCTCCCCGAGCACTACACTAGCTACTCCGGGGGTCTTTCCTCCAGTGGGAGGGGGTGATCGTTTCTGACACTTCGGATCTCCTTTATAGTGTCCAACGCCACCGCACTCGTAGCAATGGACAACCCTTGGCTGCTGACTCTGGCCAGGATTAGGGTTTCTGGGTGGGTTAGCCTTAGAGGTGAATCCTGTTCCCTTCCCTTGGAAGTTATTTTGGGGGCCTTTGGAGAACTCCTTTTTCTTTTCCCCTCCCTCTTTCTTCTGGGGGGCGCCCTGTCCGGCCTTTTGAGTATCCCCTCCAGTCCCCCTTGTGGACACCCGGGTACTAGCCCAAATGTCCGCCTCCTCAGCAAGCTTCCGGGGACTGGTCAGCTTGCTATCCACCAGGTGTTGCCGCAGTTCAGGGAAACATTTCTCGAGTAGGTGTTCCTTCAGTACTAGGTCAAACAGCTCCTCGTAGTTCCTTACTTCACTGCCCTGAATCCAACCTTCCAGTGCCTTCTTTGCATAGTCCAGGAAGTCCACCCAATTCTGTGTGCCCAGCTTGTGACTACCCCTGAACTTCTGTCTGTACTTTTCAGGTGTTAGTCCAAACTTTCTGATGAGCGCCAGTTTCATGGTGGGGTAGTGGGTCTGCTCATCCTCTTCGAGGGCCAATAAAGCATCCCTACCAGCTGGAGGCATGTACCTATACAATCCTCCTCCCCAATACTTCACTGGAACCCCATGGGCCCTCAACGAGACCTCATAGGCTGCTAGCCACTTGGCGATGTCGTCACCCGCCCCATAGCTAGCTACTATGTCCTTTGGCAGGTAAGGTTTGGATTCCCTGGTGATTTCTTGGTCTTTGCTGCCACCATTAGGAACAGTTGGTGCCCCAATTCTTAAGATCTGAAGCTCTATCTCTTTCAGTCTTATCTCATGAGCCATCCTCTCTTTCTCCGTCTCATGAGCCAACCTCTGTTCCTCCTTCTCCTTCTCCAGCTTTGCTAAATCCCATGTGAGCTGTCTTTTCTCTCTCCGATCTGCTAACTCCACGCTGGATAAGCCCCCGCTAGAGACAGTGCTGCCCTTCCTAGAAAGTGTCCTGGGCCCTGCTGACAGGTTCCCCACCTCAGGTTGGTACATCTCAGCCCCCTCGGGGTTAGGCTCTCCATCCCTGTCTTCCTCCTCAGCCTTGCTTTCTCGGCGTGCCTCCCCCCAAGCCCTTAAGCTGGTTTGGAGTGCACCCTTCTTTGCTCCTGGGGGACAGTACACCTCCTCCCGCTGGCAAAACTCCCTGAGTTGGGCCACAGTGTACGTTTCTAAATCTTCCAGTACAAACTCCATCTTGCCCACTCAGGTTAGAGGACAGGTTTTGTGCAGTAACAATGCAGGGGGGTACCTTTAGTAATACCTCCTCCCACCACCAGAGTAAATTTGGAAAAAACAAAAACCCACAATTAGGAAGGCCGCTGTGAGAAAACTCCCGGTGTAGGCCTATGGACTACCCACAGTTATTGTTGAGTATATGTAGGCACAGCTCTATCCCACCGCTGAACACCAATTTATGTTGGAAAACCACTCCCACACTAGAAAGGGTGGCGGTGGTCTTCCGGACACACTGTGGTAGCTTGGCTCGAGTGGTCAGGAAACAGGCACAGTGCTAAGCATACAATATACCCATACAATAACCATGCGTGCATCCGTTCCAAAAACGACTCTACACCGTAAAAATTATGAAAATATTCTTTCTTTATCTTTTTCTCTTAGTTGCTGATTGGAAAAATAAATAGGTCAATCACAATATACAGATTCTTAAATAGAGCAGGTCAAATAAATATTGGCTGTTTGATGAAATAAATAGGGGTGATCATAAATAACAGGGCATAAATACAAGTGCAATATATACAGACAATTAAATACTTTGAGGCAATAAATACTGTACCAATAAATATTGTACACCATCAAGTCCTGTGGACCTATAAATATAGTGAAGCAATAAATAGGTAAAAACTCAATAAATACAGTACCCCCAATAAATAATTAAAAGTATACCGCAACCCTCATATAATCAGATGACACTTCAATTCTTAAGGGCTGATATGGCCCACGCACAGCTTGTAGGGTTGTGGAAGGCTTGAGGGGGGCTACTCCCTGGCTGGGACAAGGCTGAGGCCTAATCTGAGGTAGATCCAAGGGGGGTATACCAGTGCCCTGGCTTTCTCTCTCCACACAACCTCTCTAGGTTAGTCCCAGTTCACCCCAGGCACAGTCAGGTGGGTTTCAGCACCTCCCTAGCCCCTTAGAGCAGTCTCTCAGGTCTCCACAGGGCCTTAGGCGCCCTCTACTCCACTTACTGCCCTTTTTCTGATGTTCCGACGCCGCTGGAGTCGTGTCGACGCCGTGAGGCGGTTCCGGTTCGGTCTCGGCGGCCTCGGCACAATGTCAGTTCTTTGACGACGCCGGCAGGCGGTTCCGGTCCGATGTCGGTGGCCTCGGTTCGATCTCGACCTCCGATTCGACGGCGTCGGGCAGTCTCTTCACGATGTCGACTTCGGGCGGCTCCGGTCCGATGGCGCTCTCGGCTCCGATGACGTCGGCCGGCCTGGCCTCGATGTCGACTTCCGGCGACTCCGGGGTGCGATCCTCACCCCCGACCTCCGGTGCTCCTCCTCACAGGCTCCGGGCGACTCCGGAGTGCGATCCTCACTCCCGACCTCCGGTGCTCCTCTACCTCGGTCTCCGACGACTCCGGAGGGCAGACTTCACTCCTCCGATGACGCCGCTCGCTCGACCTCGGTTCACTTCCTCCTCGACCTCTGGTATTCCTCACGACCTCCGTCGGCGCCCTCTCACGACCTCAGGCGGCTCCGGGTACGACGTCTGCTACTTCAGTCAGCGCCGCTTCTCCACCTCGGGCTCCAGGTCTTCAGGCTACTCGACGCCGGACTCCAGGGAAACCAGTTCTCAGGTCAGGATCTTGCTGTTTTCTTGGTTCTAAGGCCTGTTCCTGCTGTCCAGGTCCTTAGGATAAGTTTCCTTTGTCTTCTTCCCACACAGGGCTATAGGCTGGGATCCATCAGTAGGGACAAGTATCAAGGGTGGGTTTATGGACCCCACTCCAGGCACAAGTTTCCACCCCTGCTGCTTCACTCCTTCCTCCTTCACTGTTGTGCTGCTCTCTCTTCACCAGTCAGGTGCCAACTGCCAGCTCCAACTGCCAACACTCTGTCTTAACCTCCCAACATTCTAAACCGCCTCCAACTGTCACAGAGTTCTGGAATCTCCTGGAATGTTCTGGAAGGTGCTGGTAGGTTCCAGTGGATGCTGGTGATGTCACAGGTGGCCACCATTTTGTGCTTCAGGCCCTCAGACAGAAGTTTCAGGGGTAGCTAAAATGGCTCCCTGAATCTGTAGCAACACGAAAAAGTCTGGTGGTTCCCAAAAAGGAAAAATTCAAACAGGGTTTGAGGCAAAAGTGGGACAAAATAAATAATGATGAGGAGGGACCACCCAAAGGGCTGACAGGTCTAACAAAAGCGCATTGGCATAATCTAGCCAGGACAAAATTAGTGCACAGGTGACCGTTTCTCTCGCTGCCTGGGGAAGGAGAGGGAAAAACTTCCTCAAAGTTTTGAGGAGACAAAAACAATTGCCAGCCAGCTTCTTAATATGGTATGAGAAAGAGAGACTCTCATCAAACCATACCCACAGATTCTTGGCATGCTTCCCTACAGAGGTTGGCAATGGAAACTCAGGAGGCCATAGAGATTCTCGGAAATTGGGAGGGAATTTTCCTGGGCACCTTTTATGGCTGTTCCTGTTCTGGTTGATAGGCCCAGCCACACAAGCGAGGTGCCAATGTTTTTCGGGAAAAGTATAGAAATGCCAGAAGGTAGGACTTTTGTAGATTTCTCCAGATTCTGGAACTTTTCATCGCAAACTTGAGTGGAAATTCTGGGATGTTATCCAAATCTGTGTAAGAAGACAACAGTAGGATCCAGGCAAGCCACAACACCCTGGACTCATCTAGGTGTCTAGTCTTCAGAAATGTATGGCGTAAGTAGGTTTCCACTGGTGCTGGTCAGTAGCTTCCAGCCCCAAGCAGAAACAAGAGTCCAAAACCATCCAGCAAAAGTCCAAGTACCAGTCTCTGGATGAATTTCTGCAGCAATCTTATGTAGTTTTGATATTGCGTCGTATACTGAAGGTGAGTGATCCGGTATGAATACGCAACAGCTGCTACCGATGATGTGACATGCACCACCTCGATCAGCCAGAACCACATCTAGAACCATTCGGTTCTGGAGAGCTATAATCCTTGCAATTTGCAGCTCCTCCGTAATGTTCCCAAGTGCCATAGCTTTCTGATTGGTAACAGCTTCCACAACTCTGGTTAATCGTCTTACTTTCCTACTGTTTAATGCAGCACCCACAAAGAAGAACAAACCTAAATGAAAATCGACATATTGTTGCAGAGTGGTATCAGTTTGGTCTACTTCGTCAGTACTTATTGTCCTCTTGTATCTATTTCTAGAGATATCGTTAAATAATTGAAGGTCCCGGTGATATGATGCAGGTGCCAGAAACACAGGGGGCAATAGAAAGGACACATAGCACACACCTGACCACCCAGCAGGTAGTTGATAATATCCGTGGCTACCACAGACAAAATAGGTATTATGTGAGGCTGTAAAACTGCTATTATTTATACCTTCAATAGTCAGAATTACAGTACATTCGCTTTTCCCCAATGGAATTCTCCCAATACTGCTTACACATTGATCTGCTTTAGCTCTAGTAACAGAAATCACAAATTGTTCATTACTGGTAAAGGTTCTCATATTTGTGAAGACATGTGGCGTTGAAATATTGTCCGGTTGATACTCTTCCCATTCCCATTTGGTCCCTTTGGCTTGAGGATAACCATCTTTATCTTGGTAGCATACTTTATTAAGGCGAAAAAGAAGCCCGCCTACTGTACGTCTTCCTGATGCAAACAAAAGCGCATACCAAGCTTGACAAGAACCATTATGAGAAAAGGGAAGAGGAATAAAAGGTGTTCTTCCTTTCTTTTGATGTGCAGGTATCATCCCACACACCCAACAGTTGGTAGTATTTGTGGCATTATGGGTATGATGCAACATCTGGATAAAGGTATTATTTAAGTAGGGTTGTCGATGCTTCCGCTCATGGTAGGGAAGCGTAAAGTAGTGGTGTTCAACTGATACTGGAGTAGTGGCGATCAAAAGCTCTCGAGCAGGAGCCACTTTCTCAACGAACCAAGTTATTACTGCTACATCCACCATAGCAACAATAAACCCTATAGCACAAATATACTTTCTCTTAGCAACAGTTGATCTCATTATGGACATGATCAGCTTGTCGTTGAAAACAATCGTTGGAGCTCTTATCCCTGGGAAGCCATTGGTTTCTTCACCGAGGGTCAAGACGGGTGTCGCTACACTATACAAGACTGACCCTCCCCCCTTGCCACATCGGCATTCCGTTTCACTAACCCAGGGCGGTTGCTCAACCAGTCTATTTCGACGATGCGGGCTCTTTCCGTTGTCTCAGTTGGTATCGGGATACTGCAGGAATCCTGTGGTCCGGGAAGACTCCCTCAAGTTCGTCAGGTGATATGGCTTGGCCTTTCTCTGTATCCAGGATGTCCCGATGGTCGATTAAGGCAGCAGGATCCACCAAGGTAGACGGCACTTTCTTGCAGTGGGTGGAGTGCACCCAGTTCCTCCTGTTCGTCACTCGGACCGCAGTTCTCGTTGAAAGGAGCACCTGCTCCGGGCCGCGCCACCTTGGTTCCAAGCTGCTCGACCTCTGGAATGATCGGATCATCACCTGGTCTCCAGGTCGAAGTCCAAAGCCTTCACCTGCAGACCTATTAGGAAGAGCTTCTCGAACCTGTTGATGAATAGAAACTAAACTGTCAGTCAATTGTGATAGGTAGTCACTCATCAACACACATGGTACATCATGTATGGGGCGTGGTTTAGGAATTCCCCAAATGTTCATAGGCCTTCCAAACACCACCTCATATGGTGTAAGACCAGATCGCGAATGTGGTACTGATCTAATGGACAACAGTGCCAAAGGTAATGCGTCTGGCCAATTCAAGGATGTGGAAGCCAGTATTTTCGCCAGTATCAATTTAAGTGTGGCGTTATACCTTTCCACTAGCCCTGCTGATTGTGGATGGAAAGCAGCGTGGAACTTGTGCTTAGTTCCTAATCCCTTCAGGACATAGTCGACAACTTGGCCAACAAAATGGGGTCCGTTATCACTCCATGAAAGCTTACAGACACCAAATTTAGGGAAGAATTCCTTCAAAAGTACCTTTGCTGTGGTGAGAGCTGTATTGTCCTTCGTAGGGTATGTCTCTATCCATTTACTGAAGGCACATACCACTACCAAAACATACTGTAAGTTATTACAGCACTCAAGCTGGATGTAATCCATTTGCAAAACTTCAAAAGGTGCTGTTGGCGTAGCAAACCCTCCTGTAGGAGTTCGTGTCCCTTTACCAGGATTATGCTGAAGACAAATCAAACAAGGCTGCACCATCTTTTTAGCTGTGCCGGCAATTTCTGGATGCTCCCAAACTTGCGTGAGCAATTTTGTGATCGAGGAGGCTCCAACATGTGCCGGCCCATGTGCCATATGAATCATAGGTTGTAAATAGGCTGTAGGCAGTCTCCACTTGCTCATCTCTTTATTCCTCCAACAGCCCTCATCGTCCAATGTTCCCTCCTTAGACCATTGCTCAATTTCTTCTGCAGAAGCAGATCTCTGCATATCTAGCACTTCCTGTCTGGTATCATGCCAACGTTCAGCCTGTGATTTCACTACGTACATAGACGTGGTGCTTCGCTGCATGGCAGTTTCACGGGCTGTCTGGTCTGCAAAAGCATTGCCTTGTCCTATCTTATCAATTATTTTCTTATGTGCGCTACATTTAACAATTGCTATTCTCTTTGGGTATGTTAAAGCAGTCAAGAGATCATGTTCTAATTCTCCATGCATTATTTGCATCCCGTGGGATGTAAGAAAGCCCCTCTCCTTCCAGAGTAGCCCAAAATCATGAGCCACTCCGAAAGCATAGCGGCTATCTGTATAAATGTTCACAGATAAGTCAGTACTAAGTTCACACGCTCGTGTCAAAGCTATTATCTCAGCTGCCTGAGCTGACGTCTGTGGAATACGAGCTGTCTCCACTACCGTCTGAAGTGTTGTAATTGCATATGCAGCTGACGTTGTACCATCTGGTAACTTCAAACAGGACCCATCAACCCATAGTTCCCCATCAACACTTGAAAGGGGCGTGTCTTGCAAATCGACACAACCCTTTGTCTGTTCCTCAGTAAGGAATATACAATCATGAGACTCCTGTGACTGAGACTGAGTTACCGGGTATGGCAACAAAGTGGCTGGGTTTAGTATCGCACATCTCTTTAGTGTAATGTGAGGGGCCAACAATGTCAATTCGTATCCTGTCAGATGAGCACTAGTTAAATGCTGCGTCTTTGTCTGATTTAAAAGGGCATCAACCGCATGGGGTACTAGCACCAACAGCTTATGTGACAAAACTATCCCTTCACTCTGACGTATTGACACAGCTGTTGCTGCAACTGAATGGAAGCATCCAGGTAACGCACGAGCAACAGGATCAAGTACTGCTGAAAAATATGCACAGGGACACTGTTTGTCACCGTGTGTCTGCACTAAAACTGTCAATGCGCATCCATCTTTCTCATGTACATAGAGTGTAAAAGGCTTCGTATAATCTGGAGTACCTAACACTGGTGCTGAACAAATAGCTTGTCGTAACTGTCGGAAAGCAGTCTCACATTCATCTGTCCATGGGAGGGGCATTGGAGTATCTTTAGTCAAAAGTGCTAGCAAGGGATTAATAATGTGTGAAGACCCTAAAATCCATTGCCTACAAAAAGAAGTAAGACCAATGAATGCACGGACATCTTTCTGAGTACGGGGTACTGGTGTGTCTAAAATAACTTGAATACGATCTGGTGTGAGTGCACGGCCCTCTTTAGACAGAAGGTGACCTAAGTAGGTTACCTTCGGTCTACAATATTGCAATTTCTTTCGTGACACTTTGTGATGATGGGAAGCAAGAAAAGAAAGCAAAGACAAAGTACATTTTTCACACTGTTCAGGGGTATCGGCTGCCAACAAGATGTCATCGACATATTGTATGAGAGCCCCACCTTCAGGCAAAATGAAAGAATCAAGTTGTCTTTTTAATGCTTGACTGTAAATACCAGGACTCTCAGTATAGCCTTGAGGAACTCTACAAAATCTATACGATCGATTATTCAAAGTGAAAATGAGCAAATATCGGCTATCAGGATGAATAGGGATCGAAAAGAAAGCATTCTTCAAGTCTATCACAGAGAATGTAGTTGCTGTCGGAGGAACCAAAGTAAGAAGTGTCGTTATGTCAGAAACCACGGGGTATTGTGGTACTACAATCTTGTTAACTTCTCGCAAATCAATAATGAATCGGTAAATCCTAGTGTCAGTATCTTTTTTCAGAATAGGAAGAATCGGACTGTTACAAACATGGTAAGGAACGTCCTCAACAGCCCCCACTTCAATGAGATCATGGACAATACGTATGAGTGCTTCTTCACCTTCCTGTGAAATTTTGTATTGAGGCAAACGTGGCAGCACAGCGCCCTCCTTGACACTAATATGTACTGGTGGAATAACCATTTGCCCTACATCAGTGTCTGAAGTAGCCCACAAATAACTAGGGAGTGAAGCTAATGCAATATCCTCTTTAACAAGACAAGCTTTCATCTTTCATAGGATGGTTGTCATTCATGTTAACACGTACACCTTCTGGAGAACATCGTATCGTTGCCCTGAAATACTTGAGCATATCAAGACCCACAATATTGTCTGGTGTATTTGGGGAAAGCAAAAATGGACACGGAGCAGTACATTTATCCACATGGAATTCAAGTGGTTGTGACAATGGGCTAAGGGAAGGAGTTCCTACGAAACCTATCAATGTAATGGTTAAGCCAGACAGGGGAGCCCTTGGAACCAATTGTTTAGACAAGGCGCTACAAGTAGCTCCTGTATCAACCAGAAACTGATCAGTGGAACCCAAAACATTTGCTGTAACATAGGGACCCCTCTGATCTACTGGAACTTCAACTGATTCCTTACCCCATCCTAGGCAATCCTATGCATAAGCAGAATCTTGAGAATCAGACAGCACATAGTCGGACATTTGATATTGGTTCCTTCTATCAAAAGTGTTAAACCCATTCTGCCCATGTATATTAGCATCAAACCTAGCACGATCACCTGTGCTTCCTCTAGGCCCTGAATATCCTGAACGATTTCTCATTTGTCCCCGACCACGTGGACACTGCTGAGCACACAATGCTGGACAATCGGAAGCCCAATGCCCAAATTTCTTACAGTACGCGCACTGGTCAACAGACAAATTCTAACGAGTATAAGAAGGGAAAGACGAACCATAAGATCCACGTCCACCTCTATCACTACCTCTAAAAGGCGGACCATAAGCCTGAGCCAACATAACCTTTGTTTTTAATTCTTTAGTCTTTTTATCCTCATTACCCTTTGCTTCTAATTCCTGGCGTTCATAATACTGAGCCATAGTCAAGAGAGAAAGCGGAGAAGAGGTAGTCCATGAACTCTCACTGGCTTTTAGGCGACTAGCTATTCCTGGCAACAGGTTAGCAACATATTTATCGACAAACAGATGTCTGGCCGTGTCATCTGTCAATGACTGGCCACTAAAATCGTGGAATGCTTCTTCAAAACGTGTAAAGAAATAAGAGACCGATTCATCTGCCTTTTGATTACAAGACGCTAAAACAGTCCAATCTATCTTTTTAGGGGGAATAATCGTTTTTAACTTAACTAATATAGCTTCGGGAAGATCTAAAATTAACTGACATGGCTTCTGTGCGGGTTCCCTTTCTACATCCATTTGTTCTAAGTCTTTCCATAACGCCCCAAAAGCTGCACGATCATCAATGTTACAAACAGTTCTCCACATATCAGGCGGTAATATCAATCCGAAAAATAAATCAATATCAGGCAAAGTCATAGTACAAGAGCTAATAGCACCCTCAACTTCCTCATAAAAAGCGGCTGGATTTTTCCGCGGATCAGACAATGCAGTTTTAAGTGCCATGACATCCGTCCTATTCCAAGGAGTATAAACCCAATTATAAATAAAATAACCCTTTGCATCGATAGAGGCCTTATCATCACTTGTACCCTGTCCTTTAGGAGGAACATACAAAGGTGCGGCCTCCCGCATAGGTTTTGCATGAACTATCATAGTCTTATCTGTTCCGGAGATAGAAGCTTGTGCCATGCCGGTCTGAGATGTCTGTGCAGCTACGTCTGCAGCCTTTTTCTCCTCTCGCAAACGGACTGCATCAACACGCAGTTTAACCAAACGCCTGATTGTATCATTCACCTGGGGGAAAATAAAAAGACCATCACGCATTTGCTTACAGTTAACTGCTACATCGTCGGGCTCTAACTCCTCAGAATATTTCTTAAACAGCTCAAGGACCTCTGCGGCAAACACCTCAGTAAAATACAGCTGCTCACTTTCCAGCCACCCTTTCATACTATCTAGAAGTTCAGAGGCGGGGGCAATGCTACGAACTGCTTTACGAGCAGCAGATCTAAGCTGGGTCGAACGCACAGCGGTCAACATAGAACGAGTTTCTCGTGCCTTGTGTTCCTCCAAACTAGAGTCCTCATCTGACTCATATGGGGCAGAAGGAACAGTATACGGAGGTGGAGGACGATCTAATAATAAGGAATCATCTTGTGGTTTATTAAGTATAGGATAAAGGGGCCGCCGAACAGCGTATTGGCCAGTTACCTGTAAATTGAGCTCCCTATCTTCTCTCTCTTTTAACTCTTTTATTTCTTTGTTCTTCAGCTCTAATGCTTTCACATAAATGTTCTTTCGATGTTCTTTTTCAATCAAGGCTTGCTCACGCTTCATTCGTTCACGCACTTCTTTCTCCCACATTCGTACACAATCAAACATATCTTGCCTAGTCTTTCGCTTACACAGACATTGTTCCACATACTCAATCTTTCGTAAATCAAATGACCCATACATAGGCCAACGCAACTCAGGATCCTTGCGAGTGTATTTATTCCATATGTGCTGTACATTATAGAAGAAAGACCATACTTAATATACATATCCCTAGTAGGCGTCCCCTCCGGGGGGCTGGTTGTGCTTCATCGAGTCTCAAATTGGTACCACTACAAAAGCAACACATCCTACGAAGTGTGCTAAAAACAGGCATGCCAAAAATAGTGCAGAATATGCAGTATTATAATCAAAGTAGCACTTAAGGTACCTTTAGTACGATGTGCCATTCAAATCAATTCAGATAGAGAAAATTCTCCTCATTACCTGCCTATATAAATTGCAATTTATATATAAGTCACATAGAAATCCAAGTTGGCCAACACAAATTCCAAAATACAAAAGCCGCAGCAAGTGTTACTAAACTACCTTACCAATCCCAGGCATAAAAACCAACAGCAAGCGCCACAGAATGACACTTACCAATCACTTGGTGTCCAGATTCCAACTGCCAAGTTCTAAAATCGACCAAATGGTCACTGCACGGCGAATCAACAGAAGAGATCTCAATCGAGGACCGGCACCACCTGGATGGTCAGATCAGAAAGAAAGGAGAAACACTGTGGTTGCCAAGACTCGGGTCTCATCGGGCAGCGATCACGTCCAGAGCGAGATTCCAATCCTTCGTCGCGACCAATCCTTTGGGCATCCGAGTCGCCGATGAGCCCCACTGGTTGGGCGCCAATTTGTAGAAGTGGACCTCAGCTAGGCCTACTTGTGCAAGGGGTTCGCCCTTCTCTGCACAGAGTCCTCAGACCAATAGGAAGAAGTTGGCACAGAAACTGGAATAGAAAATACAAAGTTTAATAAACCTCATGAGGTGGAACTACATTCACACAGCACCCTTCGGTATTGAATGAAGTAGCACACTGAACAGAAGGAGCATGGTCCTTTTATACCCACACAGGGGCTTGAAAGAGGGCGGTACAAGTACAGCAGAAGATTTTATGTACATATAAGGTCATATAGAAATGCACAGTCGACAAGTAGGAGGAGTTAACAGTTTGCCAATGCTAGTAAACACATCCTGACAGTTACATACTACTAACATCTGCAAGGACAGTTGAAAACTCACTGGGCATGTGTAAAGGTGAAAGATGCTAAATATAGTTCGTTTCTAGGCAGATTACAAGAGCAGTCAACACTGAGGGAGGACAAAGCACATGGTGAGCACATGGCAAACAAAATGGCTGTCAGAAATACAAAATGGATTCCGCAAAATGGACAAGATAGCCTCTAAATACAAGATGGATTCCGCTAATGCTAAGCCAATCGCTGCCAATTTACAACAGGACAATAATGCTGATAGCGCAAATCAAGTAAACTGCTGACCACCACACCCCCTAAAATATCAACTGTAAAAGACATGCTGTGTTTTTAAGGAGTTATTTTCTGCCGTAAGTGTCGGATCTGGGTTCCAAAGCGCAGACCTAGCAGGATGGCGATTAACAGTAACAACACATTCCCCACCTGTCCAGATTAATTAGCATATGATTTTTTCGGCATATGATTTTTTCGGCTGTAATCTAAAGGCGCTTGTTCTCATTTCGGCAGCATATATGTGCATGTTTATCTTAAATGCACACTGTGGCTTTAGACGGGGTGACCTTGTGTGGTGTTTCTAGGGCACCGTTTTTGCATATTCTGTGCCCCAGTAAGTCAAGGGCATGACACTTAATGGTGAGGTATTCTGCTCCGTTCTGTGCACAGTAAGGGATCTAACGTCCTTCTTGTTGCAGCACGGTGCTCATTTTTGCTTTCACAATGGCTTCTGCGCAAAGTCTAAAGCAATAGGTCTCGCCTTTAATTAAGTTAATGCTATTTACTTTGCTGTACAATACCATTAGCAAAGCAAATGGCTTTAACTTAATCAAAGGCGAGACCTATTGCATTTTCATTGCTTATTCTTGAATACTGCTGGGTCCTGAATGTTGCGTAGGGCAAGGGGCAGTGCGTTCCAACCAACAGTGGCCTTCCTTGTCAATGAGCTGCCTCCAAGCCTCTGGTATTTAAATCGAGGAACCTGTGCAAGACGGAGAGACGCAGAGCGCAACTGTCTAGATGGAACATAGAAAGAGAATCGTTTTTGTAAATAGAGTGGGCCAAACCCATGCAAAGCTTGGTGAGCCAAAATCAACGATTTAAACTTCACCCGTTCCGCGACTGGGAGCCAATGCAGTGAGTGAAGGTGGTATCGCACGCTGTTCCTAGCAGAGATACCCAGAAGAAGTCTGGCTGCCGCATTTTGGACCACCTGCAGCTTTTTCAGCAAGTAGCCCGGAATGCCGATGTAAAGCGCATTGGCATAATCTAGCCAGGACAAAATTAGTGCACAGGTGACCGTTTCTCTCGCTGCCTGGGGAAGGAGAGGGAAAAACTTCCTCAAAGTTTTGAGGAGACAAAAACAATTGCCAGCCAGCTTCTTAATATGGTATGAGAAAGAGAGACTCTCATCAAACCATACCCACAGATTCTTGGCATGCTTCCCTACAGAGGTTGGCAATGGAAACTCAGGAGGCCATAGAGATTCTCGGAAATTGGGAGGGAATTTTCCTGGGCACCTTTTATGGCTGTTCCTGTTCTGGTTGATAGGCCCAGCCACACAAGCGAGGTGCCAATGTTTTTCGGGAGAAGTACAGAAATGCCAGAAGGTAGGACTTTTGTAGATTTCTCCAGATTCCGGAACTTTTCATCGCAAACTTGAGTGGAAATTCAGGGATGTTATCCAAATCTGTGTACGAAGAAAACAGTAGGATCCAGGCAAGCCACAACACCCTGGACTCATCTAGGTGTCTAGTCTTCAGAAATGTATGGAGTAAATAGGTTTCCACTGGTGCTGGTCAGCCCTGGGGACTAAACACCACAACTGCCAATGTGAGTGGAAATTTTACAATTACAAGCAACAATTTTGATGTTTTAAATTTTGAGGCCATTCTTGTTTCGGGTGATAGGTCCACCAAATACAAGAAGAGTACAATTTATATTGAAGAAAATGACCGGATGCTCGGTGGAAGGATTTTGTTGATTCCCACAGATTCTGGGACCTTCCCTCAGAAAAATGTGAGGACATTTGTATTACAATTTCGTACATCAGGTTCAGAAAAGATCCATACACGCGTCAGCCAAATAATAAATGTGCCCCTTGCTGCAAATAGTACGAGCAATAAGAAGACTCAC
This sequence comes from Triturus cristatus, assembly GCF_964204655.1. Lineage (NCBI taxonomy): Eukaryota > Metazoa > Chordata > Amphibia > Caudata > Salamandridae > Triturus > Triturus cristatus. Next base: position 456,711,073 of record NC_140592.1, on the reverse strand, counting down.
AGTACCCAGGACACTGATGATCACTTTGGAGGCGTCCATATGGGAAAAAAGTCAGTCCCTCAGCACACAGCCTGTTGCACCTACAAGCACTCCAAAGCCATCCGCGGTTTAAGCCACAGCCACCATTTTACTTTAGCAATTACTTCAAAATATTGGAAGACTACTTAAACGACTTTTTTTGATCTGGGATCCTCAGGTCCACGAGGGTTTCCTCCTGATGATGACAACTTAAGTACCCTAATGGTGTCAAAACGTTGACCTATTATACTAATTTGGCATACAACTAAAACAATTAAGCAGTCAGCGGAGATAGGTCTAGTTCCTGCTTATTACTGACAAACGAAGTTGTAGCAGCCAGTGGTTTGTTGTTTTATCATGTGCCCTTGTTGTTTCACTAGTTTTGTATGACAGTCACCTGAGCACTACACTATCACCTATTCACATGTTTCTAGCAACCTTGAGCCAAAATAATTCTTATATACTTCATATAAATGTTCTACTATACTTCTGAATTAGCATCACTGTTTATGTGTGGTACCACTCCTTTTACAACCTTTGATCTTAATTCATGTGATAACCATAGTTGAAAGTTATTCCAAAATAACTCCAAGCGAACCATTGTTCTTAGTCTGCAAATAGTAGCGAAGCCTGTTTCTCATATGGTGATTGACTTATTAATTGTTGAACATTAAACATATGTTCCTTCATCAATCTGTCGGCAAATTGTCATTATGCAGTGCAAAATCCAGATAATGCATAATCCTTCATGTTCCACACAACAGACATAAACTTCAAAAATACAATATGTGGATGTTGCTTCGGTTTAGTCTATCTCATCCATATTTTCAGTGCTCTCATGTAAATTCTCGATACTAGTTCATTCACTCTATTTCACAGCCCAGGCCTCATTCCCTGTTATATGTACATAATAGGATGTATATGGGATAAAGTACCCACTGGTGTACATTATAAGAATAATGTAAGTCACCGGGAGTCCCGTGCCTATATAGAGGAACAAGGCAGAAGGCCAAGTTCCTTTATAAAATCATGTGACTATTTTTAACCTATGGCAGAGGGTAGCTTACTCCTTATAATACATGGTCACACCATCACTCTGTGTAAATCATTGGTGTCTTGCTCTTTATGTGAAACAGATGGTACAGTTGAGGTCATGAAGACTAAAAACAGAATCTGTGGTGTGAAAATAAACACCCCAAAAAGATGTTAGTAATTTATTGGAAAAAGTTCTTAAAATCACTTTAATGTGAGCCAGAGTTTGAAAAACATGTTGTAGTTTAAAAGTGTAGAATCATTCAGAGAATTTTTACCTTTCCTGTAAAAACCTATAATGCAAAAAAATAAATATGTTGTCCTAAATAGCTCCTCTCTGCACACTGTTCATTTTATAAAAACATATCAGAAGAATTAAAAGCCATTTATAATTTTTGTCGCTTAAAAATCTGTAATTATGCTCTGTGAACTGCCTTTTGTTGTGGCTACTGGCTCTTCACCAGGCTTTATAACATCACAGTTCAACTGTGCTATCTTAATGCAAATGAGAAGCTACTCTAGACACCTATTTACACCTAATTACAGGTGACTAGAGACATCACAACTTGACTCTTTGAATGTGATAAGGAAATTTGACAGGGTTTTATAAAGGGATTGCAGGCGGCTCCCATGTATTCTACATTAATATCAAGGAAAAAAGGAGCTCTGATATATATATATATATATATATATATATATATTCACTGAAAAAACCATAGGTTTCAGGTACGTTATAGTTAGAAATTAGCATTTTTAAAAAACTTAGAAATTCACTGAAAAAACCATAGGTTTCAGGGACGTTACAATTAGTTGGACATTTCACTCGTACAAAACCAGAGAGATTCCGCCATTATAGTTAGTTCAGCTAACTATAACTCGCGCCCCCGCAATGCACTGCTGATGACATCACATACTACATCATTCATGACATGGTCAGTGACATCACTGATGACATCACTGATGACATCTCAAATGACATCACTGATGAGATCATCCAGTGACTGTGTGTTTGTTTAAAGATTAAATATGTTATATATATATGCCAAGGTGTATTGAAGAATTAGTGGGTGTATAAGTGTCTGGATGGAGGATTTAGTAGTTGGGTAACTGACTGTTTAAGTGAGTGATTAAATGTGTCTTACTGAATGCATGGGTTCGTGACTAAACCATTGGCGTAACGAAACTCGAGGGGCCTCCCTGCAAGACACGTGGAGGGGCCCCCACCGGGCACAATCAGGAGCTCTGCAGTCTGAGTGCTGTGCTGAGGGGGCCCCCTGGAGCTTGGGGGCCCCCGCACCGCGGGGGCTGCGGGGGCCTGTGTTACGCCCCTGGACTAAACTGTGTGAATATCTGTATCAGTCTGTCTGTTGTTGTATAAGCTGCTGCATGGGTTGGTCAGTAGCTACATGAGTGTCTATATGGGTTATCGATTGGTTGCCTGAGAATTTGTATGGGTGCCTGAGTGTGTGTATGGGTGGGTGGGAGGTGTGTGACTCTGTGCATAGATGTTTGTTAGTATGTATGAAAAACCTGCTAGATCTTGCTGTAAGGAAGTGTTCTACCACCCTTAGTCCATCGATATGGTGAATGCTTGTATACAATGATGCATCGTCTTACACCATAAGACGTATGCCCTTCTCCCACCCTATATTCAAATATTCTTTGTAGAAAGTCATCGGTGTCTTTGACATAGGATGGCAGGTTCGTACATAGGGTCGTAGCAAATGGTCAATGTAGCAGGAAACAGTCTCATACAGCCCTTCTTGGGTCGTTGTTATAAGCCTGGCTGGTGGTGTGGGTGCATCTTTGTGTATCTTGGGTATGAGGTAGATACTGGGACCCTAAGGAGGTCTTTTCTCAACTAGCTAAACTCCTCTCTGCTTATAAGACCATGTATTGTCCAACTTCCCCAAGTTTCGATAAATGTGGCTTCTATCTGCCCGAAATATGTGTGGTCTATTTTAATGCATGTTTGATTATTCAGTTGGATGTATACTTCTTCCAGATATGCTCTAAAAAAAAAAAAACACAGCACCATATTGCTGCCTTTATCAGAGTTTTTACCAATTTTTCCATGGTGTTCTTAAAACACCTGTCGTCCAGAGACTTATTCTTGTTTGCCCGTATTTGTATGTTCCTAAGTTCTTTGGTCACCACTTCCAAAAACTGGTCAATGGGGTCATTTATGTCCGGGGGCACCAATTTGGATATAGGTTTAAGGGATGAGCCATCTTCGTTAGACACCCATACACCCTGTTTTTCAAGCATCTCAACCACATCACTTATACAATGCCTTTGTAACTCAAGTAGTTCTTTCATCAGGACAACATCCTCTACCAAAATATTGCTAGAAGAACATTCAATACTTTGGATAAAGTGCTGTGTTTGTCTATACTCCTTTTGTTTGTGCAATTTCACCAGTTTGTGTCTTCTATAATTTTTTTGAAACTGTATCCTGTTTTGCACAGTCATAATCGTTCTTCAGGCAGTAGGATCGTCTAGTGAAAGATTCTTAAGGTCACTGTTAGATAAAGAAATGTCAGTCAGGTTGATTACCCTCTTGGTGGCTGTAATTATTCTTGCTGCACCTGGTTACTACCCCCTGCTCTCTTCTGGTGTCCCTCTTGCCTTGGCCTCCTTTTCTCTGTTCCTTTTCCTTTTTGGCTTGCTTTTTTCATCCAAGGTCTGTGATTTGATCTTCGGTCCTAGCATAAAAAATCTAACTTTTCTTGTGGAGTCGCATGGCTTCCTACATGTCCTTAATCCTCATGGCCCGTGTCAGGGATAATGTCAGTGGTCTTGTCACTACACAATTTCTTGTCTTGTTGTGGCCATCTAGTCTTTGTCTCCTCTGGTTGTCGAAACTTCTAACAAAGGTACTCGCACCCTTGCATGTACTGCGAATTACCGCACCTATTAGATCTGTCATGATATCTTCTATAACATCATTGATAATATCACTGCAACGTTTGCTGTAAAACTACTTATGACAAAACTTGCATAGCGAGGGGGCGAGTTATAGTTACCTTAGGGCACGAGTTATAGTTACCTGAGATTACTCTAAATATGACTGCTGAATTTCTATGGTTTCTGTGTGTAAAATCTGAACCTATCTATACTGTCCCTGTAACCTTTGTTTTTTTTAGTGAATTTCTAAAGGTTTTTAATTCTATTTTCTAACTATAACATCCCTGTAAACTGTATATATATATATATATATATATATATATATATATATATATATATATATATATATTGTTTTTCAAAGGCTCCGCAGCAGAAAAGCACTAGACAACAGGTAAGTTAAAACTTCCATTTATTGCATATTGACGATGATTCAACTTCCGTCATTCTTCATGTTAGCCAACGCGTTTCAGTGCTGTTCGCACTTTCTTCCAGGGCTGTATGGCAATGCGGTTTTGTGAGGCTACTATAGTTCCATACTTCCTCATTGTTTAGTAGTATCACTTCGCACTAAGTAGCGCGTGATTACTCGCAGTGAGTTCTGGGACCTGTAGTTTAAAATGCCACTACCTATTACCCACAGTGGGTTCCGCAATGACACTGTAATTAAACAAGTTCACAGTGGTAACGTGACAGTCCACTGCGATGTTCAATATATATATATATTACCTACTGGCGGTCGCCAGTAGGTAGATATAGTTAGGACCTATTTTCCATAGGAAATCCGCAACATATATATACACAGACAGTGAAAAAACAAAGGTTAATATGACATTATGACATTATAGTTAAGAATTGTAATTATATCTTACTTTAAATGTAAAAAAAGTGACACTACTAAAAACTTTTAAATGAATAAAAAACTGAAATTCACTACTTATATTTATCTCAAGTAACTATAATGTAAGCCTAAAATAATTATAACTCACATCAGTACAATGCATAGTCTTGTCATCAATAATGTCATTTAAAATATTGCAATCTTGTTATGAATTATGTCATAGATCAGGTCATGAGTGAGTGACGTAATAAGTGGCATACTTTGCAGTGCATGGCAATTCCTAACTATAATGTGACTTGAAACTTCATTTTTTCAGTGCATTTCTAAGATTTTTTAATGTAAAGTTATATTTTATTACCATATGTAAAGTCAACGCCACGCCATTTACAGCCATTTTGCCTTGTGTCCAACCACCGCAGACAACACGGCATGAGGCTGAGCTGAAAAATGTATTAAAAAAACACCGAAATATTTTGTTTTTCTTTAAAAAATAAATAAAACCAACATGTCTCTGAGTCTTTCTTTTAACATTTTTAGCCCACAAAACACAATTATATAAACAACCAAAGAGGGCCTTGCAGTTCAGTTTAAGATTATAGAGCTAAGAGTGTTTAAAAAACATATAGGAAGCTCTCCTCAGGTCATGGTGTTGCAGCGTTTATTGGACAACATGAACGTTGAGATGGTCTCAGATTGATTCCGTGAACCCCCTTAGGATATGTTGGCCTATAGTCCTGCTAGCTCACAGTGCTACCATAAGTACCCCTAAACTTGGCAAGGTAACAAATGGTTTGGCCAACCTCAGAACATGACATCTCTGGCACCCAAGGAACAGTGATAACAGATCTAGAACATTTTTGCTCTGTCACTCATGCTCACTCAGAGAGATACACAAAGTGGCGTTTTCAATATTTATTCAACAATCGCGATTCTTGTATAAAATATATGCGCTGCAATGATTAATAGACAGAAGCAGATGAAAGTGATTAAAAATATAAGGACAGTGAAAAGAATGAACGATTCCACCATCATGCTAAAACAGTGGATATATGCCAGCATATAAGAACTGGGTATAGTGCGCTTCTACTCTGCATTTCATAACCTAGTTGCCTAGGGTGTGTGTTCTGCCAAGAATCCCCTACTAGATGATGTAAATCCCCATTACCTGCAGGCAAGGTATGGAAGTCCCCATCTTGGTCACAGGTTGGCCATTCCTCCTCGCAGAGGGTAAATAGGAATCAGCTGCAGAAATGCTGACTACAGCGATGCCCTCGCAATGACAGGAGAGTGCTCTTCTAAGTAGAGCAGAGAAATGAGCTTGAATTTATAATAAAAGCATTCATGCTTCTGTGTCGAGGCTCCAGCCGGGCTGACAATGTTTATTGTCTCTGTGATAGTGCCGTCGCCTTATGGAGAGATAATAAATAACAACATTTGCTCAGTGTATGTTCAGGCCATGTACAGAATGTTCAAAGTTTCATGATAGTGTACTTCCGAAGAGGAATTGTAGCAATGTGGATTCAGAGAAACAAATCTTGCACTGTCACGCAAGCAAATGTGTGTCAAAATTCAGCCTGTGGAAAGAGAAGGTAACTTTAAAAACACGTACATGTAAAATGCCCTTCACATCGCATTGTGGGGCGCTCCTTGAAGGAGCAGTGAATAATAAATTAGCGGCTTCTGCCTCTCATTTATTATTCTCTTTTTATTATTTTTCTTACACTTTTGTGGGTGTGCCAGTTCCCACCTGGGACACCCACATGTTTCATTTCAGTTTGTGGCTGCAGGGTGAGCCCCAGGACCCCCATGGCCCCAGCTGGCACACATCATGTGTCCCAGCGGAAGCAGGCATGTTTTTTATTAAGTGGACTCCCCGGTGCCCACTCAGGGCAACCACAGCTCTGGGTTTGTTGGGGACTGCATGGGGAGCTCCAGGGCCCCCAGGACCACAGCCAGCTCCCCTTCCAGGAGCCAGAAATCTTTCTGTGTTTATGTGGGTGCCCTCTTGCCCACCCAATGCACCCAAAATGCAGGGGTCATTTGAAACTGCAGGGGGAGGGCCCACTGTACTTCCCTTGCAGGAGCTGGCCATCCTTCTATTCATAGGTGGGTGCTCCATGCCTGCCAAGGGCACCTACACTGCAAGGGCTTGAAGGGAGCTGTGGAGAGAGCCCCATGGCACCAGTCGGCTACCCAACCAGGACCCTTCATGGTGGCCCGAGAAAAAAGGGAGGTCCCAAAACGCGTTTTCTCCATGTTAATTCCCATAGAAAAATTAAACAGCGATATTGCAAAAACTGCTGAACGGATTTACATCAAATTTGGCAGAAAGCCAGCTCATGGCCCAGAAATAGGCTTTTTTGTAATTTGGTGTAAATCCATTCAGTAGTTTTGGAGATAGTAACAGAAATCCAAATTTTTATATCTAGGATCCGACAGCCCCCGTGCTGAAATCTGATTGGCTGCCAACAGTTCAAACAGGAATTGTTGGCAGCCATCTTGGGATATGGTTTCAGCCGAGTCACAAAACAAATGTGCAGGGTAGGAATGAGCTGGCCCTGTAGACCTGGGGTCCCAGTGGGACCCCTGGAGGGAGACCAGCACCTCCCCAGGGCTTTATTTTACAGAAGAAGGGGGCTAAAAGGGCTTTGTAAAACCACCATCTCCCCGGGGCAATGAAATAACATATTAAGCGGGGCTGCGGGGGCCCCCTGGGTCCTGGGGACCACCACTTCCGTGGGTCCTATCAAATATCTAAAACTGGGAGGGGGCCGCGTGGCACCCCCCTCCCAGGCCATATACGGCCAGGGAACACCGCCTTCCCGGGGCTGGCCTGTGAAAAGGAAAGAAGGGAGCCGCATGGTCCCCCCAGCCATTACTGGCAATGGGGACCGCCACCTCCCAGGGCCAGCTTTTGCTATGTTCTTGGGTGCCCATCCCCAGGACATAGCTGTTTGCTCTGGTGGAGAGGTGTGGCTCACTGGTTAGAGGTGGCAGATCCGTAAGCAGAGAATCGGCCAGGGACCAGGGTTCAATTCCCGACGCGGCAGGGTCGTGGACCAAGGTCAAAACGGACTTGATAATTCTCACCTCGGTACCTACTCTAACCAGGAACACACTCGGCAACTCTGGGCATTAAGCTTGCCTCATCTCCACAACGGCCCCCCACAGACGCCGGGGATGCCTGGTTTCACCTTGGAGATACCTAGAAAGGGACCATCTCACAGGGATAGCCAGGACGGGTTCCCCAGCGGTCTATAGCGCCGGGACACTTCTGAGTAGCTGTGCGCTGTATAAATGAAAATAACATAACATAACATAACTTGGTGAGAGCTTTGACAGCTCCCGCCAAGTCAGAGCACACACTAACTCCACTTCCAGCAAGCAAGAGCTGTGAACCGCTCTCCCAGGGCTGTATGGTTTGGTGAGTAGGTGTATGGGTGGCTGAGTGGCTGTGTGAGTGGCTGTATGGGTGAGTGACTGGATGTGTAAGTGGCTGTATGTGTGAGTGAGTAGTTGTTTGAGTGGGTGTTTGGTTAATTGAGTGGGTGTGTGAGTGGCTGTATTTGAGAGTGAGTGTCTGTGTGAGTGGTCGTCTGAGTGCTTGTAGGGATGAGCAAATGGGTATATACGTGGTTGTGAGAGTTTGAGTTGGTGTGTTAGTAGTTGTATGGGTGTGTCAATAGGTCTATTGAGATGCTGTATGGGTGAGTGGCTGTTAGTGATTGTATGATTGATTAACTGGGTGTGTGAGTATCTGTATGGGTGATTGAATGGCTGTGTAAGTTGTATGGGTGAGTAAGTGGTGCAAGAGTAGTATGAGTGAGTGGGTGTGTGAGTGGCTATATGGGTGAGTGAGTGGGTATATGAGTGATTGCATGGATGAGTGAGTGTGTGTGTGACAAGTTGTATGGATATGTGAATAGATATGTGAATGGTTCTGTGTGTGTTTGAGTGAGTGTATTATAGACTGTATGCGTGTGTGAGTGGTTCTGCGGATGATGTCATCAGTGACTTCATGTGACATGTCATGAGTGATGTCACTGACCATGTCATGAGTGATGTAATATGTGAGGTCATGAGCAGCGCATTGCGGGTGAGTAAGTTACAGCTAGCTCAGGACTATAATGTCCCTGTAACCTTTGGCTTTTTCATTGAATTTCTAAGGTTTTATTTTATTACATTTCTTAACAATAATGTCCCTGTACTCTTAGTTTTTTTCAATGTAGATATATATATATATATATATATATATATATATATATATATATATATATATATATATATATATATTCGCTGAAAAAACCATAGGTTTCACACATGTTATAGTTAGCTGGACATTTCACTTGTACAAAACCGTTGAAATTCCCCCGTTATAGTTAGTTCAGCTAACTATAACTCGCGTGACCGCAATCCACTGCTGATGACGTCACATATTACATCACTCATGACATGGTCAGTGACATCACTCATGACATCACTGATGACATCTCAAATGACATCACTGATGACATCATCCTTGTGTAAGAGTGGCAGACCTCCTCTTATCCTAATATAAACTTTGATACACACATTGAAAAATACAAACTAAAGTTTTGAAAACTATAGAGATACCAATACCAGTTAGAACAACCTATTCAGTAATTCCAAAATCTACATACGCATCCACTCATTCATCAACACTTCTATATAGTCACTCATACATGTACTCAGTCATCATATGTACTCATACACCTATACATCCTGTTACACACCTACACTCATACATAGAGTTACTCACACACATACTCACACATGCAAATAAACATCCATTTACTTGCATATACAGCTATACACACACCACTACACTTACTTCTACAGAAACGTACACATACTTACTCTCTTAAACAATCACTTATAGAAACACATACTTATTTATACAGGAACTCTTCCAATCTCTCACTCTCATATATCCTCACTTATATACATCAATACTCACATATACTAGTTTAAAACATATGGACTTACTCATAAAGACACTATTGAGACAGTCATTCCCTCTCTTACTCACCCATACACACACTCATCCACCCATACTGTCCTGCTCACATACTGTCTTCAAAACACATACAGTGAGTCACTCATTCATGCATCTATATGCTAAGTAACATCCCCCACTGAACCATATAGACACTCATACTGATACTCTAAAAACGAACTAATAACCCATATACACACTCATGTAGCTACTCACCAACCCATGCAGCCACTTATACACAAAGTGAGACACTGATACAGTTATTTAATTATTTAAACATTACTCACTAATACTTGTATTCACTAAGATACTGTTAATAAGTCAGTTATACAATTAATTTTACAAAAAACCCATCCATTTAGACACTTATTTACCCATTTATTCTTCCATTAACCTTTAGATATACATATATAAAAAATATTTATTTTTCAGAAAGACACATATTCACTGGATGATGTCATCAAAGATGTCATCAGTGATGTCATTTGAGATGTCATCAGTGATGTCATGAGTGATGTCACTGACCATGTCATGAGTGATGTAATATGTGACGTCATCAGCAGTGGATTGCGGTCGCGCGAGTTATAGTTAGCTGAACTAACTATAACGGGGGAATTTCAATGGTTTTGTACGAGTGAAATGTCCAGCTAACTATAACATGTGTGAAACCTATGGTTTTTTCAGTGAATTTGCAAGGTTTTTTAAATGCTAATTCCTAACTATAACGTGTGTGAAACCTATGGTTTGTTCAGTGAATTTGCAAGGTTTTTTAAATGCTAATTCCTAACTATAACGTGTGTGAAACCTATGTTTTTTTCAGTGAATTTGCAAGGTTTTTTAAATGCTAATTCCTAACTATAACGTGTGTGAAACCTATGTTTTTTTTAGTGAATTTGCAAGGTTTTTTAAATGCTCATTTCTAACTATAACGTGTGTGAAACCTATGTTTTTTTTAGTGAATTTGTAAGGTTTTTAAATGCTAATTTATGTATGTATTATTATATTTTTTTATATATTTATTTTACAATAAACTACCTATGTATATAGTTATAGATTGACTGTATCCTGTAATATGGAATGGCTCAGCTCTTTTTTTTTTAATTTGGATAAAGTTGAACAGCATAGTTAATATCTTCTATAAACTTATAAACAGTTTAAAATGTTTTTTTTTTTAAACCCAATCTTTATTGAAGAATTTTCTTAATACAACACCAAAACCCACCTAAAGACCCACCCCCCCCCCCAGCTCAGATTCTGTTACATTGAGAAGAAAGAAAAAAAGACATGAAAAACAACAGTTATGATCAATAAACAGCAAACCATTTTACGGAACTAACAATAGTCTAAAAAAAAACAAGTATGGCTTACGAATTACCCCGTTATCTCTGAGACCATTGCAACACGGGATCCCAAATTGCCAGCCCTAACTTGCGCTTGCGCAAGCCCTTTCTTCTGTAGATAGCTACTTCTAAACTACAGGTGGCCAACAGGCGTGATCTCCATTGTTGAAAACTTGGCGCATTTGTATCAAGCCAAGCTGACGCGATACATAATCTAAAGACAGCCATGGCCACAAAAACCAGACCTTGCATATATTTCGGTCTTGAGATATTAGCAACACCTAACATAATCTCTTCAACATAAATCTCTATTCTTGTATTAAAAACTTCCGAGAGAAATATTGAAATATCGGCCACTACTGAAGTTAGTGCCGTACAGGTAGCAAAAATATGTATACTATCGGCTTCAACTAGATCACATCTAGGACATGTAGTTCCCTTCCCGGTCCCCCATTTAGCGATCTTATCGGGAGTATAATATAAAAAGAAAAAAGTTTTGTAAAACTGGGCCTGCAGCTTGGTAGACATTAAAATAGACTGATATAGTAAGAGAGATTGATGAACAGTTTCCCCGGACACACCAAGCTTAAGCTGCCATTTACTTAAGTATTTATCAAGATCATCAGTTTGTCGCAGAAGCAGTTGTTCATAAATCTCTCCTATTTTGAGATTATTTCTCGAAGCCATATTCTCCATTAACTGCACCTTTTGAAACGACACGTCCCCTCCTCCTCTTTTTAATAAAAAATCCAGAATTTGCAAAAATTTTAAAAAATCCCGTTGCTCTAAATTGTACTCCAGCTGTAATTCGCCAAAAGATTTAATACCTAATGGAGTATAAAAACACCCAAGATGCGTAATCCCATTCAAAAACCATCTTTCCATGCATAAATCATTGAAGATCCCAGGGAGATGGCTATTTTTAAGGATTAGGGTGTAGAAAGATAGTTGTCCAATATTAGTAAGTTTTCTAACGGAATTCCAGGTCTTATAAATACCAAATATGGACTTAAATTTAACTTTTTTTAAATAGCTATCGTTAAGATGACGCCACAGGCAACCTCTGGATTCATTACCTAATAGCAGCTCTTGTGGAGTTGGAATATCCCCTTCGCTGCTAGGTGCAAACGTGAATAAAAGCTTATTGCAGTATTTTAAGATAGTAGCCCAGTAATATAGCTTAAAGTTGGGCAATCTCATGCCCCCTCTATCTTTAGGGAAAGTAAAGGTTCGCAAGGCTCTACGGGATTTTTTGTACCCCCAGATAAATCTAGAAAACATACTATCCAAATCTTTAAATACTTGCGAAGGAAATTCTAGACAGATTGATCTAAAAAAATAAAGAAATCTTGGAAGGAAAAGCATTTTAATCAAATTACACCGACCCACAATGGATAAGTGAAGATTGTTACTACTAATCAAATCCTTTTTTGTACGTTGAATTAATGGATCAATATTATCGGAAACTAAATTCTCTATTTTGGCCGTAATACTCACGCCAAGATATATAGCTTTCTCGATGACCCGTGTATCCATCATCTCAATTTTACTGTTAAGGATAATCTGAGTTTTTGATTGGTTGAGTTTATAGCCCGATATTTGGCCAAAAATGTTAGCTTCCTCTGGTTTTTTCAGTGAATTTGCAAGGTTTTTTAAATGCTAATTCCTAACTATAACGTGTGTGAAACCTATGGTTTGTTCAGTGAATTTGCAAGGTTTTTTAAATGCTAATTCCTAACTATAACGTGTGTGAAACCTATGTTTTTTTCAGTGAATTTGTAAGGTTTTTTAAATGCTAATTTATGTATGTATTATTATATTTTTTATATATTTATTTTACAATAAACTACCTATGTATATAGTTATAGATTGACTGTATCCTGTAATATGGAATGGCTCAGCTCTTTTTTTTTGAATTTGGATAAAGTTGAACAGCATAGTTAATATCTTCTATAAACTTATAAACAGTTTAAAATGTTTTTTTTTTTTTAAGGGTTTTTCACGGTGCGCACACCGTGCGCGCACCGTGCGCACACCGGCAATTTTTTGTTTAAACGAAATGGTTTTTTTTTACGAGGTCCTTTAGGGACCCCCCGAGAAGGCCTAGGGGGTCAGGGACTCTCTACCCTGCCCCCTTTTCACGTTCTCCACTTGTGTTTTTAGCTCTCTTCTGCCTCTAAAACTCAAAAAGGCGGCTGGGGGGTGCGCGCACAGTGCGCGCACCCCGCGATTTTTTGAAAAAAAATAATGTTTTTTTCACCCTTTAGGGTCCTTCGGGGACCCCCTGACAAAGGCTAGGGGATCAGGAACTCTCTACCCTGCCCCCTTTTCACGTTCTCCACCTTTCTTTTTCACTGTCACACACAAAATGGCGTCCGACACTTCCTGATTTTGACCGATTGGAATGTTGACTGACATCTAACCACCAATCAGAATTACGCTCGCGGACATTTGGTGCGCGCCCCGTGCGAGCACCGTGCGCGCACGGTGCGCGCATATAGATATTTGATCCTATTATAGGCAAATTGGTACCTAGAAAACCTTCAATAACTTATAGAAAAGGAACTTCAATGAGAGACTCGCTTGTTGACAATGACCCATGTGGCACACCAGCCAAGGGATATTGGCTGGCACAAAGACAGGGATTTTTTAAATGTAAGACCTGTAAAGCTTGTCAACATGGGGTATCTGCATCTAATTACTCTACTCCTTTTGGCGGCCCCAACAAAGAAATTACAAAAGCTCTAAATTGCAAAACAGACTATGTGGTTTATGTCTTGGAGTGCCCGTGTAATTTAAGGTACATTGGGAGTACTATACTACCAGGTCATAAACGGGTACTCCAACATTTACGAGCCATCAAGAATAACGATCAGGCGTACCTGGTAGCGCGTCATTTCCATGAAAAACATGAAGGCAACTCCAAAGATCTCAAATATTTTTTCATCGACTCTGTTCCAAGGAACAAAAGAGGGGGTGACAGGGAGAAGTCCCTTAGATTATTGGAGATGCACTATATCCTAAACTTAGACAGCAAACAACCTAATGGACTCAATAGTTCAGGGGAGCTTCATGATAGTCTATAAACGATAATTTGTTTAGAGTATTTAATAACTTCATTCATTTTCTGGATAATAAGATGTACAGGTTTTAGAGATTTTTTTACCATAAAAGTCCTTTTACAATTTTTACATCTTTTACATCAATTTTTACCACCACGTTACCTAATGTATCCTTGTACCCTGATCCCAGCAATCTACAAGTCGCCTATTTTCATATCATACTGATAGGAGCTTTTGTGTAATTGCAAATACAATACAATTCTCGACTGTTTTCAGTTGAGTGGCCTTTTTTCTTCCCCCCGGAAATTTCTCTTAAACACATTAGTTTTAATCACCTTGGTTTTAATCGGGTATTTTTTGCACATAAATAATTTTTATATATACTATTTTTTAAGTATATATTTTTATATATAAAGAAATCCCTTCCTCACTTCCTTGGTTTTCCCGCCTTTTTCCCTTTTTTTCAATTTGGATGGTAGGGCATTTAAATCTGTTCAACATATAAGCAAATAAAAATTGGTATAGCATGATTTGACATTTTGTCTGATTTAATCCAGCATATTACAATTTATTAGGCCTAAAATGCATTCAATTGCACAACTAGTGAGGCACTATGAGAACAAACACATAATACTTTGTTCTTAAGACATGATGGTTTTAGATATTTTTAAATATTTAATATTTATTATGTATATTTATATATTTATATATTTATAACATATATTTATATATGAATATTTTTAACCATTTCGTCTATCGTGTCAATTATGGAGGTGTATTTATTCATGGTATTTATTCATGTTTTTATCTACATATTCTGACTTGAGTATGCATGTCTCTCTATTATGTGGAAATTTCATGCATATTTATGGCTACATTGTGCACATTGTAAACATGATTCTACCTCATTCCATTGTGAAAAAAAACCTATGAAGGTATCTATTGCTAAATTGTATTATGATTGGCCTATTTAACTGATATTGCAACTTTTTTTTGAGTGAGTTATCAGGGATTTATCCCGATATCTGGAGTCATTATGACTAAATTAACTCCTTTGTTTAACTTTTTATGCAAATTCGTTATGTATTAGAACATTACTTGCACTGGAAAGCATGAATTTAATGTTGCCCAATCGTATTGAATGACACTAAAAAAAGAAAAAAAGGTACCCTTTAAAAACCATATGCCATTGGCAGATCGGCGTCATGTGATCAAGTCCCCCAGGAGGGATGAAACGCGTAATGGCCGTCTTGTCTGTCTGAATCAGTGAATAAAGCCGATATTTGACAAGAATCCTGTGGTCCATGCTCCCTTTACTCGGCTGGTTGGACACTATTCGAATGAGGAGAGTGTTTGCAGGCATATAGATATTTATGTACTTTTAACTGCAATTTTCTCAGAAACTACTGAACGGATTGACACCATATATGCAAAAGGCACATGCCTGACCTGAGGACTACCTCTTTGCCAAATTTCAAGTAATTCTGTTCAGCCGTTCGGGCTGTACTTTCGACTAAAGGTCCTATGGGAAAATGCATGGGGAAAACGTGTTTTGGGACCCCCCTTTTTTCTCAGCCCCCGCTTGACGAATCACCCCGAGATTTTCATGGTAGGAGCTGAGCGGAGCGCCCCATTAGTTTTGAAAATTTCACGAAGATAAGTCAACCGGCGCCAAAGTTATTCAAAATAGAATTTTCAGATTTCCTATGGGAACTCGGTCCTAACTATAACTATCTACTGGCGACCGCCAGTAGATAATATATATATATATATATATATATATATATATATATATATATATATATATATATATATATATATATATATATATATATATATATATATATATGTATATAAAAGCAAATCTCCAACTTTGTGAAAGTCTCTAGTTGCACGAAGCTTTCAAGCAGGAAACGGACACCCATTCATTGGTGCTATTTTTGTTTATTCAGTGCAAAATGCCGCCATGACGCGTTTCGGGCTCAAACGCCCTTGATGACATGACAACCTCCATTTCTCCCTTTTTAAAGTGCCAGTGCAAATGAACGACTGTGAAGACAGACTATCCTGCTGTCTTCTTATATGCCCTTTGACAGCATAATGCAGATACAACATATGGGTTTTACTCACCATTGTAAAATTATGAACATAGTTAATAACTGTGTAAATACAGTATATTTATCCTTGTCATTGTCACAACAATACAAAGTCTATTTTAAAATGCGAATTTCATTTTTTAAGAATCAAATATAACGATAGTTAAGAACCTCATTATTCATTGATAAAATATAAACGCATTGTGCATTAAATAGATATTAAATTCCAATTAATCCAATAAATACTATAAATAAAACACACTGGTTAAGAACAGTTATGTATATCATCTTATTGTTTTGTTTCCCTTTCTTCTCTAATCTCTTCTAATATACCCATACAGATGAAACAATGGCATTGATGTTGGGTCGTTCTTTTTGTTGAGTGTTCAAAGTGCATCACCAGTGTGAGTAAAGTGCACCAGTGCATGAAACTGTTTTTAAAATAGAAAAAACAGTTTAAAAAAATGTGGTGATTAAAACTTGTATTCCTTTTAAAAGAAAGAAAGAACAAATAGAATACAAGGAATCAGCTGGGATGTAATAATCACCTTGTTAGAAATTGTATTTGTGTTCAAGGTCAACTATTACTTGCCTCAATTGACCACTTATAATTAATGATCCCCCATTTATTAGCTACATATTGTTAAAGCCAAGTATACAAGTCTTCCGTTGTGTTTAAACCATTCGGATTTTTGCTGTCAAACTCTAAAATATATTTTGTCTCCAGTTTTCTCAGGTAGGCCTCGTGTGTGTTGAAGAATTCGCTTGTGGACTTGCAGCTTCGTCCTGCCAATATATTTTAGTCCACAAGAACATTCCATCACGTAAATTGCATATTCCGATTTACAGGTTAGCGATTTGGATATTGTAGTTGGGGCTGATTTCAAAGGAGTAGTAAAAGAGCTTTTGTTAATGACCAATTTATACGCTTTACAAGCGGAACATTTCTTAAATCCTCTAGAACCAGCTAACCAATTTCTGTTCAAAGAGATTTCTGGACTACTTTTTACTAAATAATCACTGGAAGATGGGGCTCTTCTCTACGTAATGACTGGACTTGTAGAAAGATATTCTCCAATTATCGGGTCATTACGCACAATATGCCAGTTTTTCCTTTTTACCCGACTAATTTCATCTCTTTGTTTGTTATACGTCATGATTAGTCTCGGATTGGATGATTCCAGTATTTGTTTTCTAGGATTAAGATTAGGTTCATTTTTGGGTCTTAACAACAACAAGTCATCCCTACATAGTTGGTTAGTTTTGCTTATCGCTGCTGATATTGAATGATTGGAATAACCCCTCGCTAAGAGACGGTTTCTACACCCCTGTTGAGCGAGGACAAGATCCTCATCTCTGCTACATATTCTACGTATCCGCAGCATTTCCCCATACGGGATGCTGCGTATCGTGTGCTTTGGATGAAAGCTGGATGCGTGTAAGATGGTGTTGCCTGCTGTGGGTTTTCGTTTCCAGCTTGTTATTGGTTACAAATACCTCAACATCTAAAAAGCAAACTGATTGCTTACTGATGGTGTATGTGAGATGTAGGTTTATGTCATTGTCGTTGAGATTAGTGATAAAAGCTTCTGCACTTTCACTATTTCCTTGCCATATCAGAAATAAATCATCTATATATCTGACCCATTTAATTACATGCTTTTTTAGAATGTTACCATACAGAGCATTTACTATTTCCTCCTCCCACCCACCCATATGGAGGCAAGCATAACTGGGCGAAAAGCTTGCCCCCTTAGCTCCTCTCGTATTTGATGGTAAGTTTGATTCTGGAAGAGGAAATAATTGTTATTGTGGCAAAATTCAGTTAAACTAATTAACATTTTGTTGTGATTGAAAAACTGAATGGGTCGCCTATCCAGGAAGTGTTTTAGAGCTCGCATGCCATCTTTGTGATGTATACTGGTATATAAATTTGAAACATCTATAGTTATTAATAGAGAATCACTACACCATTGACATTCATGGATTTTCCTTAAAAAATCTGTAGTGTCTTGTATAAAAGAGGGTAAGGCTCTCACATGCTCCTGTGTATATATATATATCTATATATATATATATATATATATATCTATATATCTATATATATATCTTATTCGTAAGTTGAGAGACAGAAAAGACATTGTCATCAATATGTCAGATAAGGGTGGTAATGTGGTAATATGGTCAAGGGCAGAATATATCAAGGAGGCTCAGACACAATTGTCCAACAAGGAATGTTACTCAAAAACCACGGTAACTGAATATCACAAAGCTAAGGACAATATCAAGAAGGAGCTTATGAACTGGAGACGACAGGGGCTAATTTCCAGTCAAGAATTGAACTTTATGCTTAATGATTATCCGATTATCCCAACCCTGTATCTAATTCCAAAAATACATAAAGGAACTAATCCTCCACCTGGCAGGCCTATAATTTCGGCGATTGGGGGAATGAGTGAGCACATCACCGAATACGTGGACTATTTTTTACAACCATTTGTACAAGGCCTGCCATCCTATATCAGAGATACAGGGGATTTCTTAAACAAAATTCAAAATGTTAAGTGGGAGAATGACTTTTTATTAGTGGTGATGGACATTGAGTCTCTATATACCAGCATCGACCATCATGCAGGTCTCACAGCTGTTAAACACTACTTGGATAACAGACCCTTAGGCCTCTACAACCACAATATCATGCTTTTAGAGATGGTGAAATGGTGTCTTTTTAACAACTTTTTCATGTTTGAAAATGCTGTATATCGTCAATTGCGGGGTGTAGCCATGGGGGCTTGCTTCTCTCCCAGCTACGCATGCTTGCATGTGGGCTGGTGGGAGGAGCAGACCCTCCAAGGCACTTTGGCCAGGGTGGTTGACAAACACGTTTCACATTGGCATCGATATATAGACGATGTATTTTTTATTTGGAAGGGTGACCATGAGAGTGCTTTACTATTTATCGATGAACTCAATAACAATACTTGTAACCTAAAGTTTACTGCATCGATTAGCTCTTCCGAGGTCCCATTTCTTGATACTAAGATCTACATTCATGAGGGTCGTCTAGAATCAACACTTTTTAGAAAGCCAACAGCAGGAAACGCCACCCTTCATGCGACTAGTGCACACCCCCGCCATTTGATACGGAGCATCCCCTATGGGGAATTACTCCGGTTGAAACGAATCTGCAGTACGGAAGGGGAATATCTCAAATGTTCTGAACAGGCATTGTCCCGATTTAAAGAAAGAGGATATAAAAATGACATCCTCCGACAAGCCCAGACGAAGGTGGCTCTCAAATCCAGAGAGGACCTTTTATCCCCCATGAACGACACCATAGTACCACTAACTGGCAGTCATGATACCAATAGTGCACCCCGTCTCATTATCACATTTAACAAACAACATCATCAGCTCAGGAGGATAGTTAATCATAACTGGCCAATACTAAGAACAGATGCAGTATTGGCACCCAGATTGCCTTCTACTCCCACTATCACCTTCAGACGGGCTATTTCGATGAGAAATCAGCTAGTGTCCAAATACATAGAAACCTCTACCAAAACCAATTGGCTGCAGCCCATCAAAGGTTTCTTTAAATGCACTTCTTGCAGGGCATGTAAATTCGGAGTGAATACTTCCAAGTACGACACTCCCTTTAGTTCTACTCCAGTACAAATCAAGGGGCATTACACATGCCGTACTGAGTTCGCAGTATACGTTTTAACGTGCACCTGCGGTCTCAAGTATGTAGGAAGCACCAAATTGCAGGTGCATGCGCGCATTTTACAACACCTCAGGGCTATTGTAAATAACGACACTACTTATCCTGTGGCCCGTCACTTCAGAGCTGTTCATGATAATGATTTGACCTGCCTCTCATATTATGTAATAGATGCAATCCCCAAACTCAAATATGGGGGTAACAGAGAACGCTTGCTCAGGCAACTGGAGACTCGGTTAATTATTGAACTGGATAGTAAGACACCTCTTGGGCTCAATACAACCGAAGATATGCACAACTTTTTATAAAGTCTCATGATCATTCAATGAGACAAGAATGGTCAAACATCATATTTTATTTGTGCACTTTCTGCGTTCCATGCACTCATACATGCTTGGAATAGGAATAACATGCCCATTCCACTGTATGCCCGGTGTGTTTCATTGAGTGATTTCGGCAAACTCACTTTCTTGGCTAGTATTTAGATCAGATAACAAACATGCTTTTGTCGCCCACCACCACATTGAGATTATAGGAATGTATTATTCACAGTGAGATTAGGATTTAATCGGTGCGCATTTTTTTTTTTAATGTCTGTATTTTATCAAAGTTTTTTATATCTTGCACATTTATTGCGCATTTGCACATAGGATCAATTTGCACTTTTGCACAATTCGCACTTTAGTAAAATGTACATATTTGCACTATTTGCACTTTAAATTAAGAGGACCATACAATCTATATACATATAAAAATAAATAAAAAATAAGAAAACGAGAAATATTATTACAAAAACAACATACAGTTTAAATAGTTAAATTACAATACGCACCGATCTAATGTCACGTTATACATTTTCACTGATTGGACAAATTTAGAATGACATCTATGACATGAGGTACTTGCAAACCGGATTTTATCCAGATGACAATGTGTTTGTTTGTTTTTTGACGAGTTGAATTGCAATGTATCATTGGACACAATATGTTTTTTAACTCGGTTCGTTTTGGTCCGGAGAAAATATGTAAATGGCTTATTCTCTCCACACGATCTAACTTGGGAATCATTTTGATGTCATGTGTTTGAATTTTCAAGTAAGCACAGTATTTAGACTGGGAATGTAACATATGACTCGAACAAGATGGATCGTCAACAATGTATTTAATGTATTTAATTATGTTGTTATAAGCACATTTACGTATACAATTAAGTATTTATTTTACAAACTCGTCACGTTGTTGTTATGCGCAAAGTACTGATTTTTTGATGTAATAGTATTTCTTTCATTTCTGTCCATCATGTGATGTGGGTGTTAGCATTTTTAAACGCCGTCATACGCAAAGTTTGTCTCATGTGATCAAGGCCGTTCGTCGGCCGAAACGCGTCATGACATAAGGGAGATCTGACAACTGATTAAAATAACAGTATCTACCGACGAAGAGGAGTTCGTGCATTCTTTCTTTTCCTGGAGAAAACTGGTGAATGCTTTGTTTCCATATATCTATATATATCTATCTATCTATATATATATATCTATCTATATATATATATATATATATATATATATATATATATATATATATATATATATAATTTATATATTTTTTTTATTATTTCAAAATTCCAAATTGAGGTGGAAAGTTAGATCTTTGGCGCTACCAAGAAACGAAACCATGGGTGGCCCGTGGGGTGCTGGGGGCAGAACCAGGACTGTTTCCAGGCCCTGCACCCAAACCAACGCCACAATGAGCTTGGACACCAAATCCCATGCTCTGCAAGGCAAGGCAACAGACATCTTCTTTATGTTAAAAAAGAAAACCAAAGAAATTCACTGAAAAACAATGGTAAAAGGAATGTTACAGTTAGGTGACAAGGTCAGCTAAAGCATAACATTTGTAACTAACAAAACCACTGAAATTCACAGTTATAGTTATCTCACGTAACTATAACTCATACCCGAAAGTAACTATAAATCATACATTCATCGTGCACCGCTTGTAACCTCACATATTGCATCACTCATGACATGTTCTTGATGACATCCCTAATGACATCTAAAATGACAACGCTGATGACAACACAGTGAGTGATGGAGGTGCGAGTTCTAGTACTTTCACCCATTACGTTCCTTTAACGTTTGTTTTATTCAGTGATTTTCTATGGGGGTTTTTTCAACGTTAATTAAGATGTCAGTGAAAAAATATATATATCTTTAGAGACAGAAAGTTAGATCCACTGGAAAAAAGAACAAAGGTTAAAGTGATGTTATAGTTAGGATTTGAAATAAGATAAAAACTAAAAAAAAACGTAAAATCACTGAAATTCTGCAGTTATAATTTACTGAGCTAACTATAACTTGCGCCCCCGTCATTCACTGCTTATGAACTCACATATTGTATCACTCAGGACAGTGATATAATTAATGACATCACAAATGACATACTTGATGACGTCCCTGATGACATCAAATATCCATTGTGATACCATCCTATATGGTTTGTGGACTTGAGGTAATTCAACATGTTATACCTGAGGCCAATCTTCTATTCACCTTAATGGGGTTACCCTCTTGAAGATTTCACATGACCTGCAATTTTCCATCAAGAGGTCCCCTAGGAAACTTGCATGGTACGGCGGTACTATGGCGATGAAGCTAGAGTGGCATATCACACATGAGTAGTACAGTACTTCATGGCAGTGCAGCACTAGGTCCCACAGGAGTACTTCAGAACCTGCGGCACACTTTGTTTTGAAATGTTTGCCTCTGGTAAGAGGAGGGGTCCCTCGAGGTCCCTCTATCACAAGTGCCTGGGGATCAGGAGATCCCTTTCCTGTCCTCTCATATCTTATTTTTCATACCGACTCTGTGAGTCCTGTAATGACGCCTGCAAAATGTTCTTCTAGGTTGCAGCCAGGAAAGCAGTCCTATGGTACCAAAATGGCCGAGAGGAAGAAAAGCTCATTTGGGCAATCAGAGGGTCCTATTTTTAAAATGTTCAGTAGTCTGAGACTCCCGCGGTATACACCAAATCACAAAAAGCATGCTTTCTGATTAAAGTAAAAAATTTTGCCAAATACAATGTGTTTGTGTGTGTGTGAAAAAATAAAAAACACTGCACCATTATACAAAAAAAATTCCACTAGGTAAGGTAAATATCAAACTATGATGACTTTTTTTCAAAACCTTGTGAAATCAGTATCTAATGTGTGTGGAGAACAAGTATGTGTGGTAAATGTCGCAGTTGGTAAAAATAACATGTATGAATTTACCTCAGGTGTAATTTTCACAGCATGAGATGAATATTACACATTAACAAAAACATGAAATACTCATTTCCAGCTGTAACGAGCCGTGGTGCATGGGCAGCAACCATATAGGTTTCATAAAAGGACCTATATTTGACATGTGAGAAAAGCTAAAAATTCAAAGATCAAGAAAACAAATTATTAGAGGATTCGGCGCTTGCATTTTGCGTCATGAATCGACTTCCAAACTCACAAAACTGATCCACATCCATACTCCCACAGCATCTATCCCCTGTTGGAAGAAAGGCGACATATCAGCAACATGGAACCCACCAGGGAGCACAAATATACATTTACAGATCCCAAACTTGGTAGAATGGCAAATGCTGTTGTTAAGACCCAGGACTGTCTTTTGGGCCATTTCATTAGCAGAACACCATCAAAGACCCGAATGCTTCTTTGGAAAGAAATCACTGAGCAACTCAATGCCTTATCATTATTTCCACTGGAGACGTAGGAAGTAAAAGAGTGGTACAAGAGCTGAAGAGGAGGGTGCTGGGCCTAGCAGCACAGAACAAATGGGGTCTTGGCAACTGGTGGGGGACTCCCAAAGCAGATGCATTTAAAACTCTGGGAGGACAAAGTACTTTCAACACTGGACTAGGTCGGAATAAAGAAACTACAGTTAAGGGCAAAGCACTGACACACAAAATATATGACTTTTCTTGGTATACCAATTGCAATATATGTCAGGGTACAGGCAGCCAAAGCCCAATATCAGTTAAAGAATGTTTAAGAAGATCGGTATCACAGTAACCTGAACTCTCTAAAAGAATAAGTTGATTGTACAAATCTAAAATTTACTGAGCCATCCTAGCACTATTTCAGCTACAGGCCTTAATTCTACTAATAAGCATAACCTATGCCTCTAAAGTATAAACAAATAAGCCCTGGCTAGCAATAGGCTAACAAATCTGAGTAATATCCACTCAACTGCTATGTAGGTGTGCTTGGCCTAGATGTACCTCATTGCTAATGGGTGTGTTTACGTTTCCATGCAGTAAATAAACGAATGAATGATAGTCTGAACACGGGGCATTCCAAGGGGTTTGTACTAGGGGTCCAAGAAATAGGCCATGGGCACCCGACTGCTGCCAAGTCTTAGCAGAACAGATGCATTTCTAAGAGATTTACAAAACTGCGAATTTAGAAATTTAGTGTAGAGAGGGTTATAGAGTCTTCCAAGTTGCAGACCTGGACTAAATAGCCCATGCTATTGCAGCAGTCAAAGCAGTAACAAGCAACAACAAAGAGTCGATGGGCTTGTAATGAAGAGGGCGTTCCAGGACATGCATGTGAAGATGACTAGGGGCCATATGTATCATTCAAAATTGCGATCGCAAACGCCGAAATTTGCAGAATTTCGGCGTTTGCGATTGCAATTTAGCTAAGTCGGATGTATTAAGGTAAAACAGCTTTGCAAAATAAGGAATCGCAAAATTTGTGATTCCTTATTTTGCGATTGCATTTAAGGAATCGCAAATTTTGCGATTCCTTAAATGCAATGTAAGAGGCACAGAAAAAGTGCAATTTGGGCTTACGGAATCGCAAATTACCACCTACTTCAAGTTGGTGGTAATTTGCGATTTCTCTGAAAAATTCACTTTTTTGCATTCTTCAAAGTGCCATGTGACGCACATACATGCCCTCAGGGCATATATGTGTGTCACATGTGCACACATGCACATTTCGGGGATGCAGCAGGGTGTTCTTTTGACACCCTGGCACCCTTGAAATTGCATTCTTAATTTGCGATTCTCTAATTGAGAATCGCAAAAGAATCGCAAATTGAGAATGTCTTCCCATTCATTCCTATGGGCCTCTAGGCCTCTTTCCCTCCTGTGTGCAGATTCGTGTGAGACGTATGAGTGTTGGTGTTATGGGCCCCACCAATGAATGCGTGTGTGAATGAGTAAGTGTGGTGACGGGTCTGTGACGCAGGGAGGATATGTAAATTTGCCCTTTCGCGCTGGAGCAGTCTCAATACGTGAGGCCTTGAAACAAGTCATTCTCTATGGAATATTGTGGTAAAGAACTCTAAAGAAATGAACATCATTCTGCACTGGGAAAGTGACATTACATCTTAAAGTAGTGCTTATTAAGTTACGCATTCATGAATCGTCTGAGTGCAGAGTGAGACAAAAACAAAAAAATTAGCACATACTGAGATGGCTGTAAGCAGAAGCAACCATTTGGAAACCGAGGACTACAGTAGCTAATGTTACAATAAGCAGATCTTCTCTACAGAGTGTCTTTGAAACTTATTAATAGAATTATAAATATAAAAAAACTCGTCATTAGTCTCTACTATTTTTGGGGCTGAAACGGCATTCAGTATTTGCAGATCCAGTGTAATGAAGAGGTAGACCGCACTAAGGATTCAAAGAACTTTGTCCCTAAGTTTTTGAAAGACACTGACAGCTGACGCCAGGCCGAACGGCAATCTCAAGTAATTGTCTGCTCCATATGGAGTGACATAAGTGGTTAATTCTTGCGACTCCTTGGCTAATGCAACCTGATGGTATGCTGCCCTTAAATCAATTAAAGAAAATCACTTTGCCCCTCCTAGATTGGCCAACAGCCCGTGTATCCTTGGGAGGGGATGACAATCAATAAGTATATTGTTGTTTAAACTCCTCAAGTCCGTGCATAACCTAATTTCCCCAGAACTCCTGCGTGCAACAACAATTGGCACAATCCTAAGTGATGAATCACAAGGTTCAATTACACCTTGCTCACAAAGGCCATGTAGAGTGTGTTTTAACTCTTCCCTTACACTTAATGGGACAAGTCTGACTTTGTGTACAACAGGTTGAGCTTGTGGTTTTAGCTTAATACAATCTTTAAAACCTTTTACACTACCTACTTGTTCTAGAAAAAGATCCTTGAACTCACTGAGGTACTCTTTAACAGGATAAGTAACACAATTGATTTGATCCAAGGGCAGGTCTCCCAAAACAACTGAAAGATCAGCACCAGGTTTCAATAATAGACCCATTTTCGCCTGGTCCTGCCATCCCAAAATGTTCTTCCCTTTCACCGCAACGTAAACTTTTGTGAAAGTGTCCCTACCCAAACAACTGACTTTGGCTGAGAAAAACCCAAGAATATCAATGTCTTTCTCACTGAAAGTCTTAGGGTTTACATCAGTGGGTGTCAACAACCTATCCCAGTGCTCCAGAAATGTGGTATCTCTAAGGATGGTGATGGGAGATCCAGAATCTGCCATGACCTCCAATGTGACCCCATCAATAAGAGTTTCGCAAGTGGGACACTTAACCTGTGTTTGAATTGAATTGTACTAAATGGTTAGCACAAAATTATTGATTTACTCTGTAAACTTTTCTATTTCAGTATCCACGCTATTAACTCTAACCGTGTTTTTGTTACTTCTGCACACGGATTGAAAATGACCCATTTTCTTCCAAATAGAGAACGCTTTCCGACAGGTGGGCACCTAAGAAAGGTACTGATGTGGTTCTTAGAACCACATCTAAAACATACACTAAAAACTTTCTTTTGTCTGCCCTTGTAGTTCTTGAGCTTAGTGTTCACCGGACAAACAGGTTCTGCTTCTTGATTTCCATTAATAGTCAGCGCAACTACAGAAGCATCAGTATGGAGTACTGGAGAATGAGCGTAATGCAAAGAACTGGCAATCCCAAAATTAAATATGCTGGTAATCAATGGCACAAAAATCCAGGAGATGCACAGAGAAGGAAACAGCAAATCCAGGCCATCCACGGCACAATATCTGAAGGAATGAAGGAGCTCAAAAAACTGTTGGAAATAGGAAAAACGATCACGCCGGTGGGCTTCAGGATGCAGCGGGTTTGCTTGTTGACAATATGTAGTGAAGAGGCAGACCGCAGTAAGGATTCAAGGTAACTTTTATTCCAAAGTATGAAGCCCAAAGCGCACTACAACCGGTCAGCAGGAATTGCAACAGACAATGATCAAACTGTCTGGAATATCCATGCTCACCACTTGCAGAGCATGAGTAGAACTTAAACATATACAACTACTGAAAAGCAACATAGCGCGAGGATGCGCTCAATATTAAACACATGCCTGTTGCTACATATATGGTACACAACGCGACAAGCAGGTGATACTGATGGAGCAGGGTTTTTACTTTAAACCCAAATATCTGTTTCAATTTCGTATGTTATTATTAAAAGTACTACTGATTAATTAATAATTACTAAAGAATTGTCAAGTCTGGTCTAATCAACCTTATTAACAGAAGAATTACACGTGGGAATGCTATTGCATGGCTAAAATAATAAGTGAACTAAGTTGGTGAGCGAATTGACAGAATAGATGTTGCTTATGTGATGTTATTATGTTTTGCGCTTATAACTAATATGCATTAATGGCTTTTGATGTCGCAAATGGCTAGATAAATAAATACACATAAGGGTATTAGCAGGGGAATAACACTGTGTAATCATTTCCGTGCAGTAATTTTGTTTTGTGTTTCATTTTACTTAAGTTGACCAATGTGGCCTACTAGAAAATGGCTACTACCCGCAGCCTGCATTCGAGTAGATGGAAAATTTGCAAGGAGGCTTCGTGCTGACTGCGACCTTGCCCCCCTGGTGAACTGAAAAGCCATGATCATGACGACAAATCCGGGAAAGATGCCAAATGCCCCTGAATGTGAAAACTGTTACCAAATCCGAATACCGATTTGTTGAACTTATAGTGGTCCCACGAATGGGATACAATTTACCCTAAAGAGACATCCTTAGAAGTAACGAATTAGTTATGGACTCCTTATTTCTATTCATTATTTGAGATGATCAATGTGTGAGAAAAACTTGCACTGTATCTCTGTGTACCAAGACAACATGATTTCCGCCATTCGACTGTTTTGTGAGATATGATTGCAACATTTTGGAATGTAAATTTAGTATAAATATTTGTAGACTAGAGAGGTCTAGCGCCACTTCTTCCCGAACTGATGATCCGAGGTCCCGATGCTGACGGAGAGGACGGTGACTCTACATGACGGCTAGAAACTTTGATTATTTTGCTGAGGACCGGTTCTGACTTAGAAAACGACTTTTAGCCAGATTAGGTAAATATGAAAGATGATCTTGCATTTAATTGGATTTTCTTACAATTTTAGATAAACAAATATTCTGTTTGAATCACTGTGTCGGGTGGTTATTTTATTGTCATGTTTATTGAATTTATTTGCATTTTGTATAATGTTTCACCAGATCTATAGCAACTAGTTGATGCCATTGACCTCAGGGTACATGCAGATTGGTTAGGTATCGAAAGTGTTTCCCCTTATACATGGCACGGATAGGGTGGTAGGATGAATGTTGGTGTAATGGGCCCCACCAGCGTGTAATGTGTGTGTGCGTGTGTGACTGTGAAATCACTCCGTCCGTGGAAGTAGAGGGGATTCGGAAGCTCCGATCTGCACCAGTTTCTTGGTAGCAGAATGATGGTTAACTATTGTCTTGATCTGGTAAATTTGCGTGTATATAGGCTTGTTGATTATTGATTGATTTGTACTAACACTGTATGTCGAAGTTGTATTGAGTTTTATGTATTGTGAACGGCTTCTGGGACGTAGGGAGTCGGTGACAGTTCCATAGTAGGGCAGAGGGAGTGCTGCTCTCGGAAAAAGGCGGGATTGTTGGCCCTGTATGTAGACAGGGGAAAACGTGTGACAATTGAAGTTGCGCGTCGCATTGTCTGGGTTCGATGAGGTAGCATCGCCGTGTGTTGCCATTAGAAACGTATTTTCTGTGTGAGAGAAGTGTATATGATAGCGAAGGTTATCTGTGAAGTTCTGGTCTTAGGTATCAGGGATCCTTATGGCATTTCCGTTAACGCTTATCACTAGAAAGGTAATAGGTATTCTCTAAGCTTGTTAGAAGGACAGAGCAGAGGTAAGCGCTGCTTTGTTAACGTGTGATATAATTCTGTAGTAGGACAGACTGTTCGCTGTTCTCTGGAAAGACAGAATTCTGTGTGAATGTACTACATTTTCTGGTGTGAAAGTGTGTGAATGAGAAGGCATTCTGGTTAATTGTGAAACTCTTAGGAGCATTCCGGAGAAAAACAGTTAATTGGTGCTTGTTAGAAGGGTAGAGTAGAGGGATGTGCTACTTTATCAACAGAAGTAACGATTCCGTAGTAGGGCAGAGGTAAGCGCTGCTCTTGGGAAAGGCGGAATTCTCGTGGGAAAGGTCTTTTGCTGTTCTGTGGCTAGCGAAGCAGACAATGGAGAGGTTTGTATGTTGTAACTAACAGACCCGTAGAAGTTGAAACAAAGTCTACCGAGTAGTTTTGTAAAGGAGGGGTAGACGAGAGAGACAGGAGACAGGAGCAGGAGCTGCTGCAGCGACTGCTGACGTCAGGGAGACCGCGCTGTGATTGGACAGTGGGTTAGAACAGTGGAAGCACGGTGATTGGTGTGCTAGTGTACGCCGCTCTAGGATTGGGAAACATACAGGGTGACGTAGACGCTCCAGGATTAGTGCGTTGGTGTGAGTCGCGCTGGGATTCGTGGACTGAATCAGTGACGTAGACGCACCAGGATTGGTGCGTTAGTGTGAGTCACGCTGCAATTGGACAGGAGATCGTACAGTTGTAGAAAGGACAAAAAGCTTGCGGAAAATAAGAAAATGTATTACCACGCTGAGGAAAAGAAAAAGAAATCCTTGTTTAGTAAAGTTAAGAACTGGTTTGACAAGGATAAGGATATTGTGACTAGGGAAGGACAGTTACTGCCCCCAATAAGAACCCCCGCATCCTTCATGGTTGCGAAGTATGGGTATCATACCTGTATTTGGTTAGACAACTGGGTGAAGTATACGAAAGAGGATGGAGTTTTAACTTTCCCGGAACATGGCTCATTTAATCTGGCCATACTGAGGAATTTACGGGAGCGGATGATGTGTCTAGAGCCTCGGCCTAGGCCAACGCAGTTTGAGGCATTGACTGAATGGGAAGATGAAATGCATGAGCGAGAAAAGCAGAGGGGTGGAGGAAGTTACCGGTATATGTTTGGGCGGAAGTATGATCGTGAAACCTATCATGACCGGATGAGAAGGTGGCGTGATGCCAGTATGACTGAGGGATTATATCCTGTAAGAACAGCAGAGGAGTCAGAAGGGAGAAAGTGTACAGAAAAGGAACATAATGTAGAAACAAGGAGATATGGGGCGAATGAGTCTGATGACGATGTCCTAGAGGACATGCTCTACAAAAGACCACCCCCGTATAGACGAGAACCAGAGGTAGGAACAGCAGTTACCCCAATGAGAGTCACCCTGCGGATTATAAAGACAGAGATGATGACCCCTGAGTTGAAAAGCAGTAGTTCTCTGGTGGTAAGAGAGCGAGAAAGAGAGAGAGAGAGAAAGAGAGAGAGAAAGAGAGAGGGAAAGGGAGAATGAAGTTGAGGATGAAAAGACCAGAGAACTAGCAAGAACTACCTTTGAATTGACAGAGAAAATCAGAGAACTGACTAAAAATCTTGAGGCAGTTACGGTGCCTGTGACAATAGGTCCGGTTATGCCAATTTTCGACAAGCAGAGAACTGGTGAAAGTGGTTTGACAGTTCCATATGTGGGCAATAGATTGATTGTTCCTCCAGAGCAGGCAGAAATGAGAACAGGAGAAAATCAGTGGAGAACGGGAGAAAACCAGTGGAGACATACCATATGTGGAGGAGAGTTGAATGTGCAGACTAACTCAGGTTTGAACTCTGGATGTGTGGAAGGGAACAGGGGATCGATCTTAGAACCACAAAGAGTGACAGAACAAGGGGGTGCAGAAAAATCCATGGGAATAACTGCTGAAGATTTGAATGATTGGCTGAAGGCTTTGCAGAGGAAAGAAAAAGAATCCCAGGGAATTGATGTAGCTAGACTACGTATGGAAATGGAGGAGCTGATTGTAGGAACAATCCCTACAGAAACGCTGAAAAACTATCAGGAAGGGGAGATTCTCTTTTTATGTAAAAATATCACATGGAGAGCGAAGAACATACATGACAGGTTGAAAGGAATAGCCAGTGAACTGGGAATCGACATGGACAAGGTAAAAGCTTTACAAAAGCCTTACCGAGTGGATTTTACAGATAAGGACATTGAGAATCTGAACAATGCAGGCCGAACAGGGCAGATTAAGGAGATGATTGCTTTGCTGAGAAAATGGGGAGATGTGGAGAGATGGAAAGATAGATGGTATAGAAAGCGAAAGGATGCAGCAGACAGAACTTACTCACCATTCCCTATGAAAGAAAAAGAGAAAGCAGCGACAGCTTACCTCATGAGGGAGATCCCAGGAGGTGGGTACGTACATGTCCCATGGACCAGACAGGATATTTTGTCATTTACAAATGATTTCCCTCGACTAAGGGAGAAGCCCGTCGAGTGGTATAGACAGGTCGACAGATTTGTGAAGTTGTCAAAGGTGCTGTGGATTGACCTGAATAGTCTGTTTGATATAATTGTACCAGCAGACCTGTGGGCAGAATGTAAAATAGTCATAGACTGGCCCACTAAAGAGTACCCGAGAGATCCAAAGACAAGAGCACCAGATCCGGAGGTCATGAAAAAGTATGAGCAGGTTATGGCCTTCTTGAAAAATAAGGTACCCCCCCAAGGAAACAGACTGGGTTAAAATAGATCAAACACATCAAGAAGTGAAAGAATCAGTCCATGCTTATTATGAAAGACTAATACTGGCTTTCAAACAGTTCAGTGGAGATGAACATCTGGGTGACAAGGATCTGAGCCATTTTGTATATAGATATGTGTATGGCTTGCGACCTGAAATCAGTGAAATATGGCAGCATACCGTAGACTGGCAGAGCAAAAAGATTGATGAGATCCTGAGACATGCAAAATACTTCAGTGATGAGATTGAGGCGAAACAAAGGAAACTGAAAGAAAAGGCAATGTGGGCACAGGTGAAAGTTGCAGAAAGACAGGAAGCTCTGTTGGTTGAACAAGCAAATAACCTAGGAAATAAACCCAGGTGTGGTCCAGGAAAAGGGAAAGGTAATATTGAAGAAGCCAAGAAGAAATTCCCATGCCACAACTGTGGAAAATTAGGGCACTGGAAATCCGAGTGTAAGAATCCACCGTCTACTAATGATGACAATCCATCATTGAATTCACAGGTGCAGAGTGAGGGGTGTGGTCAGCATCAGCAACAGCAGAAGGCTGTTAAGCAGCAGAATCAGGTGCCAAAATCACCCTTGCCACAGAGAAGAGGATCCCAGAAGTACAGTCAAGAGTGGGGGTTCTACGATGAAGAGCAGGTAAACAAGCCAAAACGCAAGCGCTGTATCTCAATATTGGCAGAAAAATGAGGGAAGTGATTCTGAAGGAGACTTCTGACGGTGCCGAAGAGAGGAGGAAGAGTGCGTACTTGGCGCAACTCTAGAAATAGACCAGGTAGGACCTTTTGTTGATGGAAAAATCAATGGTGAAAGTGTAACTTTTCTAGTTGACACAGGAGCTACGAGATCAACTGTCAGGTCAGCTGATATAAAGAATCTTCCTCTTTCGGATGAAGCAATCCAAGTAGTTGGTGTGTCTAACACACAGATTAAAACTCTTCTTACTGAACCAGTAAGGGTTAGAATAGGGAAATTCTCAGACATGCACCGATTTGTCGTGTGTGACACTAGTCCTGTGAACTTGCTAGGCAGGGACCTGCTGTGTAAGATGAATTGCACTATTTTCTGTACACCAGATGGAATAACCTTTGAAACACCAGATGAGGATGTCCTATACAGAATGACCCTAGATAACAGGGAAAGTGAAGCTTTGGGGACATATGCTGTGTTTAATCCAGATGCATTACCCCCAGAATTGAAACAGACAGTGAAAGCAGCAGTTTGGGATTTTACTGGAGAAGATGTGGGCCTGATGAGAAATGTAGATCCAGTGAAAATTACTGTAAAGGAAGGAGCAGTTTACCCAAACATTCCACAATACAGACTGACACCTGAAATAATTGAAGGTATAACACCCATAATCGAGAAAATTATCCAGCTGGGGGTGTTAAGGGAAATATTGAGCAGCCCATGTAATTCGCCAATAATGGGACTGAAGAAACCTAATGGAAAGTTCAGAATAGTACAGGATTTGAGGGAAATTAACAAGATTGTTGTGTCATACTGTCCCATTGTGCCAAATCCATCAGTGATTTTGTATCAGATTCCCCATGATGCAGAATGGTATACAGTAATTGATTTGTGTCATGCTTTCTTTTCAATCCCATTGCATCATGACAGCCAGCCGATATTTTCATTTAGATTTGGAGAGCGAATTTTGGCATTGTGGTGAATTCCACAGGGGTATACAGAGAGCCCCTCTATATTTAATCAATTGCTGAAGAAATCTCTGGAGAGTTTGACAATGCCTGAAAAATCAGTTTTGGTCCAATACATTGATGACCTGCTTGTGGCATCAAAAACACGTGAAGCTTGTGAAGTAGACACCATTGCTTTACTGAATCACTTGGCAGATGGAGGATTAAAAGTATCCCCAGCCAAATTACAATTCTGCAAGAAAGAAGTCCAGTATCTGGGACATAATATTGAGAAAGGCCTGAGGAAAGTGACCATTGACTGGATTAAAATCACCAGGGGAATGAGGGCCCCAATGACACAAAGAGAAGTAAGAATGTTTCTGGGAATGGTTGGCTATTGTCGTCAATGGATAAGTAACTTTTCCTTGATTGCCAAGCCATTGATTAAATTGACCAAAAGTGAGGTGAAAGACCCATTGGAACTAAACCCAGAAGAAATGGCAGCATTTAAAGAGTTAAAGAACAGGCTGTGTGAAGCCCCTGCCCTGGGAATGCCAGATTACGAAAAAGAATTTGAGCTGTACTGTAGTGAGAGAAATGGATGTGCACTTTCAGTGTTAATCCAGAAACATGGACGTCTGAGAAGGCCAATTGCATACTTCTCATCAACACTTGACCAGGTAGCTGTGGGTTTACCAGGTTGCCTGAAAGCAGTAGCTGCTACATGCCGAAGTATGGAACAAAGTGAGGGAATCATAATGGGATATCCTGT
Source organism: Triturus cristatus (assembly GCF_964204655.1). NCBI lineage: Eukaryota > Metazoa > Chordata > Amphibia > Caudata > Salamandridae > Triturus > Triturus cristatus. The sequence continues at coordinate 456,676,665 of NC_140592.1, read as the reverse complement.
ACGGGTATTCGTACCTCATGATGTGGCAATCCTTTTAACAAGGAGCCGGACACAGTTCATGTCTCATAGTCGGCTGACTAAATATGAGAAAGTCATTCTTGGTGCTACAAATGTGAGCCTGGCGAGATGTGTGAATGTGAATCCAGCAACACTGTTACCTGATGCTGAATGTGTGGGAGTGAGAAATGAGGTTGATCATGACTGCCTGGATGTGCTTGATTACTGTACGAAACCAAGACCTGACATAAGATATCTGCCATTGCCTGAGAGTGATCATGTGTTGTTTGTGGATGGATCTTGCTTGAGAACGGATGAAGGAACACTGAGTGCTGCATATGCTGTGTGTACAGTTTCAGGAGTTGTGGAAGCATCACCTTTGAAAGGAGTTAAATCCGCTCAGGGGGCAGAATTGGTGGCACTAACAAAAGCTTGCAAGATTGGAAGAAATGTGAGAGTGACTGTAATGACTGACAGCCAGTATGGCTTCGGAGTTGTCCATGATTTTGGCCAGCTATGGCTACAAAGAGGTTTCCTGACCTCAAGTGGAACTCCCATAAAGAATGCTGAAGTGGTTGGAAAACTGCTAGAGGCGATACAGCTGCCTAAAGAACTAGCAGTTGTAAAATGTGCTGCTCATGGTCAAGGTGATGATTTTGTCACCGTTGGGAACAAATTTGCCAATGACATAGCACAATACTGTGCAAGGAATAATCATTCCATTAATCGGAGTAAAGAAAGAGAAATGTCTTCTTGTTCCTTAATGTTTACTAATGAGGTGGGAACATGGGAGGAAGTGAAACAGCTGCAGGATGAGGCAGGAGATGAGGAAATGAAAGATTGGGTGAAAGCAGGTTGTGCACCAAGGGAAAAAGACCATGTGTGGGTCTATAGGGATGGAAGACCAGTAATGCCAAATAGCATGCTGTCAACAATGGCAAGGATGTATCATGGCCAAGGACACCTGGGGAGGGATGCTATGATAAGAGCCTTTAAGCAGACCTGGTATAGTCCAAAATTCAGGCTGATAGCCGAGAGTCTCTGTCAGAGATGTCTGATATGTCAGCAATTCAATCCTGGAAAGAAAACAGTGGTGAGTCTAGGAACAATAGGCAGGGAGGGAGGACCCTTCACAAGAATGCAGATAGACTTCATTGAAATGCCCCAAGTCAATAGATTAAGGTATGTCCTGGTGGTGGTCTGTTTGTTCTCCAGGTGGGTGGAGGCTTATCCAACAAGGAGAAATGATGGGATAACAGTGGCCAAGCTACTGTTAAGAGAGTTCATCCCAAGGTACGGGTTCCCAGTGACCATTGAATCAGACAGAGGAGGACATTTTTATAATGAAATCATGGGTTTGATCTGTGAAGCATTGAGTGTACAGCAGAAGCTACATTGTGCTTACCGACCAGAGGCTTCTGGTGTGGTTGAACAAATGAATGGTACCATCAAAAACAGAATTGGAAAAATGTGCTTGGCCACAGGAATGAAATGGCCTGATGTCTTGCCTCTAGTCCTGATGACCATTAGGTCTACTCCAGACAGAACGACAGGTTTGAGTCCACATGAAATTATCATGGGACGTGCTAAGAGACATGCATTTGTACCAGTCAACAAGCTGATGACTATCACTGATGACATGATTTTGGATTACTGTAAAGGCCTGGCTGACGCAGTTCATTCTGTGTTTCACCAGGTTGGAGAAGACGCCACCACACTTGAAAAGAAACCAGCCCATGATCTGAGCCCAGGGGACTGGGTAAGGATAAAAGTCCACAGAAGAAGGAATTGCCTGGTTCCAAGGTGGGGAAGGCCAAGACAAGTCATTCTGACCACAACGACTGCTGTGAAGTGTGCTGGAGTGAAAAATTGGATACATGCAAGTCACACATTGAGAGTTCCAAATCCAAGATACGGCACTGGAAAAGAATACTTTGAAGAATCAGATTCCAGTGATGATGCAGACAGTGAGGCAGTAAGAAGGAAAAGGAATCCTGAAAGGGGGGAAAGTGAGTCAAGAGAAATTTTCATCCCACCAGAAGAAGTTCTGAAAAGAACATTGCAAACTGCAGAGACGAGTTCAGATTCTGAAGAAGTACCTGAGGTTTCAGCTAACAGTGACCAACACAAAAAGAAAGAAAGAAAAGAAAAGAACATTCCAACAGAAGTGACACCAGAATCAAATGAGGAAATTGGACAAGTTCCACCTGAGATAATTCTTGAAGAAGAGGGGACAGAAAAAGACAGAGAGGGACAGATTACGGAAAAACCCCGAGGAGGTGTAGGGAACATCGACAACAAGCTAGGTGAAGGGACAAGTAGACAGCAAGAAGATTGCGTGCCGGAAACCCGAGGAGGGACAGAAATAGGGAAATCTCAATTGGTGGAAAAAGAGACTGTTGGAGAAAAAGAAGTTGCTAGAGAAGAGAAAACTGTTGATGAACGAGAGGCAACTGAGACAGAATCTGATGAAAGTGAGATACATGGAGGACGAGTTCTGAGAAAGAGAACTTGGATTGGAGAAAGAAACAATAAAGAAGGAAGACAAAAGAGAAATGCTAAAGGAGATCTTTGGCCTAACAAGATAAAGAGACTGAGGTATCGACTGACACGAGTTAACTCTTCGAAAGCTGAACAAGTGAACGAAGTGTCAAGTCAAAATCCAACGAAAGAAGAAGAAACAAAGATATCTGAGAGAACTAAAAGAATCAGAAAACTAAACCAGAGGTATAAGTCACCAGAACGGACGTATGTGGCACTGCCTGAACAAGGAGAAGAGGCAGACAGTCAAGGAAGTCCAGAGGAGGCTTTACTGAAAGTGGTTGATGAAGAAGAAGCTGTGGGAATCCTGAGAGTTATCTTGTTCGACATTGGAGAAGAAACGGATGTTCAGGACCTGATACAGTTTGGTGATGATGAAGAAACAGTGAAAAGTGATGAAAATCCAAATTGAATAAATCCAAAGAAACCATTTGGAGAAGAAAAGAAAAGAAGTAATATTAAAACTAGTAGATTGTAATAATCTGTTGGGTATTTGCTGCCCTAAAGTTCGGTAGTGGAGTAGAAGAGGCTAAGTCAAAAGACACGGTCAAATTAGCAAAATGGCTAACACTAACAATAATCAAAGTAGATGTACCTTTCTGAAAAGATGGTGCAAGATGTGCTGCTGCTGTACAGGATTATTATTGCTGCTTTGGAGCGTGCTTGCTCTACTAATTTCTTTTAGAGTAACTATAGACACTTTAGAAGGACATACTGAGAACAGGACTAATATAGGGAAAAGTTCACAGAAGATAGTTCCAACTAGAACTAGCAATGTACATATACATAAGGATAGGTCAATTAATGATTTTTCTAGCAATGTGTTTTCAAAATTGTTGTATGAATACGTAAAGACAATGGATGTAAGGGATTGCTACGTTTGCATGCAATTACCTGCCTCTGTTTCGGAAGGAGTGACTTATCACCATCTTCTGGCTACGTATGGAATTTCATGTAGTGTACTGATTAGTATATTTTACCAGTTAGGGAAATTAGATTATAATATGTCAAATGTAGATAATATTCTTGGGCAACTGCCTATGAATAAAGAACTGAATCCTGCAAAAGAAGCTAACACTTTAGGTGAGATTTTTATAGAAACTAGAGAATTAACATTAGAATATGTTTTTAAAAACAATTTAACTTGCAGTTTGAAAGAAGAGGAGAAAACTTTCCTAGACATGGTTGAGAGAAGAAGGTTAAACATGCACAAGAAAGCAGAAGGACATAAAATGAGTGAAACAGTGTGGGATATTGAGAAAGAAAAGGAATTGAAAAATGGAGCCAGTCCAACTATGGCTATAGATGCACCACAGAAAGGCAAACTATGCATTACCAGGAAGAGATCCCAGTATGATTATTATTTCATAGGGACTAGTGAGTGCCATGATACATACTTTATTGCAACCGGATGGGGATTTAGAGGAGGAGAAGATCCAGTTTTTCCGGGAGTGTATTATATATGTGGGAACAATGATTATTACAGGTTGCCTGACAATTGGTTTGGCACATGTTATGTTGGCCCGGTCTTTCCAAAGATTTTTCACATGGATAGAGTAGAAAATGCTGAACAAACTAATCCATTAACACGCTATAGAAGAGAAACATGGTCAGAAATTGTAGGAGATATTTTTGGAGCTTTGAAACCAGCAGTGGGAATTTCTTTGAATGCCTTTGGCATTTGGAAGCTGTCAACAGTGGTGGATCGCTTGTCAACAAGCACCGCTGAAGGTTTTCTTTTGGTAAATACTGAAATGTTTGCTTTACGCGCTATGGCGATGCAAAATCTACTTGCCCTTGACATTCTTTTGGCAAAAGAGGGTGGAGTCTGTGGAATGCTGAAAGTTCAACATTGTTGCACTTACATTCCTGACGAAAGCAAAGATCTAAAAGTTTATATTAAAAATATTACTGATTTGCATGAAGAATTAGTACCACTGGAAGCTGAAAGTATCTGGACTAAAATGGCTAATAAGATGATTGCTATTAAGAATTTCGTAGCTAAGATAGGTAGTACCATTTTTGGTAAGATATTATTTCCATTAACATGTGTAATTATTGCATTACTGATTCTTAGATTAGGGTGTATGTGTTGTAGGTACAGAAGAAATAAAAAGAAAATAACAAAAGAAAATGTTAAAAAGAGACAAAAGAAACCTGAAAGAGATCCACAAGAAATAGAATTAGAAGAGCTAAGGGAAAGCATGTATATAGAAACCAAGAAAGAAGATGAGATGGAAACAAGGGTTTGAAAAATGAACAAGAAGATATTTTGAATTTCTTCAAAAAGGGGAAATTAAATTGATATTTGGGGTTTTGATTTTGTGGTGATAAGATATCACCAAAGGGGGGATTGATGGAGCAGGGTTTTTACTTTAAACCCAAATATCTGTTTCAGTTTCGTATGTTATTATTAAAAGTACTACTGATTAATTAATAATTACTAAAGATTTGTCAAGTCTGATCTAATCAACCTTATTAACAGAAGAATTACACGTGGGAATGCTATTGCATGGCTAAAATAATAAGTGAACTAAGTTGGTGAGCGAATTGACAGAATAGATGTTGCTTATGTGATGTTATTATGTTTTGCGCTTATAATTAATATGCATTAATGGCTTTTGATGTCGCAAATGGCTAGATAAATACATACACATAAGGGTATTAGCAGGGGAATAACACTGTGTAATCATTTCCGTGCAGTAATTTTGTTTTGTGTTTCATTTTACTTAAGTTGACCAATGTGGCCTACTAGAAAATGGCTACCACCCGCAGCCTGCATTCGAGTAGATGGAAAATTTGCAAGGAGGCTTCGCGCTGACTGCGACCGTGCCCCCCTGGTGAACTGAAAAGCCATGATCATGACGACAAATCCGGGAAAGATGCCAAATGCCCCTGAATGTGAAAACTGTTACCAAATCCGAATACCGATTTGTTGAACTTATAGTGGTCCCACGAATGGGATACAATTTACCCTAAAGAGACATCCGTAGAAGTAACGAATTAGTTATGGACTCCTTATTTCTATTCATTATTTGAGATGATCAATGCGTGAGAAAAACCTGCACTGTATCTCTGTGTACCAAGACGGCATGATTTCCGCCATTCGACTGTTTTGTGAGATATGATTGCAACATTTTGGAATGTAAATTTAGTATAAATATTTGTAGACTAGAGAGGTCTAGCGCCACTTCTTCCCGAACTGATGATCCGAGGTCCCGATGCTGACGGAGAGGACGGTGACTCCACATGACGGCTAGAAACTTTGATTATTTTGCTGAGGACCGGTTCTGACTTAGAAAACGACTTTTAGCCAGATTAGGTAAATATGAAAGATGATCTTGCATTTAATTGGCTTTTCTTACAATTTTAGATAAACAAATATTCTGTTTGAATCACTGTGTCGGGTGGTTATTTTATTGTCATGTTTATTGAATTTATTTGCATTTTGTATAATGTTTCACCAGATCTATAGCAACTAGTTGATGCCATTGACCTCAGGGTACATGCAGATTGGTTAGGTATTGAAAGTGTTTCCCCTTATACCTGTCACGGATAGGGTGGTAGGATGAATGTTGGTGTAATGGGCCCCACCAGCATGTAATGTGTGTGTGCGCGTGTGACTGTGAAATCACTCCGTCCGTGGAAGTAGAGGGGATTCGGAAGCTCCGATCTGCACCAATACACGTTTATTACACCCGGTAATTCCAGAGCTGGAAATAGCATGCTACTCAGAATTACTTAAAACATTATCCCCAAGGATAAGCCACCTCCCAGGCCACTTGTAATGATATCCTTAGTGGTGATATGTTCTGTATCACAAGTGGGGCAGCTTTTACCCCTGAAGAATTATGGAACACGCTATGTACAATATATGCAATGTCATTGTCAGGTAAGGAAATACCTGTGATGCCATTATGCTAATTCTAGTTTCAAAAACTGGGAAAAATCCTTCCTCGTTCCTATCATAAAATGCGTTGAAGGTGGGTTAATACTGTTTTATATTACATGTAATTGATTTAAAAAAAGAAATATCACACTTCAGTGCAATTCACAGAGGATCGACCATGCTCAATGTGTCGGAGCGTCCTAAAAAGAAAATTCAAAGACGGAGGGATTAGAGATTCCAATAACGAAACCTTCCCCAGCTCGCCTCGTTGTCATTGACGTCAACCAATGAACCACGCCTCAAAACTGCTTCTTATTAAGTCAGTGTTTTAAGTGAATTGTGCAGTTTTGAATCAAAAGGCGCATAGACTATTACCGCCGCCATATTAGATGCTAGTGCCCAATTTGAGGAGAGGATGTGGTCTCACGGCTAGACTGCCGATTTTGGACTGAGAAACCAAGGTTCGAGCCTCAGGTTCGACTCCACAGCCTGCGATCCTGAGCAAATCACTTAATCTCCCCAAATTCATGGTTCCTTGTAACTGGTGCTGATATAAAGCGCTCCAATACCGTCGAGTTCGCGCGCTATTAAATCTGCAGAAAAAAAACATTCACAGTCTAGTTTTACAGAACTCAATGGGGTGGGGTGTGTGTTTGTGTGGGGGGGGGTGGGGGTGGGGGGCGGCGTTTCTGTTACTGTATTTTGAACCTAACCCTACTTCAAGATGGCCGCACCACTCGTGGATGTTACTTGCTTCGTTATCTAGTGGTATTGTTCCACGATGGCCCTAAAATGACTTATTAAAATTTCAAGCAATCAACTGCAAGCCGAGCGCTTGTTTTCTCACAAAATCCTAGTCTGTCCAACAACATCATCCCTGTTGTAGTAGTCAAACGATTTTGCCATTTAGATCGAGCATGCGTTTCTCGTAAATGACAGCTGGAAATGACGCAAGCGCAGTGGCACGGAAGTCTTGACTAGGGATCGCCCACCCTTCTGACAGCTGGCGCATCGTGCTGTGTTCTAAAAGCAGCTCTCGACGGAGGCGAGTCGTGTGGGCTTCTCTGCGGGGGAGGTATGTGTGAAGGAGCTTCTTCGAAATGGCCAAGGTTGTTTTTTATAGTGCAAATTGCAACGGTAAAGGGGGGTGTGTGCGTGGGGGGGGGGGGGGGTTAGATGAAACTGCCCTCAAAATTGTCTTTGGGGCGAAAAGGTTTAGTGCACTCTGTAGGCGTGTAAGTGTTGGCTGCTATGGTTGCTGAGTATGCGTGGTTTTGCGTCTTGAATCCATAATGCCCCCAGAGCTCGGAAGCTTTTCTGGGGGGTTGTTGCGGACGCCTTTCCATTATCATTTTCCAGGACACTGTGTGCGGGCAGAGAATTTGCACTCGTCCTGAAGATGTTTCGTTGGGGAACCGGGAACATGGAGGAGCCACCTTCTCAAAATGTTGGAGCCCAAGATGCTTGTCACGATTTTAAAAATAGTTTGGGAAAATAGCAAGGGGAGTGTAAATACTCTACTTGGACACGTAGTAGAGTTGTAAGTAGCTTGTGTATTTACTTCACCAACATAGGCTCCGCGAAGTGTGGAGTGCAAGGTACACAGCCGCTCTGTCAGTCACCAGCTGTCAACTGTCAACATTCCAGACTGACAGATGATGACAAGTATGCAGCGGTACGGTTTCTGAGAGAGGGCACAAGTGTGCAGATCACAACACATCTCCCTACTGAGGTAAGAGAAAGAGAGTGAGAGAGAGAGAGAAAAAGAGATGCAATAAATTACATGAGTAAAGAACCATACGATATGCAAAATGAACTACTTACAAACGTAATCTGAGAGTTTGACAGGAGGTAACAACCTTCTACCTGCTCTGCTTGTGCTAAAAGGCTGTGGAGGAATCCTGCATATGGGTGGTGGGCAATCTTCTACCTACTCTACACATGTAGGTCAAAAAGGGTCTTTCCTGCACAGGTGTGGCAGTGGGCAGCAACTGTGAGGTGTGTGCAGCAGCATTTGAAGTGTGAGGCTCCTAGTCGGTCTTGTCATCAGGACACTCTGCCATGGTTCTGCTGTGTGCAGAAGTGCTTGGATTGTTGGCAATATCGTCTCTATGGGACGGATTGCTGGGAATGGTGTTGGTTTGCTCCCTAAGTGTTTGTTTGCATAAGGAGAGAGCAGAGAAGTGCCACACCTTGCCATGGCTCAGGAGAGCTGAGTTGCAAAATACCTTGCATACGGATAGGGGTTGTGAGAACTTGTCTTTACCTTTGCTTATGTGTCCACTTCTCTTGACCATGACAGTGTCCCCAATGCTAAGCTTTACAGGTTTGCACCCATGTTTCTGGTCATACCTGGCTTTACAGCTGGTTTGAGCCTGCACCAATCTACTTCTTACACGGTCTGCTGACCAGTGTACACATTTAGCAGCTTTTACCCACCCCACATTGTCTTTGGACAAGGGAGTTCTGCCATGCATGAGCTCAAATGGGCTGTGGCCAGTGGTGTCGCACGCTGTGATACGATAGGCCTATAGAGTTTTGAGAATTTCCTGTCTCCAACTCAGTTTGTTACTGTTGGCTAGTTGGATAATGCTCATGATGATCCTATTAAAGCGCTCAACGGCACCATTACCTGTGGAATGGTAGACTGAAGTAGTTTTGTGAGTTATCTGGTTCCTCTGTATGTACGTTTTGAACGTGTCTGACAGGAATTGTGGTCCGTTATCACTAATTATCTGTTTGGGGAGACCTTCATGTGTGAACGCATCATCTAAGAATCTGACAACACCCATGGAATCTGGTTTAGTGACAAACTGGTGCTTGGGCCTTTTTGAGAAGTGGTAAACAATGACGATTACATACACCTGCTCTTCTTGTTCGTAAACGGGACCCATGATATCCACCCCTATTCTCTCCCATGACATGGAGGGGCTGGTAATGGGATGCAGGGGTGGTCTGAAGGTGACTTGAGTTTTGTCTGAATTGAGGCATAATGTGCAGTCCCTGACCACCCTTTCCACACTTATGCTGATGCCGGGCCCCCAGTAACAATTTTTTACTCCGTTTTTTTGTCTTGCTAATTCCTAGATGCCCTTCATGGCACAAGTTTAGTATCTTCTTCCTGAGACTGCTTGGTGGAACTACTCTGCCTCCCCTCAACAGTAAACCATTTTCGTGTGACAATTCATCCTTGACTTCCCAAAAATAACGTAGGAGTCAACCAATTTACTCTTACATGTCCATCCTTCGTTAATCATTCTTATCACTTGGCTTAAAACGGAGTCATTTGCTTGTTATGTAACCCATTCCTCAAAAGAAATGCCATGTAATTCTTCATGAATACTTGTACTGCATGACTCTTCAACATCAACTAGTTCCCTCGGGTCTGAAACTTCAACAGGCTTTCTGCTCAAGAAGTCTGCCACCACATGTTTCACCCCAGGAACATACTGTATAATGTAATTGTAATCAAATAGGTGTACAGATAGCCATGCCAACCTTGAGGAAGCTGCATACAGGCCCTTTGTGGTGAAAACCTTGGTGATTGGCTTGTGATCAGTGCATAGGGTGACCTTGTTACCCCAAACAAATTGATGGAAATGTTTGAGGACCCACACGCATGCTAGAGCTTCTCTCTCTATGACCGATAATTTTTCTTCGGTCGCGGTCAGAGAGCGGGAAGCAAAAGCTATGGTATGTTCCACCCCATTAGTGTCCTTTTGAGTGAGCACAGCACCCAAACTCTTGCAACTGTCATCTGTGGGAATAATGTTCTCTAGTAGCGGGTCGAAACCTTGCAAGGGCACTGCAGAGCACATTTCTTTTTTCAATGAGCTGAAGCGAGTTGACACATATCATTCCAATCAAATTTTTTTTTTGCAGCTTAAGTAATTGCCTTAGAACATATGTTTTGCACGAAAAGTTCTTGATGAATTTTGCATAAAATTCGACCAAACCTAAAAATGATTGTAACTCGTCCTTATTGTTAGGCACGGGAGCTTCTCTAATTGCATCTATTAGTTCTTTCTTTGGACTAATTCCTTCACCAGTGATCTCATGACCCAGGTAGTTCACCTTATTGCACGCAAATTTGCATTTCTTGTGTTCAGCTGTTAAACCCTTGGCATCCAGGATTCCTAGCACTTGGTTGACTTTCAAGTTGTGCTCTTCCCTTGTTCTTCCCATGACAAGGATGTCATCCTGGAACATTAATAAGCCAGTGACTCCCTTAAAGATGTTCTGCATCAACCTCTGAAACATCGCGGCAGCGGAAGCGAACCCAAAAGGCACTTTAGTGAACTGGTAACAAGAGGGAGTGCGCCTGATTTGTCCATTTGTAATCTCTACGCAATTTGATAGTTTTTAAAAGATTTTAAAATGCTCCTAATTTCGTAGCGAACTCTGCTCCTGTCCACTTACTCCCTCCTGTGCACGATAGCGCCCTATCTGCTCTTTGCCCCTTTTGCTCTCGCTTTGCCCCCATGGCTCCCTGGAGCTTCTGAACACACATTACCCTGTCTGTTCCATGTCACCTCTAAGCCCTCACTGCCCTCTCTGCTGGAATGGTATTGTGCACCGTGGGCACACGTTTGCAGATGTATTAATGCAGGGGCAATGAGGGTAGTTGCTCAGTCTGTAAAACAGCCCACAGACAAAGTGATTAGGATAGTCAGAAGCCCCGCAGTAATAGCCAGAGGCGTAGCTTGGTCAGTGAAATTTGGGCAGTTGTAAATCTAAAATGTACCTACTAAAAAAAGCAGTGGGTCACAGAGCGAAGATGTGAGTTGACGGAGTGTCAATCGGGATGGTCTGTTGCCATGAGAAGCAGGGTCAGTACTGATTTGCATTAGGTGAGCCTGTAGGGCTGATTCAGAGTTTAGCGGACAGTTACTCTGGTGCAACGGAGTACCAAGTTATCCAACTAAAGGTCTGCTCACCCGATTTTGTGTTGGGAAGACCGCAGGTTTTAAGCTAATGCAGTAGAATGTACTCTATCAGTGTAAAAGTTCCTTCCATGACCCGAAGGAGTAGGTGCCATCAGAAGTAAGTCATCCGACCGTTCGCCCTATTTAGAGAGAACGGTCACAAGGCTTTTAAAATTTTTTTTTTTGAACTGTCCGTCAGTGCCAGGTATATACTCATGGTGAGGAACATTAAACAAGCAGTTGTAATGAGGTAGGTCTCGCATTTACGCGAGTTTAAGCTATTGGCATTGTAAATGACAATGCGTTTTATTTATGTTTTAAAAACCAAAACATAAATAAAAGGCATTGTCATTTACAATGCCAATAGCTCAAACTCTCGTAAATGCGAGACCTATTGCATTGCAAATGCAAAGCATCACGGACAACGGGAGGGTGGGCGGGCGGGGGAGAGAGTAGGCATGGACAGCAGGGGCGGGGGGAGCGGGAAGGGAGAAGCCTTGTACAATAGGAGTGAGGGTAGGACAAGGTACGACAATGGGAGGGATGGTAAAGAAGGCACCCAAGCACATCGTGCCTGGAGTAAGAAAGAAAATAGTGCTCACAGTCTAAATAACACCTACCGTATAACACCCGAAGTAAAGGGGCCAGTCGCCATTGGAGGTTACAAAAGAGGAGGCTGTACTAAGGAGGGACTAATAAGCCCATTTTCGAATCAGAAGCCAGCATTTAGGACAGACAATGACACAAGCCAATGGCAAATATTGGCGGAGAGTGGGTGGGGCTTCTATTCGCTACTCCACCACAACAAGTCTCACAGTGCAGCGCATGCGCACTGGCTCAGACTCGACCTAAAAAAGGAAAACATTACCTCACACTAAGGGAGAAAACTAGTGTGGAGAGTCATTAGTTTTCATTTTCTTTTTCAAAAACAAACTCCCCCCTTTGGGAGTTAAAACTTTGGAGAAGTTGGACACCAGTCGTCATGTTTGATGGAGCTGCCCATTAAACCTTTCCTGCATTGGCAGGAACCGCCATGACGGCAGTTCCGGCCAATGTGTAGAGATGTCCCCTGGGCTGGTGGACTTCTGTAAATATGGCGAGTGGAGTAAAGGCAATAAAGTCTTCTGCCACCCTGTCTGCCTTTTCTTAATCTGCTGAATCCTAAATCAGGCCACTCTGTCTATAGTGGCACAGTGGGTTAAAAACAATGGTTTACAGTGCTACCTGAGGGATTTCCAGCACTTAGATTATTTACAAGTATTCGACCTATCATCTTTTGGGTGGCTGATTGCCATTAGTATGCTTGGAAACCTGAAACTGGTGAATATTTTTTTAAGCCACTACTGCCAATAATTGTGAGTTCTAAAAAGTAGTAAATTGCATCCATTAAAGGAGTGCATTTATGGGTGCAGATTTGCTCCTTTTTTATTTACAAATAAGTGGCGCAACGAGGCCCAGCAATCAAAGTTGCTGCACTACATTGTGTCACCTGGAGAGAGCAGGACTGTGCTATCTCCAAAGAAATTGGGCAATTCTGTTCTCCCCAGCACTTTGGGATGCTTAGAGCCAACACAGGCACCCTTGCGCCATGCTGCAAGGGTGTCAGCCTTATGGTCAGGATAGTTTTTGTGCAGTAGATGTACCTTCCTGCACAAAGCTATGCAACAAGCATAAAATAAGGAGAAATAACAATATTTCTTGTCGTTATGCCGGCATCAGGCAGGCACACAATTCTGGCGCAAGTCCATGTCTAATACTCTTTAGGTGCCCTCTGGGTGCATGTCATAATAAATCCAATAATGGAATCAGTCTGGATTTATTAACACAAGGTGTTTGCTACCAAACACCATAGGTTTCAATAAAACCATTATGTAGCTGGGTAATTCATAATGACCAGTGCCCTGTACATACCTTAACATGGCTTCCCTGTTCACTTGCAATATCTAGTTTTGACTAGACATCACAGGGTCATATCTGCTCAGGCAGATATGCCTTCACATAGGATATAATGCACCCTGCCTTGGTGTTGTAAGGCCTGCTATAGCGGTGGCTTAGATATATCATATGCATTGCAGTGACTTGGGCATGGCACACAGAAGTGTGTGCCATGCAGTGTTTTAACCATGGTTTGCACCATGTCACACAGCTTGAAATGGCAGTCCTCATGTAACTTGTTTGGGGGTCCCTTAGGGTGGCATCAAACATGCTACAGCCATTAGGGACCCTCTGTGGTGTCCTTGCCCTAGGTACCAGGTGTACCACTTACTAGGACTTGCAGGGGTGCCACAGCATATGTCAATTGTATCACAATTGTATCTTTTACCTTGTTTTAGGGAAAGAACATTCACAATGGGGCCTGGTTTGCCGACTTCCAGTGCACTTCCAGTTGAAAACATCAGTACTGGTGAGCAAAAAGTGAGGGTGACCATGACAAAAAGAGGCACTTTCCTACAATCGCCAGTCCTTCCAGTAGGCCGCTCATTTCAGCTGTGCAATCAGAAAGTATAATTCCAGACCAAGTACGAATAGCCTGCTGTTATCGGTAGGAAGTCGTAGCTTGGTCAGCGCAGTTCTATGGAGCCTCAGATGAGATAAGTCAGCAAACTATCCCATCTTTCAAAAGAAGAATTTAGGGAACCAAATAGGTAGTGTGTTAAAATAGTGCAGAACGCGTGGGAGGTACACCATTTTTAACCGTGCAGCCCTGCCCATAACAGCGAGAGAGTCAACCAGAAATGTACGGCATGTTGTAGGGAGGTTAGAGTCATCCTGAAGTTGCCCTTTAAGATGTCAACCATGTTGTGGTAGATGAGAAAACTCAGGTATGGGAATGTGATTGGCTCCCACTGAAGATTGTGTCCTACTTCCGGTGGTATTTCTTGTGTTGCTGAGGCGTGTAACAGGAATGCATTAGATTTATCTCAATTCATGGGAATGCCCGACAGGCTACTAAAATCCTTCAAGGCTTGAAAAGTGCCCTCTACCTCAAAGTGTTCACCTCGGAGATGTAACAATGTGTCATCAGCGTAGAGGGCGACATAGAGGGGGAGGCCATCAACCAGTTACCCTTAATAATATTGACCAGTGCGGAGCATTAGGGCTAACGGTTCTATCGCCATGGCAAACAGCACCGGCGACAATGGATTGCCTTATCTTGTACCCGTTTCGACCTGGCAGGGAGCCAAGATGACACCCCCAGTCGTAATTATCGGGACATGTATAATAGGCATTCCCAAGTACGAAACTAAACATAGAGGGGTATTAGGAGTGCTTTAAGGCCCAGCATACAGGATCCGTAGGATACTATGTAATATAATAAGTATGCAATTCCTGGGGGAGGGAAGGACGGGAGCATCTATGTCAGGGAAACTGAGACAACAGATTTGTGAATCGGATTGCTGAGAAGCAAGAGCCCTCACACACCCATGTTGGTCAGGAGGGTCCTCCCGGGGTTTTGAATGGCCTTTAGTGTCATAGGTATCATCTCATGCTGCAGTCGGAGACTCGAAAAATATGGATTTGCCATCATCTGCACCCGCAAACTGGCAGGGAACAGGAGAGAATAAGAGATAGCAAGGTTTTGCAATCTCCTGTTTATCGTGCTGAAGGATGTGGTAAGTTTTTGGACAGCTGCCGCGAAAGCTGGTATAATCAAAACCCTTGCACTCTTCACCAAGAATGGGTCTGCAGTGCGCGCCTGTCGCAACAGATAGTCCTGATCTCGCAAATGCAAGAAACGGGCCACCACTGTCTGCGGTGGCGCACCAGCTATGGGCAGGCCTTCTGGTAACCAATCTTCATGGAAGGCGATTATTGAGTCACCCTCAATGCGCTCAGGCAGCCTGATAATCCTGATATTACTGTGTCTGGCTCTGCCCTCCTGATCATCAATTCTGGATCTCAGGACTCTGCCGTCCGAGTCCCCCAAGTCGCAGCACGGAAGGGGTTGCCATACCGCAAACTGGCTAGAATAGTCTTGCTGCATGGGCAGCCAATGTTCTGCAGAGGTGCTACGGTGCTCCCACCTCCTGGGGCCTCCAAGTTGCAGCACAGTGCCCAAAGCTGCCCCTGGAAACAGGATGACGCGTGGGTGGGGTGGGGGTGAGGCTGGCTGTGCCTGCACCTGCTCTGTTTCCTACTCTCCTGGGAGGGGTGGTGCTTTACAGACGAGATCTTGTTGGGTGATGAGCTTATATGCTATATACGAATGGTGAAACGCAAGCTTGTACAAACTAGTCACTTTTCATATTCTTCACAGTCTTAAATTAATTTTCCTGGCTCTAAATTAATGGTGGCCCACCAAAAACTCTCCCTCACCTTTGTTCCTTTTCATATTTTACATGCCCAGATGTCCCTTCTGAGCAAATTTAGCTGAATGCTCATAGAGATTAATTTTTCTCTCTTGGAAGTACGATTATTCACAAAAGCTGAACATTCTTTACCTTTGAAAAGCATAGTATCTGCGTCCCTTGCAAACTTGTTTCATTTCATTTTAATTTCTTAAATGTATTATTAAAGCTCAAAAAAGCAAAGCGATCAAATGACATGGAAAGCAATAATGACACCACACATTAACTGATCTAAAAAACTAACTGAAGACATTCTTTATAAAAGAGTGCAGAAAGTATGTAGAGTATAAAAACGGCTAAAAGAAAGTAGAAAAAAATGTGTGCTTTAGCGCAAAAAAAGAGAGAAGGACCTCCCTTGATACTGAGTGTCGGATTAACCAGACAAAGTAAAGCTTGAAAGGCAGGCCTCAGATTATGACCAGGGAAGGAGACGGAGCTAATTGAAGATAGACAAGAGGGGCGTGGAAGAAATTACTAAATCTGTAAAATCTCAGACTCTTGCTTTTTAGGTCGAGCCTAGAGCCAGCGCGCATGCGATCCTCTGCGAGACTTGTTGTGGTAGAGTAGCGAATAGAAGCCCCGCCCACTCTCCATCCATTTTTTCCATTGGCTTGTGTCATTGTCTGTCCTAAATGCTGGTTTCTGATTCGTCGATAGGCTTGTTAGTCCCTTCTTAGTACCGCCTCCTCTTCATTTGTCACCTCCCATTGCGACTGGCTCCTTTACTTCGGTTGTTACACATGCATGTTATTTAGACTTTGAGCACTATTTTCTTTAACAAGGTTCTCCTACTGCAGACGTGAAATGCTTTTGAACCTTCTTTACCCCCCTGCCATCCATCCCGTTGTCCGTGCCTTCTCCCCGCCCTCCCTCCTGTTGTCCATGCCTTCTCCCCCTGAACCCCGCCCTACTGTTGTCCGTGCCTTCTCCCCGCCCTCCCTCCCGTTGTCCGTGCCTTCTCCCCCCACCTGCCCTCCCTCCCGTTGACCGTGCCTTCTCCCCCCGCCCTGCCTCCCGTTGTCCGCGATGCCAACCATTTCCAATGCAATAGGTCTCGCTTAAATGTGAGACCTATTGCATTGCAAATGCTTGTTCACTCTGTCATTGTGTTCCTAAATAGCTTCAGCTTTTATAGGGAAACCTGAAAGGAAAATGCATTTGCTCATTAATCTTTCAAGGCATATACATACTGCTTAGTATATCGGTATTAGTGCATTTAAGCTTCCAAATCAAACTTCAACTCAAATTCATTCCAACTTTTATAAAACAACACATTCACAAAATTATCTCAATCTGTTCTTAAGAGAATTTTGATCACCACAAGAAAATGGGAATAGCTTTTACCAACCAAGTACATCCTAACATTTTGTAGTCGGTGAAATAATGTTTCCTTTGAGCAGTGATCTCTGTCTATATGGGACAAAAGCAACTTCTCAATCTTTTTCACCAACATTCTGAGACGCTTCGGCCCTGATGTCAGATCTACTGTCAACAATCTGCATATCTCTACATTTTCAAGATTCAAATAAGTGTAGATATTGAGCTGTCCTCATTTATTTCTTTAAATTGTAGAAAGCTTGCTTGTGCTTCTCTCTCTATTTCTAAACCAATCCTTTTGAAAAATATTTTATTTAGTGACTCAGATCTGTCCTGTTTATTATTCAGACAATTTTAATAAAATCTGTTTAATCCGTTGAAGGAAACTAGTTCCTCCTTATTGGGAGATCTCAAGTTTCCTTTTTCCATGCACGAGTTGCTCATACAGTTAAAGTTTTTACTTAACATTCCATCCTTTTAGTTCAGGTTGTCCCATTATAAGTAGAAAGGAGGGCCTGTCAAGCTAGCAACATGTCAGCATTTATTCGCCCAGAGACAGATCTGATTTTACTTGTGTCCTACCCTGCACATAAACCAAAGATTGACTACACATCAGCAAACAGTTGGCAAGTGACAGACACAGCTACACTTTCCTTGTATCCATTCTTCACGTTCCAGGGGATGAGTACACAGGTGAGATTGAGAATACTTTAACACTAAAGCTTTTAACAGGAGGTAAGGAAAATACAACCAGTCCCTAATGCAACCACCAACTAACTGCTAACCCCCATCTTCCCCCGCATTTCAAACAACGCACCAGAATTCACTAATCTCACAAACACACACCTTCTTTTTTGTTTTCAATTACATCTTCATTCCATAATATCCACAATGAATAGTGTGAGGCTCTTTATTGGTGTTTTGTCATGCCGTAGGTGGTAGATATGTGTATTGCGAAACGGGGTTTAAGGTGTTTTGCACAGGGACTAAAAGAGTTTATCTATTGGGAAGTTGTGGGCTGTTCTTATAGGGTGATTGGACGTAGGATGGCTGCTTGTGCGGGGCACTGTTTAGAGGAATAGTGTGTTTAGAGGTCCTTTTGTATGAGGTGAAATTTGTGTGCAAGTTTGAGTTGGAGATGTCTGGGCTTGTTTCTAGGGGACCTGCAGGGGTCTGAGTCGTGTGTGTAGGTATTTTTTAAGAAGCTCTGTCAAAGCTGATGCGGAAGATCTACTCATATTATTTTAATTTAAATTGCGTATGAAGGAAATATAAGAAGTAGCTTATGCGACGCACTGCAATGGTATTTAAATTGTGGGGTATTCATGAGAGATGTCTCAACATTTAATATGCTACGTGGGTGTGCTTGAAGTCGGATGGAAATGTGGATGGGGCCTCAACGTCGTTGGGAGGCACTAAAATACAGACAGAAAACTTGAATGACCAAGTATGAATCTCATGTCTACATTGGTTATGATCAGTAACTATCCGTGGTTGCTTGTGTGTTCTGTTTAGATGGAACATTGCTCCATATTCGAGTTGGACTGTCCTTTTCTGCCATGGCCAACCATGATTTGCCTATGGTCGGTTCTTATCTTAAGTGGCAGAAACTTGTCAAAATGATGGCGTAGAATGCATGCAGAAAAAATAGTGGAATTCAAGCCTTTCATCCATAACTTTTGTGTCACATGGCTACTTTAAAGGTACAGCCCCATAAATACAACACATTTAACTGTGATAACCTCAGCTCCATTAATGAGTCATCTTCATTTACAGTTTAATCCTCATTTGTGATTTTGTAAAACAAGAAAGTTGCAGGCTTCGGTCATTTCTTTTCTCATTCTTTTCATTTATTTCGGTTTACTTTAAAGAATCATGTTCTAGGATTTATGATTAGAGTTGCCTATCCCTTTCTTTATAAATGTAAGATTACTTTTTATTACTATGATCTAATCACAAAAGCATTCTAGATTTATATTTACAGTAGTTTTTATTTAGGTTCCTCATTAATTTAAATGATATTAATGTGGTTTGGTTTAAGGTTAACTTTTGAATTATGTTTAAAGTTCTGGTCAGAATATGGATTTTTGTTAAGTTTAGAGATATTTTTTATGCAATTGGTACAGTTTTAGGGTTGTAGTAGGGGCTAGCGCTGAAGTGATGAGTTCAAAGCAATGTCCACGTAATGTTATGACTCTGGATCCAAAGAGATGTAAGGCAGACCAAAAGATGGCCCAGTAATGGTTTGTCCCTTTTTAGGGCAGTGCAAGTAATGGTATATATTAGGTCATAACAACAGAAAAACCAAAGGGGGAAAGGTCAAGGCTCTGGGGTTACAAAGTTCAGCGTTAGTTGTACGTAAGTTGAAATTTCAGTTACCTAAATGCGATTAGGAAATCGCTATTCTTAATGTATGACATGCTGGCCCCCCCTATCTTACAGTGGTGTTCAGTGCCATCTTAAATGGGCTAAACATTCCCAAATCATGGGCAGCGGCTGAGGTTTTTCCAATGTATAAAAAGGGTTGCTCCATGGATCCCACCAACACCACCCAAAAACATTTTGGCAGGCTCATTCTCACCAGGCTACAGCAATGACTAAAAGAGAATGGCATACTTTGTCCCTTACAAGCAAATTTCTGCGCCAATACTTCTACTGTAGATCAGGTGTTTCAACTACAGATGATCTATTGGAAAACCATGAACATAGAGAAGGGAAGGCTGTATGCTGTTTTTGTGGACCTCAGAGCAGCCTTTGACTTGGTTCCAAGAAGCCTGCTGTGGAAAAAGTTAGCTGAGCTGGTAGTTCCAACCTACCTGTGTAGCATAGTTGAGAGATTACACATAAACAACTATGCCCAAGTTAGGTGTGGAAAACTGGGTGAAGTAACAGAAACGTTCCCAGTAAAGAGGGGCGTAAGACAGGGTTGTGTCCTGGCCCGACCCTATTTATCTCATTTTTAAATTACTTAGTCGCTTTTCTTAATACCTGTGACAATGATGCTTCCAGATTAGCAGGCATAAGGGTTCAGTGTTTGGTAACGATACGCTCCTTTTAGCAAAATCACCAATGGGGCTACAGAAAATACTTGATCTCTTTAGCAGATTTTGCGTGTCGACGGGACTGGAAATAGACACAAATAAAACAAAATATATGGTTTTTAATCTCTGTCATACCACACACCCAAAGCCCACCTTAGAGGGCAGCCCACTTGAACAGGTTCATGTTTTTGATTACCTGGGCATTACACTAGATGAAAAGATGAATTCTACTTAACACATAGCAAAGCAGAGACTTAAATTGGAATAGCATATAGGGGGCTGCAGAAGTTGCACAAGGGGTCCCTGTGTAGAACTGTCTCCCCTGTCCTCCAGTTGTATACCTACCAGGCACTCACTGTAGCCCTATATACCTTCAAGTCAAGTTTGCGCTATATAAAACTTCATTAAAAAAAAGAATAAAAAAAAAAAATATATATATATATAGTGCCGAAATTTGGTGGCATAACGATCCAAAATCTCTGGTAATGGTGGAATCAGTTCATGAGGTGTCTTCTTTGTTTACCAGCTAGCACTCCCTTGATTCCTTTGAGATTGAATTTAGGGCCCACGCCAATCTTGGAAAAGACTGAATTTTGACCACTGGCTTTTTGGAGTTGTTTGTGAACCCCAGAACTATCGTAGTGGTTTGGAGGAAATACATAAAAATCCGCTCACCTTCAAAATCCCTTGGATCAAATATGTTCAAGACTCATTTAAGGGGATGGGTCTTGCCAATTTTTGTGTTGACCCTGAGGGCTATTGCTCTTCCATAAATGCAAAAGAATTAAATAATCAATTTAGAAAATATGTGTTTAATAATATTTTAATGCATTCGCAAGGCTGTTTAACAAATACCTTTTTAGCAGCGAAGGATACTTACTTTTTAGAAACATTTTGTGATGAAAGTGAGCCTAATTTTGCCAAACACTGTATCTTCAGTTTAGATATGGGACACTACAATTTCATGCCTTTACGTCAAGATGGACAGAATTATTGAATGCGAATGACAAGGGTTGCTATGTGTGTGGTTACAAGAAAGAAAATGCACCCCATTTCTTTTTTTTTTAAAATCTTTTTATTAACATTTTCACTTCCAACCTTTACTGCATTACCATCTCTTGCTTCACAACGTACATTACATCTTTTTTGATTACATGTGTATTCTACATTAATGACCCCTTTCAGGGTTTTCATTACATTGACACCTGTCTCTTTCAACACATCCCCACATCCCGCCCCCGAGCTCTCTACACGCCCCTCCATTAGTCGGAATTGCCTGATTGTGAGTCGTCCTGTGGAGGATCGCAGATGTTGCCCCGATATAGATTCCAATTCCCCCATATCTTATTCCTTTTTTTGGGGCAGCCTCTGTGTACGTATACTGCTTTTTCGGTTACCATCAGTTCATCCATACCACTGCACCATTTTCGGAGTGTCGGGGCTTGCCGGGCTCCCCACTGCTGCGCTATATCCCTTTTTGCTAAGGCCATCCCTAGTGCTACCCATGTTTGTACTGTCTGAGTAATGTCAGCTGCTTCCCAGACATTCAGAATGCAGCCCCGCGGTTCAGGGACCAGGGTTACTCCTGTCACCTGCGCCATTGTGCGCACTGTTGCTTTCCAATAGTTCTGGATGGCGACACATTCCCACAGTATGTGCCAGAACGTGCCCTGTTCCCCGCACTGTCTAACGCAAAGCGGCGTATCGGTTCTGTGTAATTTGTGTAGTAGCGTCCTTGAGTAGTAGGTGCGATGCAGTATCTTTAGTTGTATCAGTTTAAATCGGGCCGAAATCGCCACCTCCCTGGGGGACGCTAACGCTTCCTGCCAATCCGCCTCATCCAGCTCCCCCACGTCAGTCTCCCATCTAGCTTTTAGAGTTTGCGTAGGGTCTGGCTGGTTATTTATGATTTTTTTGTAAGTGAGTGATATGGCTTTCTTCGCCATATGGTCAGTAAGGAGCCTGTCTTCGAGTGGTGAGGATTCAGGCAATTTTGTGCCTTGGGGTATGAGTGCTGTCAATGCATGCCTTATCTGTAAGTATCTGAACTTCTCTGAGTCCGCCAATCCATAGCTCTCCTGCAGCTGCGTTAATGTAATGGTCTCCCCCTTTTTCCACAGGTCCCCCACCCTCGAAATACCGATCAGGTCCCATTGTCGGAAACCTTTCGTGTTCTTGAGCCTCCCTAGTTTGTTGGTATCCCAGAGCGGTGTCGCCTGAGTGAGCACTCCTTCCCACCCCAAAGCCCTCTGGACTTCATGCCAGATCCTGACTGTATGGGCTGTAGGTCCTATGAGATGTTTGTGTTGATTGGTGTTGTATAGTATCCCCATAAGATTATCCGCCCCCAGCAAATGTCTATCCATGCGATAGGCCGGGTCTGCCTGGTCCGCGTGAAGCCATTGGTTAATTACTGACAGGTGTGCGGCCCAGTAATAGACCCTAATGTTGGGGAGCGCTATTCCTCCGTCATACCAACCCTTCACTAGTTTGTGCATCGCGATGCGCGTCGCCTTGCCATCCCAAAGCAGCTTGTTAAGCTCATTATTTATCTCTCTGAAGTACGATGGGAGTATCGGAAATGGTGTGTTTTGCAGGGCGTACAGGAACCTCGGGAGTGTCATCATTTTAAAGAGGGCCGCCCTGCCCAAGAGGGTAAGCGGCAGTGCACGCCAGCCCTGCACATCTCTGCGGAACCGCTCCAGAGGTTTCTTAAGATTTTCAGCTATGAAGTGGGACTCATGCGCCGTGACATATATGCCCAAATATTTAAACCCATTCGATACTATCTTGGCCGCACAGTTTCGCGGGAGTCGAGGCTGGTCCCCTGCGAGTACGTAAATGTGCGATTTCGTCCAGTTTATCGTGTATCCGGACACCCGGCCGAACGCCGCGCAGATATCCATAAGGCAATTGAGCGAACGGGTCGGTGAGGCCAGATAGAGGAGCATGTCGTCCGCGTAGAGCAATACTCTGTCCTCCCAACCCGGCGCCCACTTGAGCCCACGGATCACTTGATCTTGACGTATCCACGCCGCCAAGGGTTCCAGCACAAGTGCGAAGAGAAGCGGTGACAGCGGACATCCCTGCCGCGTCCCCCTGGCCAGGGGGAAGGTGCCTGAGATTCTCCCATTGGCCACCACTTGTGCCATAGGTTTCGTATACAGTAGCTCCACCCATTTTATGAAGTTTGGCCCAAACCCCAAATGGTGAATTACCGCGAATAAAAATGGCCATTCCACCATATCGAACGCCATTTGTGCGTCCAAGGACAGGATTATAGTATCTTCTTGAATTAGTGATTTGCGTGCCATGACACTATGCACTCGCCGCAGGTTCAGCGCCGTATTCCGGTGCGGCATGGACCTGACTGATCCGGGTGAACCACCGCCCTCAAATAAGGCTGTAGCCGCATGGCCAGCACTTTAGCTAGGATCTTTGCTTCCGCGTTGATGAGGGATATGGGCCTGTAGGACATGCAACTGTTTTTCGGTTTACCCGGTTTGTGTATTGCTACTATCGTAGCCAGACGCTGGTCCCCGGGAAGTTCCCCCTTCCTGAAGCTATCGTTATACATGTTCAATAAGTGGGGCGTGAGGACCGTAGCCAAGTGTCTGAAGAGTTCCACCGGGATACCATTAGGCCCTAAGGCTTTACCTGTGTGGAGTGCGAGTATCGCCATGGTCGTTTCTGCCTGCGTAATATCTGCCTCAAGCGCGTGTACTGCTGTTGGAGCCAGCTTTGGCATTCGGATGTCGCGGAGGAAGGCTCTGTTATCGTCTATTGTGGCCGTGGCTGTCAGCGTGTATATACGTTCATAATGTGCCGCCAGTTCCTCCACTATGGCCTGGGGGTCTGTGATTGCCTCACCATTTGTCGTGGCCAGCTCTGCTATCCACCTATTAGCCTTGTCTTTTTTGTCTAACCAGGCCAGCAGTTTTCCTGCCTTGTCCCCTTGCTCGTACACTGTGTGCTTTGTACTCTGAAGTCTAGATTTCGCCTCCTCCCATACAAATGTCCTATACTCTTGTTGCGCCAGCTGCAGGCCATGCGTGGTGGCAACCGTCGCGTCAGCGGCATGTTCCGTCTCCGCCCTTTGCAGATTCTCTTCTAACTGATGGAGTTGTTGGCGTTGGCGCTGCTTGTGGTGGGCCACGGATGATATGGCCTGGCCCCGTAGGACCGCTTTATAGGCTTCCCAGAGCACCGCTGGTGACTCCACCGTGTGTTCATTCTCATTGAAATAACGCTTTGTGGTGGTGACCAATGTTTTCTTGATCTCCTTGACTGTTAGATAATATACGCCTGTCTGGGATGCCCGATGAGCAGGTGAGCAGTATCGGGGAGTGGTCTGATATTCCCCTGGGCAAGTGCACCACCTCAGCTAGCTGTTCCAGCCCCAGCATCTGGGTAAAAATGTGGTCTATCCGCGACTCGCTGTTATGCACTCCGGAGTGGAAGGTGTACTGCCTATCATGTGGGAATTTCGCCCTCCAGGCGTCCGTAAGGCCTATCGTATCTATGAAATTTCTAAGTTTGGAACTGGAGCTGCTGGGCCCTCTAGGGGGACGCCTATCCACGGTCGCGTCAATTACAGCGTTAAAATCCCCTCCTATAATCGTCGCTCCTTGCGGAAGCGAAAGCAGAAATGCTCCGAGGTCTAGGAGCGCTGTAGTATGCAAAGCCGGCGGGATATACACCGAAACAAAATTGTATAGTCTCCCTTCCCACTGGCCCGCCAGTGCCGCGAATCTGCCCTGCGCGTGGTCCATGTCTGTTGCACTATCAGTGGACATCGCTTGTTGACCAGTATTCCCACACCCCTGGAGCCGGTGGTGAACTCCGAATGGACTCCCATGGTATACCCCCATCTATCTAGGGCTTTACACGTGGAACCTACCAAGTGCGATTCTTGTAATAGAGCCACCGCCGTCCCTTTCCGTTTAATGTATTGGAGTACCAGCCCCTGCTTTATCTTGTCCCCCAACCCGTTGACATTCCACAACAGAACCACGAGGCGTTTGCCGTGACTAGTATGGGTGGTGACGTGCTGGGTGTCGGCCTTTCCTAAGGACTGTTTCCTGTCTGGTCCCATAGGCTATAGTGTCGTGTGTGCGCGCTGTGCAATGAACGTAGTGAGTAGTGTCTGTGTTGATATGTACCTTGCTCTTGGTATGCAGATGAACATTTTGAAACAAAAACCCCCTGAAAACACCCCATCCCCCCCACCCCCCTCCCTGCTTCCCTGCCCGGCGGATTCCAAACTACCCACCACCCCAACTGAGCAGAGTGCATTACACCCCTAACTTTATACTTGCGTGCCAGGGGGGAGACGCCAGTTGCCCCCAGTCTCATTCTCCCCCTCAGAAGTTCAGATATGTCCACGGCTGTAAAGACCTCTCCGTCGGTACGGGCCCCTGGTTATAGCCTTCAACAAAATGGCACCTACCGCAGCCCTCGAAAGTCCCCTGTACAGCGCCAGGGAGAGTCCCCGGCGCGGAGGTCTAAGTCCGACCCCCATGGCCACCCCTCCGGGGCCGCACCGGTCGTTGTGCCACTGCCGCTGTTCTGCTGGTCCCTGCGGCGTGTCCGGCATAGAGCGAGTCCTCCGGTCGCCCCCTGTCATGGTAAGTCCGATTCCTCCGCTCCATCCGTGGAGTGTCCCGGTCTTTGCCTTGCACCAGGACGTCCCGTGGTTTTCCGCCAGCCCTCTAACCATTCCGTTGCCTCCTTCGGTGACATGAAAAACCAAGTCTTGCCCTCCGCCTCCACCCTGAGCTTTGCGGGGAATAGTATCGCATATTTCAATTCTCTCCTCCGGAGTTCTTTCTTTACCTCCAGGAAATCTCTCCGTTGCTTTGTCACCAGCGCAGTGTAGTCCGGGTATATTTCTACTTTGCTATTTTCTACTTGGAGCGGGGGAGCGACTCGCGCAGTCTGTAAAATGGCGTCTCGGTCGCGGAAGTTGAAGATTCTTGCCAATATAGGCCGTGGTGGGGCCCCCGGCCTGGGCGATCCTCCCGGCACCCTGTGTGCCCGTTCCACCGAGTAAAACCCCGACAATCCTCTAGGTTGGAGTTTAGTCTTAATCAGATCTTCAACAAACAAGTCCAGTGCCGGACCGCGTACTGTCTCCGGCACTCCCACTAAGCGGATGTTATTTCGACGGGAGCGCCCTTCTTGGTCGTCCAGTTTCGCCTCCAGTTGTTTCTGCACCTGTTCCAAGGATCTCACTTTGTTTTGCAGCTGCGTCGTTTCCGTGGACAGGGTCGCCGTCGTGACTTCCACCTCTTTCAGCCTGTCATTCATCTTGGAGACGTCCGCCCGCAGCAGATTGATATCTGTGGAGATCGTGCCGATCGCTGTTTGCATTTGCGTCAGTGTGCGCATTACATCATGCAGGGTGATCTCTCCAGGCGGGCCGGCTAGTGTTCCGTCCTCTCCCTTCTTGGGAGTCTCCGGGGTCCCCGATCTCTCTACGCGGTAGGCATATTTGTCTAGTTTTCCTGCCTGTGTCCCACGTTGTCCTTTCCCCCCCATGGTGCGTGTCCCTTCTCGCGGTGCAGTGGGCAGGCGTAAGGGAGGTCAGTAATCGCCGTAGTCAGACTGCGCCGGTATGGTCTGCGCTCGGCCTTCCGGTTTTCCCTCCCCTCCCCGCCGCCACCGGCACCGGGGGTCGTTGTCCTGCAGAGGCCTGCCCTCCTGAAGCCGCGGCACAGAGGCGCCACAGGGAGCGCCGTCGCCGCCCACCGCCGCGACTGCGTTGCTGTCTGAATTGCGTCCGCCTGCCTATCGGATAGGATTGCGAGAGGGGGCCGCTGGTGCGAGTCTCAATCCCCTTTGCCTGGCACCTAGTCTGCTGCCAGTCGATCTGTGGCCCCGAGTCACTCTTCCACCACGCCTGTGGCTGGCACTCCGAAAGGCATGCCCGGGTTCTTTGCAGCAGTGTCCCTGTGGGCCCGACTAGCCCGCACCCGGGGACCCACCCGGACCTCGGGCCGCCGCTCCGGTTCCCAAACAGCAGGGCCGATGCCCTCTCCAAAGCGCCCCAAAGTCTCAGGTACTGGTGGGGGGTGGGGAGGGGGGGACGGTCCGCCACCGCCTGCAGTACCCTCCGGAGCACCCCCGTCTCCTGGCCCGGAAAACTCGTCCCTTCTCCCCACCACGCACCCAGTCCAGCAGGCTTACTTCTCCCCGGGGGGGCTCTCACCGTCGCGGGGCCCGGGTCCACTCCTAGTGCGCCGTCAGGGAAGCGCCGTGCGTCAGGGGCCGCTGCTCCGAAGTCTGTCGCTACGCCTCTCCGCCTCCTCCTCCCGCGGTGGTTCGCGCTGGGCGCCGCCTCCTTGGCTCAGCTCGCCAACTTTAGTCCCCGGTGCGGCCACGGGAGGCAGGCCGCACTCCCGGTCTCACCGAGTTGGTCCCTTCGGCGGGCCCGACAGCTCCGAGAACCCGCCCAAGCGCTGCCGCTGCTTCCAGGCCGTCAGTAGCGCCGTTGTATTCCGCCGTGGACGCGGATTAAGGACAGGATTGATGGGGCAAGACGTGAGGGAGCGCGGAGCTCACTTAAGCTGCGGCCATTTCTGTCGGCTGCCGGCAGTAGCTTTTCTGCACCCCATTTCTTATTATTTTGCCCAGCATTCAGTAGGGCTAGAATAAAGTGGTTGATCCCTATTTGTAGGAACCTCAGCACTTGGAGAAATAAGCAGGCATATAGAATTCTTCAAACAGACTTGGCACCCCATATTGCTTTCGCTGTTTCCAGATTTTTATTGCATGCTTGACTGATAAGGAAAATACAGTTTTAAAGGACATTGACAGTTGAGCTTTTATTAATACTTGGCTAATGTTAAATTATTATTCTGGTATTCCAACCCTCTCAAGACCCTATATGTAGCATGGCCCCAGCCTTGTAGACTAGGCCCTTTCTTTTAGAAATGTTTTTGATGTATGTTTTTATCTTTGTTATTAATCTTGTTATTTATTGTTTTATGTATCATTTTCATGATAATGTACCGAAATAAAGAGTATGAAATCAAAATGCTTTTTAGTTTTATTAGCGATTCGTAGTATGTCGCTAATAGCTCATGAATATTAATGAGGAAGGTCACAATTTGCAACACACTATGATTCACTTCCCATTTGCAAATGGATTGCCATTTCTCAAATGGCAGAAAATTGCGAATGTTTTTCAACCGCATTATGGTTGCAAAACATTTGTACAGACCATTTCAATTGGTATTTGGAAGGGACGCCTTTCAACACGCCCCTTCCAAATACCAAATCGCAAAACTCAAATTGCGATTTGGTAAAAAGTTACTGAATTGACACCTGGAGAAGATCTGGAGAAACACCAAGGCACCCGAAAACCACACCACCTACATGGCGCCATGACGAAATACCACAACCGAATCAGAACCACCAAGAGTACGTTCATCCACAACAAAATCCTCGCCAAATCCACCAACTCCAAGGAACTCTTCAGTGTCATTCAGGAATTCACCAACCCCCGCAGCGAAGCCACAGACATCACCCTGTCCCAAGACCTCTGCGACAAGCTTGGAACCTACTTCCACCTCAAGATCAAAAACCTCACCGACATCTTCGTCCACCAGACATCACAGCCGGCCCAGCCCCGGACACACCAGTCAGCCCACCGTCTCCACCTGGATCATGGCCGAAGACACCGCCTCGTCCATGAAAGGCATCCACTCAGGGGCCCCCACTGACCCCTGCCTTCCACACATCTACCACATCGCACCCGATCTACAACGCACCATCAACACTACCTTCGAAACAGGCACCTACCCAGACGACTGGAAACTTGCAGAAGTCAGGCCCCTGCTCAAGAAGCCCACAGCAGACCCCATCGACCTCAAGAATTACCGGCCCATCTCACTCCTCCCCTACGCGGTCAAAGTCGCAGAGAAAACATTCAACAGGGAACTGACATGATTCATTGAAGACAACGCCGTCCTCGACCCGTCCCAATCCGAATTCCGAAGCAACCACAGCACCGAGACCGCTCTACTCGCCGGCACAGATGACATCCGCACCCTCCTGAACCAAGGCCACTCCGCAGCCCTTATCCTACTCGACCTATCAGCAGCCTTCAACACCGTCTCCCAACGCACACTCGTCGCTAGACTACATGACGCCGGCATACAAGGAACAGCCCTAGACTGGATCCGAACATTCCTTACCGGAAGAAGCCAAAGAATCAGACTATCATCCTTCCTCTCCGACCCCACGACAATCACCTGCAGAGTCCAACAGGAGTCATCGCTGAGCCCGACCCTCTTCAACATCTACATGGCCCCCCTCACCGCCATAGTCCTACAACACAGCCTCAACATTGTATCCTACGCTGACGACACCCAGCTCATCCTCTCCCTCACCAAGGACCCCACCGCCGCCAGACTCAACTTCCAGAAAGTAATGCAGGACGTCGCGGTCTGGATGACCAACATCTGCCTGAAGCTCAATGCCGAGAAGACAGGAGTCCTCGTCCTTGGAACCACCCCTTCAGCATGGGATAACACCTGGTGGCCGGCCGCCCTCGTAAGCCCACCGACCCCCTCAGACCACGCCAAAACATCGGCATCGTATTCGAGTCCTCCCTCACCATAACCCGACAGGTCAACACCTTTACCTCCAGCTGCTTCAACACCCTCCACATCCTCCACAAGATTTTCAGGTGGATTCCCCCTGAGTCAAGGAAGACTGTCACCCACGCACCTATCACCAGCAGACTGGACTACGGCAACACACTCTACGCCGGCATAAACAAGGCACTACTCCGCAAACTCCAGACAATACAGAACACCGCCACCAGACGCGTCTTCTGCATCCCCCAGCATGAACACTTCAACCCACACCTGCGAAAGCTCCACTGGCTCCCCGTGGAGAAAAGAGTCACCTTCAAAATCCTCACCCACGCCTACAAATGCCTACACAACACCGGACCCAAATACCTCAACAACAGAATCAACTTCCACTTACCCAAAAGAAACCTACGATCTTCCAACCTCGCACTGGCCGATACCCCGCGCACCCACAGTGCCAGAGTTGGCTGAAGATCCTTCTCTCACATTGCGGCCAAAACCTGGAACGAGCTCCCGGCAGACGTCAGATGCGCCCCCTCCCTGAACACCTTCAGGAAGACTTTCAAGACTTGGCACTCTTCTAAGCAGATCTGCTGACCCCCCCCCGCCCCCCACCCCCCAATCAGAGACCCTCACGGGTGAGTAACCGCTTACAATTCCCTGATTGATCGATTGAATTGCTATTTGGGCTTTGCACATCTCAAAAAGCATTTTTTGTTGTTGCAAATGCCCCGATTCGCAGAAGCGTACATCTAGCCCTTAATCTGCAATTAGCTAGCTATTCCGAGATGGACTTTCATGTGTTTCACAAAGCAATAAAAATGTTTTATAGGTATTTAGCAGTTGTTAAGTGTTTAATTTGAGGCGGCGGTTTCTGGTGCTCAGCAACAGCACTTAATACCAGCTTTTCATGAGCACCAGTTAAGGACGCATTAATTTACGAGGAGATGAAGTGATTTGCCCAGAATGGCAGGACGTTTAGCCGACGGTGAGACTCTAACCAGGTTCCCCAGCTGTGAAGGTAGCACATCTGGCCGTTATGCCACACCCTCTCCCAACTTTCATGGTTAGTAGTTCTGTTTTAGGCAGTGCTAACAGGAGAAATGGGCTGGTGCAAGCTGCCTCCTGACGAGAGCCCTGGCACTTATTTTTTTTGCAATTCAACCACTGCCGTTATATACTTATATCAATGTAGTCCCCATAGAAAGCGTTTTCCAGGAGTGTAGAAAAGACCAAGAGAGCTTTTGGCCAGCTGTTGTTTTGCCTAGAGCTTGGCTGCCAAGGGATTTAAGTGCTAGAAGGCAATTGTGTAGCCTTTTTTCGAGACAAGGTAGGTTTTTTGTGGTAACTCGCTGTCTACAGCATATCACTGGATTCGGGGGAGTGCCCCTGGAAACGTTGCCATGCTCTACGACCATAGAGTTTAGTCGCTGTGCCTCTTTCCTCAGTATATTCTATATAAAGACACTGTTGACGCTTAGATCCATTTCACTCCTGCGTTGTTACAGTATCTCCAAGCTAATTTGGGTATGTCATAGATATGCCATGGAACGCCCACTATCGGTTTCTCTGCTCTTTCACAGGAATAGAAGAAGAAGGACCTTCAGCACTTAAGAGCTAAGAAAGTGCTGGAACTCCGAAGACCACAGCAGAGCTTCGGCTGGAGGATCAGTTAAGATTTGGTGGACTTTCCTTGCAGTTCATGGCTGTATCTGTCACTGGGTATGTATTTGCAGCATGATTCATAGATTTGCCTCTGTTATGCCTTCTGAATTTTATATCTGCACATAAGATGATAACTATTGGACTGTACTACTGGGTCTATTCATAGAATACTTTGCCGAAATTCAAAAGCCCTACTGTGTACCAAATGTTAAGTGTATGGAAACAGACTGCGATGCCTTTATATTTATAATTCGACTTGAGAAAAGGTGCGCAGACGAAACTATAACATAGCCTTAACAGGCGTCATCTTGAGTGGGCTGCTTATCTGTCCCTTACTGTGTTTGACTGTCGTTCTGCAAGTTGCATTTAATTTTACAAGAATAGGTTGTAGTTCTAATCAATAAAGACTTGTACTTAGAGGAATCTGCCACTCCATGGACACTTTTCACTCCACGGACACTTTTCACTCCACTTTAGCTAGAAAGTAAATTTCTATAATGTAGTGAACAGTACCCCTGCCACAAAGTGGGGTGGGCCCATGTAATTGCAGCAACTCACATGTCTACACTTTCCGACGAAAATCTAGTTACATTTTATTTTTAAATGTTGTTGTTTGCTTCTGGGCCCATTTAATTGCAGCAACTGACATGTCTTCACTTTCAGACTAAAATCTGGTTACATTTTATTCTCAAGTTTGTTTTTTGCTTCTGGACCCATGTAATTGCAGCAACTCACATGTCTTCACTTTCTGACTAAAATGTTGTTACATTTTATTCTCAAGTTTGTTTTTTGCTTATTCCAGTCGTATACGTTTTCTAAGCATTGATGTTCTAAATCAAGAGCAGTGATATCCGATAGCTTATTTCAGACAACTTGCTTCTTATTTCTAAAATGTAAACCTTTCCACCCCCTCTATATGTACTTGGTATTGTCAAAGTACTAAATTGCACTATTTCTGGAACAGTCTAAGTTAACTATTAATGTGTTTGCTCGAATGGAGCGAGAACAATGTGTAAGATAAATAGTTGTCTCTAAACATGAATGTCCCAAGAAACCAATGTTTTATCCAGTTGCCTCAGATTCTCTCCATACTGACCCCTGTTATCGTGCCAAGCACTACGTTTTGTCTACATTTCACAGTATATGGGTACCACCACCCTTTTTTTAATGCTAATGTTTGCAAATAGAAAACGTGCAATGGTAAAATTATTGGGTAGAACGATCCATTGTAGTTCATAGAGTTAGCTGCGCACTTGTTTTCCACCTCTACTGTTATTCCATTGTCTTATATTCGTTTAATTCTTATATGATATCCAGACCTTTCCAGCGAGTCTACAGTTCATGCGAGTAATGGGGTTAAACATATAATTTATTTTCCAGGCGAGCAGTGATGTCACCCTGCCCTCTAGAGCCACAAGTGTTATCCTGTAGATCCGTGGAATGCTATCTCATATGCTTTCAATGTGCCCTTGAGGGGTGCCTTGTAACTGGATGCTGCTTCACAAAAATGCAACAGATTGTGAACGTGACATCATATGCTGACCCCACAACCTCTCCTGATACATCATAGGAAGTCACATAACATGACTTTTGATCTCGAATAACCATAGAGAAAGTGGTTTAATATTACATTTGACCCTTATGAAGTCCGTACAATTAAAGAAGCCCACAATAAGTGCAAGTTTAGTAAACTAGAGTACTGATATGATATGAGAGCAGCACTTTCATCATCTACCGATCTAACAACCTGTGACAAACACAGTAATACTCTATTACATATTAAAATGCCCACTCACAGCCATCCTATATTGAGGCATAACATCTAATGCCCATGCGCAGCTCCAAAATGCTAAGGCATATCCATTATATACTTGAGCAGAGCCAGCTATTACAATTACTTGAGTACAGCCACCTCATGCAAAGGAATTGAACCATATGCACAACTGCAGTGGCTGCTCTTGTGTTCCTATGAATGGGTTTGTTACATCCAAATGTGATATGTATTGGAAAAACGAAGTACTGTAACATGAAACTGGATAGAGCAGACTCACCAGTTACTTGATATTTCAGTGGTTTGTCCCAGAACTTGTCAGTTACCCATAGAGTAGGGTTCTGTGGGGTGGGGATGCCCGTGGGCACACCCTGGCCCAATGAATAAGTGTAGTGAGAAATTAATGTCGGGATTTCCATGTGGATTGAGTCCGTAGCAGGAAAGACCTTGCAGCCTGTATAGAGTTAGTAATTCTGCTGCAAGATATTGTATTTCATGCATGGTTTCCTCGTCCAGTTTTTATATGCTTTGAGTTTTCGCAAGGATTCACAGTATACAGTGCTCTGTAGTAATCCAAGAATTCATCATTTCTCTTAGCCTCTTGTATGACACACTATTCTCACACCCACGATGAGCTTCTTTTATTTGGGTTGGACCCCTTTTCTTTCTCGTCATCCGAGCCAGATTCCTGCCAACTGTGTTAGCCTCCAAGAGAAGCTTAAGGGTATATTTCTCAAAGTGGTATCTTTTCAAGTGATAGGCTTCCTCGCCATATGCCGTCTTGAGGAGTCAAGTTCAATTTGGTCAGTAACCCCTTAGCCATCAGATGCCGCTCTCTCAGCCACTCGCATCCGGGCAGTGATCCAGATCGTGGAAGCACTGTCCACTAAATGACTCAACCTTTGATAGGGATGAAGGGAGGGGAGAAACAACATTTATATAACAACATTATATTTAAATATATATGTATTTTTTTCTGTTTGCATTTCTCAATTTTTGCTTGAAATGTGTTGCTGTGCACATTTAATATTTAACAAAGGTACCTTCCAAGATAAGTATTGATCCTGGCTATTAAGGGAAGATTCTGCTGAAACATTCAATCTGATCAGATCTTTCCATTCTCCTATTGTGTTCGCTCGTTGGTCATGAAGATGACCTTAAAGTGGCCTCCTCCTGGCGATGCCTTGCAGGACAAGGATTATTCAAAAGGGCATGCTTTCTAGCAAAAAGGGGTGAGGGTTGTATTTTCCATGGGCTGTAGTGGTCATGTTTTAATCTAGTGTAAGTGTAATTATATACACAGCTCATAAACTGGTAGAGTGTTTTTTAAGGTGCAAGACTATGTCCGATCCCCCTTAGGTGACTAAATACATCCTATTAGCTATCATATGACCTTTGAACTCGTTGTTAATATGACACTGGTAAGGACTATAGCCTTTCCAATTTAATTTTGTGAAGAGAAAGGGTACCTATACATTTTATTTTCCTTGTTTCATGGTCCGTGACTGGCTACCCTCCCCTCCCAGCTTCCCACACCACCTTGAAGGATTGACATAGGCAAGTTGTCTTTGGAAGGCGGGGGGTCAGGGACCCCCCGGCCATATTTATTATACAAAACAATAAAGGATGAATATCAACATTACATCAATTATGTTAAGAAACGCAAAATTCATGACATTAGATTTACAGTATTGAAGACAAATATCAAAGGCTAACCTTAACAAAAGTCTAATACAGCGTGTTTCCTATCCGAATCTAACATCCTGCCTGAATTTTGCATTCTAACATTTCTGGCCCGACGGCAAGGTCGCTAACCGGTGTCAAGTCCTACTAACCACGCCCTTACCCACAGGTGCGCATGCGTGACAGGGGACCGCCTACCCCGTCGGCATCGTGAACTCCATTTAACCAACAAGGAGGGCCCTTACACTCTGCGCCATTTGCTGACGTCATGATGTATGTGCGGGGTGGCTACCAGCCTAAGGAAAGCGTGACTCCCTCCCCCGCATCTTTAACAGCTAGCGGATATCCCTGCCCCTGAAGTTCTAGGAGGGACCAGTGGCCCCTCCCCCTGGGCCGTCCCCTCCGTGGATGGTGACGCCCCCCCCTAGGACCTTAAATTGCTGCTCACCGATCATGACCTTACCGCCTGACCAACCCTAATAAATACGATGATGAACCTAGGGAAAAAAGGGGAAAAGAACTCGCTAAAGGACAACTGCACTAAACTAAAACCAGACCATAGTAATACAAAGCATGCTGTACTAATGGGGAAAAAAGGCCTAAGTACACACAATATTACTCTTTTAATGACAACATAATCACAGCTCTAACGGGAAAAAGGCCCAAGTACACACACCATCCATATTAGATCACAACCACTCCTAGCTCAATCCTATCTGTTCAGCCAGGGAATCATTGCCATGACATCAATGGGAGTGTGTGATACTAAACCCTCCTCTTGTCTATTCAGGTTTCCTTCTCCCCCTGGAGCCCTGGGTGCCACCCTTAAATCTGCAGGAGGTCTCGGGGTGTGAGGGGTGCCCACACAAGGAACAGGCGTGTTTGAACTTACATGATCCCGCTGCCCTAGTGCAGGACCGTTTGTTGAAATCCCAACATACGCCCTTTTTATCCCCCCAACCCTTACCCTTTCCTGGTACCTCACTTCCTTGCGCATGCTGAAAGGGCTGTTGGGGCTTGGCCGGGTATATTTTCTGTGCACCAGTTGCCCCCATCACTGCTGCCCCCCAAGTTATCTGATTGTACCATGACAGGGAATCCACCATATCCCATGCTAAAGAGGGATTGAATTCCTTGGCTTTCCTGAATGAAATGTCATACTCCTTCCACCCATTCCCCACTTGTGTCTCGCTCCACATGGCAATCCTGCTCTGGTAGCAGGCCATTTCTGCTCGTAAATTGGGCGACCTTTCAGCTGTAATGGCACTGAACACGGAAAAGGCCCTCATCCAGTTAACAAATGTCTCCTCAACTCTGAACTTAACCAACTCTATTCTCCATTCATTGGGCAACATCCATTCCTTTTGTGACTTGGCATATTCAAGTTCCCTATTATCAATCAGCAAGGAGAATATGTTGATATATTTGCCCGCCCAGATCATCTCTTTCACAGCCTGAGACACATGCTACGCCAAATTCTCCTTCCTTGAGGGCATAGCACCATCCTTAAGTAATGGCAAAGCCACCTCCATACCACTGTCAATGCCTTGTGACGTAGCACCATCCTTCTTTGCCGTCTGCTCGCTGGCGGAACCTGCTAGGGGAGTAATCGTGCCAATGGTGCCCCTTCCCCCGCCCTGGCCAACTTAATCATCTCAACCAGTTTCAAGGCTTCCGCTGAATGATCTTGAGAAGACGGCAATACCCCCCTAACTGTAATCAGGGTAAAACGGCGGCTATCTGGGATGCCAATTCCACCGGGACAACGTTATTCGGAGGGGTTGGGACCCCGACGGGGGCAATGTTCACGGGGGTGACGGGGACAATGACCCCGAGTGGGGCAACCGGCAATGCTGGCGTAGGAGGAGCTGGCCCAGCCGGTGCCATTGGGGGCATCAAGGGAGTATCCATAGGCACTACTCCTGGCATTCCCTCCCCCTCAGCTGTATTCTTGGGCGTTATGCTTGCAGTTTTCTTGGACTTGCCCCTTTTAGGAGGGGTGACAAAATCACCTCTTGGCTGTGGTGGGTTGATTATCCTACGTGGCCTGCCTTGTGGTCCAGGAGGCCCATCCAACCTCTGATTAATTTCTGCCACATTCCTACCTAACTCATCCACCTTACCCAAGCGTCTATCAATTGCAGTCATCCTGCGCATCATAGTCTGCATCATTTGCTCCATGCGGCCATTCTTATTAACTCGTGCCCCCCGGCATTCTCCACAATACTCAATGCAAACTAATCCTAGCCAACCCAGGCAACTGTACCTTCTTTCAGATGGAGGATGTGAAGATGGCCGTAAGCACCATGCAACTGTGACCGCAAAAACATACCAAGCTAGTCTTAGCGTGCGGGCGAGCGCCAACCCCTCGTAGGAAGGTCTCAAGCCCAGCGGCCCCCCAGAAGCAATGAAGTGCAGGCCCGCCTCACTCCCCTTACCACCGATGACCCGTGTGTCCTCAGCCCGTTGCTGTGCTCCGCGCCTGTGATCTGTTGTCTGCCACTGGAAAAAACACCACAGTCAAGCTTCCTACGAAAAAACAAATATTAGTAGCCTGCAATAGACTTTGTGGAAACAATCCCAGTGTTTGGAAAACTTTCAGCCTCCAGAAACCCCCACCCAGTCTCACAACGAGCCCAATCTCCTAAATCAGCTTCAAAACCGGCTTTCCACAGTCAAAAATTATACGCCCCGAGCGTGGGGCACACGAGGTATGCGGGGAGCGAGCCAGGGGCAAGTGGGCGCCCAGCTCGCTCCCCGGGCCTTTTAAGGCGCTGTTGCACCAAGGGGTCGCCGGCCCACCCTGCCCGCCCCCCGCCCGACCCGCCCCCCTGCCCCGGAAGCTGTACAGCTGCTTCCGGGTCACGGGGGAGGCATCAGCCTATCGGTGGTGGGGGCGCGCCGCGCGCGTCATCGACCCGCGGCGCACCCCCACTACCGAGAGGCCGGGGGAGGGGGGGGCGCCGCACCGCCATGTGGGCGGGAGGGCCGAGCGGCCCCCCCTTTACATTCTTTACCTTTCATCCACTGACATTAGATTTCCATTGAAAAGGCTCGACCTAATAAACCCCTGTCTGCAAATTGTGTCTTATACAATAGTGTTGAGGCATAAACATATCTACTGACTCAGGTCATATCTGTTCTTAATTAGCTAAAACATGTCTTGCTGTTAAGGGTTTTAGTCATTATAAATGTTCTGTTTGCCAATATTGCTGTCATCACAAGTTTTTTTTTTTTATCTCTTGGGATGAACACAATACATTCCTGTATTTTTGTTCCTCGGATTATCTATACAGGTGGCTGCAGTACAGTGGGATGAAAAGAGATTTTCTCTAAGGAGTCAATGTATGTCTGTGTGATGCATTTCCTTTATTGTCAAGGCAGGCACATTTGAGAGAAGTGTGAAATTTAAGGAAATACATCTCACAGTTGAGACTATCACAGAATCGTCAGAAAAAATCGATCCCCTGAAAATGGGATAGCAAAGTTGGACATATTTTCTCTGAGGTTTTGTTATGCCAGCAGAATAGACAGACCAGTTCGAGACGAGACCTATACAGGCAACACTAAATTGTTGAATAAAGACGTAGACTATAACAGCTTTTACATTTTTGTAAAAATCTTAGTTGTCAATTCTGTGTTTTTTTATAAGACATTAGAAACTTCATCAACCACTCTTTGTATTAAGCGGGAGAGACGTGAAGGCTGCAAAGTCGTGTTGACATTTTAATGGAATTTTCTGTTAAAAAGAGGGGAATTTCTAAATATCCCCCCAACTTTTGTTTCCTGACACAGGGTCTTGTTAGGTAAGTTCTTAACTTCGCAAAGTTTTTTGCTAACAAATCTCTGCTCTTTTCAAGGTGTTTTTGATCAGGACGCACATATCTTCTCTAATCCTTTCTGTTAAGTGCGAAAAATGATTCTTCTTACTTACATAACAGGTCATTGTTTAGTTATTATCAACGCTTGGATATAAGGTCATTTTGCTTCTGGTATTAGTGAATCTACTTAAAGGTCACATCAGTGGAGTTAACCCTTGATTCAGAGAATGCTCAAATCTTACAAGAGATCTAAATAAAGATGTCCCCAACCATATCTTCGAGTGGATCTATAAAATACCCTATTTCACTTTCTGCAAAGGCCATGAATAATGTCCTTTTTGATAATTTTATGAAACAGACATTTTTTATTGAGACATTTTCCAGAATGTTAGGTAATCCAAAGTGCTCATGATTGACTTGGCACGGGGAGTTGAGTTTTCAGTTATTTTGCTCAATTTATAGCCTTTACAACTAAAGGGATGGGGCAGAAAATACATACCTCATATTCGTTCCTATTGTGCTATGCTGTAAGCCCAGCTATTGCTAATGAGGCAGCTGCTCCACTGATGAGCGACCAAATGGCCATTGTGTAAAATGTATTGTTTCTTCTCCTACTTGTTTTATGTACACCGGGCTTTCCTCAGGTGGGTTTTTGTTTGCTGGAAAGTACACTGGAAGCCCAATGGGGAGAGTAGCTCGAGTTTAGAACCCGTAAATAAGATAAAGAAACTGTTTTGTAGACTAATCAAAATTATGAAGGCAATGCTAGTTGGTTCATAAGGCCTTAAGCGTTGTGAAGTAAATTCTTTTTGGTGCTACGTTGTGTAAGCTGATAGTAAAATAAGATAAAGCATTAACTTATTGAGGTGCTTCATCAATTATTCAAAACTGAAAAATATAAATTTAGGTAAGGAGCATTTTCAATGAGGTGCCACTCTAAGTTGTCTGTTCAAATGTCTGTTAAATGGCTGACTTTTGGGAATATGGATTTGTGAAATACTGTTAGTGCCATGCCAGAATGCCTGTCTAGCAAACACCTTTCCTGTAATAATATTCCCAATACATGGAACAGTAAAATTCTATCAACCTTACCTAAATGGTAAAGAGCAGGTCATGAAAGTTGTTTCATTTTTGTTGGAGTTTGTCAGAGCCATTTGAAAAAGCAGAAATAAACAAAAACTCCAGTACAGGTAAACCCACACCTCACAAACCCATTGTACCACACAACTCAACGGAGTGTAATAAAGGGTGAATTTCTGGTTGGTCCTTGAGAGCGGGTTCTCGTCTGAAAGGAGTACCGAGGCAGGCAGAATATTGATAAGCTACCAAAGGAGACAGTTCTCATCAACAGATGGGTACCTTTGTCCAAATACCAAGGCGCCAATGCTCACTTCCTGGCTGACACCAGGGCCATTCTAAGATGGCTGCAAAGTGGGCACTGAAAGTAGCCTATTTCTGCAGTGGAGCTATAGCATACCAGATACGTGTCTAAGTATTTTGGCGAGACAGTGTATTTCAATAGATAACCAGAACAGAGGCGATGGGTCCTTTGGTCGTATGAATGTGGCCCACTAGATGCACAAAAGAAAATGACCTAGTGGTCGCTGCCATGGTACTCCTTCATGAGCTAAGATTCCTCTGGTTTGCCTCAAACAATGAAAAAGACAGGGTTCTGTCTTCGAGTTAAAGGCAATGAACAACTACACTGATCAAACTACATGAGACTGAATGAAAGAAATTCAACCTGCAAAACCCTGGGAGACAAAACAAACATGTTCTAAAGTCCCATTCCTTGCCCATAAAAGTATTAAAATAAAGACATGGGTGGAGGAGATGGGGCATTGCTGTATGGAGTTTGTTTATGTTCTGATGCTCAGTGCAATTCATGCTACACTGGACTGCATACATATCTGGCGTTCCAATGAGCACAGTTAGCAAGTGTGCTCCATTGCCAGATTAAACTCTGTGGGGGCCCATTGCAGTTTTCGCCCCTCCTTGCAAATTATCTCCTAGTACCCAATGCACCAGATTTTATTTTACAAATTGACAGCTGCCAAAAGATGAGCTTTTTAAGAGAGAAACTGTTATGTGAATCTGATATCTTTGGTTTATGTAATTAAAGTTGTTAATGGGTACATTACATTAATACAGTATTTTCTCTATAGAGTCTTTAATGTAAGGTTTTCGTTTCTTTGAGTTGATTATTTTTTTCTATTTCTTGGGAACAATATTTAAGAAAGTTTGTTTGTAATTTTCTTTCAAGATCAAATCAATATTATTTTGATCCGTT
Organism: Triturus cristatus; assembly: GCF_964204655.1. NCBI lineage: Eukaryota > Metazoa > Chordata > Amphibia > Caudata > Salamandridae > Triturus > Triturus cristatus. Next base: position 456,635,774 of record NC_140592.1, on the reverse strand, counting down.
GTCACGGGCCCTTAAAAGGCGTGGGGCCCATTGGCTGGTGACAACTTTGCCTAATTGGTAATCTGGAACTGGCTCCAGTGACGTGGTGTGGTTGTGGTCTATTCGAAGAGAACGTTGCGCTGAAGATTCTTTAATACACATAAAGCATGTAGAAAAAGAGGCCCAGGGCTACGCACAGGTACTGTCCTGACTTTGATGAGAAGAAGAATGGCTTTCTGTAAAGGCGGAGCTTAACGCTGCGGGAGGGAGAGGTGTGCACTGGGTGCCAAAGGGACCTTGCACGACTGGCCTTCTGAGACACAGGGCAAACCCCCAGGGGTCTGAATAGCATAGAGATAGAGATTGTTTTTTGAAGTGCCATCCTGCCACTCAATCCCAAGTGGTTGCAGTATGGCCACACTTAAGCTTGGCATGTAAAATGCTTCACAATCATGGCTGTGCCGCTTGCACCACTGTTCATAACCTGTGCTTCCTGAATGCAATACCTGTATCCCATGACAGAAGACGAAGAGCCAGTGTAATAGTAGTGCTGGTGCTGTGTGCGAGTGGCTGTATAAGTGCACTCGGAGCATGTGAATTAGAAGGGGAAAAAAGATGGCGTTTGTTGCAAGCAGAGTGATAGTGTGCAGTTGCAGGTATGCTATGCTGCTCTCCTACTAAAGCAACGCACCGGCACATGGCAGCACCGGCTTGCAGAAGTTGGTGCGTGATGAGGAGAGTACCTATCAAACTAGAGACAAGTAAACATACAAGTAGAAAGAGCCAAGCTTAAAGAACATAGCCATGATTGTCTAGATTCACGCCAAGTACCACAATTAAACTTGGAGAAGTACTAAAAATAAATGTGATTAATAAAATATTGTACAGGTGCAAAAAAGGGTATACTGCCAGTGCCCCTTGCTCTGTGATGCTGGTTCCTTTTACTCTTTCACCACCTCTTGGCCTCCCTGATACATTTGCTTGTCTTCATCCACTGCAAATGTTCCCAAGTAGAATACAGTGATTTATCTCTGTTTGGGGGTCCTAACAAAAAATGGATTTGATGAATCTTCCACCGCACAGGTCTGTTGTCACCTTACTTCCACCAGAAGCACACATTTGTTTGAACCCCTCGATTATCTTTTTTTTTTTTTGCTTTTGGTCTGGCCTATCATTCTTTTTCCCACTCTTGCATGTACAGCTATCTATATGGGGGCGCTGTACATTATGTCATCTTACGCTTATCTACATTTTGGGCACAGGTATGTTCACCGAGGTTACCCAGAATCTCAAGATCTTTAATCGTCTGCCAAACCCATCATTTCAGACCCCACACCCGCACATTGTCATTCAGTCACTACTTCCAAGTTTTAGCATCATCAGAATGTCCCCTTCTCACTTTGCTGCTAGATATCTGCCTCAAACAGACTGAATGTATGGACTCCATGCAACCGTCCTCCATCCCCTTTTGCTGTTCCCACACAATCCTTGTGAACTTGTTGGGTTCTCATGATGCAGCGAACAGAGTGTTTGCGGCTCCTGCGCATAGTTTGTCAGTAAATGCTAGGGCTTTTACCGACCCAAGCAAGTGTGCAACTAGAAAGGAAGATGGTGTGTGTAAAAAACACCTATGTGTTGTCATAGCTGCAAGCCCCTGTGTGGTTCACTGCCAAGTTATCACTTTGTAAAAGTTCTAACTTTTTGTTCAGTTTAGGTTGAAAAAACTGTTGTAAAGTTTACTGCTTCCTCCCACACCCTCTTGGAGTGGTTGGGGTGTGCTTCCTCTGGAATGGAATAAGGGGGCTGCTTTAACAGCATTTAGCAGGAATGCTCTTGGTTACCAGTTTGGCCTTTCATATCAATGAATTACATCACACAATGGAGTCTGCATCACTGGGACGTGTGGTCTGTATAAGATCCAGAAGTTATTGAAGTGGAGAAACAGTTATGATGCTTTACCATAATAGGTAATCAGTGAGCTAGAACTATGTCCATCTTGTGCCCATCCAGCTATCAACAGGCCTGAGATTATGCTTGTCTTGGGTTTATGATCGTAAAAATGACAATCATTTTAGAGAGTTTCCAGTTTAAAGGAGGGACCTGTTTTCTTTGCCCTCCTTTAAAATGGCCGCCTTTTCCCTCTTCGTCTACTCTGAGATTATGTAGTAGCATAGTAGCAAAGGAGGTTTGATGAAGGTAGAAGCACATTAAGAAATGTTTCCAGTTTTTACATCTCTGTAAAGGCCAAAATGCATCCGACAGGAGATTTTACATGAAATGGTCACTTGCATCCAGGGGAGTGAATTTTATCATTGCAGCAGATGCACTAGGGCCCAGGGAAATACGGGATAGCTGCTCCGCAATTACTACTGTTTTTACTGCCCAGTTTGGTGAAAACAGGGTTCCCTGCTTGTACTATGGCCCACTGCTTGTGTCACTGATTCCATCGCCCCAAATGCTCACTTAAAATATGCGTAAAACAATATGTAAAGTAAAGAAGGAACTTTGGGGTGTTCCCAGTTTAGGTGGCTTTACGTGCAGCTAACTTGCCTCATTTAGATTTAAAAAAACGCTTGGATACAAAAAGAATCTGGTGCTTTGATAATAATATATGAAACAAAAAGTAGTCAGCGTTGCTGCCAGTTTAGGTGGTATGGTATAAGACTAATGTGCCTTATTTGGAGAAAAAAAAATCTTGCAGCCTTGATCAGCTTGGCACACACCATACTGCAGTGGGTCCCTAACATGTAGCTTGTAACACGTTGCTCACCAGCTACTCCTGAAAGATTTTCCCACGTCTCATAAGAATAAGTGTAGGTCACTTCTCAACTTGGATTTTATTAATGGTGGAGCCTGCCAATATATTTCTCTGCAGGGCGGCTATGTAATTTGCACAGCAGGTTTGTGGCGAAAGGTTGCAAATTGGTCTTACATCCTACCAAGTTCCCACAAATGTACCTGGTAATTGTGCAGTTGGGGCCTTTACATCCTGAACATTTTACAAAACGTTACTACATTGATATAAATAAAGTATGGCGTTATTCATCTACACTTTAGAGACAGACCGTGGGGAAGCCCCATCCCAATGAACTTATTTTCTATACTACCACATTTTAACCAATGTTGATGGTTTAATATTATTTAACATCAAATTTCCGAAACTGTGAAAATGCCCCAAACTTCCCTGTTACATTTTTTTTAAATCCCAAGTTTTGGGGCTAATGTGCAAAACACCACTTTTCATTAATATTGCAAAAAATTAGGGAGATAAGTAATAACTTTCCAATATTGACCTCCATTCCTGGTACAGAGTTCTTTAAAATCAGAATTTGCCATTCTTTTAAAAAAAAATATTCCTTGCGAAGAACCCACTACCATAGTACATTGGTCTTTGAATTCAATAAAATTATGGTCACCATCACTGGACAGTATTTCTGCTTTAAATGCACAACTGAATGAGCCTCAAAATACTATTTATCATTGCAAACATATGTGCTTTATTTATACGTAATGTCACCATTATCATGTTTATTTTTTTTACAATAATTTTATACCCATATCTATACGGTTATGTTCTGTTGTGGTTCATGTTTCTCACCATTTGGATTGGTGCTCAAATGTTGCTCACTGCTGTCTTTGGTCCACTGCCTAAAACCACTAGGTGGCAGTAGCACACAACGTGAATTCGTATCTTTATAAAGGGAATAGCTACAGCTCAGAGAGACTTCCTATTAAAATTACTTTTATTTTTAGCCTACCCTACATTCTTTTTACAAGCTTCCTGTTTTTCCTGAGACTCTTAAATGGCTGTAGATATGCATATGCACAAACTGGAGCCCACCATGAGCAGCGAATGGGTGCTTTGCACAAGAACCGGATTCTGATGGGTTTATTCCAAAGAAAGGAAATCAGTGGCATGTAATGTGAGTCGCGCCAACCGAAAGGACAGCGGGTCACGGCTGCTGCAAAATTGCTGGTACACAGCAGGTGCAGTAATTCATTTCTGCAAGCCAACCTGTAGTACAACTTAATGGACGTGTGTAATACGTTGTTGCCTCATGGCATGTGGTGCTAAACAATTGTAACTTTGCCTTAAGGAAATATACTTGTGTAAAGATATCTCAATGCGAAAACACTTTAATATAGAGATTTTTTTAAAAAATTTTAACGATTTTCATGTGATGACCACAAGTGACATGTTGGTTTGTTTTCAATATCCAGGACTCATGTATTTCTGAGGTAATTCTTAGACTCGCCATTTTTATTTGATTTTGTTTACAATCGGCAGACCCACCTTTCACTTTACCGGACTCTGGTCACCTTTTACCTATAACCGTTAATATTTACTTGTGCCATTTTTTAACAAGCATTTGCATTGCAATATGTCTCGCATTAGTTAAATGGAGAGCTATTGGCTTTGCAAATGGAAAAGAAATGTGACGTCCGCCTGCCTTTGTTTTATATACTGACTTTTGTAGCAATGGCAGCACACTACACTTTAAATTTAGATGTTTGTAGCTAATGTGCGGCATGTCGCCATTGCTTCAACAGTCAATAAATAGAAAACAAAATTGTGCGGCGAAAACCAGGAAGGACGCCAGCAATAATGGGAGGGGGTGCGTTTGAGAGCGAGAAGGCAACAGATGGCCAGAGATGGCCAACCAAAAGAAACAATCTGTGATGTCCCTGTGGTACCCAAGGTGGGACAGATGGACACTATTGACTATTAAAATAATTGCCAAAAGGCAGGCCAACCAACCAACCAGAAGCGCTGGGAAGAGCTTAAAGCTTATATTTTGAATACAAAATGTCCGAAGAGACAGCGCTGCCTAGGCAAGACCTAAAATTATTTTTTATTTATGTGGGTGTCCCAACATGTACTTTTTTCTTAACCTAATTTCATTTCCCTTGTAATATAACCTTTCCATTTATGGTTTACCTTATGATACCACAAACCTTTGACCAAAATTCTTCAAGCTTTTGCTTTGTAATTTTTTTATGCAATGTTTTGATGTCTAAATAATCCAACATGTTTATGTCCGATTAATCCGAACCAAAGACATGTCACCCTTTTGACATCTTTACAGTCCTCACCTGCCCTCTTTTGTCCTTGTTTTTGGACTTGTTGCATTAGAAACTTCTGTGCTGTTGGCCACAGTGGAATTTTTACAGTTGTTTATTATATAATGCCAATGCTCTTTTTAGCTTTATGGAACAGTGGTTTTACTTTTTAATGTTTTATTAGTTTTAATACAAAATAAATCTACACTTAGTACATATCTCATGTTTCCCACATTTCGAGCATTACCTCTGTGTCCAGTCTCAGTTCTCTGATCTGCTGAGTAAAAACGCCAGCATTACCAGAACGGCCTCCATTCTTTACTCCCTATCTAGTAGCTTACAGTAGTTGTTGCTTGGGCCATGCATGGTGTTTGAGCTCAGCACTCCTCTGACATGAAACCTTTCTCCTGGAAAGCGCTGTTCATAGTAGTCTATGTACTCACCCAGCTAAGTAGATATTTATAACACAACCAGAGGTCACCCCCAAAATAGGCTTCAACTTCCACCTTAACTTACTTTCTGGATCCATCCTCGACAGCAGACAGAATGATAAACTCTCTTGGCACGAGAAGAGATTGTACTGTTGTGAAGAACAAAAGATCTGAGATCTTGAGTTTTAATAATGTGCATCTTTAATTCCACCTGTACGAGCATTTATGAGCATTCGTGCTCTTCAAACAAATATCTATATCTTTACAAATAAACCCTTTTAATACATTTTTTGCTACATGTATTGTTCTGCTGTGGAGATCCATGTTGTGAGCGTACTGTTTATTAACAAAATAAATGGCTACAAGACTCTCCAGCGAGCTCTCTGTGGCATAATGCAATAAGTACAAGCTGTCTAAAGGGGCAGTCTAGTGGAGACATATAAAACAGTTTTCTTTTTGAGGGACTGGATCACTAACAGTCATCAACCGTTATTATTCCAGAATATTCCTTTGATGATTTCTACTTGGGTTTGAGACATATTGTAACGTTGTTCACTAGAGGCCACTAATTTTGCCCAATGGTTTCCTTCATTAGTTTCTGTGGCATACTTTCTAACTCGCCATTGCGTCATACAATCAAGTCAGCTGTGCGACTTTAAAACGCATGCGCTTGCCACAATACCTTTACAATGCATGCCCTTATCACGCATATGGCCTTTCACATACACGTTAAGTAAATTTAAGGTAAATCAAACATCCATCCATTTATGGAGCATTACTTTCATGTTCTGCATGACGAAATAGATTCGGTATTTGCATATGATTAACAGGGAAGTAGAAGTTAATATCTTAATCTGAATGTATTTTGGAGTACTGTTTAGCTGACATGCCTACAAATGAATCATAGCCCAAATTGTGTAAATAACATTAGTTTTCTGTACTTTATTATTTGTCATGCACAACAATGCAAGAATCCCAGCTTCAATGCATTGTAAAACAAGATAAAACAAAACCCAACATCAAAAGATACAGTAAAAAGACTAAATAAAATTTAGAACAGCGGCATGAGATCAAAACAATACAGAGAAATACAGATTATAAGATGACAAGTTCTGTCAATTATTTATCTGTGTATGCACTAGTGTGGTAGGTGCGACAGATGTCTCAGCCATCACTGAAAATCATTTACATACATATATAGGTATTACTGGTATATATATATACGGTGTTATGGTATTTGTGTGTGTGTGTATGTATATATATATATATATATATATATATATATATATAATAGTTCTGTTGAAGAAGAAACTGCTGAAACCATAGACAACCTGGAAAAGAACAACTGAACCAGTGGGTTGAAGGTACAGTTTGTGGGTGTACACATCAGTGGTATCTCCGCCTTCAAGAAGACCTACCATTCACTCATACTCTATAAACTGTGTCCCATTCCCTCTATTCTGTTGTGTACAGTTCACTGATATGTCTTCCGATTGGCAACACGCCCTTTGACTTTGAATGAGTTCTCACAATAGGTTTCAGCCCTCGCTTGCATGAAGAATTAGCATTCAACTAGATCTGAAGGCGCCTCCACTGCTTAACAGAATGCCTAGCCTCTGTAATATTCATAAACATTTTAGAACCTCCAGTTGGAGTTTAAAACTGAATTTAATGTTAATAAAGGCCAGGAAAAAGGGTTCAGGATACACACTGCCTGGCAGCAACACAAGTATTCATGAATCCACCTATAAGCACAATTTGGTTCTATGACCAGTGATTAATCACTGCAAACTTACCACGTTTTGCAAATGTATTTTAATGTCAACAGTCAAAGTATCAGGCCTCGAATGGTGTGCAGTTAGACCATTTTTCGTGTCTTTGCAAGAGCTAATATCATCAATACTGTGCAAACGCAGTTCACAAATAGTTACACTGTGCCATATTGACTTTACATTATGGATTTGGTAAAGTGGAAAAATAGTTCCTTTCTGCAAACACTGCCAACACAGATGTGTTAGCAGCAGAAGCAGTTTTACTAGACCTGGCAGCAGCTTTGCATTAGAGGCTTGAAGTCCCACAGTTCCCATACCCTTATTACTTTGTAATTCAACCACTGGAAAGAACTCTCCCATATCCTTTCCCCCACAAAACAAACTTTTTTGTTTCAATGACCCCCGCGAAGAAAACAGCACAAATATGAAAAAAAGTTTTTCTTCCTAACCCATATACTATTTCCACATAAATATGTGGACCCCTTCCTTCTTGCTTCATTACCCTGCATCCCAACCCAACTCTTTGAGAAACCATCAGTTCATCACAGTCACGTTTGTTTTCCAATAACTGGTCATATGCTTCTCTTTTAAGAACAATTTATTAAGTGCAATAGCTACTTTTCAAAAGTTAATAAGATTAGAATAGCCACAGACAACAAAGCAAATAATGGAAGCACCTCATTGGTTTCAAATCCAAGGAGCAACTCTAAGCCAGTCCATTGGCTATCAACCAACTTTCTCAAGCTTAACTCTCAAAAAACAGAATTTCTCCTAATCTCCCCCCCCAAGAACTCCACGGAGACAAAGGATTGGATCAAAACTATCACTGCGTTGAACTGCACGCCAATTGTAGTAGACTCCTCCTTATCACTAGGTATCACTCTAGATAAGAACCTCAACATGCAACATCACATCAAATCACTGACTAAAAACGCTCGCTTCCACCTCAGTTATCTCAGAAAAATGAAACCTTTTCTCCAGAATTCCGACCTCAAATCCGCAGTCCAGTCCTTAGTTATTTCAAGGCTTGAATACGGATGCACCACCCTCGCTGGACTTTCCAAAATCTCAACTGCACCGCTAAAAGCCTGTCTCAATGCCGCAGCAAGACTCATAACAGGGTCTAGGAAATTTGACCACATATCACCACATCTGAAAGCTCTCAAATGGTTACCCTACGAAGCCTGAATCCACCTAAAAATGGCTTGCGTCACACACAAGGCGTTACACCACAACACCCCACAGTACCTAGCCCAAAAACTCACCTTATCCGGGGGAAACAGGCATTCAAGGAGTTCAAACAATCTACTTCTGAAACCCTCACGTTTCAAAAAGTCGAAAACTTCAAACAGATCTTTCTCCGGGGCTGCGCCAAGGATATGGAACTCTCTCCCACCTTATATCAGAAAAATCTCCGTTACACCTCTCTTCAAAAAGGAAGCAAAATTATACCTGATGAGCAAATTCCTACTCTAATTCTGCACAACCACGACCCTGAACCTCAACCACTATCTACCTCTATTGTGGGTTCACTGACCGTAACTGATGACTGTCATGAGCTCGAACTGTATTGCAAGGCTCAGTGCATTTCTCCCCCATTGCTGATACGTGAAGTGTAAACCGACACGAACTTTGAATGTTTTCACTACCTAGAACTAGTCATTTCATTACTGTTACGCCTCGTTACTTTCGGAGTATGTCTTTGTATATGCAATGTTATCCTTTTGAATGTGTTCACCTTATGCCTTGTAAAGCGCTCTGATACCCTATCTTGGGTCTGGTTCGCGCTATATAAAACGATATAAATAAATAAATAAATAAATAAATAAGCAAACTTGTATGGAAGAGAAAGCACAGTATTTGGGTGGTCGTGGCCAGCGCCGATCAAAGATGGCTGCATTGCGCGCTCACAGTGAACGGGCAATTCCCGGACGTTTTGGCTTGACAGAGGGAGTTCAAATGAGTGGTGGAGGAAGTCTTCCGCCACACAACCCCCCCGTCGTCCGATGTGTGGTGCTTTTCGCCTGTGCATCCGAACCTGGAAAGTAGGAACAGCATGTCAGGCACTTGATTTCTTTTGTCTCTCAGATGATTGTTCTCATCATATTTATGGCAAGCACCTAATTTTTGGTCTCACTTTAACTGCAGGGTTCTTACGTTGCTTTTCTTGTTGCATACCCCACTTCTATTCACTTTTCAAGTCATCAATTGGAGATGAGGGAGGAGCCTCGGGATGAGCGGACGGGTGAGCCCGGAGCTCCACACCAGCCCGAGTCTATTGTCGTGAGTTACTGGCGGCCGGAACCGGGGAGCGAGCTGAAACTGGTCCGGTAACTCCACTGACGAAGCAGGGCTGCATCGGATGACTCAAGCACCCACAGGTGTGACGGGTACAAGCTCTGCTACGGGAGCCGGCGGAGGTCGAGCGCCCTCAAGATGGCGCCTCAAAAGTGAACGATGGCCCTGGAGTGTGCTGCGAGGCCTGAGATCTCTGGCCGAGTTTCAGAGGAGCTGCGGGGGGAGAGGAGAGGCCGGCGGGACCAGCACGGTGACCTCGTGTGTATAGCTGGGGCACCCCGACCAGTAAGGAGTTAGTGGACGCATTGAGGCCTGGACCTGGAGATCTGAGTGCGGTGAACTTATCCAGTTTCCGTGATCATAACTTAGCGGGGCCCAGTTTCGGAAATGCTAGCTTTGCCACAGTCGGTTAAAGTTTTAGTGAATTTGGGGCTTAAGAGTGCCGCCGCGAGCTAGTGATGAACTGCCTGACCATTGCACCTGACCCTGATATGGCGGCTGCGCTCCGACTCTCAGCCAAACACTGCGTGCAGAGAACGAGTCCAGGGAAAGTGGCCTGGGTATGCCGCCTGACCTCCATGCACAATAAGAGCCAGTAACGGTAAGCGTGTGGAGCAGGAGTGGGCGCTCTGAGCAGTGGCCTGCTGCCTTTCTAAAGAACTGTACATTGACGAGTTTGGCCCCGGGAGTCGGCCGAGGCTGGGCATCATCAAGATGGCATCCCGGTAATGAGTATCTGACGGGGATTGTGCAACAAGGCCCGATGATCCGTGAGGGACCGGGCAGAAAAAGAGAGCAGTGGGGCTGCAGCGGACTCCGATAGGTTGGTGGTGCCGACACCGGCCACAGTAAAGGAGGTATAGCACACTTCTCGTCCAGCCTGACTCCAAAATGGTGGGCGCCATCCCTCACACAGGACGAGTTCAGGAGGCTTCCCTGCAGTCCCATGGGGGTAAGGAAGACATAAGTAAGGCTCCCTCTACTGTCGTGGGCAGATGTGAATGAAGACACAGGATCGGCGATACATGGGAGCACATAGCCATTGCGTGACCTCAAGATGGCCGCCATGTGAAATTATTACCTTAAGGGGTCCTCCATTCCAGGCACAAATCGTACTGGATAGGCGCCTATTGTTTATCTTCAACCTTTATCAGCCATATAGCCTTGGGCGGACTCTTATGGGATGGCGCCGATGCGGGGGGCCCGATGCACTGGAGCTGCTTCAAGACTCATAAGTGGCCGTACTCTACCCCCAATCTCCCTAAAGTCTGTCGCCCGTCCTCCACATCTTAAGGATTTTCCCCCTGGGGCCCCATTTCAAACAATTTCAAATTTGGCACTGGTCTCAGTGACTATGTGATCCCACCTGGATTTTGGCCCTGCTTACTCTTGACTTTTTGACCCCCATGAGGTTCTCTTCATCCGCTGCCGGTCTACCAGAACCGATCTGCATTCCAGCCCCCTGTTTCTAACCCCCACCCCCATTCCCTCTATCCTCTATTGGGGACGTGTTTCTTCTTAGTTTGCTTAGGCAACTGTAACTAATGTAAGTATGCCAAACTGTTTTTTTTGTTATTCCTGACCGCGGACACCTGAGCAACATGGCTGATGCCCGGTGGAGCTGCTAGAAAGCTATAGAGGAGATCGGCCCAGGTTCACCCCCTCGGCAGTCACCTACCCAGCCGGACATTGGGCACAGTTCTCCTCGTCTCCCCGCTATGTCTTCTTCCTCACCCTCCCTCTGACGAATTACCGTAACGTTGTTTCTTTCCTGTGTTTTACTATGCTCTTGTAACGGATGTAATTTGTAACTTATAACTTGTAACTCAATGATCCTCATGTAAAGCGCTCTGATACCTCCGGGTTTAGCCAGCGCTATATAAAACTCGTCAAATAAATAAATAAATTGTGCTTTACATTTTTTCAACTCTGGGATGCACAGACTACCGGTGACTGAAGGATCTCTGCACAGATTTGGCAGCAGCCTTTTATTGAGGCGGCCCGAATTGCATCACCTCCTTGTTAATGATATACCTTTGTACTGCCCTTTAAACTCTTTTCATAAGGTCACCTGAGCTGACATTTGATTCTTTATTTACGCCTTCTGAGCAAGGGTTTCCTCTGCCTTGATCCTGATTCAGATGATATTTAGATACCTAGAGGAAATGACGACTAGCAAGGACAAACAGATGAGAGAGTCTTAGGAACTGAAAACAGGCCAGAAAAGGCCCAAATATACTCTTCTACTCCTTGAATCACCACTTTAATCCAAACCTAACCAATTGGTCAACATGGATCTTCCCTTGCGGAGACTTGTGGCCTTGCACGACTTGACCCAGAACACGAAAACAAATATGGACCTCATGCAATCGGATATCCATGTTTTAAGGAAAGGCTTCAAGGATCTGGCTGGAAGGATTAGTGAGGCGGGATCATGCATTAACTGCCAGAAAGATGAGAAAGTGAAAACAAGGAAGTGCACGGATAATCTGTGCTTTAAAACTACATCTCTCTCTATGGACATTATAAAGTTAGAAAAACATAATCCAAGGGGCAACCTGAGAATGTTTGAGCTGCCTGAAGGTGTGGAAGATGCTGCTAACTCCTGTGCCGAGATTCTTGAATCATGGATACCTTGTGCAATTAACTTATTCTTTACCAAAGACTTTGAAATTGAGAGAGCTCATCGTATTCCTACTGGAAACCCTCTGCCGAATTGACTTTGCCTAGGAAACATCTGAGAACCATGAATTTTAAACCTCTGAGATAACAACATGTGGAAGAAATACTTAAATACGTAAAGAAACACCAATTGACCATCTGGGAAGGAGCCTAGATTGGTATAGCCCAGACGCACAAAGAAAAAGGCTCAGGCATAAACTTGGTTCTCTTTCTATTCCACATTTTTTTGTGGGTGCATCACAACAAGATCATATTAACGATAAACCTCGACTCCTTAATGACCTGGAAGACCTCTGTAGATGCCTTGCAGAAATCAAACATACTAATATGGGCCAGTAACTCTGGTTTCATGAAGTTTGTCAGCTATTTCATGACTTTTCAGGGTCGCAGATGGATGTTTTACATACCCCTCCTCTCAAGATGTGTCTCTTGGGTGTAAGTCTTATCACTGACACCACTCGATCGCTCTGACCTTTGGCTGCCTTTTCTATAGATAAGCTGTTTTCTAAATTTACATCGGAGTGAATTATTTTAAATTGTTTATGTTCATAGTTTACTTTCATGATATGAAAACACATTTGGCTTCACTTTAATAATTTGTCAACAAAAAGTCATCGTGTTTCCCATTTATTTTATTTCAGTAGGCTTTTTTTGTGTTATTTCAATAGGATTTTTATTGAGATTTGCATAGAAAAGACACAAAACATAAGCACACAAAACTAAACATTTAGTCCTACAGAAACATATAACATGCACAAAGTCTGTGGTTTCTACGATCTATGGTCGTAGATCTTCATGTCCGTTGCACCATTCAGGGAGTCCTTTCGTTGGCGCTTTCATGAGGACATGATGAGGAAGCTGGAAACTTTTGGCACATTCTCTTTAAAAGCACAGCATGTTGGCGACTGCTTAGTCGATTAGACCTATGTTGCGCTTTAGATCTCAAATGGTGGGTGCAGCAGTTATAACTCATGAAATATGGGGTGCAACTCACAAGGAGGGGGCAGGTTTGAGTGCACATTGCTTGCAATCGAACTCTTAAGATGATGGGCTGTGTGTATCCATTATCAGCACTCAGTCTTCGCTAAGTGATCTTGTTTTGTTTTTGTTGTTGTGTCAATGCTTTGCTGCGCCCGTTTGACTTACAACGTGCTTTCTCTTTCTCCAAACTCGATGTTTGTGTTCCTTTATTTTGAGATGCTTTTAGTATTACTGTCACACACACAACCACACACACAACCACACAACCACACACACACAACCACAACCACACACACACAACCACACACACAACCACACATACAACCACACACACAACCACACACATACACACACACTCACACACACACACACACAACCACACACAACCACACAACCACATACACAACCACAAGCACACACAAGCACACACACAACCACACACACGCACAACCACACAACCACACACACAACCACACACAACTACACACACAACCACACACACAGCCACACCCACAACCACACATACAACCACACACACACAACCACACACACACAACCACACACACAACCACACACACACAACCACACACACACACAACCACACACACAACCACATACACACAACCACACACAACCATACACACAACCACAAGCACACACAACCACACACACACAACCACACAACCACACACAACCACACACACAACCACACACACATCCACACAACCACACTCAACCACACACACACACACACAACCACACACACTCACACACACACACAACCACACACACAACCCCACACACAACCCCACACACAACCCCACACACACAACCACACACACACAACCACACACACAACCACACACACACACAACCACACACACACACACAACCACACACACAACCACTCAACCAACCACACACAACCACACACACACAACCACACCCAACCACACCCACAACCACAACCACACACAACCACACACACACACAACCACAACTACACACACAAAGGGAGGAGACACCTGCAGCAGGACCTTCGGCTCGATCAGGACAGCAGAACCACTGGAAAAGGAACCCCTCGGCACGACCTGAGCAGCAAGAAGTTGTCACTGGAGACATCGTGATCCTATGAACAATAGTTTCATCAATGATCTAATCCAAACTGTAAACTGTGACAAATAACATCCCTATATATTGCAGTACCACAAAAACAGCAATAAGCATTGGCATAGGTCTTGCCGTTGGGACCTTATAAGTGTTTTGCCATGCAACAGTTGTTGTTGCACCAAGAATATTGTGCTGCATAACGAAATACTTATAAGGTCCCAAAAGCAAGACCTATTGGCTATGCCAATGCTTGTTTTTGCATTTTGAATTGAATTACTGTAGTTTACAGGCAGGTCCACTGCAATTGCATGGCAATTGAAGACCAATATATCTAGCAATGTTGACTAAATCCTACAGCAAGGAAAAGGAAGTTTAATGGCTGATCATGCAATTGAATTCCATCTTGAGGTATATTGTCTTTCATTATTATTCAGCTATTTTGACATTTTAACACAAATAGATACAAACATATTTACATACCACAAAAAATGCATAGTTAAGAAGTCTAACTACTCTGTCAGAAGATTCTATTCAGAATTGTATTCACCAGTCTCTTGCATGAAAGCACAATTCTGCCATTTTTAGGTCTCGGGACCATCCGGTCGGCAGACCGGAAGTCCGGAGATTTAATGTCTTTGAGAAGAGGGGCTTGCACCCGCCCCTCTTCTCTCCTGTTCTCCATTGGCTGGCCTCGTAAATGCTGGCCAGCCACTGGAGAAGAGGTCAGTCACTCCGATTAGGCCCCGTCCTTTTCGGATCGGGGGGCGTGTTTTTTAAAGAAAGTCTCATTCTCCAAACACGCCCCCGAATCCGAAAAGGACACTGCCTTTCTCCGAGGCATTTCTGCTTCACCACGGAGAAAGGCAGCAAGGCTCAGCTCAGGGCACCGCAGTCTGCCACATTTCCAGCTCCCAAGCCACTCTTCGAGCCTCCGCCGCGGCACAAAAGGCAGATCCCTGCACGTGGCTACTGCCGAATCCCCCCCCCCCCCATCTTAAAGGGATCTTCTGTTTGTTTGGTGATGCATTATTTATTCCTTCATTTCGCTCCAGTGATTCACATGTTTGCATCCCTCTTCCCCCTTCAGCCCTCCATACCTCTGACTGCCCAGCTCCTCGTCAGCCGCCGCTCTTCTGTACCCCGACCGGCTCTACCTCTGCTGCAGCGTTAACCATGCGTTGGGGAATCCCCAGCTCGGTGAACCGCCCTCGCCGTCACGTGATCCAGCCGCCATGTTTAATGAGGGCAGGGCTCGGCACTGACAGTAATCTGCCTCGGTGCGCCTTATCCGACGTGTCTCTTTTTCCTGGATCAGGTTCATGTCGCGCTAATGATGGCGCGAGCCACAGTGTAAATGGTCGCATTAAACGTTTAACCACAACAACTATTGGGTTTGTTTTGCCCATGACCTCGATGGCGGATGGGAGCGGAAGAAACGTAGCATAGACACAGAAAAGAGACAAAAACTCAGGCATGAAACAGACACGATCGGCTATACTGTAGAAAGACTATAGTTTCTTTCAACCTTTGGTCAGAAGAAAGACAAGTCCAACACATATACCAAACGGGGTGTGGTGGGGGCAGCACATTTAAAATGCTTTAAATCCGTGCACTCCGAGCTAGCCCTTGCTCGGATAGTGCCTAGGTGGACAGATAAGTGGCGCCCTCGCTGCTGAATAAAATGAGGCCGCAGCCCCCCCCCCCCCCCTCTGCTAAATACAGCACTGTCTGGTCTCAATCCAAACACCGTCACTCCCGCCCTAACTCACCCGAATCAACCACAGATCAGTCTCATCATGCCCACTTCATGCTGTTTGTTCAGGGAAGCGGGGGGTGGCTACATAATGGGTAATCAGCAAGAACACAAAGGCGATGATCGCTTTACACTACCACAAAGCGTCGATCCATTCAGAAGGCAGTGATGCAATTAACTAATGAAAAGCCTAATGTGCTTTCATGAGCGGGGGGGGCCTGCTTGTAGATAACGGGGCTCTGCGGTCCAACTCTCTCCGTCTGTAATAGTGAGATCTAAAACATGATTTTATCTGATTAATAAAGTCTTGCTAACTTGATTGCCTCTACAAGTACACTGAATAATCCAGGCGAATGCAACAAGGCAGCCTGCTTAACGAAAGGTTAATTCACGTAAACACGACCCTTAAAATAACAGAGTGAACAAAATTAATAAAAGACATTCATGTAGTCTGCCTAACAAAAGCCTGTAGCTCGGGGTTCTCAACTTTCATATGCTGCATACTATGGCAAGCAGAGGAAAATGATGGAACAGGACTCATTACCCTACGTGACTAATATGTAATCGAGAAGCATACCTGCCAAATTGATGAACAATCTCACCGTGTGAGGAGGGAGAGGCCCTTGAAGGGCCTCATGCCAGAAGTACCTACGGGGAACTTTTGAACCACACCCCCAAGCCCCCTCCTCCCCAAAAAAAGCTTGCTGAGGCTGGTGCCAATGTCCTGGGGTTTTTGGCACCCCTTAATGGACTTCAGCAGTTCAAAGCCTCGGAAAACGAGCTGGAAAACCACTATTTACAATGGTTTTCAGCTTGTTTTCCCTGGTACGGTGTGATATCGGCTCCTCTTTGGGAGACCGTGTGATGGGAGCCGACATAGTGTGTCACAGTGGCACCATGTGAGTTGGCAGGTATGGAGAAGGCCAGCGTCGGATTGGTAACGCAGGCACTCGGGCAATGCCCGAGGGGCCAGTGCCTAGTTCTAACTGTTGGCTGCTTTTTGGAGCGGTCTGGGTAGCAGATTTGGGCGGTGTCGCTGTTATTCAGATACAGCCAGTGGCCCAGTGAGTGTCTGAGTGGCCTTTCTGGTGGCAGATGGGTGCTCATTACCTCATGTTTATCAATAGGCAGAGGTGTCACTCCCTTTCTCTCGCTGGGCCGGCCCATTAATGCATGCATACCTAGCGGGGCAGGGGGCCTGAGCAGAAGTGGCCTCACTTGTTTTCAGTCACCAGTGTAAACGAATCCGTGCACTTTTTTGTATCCACCCCCCCCTTTTTAGGTCTCGGGACCATCCGGTCGGTAGACCGGAAGTCCAGAGATTTAATGACTTGGGAGAAGAGGGGCTTGAACCCGCCCCTCTTCTGCCCTGTTCTCCATTGGCTGGCCTCGTAAATGCTGGCCAGCCATTGGAGAAGAGGTCCCGTCACTCCAATCATGCCCCGTCCTTTTCGGATCGGGGGGCGTGTTTTTTAAAGAAAGTCTCATTCTCCAAACACGCCCCCGAATCCGAAAAGGACACTGCCTTTCTCCGAGGCATTTCTGCTTCACCACGGAGAAAGGCAGCAAGGCTCAGCTCAGGGCACCGCAGTCTGCCACATTTCCAGCTCCCAAGCCACTCTTCGAGCCTCCGCCGCGGCACAAAAGGCAGATCCCTGCACGTGGCTACTGCCGAATCCCCCCCCCCCCCCCCCCATCTTAAAGGGATCTTCTGTTTGTTTGGTGGTGCATTATTTATTCCTTCATTTCGCTCCAGTGATTCACATGTTTTGTAGTTCTCGAACATTTTGCCAGCTGCCTCGAAGCTTTTCAGATTTCTCGTCACAAGTAACCCCAGACTGGTGTCGGCTTTTCCCCTTGCTCCCTGTGCCACAGGAAAGAACTCCCATCTTGCTGATGAGGCCTATGAAGACCGAATCGGTCGGCAGTTACCGCTCCCACTGCTTGGATTAATGGATTTACACGCCCCATTGGCTGGTATGCTTTCCTTTGAGGTAACAAAATAAACAAGCATTTACAATGCAACGGTCTCGGCATTGTTAAAGTTAGAGCTATTGGCATTGCTCATCACAATGCCGTTTCTTTAAATGTTTTAAAAACAAAAAACATAAAACAGAAATAATGTCATGAGCAATGCCAATAGCTCTAACTTTACCAATGCCGAGACCATTGCATTGTAAATGCTTGTTATTAATGGAGTCCTTAGTACCTTCCATAGTAAAATAGTTACTGTAAAAGTTACACAGTGTTGCAGCAAACAAGCGTACACATGCATGCTTCTTGTAGTTGTAATAGGAGTAATTCATATGCTCTTTTCAATTCAGATGTGCCCTGTGGTTAAACTATGGTTTATGTGAACGCATCTTTTTCCCATTATGCAGAAGGGTATAGTATATTCCATATATATTTTGTATGTGTCTCACCAGGAGCCGCTGAAGGATTTGACACCTCATACCTCATGTTTGGGATTCTTCTAAACTCACTGTCGTCTTGAAATAAGCTAATGGCGGCCGGCTCAGGTAAGCGCGGTGGGGCGGGGCAAGGGGGGGGGGGGGGGGGGGGGAGGCGAGTCGACAGACGACGGAATGGGTATTATTTATTTAATTATACCTATCCCGTCGTCTGCCGACTTTCCCCCGCTTCGCCGCACCGTGCTTATCTGTGCCGGCCGCTGCTGAAATAACCCCTGCCTTGAGGATGGTGCTGGAATCCTGAATTTATGTCAATAACGAATCAGTTTTTTCCATGTCAAAAGAATCAATCATTCCACACTGTTCAAATGACGTTTTTTTTTGCTAAAGAAATTAGCTCTTGCACAGTCATCATTTGGCACAGTTCTCAAAATCTGGCAATAATGATCGTTTTTCTTAAATTCCTGAACACCAAAAGTCAAGAGATGAGGCCTGACCAGATGACATACAAAAAAGTATTAGGCCCAGTGTAGCACTGCACCCGATTGCACCCGCCTTAGTAGCTTTTGATTGGTTTGAGCAAGAAACACTTTTTTGTTAAACATGAAAATGATGTTGTCGATGGTGGTTTGTGCAGCAAGTACGGCAGGGTCATATTTATGCAGAAAACGCAGAACTCTCAACCAGCCAAAGGGCTGGCAGCACGTTAGTCATACACAAACGGTAATAAACAACTGGAACAGTCCTCACATGGCTAGAATGAAGCCAAACAAGGCCATCTTCAGCAGTTGCTGAATGTCCCCAAAGGTCGAAGCCTCTTTTATGAAGCTGTTGATTTACTTTTCAAATTGGTGCCCAAGTTCATCAAAGCCGGTATTGTCAGTCAAGAGCTTGCCATTCAGTTCCCACTTATTGTGCATCTGTTCCAAATTCTCCCCTTAGCCCACACAACATTCTTGTCGCAGGAATGTCAATGCCGCTCTTTCATGATGTTCAGTAGCTTGGGTACAAAGATGTATCAAATCCTCGTCCACAGCGATTTGTTTATTATAATTCTGCTTACAAGACAAATTTTTCATTTGTTATTCCCCCATCGCAACCCTTTTTCTGACCTTTGGGACTGAGATGTGTCTGCTACTCTGTGGTGTCCATCAACTGCTGCGCAAGGATACCTTGTACCCACACTTGCAACAGCTTGTTTGTTATTATCCTGCTTACGTAGCAACATTTTTAATTATGGTGCGTTTGCCAATTCTTGGGTCCCGCCCCTTGAACTCGCCTACACCATTTCCCTGAGTTACAAGCAAATTTTCAGACGCTTAGGGGCCTATTTTTTTTATACTTGTTTTTATTTCGAGATACACGTAGCAACAATATACAGTACAAGCATACATCACATATATACAGTACATAATTGTATTCCATGTTTTCTTTTTGAACGTGTGACACTTTAATGCCCAAGCATGTATTACAACCAAAATATTTAAAAAATCTGCCCATCCCTATTTTTTTTAAGTATGTGAGTAACAGCAATAATGTTATCAGTAAACACATAACTATTAAAAGGAAGAAACGAACACTGAGCAGCAGTTGTCAGAGCAGAACTCCTCCATATCTTTTGACATCAAGGACAGATGTGATTTTACAGTTATATCCATCCCTCCTCCTTCTCCTCCTAAAATGGATCTTTGGTGTACTGGGTAACGAGGTACCGGGCCCTTGCCCCTGTGTATCCCCCATAATGTATAGTGAAGTGGCGTCTTAGGCCGTATGAGGTAGCCTGCACGCCCTCAAAATAAGATCTCAGATCTCTTTCCCCTGCAGTAACCACTCAAGGGGCTATTTAAAAAAAAAATGTGGACATGTGAGCAGCAAGGTTAATGTGCTTTGCTGCTGCACAACCTCACGGAGAACTCCAGTGAGCAGTTAGGACATTAAACCCAACACAAAAGTCATAATTGTTTACACAAGCCTAGTACTTCAGCAATGGTGTCAGCCATTAAAAGAATAGCGGAATAGGCACTGAATACCCTTTCACCCCGATGACAGCACAGAAAGTGAAACCATTTGACCTTCGAACCCAAAATGCAGTTTATTGTACTTTTTACGTATTTGGCTGCAGCATGTTAATGAGCAGCGATTGTTGAAACAAACAACCATCTACCTACTAAAAAACAAGCACCGGGAAAGATATTAGGGCTTGCCTCGTTGACGTCTTGGCTATACCAGTGCTTTTTGCAAATGCTCTGCAGTATCAATAAAAAACAGTACCAACAATAAGCAAAATATGATTTACCAATGCTGTGCAGCATTGGCCAAAAAGTAGAAAAACCTGTCTAATCACGCGGCTGCTTTTGTTGCTGATGTCATGTATATGCGTGCATGCTTTACCATGCATGCGCGTGTCTGCGAAATAAGGCTGATGTCATCTTCATTGTTTCCCTTGATTGACCAGTCTAAAATGATGGTAGCCACTTAAATCGATAAATAAAGAAAAATGAAATTAAGTGTGCAAAGGCTCTTGTTCTGTAGGGGAGCGCCCGGCAACAAGAAGATAAATATATATATATATATATATATACATATACACATATATTGTGCCCTACTGGTGGGAGTGTGGCAGAGGAGTGGATGCATTGGAGGAGGATACAATAGAATTTAAGCCAATCGGTAGGAGGAGGGGGAAAGCAGCACATTAAGCAGAGAGCACCTCTGAGGAGTAGGGGAGTTTGGCAAGGGTGAGGCACACAAATGAGAGAACTAGAAAACACATGCACTCTCATGCAGTGCTTAACCAAATAAGAACCAAAATAGTTCCCAAAAGTGAGCAGTGGAAGGATACAAGTTATTCAAAAGGATGGTAAAGAAGATATGCTCCAGAGGATGATCAAACACAAGGAGTGGAAGGCAAACCACCGAATAAGAAGCAAGCACATGCATGACAAAGCTATCCAATGGTAAGCAATGGGCAGGCTGTAAGCCCAATGTAAGTTATTGGTAAGCCCACAAAGGTCTGTTGCAACCAGACTGCTTGCACTGTCTGGAAGGTGAGATCTAACAAAGGGCTTTCCTACTTTTTAAATAGCTAAGTAGTAAGAGTGGCTGAAGTGCAGGGGTTGTAAAGTAATCCACAGTAGGTGCATGGTTGCTAAGAAGCAACTGTAGGCATAAATTCCTGTCTCTAACTACATAAATGACAACTAGTTCACACAATTTCGAACTATTTTTAAAACTTATATAGAGGGGCGGCGTAACCTTGGCTCATGATTGGCAACACTTTCTCTAGGTTCTGGTGATGATTCATGTCCGGGACCCAGTGGGTCCACCGAGGGAAACAGGAGAAGCATGTGACTTTCTGTGCTGGAACTGATGGTGCATCAGCGGGCTGTGCGGTGGTGAGCCCCAGATGATGGCTGACCATAAAACAGGAGACAAGTGTGGCTTCCCTTAGCTTGCAGATCGTGAGGACACGTGGCAGTTCTTTGTGGTGGATGGGTCAGTCCTACACCTTCTTGAGCGTATCCTGGCATGGTGACAAATCCTTCCCATGACATTGGGGTATCTGCGGAGAGGTATTACTCATAGTTCATGTAGGGGATCTGGCAGGAAACTGTGCTTTTGGCAGTTGCTATCAACGCTCGCCAGTGTGTGGCGACAGACAAAGCTGGGGAGTCAGGCCTAGGTGCCCCTGGGCTCAGGATAAATTCCTTACATAAAGTGTTGCTACTAGCAGAGCTCGATAGGAAATAAGTGCAATTCCTTGGTAAATTATTGTACAGTATTCCACAGCCTCTGAATGGCCGTGTTGTTTGACTACCATCCAAAAAGAGCATTTATATCCGCTTTGCCAAATGTTCCAATTTATAAGCTCGTTTAGTTGCTCATTTTGCCTAGCACTGGTGAATCTTGACCTGGAGACCTCATGGCAGCGTAGCTCCTGGGCCGAGGGTTTCCGCTGGCAATGCCAGCAGAGGCTTCATCTGCAGCAACCTATTCTGTCCTGAAAATCTAATGCAACACCTAATGTGATGCCTGGGAGGAGCATGACTTTAGGAGTATTTGTGATGAGTGTTTGGATCCTCTTTTGCAAGAGATGCTAATATAGCCACCAATCAGGAAATGTGGATCAGTTTCTTTGATCAGGAAACCATTTAAATGTGTTTTGATATTTTTTACATATTTTAATATTTTATTTTTTGCATAGTTTTATTCTGCTTTATCTGTTACTATACATTTTAATGATTTTTCAGGGCTAAACAGTACAATGTCTAATTTGGGTTCAGGTATGCCAATCTTGAAAATAGTATAACGAACGGTAGGGAAAATTATTTTCGACTAATTATTCCATTCTGTTCACTAACACCTTAGTGAATACAGCATTGAAGATATAAATTAATTTTGTCGATTTTCATTTTGCCCAGGAACTACTGAACACATTTACCCTAGCAAAGTACACGGTTTAATCTCGATCCAATTCTGCAGTCATGCTACGTTTGGTATCATTCTGGCCAGGTGATTTTGGGAAACAAACATCTAACTTATAGGACTTCGACTTTGAAATTTCACGTTTGATACTCCTGAATATAGCGTTCCACCCTTGATCATCTTCCACAAAGTTTGAGACAATCAATCTTAGTTGTTTGTATATATTTTTTGAAAAGTTTTGAGAAGAGTTGTCAAATACATCTATGTTATTAGCAGTGTCTATCCTAACGAAGCTGCTTCAATGGCGACTGTAGTTCATAATAGTTGTTAATACGTAAAACCACTGAAAAAGGTGACCTCAGCCATCATAACCCACCTAAAAATGAATGTTTAGTATCATTTTAAATTGTCTGCAGGAGCGGTATTTTTCCATTGGTGACCATAACTCTCAATTGCAGATCTTATGAGAGCCATAGGCCTGGTCGTCGTCTTCTTGTCATGAAGGTTTGGCCTGCTGTTTTCCCGCTGCCACCATGTTGTTGTGGCGGTAGCCAAGCACAAAAAGTTCACTGTAGAAGGATGAAACAGAACCAAGAAAATGGTTCCTTTAGAGAAAAAATTGTATGAGAGAAAAAAAACCTCTGTAAACAAGCAGGGCATGAAACAGCAGGACAATAAGGAGCAAAAGGTACAATTCAGGCTTTACAGAAAGCAACAACCAGAAGAGTCTTCAAGTGAAGTAGTATCTCGCTGAATTGTAAAACTGAACGCCATAAATAGCCAGGTCTAAACCATGTCCTAATTGTAGAAAAAAGGCTACACCATTGGGATTAAGAGTAGGTGCTATCTTGGACTGGCAAGCTTGAGAGAAAAAATTCCATCAAAGTTGTATGGTTTAAAGGAACAAAAAAGTGGTCTCTGCGATGCATATCGTAGTCAAAAGTAATTGTAATGTACTGTATTGCAAGTGGAACCGAAGTGGTCTCAGCATCCTGGCTTTGATTATAAGCTTGAGGAACTTCTTTGCTGTGTTGACTGCTGCATGGTTTTGTTATTGCAGACGTGGCCCAGAAGCCCACACCGGACCACATACAGGGCAGACAAAAAAAAAGCCTTTGTTCAGCCAATAGGTCTCCTATTTGTAACCTCTTGGTTTTGCCAATTTATTTCTGCGATGGTGTGCTGGATAGCTAAATAGTCAACTAAAAAATGCTTTTTAGCGCATCCACCCATGTCATTTTGTTGACGCATGGGGTGGGGAGAAGCACATGGACTAGAAAGGTACGTGTAGCTGTTGCGGGGATGCAGGCATGTGAGAAATCAGGGGGCTAGCGGCATGCAATGTGTACGAGAAAGAGCAACACAGAATGTGCTGGGTGGGAGGGAGAGCAGTACACGAGTTAGATCACTGAAAAACAAAAAAAAGTAAAAAAGAGGAAGCAAAGGCAATACAAGCAGATAAAGAAAAGGCAATGTAGTAATTGACAATAAAGTCGACCATCGGTAAGCCAAGGGCAGACTCTAAACTCATTGTAAGCTGACAACAAGTTTTTTGCCAACAAACCGTGAATGCAGGCTGGTAGGTGAGACATAAATAAAGGGCTGTAAAACCAGCAAACAACACTCCTGATCTCAAGGGTTGCGCACAGAGTGTAGGCAGTTCCTCTCTGACCTTGCCAATGTGCACATTTTGAGCATGAACAAGGCCCTGCGGGAACAGAGGTAATTAGCAGCTGTGTAGACCAGAGGTTTTTCCTTTTTATTACTTAATCATAATGTTCGTTTATACAAGCACCATCATTTATCTATTTTAAGTTAAATGTTTTCCATTCCACCCAATGTGCTTATTTTTCAAGTGTTTATGTTAGTGATCTTGGCATGGTGGACAGACCTGTTGTTGTCATTGACACCCTAGATGTCACAAATCCTGTGGATGGATACAGTTGCTGTCCCATCATCCATCAAAACTGCCCGTTTAGGATGACATCACCCACTGCCTTTACAAGCTAGATAGACCTTTGTTTTTTCTGTATAGGAAATCCAGAAATACTATTTAGGCACATCCCCTGTCAGCTAGGGGCAGTCAGTGTTTGTATCCCTGGCCGCCGTCCTCATAGAATCATTCCTTTAGCTTCGTAAATGACTTCTGCATGTCTTTAACAGCATAAGCTCTTGAATTAATCAAGGTGTAATAATTCAGAAGTAGAATTAAATTCATTAGACCA
Organism: Triturus cristatus; assembly: GCF_964204655.1. Classification (NCBI taxonomy): domain Eukaryota; kingdom Metazoa; phylum Chordata; class Amphibia; order Caudata; family Salamandridae; genus Triturus; species Triturus cristatus. The sequence continues at coordinate 456,610,646 of NC_140592.1, read as the reverse complement.
ATGGATCCGCACAACTGCTCCACTAATCCTATCATCAGCCCCAGTGTGAAGGTGCGTGGAGATGAAAGCCCATATGGCAGCCATCCAAGTTTCGAGCAGTAGGATGTTTCTGATGACAGCAGCGGATGCTACTTTGTAATGGAAACATGACGTATCTGGTGAAGTCCTCCTAAGAGCTGGCCATGGTTGCACCTGAAACCCTGCCCTCTTACCCTTAGCGGCAATGATCTCACTTTGGCCCAGCCACCTTTGGTTTTCTATTAAAATCTTTGGACACTACTATTGCCATTCTGACATCGAGCCCAAGTCGAATCAAGTAACTTAAAAGTTGCTGCGATCCTTTCGAGGCAATAATTATTAAAAGAAAAACATTGCAGCTCCCTAAGTTAGTTGTATTTTCTCCATTTGTTGAAGTAAATGGTACACTATGGACATTTTTAAAAAAATAATATGTTCTTTTTTTCAAATATGTGTTTTAAAGCAATGGAGGTAGTACTTCCCTGCAGCTCTAATCATCTGATACATTAAGGTTACCCAATGGTTAACCTCAGTACCTAATAGGTTGCATTAAGGACTCCGCCCATAGTATTGATCTATTGATTTTTTGCTTTCTTGCCAAAGTACTATGTACATATTAATTGCATGTAATTAAATGGGAATCATATGTTCTGCTGTGTTGTTTACTTGTACAGTGCTTTATGTCACACTAAGAGGACCTTAACGTGCTGAGGTGGGACAGGAGAGATGGAAAAAAGGAATGAGTGAAGAGGACAATGAGGGACTGAGAATGGAGTCTTGTGGATATTATGATCTTCCTCAAAATACTTCTATATCTCCAGACAGTGCAACACTGTTGTAAACGGCCAGACTTTGGCGCCTGGTCGGCTGGTTTGGGAAAGAAAGAGCCAGAGCTGCTAGCAGTAGGGTTACTACTTAGCTCCATGTAGTCAGAAAACCTTCTTTCCAGTGTCTGCTTTTCTATTAAAAGTCATTGTAATCAGAAGTCACTCCAATTGATTGATTCATTGGAAGCGAATCATTGACAACAACCCCTGGAAGACCTTGGATTTTGTATTGAGATTTTGTCTTATATATTATACTTGTTTTCCAACACACAAACAATAGAGCAGAAAATCTAGCTTCAATGTGGCAACTATTTAATTATAATGTTTATTTTGGTGCATTTATCAAAGGTGCTCAACAATGATAATGTTAGAGTGAATCAGTAGCTACAGCCGAGTTGCATCTGACTAACTGTGGCCTGACAATGGTCTTTCAATAATGAAAACAGAAAGGTTAGGAGCAGAGCGAGTAAACAGTGGAAGATCATTCCACAAATGAGGAGAAAATAGTGTGAGGAAGATAAAGTGTGGAGACGCACACGGAGGACGAGATAATTCAAGAAGGATATGAGAACCAGGACAAAGAGAACAAGGGTATACAAATAAATAAAGGAACATAGATCAGATGGGACAAGAGAGGGAAGACACTGAAAAATATTACAAAGATATTGGAGGCTAAGCTGAAAGAGAGTGGTAACCAATGAAGCTGAGCTAAATGAGAAGACATATAAGCGCGATGTTTAAGGGTAAAGAGAATATGGGCAAAAGAGTTTTGAATAGTTTGAAGCCGGGAGAGTAAGGATTTAGGGATGCCAACATATAAAAAAGAAGAATATTTAATTTGGAAAGGACCAGGCACTGCAGCAGAAGTTTGATGGAGGAGAAGGTTTGGAACGATTTCATTTTCTAGATAGTGTAGATAGATACTTATATGACAAGATGTGTGCACGGAAAGACGTTGATGTACAAAAATTCAGAGCTGCATCAAAGATAACACAAATATCTGTAGCTAAGGAGGAGAAAGCAATAGTAGTAGAGAAGAAAAATTTGGAGGAGGGGTAAAATAGCAACGGAAGCTGAGAGGAAGCGGAGGATTTATGTCTTCATAGGTTTGCTTTGATAGCACATAAACAGGCAGAGATACAGTCTTGCAGGGAGTGATAAGGAATAAAAAGTGAAAAAAAATTTGAGCCTCATCAGCATAGAAATAAAAGTTAAAAGCAGAGGACAAAATAATAGAAACTAAAAAGTAGAGGTCTGAATCATGAAAGTTGGAAGGGGGAGGGATACACCATAAAGAACAGGGGGGACAGAAGATAGAGCTGGTGGTGATTTGAGATATGAGTACAACCCAACCAATTAAGGTCAATACCAGAGATACCAATAAGAAAGGAGGGATCGACCATGTTCAAACAGCTTATGAGAAACATAAGAATTGAAGAAGGTTTGTTATGCCAAGTATGAAATAAAGAGTTAGAGGCTAAAAAGAGTATAGAGTACATAGTGACCAGCGTGACAGCCCAATTGAACTAGGGAGAGAAGGTTATTCACTGTCATAATGCATGGACTCAGGCATACCTGTTTACGCCGGGCAGGCACAGAGGCTCACTCCTTCAACTTCAATGGTGCGCCTGTATTCTGCTGCAAAGCCAGTCCTCAGTACTTCCAGAGTGTAGGCGCAGCTTTGAGTGAAGCTTTACAGTTGCGATGCCTAAACAATGTGAAACATGCAAGTAGAAACAAGATAAACTACATTCCCCAGAGTCGTCGCAGAACTCCCAAGACTTACAGTGGTACTGGTCATGAGTATAAGTTCTTCATGGTTCAAAGGATTCGTTGCTGAGCATTTGTTATATTTATTTTTGCAACTAGCTCTGTATTGGTATTTCTTCTGAGGTCTAGGTATACATTTGCGCAAAAAGATTAAGATAAACAGTGACATCTTGACATATTCAGTGGCAGCTGTACATTAAGTATACACATCTTGTTACAATTCTGAGCCAGAATCAATAATAAGAAACAATAACAAACTTGTGTTACTCGCATTTTCTCAGTATATAGTCTGTTATATTCTAATGTCATCTTCCCTCCCCAACCGTGTCTCCCCCTCTCATACATTCCTATAGCAAAGACTTGGTATTCCACGCTGTTAAATATGCATGTTAACAAACGACCTCTTAAGCCATAGCGTTCTGGGTTCCCCATACCGTGTGTCATACATGGCCACTATAAGCCAGATCGTATATAAATTGGCCGCTACGAGTTACAGCCTCCCTGTCGCATTCATGGAGGCATTTCATCCGACTTAGCTTGCAGTGCAGTAATAGTGTGCCCCCTTCCTCGTTTGTTGATATATGTGGGTCAGTGGGTTAAGTTCTGCGATGCACCATTATATCAGCTCCTGGACCCATCTGAAGACTGGAGGAGCTGTACCGGTCCTCCACCCTATCGCTATGCTCCACTTTCCCAGGATCAGGGCCAGGTCCAAAAATGTATTAGTGTATTTGGCCTTGTCAATCTCCCCAACAGACACCCCTCTCCTGTCATGTGTAAGGGTCTTCCTGTGAGGTCTGCTAGTAAATACAGTATTGCTCTCCAATATGCTTGTTGTGTACAGTCCCAGTTGCCTGGATATTGGAATTCATTGCCCTTTCATCAAGAGTTGTCAAGAACCTTGTTCGCTGAGTAGTATTCTGGATAAGCATTGGACACCAAGGATTTAGACTTTGATTTCCGCTTTGTTATTTGAGTCATCTTATCAAGCATCATGAACTCTGTACATTGGAACCATCCTTTCTAGGATTACAACCGTTAGCTGCTAGGAGCTGCTAGTGAATCCTCTAAATTGTGCAGACTTAGTTTAAAGCACTTGACTCACATTTAGAATTGACCTCTTTTGTGCGGAGGACTAGACTTCCGTGTCTTCCACCCTATCTGTACATTGCGGTTGACGAAACTGTTCCGTCCTCCAACTAAAGAGAGGAAATCCCTATGGTTCTCGCACCAGTGGATTCCCTTTTTATGGTGTAAGCTCAGGCTGATGTTATTAGGGTGGAAATTGAAACTAAAAAGAGCAGTTTGCCTTCTTTGAATTTCACTGTGTTTGGAGCACAGCTCAGGCCCCCCTGAGCACCGATCACAATAAGAAAATCTCCACTTTCCAATGACATGCGTCTCTATTGGGTTCCTGCTAGGGTTTTGTCCCAAAAGGCGATCCCTAAGCAGGCATCTATCTACTCGACACCAGGGAATATTAATTGTAGAGGTGTGGATTAGCTGCTGCAAGCATGTGCTCTTTCTCCCCCACCCAAAAAAGGTTGCACACAGACTTTTTGACCCCACTCTGGGTTTATTCGTGTTTTTACCCCACCCTGCCCCGCTGGTTTGGGCAGAGCGGCTGCTAAATGCTTGGGATGTTCTTATTAGGAATAAAAGGGGTGGGAGCCGGCCTTACTTGCAGTGGGCCATAGCCAACCACAAAAGGCATACAGTCTATTTGACCAACCATAGAGTGCAGATTTGGGAATTTACCCGCAATCTGCACTCTCCCTGGGGTGGTGGGGGGCAGGATATCCTGCTAGATAGCAGGGATGTTTTTATTCAGTCCAGGCAACAGGCTGCACCTCCCACCTCTAAAAAAAACAACAGTGTTTCCACCCCCTTGGGGACAAATTGGAGCATTAACCCCCAATCTGCTCTACTTGGGAAGGCAGAAAGCCCACTACATGCCTAAGAAGGAGATTTGAGGGGAAAAATGGGGTGGGCTCCTACCCATCCTTCTACTCCTAAAGGCCAGCCATTGTGTTGTCCCCCGTTCTCAGGGGACCAGGGGGAATATGGATTTTCTTCCCTATCTGCGCTCCCTCGGTTGGCTAGAAAGCCCACTAGCCACCAGGGTTGTTTTATGTTGTGTTTTTTTTTTTAAACAGTTGTAGTTGGAGCTAGTCTGACCTGTCATCAAGCCACCACCTCAAACCTAAAGGTCAGATAGTCTTTCATTCTCAGTGGGATGGGGTGGGCAGATTGGGGAATTTACAGAGAGTCAGCTAGCTACCAGGGCAATCTATGTAAAAACAAAACTACAGGAAAGAATGGTGTTGGGGCTTGCTCGTCCAGGCATCAGGCTGTACCCTCTCTCCCAAAATCCAAACAATTCTGTCTCTTTTCTCCTCCCCCTCAAATCCCATCCTATTGGGTAAATTGGGAGATTTATCCCCAGACTGCTCATTAGATTGGGTGGGCTTGGGGGTGGGGTGGGAAGTGCCCTCTAGATACCAGCAGTAGATCTGAAAAAAAAAGGGTTGTGGGACGGTCTATCTTGCCATAGGTACGCACTCTCTACCCTTAAAGCGCAGACATCCTTTCTGCCCCCTGGAGATAAATGGGAGATATACACCCGATCTGCCCTCCCCAAAAGTGCACTTGACACCAGAGGACTCATTACATTAAGCACCCGAGGGGTGCAGCAAGCTATTGCACTTGATCCAGCCCTGCTCTGGACACTTACTAGTGCAGAAGAGGCCACAGCTTCTTCTGCAGCCCCTCCTACAAATGCATCATGCCAGTGCGCATCATGGACTGACATAACCATGAAGAGACCTTTGCATGAGGGCAATACTCCAGGCATTGCTCCATGCAAATGAAGGAACAATTTGCTTTTGCCCCTCGCCTTATTATAGATGCAGGTTTAGAGCAAGAAACCTCTTGGGGAATACACTCCCTGTGCGCTATCCTAGTCACACAGTCAGGGCTGGGCTGTCAGGGCTGGAGGAGGGTACAGGAGACCTCCCTGTCTTCCAGGAACAACTGGCCCTCCTCATGTGAAAGATAAAGCCGCATTTTAAAACTTCGACATGTTTCACCAATGCCCTCATGCCTGGCATGTACGGTGAGTGTTTTGCTTTTTTATGTAGTTGGATACATTGCACAGCTGATAGCACGGGGCAGTAACTCAGCCAACTTCAACCATTGGCTAATTTACTGTGAGTGACAACATTCTGCTATTTTACAAGGAGCACATCTACCAACTTAAGTAGTTACCTTCACTACAAGGAGTCTGCTTTATTAGCTTTAATATTTTTTGCACTGAGCCATTTTGTTGTATTTTGATAAGGAACAGAAGCTTGTCCAACAATAATGTTTTACTAAAAAACAGAACAACACAGTCAATGCCACATATATTTACAGCTTTGCCAGTGCTTGTTTCCTACTTACTGTCATTGGTTTTTGATTCAATAATTATTTTCTTTGAGAAGACTATGAGCGATATACATAAATGATCACGTGCTGAAGTCAGAATGTTGTCTATTTTTGAGATTTTTTTCTTTTTCCAGGTTCACTACTGGGTTTTAATCCTCTACACCCAGACCCCCGCCCCATAATGCAAGTACGTATAAACAAATAGGAAATATTGACAACCACAAAACTGTGATTAAAAGTGTTTTTGTAACGTTACCTGTTCCTGAAAGCTGGGGAGACAGTGATTTTAGCACAACAAAACTTATGTTTTTTTTTTTTTTTTTTTTTTTTTTTTGAAACCGTTTATTGCAGTTTATAGAAGTTACAGGTATGGGCCTACAACCACCCGGCCGGCCGCTAGAGCATCAAAAGCATATTACATACATACAGCAAAAAATTTTCTCAGCGGTGCACAGTAGGAAAACAGGAGTGATCAATGGTGCAGGCCTCAAAGCTCCATGCCCACAGTACGGTTCCATTTTCTTAAAGCAAAACAACGTAAACAAACCACAACCGCAAGGCAACCCTCGATCCAAAGTGACAACACGTGCTCCATAAGTGGGGGATCCACACCAGCAGCAAAATTCTGAAGAGGGGGACGGGAGTAGATCAGGGACTGGGGGACCGCGCGCCCGCGGCCAAGGGAGGGGCGCCATCTAGGGAGACGGAGCCGGCGAGGCCGCCGGTAGCAGCGGCGGCTCACAAATACCCCCGCGGTAGGCGTTCCAGGGGCCCCAGAGTTTCATCCACGCCCCAGGCTTACCCCTCGCCACATACACCACCTTTTCACGAAACATACACCAATCCATATGCTCTTTCCAGGCCGACACCGCAGGGGGCCTCTGGGATCCCCACAATTGGGCAATATCACGCTTGGCTATCATGTATCCCAGAGTCACCCACCGCGCCTGCGGGACCGAGTAGTCATTTGGTTCCCAGACATTCAGCAAGCATCTCCTCGCTTCAGGCAGCAGCGTGACACGCGTAACCATTCGTAGAACCTCATGCACACCACGCCAGAATCGCTCCACCTTCGGGCACTCCCACAATATATGCATGAAAGTCGCCAACGCACCACAGCCACGCTTACACATTCCATCACCGGCAAAACCCATACGTAAAAGCCTTGGCCCCGTCACGTAGACCCGGTGAAGGATCTTGAGCTGGACGAAACGAAGGCGAGCCGGGATGGCCACCTCTTTCGGAGAGGCCACCGCGGAAATCCAATCCTCGTCGTCCAGCTCCAGCCCGTCGGCAACCCAGGCCTCGCGGAGACTAGTCAGCAGACACGATCTATCGTTAATCAATTTTTTGTATATGAGGGAGATCGTGCTGTCCGGGACATGGCCATCTAGCACTCTGTCCTCCAGGGGGGAAGACTCCGGAATGGATGCAACATCCGGGAAGACGGAGCCCAGCGCATGGCGGACCTGTAGGTACCGAAAGTACTCACTGCCCTGCAGCTGAAACTCCGCCTGCAGCGTCTCAAAAGTTTTGAATCCCCCCCTCGTCCAGAGATCTCCCACCGTGCTGATTCCGATCGTGTCCCACTTCTCGAAGCCCTTCGACGTCCACAGGGAGCCCAACCTCTCAGATGCATACAGCGGAGACGCTCGGGTCAAACGGTCCTTCCACCCCATAGCTGCATTAGCCGCGTGCCAGACACGCACCATGACACGCGTCGGTCCCGTCAAACGGGAGTCGGGCGCGCCAGAGTAGAGCGCTCGATTATAATCGCCACCGGGCAGAAGCGTCCGGTCCATCTCGAATGCCGGGTTCAAGGCGGGCCCGTAAAGGCCATGATTAATTGCAGCTAGTTGGGAGGCCCAGTAATACCGTTTGATGTCCGGGAGGGCGACCCCTCCGTCGTACCACGGGAGCGTTAATTTAGCCAGAGCAATACGCGGCCTCCCATCCCAGAACAGGCGCCGCTGGAGGCCCTCCACCTCGCGAAAGTAGCGTGCCGGGACCAAGTCCATGGTATTCTGGAGGGCGTAGAGGAAGCGCGGCAGGGACATCATTTTAAATAAGGCCGCTCGGCCGAGCGGCGAGAGCGGCAGACGCCGCCAGCGCACCACGTCCTCCCTCAGACGCTGGAGGGGGGGCAGCAAGTTCCGCTCATAGCGGGCCTCCGGGTCAAGAGTGATATATATACCCAGGTACCGGAAACCCTGGGAGGCAATCTGGATCGGACAGTCCCGTGGCAGGACCGGGGCCTCCCCGGAGAGCACATAGACACAGGATTTCGCCCAGTTGATGACCAGGCCTGAGTTGCGACCGAAGGAACGCAAAACATCAACCAGGACGATCAGTGACTTGCGCGGGGAGGCGAGATACAAAAGGATATCGTCAGCATAGAGAGACACGCGGTCCTCATGCTCGGGGGTCCAGCGGAGACCACGGATAGAAGGGTGCCACCGCAGCCATTCCGCCAGGGGCTCCATGGCCAGGGCAAACAGGAGAGGCGACAGGGGACAACCCTGTCGCGTGCCCCGCCCCAGCGCGAATGGGGCAGATACTCGCCCATTCACCACCACCTGCGCCAGCGGGCCCGAATAGAGCAATTTGACCCAGCTGACGAAACCCGGGCCGAACCCAAACTTCGCCAGCATCGCCCAAATATATGGCCATTCGAGCGTATCAAACGCCATGGTGGCGTCCAAGGACGCCAAGATGGCCGGCTCCCGCACAAATGGGACACGCGCGAGCACCCCGTGCAAGCGCCGCAGATTAAGCGCCGTGTTGCGGTGTGGTATAAAGCCCGATTGGTCTTGGTGGACCAAATCGCCCACCACGCCAACCAACCGGTTGGCCAACACCTTGGCGAGGATTTTGGGCTCCGCGTTCAAAAGCGAAATCGGCCGATAGGATGTGACCCGTTCACGGGGCTTCCCCTCCTTGTGGATCACCACAATTGTAGCCAGACGCTGGTCCGGCGGGAGGGAGCCCCGCGAGTGGGCCGCAAGGAACATCGCGCGCAGGTGGGGCGCCAACACATCCGGGCGCAACTTGTATAGCTCAATGGGAATACCATTGGGGCCCATGGCCTTGCCGGATGCAACCGAGCGAATAGCCGAGGCAATTTCGTCCGAGGTGGGAGGGGCGTCCAGCGAATCCCTGTCCTCCACCGTAAGGGAGGGCAGTGCGATGTCCCGAAGCAAGGCCTGGGAATCTTCCTCCGAGCAGGGAGAAACCGGGGAGTAGACTTCGCGGAAATAATCCGCGAAGCAGGAGACAATGGCGTCCGGCTCAGTGACGCACACACCATCCACGCTCTCAATCAAAGGCACCACGCGGCTCGCTCTCCCCCTCTTGTCCAACCACGCAATCAATTTGCCAGCCTTGTCACCCACATCATACAATCGCCCCTGCTGCTCTCTACTGAGGCCCCTGGCCGCCTCCGTGACGAGGGCCCGATAGGCCGCCTGCTTTAAATGCAAAACATGCAACTTGGCGTCTGTTACCCCGCTCCCCAGGTCACCCTCCAGTTCTGCAATCTCGGCCTCAACCCGGGTCACCTCCTCCCGCTCGCGCCGCCGGGCATTGGAAATTAAGGAGAGGGCCTCCCCTCTAAGAACCACCTTGAAAGCCTCCCACAGGGAGATGGCAGACGGGACCGACCCCACATTCTCATCGAAATAGCGCTGTAAGGATTTGATCAAGTCGGCACGAATGGTGGGGTCGCGCAAATACCATGCATTGATCGGGGCCACTCTGCCATCCCCCCTCGGGAAGACATCGAAATGCAACAACAATGGGGAGTGGTCTGAGATACCCCGTGCCAAATGGCGCACCTCCCCCACCCTCCCTGCATGGGCCGCCGGGACAAGGATGTAATCAAGCCGCGAGAGGCTACCATGGGCCCCCGAGTGGAAGGTGTACTGTTGCAATACGGGATGCTTTAAGCGCCAGCAATCCACCAGGCCCAGCGTGTCTAAAAGGCCGGGCAGCCACGACTGTGCCCGGGGGAGGTCCCTAGGGGGATGGCGATCCATAGACCCAGAGGCAACCGCGTTAAAGTCCCCTCCAACCACCAACAGGCCACCCGGAAGGTCCAGAAGGAGGCGCCCCAGGTCCGCAAATGTAGTGGCTTGTAACCCAGGCGGGACGTACACTGATATAAAGATAAACACTCTACCCTCCATTCGTCCCACCAGAACAGTGTAACGTCCCCTCTCATCATGGCGCACCTCGTCAATCTCCAACGGGAGCGAGTTCTTGACCATAATACCCACCCCCCGCGAGCCCGAAGTGAAGCCGGAGTGGGCCGCTAAACGATATCCCCGCCGATTCATTGCATTGAAGGTGTTACCTATAAGGTGTGTCTCCTGCAGGAAGACAACATCTGGTGAAATACGTTTTAAATACTGCAGGACCACACCACGTTTAATCCTATCCCCCAGGCCGTTAACATTCCATGACAACACAATCAAATCCCTACCCCCCATGATACGTCAAAACAATCGGTCGCCCCCCACCGAGCATCTTAGAAACAACAAAACAGTTGCGGGTTTGCCCTGCGGTGTTAACAAACAACACACCCCCCCCACCCCCCGGTCCCAACAGAACTCCCCCCTCCCTGCACCCCTGCATGAGCCCAGACAGCCCCCCCAAAGTGCAGTGTGCCTGTCGCCCCGTAGCTAAGTACTAACTAGTCCCCCAGAGGAGGAGGGAAGCCCCCAGCAGACCCCACCCGACCTCCATGGGAGGGGAACATACGAAAGCAATATATGGTAAAGGAGTAATATCCCGAGCAAGGCCTATACAGTCACCCCTCAATTCTGATCCGGCGGGCCCTCCCCGCCAGCCGCGCCCCCCCCACCCCGATCTCCAGGCAAAGTATCTAACCAGTCCCCAGCCGCCTCGGGCCGGTCGAAGAAGTGCGTACGGCCATCCACCTCCACCCTCAGCTTAGCCGGAAAGAGCATTGAGTACTTGAGGTTTAAGTCCCTTAGGCGACGTTTAATACCGAGAAAGCTCTGTCGCTGCTTCTGGACCGCCGGAGTAAAGTCTGGGTAGAAGTGTACATCCATGTTGTCCAGCCTGACCGGTCCCTGTTGCCTGGAGGTCTGGAGGATGGCGTCTCTGTCCCGGAAATTAAAAATCCGGGCAATAATAGGCCGCGGCGGGGCACCGGTCTTAGGGCGGCCCCCAGGGACCCGGTGGGCACGCTCCACCGCAAAAAGCTTACTCAGCCCCCGGGGCTGGAGATGGGTCAGGATCAATTCTTCCACAAAGAGATCTGCCGCCTCCGCCTCTCGGCCCTCCGGCACACCAATAATGCGAACATTGTTCCTCCGGGCCCGACCCTCGGAATCCTCCAGTCGCCGGTCCATCAGGGCGCTCGCCTGGCCAAGCCGGCGCACCTCCTTCTGGAGGGCCACCACGTCCGTCGTGAGGCTCGTTGTGGTGTGGGCCAGGGAGTCAACTCGGTCGTTCGTTTTTGACAAGTCTGCCCTCACAAGGCCCACATCCACCAGGACAGAGTCAATTTTTTGCGCCAAGGTATCGAAACGCTGGTCCACCGAGGCCTTCATCTCTGCGATGGCGCCCATGACGTCCCGGAGGGTCAGATCCACCGGTTGGGCAGGTGCTTCCGTCGGGCCCACCAGGGACGACCGCGCTGTCTCCGGTGAACCCTTCTGGAGCGTATAGCGATCCATACTATTGGCCTGGTGCGCCGTGCCACGGCGGGTTGTCTTCATCTTCGCCCGGTCGCCATCTTGTTTGGTGGACATGCTGGCCCTTACACCGTCGTGCCAAAATCTCCAAACGGGCCGCCACACCAAGTCACGGGTGTCAGGGGGGGGGACGGGGGCGACCACCGGGCAGCGGGTCAACCCACCGCCGGCGGGTCAGCCGGGCACCTGGACAAGGCAACACCACCGCACCCCGCTCCGCAGCCCGACCCCGCCTGAGGCAAGGAGGGCGCAAAAGCGAAAGTGAAAGTGCGGGGTATGCGAGTCGCTCAGCCCCGCTCGCCGTTGTTATTCACTTCGTCCCCGGATCGCCCCACTACTCCAATCCGGGGGGCCGGCGAGGAGAAGGCCGCAACCTTCAATCGATGCTCCCACCGGTATTCGGGGTCCGATTCGAGCCCAAAGAACGGGCGGCGCCTCAGCTCGGGTTCACCGACACAGTCCCCTCAACAAGGACAGGATATCGCCAGGATTAATTCAGGAGGTCGCGGAGGTCCTCGGGAGCCTCGCACCTACGCGGCCATCTTGGTTGCGCGCTAGGCTCCTCCCCCAACAAAACTTATGTTGATGACATTTTGTGAAAAAATATATACATTCTTACACAACACTTTTTTCCAGTTTTTCTAAATGATTTATTTTGGCTGTTTCCTCAGTTCCCATCATTGGAATCAACAACCCACCATGGGATGGGTGCAGGGTTAGGTCTGTGATTAGACCCTGCCCGCTAATCTTTCCCAAAAAGAACAGATGATGGACGGAATGCTGAATTAATCATTCACCCCCAGTCATAGATCTGGGTTAAAGCCATCGTTTTTTTGCACGCCACACCGTTCCAGTTTAGACCCAGCCATATGCAGATCAGTCTTGACCCTGTTACCTATGGGAACAGTCCAGCCCGAACTGCCAATCCAGGTCCACCCTGGACCAGAAACAAGCATCCTGGGACCGGTTTCGGGGTAACACCCCTCATCTGCCAGGCTAGCTTGAATCTGGTGGCGTTGGGAGCACCGTACCCATGTCTGGGCATTCCCTTCACACTTAGGGCGACAAATGCAAAAAGAACAGATGACAGAATGTTGAATTTATCAAACATTCACCCCCAGGAATGTCAGCCAACCTCAACTGTACATGTCCAAGTAGGGTTTGGCAAAGTACTTGGCCTGCAGGAAGTCCCTGCACCCACCCCTCTCCCATCAGCCATCCCCCACTTCCAATTTTGGCCTTCTGCTTGTGCTCTTAAGACTTGCACTTGTAGGCTACATTACCTTCTGTGGAAGTTGGCAATTTATTTTACGTAGTGGATCCTTTGTGATCATGGGGCCCTTGTACTTTATTTAGCAATGTTCCCCCCGTACCCTCTATAATTCCTGTGTGCCATCTCTTTTGTGCTAGACCTTGTAACCGATTGAATTCTGGATTACATCATGTCTACTATAGTTTTTGTGTAGATACCCAGTTTTTCTTCTACTTATACACTTCTCATTACAGTAGCCCCTGTTGCTCTGTAAATTGTTTAAAGTCCTGATGATGACGCCACAACTCTAATTGGGGTTGATACTTTGTTGACATAGAAGGGATTTTTATCTTATCAATACCAGACCATTGAGGAACTACTTACTGTTTTGTGTTATCCTATAAATCTCATTGAAGCCTATTTTTTCCTTTTTTCTATATACCTTTTTTTACAGTGTATGCACGTCGACAATGTGATCATCCTAGAGCACTAAATTCTATTGCTTTGACTTCTTGAAATTGCACACCATTAAAAATGTCAGTTATTATTTGGCAGGGAGATATTTAGTGTTTGATTCACCTGTGTGATATTTCATCACTTATGCTGTGGTTTCACCTATAGTATCATACCACTAGTAGTCTTGTTGTGTTTCCATAGCTAATTAAAATTTCAGCGATATGCAGAAGTGTCAATCCTTTTTGCTCCTGGGATAGAACTACTCAAAACGTGGTATTCCAGAACTCAACTGACCGAGTAATCAGAGTGCTGAGTTTCATGCAAATCCAACCATGGGGTCAAAAGTTGTAGACAAATCAAAAAAATGCCTTTTCGACGGAAACACCGCCTGAACCATAACTACACTGTAGCTACCATCACTGGGTAATTTAATATATGTATGAATGTATGTATGTATGTATGTATGTGTATATATATATGTGGCTTACGTTATGTGGGAAGCACTAAGCTACAGGTGCACGTCAGGATTCTACAGCATCTCAGGGCAATTGTTAATAATGATAGCACATATCCAGTTGCCAGACATTTCAAGGCCATACACAACAATGATTTAAACTGCCTTACATACTACGTAATCAATGCCATTGCACCACTAAGAAGAGGGGGCAATAGGGAAAAATTACTAAGAAGACTGGAAACACGTGTAATTTTAGATTTAGACAGTAAGGCACCCCATGGTCTGAATACCACAGAAGATATGCATAATTTTTTATAAATAAGAATCAGTTTTTTCTTAAATTTTACAGTTATATGTCAATGGTATTGTGTAATGCCTGTTTTGTAGTATATCATGTCAAAACAAAATGAAGTAACCACCGTATATGTTTATTTATATATTTATATATTTGTATATGTTTTTATATATTTTTACATATAAAAAAGATTTTTATCAGATATTTTTTATCAGATTTTATCTGGTGTTTTATATCTGATATTTATTGAGGGATGACTCATTAGTAGGACTAATTCTTGTTAAAAAATTTATGCAATGAAGTGTATCCTTTTTATACACATAAATTTATATTTAAAGCACTTTTTTTAGGGTGGTTTTAACATTAGATTATTTCTTGTTTATCGCTACTTTTAAGAGGCCAATTGTATTAGGCTTCCTTATTTCCATAGGTCACAGGATATACTTAGGATATTCTTGGTAAATACACACTAGAGAAATCTCTTTTTATAAGCACTAATGCACTTTATAGATATTGTATACTCTACACAAGATGGGATTAACAGAATAGAAAAAAACAATATTTAGATTACAACCTTGGGTAATTTTAGGACATTATAAAAACAATTAGGACATTTGTATTGTGGTTCAAACAAAAAGACAATTTTTAAGATAAGAGTGATCATCAAAAAAATATTTTCCTTTTTTTGCATATTTGCACAAGAAGTGATTGTTTTTTGCACAACTATTTTAAGGTCATTTTTATGGTTTTATATTTTTATCATAAATGTTTTAGCTGATCATTTTGAAAAAATATTATATACATATTTATATGGGTATTTTTCCTTGTAATGTCTCTATTTTGTGTTCTAAGCATTATGCAGCCCAAAAACGATTTGCATTTATACATGATCCATGAGAAAATACCGGTTGTTGTTTACAATGTTTTTTCCATGTCTATGAATATGTAACTGACCAATGGGTGGACACGTAGCATTTGAAAAAGCTGGCAGACATTTGCTTTCTTGTGTGATCAAGGGCACAGGGTGCTCGAAACGCGTCGCAGAGGGAGTCAATAAATTACATCTACTGCCTTACCTGTTTGGGTCCGTCCTTCTCTGTTCGCCGTGAAAAGGAAGTACGAGGAGTTTTGGAGCATATATATATATATATATATATATATATATATATATATATATATATATATATATATATATACACACCCACACATAAATATATATTACTCAGAAATTAAATATATATATTTAGTCAGGGTATGTAGAAAGAGAGTTAAGAATAGTTAATGTACACTTTCCTCTATAAACTCACCTGAACGTTAGAGCAGTAGTCTATATCCTGCGCTTAATATAGTTGCAGGTCAATATTAATTACTCAATATTATGGTACAATTCTTTTGGAGGGCAGGGCTTCTGGGTACAGTCTTTTTGATTACCTGCGGACTGAAACTTAAAATTACTCCAATGAGATCCTTTATGAAAAACCAAACAAAATATTGATCTAATTCTTTGAATGTGCCAAGGAACCTCCAGTATTATTGAAACCCTTAGTAAACCTTATGCACTGTTAGGCCTTCATTTGATGAACTTATTGTGATTTAACCTATTACTACCGTTACCAGCCCCATGAGAAATAGGAGATCTCACACTGGGAACCGCGGACGCTATGGAGATCACCGCCTCTCCGTAGTTGAGGTGACCGAGGCCACACCCACCTGAAGGAAGTCCACAGTGGCGAGAGGAATGGTGATCGCGGCTGAACGCAGAACGCCGTTTTGATTTCGAATTCCCTTCGAGTCCCCCTTTGATGCGTCGATGGCACAGCGCTGAGGTCAGCGAGAGTAAATCAGGAGACAGCAGCAGGGACTGCTAACGGGCTGATTTGGCGGTCAGTGCCATAATGGGGATGGAAGGCTGCGGGACGCTGCTGGGACCTTGCGGTGAAGCAATAAAAAGCTGAAAAACTGAAAAGGCTGAGGTGACGGGAAAGGCTGAGGCAGCGCGCGGCAGAGGACAGGGGACAACCACGAGTAATCAGCTATGACCGGTAAGAGCCGTCTATGATACAAGCAGCTCCCGGTTCCATTTCCGTATCTCGTGAAATCTGTTAATTAAGACACAATCTGAGTAGCACAGCAGCGGAGACCCGCACCTGGACAAGAGCTGCTGGAGTTTTAAAAGTCGGTTGCCCCAGAAAAGAGAGATTTATTGAAGAAGCTGTAAGCTTTGGACATTTTCAAGGGAGGAGAAAAATATAATTACATAGCAAAATGGGAAGACACCAAAAGCAAGCCAACGCGGTAGCCAGGGTAAAAGTAGCGACCGGAATGAAAGCCAAAAAGCGCCTAATACAAGCGAAGGGGGCGTCATCCGTAGTAAAAACCTCTGCCACTACGAACCAGCCTTAAGTCAGTTCTAGTTCTGAGAGCTCTACTGAAGATCACTCTGAGGTACAGCCGGAACCTCAGCCCGTGCCAGTACTATCGCTACCTCAAGGCGGGATCCCCACCCCCTTTACCAGTACCAGTACTCTTGTTGAGGCTGCTAAGGGACTGTTAGGTGGTGCCACGCCAGGATGTCATTTGGCCGAACCAAAGAATTGTAAGGATTTTCTGCTGTTCATTAAAAAGAGTACGCAGCCTCATGCGACGCAGGGCCCATCGCAAACCAGATCAGCCTCGCCAGCAACCCCGGGAGTTAATACAACACATAATCTCATTGAAGGGTTGCATATCTCTCCACCCCCTGAGGCCACGCATGTGGCTGTGACACCCTCAGCTACGTCCTCTGCGACATCCTCTGCGACATCCTCTGCTATAATTGATCCAGTGGAGGGGAATCCTTCGCTTAGCCTCTTGAGTCCACGCACCGCAGCCGTGCAGCAGCCGCTTTCTGAAACAGCCTCAATTGCTGAAAACATCTTAAGGCAGCAGCAGCAGCTAGAGAGCGGCCAGAAGGCTCAAGATATGCCTGGCGGCGTAGCAGAGAAAGGCTGGGAACCACCAAGCCAGAGGATGGAGAATCCGCTCGAGAAGTTAGAGCTCCCTTCCTCTGGGGCCAGCTCGCAACAAATGGAAGTGAAAATACTGCTGAATCTAATACTGGAGGAAATCAGGGAGATGAAAAAATCCCAGGCACAAGAGACTGCCTCTCTCTATTTAAGACTGGAAAGAATTGAGGCATCAATTGCTAGTTTTCCAGCAAGGCTCGAGGAGGCAGAGTCTAGGATTGCTCATTTAGAGAACCAGATGTGCTCCACAATCCGGAAAATCAATGAAGTGACGGCAGATAAGACCGCTCTTGAAGCAAAGCTGGAAGACCTGAAAAATCACGCGCACTGTTCAAATCTTCGAATAGTAGGAGTGCCCGAGGGAAGCGAGGGTTCCAACACCCTCCATTGGGTTGACACATTTATCAAACAAAAAGTGCTCCTGGACCACGCTGGGGATCTAACATTAACTAGGGTCCATCGGGATCCGGCCCACCCCTTTCCAAATTCAAAGTACCCTCGTACAATTCTAGTTAACTTCTCTGATTATAGAATTAAAGAGAATGTTTTGACGAAAGCTATCCAGCAGGGGCAATTCGCTATAGATGAGGGCACAAAATGTCGGATTTTCTCAGACATGTCAGCAGGGGCGGCGCGAAGATGCAAAGAATTTGTAAAGCTATTATTTTTATTTAAAGCTCAGGGGGCACAGGCATCCATTACACAGCAGTCGAAGTTAAGGGTGCTTGTTAAAGGGAAGTTCCACTTATTCATGCAGGTAGAGGAAGCCCAGGAGCTCCTGAAGGAGATTACTGCTACAGGATGAATCAGCCTTAAAGTTGCGTCCACTGTGGAATATTTCTTCTGTTGTGTGGGGGGGGGTGTTGGTCACCGAGGGTGCAGGGTCAGGGCACCCCATCAATAGAGTGGGTAAAAATGTGGGTTGCGGGGCCAGAGGGGACCACATTTTTGGGGTGGGTGGATGGGTGGGGGGAAACAGCAAAAGCAGTAGTAAAATGAGCAGTAGCAGGGGAATTTTTGGAAAGATCGTCAGGATTGTGAAAGTTTTTGATGTATTCGGTATAGTTGATAGATACACTGTCATAAAATGACAAGTAAGTGCTGTATATTATCAGTTAACGTCAATGGGATTTTAAATAAGCAAAAATATGGAGTATTAATTAGATAGCTAGCTTCTTCGTCACCCCAGGTTCTATTTCTGCCGGAAACACATTTAAAAACAAATTCCCCTAGGCTTTTCCTTCCTAGGTGGTATTCGCATGCCTTTTTTGCTTCGGCAGGGCTGGCCAAAAGAGAAGTTGCAATATATTTCTGCAGGGATCTTCCCTGGGAATTCGGCCAAATTTGGAGGGATCCCCTGGCAAGATGGATCTGGGTCGAGGCCAAATTAAATGGCACGATATTAAATTTTATTAATTATTACGGTCCAATTGTAGATGACACCACAGCCCTACTGAAAATTAGTGAGACACTTAGGGGGGGTACCCTGGAAGATAATTTTGGGTGGCGATTTTAATTTTGTCCAAGAATTAAAGAACGATACTTCGAATAAAAATTAAAAAGAGCTAAAACCAAAAAAGTGATAGAAGTATTAAGACAGGAACATGTTTTGATAGACCCTTGGCGCGATGCCAATCCATCTAAGTTGGAATTTTCCTGCTATTCTAATCAATTCCACACGGCATCCCAAATTGATTTTTTTTTTATCATCTCAATCCTTGGGTTATACAAGCACTGAAATAGAGATAAATCCATTCTCTGACCACTCTCTTATTAAACTTGAAGTGGAAATTGAGGCAAACAGGAGGCCTAGATCCAGGTGGCCAATGGATCGCCGCCTCCTGCAGGACCCTCAATTGGTGGCTGACACAAAGGAGTGGATTGCCAAATTTTTTAAGATAAATGAGAATATGGCTGAAATCTTTTCAGTGTGGGGTGGGTTTAAGGCAGCCCTTCGCAGGCAAATAATTGCACTTTCCAACGCTCAAACTAAACAAAGGGAATAGAAGAGATCGCCAGCTCCAGAATATATCAACAGCGAGTATATGAGGAGAGTCAAATGGTCGGCAACATGCTTGCCGGAACTACCAAAACTAAACAGGAAGTAGCCACGATCGCTGAAATCATTGACCCCAAGACAAGATCCTCTATAACTGACAAAGAAGATATAGCGCAAGTTTTCTTAGAGCATTACTCGCATTATATACTACCAGATATGAAGCAGGAGCGGATCAAATCAAAAATTACTTTGAGGAGGTTGATCTCCCTACTCTCGATGGGCATAAGGCGTAACAACTCCAGTTGGAGATTTCTGAAGAAGAAATTATTAACGTGGTAAAGTCTACTGCAGGGGCCACAGCCTGTGGAGCTGATGGGCTTCCAATTGAATTGTATAAAACCTTTGTTAAGGAGTTGACCCCCTTTTTTACAAAACTATTTAACAATATCAAACTGGGAGGCTGTGTCCCCCCTGGCTTTAAGGAGTCCATACTAGTTAGTTTTGTTAAGAAGGGGAAAAACTGTAAGGATGTCAGCTCTTAGATGGCAACTAGTCTGCATAATGCTGATTTTAAAATATTAATGAAAGTCTGGGCACAACGTTTTACTCCCATTGCTCAGGCATTAATTCACTCTGATCAGACTGGGTTCATTGCTGGAAGGTCAATGTCCACTAATACCGGGTTTTTAATTCAGGCACTTGACTATGTGACCCACAATAAAATACCCACTCTTATTACTATGGTCGATGCCGAGAAAGCGTTCGACTTGGTCAACTGGGATGCACTTTTTTTTTGGTCTGGGAAAATTTGGCATCCCCGTCCAAATTGCAAATATGTTGAGAAACATCTATCAAGGTGCCAAGCACGGGTGAGAGTAAATGGTGATTCAATAGGGGTAGTGGAAATAAACCGTGGAACCAGAAAAGGTTGTCCGATGTCACCTCTACTTTTCACCTTTTTCATCGAACCCTTGGCCATAAGAATCCGTGGAAACCCTCTGATTAGAGCTCCAATTGAAGGGATGGCCAAGTTGAAACTTTTTGCGGACGATATAATTATGTACTTATGCCCGGAGAAGCAGAATTTGGAAGAAGCTCTTCTAGAATTTTGTAAATTTGAACAGATAGGAGGCTACAAAATAAACCAAAATAAAACGGAGATTTTAATACTTAACACGGATTGTAGCTTTTTACCCCCCTAATTTAAAAATCTAGTCACTGAGAGAAGAACCGATCAGATATTTGGCCATTTACGTCTCGAACCAAATAGAACAATTATTTAGTTTGAATTACCTAGCCACGCAAAATAAAATTAAAACCTTACTTGATAAGTGGACCCTTTTACCTTTGACTCTGATTGGGCCTGTCACTCCTAAAAATGTCTATTCTTCCCCTTGTAATATTTATTTTTATAAATGTACCCTTGAAAATCAACTCCAAATATTTTAAAGAAATCGACTCAATGTTTAGGGAATTTGTGTTGAATAAGAAGGCCTCTTGGGTTAAACTGCCCATACTACAGCTGGAGATTAATCAAGGGGGTTTAGCCTTACCAAATATTCAAACTTATTATAAGGCTGCTATATTAGATCTTACAGCACGTTTATTGGAACATAATGAACGGCTGGATATATATTTGTTTGAAAAAATGATTCGTGAGTCTGGCACACAAATTCCAATCTTCTTAAAAACATCTAAATTACCTAAAAAGTCCCGCTATAAGACAATTTGTGATTATTCTGATAGATTGCAATACTTTTTTAAACAAGCGGACTCTTCAGGGTTTATTTTTCTGAAGTTAGAGGAATGTAGGGCTTTCGGGCTGAAAATTCACTCCAGTCGGCTTAAGAGATGGAAGGATAGTGGCTTTGAGGACCTGGGCCATTCTTCAATCTCCAAGACAGTGATCTCCTGGGATGAGGTTTTAAGTAGATTTGGTAATCCAAATAAACCAGGGTTTCTGGAGTATTTACAGATCGTAAATTTTATAAAAAAATACAATCTACTGTCAAGTGGTCTGCCAATTAATCAGATTAATGCCCTATATAAAGCCAACATAAAGGGGGTAGGAAATTGGTACTCCCTGCTGATAAAATGCAAGGCACTCCCCCTGGTTGAGGAATTCTTGGGAAAAATAACTCGGGAAACTAATTGCACTTTTTCTTACCAGGAATGGCAGTCCATAGCCCAGGTAGGAAGCAAAGCCCTGAGAGCAGCTAACTTTAAAAGAATGGCCTTTTTGTCACGGTGGCTGGCTTATTACACCCCAAATTGTTGAACAAGCGTCCTACGGTAGTGGACAATAAATGCTTCCGATGCCAATCTTGTGTTGAGGGAGACTGGCTTCACACATTTTTTACATGTCCAAAGCTGGAAGTTTTTTGGAGCATGATCTTTTCAGCAATAAGCCAGGCTATTAAAAAGAAGCTTGACCCTGAGACAGAAGTGGCTCTATTCGGTTTCTCTAAAGTATGGTCAGATTTGACCAAAGCCGAAAAGATATATTGCAATCTGTTCCACAGTAGCTTGCTCTTTAATTCTCCAAATTGGAGATCTGTAGAAGCGCCATCATATTCTAAATGGGTAAATAAAATACAACGGATAAGGAGATTTGAAGAAGCATATGCTAAAAGGGGTGGGGTAACAAAAAAATTTATAGCGGTTTGGAATTTTTTTGACAATTGGGATATATTGACTAAAATTTAGCACTTCAGCACATTGCACTTTAGATCCTTATAGATGAAAGTGTGGAAATTGTTTTTGTCAAGGGGGATATATTGACCAAAATCTAGCACCTTAGCACATTGCACTTTAGGCTCTTTTATTTAAGGGGAATTATTTATGATTGCACTGTAATAATGCTATTTTTGCACAGTTAGAAGGTTTTAAAACATCTATTAATGGATTGCTGTTTTCATTATTTATTTAAGGGCATGCGATGATCTAGAGAAGTGGTGTCGTTATTTCTGTTGTAATCTGGAAGATGTAATACTAGTACAACTAGTGGTATCTAACCACAAGTTAATTTAGGATCCTATAGCAATGGGAGGGTGCAGTTGTTCCTTGATGTTGTTTTTCAAATACGAGCCATGATTGGCTGGAGGCTCTTATCGTATTTGGAAAGAAAACAATATGAGGTTTAGAGCTTCTCAATTCAATGCACTTTAATGTAAAAAGTGTTCGTAATTATGTTGAGTAAGAGGCACATTAATAAATTAGGGGAAACTATTTTTAGTGTTTAAAGGCCATTAGGTAGTTTGTAATGAATATATGGTTTTGCTAGACTCATGTGGTAAGCCGATTACTTTGGGTATGTTCTTCCAGGTTTTACGGGTTTCTGTCTGATGACAATGATCAAGAATGTGTATCAGCTTATAGTTCGGATGTGTTTTTTATTCCTGACGACCAATGTTTTTATTATAATGTTTTTATGTCTTGCTCTGCTCTACAAAAATAAAATAAAAAAAGAAATAGGAGATCTGCGGGACTACCGCAGATCTGTGTGGGGTGGTTTACATCTGGAAATTTCTGTTGCTGAAAGCAGCTGAAATATGTCGCTGAAACTCTGTGGCAAAATGAAGAGTGACCAAGGGCTTTGGACCTGAAATTGCAGATTTCCCAGTAATTCCTCATTTTGAAGGGGACCCCCAAGGGTTCCCCTTACAATCTCGCAGTTACTTCACCCCAAACCCCTCTCCAGGTACCTCCAGGGTGGGGTTACTAGGAGGAATTACTGTCCACTGTAAACGGGGCCCTTGTCCAAAACCGGCCCCCACCCTTCCGGCCGCTTGGGAAAACGCCCGGTGCCCGCTACGGCCAGTCCGGCCCTGATGAGGAGGGCCTTAGCGTGGGAAAGGGATGCTCGAACAGGGGGCGTAGGTAAACTGTGTATTTTTAGAGACTTCATTTCAGATGTGACAAGACTTGTTTGATAAATCCTATAAACATATGTCCTTGCGCCTTACAGGCGCTCCCCTATTCAGGATAGTACGTGCCGCACAGGCGGGGAGGGCCAGTGACCATCCGCTTGTCTTTTCGGAGGAAGCCCTTTCTCGATAAGGATGTCCTGTGTTTACAATAGATTCATAAGCCTCGCTGTACCTCCTCCCTCTGACCAAGCGACTCACATGGAAATGGAGCAAACAATGTCCGCCTGGCAGGCCCAACAATATGGAGCCTAAAAATAGCCGCCCTACTCTAAACAGTTCTAAAGATTCTCCGCGGAGATAATTCAGCTATCTGCCCGGCCATCCTGTTTATCTTCCTCTGCTCCTTTTCAAGCCGCTGTTTCCACAACACGCGGCTGTTATTTTCCATTTCCCCCAAAAATAAAAACTCCGGGTGATGAAGAAATATAGTGATCGTCTCATCTTAAACATAAAGCTGATCGAGACGATAATGACTCTCTGTAACTAAATATAGCGTCAGGGGTAGTAAGCGCTATATAAATAAATAAATGCCATAGATGTAGGCAGGCTCATCATTTCCACAGTCCACTCGGCGTGGCTATTAAGCCACACAAAATCCAGGTAGTAATTGGCCCATAATCTTAAAAGGAAAAATGCTTGTGCTAGTTCTCTTCTGATAGCAATTAATCTAAAACATAAATCTTTTATTTGGAAGCGAATGCTGCACTATCGCTGTAAAAGCATACAGTTGCTGAGACCTCCATGATGCAGTTGTATTTTTGAATGTATGTTGTATTTCATACTTATGAGTTATGACTCGCACAGGATCACAGAATGGCATGCAATGCACCGTGTGACAAAAATATGGCAACCAGTACATAACATAACCATGACTTCGAATGCTAAGCATAATGTCTGGGGATGTGGAGTTAAGAGTAGCAAATAAGCTCTTACGCTGTGATATAGTGATAGGCCATGCAGTGAAGGAAACATTTTTGTAAGTAGATATTGTCCATCTCAACATAGTGCATAAAACTAGGCCTGGGCAAAATTTCCGTTCCGTTCGCGGAATTTGCGATAATTTGGCATTTCCGCGTTCCGCGGAGAGCGCGGAAATGTCAAAATTTCCGCATTCCGCAGCTTTGCGATAATTTGGTTCTTGCTCGCGCTGTAAAATAATACATTCTCGCGCGCGCGATCGCCTTACCTGAATCCCCGCGTTCGCCGACAAGTTTTCCCGATCCGGTCGCGTTCTCCATGAGATGTTGTATTGTTTTAGCCATTTGCGCTGTCTCGCGACAGTTCGCGTCCGCAGTGACGTCATGCGTCGCGCGATCACGTCTTTCTTCTCGCGATCATGCACCGCGAGACAACTGAAAACAAGATGGCCGCGCCCGCGAGCAACCGCAGGGGTAAGTTAGCGACCCGCAACCATGCAGAAAATATCGCGAACGGGCGGGAAAAAACTTCCGCATCTTCGCGATATTTCCGCTTGTTTGCGGAGATTTTTAACATTTTCGCGATAATTTGCGAAAGTGGCTTCCGCAAATTCCGCCCACCCCTACATAAAACCCACTAACTAGGCCGCAAGTGCTCCAGTTTTCATGAGGTTCCTTGCCCTCCTTTTGGAGTGTACTGTTGAAAGGGTATAGTATGTAGTTTGGCATGTAAAGTCCAAACTCAGTGGACTCATGCATAGGGGGATCAGGTATCCCGAATTTGCCAGGACAGCCCCGTTTTTAAAATAATTTATTCCGTCAAATTTCAGGGCATGTGGCATAGGTCCTGGTTTTCAGAGACCATCGACTGATCACAGAGGGAGGTACGTTTCCATGTGTTTTATGCAGAAGTAGTTAGCAGCCCTTTGCAAAAAGCGATTTAATTAACACAGTGTGTAAAAGATGCATTAATTTACCCTTGGTGTCTGTCCTCATTCCACCTTGTTCTCCCATCCGCGGAGACCGAGCACAGCCTGTAAAGGGCGCGACTTCCTCCATGATGGGCTTACACAGCTAACCTTGTTTTACAGAAGGGGATGGATAACGTAATGTGCCCTGGTAGCTCCAAGGCGCCCGCTGACCGCTTTGATTTTAATTCCTCAAACTATTGCTTTGATTCCTTAAATTAAACAAGTACTTTTGGCTATATGATCAGAGCTGAACAATGCGCTTATTGACATGACAAAGAATCAGCCAGCACTTCTGTTGAAGGTACTATTCTTTCTTGATTTCCTTAGTGGTTTGAGTCCTTAACAACTAGTCTGAGACCGGCACACTTAATGGGGGTTGATATTCCTGGTGGCATATTTTGCTAAGACTGTTGTTCTCCTCAAGGTACACATTCTGGGTCTGATTTCATTCCCAGTGCTAGGGAGGCAACTGTTGCACTTAAGTGGTAAGTTAAGAAGTTGCATAGTGAGTAGTCTGCCTGCTCAGAACTTTTAAACATCAAAAATATCACTAACACCCCCTTATGAGAGGCACTTTTCCTCACCTTTTTTTATGGACCCTGGCCTTCCTACGATGTAGGCATTTCCGTAGGGCTGTAGCAAATAAACTACAGGTCCGTTTTATTTTCATCAATCGAGTTTTGAAGCCCGGCATGGCATCGGAGCTACCATTTTAGATGCCACTGGTCTAATTATTTGCATTATGGACATAGAACACATTGCTGTGTTAAACCTTGTAGATTTATCCTTTGTATTCAGTACTGTTGATCATCTTGTCCTATTTGGCTTTAATAGCAGGCGTCAGTGACCGCTCCATTAAGGGTGTCAGACCTTTCTCGCAAATCAGTTTGGTGCTTAAAATAGGCTCTTATGACTCTCTGCACACTTATTTGTGTGGTCACAATGCGATCTAGTTGTAGTGTGTGTCTTTTATGTCTATACCTGTCTATTATGTCACATCAATCAGGGTTTGGATCTGCAGTTTCAAATTGTGCAGATGGTGGTGTGGAGATAGCTTTGGAAATCAATTTGCCAAGTTCTCAGCATGTCTGGAAGACGTTACAAAAATGATGCCTAACTGCTTCGTACAGTGTAAAACTCAAGCCATGTGAGCTTCTTTCATAGGTCAGCCTGACATTCCGCTCCTTCAAGTGTATTTCTTTCTTCTCCAGTGAAAAGGGCATCTTCTGTCTGTTTCTCCAAGGTAGCAGCTGACTTCGACTCCTCAGCTAGCAACCCCTTTTCTTCCAGCGAAATGTCCGTTTTTTTCTCCTCAACAGCTACTGGGGCAATTGACTTCTCCTTAGGTGCCAGCATCAGTTCTTATAGTGCATAGAGCTAATGCAGCCTTTTCCCCTACCCAGGCAGGGTTGACCAATTTCAGTTTCAAGTCCATCTCAGCAGTTCTGTTCGCCAGCTGCAGCTTGCTAGCCCTCAGCCCTGTTGGGGGACTGATTGCAAGACGAAATGCTTCCCTGAGCCCAATAAGAAACACAGGCAAAACTGCATCTTGGGGAAAATCATCCACATGCAGTGGTGTCTCCTCAAATTTATCCTCCTCTTAGGAGATCTGTCTTTGCTCACCTGCTGGTCCCTGAGAGCTTTTTTTATAATCAGGCTTTTTGGATTTATGGCTGAAATTCAGGCCCCTTGCTTTGCATCTCAACAAAAGAAAAGCTAGACAGGGAGAAAGATTCAGGTTCCCAAAAGTGACGGTTCACATATTTGACTAAAAATTAAAAAATATTGAATGAGGACTTATTCAAAAAGTGAACCCAAAACACAATTTGCCAGTTACAAATCCAATCTAACATTTTGTCTACATTTTGGAATTAGATTTTAAATTCTCAGCCACTGACAGTTCCTTGCTTTGAAAGCGCGACCATTCCTTTGATGTTGGGAATAGTCCTTACAATTTGCAAGTGGGAAATTATTTTCAGTTTGAAGGTATATATTCATCCTAAATATTTCCACGGATCAGTATTCAAGTATTTTTTACAAAGGTGTTATTCCCACTTACTAGCAGAATCTTAAAGTTTTCATATAAAGATCTCCTATTCCCAGCTCCTTTCTGTCTAGCCACCAAGATTGCCAAAACTTTTTCTCCCTGTCTATTCATTTGAGTCACTCCTTACTGGTAGACCTCAAGCTTGAACCTTCTTAGTACACAATTAGAACAGCTATAAAATTGCGCTCCTAAATATATTTACCCTCTCGCAGATAATAGGTTGATCACCTAGAGACATGTATATTGAGAGCCTAGTATAAAAGTAACACAAACATAATTCACCCTGTTGCTCTATGCAAGCTACTAACATTAGAATCATCAATGGCAAGGATGGTGCACTGGCCACCCATTCCTCATGGTAGTAGTCTTTAGTTCTAAGTTGGTGGTATGCCCCACTTTATCAGCCTCTTTGAGCACTCAGAGGCTGCAGCCTTCATTGGAAATGGTTATATCGATTACTCTAAAAGTTACTGGCGCTCTCTGAATATAATACATCTGCCTTGTTCCCATCGAATTTACATTCTTTTTGAGTGATGAGAACTGTAGGTTTGCAGTGCTCCAAACATCAGTATGCAAAGTGTTTCTTTCAGACCTGCAAGTGCTTCGACTGGCTTATCTCCTTGGAGGCACTGCAGAGACAGAAATCTGTTCTACAGTCAAGTAGTTTGGTCAAGTAGATTATATTTCTTTCTGCAATAAGCGCCTTTGTAAACAGGGTAAAATATGTAGGGCAGTGAAACGTGCGTTTGTATATACTTAAAGAAATAAAGCAAGAAACTGAGGAAAACGTAATATGTAAGTAAATGGACATATTTGGCACTTGAATTGGATTACAGCCTCTGTGACCAAACCTGTCTCTACCGCTATGATAAATGAAATGTTCCAGGAATTGGTAGTTAGAAGTAGAACTTAGAAGGGCAGTAAGGTTCAAAGGGAGCCACTGCTTCATGATTCTTATAGTTATCCCTTAAGGACTCTTGCCGTTGGATCTTGAGCCCAGGTCTGCAGTGAGCAAGGGTATGGGGTTTCAGGTGCAGCTCTAAGGTGCGAAGCAAGGCTCAGGCCTAGGACTAGGATACACCGAAGGCATTGCAGCCAAATGACCAGAATGGGGTGGGATAGCTCTTATGAGAAAACAATGACTTGCGTCAACTGTTTAGTACTCAGGACAGGTCATAGCCAAACAAGTAATACTATACTTCCCCGAACAGCTTTAGGGCAACATTGTTACCTGAAAGGCAGCCTTGCCTGTTGAATGAGGGCAAAAACTTGGTGTTGGTTAAAGCTACCACAGGTTGTGAGATGTGGCACATAAAAGTAAATGAAAGGCGAATTAGTAGAGCACTGCAGCAAACATCTGATACTCCTCTATAAATCCTATGATAATGAAGGTCTGGTTTGGCTGTTGACTTGCTGGTTGTCCACTTGCAAGTCTGTGGTCTGTTGTTGCGTACGGTACAGGTGCTGCATAAATGTTCATCCAGGGACCGCCCATTTGGGAGTTGGTGATATGAAGATCCTTTTTATCTGGTTAGGTAGAGATAATAAGGGAAAGTGGACGAGAGGCCTGTGTTGGTGGAACCTCCAGAATGGGGTACCAGCTCTCTGACATTCCGATTGCTCCTTTTATTCCTTGCATCATGTATCCAGCCTTCCTGTCACTACCTATGCTGAATCTTCTCATGCTCTGCATACCCAACAGACTCACACGGTTGAAATTCGGGGTCTTTCATGCAAATGGTATAATAGCGGGTTATGACTGTGCTGACGGCTTTTACCCTATTCACAGCATTCCATTCAACCACAGCTTCTGTATCATAATCATTCTTATTTTACTCACTGATATTACTTATTTTACTCCCCTTCTGCTTCTTCCCCGTGCACTTTTCCCGCCTTATGAAAATGTGTATCACCCTATGGCAGGCTTCTCCAGCGATTAGGTTGTGAGCTACCGTTGTATGACGTTACAACGCATGCTTTTACCCCTGCATGCCGTTACAATGCAGTAGTTTACCCCGACTTGCTGTCGGGGTGCTCTGTAGTTTGGAATAGTATAATTTACTATTCTAACTCCAGTCTGTGCAACAGTAGAGAAGGTGTTGGAGTTAAATCCAACACCTTGTACCCCCTACAGCAAGCAATTCACGTTGTAATGGCATACAGGGTAAAAGCATGCGTTGTAATGCATGCGTTGTAACAGTTGTTTCCCCTGAGCTACTGGTAGCTCTCCAGGTACCTGTGAGTAGCTCTCCTTTGTGCTGCACAGCCTACTAAACTATAAGCTTTTGCTTGGTTAAATTAATATATGTATAACAAAATTGAAAAGTTAGTATTCAAAATGAAAATGTGTTTATTTTCAAAACCTATATTTTACATACTATATTTAAAACTGAAATTTGAATGATAAATCATGCAGCATTGGGACATTTATTACTAATATTAGTGCCTTGGTTCCAGGGGCATTGCAGTTATGGCTTTTATGTATCCCCTTGTAGAGGCATTCAAAACCTGCCTGTAATCCTACACTGAGAGGATCACGGCTGGTAATCGTGCACAGGGTGGACACTAATATATAATAATTTCTTATGTGTATGGTACTTATATTATTAGTAGCGCTTGATGATTTTCATTAAATATAAGTAGCTGTTATTACTGAAAAGGTTGGAGACCCCTGCCCTATGGGTACATCCATGCATTCAACCATCCAGCCTGTGGTGGCAGTGCAGCACCGAAGAGCTGCGTCTGCCCAAGCCATGTGCCTTAATAACCCCAAGAGATCCTTATTTTCCTTAGTCCCTCTTAGCCTGTATGCTGTATCTTCAGGCCCTTCACGAGGGTGGTAAACTGTTCTCAAGCATTATGTGCATGATGATAATGTAAAGAAAAGTCAAGATTCTGGTAAGGGCCTTGGACAAAGATTGTTTCTCAACCTTTACTAATGACCGCATTGAATCGAACCTGCATTGCCATTAACACATGAAAAAATAGTTGCTGAGCATTTGTAAACATTTGATGTAAATTACTACTCCTGCAAGTGTCACTTATCTGTGTCCCGTCCTCTTTCTTAGCTGCCATTATCAACAGTGGTTTTGTCCATTCCCTCAGATAGATGATTCTCTCTCCACCGCAAGTTGTCTCCTCAACTTTTTTTTTTTGGGGGTCCCCACCTGTGAAGGACAAATGTTGCTTCAGGCCAGGAAGGGGTGGGATTTATTCACAATATTGAAACTTAATAAACCCTCTCTTTTATGTAATTCGCCTTTGGTGGGATAATCTACACAATAATTTTCTTAATTGAGTCTTCACTTCTGTTACTTTAACTAGGAACCATCATCATCATTCTACATCAGGATACATTTGCTTTGTCATGTCTTTAAATGCCTTCAGATTGAGATTATTAAGGTTTTTACAGTTATTTTATCATTGTCATACATTTGTAACTTGGGCGCTCAAGGAAACGTCTTAAGACCTTCGGCCATAAGTGCAAAAGCTTTTGTTGCATCGAGTCTCTAAACTTCCTCGACTTTGGCAGGAACTGTTAATGTTTAAGCTCTAACTCGAGTGCCTGTTTTCATGTAAGTGAGCTATCTAGCTTCAATTAAGCAGTTCTTCACCCAATATATGAATGAAGAATGCCCAGTTAGCACAAAAAAGCTTTTATCTGGCCCCCTCGACCTCTGCAATTGAAGAAGGAATTGCAACTGAATCTTTGTGATATGTAGTTATTTATTCTGAAAAGAGTATTGTATTAAAAGTGGCATTTAGCTTACAATTAATATTTACAGTTAAATTATAGTATGATCTTGCACAGCAGACAGAATTAGAAAACATATACTGGTGCTTATACCAAAATCTCTCATTATCATTAAAACTGAGTTGAATTCTGCTAGCTTTTTAAAGATGAAGTTTAAAACGTCTATTAAAACTCTAAGGTACATTTCTTATAAACATGCCATTTGTAATGAAAAAAAAATAGCAAAAAAACCGTCCTACGGCTTAACTCGTATACAGTGTAATTTTAAAGATTTATGGTGGCCTGGACACCGATTTATTTTAGGGAGCCGTTTTGGGAACACTTGTGCTCACTGAGTGGTAGATTACATATCTTCATGACCCAAAACCCTAGGAAAATGCTTTGGTGGGGAATAAGAACTTCAGTCTACAGGAGCCATCTGACATAAAAGGACACAAATACAGGTTGATAGATATTGAAGCTAAAATTGAAATATCTCTCAACATAAATATTAAGAACAGTTGATATTTAGTTTTGTACCCACATTACATAAACATCTAGATTATTACGGCTCTTTGGAAATGTATTCTACGCACTGTATGCAGTTCATAAACCTATTACAAACCTTATTCAGGTAGAGTTAGCTGGAGAGTCAACATCACTGTTACATGCTCTGATTTAAGGAATAAAGACTGTGGTTTTAGGAAACGGAACTATCATTCAGTTTATATCAATCATATTAATTTTGGCGTTCAAGAGCAGCTTGTTACTTAGATTGTAATACAGGATCATGCTTCACACTGTAAAATTATTCTATAGAGCTTACACACTCAAGCAGCAGTTGCCCAAGCGACAGATCGTATAGGTTCAATCCTCAGAGTGATCCCCCAGGTGAAAGAGATTGTATAGTCGGAGACTTCTGGCAGCAGTGTAATACCATATTACACAGATCTTCCTGGTTCGGACATCTTACAGCTGAGTAATCCCATAGGATGCACAAGTATTACATGCTTAGGAACCTCATGGAGAAACTATCTTAGGGCACACAGATATTACTTCCTTAGACCAATGAGAACTGAATTGTCAATCAGGTTACAGAGTTCTTAAAGTCACAGAGCTATCCTCCAGGGTATAATAATTCTCCATGGCTTGGACATCGAACAGAAAATCTGTCCCTCAGTTCACAGAGTTCCTACAGGCTCAGACCAATGACAGCAGCACTCTGCATCAGGTTACAGAGATCACAAATCGTAGCCACCTGGCAGAAGGCTATATCCCAAAGTAGAGCTATATCTCAACTTACAGAGATCTTAAAAGCTTGTGCCTCTTACATCATAGTTATTCAAGAAGTTACACAGATATTGCGAGCTCTATCTTTGCTTAGCAAACACATACACACATTACAGAATTCTAAGTCAGAAGAGTTATTCATCAGGTTGCATACAAAGAAATCCCAGGCTTAAACTTTAGCCAGCAAAGTTATCTCAATATATACAAAGAGGCCTCTGCACTCTGATAGAAGCAATGTTCAAATACTGGGTCTGCCAGAGGAAATTGAGGGCTCTGACCTCATCGCCTACCTGGAGATCTGGATCAAGACCTTCACCCTGAACCCTTAGCTCATCCCCTTCTTCTCCCATGAGAGTGCGCACCATGTCCCGGCTAGGCCCGCATTGTCCAGCGCCAGAGGTCCTCCTTCTTGGCGGTCACGCGGCGTCCACGCCAACAGGGCGTGCAGTACTCCTTACTTTTTCCCGCCAGGCTCAAGATCATCGCCAACAATACCGCACTCTTCTTCACAGATCCCAAAGAAGCATAGGACTGGGCTGAACAGAATGGAAGTGAGCCTGCGACGAACCACACCAACCGGCCTGCCTGTACTCGAAACTCCCAGAGCACCCGGCAAACAGAAAGCAATGCGTAGCGCAACCAAGGTCATCCTCTTGTATTTCGCCAGCCAGTTCTGCCAACCTTAAAGAAATTATTGCACACTGCAGAAAAGCCCTGCAGGCAGCCAGCCTGAGCACAACACCAGAAGCCATTGAGGATGTGAGTGGGCCCCACATCTTCACCTCGGAAGATGAAACGCTTCAATCTGACAACTCCTGTACAGGGTTGCAGGCCCCGTCTCCCCTGATGACCCTGCAGACAACGGGCACTCTCATCTAATCCTCCTGCTGATCCACACGACGCCACTGAACCGGAGGCCACCTTTGCCCCCAATGTCTCCTAAGCGGTCCCCCATCACTAGTGGCACACATGGACCCTTTCGAATCAAGGGCACCTGAACTCTACCTCTTGAAACTCTTGCTAGCCTTGCCCCACAAGTTTCCTAGAGAATGACATACACAATTTGTTTGGGCGTTACGCTGGTTGCGGTATGCTCCCTGTATTTGAAATTCATTTAATCTTTGTTTTTAACATTCCTTTCTATTGTCTTATTCCACACTAAACATATCCCTAGGTGGGAGGATACCATTACCCATGGCATGGGTGGAGCGACTGGGGACCGGAATGCCCACATGGCATGGGTGGAGCGACTGGGGACCGGAATGCCCACAGTCGATCTTCGCACCTCATCTGCTGCGCTATGACCCCCAACACTAATATCCGGTTTCTCATCCTGAATGTCTGGGGTATGCACATGGCCAGGAAATACTACAGAATTTACTCCTACATTAAACACCTGCGAGCACAGATAGTCTTCCTCCAAAAGACCCATGTAATTGCGGTAGAATCCGACCTCTTGCATAGTGTGAGTCCGACCTGGTGTCCCCTTTCAAGAAACCAACAGGGTGATAGACAAAGAGGGATGCTATGCTCTTCTTGAGGGCTGCCTGGATGGATGCTCCGTTCTCCTTAGTAGCATTTACGCACCTAACATAGACCAGGGGGCCTACTGGGAGGCGCTCTCCAATGTCCTTGCCCCTGCCACAAAAATACCCTGGATGCTCGGTGGGGACTTCAACTGCATGCTTGACCTCGCTCTAGACAGATCACATCCCCCACTACTTCGCTCCCTCCCCCTGCATGCAGGCGTAAAGCTTCTGCACATGGGTAAATCACTGGGCACTCGCAGATGCATGACGCTCTTGTCACCCCACGTCGCGTCTCTACTCTTCCCACTCTATCCCCCACAGCCTATCAGTGTGACTGGATCGCTTTTGTTGCACTTCTATGCTGCCACGTGTAGGAGAGTAGGATCTGCTTCTTATGGTTACCCCCACTTTTTGCTGATGTTTCACTGTTTTTCGACTTTAGTCTGGCTGGGACCTTGTTATTCAGGGCCCCGGCCTAGCTGCTTCCTCTCTAAATTAATAGCATGTACGCTAGGTACTCTAGGTACACTCCAGATTGGATTCAGGGGTACCCTTATAAGTCCCTACTATATGGTATACTATGTACCCAGGACATAGGTACCCCAGAGGCCTACCAGGGGCTGCAGCATTTATCGTGCCACCCATGGGAAGCCATTTAAAATGACACAACAGGTCTGCTACAACAGCCTGTGTAAGGTGGTGTATGCACCCCTTACTTAGATATAGGTTACCTATATCTCTCCATATCACTGCACAGGTAAACCTATCAGTCACCCCTATGGTAGACCTTAATAATCCTGAAGGCAGGGTGCTGGCTTTCATGTGAGAGGGTGCCCATGCATGAGCAGAGCCCCTCTGCAGCTTTCGGAACCTTTATTCTGGGGTTGTTTGTGATGCAGCCAAACCATATACTCTTAAGTGCATTATAACCTCGTGGGAAATGCTAACTTTGGAATGGCTGCATGGAAACATTTTGTGTTTGGTGTCAAACACCTTGGAATCATACCCCCACACCAGTAACTGGTGTGGGAGGTATGATTCCACCCTACTAGAGAGAGAAACATGACAGCACCGGTATACCCGGTACCAGCTTAACAGACCCTGGCATCACAAAATGGATGCTGCCAGCCACAGACACGAGTCTTCCCTCCTGCTGCTGGACGAAACTCCGGCAGGGGAGGCCTGGACAATAGGTTTCCTGTCACAGGGAGGTGTAACCACCTCCCAGACAGGCTTTAGTGTATTGGGGCTGGGTGGATGCACTCCAAGAGTGCTTTGATGTCTGCACTGGGGGCACATTTGGTGTCCTTGTGCATAGTCCAGTTCAAACCGGTTGCAGGGGCACTCAGCCCCTGCTCTGGCGCGAAACTGGACAAAGGACATGGGTGTAGCCACCCCTCTTTCCTGACCCGCCCATACGTAGGTCCCCAGAGTTTGTCCCACCCCTTCCTTGAGTATAAAGTAGGAACCCCTGACTACAGGACTTGAGATTTACCTGGACGAAACTCTGCTACAGAATCCCAGAATTCTACTATCTACACAATGTTGGATGACTGAAGAATCTCCCTTGCAGTAAAGGAGTTACTCCCCTGCAAGGCAGGCACCAAAGACGCATCTGTCCGTTTTGCATCGACGCTGCTCCCGAAGGACACCGACGATTTTGCAACACAGGAGGTGGGTTTCCAAGCTTACCCGAGGCCGATCTGTGCTGTCGGCAATTCTGAGATCCAAAGCCCTCGTGGGGACCATGCAACCCGAACCCCTGGACACCGTGGCCATTTGCAGCAGCATATGCTTCTTGGCGATCCCTGAGGCTGTGCTTTGGGCTACTTGTAGTCCAGACCCCGAGCAGTGATTCCACAGAAGATTGCTGGCCTACACTCCTCGAGTGACCCGTGGGCTGGTATCTAGTGATTCCTCTCGATGTCCCTTCGGGATCCCTTGTCCGTCGACTTGTGGGTCTCAGAGAAGGGTACTTTTACTTTCGACTGGCTTTCCTGGTTGGTCCAGACGTGCCCTGACTCTCCATCGCTTGGAGAGTCCACAGGACCTTGCTGGTCCACACCGAAGCCATTTTCTTCTCACCGTGTGGCTTGTTGGCCTCCAATCCAGAAACTGACCCCCCAGCACTCGACATCCTTCATGGGACAGCTCGCCTGCGGACTGCGGTCCTCGTCGACGCCTGCTGGTCCCCGTGGCTGTGGAGTCAAGCTTCACCTCTTCGCACCTGAAACACCCGACATCGGTGAGCATTCGTCTATCGTGTCCCTGGTCACTGGCAAGTGACCCAGACTCTGTCCCCTCTGCTTTCAGGTTCTTCACATCTTCGATCCAGGCTTGGATCACACCGGACACTTTTCCTTTCCACAGCAGCAGCACTTTGCAGCACATCGCCATTGAAATCAGCGACGATTGCCGACACCATTTGACACCTATGCACACGGCTTCCCTGGGTGAGGTAACACTAGTACTCCGGTGCTCGCGTGGGTGCTGGCCCTAGAACTCCCTAAGTCTAACGGGATTTGCTCAAAGTCCTCTTCTAAGTGTCCTTATTCTTTAAAATTCCAACCGTGACTTTCCTATTGAATTGTACGGGGCTCGCTGCTGTGTTCTCACTCTGCACACGTCCCCCGTGGGTCTCCTGTGTGACTACCTTGGGTGGTTCCTTGGGGTCCCAGCGATTCTACCTGCTCTAGGCACTGTGTCTGGTCAAGTCGTGGTTCTTATACCACTTTCTTAATATATGGTTTGGTCTCCACCTGGGGCCCATTGTATATTGTGCTATTTACTGTCGTTTAATAACTGTATTATTGTGTGCCTTGCTCTCTAACTTCATAAAGAGGTTAGTAGAGAGTGTTTAGAAATAAATACATATATTTTATATATATACCTTGTGTGGTTCTCCTTTCATTGAGTTATTCAGGAGGTTATAATCTGGTAAACCAAGCTGCTTTACACTCCTTCACGACTTAGCCTGAAGGCTGCTCTCCATAGCTACCACTAGGATAGCGTTCAATAAAGGTTGTCTTAAACCTATTCATCAATAAGGGTTGTTTTAGACTGGAACAAGGTGCCCACTATAACTAGTGGACAGCATATACCAGGCCAACTTCTCACAGCACCCCTGATATAGCATGCTGACTAACTGGGGCGGATAGTCTCTGACCATGGTGCACATGTCGTCGACCTTGCCTGGGAGCCCCCTTTACCTCCCACACCCACGTTGAAGCTGCCCAAGGATTGCCTTGAAATTCCGGTATTCCAGAAGGAGCAGAAAACCTGCATTAAGCAATACTTTGCTGAAAACCACAACACAGCGTCCTCCCGGATATTGGAGTGGGACGCATTTAAAGTGGTCGCCCGGGGCATGTGCATCCAACAGTTCTCGGGACTACTCCAAGCTCTTGAGAACGATATAGATAAAGCCGAACACACCCTTGCGGCTCTTAGTAACCCGACAGACGCAGACACTTCACTTGCTTCTCACCTGATATGCCTGTGATGTTACAATCTCACCGCCCACACCGCCAGGGTCCTCCACAAGGGAGACAGACCCGGCAGGCTCTTGGCCTGGCTCGTCCGCCAGGAATCAGTGACCTGAAGTAATCAGCCCTGCCGGTGCCACAGTCATCTCCCAGGTAGCCATATTACAGGCTTTCTATACCTGTTACTATGATCTATATGGGGCTCCCCAGGACGTCCAACAGTACCTACAGATGGGTTCCTGTCTGACATTGCCTTCCCATAGATTCCAAATTCCACCAGGCTCTCTTTAGATGCAGAAATAACGGCCGCCGGTGTGAAGCAGGCAATCCGAGACTAGGCCCGGAATAAAACTCCAGGCCTCGATGGCCTGGAGTTTACTGTGGTGGCGGTGGCAGAGTGCCAGAGACAAGAATGATTGGTTCCATGAAGTAGAAATGAGGAAAGTATTTACCCTCTCCTGTGCCTGTCACTGTTCTCTGACAAAAACCCCTCTGTTGCAAGGTGGAGCGTAACCGCTGGTGGACCGATGGAGACCTGGCGGTGGGTGAGCAAGGAGAGCACCTTTTGATCCACATCCTCTGTCCCCACTTGTGCATTCTCTCACACTCTGATACTGGACATGTAAGGCAGCTCTTCGAGCTGGAGGGCCATGGAGAGATCTTGGAGTTGTGTAAAATAGTGTAAGCCTGTTACTACAGTGGTCAGTGTTACTGAGCTGAGGAGACTACTATGGTGATGCACAGAAGTTACGTACCGAGGATCACTGGCAAAGTCCTGTGAGGTGGTCACCTCTGGCGTGTTCCTGAAGCGGTCTCTAACTGTTTTGTGCTGGCTGCCATAGTATGTATTTGTGGTTAGGGCTTACTTTGGAAAGGCTGTCCATTGGCTGAGGTACAAATTGACATGGCTTAGCCACATTTGCCAGTGGCGCTCTTGCAGTGACCGATAGTGCATTGCCGAGGCCTGCGACAATCCACTGACTGTGACCTGGCTACCATCAAAACCAACTTCGCCAATCTAGTCTTGGAGATTCGAAAAAATGAACAAGCAGTGGGGAACCAAGTGTAGATGCTGAAGCCTAAAATCAAGAGAATAAATATAAGAAAAGTCCATAGAGAATTTGGTGAATGCAGATGTTAGAGATAATTTATTCATCAGCTGCATTCCCACTAAGAAAAAGGCTTCTGAGCTTGAAGGATATGCCCAAGTCATTAACTGAACTGCAGCTCTATCATGCCACTGATCCAACTCAACTGCACAGCTTTTCAAATATGGTTTTGAAGTAATTCTGCTGAGAGTGATCTAGTCCCGGCTTATTAAACCAAGGGGTATCTCGAATAATATGTAGAGAGGACTAAATGCCCTCTATATAGAAAACAAATGTAAGACTTCTTTTTCAATATGGTTCATCAGCACCAAACATGAGACAATCTGAATGTATCCTTGTGGAGGAGGAGTGACAGCTTATGTTTAATTTATTCTCTAAACAGTTTTTTATGTGTGGATCAGTCTTGCCAGTTGTCCCTGGCGGCAGTTCCTTTAACAAATTCATCTGAAAATAAACCTTTCCATCTAGGCTAAAAGCACCCAAGGGTGCAAAGCTGACCCTAATTTGAGCCCCCACAACAGGTTGGTTGAGGTCCGATTTATGGAAAGGTGAATGACTTGAGCCAGCCTAAAAGCAAGCCTACAATGGGTGTGGTTTGAAAGTGGGGGAAGAAAGGCTGACTTAGATCAACTCTTCGCCAACAAGCTATTGCCGCACTTATTGCAGCTCCCATCAAAATACAGTCATCCTCATACACAATACTGCAATACAGACACTAACCACTGGCTTTGGTGGCATTGTTCTTGTCCTCTCATTTTACTATTGCATAATCCACATTTCTATCTGCCATCCAGCCTATGATGGTTCTACATTTGGTAGACAGGCAGATCCTTTCCACTTGGATAACTCTGAGATGTCCTTGGACTGTGAGGGTTGTTGAAGATCTTTTATCCTCACCAAAAGTGAACATGTTCTCTACTTGCAGATTTGTTTTTGAAATACCAATGGGAAGATTTGTAAACTAGGCTTATGGTCTCTGACCACAGCCAAAGCCATCTTTCCACATCAATCACTTGGCAAGTCTCTCTCAGGGCAGTACAAAGTCTTTGAGATAGTCGACAAGTTTACATACATAATCAGGGTTGGGAGTAGAATCTGGCGAATATTCAACCAGGCATGGCAGAGTATTTTGGAGCAAACACGTAAATCATCAACCAGTGCCTAAAAATAAAAAAATGTTTTTCTAGCTGTCCTACAGAGGGAATATAATTGTTGCTTTGTTGAGCAGGATATATGCCTGAAATTTCGCGACTGGTTGAAAAGAATATTGTGCATTGGGGGAAATGCAATTTATCTGGAGGACATGTGAAAAGTCAAACTAACCTGGAAGGAAATATTCATTTACTGGGTGTCACAATGGCAAATCTCCACTTTTTACTGTATTATCTTGAAAAGGGCTACACACGATGCACTGCTCAAACAAGTGATCTTCAAAAATGTTTAATGCTGCTTAATGTAGAGGGGCATATTAAACGAATTTTAAACAAAAGTAAGTTTCTTTTGTGAAATTGAGAAATAAATTGTAAGCAAAGTAGCCAAAATGTATAAAAGGATTCTGTGCGCAACCAATAATGTTCCTTTTTACTTTTTATTTTCACACATTATCAAAGCTAGCTGAACCTGACCCCCTCCCCTGTATGTGTCCTTTCCAGCTAGTCTTAACTTTTTTTGCCAGAAGCATTGAAGACATTTTGAGTCCATGCATAAGTTATTAAAAGAAAAATTAGAAATCCTAAAATGCAATTATCCATTGGCTGAAATCCCTAGACTGTCTAAAAGTGTTTCCCAGAAAATGTGGCCGCTTGACATCTCTGAACATGTTTACCAATTTGAACATTGCAGTTAGATGCATTTATCCCCTGAAAACTGCATTCAAACGCGATTGCCAACGTGCTTTTGGGAAATTTAATTACCCAAAAGTGTATAGAGTGTGATCCTATGTCAGGAAAGAGGGAGTTTGGGTTCACATGGAGGCCCCTCGTTGGCACCTTCTTTTAGTAGAAAAGCAACTGACAAAAGAGGTTACTCATGACCCATCACAGAGCGTTTTGCATCCACTCTTACTTTCGCAGTAAAATCACAGCACTTTTTAGGTCTCACATTCCAGACCACAAGCGATCTGTTTGTGAAAAGACCTATTATCAGCTTGCAATGGACTGTGACCCCACCCATTGATTACCATTGGTTGGCTTTATCGTCAGTCTGTTATGTTTGCTTTTTAATTGTTAGAGCTGGCTATACTTCTTCGTGTTTCTCCCTTATTTGTGTTCTTCCGTTGCTCACTTTTCAGGTACGTTTTTCCTTTTTGGTTAAGCACTCCACTAGAGTGCATGTGTTTTTCAGCTACTCCTTTCGTGTACTTCTCTTCCCCCCTTCATTGTGCTCCGTTTGCTCTCTCTTGCCTGTGTTATGCGCCCGCTCTCGTGTACTTCTTCCCCAGCTCTACTTTGCTCTCGCTTGCCTGTTTCTTGTGCTCCTCCCCCACCCTCCATGTTGCTTCTGCACTCTCTGTGTTGCTTCTGTCATCTGCACCCTCCCATGTTGCTTCTACCACCTGCTTTAAAAGAAAAAATATTCAATTCCCACCCATGTAATTTTGCAGGCATCTGCATGTGTGGCATGCGCTCCTTCGAAATGATCCCTGTTTCTGTTTTTTCACCTCTTTAGCCGTGCTGCACTGTATCAGGGATGATGTACTGAATCACTAAACACCTTTGACAAAACTAATAGGTCCCAAAGGTGAGACCTACTGGCTTTGCCATTGCTTGTTTTCAGCATAATATTTAACTGTATTCTCAGAAACATATTTAATAGTCCTCTTTTTCCAGGCCTAATGCCTTCCCTGACATTACTTCACATTCTCCCAAATGGACTCTTAGCATACTTCAAAATCCTAGTCTAGTTGACTCCCTGTATTCCCTAAAGAGTTCACTTATCTCGCAACCTCTGTTAGCAGACAGCGGCACATACATGGAAATCACTGGAATAAAACATCAATAGACTTCTGGTGAAAGACAGCCTGAAACATAGAGGGCACAGAGAAGACCACTGCCGGGACTAGGAACAATTCAGACAAACAATAATGGTTTGCATTTGAAAACTTGAGGAGAGAATGTCGAGGTCATACAGTATCGTGACCAGAATATCGAGGACCAAAACAGATGTGAATTTATAAGCGGACAATTCTTCAGAACACATTTATTCTGGACTTAATTTAACCTGTGGTTCTTTAACAAACTTTGCCCAGAATGAAAACAGGACTTCATTGTGTTATATTGGCAGCACTTGTTCCTTCTTTCTTTTTTCTTTCTTTCTTTCTTTCTCTTCTTCTTTCTTTCCTTCCTTTTCACATTTTTCTGTCTTTATGCTTTCCTTCTCTTTCTTTCTTTCTTTCTTGCTTTCTTTCTCGCCATCTTTCTTTCCTTTCTTTCCCTCCTTTTCACCATTTTTCTTTCTGTCGGCTTTCTTTCTGCTTTCCTCCTCTTCTTGCTTTCTTTCTTCTTTTATTTCTTCGTGTCATTCTTTCTTTCTTTCCGTTCTATCCTTTCTTTCCTTCCTTTTCCCTTCTTTTGTGCTTTCTTGCCTTCTTTCCTTTCTATTCTTTCTTTCCTCTTTCTTTCATTCATTCTTTCCTTATTTCTTGCTTGCTTTTCTTTTTTCCTATATCTTCTTTTTCTTTCCCTTTTCTCCCTTTCATTCATTTCTTTCCTGTCATATTTGCCTCCTTTTTCCTTTCTTTCTTTCTTGCTTTCTATCCTGCTTTCCTTCTTTCTTTAATTTTTTCATTTTTTCCTTTCTTGCTCTCTTTCTTCCATTCTTCCCTGCCTTTCAGTTTTCTTTCCCTCCTTCTTTCTCTTTCAGGCTTTCTTTCTCTTTCTCCTTCTTTCCTTTCCTTTCCATCCCTTCTTTTCTTTACTTCTCTCCTTTCCTTCATTTCTTTTGTTCTTTCATTCCTTTATGTTTTCTCCGTTCCCTCTTTTCTTCATTATTCCTTCCTTCTTTCTTGCCTTTAATTCCTTCCTTCTTTCTTGCCTTCCTTCCTTTAGTTATTCTTTCCTTCTTTCTTTTTATTTCCGTCCTCTTTTCTTCTTGTTTCGTTCCTCCTTTTCTTCTTTCTTTCTTTTTTTACCATGCCTCTTTGTTTCTCTCTCTTTCCCTCGTTACCTAACCCCCTCCCTCACTCAGCAGAACGATTGCCATTTTTAGGTCTGTGTTACCCAAGAACGTTTGTTTTTATGTGTATGACGTAGTTACTTATAGTGGTTTTAATCACAGTTCATCCATTTATCTGTGGTTGTATTATCCACATTTTTCTCCAACCTACTCAAGCATACATCAAGGGGCAATGTGCCAGACCGCTTCAGCCATTTCACTATGAGTTACAGCATGCTACCTTTTCCCACGGAGAATACAGCCACAAAGAAAGTAGTTCCCCTCAGTGCCAGGGAGTATAATGGTAATGTGTGTTGTTTATTTTTTGTAGACAATTTTTTTTTTGCCTTTAGTCAAGTTTTTTTGTTTAGATTGATGAATCCACGACAGCTTCTCAAACAATAAATCTTTGCAAAAACCATAGCAAAACAAGATTTGCCAAAAGGCTGGTGGACAATGCCAGACCTATTGGCTTTGCCAGTGCTTGTTTCTCACTGTCACGTTGAATATTCAGCCCAGTAATTATTAATTTGTCTCCAGAGATATTGCAGCCCATAGCCCCCAAGTAGATCGATGATATGTTTGACATCCATAGAAGGTCCTACATTTTAAAGTGCTGCTGTGTTCAACCTTGGGTTTGGCCTAAAGTGTCACACGATATACCTGGAGCGCTTAGGTATTATACTCGCCCTCCAGATAACTACTCCGAGGTTTAGCCACAGATTTCATAGTGTGCTGATTGTTGATGAAGCATGAGCCCTGATTACAATATGCCTTACACCCTGGGGCAAATTATGTGCTGCGTAAATGCTGATTGCGTGAATTTAGTATTTACTTCAGAAAAGCTGTTGATCTCATAGTAAGGGATGAAGTCTAAAGTTTGTACTTGTCTTTTTTCAGGAGCAGTTTCTGACATGCTTGAAAAGCACAGTTTCCAACCGAACAGCAGTGCAGATGGAAGAGAAAGGATTAAGGACCTTCGTACAGAAAGGTACTTTAGATGTTTGCATTGTACTGTATGGTAGCATTTGTGTTCAAATGCACACTGCTTGACATGGTCTGAAAGTAAACCTGCCTACTGAATCGAATAATGTTATTTTTCTTTTTGCATGTTCAATGTAGAGTAAAAAAACGAAAGCTTTCTCTGAATTCAACAGTTGGTACCAACCACCACTCCGTCATATATCCTTAATATGGGACCTAGCCTCTCCATTAAGCGAGGGAAAACTCTGGGCCTCTTATGAGTTCAGTGTGATTCCTGTTTCGTCCAGAAACACTGTTTTGGAAAATGCAAGGGACGAGGAATACAGCATCTCTGCAGCGCCCCCACACCCAGACATTTCATGGGGTAAAGCGGGTGAAATCTAGGTGTATGGAGGGTGGGAAACAGGGAATTATCAGAGGTCATCAAACACTGTATTTCCCAGCACCACAGTCATTTCCAATTCTTCAGGGGAGTCTAGGGTTACTTTTGTAATACTGCGGTTTCCTGCATCCTAATTTACGGTACGTGTGGTATTGGTAATTTTGGGAGTGGGAAAACCGATGTAGTGTCCCCCTGTAACTGGCGGAGTACAAAGTATATGGAGCTTCTCAGGGGACTTGTCAGGCGTGTGTCCCCCAGAGGAAACCATCCCATGCTTACCAGAGTGGTGAAATCGAGGACCGGGTATGGCAGGGGTTCCCCACCAAAGACTTCGACTGTAAACATATATACTTTTTGAGAACCTTGTTCAGAGCCTTGACTTTGGAGACCGGCATTCTAAAATACTCCATCTCTTATACATGGCTACGTTGCACTTTAATTACCACCTTGTGAGATCAGCCGCTTGCAGGGTGTTGACGAGGGTGCATACATGAAAGTGAATCTTCACAGCTGCCCAGTGAGGCCATACTGGATTGGCGATACAAGATTCCGACATTAAGGCACGATCTGTCGTTAGAAGGCCAACTGATAAATTGAAGTCTCGTGAACGTTTGTCGCATGAAATGTCACTGCTAAGGTGTTGTTCGTTTCTGGTTCTTATTTAATGAATTGGACTCTGGCTGCAATTTTAGGTTTGGTGTCCGCCAAGACCTTTTGATTTTACTAAAATGATATGTATAATGTATTTACTGAGAGGGGTTTTCA
Source organism: Triturus cristatus (assembly GCF_964204655.1). NCBI lineage: Eukaryota > Metazoa > Chordata > Amphibia > Caudata > Salamandridae > Triturus > Triturus cristatus. The sequence continues at coordinate 456,566,128 of NC_140592.1, read as the reverse complement.
GCCACCTTTCTTCATCCATTGTTCTGTTGTCATTCACATCTCGGTTCCACCCACTACAGCATGTGGCATGGGGCAGTAATTCAGCCTACTTCAGCCACTGGCTATTTTAACTTTGAGTGAATCCATTTTGCTCTGTCACAGTGAGCACATCCACACACAAGGTAGTTCGCTTCAATACCAGTGTTTTTGTTGTTTTTTCTTTATAATGACTTTAGTGTTGGTTTAGTGTTTTAGAGAATGACCTGAAAACTGGCCATATTCCATGCTTTATCAGTTCCTGTCACCTGCCAATGCTGTCTGTAAATTCCTATTGAAGTCTCCTTTCTTTATCTGACTGCTGGTATGTAACGGCATAACAGATTGAATCCATTTGAAACTGTTCTGTAATAAGATAGCCTCTTTTTTACTGTGCGTGCAGTACACAAACTGAAAACTTCAATGTTATGGATGTGAATTTATAAGCAGACAATTCTTCAGAACACATTTATTCTGGACTTAATTTCACCAGTGGTTCTTCAACAAACTTTGCCCAAAAAGAAAACAGGACTTCATTGTGTTTTATTGGCAGCATTTGTTCTTTCCTTCTTTCTTTTCTTCTTTCTTTCCTTCCTTTTCACCATTTCTCTTTCTTTCAGCTTTCCTTCTCTTTATTTCTTTCTTTGTTGCTTTCTTTCTCGCCTTCTTTCTTTCCTTTCTTTTCACCATTTTTCTTTCGTACTGCTTTCCTCCTCTTCTTGTTTTCTTTCTTCTTTTATTCCTTCGTGTCATTCTTTGTTTCTTTCCGTTCTATCCTTTCTTTCATTCCCTTTTCCCTTCTTTTGTGCTTTCTTTCTTGCCTTCTTTCCTTTCTTTCTTTCCTCATTCATTCGTTCTTTCCTTATTTCTTGCTTGCTTTTCTTTTTTCCTAAATACTCTTTTTTCTTTCCTTTTTCTTCCTTTTTAGGTCTCGCTCTCGAGACCTATTGTCGCCGAGATGCCTCTCAAGGGAGACAGACCGGGGCACACGCAGCGATTGGGGTCGGGGTCTGTGGACGAGCTTGCGCAGACGCACACACACACGCACACACACAGACACGCGCGCGCACACACCCCGCCGCTGCCGACCCCCCTTTTCTGAAAATACTGAGAGGTATGAACACTACCAGCGCGACGTCCGTATAATAATGTATAAGTCATAAAGAGTTGAAAAACAAAATTACTTTTCCGCTGCAAGCATTGGCTACGCAAAACATTATTTTAACTTTTTAGTTTCACTTTCATTTTACTGTAAAAAGGCCTCGCGGAGAATTCGCTACAATATTAGGAATTTGCGCCTCCCCCCTCCGCCCCGTTCCCCAAATAAGTACATCAGGAACAAACTAAAACCAATATCTATAGATTTAAACTTGGCTCTCTCCCCGAAACCTCAGCACTCCTCTATACAAAAAAAAAACGAAGGAAGGCCGTGTTATTAAATGCGCTGGCGTTGCAGCGCGCGCCCCGCATGCGTGCTCCCCCCCCTCCCAGCGCTGCAGGGCCATGGCGCACGGGCGGGCACTCACCTGTTCTGAGACGGCCTGGAAGATGCACGAGGCGTCCTTGGCGGTCAGCTTGCGGTACAGCCCCAGAGAGCCGAGGAAGTCGTCCATGGTCACGTCGTTGAGGGACTTCTGCCCGAAGTACTTCTTCATTCCCCGCTGCATGGTGGCGGTTGGATACTGCGGGCTGGGTCTGTGCTCTGTGGCCGCCCCCTCTCACGGCCCTTAATCAGGGCTCAGGGGCTGCACATTTGGGCAGGAACCTCGCACCTGCGCGCACGACGCGCCGCGGCCTCTGCGCCCACAGGCCTGCCCAGTGAGCGTCCGACCTCCCAGGCAGCAAGCATGTCGTCTGTTTTGCAGCCAGCCCCCTCCCCCCAAACGTGCACCGCCCCACCTTTTTACAAAGTTGCAAACCTCGGATGTTTTTGTGCTCCAAAGAAGGCACGTCAAGACGTTTGTTTATAAAGCACTCATTTAAATGTCTTTGAAACGAGGACTGCAAGGCATTAGTCTTTAAACTGTGACGTATGCTAGTTAACAGTCTATATGGACCTATTTTCGTCACACCTGCTCATTCACCCCCATCATACCTGTGTGTGGCCGCTTCGGCGTTCCAACAGGCCCAGTACCTATGGTGGTATAATTTAGCGTTCTCCAGCCGGAACTTTACCATACTCGAAATATAGTTACATTCCATTGCCTTCTATTAATTACCCCCCCAGCAAATTCACAACGTCCCCTTAGTTTGCCCTGTTGCCCTGCTTTAACTTAAGTGGAACAAGTCTCACCCCCCCCCAGCAAACCTTATTGGACGCTTGACATGAGCACCAGTTTCATTACACATGGACACATTCTTTATATGGTGTAGATTGACTGTGCAGCTTTCACACAATTATGTAGCCATCACTAGTGAGGGGCTATGTCTCTGTCCACACATTGGAAGCCAGGAGTACATGTTTTGATAGGGCACAAGTTTTGTGTTTCCGCAAAAAAAATACTTCCGCAAAAAACATACTTACCCTCCATACAGCTGGGATTATATTGTTTATTTATCCTGCTGCCTCATCTTGAACTTTGATGGACATACACATGACATTGGAATGCTATTAAAGTGTCTTAGACAAATGGAAAATTAATTTTGTTTTTCTTTGGCAGCAGCAGAGATGGCAGGAGGACTGTCATTATCCTACATGGAGTTTAGGTGTGACTTGGCAGTACCAATGTCACCTGACATTCTCACCTACACCAATATTACCTAAGCCAGTAGGTAGTTAGAATTAGGATGTAGTTTCTATAGGAAGAGCGTTTTTTTCATTTGCCAATAACTTTGGCATCGTTTGATTAATTTTCCCGAAATTTTTAAAGCTAGTTTGACACTCACTTCAGCTGCTGTCTTGAAAGTTTTGTGGTGCTCCTTCAAGCGGGAGGCTGAGAAAAGGGAGGAGAGCCCCCAAAATGCATTTTCCCTGTATTACTTTCCATATTATTGATACACGGCTACAGACCAAACGGCTGAACAGAATGACACCTAATTTGGCAGAAAGGTAGATGTCGGATCAGGGAAGTGCCTGTTTGTGATATTGTCAGAGGCAGCTCCTCCGCTAAGGCGGAGGAGCATCACCCACTGATTTTATGCAGTGTAAATAAAGGAAACATAAAATGATAATAACACAGTTTCTGTGCTGTTTTGCGTGGATGGCTGATCTGTTCTCAGAGCAGGGTAAGGAAGGAGTGGTTTGCCCGCTCCTAGTGTGCAATGACTGTTTGGCTGGCCCTATGGGGCGGCCCAAACAGTCATGCGCACTATGAATGTTCTCCATACAGGCTGCATTACAGCCTGCATGGAGAAAATGCCCAGGCCCACAGTCTCCATCTGAGTGCCGAACCACGGCACTCAGACCAATCACAACGCTGCATTGCAGCGGTGCGGTTCGTCAGGGGAGCCTATGTGCTTACCAATCACAACGCTGCAAGTTGTGATTAGTCAGGGGAGCCTGGGTGCTTCCTGTTCGGTGGAGTCCTGACATGGAAGAGAGACATGGCGGCGATTAGGTAAGTTATTTTTATTTTTTATACCTCACACCTGCCCCGCCACCCCCGAACGGTGCCGTCCGCCACTGAATTTGGTGTAAATCCGTTCAGTAGTTGTGGAGTTATTTAAAAAAATTCCAATTGTATATATAGGGACGCAGGGTATATGCGATACCGCCCGATCTTGTGCTGAGATCTAATTGGCTGCCAACAATTCAAACCAGGAGGTGTTGGAAGCCATCTTGTGGCTCAGCTTGAATCGAGTCACAGAAAAGTTTTTGCAAAAAAAGAAAAGGGGGCAGGGTAGAAACACCTTGATCCCCTAGGCCTCCTGGGGGTGTGGGGGTCCCACAGGAACCCACAGGGCCCCAAAAAAAATTCAGCTGAAGTGCTGCTGGATCCACGGTTCGCGCTGAAAATTTAAAAAAGAAAGGAGGGGGATTGCACAGCCTCCCCCTCCTCCTGGGGCTCGTTGTGAGGCAGCTGACAGAGTATAGAAAGTATAACTAGACCAGCCAAGTCGCCCCTACGGTTTCTCTTATAAATCAAAGTTCCCTCTCCTTTTCAGCAGGATCCATGCTTGATTCATCTACAGGAATCACAGAGGTCCTACCCTAGTTAGTGCATGTTTCCTTTACGCACCCTGGGCCCTAGCTGTGGGTCGCATTAGGTCTGTCTGTCACCTGTAATCTTTTGCAGCTGTCGTTTGCTGCCCCGAATTGTCTGCTCCACTTCAACTTTAAAAATGAGTCACACACGCGCATGTTTGATTCGGTTGAAATTATTATTTTTTTTTGCAGATTTATATAGCGTGAACTCGGCCTGAAGGTATTGGGGCACTTTATAGGAGCACCAGTTATTGTTACACAAGGACACATTCATTATTTAGTAGGCATGGGAGATTAAGTGATTTGCCCAGAATCACCGGATGTGGAGTCAATCCCAGTCTCGAACCTTGGTTTCCCAGCTCCAAAGTCGGCAGTCTAGCCGGTGAGACCACATCCTCTCCCGTTTTCTCCATTTGGTTAAAAACACGCACTAAGTATTATACTGCGTCTTACCTGCCTGGATCGATGAATGAAATCAGGCATCCCGTAATGGAAAGCAGCCTTGTTATTAACAGGCCTGTTGATTCCTGTCCATTAACACTTTTTTTTAAACTTTCTTTTTCATACCAGGCCCTTCTGAAATAAATCACAGGCTGCCAGCGTGAGGCCCTTGTTTACCTTTCTTTCATCGCAGAAGGCAAGCTGCGCTTCCCTAGCTAGCTAAGCTTTCTAAGGGCTGCCTCTTACATCAACAAGCATTTGCAATGCATTAGGTCTCGCAGTTACACGAGTTAAAGCTATTGGCATTGTAAATGACAATGCCAATAGGCATTGTTATTTGCAATGTCAATAGCTCAAACTCGCGTAAATGCGAGACCTAATGCATTGCAAATGCTTGTTTCTTCATTTCTTTTCTGTCTTATTTGCCTCCTTTTCCTTTTCTTCCTTCTTGCTTTCTTTCCTGCTTTCCTTCATTCTTTTTTTTTCCTTTCTTGCTCTCTTTCTTGCAGTCTTTCCCGCCTTTCTGTTTTCTTTCCCTCCTTCTTTCTCTTTCAGTCTTTCTTTGTCTTTCTCTTTCTCCTTCTTTCCTTTCCTTTCCTTCTCTTCCCTTCTTTTCTTTACTTCTGTCTTTACTTCTCTCCTTTCCTTCATTTCATTGTTCTCTCTTTCCTTTATTTTTTCTCTTTTCTGTATTTCCTTTATTTTTCATTCATTGTTTTCGTCTATCCTTTCTTCTTTCTTGCCTCTCATGCCTTCCTTCCTTCTTGACTTCCTTCCTTTCTTTATTCTTTCCTTCTTTCTTTTTATTTCCTTCCTCTTTTTTCTTATTTCGTTCCTCCTATTCTTCTTTTCTTTATTTTCGTTTTTTGTATCCCTTTATCTTCTTTCCTTCTTTCTTTTTTCCTTCCTTTATCTTCACTTCCTTATTCTTTCTTCTTTCCTTCCTTTTTCTTCCACGCCTTTTTGTTTCTCTCTCTCTCCCTCATAACCCAACTCCCTCCTTCACTCAGCAGAACGATTGCCCTTTTTAGGTCTGTGTTACCAAAGAACTTTTATTTTTACAAAAAGTATGTGTATGACGTAGTTACTTATAGGAGTTTTATCCACAATTCATCCATTTATCTGTAGTTGTACTATTCACATTTTTCTCCATACCACTGTTGAATACATGAAGGAGCAATGTGCTAGACCGCTTTAGCCATTTCACTATGAGTTACAGCATGCTGCCCATTAACAAGGGGAGCACAGCCACAAATAAAGTAGTTTCCTTCAGTGCCAGGGAGTACCATGGTAATGTGAGTTATTTTATTTAATGTTTTTAGACAAAAAATATTTTTGCCTTTAGTTAAGTTTTTTTTAGTTCGATTGATTAATCCATAGCAGCTTCCCAAACGATAAATCTTTGCAAAAACCATAGCAAAACGAGATTTGCCAAATGGCTGGTGGAGAATGCCAGACTTATTGGCTTTGCCAGTGCTTGTTTCCCACAGTCACTTTGAATATTCAGCCCAGTAATTGTTAATTTGTCTCCAGAGATATTGCAGCCCATAGCCCCCAAGTAGATCGATGATATGTTTGACATCCATAGAAGGTCCTCCATTTTAAAGGGCTGCTGTGTACAACCTTGGGTTTGGCCTAAAGTGTCACACGATACCTGGAGCGCTTAGGTATTATACTTGCCCTCCAGATAACTAATCTCCGAGGTTTAGCCCCAGATTTCATAGTGTGCTGATTGTTGATGAAGCATGAGCCCTGATTACAATATGCCTTACACCCTGGGGGCAAATTGTGCGCTGCGTAATTGCTGATTGCATGAATTTAGTGTTTACTTCAGCAAAGCTGTTGATCGCATAGTAAGGGATGAAGTCTAAAGTTTGTACTTGTCTTTTTTCAGGAGCTGTTTCTGACCTGCTTGAAAAGCAAAGTTTCCAAACGAACAGCAGTGCAGATGGAAGAGAAAGGATTAAGGACCTTCATACAGAAAGGTACCTAAGATGTTTGCATTGTACTGTATTGTAGCATTTGTGTTCAAATGCACACTGCTTGACATGGTCTGAAAGTAAACCTGCCGACTGAATCGAATAATGTTATTTTTCGTTCTGCATGTTCAATGTAGAGAGAAAAAAACACAAAAGCTTTCTCTCAATGTAACAGTTGTTACCAACCACCACTCCGTCATATATCCTTAATATGGGACCTAGCCTCTATATTAAACGAGGGAAAACTCTGGCCCTCTTATGAGTTCAGTGTGATTCCTGTTTCGTCCAGAAACACTGTTTTGGCAAATGCATGGGACGAGGAATACAGCATCTCTGCAGCGCCCCCACACCCAGACATTTCAGGGGGTCAAAGCGGGTGAAATCTAGGTGTATGAGGGTGGGAAATGGGGAATTATCAGAGGTCATCAAACACTGTTTTTCCCAGCACCACAGTCATTTCCAATTCTTCAGGGGAGTCTCAGGGTACAGTTTGTAATCCTGCGGTTTCCTGCATCCTAATTTACGGTACGTGTGGTATTGGTAATTTTGGGAGTGGAAATACTGATGTAGTGTCCCCCTGTAACTGGCGGGGTACAAAGCATATGGAGCTTCTCAGGGGACCTGTCAGGCGAGTCTCCCCCAGAGGAAACCATCCCATGCTTACCAGAGTGGTGAAATCGAGGACCGGGTATGGCAGGGGTTCCCCGCCAAAGACTTCGACTGTAAACATATATACTTTTTGAGATCCTTGTTCAGAGCCTCGACTTTGGAGACAGGCATTCTAAAATACTCCATCTCTTATACATGGCTACGTTGCACTTTAATTACCACCTTGTGAGATCAGCCGCTTGCAGGGTGTTGACGAGGGTGCATACATGAAAGTGAATCTTCACAGCTGTCCAGTGAGGCCATACTGGATTGGCGATACAAGATTCCGACATTAAGGCATGATGTGTCGTTAGAAGGCCAACTGATAAATTGAAGTCTCGTGAACGTTTGTCGCATGAAATGTCACTGCTAAGGTGTCGTTTCTGGTTCTTATTTAATGAATTGGACTCTGGCTGCAATTTTAGGTTTGGTGTCCGCCAAGGCCTTTTGATTTTAGTAAAATGATATGTATAATGTATTTACTAACAGGGATTTTCAGCCACCTTTCTTCATCCATTGTTCTGTTTTCATTCACATCTCGGTTCCACCCACTACAGCATGTGGCGTGGGGCAGTAAGTCAGCCTACTTCACCCACTGAATATTTTAACTTTGAGTGACTGCATTTTGCTCTGCCACAGTGAGCACATCCACACACAAGGTAGTTCCCTTCAATACCAGTGTTTTTGTTGTTGTTGCTTTATAATGACTTTATTGTTGGTTTAGTGTTTAGAGCCTGACCTGAAAACAGGCCATATTCAATGCTTTATCAGTTCCTGTCACCTGCCAATGCTGTCTGTAAATTCTTATTGAAGTCTCCTTTCTTTATCTGACTGCTGGTATGTAACGGCATAACAGATTGAATCCATTTGAAACTGTTCTGTAATAAGATAGCCTCTTTTGTACTATGCGTGCAGTACACAAACTGAAAACTTCAATATTATGGATGTGAATTCATAAGCAGACAATTCTTCAGAACACATTTATTTTGGACTTAATTTCACCAGTGGTTCTTCAATAAACTTTGACCAAAATGAAAATAGGACTTCATTGTGTTTTATTGGCAGCATTTGTTCTTTACTTTGTTTCTTTCTTTCTTTCTTTCTTTCTTTCTTTCTTTCTTTCTTTCTTTCTTTCTTTCTTTCTTTCTTTCTCTTCTTCTTTCTTTCCTTCCTTTTCACCATTTCTCTTTCTTTCTGCTTTCCTTCTCTTTATTTATTTCTTTCTTGCTTTCTTTCTCGCCTTTCTTTCCTTTATTTTCACCATTTTTCTTTCTTACTGCTTTCCTCCTCTTCTTGCTTTCTTTCTTCTTTTATTCCTTCGTGTCATTCTTTCTTTCTTTCCGTTCTATCCTTTCTTTCATTCCTTTTCCCCTTCTTTTGTGCTTTCTTTCTTGCCTTCTTTTCTTTCTTTCCTCATTCATTCGTTCTTTCCTTATTTCTTGCTTGCTTTTCTTTTTTCCTATATTCTCTTTTTTCTTTCCTTTTTCTTCCTTTTTTCTTCATTTCTTCCCTGTCTTATTTGCCTCCTTTTCCTTTCCTTCCTTCTTGCTTTCTTTACTGCTTTCCTTCTTTCTTTTATTTTTTTCCTTTCTTGCTCTCTTTCTTGCAGTCTTTCCTGCCTTTCCTTTTTCTTTCCCTCCTTCTTTCTCTTTCAGTCTTTCTTTGTCTTTCTCTTTTTCCTTCCCTTCCCTTTCCTTTCCTTCTTTTCTTTACTTCTGTCTTTACTTCTGTCCTTTCCTTCATTTCATTTTTCTCTCTGTCCTTTATTTTTTCTCCTTTCTGTATTTCCTTTATTTTTCCTTCTCTCTTTTCATCTTTCCTTCCTTCTTTCTTGCCTCTCATGCCTTCCTTCTTTCTTGACTTCCTTCCATTCTTTATTCTTTCTTTCCTTCTTTCTTTTTATTTCCTTCCTCTTTTTTCTTATTTCGTTCCTCCTATTCTTCTTTTCTTTATTTTCGTTGTTTGTATCCCTTTATCTTCTTTCCTTCTTTCTTTTTTCCTTCCTTTATCTTCACTTCCTTATTCTTTCTTCTTTCCTTCCTTTTTCTTCCACGCCTCTTTGTTTCTCACTCTCTCCCTCATTACCTAACTCCCTCCTTCACTCAGATGAACGATTGCCCTTTTTAAGTCTGTGTTACCCAAGAAGTTTTTATTTTTACAAAAAGTATGTGTATGACGTAGTTACTTATAGGAGTTTTAGCCACAATTCATCCATTCATCTGTGGTTGTACTATTCACATTTTTCTCCAACCCACTCAAGCATACATCAAGGAGCAATGTGCTAGACCGCTTTAGCCATTTCACTATGAGTTACACCATGCTGCCCTTTAACAAGGGGAGCACAGCCACAAATAAAGTAGTTTCCTTCAGTGCCAGGGAGTACCATGGTAATTTGAGTTGTGTTATTTAATGTTTTTAGGCAAAAAATATTTTTGCCTTTTAGTTAAGTTTTTTTTTGGTTAGATTGATGAGTCCACAGCAGCTTCCCAAACGATAAATATTGGCAAAAACCATAGCAAAACAAGATTTGCCAAATGGCTGGTGGACAATGCCAGACCTATTGGATTTGCCAGTGCTTATTTCTCACTGTCACGTTGAATATTCAGCCCAGTAATTGTTAATTTGTCTCCAGAGATATTGCAGCCCATAGCCCCCAAGTAGATCGATGATATGTTTGACATCCATAGAAGGTCCTCCATTTTAAAGGGCTGCTGTGTACAACCTTGGGTTTGGCCTAAAGTGTCACACGATACCTGGAGCGCTTAGGTATTATACTTGCCCTCCAGATAACTAATCTCCGAGGTTTAGCCCCAGATTTCATAGTGTGCTGATTGTTGATAAAGCATGAGCCCTGATTACAATATGCCTTACACCCTGGGGGCAAATTGTGTGCTGCGTAAATGCTGATTGCGTGAATTTAGTATTTACTTCAGAAAAGCTGTTGATCTCATAGTAAGGGATGAAGTCTAAAGTTTGTACTTGTCTTTTTTCAGGAGCAGTTTCTGACCTGCTTGAAAAGCACAGTTTCCAACCGAACAGCAGTGCAGATGGAAGAGAAAGGATTAAGGACCTTCGTACAGAAAGGTACTTTAGATGTTTGCATTGTACTGTATGGTAGAATTTGTGTTCAAATGCACATTGCTTGACATGATCTGAAAGTAAACCTGCCTACTGAATCGAATAATGTTATTTTTCGTTCTGCATGTTCAATGTAGAGAGAAAAAACAGAAAGCTTTCTCTGAATGTAACAGTAGTTACCAACCACCACTCCATCATATATCCTTAATATGAGACCTATCCTCTCCATTAAACGAGGGAAAACTCTGGCCCTCTTATGAGTTCAGTGTGATTCCTGTTTCGTCCAGAAACACTGTTTTGGAAAATGCAAGGGACGAGGAATACAGCATCTCTGCAGCGCCCCCACACCCAGACATTTCAGGGGGTCAAAGCGGGTGAAATCTAGGTGTATGGAGGGTGGGAAATGGGGAATTATCAGAAGTCATCAAACACTGTATTTCCCAGCACCACAGTCATTTCCAATTCTTCAGGGAATCTCAGGGTACAGTTTGTAATCCTGCAGTTTCCTGTATCCTAATTTACGGTACGTGTGGTATTGGTAATTTTGGGAGTGGGAGCACCGATGTAGTGTCCCCCTGTAACTGGCGGGGTACAAAGCATATGGAGCTTCTCAGGGGACTTGTCAGACGAGTCTCCCCCAGAGGAAACCATCCCATGATTACCAGAGTGGTGAAATCGAGGACCGGGTATTGCAGGGGTTCCCCGCCAAAGACTTCGACTGTAAACATATATACTTTTTGAGAACCTATTTCAGAGCCTTGACTTTGGAGACAGGCATTCTAAAATACTCCATCTCTTATACATGGCTACGTTGCACTTTAATTACCACCTTGTGAGATCATCCGCTTGCAGGGTGTTGACGAGGTTGCATACATGAAAGTGAATCTTCACAGCTGTCCAGTGAGGCCATACTGGATTGGCGATGCAAGATTCCGACATTAAGGCATGATGTGTCGTTAGAAGGCCAACTGATAAATTGAAGTCTTGTGAACGTTTGTCGCATGAAATGTCACTGCTAAGGTGTTGTTCGTTTCTGGTTCTTATTTAATGAATTGGACTCTGGCTGCAATTTTAGGTTTGGTGTCAGCCAAGACCTTTTGATTTTACTAAAGAGGGGTTTTCAGCCACCTTTCTTCATCCATTGTTCTGTTGTCATTCACATCTTGCTTCCACCCACTACAGCATGTGGCGTGGGGCAGTAAGTCAGCCTACTTCAGCCACTGACTAGTTTAACTTGGAGTGAATAAATTTTGCTCTGCCACAGTGAGCACTTCCACACACAAGGTAGTTCGCTTCAATACCAGTGTTTTTGTTGTTTTTTCTTTATAATGACATTAGTGTTGGTTTAGTGTTTTCGAACCTGACCTGAAAACAGGCCATATTCAATGCTTTATCAGTTCCTGTCACCTGCCAATGCTGTCTGTAAATTCCTATTGAAGTCTCCTTTCTTTATCTGACTGCTGGTATGTAACGGCATAACAGATTGAATCCATTTGATACTGTTCTGTAATAAGATAGCCTCTTTTTTTACTGTGCGTGCAGTACACAAACTGAAAACTTCAATATTATGGATGTGAATTCATAAGCAGACATTTCTTCAGAACACATTTATTTTGGACTTAATTTCACCAGTGGTTCTTCAATAAACTTTGGCCAAAATGAAAATAGGACTTCATTGTGTTTTATTAGGAGCATTTTTTCTTTCTTTCTTTCTTTCTTTCTTTCTTTCTTTCTTTCTTTCTTTCTTTCTTTCTTTCTTTCTTTCTCTTCTTCTTTCTTTCCTTCCTTTTCACCATTTCTCTTTCTTTCTGCTTTCCTTCTCTTTATTTCTTGCTTTCTTTCTCGCCTTCTTTCTTTCCTTTCTTTTCACCTTTTTTATTTCTTACTGCTTTCCTCCTCTTCTTGCTTTCTTTCTTCTTTTATTCCTTTGTGTCATTCTTTCTTTCTTTCCGTTCTATCCTTTCTTTCATTCCTTTTTCCCTTCTTTTGTGCTTTCTTTCTTGCCTTCTTTTCTTTCTTTCCTCATTCATTCGTTCTTTCCTTATTTCTTGCTTGCTTTTCTTTTTTCCTATATTCTCTTTTTTCTTTCCTTTTTCTTCCTTTTTTCTTCATTTCTTCCATGTCTTATTTGCCTCCTTTTCCTTTCCTTCCTTCTTGCTTTCTTTACTGCTTTCCTTCTTTCTTTTATTTTTTCTTTCTTGCTCTCTTTCTTGCAGTCTTTCCTGCCTTCCCTTTTTCTTTCCCTCCTTCTTTGTCTTTCAGTCTTTCTTTGTCTTTCTCCTTCTTTCCTTTCCTTTCCTTTCCTTCCCTTCCCTTTCCTTTCCTTCTTTTCTTTACTTCTTGCTTCACTTCTGTCCTTTCCTTCATTTCATTTTTCTCTTTCCTTTATTTTTTCTCCTTTCTGTATTTCCTTTATTTTTCCTTCTTTCTTTTCATCGTTCCTTCCTTCTTTCTTGCCTCTCATGCCTTCCTCCTTTCTTGACTTCCTTCCTTTCTTTATTCTTTCCTTCTTTCTTTTTATTTCCTTCCTCTTTTTTCTTATTTCGTTCCTCCTATTCTTCTTTTCTTTATTTTCATTGTTTGTATGCCTTTATCTTCTTTCCTTCTTTCTTTTTTCCTTCCTTTATCTTCACTTCCTTATTCTCTCCCTCATTACCTAACTCCCTCCTTCACTCAGCAGAACGATTGCCCTTTTTAGGTCTGTGTTACCCAAGAACATTTATTTTTAGAAAAAGTATGTATATGACGTAGTTACTTATAGGAGTTTTAGCCACAATTCATCCATTCATCTGTGGTTGTACTATTCACATTTTTCTCCAACCCACTCAAGCATACATCAAGGAGCAATGTGCTAGACCGCTTTAGCCATTTCACTATGAGTTACAGCATGCTGCCCTTTAACAAGGGGATCACAGCCACAAATAAAGTAGTTTCCTTCAGTGCCAGGGAGTACCATGGTAATTTGAGTTGTTTTATTTAATTTTTTAGACAAAAAATATTTTTGCCTTTAGTTAAGTTTTTTTTTGGTTAGATTGATGAGTCCACAGCAGCTTCCCAAACGATAAATATTGGCAAAAACCATAGCAAAACACGACTTGCCAAAAGGCAGGCGGACAATGCCAGACCTATTGTCTTTGCCAGTGCTTGTTTCTCACTGTCACGTTGAATATTCAGCCCAGTAAATTGTTAATTTTTCTCCAGAGATATTGCAGCCCATAGCCCCGAGTAGATTGATAATATGTTTGACATCCATAGAAGGTCCTCCATTTTAAAGGGCTGCTGTGTACAACCTTGGGGTTGGCCTAAAGTGTCACACGATACCTGGAGCGCTTAGGTATTATACTTACCCTCCAGATAACTAATCTCCGAAGTTTAGCCCCAGATTTCATAGTGTGCTGATTGTTGATGAAGCATGAGCCCTGATTACAATATGCCTTACACCCTGGGGGCAAATTGTGTGCTGCGTAAATGCTGATTGCATGAATTTAGTATTTACTTCAGCAAAGCTGTTGATCTCATAGTAAGGGATGAAGTCCAAATTTTGTACTTGTCTTTTTTCAGGAGCAGTTTCTGACCTGCTAGAAAAGCAAAGTTTCCAACCGAACCGCAGTGCAGATGGAAGAGAAAGGATTAAGGACCTTCGTACAGAAAGGTACTTTAGATGTTTGTATTGTTCTGTATTGTAGCATTTGTGTTCAAATGCACATTGCTTGACATGATCTGAAAGTAAACCTGCCTACTGAATCGAATAATGTTATTTTTCTTTTTGCATGTTCAATGTAGAGTAAAAAAACAAAAGCTTTCTCTGAATGTAACAGTAGTTACGGTACGTGTAGTATTGGTAATTTTGGGAGTGGGAACACCGATGTAGTGTCCCCCTGTAACTGGCGGGGTACAAAGCATATGGAGCTTCTCAGGGGACTTGTCAGACGAGTCTCCCTCAGAGGAAACCATCCCATGCTTACCAGAGTGGTGAAATCGAGGACCGGGTATCGCAGGGGTTCCCCACCAATGACTTTGACTGTAAACATATATACTTTTTGAGAACCTATTTCAGAGCCTTGACTTTGGAGACAGGCATTCTAAAATACTCCATCTCTTATACATGGCTATGTTGCACTTTAATTACCACCTTGTGAGATCAGCCGCTTGCAGGGTGTTGACGAGGGTGCATACATGAAAGTGAATCTTCACAGCTGTCCAGTGAGGCCATACTGGATTGGCGATGCAAGATTCCGACATTGAAGCAGGTTGTGACGTTAAAGGTCATATGACTAAGGGCCAGATGTATCAAAGGGTTTTACCCATTCTGTGTCTATGGGAAAATGTGTTCATACATATGGCCCAAAGTGAAGTAGCCTGAACGTTTGTCGCATGAAATGTCACTGCTAAGGTGTTGTTCGTTTCTGGTTCTTATTTAATGAATTGGACTCTGGCTGCAATTTTAGGTTTGGTGTCAGCCAAGAACTTTTGATTTTACTAAAATGATATGTATAATGTATTTACTAAGAGGGGTTTCAGCCACCTTTCTTCATCCATTGTTCGGTTGTCATTCACATCTTGCTTCCACCCACTACAGCATGTGGCGTGGGGCAGTAAGTCAGCCTACTTCAGCCACTGACTAGTTTAACTTTGAGTGAATCCATTTTGCTCTGCCACAGTGAGCACTTCCACACACAAGGTAGTTCGCTTCAATAACAGTGTTTTTGTTGTTTTTTCTTTATAATGACTTTAGTGTTGGTTTAGTGTTTAGAGCCTGACCTAAAAACAGGCCATATTCCATGCTTTATCAGTTCCTGTCACCTGCCAATGCTGTCTGTAAATTCCTATTGAAGTCTCCTTTCTTTATCTGACTGCTGGTATGTAACGGCATAACAGATTGAATCCATTTGAAACTGTTCTGTAATAAGATAGCCTCTTTTTTACTATGCGTGCAGTACACAAACTGAAAACCTCAATATTTTGGATGTGAATTTATAAGCAGACAATTCTTCAGAACACATTTATTTTGGACTTAATTTCACCAGTGGTTCTTCAACAAACTTTGCCCAGAAATAAAACAGGACTTCATTGTGTTTTATTGGCAGCAGTTGTTCTTTCCTTTCTTTCTCTTCTTCTTTCTTTCCTTCCTTTTCACCATTTCTCTTTCTTTTTGCTTTCCTTCTCTTTATTTCTTTCTTTCTTGCTTTCTTTCTCTCCTTCTTTCTTTCCTTTCTTTTCACCATTTTTCTTTCTTACTGCTTTCCTCCTCTTTTTGCTTTCTTTCTTCTTTTATTCCTTTGTGTCATTCTTTCTTTCTATCCGTTCTATCCTTTCTTTCATTCCTTTTTCCCTTCTTTTGTGCTTTCTTTCTTGCCTTCTTTTCTTTCTTTTCTCATTCATTCGTTCTTTTCTTATTTCTTGCTTGCTTTTCTTTTTTCCTATATACTCCTTTTTCTTTCCTTTTTCTTCCTTTTTTCTTCATTTCTTTCCTGTCTTATTTGCCTCCTTTTCCTTTCCTTCCTTCTTGCTTTCTTCCCTGCTTTCCTTCTTTCTTTTATTCTTTCCTTTCTTGCTCTCTTTCTTGCAGTCTTTCCTTCCTTTCCGTTTTCTTTCCCTCCTTCTTTCTCTTTCAGTCTTTCTTTGTCTTTCTTTCTCCTTCTTTTTTTCCTTGTGTCTTTCCTTCTCTCCTTTCCTTCATTTCTTTGTTCTCTCTTTCCTTTATTTTTCCTTCTTACTTTTTTTCTTTCATTCTTTCTTGCCTCTGATGCCTTCCTTCTTTCTTGACTTCCTTCCTTTCTTTATTCTTTCCTTCTTTCTTTTTATTTCCTTTCTCTTTTTTATTATTTCGTTTCTCCTATTCTTATTTTCTTTATTTTCGTTTTTTGTATCCCTTTATCTTCTTTCCTTCTTTCTTTTTTCCTTCCTTTATCTTCACTTCCTTATTCTTTCTTCTTTCCTTCCTTTTTCTTCCACGCCTCTTTGTTTCTCTCTCTCTCTCCCTCATTACCTAACTCCCTCCTTCACTCAGCAGAACAATTGCCCTTTTTAGGTCTGTGTTACCTAAGAACTTCTATTTTTACAAAAAGTATGTGTATGACGTAGTTACTTATAGGAGTTTTAGCCACAATTCATCCATTTATCTGTGGTTGTACTATTCACATTTTTCTCCAACCCACTCAAGCATACATCAAGGAGCAATGTGCTAGACCGCTTTAGCCATTTCACTATGAGTTACAGCATGCTGCCCTTTAACAAGGGGAGCACAGCCACAAATAAAGTAGTTTCCTTCAGTGCCAGGGAGTACCATGGTAATTTGAGTTGTTTTATTTAATTTTTTTAGACAAAAAATATTTTTGCCTTTAGTTAAGTTTTTTTTTTGGTTAGATTGATGAATCCACAGCAACTTCCCAAATGATAAATCTTTGCAAAAACCATAGCAAAACAAGATTTGCCAAATGGCTGGTGGACAATGCCAGACCTATTGGGTTTGCCACGTTGAATATTCAGCTCAGTAATTGTTAATTTTTCTCCAGAGATATTGCAGCCCATAGCCCCGAGTAGATTGATAACATGTTTGACATCCATAGAAGGTCCTCCATTTTAAAGGGCTGCTGTGTACAACCTTATGTGTGGCCTAAAGTGTCACACGATACCTAGAGCGCTTAGGTATTATAATTACCCTCCAGATAACTAATGACAGAGGTTTAGCTCCAGATTTTATTGTGTGCTGATTGTTGATGAAGCATGAGCCCTGATTACAATATGCCTTACACCCTGGGGGCAAATTGTGTGCTGTGCAAATGCTGATTGCATGAATTTAGTATTTACTTTAGCACAGCTGTTGATCTCATAGTGAGGGATGAAGTCTAAAGTTTGTACTTGTCTTTTTTCAGGAGCAGTTTCTGACCTGCTTGAAAAGCACAGTTTCTAACCGAACAGCAGTGCAGATGGAAGAGAAAGGATTAAGGACCTTCGTACAGAAAGGTACTTAAGATGTTTGCATTGTACTGTATGGTAGCATTTGTGTTCAAATGCACACTGCTTGACATGATCTGAAAGTAAACCTGGGATTTTGACCCGTTTTTATCCAAACATTACGGAACTGTTACCATGGATCCTCGGCCCATATTCTTTTAAATGGAATTTTGACTTCAAGTTTTTTCATCCAAAGAGGAACCAGGCAGGGTTGCCCGATGTCGCCTCTTCTGTTTAACATTTATATAGAACCACTGGCACAAGCCTTTAGGTTGGATGATTTAATTCAAACTTTTAGGTCAGAACAATATAGTTGTAAGATAGCCTTGTATGCAGACGACCTAATCCTATATACAAGTGATCCCGAGGGGGCTATAGCCCGGACGGAGGCGCTTTTGACTAGCTTTGGGGCCCTGTCTGGTTATCTAGTCAATAGGTCAAAGACAGAAGCAATGTGCTGTAATCTGGACCAATGGTCCGGTACAGTCAGTACGGAGTTTTGATATTTAGGGATCTATATAGTCAAAGCCTTGGAAATGATTCCCCAGGTAAATTTGAATAGAGTTACCAAAGAAATAGACCGCCTTTTTAGTTGATGGAGGAATCTTCATTTAACCATTTGCGGAAAAATTAATTTAGTAAGCTTTCCTATTTATTTTCTACTATACCTCTTTACTTTTCCAAATAAGAGTATTAGTAAGGTGCAGAGTAAGATCGGGAGTTTTGTGTGTGGAGATAAGGGGGTTCAGTTAACTTAGAAGAAGTTAAGACGTAGACTCATTAAAGGGGGGCTGGCCCTTCCCGATATAAACCAATATAACAAGGGGAACCCCTGGCCGATTAATGTAGGTAGGAAATCAGGGAAAAAATAAAGTTTACTAAGAAAAGAATATTTCTCTACCTATATATTTCAATATGTTCACAGTATCGTCTATTTAGGTATTGACACTCTGACTGGACCAACGGACAGACCATTTAACATGAAAGAAAAGGATAGGATAGAATGAATATCCTTTTCTTTCGTGTTAAATGGTCTGTCCGTTGGTCCAGTCAGAGTGTCAATACCTAAATAGACGATACTGTGTACATATTGAAATATATAGGTAGAGAAATATTCCTTCTCGATATCAGACTGTATGCGGTAGCTTTCCAGTTTAAAAGCATTCGGATGCTACTCGTGAAACCAGAGAAGTCAGTCTGGGGTAAGTTGCTGGGAGAGATGGTGAGAGCTGAAGGAGGTGGAGGGGGCCAGGCCTTCTTATATAAGTTTGGCGCTCCTAAATTCTTTAAGCGAGTTCGCCTGAAGGTCTTGAGGGCAGCCTTGGAGCTTTGGTATAAGGTCAGGCTCAAGTGGGGTATAGGATACTATTCTGACTTTGCCCCTATTTGGGATACGCCTGGAACTTCTGACTGCCTTAAAGACAGTCTGGCATTACCTATTAAGAGGGCTGGTATTAACACCTGGTCGGAGCTGTCAGATTCCGAGGGGATTCACCCCTGGGAATATCTGCGAACTAGGATAGGCGTTGGATTTTCCAGATTTAAATATCTGCAGTTAGAGTCTTGGGTTAATGCGAAAAAAGGGGAAGTTAGAGGAAACCGGGAAGTTGAAAGGTTGTGTCAAACTCTCCACACATTGAAGAGGGAGATCTCAGTATGGTACAATTATTTATTAGATGCTGAAGATCAGGAGACTCCTTTCTCAGAGATGGTGTGGACTCAAACCCTCTCGGTCCCTCAATAGTTTCCCTCTTTGAGCCATCCCTGAAGGTATTATATAAGCAACTTAAACCTGCTTGCTTAAAAAAGAACTACTTCTTTGTTATAAGTAGACTGTATTATACTCCAGCGAAGATTGCCAAATTTGTTTCATCTCCCCCCAAAGCCCCCCCCCCCCCCAAGTGCCCGAGATGCCTGCTACCTTCGGCTAATGATCTACATGTTTTGTTTTGAGTGTCCAGAACTGGAAATTTTCTGGAAGGAGGTTGGTGATTTACTCCGAGACATTTTTAAGATTAAAATCAATGTTAATATGTCACTTGTTATCTTTGGTGACGATGGTACAATATGCCAAACAGTCTCACAGCCATTGAGAGGTCTATTGTTATATCCGGTCCTCATGGCCCGGAGAGAGATTTGTAAGAGATGGAAAGACCCCCAATCACCAAAAAGGGAGGACTGGCTTAATGCCTCGTTTGCTATGGCCGGTTTGGATTACGAAAGCGCAGAGGATAAGACATCTAACATCTGGTATCCTCTTATGAGCTGGGGCCGTAGTTTGCGATTAATATAATTGGTCCAATGATTACATCAAGCTCCCTTATGAAAAAGGCTTTGGTCGGGGGACCAATGTGAATGCGGAAAGCCTGGAGGCCCTCAGATCGTTAAAATGGTTTTATAAGATCCGCTGAGACTTGATTGGTGAGATGAGGACTAAAAAAACAAAAAAAACAAATGTACACTGCTTGACATTATCTGAAAGTAAAACTGCCTACTGAATCGAATAATGTTATTTCTGATGGATACATCTGCCAGTGGATTTCTCACCTTGTGAATATCCCCTCCGCCAGCATTCTACGGAACTTTTTTCCCCAGCTCCCTACGCCGACGTGGACATCATAATACCTCGGCTCCGCTCGCGACTTCGTATGACGTCACCGGAGCCATAAGAGAGCCACGTCGGCGTGATGACGTCAGTTCCCTTTTTTCCGCGCCGTCGATGCGTAACGGTTTTCCAGCACTCTCCTGCTATTTTGTAGTCTTGTAGTGGGTTACTGTTTTTGGAGAAGTGATGTCTTCGACAAGGAAGTCGGGTTTTAAACCTTGTAGGGAATGTGGGGGCCACATGTCCATGACTGACCCCCATGAGGATTGTTTATGGTGCCTTTCGTCGGACCATGATGTGGATGACTGCTCCAGCTGCAGAAAAATGAACCCCAAGGCCCTGAAGGAGAGGGAGGCGAAACTCTTCATGGCCAAGGCGAAGAAGGAAAGAAGAGGTAGGAAGAAGGAGAAATCGAGGCCGGAGTCATCGACTTCGCACTCTTCGAAGTCGAAGAAACATCATAAGAAGAGGAAACATAGCTCTCGGCGCCGGTCTTCGAGGAGTAAGGCTTCGAGGTCGCCGTCGCCTCGGTGTCGAAGCAAGGATGTTATATCTCCATCGCCATCTCCTTCTCGAATGTCTCCAGAGAGGTCACCTTCGCCGAAGCAGACTCCGGGCGCGGTCCCCGGTGCAGTCCCCGGCGCAGTCACCGGCTCAGTCACCGGTGCCAGTGGAGTCTCCAGCTTCTGACGCCGAACCGGATCAGGAGGAAGAGCCTTCTCCAGAACCAGCTGAGCCTGCGGCGCCAGTTGAGGACACTTCGGCTCCGGTTCCTGGTACTCCTCGACTGGATCCAGGGCCAATCCCATATCCGCAGTTCCCGATTCCGGGTGCAGATTCAATGCATTTCCTCAATGCGATGTATGGGATTTTTCAAAGGGCTGCCTTCCCATCCGGCGCACCATCTGGTCCCGTGGGTCCTATAGCATACACTTTAAGAGTGCCGCAGCATTATGCTCAGGCTCCCTTTATGCCCTTTTTGCCGATGGCTCCTTTGTGGCAGTTTCCGGCGCCGTCTGGTCATCCATCCCGGCTTCGTCTGGATCAGCTTTCTTCGGAGCCTTCCTCGATGCCGTTGCCGACTCCTTCGGCTCCACGCCCGGCGCCGCCGACTCCACGTTCGGTTCCTCCAACTCCGCGTACGGCGCCACCGATGCCGGTTCCTTGGGTCCGTTCTAGAAGAGAGGCCCAGAGGGTTTTGGAAGAGGAGCGTTATAGGGAGGAAGTGGAAGAAGGTGAGGTTGATGGATCCTCTGATGAGTTTGAAGGCATTCAGGATGCTAGTGGTCTTGATACTACTCCGGATTGGGAGCATTCTTCTACTAGGTCTTCACAACCACAAGAAGTGGCCCCTTATCATTCAGTCATCAAGAAGGCTGCAGAGTTGCTGGACTTACAGTTGCCCTCTGCAGAGTATAAGCCGAACCTCCTAACTGAAGTCCTGCATTCACCATCTTTGATTGTTGAGCCCTTGTTGCCCTTTAATGAGGCTATTTTAGAGCCTGTGATGGACGTTTGGCGCAAGCCACTTTCTTTGCCTGCAGTCTCCAGGCAAGTGGCAAGGAGGTATAGGGTGGCTCCGGGTGATCCAAGCTTTCTTCCCACCCTTCTCCAGAAAGCCTTGTGGTGCAAGCTTCATGCTCGAAGCATTCTTCAGGCGCCTTCCCTCAAACACCTGCGGATAGGGAGTCTAAAAAGACTGATCAGACAGCCAAAAAGGTCTTTTCTTCAGGAAGCATGGCGCTTAAATCAACCAATGCCACTTGTTCATTGGGACATTATGTTCATGCGCTGATGGACTCTATGAAATTATTAGCTCCTAAGCTGCCAGAAGAAGAGAAAGCCTCTTTTATGGAGGTTGTCACGGACACTCAGGCTGCTGCAAGGCAGGTTATTCAGTCGGGCCTAGACACGGCTGATTCTGTGGCTAGAATAAGGGGGTCTTCGATAGCCACTAGGAGGCAAGCATGGCTTCGTTCTTCCGGCTTTTTGGCGGATGATCAGGCCACCCTGGTCGACTTGCCTTTTGATGGGGAGAAGCTGTTTGACGAGAAGGCTGATTCCGCCTTGCAAAGGTTTAAAGATAGCAGGGTTACTGCGAAGTCTTTGGGTTTACAGACTCCTGTTAAGGGATTTGGACTCAGGAAATTTAGAGGATTTGGGAGGTCCTCATTTCGTTCCTTCCGGCAACCTCAGCAGCAGGAACAACAGCAGCAGCAGAATCCCCTCTATAGGTCGTATAGAGGGAAAAAAAGGGGTAGGAGAGGTTCTGGCCGCAACCCATCTTCATCTTCAGCCTCCTCTGCTCCCAATGAGGCTTCGGGGAAGCAGCCCTAGATCCCCCATCCTACATCATGTGAGACCGGTGGGGGGTCGAGTGTCCCACTTTTTGCGAGGTTGGAAATCTGTCACGACCGACCTTTGGGTTTTAAACCTCGTGGAGAATGGGTACGGCCTTCCCTTTCGGGAGTTTCCTCCCCCTTACCCTCCTTGCCAGGGTTTCTGCTCGGAAGACCATCTGCTTCTTTTGCAGAAGGAGGTCCTTGCTTTACTACAAAAAGGTGCGATAGAGGTGGTTCCGGAGCAGGAAAGCCGTCAGGGATGCTACTCCCGGTATTTCCTGATTCCCAAGAAGGATGGCAGATTGCGTCCGATCCTGGACCTCAGAGTCTTGAATTTTTACCTGAAACAGGAGAAATTCAAGATGCTGACCCTTGCACAGGTTCTTCAAGCGTTGCAGCAAGGAGACTGGATGGTGTGATCGACTTGCAGGATGCGTATTTCCACGTCCCAATCCTGAAGTCGCACAGGAGGTATCTCCGTTTTACGGTTGGGTCGCAACACTACCAGTTTGCGGTCCTCCTGTTTGGTCTTACTACCGCACCTCGAGTCTTCACGAAGGTGATAGCAGTGGTGGCTGCTCATCTCAGGAGGTCGGGGATTCCAGTATTTCCCTACCTGAAAGCAGAGTCCCCAGAGATGGTGCTACATCATCTGCAGGTAACATCTCAGCTGTTATTCGACTTGGGTTTTTCAATCAATGTGCCCAAATCTCAACGCAACCTGTTCATAGGGGCGGTACTGGACACTACTGTGTGTTGAGCATATCCTACTCCTCAAAGAATTCTCGACATTCAGGAGATGATTCCTTTATTCCACAGTGGAGCGGTTGTTCCAGTTCTGAAGGTCCTTCGACTGCTCGGTCTGTTCGCCTCCTGCATTCTTTTCTTTTTTGTTTTTAATTTTCTTTATTCGGTCCGAAAGACAGCTACACATCATACATACCATGTTACTAATTTGTATTATTTTTCCAGCAGTGCAAATCAGAAACAAAAAAACTGTCAGTGTGCGTTAATAATACATTTGACAAAGATATACAATTCCCAGCTGCCCACGGAACTACCATTTCTACATTGCATGACATCCACAGTCTCAACTCCAGTTTCATCAGCGTACCATTTTAAAATAGGATAATAAAATGTTTGACACCTGGGTTATGGACAGCCGTCCCCCCGGACAAACAGAGAGAAGAAGAAGCCACATCCAAATGTCATTTGTGTCTATATCGTGTCATCTATTTCTATATCTACAGTGTTTACCTGCATGTTTAGAAGATATTGTTTCAGTGGCTCCCAAAAATCTCGAGGTCTTGACAAAAGAGGTAGTTCTTCCGAATACGTCTCCATGATTTCCCTATAATATGACATGTCCGTGAGCCAGTCCTTTAACCTGGGCGGCCTTTTACTACCCCATCTAATAGCCACCCGTCGTTTTGCGAGTAAGAGTGCTACCGCCAGAAACTTTTGCCTCCTCAAAAGTTTCAATTTATATATCCCCAATAAGCATATCAGGGGCGTGTTTGGAACCTGCTCCATCAGCATTTTGGTTATCACCCCCGTAACTTCTTGCCAATAAGTATGTATCATAGGACATGCCCACGCCAGGTGCAGGAAGTCAGCTTTCAGCGCATTGCACCTGTGGCACCTATCATGTTGTCTTAGGCCATATCTATAAAGTTGAGTCGGTGTGTAATAAAATTGGTGAAGAAATTTAAAGTGTATTATCCTTAGGTTGCAGTTTGATGTCAGTAGTTGTAGTTGTGTGCAACTATATTCCCAGTCCCGCTCCTCCATCTTGTCTCCAAGCAGTGTCTCCCACTTTGCTAGAGATCTGGTGTCTACTTCGCAGTGCTCTGATTGCGCCGTGTTGTATTTCTGCCTAGTTGGTGCTGCTAGTAAAACCTGTAGTGTCTTTAACGTTGGTGGCTCCGCCGGGTAAGTGTTGTAGAGCTCTCTGATCACTGCTTGCAATCGCATAAGGGCAAAGACTTTCAGTGGTGTGTTGTGTATGCTTAGTGACGGGTCGTTTCTTTGTATAAATCTACCATTTGGAAAAATATCTTTCATAGTGCATATTTCTCTTGTGTGACTTATAATTTGGGATGGCTAGTAAGCGGGAGCGCTGGGGCATACACCATACACCAGCAGCTTGTTTGCCCTACTTGCCAGTGTATACCACGCCTTTGATGTGCAAATCACGGGTTGTATCGCATTCCTATGTATATGTATGTGGGCCTCGGGTTTGATATGAAAGTCATCAGTGGAGCTGGTTGTATACTGTCCGTTTCCACGGCCATGTGTGCAATGTATCCATGCTTTTGAGTCCAGCAGTGAGCATGTTGCGCTTGCGCGCAGTGGTAATATAACTGCAAGTCCGGTGCTACGAAACCACCCATATGGTATGGCCTCGTGAGCACCGTCCAGCTGACCCTAGCCCGCTTGCCTGCCCAAGTCAGTTCCTGCATTACAGATCGCAGTTTTACAAAGAAGGCGTTCGTCAGCCAGATCGGGATGTTAGTGAAGAGGTATAGGAATCTAGGTAATACAATCATTTTCTGCAGCGCTATCCTATCTGCTAATGATAGAGGCAGTTGTGCCCATCTTGCGACTTGTTCCTCCAGTTTGAGCATTGCTCTGCCGTAGTTTTCCCTTATGACAAGGTCTTGGTCTCTGTGAATCCCGCCTCCTGCATTCTTGTGGTCAACCATGCACGCTGGCACATGAGGGCACTCCAGTGGTGCCTACGCAGGCAGTGGTATCAGCACAACGGAGATATCAGGGAGTCTGTGAGGATCTCCAGAGAAGCTGCAGGGGATCTGTCTTGGTGGAGCGTGGAGGGCAATCTGTCTCAAGGAAAGCCCTTTCATCTTCCTCCATCGGTGGCCACAGTGATGTCTCCACCCTGGGGTGGGGTGCTCCTCTGGGAGATCTGGAGATCAAGGGTCTTTGGTCTCCAGAGGAAAGGTTGCTTCACATCAACCTTCTGGAATTGCGGGCTATACGTTTGGCGCTCAAGGCCTTTCTCCCTTCCCTTCGCGGTCAGTCGGTTCAAGTCCTGACGGACAACACTACCGCGATGTGGTATGTCAACAAGCAGGGAGGAGTAGGGTCGTATCGTCTCTGCAGGGAGGCGTTAAGGCTCTGGTCCTGGGCTCAGGATCATCAGATTTGCTTGATGGCGAATCATTTGACCGGGTGCTGAATATACGTGCGGACAGTCTCAGTCGGCAGTTCTCGACCGACGAGTGGAGGCTTCATCCGGAGGTGGTTCGTCACGTTTTTCGGACGTGGGGAACTCCTCGGATAGACCTATTCGCCACCCGCGAGAACGCGCATTGCCCGTCATTCTGCAGTCTCCAGTTTCCGTTGCAGGGGGCGTTGGGGGATGCGTTTCAGTTGAATTGGAGCTCACAACTCCTTTACGCGTTTCCTTCCATACCCTTGATTCCTCGGGTTCTGAGGAAGATTCGCCAAGACCGGGCCCAAGTTATTTTGGTCGCTCCGGATTGGCCAAGAAGGGTGTGGTACACAGATCTACTTCACCTCTCATTGCACCCTCCGCTCCGTCTCCCTCTCAGGGCAGATCTCCTCTCGCACTCGGGGGTGCAAGTTCTTCACCCCCACCTCCAGAGCCTGCACCTTTATGCCGGGAGATTGAACGGGGCAACCTGAGTTCCTTCTCTCTCCCGCCTGATGTGGTGGATGTTATTTTATCGGCCAGGCGACACTCCACTAAGTCCATTTACTCATATCGGTGGTCTAAGTTTGTTAAATGGTGTGGAGAGAGATCCGTTGATCCTTTAAAAGCCCATCGTTCTAATGTGCTTCAGTTTGCTCTTTCCTTGGCTCAGCAGGGCAGTGCTGTGGCCACGGTCAAGGGCTATCTATCGGCCTTATCTGCTTTTCTGTGTCTTCCAGATCAGCCGTCATTATCTATCTCCTATTGTATTAAGATTTATCAAAGGTCTTACTAATAGGTTTCCACCTACTCCTATTGTAATGCCACATTGGGACTTTAATCTTGTCTTAACTTTCTTGATAGGGTCTCCTTTCGAGCCCCTTCATAGTTGTCCTTTAAGGCTATTGTCTTTTAAGACGGTCTTTCTTGTAGTCATAACCTCGGCAAGGAGGGTGAGTGAGCTTCAAGCTCTTAGTTCTAAACCCCCGTTTTTAACCTTACATGCTGAAAGGATGGTTCTTAGGACCAGGGCTGCTTTCCTTCCTAAGGTAGTTACTCCCTTTCATATGGGGCAGTCTGTTACTCTCCCTGTGTTTTATCCGCCTCCTCATCCTTCCAAGGAGGAGGAAAGACTTCATCGACTGGACCCAAAAAGAGCGTAGTGAGCTTTTACTTGGACAGAACAAAAGACTTTTGTTTGGACGATCAGCTCTTCGTGGGCTATGTTGGACATTCTAAAGGAAAAGCTGTGCACAAGCGTACTCTGTCCAGGTGGATCATCCTAGCCATCAAGATCTGCTACGCCCTTGCTGGTAAGGTTTCTCCTGAGGGGATTAGAGCTCATTCTACTAGAGCTAAGTCTTCTACTTCTGCTTTGGCCAAGGGTGTTTCTGTGGCAGACATTTGTAAAGCTGCGACTTGGGCCTCCCTCCATACTTTCGCAAAGCATTATTGCTTAGACTCTGAGATGAGGAGGTAGGGCCACTTTGCGCGCTCTGTCTTGCAAGACTTTTTGGTATAAGAAGGTGGACACCCTCCTCCGGGAGTGGGACTGCTGTGGGAATCTATTCACAAGGTGAGGAATCCACTGGCAGATGTATCCATCAGAAGAACAAGTTACTTACCTTCGGTAACGCTTTTTCTGTTGGATACAGTATCTGCCTGTGGATTCCTCACTGGCCCACCCGCCTCCCCGTTGTCCACCTTTGTATACCTTAAAAGCTGTCTTGCTTGAGATGTTGTTATACTTTGTAGATTCTTTGTATCTGGTACATTGGTAGGAAATGCTTATGTTCTTTAGCTTTCCTTTTGTACATGTACTATGTATATTTTATCGAATGTTGTATACTGTGTATGCTTTGAATCTGTCGTTGGTCCACCTGTTCGCCTCGGAGGCACGGAAAAAATGGGTGGAACTGACGTCATCCGCCGACATGGCTCCGGTGACGTCATACGAAGTCGCGAGCGGAGCCAAGGTATTATGACGTCCACGTCGACGTAGAGAGCTGGGGAAAAAAGTTCCGTAGAATGCTGGCGCAGGGGATATTCACAAGGTGAGGAATCCACAGGCAGATACTGTATCCACCAGAAAAAGCGTTACCGAAGGTAAGTAACTTGTTCTTTTCGTTCTGCATGTTCAATGTAGAGAAAAATAAGAAAGTTTTCTCAGAATGTAACAGTAGTTACCAATCACCACTCACATCATATATCCTTAATATGGGACCTAGCCTCTCCATTAAACGAGGGAAAACTTTGTCCTTCTTATGAGTTCAGTGTGATTCCTGTTTCATCCAGAAACACTGTTTTGGAAAATGCAAGGGACGAGGAATACAGCATCTCTGCAGCGCCCCCACACCCAGACATTTCAGGGGGTCAAAGCGGGTGAAATCTAGGTGTATGAGGGTGGGAAATGGGGAATTATCAGAGGTCATCAAACACTGTTTTTCCCAGCACCACAGTCATTTCCAATTCTTCAGGGTAGTCTCAGGGTACAGTTTGTAATCCTGCAGTGTCCTGCATCCTAATTTAGGGTACTCATGGTATTGGTAATTTTGGGAGTGGAAATACTGATGTAGTGTCCCCCTGTAACTGGTTGGGTACAAAGCATATGGAGCTTCTCAGGGGACTTGTCAGGCGAGTCTCCCCCAGAGGAAACCATCCCATGCTTACCAGACTGGTGAAATCGAGGACCGGTTCCCCGCCAAAGATTTTGACTGTAAACATATATACTTTTTGAGATCCTTGTTCAGAGCCTTGACTTTGGAGACAGGCATTCTAAAATACTCCATCTCTTATACATGGCTACGTTGCACTTTAATTACCACCTTGTGAGATCAGCCGCTTGCAGGGTGTTGACGAGGGTGCATACATTAAAGTGAATCTTCACAGCTGTCCAGTGAGGCCCTACTGGATTGGCGATAAAAGATTCCGACATTAAGGTATGATGTGTCGTTATGATTAATTGAAGTATCATGATCGTTTGTTGCATGAAATGTTCCTGTCACCTGCCAATGCTGTTTGTAAATTCCTATTGAAGTCTCCTTTCTTTATCTGACTGCTGGCATGTAACGGCATAACAGATTGAATCCATTTGATACTGTTCTGTAATAAGATAGCCTCTTTTTTACTATGCGTGCAGTACACAAACTGAAAACTTCAATATTATGGATGTGAATTCATAAGCAGACAATTCTTAAGAACACATTTATTCTGAACTAAATTTCACCAGTGGTTCTTCAACAAACTTTGGCCAGAAAGAAAACAGTACTTCATTGTGTTTTATTGACAGCACTTGTTTTTTCCTTCTTTCTTTCTTTCTTTCTCTTCTTCTTTCTTTCCTTCCTTTTCACCATTTTTCTTTCTTTCTGCTTTCCTTCTTTCTTTCTTTCTTGCTTTCTTTCTTTCCTTCCTTTTCACCATTTTTAGGTCTCGGCTGGCGACAGCAGCGCGCATGCACTGCTCTCTGCATCCGAGAGCTTCTTGAAATCAGTACGGTCGAGGAAGGGGACTTGAAGCCCGCCCCCTCTTCGCATTGGCTCGCGTCATAGCTTAGGCCAAACGCAGGCGTCTCATTGTTAAGGAGGCTTCTTAGTCCCTCCATGTTGCCACCCTGTAAACCTTTGGACCCGCCCACTGGGATTGGATTGTTTACTGGCGGCATGACACTCTCTCCTTCATTAGTCGGTACGCACTTTTTTCTTCTCATTCGGCTTTGGCAAAGTCAGCCGCGTGTTTATTTTCGCATCGCGCTTTCACTTATGCAAAAATAAACACGCGGCTGCCTTTGCGGTACGGCGCTTGTTATTGTGGCTATGTGATTGGATTAATGCAAAGATAAGTCAGTGAGTGGGTAGGCGGATGCACAAATGCAAGGATGAATGATACAGTGCATGCATGATAAAATACTGAGCGCCTAAAGTCCAAGTGACTGGAGAGGTACTTCCCTTATGAGCCAGGCCCATTGGCATGACCAGTGGCAGTGCTTGTGTATTACATATATTATTTATTTATAAAAACTAAGCACTTTGTCACACTCCCTTGTAAACACCCACTGGGTGTCACAAGTGCACACATCAGCTGCTTGTGAAACTGTTGTTTTGGCTCTGCCCTCAAACCCTGGAGACCATTCACCCGTTCAGCGTTACACCCAGGTGCCCTCTTATGCCAAGAAGGCGGGGCTGGGCACAGTGGGGGCTGATAAGGAGGGTGTGTCTGCCGGCCCGAGAGGGTGCTCTGTTTGTAGTATACACGGAGAGGCGCTTGAAGGAGTTGAGTGGAAATGTTTAAGCCAACTATCCGGGGAAGTGAGTGGAGGAGGGTAGAGGAAGGAGTGAGGGGGCGGGGCGGGGGCAGTTGAGTAGTATTGTGTGCAGGCTTTAATTGATGTTGTAATCTCCATTGTAGTGTATGTTGTAGCAGAATTTATATAGTGCTTCAAACCCCTGACAAAGCTAAAGCGCTTTACTTAGCGCTCTTTTGGAGTTGTGCTGTTGAAAAGACGTTTTATATAGTATGACGTGTTTGCTTGGTGTTAGCTGATTGTCGCGAGGTCTGAAGACTTGAAAGAAAATTCTGAATTTGGTGAAAATCGAAATAATCCAAGGGATTAGACACTATGTCAAAAAGGCCTGCTTTTGAAATGTGAATTGTTTTTTTCTCACATGCACTTTAAAAATACGCAGTTTCCACGCCTAAAAATTGTGCATCTAACGAAATGGGATAGAACTTGGATATGGTCTTGTGTCTGCTTGTACATGTATATTATTTAGGTGACCTGATGACTCTGTCTCGCCAGGTACACCCACGTTGGGCGTTCCTTTAATAACCTTGTGCATTCTGGGAGTTGTAGTTTTCGTTCATCTCAACGAACCCAACCGTATCAACTCTGCTGGAAACGTTTTGTGAAAGGTAACCGTAAGACTGGAAAATAGTGTCCTTGTAGCCATTAAGTTGTTTGGTAACCATAACATATGCCACATGTGTTTAATAACTTACTCATGCTCAAGGTGGAAGTGAGTGGATTGAAGTAGTTGGAGCTAGGACCGTTTCACCATCATATATCACCTCTTTAAAAATGTAAAATATGAGTGTCCAAAGCCTTCTCCTGTCCAGAATGTAAAAAGAGCAAGGTTTGTTTCAGTGTTTTATGATGTTAGATATACCTTTTGAGGACAGACGCCTACATTTGGATTGCGGATACACTATGAACCTGAAAACGGGCATCAAAAATGCATGTTATAAGCCCGCACTCAATCAGTCAATTCAGTTTATTGTCACGCAGTTTGGTGCTTACTTTCCCTCCATGTTAAAGAACAGTAGGTGTTTCAGCATCCAGGCTAATGTGCTGCATAGCTAAATACGTACAAGGTCCCAAAGGCGAGACCGATTGCATTGCAAATGCTTGTTATTTTTTCTGCTTTCCTCTTCTTGCTTTCTTTCTTCTTTTATTCCTTCGTGTCATTCTTTCTTATCTTCCGTTCTATCCTTTTTCATTCCTTTTCCCTTCTTTTTTTCTTTCTTTCTTGCCTTCTTTCCTTTCTTTTCTTTCTTTCCTCTTTCATTCATTCATTCTTTCCTTATTTCTTGCTTGCTTTTTTTTTCCTACATCCTCTTTTTTCTTTCCTTTTTCTTCCCTTCCCTTTCCTTCATTTCTTTCCTGTCTTATTTGCCTCCTTTTTCCTTTCCTTCCTACTTGCTTTTTTCCTGCTTTTCTTCTTTCTTTCATTTTAAATTTTTTTTCCTTTTTGCTTTTCTTTCTTGCATTCTTTCCTGCCTTTCCGTTTTCTTTCTCTCCTTCTTTCCCTTTCAGTCTTTCTCTTTCTCCTTCCTTCATTTCCTTCCCTTCTTTTCTTTACTTCTTTCTTTACTTCTCTCCTTTCCTTCTTTTCTTTTTTTCTTTCTTTCCTTTATTTTTTCTCCGTTCCGTTTTTCCTTTATCTTTCCTTCTTTCTTTTCTTCTTTCCTCCCTCTTTGTCTTCTTCCCTTCCTTCTTTCTTGCCTTTCATTCCTTCCTTCTTTCTTGCCTTCCTTCCTTTCTTTATTCTTTCCTTCTTTCTTTTTATTTACGTCCTCTTTTTTTATTTCTCCTTTTTCACCATGCCTCTTTGTTTCTCTCTCTCTCCCTCATTACATAACTCCCTCACTCACTCAGCAGAACAATTGCCATTTTTAGGTCCGTGTTACCCAAGAACTTTTGTTTTTACAAAAATTATGTGTATGACGTACTTATAGGGGTTTTCGCCACAATTCATCCATTTATCTGTGGTTGTATCATTCACATTTTTCTCCAACCCACTCAATCATACATCAGGGGGCAATGTGCCAGACCGCTTCAGCCATTTCACTAGGAGTTACAGTATGCTGCCTTTTCCCAAGGGGAATACAGCCACAAAGAAAGTAGTTTTCTTCAGTGCCAGGGAGTACCATGGTAATGTGTATTGTTTTCTTTTTTAGACAAAAAATATTTTTGCCTTTAGTCATGGTGTTTTTTTTTTTTTGGTTAGATTGATGAATCCAAGGCAGCTTCCCAAACAATAAATCTTTGCAAAAACCGTAGCAAGACAAGATTTGCCAAAAGGTTGGTGGACAATGCCAGACCTATTGGCTTTGCCAGTGCTTGTTTCTCACTGTCACGTTGAATATTCAGCCCAGTAATTGTTCATTTGTCTCCAGAGATATTGCAGCCCATAGCCCCGAGTAGATTGATAATATGTTTGACATCCATAGAAGGTCCTCCATTTTAAAGGGCTGCTGTGTACAACCTTGGGTTTGGCCTAAAGTGTCACACGATACCTGGAGCGCTTAGGTATTATACTTACCCTCCAGATAACTAATCTCCGAGGTTTAGCCCCAGATTTCATAGTGTGCTGATTGTTGATGAAGCATGAGCCCTGATTACAATATGCCTTACACCCTGGGGGCAAATTGTGCGCTGCGTAAATGCTGATTGCGTGAATTTAGTATTTACTTCAGCAAAGCTGTTGATCGCATAGTAAGGGATGAAGTCTAAAGTTTGTACTTGTCTTTTTTCAGGAGCAGTTTCTGACCTGCTTGAAAAGCACAGTTTCCAACCGAACAGCAGTGCAGATGGAAGAGAAAGGATTAAGGACCTTCGTACAGAAAGGTACTTTAGATGTTTGTATTGTACTGTATGGTAGAATTTGTGTTCAAATGCACATTGCTTGACATGATCTGAAAGTAAACCTGCCTACTGAATCGAATAATGTTATTTTTCGTTCTGCATGTTCAATGTAGAGAGAAAAAACAGAAAGCTTTCTCTGAATGTAACAGTAGTTACCAACCACCACTCCATCATATATCCTTAATATGGGACCTAGCCTCTCCATTAAACGAGGGAAAACTCTGGCCCTCTTATGAGTTCAGTGTGATTCCTGTTTTGTCCAGAAACACTGTTTTGGAAAATGCATGGGACGAGGAATACAGCATCTCTGCAGCGCCCCCACACCCAGACATTTCAGGGGGTCAAAGCGGGTGAAATCTAGGTGTATGGAGAGTGGCAAGTGGGGAATTATCAGAGGTCATCAAACACTGTATTTCCCAGCACCACAGTCATTTCCAATTCTTCAGGGGAGTCTCAGGGTTCAGTTTGTAATCCTGCGGTTTCCTGTATCCTAATTTACGCTATGTGTGGTATTGGTAATTTTGGGAGTGGGAACACTGATGTAGTGTCCCCCTGTAACTGGCGGGGTACAAAGCATATGGAGCTTCTCAGGGGACTTGTCAGATGAGTCTCCCCCAGAGGAAACCATCCCATGCTTACCAGAGTGGTGAAATCGAGGACCGGGTATGGCAGGGGTTCCCCGCCAAAGACTTCGACTGTAAACATATATACTTTTTGAGATCCTTGTTCAGAGCCTTGACTTTGGAGACAGGCATTCTAAAATTCTCCATCTCTTATACATGGCTACGTTGCACTTTAATTACCACCTTGTGAGATCAGCCGCTTGCAGGGTGTTGACGAGGGTGCATACATGAAAGTGAATCTTCACAGCTGCCCAGTGAGGCCATATTGGATTGGCGATACAAGATTCCGACATTAAGGCATGATGTGTCGTTAGAAGGCCAACTGATAAATTGAAGTCTCGTGAACGTTTGTCGCATGAAATGTCACTGCTAAGGCGTTGTTCGTTTCTGGTTCTTATTTAATGAATTGGACTCTGGCTGCAATTTTAGGTTTGGTGTCAGCCAAGACCTTTTGATTTTACTAAAATTATATGTATAATGTATTTACTAAGAAGGGTTTTCAGACACCTTTCTTCATCCATTGTTCTGTTGTCATTCACTTCTTGCTTCCGCCCACTACAGCATGTGGCATGGGGCAGTAATTCAGCCTACGTTAGCCACTGGCTATTTTAACTTTGAGTGACTGCATTTTGCTCTGTCACGGTGAGCTGTTCCGCACACAAGGTAGTTCACTTTAATACGAGTGTTTTTGTTGCGTTTGCTTTATAATGACTTTGGTGTTGGTTTAGTGTTTAGAGCCTGACCTTAAAACAGTGCATTCTTTATTAGTTCCTGTCACCTGCCAATTTCGTATGTAAATTCGTATTGGTGTCTCCTTTCTTTATCTGACTGCTAGTATTTCACAGCATAACAGATTGCATCCATTTGAAACTGTTCTTTTATGAGATAGCCTCTTTTTACTGTGCATGCAGTACACAATCTGAAAACTTAAAAATTATAGATGTGAATTCATAAGCGGACAATTCTTCAGAACACATTTATTCTGGACTTAGTTTCACCAGTGGTTCTTCAGCAAACTTTGCCCAGAAAGAAAACAGGACTTCATTGTGTTTATTGGCAGCAATTGTTCTTTCTTTCTATTTTGTTCTTTCTTTCTCTTTTTTTCTTTCCTTCCTTTTCACCATTTTTCCTTTTGCTTTCCTTCTCTTTCTTTCTTGCCTTCTTTCCTTCCTTTTCACAATTTTTCAGTTTTTCTGCTTTCTTTCTGCTTTCTTCCTCTTCTTGCTTTCTTTTATTCCTTCGTGTCATTCTTTCTTTCTTTCCGTTCTATCCTTTCTTTCATTCCTTTTTTCCTTCTTTTGTGCTTTCTTTCTTGCCTTTCTTTCCTCATTCATTCATTCATTCATTCTTTCCTTCTTTCATCCTTGCTTCCTTTTTTCCTAAATCCTCTTTTTTCTTTCCTTTTCTTCCCTTTTCTTAATTTCTTTTCTGTCTTATTTGCCTCCTTTTTCCTTTCCCTCTTTCTTGCTTTCTTTCCTGCTTTCCTTCTTTCTTTCATTTTTTCATTTTTTTCATTTCTTGCTTTCTTTCTTGCATTCTTGCATTCTTTCCTGCTTTTCCGTTTTCTTTCTCTCCTTCTTTCTCTTTCAGTCTTTATTTCTCTTTCTGTCTCTCCTTCTTTCCTTTCCTTCCCTTCTTTACTTCTATTTTTCCTTATTTTTTTCTTCTTGTCTTATTTCCTTCCGTTCATTCCTTCCTTGTTTCTTGCCTTCCTTCCTTTCCTATTCTTTCCTGCTTTCTTTTCATTTCCTTCCTCTTTTTTCTTATTTCGTTCTACCTTTTCTTATTTCCTGTATTGTCTTTCTTTCTTTTTTCATTCCTTTATTTATCTTCTTTCCTTCTTTCTTTTTTCCTTCCTTTTTTAGGTCTCGCCTAGCGACGCACCGCGAAGCGCTTTCGCTAGCGAGATCTATTGGTTTCGAATTGCCTCGGAAGGGGGACAGGACATGTGCACGCGCACAAAAGGATTGCAATTGTGAACGCGTAAGACGGCGTTAGATTAACTTGCAGGAGAGGGGATGTGCATCTGTACAGCTGGTGCCGCATTTACGCGGCCCCTGCTACCTTGTTGTTTACTGCCGCCTGCCTGCAATGATCTTGCTGTGGTAATGGGCGACCGGCACCATGACCAACCCGACCCAGCCGGGCCCACCGGGGCTAACTGATTACTCTCTGCGGCGGCCGGAGAGGTGGTATGCCAGCTGGGCTGCCCAGAGCAGTAGGTCCCCAGCCATAAGGAGAGAGGTGAGCCAGGCAGCCGTGTACCTGCTCTCACTGGCTGCCGCTGCAAAAGTAAGTGTGTGTAGAGTGAGGGACAATAAATCATTTGCCAGCGCATCGCGGGATAATGCTTTAAATTCCAAATGTGCATCCATGCACACACTACCCGGACTTGAAGCCATACACACTTGACGTGCACATTTAGCTTAACACGCAAAGACTGCAGTGCTGCACTAGTTACTAACGGTCTTAGAGACTGTGAACACCGTCGACCTCTCCGGACGGTGCAGGACGTCCATGATCTGTACAATATATTCGGAGCCTGCCGTGCCTGATGACAGGAGCGGTGTTCGGTAGGAGCGTAATTAGAAAGGTCGAACTACTGATCGCACATGCTGCTGCCGGGCTGCCGGAGCTGTGGGGATAAATTATCTATGGCACCCCCCCCACCCCCCGCCGGCGAATAATTATTTCCAAACCGGAGCTCGGGCCGGCCGTGGGTCGAGAAGTGGAATCAGAGCCCACTTGCAGCATTCAGCCAGAGCAGCACCACGAACCAGTGTTACAGGAGAGGCAGCGCCGGGACCAGTCGCAGTGAGGGTGGGTGCAGCAAGCTGATGCTTTGGTTGCAGTATGTTTAACCAGTAAAGGAGGCACAAGGGCACCCAAAGCAATTAGACAGGGACTTTGGGAAGTTACGTATTACAAGAGACAGTGGTCCCTGAAAGCAAAGGAGTATTTCGAACAGCAATAAATATAGCCACAATTGGTACTATATTATAGCCTATGTCCAGCCGGACAAGGCAACTTTAATAAGAAACGATAATTTGCAATGATCAAAAAAATGTAAGCGTGGTATTGGTGGGACACAAGCCTGTATCCTGTGGCTTACATATCAAGAGGGCATACATTTTCTGAAAAACATACAGGCAATTGAAGCGATGTTTCTATGTCAGAGAATAACAGGTAGTGAAACATCTTAGTATAAATCTAGTCACCTTCACGACATTTCATACACACAAATTGACAAAGTGTAAGGTGAACAACAACGTCGTCGACTATGTTGTTCACCTTACACTTTGTCAATTTGTGTGTATGAAATGTCGTGAAGGTGACTAGATTTATACTAAGATGTTTCACTACCTGTTATTCTCTGACATAGAAACATCGCTTCAATTGCCTGTATGTTTTTCAGAAAATGTATGTCCTCTTGATATGTAAGCCACAGGATACAGGCTTGTGTCCCACCAATACCACGCTTACATTTTTTTGATCATTGCAAATTATCGTTTCTTATTAAAGTTGCCTTGTCCGGCTGGACATAGGCTATAATATAGTACCAATTGTGGCTATATTTATTGCTGTTCGAAATACTCCTTTGCTTTCAGGGACCACTGTCTCTTGTAATGCAGTATGTTTAACGGCACAGCAGAGTGGTAATATCTCACACGACCGGGACCCAGCCCACTGGGCCGCGGCACCACCAGCCGGGATCAGCTGCCCAGTGCCGTGATGAATAATCAGTGCCTGAAAAAGCAGGTAATGTATTAACTAAAAATCATCAATTACATCTTTTAAAAGTTCTTCTCCGTAACTGCCGTATATAAGTTTCTGTTCCAGTCCTGAGCTATGTGCACTTTCATTTCTGGTGCTTTCCGATGTTTATTTCCTCCCTCATCCCGTGCACCAGCCCAGCCCCCAATAATTGTTGCAGTCGCCTGGCAACACTAAAACTCTCCTTCAACATGTGCTCCAAGTCCGGAAGACTTTTGTTTAGGGCAGGCTCGCCTCTCTCAAACTCGGCTACAAAGGACTGCAAATCTCATTAGAGCAGTTTTCAACAGAATCCATGCAGGTTTGACGCGTGCTAATTGAGAGAAAAGGTTCTCATGAATACACACAATACAAATATGCATTCCACTGACCAGCTTTGCATTCAGAGGTCTTCACCAGCGTTACGTCTAGGGAGAGACTGACTTTTCTACTGTACAGCAGCTGAGAGTGCATTGCCGGCTGACCCAATGAGTGTAACACACATAGAGACACTTCTCAAGGACAGCGGCAGCGACATTGTTTTTTTAAAATTTTTCCTTACCCAGCTTGTGCAATGTAGTGTTATGACTTTACTAGAGAAAAGGTAAGCCGTTATTAAATGAATGCTACCGCAGGGATTTATCACAGCGGAGGTGTTCGATACCCTGTTGAATGCACTTGACTGCACCAATGATACATTGCATATTTCCAAAATTACGATCAGTTTACGAGGGCACTAGCTTAGAGCCCTTCCATTGCTGTGACTTGTAGCAGTTTTAAGATTTTCTTTGTTTCTTCTTGCTCAAATGGGTGTCATTTCTGAAATGTACATGTTTCCCTCATCTTTAATGCCTGATTTTGCTTGCGAGAAAGTGTCCTCATAGTGGTTAAAATGTCACTCATAATTACACTGAAATTATAAAAATGTCACACGTGTCAATCCGAAACCTTGGCAGCTATGCGAATAAAACTTTTCCTTCATTTAAAGTGGACCACCTGTGTCTGAAGCCAGCACCAGCCACGTGTCCGCAGACAGAGTGTGGCTTTTATCACATAAAATACCAGACAGACTTTGACAAAAGTGTCAGTGAAACAGTGCCATCTGAGTATTAATCTACAAATGTGCTTTTTAGTTCGTAGCATGTGACAGACTCACTGACATCGATGACTTCGAGGAAGGAGGATGTCTTTTGTAATTTCTTAAATACTGTGTGATCCCCGGCCTCCCATGCTGAGGCGCTGCCGGATGGAAGCAAATTTCACATGCCCAGCTCTCCACGTGTTGGAGGGAGTGCACTTCACAGTCTCCCCGCCCGATCAAGAAAACATCATCAGCCCATTTGTGAGGGGGCCAAGACATATGTGCCTGGTCCTGCCAGCGTCACTGAGTGCACAGTGACTGGACTCCGCTTTGCCAGCAGTCTGACTCCTCTACCTCAGCCAGGCGCGCAACACCCATTGGGCTCACCGGGCTTCAGCCCCCCCCCCCCCCGTCGTGTGTGACAGCCCGGCTGAGACAGCCTCGCGGGCTGGCGTCTGTCTAATTGCAGCCGCACCAGAGTACTTCACGGGTCTTTAAAAGACCATTTACTCATTAATGAGGCTTTTGTTGTGTTTTCACCCCTTCTTACAGCCATTCTGCCTATGGCCGGAAGACTTAGCCCCCCCCCCCGAAATCTTTTTCAGCCCCCCCGAAATTTGGCTCTAGTTGCCTGCCTGACCTCAGCCCACCAGAGACCCACTGCCTGAAGCAGCTCATGAGCAACATTGACTAGGCCAGTAAGCTTTGAACTGGACTGGTGCATCATTTGCGGGGATTCAGAACTGTCCTGAGCTCCAAGACAGCGAGAGACAGCCTCCAATATTGCCCCTGCCTACCGCACGACCGACGCCTAAGCAGCATAGTAAACGACTGGTAAGTAGGGTTGCCACCTTTTATAAAGAAATACCCGCCATTTGTTCACCTCGTTTTAAGATTTGGAAAGGGTCAAATAAGATATACAGCGCTATAAAAATTGTCTTTATAAAGTGTATTCATTTTTATAGTTCGCCTTTCTGTCTGTTTAATTTAATTAGCAGCCAGTGATAATTAAGTTGACAGCTCCAGAACACTGCAAAGTGCTTCTTGTTCTTGTTTTTGCTGTCCTAAGTATGTACTACTGAGGGAAAAATACAGGCTTTAGGTGCTTTTCACAACTGGTGCAAAAGCCATAGAACATTCCTCATGCCAATGAAAAGACAACCCGGTGAAACTCTACTGGTAAGTGGCCAGTTCAGAAGGACATATCTGTGAACTGCTGCAGTTAATAAAAGCAATAATCCACAGAGGCCAGTACAGCCCTGGTCATACACAGGTGCTTATTACTGGGAGGAGTGTCAATGTTCAGACTGAGGAGAGTTTGCGGCCTGATTGTCACTTCTTATTAAGGCCTTAACCTACTTATAAGGTGACATTTGTGTCGGAAGTTAGCTTTGAGGGTCTCATGGTACAGGAGTTTGTGCCGGTTCGTGCTGGGGTTTCTCAGCACAGTTTGATCAGTCCATGCAGAGGGAGGATGAGGCAGGTAGTTCTATCCTGTTTTTGTGGGCAGTGAGGTGGATGGGGCGTTACGGAACTTGAGCCTCATTTGCAGGCAGTATGACCTCTAACATCCTGTTTGGTACAGTCGAGTCCAACAATGCCCTTCATTTCTGGTGCTTTGAAGCAGTTTTAAGATCTTTTTAGAGTTTCTCGTTGCTCAAATGGGTTTAATTTCTGATATTTATGTATTTCCCTTGTCTTCAATGATTGCTTTTGCTCTGAAAAAAGTGTCACTCATAGTCGTTGAAATGCCACTCGTAATTACACTGAAATTATGAAAATGTCACACATGTCAATCTGACATCTTGGCAGCTATGGGCAGCATAGCCACTAATCTTAAATTCAACTGCTGCCCGCTCGCGTAACGGACGGGCGGCAGCCTACGGACTCGTCGCACTCGCCTATATCTGTGAGTCTGATGGAAACTCACACTCCTAACCTCACTGCCTAAATGGCTCGGTACGAACCATTGCCATGCAGTGACTTGACCTCAGTGAAATGCATCCTGTAATTATTGCCTCCTGCGCAGGCAGCAGCGCACTCTGACTCTCAGACTCACTGAGAGGGACCTATTCCGTGCCGACTGACGAGCACAACTCCTCGAGTGCCAGGCCCCGCCGCTTCTGACCGGTACCTCACTTCCTTCCTGTTCAGGGCGGGAGTTCACAACCCCCCCTCCACGGCGCCACAACAGCCTGTACGGAACGAGGGCAGGCCTTGCCGGGTCTCTCATATTGGGCCGTCAGTGTGACTAGTGTGTGACAGCCACGGCCCTGCGAAGCGGGCAGGAATTTCAATCCCGGCAGCAGGGCAGATTGATTCATTGTAGCAGAGCCGAGCACGATCTTTATAACTGTTACTGAGCCTGCTGGCAGCCGCAAGTGAAGACTGCTGCGTCCCGGGCTGGGAGCACGGCACACAGGTGCAGAGGCGCCGGCGCGCGCGCTAGCACCAGGCGGGCTGGCCTTGGCAGCCCGGTCAGTGGCAAAATACGTGACAATGCTGGGCAGGGATGAGTTGCTGCCTTCTGCTGCACTATTGTGGCTGGAGGCATCACTGATAGAGATCGCTAATAGCTTTTAGATTAAGATTTTTTTTTATAACCTAACTTAAACACATTGGCAGTGCCAATAACTCTGGCTAAACACTTACAAGGTCTCAAAGGCGAGACCGATTGCATTGCAAATGCTTGTCTTCACTTCCTTATTCTTTCTTTTTTCTACCACGCCTCTTTGTTGCTCTCTCTCTCCTTCAGTACCTAACTCCCTCCCTCACTCAGCAGGATGATTGCCATTTATAGGTTTGTGTTACCCAAGAACGTTTGTTTTTACGAAAATTGTGTGTATGACGTAGTCACGTTAGGGGTTTTAACCACAATTCATCTATGCATCTGTGGTTGTATCGTTTACGTTTATTTCCAACCCACTCAAGCATACATCAAGGGGCAATGTGCCAGACCGCTTCAGTCATTTCACTAAGAGTTACAGCATGCTGCCCTTTCACAAAGGGGAAAAAGTCACAAAGAAAGTAGTTCCCTTCAGTGCCAGGAATACCATGGTAATGTGTGTTGTGTATTTTAGTTATTTTTAGACAAAAAATATTTTTGCCTCTAGTCAAGGTTTTTTTTTGTTAGATTGATGAATCCACGACAGCTTCTCAAACAATAAATCTTTGCAAAAACCATAGTAAAACAAGATTGCCAAAAGGCTGGTGGACAATACCAGGCCTATTGGCTTTGCCCGTGCTAGTTTCTCACAGTCACTTTGAATATTCAGCCCAGTAATTTTTCTCCAGAGATATTGCAGCCCATAGCCCCCAAGTAGATCGATGATATGTTTGACATCCATAGAAGGTCCTCCATTTTAAAGGGCTGCTGTGTTCAACCTTGGGTTTGGCCTAAAGTGTCACACGATACCTAGAGCGCTTAGGTATTATACTTGCCCTCCAGATAACTAATGACCGAGGTTTAGCCTCAGATTTCATAGTGTGCTGATTGTTGATAAAGCATGAGCCCTGATTACAAAATGCCTTACACCCTGGGGGCAAATTGTTTGCTGCGTAAATGCGGATTGCGTAAATTTAGTATTTACTTCAGCAAAGCTGTTGATCTCATAGTA
The DNA here is from genome assembly GCF_964204655.1 of Triturus cristatus. Taxonomy (NCBI): domain Eukaryota; kingdom Metazoa; phylum Chordata; class Amphibia; order Caudata; family Salamandridae; genus Triturus; species Triturus cristatus. Next base: position 456,524,529 of record NC_140592.1, on the reverse strand, counting down.
AGGGATGAAGTCTAAAGTTTGTACTTGTCTTTTTTCAGGAGCAGTTTCTGACCTGCTTGAAAAGCACAGTTTCCAACCGAACAGCAGTGCAGATGGAAGAGAAAGGATTAAGGACCTTCGTACAGAAAGGTACTTTAGATGTTTGCATTGTACTGTATGGTAGAATTTGTGTTCAAATGCACATTGCTTGACATGATCTGAAAGTAAACCTGCCTACTGAATCGAATAATGTTATTTTTCGTTCTGCATGTTCAATGTAGAGAGAAAAAACAGAAAGCTTTCTCTGAATGTAACAGTAGTTACCAACCACCACTCCATCATATATCCTTAATATGAGACCTATCCTCTCCATTAAACGAGGGAAAACTCTGGCCCTCTTATGAGTTCAGTGTGATTCCTGTTTCGTCCAGAAACACTGTTTTGGCAAATGCAAGGGACGAGGAATACAGCATCTCTGCAGCGCCCCCACACCCAGACATTTCAGGGGGTCAAAGCGGGTGAAATCTAGGTGTATGAGGGTGGGAAATGGGGAATTATCAGAGGTCATCAACCACTGTTACCCAGTACTACCGTAATTGCCAATTCTGCAGGGGAGTGTCAGTGTACAGTTTGTAATCCTGCGGTTTCCTGTATCCTAAGTTACGGTACTCGTCGTATTGTTAATTTTGGGAGTGGGAATACCGCTGTAGTGTCCCCGTGTAACTGGTGAGGAAACAAAGGATATGGATTCTCTCAGGGGACTTGTCAGGCGAGTCTCCCCCAGAGGAAAGCATCCCATGTTTACCATAATGGTAAAATCGGGGACCGGGTATGCCAGGGGTTCTCCGCCAAAAACTTCCAACTGTACACAAACGTATTCTCAGTCAGAGCTTTGACTGAGGAGATAGACAACGTAAACTAATCCATCAGTTGTACATGACTTTATTGCACTTTAATTACCACCTTGTGAGATCAGCCGCTTGCAGGGTGTTGACGAGGGTGCATACATTAAAGTGAATCTTCACAGCTGTCCAGTGAGGCCATACTGGATTGGCGATACAAGATTCTGACATTAAGGCAGGATGTGTCATTAAAAATCAAATGAAAATTGAAGTATTGTGAACGTTTGTTGTATGAAATGTCACTGCTAAGGTGTTGTTCGTTTCTGGCTCTTATTTAATTAATTGGACTCTGCCTGCAATTTTAGGTTTGGTGTTAGCCAAGACCTTTTGATTTTACTAAAATGATATGTATAATGTATTTACTAAGAGGGGTTTTCTGACACCTTTCTTCATCATTGTTCTGTAGTCATTCACATCTTGCCCACTAAAGCATGCAGCATGGCGTAGTCGGTCACCCTATTTCAGCCACTGGCTATTTTAACTTTGAGTGACTTCATTTTGCTCTGTCACAGTGAGCACATCCACTCAGTGCCAGGGCTTTTGTTGTTTTTGCTTTATAATAACTTTAGTGTGGCTTTAGTGTTTAGAGCCAGACCTGAAAACAGGCCATATTCTATGCTTTATTAGTTCCTGTCATCTGCAAATGGTGTTTGTAAATTCCTTTTGGAGTCTCCTTAGTTTATCTGACTGCTGGTATTTCACAGCATAACAGATTGCATCCATTTGAAACTGTTCTGTAATAAGATAGCCTCTTTTTTTTACTAGGCATGGAGTACACAAACAGAAAACTTACATTTTATAGATTTGAATTCATAAGCGGACAATTCTTCAGAATACGTTTATTCTGGACTTAATTTCACCAGTGGTTCTTCAACAAACTTTGCCCAGAAAGAAAACAGGACTTTGTGTTTCATTGTCAGCACTTGTTCTTTCTTTTCTTCTTTTTTCATTCTTTCTTTTTCGCCTTCCTTCTTTCCTTCCTTTTCACCATTTTTCCTTCTTTCTGCTTTCCTCCTCTTATTGCTTTCTTTCATCTTTCTTCTTTTTTTTTTTTTTATAAACAATTTTATTGGGTTTTAGTAAGGAAATAAACAGAGCATCGCTGGAACATATAAGACAGTTTGATACTGTCCCTCAAGAGTCTTCTAGAGGATATGTTAAAATAAGAAAAACCCCTCATTCTGCCCATCCTACCTCACACGTATAATAACTCAGTCCATTAAACCCAGCCATTTGCCCGATATGTGGCCATGTTTGTCAGGACGCCCTCTTGCTTCGTTCACAGACGTTTCTTGGGTGGCACACCCATCCACTCCCCATCGCCATTTCACAATTGAGGGGTCTGTTGAAGTTTTCCATGCTGCTTCAATGTCTATTTTCGCCACTACTATGGCAGTTCCCAGGAGCAGCTTGTCAGTACGGGAGCCATCCATTGCTCCCAGGAGAAGAAAAAGGGGGCTGAGTGAGATCGTCCAGCCCAGGATGCCACTCATCTCGGCTACAATTGATGCCCAATATTGGGAGAGGGAGACACAGGACCAGACTATGTGGTAAAAATCTACTGGTTCTGCCGCACACCAAGGGCGAGGGATTGAAGGATCTGGAGGCACTGTGTTCCCGACCGGGCCAGATCAGCCAGGTAGAGCAGGACATTGTCCACATACAGAGCGATTCTGTCATCATGGGAGCCATGCCAACTCCATCCCTGTAACTGGTTGTCAGCCCTAATGAGACAAGCCAAAGATTCTATTACTAGGTCGAACAGGAGAGGGGAGAGCGGGCAACCCTGCCGGGTCCCCCTCCTGAAGGGGAAGGTGTCCGACAATGCCCCGTTCACAAGGACCCTGGCTGACTGGCCGGAATAGAGGACTCCCATTTACGATATCAGGGGCCGAAGCTTCCCCATTCCAGGACGTCGCTCAGGTAACTCCAATTAACCATATCAAAGGCCTTCTCAAAATCCAGTAGTAGCAAGGCTAGATATGAACTGAGGAGATGACGGTGAGCAAGAGCCGCGTCGAGGCCCCTAAGGCAGTGTCGGGTGCTGCACTGTGGTATGAAGCCACACTGGTGTGGGTGAATGAGAGTGTGGATGGTCTGGTTCAGACTGGTGGCCAGAACCGTAGCATAGATCTTAATCTCAGTGTTGATTAATGAGATTGGGCGATAGTTGGGACATGTGTCTGAGGGAGGATCCGCCTTGGATATGACCACGATGGTGGCTGTATCTGTGTCAGGTGGGTGCCTCTTTCCAGAACCTCCCTAAACAGAGCACGGAGTTGTGGGATTAGGATTTCCTGGTACATCGCATAGTATTCTGCCGGGAAGCCATCTGGACCAGGAGTTTTGTGGGCAGCCAGCGCTGAGATCGCATCTCCAATCTCCTCAGTTGTGATGGGTTCATTGAAGGCCTTAGTGTCCCTCTCTGGGAGTCGCGGAAGGGGGACGCCACATAGAACAAGCATTTGCAATGCAATAGGTCTCGCATTTACGCGAGTTTGAGCTATTGGCATTGTAAATGACAATGCCTTTTATTTAAATTTTGGTTTTTAAAACATACATAAAAGGCATTGTCATTTACAATGCCAATAACTTAAACTCTTGTAAACGCAAGACCTATTGCATTGCAAATGCTTGTTAATAAATACAACCGGGATTTACGACCCTTGATCTAAGCCTTGGTGTTTATAAAGTTGATTGCCTTGGTGGAAGATGGGCGGTGAGCAAACGTAGGCACCGGTAAAATGGGGCATCACCCAAGGGCGGGAGTTAAGGGAGGAGGGGGACTCGGCCGTACCTGGCCACACTGGCACCATATATTGCGATCAGCTGGTATCCCTTTTGCTCTAGAACATGCAGTCACTGCACGCCTCAGCTGCAGTTAGGTTACCTGTAAGGGCACGATTACCAATGTGCAACATAGATGGGCAGATATCTTGAGAAGCTATTCTAAGTGTACTTGGAAGCTTGAGAAAACATCAAATCATCATGGCTTGGCAAATTCATTTACTGTCTTAATTAGTATTGTGTGTGTATAGGCTACTTTTAATTTGTTTTCGTTTCTTTGTTGACTAGATTTAAGTATCTCGGATTACATCATAACATTTTGTAATTCCGCGTTAGCCAAAATTGAGAAGAGCATTAACTGATTACTAACCGTGTACACAAGTTCCGAGATTTCCTTTTACTTTTAGGTGGTCTTGAATCGGGCCCATTAAAACGTTTAGGTGTTTCACATAGGCATAGACTGTCGCGATTTTTGAGTGGATACATTCGCCAGCAGTTGTCGATATCAAGTACGTTATGCCTTTTCTAGTGTTAAGGACGCTGTGCAGTACAAAGTGCATTTTTTTAATTACACTCTGTAATTGAAGCATTTATGAAAAGGATGCGCAGGTGATAAAAGTCTGTTTTATTTGTTAAGCTATTGCAGATTTCAAAGCAAAGTACACTCTAAAATGGTCGCCTTGGGGTTTTGTGGGTGGGGGAGGGGTGTAGTGGAGATAAATATACAAAAAGAAAGGAGGCAGGTTCCTAGAACGGAGGAGAAATACGGGCTGAAGTGAAAGAATAAAACGTGCGAGACGAGATCGGGATTATTAAGGAGAGAGATTGCAGACGGACAGCAGGACGAGGGAGAAAGACAGAGTACAAGAAGACTGACAAACAAAGAGGAAGGAGGCAGAAAAAGGGTAACTATCGGCAGCAGCAACGAGGCACGGGGAAAGGCACCAGCCCAAAAAATATGAAGCGACAAATCGGAGAGAGCAAACAGACAGCCAGAAAACGGGCAAAAGGCTACAAAAGCTAGAAAAAGAGGGTGTGGCAAGAAAAACAACGGCACAAGATAGGGAGATATGAGTAAAGCTAGAGTGAGAGAGGGGAAACACCCTCCGAAAGGCGGCGAGGAAGGATGCACAGGCAACTTCAGGGGAAACTTAGGACAAGCACGCGAGTGGTGCGCTCGCGCCACAGCGAGCCGTGTGTGAATTATCGCGCACGCGTCTGGGCACGATAATTCAAAACACATGGCGCCCGTGCGGGTAACTGCAAGCAATAGGCCACACACACACGAGCGTGTGGTGAGCTTTCTGAAGCCCCTTACAATAAGTCTCGCAGAGCAGCGCATGTGCGCTGCTCTAGGCTCGACCTAAGAAGGGAACCAGAGGTCAGCAAATGCGAGTGATCTGTTGAGTAAAGCTTCTTACAATACTTCTCGAAGGTCTCTGCAATCTCAGCGGGGGCCCGATGGGTCTGTCCGTCGGAATCTCGGATTTCAGGAACTATCTGACTAGCCGAAGGATGAGTGATGAGCCAGTGAATCAATTTACCGTTTTTGTCTCCCCATCCATACACTCGGGCCACTGAGGACCTCCAGATCACTTTGGCAGATTCAAGGAAGGCCGCCCTAATCTCTTCCTGCATTAAGTGAAGCTGCCGGCGCTCCGCCTCTCCACTCTAAGGTCATACTCGTTTCCAGGCGAAGGGCCCTGGCCTCAAGTTGGGAAAGATTACATTCCCGGGCCTGTCGTTTGCGTTTGAGGAACCCTTTGGCGTACCCATAGATTGTGGCCTTTCCCATCTCCCACTGTGTGCTGTGGAACTGGGCTGGGCCCTCATTAGTGCGGAAGTAGTGTTTCAATTCCTCCCCAATCCCTCGTCTGTACTCTGGGTCTTGAAGGAACCATGCATTTAGCCTCCGTGTGGGGCGCTGAGTCTCCATGGGGCCCCCAATCTAGAGGAGAAGCGGCGCATGGTCCGATATGCCCTGCGCCAGAATCTGGACCTCTGTGACTACTCTACAGTCTGGGGCAGGCATAAAGAGGAGATTAATGCGAGAGTGAGAGTGGTGCGCGGCGGATGTGTGTGTGTACTGTAATGTTCTGGGGTGCCAAGTGCGCCAGACGTCACAGAGGCTTAGCTTAGAGATCCAGTCTCTGAAGCACCTAGCCCCTGTAGTTCTGTGGGAGGACGGTGGGCCCGTGGCGTCTTTGTTAGAGCCAGGGACCACATTGAAGTCTCCTCCAATACCGTCAGACTCTGGGGGAAAGAGGACAATGTCTCTACCGCTGTTTGGAGGGTGGCGTTCAAGTGCGCCGGCGGGGCATAAACCGAGATTAAGTTAAAAGTGGCATCTCCAAGGGTGCCTGTGAGGGTGGCAAACCGCCCCCGAGGGTCGCCCATCGTATGGGTTGGCGTGAATGGGAGGGAGCGTTGTAGAAGGATCGTTGTTCCCCGGGCCCCCCTAAAGAACCCTAAATGCCAAATCAGTCAAAACCTTGAAGTGCTAGAAAGGGGCATCAGTTTCCCATAAGGTGAGTCTCTTGTAGCAAAAGGACATCTAGGCAGACCCTCTATGCGTACTTTAAGATCGCAGTCAACTTCATTTTATCTAAGAGTCCGTTAACATTCTACGAGAGGACTCTAAGAGGCTTGCCTACATCATATGGTCGTGACATTGTGGTAGGGTACTAAGTTGCGGAGCCTCGGATCTGGGATCCCCAAGGGCTTTTGATAGTTAATCTCAGGGAGTTGCAGGAGTGATTTAATTCCATTACATAGACCATGAAGGGGCGCATATTGAGTTCCATGTCCAGTGACGCAAGGAAACAAGTTAACACAACCAGAAACAATGAGAACTTTCCCCACTCCCTTCCCAACCAACCCCCGCCCCATACTTCTCCAAATGAAGCATCTGTCGCCCGGTCAAACAAAGTCTAGATTATAAAACTAGTTCCAGATTCGCAGTATAGGGCAATGCGTTTGGCCCCTCCACACTTAAGGATTGTCTCTCCTCCAGTTGAACAGTGGAAACAGTGGGAATATTTATGTTCAGATGTGGGGGCCACGTGACAGGTCAGTATCTTCAGAGTTGAGCTCTGGGGAGTCAACAGGGCGCACCTCGGGTGTCGGTTCCGATCCATCAGAGTTCTCTCTGTTTTCACCCGATTTCATGGACTTGGACGGTCCGCTTCCGAGGCGGCCCATTGGGCATTGCGTCTTCTGCAGGATCACGTGCGTCGCCCTTGAGTGCCCGCCAGTGTCTCCACCTGAGACTCTCCCCGGGGTATAGACTGGGGATTATCCCCCTGAGGGTGGAGTGGGCGCTCCTCAGTCACCCAGGTCCATGCTGCCTCCAGAGTATCGAAGAAGAACGATTTATTTTGGAAGATTACTTTGAGGCAGGCCGGGAAGAGGAGTCTATACTGCAGGTTGAGAGCTCGCAGATTCTGCTTCACTTGAGTGTGCAATCTTGGCCTGATTTGCACTTCCCTAGTGTGATTGGAAAAAATCATGATTTTAGTACCTTTATAAAGCAGCTCCAACCGAGAACGGGCCTCTTGGAGGATAGCATTGCGGTCCCTGAAATTCAATATTCTGGCAATTTTGGGCTGATGTGGGGTTCCCGGGGTCGGTCTGGGGGCGAGCGCCCGGTGAGCCCTCTCGACCACAAACCACGATAGCAGGGTTTTTGGTGGCATCCAAGACCGGATCCAGTTCTCGATAAATATATTCATTTGTGGGGGCTCTATCTCTTCAGGCAGGAGTACCAGGCGAAGATTGTTGTGACCGACCGGCTTTCGGCATCTTCGGCCCATCTATGAAGCTCCATCGTCTGCGATAGGAGTTGCCTTACTTGGACTTTCAAAGTGGATACATAATTTTCAACCTACGAGATGCGTGATTATAGCGGCAGTGTTGCGGAGGTCTTGTCGAATAAGAGCCATATCTACTCACACTTATCCGATTTTGGTCTCCATGGACTCTTGACAGGACTTGATGGCCTGCAGGATGGTGGCCAGGCCTCCCTCTGGGTGACCGGATGTTGTGGGTGCGCTCTCTCCCTGTCCGTTGATTGTATATTGTTCTATACGGGTCTGGGTTGAAGGGGGTTTGGTCCCTCTCTCCTTCCCCATGTTTGCTTGATCACAGCAGGGGGGCGGGATCTCTCCTTTTGTGTGTCCCGTCAAGTAGGTTCGGGGGTGTCAGTCAATCAAGCAGGGCGGGGGGCTCCCACAGCCCCACGAAGACCCCCGCAGCCTACCGAGGCCGGCCTGGTGTAATCACTGTGTCCCTGGGCATAGTCCCTCCCCAGCGCACGGCCGTCACGCTAAGTCCAAAGAGTGGGGTGCCCCGGAAAGGCTCCTTAGGCTCGCAGGTATGTTGGGGACTCACTCTCAGGAAGTCGCTGGGCAACAGGACCCCGGTGTGTGGCAAGGTGCAGGCTGAGGATCTGCAGGGGTCTCTGAGGCTGCCCTGGATGGCAGTGTCCTCCAGTTGCTGCTACCGCAGCTGGATATCCTCACTAAACGCAGCTCACCCACTGTGGGCCAAGCCGTGTGATAAGGCTCCCGAGCCAAGCTTGACTCAGGGAGCAGCTCGGGGGCTCAAGGCAGTGGCAGAGGGCTGGATGGTTCCAGGCGACGAGACCCCGGGGGCCCTAGCCGTATAGGCCGCAGCCTCAGTCTACAAAGGCAGGATCGGTGACCGGGAGGGGGGGTGGGCACCACATCTCTTTCTTCTTTAGTTCCTTCTTTATGTCTTTCTTTCTGTTCTATCCTTCTTTCATTCATTCCTTTTTTCCTCCTTTTATGCTTTCTTTTGTTTGTGCTTTCTTTCTTGCCTTCTTTACATTCTTTCCTCTTTCATTCATTCTTTAGTTCCTAAATTCTTGTTTGTTCTCCTTTTTTCATATATCCTCATTTTTCCTTCTTCCCTTTCTTTCATTTCTTTACTGTCTTATTTCCTTCCTTTTTCCTTTCCTTCTATCTTGCTTTCTTTCCTGCTTTCCTTCTTTCTTTCATTTTTTCCTTTCTTGCTCTCTTTCTTCATTCTTTCCTGTCTTTCCGTTTTCTTTCTTTCCCTCTTTCTATTTCAGTCTTTCTTTCTCTTTCTCTCTCTCCTTCTTTCCTTCCTTTTTTCTCTGCTTCCTTATTTTCTTTACTTCTTTCTTTACTTCTCTTCTCTTCTCTCCTTTCCTTCATTTCTTTTGGTCTTTCTTTCCTTTATTTTTCCTCAGTTCTTTCTTTCCTTTATTGTTCCTTCTTTATTTTCTTCTTTTCTTCCTTCTTCTCTTCTTTCCTTCCTTCTTTCTTGCCTTTCTTTTCTTCATTTGTTCTTTTCTTCTTTCTTTTCATTTTCTTCCCCTTTTTTCTTATTTCATTCCTCCTATACTTCTTTCCTTTTTTTCTGTCTTTCTTTTTTTCCTTCCTTTATTTATCTTCTTTCCTTCTTTCTTTATTCCTTCCATGTTCTTCACTTCCTTATCCTTTCTTCTTTCCTTCCTTTTTCTACCACTCCTCTTCATTTCTCTCTCTCCCTCAATACCTCATTCCCTCCCTCACTGAGCCAAACGATTGCCATTTTTAGGTCTGTATTACTCGAGACCTTTTGTTTTTACAAAAATTATGTGTATGACTTAGTTACTTATAGGGAGGTTTTTTTACCCACAATTCATTCATTTGTCTGTGGTTGTATCATTCACATTTTTCTCCAACCCACTCAAGCATACATCAAGGGACAATGTGCCAGCCCGATTTCACTATGAGTTACAGAATGCTGCCCTTTCACAAGGGGAGCACAGCCACACAGAAAGTAGTTCCCTTCAGTGTCAGGGAGTACAATGGTAATGTGTGGGTATTTTTTAGACCAAAAATATATTTGCCTTTAGTCAAGGTATTTTTTGTTAGATTGATGAATGCACTGCAGCTTCCCGAACAATAAATCTTTGCAAAAACCATAGCAAAACAAGATTTGCCAAAAGGCTGGTGGACAGTGCCAGACCTGTTGACTTTATCAGTACTTGTTTCTCATTGTCACGTTGAATATTGACCCCAGTAATTGTAAATTTTTCTCCAGCTGTATCGCAGCCCATATCCCTCAAATGGATCGATGATATGTCTGACATCCGTAGAAGGTCCTACATTTTAAAGTGCTGCTGTGTACAACCTTAGATTTGACCTAAAGTGCCATAGCGGGCCCTCCATTTTAAAGTGCTGCTGTGTACAACCTTAGGTTTGGCCTAAAGTGTCACACGATACCTGGAGCGCTTAGGTATTACGGTTACCCTCCAGATAACTAATCTCCGAGGTTTAGCTCCAGATTTCATTTTGTGCCGATTGTTTATGGAGCATGAGCCCTGATTACAATATGCCTTACACCCTGGGGACAAATTGTGTGCTGCGTAAATGCTGATTGCACGAATGTAGTATTTACTCCAGCAAAGCTGTTGATCTCATAATAAGGGATGAAGTTGAATTTGCCCATGTGTTTCTTGTTCCAGCGTGTCCAAACTTATGAGTCCTCGTTTTTTTTTATTTTTATAATCCAGTTTCATCCATAAATGTTGGCAGCATCTAGAGTATAAGGTATGTCTCCTTGTGTTATGGCGCACACAGATGTAAAAACTGTGGAATTGAATGTTCACAAAGCGAATTCCCTTCAATTTAATACGTTTTGTTTCAAGCAAGACTGTCACTTTTTTGCCCCAGACTCTGCTCCTGTGTCATTTTTGTGCAGGCGAACAGAAAAGTGATAACACAGACTGAAAGGCCTCTGTTCACGTCTAAAGCATGTGCTTGTTTTTTTTCAGGAGCAGTTTCTGACCTGCTTGAGAAGCAGTTTCAGACCGAGCAAATGTGCAGATGGAAGAGAAAGGATTAAGGACCTTCGTACAGAAAGGTACTTTAGATGTTTGTATTGTATTGTAGTATTTGGGGTCAAATGCACACTGCTTGACACGATCTGAAAGTAAACCTGCCGACGGAACCGTATAATGATGTTCGAGGCATGTGGGCTGCTGAATTCATATCTGTGCATAGATCGCCGCCTAGTGTTGGGTCCGGATGTTTGCACGTTGTTGTCCTGGAAGAGTCTTCGAAGTATCCTGAGATGGGTGACTCCTCCCCTGGACCACAGTGCGCATGGGCATCCTCAGATTGTTTTTTTCCGCCATTGGGTTCGGATGTGCTTATCTTGACTCAAGTTAGGGAAAACTTTTTTTCAGGCCAAAAGGCCTTTAGTTCGCGTCGGTACTGTTCCCGATCGGTATCGACAGTTACTTGTTAGTTTACTGACTTAACAAAACCAACTTTTTCGCATCTTATCCGACCATCGACCCCACATCGACGATGGAATCGAGGACACCATTCAAGCGGTGTCCTGTTTGCAATGCGAAATATCCCCATGTCGACGTCCACCCGGTGTGCAACAAATGCCTTTCACCGGATCACGACGAATCCACATGTATGGCCTGTGCCCGATTCCGATCCAAAAAGACTCTCCGGAATCGACGAGCAGCGAGACTTGAAGCGCAGCAAGCGGCACCGGCCCCAACCAACATCTTCAGCGCCGAGGACGAAGATGTGGAAGGCGTGGAGAACCCACCCTCCAGCCCCGCTTCCGAACACGATTCCGGATCGGAAGACATCGAAGAACAACTCTTTCACAGAGATGAAGCCGACACCGAGGTAGGAGACTACGATGAGGCCTTAGGGGCCGAAGAAAGTAGCTCCGGTGACGAGCAAGGCCTACGCGTACAGACGGAGGATATCCCAGTGCGTCAGTCTATGGCTCCGGTCGAGGGATCGCCTTCGGGCCTTACCCAAGACCTATCCCGCAGTTCTTCGGCCCCGCCCTCGGGCCCGGCCTCGGACATTCAGCGACAGCCATTGGTACCCAAAACGACTGGTTTCCCTTCCTCGAAACCGAAACCAAAAGTCGTGTCGGTTCCACAGAAACCAAAACTGAAAGTGACACTGGTCGGATCGAAGCCCACTACACCTTCGACGCCAGCCAAACCCGTCGGCACCGACCGCACCAAACGGGACTTCGGTGCCGAACTCGCAGCAGCCGACGTCGGCGCCGACAAACGGAAAAAGGCCATCGGTACCGCCAAACCGCCTCGGCACCCGGCACCGAAACCATCGGCTCCAGCCACGAAGGTCAAAATGGCCGCTGCGTCGCACACTGCTTCGAAAGCAGCACCTAAGGCCCAATCATCGACGCCGTCGACGGCTACTACCTCTCCTCGACTTGATGACCCCGTGGCCCCGAAGAAGTCCACGCCTGCCTCTACAGAACCGCTCGGCGCCAAAGAACCGTCGGCGTTCCAGGTGTGACAAGTTAAAACGCATCAAAGAAAAGGCTGCCCTCCAGGACACGTCAGGCTCCGAGCCGAAAAAAGCTCAGAAAGCTTCTCCAGCACCACCCCATATCACTTTTGGCCTGCCGCCATCCACGGCGCCCAAAATGTTTGAAATAAGAACACGTGTCACCCAAACTAGGATCACACCTGCCGAACGCTCTCCTACGGAGACGTCACCGTCCCACATCATCGATGCCGACACCGGCAGAATTATGCTCCACAAGCGGAGAATATCTTCCGAACACGCTTTGGACTCCTACCGGATCCCGCTAAAGAAAAAGCTGCCAGCGGATTCGGAACCAGTTCTTTACGAACGTCTCCATACATCTTACCCAGATCCACAGTCCTTCTCTCCGACACACTCCGAAACCGACGTTTTGGAGGACTATATGGGTGACGACGTCCCCTACCCCAGAGAGATGGACCCTGAAGGCCAACAGGACCCTGACCAGGCTTGGGATGACCCTGTGGACACGGGTGCACCTATGGATACACAGGACACGCAGCTATATGGCGCAAAAACGTCTCCCACAGAGGACACTGCCGCATTCAACGCCCTAATTGAACGTGCTGCGGCCAATCATGGTGTGCAACTCCACTCTGACACCATCGAGGACGATTTTCTAATGGATACTTTCGCATCCTCAGAAAGGAATATCAAAACTCTACCCATGTTGAAAGGTGTCCTCAAACCAGCAAAGGACATTTTCAAAGAACCCACCAGGGCAAGAGTAATAAACCCCAGGATCGACAAGAAATATAGGTCGGCGCCCGGGGACCCTACGTACATTAGAGGCCAGTTGCCTCTGGACTCCATCGTAGTCGCTAATGCTCGCAAACGGGCGCACTCGCAGACAACTGGGGATGCTCCTCCCCCAGACAAAGAGTCCAAGGTGCTAGAGACCTCCGGCAAACGGGTTGCAGCCCAGGCGGCTAACATATGGCGTATTGCCAATACCCAGGCGCTCCTAGCTCGCTACGATCGCGCACACTATGACACATTAGAAACCCTACTCCAACATCTCCCTGACCAATACAAAGAGGGAGCAGAGATCCTCATCAGGGAGGGACAACTCCTCACAAACGCATCCATTAAGTGTGCACTGGATGCCGCAGACACAGCCGCCAGAGCAATAAACACCAGCGTCATGTTACGACGACACGCCTGGTTACGAATCTCCGGATTCAAACCTGAGGTTCAAAATAACATTCTCAATCAACCGGTCAACCCCGACTACTTATTCGGACCAGAGGTTGACACCACCCTAGAAAAAATAAAAAAGGACACGGACACTGCAAAGTCCATGGGGGCTCTCCAAACGCAGACCTTTCGGAGTGGCTCCTTTCGTCGCCCCGGAAATAGAGGAGCAGGTAGAGGACAGGGGTCACAGCAAACCTACAACAAGGGCAACACACAAAGTACCTACGATAAAAACACCAGGGGTGGATATCGTGGCTCCAGCACAAAGGGCAGAGGACGCGGATACGGCAATACCAGGTCCTCCCCCAAGAACAAACAGTGACGCCCTCTCCCTCCCTCCCGACCACATAACACCTGTCGGGGGGAGGCTACAAAGGTTCCTGTCCACGTGGAACTCCATCACCACGGACAGGTGGGTCAAAGATATTGTCAAACACGGTTACTGCCTAGAATTAACCCCCACTCCACCCACAATACCGCCAAAACACCGTCCTATGTCCTCAGAGCACTTAGCGCTATTACAGCAGGAAGTGCTAAGTATGCTGAAAAAAAGGCGCAATAGAGGTCGTACCCGTCCACGAGCAAGGTACGGGGGTGTACTCCCTGTACTTCTTAATACCAAAAAAGGACGGGTCACTCAGACCTATACTAGACCTGAGACCCCTCAACCGCTACATTCTCTCAGAGCATTTCCACATGCTCACCCTACAACAAGTCCTCCCGCTGCTCAAACAGGGAGACTTCCTAGCCACGCTAGACCTCAAAGATGCGTATTTCCACATACCCATACACCCGTCACACAGAAAATATCTCCGGTTCACCATTCAGGGGCAGCACTATCAATTCAAAGTCCTCCCCTTCGGAGTGACAACAGCACCCAGAGTTTTCACAAAGTGCCTAGCTACTGTGGCTGCACATCTACGAAGGCAACACATTCACGTCTACCCTTACCTGGACGACTGGCTTGTTCAGGCAAAGTCAGCCCAGCAATGTGCCAGCCACATGTCCCGCACCATTCACCTTCTTCACAGTCTGGGATTCTCACTAAATTACCCGAAATCACATCTCCAACCCGCACACGTACAACAGTACCTAGGTGCGACCATAGACACTCTGGCAGCCACAGCTCAGCCAAATTTAGTGAGGATCAACAACATGCAAATGCTGATTTCCAAGTTCAAACCCCAACACTCCCTTCCTGCGCGAGTGTTCATGCAGTTAATAGGCATGATGGCCTCCTGCATTTTCATAGTCCCACACGCGAGACTACATATGCGCCCGCTTCAGGAGTGCTTAGCACGTCAATGGAATCAGGCTCACGGGCAACTAAAACACCTAGTGTTGGTGAGCGGTCGGGCATACAACTCTCTGCATTGGTGGAATTCACAAAACCTTTGCAAGGGCCGACCGTTCCAAGAGCCTGTTCCACAAATAATACTGACAGCGGACGCGTCTCTCCAGGGATGGGGAGCCCATGTACTCAATTACACAGTGCAGGGACTATGGACTACACAACAAAAGAAGATGCACATCAACCTTCTGGAACTGATGGCAATCTTCCTGGCTATGAAAGCATTCAAAGTACACCTGTGCAACAAGGTCGTGTTGATCCGGACGGACAACATGACTGCCATGTACTACATACAGAAGCAGGGAGGAACACACTCTCCACAGTTGTCTCATCTGGCTCAGAGCATGTGGAAGTGGGCCGTTCAGAGGAACATATTCCTCATGGCGGAACACCTCCCCGGCAAGGACAACCAGATGGCGGATCTGCTCAGCAGACACAGCCACCAAATGCACGAGTGGGAGTTACACCCATCAGTACTCCAACCGTACTTCCAGCAGTGGGGTCATCCAGAGATAGACCTATTCGCCACAAGGGAAAACGCAAAATGCCAAAGCTTTGCCGCCAGGTTCCCACATCCACAGTCGCAGTGCAATGCGATATGGATAAACTGGTCCGGCAGATTTGCGTACGCTTTTCCCCCAGCGCCGTTGATACCGCTAGTGGCACGCAAACTGCGACAGCACTCACTGACACTCATCCTGGTTGCTCCAACATGGGCACGCCAGCCATGGTACACCACCTTTCTGGAACTTACCGTGGTGCCGCATCAAAGGCTGCGGATCAAACCCGCACTTTTAACGCAGAACCATGGAGAAATTCAGCACCCAGATCCGCAACAGCTGAACCTGGCAATCTGGCTCCTGAAGTCCTAGAGTTTGGCTACCTAAACCTGCCACCTGACTGTATGGACATCATTAAGGAAGCTAGGAGACCCACTACCAGAGCTTGCTATGCAGCCAAATGGAAAAGGTTTGTCATTTATTGTAATAACAATCACATTAACCCGCTAGACGCATCCACTCAAAACATAATTTGTTACCTCTTACACCTATACCGATGCAATCTGGCATACACCTCAATACGTATCCATTTAACCGCAATAGCAGCCTATCTCCAAAACAGGCAGCACCTCTCTTTATTCAGAGTGCCTGCCATCAAAGCCTTCTTGGAGGGACTTAAACGAGTGATTCCCCCAAGACACCCACCAGCACCAGTGTGGAACCTCAACTTGGTCCTCACCCGACTGATGGGTCCACCCTTCGAACCTCTCCACTCATGTGAGATTCAATTCCTCACCTGGAAGGTGGCTTTCCTAGTAGCAATCACTTCGTTGAGAAGAGTTAGTGAACTCCAGGCACTAACTATTCAAGAGCCATTCATACAGGTTCACGCAAACAGGGTCGTACTACGTACCAACCCCAAATTCATGCCTAAAGTAATATCGCAGTTCCACATGAATCAAACCATTGAACTGCCTGTTTTCTTTCAGAATCCACAAAATGTCGCTGAAAGAATGCTCCATACACTAGACGTCAAAAGAGCCCTCATGTACTACATAGACAGAACTAAAAACTTTAGGAAAACAAAACAACTTTTCGTCGCCTTTTCCCCACAACACAAAGGCAACGCAATCTCCAAGGCAGGTATAGCCAGATGGATCGTTAAATGTATTCAAATTTGCTATCAAAAGGCTAAACGCACATTAACGATTCCCCCAAGGGCCCACTCAACACGTAAGTTAGGGGCCTCCATGGCTTTCCTGGGAAACATTCCTTTACATGATATATGTAGAGCAGCCACATGGTCCACTATACATATATTTACCAAACACTATTGTGTAGATGTACACTCAAAACAGCAGGCAGCTGTAGGACAGGCTGTTCTCAAAACTCTTTTTCAGACCGCTGCAGCTGGCACTGGTGGCCGCCGCTAATGGGAGGAACTGCTATATATTCTATGCACAGATATGAATTCAGCAGCCCACATGCCTCGAACTGAATATGCTACTTACCAGTATGCATCTGTTCTTGGCATGTAGGGCTGCTGACATTCATATCGCCCGCCCTCCTCCCCGGCGCCTGTAGCAGCTGCAGCTCTCAGAATTACTGCATAGCATGGTCATCACTTTCTATATCTACTCCATCACTGCCACAATGGCGAAAAACAATCTCAGGATGGAGAGGATGCCCATGCGCACTGTGGTCCAGGGGAGGAGTCACCTATCTCAGGATACTTCGAAGACTCTTCCAGGACAACAACGTGCAAACATCCGGACCCAACACTAGGCGGCGATCTATGCACAGATATGAATGTCAGCAGCCCTACATGCCAAGAACAGATGCATACTGGTAAGTAGCATATTCAATTTTTCTTTTTGCATGTTCAATGTAGAGTTAAAACAAAAAAAGAAAACTTTCTCTGAATGTAACAGTAGTTACCAATCACCACTCACATCATATATCCTTAATATGGGACCTAGCCTCTCCATTAAGCAAGGGGAAACTTTGGCCCTCTTAAGAGTTCAGTGTCATTCATGTTTCTACTGAAACACTGTTTTGGAAAATACGAGACGAGGAATACAGCATCTCTGCAGCGCCCCCACACCCAGACATTTCATGGGGTCAAAGCGGGTGAAATCTAGGTGTTTGGAGGGTGGAAAATGGGGAATTATCAGAGGTCATCAAACACTGTATTTCCCAGCACCACTATAACTACCATTTCTTTCAGGGGAGTCTCTTCGTACAATTTGTAAATTCTGCGGTATTCCTGTATCCTAAATTACGGTACTCGTTGTATTGATAATTTTGGGAGTGGGAATACCGATGTAGTGTCCCTCCTGTAACTGGTGAGGAAACAAAGCATATGGAGCTTCTCAGGGGACTTGTCAGGGAGTCTCTCCCAGGGGAAAGCATGCAATGCCTACCAGATGATGAAATTGAGTCCGGGTATCCCAGGGGTGCCCAGCAAAGACTTCTAACTGTACACATATATATTCTCATTCAGAGCTTTGACTGAGGAGATAGCCAATGTAAAATACTCCATCTCTTATACATGACTATATTGCACTTTAATTACCACCTTGCGAGATCAGCCGCTTGCAGGGTGTTGACGAGGGTGCATACATTAAAGTGAATCTTCACAGCTGTCCAGTGAGGCCATACTGGATTGGCGATACAAGATTCCGACATTGAAGCAGGTTGTGACGTTAAAGGTCATATGACAAAGTGAAGTAGCCTGAACGTTTGTCGCATGAAATGTCACTGCTAAGGTGTTGTTCGTTTCTGGTTCTTATTTAATGAATTGGACTCTGGCTGCAATTTTAGGTTTGGTGTCCGCCAAGACCTATTGATTTTACTAAAATGATATGTATAATGTATTTACTGAAAGGGGTTTTCAGCCACCTTTCTTCATCCATTGTTCTGTTGTCATTCACATCTTGCTTCCACCCACTACAGCATGTGGCGTGGGGCAGTAAGTCAGCCTACTTCACCCACTGAATATTTTAACTTTGAGTGAATCCATTTAGCTCTGCCACAGTGAGCACTTCCACACACAAGGTAGTTCGCTTCAATACCAGTGTGTTTGTTATTTTTGCTTTATAATTACTTTAGTGTTGATTTAGTGTTTAGAGCCTGACCTAAAAACAGGCCATATTCCATGCTTTAGTAGTTCCTGTCACCTGCCAATGCTGTCTGTAAATTCCTATTGAAGTCTCCTTTCTTTATCTGACTGCTGGCATGTAACGGCATAACAGATTGAATCCATTTGATACTGTACATCTTGCTTCCACCCACTACAGCATGTGGTGTGGGGCAGTAAGTCAGCCTACTTCAGCCTCTGGCTATTTTAACTTTGAGTGACTGCATTTTACTTGGTCACAGTGAGCACATCCACACACAAGGTAGTTCCCTTCAGTGCCAGTGTTTTGGTTGTTTTTGCTTTATAATGACTTTAGTGTTGCTTTAGTGTTTAGAGCTTGACCTGAAAACAGGCCATATTCCATGCTGTATTAGTTCCTATCTCCTGCCAATGCTGTTGTTAATTCCTTTTGGAGTCTCCTTTGTTTATCTGACTTTTGGTATTTTACTGCATCTTGAATGTTTGTCGCATGAAATGTCACTGCTACGAAGGTATTCTTAGTTTCAGGTTCTTATTTAATGAACTAGACACTGGCTCCTTTTTTCCTCATTATTACATTAAACATTCAGATGAATTACTGTTAATTTTTCTCCAAGGAGTTTGCAGCCTATAGCCACTAAGTAGCTTGGTGTTGTGCATCCTCAGCTGGTCCTCCGTTTTAAAGTGCCGTTGTATAAAACCTCAGATCTGGCCTAAGGTTTTGGGTAATACATGCAGTGCTTATGTTTGATTGTCCTCCTGATAGTGAATGTCAGAGGTTTAGCCCCAGGTTTCATTGTATGCCAATTGTTTGTGGTGCATGAGCCCTGATTACAATATGCCTGTCACCCTGAGTGCAAATTGTGTATAGCGTAAATGCTGATTGCATGGCTTTGGTTTCTACTGAGACCAAGCTAAGGACCTCAAAATAGGTGATAAGGAAGACATTGCCCATGCTCTCCCCGTTCCAACGTGTCCAAACTTGTTGTCCTCATGATTTAGTTTGTAATCCCGTTTCATCCATAAACTGCTGTAGCATCTAGAGTATAATTAGGCCATGGTGTGTCTGTATGTGCTACGGCGCACACAGAGGTAAAAACAGTGGAGTCGAATGTTCACAAAGCAAATCCTTGAAGGGCCGTCCGAGGCCCCTGCAACAATTCTTCACCCTCTGGCTGGGGTGTGACTCGGTCCCTCAGCAGGCAGTGCTCGCAGCACGGGAGGTGACGTCCATCCTCCCGACGCCACAAAACCAGCTCCACTCTCCTGCAGCGTGGAATACCTTGAAGGGCCGCCCGAGGGCCCTGCAGCAACTCTTCTCCCTCTGGCTGGGGCTGGACTCGGTCCCCCAGCAGGCAGTGCTCCCATCGCGGGAGGTGACATCAGTCCTCCCAACACCACAAGACCAGCTCCAATCTCCAGTAGCGCGGGATACCTAGAAGGGCCGCCCAGGCCCCTGCAACAACTCTTCTCCATCTGGCTGGGGTTGGACTCGGTCCCCCAGCAGGCAGTGCTCCCATCGCGGGAGGTGACATCAGTCCTCCCAACACCACAAGACCAGCTCCACTCTCCAGTAGCGCGGGATACCTAGAAGGGCCGCCCAGGCCCCTGCAACAACTCTTCTCCATCTGGCTGGGGTGGGACTTGGCCCCCCAGCAGGCAGTGCTCGCGGCGCAGGAGGTGACGTCAGTCCTCCTGATGCCACAAGACCAGCTCCACTCTCCCGCAGCGGCCAAGGGCGGGCCTGTCTGTGCCCATCATCGGCCAACTGAGGCCCTGCTGGGCCCACTCACTTGGTTTTTCCTTTTTTGGGCCCTTATAAATATCATTGGGACATCATTGACAGCTGAAGATGCCAGCCACAAGACTGTAAGGGGTCCAGTGAGAAGTAAGTTAGTTCTCTGTATATGGTTTCCTGTTCTCTATGGTGCTTCTGTTAGCTGGTTAGCCAGCAGTATGAGTAAATGTAAGGTTGGAGGTATCACGTCATCAACTGAATCAACTACTACCCCTAAGCCATCCACTGTAGATACCTTTCTTGCCCGTGCAGTGGGAGCTATATTTAAAGAACTAGACCTAGCTGAACAGCGCATGTCCCTGAGCGTGACTGGGCAAAATGGGCCAGCTGAGTGTATAACATCTACCAAGGAGCAGCCTGGCCTGGGTAATGATCAAGATGGTCAGAATACTGGATGCATCAAGGGGTCCAAGAATACTACAGCCTGTCAAACACCTACTGTGTTAGAAATGGTAACAATTTTAATATACCCACGCCAGGCCACTACAGCTACAGCCCCAACCACACACCGTCCACCTGCAGCTAAACACAAATGAAAGACACTGAACGATACTTCTGTTAATCTGAGCTCCCCGGATATACCTTTTCTGCAAGGGACGGCTGATAACTTTAATCCCATGGATACATCAGCTAGGGCTCCATTCTGGGAGAAAGCTAACAAATTATAAATGATGTATTAATGCCCTCAAAGAGAAACTGGGTAGGCTGGAGGGTGAAATGAAAATTGTCACTTCCTTTGGTGCAACTCTACCAAATGTGGGCCCAGTAAACAAGGAGGGGTCACGACGAGGACCAGTTCTAAGACAGAATAATTCAGTAGGTGGCATGCTTACCCCTGCCAAGGCTATGGCCTATTCTAGTCAAGCCCTAGTGTGTAATGTGGATGACAATGTGCAAGAGGCTAACAGGGAGTCTGTTACCATGATGCATGCTGTAGGCCAATCCTTGCAGAGTCACACTAACAAACACCTCCCCAATATTAATATGCCTTCACAGGAGCTAGTTACTATTAATCTGCCACCTGCCTGTTGCCCATGCGTGGTAGGACTGGTTAATGTCCCCCCATTGAAACCAGAGGTGAGGGAGACTACCGAATGTTTGAAGAACAAGGTGGTTCACTGGCTTAGCTGAAAACGCTCATTTTCACCTGCTAGAGCACACAAACTTTTGTTTACTAGGAGAGTGGGGTGGATAGGACCACTAGAAACATTTTTTGAGGGATACTGTATAGTTATTAATTTCAAGAACCCTAGGGTTGCTAGAGGCATTCACACAAAGGTGGGGCCACCAACTGCGGCTGCTAGAGATATGAGTATACTCCCATTGTTTTTTTTTTTATCGACATCCACGGAGTGTAGGCCAACATCACAATGGTATACAGAACCTGCAGGCACTAAGGGTGATGCTGAGGTTGCACTTACCATATTACTCAGATTTTGCAGCGCCCAATAGATATCAGGTACTGAGCGCCCTAGATGATAATGAATTATTGAGTTATGGCCGATACAACGTCGGGGGCCCCAGGAATTATTGTAGAGGGGATCTTATTACCGCCCAGGCAAGCAATCTGCCCCCCAAAGACCACATACTTATTTGTGGAACAGCTCCAGTTTGTAGGTTAGCTGTAGCCAAGGTTGTAAAGGCAAACTGTAATGAACACCGTAGCACCTGTAAAAAATCCACCTGTGCTTCAAATAGGGATGCTGAATGTCAGCCCCTTGAGGAAGGGTTTAAGCTTGCAACATGGAATGTGAAAGGGCTAATGAATAAGATAGGAAATGTTGACTGGATTAGCACTATATCTGGTTATGATATTATATGTATACAAGAAACCTGGTGCACAAGTCCAGTACACGTAGAAGGGTTATCCTCGTATTTTGTAGAAGCTCTAGCGTCGCAAGCGGGCGGGCAAAAGGGGGACTACAGATACTTATCTCTAATAAAATTACTGTAAATGTTAAGACCTCATCAGTGGGCCCCCATTCCCAATTAGTGTGGCTGAACAAAATAGGAGGGAGATACCTAGCAATCGTACAATTTTATAACCATATCTTTGACTCAACACGTAGCAGTGTGGCTACAGCCCTTGACCATGGCCTCAAAGCCTTTTTAGCTTCCATTTATATGGATTTTGTATTAGTATAGACAGGTGATTTTAATATCCAGGTATGTGCAGAATCTATCACCCAGGCATGCGGTCTTATTTATCAGGACGAGGAGGGTAACGATCATTTTTGCCACAGTGAGTATGGTGAAGCATTAAATTCAATTATCTCTAAATATGACCTTCAACTACTTAGAGGTGACAGTGATACAAATGGGGAGCTCGCCCGAGCATTTAGTGGGAGAAACTCGTTTTTCATTATAGCTCACGTATTGGTGTCTCTCTCTGCTAATGATATGTGTGGTAATCTTAGTATCGCACCTTCAATTTTTAGTGACCACAATTTACTTAAATTACCCTTCTTTTTTGGGGGCCAAAGGCAGGCCTCATTTCATTTAGTAAATTGTATTAATCCCACTAGTTTAAATGGTGTAAGAATCAGGTGTAAGGGCATTGAACCTAGTGGGATTCTGCAAAAAATAGTAGTGAACAACCATAGAAAAATAACCTATTATCTCCAGGACGAAATTGTCCCAAATATAATGATAGAAAACTTCAATAAATTATCATTTCTATTAAGTCACTTTTAACTCAGTACCCAAATACATCAGATAACAAGAGAAGGGGATGGTTCGATAGTGCTTGTACTAAAGCATTACAAAGCATTACAGACACTTAAATATGCCCCGTCTAATTCCCCCGGGATATCGGCTATCAAGTCCCTTCGGGGCAAGTACAAATCAGCTATAGCCACTAGGAAAAAGACACTCCAGGCTGAAGCATGGGAAAACCTGCCCATTACTGCAGAAATCAGGAATTTCAAAAGTTTGTGGGGTACAGTGATGCACCCTTTTTAAAAAAATGATGACATCCCTTGTTTTGCTCTTTTGTCCCTTGCTATAGATGGATGACCCATTTTTCCGTAATCTTTAGACAGTGTAGTGAGGAGGCTAGAGGGCAAGACGGGGAGCCGTTGTGCAAGGAGGGCGCCTTCCCTTGAATATTACTAATGAAGAAGTTCTTCTGGCTATACAGGTCAGTGCTGGGGGTCGGGCCTCAGGCCTTGACGGGGTGCCAGTCGATGTTTTTAAATGCGCCCCATGAACTGTGGGGGCCTGTCTTAACAAGGGTGTTTAATTCAGCTGCAATAGATACGATTCCATCTTCTTAGGGCGAATCTACTATTGTACTCATATTTTAAAAAGGGCATAAATCGGACCCAAAAAACTTCCGCCATATTTCTCTCCTGGACTCCTCCTCAAAAGTAATGAGTAGAGTCCTGTTAATAAGATTGGAGGAATGGGCTTTAGCAATCTATTTTATCCCCGGTGCAGTTTGGGTTCAGAAAACAGCTGGGGACTATCAATCAATTTATCAATTTAGAGCTACTTATTGGTAAATATACTAGGGTTAGGGCAGGCACACTTTATTTATGCTTTGCTCATTTAAGTAGCGCCTTCTATCTGATCAACCACAACGTACTTTGGTCAACTCTGACCTCTCAGGGTGCACCTAGACCAATTATCGTGGTTCTGTCTCGTCTTTATGAGAATCTAACTAGCCATGTTCGGTTTGGCCCCCAGGGGGAGTGTTCGACCAAATTTAATGTGGGGCGAGGTATTCGGCAAGGGTGTGTGCTAGTGTCAATGTCATTTTCTCTTTTTATCAATGCGGTAGATAATCACTTACAGACAGTCCAGGCTGACTCCCCTCGGGCGGGTGGTTGCCCAAAACCTTTATTGTTATATGCTGACGATGCGGTATTATCAGCACGAACTCCAGTGGGCCTCCAGAGATTGATGAATGCTTTCACAGATTTTATGACTCTAAGGAAAATGGTAATTAACAAATCTAAAACATTTACCATGGTCTGTGGGCCTGGATCAACGGTTGATGGAGGATAGGAATAAATCAACAGTTACCTTTTATAAGTCTTTGAATTTGGAGGAGGGAGGAAATAGTTATGTTCGAGGCATATGAGCTACAGATTATACACTGTGCATAGCTCGCCATCTGGTGTTGGGCCCGGATGTTTGCAGTTTGTTTTTCCTCTTGGAAAGTCTTTGGAAGTCACGAGTTCGGTGACTCCTCCTTTGGTTCGTATTGCGCATGGGCTTCGGCTCCATCCTCAGATTGTTTTTTTCCGCCATCGGGCTCGGATGTAATACTTCGCGCTCCGGTTCCGAACTTCCCAGTTCAACGATCGACTCAAAAATCCTCACTCATCGAGCTTCTTCAGATAATAAATCATCTTACTCACCTTCTCTTCGGCACTTCTTCGATTCCGGTCGTCGACGGCGGCCTTCGGGCCTATTCCGGCTCCGGTCTCGGCTGATGGAAAGAACTCCCTTCAAGAAGTGTCCTGGATGTGGGTCCAAGTTTCCCCACACCGATCTTCATGAGGTGTGCAACCTCTGCCTCTCCCCAGAACACGAGGCCCGAGACTGTCCCGCCTGCAAGTCTTTTCGCTCAAAAAAGACCATTCTAGATCGACGGGCTAGACGCAACATGGCGCACTCCTCGACCTCCGCTCCAGTCGACATCTTCGGAGATGACGTCGAAGCTCCGGGACAGCAGAACATCGAACAGGAGGACGACGACCTCGTCAGCGCTTCCGAGGCCGACGACTCAGATGTGGAGGACATCACCCCGGCGCAGCGGGTCGTGAGTACAATACCCCCTCCCACGCCCACGCCGATACCGAAAAAGGCTTCGGTCACACCTTCGCCTCCGGGCCTAGGCAAGACCAAGGACACTGCTTCTCACACCCCGCCTTCAGGCCCGGTAAAGAAGCCTATTAAGCCTTCCGGCAGCTCGGGCTCGAGCCAGCCGACCACCGGTGCCGAAAAACACCCTTCGGCACCGAAGAAAAAATCGGCCTCCACCTCCACACCGAACCCGGCACCCAAGCCTTCGGTGTCGAAACCTGCTCCTCCGGCGCCGACCAAACATCACAAGACCCTCGGCACCGACACTCCCGTGCCGAGGCCTTCCTCGGCACCGACCAAAAAATCGGAGGTTCCAAAGAAGCACGGCTTAGATAAGCCTAAAAAGCCGTCGGCCCCGAAAACTTCGGCGCCGACCGAACAACCAGTGTCGCAGGAACTTTTCACACCGGATCCTCTGCAAAAAACACTCACCAAGGATCCAAAAACTGGACACTTGACATTGTCTTAAAAAAAGAGACACTTGGACAAACCAGCTCCACCTCCACCTCCAAAGAGAAAGGACATTGCTACCTCTCCTTTCAGGGTGCCTTCCCCACCTCCTCCACCTCCTCCACCCTCTCCACCTCCACCCCCTCCACCTCATCTTTCCCCCACCTTGTCTCCTGTCCCAGACGATTTGGGAGACCCTTATTATGATCCAGCAGATGTGCCACAAGACCCCACCCCTACTGGATCTCCAGACCCATGGGATGATTATAACAATCCGGACATCCCAGATGTCCCACAGGATGACCTTTACCCATCTAGGCCATCCCCACCTGAAGATTCCTTGGGCTTTCACCACTTCTTAGAAAGGGCGGCACACTACCACGGGGTGAAGTTACATACTGACCCAGTGGAGGAAGATTTTCTCCTAGACACCTTTGACGATGCACATAGGTCTACTGCCATTCTACCTATGTTAAAGGGCGTAATTAAACATGCACATGAGGTTTTTAAAGACCCAGTCAAGGCCAGGGTCCTAAACCCTCATATAGAGAAGAAATACAAAGCCGCCCCCACAGACCCTTCATACATTAAAGGCCCTGCACCATTGGATTCCCTAGTGGTATCTACAGCTAGGAAGCGCTCAAATTCTCGGGCGTCAGGCGAAGCACCACCACCTGACAAAGAGTCCAAGCTCCTAGACGCGTCAGGGAAGTGCACTGCGTCACAAGCTGCCAATATATGGCGTATCGCCAATACGCAAGCACTGTTGGCCCGATACGACAGGGCGCATTATGATGAGCTAGACACCATCATGCACCATCTCCCTGAAAAGTACAAGACTAGGGCTAATGAATTGATTCAAGAGGGAAAAACAATAACTAATACCTCGATACGCTGTGCCCTAGATGCAGCAGATACAGCCTCCACGGCCATAAACACCAGTGTCCTTCTCCGTCGCTATGCCTGGCTCAAAGTTTCAGGGTTTAAACCGGAGGTACAAGCCTCTATATTAAACCACCCATTCGACCAAGATCATCTATTTGGCCCCAAAGTAGACGAAGCCCTCGAAAAGATGAAGAAAGATACAGACACGGCGAAATCCATGGGAGCCCTGCAGTCACATACTCCCAGGCGCTCCTTTCGCCGCTCTTCCTTTCGGGGCACGGGCAGAGGCTACTCCTCGGATAGTGCATCCACGTCCTACAAATCCCCTCCTCAATCTACCTTCACAAAGGGTTATCAAAGATGCGCATACAGAGGCAATAATAATAAGGGCAGAGGCAAAACAAATACCGCCCGCTCTGCCACACCTCCTGCCCAATGACTTTCCCCCGCTCCCTCTAGACCATTCCACTCCGGTCGGAGGCAGAATACAACATTTCCTTCACGTCTGGGAGACAATCACCTCAGACAGATGGATGACACAAATTATTCAGTCAGGGTATTGCCTAGAATTAACATCTACTCCCCCCAAACATTCCACCCAGGTACCGCCCTATGTCTCAAGAACATACTGCGCTACTAACACAAGAGGTGATCTCCCTCCTGCAAAAAGGAGCAATAGAGCAGGTCCCCATAAATCAACAAAATTTAGGGGTCTACTCCCTGTACTTTCTGAGTCCAAAGACGGACGAGACTCTACGACCTATCCTAGATCTCAGACCTCTAAACACTTACATACATTCAGACCATTTTCACATGGTAACCCTTCAACAGGTTCTTCCACTCCTCTCCCAGAACGATTTTCTCACCACTCTGGACTTGAAAGACGCATACTTTCACATCCCAGTACACCAGTCTCACAGAAAGTACCTCAGATTTGTGGTGGACGGACAACACTACCAGTTCAAGGTGCTCCCGTTCGGGGTAACAACAGCACCAAGGGTTTTCACCAAGTGCCTAGCAGTAGTGGCTGCACACCTCAGAAGACAGCACATTCACGTCTTCCCGTATCTGGACGACTGGCTAATAAAAGCCACGTCCTACCAACAATGTGTGCAACATAACGCCGCTACGGTCCAACTACTTCACCAGCTAGGTTTCACGGTGAACCATCAAAAATCCCACCTGGTACCATCACACACAAAACAATACCTCGGTGCCACCATAGACACCTCAAAAGCCATAGCCTATCCCAATCCTGCCAGGATTGTAAAAATACAGGCTCTGCGTCAAAAATTCCTATGCCAACACTCTCTCCCAGCAAGAGTGTTTATGCAGCTCATAGTGATGATGGCCTCTTGCATCTTTATAGTGCCCCATGCAAGACTCCAAATGCGTCCACTCCAAGAGTGCTTAGCGCTCCAGTGGAACCAGGCCCAGGGACAACTGACAGATCTGGTGTTGGTAGACGGTCGCACCCATCGCTCTCTGCAGTGGTGGAACACCACAAACCTTTCCAGTGGTCGACCGTTCCTGGACCCGGTCCCACAAATAATCCTAACAACAGATGCATCGCTCTCCGGCTGGGGAGCTCATCTGTTACATCTCACAGCACAGGGCACATGGACGCCGCAACAAAAGTTACTCCACATCAACCATCTGGAGTTACTGGCAATCTTCCTCGCCCTAAAATCCTTCCAGATGCAGATTTCAGGCAAGGCAGTCCTCATTCGCACAGACAACATGACTGCCATGTACTACATTCAAAAAGAGGGGGGCACACACTCTCCACAGCTCTCTCAATTAGCACAGAGCATATGGAGATGGGCAATTCCACAAAAGATCTTTCTCCTATCCCAACACGTCCCAGGAGTACAAAACACTGTGGCAGATCTGCTCAGCAGACAGACGCAGCAGATCCACGAGTGGGAACTTCACCCACAAGTTCTTCACCCGTTCTTTCAGAAGTGGGGGCATCCACACATAGACCTATTCGCCACCCACGAAAACAAAAAATGCCCAAGCTTCGCCGCCAGATATCCACACCCATTGTCCAAAGGCAATGCGATATGGATGAACTGGTCAAACAAATTTGCATATGCTTTTCCACCTCTCCCACTAATTTCATTAGTGGTGCGAAAGCTACAACAGCATTCCCTAACGCTGATCCTAGTAGCTCCGACATGGGCCAGACAACCGTGGTACACCACACTGCTTGGAACTCTCAGTAGTACCACAACAAAAGCTACACCTCTCACCATGCCTCCTAACCCAGAACCATGGAGAGATCAGGCACCCGGACCCAGCTCAGCTCAACCTTGCGATCTGGCTCCTGAGGTCCTAGAATTCGGATACCTTAACCTTCCCTCTGATTGCATGAACATTATCAGGGAAGCTAGACGCCCTACTACTAGAGCGTGCTATGCAGCAAAGTGGAAAAGATTTGTTGTTTACTCCCACAACAACACAATCAATCCTTTAAATGTATCCATACAGCACATTATATGTTATTTACTCCATTTACAAAGGTGTAACCTAGCATATACTTCCATTCGGTTACACCTTGCTGCAATTGCTGCTTACTAACAGAACAGGCAGCACCTCTCACTTTTCAAAGTGCCTGCCATCAAAGCCTTTATGGAAGGCCTCAAAAGAGTAATTCCACCCAGAGTACCACCCTCACCTGTCTGGAACTTGAATATAGTCCTCACATGGTTAATGGGACCCCCTTTCGAACCATTACATAAATGTGAGCTGCACTTTCTCACATGGAAAACAGCTTTTCTAGTGGCCATCACTTCCCTCAGAAGGGTTAGTGAAATACAAGCACTCACTATACAGGAACCAAATGCATCACACCAAGGTTGTACTCCGCACCAACCCCAAATTTCTACCCAAAGTCATTTCCCCATTCCATCTAAACCAGTCGGTAGAATTACCAGTCTTTTTCTCGCAACCCCAAACCGTTGCGGAAAGGGCTTTACACACACTGGATGTTAAAAGGGCTTTACTTTACTACATCCAAAGGACACAACCTTTCAGGAAAACCAAACAGCTATTTGTCTCCTTCTCCCCACCACATAAAGGCAACCCTATTTCTAAATCAGGGATAGCTAGGTGGATTGTAAAATACATACAGATTTGCTACCACAAAGCAAAACAAACGCTATCTGTTCCCCCTAAAGCCCACTCTACAAGGAAGATAGGGGCTTCTATGGCTTTCCTAGGGAACATACCACTAGATGACATCTGCAAAGCAGCGACATGGTCAACACCGCACACCTTCACAAAACATTACTGTGTAGATGTCAAACCAAGCAACAAGCTAGTGTGGGCCAAGCTGTACTAAAAACACTGTTTCAAACAACTGCAACGGATGCCGGTGGTCACCGCTAGGGTTGGGTACTGCTATATAATCTATGCACAGTGTATAATCTGCAGCTTATATGCCTCGAACGGAATATGCTACTTACTAGTATGCATCTGTTCTTGGCATGTAGAGCTGCAGATCTATACACGCCCACCCGCCTCCCCGGCTACCTGCATCCGTTCCAGTTTTATCTTATTTAGATACAAGACACATGGGTTTCTTTACTGTTACTACTACGCTCCATCTTTCCCTGCTGGCGAAAAACAATCTGAGGATGGAGCCGAAGCCCATGCGCAATACGAACCAAAGGAGGAGTCACCGAACTCGTGACTTTCAAAGACTTTCAAAGAGGATAAACAAATTGCAAACATCCGGGCCCAACACCAGATGGCGAGCTATGCACAGTGTATAGATCTGCAGCTCTACATGCCAAGAACAGATGCATACTGGTAAGTAGCATATTCCTTATCATATATGACTAATGCGCTGAATCGTTTTGTGCTGGTAAGAATGAGATGTAGCATTGTGCACCATCTAGTTGCTTTCCGAACCATGAAGTTCTGTCCACCTGATATGGCTCTTTGCCCTTGTGACAACCGAAGCAAACAAAGCACATTGCACTTTTTATTGTTCTGTAAATTCTATCAGAACTTTAGGGGGTTTTATCTTAAACCATTGCTTGTTGCACAGAATATTAGGTCACATAAAGTAGCAATTAAATATTTGGTGATGCTAAGTGAACCATTTTTGTTATAATGTTGACCTATTTATTTTGAAATCTATCAATGTGAGTAAAAGTATAATGCAATAGTGCAGCAAATGAATTTTATAATGACCACTGTATGTATCGTAGCAACATTTTTTAACCGTTCTAACGGTGCTATTTTATTTGTACTTTTATTGCTGTTTTTGATAACCGAATAAAGTTTTATGAAACGAATGCTTGCAAATTGATTCCCTTTTAATTTAAAACGTTTTGTTTCAAGCAAGACTGTCACTTTTTTGCCCTAGACTCTGCTCCTGTGTCATTTTTGTGCAGGTGAACAGAAAAGTGATAACACAGACTGAAAGGCCTCTGTTCACGTCAAAAGCATGTGCTTGTCTTTTTTCAGGAGCAGTTTCTGACCTGCTTGAGAAGCCGTTTCCGACCGAACAGCAGTGCAGATGGAAGAGAAAGGATTAAGGACCTTCGTACAGAAAGGTACTTAAGATGTTTGTATTGTATTGTATGGTAGCATTTGTGTTCAAATGCACACTGCTTGACATGGTCTGAAAGTAAACCTGCCTACTGAATCGAATAATGTTATTTTTCGTTCTGCATGTTCAATGTAGAGTTAAAAAACGAAAGCTTTCTCTGAATGTAACAGTTGTTACCAATCACCACTCACATCATATATCCTTAATATGGGACCTAGCCTCTCCATTAAACGAGGGAAAACTTTGGCCCTCTTATGAGTTCAGTGTGATTCCTGTTTCGTCCAGAAACACTGTTTTGGCAAATGCAAGGGACGAGGAATACAGCATCTCTGCAGCGCCCCCACACCCATACATTTCAGGGGGTCAAAGCGGGTGAAATCTAGGTGTATGGAGGGTGGGACATGGGGAATTATCAGAGGTCATCAAACACTGTATTTCCCAGCACCACAGTCATTTCCAACTCTTCAGGGGAGTCTCAGGGTACAGTTTGTAATCCTGCGGTTTCCTGTATCCTAAGTTACCGTACTCGTGGTATTGGTAATTTTGGGAGTGGAAATACTGATGTAGTGTCCCCCTGTAACTGGCGGGGTACAAAGCGTATGGAGCTTCTCAGGGGACTTACCAGATGATAAAATGGAGGCCGGGTATCCCAGGGGATCTCCGCCAAAGACGTCGACTGTACACAAATATATACTCATTCAGAGCTTTGACTGAGGAGATAGCCAATGTAAAATACTCCCTCTCTTATACATGACTACATTGCACTTTAATTACCACCTTGTGAGATCAGCCGCTTGCAGGGTGTTGACGAGGGTGCATACATGAAAGTGAATCTTCACAGCTGCCCAGTAAGGCCATACTGGATTGGCGATACAAGATTCCGACATTAAGGCATGATGTGTCGTTAAAGGTCAAAGCATTGTGAACATTTGTTGCATGAAATGTCACTGCTACGAAGGCATTCTTAGGATCAGGTTCATATTTAATTAACTATACACTGGCTTCATTTTTCCTCATTGTCACAGTCAGATGAATTACTATGATTTTCCTCCAGAGAGATTGCAGCCTATAGCCACTAAGTAGCTTGGTGCTGTGCCCGACATCCTTAGCTGGTCCTCCGTTTTAAAGTGCAGCTGTATAAATCCTCAGGTCTGGCCTAAGGTGTCTGGTCATACCTGGAGTGCTTATGTAGGGTTGTCTTCCAGATACCGAATGTTCGAGGTTTAGCCCCATATTTCATTGTTTGTTGATTGTTTGTGGTGCTTAGGCCCTGATTACAATATGCGTGCCACCCTGGGTGCAAAGTGTGTATAGCATAAATGCTGCTTGCATGGCTTCGGTATTTACTGTGGTCAAGCTGCGGACCTCAAAATAGGGGAGGTTCTGACATGTGCATACTTGTTGTCCTCTTGATTTTGCTTGTAATCCCGTTCCATCCTTAAACTCCTGGAGCAACTATGTGCTACAGCGCACACAAAGTTAACAACAATGGATTCGAATTCTCACAAAGAGAATTCCTTTAAAGTAAAAAAAAAATTGTGTGAAGCAAAAACTGTCACTTTTTTGCCGCATACTCTGTTTTGTGCAGGCTAACAGAAAAGCGATCACGCACACTGAAAAACCTCAGTTGTAATCTAAAGCACATGCATGTCTCTTTTCAGGAGCAGTTTCTGACCTGCTTTCGAAGTAAGTACAGTTCCAGACCAAACAGCAGTGAAGATGGGAGAGGAAGGACAAAGCCTGTTTCAACATAGAGGTACTTTAGATGTTTACATTGTATTGTAGCATTTGTATTTAGATTCGCAACAAGAATAATTTTTTCAGTACATAAGATATACCTTGAGTGGGGTTTGGGTGAGCCTCTTGCTCGTGATTGGATAGCTTTGTTGTCTGGATAGCTTTGTTGTCTGTCTCAATGGTCTGCTCTTGATACATGGGTTTTCTTCCTATTCTTGTGTGTGTCCTGCCCAGGAGCATCCATCTCACAATGTTCCTATTGGATGACTTGTATCCTTCCACTGCAAACTTGAGGGAACTTTTTTTTTTAAATTTAATATTGAGCTACTGTGTTTTCTTGCCTTCTCCCTCCACCTTACCCGCCCTTGCCCCTCCTTCATGTGTTCACTTTTCACTCCATTGAAAAGCCCTGCTCCCATGTTACAATATTTTAAAAAAAATTAAGGACCTGGCAGCTGCAAACCTCTGCTGATTTGATTGCTTCCTTTTTCTTTTTCCATTTCATGTTATTGTTCTACCTAGACCAGCCGCCCACCATGTTAGAACACTATTAAAAATAGGTGCATCATGACGTACACATCGGTGGCCATCTTAGAATTGTTTTTTTTAAATAGATTTTCTTTAATAGATTTTATTCAGAGTGGTTGATAGCTGTTTATGAGCTTAAACTCAGGCTTCCTTAGGCCACTTTTGTACAATCCTTCTCACTTTGCAAGTTTAAGATGCACATTTCTGATAGTGGTGGCGTTAGTGCTGAATTCTCACTCTGCCAGAGAGGAAAACTGTCAGTGAAGTAGGAATTGCTTTCAACATTTTTGTATTTAATTCCTTTCTAGCCTTATATCTTAACATTTCTATACAATTACTTTAAGAATGTATCTTCTTTTATTTGTCCTCAGAGCATTTTACTGTGAATGATACTTGCAATTTTACAGTATCAGGTATTTTTAGTTGTCAAGAGGTTGGTTCTCAGTGATGTTCATTAATCAAAGCCTATTTAAATATTTTACCGCAATATGTAGGTGCTGTGAAGTATTGCATAACCTGTGAATGTTTAAATTGCACTTTAATTACCATCTTGCGAGACCTTCTGTTTCCAGGGTGTTGACGAGATTGCATACAATAAATGGCATATTATCAAAGCTCTACAGTGATAATGTAATTGGCTACAAAAGGTGTCCACATCTCTATCTTTCATGTGCATTCTTATGAAGAATTAATGATCTCTAGTCACTTGTTCTGTCCATTTCTAACCTCAACTATTGCTATTACAAAGACGTTCTGGATTTGAGTTCCTGTATGGCTTGATGCGCTGCTGTTGTCAAACTATTATGTTAGCGTCCTTTAACAGCGCAGCTGTTTCCAGACAATTATATGAGCATCACTAGAGAGGGACCTTGACTCCGCCCACTTGTTGGGAACCAGGAGTACATGTTTCGATTGGGCAGAGTTGTGTTCTTTCAGAAAAACATGCTTGCCTCCATACAGCTGTGATCATTTTGTTTATTTATCCAGCTGCTTGAGCTTGAACTTTCAGGGGCACACATCGGGCATGGTAATGTTATTAAAGTGTCTAGATAATTTATTGTGTTTTTCTCTGGCAACAGCATAGATGAGAGTAGGGCAGTTATCTACCTACATAAATGTTTAGGTCTGGCTTAACAGAGCAACTGTCACCTTTCCTTAAACCAATATTATTCTAGTTCTTTCCTTCTGCACAAATACATATCAATTCCCATGCTATTTACTTTTAATGCTTCACATTACCATAGAACATTCCTTAAAAGACAAACCTATTGGCATTGCCAATGCTTGTTTCTGATTTCGCTGCTGGCCTGCGTAGATCATTAAAGATTTTTGTTCGGCCTCTTGTGTTGCTCATTCTCAGACTGAACATCCTAGGAATATTTTGTTTTTCTAGCGTATTCTGGGTGTTCAGTGCTAATTAAGGGCTCAGTCTAGTGCCTCTGGATGCCTTTCCTTTTGTTACCTAACTTTTTATTAGCTTTTTTCCCCCAGAGTTTTATATAGCGCGAACTTGACCCGAAGGTAGCAGAGTGCTTAACATGAGTACCAGTTGCGTTACAGACAGACACATTCATTTGTTTGTTAGGCACAGGGAGAATAATTGATTTGTTGGCTGCCCGTGGTCCACGAAGTGGACTCTCCTAAGAGGGTGGCCGCCTTAGTGCCACATGAGGGCACACAAGACAGTCTGGTGTGTGGGACCCCCCCTTAGGGGTCCGTGTGCAGCGTCACTTCCGGTAGGGGGTGAGCGGGGATGAGGTATAAGGGCCTCTCCCCACCCACCTGGCAGCCTCTTTGCCGCTGCCCTTGACGCCATTTCGGACGTGTCCCCGGGATCTGCTCCTATTTGCGGTGAGTGCGTGTCTCCCCCCTGAGGCTGGGTGTCTGTGTCCGGCCCCTGCTGTGGTTGCGGTCCGCCATGGGAGGGGGGGGAGACAGCTCTCAGGTGACAGGGCAGCGCCACTCCTCCCCTGGGCGTGGCTAGCTCCTTGTTGACCTTGTTGTTAGGTGGAGGCAGGCCCAGAGTACCTTGTCGGCGCGACTTGGGCCCAAGGGTCGCCACTGCTGCTGGGTTCGGGGGCTTATGCCCGCGTGGGCTCGAGGCCTCAGGGTGGGGTGGGGGAATAGCAATACTCATGGCGCCTCCTTCCTCCCCCCTTGAATTGCCTGACAGTAGCTTCCTCTGGCTCCATGCCGGCAGGATGCGGCCTCCACTAGCAGGACACTTACTGGTCCCTGACCCCCCCCCACGACTAGCTTCCGCCTACCTCTCGCTGGGGGGGTAGAGGCACGGGGTTCCCCTACATGGGAGTGGAAGGGGCACGACCGATGGACTGCTGCGTGTTGTGCGGGGGAGGCTGGTGGCTCACCGCTTTGCGTGCATGGCTGCTCCCGCCCGGCGGGACATACAGAGCAAACCGGGCCTTTCTAGGTGCCCCAACCTCCCTGCTGTACCCTCAGGAGCCGTCCTCGAGGTTTCGGCCCACGCAGGCCTGCTGTTGCTGGGGGGGGGGGGGGGGGGGGGGGGGACATTGAGTGATGCGCCCTTCCCCAGCCCCTTGTCCTACTCGGCTGGTCCGCGGCGTATTCCCCTGTACGAATGCAGGCTCCTCCCACTGCTTGCATCAGGTTATTTCGGGAGCGGGGGGAAACTATCCCTGGGTTCTTTCCGGAGCGGGGGTACAGCCGAGTGGCATGAGGGTGACCCCCTGAATAATGCTGCCTGTGTTGTTGGAGGTGCGTCCTTGCAGCCAGAGTTGCTGCAGCAGTGGCGCCGGGTTCGTGTCCCAGGGACAGCCTGTGTGGAAATCGTTGCGCAGGGTGCAGGCTTGCTCTTGCATGACAATTGGAGCCGTGGGGCCCTCCCTGTTGTCCTGGGCTCCAACCGCCTGGTTGGGTGGAGCCAGTCGTCCAGGGGGATCTGGGCTGGATTTTGGGGTCGGGTGCCCGGCCTCCAGTCTGCCGCACTTTACCGGGGCTTGGGATGATGGATGAATGCATGCAGGATGAAGACTTACAAGGGTGGAAGCCTGTGGGTCACCCGTGTCATACTTGGTGCCATGCGAACTGCGCGCCGTTTTCGCTCTCACCACCGGCACCTGGTGGGACGCTATCTGATTTCTCACGCACTAATCATCTTAATTATAACCTCTGAAAGCGGTATGTAATCTATGAACGCAAGCGCTTCTTAGTTCAACTTGTTTAGAAGCAAGGCTAAGGACCTTGGTACTAGGCCACTGCAGCTTGAACCAGCCTTTGCCTCTCCCGGCGCCGTCAATTACAATACCAATACAACTCTCAACTGTCGCAGACCTGAGTAGTTCACGTCTACGCACACCAAACGGTGTCCTTGGCCGAGTAGCGAGCACGCTGCTGGATGGAATTACCAATCAAGCATCAGTACTGCTCAGGGGATTTATGGGGGGATAAGGTGAGCGGCTCGCCACGGGAGTTGTGCCCGGGCCAGGGTTCAGGTCTTCTGAGGAAGTCATGTTGGGAGGAGACAGCCTTGCGCGTCGGAATCGGGATTCAATTCAGGAGCTCATCCGCACGTGTATCAGGTAATGTGTATTCAATATACAAAATGCACCTAGAGATTCCGCTATGTTCGCCGGATTACACGGACACCCTCCCGTTGTGCGCATTTCGGCCGTCGCAGTCGAGCCCATCCCAGGGTTAGAAAGCTGATTTGGGAGGCCTTTCATGGCCCCTCAGCCATACTGCTCATGTAATGCACGTAAGGGAGCTACACTTCGTGCTGGTGCCTGGGGAAATCAGACTATACTAGGGTGGGTGGTCGACGAAGGATCCAGCGTCATTAGAGGCCACCATCCACTGAGAGGATGGCTCGAAGGAGCAGAGGCATGCATATGGCCTGAAGGTCCCCCCCGCGTCGTTGGTCCTGCCCTGCCCTAGGAGTTTACTTCATTCAGCGAGGGTTGAAGGTATGGCAATGTGCCCAGTGCAGAGGATTGCCCAGCATGTCATTGTGCAGAAGGGGTTTCTCCAGGTTGCATGTTGGATGGATGGCGTACTGGACGCGTGGGCTGGGGTGGAATGGATATCCCGAACACACCTCCCTCAACACAAGGTTGTCGTGATAGCGAATAGTTCAATGCCGGTCCTATGGTTCCAGACCTCACTTGGCAGCCAGCCCATTGACAATCATTAAATCTGTGCTCTGCCTGGGTTTTTACTTTTGTAGGAAGGCCTATGGAAGAAACAATTCTGATTCCTATCAGATTATCTCGGAGGTAGGCACACCATGCGCCCTCTACGGCAGGGGCAAAAGCTTGGAGACTCTCCTGCATTTCAAACACCACAAGCAATACAATTTCAGGGGGGCGGTATGAAAAAACCTGCACGTTAGCTTTCTGTCTGCGTGTCAAAGGCCCAGGCTGGTTTGCCAGCTGCTTTGATAACATTGAGCATCCATCATTATATATTGGGAGGCACATTATTGGGTGGTGTACATCCTTAATTGAGAAAATAAAGCACCGCCTGTAGTGCAATAAGCAGTCATTCGACTCACAGGACACAACTCTTGCATTGGGAAGCTAAACAGCGGGCACCGGGTGGTTCAACCGGTGGTTAGGCAAACCGAAGTTTGTGTGGCGCCATAGCAGCCCAATTCAGACCAGTAATTCTCACACTGCAGAAAAAGCATCAGGTTAAAGACATCAAAGGTCACACAGTTGTAGACATTGGAAACAATGAGGACATGCTTTTAAACGCTTCTACACTCATACTGACCCACACTGGCCAGTAGTCAAACTATCATGTGCGGGAATAATCAACTGACGGATGTTAAGACTGCCCTCATTTGCATAAGTTGGATCACAACATCACCATCTTCTCTTATACTCAGGGCCACTGGTATTATTGTGATGCAGCAGCAATTTTCACAGAACTATGGGCCTGCATTAGCCAGTCAGATACCTCTTCCATTCTGGCCGACACTAGACAATTCTGCTCTGATTCCAACTTTTGGTCTGGCTGTTACAATAAAGCCATAGAACTGCCTTGCTGTAATGTAGTGCGGACGAATGCTGATTCTAGTTTCGCGCAATATTGGGCGTCCCTATGTATGTGTCGCCGTGAACAGCTCTAGGTCAGAACTTGTGTTTTACACTGCCTTCAGTTGGCGTTGCGGTGCGTCTGCCTTGGCAGTAACCATACAGGGTGCCCTGGGTGGGGCATATCAGTATATCAGTTGGGGTTGATTATTGGTGCGTTAAACCAATTTGTACTGCCAGGGTGCCATAAAGTGGGAAGGCCTCTTGGGGGCAGTGTTTCTCACTTTGGCTGAACATGAATGAATAATGTCTTCATTCACTAATACCGATAATGGGCATTGCTGCTTCTTTTTCAGCAAGGTAGACCAAAGCGGTTTGATATGTCCGTTGACTTTGATGAGCCAAGTTGAAACCTTGGCTACTTCGGTCTGTTGTGGCCGGGAGGACCTAGCAAGAAGGCATCAATTTTCACCATTGGGGGTGAGGACATGTAATGGGGTAGGTGGAAGTAATGGTTTCAAAACCGGATGTTCAGGCCACTGGAGGCGGTAGTTTTACAGTTTTAAGGTGCAGTGGGAACATCTCACTGTCACATCATAGGATTACAAACTGCTCATTTTGGTTGGTGGTCGCCGTTGTGTCCAGAAGTGCATCGAACACCCTGTTGGGTAGGTAGGGATGCAGCGGCTTCCCAGAAGAGCCTCATTAGGTGAGAAGGAGCACAATGAGGGAAAGCCAGGGATAGAGAGACTGACATTGTTTGGGGCCTTAACCTCAGCAAACAACTGCATACCTATATAACTGCAGCCTCATCTGGTTTGGAGCCAAAATCTCAGCGAACAAATTTGCTCAACAAGAGATTCTGTGGTGGAGTGGGTGTCGCCACGTTTAGCCACATGCGGATGTTCCAGTTCATGACCAGTTGGAAGTAGGTTTAGGGGTCAACTGAGTTTACCTCCTTGGGGCGGTTTCCGGATCTGAGGAGCCCGTCTAGCGTCCATGGCTGCTCATGGCATCCGAAGCCTCGTGAATATTGCCAGTCTGGTGTCCTTCAAATACATCATCTTAGAGACATTATAGGTATGTCGTGGGTCATGGCGTGGCTTATTATGTTTGCATTATTAAACACATCCATTGCTTGGAATTGGGTCTGCTGGGGCCAGGAGGGCCTGGCAAGGAGGTAGGAGTTGTCACCGTTGGGGGTGAGCACGTATGAGCGGGTTAGGTGGAAGTAATGGTTTCAAACCCTGAGGTTAAGGTTCAAGGGAGGCGGCAGTTTACATTTTTAAGGTACTGTGGCAGCACCGATTGTCACATTCCAGGATTGCAAACTGCCATTCTTGGTTGGTGGTCGCCGTTGTGTCCAGCAGTGTTTTCATTATTTTTGGTATCCTTTGCTCTGGGCCACATGCTCTGAATTGCATCAGAAGCTGGGCAGGCACATATCGTGTGGGGACAGTCACCAACAGATAAATGGTCTTTGGGCTGGCGAGTAGGTAGTGATGCAGTGGCCTCCCTGCTAAACTTCATTGTGAGGGGAGGATAATCACATGGTGAGGGACGAATAGAGACAAGCCGGTTAGCTGTCGCCCAGCCAAGTAGGTCCACCCAGCCCCTCGGCTTCCCGAGGTCGACAGTGTGAATATCACCTAGTTCAGTAACAGACACCTGACACCCAGAGCCAAGATACCTTCGGGTGAAGGGCACACAAATACAGGTTTCGGTTGACACAACTAGGATTCACCTCTATGCTTGTGGACAGGATGAACTAACAAAGCATATAATGGACAACACAGGGGAAAACTTTACACAGTGGATACTCGGTCCACATGCAGTGCAAAGTGCCCTTAGGTGCGGGGTAAACTGGGGATAGGATGCTTGCGGGCTAAGTGTAGAAAATCCACCTACATTTTCCTCTCCTGCATCCCAGCATTACTCCTATCTGGGTAATCCACACCAGGGTGGGTGCGCCGGTTGGCTACACACATCTTCCTGCTTCTATCCGTAGTTAAGACTGGGATGGAACTCTGTCAGCTGAACAGGACCTCTTATTCCTGGGTTCTGCAGGCTCAGCAACTACAGCGTCCACTGCGGGGGCCTGGGTTCTACCTCCCGGTCACGCCCCCCCATTCCCTCACCCTGTGGGGTTTCTCTCAGCCTGGCACCTCCCTCTTCAGCTTCAAAATGCCCACAGGTTCAGCCACCGGGTTCTTAGGAAAATGCCACTGGCGCTGGGAGTGCCACAGCACTAAGAACAAAGGCTACAAGGTATGGGACTTGGAGCATTCACATATTTAGAAAGGGCAGGTAAACTGCGTGATTGTTCGGTCCACTCCAGTAGCTTTTCCACACACAGGCTTGCATTCTGGTATATGTCAGCAGGAGTCTGGCCATGGGACTCGCGTGAGGGTGGGGACCTGGGCCAGCAAATGGGGACGACTTGCTCGGCAGGCTCCTTGCAGTCGTTTTCACTGACTATGGTGATGCAGGGGAAAGGTTGCAACCATGCGCCGAGGGATGGGTCCTTTGTTAATACTTACAGTTTTTTTCAAATCAAAACACAGAATTATGATAATGGTTTGTATTATGTGTATGATATTTGTTTCTTCTGTAAGGTCGAGGTTTACAGTAAGTGTGAAACTGGCATTGAACTAAATGTTTGTAGTGATGTGTAAAGCAGTTGTGTCATGGAAACTAATAAAATAAACAGCAGTTATTTCCAAGGGGTCTTTAGCTCGAGATGAGGCATTGTGGTCAGATTTTTATTAGGAATTGGACTGGAATGCATGATGGGATAGGTTTTAAATACTACATTTAGTTTTATCAGGCAGAAATTGAATGCTTCAAAGAGAATGTGTGTTGTAGCAACAAACATGTTATTGAAATGTACATTTAAACTTTTTATGAATACTGCTTTTATTTAAATGCACCTTAATTATCATCTTGTGAGAGTAGCAATTTGCAAGGTGTTGACGAGGGTACATAGATTAAAGAGTCTTTCTTTTAGCATTCCCGATAAAATACCAGGAATGGCCAGAAAGATTGTATGTAACAAAAACTGTCTCTACACTTTTGTGAGCAATAGTTATTACATTTATTAATTGTTACTGGTGTGCTTTGTTTGTAATTGAATAGGTAAATATTTCTTTTCTGTTTTTTCCTCTATCAATTAGAGTCCTTCCATCATTTATAACTTGGTAATATTTCTAACACTCAGACTGGACCGTTGAAACACCATTTATTTCTTTTCGTGTAATAAACACCTGGTTCCAACCTACATTTTTGCATTCTAAAGGTTGGATCTTGTCTGCTAAATCTTTTCTCTACAGTAACTGTAGCTCACTTTGGGGCAGAGCATTCAGCCCTCACCAGCCATTTTACCACTGTTCTTTTTTCCAGCTCTAAAGAGCAAAGCAAAGGAACTTTTGTTTGTGTTTTAGAAGAAAAATGCCTCCCAGAGATGACCTTTTTTCCTCTGCTTAGGCTTTTTCGCAGTTTTCTGTTACACATATTCCATTCCAGTGCAACAGTCCAAGCTGCAGGATGGCTTTTGCTTTAGACATTAAAAACTCCAAGCAGCCTGGAAAGCCTGTTTTAACTGTCCAAGGGCTCCTGAAGCAAGACGATTTGCTATGCTGGAGGCTAGAACACAACTGATACTTTAGGCTCGCATATGGTGTAATATAAATACAAGCTTCCAGTTCAAGATCCAGGTACCTGTGTGAACCCCATGGACTGTTTTGTGGTGTCAGCGGTATCTAAGGGATTTCCATGTAAACTTTGCTGGGCCTAACCACCCTCTTCCACCCTCACACCCAATAATAAGAGTTGGAGTCTGAAAGTTGTGTGAAAGAAGGTGTGCATTTCTGGAGGTGTTTCTCTGTATACTATCGATGTCAGATACAGCTTTACTAGATCAAGTTCGAGCAGATGAGACATAATGAAGAGCTTCCTGTGGGCAAGATGGTGGCAGCAGACGTCTTCCTTAGTGAGGGTCAAGCCATTTCTAATCTGTTGATCAGATCAGCTGCAGATATAACATATTTTTATGCCATACAGATGATTTAGAAAGTGTTTCTTTGCAGGCGTGCTTAGTTATTGATTGCTGAGGCGTTGACCATTGTTAACCTCCCATTTTCGGCTCTACATTGTTTGGAACGGAGAAATCCAGTTCTCCAGTATTGGGGTATCTTTCATAGATTCACATGCCTGAATCATTCCCCGTCGTCGGAGTGGGAGTCCCACGGTACATAAAAAAAGCAATAATTATACACATAATAACCATAACATAGGTAACATAGAACCAGGAAGTAAAGTAGCCAGAAACTAAAAGGAAAAAACTTCCACATTTATGACTTGTCTAAGTCATTATAAACAGTCCAAACTGCAGCCAGTCAGGCGACAGCACCCTCCAGAATGTTCTCCTCAGAGGCCCAGGCTCTCAGATTTTCTACCGCACGTTGTGTGAAGGGAGTCTCCCTGAGCTCTGCTCAGTACTTTTCAATTTTCTTCAGGAATTCTTCATTTCATGATGTCTTCATCTAAGAAATCTCTCTTTCGACCTTGTAAGTCTTGTGGGAAGCTCCGGCTGTTTTCCGAGGACCCCCACAAGAAGTGCATTTATTGCTTGTATCCTGATCACCAGGTGAGAGACTGCAAGATTTTCAGAACCTTCCCTCAAAAAACCCTCAAAGACAGAGAAGGACGTCTACTTCTGTGGCTACAGAAGATTAAAGATCAAGACAACCCCTTATCTGAGGTGGGGAGTGTTGCCTCTGGCGCAACTATGTCCTCTAGGAAGAGGATTGCTGAGGAGGATTTCTCTCCTCCTGGGGCTAAGGTGTCGAAAAAACAACACACCTCTAAGGGTGCTGAATTGCCTTCCACCTCAAAAAAGGCTTCTCCACCTTCTAAAAGTAAGCCTCTGCCTTCTACGCCCCCGAGAAAAACTGCGAAGTCTCTGGCTTCAAAACGAGTTTCTGAGAAGTATTTACCTCAGAAAAAGGTTCCTTCCTCGACGACATCGATGACGACATCTTCGTCGATGAAGGCTACCGTCGACGCTACGACGTCGACTGCCACCTTCTCGTCGCCAAGACCTCAAATGATCATGTCGTCGGCATCATTGCCGTCGATGCTGGTATCCGTCTCCGTGAAGCCAATCTCGTCGGCGAAAGAATTGACATCTACCGTCGACGTCCCTTAGACGACGAAGATTAGAAGGGTC
Organism: Triturus cristatus; assembly: GCF_964204655.1. NCBI lineage: Eukaryota > Metazoa > Chordata > Amphibia > Caudata > Salamandridae > Triturus > Triturus cristatus. Next base: position 456,481,316 of record NC_140592.1, on the reverse strand, counting down.
TCATCGACGATTGCCTCGTCGATGATTGCCTCGTCAACGGCCGCCTCGTCATCGAAGACTGCCTCGTCGTCGAAAGCCGCCTCGTCGTCGGCGACTACCTCGTCGTTGACGACCGCCTCGTCGATGATTACCTCATTGACACCAGCTTCGTCGACGACGACTTCGTCGACGGCTCCCTCCTCAACGCTGCAATTATCCTCATGCACAGCGTTGCAGGTTTGGTCAGCATCTACGGCTACGGCACCTTCTGCACCGTCTACGACGTCTGCGCACTTGCCTTCATTGACAACAGCATCTTCCTTGCTGCACAGGCGTGGATCTTCATTGGAGGCCCTCTCTCCACTTCATATTTCCCTTACTAAGGTACCTCTGGAGTTACCTGAACAAATGCTGGATTATGGAGAGGATGATGAGGAATCCGAAGAGGATGACAGATTTCTCACTGCCAGGAGCCCTTCAGAATTATTCATTAAATATCACGAGGAGGATCAGGATGAAAATCCTTCCCCAGAGACTTGGTCCAGCTCCAGATGCGATCCCTACTTCACAAATTCCTTTGGCTCTGTTAAATAATTTACAGTTCATGTTGGATGATTATTATCGCCGTTTCTCTCCATCTGAATCGGCTTCGTCTGTTCCACCAACACCTGTTCCTCAAACTTCCTCTTCTGCATTGAGGTCACCCAGACCACCTTCTCCGGTGCCTTCTCATCATTCTCATGATGTTCACACCTCGGTCGACGATAGGGAGGCAGGAGAATTGGACGACAGATCGCTTCTTACGGAGTGGGACGATTACCAGATACAAACTCCATCTCCTTCAACTCCGGCTCCCATCGATTCTCCTCCAGTTGACATCGGAGGTTTTCATCTTCTTATGGAAAGGGCAACACAAAGGTTCCTCCTGCCTATGAAAACAAAGAAGGGTGATTGTTTCTTATTCGACTTAAAAGATCAGCCGAGGAAACGGATACGGACTATTCCAATCATTAATTTCATTTGGCAAGAGGGATTGAAGGTAATGAAAGCTCCTGCTTCTGTTCCTGCGGTTCTGCCCCGCCTCGACAAAAAATATAAGGCACCAGACAATTCGCCTGCATGCCTCATAGGTCAACCAAAATCTGACTCTTATTGCCCAAGCAGCGCAACGAAGAGCGAGAAACCACTCCTCCCCGGTTACAGCTCCTCCGGATCGGGATGGCAGACGATTGGACGCTATTGGGAAAAAGGTTTCCACCATGGCAGCGACGACCGTTCTTGCCTGAGCCATCTAAATCGGAAGCACTAAAGATCCTGCAGGAAGGAGAACGTATCTCTGCTGAAATCATAGATTCGGCCGTGGATGTTGCATCTACAGGTTTTAGGCAACTAGCAGGTGCCGCAGTACTACGGCGGCAAGGCTGGCTGAAATCTACATCTTTTCGCCAGGAGGTTTAGGCAAAAAATTTTGATATGCCGTTTGATGGCGAGTCACTTTTTGGACAGCATGTGGATGAGGCCCTGCAGGCCATCAAGAAGGATACCGAGACAGCAAGATCTCTCGGTACTCTACAGTTTCGGAAGCCGCCCTTTCGTGGCGCTAAGGGCTGTGAATCCTTTTCTGCTCGAGGAGGTTATAACCAACAAAGGCCATACCAATCTTATCAAAGTAACCAATTTTACTTGTCTCAACGCCACCAGTCCAACAGACATCCAAATACCTCCTATTCACCGAATAAGAGATACGTTTAAAAAACAGTGACACCGCCTACCCCTTTAAAAGTTGGATGAAGAATCTCCCAATTTTACTCAAATTAGTCCGCTATAACATCAGACAAATGGGTCCTGGACATTGTGGCCAGAGGCCATGTTCTAGAGTTCATAAAGATTCCTCCAAACTTTCCTCCCAAAGGCCCACCTCCGGCTCATCTCAAGGAGCTTATTTCCCAAGTAAATTTGATGCTACGAAAAGGAGCGATCGAAATGGTCCCTCAATTACAAAGAGGAACCGGGTTCTATTCAAGATTTTTCCTGATAAAGAAAAAATCGGGAGAATGGCGCCCCATTCTACATCTTCGCTCCCTAAACAAATACTTTTAAAAGTTATCCTTACGGATGTTTACGCTCCAAGAAATCCTTCAACTCCGCTCCACGGGGATCACATGGCCACCCTCGACCTCCAAGATGCGTATTTTCATGTACCAATTCTACCCAGACACAGAAAGTTCTTCCAAATCAAAGTCCTTCCTTTCGAACTACGTTCAGCACCCCGTGTATTTACCAAGGTTCTAGCACCGGTGGCCGCACACCTTCGTCTGGAGGGGATCCAAATTTTACCGTATCTAGACGACTGCCTTATCAAGGCAAATTCTTTCACTGTCTCGGAAACCCACATTCAGAGATGTTTGTCCCTCTTCAAATCTCTGGGACTCTCCATCAATTTCGACAAGTCTCATCTCGTCCCATCGCAAAGGAAGACCTTCTTGGGAGCCACGTTAGACACTCATCTGACAAAAGCATTTTTCCCAACCGAAAGGCAACAAAGGATTTCCAAATTTGCCCACCTATTGCGATCGAAAAGGTGCGTTTCAGTCCGGCAGTTCAAATCATTTCTGGGGATGCTTTCTTCCTACATTCCTTTAGTTCCCAACTGCCGTCTCAGAATGAGACTCCTGCAAGAGGAGCTCAACGACCAATGGTTACAGGTTTCGGGGTCCTTCGACGATCTCATTTGAATCAGTCCCCGGATGCGAGAAACCTTACACTGGTGGACTTGCAAAAAGAACGTGGCAGCAGGCTGCGCATTCCTAGTGGATGCTCCAAGTTTTGTCATCACCACGGACGCATCCCTCGAGGGGTGGGGAACACACCTTCAAGGGCTGACGGTCAGCGGCAAGTGGAACGTCCAGCAGCGAACGTGGCATATCAACCTCCTAGAATTGCTGGCCATCTTCCTGGCCCCAAAATCTTTTCACACCATCATTCTGGGGGCATCAGTATTAATTTGGACGGACAACACAACAAGTATGCACTACTTGAACAAACAAGGAGGAACAAGGTCCGCCCTGCTCTCATCAAGCCCAACAAATTTGGGATTGGGCGATACGACACCGGATCAGCCTGTCAGCGGTCCATGTTCCGGGAGTTTCCAATGTCCTGGCGGATTCCCTCAGCAGGTCAACAGTATCCAATCACGAGTGGGAGCTCCATCAACCAACGTGGGATCGAATTTTTCAGGAGTGGGGTCGTCCCGATCTAGACCTGTTTGCGACCAGTCAGAACTGCAAATGCCCATTCTTTGCAAGTTGGCTTCCCCACAAGGGGTCACGCGGGAATGCGTTTTCGATTAATTGGTCGCAGATCTATGCTTACGCCTTTCCTCCGATACTGTTGGTTCCCAGGGTTCTCCGAAAAATAAAGAGAGAACCTTGTCGCCTAATACTCATTGCTCCCAGGTGGCCTCCCCAATTCTGGTTTACCGAACTCCTCCTTCTCTCCGAATGCGATCCCATTTAGTTTCAACCAATACCGAACTTTCTGTCCATCCAGAACGGACAGATCTGCCACCCGGATCCTGCATCTCTGAGATTAGCGGCCTGGTGCCTGAACACCTTGAATTCGCTCATTTAAACATCCCTGCGGACTGTAAGGAATTTTTAGCCAATGCCGAGCGCCTTCCACTATTAAGATGTACAGACTTAAATGGAAAAGATTTTGCATGTGGTGTCAAACTGCCAATATTCATCCAATCCCTGCAACACCGGAGCAGATTCTACCATTCTTTTTGCATTTGGCAAGATCAGGCCTTTCCCATTCCACTCTTAAAGTATTTTTAGCGGCTATTTCAAGATATCGGCAAGATGGTTCCAACTCTCTTTATTCAGCTAGGATCATTCAATAGTTCTTCAAGGGATTGTTTCGAATGTTTCCTCCCATCCGCCACCCACCTCCATCCTGGCATCTTAACATGGTGCTTGCACACCTTATGCGACACCCCTTCGAACCTATTCATAGAGTGGATTTGAAGTTTTTATCTTGGAAAGTGTCTCTGTTATTAGCATCTATAAGAAACACGTTAGTTAGATTCCTTACCTTAGAATATCCCCAGGTGTCAGGCTGGATCCGGAAAGATTTCTCGTCAGCAATACCCTTGTGCATCGCTAGGCGTCGTCTGCGGCTCCGCGTCCGTCGTCAGCGTCGTGATCGCCGGGATGACGTTGTAGGAGTACTTAGATGCCGCCCTCGCGCGCTGACGTCAGTTCTTCTTTTTTCCGCGCCAGTAAGCGCAGATCTGAGAAGAGCATACCCTTTAGTCGCTTTTTGACTAAACTTTTTGGTTCATCTTTCGAGTCGACCTCGACTCCTGGTGCCGGTAGGGATGCCCGGTTTCAAGCCGTGCGCCGCCTGTCACCGACTGATGTCGGTTACGGATCACCACCGTCGGTGTCTCTACTGCCTTGGGGCCGACCATGATGCCGAGTCGTGCCCCGACTGCCGGGCCTTAACCTCGAAGGCTAGGCAGGAGCGGTCCCGCAAGCTCCTCGAGGTCCAGCAGTCGGCTCCGTAGCCATCACCACTCGTCCGGTTCGAAGTCCTCGCATTCAGGTAAGTCGAGGCACAGTAAAAAGAAGTCGAAGAAGCGACTTCGCTCTTCTGACTCCCCTCGCCGGTCGCGGAGCCGTAGCCATCACCACTCGTCCGGTTCAAAGTCCTCGCATTCAGGTAAGTCGAGGCACAGTAAAAAGAAGTCGAAGAAGCGACTTCGCTCTTCTGACTCCCCTCGCCGGTCACTTGACTCGGCTGAGGGTTCGGGTGGCTCCGTCGGAGCCGCAGGAGTCGCATCCGGCCCCATACCCTCCGGTCCCTGGGCCTAATGCCACTCCAGGCGAGATCCGGGACTTCCTCGTGGCCAAGAGGAAACTGGCTCCGCCGTCGAGGCCTGCCGGCGCGTCTTCGGGCCCCGCAGGTCCGACTGGGAGGCCTAGAAAGCCGGTGTCTCCGGCACCGACGTCGATTTCGGTCCCGATGCCGCAAGCCCCCGTGGGATCTAGGCCTGGATCCCAGTCGACGCCGGTTGACCTTACGACCCCTCCGCCGGCGCCGACCCCTATGGTGTCTCCGGCGCCGATGGATGACCAATTCATCTACCGCCCGGCTCCGACCTTTCAACCTGTCTACCAGGATTCGGATGATGGGAACGACTGGGCGGGGTCTGAGGACCCTCTGGCACAGCAGTGCCAGTTTGATCAGGACTGGGCAGAAGAGCTGGTGGATGCCAGTGGTCTCGACACCTCCCCCGACACTGGCTTCATCTCTCCTCCCTCCGTGGCTACGGAGGAGGGTGCAACATATTCTGTGGTGCTGCGCAGGGCTCCCGAAGCCCTTCATCTGGAGCTCCCTGCAGTGGCCGTGAGGACTAACCTCCTCACTGAAGTGCTTCAACCGCCAGTAAGCTCTTCTGAGCCTCTACTGCAGTTCAATGAAGCACTGACTGACGTTCTGATGGGCTCCTGGTCCAAGCCCTCCACAGTCACTCCTGTGGACCGGAACGTGGCCCGGCGCCACCGCCCTGAACCGGGCGACCCCAGCTTTCTGTTGGTGCACCCCACCCCTGAGAGTCTGGTTATCCAGGCCTGTACGTCCCAGACCGCCTTCCCGTCCGCTCCTCCGGATCCGGAATCCAAAAGGTTGGAACAGTTTGGGAAGAAGCTTTTTTCCTCCCTCAGTTTGAGGTTGCGGTCTATCAACACCCCCGTGCATTTTGGACCGTTACACCCACTCCTTGTGGGATACGGTGGTGGACGTGCTGCCCCAGTGTCCGTAGGAGGCCAGGACACGGCTCGTCCAGGCTCTTGCTGAGGGGCGGGATGCAGCACGGTACTCGATTCGATGTGGGCTTGACAGCACGGACTCGCTAGGTAGGGCGATTGCGACGACGGTAGCGATTCGTCGCCACGCCTGGCTGAGATCCATGAATTTCTCCGGGGATGTCCAGAACACCCTCATGGACATGCCCTTCGATGGCCGTCGCCTCTTTGGCGACAAAGCGGATAGTGCGCTGGAGCGCTTTAAGGATTCCAGGGCTACAGCCAAGTCCTTGGGCCTCTCGGCCCGCGCCCGCAAACTTTCGCTTTTCGCCCCTTTCGTGTGCCGTCTAGCCACAGGCTGCAGAACCAGCCTCAACGCGGTCGCGGTCGCGGACGTGGATTCCGCCGAGGCGGAGCAGGGGGACAGAGAGCTGGTCAGCCCCCATCTGCCCCAGCAGCATCTGCCTCAAAGCCTTCCTAGTCTGACCTTTCGGCCCATTCCACGCCAGTGGGAGGCAGAGTTCACCATCACCTGCTCCACTGGTGTACCATCACGTCGGACAGGTGGGTGCTGCAAATCGTCCGAAGGGGCTACTCCCTTCCCTTCGAGGCGACCCCTCCAGCCATGCCACCACAGTACCACAGCGTGTCGGGGGATTACTTGCAACTTCTGCAGGAGGAAGTTACAGCCCTCTTGGCCAAGGGGGCCATCAAGCTCGTTCCTGGCCCAGAAGTAGGTCGGGGTTGTTACTCCCACTACTTTCTGGTTCCCAAGAAGGGCAAAGGGGGCCTACGCCCTATCTTGGGCCTCAGGAGAGTCAACGCCTTCCTCCGGAAGGAGAAGTTGAAGATGCTCACCTTAGCTCAGGTTCTGGCTGCCCTAGACCCTGGAGACTGAATGGTAGCGTTGGACTTGCAGGACGCATATTTCCACATCCCCGTCCTGCCGGCCCACCGGCGTTACCTGCGGTTCACGGTAGGCCACGAGCACTTTCAGTTTACCGTGCTCCCCTTCGGCCTCACCAGTGCCCCTCGGGTGTTCACGAAAGTGATGGCGGTGGTCGCAGCTCATCTACGCAGATTAGGGGTTCCAGTCTTCCCCTATCTCGACGACTGGTTGTTGAAGGCGGGCTCACCCCAGGCAGTCGTCTCCCACCTCCAGACTACAGCCGACGTCCTGCATTTGTTGGGGTTCTCCATCAACGTGCCGAAGTCACATCTGAGTCCCTCCCAGAAGCTCCTTTTCATCGGAGCGGTTCTGGACTCGGCGCAGTTTTGGGTCTATCCTCCGGAACAGTGGGTTCGGGATATTCAGGCTCTCATTCCAATCTTTCGGCCTTTAACCCGAGTTTCGGTCAGGTTGCTGCTGCGGCTGCTGGGTCTGATGGCCTCCTGCATCCTGCTGGTACATCACGCCAGGTGGCGAATGCGGGCTCTGCAGTGGGACCTGAAGTTCCAGTGGGCCCAACATCGGGGCAACCTGTCCGACCACGTCCTGATCTCAGAGAGCACTGCAAGACAGTTGCAGTGGTGGCTCACGGACCGCAATTGGGTCAGTGGCAGATCTCTCTCCCTACCCCAACCGGAGCACGTAGTGGTGACCGATGCGTCCCTCCTGGGATGGGGGGGCCACATGGGAGAGGCGGAGATCAGAGGCCTCTGGTCTCCGGCGGAGTCCCGGCTCCATATCAACCTATTGGAGCTGCGGGCGATCCGGCTTGCACTGAAGGCATTCCTTCCCTCTGGGCGGGAGCAGTGCTGGGTCCATATGCATGTGGGGAGCCAGCTTGGGTAGGTGAAGGGGCCTAAGGGGGTTCAGTGACCAACACTGTACAATCTGTGAATTTTTGTGGCACTTTTGGAGGCCTGATGCCAATGGATTGTCAATCTTGAGTGATACATATGGCTGCCATCTCTGTGGCCTACTCACCGCGGCACAGTTTACAGCTTCATTTTAAACATTTTCACCACTGTGCTCATCAGTGAAAAGAATAAAGTGTGCATACTTCATGGCAGGATCAGTTCCTAAAGGTGCAGCTATGCCACACACTGCTAAATGAGAAAGAAAACCCGTAGGACCTTCAACAATGGGGGGATTTGGGGGTACCCAATATATCCTCCATGTCAACCCATCTGCCCCCAAGTCATTATCGCTAGAGAATTGCAGGACATCTGAGATAGAAGCATGAAAAAGGAGGCTTCTAATATCAGGGAATTTGGAAAATAGCACTTTGGGTGCTATTGTGCCTCAGAGGCCCATGGACCTCCCACGTGATTTTGGACACTCCCTGTGATTGCCAGGTGGCAGAAAGAGTACCCTGCAGTGAGGAATTTAACAACGAAGTAATTTGGATCAAGTCTCCCTGGGTTGAAGGTGAAAACAACACTGTGGCTGAATATGTCGGCCTATTGGACTGGGAGCCAACTAATATGCAGTAACATTCCTTTGGGACCGTGGCCCATAGAGCAGGCTTGGTCATCTCCGAAGGAATCTCCCCTAAACTCCTGTGTGTTACAAAGTAAAAGACTTTCTGAATTGCATTAGTAGACATTCGGGTAGATGGACAAAGTAAATGCCTTGAAGTATGGAAAGACAGAACCCAGCAATTTCACTGATACCAGGACATTGAGAAGTTTGAAATAATGCCAACAGCACCCTTTAAAGTTGTCTCCCCCATGACGTTCAACCTCAGACTCCATCCAGAAAGGGAAAAGAGGGTGAACCAAGGATAGAAGCGACTGGCAGTCAATTTTGTGAAGCTGAATCTGAAAGCCTCAAGTCCATGAACAAAGATGTTTTCATACAATGCCATGTGAAAGCCTACTCCGTCGTCTCTCCGTGTCTGGCCGGAACGGAAAGAGAAACACCCAGGCTCTCCTAAGCCAATCACGACGCTGCTGTGAGCAGCGTCGTGATTGGTATGAGCACTGTGGTTCGGCACTCAGACACTGACTGGGAGCCTGTGCTCGTTCTCCACCCATGCTGTGCAATGCAGTCTGGTGGAGAACATGCTAAGTGTGCATGACTGTTTGGCCAGCCAAACACAGCTGGCCAAACCGTCATGCCCACCACTCCACCTCCTGCTTTGTGAGCAGAGAAGCCCAGCCCTGCAAAACTGCCTCAGCAGGGAAAAATAAAATGCTAATAACATTATTGTCATTCTTTTCTTTTTTTTTTCATTTTTTACACTGCTGAAACAGTGGGGCGACGCTCCTCCACCTTAGCGGAGGAGCCACGACTTTTAGGTGTGTTGCCCACTCGGAAAGGATTGGAAAAAAAGGTGTGGCCACGTGTTTAATTTTGTAGCACAGTTTCACGGCTAGCACAATGTGGGTTCTGAAGGGGTACTAATGAAATAGCCCAATACTTAAGTGTCAATTTACAAGAAGTGCCTCTCACTTTGAGTCCCGCAAACTGACTCTTGGGGATTTTATTGGGGCTGTGCTGCCAGCCACCGTTAGACACGGTTCCCCATTTGATAATTGCAGTCATGCTTTTTTTGTAGGGAAACATCTGTGCTCTGGCCTGTATGCGTGTGTGCTCTCACATCATTTGTGAGCAATTGTAGTACAAGAGCCGAGAGTGGAAAACTATACTCAAAGTCAGCAGACATCTCACTCTCACAAGTGACAGCTCAGAGCTTGCTGATCACAGATTCTGGGTTTATCCATATCTAGTGATTAATACCATGGAAAGGTTTATGGGACAAACCTCTGTTTAGTTTTTCAGACACCCGATCTGACAAGGAATGCGGAAAGTTCAACTGTGAACTGCTGAGCACAGGAAACATTGTTTTTGACATTGAGGCATCCTGAAAACCTTGACACGGCTGCAGTGCTTGCATATTTTCAAATGGCGGCGTTCTTTTATTGCATTTTAGCTTGTTGACAATTATTTTACAGTTTGCTACTTCGAGGTACCTGCTGCTTTCACATTAAAATAAACTCTTTGGATGATTTTGACATTCGAAAACCAAACCTGAATCAAATGGTGAAGGGGCAAGAAGCTGCCCACGTCGTAGAAATTATTGGAGCTTATTTAAAATGTGATGGTAAAATCAGGTACAAAAATTCCAAGACGTAAATAACACTTGCACCAAGCGATTGATCAGCTTTTCGACCCGAAGTAAACTATTGCATAAAAAATGAGGCATGTCTGGAGCAGCAAACCAGATGGTAACTGTTGTTATTACTTTTTGAGTGTTAAATGCTTGTTTTTTAACAAATGGTGTCAAACGCGATTGTCTCAACTCCTAAGCGGTATCTCTGTAACAAGCATTGGCATAGCCAATAGGTCTAGCCTTTGGGACCTTATAAGTAGGGGTGGGCGGAATTTGCGAAAGTCACTTTCGCAAATTATCGCGAAAACGTTAAAAATCTCTGCAAACACGCGGAAATATCGCGAAGATGCAGAAGTTTTTTTCCCACCCGTTAGCGGTATTTTCTGCGTGGTCGAGGCTCGCCAACTTACCCATGCGGTTGCTCGCGGGCGCGGCCATCTTGTTTGCACTTGTCTCGCGGTGCATGATCGCGAGAAGAAAGACGTGATCGCGCGACGAATGAAATTACTGCGGGCGCGAATTGTCGCGAGACAGCGCAAATGGCTACCAACAATCCAACATCTCGTGGAGAACGCGACCGGATCGGGAAAACTTGTCGGCGAACGCGGGGATTCAGGTAAGGCGATCGCGCGCGCGCGAGAATGTATTTTTTTACAGCGCGAGCAAGAAACAAATTATCGCTAAGCTGCGGAATGCGGACATTTTTACATTTTCCCGCTTTCCGCGGAACGCGAAAATGCTAAATTATAGCAAATTCCGCGAACGGAACGGAATTTTGGCCCAGGCCTACTTATAAGTGTTTAGCCATGCAACAGTTGCACAACTAAACACTTATAAAGTCCCAAAAGCGAGACCTATTGGCTATGCCAATGCTTGTTTTAACTGTTGAAATCTATTGAAGCCTCATGGAGAACATCAAAGCGGCCGTGCGGCCGCGAAAGTGAAAGTAATCGTGGTAAAGCGCGACCCGCGCGCCCGCGCACATGCACTGTAGCTCTAGGCTGGCCTGGTAGCACTTTTTGGAGCCCTCACAAAATGTCTCGCCAGACCAGCGCATGCGCTGGGTCAGGCGAGACCTAACAAATGGGCACACATTCATTCGCCTCCGTTTTTGCAATACCTCCGATCCTTAAATGAAGCCGTTATTGGGGGGACCACGGATGTAACTTTTTCTCGTTTGAGCTTGGTTCAGGTCTCCTATTCTGCTTTTTCCCTTTCACTAAAGAGGATTCAGACACTGTTGGTTCCAGACTGAAATGATTCAAATCCAGTGGTCTGGCCTCAGCATTCTTTCCTCGTTATGCAGTGTTCGCCTCCACGTGGCAACTACTGTTTTCTTTGAATATAAATTTGTCGGTAATCTGACCTGTGAAGAATTTGTCAGTATTCCAGGACTACACGGTTTGTGGGCGACTTTTCCCTAGCATGTGAGTTTCTTGCGCTTTATACGCGTTCAGTACCCTTTCAAGCAGGGCTTTAAGTGGGTTGAAAAAACTAGGGGGGTCTCTCAAAGGGGCGTGGCCAATGTAATTAAGGGCGTGGCTTAAACACATGTAAGCTAAAAATGTGTGCTTAGCATAGTGTGCTGCACGGCTTGTATTTTGCTGTTTCTGTCATTGCATCCATATATATGATGCAACAAGTAACTTCATACCTACAACAAGTCAGGACTATTGGCTTTGTCAATGGTTGTTAGTTGCATAAGATAAATAAGCCTCAACTATGGATTTTATATAATATTGAAAAAACTACCACTTTAAAGCCCTGGTGACACGACGACAATGTTGCTGCTCCTGAGTTTCAAAAAGAGAAGGGAAATCCAGCGAGAACATGACTCTCGTTAAAGGATTTCCCTTCCCCTACAAGGCTCACCTGTCATAACCTCATGCCCTAACTTCTCCACTAGTGAGAAGTGAGCAGTGTACAAAACAGAGCCCGATAGAGACCCGCTTCGAGGCCCCCGTTTCAAAAGCTGCCGGTGTTCAGCACCGGTGAGACCCGGCCCACTTATAGCCCTTCTTTCAAGTGTATGTTCTCTCAGGTCTCTAGGGAAAGAGTATCATACAGCCGCCTAAAAAAACTAATTTTTAGTCTCTCCATCTTTGTGGTACCCTTGTGTTTTTTGATCACATAAAATTACACTGACTTCCTTCAACATCACTAACGTATCGTGTGTAAAGTTGTCCGAGGAGATCTGAGCACTTTCGTATTTTGTTTAATCTGTCGTCTTTGTGCCCACAGTGATTTGAAAATTTTACTAACGTGACAATACAAATTTATGGAAGCCAAGAGTCTTGTCGATAAACATTTGCATCCTCATTCAGAGTTTTGCGGCGTCTTGCTCCTGCTTTTTTAGGGAATTATTATTACAATAATTGCTGAAATCTACCCGTAGAAAACAAAACGCTCCATATCCATTTCAGCAGGTTGAAATTTGAGTGAGAAATGGAAATTAGAGTGAGAATTCGTGAGTCTCATGTTGTTAATGATCCGGTAACTTCATGACCCATATGTTATTCCCCATTCTCATACAAAATCTCGAAATAACTGGTAAATCGATGCTGATCCCGGCTGTAATCAGGCCTGGTGTTACCACCCCATTTTACTGGCCAACTCATAATGTGGGCCTTAGGGGAGGGAGGGGGGGATACTTGAAAATAATAGAAACCTATTTTATATTTAATAAATGAGGAATGGGAGAAAGGGGGGGGGGGCAAAAGAACAAAATCTGGAAGGTGCACAGGAACATATACTGCAAAGAGGAAAAACAGATGCTGAGCGAAAGTTTCATAATTGTTTATGGGAAAAGATTAAGAGACACGGGGGTGGGCAGTTGAGTGGATACATTTCAAAATAGCAACAAAGCCAGTAAAAAAGAGCGCAACGAGTGAAGAGATAAAGATTGAAGGTTATGTGGACATTATGTTAGACCAAATTCTACAGTAGCAGAAGAGTGAAGGATAGACTGAAAAATAGAAGTAAATGCAGGAAAGACCCATTAAACGTGAGCGATGTAAGAATCTAAGAGTGGGGCAGGTCCAACCGGAGGTCACTGCTTAATACATTGATTATTTGGTTCTTGCCCAGTCTTTGAGGTGGCCGCTTAGATTTGTGGTTGTTTTTCTGTTCTTTCCAGCAAGTTTGAATGGTTTGTCTACATCTGCTGCCGAATCCGTGATAAGCACTGGTAGCTGTTCTGAAGGGTACTTGTGTAGGTATTTTATTTATTAATGTATTCAATGTTTTCTATAGCGCGAACATGACCCAAAAATGTGGATGTCGGAGCACTTTACAGTTCAACCGCATTCAATTTCAGGTGATACCCCATTCTTTAACCTCTACTACAGGGGATAGGTAATTACAACAGTGGCATGTTCCAAAAGTTACAATAGCACACAATTAATAATACTGGACATCCATAATAAAATTCACTTCACACTTAATTTCAAAACACAACAACGACTGAAAATTACTAGGATTCCACAATGGTTGAAGAATTGCCTGACAAGTCCAGAACAACAGTGGATTGGTCAAGGAACCTGACATTAGTCCTCTGAATTGACATTAAACTGCTGAATTGTTATGGGAGGAATTTACTCATCAGAAAAGACTCAGTCTCCTTCTTGAATCAAGGAGCGGTGGTGGCAGGATTAGTCCGTATCATACATAGCGCTGTTGAATATGCAGCGTTCACTCTTGATTTGATTTCTCACATTATATTAAGGCTGCCTGGCACTCTTCCTGCTTGAGAAAAACCACTTGCACTCCTTGATTTGTTAATGCAAAACAAAGGCATTTGCAAATTCAAATCAGCCATGAGTATCTTAAGCAGTATTGGAAAATTGGTGGAATTTTGACATTTGCAAATTTGAAGTTTAAAGTTGTGTTTGGGTTCTCTCCATCCTTTTTGGAGGTGGTGGGGGCCTCTGGGCAAGCAGGGGCTATTGAGCCTCGACTGTGGGGTTTGAGCTAATTTGCCTCTGATCTCCTGGGGTCCGCCCTGCAATGACTTTGTAAACGATGGGTCAAATACAACTCCTGACTCTCTGCAGTAGTGATGTGAAGCAGTTTCAGACTTCTCAGGTAGTGTGGGGTGGCTCGAGCTCACAACCTATCAAAGATGCAGCTTCACAATAGCTGATTGTCCAGTTCAGTGCTTTACTTCCAAGCAAAAAAGTACTTTAATGCACACTTGAGCTAAATACTATACACAGATGCAATTTAGTGTTCTGAGCAATGCGGCCGGGTGGCACCTCTACCTGTTACTTCTTTCCAGACCCCTTTTCTAGTCATCGGCAGATCACTGCAAAAGTAATAGCCTGATTGGGATCAGGTACAGTTTAGCTCCAGTACAGCAAAATGTGTGATCAGTCTTTCACAGTTTTATATTTACAGCTCTCATCATTGAGGCTTGGTTGCTCACTTCGTTTTGGATTTGGTTCAAGTGAGCAGTTGCCTGGCATGCTCTCTGTACAACTTTTCTCCCATTCTGGGAGAGCGCAAAGACAGCTGTCGCAGAGCCGCCTCATTGTCTGTTATCGCCTGCTTAGCAGATGAGGCTTCGGCGAGGCTGCTGTTTCACGGCTCTGATAACTGTAGGAAGCAGTCTCGCAGACAGGGATGGCAATCCCCTGAAAAGGATGGATCACATATGGAAGAGTTAGGCATGTGCTCAGTGTGGCTACACTGAAGCCGCTCTCTTCCTGACCACACACAGGCTGTTTTTCAAGGGCAGTGCGATGACACACAAGCCGATCTTAGCTTGATAACAGGGCCATTCACTCGCCTCACTACTCTCGGGCAAGGCGGCTCAGTTCAGGCCATGATTAATACTGGCATGGCGGGTAACTTCAAGCCGTCGTTTCCTCTAGGCACAGCTGGCAGATGCATGCAGTTCATCCCTGGCTACAATGGAGGTACAGGCCGTACCAACTCGAATCCCATTCCTAACTTTGCTTTGACAATCCTCTGGTCCCATCACAGTTTCAGCCAGGAACTGCTGGTGCAGTTTCTTGCCTGTTGGCACAGTGGGACATATATTGCTTTTCTCATTCTTCCCCTTCTGGCGGACCCCACCAGTATTGGCCTCACGTTGTAAATTGCCCCACTTGGACAGTCACTCGTTCTGTAGAGTTTTCAGACTCCTTCTCTCTCTCAGCAGATAGGCTGACTTCTAGGCACTTCAAAGAAGTTAAACCATACTTTTAGCAAGGGATAGACTCAGTTAATGTCTGGTAAGAGGGATGTAAGGCAGACACTAGCTCTGTTTACACAGCAGTCCTACACCTACTCTGTGAAGCACTCCCTCCCATGGGTATATAGAACATGGAACTGGAACACCAAATGGGGCAGTGAGCCCCGCTTTGATAGATAACTACTGACAAGAGATGTGTATCTACTGTCTGAACTTTCAGAACCAGTTTGGGATGGTTCTCCTTTCAAGTGTCCTTTCTAGGCTTCTCTACAGGCACAGCCTGTAGAGAAGCCTGGGTACTCTAGGCTGGAGTACTCTAGGCTGGAGTACCGGCAACACACATCGAACAGAGGTGTGATGTGTCTTCACTTGGATGTCCTCAGCCAACTGAGAAGTATCATCAGGTAAAGAGAAAAAGCTTGGCCTAAAGGACCCCTTTCACCTTGCGCAGGACCCCTTTCACCTTGTACAACATAATGTGAAGCCCACCTTTCACCCCCACCATCTACCAAATGGCAGTGTTTCAGGATGACTAATCAGAGGCTCCTTTCTCACTAAAAAGCCTAATCACATTTCTAAATTAGCCTTGTCTCCGCTTCCCTCTTTTTACTGTCTAGGTCTCCTCCTTCTAGGCTCAGGAATATCAGCAATATACTTTCACTGTTTGAGCTAAGAGTTGAGTAAGCACAGAGAAGCAGAACTTAAAACGAGTGGGCCAGCAGGCCTCCGCTCCAGTGATACAGTTCAAAAGTTCTAGCCATAACTATGGATTCACAAAACATAGTACGCTGCCACCATTACTGTATGTGCTAACCCCATGGCTGGACCAGTCGTAAACTGTGTATCAATAAGGATGGCTTGGTGTGCCTCTGTATATCACAGAGTCTTACTCATGTCAAGGAACAGGACTAGGCCTCTGCACACCCACTAGATAAGCATAACACCAGAGACAAAAATTAAAAACCATGATTCCAGACGCGCACATTTAGTAGACTGTGCAGGAGAAAACTACTGTACACCATGCTGGAGACATTGCATTTCCAACAGCATTTCACCGAGGTCCACCGACGTTCCTAGCAGAGGGACAAACGACAAGATGTCAGTGAAAACCCACGCTCTGACCACACCGGGCCAGGTACTCAGATTCTTAAAAAGCATGAAAAATGACGAAGCCACTGGCACCAACAGCCTCCCTGCTATTACATTCAAATGTGCCCTGGAAAACTGGGCTAAGTTGCTAACCACCCTCTTAAACCATGTCTACATCGCAGCACAGATCCCCGACTCGTGGAGAGGCTCGACCTAATGCCCAATCTTTAAAAAAGGGGACCCATCCTTCCTTCCAATTACCGACTCATTGCCTTATTAGATCTAGACACCAAGGTCTATGCTCGGTGTGTCCTCACCTTGTTGGAAGAATGGGTTGTAGAAAAAAACATCCTACCCTATTTCCAAACTGGGTTTCGCGTAGCTGCCTCCACAATCGACAACATCACTGCCCTAGCCATCCTGAGTCATCGAGCAGCCCAAAAAAGGCGACTTCCTCTTTACTGTTGTTTTATAGACTACAGCGCTGCTTTTACAAAGTGGTCCACTCTCTGGCGGTAGAGACCTGCTTGGAACTCTCATCCCTCTGCACAAGAATTCATGTGTATGAGTGAGAACTGTCCCTTCGACCGTTTCTACAAAAATTACCACCTCAGATGGCCTGAAGTAAGGATGCGTTCTTGCACCCCTCCTGTTCAACCTCTACACAGCCAACCTTGGGAGATTTTTGGAGCACAGCAGCTTGCTGACGATATCGTCATAATGGACCATGCCAAATCCAGACTCCAACATTCCCTGAGCAGGCTCGACACATATAATAAAGCCAACTCTCAAAATTATTCAGGACAAGACCAAGGTCCTGTTTATCGGACACTGCCGAAAAAGACATTTTTAACCTGGAGCCGCCACGATCAAGACTACACCCAAGTAAAACTATCTGGGTGTATAGTTTAGCGAGTCTTCTAGACCATAAGTCCAACTAGCTGCCCCTGAAAAAGTGAGCCGGAGCTATAACACACAGCCTGACAAGCCTTAACCGGACTCTGCGTGGTACCTAAGCCGTCCCTATATTCACTAATATGTGCGGCTGATACCCTGAAATTCTATATAAGGGTATTAAGAGACCTGATAACGCCCTCAAAGCCCACTTAATAGAAACCTTTGAGAGCCCTGCGAAAACAGGGAACCAACAAAAACAAAAAGCCACAAGATCTCCACAATTTTAAGAAACAGCGCTAAATTTGGATTCTATCCCCTACATAGCCTGGAAAAGGGTTATAAAGAAGCAGGTGAGAACAATTTCATATCATCAGGACATTCGGTCCTTAAAAACCTCAACTATTTTGTCTGCCTTGAATGATTCTTATTTGGCAGGGATGCCTCAACCATATCTCTCAAACAGCCTAAACCAATCGGCCCGTAGGAATATCATGTTTATGGGCCTCCTGGGCCTGCGAATCGCTAATCTTAACCAATGGGCCCCATGTGGAGAGGAGGGGGCCTTCAGACTATGCAACTATAAGACCGAAACATGGCTCCACCTCATGTGCTGCTTTCCTTCCCTTGACGCCCCCAGGAGATCTCTTCTGAAGCCACTCTATTTAAAAAGGGGCATCCATACATGGCTGGAGGCGTCAGCACTATGTTTCTCCCAAACAGACACTCAAACTCAAGCGAGGTGTGGCAAATATGTGAAAAACTTGGAAGACCTACTATTCCCTTGCTCAGCCCTTTCCAAATCTGCTACCGCCGTCCAAAAACAGTTAACTGCCTATTTCATGGCACGCCCCAGAGTTTTACTGACACACTAAACCCTTTTAGATAGGTTTACCAATCTCTACACCCCGTACTTTTGTCTCCTCCACAGTCTGCCCATGGGGATTTGGGCCACCACCTACCCTCATGCTGCTTAACCACTCCTTGCACTAATCTATTTTCATTAAAGTGCACCTTGAACATCTATGCAAGAAACCACTTTGACAGCTAGTTACCAGCTGTTGGTCGAGTAATCCATCGACGCACCAGGCCTGTCTGGCCAATACAGGAGTAACGGCAGGGTACCACGTACTTTTGGGCCCCAAACCAATAGCATCTTCTGTATATGTCCAAGGGATCCTGGTCCTCACCGATTCGGAGCAACCCTCGATCAGGCCCTACTCGACTCTCAGCTATGGCTTTGTACTTAGCATCCCCACACAAACTTGCATTTGCCATTCTTTCTCCTAGGAGCAGACCCGATACTGCTCGAACCCTCGCATTGACATTTTGACAATTAAAAGACGACTACTAGCTGTTGGTGTAATTTATGTTTTGACATTGATATCAATGGTTTTATCCTTAGTAAGGACATTGCGTAAGAATTCTTTTATGAGTAACAATTTTATCCTAATATATGTGCAATACAATACTACTAATGTACTTAAGGTTGTACTGTTGGTGTTATTATTGCAATGCTTTTAAGTAACTGTGCAAAGAAATAAATAAATTGTCAAATTTCTCCGAGGTCCTCTTACTATAAAGTAAATGAACACCGTGGGGACAGAGCTAGCCACCATGCAGGAGAGCCACATCTAGCATGGTACTCTCTCAGGTCCGGAACTTTCCCTCATTCTAACGTCCCAGAAGTACTCTAGAGCCCCTGGAGGTGCTGCTTTACCCAGTTGGACCTCCCCTTGCTGCTGGTGCATGGGAAGTTGGGGAACACAGGAGCACACAACGCGCAGAGGGTGCTGGCAAGGCTAAGATGGCGGCCGGCTGAGGTCGAAGTCTCCGCTAGCGACACCACCGTGGTGGCACTCAGACTGGGGAAATAGCTGTTCTCTGCTGCTGCGCACTTGATGGTTGCCTGCCCGGGGTCCGACACAGTCCCTGCTTGTTTTGAGTATCCGCTCACCAGACTATGAGACAGGGGCCTGGATTTGTGGCTTCTTGCGGTTGCGTCTCGTTGGCTGGAGTCACCAGCCTTGACTTGTTGTACAGCTTACTGGGGATCCAAGCTGGCTGCTGAGAGGCGGGCACCCTGGCGGCTGGAGGCTGGGTCTGTTGGCGTTTGAGCTCTGAGGGCTGCCTAACCGGACTTGTTTGGTGTGGAGGCCGATGCTGGGCCCTTCTTAATATAGCCCCCGATCCCTCTCCACCAGTGTCCAGAGAAGGTTTGGTGTGGCTGGTTTCTTGGAGGATGCCCTAGAGGTTGCGGATGCCCTAGAGGTTGCCGTTGATCCTGGAGGGGTCTTAAGGATGGAGATGAGTATCGGGGCCCACCTATGCTTACTGCTGCACCCCAGCATCTTGCCCTAACTTTCGAGGGCCTTACGCCCTCTTGCTGGTCCATACATAAAACCTCCCCACAGGTGATGAACAATAATGCCGAGACTTGCCTTCCGCTTGAGTTAGGCTCTGGCACCCCCTTGGTTCTCCCCTTTGTCCTCGTCAGGGAGTAGTTGTGTTTCATCTCCCCAGCGGCGATAGCCCTTCATCTTTTTCGGTGCACTGCGCATCTAAGCCCTGTCCACCTACCGCAGGCCTAGCAATTGTTAAAACCCAACACCATAGTGAAAGTGACATGGGCTGTGCCACCCCTGGGAGGAGCATGCCCTCCACACAAAAGGACAAACTCAACATTATGGAGGCCACCAATGACTCCACACAAGATGTCTTAGAGTCCAAAATTGACACGTTGGTGGTGGACATGGACTTTTAAGGGATGATCACTGCAAAATGGTAGACCGTCTTAAATAGGTTGAGGTGGAGCTGGAGACACTAGGCCTCATGTCCAGGCCATGTCAACCGACCTAAATGCGTTGATAAGGGGATCATGGTACTGGAAACAAGCATTAAGGAGCAGGAAAGCAGGGCTCGGAGGAACAACATTTGGGTGATTTGCCTGCCAGAACATGTGGAGGGCTCGTCAATGCTCACTTACCTGGAGGACTGGCTACAGGAGGTCGTTGCACCAGAGGGACTGTCTAAGCATTCACCATTGAGAGGGCACACAGGGTTCCTGTGAAACCAGAGGCACCTCCATGCCCTGTCGTTGCTCGGCTGTTGTACTATCGGGATCGAGACTTTATACTTCAACAAGCATGTACTGCTGGGCCCTATATTGTGGACAATGCCAGAGTCTACATTTTCCATGGTTTCCCAATGGCTGCGCAGCAACAGAGGGCTACTTTTTTAGCCGTGAGGAGGAAGCTCAGACAACTGATAACTCAGTATGCCCTACTGTTTCCTGCTAAGCTATTCATACAACTTGATGGGGACCCCTGATGTGGAGGATCGAAACAGTGTTTGATGGGTGACACCTACTCTGATATAAGACTACTCACCTGGAATGTATGGGTCTTAACTCCCCTTTTAAATGATATAAAGTTCAGGGCCACATCAAGTGATGCATGATGTAGGTTGCTATGCTGCAGGAAATGCACCTTACCAAATCTTAGGGTCTGGCCTTACAGAAAAGGTGGCTGGGGAGGGTGTACTGTACTACTTATTCTGCCTTTGCTCGTGGAGTGCTCCTTTGGATCCTACCAGGGATGCCCTTTCTTCCACACCTTACAATCCTCAATCCCGAGGGGTGTTATATTGTACTGGGAGGCAAATTTGAAGGCAGGGATCTGGCATTCATAAACTTGTATGCTCCTAACTTGGATCAGCCTACCTTTCCAATGACACCACATCGCCCTACTCTTCTTCCTTATCCTTTGGTGGTGGGAAGGGACTTTAACTGTATAGGTAACCCATCCTTAGACATGTCGCATCCCCCCTTCCCACATCATTGACATACACAGTGGCAAGGGCCTATTGGGATGGAGAAGGGGGTGGGACCTGGTTGATGTCTGGAGAAAGTATTATCCCCAACGTAGAGAATATTACTTTTATTCAGGGACACAAAACCTTTCTGTGCTGCTAGATGTACTCCTTTGCAGGAGTTCACTGCGCCAGAGGGTCCTACACATGGAATACCTTTACAAAACATACTCAGATCATAACCCTTTCATTCTCGCTTTCCAGTGGGATTCCACTAGGACACATATCCCGACCTAGCTAATGTCTGTAGAAATTCTTGAAGAACCTGTGTTTCACGAGTCATTGGAATCCATTATGTGAAAAGAAATTTAGCTAACGAAGGGACTGCTTCCTTTTCCATTGTGGAGTGGGAGGCATTTAAGGTGGTGGTCAGAGGCCATTTCGTGGTGACGGCAAAAGTGATTCAGGTGTGATTACTGAACTAAATCACTAGTCCGGAATGCATACTTGATCAATTGAAGAGGGAGAGCCCTGTGACCTTGCAGCCAATCAGAAGATATTGGAGGCAAAGGAGATACTTTTGGAACTCCTGGGAAGGCTAAGGGCAATGGCGTAGCAAGGGTGGGAGGAGGGGGCGGCTGCCGGTCTAGCTACGCCAATGGCTGAGGGGCAAGCTGCGGCTGCCAGCAAACATTGTCTCTTGTTTGAGCCTGTGGGACTCTGGCAGACATCAATGCAGACTACTGTGTCCTCCTCTATAGAGCTGTTCCCAGTCCTGAGCTCCAGGCAATGCATACATATGTTATGAACGCTTGGACCACATGGAGACCCATGGAGAGGGGGGCTTGTTTATAAGAGATGTGCGGTGCTAGTAAATCCCTGGCTCTGGGTGAGACACTTGGAACTGATGGTCTGCTGATATAATTTTAAGTTCAGTGAACTCTTGGCCCTCAGGTTAACTAAGATTTATAATGCTGTGTGGGATGGGGGAACTCTTTCTCCAACAATGCGGGAGGCCCCACTAATACCACTCTTAAAACCCAGGAGGGGGATCTGGTATCCTCCTATAGGCCTCTCTCCACCCTGAAAGTGGATTATAAAATCCTCAGAATAATATTGGTCACCAGACTACAGCCCCACTTGCAGGATATTGTGCACCCTGCTTAATCAGGATTTGTCCCGACTTGCAGGACCGAATTGAATATTAGACAATAAATACATACACTGTAGTCTCCCCCTTAACGAGCCCTATGGCATTGGGAATGGCTGTGGAAATCGAATAAGCCTTTGAATCCCCGGGTTTGGAATATTTATATA
The DNA here is from genome assembly GCF_964204655.1 of Triturus cristatus. Classification (NCBI taxonomy): domain Eukaryota; kingdom Metazoa; phylum Chordata; class Amphibia; order Caudata; family Salamandridae; genus Triturus; species Triturus cristatus. The sequence continues at coordinate 456,459,165 of NC_140592.1, read as the reverse complement.
TTGTCATGGCTTGCATGGGGCTTGGCAGAGGTTGCCTCGCCTGGACCAAACTTCTCGACACCGATCCCACCGGCCCGGTGAAGACGGGAGGCTTTATCTCTTACACCTCCGGTATTGAAAGAGACACCAGACAGAGCTGCCCTTTCTCCCCATAATTTTTTTCCCAATGCAGTTGAAATGCTCATCCTCACGTTCCAACAGGGCCACGCATACCCGGGTCTTCAGATGGATAATAAAACACTTTAAATTTCCTTTTATGCGGACGACCTTTTGCTTTATCTGCATGGGGAGCCGTTTGTCATGGAGGGTGCAATATAGGTGCTAACAGAGTTTGATGCTGTGCCAGGGGTAAATTTGTCTAAATCCAGGTATACCTGCATTGTGAGCCAGAAAGTGTGCTCGTCACATATTTCAGGAACTGGACAACTTACTACTGTTTTTGCTCTGGGACATGCGATGCCGTAGAATTTTCGTAACCAAACTTCGGCTTCCTACTCCAGAGGGTGGCTTGGCAGTCCCTCATTGTGAGCTATATTGTTCGGCAGCATAACATGATATGGTTGACTAAATGGAGAGTAGCAAGTTGGGGTTCCCCTCCTAAGAACAATATTGGCAGCAGCGGCTCCTCCGCTAAGGCAGAGGAGCGTCGCCCAACTGCTTTAAGAGCAGTGCAGAGAAAAAATAAAATGATAATAACGGAACATTATTATCATTGTATTTTTAGTATTGAAGTTGTAGCTAGGTTAGGTTAGGTAGGGGCCAGGCTGGGCTGCCGTGACCCAGAGGGAGGGAGAGTGGTTGGTGCACCATAAGTGCGCATGATGATTTATCCGGCTGTCTTAGGCCAGCCAAACCGTCATGCGCTCTTTACATGTTCTCCACTGGCTGTATTGCGCAGCTTGGGTGGAGAACATGCACAACACCCAGTCCCTCTCCGAGTTTCCGAACCACGGCGCTCAGACCAATCACAACACTGCTGTAAGGCAGCTTTGTGATTGGCTAGGGGAGTCTGGGAGCCTGTGTGCATCTTGGTTACTGCGTTGAAGGAGAGGCGGCGGCTGGCAAACTGCGACCAGCAGGTACATTTTCTTTATTTGTCTTCACCCATTTTATCTCTATTTTGCTGGTGGATCTGGGGACACAGCCTGGGGTTCTTGGTGAGCAAAGATAATGCAGATAGTAAAATATAACAGCTCTTTTGAAATCAGTTCAGCCAGTGTCAGAGAGTAGAACGTTCTAAAAACTTTCATGGGATGAGAGGGTAGCATTGTAATAATTCAACAAGAAAATATGTCCTTATTTTGAGGTATTCGTTGTGGGCCATGCAGCATTTTTGAAGCCTGCTCTTGTTGAAATCCATGAGCCAGTGATGCTACTTTGCAGCTAGATAACTATTATAACAGTTCCAAAGATGGAGTGGTGCACTACCAAGGTGATATTCTCAATAAATTATGTTGACTTGTTTTGTAGGATCAAATAAATCCTTTATTTTCAATGTCATCCGACAATACAAAGTTCCAGCCAACGTGTTTCGTTCATTAAGAAATGAACTTCTTCAGGGCTGAGGAAGAGTAATGCCAGGCGCCAACCTGCAGCACCCACTACTAAAACAAAATCAAATTCTGCGCACCACGGAAGCCGGCTGGGGGTCGTGTAACTAACTAACAAGCTAACTAGTTACGCGGTTTAATTGCAACCATGAGATATAGTGTGTCAAAAATGTCTGTTGGATCCTACATAAAGTAGAGTCTGGTATGGCAATTTGTGTACATGACTGAGTGACATACTGGAAATCAGGTCTTCTTGCATTTGTTCATTTGAAAGTGATGAATTGAGCAGATGGTGTGAGTCTGTTTCTTGTTGGTTTCTCTCAACATTAAAGTCTCCATTGCTAAAAGAAAACGCCCAGCATAGAGGCACTGAGCCTGTGTGTGGGCATGTTTTGCAAGCGGTGTAACTGCAGAAATGTTACATTTTGATACAGTGTCTCCAGTTATTTTTTAGGTCTTGGCCATACAGCGCAGAGACGAGTTTAGTCTGTGGGCTTCAACCCGCTCACAGGCTTCCCATTTGCTCGCTCCATTGTCTGCCTCTCAAATTCTTTGTCACCTATTGTCCCTGGCATGCATGGTCATTCCTTTTGTGTTCATCCTTCCCCCATTGCATGGACTAAGTACTTGTAATCATCCACTGTGCTTGTTTTTAAGACCATTTTTAGGACCTACTTTTTTCTTTTTTTTTCAGCACTTTACACAGAGCTCATGCTTTTACCAGCTTTGTCTTCTCCCACCCACCCTCATGCCCTTCCACGGATCACCCACTCCCTGTCACTTCTTTTCCCTTTGTTGCTGCTTTCTGTTTCCCCACCTCCTCCCTCCCACCTCTAATTGCTCCCTTGCACCTCCCCCAACATCTTTACTGCTTTAAACCCCCATTGTAGTTTATTTTGTTCTAGTGAGTGATGGTGTTCTGCCTTTAAATTTCCTGTTAGTATATAACTGACGTACTGATTGGAGCATTTATGCACAGTTGCTATTACTTGGAAAACTTGTAGTCTCAATTTATTTTCTGCACATGTGTATTAGGTGTGTACGTGTTGACACCATATGATGTGGTTGTTCTGCAATGTTATTTAGAGCTGGAAAATCAGACCTCAAGTGAATCAGGTATGCTTTATCACAGGGCATGTCAGAGCTTCTAAAGATACTGCTGTATTCCATAGCCACGTTTTTCCTGTGCAAGATGATTGAACTGTTTGTGTCTCACCTTGTTACTTCTCTTATCATAGGGTGGGACTCTGTTCAAATGTATCCCGTCTGGACACTTTCTTACTTTTTCCACATTCACTAGTGAAGTGTTTCCGTGTGCCATTGTTTCTTAACTGGAATTCCCTAAAAAAAAAGGAGCCAGGCAGAGTCTTGATGTCATAAAGGTCTGCCTGCACCTCAATGTCCTCGGTAAAAGTAGTCCTTTTAATGTGGTTGTCGTTTCGAGATATTTCCTCATGTTCACTACTGTAAGCCAGCCTAACTCTGTGATTCTTTCCATTTTTTTAGCGGTTTTATATAGCGCCCACAACACCCAAAGGTATTGGAGAGCTTTACATTTGCACCAATTCCTTTACACAAGGACACATTCATTTTTGTAGGCACAGGAAGATTAAGTCATTTATTTGCTCGGAATCAAGGATGATATGCCGAGGCCAAAACTCAAACCCGGTTCCCAGCTCCATAGTTGCCAGCTCTGGCCCATACACCACATCCTCTCCCAAGTGGATGCCACATCGTCTCCCTAGTCTTGGCCTCAGTGCCAGATTTTGTGATTATGGCCAAATCATTTAATCTTCCTGTGCCCGCCCGCATTTGCTGTTGGTTGCTCCTCCTGCCCGTCGCTGCTTGCTCGCTGAACTCCGCTGCCCAGATTGCCTCCTCCCCTGACTCTGCCTTTCACATTTTTTTTGTGCAGTTTTATATATCGCCAACACGAACCAAAGGTATTGGAGTGCTTTACATTAACACTAGTTACTTTCCACGAGGACACTGTAAACTTAGGCAAATCACTTACTCTCCTGTGGCAGCCTACATTTGCTGTTGGTTGCCTGTCAACCTCCTGCCTGTCGATGCTTGCCCATGCTGAACTGCCATTGCATAGATCCCCTCTTACTCCAGATTCCTACCTCCCCCGACTCTGCTTTTCAACGTTGTTTTTTTCATTCAGTTTTATGTGGCACAAACACCACCTGAAGGTATGGGAGTGCTTTACACAAGCACCAGTTACCTTTTTTGGTGCAGTTTTATATAGCGCCAAACACCACCCGAAGGTATTGGAGCACTTTAAATTAAAACCAGTCACTTAAAACAAGGACACGTTCATTTTTGTAGGCACAGCAAATTTAGGGGATTTGCTCAAAATCAAGGATGTTAAGCCATCGCTGAAACTCAAACCCGGTTTACCAGCTCTGTAGTCGGCAGCTCTGTCCCTTGCGCCACAGCCTCTCCTCAAAGGACACCATATCAGCCTTGGCCTCAGTTCCACATTTTGTGATCACGGTTAAATCACTTAATATCCCCTTTTATAAACAGAAATAGCATTGGCAAAGCCAGTAGTTTTCACTTGTGCAAAATCTATTGTTTTTATGTCTTGGATAGACAGAATATGCGCTGCTCGGCTAAACAGTGCATGCGCTGTCTCAAAGAAACATATTGTGTTCTATCTGTGGGCTTACAAGCCGTCCATCTCCTACCATTGGTAAACTTCAGCGTCGCTCTCATTTTCTCGGATACCATTCACCATGGCAGTCGGGCTTTATGCCCTCTTTTGTTTGGCCCTCCCATAGCGCATGGACAAGTACATATCTCTGCTCCCGGTTTACGCATCTATTTTGTCTTTGTTTTCAAGCACTCCATAAGAGTACTTGTGTTTTCAGGCCTTCTCCCTTGTACACACACCCACATACCACTAAAATGCATGCTGGTGTACATAATCAAATGCATTTCTTAAAAAGTTGCTAAAACATGAACACCACTTGTTTATTTATTTGCACTATCGCATGGTATTGGAGCGCTCGTCTTGCCATAGCGCAAACACGAGCCGATAGTATTGGAGTGCTTTAAGTGCTCACCAACTACATTCCACAATGATGCATTAATTTATTTTGCTGATCCTACTTCAATTAAGGTATTTATTTTCACCCTCTCATTATTGCTTCCTCCTACCTTCTCCCGTCATTGCTCGCCCATCTCCCCATCCCCCTCCTGCTTCCCTGCTTGACCCATCACCCCACTACCTCCCTCGTCGCTGCTGCTTTTCTTTTTTTTTTTTTTTATGATCCGACGGTATTGGAGCACTCGTTCTGTCCTATGTCTTACCATAGTCTCCCTTGTACACATGCCACTAAAATGCATGCACATGTACATAAACAAATGCATTCTTTAAACAGTTGTTAAAACATGAACAGGACTTGTTTATTTTTTGTGCACGATCCGATGGTATTGGAACGCTTGCTCCATCCTCCATCTTGCCATAGTTCTAACACCGGCCTATAGTAATGGAGTGCTGTAAGTGCTCACCAGTTACATTACACAATGACAGATTAGTTGTTGTATACAGGGAAGCGTAAGTGATTTGTCCAGCATCACAAACTGTTCAGCCATCCCGAGATTCGGACCTGGTTCGCCAGTTCCCCGATCGGCAGCCCTGGTCATTACGCCACAGCCTCGCTTCACTTTGAAGCACCCCAACTGTTTCTCACTATCAATTCCACATTTGTTTAGCAAGACCCCGTCAACACGGAACAAGCATTGGCAAATCCAATAGATCTCAGCAGTGTCCAAGCTATTGGCCTTGTAAATGTCAATGTCTTTTAGCCATGTTGTCTAGCAGCACATCTGCTGTTCAGCATGGCTGAAAGTCACTGAAAAAAGCGCTATGATGTGGCCAGCACAGGCCACGTCATAGCGTTTATTTGTGTTTGGAGGGGCAGGACAATAAACTCAACATGGGGGGGCGAAGAGACTCGGCATCCGCTCAGCATTCTGTGATTCTGGGTTTTCAGTGACTTTCAGCCATGCCGAACAGCAGATGTGCTGCTAGACAACATGGCTAAAAGACATTCACATTGACAAGGCCAATAGCTCGGGATTTGCTGAGACCTATTGGCTTTTCTAATGCTTAAGTTTTTTTTTTTTTTTTTGAACAGGCAGCAGTGATACAATAAATGATTTTATGACATACCTGTAGACAGTCTAACAAGCTGAATCAAATTTGTTCCATCAGTATCTGGTAATACACGCAATACAAACAAGCAAAAAGAAAGAAAAAGGTAAATAAAAAAGACGACATCGCATAACCATTAATTCCGGGGCGTATTCTGCCTGCAACCTTGGACCAAGATACCTGTCCATACATTCTCCATCAGGATCAGTAATTATTCCATCAATGGCCCCCAAATCTTTCGTACCCTTGCCATCCCGCTCCTACCCTTACATTTATACAATACCATCTCCAGGTTAAAAATGTGATAAAGTCTAGCATACCAGGCCTGATATGTTGGGGCATCAGCATCCTACCACCTAGAAATACGTAAGCGATAAATAGCAGTCGCCATAAAACAAAAGTAAACTGAACTATGATCTAACTGTAAGCTTTCATCAAAACCAAGTATCAACATAGTTGGAGTTAGAGATACAGATTGCCCCAGGTTTTGACATAGAAAGCATTCAATACCTTCCTTCAAACTATTCAATTTGCAACAATCCGCAAACATATGGCTTGTATCCGCTGGGCCCTGATCGCATCTGGGACACTTATTATTAACCCTTCTCCCCCATGCCCAAAGTTTAGCCGGAGTAAAATAAAGTCTAAACACTGTTTTAAATGTCTGGGCTTTAAGATTAGCAGTCAAAAAGTTTTTTTAGACAACTCGAGTGATCGGCTAATGTCTACGTCCGGGTTATTTAACTTACCTGCCCAAGCACTTTCTACTTTAAGGATATCGTCCATAGTGGCCTCCGTCAGCATTGTATAAACATCCTTAACTCGTTATTGTTTTTTCATCACATAGTCTAGTAAGGTAATTCCTGATAAGTTAATTGGTTGTGGAGCCAGACTACTTATGATCGACCTGATTTGTATATATTTAAATATCGTGCTAGAATCTACTCCATATCGTTCCTGAAGGTCCCCAAACGAGACCATCCCATTCAAATCTGTGATATCTCCTATATTTTTTATTCCTGCTTTTTCCCAAATTCTACCTATATTATCGTACAATATCGCCGGAAAGGCCGAAGAACGCCACAACAGTGAATATCTATTAATTCTGGGTATTTCCAAGTATTTACTAATCTTCCGCCATACATTCCAGGCTGCTCTAATAATCTTAAAGCGAGTTTTTTTATAATAACTACCTTCCAGCTGCCTTAAAACCAACCCCGGAGCTAATTTACCCATAGCAAGTTCATAGATACATGGTGGGATATCTTTATCCCCTTCTAAAAGACTAGTTACCCCGGCTGAATCCAGAGTCTGTGACCTAAATAAAATACTCATATGTTGCAGCATTACTGCCCAGAAGTAGTGCAGCATATTTGGTACTGCAAGGCCTCCCCGATGTAGTGGTAAGGACATATATTTTATTGACCTTCTAATTTTCCCACAGCCCCAAATAAATTGACAAAACATCTGCTCCAACTGTTTAAATAATACATTTTCCGGCTCTAATGGTATACATCGGAAGAGATAAAATATTTTAGGAAACATCGTCATTTAAATATTTGCTCTGCCAATAATCAATAGATGTAGATTATCCAATCTCTTCAGATCTCCCTTAATTTTTTTAACTAAAGGTGACAAGTTTATTTCCCATATTGTACCGACCTCGGCTGCGATAGTTTTCCCTAGATAAGTGGCTGACTCTGTCCGGCGTAAATCCTGAAACTGCGTATTTTTTGAGCATATGATTTGTGTTTTATCCGTGTTTAAACTATATCCTGATTGTTTCCCAAATTCAGCTACAAGCTTCTCAATCTGATCTATAGCGCCAAATGGATCCGTGGTGACCACAGCAACATCGTCTGCATAGGCTAAAAGTTTAGTATTATATCCAAGGGTCTCCACTGGTTTAATTGCTTGATGCCCCAATATAGACCTAATCAAAGGATCAATATAATGTGCAAATAATATAGGGGAGCACGGACAACCCTGCCGTGTCCCCCGGGTAATCCTAATCCTAGCCGACTCCCTCCCCATTAACTGTATTTTTGCATGTGCCGTATAATACATGGCCTGTATAGCTGTTAAAATCCGTGGGCCAAATCCCTTAAGTTTTTCCATAAGTACACCCATTCAACTTGATCAAAGGCTTTTTGGGCGTCCAGCAGAATCAACGACATTTGTATCCCAGTGGTTTCGGCGATATCAAATAATGAAATAGCTCTCCGGACATGATCCGTGGTACTTTTGCCTGGGATGAAGCCATGTTGCCAGGGACTCACAAGGGTCCCTATTACCTTAGATAATCTTAAGGCCAGTATCTTAGAATACAGTTTCTCATCTACGTTAATTAGTGATATTGGTCTATAAGCGGTGGGATCTTCCGGCTTCTTGGCCTTCTTCAAAAATAACACGATGTTCGTGTCCCGCCAGGATTGTGGTGGAACCCCCTTCTGTTGAACTGATAGAAACAAATCCAACAGTAACGGGGTCAATTCTGTTTGTAAAGCTCTGTATATTTCCATCGGGATCCCATCCGGGCCCGATGCTTTGCCTAGAGCCATTGTTTTTATGGCCTCAGAGACCTCACTCAACGAGATATCCGCCTCAAGCCCTAACAGCTGGGAATCTTCATTACCCAATGCTATCCCTATTCCATCCATTATCGGATCTCTAGATCTATAGAGGTCCTGATAGAAATCAGTAAGTACATTTAATATGCCTGTTAAGTCAGTAGCCATCATTCCATCTTTCCCTCTTAATTGTAGAATATTATTTGCCGTCGCCCTTTGCTTAATTCGCAATGCCAGATGTTTCCCAGTCATTTCCCCGTACTCATAATTCTCCCGTGTTGCCGTTTGAAACCTTTCCGCTGCCTTTTTATTATAAATTCCGTTGAGTTTGGCCTTTGTCCTGATTACTCTTAGCTCTAAGGCAATTTGTAACTCTATCTGTTTATATACTATGGCTTCCATGTGTTGTCTCTCATTCATACTCAGCTCCTCTATAAGAGTAAGTGCTTCCCCTCTCGATGGTTTCTGGTGGAATATCCCGAAGCTTGTGATTTCGCCCCTGAGCCCAGCTTTATATGCGTCCCAAACACTTTCTCTAGATATACTGTATCTATTAATTTTCGAAAAACTGTTTGGTCCATCCCCTAATATGTGCGATAAATCCTTCTGTAACTAACAATTTTTTGTCAAAAGACCACTTTAACATACCCTTAGTGTATGCCGGCTCGTCAATACTCATGGCTAGTGGGTTATGGTCCGACAACACTTTCGGGAGTCTTTTAATATCTGCTCCCTCGATGAGAGAGGCAGAGGCCAGGAAATAATCAAGTCTAACATACTTCCTATGCAGATATGAAAAATAGGTAAACCCTGGATCCTCTGCTTTCTTACAAGCCCACATATCTACCAGCCCGTGGCTATCAAGGAGAGCATTTATGGCTTTAAAAACCTGAGGTTTCCTCCCTATATAACCGGCCTTTCCCCATCCTCCGGTATCAACATGAATATTCAAATCCCCACATATAATTAATGGTGTTGGCCAGGACGCTAATTCAATCTCCAACTTTGTCCATAAATCCGTATCATCAACATTAGAACCATATACTGTACACATGGTAAATTAATTTGGTAAGGAAGCAATGGCCCACCGCCCCCATTTATCTGACTTAACACGGTCAATTGGTAACAATCGCTGAGAGACATGTATGGCCACCCCTCTCGTATTGGTAGACTGTGAGGAACAAGCAACCCGAGCGAACCCTGGGATAATATTAATCCCTCTTTTCTGCCATGGAATGTGTCTCTTGCTGACATATAATGTCTGCCCCTATTCCTCGCAACATTTCTCCGGCCCTATTTCTTTTGTCTCTATCGTTTAATCCACCAATATTAATTGTAGATATAGTTAGCCTACCCTTATTAACTTACCCTTGTTTGTTTCCTTACCACTCTTTTACAACCTTCTTCATACCCATAAAAACTTTCCAGCCACTTTTGACCCCTCCAAACAATAACTACTGCCGCTCTACTAGTACGTCTAACCTTCTGTCCAACTGCCTTGCTGTCCTGAAATTTCTGTTTTTTATCCCCCTTAACCACCCTTACCTTCCCACCCAGCACCCTGACCCAACCCGCCCAACCCCCTCCCTGTGAAATAAGGCAACAGACCTCTCTAGGTCTGTATGTAATGAGTGGTGATCCAAACCCTAGTGACGGCATTCAAAACATTTTATACTTTAATTCATAAATATAACTTTTTTAGGGAAAAAAAAGAACAAGAAAAAAGCGAAACAAAACATCAAACGAACAAAATCTGAATAATCCGATGAGATATCTTATCCTAGTTAGTATACATATTCGTATTGGTTGCCCAATCGGAATGCGAAGGAGAAAATTCAACCAAATTTAACCAAATATATTGGTTCACCCCTAGGTATTCAACAAAGCCCTAGCTTTAATTTCAGACACAAAAAATCGAGTTTGATCTTTCCAAATGATATTCAGTCGAGCCGGACTAAGAAGGAAAGCCTGTGCTCCTTTCTCTTGGAACTGGGAGATTAATTGTCGCAGACGCCATCGTCGCTCTACCGTAACGTGACAAAAGTCCGGTCTGGTGAAGAAGGAGAACCCATCAGTAGCCCACTGAGCTTCTGGTCTTGCTTTTTCAAATACATTGTGTCTCAACAAAAAGTTTCCAAAGTAAACCAGAAGTGCCCTAGGTTTGGCATCCGGGCGAGCCGGTTGTTGAATGTTGAATGGGACTCGATGCGCTCTCTGCACTTCTTGTGCCCAGTTCCAACCTGCCAGATCAGGAAAAGACTTCTCCAGAAGCTGGACCATAAAGAGGCGTGCATCTGACCCTTCCTTCCCCTCCGGGATCCCAAGAAAGCGTAAATTGTTCCTTCTTTGTCGATTTTCCCCTTCCTCCAATTTCCAGTGGATATCGATGAATTGTTCCTCATGCGCTGTAGTCAGACCTCTCACACCCGCTATATCATCCTCCAGCGCAGCCGTCCGTGTTTCCAGCTCCGTCATCCGATCACTAATATCGTTACAGGTTTTGGCGATTTTCCGAACCGCACCCTGAAGTTTTCGATTAGCATTTTGAGAACGTTTGCTTTCTAATCTGGCTTCTTCCCTGTGAGCCATTACACACTGTAATATGGACTCTAAAGTAGGAGAGGGTAACTGAGGTCCTTCCAAACCTTTAGCTTCATTACGCTGATTTCTACCCCCCATCAATTGATCTCCCATAGAGTAGTCCCATCTGAGATTCGATTGTTTGGCACTGCCCGCTCTCACAGACCGAGAGTGCGTCTTTCTGACAGAAGTCGCCCTACCCCTGACATCTGTGCCTGAAATACTATCCTCCTCAGTAGACTCTGAATTAGTCTCATGGCCAGAACCTAGACCAGACCAAGTAGCATCCGATAGTGAGAAAAAGTCATTAGCCTTGTTCGCTTCGGAGTCCAAATCCTTCTCTTTGCCTGCGCGCTGCCCCCCATGAGGCTTGTGGGGAACTTTAGGGGCAACCACCTTCACCCCTATAGACTGTGGCATTTGGTGCTGACCCCGTCCTTCCTCTTGTAGGCATGGGGCTTCCCCAGATACATCAATACGCCCTATACCAGCGCTTAGTCCAACTTGCATGGTATCTTCATTACCACCAATTACCTCCAGACTAATTGGCGGCCCCACATTTTCACCCTGGTTTGATGCTTCCCCTTGCCTCAGTGGCTGCTTACCCGTAGGGTTCTGTCCTTCTGCCAATTCTTCCTGTATCCAAACATTATAAGCAGGTAGTTCTCCTGCCGAAGCAGAGCCGACACTACTCCCAATCCCCCGGAACAAGTCGATGATCGAAGCGGGCCGCTGTGGCTGGGGGTGCTCCAAGACCCTCCCCTTCCCGTCTGGAGCGTTCTCCGGACGAGCTCGCTGCCGGCGCCCCTGAACTGTAGAGGGTGTTGATGAAGACTCCACCTGCTGCTGGGATTGCTGCGGGGGCTTGCCGGGGGCCGACTGCCCAGGTCCGGCTCTGGCCTCAACTCCTGATTTCTGGGGCATAGCGACCATAAGAGTATGCGATCGTTCTCCGCTGCTCCGGCGCTGCACCAGTTCCCGCAGCAAACTACGACAACTTGCAATCAGCACCTCCGCGAGCCTTGCCAACACCACTGCCCCTCGTCTGATTACTGGTGAGTACTGCTCCAAACTTGATAGAAATCTTGGGGTAGTAACTCCGTGCTGAAAATTCGCCATTCACCTAAATACGATTCTTCTTAACTCGCCATCACCAGAGTGGATCACCTGCGACGTGACCAGCACCTAGCTAGCACTCGGTCGCCATCTTGCCTTCCCCTTGTTACATTTTTAGTGCTGAAGTCTTTTGGTCCCGTCCTTATCCAGTAGACCACATATTAGCTATGGGTAATTGTATGGCAAAGCTGAGAAGTTGTATAATGAAAACATAATATTGATGTTACATAAATGAGCTGCCTTTGTTCTTTTGTAAGTAAACAAAGGCTTTGAGATCAGTGGATGTTGAGAACATCTTGCATTTATTTTCTGCTTTGCACATCTGTTTTTCATCAAAGCATGTGACAGACTCTAACTGCAGAGTTAGATATTTTGACAGGATATAGGGGAATCGTACAAGTGCAACATTAGAAACACCTCTTGAGCAGTAATGTTAATTTGTGTTTTTTACAGTTCATAGTACAGAAAAAGGAGATGTACTTTATATAATAAGATTATCCCCAGATTTTTCCACAGTTTTCTAAAACTAATTATATTTTGCTTAATATATTTTTTGATATTGCAGACTGTACATCCACTGTTTGTAAAAAATTATGCATGTCCGGCCCTTTTGATTAGTGGTTTTTACTTTATTTACTTTAGGAAATATGATAATGTTGAATGATCATAGTAATAATATAAAACTGCATGCTGTCCTATAGTTGCGAGTATCACCAGCAGGCCCTCTGAAATATTCATCTGAGGGCCAAAAATAGAATATCCAGCTGCATAGTGCACACAATATGTTTTATAGAAAGTCGTGCTTTGAGTTTGCAGTGTAACTGGCCAGGAGGTAAATGATCCTATCCACATTCAAAGGGAGCTGATGTACGATTCTGTCCACCATTGGGGAAACATAATTAAATGATTAATTCAGCTAAGTGGAGGGGGATATTTGTCAAGGAGTTATTCTACATCTGGAGATCCGCTTTCTGATTTAAGCAAATGACCCAGTTATTGGAGCACTGCTGTGCACAAGTCTTTACTGTTGCGGTTAGTTGTTGTTACTGGTAATTAGCATTTGCGTTGCGCACAATCTGCCATTATATGGCTTTGCATTGGTTTTCATTAGTCCAGGGTATGACTTTCTAAACATTTATATTGTAGATCAGAGTCTGGTTTAGTTTTGTGTAAGTGTGCAGTTAGTAGAGTACTGTTCACACTCATGAATCTTGAAGGGGCATTGTCTACTTCACTTATCATTCGGTGCCGTGGGTTTTGGCAGAACAGAGTTTTTCCATGCAGGTTCTCGGAGAATAGGCAAGTGCATCTAATAGCATTTAGGGCTTTAACCCTAGCCCCAATAGTTGGAGCACAGTGTTCATTTGTGAAATCCTTCCAGTCATTCTAAGAATGTAATGGTCTTTCTATGCTTTGGAGAAACCACGTGAACGGTTAACCTCACTACTAACCTCTCTGACCACATGCCATCCTTGACCTGGTAGCTGGTGGTCAGACCTATTCTGGTGTATCTCATAGATGCACAGTTAAAAAGAGGAAAGAGTTGGATCTGTTGGATTCACTTCTTCTCAGTGCGCCTTTCTTTACATGTATTGTAAATGTTGTGCTGTGGCTATGGAGTACTGTATCTTGCAAACCAAAGAAGAAATACCTTAAAAGCTTAAGTGTACGCTTGACTCAAACATTTCCCCAACCCATATATCCGCTTGAGTTCTTCTTTTAGTTGATCTTTTTCCTCTCAAATTCTAAGCTAGACTTTTTCTTTGCCTTCAGATTCCTCTCTGGGGTTGTTTGTTCCTCTTTGTGTCGCAGATGGGTAGAAAACAATTTGTGCACGTCTCAGCACTAGTAGGCTGACCCACACTGCTGGTGTCTCTGGTCTCTCAACATCCTGTCCACGCCTGTAGTTTGTGTTTCTTTCTACAAGAAACAGCTGGCTGTATCTAGGTGTGCTCACTTTGTCAATTTCGAAATGTTATTGTGAACAAGCAGAAAATATGTATATACCTTTCGCGTTTTTTTGTGTTTTTTTCTTTTTAAAAAGTTCTGCCACATTATACAATAGAACCAGCTAGACCCTCTTTCGCTGGGTATTATTTCAAGGTGCGTAGAGCCCCTTTCACTGGGCATGACTTCAAGGTGTATTAGAGGCCTTACACCTTTTGTCACCCACTTGATGTCCATAAATCCTAAGACTTTGCACAATCTAGAGGTGTTTCTTGGCGCATAACTTGTGAATGATGTAGGTCTGCAGTGGTCTCAAGCTCTGTTCTACATCATTGATGGTCTTTATTAATGTTCATGAACTCTATCATATCTCCACCTATGTGTAGATCCCAGGATATATGTTATAAAAACAAACACCTTTGCCTAAATATTTTAAATGTACACACATGATGGTACTAATTCTTCTTCTTTGTTATATGTGAAAATTCAGACAAGCAAGTGATCTGTTTAAGGCTTTTTATACTCTACCTTCTGAAAGGAGAAAGCCATTTGATAACTATGCACTTGCTTCACAGAGTGGTCATTTTACATTGTGAGTTTAAGTTGGGCAGAGTGCTTGAGAGTTCAGCTACAACATAGTTATTCCTCATATCTTTTTTCACTCCGGGGAGCAAGGATCATTGAACACTACGCTTTGCTCTTTTCAGTTTTTTAATTTCAACCATACTTGAAGATATTTTTTCCCTTGCTATAACAATTTAGATTGCACTTTATAAAAACATTTTCTGTAGAGGTAAAGTTTATTTTTCCAGGCTTTCTCTTCGGGTGGTTTATTTGTAAATCTTTCTGATACGCCGCCTCTGGTGGAGGAAAAAACAAGGTATCTGCACAACTTGTCTGGATGACATTTATCCAGCAGCTAAGTGTCCAGTCTGTTAGGAAATGTAATTTAGAAGTCTAATGATGACGGAAGGATTTTGCTAACAGTCATGCTGGGAAGTTTTGATAAAGCACTCCATATCACCTTTGCAGTGTGTTTTCTCTAAGTTGCTTTTTTCTACTGCAAGGCACTTCCAGTGGCTTACCTCAGAGACCTATGGTGGATGACCAGATCCTGGAATCAAACACGTGCCAGAAAGTTCCATAGGATTTTCACACAATCGTTTAATGTTTCCAACATTTATAATTCATGTATGCCAGAGAAAGTCAAATCCCTTTCAGTGCAGAATATCCAGCATGGCAGACCAGTTTCGTAATTGAGAGTGTTCTCTATAAAGACAGTTCTAGCCACCAAAATGATATAGTTCTTGAAACCAGTTGTTGGACTTGAATTTGTGACATTCTGAATTTTCACATTGTCTCATGTATAGCTGCAGAAGACCTCTACAAGTGTGGGGTTTCTCCTTGTTTACTGATGATAAAATCTGAGAGGTATTATTACAACCTAAGGAAAACACCCAAGATGTTTTAATATCTTATCTGGTGTTTTCAGAATAACACATGATCACTAGAATAACATTCCAGAAGCAACTTCCTCTTCAATTAGCATTAACATGACTGCGATTGGGGTTGGAGCTCACATAGATCACCTGACAAATCTATCATATTTCAAAGAAAATTCCTATCATAGTAACATGTTATGATCCAAAGGTTGTCCATATAGCTTTCAAGTCTTTTTATTGCTTTAGTAATAGTTATGAAAGTGATGGTGCAAACATTCAAAACACTAACATGTTCTCCTACCTAATTAAGCGGGGTGGAGCAAAGTATAGGACCATCCACAGTGAACCAAATAAAGCAGCAACTATATCTGCCGCAAGGCCTTCTGAACACAGTAGTCTGCTTGAGAAGTGGCATGGAACATGCTTTGTTTCTTTCCAACAGTACTTCATTCCAACAGCAACACACACATAATAATGAGACCTGTCCAGGTACTGTAACCCAACTCCAAGATGAATGCTTTTTTAAAGAGCTAGTCAAAGTGTTTGTTGGCTCCCCGCCCCATCATCACCCCCAAATCTATTTGCCCTTACTCAGGTTGGAAGAATCCAGATTAAAGAGGGTCCTGTTCCCTCTGACATGTTGTGAATATTCTGATATTGCTTTCAATACATCTTCCTATTTTCATTGGTGCTGTACATGAATTTTCTAGCTAGGCTGGATCTCCAATCCAGACAAGAAGAGCACCTCATGCATCACTGCCTTCCTTTGCTGAATTTGGCTGCCAGTCCTCTGAGGGCAACTGACCTCCTCCAAGATTTCCTAAGTCTTCGAATGGAAGTAATATTGTATATGATACCTGGACAAGAAGAGTTATTCTTATACATGCTATGCATTGATCCATTAAGTTTCAAATATCCTTTTTCAAAAACACTGTTTTGCCATTTCTGCACTGATAGATTTTTTTTCTGAGGGCATTAAAAACAAAGTCCACCCTTCCACAAGCACATCTTCTCATCTGGTTCTGAATGCAGTCCTTTCATGGTTGATGGACCCGCCTTTCAAAACATTGTATACATTTGATATACACAGTCTTTCCTGGAAAACAGTTCTCAGTTACCATGACATCAGTCTCAAGTGTTTGCTTGATGTAAAAAACACTAGACATTATTATGTAAATCCACCATAAAGAGTGTTACCAGAGGTAACTAGGTTGCTCATCATGGTGAGATGTCAAAAAGCAGTAGCTTGTTGGGACCTGCAGTGCGGAAGTAATTAAAGTCTTCCTTTTGTCAGTGGCATGTGGCAGATATCTTCAGTTATTCCATGTCTATTTAGGTGATGATAGGTGGTTTAATTGCTATAGACTGCTACAGTACTGAGTAATAGACATATCTCATAGCAGTTTTATCTTATGTGAGTTCAGGAGTATCAAACAGTATAAAGGAATGAATATTTAGGCTGTATAAGCTAAAGTCGACTGCCCGAGTGATGAGTATTATGGTATTAGTGGGCCAGGAGTGTTGTATATTGTATTGTAATTGTATGTATACAGTGCTTACTATCCCTGATGAGGCACAGAAAAACGTAATGGAGAGCAACACGCTGCTTCAAGACTAAAGGTTAATGCTGGGTTTTTCAGCAGTTTTGTTGGTTATTGGAACTGGACTTCTGCTCTTAAGGAGACCATTCCATGCATTTCCTCCAGTTTCTATGTAATGGATTAAATTAACAAGAATACATACCTTATTTTGTGGGGGATGGATATGTGAATCTATGCAAATTGTTGCTTATATTGGTATATGGGCTACAGGTGATTGGCTATTGTTAGATTGCAGAGGTATGACTTTTAAAAGGAGAGGTTGTGATCTTTGAAATGAGGTGTAGGCAATTTCCAGAAATACAATGATCTGGATTAAGGCAGACATGCATGTGATTTAGATTAAGCTGTGCTCAGAGAGGAGGCATGTAGAGGATGAAAAGTAAGAAGAGAATTATTTGGAAGAAAAGGAGAGGAAACAACTAAGAGCCTGATTTAGATCTTGGCGGACAGGTTGGTCCGTCGTGACAGATAGCCCGTCCGCTGAAATAATAGCCTATGGGATTCATATATCCGCGGACGGGATATCCATCACCGTTGTGGCGGAGTAACCCATCCACCAAGATTTAAATCAGGCCCTACATTTTTAAGTCAAGGTCAATTTTCATTGGATGATTATTTGAGATTGGATACAACAATCTGAGGATGTACAACTGTAGAAAGAAAAATTATTTGCATATGAGATAGTTTTTCATCAGGTACTTTTCATAAGCACTACAGTCCGGCGTACAGTCTTATCTCCTGAAAGGCAACCGCTAGATCATCACTTTAGCGAGGTCAGCTGATCAGCTCAAGAGCTAGAAGTATTAAGTAATGGCTGGATGTAGATATAGACAAATACTGAGCGGTTTAGGCTGCTCTCAAAGGCAGTCGTAACCTCACAATCATAGCAACATGATAGAGTATACTGGATAAATACTGCAAACATTGAAAAGGAGATTCTGCAAATGCTGGAGGAAATATCTAACCTGATAGAGATGGAGTTAAAGCCTTTGGGAAATGGTAAATATTCTTTAATATGGTCCAGTTTCAGAGATGGATAGTGTGGCAAAGCTCAGACTGAAAGTTTTGCCAGAACATCTCTTACTGCTGTTTCACTCACTACGCTTCTTGAATGCACCTCAGTGAAATATCAGAGTAGGCAGTACAGGCACGGTTGCATTATCAATGAATTATTACGTCTGGTTTCCATAGAAGTGGAGATGTGTCTGGAGGTGACAGAAACCCACAGGAGCTTGGAAAACAATTGGTCCTGTTTTGATGTTGGCATTAAAGAGGCTGGAGTCGGAGGTGGTAGGTCTGCAGTATATCTTCTTGATGTTAGATGGATGGGTTTGTAAAGGATGATGCACAGTGATTCATGATCACTCTCCCTTTGTTCAGGATCCCTACAGAGCTACAGCTTGCCTCCACTTGAGGCCAGTGTTTGTGCAAATACTGGCCCCACTTGGAGTCATTGCAGAAAAGCAGAGAACGAAAGTGACTTTGCATTCCAGGTTGTATCTCTAGTTGTGGAGTACAGTTAGGAAGGAACATCAAAAAATAGAGTCCATGAAATCTTTCCTTCAGGTTTCAGTAACATTTTATTTTTTTATTTTTTCAAATTTGCTGATTCTTCAACGAGTTGTTTCAATCGAAAATACAAAATCGATTTGTAGATCACAGTTGCATTTTCTATAGATCAACAGCCTTTCTGCCTACACGTTTCATCCTTCCCTTAGGACTTCATCAGGGCTTGTATTTTAGAGAGAAGAATTCTCTTCTTTTTCTAAACATCGAATACTTTGTGTCATAAATTTGCGGCGCGCAACAAGATATATTGAATTCCATCAATTCTTATTTCTCATAATTTCTTCAATACTCCTCTTTTCACTATGTTCAAAAGATAATCACTTGAAAATAATCAATTATTATTTTTCTGAAATCCTTCAGTCCTCTTCCTTTTACTAAGTTCAAAATCTTTCACTCTATCAATCTTATTTCACAGCGATCCTCTCTCCTGCCGCGGGCCCGATAAATCCCAAGCTTGATGAAGTCCTAAGGGAAGGACGAAACGCGTAGGCAGAAAGGCTGTTGATCTATAGAAAATGGAACTGTGATCTACAAATCGATTTTGTATTTTCGATTGAAGCAACTCGTTGAAGAATCAGCAAATTTGAAAAAAGAAAAAAAAAAAAAAGAAAAGGTTACTGAAACCTGAAGGAAAGATTTCATGGACTCTATTTTTTGATGTTCCTTCCTAACTGTACTCTTTTAGCGATTATGGTTTTGATGACCGTGAACCACAGGAAGTTGAGCATCTAACATTTTTCAATTGGGTGGTACTGTATGTGTTAGTTGCGCACATTGTGTTCCCTTACTGTCATTGTTCTCAGAGTCTTGTGTATCTCAAGTTGTGTTTGGCATCCCTTAAAATTTAGTGGATGCTTCAGACTCGAGGTCTCGCAGTTTAAACAGATCAAAAGGAAGTTAATGTATAGGATGTTAACTAAGAGACTCAATGGGAGCAGGCTGCCTGTGTTGAGTGGGGATTATTTCTTATTTTACTTTGTGTCACATTCTGTTCCATTATGGTGTGGGTGGTTCTTATGAAACGTACTCCAGTATGGGTTTCATTACCATAAACCTTGCCAGTGTGAAAATGCGAAATATCTCAGGTAGAGTGATGCTGAAGAAATCTCGCGCATGAACTGCATGAACTGCTGTTTGGCCCGGTATAGAGGCTTTCAGGAATAAATGCAAATGTGACATATTTCATATTCAGCTGTGCTATTCACCGTAAGAGGCTTATGAGCTATAGTATATAACACAGAAATTGGATGCCCTAATATCAATAGCTTTTTTTCTGCAGAACTTTATACAGCTCTTCTGACTTTTTCTGACTTTTTTTAGTAGCACAGCACACAACAGTGTTACTACCACTGAACCCAATGCGACTCAATTTCCAAACTTCAGAGTTGGCTTTTCTGTTTCAACAGCAAGCTTTCTTCTCACTGGACTACCCTGCCCACTCTGTGTGCTGTACTGTATTTGGTAATAACATTGATAGAAATGCTGCCGCTTGTACTTCTCCCTTTAAGAATAACAACAGCAACCATAATAATGTTACATAGTCTACCCCAACTTTATCCAAATGTACTGCATGCTTCACAAAGATAAAAGTAACTGTAGATGAAGGTATAACAGCATTGAAACCAATGACCACTAAATGATCACACATGGAACTTGCCCTCAACTGTGGCTTCTTATTGGTCCAGCAAACGTTCTACATCGTAGGCAACATTTGATCTCCCCGACTTCTCAAATTAAAAGAGAACATTTTATCAAGTAATTTTTCAGTGACTCACCTGCATTTCTTATCTCCATATCATGATTTGGTTGACACAGTTTATTGCAGTAGGTGTCAATTATCTGCTTGAGGTACGATTAACAAATCACCAGTAAATTTCAAATTCCTTCTTAAGGAATTACCTCTGTAAAGATTGTTTCAGACACACATCCAACAAAAACCTGCCTCCCAGAAAAAGTTCCCTTCTATCACTCCAACACTGAACATTCTCGGGCAAGGCAGCTTTCCAGAGAGTAGTGGAGCTCATTACATCTATCGTCTGCATAATAACTCTTGTAAGGCTTAACATATCAGACTGGATAATGGTGTTCAGATAACAGTCAGTTTGCAAATATTTCATCTGCACTCCTAGACATGGGTGAGAGCCAGACTTTTCACTGCGTGGAATAGGTCCATTTCTCAAGTTCTCGTCAACAGTTCGACCAATTAATGCTCACATCAAGTAGTGTTTTAGAGAATCTAATCATCAGTGGGCTTAAGAGGAGTAATTGCTGTACATCCAGAATTCTGACCCTCGGGATATCCCTGGTCTATTGCAGGATAAGTAAGGAGCAATGGCAAACAATCTGTATGGGTCTGGGTTTGTGTTGAGATTTGTTTAATAGGTATCTGATTGTGTAAAATAGGGTACATAACCATCTCGTTATGTTTTAAAATATTTTTCTTGAACTACCACATGAATATTCTATTATTTACTGAAAGAAAAACTCCTTAATATTCTTTGAAAACTAATGGATTTGTCTGCATATTAAACTTTTGTCGCAACCCATGTACCATGCCTATGTATGTAGGAAACTTCTTCAGTTCTAAACACTTTCTCAGTCATGGAAATTCTTTCCCTTTATCTGTCTACAAATCGCTACCCTCTCTAATTTTTAATATATTTACGTACGCTTCTTAAAAGGTTCAAGTGCCTGAACAAAGTTTGTTATTCTTGCTTTACACAACCAACATACAAATAAATCAAGTCAGTACACAAAACAGTCCATTCACCATATTCCGAGAGGCGTACAAATGCATTGTCCTTATCAGTCTACTAAATATATTGCTACTTTTGAGGGCTAAAGCTTACCTGTGTTTCTTTTTAATAGTGTTTTGAAGATCAGATGGCAAATTATTAATACAGCTCAAGGAAAGGATTGGACTGAAATTTGAAGATTGCGGAAAAATTGTGGCAGAACATCTCTTGAAATCAGTTGTACCACAATGATTTGAAATCTTCCAGTGGGCAGTGGACAGAAGTGCATTGGGATTCCAGAAAGAGGGATCAGCTGCTTTCACAATGATTGATCTGCTAAAAGAAGACATTGTTATTTCTCACTGTCCTTCTGCCTGTTGTTAGTGTACATGAGGCATTAAGTATTGGCATTTATAAATAATTGTTGCTAAGAACATTGTATTTCATTTGCTGTAAATGTCCTTTTACATAATATGACTGTACTATTTGTGAAAAGGTATTCTACTTTCGCTGTTGCACTTTATGTTCATAAAACCAGTGTATACCTTAGCAGTGTCAGATGCTCAGTTAATGTAAGTTGCACTAAGAACAGTTTAATAACATATTGGAAAAGCACTTAATTCAATCTCAAAATAGTTGCTTGCTTTCTGTTGTTGGTTTTAATTGAATTCAATTTTAATTATGGTTTCTCTCCTACACTGCTGGCACACAAGGTCACAGTACAACTGTTTGTATTGTTTCCTATTCTATTTTATTCATAGTGCAATGCAGCATGATCAATGCAACTAGACATGTGCTACTCAAGGCTAACCTGGGGAATTGTATGTCCACCTAGTTCTAGCCAGCACCTTGTTATTGCCAGTGGTGTGCAAAATAACTATGTGCCTGGCAGATATCTTGATCTATTGCCAGAAAAAGATCTTGGAAGGCTTTTCATAGAAAATGTTCTGTTAACACTGCTGAGACAGCTGTAATCTTATGCGGCCATTATATGAAGCTGTAAAATTCCTTGCTTGTCCAAGGAACCATTTTAGGTTCCGTTTGCAGTTACTAGAGGAAGTCTGAACACAGTAGGCCAGTTTCCCTAAGGTAAATCTGTACGCATACATTTCTTGGCGCAGATCTAAGTTCTGCCACTCTAAGATGGAGATTTATTTTCAGTATAGGCATATTTTCATTCATACTGATCTCCAGATCCCTCCCTCATTTACATTGAAGAGGTGGGAGTGGAGACATGCATGACTAAAAATATGCCCATAAATTGACTACTAGTAACGTTGTGGGCATATGTTAGGTGCACGATGATAAGCATAGTTCTAAGTGGAGATATCCTAGCTTATACAGAACTACAAATTGAAAAAAATCAGAAAACAGCCATCACCGGAGGAAAATCACACAAGCCTCACAACTATTAAGATTGGGAAACTTAAATGCAGCCCACACCCTGGCCTTGCCCTCTTCCTCATGTACTAAGTTAGAATTTGGACACCAGCTACAGCCTCCAGGATGCAGACCATCACACTTAGGAGAAAAAGGAAACTTCACTGAGAAGACAGTACTTACAGTAAAATTGGTAGTGGATCAGTAGAGGTAATTACATTAGCCACCTCTGCTCAACCTTTTTTTTTAAAGATCTTTTTATTGAAAATGTTATGATCACATCAACATCAGTTAGCAATAGTACTGTCTTACACCTTAGGATACATTCAAGAATTGTCTGTAGCCCCACATACCCACAACCTGCACTCCCCACTTGTTTCACTTTGTGGCTCTCCGATGACTTGTCGCACTCCCAATAGTAAAGTCAGAGTCCCTCTTGATCAGTCCCCTACATGAATTCCAACCACTCCATATTGTCTTCCATTTTCGGGGGCATCCCTTACCCTCATATCCCGGTTTTTCAGCTAACATGCACCACTCCATCCATGTCTCACTTTCATGCCTAGAGGTCCAGGATCTGTCTGGCACCCCATGCTTTCGCTACATTCCTCTTCGCCACCATCATGCCCAGTATCATCCATGTCCACTGGTCCTTGCCGATCCCCACTTCACCTCATATATTAAGAACACGTTGTTTGTCAGAGACCGTTAGTCTCCCTCCACTCTCCCTCCACTCTCCCTCACCAGACATTCTGTTGTGTGCAGATTTAGATTCCGTATATAGATTTCCCGATGTATGCCCTTATATAGGTACAATTCACATTGCCCTTATTTGGACATAGAAATCCGGCCCTTATTTAGACATTGTCCGTACAAACCAAATACAGGCATGGTCACCTACATCCGTCCATCCACGTCACAACGATTTCTTGGAAAAACAGACCCTTAAGCCTTCAGGAATTTCCCTCAGCTTGAATATTGATTTCTCCAAGAACTCATTAAGTATGCATGAACATCTATTCCTTAGGGGTTCATTCATGACGTTCCTCTGCCCGACTTTTACGTCAATACTGGCATTCCTAGACACATTCAAGGTATAAATATACCAGCACTTGCCCTGGCAAATTGCGGTTTCCGGAGGATTCGATCCAACCCAGACTACACGGTTCGCCACGGCAAGTTCGGAAGGAGATCGAGTTCCAGCCTGATGCACTGACCTGACGCTGTCATCCTCCTCGCAGAGAATCCAGCACCAGTGCTCTCTGACTTCCCTTGCAGGGCGTTAGACTATCGAGTCCAGAAAAGAGATTCCAACCTCTCTCATTCTAAGGTATGGAGCTGACTAGAACTTAGAGAAACTTTTGGCAACTCTTGGCTAAACTAAAATATAGCTAGCTGTACTTTAGAAACAGTACCTACTTCAAACCTCGTACTGCACTTAGTTTAGGTACACTGGGGTCAGACAATTTAGAAGCATCAGATGAGTATCACATTTTAGCTTATGTTATTTATGTATGTATTTTGATTAATATATGTCATAGCTACAAACCATGCTATTGCAGTATTATTTTATCTTACTGCTAACTTCGTACATATTGTACTTCACAGTCTGTCTTACAATTGTAGCAATTCATATCCCTTGCATGAGAAATCAGACTGTTCAATAAACCCTTTTATTGAAACGCCTGTCTCTCTATTTCTGTGCAGCTCTGTAGAAACAAAGCATGCACGATTGACTGAGTGAAACTGTTATCTATTGTTTCCACGATTCTGAGATTGTTCCGATTCTAAAAGGAAACAGAGTTGTCATGTTTATGCGGTTGTCAGAGACTAATCCCTTCTTGTTAATTTGAGAAGTTTCTAGTGACCTCTGAGTTAGCTGGCAAACACAAGTAATTAAGTGTAATATACTCGATAGAGACATACTGACCTATGTCAAATCTATAGTGTATGTTATTCCAATGCGCAGAGCCTATCGGGGATATAGGAAATACACTACAATTCCACAATGTTAGACCAGAAGTCCCTTATTATAGGGCAGTCCCAAAGGATATGGAAGAAGTATCCAGTTTGCCCACAATCTCATAAGCCCAGCTCAGTGGTAGCCCTCCCCATCTTAACCAAGGTCGTCAGGGATTGTATGAGTGGTGGAGGAAATAAACCTGCACCAATTTGAAACCTGATCGAATGGCTACCTCTCTTGGGGCACAAAGGGCCTCCTCCCATTCCCTGACGCCAAGACCTCCCAGCTCCCGGTCTCATTGTGCTCACAAGTACTGTAGGACATCAGGGGTATGGTTTACAATCTTTTTATATGTCAATGACATGACTTTCCTGGGCATGGATCACCCAACAACCTGTCCTCAAAGGGTAGGATTCTGCAAGCTCCGTACCCCTCAGCAACATTGTTCTAAGTGCATGCCGGGTTCTAAGTCGGGCAGGGGTGCGACATCTCCTAGAACACAGACATCCCCCCACTGTGGAAATACCAATGAGGTCCCACTTGGTTAACCTCAGTTGCCTCAAAAGGATACCTAGTATCTCCACATCTCAAAGTGGAGTTGATTACGTAACAGTGTTCTTCCACCCCAGGTATGCTGTAACTGCTTTCCAAAGTTTAACCAACACCTTGGTAGGGTCAGGAAAGTCGGTCAATTTCCTAACGCCATATAGAGCCTCTCTCTGGGTGCCCCCGACCACCCATAGCATATCTGTCCATTTGGAGCTCTGATTCCGTCTGTGGCAGGAACGCGCAGTCACTAACCGTGCTCAGCTGTGCCACCCAGTAATATTTCTTAATATCCAGCAGAGCAATGCCTCCATCATACCAACCTCTTGTAAGTTTGGGCAGTGCCATTCTTGCTGGGCCTCCATCTCACAGCAGCGATTGGACCTCCGCCTTGACCGCCTTAAATTTAGTCTTGGGGACCTTACACATGGTGTCCTGTAAAGTGTACAAGAAACATAGCAGTGACATTTTAAATAGTACTTCTCTGCCAGCACCTCACATCCCTTCTTAATTTGGCAAGTAGCGGGCCAGATTGCGCTTGAAGAAAATTTCCACATCAGGTGTAATGTATATCCTCGAGTAGCGGAAGCCAGTCCGCACCACGGTCGCTGCACAGCCCAGTGGCACCTGCGGAACATCACTCCAGAGCTGGTAGATTAAAGACTTGTGCCAGTTGAAAGTATATACGAAATATTTACTAAAATTAGTGATGATCTGCATCAACCTAGCCATCGTTAATTCTGGGTCGGCGACGTAAAGAAGCATGTCACACGCATACAGTGATATTCTATCTTCCCACGACCCCCCTCCCATTGCAACCCTCTGCCCAATGGATCCGGGCATATCCACAGTGCCATGGGCTCCAATGCCAGAGTAAAAATTATAGGGGACAGGGAAAACCCTGCCTGGTACCCTGCTGAAGTTTAACAACCTGGGAATACACCCCATTTACCTTGACCCTAGCCAGCAGACCACTGTAGAGTAGGGAAACCTAATACATGATTTGGGGGCTGAAGCCCAGTTTGGCCAACACTGCAAAAGCGTACCACTCAACCGTGTTGGATGCCATTCTGGCATCCAATGACAGCACCAGCGCTTTTTGCCTTCAGTTGCTCCTCTGACCCAGTACTCAATACAGGCGCTAGACAGTCTAGTGCTCCAGTGGGGCATAAATCTTTACGGATCCGTGTGGATTACTTTGAGCCGCGTCACCAGTACTTTAGCCAATATTTTGACCTCAGCATTCAACAATGATATAGGTGTATAGGAGGCGCAGTCTTCAGACGGCTTCCCCTCCTTGTATATTACCACTATGATGGCAAGTCTTTGGTCCCGTAGCAGAGATCTCTCCTTGTACATAGTAAAGAGGTATGGGGCAAGCTTAGTTGCCTTCATTCTGTAAAGCTCAATTGGCACTTTGTTCATACCCATTGCCACCAGCTTTCCCACTTCAGTGTCTGTCTCTAGGAACTCCAGATCCTCACCTGACAATCTACCTCTGTACAACCTTAGTGGAGAGGAGAAGGAGGCCATGATACTGAAGGTCACAGACACAGAATGGTTTAGGGGTGGAGAAAGACTGTGGGGATCTAAAAAAAATGGCAAAATTAGAGGAGGCGAGCAAAGTTTTCTAGGCTACAGGTGGCAAAGGCTCTGCCTGGTGGCAGACACAGATCCTGTCTCCACTCGCTTTCCCTCTACCCGCCCATTGACATTGATAAGCGTTCCAGGGAATTTTCGGGCCCGGTAAAATACTGCCAACTGGAGGTTGCTTCTGGCGTCTCCAAACTTGGTAGGGAGATGGATCTGACCTCCTGGAGCTTGAAGACCTCCTCCCGGGAGTCGCAAAACAGAGAACCAGGTCGATACGGTCAGTGCCTGCACACAAGTGGCTCCTCCACTTCTAGGGGAATGCTAACTGGTTGTCGAAGTGCTAGGCAGTCTTCCAAGCAATGGAGAAGGTGCACAGCTTTTGGATGAGCCGGGTCTTTGCAATTGTCGAGGTTCCAGCAGTTAGGCAGGGTTTTGCGCCAAGTTTGTGTTCAGTCCTCAGTTCTCATGGTGACTGCTCTTCTTTTGTCCTCTTCAGTTCCCAGGAAGTCAAATCTGTTTTCCTGGTGTCTGAGGGCCACCTAAATTCTCAATTTAAGGGCGTTCAGGGGAGTGTAGGATAGTAGCCAATGGGCTACTGACTCCTGGGGTCACCACACCCCCTATAGGACCACTTCCTGTGGGGAGTGGGCATAACCCTGCCCTAGAGTTCCTCATTTCACCACACCCAAAATGGTGGAATCCTTCTTTTCGTGTCCACTTCAGGTAGCCCACCTTAGGTGTGTGACTAACCTGACATTGTAACACGCCTCCTTGCATAGCTAATTTCCCACCTGTCCTAGTGCCAAATGAGCCCCAGGGCAGCGGGTGGCATCTCCTAGGACTGTTGGAAGCCAGGGTCTCATATCAAAGGCGGCAGGGGCTTTGAAGTCCTTTGCCTTGATATGCTACATTACGAGTCATTCTGCTAGAGATGGTATGAACAACTTCCTCTGGAGCAGGCATTGTGTCTGATATCAGAGAGCATGGGCTCTCACCAGCAGAGGATCACAATCTTGTCTGGGGTGGCAGGTTGAATGATACCAGTCAGCCAGCACACTAGACACTGGTAGGTTTTTCAGGGGGCACCTTTGTTATAATAAATCAAGTACTGGAAACATGGGGAGAGGATGTGGCTGAACGGGCTAGAGCGGTCAGTCTCACATCTGGGGAACTGGGTTCGAGTCTCGGCAATGGCGCTCAACATTCTGGGCAAATCACTTAATCTCCCCGTGCCTAACAAAAAATGAATGTGTCCTTGTGAAACGTAACTGGTACTCATGTAAAGCGCTCTGATACCCGATACCTTCGGGTCACGTTTGCGCTATAGAAAACTCGGGGGGGGAAAATACAGTACACGGTGTTTCGTACCAAACACCAGTATTGTCAGTGAAGCCATCATCTAGCTGGGTAACTCATGCTGATTAGTGCCCAGTGTCTTAAGATGGCTTCCCCGAGCACTTGCAATATCTAGTGATATGACTGGACATCACAGATATGCAGATATGTCCTCACATAGACTATAATGTACTCTTCCTTAGGGCTCTAAGACCTGTTGTAGGGGTGACTTATAGTACATGCTGTGCACTTTGGAATGGCACAGGGTGAGTGTGCCATGTCATGTTTTAAGAATGGTTGGACCATTTCATACAGTCTGCACTGACAGTCTGCATGTCATTTGTGGGTGGGTCCTTTAGGGTGGCATAAGTCATGCTATATCCCTTATGGACCCTCTTTAGTAACAATTACCTAGGTACCAGGGCTACCATTTACTAGGGACTTATAGAGGTGCTAAAGCCACAGCTACTACTACAGTGCTGACACAGAAAGATCAGACTTCTATCAGGAAACAGAACCAAGTGGTTGCACAGATGCCACAAGACCCAGACCTGCTGCTACATTTCCCCCCAAAATCCTTACTTCTGAGAAGCTTGTCATAAGATTTTCACGAACTTCAGTAAAGAAAAATCTTCACACCATATATTTCCAAAGATGAACGCGAGACTATATATGATCTCAAAACCAATACATCTCTGATAATCAAACCAGCTGACAAAGGGAGCGGCATAGTATTACAGGAAAGAGATACCTATAAGTCAGATCGCCAGTTATCTAATTAGGATCATTATGTAAGAATAAATAATGAGCACCTCAGTGATATCCAGGTGGAAATGATTAAACTCACAACAATTGCTAAAGAAGAGGGGATCACCAGCCAAAATGAATTCCTTTTCCTGAATATAAAGAACCCTTGTCCCACTGTGATTTTACACCTTGCTAAAAGTGCACAAAACACATCCAGTCACTTGGCCAGACCCATTGCATCTAGGTGTGGTTCTATACTGAAAATCATAGGACAATATATAGATGTCTTTATAACACATTTTACTCCCTCAACACTTTGATACATACAGTACACTATGGCTTTTATTGAATTAATTGAGGAAATGTCTTTCTCACAATCAGAATGTCCTTTAGTAACCATTGAGATTGAGTCACTATACACTAAACATACCACAACAGGAAGGAATCCGGGACACTGGTGAAAACGAGTTCCCCAGCTACATGATGGCTTCACTGAAAATAGGGATGATTGGTATCCATCATATCATATTGGTAAACCCACACTGATGCCATTGTTGGATTTACAAATACATACACCCAGAGGGCACCTTAGAGGTACCCCCTGAAAACTACCAGCCTCTGGTGTGCTTGCTGTTTTCTGCCAGCCTGCCACCCGAGATGCTGTTCTAACCTCCTAGGATGAGAGCCTTTGCTCTCAGGAGACCCAGAACAAAAGTCTGTTCGGGAAGAGGGTGTAACACCACCTCCCACAGGATGACGTGCTGATTAGCCTGGGCAGGCGAACTTCAAAGAGGCTGCCGCTTTTGGAATGCAAATCTGGCTCCCTCAAAGGAGAGGGAGCCACCCCCCTGTCTAGAGCCCCCTTGGCACCTGGACAGTCTGGAAAATTATCTAGTCAGGTAGGTGTGCCACATCCAGGCTCATACCACCCCACCCAGAAGTAGCCATCTTTTTGCTAACATACTTATGAATTCTGGGACAGGGTTATGCCACATCCCAAAGGAAGTGGTCATATAGGGGGCGTAGTGACCCCAAAGGTCAGAAGCCCATTGGCTACTACCCTACACTCCCCCAACACCCCTAAATTCAGTATTTAGGGGAGTCCCTGGCACCAGAGAAGCAGATCCTGGCGAACTAAGAAGAGAGACGACACTGAAGAGCTGCAAAAGTAGAGAGGAGAGTAGAAGCACCTGACCTGATACCAGCCCCCCAGCCTGTCTGCATCCCTGGTCGAAAACTGTGCCAAAGACTGCTCTTTCTATAGCTGTTGACTCCAGAAATCTGGGAAGACTGCCTGCCTTCGAAAAAAACTCAAGTCCTCTCATAAGCAGCGGACCTGTTCTAAAGAATTCCCAAAAGAGAAGACTTGGAGGACTCCTGAACTGCCAAAAATGACACCCAAAGCCACCACTGCACCTATTGCCTCCAGCCCGAGTTGAAGAGGGCCACCAGTGCCAACAAGGCTCCCCAGCTCTCCAGAGCTCGAGTTCATCGTGGTTTCACCCCTCCTGGACTCACAACGTTGCTTGCAGCCTCTGCACGCAGGCCTCCTCAACCACAATGCTCCAGTAAGGAAAAACCTGATGTCTAAAAATACCCCTGCACCCATCGCCCCAAAGTCTTGGAGAAGATAACCAAAGGTGTCCCCATGTCGTCGAGCATCACAAGGCCTGAGCCCACTTGCTGGTCAGCCCGACTGGCTTCCTAGCCAGAACCTGCAGCCTCTTTTTACAGTGACTGATCCCCATTGAAACACATTGGGCTCCAGACGCTGAGTTGCACCCTGCACCCGGCCGCCCTCTTGCCGCTGATGGTGGACTGCTGGTGCTGCCTTGGACCTTGCCCACCACTCACCTTAACTCCTGGAGATTGGCCCTGTAAGACACTGTACTGTAAATGTTTGCAGCACTTGTTCTTCTTTCCATAGGATAACATTGCAGAACTCAGAAATTGCACTGTCAACTTTTTAAAATGAAAATAATTAATATTTAAAAACGTACTTACCTGGATGATTTTTCTCTGATGCCAAAACATATATAAAGGTACTTGGTATTTTTATAAATTGGTGTGTTTACTTATTAAT
Organism: Triturus cristatus; assembly: GCF_964204655.1. NCBI lineage: Eukaryota > Metazoa > Chordata > Amphibia > Caudata > Salamandridae > Triturus > Triturus cristatus. Next base: position 456,428,243 of record NC_140592.1, on the reverse strand, counting down.
CATTGTGTGTATTTTCAAATGTCTTGCCCTCCTCTGTGTTAAGCCTAAGACTGTTCAACCACACTACCCCCTAATAGAGCACTTTGGGATTGCATGGCAAGCTCCTGTCTATTAGTAAGGGAACCCCTGGACTCTTAACACGGTATACTGGCTCCCTGTTCGTGAGAGAGTCAACTTCAAGGCCATGTGCATTACCCACAAGATGTTAACATGGAATGGTACTGCGATCAATCACTCATTGGTCCAGCCTTACATTGCGAATAGAAGGCTGCTCTTAGACGATCTATGCCTGGCCATTGTTCCCAGGATTAAAAGAGCCAGACGTGGCGGTCGCCTATTCTCTTAGAATGCCGCTATGCTGTGGAATACTCTCCCCATCAGCCTACGTAGGGAACCCAGCCATCTAGCCTTTCGGAAATTATTGAAGACCTGGCTTTTCCCCTAAGTGTGCTGCAACACGCTTCTCTGTTACTGCCATAGCGCTGGGCTGCCCATGGGTAGCTATGTGCTCAACAAATACTGTCTCATTATATAGGATAATTGATATCACATAAAGAGCCAGCTTCCTACACTGTATATTGGGCAAACCACCCCAAAAATTTAGAATATGTATTTGTCAACATCGGAGTCGTATCTCCTGCAATGTCCCCAATGCCCCCCTGGTAGAACATTTAATTGCTGAAGGCCATACCGAGAATGACAAGATGGCAGGTGATCAGTGTTGCAAAATTACCTGAAAGAGATTACAATTTGGAGCAGCTACTCACTGAGGAGGAATTAAAATGGGTCCTCATAATGGACACGATGAGGACCGGCTTGAACCGGCAAAAAGAATGGATTAGCGTATCTGAAAGAGAGTTCTAGCCACAGATTCCTTACCTTGGAATTATCCCCAATCATCCGACTGGATCCATATTTTTTTGTGAGTAGTACCCCTACATGTCGGTAGGTGGAGTTGTTCAGCTCTGTATGGCATCGTCCATTTTGGAAGTCACGTGAGCGGCGCCTATATAGGCGACACCCCAGTGCGCTAATGTCATTTCTTTTCTTTCTGTGCCAATCAGCTCAGATCCAGGAAGAGCTACCTTCAGTCACTTTTTGCTGTCTTTTTTTCAACTTTTTGTCGAAGCTTTTTGAGGCTTGTCTCCTGGTGTGGCAGGGATGTCAATAAGGAAGGCTGGATTCAAGCCCTGCGGCGCCTGTCACTACTGTCAAATCTGGTTGGGGAAGGGAGAGGAGTCTGCCTCTGGCCCAATTGCGGTTCGTTAGCCACCACTGCAGATCTTTTGCAGTTCCCTCAGAGATCTGGACCATGTCGGAGAGATTCCCCTGACGTTGTGCCCACTGGAACTTCAGGTCCCACTGCAGAGCCCGCATATGCCAGTGGGAATGTGACACAAGGATGCAAGAGGCCATGTGGCCCAATAGCCTCAGAGTTAGTCTCACCGAAACCCAGGATAGAGGTTGAAACATCAGTATCATACCCTGAATATTCAGGACTCGCCCTTCAGGATGATAAGCCCGAAACTGCACTGTGTCCAGAACAGCTCAGATGAAAAGGAGCATCTAAGAAGGGGTCAGATGCGACTTCAGCACATTTATAGTGAACCCCAGTGAGTGCAGAAAGTCTGCTGTAGTGTGGAGGTGGGAGAGAACCGTCTTCAACAGCCAGTCATCAAAATAGGGGAGACTGGCACCCCTGATCTCCGCAGAGGAGCTGCAACCACTGCTGTTACCTGTCCATTCATCTCCCAATCCTATTCTGCCTGTAGTGCCAGGTCTGGCGGAAATGGCAGAAAAGAATCTTCTCACAGCAGCTGTGGCAAAAGTGGGTATTCCTCTACCACAAAAAAACATCCTCTGGAAAATAATCCAGCCTTCCTGCATGCAGAAGCGGGCGCCATAAACAAAGGGTGGGGGGGTGAAAAATCCAATATATAAAAAAAAAAAAAAAACTTACCTTTTGACGCCGACCGCCTCCAGTGTTGTGTCTCGTCCCACTGCCTAGCCTCTTCCTGCGTGGTCCCAGCAGCCCCTGGGACAGGCTTGGTCAGAGCTGGCAGGAAAGATGCCCTGCTCAGACCAGGGAGTCTGTGGGTTTCACCAGCCCAGCTGCTCAATGCAGCGGGGCTGGAGAAAACCTAAGTGCGCATGTGTGTTTTGGTCGGCCTGAGATGGCCGGCCAAACACACAAGAGCACTTAGGGAGTGGAGAGCACCAGCACTCCTCATCCCTTCTCCCATGCTTCGGCCCCTCCCAACATCACTGGCTAAGAGCCAGCAGATCTAAAATAAAATGATGCAAGAACATCGTTTTATTTTACATTTGTTGGCTCTGAGCCAGGCAGCGGGGCAATGCTACTCCGCCATTGCGGAGGAGCCGCTGGTGCAGTTCGGGTTGCTCAATTCCCCTCTACTTCCACGGACAGAATGATTTCTCAGTCACACACACACACACACATCATACGCTGGTAGGGCCCATAACACCAACATTCATTCTATCAACCTATCCGTGCCTACAAAGGGACATCAGTCCCGAACCACACTGATTTTCCTTGATGGAAGAACCACTTTTCCTGAATCACCCTAACGACTCCTCCATCAAATAGGTCGATCGAATCATTTAGTTGTTTATTAGTTCAATGATACCTTAACACTTAAAATTTATTAGTAAACATTTCAATAAAATAATCACCCGACACATTAATTCAAATAATGATTTTCTTTTATCTAATTTAAATGCAGGTTAAATCTTAATAATGCAATATCATCTTTTGTCATATTTACCTATTCTGGCTAATTGTCGTTTTCTAAGTCAGAATCTGGTCCTCAGTAAAATCGTCAGAGTTCTTGATCTATCAAGTAGAGTCACCGTCCTCTCCGTCAGCATAACATCAGGATACTGGAAATTACGTTCAAGAAGGAAGTGGCGCTTACCTCTCTAGTCTACCAATATTTATTCTAAAATTTACATATTAAATGTTACATTTCTCATTTCTCAGTAATGTGATTGGCTGAATTCAAATACATCTCGGCACATCAGGAAACATTTTCAATTCTTCCCATGCGGTAAAAGTCTCAAAGCGAATGTATGGGAACGAGTAATCCGTGGTCCTAAATGTATCAGTACGTTGAGAACAGGTCAGGTTCAACAGTTCATATTCTCGATTGTAACATTTTTCTTCACGTTCAGGGGCATTGGCACCTCGCCTAGGGTAGTCTTCATGGGCATGGTCTGACAGGTCACACAGGGGACACGGTCGAACTCAGTGCAGGCGCCTTTCTCCATTGTTCAAATGGTGAAGTAATGTACTTTAGTAAGGCTTCAGTCGGCGGCCATCTTTTGGTAGGCCAGAATAGTCAACTTAAGCAAAGAAACACAAAATCGTAATTAATACATGGAAATTATTAAAACAGTGTTCTTCCCTTGCTAATACCCTTATGTGTGTGCATTTATCTAGCCATATGCAACATCCAAAGCCATTAATGCTGGTTTATTAAAGCGCAAATCACAATAACTTTACTCAAGCAACGTTTATCATTTTAATATGCATACAGACTTAGTTCACCTATTATTTTAGCCATGCTGATGCATTCTCACGTGTATTCTTCCTGTTAATAAGGTTGGTTTAGTACTTTTACATCACACTATTAATTATTATAATTATTCATTAGTCATTTTAATATAAACATATATAAATGGATTGGGTATATAAAAAGAAAAAATTTTACCCGCTCCATCACTGCCACTGCCTGCATGTTGACCCAAAAGACTCATTGTGTTTGCTAAGTGTCAAAAACATCCTTCACTACTGGAAACCTCTGCTTCTCTGAATGTACAATTTATATAGAACAGCCTCGACACCAATTAAACCAGCAAGTGTTCCAGCTCTCCTGGGACCATATGATCCCGCTATATGCGGGACAGTGTAGAAGTTTGCAGATACACGTCCAAAGTATTGAAAGCAAAACTTTCAGGAACTAGTGCGAAAAGGGTTGTTGTTATCCAACCACACTCAGCAGAATTAGCGATTTTAGGCATTTGCAATGAGATTATCCTGCAAAAGACACCTTGGCTTTAACTTGCAGCCGTAAGTCCAGATACTCTGCTAATGATTTTATTTGATAGAGACTTCTAGTTGCAGATTCCTTGCCTTAGAATTATCCCCAGGCGTCAGACTGGTTCCAGAACTTTTTGTGATCAGTACCTCTGCACGCCGGTAGTGGCATCATTTGGTTTTGTGTGGCATTGTTCTCAACGTCTGCGCTGGAAAAGGAAATCCGCGTTACCTACTCCACCCCAGCTTGCTGACGTCAATTCTTTTCTTTACGTTCCTGTCAGCCACCCCCAGTGATTTTTTGACTGACCTTTTTTTTTTTTACTTTTGTTGAAGTTTTGTTTGAGATTTTTCTCCTGGTGTGGCAGCGATGTCCACAAGGAATGCTGGCTTCAAGCCCTGTGGGTGGCACCTGTCACCAGTAAATGTCAGTGACGGACCTGCACCTTGTCTACCTCTGTTGTCTTGAGCGCGACAACGATGCCAAGACTTGCGTCAACTGTCACGCCATGCACCCCAAGGTCTTGAGGGAGTGATCCCTCAAGCTCCTTGCTGCTCGATGTCCGATGCCGCAACAGTGTCGATCCCAGTTGATAGGAAGGTCATGAGATAGGTCACAGAGCCATTGATCTTCATCACATCCGAAGTTGTCCTCTGGACAAGAATAAAAAAGAGTAAAAAAAAAAGAGTAATAAAAAAGAGTAAGAAGTTGAAGAGGTCTTTGACTTAGCCCCGTCTGTCAAAGTAATCCGATGAGACAAGGGAGCGTTGTCACTTAAGGCTTGACTGTGCAGTTGAGACCACATCTGGGCTGTTTCCGTGCCTCGCCCAGTTTCCGGGGGCTGGAACAACCCCCATCCAGTTTGAGAGTTTTATGATGCCATTCACCTCATAGTTGGGTGGCCTGTCCCCAGTGGAGGGCATTTGGGAGGGGCACCTACTGGTTACCTGCTGGAGGGTCCACCCCGGCACCAGTCATGCCACTTGGATGCCTAGATGGATCCAGACTGGCGCCAGTCGTACCACCTCAATCTTCCCCGACGCCATGCCAGATGTTCATGCTTCCGCTGCTGGCGGTGCCAACCGATTCTCATCCCTGATTCCAACACAGTACCCAATATCACCTCGAACCATACCCCCCAGGCTGGAGCCTGAGCCTTATTCCTATGTACTGGGACTTGGGGAAGATTGGGAGGGCCCACTGGACCTTGAAAAATCTCCAATCCCTAGACCCCAACATGGGCTGGTGTGAGAAATTGGTGAATGCCAGTGGTCTGGACAGCTCCACCGATACTGGCATGGTCTCTCCTCCTACCGTGGCGACAGAGGAGGGAGCCTTTTTAGCTCTGTTGGTGAGTTAACGAACAGAAACTGGGTCAGTGGTAGACCTCTCTTCCTGTTCCAGCCAGATCTTACAGTAGTGACAGATGCATCACTCCTGGGATGGGGCGGTCATCTGGAAAAGGTGGAGATCTGAGCCTTTGGTTTCCTACTGGAGATCCGGGTGATCCAGCTGACATTGAAACCATTTCTATCCTCCATCAAGGGGAGGCTAGTGCAGGTGTTCACAGACAACACCACAGCCATGTGGTACTGCAACAAACAGGGCGGGTGGTGTAGAGGACCCTCTGTCAAGATGCCCTGGGCTTCTGTACGTGGCTGGAACATCAGGGCATATCTCTGGTGGTTCAAACCCTGGTGGACTCCCTGAACGCCAGGGCAGACAAACTCAGCCGAAGATGCCTAGTGTATCATGAATGGCATCTCCATCCAGCGGTGGTGCAAGGTCTCTTTCAGCACTAGGAGAGCCTTGATTAGATTTGTTCACCAACTCTTAGAACACTCAATATCAGCACTTCTGCTCGCTGGAGTTTCCAAGGCAGCTCTTGCTCTGAGACACTTTTTGTCTCGAATGGAGCTCAAGCCTTCTGCATGCCTTTCCGCACATACATCTCTTGCCCAGAGTTCTCAGAAAGATCAGGAATGACTGGGCACAATTCATCCTTGTGGCCCCAGACTGGGCTCGGAGACTTTGATATTCCAAGCTGTTGAGCACAATCATCGGTCCTCCGATCAGGCTGCGTCTTTGGGAGGATGCCCCGTCACTGCAGCAGGGGATGGTTCTCCACCCAAACCTGTCAACTTTCCGTCTTCATGCGTGGAGATTGAACAGTGACAGTTGATAGCTTTCGACCTTCCGCCTGAAGTCTGCAATGTTATCTTGGCAGCGAGGTGTCTCGCCAACATGATGATGTGCACATGCTGCCGGAGCAAGTTTTGTGGCATGGTGTGCAGACATGCAAGTTGACCCCTAGCTGCTACCCCTCCCAGGGCCTTCTATTTATTCTTCCTCTTGCCCAGCAGGGCTTTGCTTTGGGCGCCTTAAATGGCTTTCTTTCTGCCATCTCAGCCTTTCTGCTGTTGCTAGATCAGCCATCTACGTTCAAATCCCTTGTTGTAAATAGGTTTATGAAAGGTCTTCAACATGTGTTTCAACCATCACTCTTCATCATGCCTCAGTGGGGCCTCAATCTAGTACTCAACTTTCTGACATTCGGTCCTTTGGAGCCGCTACACAACTGTCCTCTCAGGCTCCCTACCATCAACACAGCCTTCCTAGTGGTAATAACATCTGCCTGGAGGGTCAATGAGCTCCAGACTTTGTTATCTAAGATCTCCATACCTAAACATCTTCCCAGACAAGCTGGTTCTTCGCACTAGAGCTTTCTTTCTGCCAAAAGTTGCCATTCCCTTTAATGTAGGCCAGTCCATCATCCTGCCTACCTTTCATGCTTTGCCACATCCCTTTAAGGAAGAGGAGCGACTCCACCGACTGAACCCAAAAAGAGCATTTTTGTTCTACCTTGACTGCATGAGAGTTCCCAGTAGACGGCCAACTCTTCGTGGAGTAAGTCAGAGCGAAGAAGGCGGAAGTCTGTGCAGAAACAGACCATCGCCGGATGAATCGTCTCTGCATTCAAATCTGCTATGCACTGGCCGAGAAGCAACTCCCTGAGGGTGTGTGTACTCATTCCACAAGAGCTAATGCTGTGACCACTGCATTAGCATACAAAGTTCTGGTCCTGGATATCTGCTAGGCAGCAACGTGTGCCTCCCAGCACCTGTTCACCAAACACTACTGCCTGGATGGTCAGGTCCATCGGGACGGACACTTACCTTCAATAATGCCTTATCTGGTAGAGACTCTATCTAGCTGCAGATTCCTTACCAACCCACCCATTCTCCTCACTCTGGAAACACATTTCTAAGGTCAAGGTTGAACGTTGCGAAAAGAAACTGATGTCAGAGCGCCGGGGTGATGCGCCTCTACAGACACTATGCACGTCCGGCACAGATGACGCAATGTGGAGCCGAACGATGCCACCACCAACCTGCATGCGGGGTAATGCTCGTGAAAAAAATATTGGTTCAGTCTGACACCTGTGGCTAATGCCAAGGTACGGAATCTGTGGCTAGATAGAGTCTCTATCAGATACGTTGTTACCAAAGGTAAGTAACTTGTTCAAATCTGCCATTGACTGATAACATCCTGTTCAGTCAGCACACAGAGGACGAGATGCTCCACGTGAAGACGAAGGTGGAAATCCTAAAAGCGGTAGATCTAGAAGAACACAAAAGAGTCTACAAAACAAGTTACCAGTAAAAGACCTTTATTACAACAGACCTATGGTTCATTTCCCTTTTTGGCAATAGCATCAGCGTGAACTGTAGCAGCAACATCAACACTGTAAGTACCATCCGAGACATGGTTCCAAGTCTGCAGTGCAAAATTAGCCTACAAACTCAGCTGAAATACCATTGTACAAGTCTCAGCAACAACTTTCTTATCCCCATCAAGCCATCCTCCACTACTGTTGGGGTGTGTGTTTAGCTCAACATCTGCGAGAGTGTCAAAAATGACAGGTGGGTGCTAGAAAACCTTGTTGATGCTAAGGAGGAGAGTATTATAACCTGTCCCCACAAAGAACTTAAAGTACAAACCAGATTTGCGGACTTAGCTTTACTCCTTGCCAAACGGCGTATCATTAAGAGGTGGAAATCCCAAGGTCCCCTACAATACTTAGTTGGAAAGATGAAGTAGAGAGGTGGGGTCTGGCGGAGAGTGTGGCGATCCGCAGGGAAGAGAAAAGAGGTCTGAGGAAGGAACCGATCGCTATGAGTTGGGACCAACTGTTGGAATCTTTCAAATCATTCGACATCCTGATGTTGGAGACGTTAAACCTAGGGGCTCCATTGTTGTAGATCAACAGTCATATAAGTGAACTTTTGTTATTTAGCCTTGACTTGCACCTGATAAGAGTACTCATTCTGGCACTAGGCAATGCCTGCCTTCGAAAACAACTCAAGTCCTCCCATAAGCAGCGGACCTGTTCAAAAGAATTCCCGAAAGAGAAGACTTGGAGGCCTCCTGAACTGCCAAACCTGACACCCAAAGCCACCACTGCACCCATCGCCTCCAGCCCGAGTTGAAGAGGGCCACCAGTGCCAACAAGGCTCCCCAGCCCTCCAGAGCTCGAGTTCATCGTGGTTTTACCCCTCCTGGACTCACAACGTTGCTTGCAGCCTCTGCACGCAGGCCTCCTCAACCACAATGCTCCAGTAAGGAAAAACCTGATGCCTAAAAATACCCCTGCACCCATCGCCCCAAAGTCTTGGAGAAGATAACCAAAGGTGTCCCCATGTCGTCGAGCATCACAAGGCCTGAGCCCACTTGCTGGTTCAGCCCGACTGGCTTCCTAGCCAGAACCTGCAGCCTCTTTTTACAGTGACTGATCCCCATTGAAACGCATTGGGCTCCAGACGCTGAGTTGCACCCTCCACCCGGCCGCCCTCGTGCCGCTGATGGTGTACTGCTGGTGCTGCCTTGGACCTTGCCCACCACTCACCTTAACTCCTGGAGATTGGCCCTGTAAGACGCTGTACTGTAAATGTTTGCAGCACTTGTTCTTCTTTCCGTAGGATAACATTGCAGAGCTCAGATATTGCACTGTTAACTTTTTAAAATGAAAATAATTAATATTTAAAAATGTACTTACCTGGATGATTTTTCTCTGATGCTAAAACATACATAAAGGTACTTGGTATTTTTATAAATTGGCGTGGATCTCCTTTTTGAGTTGTGTTCACTTATTAATCATTGTGTGTATTTTTCAAATGTCTTGCACTCCTCTGTGTTAAGCCTAAGACTGTTCAACCACACTACCCCCTATTAGAGAACTTTGGGATTGCATGGCAAGCTCGAGTTTATTAGTAAGGGAACCCCTGGACTCTTTACACGGTATACTGGCTCCCTGTTTGTGAGAGAGTCAACTTCAAGGCCATGTGCATTACCCACAAGATGTTAACATGGAATGGTACTGCGATCAATCACTCATTGGTCCAGCCTTACATTGCGAATAGAAGGCTGCTCTCAGACGATCTATACCTGGCCGTTGTTCCCAGGATTAAAAGAGCCAGACGTGGCGGTCGCCTATACTCTTATAATGCTGCTATGCTGTGGAATACTCTACCCCTCAGCCTACGTAGGGAACCCAGCCATCTAGCCTTTTGGAAATTATTGAAGACCTGGCTTTTCCCCGAAGTGTGCTGCAACACCCTTCTCTGTTATTGCCATAGCGCTGGACTGCCCATGAGTAGCTATGTGCTCAACAAATACTGTCTCATTATATAGGATAATTGATATAACATAAAGAGCCAGCTTCCTACACTGTATATTGGGCAAACCACACCAAAAATTTAGAATACGTATTTGTCAACATCGGAGTCGTATCTCCTGCAATGTCCCCAATGCCCCCCTGGTAGAACATTTAATTGCTGAAGGCCATACCGAGAATGACAAGATGGCAGGTGATCAGTGTTGCAAAATTACCTGAAAGAGATTACAATTTGGAGCAGCTACTCACTAAGGAGGAATTAAAATGAGTCCTCATAATGGACACGATGAGGACCGGCTTGAACCGGCAAAAAGAATGGATTAGCGTATCTGAAAGAGAGTTCTAGCCACAGATTCCTTACCTTGGAATTATCCCCAATCATCAGACTGGATCCATATTTTTTTCTGAGTTGTACCCCTACATGCCGGTAGGTGGAGTCGTTCAGCTCTGTATGGCATCGTCCATTTTGGAAGTCACGTGAGCGGCACCTATATAGGCGCCACCCCAGTGCGCTAATGTCAGTTCTTTTCTTTCTGTGACAATTAGCTCAGATCCAGGGAGAGCTACCTTCAGTCACTTTTTGACCGTCTTTTTTTCAACTTTTTGTCGAAGCTTTTTGAGGCTTGTCTCCTGGTGTGGCAGGGATGTCAATAAGGAAGGCTGGATTCAAGCCCTGCTGCGCCTGTCACTACTGTCAAATCTGGTTGGGGAAGGGAGAGGAGTCTGCCTCTGGCCCAATTGCGGTTCGTTAGCCACCACTGCAGATCTTTTGCAGTTCCCTCAGAGATCTGGACCATGTCGGAGAGATTCCCCTGACGCTGTGCCCTCTGGAACTTCAGGTCCCACTGCAGAGCCCACATATGCCAGTGGGCATGTGACACAAGGATGCAAGAGGCCATGTGGCCCAATAGCCTCAGAGTCAGTCTCACCGAAACCCAGGATAGAGGTTGAAACATTAGTATCATAGCCTGAATATTCAGGACTCGCCATTCAGGAGGATAAGCCCGAAACGGCACTGTGTCCAGAACAGCTCAGATGAAAAGGAGCATCTAAGAAGGGGTCAGATGCGACTTCAGCACATTTATAGTGAGTGCAGAAAGTCTGCTGTAGTGTGCAGATGGGAGAGGACCGTCTTCAACAGCCAGTCATCAAAATAGGGGAGACTGGCACCCCTGATCTCCGCAGAGGAGCTGCAACCACTGCTGTTACCTGTCCATTCATCTCCCAGTCCTATTCTGCCTGTAGTGCCAGGTCTGGCTGAAATGGCAGAAAAGAAACTTCTCACAGCGGCTGTGGCAAAAGTGGTTATTCCTCTACCACAAAAAAACATCCTCTGGAAAAGAATCCAGCCTTCCTGCAAGCAGAAGCGGGCGCCATAAACAAAGGGTGGGGGGTGGGGGGGAAATCCAATATAAAAAAATAAAAATAAACTTACCTTTTGACGCCGACCGCCTCCAGTGTTGTGTCTCGTCGCACTGCCTAGCCTCTTCCTGCGTGGTCCCAGCAGCCCCTGGGACAGGCTTGGTCAGAGCTGGCAGGAAAGATGCCCTGCTCAGACCAGGGAGTCTGTGGGTTTCACCAGCCCAGCTGCTCAATGCAGCTGGGCTGGAAAAAACCTAAGTGCGCATGTGTGTTTTGGTTGGCCTGAGACGGCCGGCCAAACACACAAGAGCACTTAGGGAGTGGAGAGCACTAGCACTCCTCATCCCTTCTTCCATGCTTCGGCCCCTCCCACCATCGCTGGCTAAGAGCTAGCAAATCTAAAATAAAATGATGCAAGAACATCGTTTTATTTTACATTCGTTGTCTCTGAGCCAGGCAGCGGGGCAATGCTACTCCGCCATTGCGGAGGAGCCGCCACTGCCTGCATGTTGACCCAAAAGACTCATTGTGTTTGCTAAGTGTCAAAAACATCCTTCACTACTGGAAACCTCTGCTTCTCTGAATGTACAATTTCTATAGAACAGCCTCTACACCACTTAAACTAGCAAGTGTTACAGCTCTCCTGGGACCATATGATCCCGCTATATGCGAGACAGTGTAGAAGTTTGCAGATACACCTCCAAAGTATTGAAAGTTTCAGGAACTAATGCGAGAAGGGTTGTTGTTATCCAACCACACTCAGCAGAATTAGCGATTTTAGGCATTTGCAATGAGATTATCCTGCAAAAGACACCTTGGCTTTAACTTGCAGCCCTAAGTCCAGATACTCTGCTAAAGATTTTATTTGATAGAGACTTCTAGTTGCAGATTCCTTGCCTTAGAATTATCCCCAGGCGTCAGACTGGTTCCAGAATTTTTTGTGAGCAGTACCTCTGCACGCCGGTAGGTGGCATCATTTAGTTTAGTGTGGCATTGTTCTCAACGTCTGCGCTGGAAAAGGAAATCTGCGTTACCTACTCCACCCCAGCTTGCTGACGTCAATTCTTTTCTTTACGTACCTGTCAGCCACCCCCAGTGATTTTTTGACTGACCTCTATTTTTTTACTTTTGTTGAAGTTTTGTTTGAGATTTTTCTCCTAGTGTGGCAGCGATGTCCACAAGGAATGCTGGCTTCAAGCCCTGTGGGTGGCACCTGTCACCAGTAAATGTCAGTGACGGACCTGCACCGTGTCTGCCTCTGGTGTCTTGAGCGCGACAACGATGCCAAGACTTGCGTCAACTGTCACACCATGCACCCCAAGGTCTTGAGGGAGTGATCCCTCAAGCTCCTTGCTGCTCGATGTCCGATGCCGCAACAGTGTCGATCCCAGTTGATAGGAAGGTCATGAGATAGGTCACAGAGCCATCGATCTTCATCACAGCCGAAGTTGTCCTCTGGACAAGAATAAAAAAGAGTAAAAAAAAGGAGTAATGAAAAAAGAGTAAGAAGCTGAAGAGGTCTTCGACTTAGCCCCGTCTGTCAAAGTAATCCGATGAGACAAGGGAGCGTTGTCACTTAAGGCTTGACTGTGCAGTTGAGACCACATCTGGGCTGTCTCCGTGCCTCGCCCAGTTTCCGGGGGCTGGAACAACCCCCATCCAGTTTGAGAGTTTTATGATGCCATTCACCTCATAGTTGGGTGGCCTGTCCCCAGTGGAGGGCATTTGGGAGGGGCACCTACTGGTTACCTGCTGGAGGGTCCGCCCCGGCACCAGTCATGCCACTTGGATGCCCAGATGGATCCGGACTGGCACCAGTCGTACCACCTCAACCTTCCCCGACGCCAGTCCAAATGTTCATGCTTCCGCTGCTGGCGGTGCCAACCGATTCTCATCTCTGATTCCAACACGGAACCCAATATCACCTCGAACCATACCCCCCAGGCTGGAGCCTGAGCCCTAATCCTATGTACTGGGACTTGGGGAAGATTGGGAGGGGCCACTGGACCTTGAAGAATCTCCAATCCCTAGACCCCAACATGGGCTGGTGTGAGAAATTGGTGAATGCCAGTGGTCTGGATAGCTCCACAGATACTGGCATGGTCTCTCCTCCTACCGTGGCGACAGAGGAGGGAGCTTTTTTTGCTCTGTTGGTGAGTTAACGAACAGCAACTGGGTCAGTGGTAGACCTCTCTTCCTGTTCCAGCCAGATCTTACAGTAGTGACAGATGCATCACTCCTGGGATGGGGCAGTCATCTGGAAAAGGTGGAGATCTGAGCCTTTGGTTTCCTACTGGAGATCCGGGTGATCCAGCTGGCATTGAAACCATTTTTATCCTCCATCAAGGGAAGGCTAGTGCAGGTGTTCACTGACAACACCACAGCCATGTGGTACTGCAACAAACAGGGCGGGTGGTGTAGAGGACCCTCTGTCAAGATGCCCTGGGCTTCTGGACGTGGCTGGAACATCAGGGCATATCTCTGGTGGTTCAACACTTGTGGGCTCCCTGAACGCCAGGGCAGACAAACTCAGCCGAAGATGCCTAGTGTATCATGAATGGCATCTCCATCCAGCGGTGGTGCAAGGTCTCTTTCAGCACTAGGAGAGCCTTGATTAGATCTGTTCACCAACTCTTAGAACACTCAATATCAGCACTTCTGCTCGCTAGAGTTTCCAAGGCAGCTCTTGCTCTGAGACACTTTTTGTCTCGAATGGAGCACATACATCTCTTGCCCAGAGTTCTCAGAAAGATCAGGAATGACTGGGCCCAAGTCATCCTTGTGGCCCCAGACTGGGCTCGGAGAGTTTGATATTCCAAGCTGTTGAGCACAATCATCGGTCCCCTGATCAGGCTGCGTCTTTGGGAGGATGCCCCGTCACTGCAGCAGGGGATAGTTCTCCTCTCAAACCTGTCAACTCTCCGTCTTCATGCGTGGAGATTGAACAGTGACAGTTGATAGCTTTCGACCTTCCGCCTGAAGTCTGCAATGTTATCTTGGCAGCGAGGTGTCTCGCCACCATGATGATGTGCACATGCTGCCGGAGCAAGTTTTGTGGCATGGTGTGCAGACATGCAAGTTGACCCCTAGCTGCTACCCCTCCCAGGGCCTTCTATTTATTCTTCCTCTTGCCCAGCAGGAATCTGCTTTGGGCGCCTTAAATGGCTTTCTTTCTGCCATCTCAGCCTTTCTGCTGTTGCCAGATCAGCCATCTACGTTTAAATCCCTTGTTGTAAATAGGTTTATGAAAGGTCTTCAACATATGGTTCAACCTTCACTCTTCATCATGCCTCAGTGGGGCCTCAATCTAGTACTCAACTTTCTGACATGCGGTCCTTTGGAGCCGCTACACAACTGTCCTCTCAGGCTCCCTACCATCAACACAGCCTTCCTAGTGGTAATAACATCTGCCTGGAGGGTCAATGAGCTCCAGGCTTTGTTATCTTAGACCTCCATACCTAAACATCTTCCCAGACAAGCTGGTTCTTCGCACTAGAGCTTTCTTTCTGCCAAAAGTTGCCAGTCCCTTTAATGTAGGCCAGTCCATCATCCTGCCTACCTTTCATGCTTTGCCACATCCCTTTAAGGAAGAGGAGCGACTCCACCGACTGAACCCAAAAAAAGCATTTTTGTTCTACCTTGACTGCATGAGCGTTCCCAGTAGACGGCCAACTCTTCGTGGAGTAAGTCAGAGTGAAGAAGGGGAAGTCTGTGCAGAAACAGACCATCACCGGATGAATCGTCTCTGCATTCAAATCTGCTATGCACTGGCCAAGAAGCAACTCCCTGAGGGTGTGTGTACTCATTCCACAAGAGCTAATGCTGTGACCACTGCATTAGCATACAAAGTTCTGGTCCTGGATATCTGCCAGGCAGCAACGTGGGCCTCCCAGCACCTGTTCACCAAACACTACTGCCTGGATGATCAGGTCCATCGGGACGGACACTTACCTTCAATAATGCCTTATCTGGTAGAGACTCTATCTAGCTGCAGATTCCTTACCAACCCACCCATCCTCCTCACTCTGGAAACACATTCCTAAGGTCAAGGTTGAACGTTGCGAAAAGAAACTGATGTCAGAGCGCCGGGGTGATGCGCCCCTACAGACACTGTGCACTTCCGGCACAGATGACGCAATGTGGAGCCGAACGATGCCACCATCAACCTGCATGCGGGGTACTGCTCGTGAAAAAATTATTGGTTCAGTCTGACACCTGTGGATAATGCCAAGGTACGGAATCTGTGGCTAGATAGAGTCTCTATCAGATACGTTGTTACCAAAGGTAGGTAACTTGTTCAAATCTGCCATTGACTGATAACATCCTGTTCAGTCAGCACACAGAGGACGAGATGCTCCACGTGAAGACGAAGGTGGGAACCCTAAAAGCAGTAGATCTAGAAGAACACAAAAAAGTCTACAAAACAAGTTACCAGTAAATGACCTTTATTACAACAGACATGTGGTTCATTTCCCTTTTTGGCAATAGCATCAGCGTGAACTGCAGCAGCAAAATCAACACTGTAAGTACCATCCGAGACATGGTTCCAAGTCTGCTGTGCAAAATTAGCCTACAAACTCAGCTGAAATACCATCGTACAAGTCTCAGCAACAACTTTCTTATCCCCACCAAGCCATCCTCCACTACTGTTGGGGTGTGTGTTTAGCTCAACATCTGCGGGAGTGTTAAAAAATGACAGGTGGGTGCTATCCATTGTGCGAGATGGATACTCTCTTCCTTTCAAAGTTCCACCACCTTCAATTCCACAAACATCACATGGCCAAACTGTGCAAGGAAACCTTGTTGATGCTAAGGAGGAGAGTATTATAACCTGTCCCCACAAAGAACTTAAAGTACAAACCAGATTTGCGGACTTAGCTTTACTCCTTGCCAAACGGCGTATCACTAAGAGGTGGAAATCCCAAGATCCCCTACAATACTTAGTTGGAAAGATGAAGTAGAGAGGTGGGGTCTGGCGGAGAGTGTGGCGATCCGCAGGGAAGAGAAAAGAGGTCTGAGAAAGGAACCGGTTGCTATGAGTTGGGACCAACTGTTGGAATCTTTCAAATCATTCGACATCCTGATGTTGGAGACGTTAAACCTAGGGGCTCCATTGTTGTAGATCAACAGTCATATAAGTGAACTTTTGTTATTTAGCCTTGACTTGCACCTGATAAGAGTACTCATTCTGGCACTAGGCAATTATCAACTAAACTAGAAACCATATGGGGAGGTGTGGTTCGTCGACACGGGTGGGGAGTTAATCAAAAGTATGTTATTGTCACTTTTATTTACACAGGTTCTAGGCTATTTGCTACACGACACGAAGAAATGATCCGTTCAAATTACGGCTGCCCCACGGATTGTCTGTGTATGTGGGATCACGTTTGTATTACATGGATTTGCACTGATATGTCTTTTCCCGTGAATTGTTATTACATTGCATATGTGTATGGTCTTGCTATGAAGAAAATAACAATTTAATGTCTTTTCTACCTGTATTGTAACTGGAACTGATGAATAAAGTTTATTTTTAAATATTTATAACCTATTCCCACCACCAAAGGGGAAAGGCATCTATTCACGTTTCTTTCTCATTAGGAAGAATGTCCTTCATCTTTCCAGCAATTGGATCAAAAGAGAAATATTTTGCATACTGATGCTTCATCAAATCTTTCCTCAACTCTGGAAAGATGCACAATAAATCTTCAGGACACATTTTTACATCTCTGTGGTAAACAAAACATAGGGTGTTTCTTTCACTGGTAGTTGGAAAACATATAACCAGTGGGCTGGACTACATTTCAGTCTCAGATCTACACAAAAGGCATTCGCCAAATGCTTTCCACTATTAATAGCCCTCTTTTGTTGCAAAAAGATATTCATATGCCCATACCTAAACGATTGTAGTGCAAGTTACGTATAAAGACTGCAAATATGCAGCATGTCAGATTTTGTCACTTTTGGGTCAACGGACACATTTGTACCTATTGTCCCCGAATGCAAGATTATGTATGAGCCCACTTCAGCACTGGCTACAAGATCAGTGGTGACAGAATGGCAACTGATTTGACAAACTCAAATTGGTGCTGCGAAAGCAGCAACCTTTTTCAAGGCATTCTGTTTCAATAGACCCTGCAAGCTCAGAGATCAATGACAGATGCCACCTGGGAGAGGTGTGTTGCAGTGGCTAGAGAGGCAGACTCCGGATCGCAGGGCTCGCGATTCGATCCCCAGCGGCAGCTCAGCATCATGGGACTCTGGACAACAGCTCACTTAATCCCCCGATGGCCCCCAGCGCCTGGATACCCTTAGGGTGATAAGTTGCTCTTTACAAATCTGGAGTTGTTATTATTTTACTGTCATATCTGTATCCACACCACTTTTTACAAGCGGTATCATAATGTTGTTACTTTACAAACATGTTTTAGGCGTGTGCTGAGAAGCACAGATAGATAACCATGCAGTGGATTTTCTTAGAAGATTCTATGAGAGAATTTACAAATCAGTGTTAGACGAAGTGCCTCATGACAGCTGCTCAGAATGGGGCTTCCCAAGGTTAGATCTATTTATACCATCACAGAACACCAAATGCACTTCCAGGAAGTGGGAAGCAGATTCACTTGCAATGCCCTTTTGATCAACTGGTCAAGAAGTTCACCTTACACTTGTCCTCTCATTATTCTAATGCCATCAGTACTGCTAAACTGTGAGCTTCCCAGACAACGCTGATGATACTGATCGCCCAGCAGTGGTACAGGTAATGGTGCTTTCAATATCTGTTGTAGTTGTTAATAAAAGCGCAGAAGGGACCACTCTGCAAACCAATCCCGCTGATCAGATTACAATGTTGAGTGTAGCATCAGAATCTGTTGTGATTCAGTTTGTCAGTATATCTCCAGAGACCAGGCCTTATGGTCACCTGAATTTACCTCCGTTTGGTATGGACATTTTGAAATAGACCAAAAGTCCAGCAACCAGATCCTCTTATACCGTTCAATGGAAAGGTTTTTGCTTGTGGTGTCAACAAAATTAAAGTGCCATTTTATGTCAATAAGATGTTATCCTAGCATTACTGGGTCTTACACAATGCCCGGTGCAGTCATCTTAAAAACCAAAACATAAATAAAAGGCATTGTCATTTACAATGGCAATAGCTCAAACTCGCGTAAATGCGAGACCTATTGCGTTGCAAATGCTTGTTTCAAATGCCTCTGCTTTTCTGTCTCTCCCGTATATCTGAGTGCCATATGAGGATGCTTTTGCTACACTATTCTAACATATATGACTATAAGTGTTTATCTTAACATGCAGAGCAAATGGTTACTTGTGTTCCTGGTACAAAGCGGCGCTCATAATTGAAGTCACATATGACCCTCCGGTTTCCCTGGTGTATATCTTCTCTATGCTGGATAAAGATATCAGCTTTATATTGCATTCTACTTCTCTGTTCAAAAGAGCTGACTCAGGGAGTACAAGGCATCATGAGCTTCCAACCCTTTTTTATTAGAATGCTAACGTTAAGCTTATCAGGCCTGCTTTTTCCTTTAATACTCACACCTTATAAGCAATTCTTTAGACAGATGGTATAGTTTAGGTTTTGTAAGTGGGCTGAAATTGGAATTTTATCATTTCCAAGAGAAAATTTGGTCAGAGATGGACTTTCGAAGTTGTAACATAGCATTAATTATTTTACCAAAATTGTAGTTTAAATGTATTGATTTAAGTGTTTGTTTCCTCACTCACTGCGAGGAATTGTTCCAATGTTTATGATGTCACTGATCATCTCTACAATGCAGAAAGGAACCATTTATCTTTTTTACCCCATTTCTAACACGTATGGATCCTTCAATCATTGTGTTCATGTGAAAGAAAATGTTATGCCCCTCTTGCACATTTATCTGCTCCAATACAAGTTGTTACACCTGTCTCATTAGTCCTTTGCCACAATTCTAAAGATTTTCCTTTCTCTTTTCTGCAGCTGCTTCTTCAAGGAACAGGAGCAGATGCCCCCAGCCACCTTCAGGGTCTGTTGGTGAGCAGCTTAAGTCAATGGGTCCGTCCATACACTAAACCTATGTGACACTGCCAGAAAATCCTGTCCATGCCAATGGGCACTCCATACAACTGATATTTAGATATGCCAATGTTATACCTAGCTTCCATTTGTTTGCATCTGTGTCTTTAAGTAACAGTACAAACTGCTTCTTATTGCCTCTACATCCTCTAAAATGTTGCTGTCACAGCTGTTATTTGTCTTCTCTTGTAGTACCTGGAGACAAGCAGCTTGACAAGGATGCCATTCCATCCTAGAGCAGAGCATTGTGTGCAGTGACAGGATGAAATCCAACCCTTCTGCCATATCTGCGGCCCCCACCTTTGCAGATAAGGAGGAGACTGTGGGTCCCAGGCAGAGCGACCCACGAAACACCTCACTGACTGACAGCAGTCTCCCTACTAGAGTCCTATTCTGGATCGCAAAAGCCCAAGCACCAGTAAAAACAAAAACACAGATGCTTGACCCAGCTGCACAAGTATCCCCTCCAACCACCCCACGGTCGGTAGGTACATAAGCTGCCTCTGCTATTATGCCCTCCAATCCAGGTGCAACTCTAGTCTGCTCTCCGTCTTCTCACTGAGAGGAACCCCTAGTTGAGGCAAAGTTATCAACTAGTGAACAATCTCCATTGCATAGCCACCCAGGTGTCAACTCTCAACATGCAGAGCAGGAATTACTCATGTTTTATAGAATCTTGAACAAACATTTACTTACTAATCTCAAAGGGTGCTCAAAGATTAAAATCATGGATCCTTTCCAGTTGAACACTTTCTCGATTAGGCAAAAGATCCTTTGTGGATTAAAAATGCACCCAATGCTCCAAACCCTATCCTCTACTGAAATAAAGCTGGTATCTTTTCCAAATAAACAACATTTATCAATATCAAGAGTTGAATTTTATCCTAAATTGATCCCAACTATACATTTGCAAGAAAGTGTTTTTCTTCATAAAAGTTGCATTGATGTTTACCTGTTCAACTATCTGAAGCTACTGAAGAGGGATGATCACAGGGGATGGTAGGACAGGGACCTGCAGTGACAAGAGGGGAGCACATGCAGATGATTGTACGCGAGATATATTGGTAGTAAATAATGGTCCATGATCTGAGATGTGTTTATACTACGTCAATTAGACGGAAATGGCAGTGAACTACCTTCTTCTACGGATTCGTTAAAATGCTTTATTTCTGTATTGGTTTTAATGACAGAAAACAATAATAAAAAGATTCTTTAAAAAAAACTATCAGAAGCTACATTAGCGGACACAGATCTAATTACGTTTTCTGTAATAATACATATAAATGCCTTCATTACCATCTATGGATATGGTATATATACCTCTGGTTTCACAAACTCTATTTTTGTATCACTGGGTTCTGGCAATCAGAAACTAAGTACGGGCAACCACCGGCTTCCCGAAAACTCAGAAAGTGAAAGATCTTAGTCCTGGCTTTCTGGAAGGCTAAATGAGAATAAATTAAATTAAGTCTCAAAGTTACCTTTTTAGCAGAAAAGTTAATTTACTCACATGGAATCTTGCTGGCCTTCAGGAAACGAAAAGTACTTAGCAAACCAGTAAGCTAATAGTATATGCCTACAAGAGACCTGGTTGTTATAGCATTTCTCATCTGAAGCTATGTGATAGGCAGTTTGGGCGAAGAAGCATGGGATGAGGAAGCTGAGAATGCACCAGGAAGGTAATGAGGAACACATCAAACGGTAGGCACCGTATTGGGGTCTTTGATGGCGGAAAACATGCTGGGTGTTAGGGCAAAGAGGGGAAGAGGAATGACATCACAACTGAAGGAAGAGTAAGACCTTAAGTATCGGGGTTGTACAGCGATCAAAAGTAAGAGAAGAAAAAACAGAAAAGCCAACTGGGGAACAGAAGAGAAATTCAACTTAAAAAAGGGAAAACAAATGTGCATTCTAAGCAAGGAGAAGAATAGAGATGGACCAAGGAAAAAAGAGGATGTTTGTCAGGGTTCCCGTTGGAAATAAACTTTACAGCAAGAAAATGGAAGGAAAATGAGAAAAAAACATAAAGAAAACACAAATTTGCAAAGGACATTCATCAGGCTGGGCTTGTTGTGAAAAATAGGAGGAATTCGTTGGAAATGAGTGTTCCGAACTAGTTTATTCAGGTTGGTTTCTGGCCGAATTCATCTTTCACACATTTGCTAAACGCTACTGCACTGATTCTGACTCTAGAACAGATTAAGCCTGGGCAAAGCACTACGCTACGCTCGCGAAGTTTGCGCTACTTCGCACTACGCGAATTGCACGTAGCACTGTGCGAACACGCGTAGCGTAGTGCAGCGGTCATTTTTTGCTTGCTCGCGGTCCTCAACGTTAAGTTGGCGACCGCCAGCAAGCAAAATGACATCCCGACGAGACTTTTTCCTCGTTCGCGATCAGCAACATCAAGTTGGCGATCGCGAGCGTGGAAAATAAACCAGTACGAACAGGGTACTACGCAGTTCGCGAAGTGCTACGCGTAGCTCGCGAAGTGCACTTTGCGTAGCTTCGCGAAGTGGTACTTCGCGAACTACGCCCAGGGTTAGAACAGATGCGAGACCAGCTTCCATGCGGAACCTTTCAGCTTAGGAATTGTCTCACTGCCTTGGCTCTGTGCTTGGATGTTGGCTAAGCTTGCTGGTCTATGTTCTTATTTATGAACAGCAGAGAGTATTCCACTGCTTCCAGCAGTGGCGCTATTGAACAGAAAGAAAGGGAACCTATTTTTCTGTTTCGAGATCTTAACTATAATTGATAATCTAATTGATAGTTTGTTGGTTTAGCCGTTTCATAGAACACTTTTTAAAAATGATATATATATATATTTTTCAAATGTAAAAAAACGATTCTGTTTTCTTTTTAAATAAGAACAATGTCATGCAGATGCTTCGTGGGATTTTAGAAGACGACCTCAGGACGCCGTGGCTCTGCTTTTGGACTTACTCTCTTTCTTGATCGCCATTGACCCTTAGCAAGGCTTTCTGCAATTCGGCTTTGACTTCCATTTTAGTTATTTGACAGAAGCTTATTTATCAAATTGAAAATCTCCCTCCCTTATTTAAGAACTCTTATACAGTTTCAAGTGAGGTAGAAAGATGGGTAGGGAAGATAAATGTTAAATGTCACTTTTTGGGTTACTGAAAACTACAATACTATTAATCCATGCATATATACATGGCATTTGTATAGTGCAAACCTAGCTGTAAGGCAGCAGAGCACTCCAGGGGGTCAAAGGCAAAAGACTGTCAGCTTGTGATTGGAGGGGTAGCTAGTTTCTAATAGCAAGAGTGGACTATTAGTGCGTCCTTTTAAAAGGGATATTTGATGGATCCTTCTAACTGCAGATTCCTCACCTTTTTAATTCTTGTAGGTGCCAGACTGGCTGCGGAAACTTTTCCTGTATTTGATCTTGTGCACTGGCAGATGGTACCATCAGACTGCACGGTGGCCTCGTCCCACATCTGGAAGTAGTGGCACGAAGCTATATATAGGTGCTTTCTGTTTTTTTGGCACCATTCGAATTTAATCTGGAACACTGCTCCCAAACTTTTACAGGCTGTATACCGTCCCTCGCCAGCCGAAACAGATGTCAGTCATTGATCCACACAACATCTGCCTTTGCTGTTTAGGTTCCAAGCATGACTCAATGACGAGAAGTCCTAAAACATGTGCTCCCCGATGCACCCTAAGGCCATCTATCAGGGAGCATGAAGCAAACCGGTATGTCGTCAAGCACAAGAAGAGAAGTTAGTCACACACAAAGTCGTGGGTCTGCTCCTGAACAAGTTTTGATCCCGGATGCTGTCCTCTCGTACATCCAAGGTGAAGTCGAAAGACAAGTCTCCACGCAGGCACAAAAGATCTAAGTGGGTGTTGAATACAACCTCAAAGCTCCGAAATAGGAAGAGGTGGTGCAATCAGTGTGCTATGGATCAAACTACACAGCCATCATCTGACTTCAATCCCATTCCACAGTTGGAGTCGATGCACCCCAAATTCCACAGGCCATCATCGACTCTGCAGCAGGTACAGGCTGTCAATGAGGCAAAGGTGCAGATTTTTCGGATGATTCCAGGTCGCCTGCATTGCTGTTGGGCCGCATGGGTCTTACCCGGCACTCCAGTTGGACTTCTGCCAGCGTGAACCACCATTGCATCAACTGGCTTTGCTAGACCCACACACAACCACGATCCAGTTCTAGAGCTTGAGCCAGATTTGGGTAGATTTCAACCAATGTCACAATACGAAATTTCCCTAATCTGGGAAAACTTCCCTATGGTACCCTTGCATCGACACCACTATTAGAAAAGGCTGGAGCCTATTTGAGAATCCGATTCTGTCAACTTGATGCTGAGTTATGCTTTCAAATGCTAGTGGCTTCGCTAATTCTCCAAAGATTGACTCGAACATGCCATTTGGTCCCTCCACCAAAGTAGGTGCTGCTTTTGTGGTGATAGTTCAGAGTCAAAGAGACAATCGCTTTGCAATTGCTTACTGTGGAAAGTAAGGCAGATTTGCTTACATAATGTTTGCAGTCAAAACTATTGCTGCCCTTCATGGAGGCTTCGACAGAGGCCTGGTCCAAGACATGTTCAGCACTGCTAATGATTCCACCTTTTGCTAGGTGTCATAAGCCTGGCCAGAATGATCTACCTTTCCTGACATTGATCAGCAAAGCTTAGATGTACAGGCACCTGCCAGTAAGGTAAACCCTAATATCTTCCACACTGCTACATCGGACAGTTAACCAAGTGCTTTTACCTTCTGGGAAAGAGAGTATTTTCTTTAGCCATTATGGCTCTGAGGTCCATTAATGCGGTTTCCCAGTTGGGCTGGTACACTCATGCCACCTGGGGTATGACGTGCAAGATCTTGCTTGTCATACCCCAGGAGTTCGTAAAATTGTTCACCCAGATAGCTCATGGTGGTCAGGATGCAGCCAGGTACATTTTGCTGGTTGGTTTAAACACTACAGACTGCATTAGCTGTGCGATGGGCACAGTGTGTTGGTCCATCACCATGACTGGATGCATTCCACAGGTTTTTCTGATGACGTGCATCTGTCTCTGTGGGTATGCCTTTTGATGACTGCAAGCTAAACAGAGAAAAGGCGGGCTTGACCTGGATGCACTTTAAAGATGAATAAGCTACAGGAGCGCACTCCTTCGATCGGTTGTCCAGGATCAGCCAATTACAATAGCTATTCCGGAAATTCTGGGGCAACTCGAGGGGCCTTGCTGTTGCCAGAGGCAGCCCTCGCAAGCTTTCCAACAAGGTGTTTAGCCTATATGTAGACTTTATGCCAGGGGATGAGGTGGTGGAAGAGGAGATGGCGGCCAGCAAAGGCAGCAGTCCTCCACATCGCCCCCGGCGACTGCAGCCAAACCACTCTGATTGGTCCTCCATTGATCATCTGCAGCCAGCGTGGAGTAGGATTCATCTGTGTCTGGCTGGTGTGCCTTTACCTCAATTGGGTGGTTGTTAGAGGTTGTTCAGAATGATTGGACTCTCCTGTTTCATTCTACACCCCTCACCCCTCCTGTTCTTCCTGTTTTTCCGCGGGCTCTGGCAGATCATGTTGCCATTCTCTCACAAGAAGGACACACACTCCTGGCCAATGGGGCTATAGAGTCCCCAAGGCCGAGAGGGGAGCACAGCAAGGTAATTCAGGTAGTCTCTGGTAACTAAGAAGGATGGCGGGCGGTGACCATCCTAGGTCCGGTTTCTGAATATCTTCTTTCAGAAGGACAAATTCAAAATGCTCTGGCCCAGGTCCTCTTTGCTCCAGAACATGGTGATTAGACGGTATCCCATCAAAAAGAGGGGGGGGGGACCAAGGAGCCGGTTAATGGTCCAGTGTCCATGCTCCCAAAGGTTATATTACCACAACAAAGGTTGGACACTGTTCCAAGGATAGGGTCCAGAGGTTGACCCATATGTCTTGTAAAAAAGACAAAAAGAAAAGAGGGGAAGTCCTGGGTTAGGCAGACCCACCACAAGGGGGAAAGCACATATGTTGCCTCTTGTTGCCCTCACACACCCCGAAGGGTGTCATGCTTCATCATCGGGCTATGCTCCTCGTCGGGCCGGCGCTGCAATTCCCAACGGGCCCCCGAAGGGTCACTTTCTCGGAGATCTTTTTGAGGCATGCCGGATGGTGTATGAGGGTGTGTGGGGTGTGGGTTCTAAAGAGGGTAGCTAAAATGTGTGCAATGTGAATTAAAAATGACTGGGGGTTATGTTGGTTTAGTTACCCTCCTGTCAACAAAAAACTCTAATTTTGAGTATGGTCCCCAAGGACACATTGTGTCTCGGTGTCATTAAAACGGTCAACATGTTTCGCGCCTCTGTCGCTGCTAGAGTCGTTGGCGCTTCATCAGGACCAAAGAAGTGCAAAGAGTAGTGAAATGCACGTGAGTGTGTACGTGAATATAAAAATATATAAATAAATACCCACAATATATGTCAGGGCGGGCCAATTGTACTGCTCCTGAACATGACAGGAGCTTGGAGCAGTCTGTCTGTTCTTCTAAATACCAACACCCGCAGTCTGCTGGGTAACCATTTCACCTCAACCTGGCAACAGCTCAGGAAGGGGCACCGCTCTCTCCGTCGGTACTCCGGGCTTTACATGAGCCTGTGGCCACAGGCTCATGTAAAGCCCGGAGTACCGAGGCACAATGTGTCCTTGGGGACCATACTCAAAATGAGAGTTTTTTGTTGACAGGAGGGCCCGACGAGGAGCATAGCCCGATGATGAAGCATGACACCCTTCGGGGTGTGTGAGGGCAACAAGAGGCAACATATGTGCTTTCCCCCTTGTGGTGGGTCTGCCTAACCCAGGACTTCCCCTCTTTTCTTTTTGTCTTTTTTACAAGACATATGGGTCAACCTCTGGACCCTATCCTTTGTTGTGATTAGACGGTATCTCCAGACTTTGGGACTTGGAGGATGCATGCTGCCATAACCACTTCTTGTAGTCCCAAAGGAGTTATCTCCACTTTGCTGTGGGATTAGAACACTTCCAGTTCAGCATCCTGGCCTTCAGCCTCACCTTGGCATTCTGAGTGTTCATGAAGGTGATAGTAGTGATAGTGACACATCATTGCAGGTTTGAGTTCATGTATTCTTGTACCTCGATGGCTTGGAATTGAAGATGGGCTCTCCGCATTCAGTCATAGACGAGCAGAAGATCACAATCTCACTACTGTCTTCCCTAATGTTCTCTGTCAATGTTCCAAAATTCCACCTTTGGCCATTTATAAATGCTGTCTTGGACACAGTGACTTTCAAAGCTTTTATGCCCCTGTAGTGAATCTGTGACATTTAGTTTATAATCCTAAACCTTTGGACTCATTCCTGGGTTCTGCACTAGACGTTCTCAGGCCTTTTGTCTTCCGGCCCTTGTGCATCTTGCTGGGGCTCATGCCCATTGGCACTTGCTGGCTCTGCATTAGCACCTTCACCTCTAGTGGGCTCAATACTACTGTTTTTTCTTGGACAGCATCGGGGTTGCGGACAAGGTGAACCAGAACCTTCATTAGTAGATAAAGAATACCCACCTGACTTGTGGCAGACCATTATCACTGCCGCATCCACGGGTCACAGTGGTGATGAACGCCTCACATCTGGACTGAGGAGGCCAGCTGGACACGGTGAAGATCATAGGCTTCTTGTCCCCATTGGAGCAGAGCTACCACATCAATCTTCTGGAGCTGTGTGACATCTGACGGGCCCACAAGTTGTTCCTGCCTTCCATGAGCAGCAGCCATGTTCAGGTTCTGATGGACAACATGGCCATACAACATGTGGGTCATTTGTGCTGTGACAGGAAGTGCGAGACTATGGTACTGGCTGGACTTTTCAGTGGATAGCCACCACAGAAATTCACTCGCAGGCTCCCTGAAGGCTTGGGCTGACAAACTCAACAGATGTCACCTTGTCGACCTTGAGTGGTGCTTGCATTTTAATGGAAATCAGGGCGTCATTGCTCAGAGGGGCATCTCTTTTCGCTACTGCAGAGAATGGTTGGTGCTGTTCTTTTTTCACCTTAGAGTTTCTGCCTCATGTCTCCCTCAGAAATGCAGTCTGCCCTCGGTGAGGCTTGAGTTTGTTCACACACTTTTGCCTCTGCCTCTGCTTTCCAGAGTTCCGAAGAAGGTCACAAAGAACTCAGCCCATAGTGAGATCTGCTGAGTTTGAGCATCTGCCCTCTGCTCAATCTCTCTGTGAGGACCTTCTGTTCCAGTAACCAGGCAGGTTTCTGCACCTGAAACTCCAGAATGTACATCTGTGGAGATCCTAAAGAAACTTATGAGTGGCTACAACCTGCGTGCAAAGGTAATTAATGTGATTTTGGTTGCTTGTTTTCTGTCCACAAAGTCAATCAATTTGGGCCTCTTGGCAAAGTTTATTGCCTGGTGAAAGAGCTGCCACCTCACTCCACTTCAGGCTAAGTTTTCTGATGTACTTCGGTTTGTTCTGTCCATGGAAGGTTACTTATAAGTCATCAGTTGTGATTCCTGTTTTGAAAGGGCTTACATAATGTTTCCTCCTGCACCATTTCTAATGCCACAGTAGGGTCCTAATTTGGTCATTGCGCTCTCGGTGTGCATCCCTTTAGAACCCATGCACAGTTTCTCTTTGAGGTTGCAGAGCCTTAAAATAGTTTTCCTCACTGCAAACACTTCTGTGCATTATGTCCATGAGCTACAGGTGCTGTCAATGCAACCTTCTTGCACCATGTTCTTACCTGACAAAGAAGGGAAGGCCAATTCAACAGCGGACTCTTTCCAGATGGATTGTCCTTTGCACCAAGATGTGCTATGCCTTGGCTAAGAAGTTGTTTTCTGAGGTACTTTGGGCTCTGTCCACCAGAGCCAAAGTCACCACTGTAGATTTAGTTAGGGGTGTTCTGGTGCTGGACATCTGACAGGCTGCTAAATGGGTGTCCATGCTCAACCTCACAGGCTTTACTACGTTATCTCTCAGATCTGCAGGGAGGGTAATTTTGTATGCTCATTCCTGCAGGACTTCTTGGTGTGAAATTCACTCCTCAGACCCAACACCTTCGGGTGGTAGTGTACTGCTTGGTATCTATTCAGAAGGTGAAGAGTCTGTGGTTAGAGGTAGCCATCAAAAGAATGCTACTTACCTTTTGATAACAATCTTTATGGTGGATACCATGATACCCTCACAGGCGAGGGCGCACTTTACCAATTTGTTGGTCGCTCCAGGTTTGAGGGCATGGAAGTTGCCCTTGTAAAGTCATGTCAGGGTGCAGCAGTGGCATTTATATTCGGCTCCATGTCATCACTTCTGGAGGTGGGACGAGGTGGCTGCAGAGTCTGATGGCAATACCTGCACTGGAGCTGTAGCAAGAAGGGTTTCTAGATCCAGTCTTTCGTTTGGGGGAATTCAAAAAGTGAGGAATCTGCTGTAGGACAAAGTGTCCACCAGGAAGAATGTTACCGTATGTAAGTAATCAGTAGCGGCTGCAAGCATCGTAAAGTGGCAGGGAGGGGAAGAGGAGAATATAAACAAGAAGACATAATTTAAAAACAAAAATTGTACTTACCTGCCACTCTGAAGGCGGTCGCCGCCTCACTCATTTCTCCCCTGATCCTCGACTCCGGCAGCTGGGTCCACACGGCGCAGGCTCCCAGTTGCCAATCACAGGGCTTCTTTTGTGCTGGAAATACTATTACCGTTATGGGAGAAGCGCTGGTGTTGGTGATGTTGGTCTGAGCACCCAGGTTCGGCGCTCAGACCAGGAATGGGAGCCTGTGTCAGTTCTCCACCCGGCAGTACAACACAGCCAGGTGGAGAAATGCTAAGTGCACATGTCGGCTTGGTCGGCCTGAGACGGCTGGCCAAACCGTCATGAGCACTTATGGTGCCCCCCACTACTCCTCCTTCCGGCTTAGACCTCACATAGCCCAGCCCAGCCCCGCCCTAGCCTGGCTCCACAATAAAAATAAAATAATAATAACGCAACGTTATTAACGCTGTGTTATTATCATTGTATTTTTCCTTTTACACTGCTAGAGATCAGTGGGCTGATGCTCCTTCGCCTTAGCGGAGGAGCCGCCGATGTAAGTAACTTGTCCATCTTCATCTCTTTCCTAATTTGGAGCATGGTTTGGGAAGGGAGCCTCTGAGGAGGCAGTTGATTGCCTTCCATCAGTATAAACTGTCTTCTCTGCGGTGTCAAACTACCATTGATAAAGATAACAATAATAATGATGCTTTATAAGTCAGAAAACTTTAGACATTGAGATTGTCGTTGACAGCACCCTTGATGCCAGGTAGGCTTTTGCTGCAGCAAGAAAGTGCTCGTACTAAGACACGTCAATGTGAGGCACTTAAACTTGAGTAACAGTTTGAGGTCAAGGAGGAGAGTGCCGCCAAAGTCCCAATTCTCATCTCCATAGATCTTGGAAACTACAGCAGTGCAGTGGAATGGTATGTCTACCTCTTGGTGGCTGAGAATGCAATATGTTTCTAAACTTACACATTGAAGACTTGTACCAGTGGGTCTGTCCACATACTCTCAGACGGCCCGGCCTCCTCATTAGATGCTGACAGGCGTGACAGTCTCACAACTAGATGAAGAGTCAAAAAGCTGCTACAGTCCTTTGCCATATGACAGCTTAGAGGATTTGAGCAGAAAAGCTTCTCTATGGATGGAAAACAGACGCTGTATGCTACGTCAGGAGCATGGTGTAGCGATCTAGTGGAAGTTTTCACTGGACTTATGGTGGGGCCATAGATACATTTATAGGCTGCAAAGAGAAGTGAGTCAAGCTTCTGTTATCTTTGGCAGGCTGATTTGCTATTAAAAAGATGTTAAATCGCCCCAGGATACTATATGGTCATGCTTTTTTCCATATCCTTCAGAGATTGCTGTCTAGACATGCATAGATGGATAAGCAGCCCAGAGCAGAACCGGCTACACTGACTCTCTCATACAAACAGGGTGGTCTGATTGCACCAGATCTGGAGCTCTATTACCATACAGCACAGCCCCAATTCAGACATTATTGGATCCACGGCCCCCATCGCCTACCACATTTAAGGCGTGAACGCGGCGGGAGAGAGCCTAAGACACCCAAAGCTGGTTTGTTCAGTTCGACCTCGAAAACACAGACATTTAGCAACCTGGTTGCTTACGCCATAAGCACGTGGAGATGGCTGATGAGGAGCCAACTCACATTATTCTACTCCGCGTAACTATGGGTCAAGTGGTGTACATGGCTACCTGTGCTCCTAGACAAGGGTGTCAACAGTCAGTTATAAAGGTTAGGTATAGTTCAGATGACTAACATGATTCTGGGAAGCCATACTCTTGACCAGATGAAAGATGACGGTCCCGCGATGATGGTACTTTATATATTTCTACATTACAGAATCAGATGCACACTTAAGAGCAAGCTTGCAGATTTCCCTAGTGAGCCAAAGCCTTTTGTCCTGCTCACTCTCCAGACCTTAAGGATTAAAACCCATAATCTTTTTTTAAACTGGCCTGGAGTGTACAATACTCTCCAGAAACCAACCCAATGTGTCAACAATGGGAGTATAATTTAGACTACACCTTCACTGATCAGCATTGCTTGCACTGCAGATCATTAATCAGAAGTGTCTTTCTTAACACAGGGAGAGGCTCATACAGTTTAGGTTTATCCAAAGGTCCTGCTGTACTCCGGCCAGGCTACGCAAATATGGTCCGGTTGAAGATGTCCGATGTCAAAGATACAACTGGGGGAAACCTGATCTTGTGCACTTTTCTTGGTTGTATCCAGTTCTTCAAACTTACTGGCAGAATATTGTTAGCGTTGTATTGTGATGAGTTTGGAAAGGGATCCAATAGTCCCAGAATAATGGATCAAAGACCTAATGTACTGTGACAATTCTGTGGATACTTTTAATACATTACTGGCAGCAAAATCCAGGCCCAAAGATATCTCGTCACTCCTCCAGCAATACTTACTACTGTAATCTCACGAAGATGATGCTGGTCGCGGGCTCTAATGATGGTTAATATGTAACTACGGGCCTAAGGGATTTAGAGTTTTGCAGACAGGTTATTCACAAACATGACCGATATACCATCCTCTGTATTACAAGTGCTATAAGATGTAATGAACTTGTATTTGGCAGACAGGATACTCTTCATGTTTCTGATGGAGCATTCCATGTGCCAATCTCTAAATCAGGCCCTAAGTACCTAAATGACATCTTGTTTCTGACTGTGTAAGGTGCTATGCAGTTGATCTGTGTATCCCGGACAGGACTGGCCATAGCGGGAATCAGCGTTTGCCCGTGAGGCTGGTATGGTGGGGGCTGGTTTTGGAGCAGTGGGCACCGGTTCCCAGCAGGAATTACAGCAAAAGTGAATGTGATTTTATGTTCACAATAGGCTCTGAAACCAGGTACTTCAGGCTGTAAGCAGCTTCACCTTCTAAGTTCTCTTTGACAGCACAAACTAATTTGGATAGGTAAATGGCTTTACGGCTTGCTGAGGTGACTATAGTTAAATTTTATTCTTGCTGTTACAAGTAGCTAATAGAGGCTATCAGTGAATGAGTCGATGTTTTTGCGTATGGGTCCAAATTAGCCTCAGAATGTAAGTATTGCTTTGATCAGGGCTGTAAGAAATTGGATTATTATTCAGGGTTGGTGACAAACCACCTCAAGCAATAATCACAGCTCTTGTCAGGGCAAACCCTTAAAGTCACTAAATTAATCTGCACTCTACCCCTCGTAGCTATGGCACAGAGCAGACAGGAATAACTTAATGCAATGTGTAATGTATTTATGCAGTACCCAAACAGTAATAAAGTCAAAATACAAAACAATACAAATACTGAACTGAAAGAGTAAAATTTTATAAACAAAATGACAAAAAAGCAATAAGAGGATCCAATATATATTCCAATAATAAAGTTTTAAGTAGGAGCTGCACCAAGAAGGACAAAGTGCCAATGGTGGTCAAAGGTTGCAGTAGACCGGGACCTAGGCACCCTTTGATGCTGACCACATTGGAGCAAGGATTAGATGCAACAACCAGGTTAATCTGGTCAAAGATTTTACCTTCTGACGTTGGTTCTTTAAGTCCCAATCTGCCACAGGAGTACACATCCAAAGCTGCCTCAGCTCTCAGGGATGGCACTTGCAGACTCACAGGGTATCAGACGGAGGCAAACAGCAGGGTCCAGTCCAGGTTCAGGTGCCAATGGTCACCTGGGCAGTTGCAGTAAAAGTTTTAGCTTGTTGTATTTCTATAGCTTGAACTGCTGGAACTGCAAGTCAGTTGTATGACACTTGGAGTCCACTTCTCTGTTCAGGGTATAAGAGGGAGCAGGTCCAATCCTTCGGGGCTCCTCTCAGATTACAGACAGCAGGTCCAGTCCTCGTTTGTTCTTCCTCAGGTCCAGAAGTGTTCTGAGGGGAGTGCTGGAGATACCACATTTATGCCTGGCACAAGCCAATGGGAGGAAATGACTCCTGGGCATCCCTTAACCAATGGATTAAAAGTTCCCTTGACCAACCTTACCTTTGGGACAGGTTGCTCTCATGAAAGGTCATCTTCTCAATTTAAGTCCTTCGGCAAATCCCCCAAAAAGTGCAAGAAGTCCAGCCACACTCGATCTCCTGAGAAGACACAAAGACATCATTGTGTCTCCCGGTCATGCTCGCAAAGTGGCTCTACTTCAGAGATGATTCTAACCCTTATTCCACAGCAACCAGAATTTTCCAGGGTCATCTGGTGTGGTGTGCCTGCGGGCCCCAAGAACCTGAGAAGACTCTCACCAGGACTTCTGGCGGTGGCTCAGCCCCTGATGCAAGTTGGGCCCTCTGGAACTGCTCAGGGCTTCGGACCAACCTCAGCGCCAGTTCCCTACCCAACACCACAACAAATACAGGAACAAGATCCACAGTCACTGGTGCCATTGACTCCGGACAGAGACGGCCATCCCATAATGCTGTCTGACTCTGAGGAGAAGCCGTCCCGACGTCAACTGAGGCTGCATGCTCCTTTATCTGCATCACAACCTCTTTATCACACTTGAGATTTAGACACTGTGCCTTTATTGTCTGGGAGAGCTCATGTTCTTTAGGAGATGTTTGGCACAGACTCCAATAATGGAGGCTATCATGCGAGGAATGATGTTGCCCTGCCTTACCTGGAGGACAACTGGTATTTGGACCTCCAAGATGCTAGGGGTCTGGATAGCACCGCAGAAACTAGACTAATATCCCCTCTGGCCTGCCATGGAAGACAGCACCTTGTTTGCCATTGTTACGCAGTGGTGGAGGTGCTTGATCTTTATCTTCTTAGTCAGGAAGCTAAAATCAGTGTTCTGACGGAGGAGTTGCAGCCTGGCAATTCCAGTTCTGTATCTCTACTCCCATTTACTGATACACTTTTAGGTATCTGGGCCAAGCCCTGCTCGGCCCAACCTGTATATCGCCAGATCACCAGAGTCCATCGCCCTGCTCCAGGCAACCCAGCGTTCCTCACCCAGCACCCCTCTCCTGAGTGCCTTCTTGTGCAGACTTCAGCCATTAGTTTAAGCTTAAACTCATATCCCACTACTATCCTGGATAGGGAATCAAAGAGGATAGAGACGTTGGGTAAGCAGGCTTTTTCCTCTATCAGTTTAGCCCTTTGCTCAGTGAACATAAGCTTCTTCTTACACTGCTACTCTCACGCCTTGTGGGAGTCTCTGGATAAGTATTGTGCATGGTCCCAGAGGAATCCCAGACCATACTTATTGAGGCAATGCAAGATGGTCATGATTTAGCCCAGTTCACCGCCTGCTGCGAACTGAATACTACTCTCTCTTGGCAGGGCTATTGACATTAGTCTGGCCATTCGTAGACATGCCTCGATGTGGTCCACTGGCTTTTTGGGAGACATTTAGGCCAGTCTTATGGACATGCCAATCAGTGGCCCCAGACTCTTTAGGGAAAAATTGGCACTAGTGTGGCCATTTGTAGGCATTCATTGATGTGGTCCACTGGCCCTTGGGAGACCTTCAGGCCAGTCTTATGGACATATCATTCAGTAGCTCCAACTCTTTGGGGGCAAAGTGGACTCTGCCATAGAGAGCTTCAGAGATAGTAGGGCCACAGTGTGCTCCCTGGGCTTTTCACCTCCTCCGCGTCACCCGCAATAGCAGTTTCACCCCCTTTGGTGCTATAAAAGTGACTTCCAATATAGTCAACAGCCTCAGCAGGTGCAACAATTTTCCCAGCCTTTCGGGGAACTAGCCGTGATACCCCCAGGAGAGGGCAACTATTACAGTGGATAACCCAGTCTTCTTCGCCCATAGCTGCTGCCCATCCCAGGCCTCTTTAGCATGCCCTTGATGCACGCATCCACCCTGTCAGAGGCAGGATCGGAAACTGTCTACTAGGATGGGAGGCGATCACTTCGGACAAGAGGGGATGGCAAATTGTTCAACAGGGTTACGCCTTACCATTTCTCAAGACCTGGACCTGCTGAAAAAGGAGCACCTTTCAATTTTGCAGCAGGAAGTGCAGGCTCTTTTGTCTAAAAGGAGCCATTGAGAGGATGTCGGTGCCAGAAGCTGGTTGTGGTGATTATTCCCACTACTTCCTGGTGACGAAAAAGGATGCAGGACTCCACCCCATTAGGGCTTCATCCTCTCCATGCTTTTCTGCAAAAAGACACCCGAGACAGCTCTTGTCTGCTTTTGACCCTAGACGCTCGATGGTAGTGCTGGACTTGCAAGACACTTATTTCCACATGCCAGTCCTGCAGGCCCAAAGGCGTTACCTGTGGTTCATGCTAGGTCACAAGCACTTTCAGTTCGCTCTACCTCCTTTGACCTTACCAGCACCCCTTGGATGTTCATTAAAGTGAGGGCAGTGGTAGCAGCACATTTCCGGAGGTTCCAGTCTTCCCTTACCTCAACGACTGGTTGTTGAAGGCAGGCTCGCCCCAGGCAGTCGTCAACCACCTCCAGACTACGGCAAACCTCCTGAAATCCTTAGGGTTCACTATCAATGTGCCAAAGTCACACCTGACTCCTTTGCAGGTGCTCCTCTTCAATGGATCCTTTCTGGACATGGAGCAGTTTCACACCTCTGCCCTGGAGCAGACAGAGAGTCCAGGACATTGAAGCTATGATCAAGATGTTTCAAGCTCTGTCCTGGATCTCACTGAGGATGACTCTGAGACTGCTGGGACAGATGGGCTCTTGCATGCTGCTAGGCAAGCACGCCTGAACGCATATGCCGGCACTGCAATGGGATTTGAAGTCATTGTGGGCACAGCAATGGAGGATCCATCCCATTTGTTCCAGATCTCGGAAGAGACCGCAAAGATCTGCAATGGTGGTGGGGGACCATAATTGTGTCAGCAATAGACCCCTCTCCTTACGTCAGTCAAAGCTTACATTGGTGATCAATGCATCGCATCTGGGTTGGGGAGGTCATCTGTGAGAGGTGGAGATCACAGGTGTCTGGGGTCCAGCACATGCCCGACTCTGTATCAACCTTTTGGAACTGAGAGTCAAGTGTTTGGTGTTGAAGCCTTCCTGTCTTCCATCAAAGGGAAGCTGGTGCAGGTGCTCACGGACAACACCCTCGCCACGTACTACTGCAATAGGTGCAGTGGATTTGTGGACACTGGACGAAGAGGCTTTGTGTCTCTGGATGTGGCTGGACTGCCAAGGGACTCTTCTCCAAATGCACAAACTGGTGGGTTACTTGAACGCCAGAGTGGACGAACTATGCCTCGCCGATGACAAGTAGCAATCACATCCAGAGGTGTTGCAGGGTCTTTCTGCAAGTGGAAAGAACACTGGCTCGATCTTCTCACCTCCGCCAAGAACTCGCAATGTCAGCACTTTTGTGCAATCGTTTTGTTACACCAGGCCTCCTTTTGGATTGGTTTCAGCAGCCTCTGTGTTTCAGAGGGCTCTGGAAAAAGTGTTAAGGAGACTTGACAGAATAAGAATTTATCAGGATGCAGTGTTGGCTGTTACAGCTCGCAGGTGGTGGGGAGGGCGCGGGCGCAATGAAAAAGAAAATTGTTGAGTGCCTGGCTCCCAGTGTACCTTTGGGAGTTTTTTTCTGGATACAAATTGTTGTCCCTATTTAGTCATCACTTCTTTATATATTTAAGTTACTTCATTAGTTTGCATCCTTTGAAATCGGAGTTTGAGAGTAATTGCTTTGTTAAGGCACTCAATGTGCATGTGAGATCCAGCCTTTGGTGCTCCTGCCTGCCAATATATTACCCACCCATTTAATTCATCCGTGCCGGCTTGTCCTCTTATCTTCTGCAATCTGTTCTTCCTTTTGTTTGCTGCAGCACTTGCAGGTCACCTACCCGAACCAGATTGTATCCCTTTGTGTTGATTCCCCCATGACTGCTGATAACCGCATGCTTTATTGTCCAACTTCACTGACATAGCAGGAGGGTTGGCTCGTCACCCGAAGACCTGTTGTATAGTTCTGAGCAATCTGTCTTAAAATTTTAATAATAAACAAATCTGAAAACAATTAGTGCATCAGAGTAAAAATATCCGTTTTGGAGCGACGTATGCCTAGCTTTTCCATCCATATTGATTAATGTATTGTATTTCCACATGACAGAGCTGTAAAATATTTGTAC
This sequence comes from Triturus cristatus, assembly GCF_964204655.1. Lineage (NCBI taxonomy): Eukaryota > Metazoa > Chordata > Amphibia > Caudata > Salamandridae > Triturus > Triturus cristatus. Next base: position 456,391,422 of record NC_140592.1, on the reverse strand, counting down.
TCATTTTTCCAGAGTTTTTATTTGTATTATTTGCCATTTTATAAATATCCCACTAGATAAGTAGCTTCTTGCAAAGCTGTTTCAACAATGTCAGAAAATAAATGGTCAATTGAAGTCACTTCCTGGGATTTTATATCGTAAGCAAATGAGAGCGGCCTCGCATTTTCCTATTCTGGCCGGGGTCCCACAAATCCTGGAACTGGCCTGCCTTTAGGTCACAGCTTATGTTGAGGCATATGTTGCCACATTCCATGTTGGAGAAACACGAGGTAGCCGATGAGATTAGTGGTATGCAATATTCAAGTTTACTTGCCCCTCCCACTTACCTGTGACTGCCACTGTGCAGCTGGGCTAAGATTTTTGTCCACTTCACCTCACTTATCCCAGCTGAGAGCAGAGGGGGCTTCGGGGGCCCTTCTGTTCCTGATGTGAGGTCCGGCTCCAACAAGAACACCTTCCTCTTGCACACAGCTCCAGAAAGCCAAGGTCGCCCAGCGTAGTCTTGCCTTTTATTGGTTTATAGCGTGGGACCACGGAGGCAAAATACGTTGAACATACATCATCACAATAAGGCTTGCCATTTTGGCCTTTTCATGTTTGTGCCACTACTCTTTCACCGTTAGAAGCAAAAAAAAAAATTGTTTTGCCGATGCTGTTCACTACTTGCAACATGCAATGTCAAATCCAAAAGGTCGGCTGATACCTTTCAAAGGAAAGACCTCTTGGTCTTGCCAATGTTTGTTATTATATCAATGCATGCTTCTATTGCGTTGCAGCAGGATACTTGGCTAACATTAACAATAATTCCACCAACACAAACCTGTTCACATGATACGGCCCTAGGTGTGGATCGGTGCAGGGGGCGTTTATAAACGTTGCCATTGACGAACTCTACCTTGGACTGACGTGTGAATATAGATAAGACCCCCAACTCCCTCAACGAAGCCCCCGTTACATTGGGGGCATGCAGACAAACAGCCGGACAGATTTCTGCAACCGCAAGTTCTTTCTGTCTGAATGGAGCCCCGAACAGGGAATGTGTCTCTCTCGTTAAACCCATCCTGTGTGCAACAATGGAGGAGGTTTTTGACGGGCCTTTGGAAATGCTGACTCCGGGCTCGCTCTAATCTGCTGGGTTTCAGTCCATTCTCTCGCTTTATGTTGAGGCTTACCCTCTTGCGCACTTTCCCCAGGCCCCCGGTCCCGGGACTGTCGGGGGACGCGGCTGGGACACAGCTTGGACCGACGACATTCGTTTGGACGAACCCGACCGCGCGCGGATGGTGCAAGCATGTGCGACTGCTTCAATCAACTCTGTGGCGTTACCTGGTCACCTGCGTCCGCCCGCGGTAGGTGCTTGGCCGCCATCTTGTAGGCTGCGATCCTGGTACTGACAGACCTAAAATCCAAAGAGTTTCGATGACGTCATCACCATGATGACATTGGGCAACAGATTCGGGCTTGCTTATAGTACGATCTGGCAGCTCCAGAAGGACTGAATAGACAGGTGGAAAAATTTTTTTAGCAGGTGTGGTGGACGGGTTTTTACTGTTGATTTTTCTGATAGTACCACCACGCACGATTTTTTAAGCCCAAAATAGTTTTGTGTTGCCAGTCGCGCCTGCAAGCTTTGCTTTAGTAGAAGTCAGTGGAGAAAATTCATTCTCCTGCTTATTTTTTTAGAACCAGCCTCTTTCTTCCTCTTCTTAAATGTTGCCATGTATGCACCAATATTGCCTGCAGCGCACACAAATGTATGCAGCCATACCTTGCAAAACACCTATACAGCGTGCCTTTATAATATCAAAACTGCCCAGATTTTCAAATGTAGGGCAATTTTCTAGCTCTCTGATTTGTAAATGGGGTCACTTTTAGTTTGGTACCCTGGCCTATTTTCTGTCCCAGTCCGGCCTTGTAGGGGAGTATGGGTGTTTCCTTTATTATAAGGGCTTCTGTACACGTTTACATACATCCAAGCACAGACATTACGTTATATCAGGTCGTGTGAGAATATATCGGAAATTGCTGTATATTTTCTTGTGGATGAAGTGTTCCTTTTACTATTATATAAAATTAGTACCTGAATACAGGTGGAAAAAAACAAAGGTTCAATCATCTACTTGGTACTTGCACCACAGGTGACAGCTTAAGAGCCCTACTCTGGTGTTGTGCTTATCCTACTAGGATGACTAGGGCTTGCATGTGTAAGATGGTGCTCAGCAAGACGCAGGGGTTGGGTGGTATTTGAATTTCTAGACTACTGAAAGAAAGTACATTTTTCATGCTTGAGAACATTATCAGTGCAGGTCTTGTGCCGTAATGAGTGGCAAAGGTGGTTTGATCGAGAGGAGAGGGATTTAGGGTTAAAGAAGACATTCGTTAGGAAGAGGTCACCATTGAGAGCTCTGTGATGAAAATGTAAATATAGATGTTTTCTATTAAATAATTATTGTGGTTGACCCGTTTTAAGTGCTCACAATGTTTGCAAATGAAGAACATGGGGCAAATGGAAGAGAACAGATTCAGTGCTTGACGGGGGAACCAAAAGAAGCCCTGGTAAAAATGCTCTAAACAACTCTGCTCCCTTTGTCTCCTTGTCCATCCATCCATCCATCCATCCATCCATCCATCCATCCATCCATCCATCCATCCATCCATCCATCCATCCATCCATCCATCCATCCATCCATCCATCCATCCATCCATCCATCCTCTCTCTCTTCTCCCTCTCTGATCACAATCTCTCTACTTTCCCCATCTCTTCCTCTCTTTCTGTCTCTCTTGAAGCCTCCTGTGCCTGCTGCATATAACCTCTGGGAGCTGGGGAAAGGGGCAGAGGCACCAGGTGTAACCCTGGGCTTTCAAAAACATATTTCAGGGCTCCATCCCACCAGGAACTTGCCTGGTAGAATGAAAGGCCTGTCTGGCCCTGAACTGATTTGTCAGGGAATCGGTCAAGTAGGCAGGCAGAGATAGAATACCTGGGCCTGTAGGCCCAGAGCTAGCAAACAGCCTATTGATCTGCATCCTTACTTTATTCACACAATTCGTTTTACATTGGAGGCAGTGACAAGTATAGATTCCTGTACTGGAGTAGCTTGATTGAAATTGTCTTCTAAAAAATTTGCTAGTGAAATAGCTCAGTGGGTGAAGGCATCTGCAGAAGAAATTTGTGTTTTGTCTGCAAGTCTCAGGTTTAAATACCGCTGTGGGCGAATTCAGAGTTTCATGCTTCTATGGCAATGGCAATGCAATTGCAATGGCAATGCACCCTAAATATCGACCCCAGAATATCGAGGACAAAATATTGGAAAAAAATGATCGACAGGTAAATAAGTCAAGTTTTTCCATACCTAACTTCGCATCTATGGACTTACGTGGTACGTGTATCTTCAATGTCAGTAGATGTATTGTATTGTATTGTAATAGCATTTATATAGCGCTTACTACCCCTGACGAGGCGTTGAAGCGCATTTTCGGCGAGTAGCACGCTACTCCGGAACCCATAATGGATTCGTGTTGAATTAGTATAGTGAAATATGAAAGTTATTTGAGTGGTGGATATGTTTGACAGTTATTTGGATTGGGAAGGATAGCAGAGGGATAGAAGAGGGAAAAAGGTTAGCATTTATATAGCGCTTGTTACCCATGACGAGGCATTGAAGCGCATTTTCGGCGAATAGCACGCTACTCCGGAACCCATAAAGGATTAGTGGTGATTTAGTATAGTGAAATATGAAAGTAATTTGAGTGGGTGATATTAGTCAGTTATTTGGATTGTGGAGTTTGGAATAGTGAATCTATACTTCCTTATTTGCACTTATTTTTCAATATTTTGTGCCTAGATATTCTCTACTTGATATTCTTGTACCACGATATTCTGGGGGTCAATATTTCGTAGTACAATCCTAAAGTGAATAGTGTTGAGCTGTTGTTTGCAGTGCTTCGAAGATCCACGCTGAGACACCGTGCATGCTATAATACAATTTATTTTCTTAACTGAGAGTTTTTCAATAATCTAATGGCTTATCTTGCCATCTTTACAAATGCAATGGAAGGTATTGATAACATTATCAACAGTGTGTGTGTATTCTGGAAATATTTCAGTTATTTTGATTGTGCCCCTGATGCCGACGAAACCAAATAACCTAGCTCTTTTAGTTTTGAGACTCCACACTGATTTAAAAATGTATACAAACTTTGTATTTCAAATGTGTGCAAATCAGCAAATTGTAACCAGCCTAAAACAAGGGATCGGTTATATGGGCCAGTATACCCTTTCTCTTACTAAAGAAATGTTATGACATTTTATTCACAGGTAAAATGATCTGTATGCAAGCACGCTTTGTCTCAAAGAGGTTTGTGTTAGACTCTTACATGGTTTTTGAATTTTATGGTTATGTAAAATTATATCATTTGGAATAACAATACCTCCTCTTTGGAATTATGAGCTCACTGGGAGGACTGAAGAGCCATTTAGTTTCTTCAGGTCAGCATCAGAAACCCTCTGTATTACTCTGAGGGAAAATGATGCATCCTCCAGATTATCATGGAGTAAGTATTTGCATACTCCCTCAATAATTCCTCATTTCTAAGGGGACCCACACCCACTGGGTCACACTTATAATCCCAGTTAACTCTGCCTGTGGAGTTACATGTGTCCTGTAATAGTAACTCCAGGGGAGGGGTTACTGGGCATTACAACGGAGACCTCCCAATGAGGCTCAAGAAGTTTACGCCTTCTGGTGACCAAATGTACACGTTTACATCCATTGCTTCTAGTCCACTAAATGCAGAGGAGAGCCCACCAGTGGAATTTCCTCCATTGTAGAATCCAATTCTATGTCAGGCTCTGTAGTTTTGATTTAATTTTAATCTTCATCCTAAAGCAGAGGTGGTCGTGATGGAATTTCTAGTAGATCTTTCTAGAGTGTAGCTCCGGTAAGAACCATAATTTGGGTTTCAATCCTAGCACTAAAGTATTTGGGAACAACTACATGGCCACAATTATTTTAATGTGTATTGATTTATAGAGCGCTATAATCACCAGTGAGAGTATCCAGGCGCTTGGGCAGGTGTGATGGGATATGGTCCCTACAGTATTATTTGAAGAGCCAGGTCTACGGCTTCTTGTGAAACTCCAGTAGTGATGAGGAGGTTCTGATGTGTTGTAGGAGGTCCTTCCATGTTTAGGGTGTGATGTAGGAGAGCAAGCGACCTCCTGCTCTGCTTTTTTTTAAACGGGTGTAGGTGTGAAGTGGGGGGTTCATGAGAGTGAGACTGAGAATAGGTGTCTTGATGGAGTGTGAAGATTTTTTACAGCTGTTGGGGTATGCGGGTCCAGTGTTGCGTAGGGCTTTGTAACTGACTGCTTTTGTGAATGGGAAGCCAGGAAAGCTCCCTGAGGTGAGGTGAGATTTGGGTACGTTGGCGAAGGTAGAGTATGAGTCTTACAGTGGTGTTCTGAATGGTCTGAAGTCTGTTGAGGAACTGCTTGGAAATTCCTGCGTACAGTGCATTTTCCGTGGTTGAGTCTGCTTAAGACGAGTTCTTGTGTGACAGATTGTCTGGTGTTCTGTTGAAGCCACTTGAGGGTTTTTCGCAGCATCCGCAGGATGTGGAAGAAGGCGGTGTCATCGTATTGACTTGTGCTCTCATGTTGAGCTTGTCGTTAAGGATGATCCCCAGATTTCTAGCGTGGTCGGTGGGTGTAGGTGCTGGTCCTAGCTCTGTCAGCCACCAGGTGGTGTTCCACGGGGAGTTCCTGTTTCCAAAGACCAGCACTTCTGTTTTGTCGGAGTTGAGTTTCATGCAGTAGGTTCTCATTCATTCAGCTATCGAGTTGGGCCCAGTAAGTTCCCTCAGAGGACTGGAATGTTTCCAAATATATGGGAGTAAGTGAGTTCTTTGACCCTGTGGCGCATGCACTGAGGTGTGGATTTGTTTTCCTCTTTGATGAGGCGCAAGCATAAAATCAAGCATAAATATTTAAGGGTGTGTTGGGGTTTGTCTTGTGGTCTGGTTTCATTGGGACTGGTGATGTATACCTTTCTATTAATTAGCATTTTTTCCTGAAAGTCTGATGGCTTGGCCATGCATGCCGGCTAGGACAATTTCAACTATATTAGTAGTATTTGCAAGAAGCTGCAGATGTTTAATAAGAGTGTAGGTTATATTGATGGTGATCTCGTTAATTTGGTTTAATAAATGAAAATCCTTAACTACAAAAGGGTACCTACATTTTTCTTATCTTTACAGATGCCTCTTAATTGCTCTTCTACCCAAACAAAGTAAAAGGCAGTTTTGAAACTACACTTTCATGTATTTTATCATTTGAAAGGGGAATATGTGCAAATTATCATATCTGGGAAATTCCAAACCCCAGGGTACTGGATTTGACTGTGTGGAATAATTATTGTAGAACAATCCAGGCGCTTCGAATCGAAGGCCAGGGGCATAACACAGGCCCCCAAGCTCCAGGGGGCCCCCCTCAGCACAATGCTCCGGCCCGGGAGTGCTTTATAATTAAATCGCCAGGTTACACAAATCAAAGAGGGAGCAATATTACAGATCAATATAGCGAGAGCCAGTGGGATTATGTGGCACTGGAGGTCTAAATTATGCGGCAGGATTGCCTAAATTATGCAGCAAGAAAAGACAATTTATGCTATGTTGGCAGTATCATTTTACTGCTTTGCCAAAATGCTGTTTCGACAACATTAATGGTGTCTGCATAAATGTTTTGAGGCATTAGTAGCATTTTAACACCTTTCTGTCTCTTTATCTCAAGTTGTTTTTCACCCCAGCTTTCTACCATTATCACAGCTTTCTCTTCCTATTTATTTCTCCCTTCCTTTTTTGCCTTTCATTCTTTTTCTCCGGGCCAAAGTCTTTTTTTAATTTTTTTATTGAGCAGAGCATTGAGTACATAATAAACATAAAAATTATACATATAACCATTAATCCATTAACTTCTACATTTCATGACAAACGTTTTTTAAATTTTTTTTAGAAGAATGTGACTATAGCAGCTAGTAGCATTCCATCAAAATGACAATGTGCAGAAACCTGCAATAAAGTGCGATAAAAAAAGTGCTTATGCATCTAAAGTGCAACAACCAGAGGAAAGTGCTTCTAAAATAAAACAACAATAAATGCTGTTCTACCTAACCACGATAATCACATAAATCATATCATCCATATCGAGTGTTAATTTCCCTCCTTCAGTTTTTCAAGATTATCAAAAAACTTCCAATTCTTTAAAAAAAAATGTATAGCTCCCACCCGTCTGGCATAAGCTTCATCAAAATTCCGTGTCCTTTTCATTTTACTAAACCATTTTAAATGAGAGGGAACATCACTAGATTTCCAATTCTGCAGAATTAAGGATCGGGCTACAGTACAAGAGATAAATAATAAAACTTCTTCTGCCTTCATTAACATTGTTCTACCCTTATATAGTCCAAACAAAACGGCCTCAGCCTCAGGCTGAATTCTCTTCCCTATTGCTAATTCTATGTTAGCAAATATTGCTACCCAGAAGGGCTCTAACCGTGGGCAAGTATAGAAAATGTGGTGCCACCCACCTGCTCCATTGGCCTGACAGCGGAAGCATTTGTTTTCAACTTCCGGATACCTTTTTAGGACTCGCCTGACCCAGCGCAAGCGCTGGTCTGGCGAGATTTGTTGAGAGGGCTCCAAAAAGTGCTACCAGGCCAGCCTAGAGCTACATTGCATGTGCGCTGGCGCGCGCGCCGCGATTTTCCGCGCTTTTCCGCGATTACTTTCACTTTCACGGCCGCTTTGATGTTTGATCGCGATCACTTTCGCGGCCGCATGGCCGCTTGGCATAGCCAATAGGTCTCGCTTTTGGGACCTTATAAGTATTTAGTTATGCAACGGTTGCATGGCTAAACTCTTATAAGGTCCCAAAGGCGAGACCTATTGGCTATGCCAATGCTTGTTTGCAAAGCTGCCGGGGTCATATAGGAGAGCCATCGTGATAAAAAGGCCATCCTTTTAAAATTGGCCGCGCGCAAGGATTTGCTTCCTAAATGGGATATAGCTTCCCAATCCTTACAAGAAAAAGTACATTGTGTCTCACGACCTATTTTAGCAAATGGGCCTCTATCAGAGGTACTTGTCCCTGGCGATGTAACAGTCGTTACCAGTTCCCTACACCTTTTATTTTGGCCCCATAGAGTGCCACCACAAGATCATTGGGCACATCAAAAATGCCATTTATATATTTTTTTTTAAATGAACAATTTGCAAATATTCAAAAAATACAGGTTTCCTAGGGTTTTCTACCCTTGCCATTACCTCTTCCCAGGTGATCATCCTATTCTGAATGCCGAAATGTCTTAGTTCCTGTAGCCCACAATCTTCCCAATTTTTTTAATGGCTTTCTCGAAATTGGAGACCAAGACTAATACATTCTCTTAATCTCAAGTATTGCAGACCCGAGGAGCCCGTTTTTTAAAAAAAGGACTGAAGTCTAAAAGAATATTCCTTTAAAGTCTTGTATCTTGTTTTTTTAGGAAGTTTGGAGGTTTTTTAAAAACACTCGACTCTGAAAATTAATTTCTTGTAACATTTTGTCCAGAAAGAAGCTATCCCGATTACATTTAGATCCTATCAGGCCTGCCACTATATCCATAAATGCGGCCTCATAATATGTTTTTAAATGGGGCAAAGCTAAACCCCCTTGTATGGTTGGTAATTTGCACTACAGTCAACTTCACCCTAGCTATTTTCTTTCCCTAAACAAATTCTCTTATCATTGTTTCCATTTCTTTAAAAAAAGGACATATTTACTTTTATAGGGACATTGCTAAAAAGAAATATAAGCAACGGAAGTATAGACATTTTAATTAAAGAAACTCTACCAATTAATGATAAAGGGAGTAAAAGCCATTGATCCAAAAGTTTTTTGATTTTATCTTTCATTCTTATATAATTAAGTTTCTATAACTGTTGATAATGGCTGGAAACATATATCCCAAGATATCTAACTGGGTCTTGTTTAATAGCTTGAGCCCTCAAACATTGTGGTAGAAGATTAAGATCTGCATTGAGGGCTAGGACCTCGGTTTTATTAGAATTGACATATATCTATAATGTGAAGAGTTTGGGCATTGTACGAAATCTGTTTACCTTTTGGTCACAATCTTTTACCTTTGAGATCTGTTTGTCCTTCAAAGCTTAAATGGTTTCAGGAGACAGGGGGTGTAAGACAAAGTGGTATAGACAGTAGCCTAGCCACTGTGCCAGGGACCTAGGGCAAAGAAGAACATGGGCGCCCTGGCAGCTGTTTGAATGATAAAATACAGCAATAATCAGGCCTGTGGGCCCTGGTACCACTGCACCTCCTGCACCAACAAACGCTACACCCATGTATGTAGAAGAATGCCATTGAAGAATGTGCATATGCCTCCTGTGAGAAGATTTATTATGTATTTATTAAATTGTGTGTTAGATTGCTGCCTAGGTATCCATCCACAGGTATTTTACATTCCTTTTGACACTATATATATATATATATATATATATGTCCGTGTTCGTGTGCATAAATAAAATTGAATAAACACCAGTTGGAGTTAAGGGTCACCTTGTTGGATATATATATATATATGTCACCAAGAATCGCCTCCTCAAACACGCAGCTTCGATGAGCAGAGACGAACACGGACCCAAAGTAAGTGCTGTAAGTCTTTATTCGGACAAGAACTTTACACCTTTTTTAGAACCCACGTTAAGAACTCGTGAGAAAAATGTGTGAATAATAGGTAAAAGAGGAAGCAAGAACATGTGACAAAATAAACTATAAAGTGAAAAAGGAGACAATCCAACCTGTGTAGTTATCGGTTACATCATAATTCATTTTTCTAAAATCAGGAGAAACCTGTGCCACACAGTCTAGTTAATAAATGACAGGAAAATTCATGAACTGACCAGAAATGAACATGCAGCACACTTGAAGACTCAGAGCCAAGTGAAGAAGTCCTCGCTAGAGTTCAATCCGTTAGGGACCTTGGAGTCTAGCTCCAAGATATACCTGGTCTCTAGCTTTCTAAGGGAGGCTTCCCTATCACCACCCCGTCTAAGTGGAGGCACTGCATCTATGACAAAGTAGCACAGATGTTCCAGGCTGCTGTTATGCTTGTCACTGAAGTGCCTTGCCACCGGGTAAGACGCGTCTTGATTGGTGATAGCCCTCATGTGCTGGAGTATACGTTTGTGTGCCTGCAACTTGGTGCTCCCAACGTATTGCAGGCCACAGGTACACTCCAGCACATAGACTGCAAAGTCTGTCTTGCACGTAAGTTTCCTGTTGATCTTACAGGGGGTACTGAAGAAGGGAGAGATGTAAGATGTTGTGCTCTTGCCAAGAACACAGGCCTTACAAGAGGAACATTTAATTAACCCCTTGCTGGCCTGTAGCCAATTACTGGTATTGCTGCTCAATTCCGGACTACTTTTAACCAGCATATCGCTCATCGAGCGGGCCTTGCGAAAGGTTATGGCATGGGAATTAGATATGCCATTGCCAATTTTCGGGTCCTGTCGAATCAGGGACCAGTTCTTTTTAAAAATTCTACGCAAGTTAGAATGCTGGCGACTAAAGGTCAGAATAAGTCTCGGTACATCATTCTGTGCAGATGGAAGGCTAGGAGTGACTGCTGAAGAGGGGTCAACTATGGAAGGACTCAAAATTTGATCTCTAGCCAGAGATCTGGTGCGAGAAATAGCCTTGTCAATAATGGCCGGGGCATAACCCCTTGCCAAAAATCTGAGCTTACTCTGCTCCTGAGCTTCCCCACAATGTAAGTCAGTACTGCAAATGCGCCTTATACGCAGCATCTCCCCGTAGGGAATACTGCGTATAAGATGACTGGGATGGTGACTAAAAGCATGCAGTACAGTGTTCCCTGCAGTGGCTTTGCGAAATAATTTGGTTTGAAGGTTGCCCTCCAAAACAAAAACCTCAACATCTAGAAAGTTCACATGTTCCTGGCTTAACTCAGCTGTAAATTGTAAATTCAACTGATTGATATTGATGGCCTGGATAAAGTCAGAGGCTGCTGTCTTTGACCCCTTCCAGATGACAAAAAGATCATCAATATAGCGATGCCAGGCAATGATGTTGTTTGCCATGACATCGCTGTAATCATTGCGGAGGACTTGCTCCTCCCACATGCCCATGTGTAAACACGCGTAGCTTGGGGAGAAGCAAGCCCCCATCGCCACGCCTCTTAACTGTTGGAACACTGTGTTCTGAAATAGAAAAAAATTGTTGTTAAGGCAGATGTTAATCATGGCTAGAATCATCTTGCAATGGTCCATCATGTACATAGGTTCCGTTCTTAAAAAGTATTCCACCGCCTTAATCCCATCCTGATGCTGAATACTCGTATACAACGCAACAACGTCAAGAGTGATTAGCCAGTAATCTTCATGCCACTCCATACCCTTAATCCTCCTCAAAAAGTCATTAGTGTCCTGTATGTAGGAAGAAAGACCCCTCACATGTTTTTGTAGAAAGAAGTCTATATACAGTGATGTCTTCTCCAAGATACTGCCCCTGGCCGAAATGATTGGCCTTCCTGGGGGTTTGGCTAAGTTCTTGTGTATCTTGGGGATAATGTAGAAGACTGGCATGACCGGATGGTTTACTTTCAAGAACTTAAATTCATCTGAACTAAGGAGACCTGCACTTTTCCATGCCAGTAGGTTGTTAAAAAAGTCACCCCACGCTGCTTTAACTGCTTTCCATTCACTCCTTTTGTAACATGACCTGTCATTCAGGTGGAGCAGGGCTATATCCATATCCAAATAACTCCAACTGCCTCTCGGATTCACGCATGGAGTACGGACCACAAATAAGGTGCAGATTTTCTTTATTTAGAAAAGTCCATCATTAGCGTTAGCAGCATTACGCGTTTCGGCACTGAAAGTGCCTTGATCACATGATATCTAATATATATATATAAAAATGTAACCGTTTGTAATTGCCTGACCAATAACGCAAGGTTCTATTATGTATTCATGAATTAGTAGGAAAATAGCTCAGAGCAACCCAGCTAATTGGGTATTTTAACCTTAGAAAATCTTTACCTTGTTTGTGGTCCTGTTTTAACGCCGTTCTATATGGTTTGCTGTTCATATGTAGATGTAGTGCAGACTGAGATCTAGCACAGACCTTATCCCAAGTCATGGCGGGCCATGTAGGTTTTTGTCTATGACTATTGTGTGCGACCTTTCCTTTCTGTGAAAGCTATGTAATTAGAGAATCATTGCATGCAATGCTGCCCATATATGGCGGCCCGCAAGAGTAATGTATTGTGTGTTGATGTGAGCCATGTATTGGGTCTTATAGTTGTTATTGTCTCTTTTTATTGCTACGAAACTTTAAAGCCAATGGCCGAAATAAAGTATTTTCATTATTGTGACTTACCGTATACGAGTATGTGAGCCTTTTTGCAAATGCACTTATATCGCACTTCATACCACTAAAGAGACACTAATGCACTAATGGTGGCTAAGTACTGTATTTGCATTTATATAGCGCTTACTACCTCTGATGAGGCGTCAAAGCGCTTTCTCGGCAAGTAGCACCCTACTCCGAAACCCTTAAAGGATTAGTGTTGAGTTGGTTTAGTGAACTATGAAAGTGATTTGAGTTGTGGATATTAGTTAGTTATTTGGATTCAGAAGGATAGCGGAGGGATAGAAGAGTACCACACTACTCCCTAGGTTTTGCACCATGAGTTGGAGCTCAGTGGGATGAATAAAGACTTTTATGTATTTTTATTATGTTTTTATCATTTACACATACCCATAAACATTCATGGAAGGTATGCACATATATACACAGGTGTTGCTGGTTACCCAAGCCTTAAACATAAAACAAAGAAGAAAAACTATTGGCATTTCTACAATTTGTTACGCCATCCAAGAAATTAACCAACACAATATTTCCAGGGACTAGATCAAGAGTCCTGTGTCCTCACAAATTCCTTCTTCATTTCTTTCTTTCTCAGCTTAAGAATGTTTATGAGAATTGAGCATGTGAAGCACCTCTGCCAATGTCTCTCCAATGCATTGCTTTGTCACTTTGAAATGGAAGGGCCGCTTGATGTAGTCAAAGAATGGAAATCCTATCCAGTGCTAGCAACACGCTCCAGGCTGCAAATTTATTTTTAATATTACCCTCCCAAAGGGCTTTTTTGTAGGCCAAGAATCTAATGTTGGATCAACAAACAGTTCAACCCGACTGCCTTTTACAGCTTTCATGTTATCTGCTCCTGCAGCCCAGCCCTCAGATACCACCCGATAACCCCATACTGTAGCTTTAACCAAATTTTGGTTGACATCTAGGGCACGTGCCAGCCCTTTCTTCAGGTATCCTATGAAGAATCAGTGATGTCAGGTGCATCCAACATGAGAACTTGTACTGTGCCAGTCTAAACTTGGAATTACCAGATGCTTATTTCTCGACTCAAAAGTCGGTGTCCCACTCCTCTATCATTTCAGTACGACAGTCCACATGCCGTTTGTGTTTTGTTCTCTCTCAACACCTGATAAAAAGTGGGACCCCTTTCAGGCATAAGTAGGATGACCACCTCCCTCTCGGTCATCGTAACACTGCTTCCAGTTCTGGACATATTTGTGATAGCCGAATGCATTCTGGTTGTTGTAATCTTGTTTTGCGGCCATTGAACTAATTAGACTAACACACCTGAAATCAATGATTTGTGGGTTAAATTGTCAGGACAGGAGTAATGACCTGGAGTGATGTAGTCACCCTAGACCAGAGATCTTCAAACATTTTGGCTTTCAACCCTCCTAAGCAAGATATTTTGAAGTCGGGTCCCCTGAAAAACTTTATTACAAGGATTGGGGGCACAGGAGAGATGGTGCTGAGCGCAGAGGGCGGAGCTTCTGCGATCATTTCACCGGTTCCTTTTCTGTAGCTCGAAGTCCACACTAAATGTGAGACATAAAACAGCAAATACATCACCAGTAACTGATCTTATCATACTGGTCCCCATAATTGAGGTGTTGTGAGCCCCTAGCACTTCTTGGCCCCAGTGTAACTTCACCTACTGCTCTAATCAGGGCCGGCTTTAGCGTTGGTGGCGCCCAGTGCGAGGATGTTTGTTGGCACCCCCAGTGACCTCAGTCTCCACGTATTCCCCCTTGAGTCTCCATAACCACTCTCTCATGCATTTATTTTGCTTTAACACCACTCATACCAGTGTAAAGTGTCAGAGCACTTTACATTTCATACACTTTACACAGAGACAATGAATTATAAGTGTGTAAATCAGAATATAGGAAATGTTACCTCAGACAGAGGCCTTCAAGGTGTAGGATTCACATGTCATCCATAATGGTAGACAGTATAGTTTAGGAGTGCTTGGTCTGGAGAAGCACAAGCTCAGAATTTAAAGCATAACACCATGATTGGGGATTGGTTTTACTAATAAGAATTGATTTCTGCCCAAGTGAACCCTTTTTGCAACATAAGAATAATGAAAGACTGAGAGGAAAAATCATATTGCTCTAATCTATACCTTACAGTTTGCATGCAGCTCGTTGATGATAGTTAATAGCTCACTGGTTTATATTAGGATTTAAACTTATAAACTGCAAGTAACAACAGGACCTCTCTGACAGAAGCAGTAACGCACTGACCTGTTTAGATTGTATGCACTTTGTGATCTGCATGGTGCCCGTGCTTCGCAGCAGGTATATTAACTCTCTGTGCTACCTTATAATGAATAAAAACTTCCACTAGACAAAACTCTGATCTCTCTGCAGCAGGTGCATCAATCGCCAGAGTTACCTTGACATTTTTATGGTTGCCTAAAAATTACTGGAGGCAAGGAACGCTGCATGTACGTGAAAACAGAGCCCCTCCTCCCCCAAGTCAGCGGCCGGTGCGGTGGCACCGATCGCACCGCCCTAGAGCTTGCCCTGGCTCTAATGATAACTGAGGCCCTTACTAGCAGACTATCGCCTCTGCCTCTTACACCCCTTGCCCACCTTGCCTGACCATCTCTCCAGTCTTGCAACAGGCTCTCTGTCTCTTGCAATAGAAATAAGAGCTCCCACATGTTGGCTTCCGTTTCTGCAAGGGTGCCCTGAAGCTAAATAGGAAAATAAGCCACCATGCCCGTTTTTTAAAAAGTGAGACGTTCAGAATTGGGATGCAGTGTGCACCTCAGACCTTTAGAACTCGGTGTGCTGCACCGGCTTCACATGATAGCTGCTGCCTTGGAAAGGGGTCTGCCTCCACTGCCGTTTGTTAAAGATGGGGTCCCATCTTGCCACATCTCCCTCCCTGCCATCTCTCTGAGGCCAAGTTAGGATGTCTCATAGGCTTCAGTTTCCCCCTCCCTTGAGCCATTGCTCGGAGGCCGAAAGCAACACTGGCATATCAATTGTGCATGGGGCCCTAATGCAGGCAAAGAAGGAGAGTAAAACCTCCTTGATTGGTGTTTAGTTGCCTTCTCATACCACGGGGGCCCTGGTGCCACTGAACCTGCTGCACCAATGATATTTTCTGCTCCTTTGTGTTAAAAAAAGCAGCAAGAGTGACCTGGGCTTCAATGGTAGCAAGGACAATGCACCCCCCACTCCAATTTGTCACACTAAGACAGACATAATTGGTCCCTTACATCCTTGGCCCCTGCACCTATTGTGCTAATGTTAGTGATGGCCTTTAAAAAAAACCTTATACATCGTCCCCATCCCTCGAGGAAGTTGTTTCTGTTTATTTGTAAATTAATAAATGGACCCCTACGTAGTGCACCCTCTTCTGGGCCATATCTTTGACACTATGTCACTGTTTCTCCTCTGATATCACAAAAGGGATGAGAGAGACCCCTTTACAACCAGGGGATTAGGGTACCACTAAAAGGTAGAAAAAATGTGTTATCCCTAGGCAGAAATTATAAGTTGAAAGATTGAGTTTAGTCCTATTCACAACCCAAGGTTTGAGCCCATGTGTTAGAACATAAACCTCAAATAAACCATAACAATCACTATGTTTCATGTATAGAAAATTACATGAAAATTGTATTAAAAACACATTCCAATGCAATTAAAAATAGACATATGACTGTCTAATATCATAAAACAGAATTCATATGGCACACATTTCACATACATTTAATAATAACCTCCTCCATTGACACAACCAACGCTAAAACAGACAAATTACAGAGAGACAAAAAACAGACAATATATTTTGTCATTAAATAACACATCCGTTCTCACAAAGTTCTTTCCTCAATAGTTCATCCTAAACTCTTTCTGTATTTCTATCTCATTAGGAGAACCTATTCCCACGGATTGTGTTTGTTTCAGCGTCGACGCGTTTCGATGGCTTTGTTCAATATTCCATCTTTTTCAAGACCCAAGATATGTCTCTCCTATTATTGGCACTGGTTGGTTGCCATTATATCTCACTCCTTATATCATATCCTTACTTCTTCTAGTTTGTTTGGTTTAAGGACATTCCTTCCTTAGAACAATCTGATCTGCTAACATAGTTTAATCCACTCGTTTATAGTTCTGTGACAACGTTATTTGCATGAGGGAACAACCTCTTTAAGAGGTAACGTAAGCCTGTTATCAGCTGAGTTCAGGAGTAATTGAGACACTTACTAAAATGCTAGCACTAAGTACAGTATGATTGCTTATTGCTAAAATATATATTTTGAAAGCACTTATTTTATCTCAAAAACTAATTCAGGATGTGGTGTTTTGGCTACAGCTGCTGACTTTGGAAGTGGGGAACCATTTTGGAGTCCTGGCACTCAACATCTTGTGATTATGAACAAGTTACTTAATTTCCCCATGCCTAAAAAAATAGTTTGACCTTTTTTAATTAACTGGTGCATATGTAAAGTGCACCAGTACCTTTGGTTTGAGTCCACGCTGTATAAAACTGCAAAAATAAAAGCAGCACAAATTGCAGCAGCCTATCTTATACTGTGTGTAAGACTATTTTAAAATAATTACTTACATATTCATAGTGCTTTCAGCCAAAAGCTGGGACCACATAGCACTATAAATACATAAATCGCTATCCCACAATGCGCCAACTAGGATTAAGTTCTGTGTTTTTCTGGTCTCACACAAACAGACATCCTCAGTAATTGCATTAACCAACTGAGGTTTCACATTTCTCACGATTAGGATTTTTTTTGTATAGTTTTATATAGTTTGAACTTTATCCAAAGGTATTGGAGTGCTTTACATGAGCACCAGTTACATTACACATGGTCACATTCATTTTTTGGCACAGGAAAAAGAAGTGATTTCCAAAGAATAATAGGATGTTTGACTTGCATATATTTTTTTCATTTGACTGTGTGCTGGTTATTTTATAAGTAATTGCGTGAAAGCAAAAAATAACAATACACTTACAGAATACTTTGTTCTTTTTTGCCACATCTTTTATCCTGCCACCACACTCACTAACCTCTGCCCCCTTGGCTCGCTAACCAGCGCCCCCAGTGCCTCTTTGAACTGGTCCAGGATGTTTGACAATTGTAAATGTCTAAGATATTGACTAACCATCAGTTTATACTGCTCTTGGAGTTCTGCGTAATATTATCTTGCCGCCGCCCCACACATCCCCGAGCTTGGAAATACCCAGCATGTCCCATTTGCAATGCCCCTCAATGACCCACAGGCCCTTCAATATATGGGAATCCTACAGTGGGGTTTCCAGAGTCACTTTACCCTTCCATCTCAGGGAGTTTGTCACATTCTTCCATATTTTTATGACCACGTCTGTCTCAGCAGTAAGTGGTGGCAGCTCCTGTCCCTCATAAAAGCAACAGATTTAGCCCCCTGGGTCCATCGCTTTCCAGTCCGCCATCAACAACAGTTTCTGCTGCAGCGAAAAAGCCCAGTGTGAGGAAATGGGCTGTATTACATGGTGTGGTAGTGCAACCTCACTGTATAATATACCTGCCAACCCCTTTAGGACCCTTGGGTTTCACCTGTCAAACCCTCTGCTTTATCCCGGGTAGCCATGACACGGAACAGCTAGAGGAACAAGTGTTAGGCATTTAAACAGCACCAAAAAATTTGAAGAAGAAATCAACACAACACTCAAGAAGTCCAACATCAGTTTTCAAAAATAGGTTGTGTTTTATAAGAATTTAGACACTAGAACAAAAAAGATCCACCAGAGGGTTCTGGAGATATAGATTTTACAAACAATAATAAATCAATGTATTTTCACTCAACCGCCAGCGAGCCTTGGCAAAGTCAACGAACTGGACTTAGAAACGTTTTCAAGGAAAACTTAAATAAGTGTCAATGCGGTTGGCTTGAAGTACTTGGGGTGACCAATTCCGGTGGGGAGCCAGGCAGGGAGACCAGCAAGGTCCTCAAGAACAGTTTCCTTCGCAGGGGAAGCCTTTCAGGCACATTATCCACGATGATGCACTGAATTCCTATGAAGTAGTCTTGATGCAAGGGATGAAGGATCCTGAAGATTCTTTAAGAATGCTGTGGATGCAATGCGGTCAACGGGGTCTTCCTGCTGGGATTCCTCAGTCCACGAAGATGATGACGGGGTCCTGGTTGCAGGATCAACGTTCCACAGAGTCCTCTCCGGTCTGCTAAAAGTCAAGTCACCACTGGACTACCAGTCTCCCGTTGCCACCGTCACAGGTCAATCCTTCCTGAGTCGATGCCTTCCAAGGTTCCAGCAACTGTCCAACAGTACTCCTGGGGTCAGCAAACATGGGTGCAAATCTGTGCATCGGTGCTGAACAGTTGCGGTGGTAGCGGCTTGAAGACCTGTGCTACCAACTTGCCCCAGCAGGCTTCTTCAGCTGTTATGTCCTTGTGCTGCGAACAAGAGGCGCTGGCCTTTTGAGTACTCCTGGCTTGACTGGGCTCTGGAGACAACCTCTCACTGAGCAGGAAACAGCAGGCACAGTCCCTCTCTTCGCTAGCCATCAGGTGGAACAGGTGCAGTCCTTATCGTTGCTGTCTCTCTTTGCTGGTCCCTTGGTGCAGCAGGGCAGTACTTCTTCGGTCCTTCCTTCAAGTCGGTCAAGATCTGAGTGCCATATGTATCTTCAGAATATGCCCTCAGGGTAGGATGTAGTTGGTAGCCAATGGGCTACCAGGATCTCTCCCTACTGATGACCACGTCCTGGGAAGTTTGGCATCTGGCTATCCCAGCATGCACCATTTTGACCCCTCCCAAGATGGTGAGGCCCCTTTCCCGACACTTATTTATTTATTTATATTTATTTCAAACATTTATATAGCGCAACTGTCACCTGGCAGGTATCCTGGCGCTGAGAGATTACTCCTAAGATGAAAAGAGAATGAAAAGAGACGGGAGACTGGGGAGGGGTTGTGAGGGATTTAGGGGAAGAGCCAAGTTTTAATCCGCTTTCTGAATGGAAGGAGTTGTGAAATTTGGCGGATGTCGACCGGCAAACTATTCCAGAGTTTAGCGGCGGCCACTCTGAAGGATCTTCCCCCAGTCCTTACCTTGTTGAATCTGGGTACCCTCACAAGGCAGGCTGAGGCGGATCGGAGAGTTCTGGTGGGGATGTACCAGGAAAACATTTTTTGTAGGGATCTAGGGCCAGTTCCGTGTAGTGCTTTGAAGACAAGGCAGAGTGCTTTAAAGGCTATTCGCTGCTTCAAAGGGAGCCAATGTAGCTCGGCTAAGGCTGCTGTGGCCGAGGATCTCCTGGTCCATCCGAGGGCTAGTTTGGCTGCGGCCGACTGGACTCTTTGGAGTCTGTCCAGTAGGACAGCTGGGGACTCGAGCAGAAGTGCATTGCAATAGTCAAGGCGACTAAGGATAGTGCACCTGACTATTAGTGCTCGAGCCTGTGCGGGGAGTAGTGGCATGATTTTGCGTAAAGAACGCAGTAGGGCCGAGCAGGTGGAGACTGTTTTGGTTACCTGCGTTTCCATGCTGAGTTTGTTGTTTAGCATAACACCCAGATTGCGGACACTAGTGACCGGCTGTGGTTTTTCTGGGGTTTCCGGGGGCCAGAATTCCGTGGGGAATAGGCGAGGAATCCGGCTCCCAGGGCAGAACAGTACCTCGGTCTTGGAGGAATTGCATTGCAGGGAATTATTGTGCAGCCAGCCGGCTGTGTCTCTTAAGCAGTCGTGGAACGATTCCATGGGAATTGAGTCTTCCCCCTCCCAGGAGAGGATAAGCTGGGTGTCGTCCGCGTAGTTTATAGTTTTCAGTCTGTGGGATTTAATCAGGGTGATTAGTGGTTTCAGATAAACGTTAAAAAGGATCGGGCTGATGGACGAACCCTGGGGCACCCCGTGAGGTACTGGGGAAAAGGCGGATTGAAAAGGGGGGAGGGACACCGCCTGTTTCCTATCTCGCAGGTATGAGTGGAACCAGAGCAAGGCGGTGCCGTCGACCCCTGCCTCTCTGAGCCTCTTTAGCAGAATTACATGGTTGACCGTATCGAATGCGGCAGACAGGTCCAATAAGATCAAGGCCACTGCGTGGCCCCTGTCTGCACGCATACGAAGTTCTTCCATGGCTGTAAGCACAGCCGTTTCGGTACCATGGGCTGGGCGAAATCCGAATTGGAAGTCGTCCAGAATGTGATTCTGCTCTAGATGTGTTGATAGACAGGAGCTAACCCAGCGTTCCACAACTTTCGCCGGAAAGGGTAGGAGCGATATAGGCCGAAAGTTAGATAGACACTCGGGGTTCAATGAGGGTTTCTTTAGCAGCGGGGTGATGAGTGCTTGCTTCCAGGGGGTAGGGACAAATCCACAACACAGGGATTGGTTGCAGATCCTACGGAGGGTGCGGAAGAGTTCAGTTCCACACGCTTTCCATGTTTTTGGTGGCAACGGGTCGAGGGGGGACCCAGAGGTGATTCCGTGTGCCATTCTCTCGAAGTCTGCTTCCGAGATAGGGGGGAGAGTCTGCAGACATTCCCTGGGTAAGAGTCCTGGGCTCAACGGATCGAGGTAAGTCGTGGCTGCCCCGGGGGAGTTGAGATTATCTTGCGAAGGGGGAAAGGCAAGATTGTGGATGATGGTCTCAATTTTGTCCTTAAAGAACTGTGCGAGATTATCACAGAGGGTCTGTGTGGGGGGGATGGTTTTTTTGAAACAGTCGGGGTGGATAAGTTTGTCGAGGATCTGGAAGATGCTTTTGGAGCTATTTGCGGCATTGACTATGGTGGAGCAGTAGTAGGTGGATTTGCTCTCGGCGACGGCAGATTTATATTCCAGGAGCTTGTTTTTCCAGATAATTTTGTTTGTGTCGCAGTAGCCT
This sequence comes from Triturus cristatus, assembly GCF_964204655.1. Taxonomy (NCBI): domain Eukaryota; kingdom Metazoa; phylum Chordata; class Amphibia; order Caudata; family Salamandridae; genus Triturus; species Triturus cristatus. Next base: position 456,370,103 of record NC_140592.1, on the reverse strand, counting down.
TGTCTCCACTTCCTCTCAGCCTGTTTACAGGCTAATTTGAGGGTTTTCAGGGAGTCATTATACCATGGGGCAGATGCTCTGCCTTTAGGTTTGCATCTTTTTAATGGAGCTATGGAGTCCGTAGTGGATAATATCCTCGTGCAGAAGGCTCTGTAGTTGTCTTCAACCGAGTTGATAGGGGAGAAGCTATCTTCCACGTTAAAAACGGCGGTGGTAGAACTCAGTTTTTCCAGAGCTTTCCAGTCTCTGTACATAAATTCTGGTAGGGCGCTATGATTCGGCGTTCTAGTTTTTCTGCTGGTAATGTAGAATTCAATAAGAGCGTGATCTGTCCAGCTCATGGGCAGAATGTCGTTCAGATGTATTAGTTCAGAACTGGAAAAGATGAGGTCAAGTCGATGACCTGCTGAGTGGGTAGGTTGCTTAACCAGTTGGTAGAGTCCCACGCTTTCGCAAGAGAGCAGGAGGTTTTCTAGACCAGTGTCTAGACTACCGTTTGGCCAGAGGTTGAAGTCCCCTAGGATGATTAGTTTATTTTGAGAGGTTGCCATGTTCGTAAAGGTGGTGAGTAGCGCTTGCTGTTGTTGGGAGGTGAAAGTCCCTGGAGGACGGTAGCAGATAATTGCCGTAAAAATACCTGCGGAGTGGCAGTTTATGGAGAGGCCGAGGATCTCGGTCCCGGGGACTGAGTCCATGTCTATGGTGTTAATGTGCCAGGAGGCTCTGTAGATAATACCTACTCCACCACCACGGCCTTTGGGTCTGGGAAGGTGCAAAATTTTAAAGTCCTGAGGGCATGCCCATGCTAATTCAATGTCACAATATGCGTGAGTCCACGTTTCGGTTAAGAAAAGGACATCCAGGTGATGAGATTCGATGAGGAGATGAATTTCGTTAGCATGCTTTGGCAGTGATCTGACATTCAGAAGGCCTCCCAGGAGCAGACCCTTATATGCGAAGTCATGCAGTGGAAAGGCGGAGTCAGCAAAGATGGGCTGACCTTCGTGTGTGAATTCTCGCAGGTTGAGCAGGGTTTCACGGGTATAGCGTGGGGTTTGCGAGCAGAGTTGTCTGCGCTAGTCGCGTCCTCATCGCGGACGAGCGCAGACGAGCTTGCCTTAAGCGCGCCTTCGGCGCGCCATCGTCGCGCCCGCTGCGTTCGTCCGCTGCGCTTCCGGCATGGATTCATGCTTTATAGTGGGTGCTCTGGGCGTCGGAGGGGGGTGTGTGGCCAACAGAGGTGGGCGTGGCTCGTGGCTCCCTCGAGCAGGCAATGGCGGCAGAAGCGAGCGTTTTGGCCGGAAAACAGCGATTAGATCTGCTGCTCGGCGTGGTTTGAGGTAGGTGCCAGGGGTTGGTGCGACCGGTTTCTGGCATTTCACCCGTCTTCAGCCAGGCTCCCTAGCCCACTACCAAGGGGCTATATGCCCCTGGAAAAAATGGTTTGACAACTGACTTCTCCTCTCCTATCCCCATTGCCAGTCTCTCTGTCTAAACAATAGAGCAGCCCCTCTCCCAAGTGTTACCCATTTGGTTTTTGAATGCACTTTTCCTTTGAAGCTCACCTTTTGGGATAACACCTGTGTGGCTTACACCTCTATCCCACACAGGCCCCTATTGTGCCTATTTCTGGGAGTCGTTAGCACGTCTCCCCAGGAGGGCAGAAAGCTGTCTGCCGGACAAGCCTGTGTGCATCAGTAAACGGGCACTGGAAACCTTGGGCAACTAAAGTGGCAAGTTCTAAAGTTGCACTTTGCCCACCAGTGACATTAAATTCTATTTAACCATTACATCTGATTCAATGCATTGATTCTTTTGATACCAAACAGTGGCAACCTTAATAATCCCATTCTGACGGGAGAGACGGAGGGAGAATGAACAGAGGTACCGCACCTGACAGTATTACACAGACATGTGGCAGAGATGCTATGTGACATTGCAATGCAGGAGGGATTTAGGACAGTCTTATGACTGGCGGAATACTTGCAACTATAGTTGTATCATAATTGATATCCTGCTATGAGGTGCCCGCCAGGGGTGCCACCATGGTTGGGGCAAATGTATGGATGTGGTCTACATGAATCTGTTTAATGATAACAGTATTATTGCTCATTGGTGCAATTGATGTCCTACGTTAATTGCTTTGAGGAATAGGTGTAATTCTATTGCAGTCATTATATAACCACTGGATTCATGTAATTTCGTGTTTCAATAATAAAGAGAGCAAAATAATCCTTTCAGAAGTTTAGCCAATCTTTAGTATCTCTCTACCGGTTTCCCACTTCAAGAGTACTAGTTAATGGAGTATTAACTAAGCCTATTAAGGTAATGAGGGGCACGAGGCAGGGATGTCCTCTGTCCCCTCTCTTGTTCGACCTTTATATCGAGCCATTAGCTTGTAAAATCAGGGAGGCAGACAGTATTCCTCCTTTCAGATTCCAGGGTTGGACTAGGAAGATTGGCCTCTATGCTGATGATATAGTTATTTTAACATCGGATTTGAATCAAACACTGGATACGATAGAAACAATTACAAATAATTTTGGTGAAGTTTCAGGGTATCGTTTGAACACCGACAAAACGGAAATCATGTCTTGGAACCTGGTAACAGAGACTATAACTCCCAAAAGGCAGATTAGATATTTGGGGGTCCAAATAACTCAGGATGTAACGCAAATAGCCACAACTAACCTGGCTAAAATTAGGAAGGATATCTCTAGTCTAATGAAGGGTTGGGACCATCTCCCATTAACTATCTTTGGTCGAGTTAATTTGATCAAGATGATGGTGCTGCCGAAGTTAACTTTTTTATTTGACTCTATTCCTTTCATGTTTGAAAAAAATTGGTTGGCTAAACTGCAGAGCGAGTTCGGATCATTTATTTGGTCTTCCAAGGGATCTAGATTATCGTGGAAAAAAATTAGGAGGAAGTGTATGAAGGGGGGGTTGGCAGCCCCGGATTTCCAGATTTACTCTTGGGCTTTTTTGCTCAAAAATTGTAGAATGCTTTTGGGTAGTCCAGGGAACTCAGTTAATGGGGAATTATTTTCTGCTCTGTTGAATATTGAGGGGGTCAAACAGGCTGGCTTCATGTATAAATTTTCGGACCCAAAATACTTTAAAAAAGTAAGATTGAAGATCTTGAGAGACCTGGCTATGGTCTGGTACCGGGTCAGAAGGGCCACAATAATTCCTTACTTTAGTGCTGGTGCACCAATCTGGGAAACTCCGGGTGCCCCAAGCTGGACGGAAGATGCATTGGCAAAGGTTTTAAAATCAGAAGGTCCCCAGAAATGGGGTGATTTATTTGTTGATGGTACTCTATTGCCATGGTCTGACTGCGATTTATATTGGGGTGCTAAGTTTTCTAAATTTAAATATGTCCAGATTCAAAGCTGGGCAATTGGAAAAAATCATCTCATTGGACGCCACAATGACTTTGAGGAGAAGCTGGCATCGGATGTCGGTATTAAAAAAGAGGTGGCGATGTGATATTGGGCTATTGTTGAGCTGGAAGGCGGCCCTTTTCTATTGCCGGAGACCCTCTGGAGAGAATGCTTGCCGAGGATTGCGACAGAAGAACTTTGGCAAGTAACTATGTTGATTCTATATAAGGTGGTAAAGCCTGCAAAAGAAGGAATCACTTGTTCACTCCCCACAGGGCATACTGGACTCCAAAGAGGTTGGCCAAATTTAAAGACAGTGGTAATGTAAGATGCCCTAAATGCAATAGCCTAAATGAGGATGACATTCATATGTTTGTTACATGCCCGGCGATCAAGTCTTTCTGGGATGCTGTAAGTAAATGCTTGTCAGTGATTCTAAAGCAAAGAATAAAGGTAAGCCCTGAAACGATCATCACAGGCAGACTGGATTTACAAGGTAAGGGCTTGGATGATAAAACGAAGTTGGTGTTTTATGCTATTTTGTTGGCCCGTAGGGAAATTTGTAGACTGTGGATTTCTCCTGATCCCCCGACAGATCTGACCTGGATCAGAGCCATGAGAGCCATAGGTAAATTGGATATGGCAGCTCCCCAAAAAAGGAAGAACAGATTTTGGATTTTATTTTTTGAGCACTATGGGTGAGGGGTTGGGTTATTGGATCTTTAAATTTGGACTATCGTAAAGACGGAAAAGTTTGGTCCTATGATTAAGTTGCTTCTAATCTCTTGGAGGATATTTGCTCTGGAAGCTCTGGGTTAAGATATGGCATCATTCCTCCCCCTCTGCCTTCTAGTTAGCGAGATCTTTCGCATACAAGATGATCAACACCCTAGGGCGCCACAAAGAGAGAAAGGGTGGGAAGCGGCACATGAGGACAAAAAGAAAAACAAAAAAAAAACCAGAAAAAAAAAGAAGTTTAGCAGGGATGGGTAACAGCCTGTAACTCTGTACTTGTCAATAGGGCTACTAGCCTTTCCATAGTAAGAACAACAATTTAGGGTTTTTACTGCTGGAACATGTAAAAGTACATGTTCCACTTTTTAATATACAGCATCCTGCCTTAGGGCTCGTTAGGCCTGCCATAGCGTTGGCTTACATATATTACGAAGGGAGGTTTGGGCTTAGCCATTACCTAAAATGGCAAAGTATAGTTACCAGTATTAAACTGCTCTTCCTGTCTGCAGTGTAAATGTTTTGCCTTGTCCAACTCAGCACAACAAGTGCTGCAGTCCCTGGGCACACTCTAACTTGCAGGCCCTGTGTACCTCTAGTTGCATGTACTAGGGACTTACAAGTAAGTTAGGCTGTGCCAATTGGGGACAAGCCAATCAAACATGCACCACTTTAGGGTTCAGAGCACATGCACTGAGTCCTGTTTAGCAGGGCCTATGGCATTTCAGAGCCGTTACACTAGTACCTAGTAGTCAAAATGGCCGTAAAAATTCAAAAAGCCTGTTTCTTTACACAACCCCCCACCAGGTAATACGTCCAGGAAAACTCATTCGGACTTGATAAGTCTCCTTAACTATTCAGAAAACAATGATGTAGGAAAACTAGCTGATGATTGCAGAGCCTACTCTACTTTACATCCTTCTTTCAAGGCCATTCCCTCTGGGGAGATGGCCTACCTTACTATCACAGGTCCCAACCTATCTTGGGCATTGGCTAGGACTGTGTCTCTGCCAGCCTTCTCTCTGCCCTCTACTTGGGACTGTGAAGTACCTACCTCACCTAACCCTACCTTAGCTAGGGCCACACCTAGCTGACACAGAGAGGTCACCTAACACTTGAGCAACCCCACCATGACCAACAGAGTAAGGGGCCCACCTTATCGGTTGTCACGGGCCTGACTCCCATGCCATGGATAGTGCTGCTACAAAGGCAAGCATCCAACAGAGGCTACTAACAGCTGTCAGTACCCAGAACCACACCCTCAGCTCTTCACTGATTTATGGATGAACTACTTGAGGGACTCCTGTGTATTCCTGGAGTGATTATACGTTTTCAAAGTGGGGCACTAAGGCCACAGAGTGGTCTATGACCTACCCTGAGGCTACCCTAACTTTCCAAACCTCTCATGGCAAGTACTGGTCTGGGGACACTAACCTGTCCAACACTATGGTGCGACTTGCACCTGTGTCTCTCAGGGCAGTGGTTGGGATTGTATTCACCTTCAGGGATCACTAGCTTACCAACTGAACCCTTCTTCCAGTTGAAAGCTACTGAGACCTCCTCATCTTAGGTGTCCTCCTCAAAGGATGCACTATCCACTCCAGTGACAGCCTTTCGCTTGGAACACATTACATCCCCTCTGTGGTGCCCTGACTGCTGGCAGTCAAAACACATCCTCTTGTCTAAGAGTTTCTTTAGTCCTGGGGCCCCACTACTCTGCTTGCTAGAGGTGGGCTGGATTTTGACCACCTCCTTAGGGTTCTGGGGCTCTGATGGAACCTCTTTGGTTGGTTTTCTACCACCATCCTTTCTCTTCTGTGAGCCTAATCCCCCCCTTCTTGGGATAACTCCCCAGGGGTCATCTTGGGCACTCTTGTCCGAACCCACTTGTCCGCTATCTTGACCAGCTCTCTGGGGCTAGTAAGCTTGGAGTCTGCTAGATGTTGGTGTAACTGTTCGTGAGGGCAATTTGTGAGGATGTTCTCCTTTAACACTAAATTATAGAGCCCTTCAAAGGTACTTACCGGTTACCTTTTACCCAGCCATCCAGTGCCTTTACTGATGTATGTATAAAGCCAACCCAAGTTTACGTTGCCCCCTTGTGTGATGTCCTGAGCTTCTGTCTGTACTCCCCAGGAGTGAGACCAAACACCTTGACAAGTGCTGCTTTCACATGTGGGTAGGATCCTGCTACCTCATTCTCAAGTGTAAGCAGTCTATCCCTACCAACTACTCGCCTTAACTCCCACAGTAGTGTTACCTAGCTTTTTGTACTCACCTTCTTCATTTTAGAGCTCGCTCACATGAGGCCAGCCACTTGTCTATGTCATCTCCTGGTACATAGCTAGGGCCATCCCTTTGGGCAATCTGACTTGGGTACCCATATCAGATACTTCAGTGTCTCTGTTGCTGCACCGTTCTTTTTGGGCCTCATGCCCAGCTTGGCTCTTCTTTCTTCAAGGACCACCTTCCTTTCTTCGAGGGCCAGGGTTCTCTCCTCCAGCTCCAGGGCTGCCACTTCTTCTTGAAGGGATCTCCTGCTGCTGTGTGAGCTCCCCACACTGCTGGCTGTTGATGGTGCTCTTGGCCTGGTACTGGCGGTTTATGGCATCCTCCTCCTCCCTCATTTCTTCTTCCCACTTCCATTGGGTAACTCCTTCTCCAGTGCTGGTGGGTCTCTGTGGGCTTCCTCCCAAGCCTTGAGGGCTTCTCTCTTTGCCTTGTTTCCCACAGTGATCCTTTTGTCCTTTCACAACTCCATCAGATACTTCCTTTTGAGGGTGTACAGGTTGGCTATGTCTAGCTCCATGTTCCCCTTGCTTACAGTGACTTCTAGGAACGTTTCAAAACTCTTTGAATTCTTTCAAACTTTTGGAATCTTGTGGAAACTTTGTCACAATTTTACATCTTCCTTAAAACTTCAGGAACTCCTGGGAAACAATGTCTCTGTGAACTGTGGAACTCAATAACTACTTGGAAAATACAATAACTTATTTTCTAGGTGTCTACCTATGCAGATTTTCAAACGACTTAACTTCAACATCTGTATGGTACTGCTAAACACAAATCCTGGAACCCACCACTGCCACCGATGTGAGGAAATGGGGTGTATTATATGGTGTGGTAGTGCAACCTCACCGTGTGATACACCTACCAACCCCTTGAGGACCCGTGGATTTCGTCTGTCAAACCCTCTGCTCAATCCTGGGCAGCTGTTGCATTGAGCATCAAGGTTTACACAGAGGAATTAGTATTAAGCATTTAAACAGCACCAAAACACTTGAAGAGGAAATCAACACGACACTCAAGAAGTCTGACACCAATTTATAAAAATATGTTGTATTTTTATAGGAATTAAGACACTAGAATGAAAAAGATCCACTGGAGGGTTCCGGGGAGATAGATTTTACAAGCAATAATAAATCAATGCAATTTCACTCACCCGTGAACAAACCTTGGCAAAGTTAAAAAACTGGATACTTAGAAACCTTTTCAAGGGAAATGTGGGTAGGTGTCAATGCGGTCGGTTAGAAGTGCTTGGGGCAACCAACTCCTGCAGAAAGCTAGACAGTAAGGTCCTCAAGAAACATTATCTTAACAGGAGAAGCAGTCCTTCAACTGTTCCAGGCACTTTATCTGTGTTGCAATGGATTTCTATGAAGTGATTGTGATGCAAGGGGTAAAGGATGCTGAAGGTGATCTAACGATGATGGGAATGTGACGATGTTGATGGGGGTTTTTCTGCAGGGATTACTTGGTCCACAAAGATGGTGAGGGAGACCTGGTTACAGGGTCGATGTCCCACGAAGTCCGCTATGGTGTCTGGCTGAAGTCCAGTCGCCACTGGACTACCAGTCGCCGGTTATCGTGGTCATAGGCCAATCCTTCCTGAGTCAATAACTCGCCTTTTGAGTGTTCCAGCAACTCTCCGACAGCACTTCAGTGTCCAGCATACTCAGGTGCAACTCTGTGCTTCGGGTCTTGGTCCTTAGTGCTGCCTGGCGAGGTGGTTGCAGCTTGAAGAATTTGGGCTACCAACTTGCCCTAGAAGGCTTCTTCAGCTTTTGTGTCCATGTGCAGTTAACAGGAGGCCAATCAGCTGATCTTTGGAGTTGTCTTGGCTTAAACTAGGCTCTGTAGCAGGGCATGGCTGGCACTCTTTGTAGCCAGCAGGTGCAGTCCTTGTCGGTGCAGCCTCTCTTTGCTGGTCCCTCAGTGTAGTAGCGCAGTCCTTCTTTGGTCCTTCCTTCAAGTTGGTCGTGATATGAGATTTGGGTGCCAGTGGTGCCCTATTTATCTTCAGAAAATGCCCTCAGGGAAGAATGCTGTTGGGAGCCAATAGGCTACCAGGTTCCATCCCTCCTGTTGACAACTTCCTGGGAAGTGTGTCATTTGGCTATCCCAGGATGCACCATTCTGCCCACTTCCAAGATGGCGAGAACCCTCTCCCGACCCTCAGAGCTCCCTAGACAACCCCCAGAGGTGTGACTACCAAAGAGCTACACGGCTGTGGAAAAACCAGTTTGACAACTAGCTTCTCCTCTCCTGTCTTCAGTGCCAGCCTGCCTGCCTAAACAATAGGGCAGCCCCTCTCCCAATTAGTACTCATTTGATCTTCAAAGGCGGCTTCTTCTTTGAAGCTTGCCTTTTGGGCTAACATCTGTGTTGCTTCCTGCAGGAGGGAGGTAAAATCTCTCTCCCATGCAGGTCCCTGTTGTGTCATTTCCTGGTTGTCGTTAGCATGTCTACCCTGGAGGGCAGAAAGTTGTCTGCAGAGCCAGCCCCATGTGCTTCAGTATTGACACAGGAAACCCCGAGCAACTAACTTGGCAACTTCTAAAGTAGCACTCTGCCCATCAGTGACATTAAATTTGATTTGTTCATTAAATCAGATTTAATGCACTGAATTTTAAAAACCAAAGAGTATCAACCTTAGTAGGCCCATTCAGAAGTTAGCAAGGCTGGGGTGCCTGCCTGTAACTCTGTACTTGCCAATTGGGATACTAGACTTTCCACAGTAAAAACGACAATTTAGTTTTTTTTATGGAACGTGTAACAGCTCATAGTACGAGTACATGTTCCACTTTTTAATATACAGCACCCTGACTTCTAGATAGTAACATAAAAGTTGTTAGTAAATGCTAAAAGGAGGGTCTGGTGGAATAAAAATGTTTTAGCTCTGCTGTTTATGTATTGTACGTCTTAAGTTAGCATTCGCCGCACCATTTTATGTTAATCTGCCATTTTGAGCCATGATCTAAACTAATTTTTCTCTTTGCCTTTGCTGAAAGCAGCTGTGGTCGTTTTTATTTCTCTAAGGTTAGGCCTTGCTGTACTAATGAAAACACTGTTCTTAGTAGCGCATACCTTTCCCATTAGGTAGAGGCCTGCTCCCACTGGTCTAGCGATGGGCGCAGGCAGAACGGCCTTGGCATAGAGATATTGTGTGTCTGGTCCAGGATCGAAACTCATCCTTCTTTACCTTCTTTGTCTAGCTGCTCCAACTGGAAATTTCCAGTCTGGGCGTGTCTTTATTGGTTCTGAATTGTACATAATGTATCACCATGTTTGCTGAAGCCAGTCCCTCTGCAGCGATCCCAGATAGCTGGTCAGACTGGACTCCGCTCAAGTGTACCTGAATAAATATACTTGGTTTGTATTCTCTACTGTCTGACCGACTCTTCATTTGTATGGAAGGCTGAGAGGTGGTCACGAGTGACCCGGGTGGAACTAATCGGGTCCCTTCCTTCAGTTTCGTTATTTATCTGGGATGATAAATAACTCCTCAACTCGTAATTAGGCCCATAGTGTGTCTGACCTGTGACTGATGTAGTCCTGCCATAACTCCTTGCCTTATGAAAAACATTAGCCTATCACTAGGACCAACAAACCACCCCACATCCAGCAGACAGTATAGGCATAGGCATATTTTGGTTGTTTCAGTCACTGAGGGATCTCCTTCCCTGTTGACTTCTAAATTCTCTGGCCCTGGGTTGAACTGCATGTTTATACAGCCTGATTCACCACGGTAAACCTTGGTAGGCTAGCACTACCCAATCTGATGTAGAAAGGGACGAGCCACTGAAAGTTTGAGCCAGCCTTAAGCTAGATCCTCTTGGACACTCAGGCTCACAATGAGCTGAGCTTTCATGTGGCTTTGGACTGCCAATGCACTGTAACCTCACGCACCAAGAATTAAAAACATAGCAGTAATCTTTAATGTTAAATGTGTGAGAGAAAGAGACTGTGCAATGTGGAACAAAAAACCTGGGCCAATCGCAGCTTCCCCGTTTCACCAATAGTGTGACCGTATACAAATATCTTATTTCACAAAGTCTAATTTTTAGGTTTTGCCTGAGACAGCACGTGCGTTGTTGCTTGCAAGACATTATTTACTTGCAGGGGGATAGCGCATTGCTTACCATTGGTTGACTTCTCCCTCTGCTGACGAGTGACCAAAATACTACTTCTTTTCCCAGAGTCGTTCCACTGTTTATGCTTTCAGAGCTACTTTTTCTTTTAGTTGAAGCACTCTATAAGAGTGCATATGTTTGCAGCCTGTCTCCCTCATGTACTTCCATCTCTGTTCTCGCTCCGTGTTGTTGCTTGCCTTTTTCCGTCTCTCGCTATGTTATTGATTTTCCTCTCCATATTGTTGCTTGCCCAATTCCAGCCTTCTGTGTTGTTGCTTTCCCACTCAGTGTTATTGCTTGCCCCATCCCACCCTCCTGTTCCTTTCCATGTTGTTTCTTGACCTCTTTCACCTGCCTCCTTGTTGTTGCATACCCTCTACCACTTCACTCTGTAGTGTAGTTCCTATATCCTTGATAGGCTCTGCGCATTGGAATAACATACACTATAGATTTGACATAGGACTATGGTCAGTATGTCTCTATTGAGTATATTAAACTTAATTACTGGTGTGTGCCAGCTAACTCAGAGGTCACTAGAAACTTCTCGAATATACAAGAAGGGATTGCTCTCTCACAACCACATAAACATGACAACTTTGTTTCCCTTTAGAATCGGAAAGGTCTCAGAATTGTGGAAACAATAGATAACAGTTTCACTCAGTCAATTGTGCATGCTTCGTTTCTACAGAGTTGCACAGAAATACAGAGACGGGCGTTTCAATAAAAGGGTTTATTGAACAGTCTTATTTCTCATGCAAGAGATATGAATTGCTACAATCGTAAGACAGACTGCAATGTACAATATGTACAAGGTTAGCAGTAAGATAAAATAATACTGCAATAGCATGGTTTGTAGCTCTGACATATATTAATCAAAATACATACATAAATAACATAAGCTAAAATGTGATACTTATCTGATGCTTCTAAATTGTTATACCCCAGTGGACCTAACCTAAGTGCAGTATGAGGTTTGAAATAGGTGCTGTTTCTAAAGTATAGCTAGCTATATTTTAGTTTAGCCAAGAGTTGCCAAAAGTTTCTCTAAGTTCTAGTCAGATCCATACCTGAGAATGAGAGAGGTTGGAATCTCTTTTCTGGACTCGATAGTCTAACCCCCGCAAGGGAAGTCAGAGAGCACTGGAGCTGGATTCTCTGCGAGGAGGATGGCAGCGTCAGGTCAGTGCATCAGGCTGGAACTCGATCTCCTTCCGAACTTGCCGTGGCAAACCGCGTAGTCTGGGTTGGATCGAATCCTCCGGGAACCGCAATTTGCCAAGGCAAGTGCTGGTATATTTATACCTTGAAGGTGTCTAGGAATGCCACTATTGACGTAAAAGTCGGGCAGAGGAACGTCATGAATGAACCCCTAAGGAATAGATGTTCATGCATACTTAATGAGTTCTTGGAGAAATCAATATTCAAGCTGAGGGAAATTCCTAAAGGCTTAAGGGTCTGGTTTTCCAAGAAGTTGTTGTGACGTGGATGGAAGGATGTAGGTGGCCATGCCTGTATTTGGTTTGTATGGACAATGTCTAAATAAGGGCCGGATTTCTATGTCCAAATAAGGGCAATGTGAATTGTACCTATATAAGGGCATAAATCGGGAAACCTATATACGGAATCTAAATCTGCACACAACAACTCCATCCCATTGATTGCCCCCTACCATCCCTCTCTGTCCTGTTAATTGGCCCCTCCTACCCCATCCCACATTGTTGTTTGTTCCCTCCCATTCCATCCTATGTTGTTACTTGCCCCGCGCTGTTGATTGCTGCCTACCGCCCTGACTTGTGCTTTCCTGCTCTCACCCGGTCTCGCTTTATTACTTGAACTCTCCCACACAACACCCCCTTCCCACATTGTTGCTTGGGACCTCCCACTCCATCCAACGTTGTTGCTTGCCTGCTTTCACAATACAGTCCTGTTAGAAAAAAACGAGCATTGGCAAATCCAATACATCTCACCTACACAATGTATTGGCTTTGTCAATGTTTTTAAGTCATGCTGCACAGCAGCATGGCTGCTGTGCCCCATGACTGAAAGCTTAAGAAACAAACTATGACGCAGCCGGGGCTTGCTGCATCATAGCACTTTGTTTTATTTCTTGAGGGTGGGAGTGGTGTTTACACCCTCTGGGTTGCCTGCCCTACCTCCTTCCGACGTGCATCACACCCTCCCATCTGCATTTTTTTTTTAAGTGCTATGATGCAGCCGGCGATGGCTGGGTCATAGTGGAGTTTGTTTGGGGAGGGAACATTTCAGCCATACACAACAGCAGCCACACTACTGTGCAACATGGCAAAAACTTTCACAAAGCCAGTAGCTTGTATAGGCGAGACCTATTGGCTTTGCCAATGTTTGCTCTTCATTGTCACAAATGAGAGCACCTTCAAATACATGAGTTCAAGACGTGCGCTGTACAAAATCCTCTTTTGTTTGATTTAATAGACTTTAATGTAGCTCCATGTTTATTAAGAATCAAAAATATATATGTGGTGCACAATACAACTGACTTGCATCTTGGTTTGTTTTCAGAGCACAAGGCCTAAACGTGTCTAAGGTTGTTTTAAAAACAACAATGATTTGTAATAAATGTCTCTCAGTGCAGTGATGTATGTAATCTGATGTATTAAGGTGATACATTCCTGAGGGTTAAATAAATACACTTTTTGAATTTTGAGTAGGGGAGGGCAGAAAACTCCGCTCTGCCAGCGGAGCTGATAAAGCCAGCCAGCCCCGCTCCCCGGCCCGGTCCCTGCTTCTGAAAGCAGCCAGGACGGGGAGAGCTTCCCCAGGCCTCGGTGGACCCCTGTCCCCAGTGCCCAGACCCTCGGCTGGCTTACAGGACAGAGGGCTCCCGAACCACAGGGCTCGCCGGACGGAGCACGAGCCCGGGGGCGGTCCCAGCTTCCGAACCCTACCCAGCCGGGGAGAGCCTCTCTGGGCACCGGTGGGACCCTTCCCCTGCGCTCAGACCCTTGGCTGGCTTGCAGGAAGGGGGGCTCCCGCACCCCGGGGCCCGCCAGACGGAGCATAAGCCCCGGATCCAGTCCCAGCTTCCGAACCCTAGCCAGTCTGTGGAGAGCCTCCCCGGGCTCCGGTGGACCCCCGTCCCCAGCGCTCGGACCCTCGGCTGGCTTGCAGGATGGGGGGCTCTCACACCCTGGGACCCTGGGACGGAGCACGAGCCCTGGGCCTGGTCCCAGCTTCCAAACCCTAGCCAGCCCGGGGAGAGCCTTCCCAGGCCCCATTGGACCCCCGTTCCCAGCACCCAGACCCTCGGCTGGCTTGCAGGACGGGTGCCTCCCGCACCCCGGGGCCCGCTGGACAGAGCACAAGCCCTGGGCCCGGTCCCAGCTTCCGAACCCTAGCCAGGCCGTGGAGAGCCTCCCCGGGCCCTGGTGGACCCCTGTCCCCAGCGCTCAGACCCTCGGGTGGCTTGCAGGACGGGGGCCTCCCGCACCCCGGGGCCCGCTGGACAGAGCACAAGCCCCGGGCCCGGTCCCAGCTTCCGAACCCTAGCCAGGCCATGGAGAGCCTCCCCGGGCCCCGGTGGACCCCTGTCCCCAGTGTCCAGACCCTCGGCTGGCTTACAGGACAGAGGGCTCCCGAACCACAGGGCTCGCCGGACAGAGCACGAGCCCGGGGGCGGTCCCAGCTTCCGAACCCTACCCAGCCGGGGAGAGCCTCTCTGGGCACCGGTGGGACCCTTCCCCTGCGCTCAGACCCTTGGCTGGCTTGCAGGAAGGGGGGCTCCCGCACCCCAGGGCCCGCCAGACGGAGCATAAGCCCCGGATCCAGTCCCAGCTTCCGAACCCTAGCCAGGCTGTGGAGAGCCTCCCCGGGCTCCGGTGGACCCCCGTCCCCAGCGCTCGGACCCTCGGCTGGCTTGC